>NC_134012.1:17996710-20541710 GCF_047716275.1 Strix uralensis | reverse complement strand
TGGTGTTCCCCAGGACTCAGTATTGGGGCCAGTGCTGTTTAATATCTTTATTAATGATCTGGGCAAGGGAATTGAGTGCACCTTCAGTACTTTTTCAGACCACACCAAGTTGGACAGGAGCGTTGATCTGCTTGAGGGTAAGAAAGCTCTTCAGAGGGATCTGGACAGGCTGGATTGATGGGCCGAAGCCAACTGTATGAGGTTCAACAAGGTTCAGTGCCGGGCCGTGCACTTGGGTCACAACAACTCCATGCAATGCTACAGGCTTGGGGAAGAGTGGCTGGAAAGCTGCCCGACACAAAAGGACCTGGGGGTGTTGGCTGACCACTGGCTGAATATGAGCCAGCAGTGTGCCCAGGTGGCCGAGAAGAATCAACAGCTTGTATCAGAAATAGCGTGGCCAGCAGGGACAGGGAAGTGATCTTACCCCTGTACTCGGCACTGGTGAGGCTGCACCTTGATTACTGTGTTCAGTTTTGGGCCCCTCACTACAAGAAAGACATTGAGATGTTGGAGCACATCCAAAGTAGAGCAATGAAGCTGGTGAACGGTCTAAAGCACAAGTCCCATGAGGAGTGGCTGAGGAAACTGGGGTTGTTCAGCCTGGAGAAAAGGAGGCTCACGGAAGACCTTATCGATCTCTACGTGAAAGAAGGTTGTAACAAAGTGGGTGTCGGTCTCTTCTCCCAAGTAACAAGTGGTAGGACACTTGAGTTGCACCAGGGGAGGTTTTGATTTGATACTAGGAAAAACTTCTTCACTGAAAGGGTTATTAACCATTGGAACAGGATTTCCAGGGAAATGGTTGAGTCACCATCCCTGGAGATATTTAAAAGATGTGTAGATGTGGAGCTTAGAGACATGGTTTAGTGGTGGACTTGGCAGTGTTAGGTTAACAGTTGGACTTGATGTTCTTAAGGGTCTTTTCCAACCTAAATGAATCTGTGATTCTATCATTCTTTGATGCCAGAATGGAACTCTGGAACTATATAGGGTAGAGAGAAGTGAAATGAACCGTGTCACCTTTCCAAATTGTCCTCACAGAGCAAAGAAAAACTGACCAGCCTGAAACACCAGCTTCTTGAACCTATTAGGCCTTCACACCTGTCTTCTACAGACAGCATTTTAGCCAAGTATTGTGACTTGCTCACTAAACTAAGAAAAGTTTGCCAGCATATAACACAAATTAAATATTCATATCCTGGTAATTTTCTGGATGCTTATTTAAACTAAAGAGAAAAAAAAAAATCCTAATCCTCCATAATGAGCATTATTTGCCTAGACAGATTTGTCATTCTGCCCTTTAAAACCCCAGTAAACAGCCATCTGGCCCTAAAATTCATATCATTTTGACTTTAAACTTGCTTTAATTTTCTAAATACATCTGCCTTGCTCTTGTTGAAGTTATTTATAGTGACAGATCAAGTCACACCTTTTATTTGTCTTCTGTCCAGAAAAGGCTGAAGAGTATAAATCTGATGATGATAAGGGTTTCAAAGTGGGATACAAATCCCATTAAATATCAAATGCTAACACATTTTGTCATGATTGAGGGGAGCTCAAAACTCAAATCCCACCAGATGAAGATGTGATTTTCCCACTAATACCCCTTCCCTCGCTCTTCTTCCACAAAATCACATGAACAACTTCAAAAGAAAAACAAGCTGAGTAGAAGTTAGTGCTCATGGGTTTTTCTTAGTTGTGTGAAGAAAAGAAAAGGTGAATATTTCAGTCGGGATCTCTTTAAAAATAATCTAACCATTCATTAGGAATTTAATTTTCTTTCTGGCCTGATATCCAATGCCATAATAAAATGAAGAAATCACCATATCCAATCAGGACAATTATCTAGCTAAGGTAACATGACATCTCAGACAATTTATCACCAAAATATCTTAACCATTTAATAAGAAAGCCAAAAATGTTAGAGTTATGCCATTATTCAAAGTAAATGAAAACACTCACTTGTTTTCTTTAGACTTACTTCTTCTCCCATTTCTATAATTGGACAATAAATATCAAGTGAAGAAAGAAACCCATTTATCAATCAGGGAACATAACAGATTGGGCCAGCTTGTCACAAATTTACTAGATTTCTGAATATCTTGTTATGATGAAACATATGTCAGTGAAATCCAGCCAAATTCAGGAATAGTATCAAAGCTGTAATTCCACATATCAAGGTATTAAACATATGTGCCAATAGTAAGATTTTTTTCCTGAAATTTAATAGCTTTATTCTCATAAGCTCCTTTCCAAATATTTTTTACAGTAACTAGCTACACTTTCTAGGCAAAATTCCTTGTGCTTCTTTTCTAGGTGGGGTAAAGTAAAAGCCAAAATGCAAGTTTTAAGAAGGAATTTGTTTTCAAAGACCATCCTAAGCTTAAAACTGCATTGTGATTTCTTTGCAACTTTTTGATGACATGTAAGTTCATAATCTGAATTTTAAAAATAAACTACAGGAAAGTAAAAAAACATGTACAATACTTTTCTCCTAGCTGTCCAGACACATTTTGCAAGGCAGTAAATAAACCAATTTTAGTGACATTTTAATTAAAGTGTTACTTGTATTTATAGCAAACTGCTCCTTGCAAAAGAGAAGAAAGAAAAAAAAAAAAAAAAAAAAAAAAACAAAACAGAAACTACTATTCATTCATTTTGACTATCTGGTAGGCAGGTTTTCAAGGTATCCAGACACTTCAAACGATGCAAAATGTCACATGGCAGGATTTTGGTTGTATTGGAGAAGAGACACCCAGATGTTTTGGAAACCTATGCCTAAATACCACTACAAATTCACTCTGCATGACTATTCTGAGATGAAGAGTATATGAACTTAAACTGAAAGGCAGCTGTAAGTTTGTTCAAAATCAATGATAATTTTCTTTAGAAGGAAATTTTTCAATAATTATCACTTAGATCATAATCAACATTGTCTTCCTTGTGTTTTAATACCCAGTTTTAATTTCCAGAAGAGTTGCCCAATCAGCCTCTTCTTCATTGCAGTTTCTGGGGTCATTGCCCCTCCATGAACCTGGGAGGCACTAGATCTCTTCAAAAGGCAGCCTCCGGGAAAGGAAAGAAGACAAAGGAGATGTAGAGAGGACAAGCACAATCGTGACAACAACTGCTGTGGAGGAGAAAGGACTGCAGCTGATTTGGTGTCATTTCTCTGCAAAAGGGTATAATATTTAACTCAGCCTACTGAGATTCCCCTGACCATGCATTTACAACAGGGGATAATTGCTAGGGGACAACACTTAACATCAGGATAAAGCCTGCAGTGGAGGGAGAGTAACCATAAACATCTCCATTGGCTCTGTTCAGGAGCTGTTAGATAGGTAGACACAAAAGGAAGAGTGATTTGGAGGGCTGAGAAAGCTCTGAAAAAGGAGTTCATGTAAATTACAGAAGTTAGAGGTGTACAACAAACTGGAGGAAATAAAGCTTCATTACCACAGAAGAATTCAGTGGCTGTCAACGGGAAAAGAGATGCAGCATAAAAGAACTATTGTTTTAACCCAGCACACAGACCAGCAGCAGCAGACAGGATTGAGATACAGAGTAGCACAGTACAAGGACAGTGGAGGCACTGGAGAATGAACCAGAAGATTCAGACCCACCTTATCCACCACAGGAGGCATAATCAAGGCTGCAGCCAGTATCAGGACACATGAAAGACTGCAAGGAAAGGGGGAAGCAGGTCAAGGCTGGTGCCTTGCAGCACTCCACTGGAGAAGGGTGAGAAAGAAAACCGCATGAATTTTAGAAATCATGAACAAACGGTGAGAGAAGGAGAATGTAAAACCTGGAGACAGCAGCAAGTGAGGCCACAATTCCTTGCTGTAGGCACTCAGAAAGCAGAGAGTGATCGATCACATGAGGACTAACACTGAGATCAAATGAGATGAATTGCAAGTTTCAAGCAGGCAAACAAAGCACTGGAGACACTCTTTTGCTCTGGGGTCACAAGAAGAACTGAGTGATTGATAGGGTCAATTCCAGCACTGAATTCATGTAAGAACCACAGCAGTAGAGTTGCGTGATAGTGCTTTACACAGCTTCACTTACATTGTTTCCATTGGTCCTTCTAATAAACTAGTGTAAATTCCAATTAACAGGTCAGATCAACCATTCATCTCTGAATGGAGCAATTGTATCCTCTCTGTGTCTGTAAAGTCAAAGCCATTTCCAGAGACAGTGTTCCCATGGCACTGTTAACACCACTGAAAATTGCCTTGTGTTGCCCATACAATAGGTGATAGCATGGCTCAGCAGGTAATTTTTATTATTATTGTTTGTTTTAGACCCAGCATCATGGGTAAAGAGGAAACAAAAAATTAATAATGGCAAAAAAACCCCAGTCTTTGGAAATAAAAATATTAGCAAGCAACAAATAACTACTAAGGCCTTTTGTTCTGAACTGATGGAAAAAGGTATCTGTGGGTAATCTTACTCCTGCAAGCAGACCTTACCTTCCCTTGTATAATACAGCCCAGTCTGCACTATATATTATATGAATTACCTATATTATATAATTTAAGAAGACTATGGAACTACGTAGGGATTCGGAAGGAGTCCCTGCGAGAAAACGGACATGTGAGCAACCCTGCATATGAACAAGGCTGGTAAAGCCTCAGCGTCGGCAAGGATGTGACGAAATGACCCTGGAAGAATGAGGAAGAACCCAGGAAGTTAAACATCTTCAGGGTGTGGGTCTGGGCGGAGAAGGAGTTTGTACCATGTCGATGTGGCAGCTTCCATCCAATCAGAAGAAAGCTTAAGGCGCATGTTAGCAAAGCTAACTGTCCAATCAGAAAGAATTATACCATGTGGTTATATCATGTGATTCTCAGCTGCATTATAAAAGGCTTGCTCCACCATAATAAAATTGGCATTGCTTAATCACAGTGTGATCGTCCGCATATCTGTATCTCCCGCAGAACTAGAAACAGTATAGGAAGCAGTGATGTGGCTAAAAGTACTAGCAGAATGTTTTGCTACTGTCAGTTAAAAAGGATCCCTATTAGGCTGAATTATCCTACGTTTTTGATTCTGTTTTTATTTTCTTGATGGACAGTCCTCCAGGTCCTTTTACTTTATCTTCAGGTGATAAGAAAGAGCAGGTCAAGCCTAAATAAACTTAGGACTAACTACTCCTATTTTACATAGGAATGGCTTTCCTACCCACTGAACTTCACTTTCAAATGCTATCTTTTTTTCTCTGTTTGGGCTTGAAAAGTACCTGAAATGCAAAGCATACCTCCTCCAGCCCAGTTGTTCACATACCAAGTGTGTAAAGTGAGCTTTCTATAAGCTCAGGTGATAGTTCAAGTTCAAGGAAGGATCTGACCACTGTAATGATTATAAATGTGAGGTAAAAAAAAAAAATTACATTCTATGCTTTGAAAGCTAAACATCCCTAACTTTAAAAGGGAGAGAGAGAAGGGTATGAAACAATAGGGGATTCCCTTCATTACAGGCCTACAGAGTTTTCCCACCATTTTCACTATTATTTCTGATGAGTTCATAATATTAAATAGTAGCAGATCAATGTGGAGCACAGTAAAATTTGAGTCTAAAAAAATTCCACTATTCCACTCTTCTGCTGTTAACTGAGCAGAGTTTACAAAAGATCATGACGTACCCCACTTGGAAAAAACGTGACACCATGATAAATTATGAGTCAAAAAATTATTGGAATCTGATGTAGTGGAACCAGCTGTGACACCACCACTACCTGTAGATTGGTTCTATTCTGTTGCCCATCTTATTTTTTTGTTTTTGCAGTCCTAGCATATAGCATGTTTTTAGCTAATCACCATAACAGCCATCAAGATGCCAAAGAGTAGAAAAGAATCAGCAGGAATGAGGACCAATTTCTTCATGCCATATTACTTAATTAGTTTTTACACAGATATCATTGCTGATTTCAGTTTGGAGTTTCAGTTAGGGGTTTCGCATCATTTGATAACACAATAGGTCCTTTGTATTTAAATATTTATAGTTCCAAATCCATTTCTGATAATAAGTTGCAATCATTACGTATGATGAGATTATGTAATGCAGCAGAACCCTATGGGCTGTGCTGTCACTGGAATACTGACAATAACAGCACCCAGCAATACACACAATGAGATGCTGTGGCACCTTGTATGAAACAAATCACAATCAGCAAAGGATAATTTTTAAAAAAAAAAAAAAACTTTCTCCATTTGCTTTTTCAGTGGAGATAGCCATCACAGTTAGAAACATGAACTGTATTTATAATGGAAACTATGAAATGCCTAAGAAAGCAGCAGCTATGCTACCAAAATGGGTGTAATTTCATACCTTTTAACTGAGATTACAAACACACCCCATAAACCGCTGCTTTTTAGTTCAAATCTCACTATATTATTCCTGCTTCTTACAACAGAGAGGTCATATTCCTGCTTAAAATGACTGAGTTAATGGGCTTCTGGCTCACATATAAGAAGTGGCAGCTTTTTTAACTGTTTCACAGCCCCATCAACATTTCTCAATACTAGTGTTCTGCCTAAATTTCAGAAGGAGTAACAAGGACCTGTTTTGCCAATTTAATTCAACTTGTCCTGTTAATAATTGTTTCTACCTCTCAACTTGCCATGCAGATTAGAGTCACACAGCAGGTTTCACACTTCACCCCAGCCTGGATGACTTCTTTCCCTCTTGATCCCTGCATAACAGCCTTACAGGGTCAGCTAGTGCTTGCCCAGATGTCCACTTGAGCCCAGAAGAGTCACTGAGCATCATGGCAGCACGATGGCTGGGTGCCTCTGCCTGGTAAGGAAATATGTTCTGAAAAGTTCCCAGATCTTAGGGTGACCAGCAGATTTTGTGCCACATGAGTACAGGATGGCATCAGGTCCTGCAGTCTCTTCTCCCCATTTGACCTGCCATGCACATGACCTGATGTCCACACCAGCATGCAGGAAATACCTCTTGCTCTATTGCTGTGACAGACGAGGCTTCCATGCCTGTATCCTCCTTGGTTCTCATGAAGGACTAAACATGCAGCTGTACCACCTAAACCTCCAGATTTCAGTTCAGTAACATTCCTTTCCATATATTGTCTCATTGATCTTAGTAACAAGTCAACACAGAACTTTACAGTGTCCCAGTTAAAGGGGAAAAAAATAATAACTCTCATAAAATTTACAGAGTAAATATGTGATTATATTTGAATAGAGATATAACAGTTTGCATCTGCTAATGTTTATGTGTGCCTAAGAATCATGTGGAAACCAGTCAAGCTTCAAGAATTCCATTTAAAAGCTTGCCTAAATCTTTTGTCCACCAGAAATTTCATGAAATGCAATTTAAAAATTAAAAATGAAATTAAAATTTTAATGTGATATTGAGATAAGTTGATCCAGATGTATCATTCAAAACAATCCATCTACCCTTCATTTCTATCAATGTGCAGAAGGTAACCCAGGTGCTTCCTTTTTAACATAAATTTACAGCATGATATGACTAGAGAAATATCACTGTATATAGCAAGACTCAACACTTTGCCTTTGAAAACCATCACAGCAGAGATTTGAATGCTGCAAAGTTTAAGGTGTTCTGCCAACACTCAATTCTGTCCACATGTGCAGTCAGTCAGACAAGAGCTGACTCTCTTAACCTTTAAAAAATCCCTGCTAACAGTGAAGAAAAAGACAAGTGAAATCTTATTATTTTACATTACCATGTTCTCAGAAGCCAGCAAATATTCAAATGGACTTCTAAAGAAACTCACTATTAATGACCTTAAAATGATTGGGATTTTGGTAGTGCAAGGTAAAGCTACAGCTTTATCAAAAGAGATGAGGCCATTAGCTTTAATTCCTGAAAAGGTTTCATATAGCTTAAAAGAATTCTACAAAGTTGTATGGTCATTTTATAGAGAAATTTATATAAGCTGAGGATCTGTTCCAATATCTACTGGAACTACAATGCTAGTTTTACATCAGAAAAATTCAACTGATATCAGACTGCTGACAAATAAACCAAAACAAGCACAACGACTCATATCAGATATACTGAATCTTGGACGGGGTGGAAACAACAGTCCTACAGTACATATGCAAGCCCAGTTATCACTAAATCAGATCCCACATATTCAGTACTAACTACTGCTTTCTTTGATAGAGCAGACATTCCCAAATGTCTGCAGGTAATTTAAAAACTTTTGGTGATACATAGACACTGAACACACCAGGAAGGCAAAGAAAATCTTATCTTCAGGCTCCAATGATAGATAAGAAAATTTTTTCCAGGCCCTCTTGCCCCATGCTTACAGTACCAGAGAAGAACTGTCCCTATTAAGAAAGCCTGATGGAAACTCAATATGTAGAAATTCATCATGAGCTTATCAGACTTTGATTATCATTCTTTGTTCTTCCAGAGAGAAGGAATCTACTTTTTTTGGTATCAAATCAGAATAGCTGGATGTGGACTACTCCTGTTGATTATATAAATCTTGGAATAATCTTTCCACCAAAATGTTATATTGCCATTCTTATGGCATAGTGTAATGAGAAAGACTGGTCTAATCATCTTGTGAAATTTTGGGCCAGACAAAAGGACAACTGTCATGTAGTTTTGGTGTTGGGTGTGGCACAGTTTCAGTTTTGTAGGCATCTAGATACTTCTACAATGACAATAATAGTGGGATAAAATAGGCATAATTTGTGTATGTGTTACCCCTTAACACCAAGTTCTCACCCCAAAACCAGTGTAAAGTTCCCCTGAGGGATCCTTTCTTGGAAGCCAAGGCTATTTTGCATTTATTTCCAAAGGCATTTTGGCTCATGTTTTAGAATATTTTGTGGCATTTCCACCTGACTCTGACAAATGTTTCCTTCATTGTTGAAAATAATTCAAGTTAACAAAGAAGCCAACGGATGGAGATTTTGCAAATGCATGTATCTATGCAAAGTTGGGTTTAATCACTTATTGATTCATTCAGGTTCCTCTACACTGCCTTCCAAAGCAGTTTTAATACTGAAAAGGAAAGAAAAATACCAAAGCTATGGTCCTAACGGCAAAGTCATTTGCAGTGATCAACTACCATTCATATAGTTTTGATGAAAAATGACTTATAAATGGTGATTTCGTCAAGAAGATAAAGTGCTCATAGTTACATTTTGACATGCAGAAAAAATTACAATGTGATTGTGGTTTCCATAATGCTTACCCAAGTTTCTGAAGCAGACTTTTAGATTCCTCTTCTGCACAATTTCCTCCACATTCTATGTACATTTTGCACATTTAGAAATATGTTACCCATATCTTCTTTGCTGTCAAACAAAATATTTCTGTTAAGCCAAACACTGAAACTAGCTATAATTTGGCTCATTCTTGTTTATTAGCTGAAAAACCTAATCAGTAAAGTCATGGACACCAACAAGCATTTAAACCTTGAGGAAAAAGGTAAATTGGGCTGACTTGTACATCAGAGGCTAAGTTCTTAGCAATGTAGCTATCAAAGTTACAATAATTTACCTGAGAAGTGAACCTACTCTATGATTTTCTGAAACATTAAGGAATGGAAGGATTAATCCTCCTTAATGCTGTGTATTCTGCAGCCTGAGAGAGATGTATGAATGCAGCATGCTACAGGATCAGAACCTCGCTTCTCAGTCAGCCTACGGAGGAAGGTTGTGGATGTGAAAGAAAAGAACATAATCTGAGTTGTTTATTTTGAACTGAATGTGCTTCAAATATATATATATATAAAAAAAATACTATTGCTTGCAGTATATTTGAAATCTGAAAATATACAACTTTTTCTGTATTTAATAAACTCCCTGAAAAAGACCTGGTTACTTGCTAAACCCTGTTAGTTATCATCTTATTGTAAAATACATATACAAGATCCTGTAAGCCATGATGGAAGTAAATGAGATGGACAGAGAAAAGGGAGAGAGGTACCAAAGAGATGAATGATGTGGCAGCTCTGTGCAGCTAGCACACAGTGGATTTTTTGAAAAATTTTGTTACTGTAGGCAAAGTCATTTCAAACACTTTGAATATTTTGCACATAAGGAAAGGTCAGTCTGCACCCAAACAAGCAAAACGTTATTAAGTAATGACCTTCACTCAGCAAGCACTGCAAAGAAAGTAGGCATGGCAACAAGACCTTGATGCTTCATGGATTTTCATAATGTTTTTAAGTTGTCAAGGAAGGGCAGCAGCATGAAACTGTAATTCAGCGTAACTTTGTTTCTCACTTTATTTCTGGTGACTTAGGAGAAGAGCATGATTTCTCTCCAAGAATACACCACAGGGTTAAGTAAATTTGACATCAAGTCCCAGTTTCATGACAGCCTTTCTGAGTGAACTTTAAGCCATTAAATCTCTTAACAGTTTATTCCTTAATTAGTAGGGTGATTAGTACTTCCATCGTCTACACTATTTAAATACCATTAATAGATTTGAATCTGTGCAGGGCTATCACTTTGGTGTGACCAGAGCACAAACAAGCCACCTCTGTCAGCTAGCCTGCACATGGGCTAAGAAGCCCCAAGAACAGGGTCTAAAATGACCACGTTAAAATGGTTAGTATTTGTTCTTACCATACATGGCTTCATTTTTCCTAACTTTGAAGCACACAGAAAGTACAGTCATAGTGGTTGATTGGTGTTACTCTTTCAGCTAGGCTCTGAACAAGACATTTTTTTGTCGCTGTGTGAGTAGCATTGCTAGTCAGATCAGACTTGCATTAAAAAGAGTGAGATAAAGAGGAAAGAAGAAAAGAGTAAAATATTTGCTGACTGCATTATGAAATTGAACTATCAGGTGGTGAGTTTTCATTCACCAAAAATAAACAAACAGAAGAAAACTTTGACGGTGTAGTAGCTGGACCTCAGAACATAGGAACGCTTCTGCTGCCTGCCTCCAAAAGCAACAGATAATTCACAAATGTACCAGTGTTGACAGTAATTTAGCAGACACCATCTGGCATAGGTGTCACAGCTCAGCCTTGCAGAGACCGGGTTGTAAATCTTAAAGCTGTGATGTACCTTAGGGAGCTATTACTGTTCTGTCATGAAAGAAATAAAACAAAAGCCATGGTCAGATGAAACTGCTTCAGATGTTGTTTCATCTTCTCCAAGTCCGTGGAAAGAAAGGTCTCCCTTTTTCTTATTTCTTATTTTTGCTTATAAACAATAGTATTTTTAACAGTATTGTAATACAGTTGTGGGAGCAGCATGCTCGCTTTTTCATTACTGGCAGCAGAGTTGAAAAGCTGCAAGTTATTTTTAGTGTGAACTACACTTATTGAGTCCATGCACAGATGTGCTCAATGCATTGATGTACATGAAGGCACAAGAGCACATCCTGCACAAGGCAATGGATATAATTTCCATGTATCTGAAGCAATTAAACCTAGTGCATTTTGAAAAGGGAGCACTAGTCCATAGATTTAGCTTTTCTACTCCTTTTCAGGGCACATAATTATTTATTATAAAGTTACTGATACATGGTGCAATTTTTGCCATTTCAAATATAGTAACAACCCTTAGACTATTATGCCAAAGGCTCATGACACATAGCCTTGCACCACTACAGAACTGCCCTTCTAACCCATGGTCTAACACCGTAAACTATAAAGAAATAGCTAGAAATTAACCTTTGGTTCTGTGCAGGACTCCTTTCCTCCAGTTCCATTATCCCACAGTCTTTAAAAGACAACTGTATTCTCAATAGGTATGTTTAGAAGTGTGTCACTTTCTGACAGTGCAGCATCTGGAGCCAAAGTTGCATAAAAGCATATTCTAATATGATGGCCAGAAGTCCACTTCAGAGAAATTGGGTTTTAAAGACATTTCATCTTCACAGTCTTCAGCTGAAGCTGCAGATTTTTAACACTTTTGAAAAAAGGCCCAAAGTGTAACATAACTGCCCAAGGAAATTATGGACAACAGTAGGTCTCAGTGTATCCACTGAAATTATTGCTATTTAAGCACAAAATCAAGTTTCAGGCACATCACCAGCTCTTGTTACCTATTGGTTAATAGTCAAGATGAGGAAAGATGACAATATTTCAGATTATTTGAAGAATATTTTCATGACTTCAACACCTGTACAAAAACTCAAGAAAACACATCTGTGCTTCTGAAGAGATAGGTCCTCAGCTGGAACAGAAATGGAGCCCACACTAGAAGAAAAGATCTTGTGCATAAGTCTTTTCCATCTTTTGAAAGTCTTCCTTGGACATATTATCCTCTTGCTCTGGGCACCTTTTCTGCATCTTGCTACCACTATTTGTCTTCTGTCTAGAGCACAGCCTAGCCTTTAGTGTGTATTTATACCCAAGAAGACTCCAGTCATTACACCCTGCCTCCTCTGCCACACTGTTGTTGGAATGTTGTTCTTTTGACAAATAACATATCATGTCTCTCTGCAGGTCTTCATTACAGCAGAGGAAGGTGGACACTTCAAGGACATAGCAAAGAAGTTCCTGATCACTGCTTGGTCTAGAAAATGGTAAACACAGGTGGGATGTAAGAATGCCAGTGTGGTAGAGGAGACCATTGCAGGTTATTACAAGACTTAGTGAAACCACCAACAGTATACTACAGGCTAAAGTCTATTGTGAACTAAAAATGCATCCAAATTATACGGACTAAAAGCAGAATTTAAATGAAAACAAATGTGAACTGAAAGTCTATCCAAATTATACAGGCAAAAAGCAGAATTTAAATGAAAACAAATAGCTCACCTTCATTGTATTAAGAGCCAGCAACAACGTTCTGCTCAGAGCACTGTATCTACATCCTTTACTGTAATCTGCACTCATTAGGCTACCCACTTGTCAGTGGTTTGTTACCTGAATACTGCAGGATAATAACTGTTTCATAATCAGCGGTTTTCTCGGCTCTTGTGGAGTGACTAAAGTACATTGTATAAATAAATAAAGTAGCAATCTATTGTCTGCTTATGGATAAATAGCATTTGTTTACAGCACACAGACTTTAATTCAGGCAGATGTACAAACACCATACTTCGGCAGTTCATATTTGTTTCTTCCTATTTTTTCCCCCAGCTCCACATTACAAAATTGACACCATTTCTGTGAAAGTCAAAAACCCTCCAAACCTATCATTTACATTACATGAGATGAGGGGCTGAGGGCTGGCTTGTTTTATCAGAGCAATACTAGAGAAACTAGAAGGAATATGAGATGAGAAAGGTCAGTGATGGCAAATTTGATATTAACCATAGTCCACAACAAATGTTACTAGCTAGATTCATCTTCTAAGCAACATGCTACAGTACTTTCATGGTGCCTTAAGCACTCTGGATCCTTTAATTTTTTTTTAAATATTCTGGCTTCATGCTAACAGCCCAACTCTGGTAATTTCTGGGTTTCCTTAATGGCCTTACTTATGCAGAAATTACTAGGCTCCTCCTGGAGCTGGCACTTCAGACTAATGAATTCTCCAGAGCTGCTGAAATTTTTCTCTCTACCAGCAATTCAATCCAAGAAAGTTCTCTAAACTGCAGAGGACTCCTGCCACTTACTTTGGTTTGTCAGCTGGTGTCATGTTCAGATGAGGCTCATTCAAAGCAGAGGACAGCATGAGGACTCAGGCACAATTGCACTTGCAGGACAGGGATATTTACCCTCAGTTCACCCAGTGTTTGATACCTTGAGACCCTGTTCTTGGATGGCTCCAAGTCAATGATGTAACAAAGATGAACACCATAAATTATCTGTGATTACCAGCGCCAATGTAACTATTATGCAGCGATATACAAGAAAATGACCCATATTAAAAATGAAGAATAGATCAGACCATTGTTAGGAAGCAACAATAAATCCTTCCTGCTACAAACCATCTGTTCCACACATGAGTATTTTTAGAAGCGCCCTAACATATTCACTGCTATACTAATAGTGACAAATTTTACAGCTGCTTCTTGGGATTTAGACAAGTTTTCACTTCTCTCTGCTTTGACAAGAGAATAATTCCTGTACGCTGATGTGAAAGAGAGCTGAAGCCTGAGGTGGTAAAAGAGGAAGCCTGATTCAGCACAAAGCTATGGGATGCAGAGCTACTTCCTCAAGAGGATTCCTCCTCCAGCAGCTTGACAACTTCCACACCAATATGATCAATGTAAAGACATGGAAAATTTACTGTGGAATAGATCAGAAAAACGACATCTTTCAGAAATGGAGTAAATACAGAAATCATACAATAAGGGTAGGAGATGAAACAGGCAACAGCAAGTAAATGCAAACACTTTTCAGCTGTAGAAGGAGTACGTCTGTTCATCACCTGATTCAATGTCACACATAGGGAAGGGGTGCTGCCTTTAGTAGTGACAATTCATTCAGGGATCTGGGAGCTCACTTCACCATGAAAGCTCATTTAGGGTGTTAGTCCTACAGCAGCAAGTGGCCACATTTCAAGCTTTGCTACACAGGAAAGATCATCTTTACATAGGGAAGGGGGACTATACTATCCTGACCTCTGCTGTTTCAGTGCTAAACATCAATAGCCACAATATTAGAAGAAAAAGCAAGCTCTTCCACAACACAGACAAGTTATGTGACATCACATAACAGTCACAGGGCCAAGTGGCACAAGCCCCAAGCTGCTTTTTATCAAAGTTACAGGTTGGGGAGGAAACTAAGTGAGTAGCAAAGAACTAACTATATTAACACTTAACAACTACAAACGACCAACCTCTACAAAGACAATGGGACCACCAACGAATGGACTTCTTTCAGACCTCCACGTGGTCTGAAACTGAAGGTGATAGTACGTGTTCTTTTAGGGAGAGAACTATATGCATCCTATGAGAGAAGCCACAAACTCCAGAAAGAAATTTAGTCCTGTACCCAGCAACAAGAAGAACTTTTGAATAGTGAAAATTGATTGAAAGGAAGGCAGCAGACATACATGCAAAATCTTACACAAAAAACCCTTTTAGTGAAACAAAAGCCTAATTTCTTTAACCTGATAAAAACATGAACCTGTAATTAGAAGAAGCCATTTTCTTTCTGTTCACCAAACCTCACAAGTTAGGCCATGAGCCATAAAGCACTCATTCATACAAATTGAAAAAAAAGCATCCAAGCTGCTTGCCAGCAACTGCTTACCACCAACTCTGAACAATGTTTGAGAGGACCCCCTGTATGGTGTTAGAAGATGCAGAGAGAATCTTATTTGGGAAGGGGGAAAAGAGAAGCAGCTCTTTTGGACATTAGAAAGGAAATCATTGTGTGAGTGTGAACTCTGATGACAAAGTCCTTTTTCCTATCTACCATTATGACTGAGGGGCACGTGTAACAGAATGACTCAGGGAAGACCACAAGACACAAATTATGAAAAGTCATGTTCAACCTGCAGTTTTTGACAACCCTTTTGCCATGTAAGATAAAGGACAAATTATGGCAGGATAGACTCAACTACCAACAACTTTTCAAAGCCCATCTCAGAGTTGACAGAAAACCCAGTAATATTTGAAATTGTAATGTTGGTGATGGTTTGCTGAGTTATCAACTGCTTTTAAAGTCTGAATGTGCAACTGAATATGCAACTAATATAAAATTAATTGTTGAATATTTGGGTTTAGATTTAGTTAAGAGAAAATGAAACACTAGGCACCCCTTAGAGCCATGTACATCAGACTGGGAGCCAAGGACACACAAATTCAAATCCTTGCACCAGCCTTACTAAATCATTTATCTTGCCTGCTTCTTTCTCTTCAGCTATTCCGGACACAGTTATTTACTCCTCTCCTTCAACGTCATCCTTATTAGTAACTTAAAATATTATTAAGTTGTATTTATTTATTTCACACCTAATCATATCTGAGATCACTAATAAACTCATATATTAGAAAAATGAACATATAAGGCTGAAACTTCACATAGTACGTAACAACGTGCGTGGATTGTAAAAACACTGCAATGAGACCAGAAATATTTCTTTTGACATAAGAGATCAACATAAGTAGATCCTTCCTTGCAGGGCCTGAGATAGATTCGCATGTTAGAGACAGTATGGTCTTAGCATTTAACAGTAAATTAAATTGTAACTGCAAAACTCTTTAAACTAGTTTGCAATGAATTAGAGCTGCCCACAAGATGGGAAGAGAATATTCCAGACTCCCTTCTAAAATTGGCCACAACAGACACAAAAGACAATGAAAGAATAAAGGTATATTACATTTGTGACAAAATCTAATTGGGTGAATAATCCAGACTGGAAAAAACATTACTAAAATTACAAGTATGATGTGTACCTGAAGTTTTAGAAAGGTGGAAAGTCTGCTAACATTTTTAAGACGTGTGTAATCCCAAAATGAAATACATGCTAAAATGAACAAGTATAGAAGGAAAGAATCAAGGTTGTAGAATCAGCTTTGTACATTTCTGAACTTCTGAATGCACAACCAGGCAACCTTAACATTTCCTTAATATACTTTTTCGTCAGAGACCCACAGTATATGAACAAAAATAGGTCACAACAGGGGTTTCTACTGCCAAGCATTAGCATACAGTATGCTTTCCAGTTCATTTTTCTCTCTTAATAGTCCTCTCCAGCTATGATTGGTATCATTTCTACTGCAACCTCTTTTTGCAGTATGATTTCTTTCACTGGAAACTTGCCATGTTATTTTGATGAGGAAAAGAATTGCTTTATTACATAAGAAAGATGGTACATTTAAAAAGATAATATAGGCATTACTTTCTTCAGACTGGAGAAGACAAAGGTCCCTGTGATATCTAAAATACCCATATGTCTTTTTCAATAAAGATATAGTATGGATTAGACATCACAATCTGTTTGTATGTGCAAAACAGAAACTATATATTTATTATTCCCAAGGAGGTACTGGACAGACCTGATTTCCCTTGTTTGGCAGGGTGGTGTTGTTTCCTTGTTTCCTTGATGAGCTGGTTCCAAGTTGCACAAAGCCATCACATATAGAGTATTATCCAAATTGGATACAGGTGCTTGGTAAACCTCTTTCTATTTGGAAGCTGTAAACATCACACCTTATGACTATCAACATATAAAAACACATCTACTCCAAATTTACAAAGTCTGTTTTAACCAATATGACTCCAGAGCACATGGAGTATACACCAGGTATACACAACTGCTTCAAAGAGTGGATTACAGTAATACTGAACTATGCTGTGGAATTCAGAAAAAAAACAGTTCATAAGTAATTCCAAATATCAATTTGCATTAAGTAAAATATAAGGATTCACCAAAAGCACACCTGTAGTTTCATATCTAAGTTGGAATCCACCATACATGATAACTGAGGAATGAGAAACAATCATGGTATTGTTAAAAATAATTTCAAAATATCTAGATTTCTTTTCATTTATATCAAGCTGATAAGATGTCTCTAGATCTTTTCTTCATACTTTTCTTTTTCACAGCCATTATGGTTAGCCACTTGCTTTAAAAAGCTATGGCGGATTTATCTCCATGCAACTGCATGAATTGAGAAGTTATGGGCTTCAGTAAAAATCCAAACATGGTAGGAGCTACTTTTAGATATATTTGTTTCATAATTTCCTTTTTGCAGCTCAGTCAGATTGTTTTATTAATCAACACTGTCAACATACTCCAAGAGACCTAACTGTTGATAGAGATAGAGATAGGTTAATTTATTCAGAAGATCGATGACAATACACCAAAGACATTGTAGTCTAGTGTGGTGGTTTGACCTTGGCTAAATGCCAGGTACCCACCAAGTCGCTCTATCACTTCCCCCCCCTTTCCCCTTTTTTTCTCAACAGGGCAAAGAGGGGAAAGAAAATAAGATAGGAAAACAAAACAACCCTTGTGGGTAAAACAACAGCAGTTTTAATATAAGCAAAGCGAAGCAAAGGTCCGCGCGCGGAAGCAAAAAAAAGAAAACAGATTTATTCTCTACTTCCCATTAACAGGTGATGTCGGGCCTTCTCAGGAAGCAGGGCTCCAATACGCATAGTGGTTGCCTCGGAGGACCAAGGGTGACCCCACCCCCTTCCTCCTTTCTCCCAGCTTTATACTGAGCAGACGTCATATGGTCTGGAATATCCCTTTGGTCAGTTCGGGTCAGCTGTCCTGGTTGTGTCCCCTCCCAAGATCTTGCCCACCCCGTCCCACTGTGGGGGGGGAAATGTCAGAAAGAGCCTTGGTGCTGTGTAAGCACTACTCAGCAGTAGCCACACCACCAGTGTGCTATCAACACCCTGCCAGCTCCCAACATAAAACACAGCACCATGGGGGCTGCTACAGGGGAAAACCAATTCTGGCTCAGCCAGACCCGGTACATCTTAGTCAAAGGGATCAGTTTTTAGGAAAGCACTGGAACATAGTAAAATCAAGTTATAACTCCCATCAGACAGTGCAGAACGTTAAATGTCTGCAGCTTCTTAATGAGCAGTTTGGAAACTAAAAGTTAAACATAATAATGTTTGGTCCTAATTTTTCAAAAACTGTCAAGTCTTGACATCAAATTTTTCTCTCAAAACCATATTTTACTCTGAAAAATGCAAGAAATCTATGGGAAACTCCTGGTCAGTATTAACAACAAATTAGGCTATGATTAATGATTTTATTCCCCTTTTAAATTTATTTTTTTTTAGTACAGAAATAGAATATGATTAAATTACTTCTGATGTTATATGAATAACTAATTTGTTTTCAGACAACTGCAATGTTCTCTTCCACCTCCCACCACACAAGTGTTTTCACCTCATTTCCTTGTACACCTGAAAACTACAACCACCCTCCTCTGCAGATCTGAACTACTGAACTACCAGCCCTGCTAAAGAAATTAATACAGTTTCTGAAATTATGGTTTAAAGATGCTCTAGTATGCATCTAGCCACATTACATTGCTTGATTAGGTCATTTTCAGAATTTCCATCAAAACTTTTTATACCAGGATTTTCTGGCAATATCCAAGACCAATCTAAATGACTAAAAATAAAATAAAATATAAAATAAAATAAAATAAAATAAAATAAAATAAAATAAAATAAAAAATAAACAGACAGTGAGGGAAGTTAAGCTACAGACCATAGAGCAATGTGATTAACAGAATTAGAGATTCATAACGCTATGTGGTTTTACTATGTAGAAGAAAAACATCATAATTACATTAGCAGGAATTTTAAAATATTATATAATCTTTCAGGAGTGCAATATTCAAATGCTAAGAACAGGTAACACTGCTTATCTTAAAACACTTCTCAGTACAGGGTAAGAAGAAAGATCCAGAGGCTGCAAAAGGTGTCATGTACCCTTCATCAGAACAATCTGATACTTCTACACAGTAACTGAGACTGCCATGGGAAAACAGTCACAAAAGCACAGGAACCTCCTCAGCTGTGTAGGACTGTGCCGCCAGCACTGTTAAGAAGCAATTATAATTTCAAAAGTATAGCACCCCTATTGTTACCCTCATTTCAGCATCCTTCCCTGCCTGCTCAAGTGCCGTGCATTAAGAGCTGCTACCATACTTGCTATCTTCATGCTTGTACCAAACTGCTTACAGGCATAAGATCTTAGAAAACCCTATGCTACCTCCCAGCAGGGTTGCTAGGAATAGGCACAACTTGACCAAAAATATGTAGTTCTTAATGTTAAAAAAGGGAAAAAGAAAAAGTAATTAAAAAAAATTAGGATAGTACAGTAGAACATGTAGGGTTCATCCTGCAGATTATTTTATCACTCCTTAAGCTTCAGGTGTCATCCATTGCTGGAGACAGGACAGCAAGCTCATCGGAAAATGAAGAGATCCAGTGTCAGCAGTGATGTTCCCTTTCAGTTCCACCCCTGGATATTGGTGACATTATCAAATTACTTGGTCTGTATGCCTGTATCTCATGTCACTGAAACATCCCAACTGAGTTACAGCTTTACAATGTACAGCTGGATGAATAGAATTCCAAATGTAACAGATATGCACTTATTACTTAATTGTTAAACCTTCCAGCAACTTATACTTAAATAACATTTAAATAACTGGCTAACTTAATCAAAATTCAATTTTTATTTGAAGAGTTTTAAACCTGTTCTTTGATTCTTCCCTCTTTTTGTTTCAACGATGAGAGTTTATTTTCATATTGATTTTATTCCTCATTAAGCCCACACCCTCTTCTCCTACATGACATATTGACACTGTAACAATAGCAAATTTTGTTTCTTCAGCTAATCCATTGTTTATTACCTTGTTTTCCAAAAAAAAAAAAAAAAAAAAAAAAATCAATAGCTCTAGTTCTGCACTTTGCCCTATTGCCCTAAACATCGTGGACTGCCACCAAAGCAGACCAGGAAACTGTGTAACCCTGATTAGGTACCTGTACACTTAGATTCCTCCCTTGTGTCAAGATATCAAGAGCTGTCTTTAAATTACCACAGCTATGGGGAACACCCAAGCAGCAGTAGTCTGGACTCTGAGATGGATTAATTTTTCTTCCTCCACAGTTAGGCTAACATTTGCTATTTGAACTAGGTAGTGTTGTAGCCCTCACGCTATGCTTATTTCACATGTGAGCATGACAGAACAACCTGGCACCATACGATTTTCGGCTCCTCTGGGAGCAACAGTCCAGTCTGACTTCACAGCTCACTTCTTAGAGCCCTTTGCCGTGGGTAGCTTTGTTGGGTGTTGGAAGTCAATGACAATAAAAAGCCATTAAAAACGTGTCACTCCTTTACCCACAATGCTCTCTGCAATGTTAGTAGCCTGCACCTTGACATAACAGAAGTGACCTCAGTCCTCGTTTCCTTTGCAAAGGCAGCACACACCTGAAACCAAAGGCATTGAAAGCTTTGCATCTTTCCTTTTTTTCAGCTGGTAAAAGCTCATCCTGAGTGTGAACACATGCACCTGTTAGCAGGTGTAGGTTCTTAGAGCAGAACAGAGTGGGCTAAAACATGCTTCTTCTGGTGAGCTCAGAGACATCTCTAGATCATAGGGCAGTGAGGTGATCCAGCCTGGCTTCCAGTAAGATTGCCTAAACCACAACCCCTACCTGATTTTTTGTACAGACAATCATCTAACACACCCCTAAATCATGATAATGGTAGTTCCCTAGCACCCTCTCTTTGAGGAGTTTATGAGGAGTCCAGTCACACAGGTCTCAGAGGTAGCTCTAAAGAAGTCTCAAAGGCTTTATTACTCAAAGAAGCTATGTATTATTCTAGTGCAAACCAGGAAAATTTACTTTTTAAAAAGCAAAACTCTAAGCAATTTAATCAGACAGGACAGAAACAAAGTACCAGTTTCTAAACAACTCCACCAACCATACCAGACAGACTCTTGCTCCAAGCCTTGCTCCAGACAGCCCAGTGGCACACAACCCATTGCAGTAAACACTTCACCTTCTCCAATTAGTCCTAGGACATTTTGCTGGCCCTACCCTTCAAGCTCTGGCCAACTGCTGTGTCATCCCTGCAGTGTCTCTGCAGAAGCAACAGGCTTCTACCTCCTCTCTGGAAATTCACCTACTCTGCCTCTCAGTGCAACAATCTCCCAGCTAATCACAACTCTTCTGAGTGTGTTCAACAGAAATAATTTCCCTTCCTCTGAAGGGGCTTAACTGAGCTGCTCTTTTTGTAAAGGCACACGGCATGTTGAGGAAGATAAGCAAATAAAAGAGAAAATAAGCTATCCCAGAGATCTACCTGGGTAACACAGAGACAGCTGCCTCATCTACCTGAGGTGGGTAGTGCCTGGCAGCTCCCAACTGAGTGACCCGTCAGATGTGAGTGCTCTACACCCCCAGCAAGTTTGCAGATGACACCAAGCTGAGTGGTGCAGTTAACATGCCTGAGGGACAGTATGCCATCCAGATGGACCTGGACAAGCTCAAGAAGTGGGCCCATGTGAACCTCATGAGGTTCAACAAGGCCAAGTGCAAGGTCCTGCACATGGGTCAGGGCAACATCCAGTATCCATACAGGCTGAGGGATGAAGGGATTGAGAGCAGCCCTACAGAGACGGACTTGGAGGTACTGGTGCATGAAAAGCTGGACACGAGCTGACAATGTGCACTCCCAGCCCAGAAAGCCAAACGTATCCTGGGCTGCATCACAAGAAGTGTGGCCAGCAGGTCAAGAGAGGTGATTCTGAACTCACACCACTGTATCACAGTGCCATATTCCCTTTGGAATACAAACTTACAATTCGCATAGATAAAATCAAAGCAGGAAAAGGCAAAGCTTGCTTGTGAACCTTTTGTGCCATTAAAGGCTTGCCTTTCCAAGTAGTGTAGAAATAGGTTCTGCTTTCCTATTGATGTACTATTTTCTGTTCAAAAAGACGAAAAGTTACACAAAATCTCTCAAAATTATCATTAAAATACTGAACATTTCAAATGTATTATGAGGTTGAACATAGGTTCATGAATAGTTCGGGTAGATTAGAAATCTTAACAGCAGCAGATAAATTCACTGAGTTTAAAATTAGTTTAAAGGTACATGATTTTGGTGACTAAGCAAAGGAAAATTTATTTTATGCTTGATTCTGAAGATTTCTGTGAACAAAGCTGTGAATGAAGACCATACCGTTCCTTGCTACAAATACTTTGATGACTCCCAGCAAGCTGGAATCAATGGAAGGATTAGCATTTCTGTGCTGAGTGTCATTTCAGTGTCATGTTGTGAAACACTAGTCTGTCAGAGAAAGAGAGAATAATAAAAAAAGATCTTTTTTTAAAAAGGGGCCAGGCCAAAGTTCTTTAATCAGGGAAAACTGGAGCTTAATCCAGGTATCTTTTCAAAGGCATAAAAACAAGAAACAGGTTTTGTACCACATTTTATGGGCCATATCTGTATGACTGCTAGGTTCAGCAGAGTTCGTATGTTGCTGCCATGATCTTATTGCTGTCCAGCCTTTCAACCTTCCCTTTTTGTTTCAGGAACCTCTAGTTCATCTAGGGTCCAGTTTCATGATTCCAAGCTTCGATTTCTCATCCCTTTTCCTACAGATGAAGCAAGGTGGTGCTGTGTTACCTTTCCCCTGGGTGGTCAGTTTCCTGCATCTCAGAGACCAACAGCCAAGTGCAGGCATAGTCAAGCTGTGCAGAGGAGCGGTAGCACTTCAGAGAAAAGCCAATTTAGTTCTTGCATATGCAGCATCCTTTAGTTTTCTTACCACTGCCTTTGTGGCTTTTGACTGAAACAAAAGGAAACAGATGTACAGCTCAGACTCCATTTTGGTCTTGCTTTCCAAGGTAATAAAACAACCACTAGCCCTAATGAAAAGTTGCTTCTCTAAAGCTTATTAAAGTCAAGGATAATCTTTTCACTGACTTGGACAGATTTTGAGTCGGAGCTTTCAGTGCCCAGTGCAGGATGTAATGGACTTACAAAACAATCTGACTACAGACATGCAGCTGCTTAGAGCAATTTCACAATCTAGAGCAAGGGAATGGTCACATTTTTCAAATACAGCAGTATCTAGATGAAAGGAGGGAACACAACAAAATTACAGTTAGACCTTTTTTGTTTCTAAATTAATTTTATTGACTTTTTCAAATCTTATGCTCTTCCCCTTGGAACATTTTTGTCCTCTCTGTCCTTTATCCATTAAATGGTCCCTTTTGATATTATGGCATTGATTTACAGTTGATAATTATCTTGGTTTAATGGGTTTAAGGTATTTCTTTTATAGTTTAGTTTAGTGTTTGTCACCAACAGGGTCTGTCTGTACAACATGCCTTTGGCTGAAAAGGAGTTTATTACCCCATAAAAATGTCCTCAGCTAAATAATAAATAAATTCAATCCCCCGTTCTTTTATGATTCTGGTTTTATAAATTTGGGGTGAATATTTATGTTCCAGAAAGATGAGAGACTGCTGTCATAAAACCTTAAGGTCTCCCTGTAGATACAATAGAGTAATTTATACAATGCATTTGGCCACCGTGACCCACTAGTGACCTAGTACCAGTAATGATTAAAGTCAAGGTTGCTGAGTCTGAAGAGAAAGTAAGGTTCCTTTTGTACATTCTTGTACAAGATTATCTAAAATAACAGAAGAACAAACCTAACGTTCATCCCCAAAGGGAAGGAGATATACAGATGTGTCTATATGTGTGAATTTGGGTCTCCATGTGTATGTATGGGAAGGAAATTGTTTACACATTACAGAAAGCTTGTCCTATTTTTTTTCCCTCATACAAAATCACTATTAAATCCAATTCAAATTTATATTGTAAGACAGCACAGCTTGTCCTAAAATGAATGTCAATAAAAGAAATAATCTGAGCCACATAATCAGCTTGTCCTAGACTCCATCCTGCCTGTATATAAAGGACTTTGTACTAATTTGCGTGAGCTGCAGATATGATCAAATTGGCTACTGCAGGACTGATGGCTAACTTCTGCAAGGATCTGCAAAAAACAATTTTTATAATCATGCCATAAAAGCAAGACTTATGCTCTTCTCTATCTAATTTCCATGACTTTTGGCTTTTTTACCAAAAAAATTTGTGCTGTACCTTTAGCACACATACCAGGGAGCCCCCAGGTTCTTGCCAGTCATTGTGAATCCAGACCATCAGACCAAATATAACAATAGTCAATTAGTATATCACTACAGGTAGAGGTATGGCTTATGTTCTCTGATTAATGCAGCTGCTGTAGTACATAGGCTACTTAATGGACCAACCTTTTCCTCTCTTTATTCCAAACACTGTTGTCCACAGAGGCTCTGGACATCTACGAAAATTTCTAAGTCAGAAATAAGAGACGTCTGCATTGAACCAAACCTTGTCCAGCTGCTAATCCAGTGCTAAATCCACTGAAAAGTCACTCCAATTCTTTTATTCTGTATGTGTAAATGATTGCTTCGTCTAGCCCAATGTCAATGATATCATCGTTTTGAACTGCCTTTCATCTGAAATTAAGATTTTCCCTCTATACACAAAAACACACCTAAAAGCAAAGATGAAGTCCCATATTAACACTAACATTACCTAGTGTATTGCTGTACTTTATGTTTGCAGAACCTGGCCAAATATGTCTTGCTTTATCCCAGAAAAAAAACAAAGCATGGTCTTGACAGCAATAAAATGACAGTCACATTTTTAACCAAGTTTTTGTAACATTTTTCTGTTGCACCTATGCAATTGTCCTAGTAGAAAAGTGTTCTGGCTGGATTATTTGCTGAAATGTTATGTTTCAAATAAAAATTGCTAAAGGAAAGTTAAAATCATCTACTTACAAAGAAGCTTTGTAAACAGCTGATTTTAACAGTGGTATCTATCCCTTACCAAACACCAAAAAAATTATCTATAACCAACTCCCTAGATCAGGGATGCCCTGAGTAAAGCAAATGTGTTTCAGTTGAGAACAGTCATCTTCTCCACAGCTATCTAGGAAAAATAATTTGTAAGGCAGTCCCTGGAGTATCTACACAAAATTGGCATAAATATGGACTATCAGATTTCCTCTGGGTTTATGAAAAAAAAAAAGCTGTATTAGACTGAGTATTTGCAACAAGTAAATTAATAAAATCATGACTACCTGCAGACAATTCAGAAAGAGGAAAATGTAATCAGATTAATAATATTTTTCTTTCAGGGTTTATTTGCTTAACAGTTTCTTCAGCTCAGTACAGGAAATACAGAACACAGTACTAAATTTAAAAAATCTAGTCCCAGCCTGTCTGACACAAGAGAGACTTTGTTTCATAAAGCTCAATCAAGATACCATCCAGATTACATAGTTTAGTTCCCAGTTTCTCATAGATTTACAGAATTCCCTTACAGGCTGTAACTGATAACCACACAAACTTTGTTATTTGGACAGCTGGACAAAAGTACTTGTCTGTAGTTCCCCCTTCATTTAAAATTCACTCAATTTTCATATTATTTAAAAGCAAAAGAATTTTTACAAGTAAAGAGAGCAAAATCAATCAAATCTATTTCTTTCCAATTCAGAAAATATTAAATATTCCTGAGTTCCAAGACTGTATTTTTATTAAAGAAAAGCAAAAGCATGGCTGCTTTCAAATTTTTACTACTGTCAACCTATATACATGTCAACTGTATAATCTGGCACACACAGCAAAAGAATTTCAGCAACATATGTGCTCAGCTTCTATACTGAGCCCTGAGACAACAGAGGTTTTGCTGTATTTTCTACTTTTAGCAATACAGTGATCATGTACAAGTCACTAATGCCTCTGATTTACTTAAACGGGCATGTGCATCATTTAGTGACATAGTCCAGTTCATGTGCATGATTTGATCTTGCATTCTCTGAAGCCAATAAATTTCACACATGAAACCTTTTCTCCCTTGTTTCCCAGCAATCTTACCAGTCTTTACAATTTACCAACTTTAAAAGAATGCACAGACAAGTAGGAGATGGAACTAAAATATAGCAAAGATTATTCTGTAAACTTGTTGAAATCTCTGCATATGAAAATACATTTCACTAAAGACTGTCCAAGCTCACTATGGAATTCCAGGTGTACTTTGGGACAGCTATGATTAGATGTGATACCTACTTTATATTGATATGCTGGTATCTGCTTTCTTTCTTCTCAGGCATTTCCTATCTGAAATATGACCATCTTCCCACTGGCCATCCAATTGTGTTTCAATAGACTTTATTCACAGACTCAGTTATAAAGTGTGTTTAAACTGGATAAAACTCCATTTTCCATTAAAACACCGGTGTTAAGCACTCTGTTAACTTTCATTCTCATGCCCTTCCATTAACAGTTTTTAAAAGTTTCCTTTTAATAACTGAACAAAACAACTGTGTTAACAAATCGGATATATTAGCTAAATCTTCTTAGCAGAAAGTACCAACATTTCAGATTATATTATAGGATTGTAGAGACAAAACCTTGTAAGAGGCTTTGCAATAGCTACACGATTTAGAGTGAAGCTGTTTTGTTTTGTTTATATTAATACTCTGCACACATATGTACACTTTATGAACATATGCACTCACCTCTTTCAAAGATTGCTATACTCCTTTTTCAATAGCTCTTATTTCTCATAATTAAATTATTCTCTTACTGCATTAATTTCATCAGAGAAGGATGACTAAAACATTCCACTGTGTCATGATTTGAGTCCAGAGGGCAACTGAGCACCATGCAGCCGTTCACTCACCCCTTCCCTCCCAGCACTGGGAAGGAGAAAATGAATCAAAAGACTCAGGAATCAAGATAAGGACAGAGAGAGGGAGCTCACCCATTATGGTCACAAGCAAAAGACAGGCTCGTTAGGGGAAAAAAAAGGACATCAGCAATTCAAAACACTAATGACAATAACACTGAGCAGACAGAATGGGTCACTGAGAAGCAACATACCTTAAAAAACACCTCCCCCCACCCCTCCCTTCTTCCTGGGCTCAGTTTTGTTCCAAATATCTCTGCCTCCTCCCCCAGTGGCACAGAGGCAGGGGATGGGGGGTGCAGTCAGTCTGCTGCTTCTTCCTCCAAGGCGGGAGGGGGGAAACACTCTTCTGCATTCTTCCTCCTACTCCGGTGTGTTTCCCCTCTCACAGGAGACAGTCCTCCACAAACTTTCTCCACCATGAGTCCTCCCCACAGGATGCACTCTTCTTGAGATGCTCTGGTGTGGGTCACCCCCACGTGTTGCAGTCCTCTCAGCACCAAACTACAACAGCTGGGGCTGCTTCTTCCCACACAGTCCTGGGGGTCCTCTGCAAGCTGCAGGCAAATCTCTGCTCCTCTGGTGACCTGCATGGGTGGCAGGGGGGCGGCCTTGCCCTCTCACCATGGGATACAGGCTGGATCTCTGCTTTGATGCAGCTTCCCCCCTTCCTCCTCCTTCCTTCCACTGACCTTGGTGTTCACATAGGTGTCCTTGTCATTACTCCCTACAAGTTCCAACCCCCTCTCAGATTCCCCTTCTTAAATACATTATCACAGAGGTGCGGCCACCATTGCTAATTGGTTCAGACTTGGCCAGAGGTGGGTCTGACTTGGAGCTCGAGGAGCTTCAAAAAGCTTCTGACAGGGACCACTGCTGTAGCCCCCTTCCCTGCTACCAAAAAACCTGTCACACAAACCCAGCACTACACTAGAACTCAGAAAATACATTTTCAGTTGGATATTTCAGCAGTCGCCTTGCACCTTTAGGTAAGTTAAAGTCTTCATGTACCATTCACCTACACGTATAAAATCACAGAATTTTAATTTTTTCCATTTTTTTTCTTTCGTGATTTTATGATTTTTCATCCGGTTCTGACTCCTGTCATTTGTACTAGACTTAAATGACAAGGTTTTAGTAGTGGTGGGGGTACAGCAGAGATGGCCTCTGTGAGAACTGATCAGGAGCTGTCCCTATGTCAGGTGGAGCCAATGCCAGCCAGCTCCAAGACAGACCTGCCACTGGCCAAATCTGAGC
The DNA here is from genome assembly GCF_047716275.1 of Strix uralensis. Classification (NCBI taxonomy): domain Eukaryota; kingdom Metazoa; phylum Chordata; class Aves; order Strigiformes; family Strigidae; genus Strix; species Strix uralensis. The sequence continues at coordinate 20,513,325 of NC_134012.1, read as the reverse complement.
CCATCAGCAACCTTGGTAGCACTTCTGTGGTAACATATTTAAGAGAGGGTAAAAACTGCTGCACAACAACAGCTGGAAGAGAGAAGTGAGAATATGTGAGAGAAATATCCCTGCAGACACCAAGGACAGTGGAGGGGAAGGAGGAGGTGCTCCAGGCACCAGAGCAGAGATTCAGCCCCTGGAGAAGACCATGGTGATGCAGGTTTTCCTCCTGCAACCCATGGAGGACCACAGTGGAGCAGCTATCCACCTGCAGCCCATGGAATCCCCCACTCTGCATTAGGCTGACATACCCTGAGGGAAACTATAGCCTGTGGTGAGGACCTGTGGCCCTGTGGAGAGAAGCTCACACAGGAGCATGTTTTATGACAAGGATCTGTGGCCCCATGGGGGACTCATGCTGGAGCGGTCTGTTCCTGAAACACTGCAAACCGTGGAAGGGACCCACACTGGGGCAGATTGTGAAGAACTGAGGCCTGTGGGAAGGATCCACATTGCAGAAGTTTCTGAAGGACTCCCCTCCTATGGGAGACACCCCACACTGGTGCAGGGGAAGAGCATGAGGAGGAAGAAGAGGCAGCGACAATACATAATGAACTGACTGCAATCCCCATTCCCCATCCCCCTACACCATTTGGGGACAGGAGGCAGCAAAGCTGGGAGTGAAGTTGAACCCAGGAAGAAGGAATAAGGGTGGGGGGAAACTGTTTTAAGATTGGTCTTATTTCTCATTATCTTACTTTATTTAATTGGCAATAAATTAAATTAATTTTTCCAAGTCAAGTCTGTTTTCCTCATGGCAATAATTGGTGAGTAATCTCCCTGTACTTATTTCAACCCACGATTTTTTTCATTGTATTTCTTCCCTTGTCCTGCTGAGGAGTGGGAGTAAAAGAGCATCTGGGTGGGCACCTGGCGGCCAGCAAACATTAACCCACCACATCATTATAAAATGCTTAAAAGCTACCAGAGCAATTATAATGTTAGAAAAAAATCTGCAATAATAAGAATATTTTAAAGATATAATGTCACAAACTGCATCTTTTTATTATGTTGCAAGCCAATTTATAAATAAGACTTCAGCCCTATCTCCAAATGTTCGTGTTCAGATGTCATCATCAGCCTCAGATTAACATATTTAAGAAGAATTTGTTCACTGAAAAAGTGGTACTTAGCTACATAAGTAGGATTTTTGTGTGCTTAGCAATTGACACCCTAAATTCTGAAAGTATGTCCAAGCACTTGATTAAATTTAAGTGCCTGCTTAAGTGTTATGTTGAATTGAGGACAGCATACAGTTTTGTAAGAAGGCTTTGCTTCCCATTTAAGTTGCTGACTCATGGATGGATATAACTATCCTGAGATCAACACTTTGGAAAGGTTGAGAAAAAGAAAAGGGGAAAGAAACAGTGATTGGCAAATGTGTGCTCACCAGATAAAAGGGAAGAGGATGGAACTGTCAGACCTTAAGGAGAGGAGTTAGGAGAGTAGGAGTGGTTTCTTGAATAAACTCTTACTGTGAGAATAAAGCGACCTTTATCCTGCACCTGAGCTCCCCAACATGTAAAATGGACTTAACAGTTATTTTCTAATTTATCTGAATGTTGTGAAGTATTTGTGAAGTACATTGCTCCAATCACTCTCATAGAGCACAATCCTATTGTCATTCACATGTGTACTCACCAGTTTTGATTCAAAGACTTACACATCCAGTTTAATGATATTCAAAGTATACCAGAAAGTGTCAGAAAACTAATCAAGCACAGTCCAGATATTTTTATTTTAAATGAGTTACTAAGAAAAAATTACTTAAAACTCAGCTTATTAATTTTTTGTTTTGCAGCCCATTATGGCTTTGCAATAGTACAGATATATATCACAGAAGGCACAAGAACTATGAAGCTTACCGTTGCAACACAATGAACCCATGTTTAGAGGAGATGACAAACTTAACAATTCTTTACATTAAAGCATTATCAAAATGCTCCTTATCTTACAACTTGCCCTAGATCAATAGAGCCCTGGCCTGCATGTGCCAACTTTCAGGAAAGGGAGCTTGAGATTTGCATGTTTTTCTGAATCACAGCCAAGTGAAATCACTATTCTCCCTTCCTTTCTGCTTGCTATTATAGAAACACAAGTCCATTAATCACAACATTGTGCACTGCTTGTTTTGTAGTACTGTAGCAAATCGGTTGGTTTGAATTTGTTTGAAGATCCCTTTACAGGTTCCTTCACCCTAAGCCACCTAAATTCTTTCAAAGATAATTTTTAAATTTGCAGCACATGAAGCTGCACACTATTTATATTCATGTGACACAACTGTGATTGTCTGCTTTATATAAAATCCAGAGAAAGAAGGAACAAAAACTGAGAAATATTGCTACAGTGATCACAGAAAAACATTAATGGAGTTCAGGGCCAGTGCAGGAGCTGTCTAAATCTATTGTTTACACATGGGTTAATTTTGCCTGAACTACTTGTTCAGCTTAACATAAATTTTTTAAGTTTCTTAAAAAAAATAATTAAAAAGCAACCTTCACCAAAAAGAAATGTGAACCAGAATTCATGGGCATAGTGAAAAATCTCATCCATCTCTGTGAACAAAGTTACTATGTGAAGTTTCTCTTTGATTCATTTTGTCTAGTTCACCATGATGGGGAAGAGTGAAAAGAAATTACCTTGTCCTGAAAAGATTCAGAATTGAAACACCTGGACAACAGAAGGGCAATTATTAACTCTATTTTTAACCCTCCAGAGAGAAATTTGATTACTTACTAGACAAAGAAATAGTTTCCTCCAAAGATGGCCATTATTTGAAAGACAGAAAACAGTGGGGAAAGATCCTTTACACTGTTTTTTGGTGTTCTTTCCTCAATGCTACATTGCCCAATGTAGTCCTGTGCAGCTCATTATCTGTGTACCCTTTAGTGCTTCTAGATTATATATGTGATGTAGTAGCAGTTTTCAACAGGTCATTTAAAAAAAACTAACAAACAAAAGTCACAAAATACATCACACTTAGTCCAGGGAAGTTATGTTCAAAAGCAAACAATGTTGCCAGTTTATTTGCATTTATGTCAAAAGCAAGGAAATTCTGGTTAAAGGAAAAAAGGAAAAAAGTTTTTTATCTGCTGACACTCTCCTGCCAAATCACTGTGGTCATAACAATAACAAAGCAATGAAAGAGATAAGAACTGGGTAGAGAAATGTGAATTGTAATGTGAGGTCCACTCTGCTGAGCCTTTTGATTAGAGCACTGAACTGGACCACAGGAGACCCCGATTTAACTTCAGGTTCTGCTACCAGTGCTAGGCAACCCTACATCAGTTTTCACATTTACATCAAGAGGAAGTAATATATTTATATAAAATTATAAAGTTATAATTATAAAAATAATTATTTAAGAAATATATAAAAATACTATTTTAAAGTATTTTTTACAGCAACCACCTTATGTTTCTTTTGGGTGCCATAGACAGGTATTAAAGTGTTTTCTAATTGTATACTCATCGCAGAGAAATCCGCCCCTTAAATATTTACTTAGACAAACCTCTCATCAAAATCACCAAGTTATGCTTACTTGTGGTGTAGTTCAGTTTTACTAGATTTTGATTACTCCTTCTAATACAACACAGTACATGGGATTGTGTTAGGTTTGTGTGTGTGTGGCAGGGTTTTGGTAGCAGAGGAGGGGGCTACAGTGGTGGCCCCTTGTGAGAAGCTTCTCAAAGCTCCCTTAGTGCATCTGGGATAACATATTTAAGAGGGAGAACTTGGGAGGAGTGGGGGGAGTTGTGAGGAGCAGTTGTGAGAGACACAGCTATGCAAACACTAAGGTCAGTGGAAGGAGGGGGGGAGGAGGAGGAGGCGGGAGGTGCACCGGAGCAGACCCCCGTATCCCGTAGTGAGAGGTCAGGCTGTGCCCCTGCACCCATGGAGGTCACTGGTGGAGCAGACGCCAACCTGCAGCCCACGGAGGACCCCATGCTGGAGCAGGGGGCTGCACCCAGAGAAGACTGAGACTGAGGGAAGCCCGTGCTGTTGTAGTTCGGTACTGAGAAGACTACAACACGTGGAGCAGATCAGGAAGAGCTGCAGCCCGTGGGAAGTTCATGGTGGACTGTCTGCTGTGAGAGGGACCCCACGCTGGAACAGAGGAAAATGACAGAAGTTGCCCCCCCACCCCAAGGTGGAAGAAGTGGCAGGACTGACTGCACTCCCCATTCCCTGCCACCTGCACTGCTGGGGAGAGTAGGGAAAGAAATTGGGAGCAAGCTGAGCCTGGGAAGAAAGGAGGAGTGGGGGAAAGGCATTTTTAAGATGTGGTAATACTTCTCACTGTCCAACTCTGTCTGTTAAGTTGTGTTGTCATTGGTGTTTGAATTAATTTGATGTTCTTTTTTCTTCCCCTAACAAGTCTGTCTTTTGCCCATGACCATCACGGATGAGTCATCTCTCCTTGTCCTTGTCTCAATTCTCGAGCCTTTTTCTTTACTTTCTCCTTCCCATTCCTGAGGGGGAAGAGGTAAGTAAGCATCTGTGTGGTGCTCAGTTGCCCTCTGGGATCAAACCACAGCAGGGATAACTTCTTTCTTCTAGACTTCCGTACATTTAAATGTTACATTACGGTCAAGAAGTAACAAAGTTGTTTGCATTGATTTCGGTTATTTCTGTGGACTTGAAAAAAATGTTGGATTTTCTGCATTTAAATTAACTTAATAAACCCATTATTAGGTGAGAGCAAAGAAATCCGTGTTTAAAAAGCCATACCTCTTTACAACGTATCCCATTTTGTCACCATGAACATATATCACTTTTATATTTTCAGGAGTATGATCACAGATCATGTCTCCGCAGAACAAATTCTGTCATGAGCTCTGACAGCTTACACCACAACAGTATTGCTGAATGAACATTTTGTCTCAGTTTCTTAGGCTGTGCACTGTACTTATTACATATGCTAGGGCAACTTCAATGCCCTGAAGTGATGTGTTTTTCAGCAACACGTCAGTGTGTCAGTGGATACACCACAGAGCACCTGTGGAAACACTGACAGACTCTTAAATACAGCAGATGTCACGCAATCTCATTCATTATGTTGTCTTCCTATTACACTCATCATAATGGTTTCAGAGCACCTAATGTGATCAAGAGAATATAACAAATATACTTGAGACATTTTCCTAAAGGGCCTGAAAGGACTTTCAGAGAATATGGACAGTTTCTGAAAGAGCCAGGAGAAAATTTCTAATGAAGTAGACTTTGTGTCCTTGCTTGACATCCACACCTTCCACATCAAATACTGTTCCTTAGACTGAAGGAAACTATGTACTTCGGATAATGAAGTACATTTCTAAAGGGGCAAGGGGAGACCTGTAATGGGCTTGTGTTCAGCTAGAAAGTGTATATATATTAAAGGTGAGCTTATACCTCAAAACCATACATTGAATGTAACTGTACTAAATGAATGGTTTCTTATCAAAAATGATAAATTTTTCTGAGCTTCATCTTAGATTCTAAATCCAGATTTACTGAATGTTTATGTGATAACAGAAGATTAATGTTTTTTGCATTCATTTTATCAAAGCCAAAAGAGATAATCCATTCTTTACTTGAAGAAGTGAGATAGCCATCATTCATAGAATATGCTTCTCACAAATATCCAGGCTTCTTTTATTACTATTTAGGTTTACAGCAACATACTATGAATCTGAGTTACGTATCAGCAAAAATGGAATTTGCAGATACCAGAGGCTGAAAATGGTAAGGAAGTATTTATGTGGTGGAATCATGCTTATGTTTTAATAATCCCATACAGTTGAATATAAAAATATGCCCAAATTTCTAGTATCTTTTTAATAGAATCTTTGACTGTTACAAACAATAAGCTGTAGTTACTCTTTCATTTTTAGTTCCCATTTTCTTAATCTGCTATGCTGCTAGAAGGATGGACAATACAAGACTGTTTTCTGAGACAAAGTCGATGATCTGTGTTGATTTTTTTTGTTCAAGAAACCTGATCTCTTTTTTCCTCAGTGCAAATCTCTACAAATGCTAATGATATTTTTTTTTCCACCTGAATTTGTTACCTCAAGTTAGGTTGTGAAAAATTTCTGCCATTAATTCTTGGAATGTGACGCATTGAAACCAAGGAATCGGTGACTGCGCTGCTGTGTTAAACATTTCACATCTAAACAGGTCATGGAAAGATATGTCCCACCTCCCTCTGTGGAGTCCTTCTAATGAGGAGTTCCCTACTACAGCGTGTATAGTTGCTTTAGAGGCTTGAGGCAGGGACTTTTACATAAAATCTCTTTTCTCACTCATTTGTTTTTTACCAGTTATCTGTTTTCCATTCAGTGGCTTGTTCCTGGGTTGATCATCCTAGGCATTTAGCCTCTTTTTAAAAATGCATCATTTATGCATTTTACACAGCATACCAGACAATGTTGTAAGGGGATTATTTTACAAATTAATAACTAGAATTTATCCACAGAAATTTGAACAATATAAAAAAATTCCTGAATGCAGATGTTCAGCACTCCCTGAAAACTAAGCCTGTTCTGTGTGTCAGATTAGGTATCCAAAGATTTAAAGGACTTTCAATTTACCTGTTTTATACGAAAACTGAGAGGAATTCATCCTGCCCTTTATCCACCTTACCAAATCATAAAGTAGAATGACCCATATGGTGTCCGAAGAAGCCAATGTAACAAGAATTAAGCAGCATTTTACCACGGTCAGAGGATCTTACTGCACTGTTTGTCTTTTGCATATTAGGAATTTTTTCTTGCATGGCAGACAATCAAGAGGAACTAGATAGGTTTTTAGATAGCTCTCTAATTTGTAAGTAACAGGGGACCTTCTCCTTCAGCCGCTACCACATGGGGGAAAAAGATGAAGTTTAACTATCTCATCTCTTTCTTCAGAAGCAAGGGCTGAGAAGTAAGCCCCATCATTTTAAATTTCAGATTCAAAAGAACAACAACATGAATGGGACAGTTATTTTACTTTGTCTTTTGTACCTTGATTCACGGAAACAAACTCTACAACTCAGAGAGAGTTATAAAGCAGGTATGTTTACTCCAGCGCCGGGGTGCAAGGGGATTTCTCCACAAAGCTTGCACCCCAACAGCACATTTTACCAAAAACTTATCGAGTGTGGATATACATATTCATTGGATTACATGATACAAATATACATATGCATGAGTAAGGCTGGGTTAGTTCGAAAGGCTGGTGTCAGCAGTTTATGTTCTCTTTGCGCCTGCACATTGCCTCCTGGGGGGCGTCTTCGGGGGGGGGTGGGGGGGTGGGGGTGGGGGGTGTCTTTTGGAGGAAGGCTTGTAGTCTTTCTCACTTTGTGCTTTTCCTCGAAGCCAATTTCTTGAATAACAAGAGTTGTTCCAGCTGGTTTACCATCTCTATCTTATCTAAAAGCACCAGTATATTGGTTTCTACCATCCATAGATGGCTATCTATTCACTACAAAGACTAAACTAGTTAGAAACCATCTGCTTTGCAAAGACATGTCTTTTATTTTTGCCGAACATAGTCATTCTTGATAACTTTCCACAGAAAACTGCTTTGTTTTGATGAACAGAGTAGCCCTTGGTAAGTTTCCACAGAACAGTCAGGGCAAGCAGGATTATTAAGCAATATTCAGAAATCATTATAAATTGCTGTAAGTTGCTATAAGTAAATAAGTTGTAAAGCAGGTGATCATTTCCTTGTATCAACCTTGTAATTTCTTCAGCTTATAATTTTTCAAAACTATTTGATTCTTGAGCGTTTGGTTCTGTCGTTACCAACAATGAAAGATTTTGCTTTTAAACAAGCACAAACCAAAGTTTCTATTAACACCTCTTAGTAAAGGAAACAAAAGTTTGGGTATGTTTTGTCAGATAGATATTTCTTACTGGAACAAAACAAAGTTGAGAGGGAAGTGCAGAACCTTTCTAATCACATGTTGTTAATGGTTCTGCTGAGATCTGCTTCTGGTAGAATAATTGTGAATTAGCTTTTCTCCCATACTTCTATTTTTCTTCTTCTACTTTTTCCCACCTCTTTTTTGTTATTCTACTCTGACTGTGTATTCTCCCCATAATGTCACCTATTCATTCCTCCATTTATAGCTCCCTTTTCCCTGTTTACTCTTCAAACCTGATGTGTGTGAGTGGCTTGGTAAAGAACAATGTCCTCTGCACTGTAAGACTGGGCAATGTATTTTAGATTGTGAGAGACTGAAATGTCAAATGATTGTCTCAAAACTTGCTTGTGTATGTGCTTTGAGTCACGGGGTGGTGTCAGTAACACCTCGACCCTTCATCAAGGATCAGCTGTAGCCTTTGTAATTAGTCTAAGGAATGTCACCCAAGGAAGCAGGAGTGTATGGAAGGATGCACCCCCCACTCCCTTGCAATTGTATTGACAAACTCCTCAGATAAGCCTCAAAGAGGTGGACTGAGTGAAACCAAGTGTTTCTCATCAAGAACAAGGACCACTGATCACCAGCCATTCTATAAGCCTGATACTTTGTGGCTTTATTGTGTATGCCAGATGCTGTGCATACCTTGCAAAAGACCTTGCGACTTCACCAGTGAACTGATAAGAGATGAGTGTTTCTGCCCAGAAGCCGGATGATTGCTCAAGAAGCATGAAGTCAGCAAAAATCTGTGGGAATAGAGGAAAAACTAAAGGTGGGCAGATATGTTAATCAGCTGATAAGACAAACTTAAAAGTGACAGAGAACTTTGCTGTGTGTGCACCCACCACTGAAGAACTGAAGAATGAGGAATAATGGGACGCCACTGGATCCATGGTGGTGACTATTCTTGCAACTCTATTCCGGATGCTTGCTTGATTTCTGTCTTTTCCTTCCATTCTGTCCTATGCTACCCCTCTTCACTTTTAATAATAAAAACTGGATTCGGTGTATGGCATTTGACCTCTTTTGTGTCTTAATCTCACTCTTGGGATCACATAAAACCTCTCACAACATTGGATCAAGACAGATTCTTACCCACTGTTACAAATCTTCAAAACATGCAGAATAATTTGTTAAACTGTATCAGTAGAAGACAAGGAAACCTGAGGAAATTTCTATTACTTTAGTACTTGAAAGTCTTGGATACTCAGTGCCTTCCACTATCTGCAATTTTTTCTAAATATAGTTTTCTTTTTTCCAACTGGACCACAACACTAAGCCATCATTTCCAGCTTTTCAATATCTTTCCTTCTGGTGTCTGTATCACCCACACACCAGACACACTTCTGGTGCCTGTATTACTCAGTTCCCCAGGTAACTTGATCTCATTTCATCATTCTCATTGGTTTTTACCAATGGTGTTTCTAAATTCTGCTTATATTGCAGATTTACATGCATCTGATAGTCTGACTAACACAGAAATCTGTCAGCTGTTTTAAGAAGGCAAGTTCTTGACACAAGAACTGAGAAAAATATAGAAGACAGAGCATTCCACTTTGTTGTTTTTTTAGGAAAGGCAACAGTTCATTTCAGCTTCAGCATAAACATGCCTTTGCCATTTACCCAAATTTGCCTACAACATATTCTGTGTTCTTACCAACCTCTTAGTTTTTCACAGAAACATTGCACAAAAACATGAAAATGTATTTTTGGTCCTAAGAACCCAGTTCTCCTTTTGCCTCCAAACATCTCCTAGCATTAATACTTTTGTCATTCATTTAATATGCCCTTCCAAAATCTTGCTAGAGCATATCTGCACCTGCTGCCTCAAGGCGAATTTGTTCCACCTTCACTGGAATTTGCTAGAATTCCACAAAGTTCTACTCTGGACCACTTATCCAAGTGAGACTTTCATGTGAAAACTGAAATGGCTGAGACATTTAAATACATCTAATTTCTGCATTTTCCTCCAAAACTTTATAAACTCAGAGAGTGGCTGAGAACAAGTATCCAAAGTTTTAAGTCCATTCTGCACCTTAAACCCAGAAGATCAATAAAGAACACTTGCCCAACTAATATTTGAAGTCCAGATAAAATGCATTCTGCCATCAAGGGGCAAAGTCTGATAACTGGTTGTCAGTTCCAACTTTCATGTGTGTCAAAGTTTGTGGCAGTATGCGTTGAAAGATAAAGTCCTGAGGAGAAAATCAGTTTTCACATGAGAGTCTGTAATTGTTTCATTGCCTCATCTCAGATGTTCACATGCCTGGCCAGTATGATAAATGTACACTTGGAATGAGCAGTCTGCGTATTAAGGAAAAAAATTCCTGGGATTTTGAACAATGTCATAACTTAAAATTGGAAGGAAGTCTGGTGTTTCATAACATGTCAACAACCTTAAGGGCTTAACAAAGAATGCAAAAAGTCATTGGCTGTGTATGTGGGCAGCTGAGAGTCATTAGAAATGTGTTCAAAGGATCACAGAATAATTTAGAGGGGACCTCTGGAAGTGATCTAATTCGACTCTGGATTTTAAGCAGGGATGACCTTGAAGTGAGATCACATGCTCAGAGCCTTGTCCAGCTGAGTCCTGTGAATCTTCAATCTGCCTGTGAGTCTCCAATAGCCCAAACTACTCAGTATTCATTAAAACAGGTGGAAAAGAGAAGGATTTGAATAACTGCTAAATGGATTTGGACTACAAAAAAAAAAAAAAAAAAAACTTAGAGATCTCACAAGTACAGTCTCTGAAGACTGAAGAAACAAAATAATCATCCATGAATGTTGTGAAGCTTCTGCTTGCTTCCTAACACAACTACAAGTAGTGACAGAACACTTTAAGTAGCAAACTAGATATGATCATGGTTGGAATTTTTCCTGTTCATTTCTACTCACCTATTTTTATGGACTTCACAAAATCTAAGATGGACAATCCATTTAAAACTACAGTGTTTTCTTTCTACTTAATCTGACTTGATTAAAAAGCATTTTCAGAGTAATCATCTGAATCCTAAGTAGTTCTATTCCCTTGAGATGTCAAACCTAATAATACGTGTAACAGATTCTCTTGAAAGGACTGACCCTTCTATGTATCTCCCACAGTTTATATCATGTGAATTGGGAGTTAAAACAGTGTGTAAAACTGTTTTAATTAATATATAAAAGTTGTTTTAATTTGTATCCCAAAGGGTTACAAGGCAATTCACTACTAGAGAATGGAAAAAAAAAAGAAGTTTCCCTGTGACCATCCATTACTGTTCTGAGATCTAGTGAATCTGTAGGAAACACACCTAGCCCTAACAGTTCTGAGAAGACCACTTCAATGGGGCTGGGAAGATATGCATCTTGAAGCATGCTTATTCCCATTAAGGCAAAGGGTATAACTGGCAATGTTAAAATTACAGCTATTATTGCAACATCTATTAGGAATAAATTGTAGATATTATTAAGTAATTGGCTGCCCTAACATCTTACTAATATGGATTTTCCTTAGTTAAATATGAGCTACATATTGCATTTCTATTTTAACTTTTTGTTTTATCTTGAATTTAATTAACTTTTTGTCTTAACAACTAGTTTGAAGAGACAGCTAACTCAGAAAAACTAAAGACTTTCCATTCTTGCAGGAATGGTGACGACTGTACTGGTACAACAGACAATAAACAAGAAAACAGTAGTTCCAAATCCTTCCAGGGTTTCAAAAGTAACTATTTTTTTTATCACTATAAGTTTTATGGGCTCCTTGAAACCTGTGGACACAAAGACCTGAGAGAAATTAGTCCCTCTTATTGACTTATGCCATCTGGGAAAGCTTTCTGGCATTGAGCAAGGCAGTGAAAAACATTTCTAAACTTGTATTATAACAGATGGGCATCAGGATCTAAGACAATGAATGTGACACTGAAGGCTGAGTTACCCCATACTTTAATTCTCATTTAATTGTACCTAACATATTTCGCTCATGCAGATCAAGGATGTTGATGGAATCACTAGGTGTTCTGATCATGCATCTTTCACTCAACTAATTCCAAGGTCTCCCAACTATTACTAAGTACATAAACATCTTGCTATTCTGAGTATGGTGCCAAACAGTTTAATAAACCTTATTCCATAAAGTTGCCTAACCTTGGAATTTCAGACAAACTGCTACAAATAAACAAAAAAGTTTGCAGCAACTTACAAGCAGAAAAATAATTTACTTTATCAATTTTTACCCACTGTTCCTGATCTTCAGGATAATTTGGGAGTCACTATATCAGCCTCACATGTATTGTCCTCCTTTATCATATGAATGGGAGACATATTTCTTGCTGTCAAATTTAATCAAAGAATCTAAAAGAAAGCAAAGAACCTTATTCACTTACAGTGACACCACAGAAAAAGCATTTTCTTTCTTATGTATCCAGAGAATAATTGGGGTATTTCAGTGTTGTATGTCTGTATTTAAACTGGCTACATCTCTTCATCTATCTAACAGATCTGACTGAAATGTTTGTTTAAATAATGAATTTGAGTCAAAAGTCAATAAGAATGGATACTGTATCATTAGCAATCTAAACCAAAATATAATGGTTTCCAATATGAAACAATGGAAAAACCCAAGCACCATAATCAGGTTTGGTAAGCAGAGAAGAAAATACATGTAAAACTTTAAGACTACAGAAAAAAAAAAAAAAAAAAAAAAAAAGAAGCATAGAGGGATGATGTCAAGGAAGCTGCTAAACACAGAAGATCTCACTGAAGTTTCAGGGATACCAGGAGGGAAAAGAATGTTTAATTTTAATGTCTGCAAAGGTTGACTTTGCCTGTAACATTCATAAAATATTGAAAAAGAAAGTGATATGGATATGAATTCTGTGGCTCATTTCAGTTACCCTTGAAAGCAGCCGCCATAAATCTTGGATGAAGCCAAATAAGGCTGATGATTTTGATCTTCAATTCATTCTTTCCTATCCTTCAAAACGTAAATGATCCTGATGGAATTAGAGTTAAGCAGAATGGCTTTCTTCTGTGATCTGCATATTCAATGATCTACACATTTGCATCAGCAAAGTTAAGCCAGTTTTCCCCTACTATTTTGGAGAGCCGTGTGTGTGTATAATGTGTGCACGTGCACACGGATGCATCTGTCCACTCTCATGCTTGAACAGCCACTTGAAATTTCAGGAAAAGTTTAAAATTAAGGTCTAATAAGGAAAGGAAAATGAAAGAAAAAGCTATGGGCACATTCACTTCTTTTTTCTGTATCAGTCACACTGGAAATTAACAGATAATGTGAATCAAGTAGGAAAAGTACAAGGACACCAGAACAAAAGCTTTTAGTTAAAAACCAAAATTGACATTTACTCATAATGTTCTTCACAGATTTCCCACATAGCTTTCAAGTTCTAATTAGAACAAGTACCTGGGACTGGAAATTAAAATTACTGCTTCTTATCAGTGAAAATCTCCCATCCAATAGCATTTCAGCATAAACATACCATTTATAGGAGAAATTCATTGTCCCTTTTCAGATACTCAGCATTAGTATCACAAGAGTCATACGTAAGATGTCATACTGTAACACTGAGGGACTATGGTAAACAAAATATTGTGGATATGTAACTTTATCTCCACTGCACAAGGCAAACCCTGTTGCATGACAACACACATTTCCGTTACGTATTCATTAATGTAACAAAGTAAACAAAACCAGTGTTTGGGACCCACCTGATTTAATAAGAAACAACCCCGGACCTTTTCTACATGTGCAAACAGGAAAGTTGGATGATTTTGGCTCCTGAATTGTCAATTTCACAACAGTCTTAACTGACAAAAAAGATTCTCTAAATCATACTTATATTAATGTCACCAAAATGGGATAAAAGAGCTTATCGACACCAGTGTGATGTAGATAAGCAGACACTCCTTTATTAACAGCCGGGTGCGTAGGGGAGTCATCTCACCAACAACGCACACCTAACTTGTGTAGCATGCTGATTATATAGAATATAGTAATACATATTAATCAAGTTCTCATACATAAACATGATAATTCCCATAACTCATTTTTTTATTCCCACCTCTTTCCGGTCATGTGGACTTAAGTCCTGAAATGAGTCAGGAGCTGCTTTTGCGACCACCACGGAATACTGACTCAAAAGAAAGACCCTCCAATGCCCTTGACTCAAGGGCTTTGGCTTACATTGTGATTTTAACACACCCGCAAGGCCCTTTCACAATGTAACTTTTAGAACACCTGGTGTACAGGCCAATAAATCGTCCTTACCAAACAGTCTATCAATGGTACCTTGTCAAGAGTCTTATTCTTTGAATAGAAATCTGGTTAATGATTATTACCAGCGTACGTGGTCTTAGCTTGGAACTTTACAAAGGACTTCGTAGCAGCATAATTGGTTGTATGGTTACTCTAAATCATTCCTTATTTAAATCCAAATCACCAAAAATCATTAAAATCAGCTCAAATTAATAACAAATCAGTAACGTTAGTATATTATAACTTCTGTCAGAGAACTCCAAGGATCTGCAAGGAAGCAGCAGGATGGAGAAAATCAAAAGGAGTGTCCTGGGAATGGATGGCACAAGCATTCATGGTATTTGGAAGGAATTACTTCAGAAACCTTCCAACTGACAAGTCTCAGGAAAGGAATACTGGGGCGGTTTCTGCTACCTTGCAAGAAAAGAAAAAAGATTATTAGCAAAGGTTGCAGCCAGAAGAAAAGCAGAGGAGTTCAGTGTGATCAATTTTCTTTTTCACCATAACAGCCTTGCAGAAGTTTTTAGTCTGCTAAATAGGCAGTTGAAAAAACCCTTTTGGGATGAATGCTGTCACATCACACAACTAATCAAAGCACACACAACTATCTTAGAAATGACTGGACCTGAGAAAAGGCTGACTAATGAACAACAGGTAACAGATACTGCAGTGGAGCCACGTGTAATGCTGAACAACTCTGAACAAGAAGACAAAACACTGAATCTGTTAGCTGATTACCTACTCTGTCAGGAAAAAAGGTTAAATTCACTGGAGAATTTTCAAAGCAGCATTTTCCCAACAGAAAAGAGTATACTACATAGCTGTTATTTTGTCATTGAAATATGTTGATTACATTAAGATCAAAGGCAAATTTTCAAATTAATTCAAGACAGAGAATATTGAAGCTTATTTCTTTTGAAATTTACATTTTCTGGTTTATTCCAGTGTTCTAGTTTAATTTCTTTTATTAAACATCACCAGTCTTTCATATCAAAGTCACAATATAGAGAAAACAAAAATATGTAAAATTAGATATCTCATTCAAATCACACCTATTCCACTTTTTTTGTAATTTCTGTTCTGTTCCCTCATTCTAGATCCAGATGATAATAATAATAATTTTTTAAATGCTAGAATTTACAGGGGTGAAACTCCATTTCAATACCAACTTTAGTGAGGAAATATTTTTCAAAATGCATTCACTTAATACATCTATAATTATTTTTTAATAATTATTATTTTTCACAAGGATGTCTGCCCAGAATTCAAGTCAAGATGAGTTCATTTTCATTGGCCAGAAATATTACATAGTGGACTTCTTGCTCTCTGATTATAATAGATATATATCTCACAATTATATCCACAGATTCAAAATTATATCCCTGTAAATACTTCCCAAAATTTCTTCATTATTTTCCTTGTAAGTCCTACCATTTATTTCTTAAATGAATATCCTTAACAAAATTAATATTCCTCTAACAAAACCTTGAAGAATTTTTTTGGAAGAAATATTAGAGATTTTTTTCACAAGTTTTTCTTATATTTGTATCAATGCTGTGTTTGTTAAAATTACTTTTATTCACTTATCTTAATAAAAATGATCAATTAAAACATAAAATTAAAAAGGTATTCTGCTTCATGAGAAGCAACTTTTTGAAACTAATATGTCTCCTATGTTTTTTCTGTTCTACTCCAAAATAATTGTTAAATAATCTTTGGGGGGTGGGGGGTGGGGAGGGAGTGTGATTCTTCATGTAGCCTCTACACACCTAGGAATGGAAGTTACCTGTGTCAGCTCTCCTAGCCCATTTGAAGCCAGTGCAGCCACAGTGATTTATTCCAATCAGTAATCTGCCTTGTGAGTTTATCATAAATTACATCCAGCTGGACTGGGTCATCTGACCCAAGATAGTCCAACACTGAACTCAGTTCTGCACTCTGAACTTTCCTGATATGATTCAGGGAACAAGTTAGCACAGTGCCCTCAGGGAAGATAATCATGAGAACCTGAATATTTGCCCTGGCCAGTCTGGAACACATCACCCTGTAGTAAATATGACAGTAATACTTGCTATAATTTGAGCATTAATAGGCAACCACACAGTGACTTAAACTTTCTGAAGCTGCAAAAATTGATTCTTCTGGGACTTACAGTGCCAGTGACTTACTGTTCAGTTCTCCCAGCAAACATTAGAAATATTTCCAGTATAATACCCATTTAAAAAAAAAAAAAAAAAAAAAAAAAAAAAAAGTTTTCAATACAATGTCTTTACAGGATTTGCAACTTTTTTTCTTAAAGCCATCAACTTCACAGGTCATTTCTTTTGTCCCTTCCGTGTCCTGCAATAAAAGAAGAAAACTCAATCAAAGCAAAACACCACAAGAACAAAGTAAGAGTACACAACATCTCTGAATTTTCCTGCCACTGTCAGGACAGGATTACTAGCCAGTTTCACCAGAGTACGATTCCCAAAGTTCAAAATTCCTAAAATTCCCTCCTCCCCAGAAGAACTGTGTTACCTCAGCTGGTTTGTTCTACAACAGCTCCTGAAAAAGACAGACCTGCATCCCCCAAGGAAGTGGGCTCCAGTCATCATGGACTGTTTCTGTATTTCTTTACTTCACTGTCACAGTAATAAAGGTCAGAAAATTGATATTTAAAAAATCCTACAGGATGCATATTTTGTTCCTCCGATTTTGTCCCTATAGACCTCTGTTGTATGAGAAGATATGCTTGAAATCATGTCAGCAAATCTAGCAACATATAGCTCTATGTCCAAACATAGCACTATATCCAGTAAATATAGGAACTTTCCATCTTGTATCTCTTCCTTGACTCCATTTTCCAGTAATCATGTGTTCAAGTCTTTGTAAGCTGCAGTGACAAGTGACTGATTTGATTCAAGCTGCTTAATTTCAGGTCAGAATGAGTCATCTTTCTCACCCCATCCTACTCCTTTTTTTTATTTTTATTTTTTAAGCCTTGCTGGGAAGAAAAAGAAAATGCTTTAATTCTTCTCTGATCTTTAAATTAAATGTTCAGAGATCTCTGGCAAACAATAAGTCATAAAGCAGACACAGTAATTCAAACAGTAATCTATGGGCATATATATCATCTTGCAATGGTACATTAATCATTACCCTTAAACACAGCACAAGAGTGATGAAGTTTTTGCAATTGTGTCTATTGCAACTCAGCTATATTCAAGTGTTTTTAATCTGTGTCATTACATCAAAAGGTAATAACTGTATTTTAATCTAGAAATCTTTTCTATCCCATTCCCAAGTATGATTGGAAAAGAATCATAAGCAAAGGAGAGGTGACTTTTGAATTCAACATGCATGTGAATGCACGAACACTGGCATGCACACAGAAAAGTTATCTGCAGAATATAAAATTAACACTGTTTCTAAAGGAGAAATTCATTCAGGTCATTGAAGATAAAACTTCCTATAAAAAAGAAAGACGGCAGGGGGGAAGGATGTGTTTTTAGGCCAGCTGCAATCCCAAAATCTATTGCATCTTGTGTCACTAGACTGCAAATGGTTCAATACACTTCAGTAAGAGAAGGTCAGAGAAAGAGGTGAGAATTTAACTGTTTGGTAGCGAGAGATACTAAAAAAAGTACTAGGATAGTAGCTGAGCTGATAAAACACATTTTACACTCAGAAACACCCCAAATAGTTTCAAGATTAAAATATTGTGTTAATGCAAACGTAAAACATCAGCCTTTCCATATTCATAAAAACTTCTATACTGCTTTGAAAGCAGCTTTCCTCTTAATAAAAAAGGTCAGTCCTGACAAAAAGGTTTTCCCCAAATTCATTCTCCTTCAAGAAGTTTACTGCAGAAAAGAGAGCCTGTATTAATGTTTCAGTAGAAGGACACCATGTCTAATGGAAGTTACCTTTGGACATTTAATGTTATTTTTGTAGTATCTTTCTACAAGACACACAGATATATAGTTTTCTAGGCCAAAGAAGGACAAAAATATAATCACTAAAGAATGTAATGAAGGAATCAGAGATGTTGTTTGGAGTCTGTTTTTTTCAATGCAGCCCTTCTAATTCAGACACACAACTGGTACAGCACAGGATGGACAACTCCTGCTAAGGTCTGCTGCTTAAACCATCTGACAATCTCATAACAGGCCCTGCAAGGAAATGTGCGAGCCAAATTTGGCCCTGATAAAAAGGAAACATAAGTTACACTGGGGCCAGATGTAGTCTGAGTGATGGGAACTGGATAGCTGCTGGAGGACATGTGTTCCAATAAGACAAACCTAATTTAGGGGCGGGAAGACAACGAGGTCACAGGACTCATAAACTTCCCATTAAACCCATACCTGGGTGACAAGTGCACACATGTCATGATGTGTGAGTAAAAGGGTGTCATATTTAGCTGGATCTTTGTATCTTTTTGGATTACAAACTGTTATAGTCCCCAATGGAGAAAGGTTGTCGAAGTACAACCAGAAAGCAGCATGCACTACTGAATATTTATATTTCACTTTCCACAAGGATTAGACGGTGTTCCTTCTCAAATTACCCTCTTCTTGGAAACTGGCCTCTTATTTCGTACCTAACAAACATCAGGTTCATGGAAATTATACCACTACACCCAATTTCCTTCTCTTTTAACAGCTTGAGACCTTATCACTCTCTACAGTTACCCGAAAGGAGGATGTAGTGAGGTAGGTGTCAGTCTTTTCTCCCAAGTAGAAAGTGATAGGATGAGAGGAAAGAGCCTCAGATTGCACCAGGGGAGGCTTAGATTGGATATTAGGGAACATTTCTTCACTGAAAGGGTTATCAAGCACTGGAACAGGCTTCCCAGGGAAGTGGTTGAGTCACCATCCCTGGAGGTATTTAAAAGAAGTGTAGATGTGGTACTTAGGGACATGGTTTAGTGATGGATTTAGCTGTGTTAGGTTAACAGTTGGACTTGATGATCTTAAGGGTCTTTTCCAACCTCGACAATTCTATAAATCTATAATTTTATGATTCTATTCTACCTATTTTGTTACTCAGATCAAGATTATTTGACAGCTAAATATAGCCTTCTTTATAGGAATATTTACTCAGAAATTTAAAAAATATCAAATAAGCATCCTATGCCATCTAATCTGATGCCAACCCATAGGACCTCAGGTTATTTCTTTTATAAAAGCTTATAAAGTGTCACAACTGTGCTATGCCAATATTTGATCTTTTTCCTCATTTTTATTTTCCTCCTTTTTGGCTAATGAAATGATTTACACTTTCACTAAAAATTAAAATTTATTCTGGGGTTTTAATTGCAATGAGGGCAAGAGAACTGTCCACGTAGAGTAAAATTAGAAATACATCTTAATAGAACACACCATGCAATTATATGCAATGGTCATTTTAGACACAAGAACTATTGATCTTTAAACATGTCCTTTCAGGTGTACAACTAGCCACAGGGATGGAGTTAGTTTATTACCTGCACATAAGCTCAAACCAACAAGCTGACAAGAGGGTAAGTAGAGACTATTCTCAAGCAATGTGAGCAATAGTATTTTATGGGTCAAGAAGTCCTTTCTGAAATTAAGCTTGTTCAACTCATTTGACTTTTAATGCTCTGACAATGACAATGATAATAAACTAACAGCATATCTTGTTTTGAAACTGAATACATTTTTCAATACATAAAATCACTTACAGAAAAAGATAATCAAGATGTGGCATAGATTGGAGAGCAAAAGGAAAGAAAGATGATTAGAAGAGGAAAAGTGGACTTCAGGCAAGGGAAGCTAGTCTCTGTTTATTTTAGTCTACCCTTTGTTTCATCAGAGAACTCTTGAAGCTCTCATGAGCCATTTCTTTATCTATTTGTACATTCTAAAATAAAGAAGGCCAGTGGTTTTGCATCCTGGTTAAATTAGGACAGTCAGCTTATCAGTTTCTCCAGACTGAAACCCCAGTCTGTTAAAACAATGAAAACAGAAGATGGGAAATTCAATCCTTCCATGCAGTCAGCACAGCCTTGCACCAGTTCACCCCCCAAGGTCTCCTCAACAAGAAATTTCCTGGCCTTCTCACTGTCTAAGTTGGAGCCACAGCCTGGACTGGGGAAAACAGGAGGATGGTAACTTTAACGCCATTCTGCAGGACTGACGCTCCAGGAAACAAAAGATCTGATAAGTAATTGCATCCCTATGGCCTTGTGAACATGCACACCCCTCTTTCTCAATCACACGAACAGGTAGCTACCCACACTGATGGCAACAATGGCTATGCACCATGGGGAAAAGACATTCTCTGAAGCAGGGAGGACCCAGGCCTTTTGCAGAGCACAGCTTTATGGTGCTCAGGAAAAAAGTCCTGTTTATTAGTCAAGTGGTGAACAAATTCTGTACAAGTTGCAGTTTCTGAACAGATTTAAGATGCAGTTCCATGTAGAGCTCACTACTTAGGTGGATCTGAAGACTGTCAGGTCTTCACCTAACCCAATTTGTTTTGATGGCTCACTTGCCATCCAATGGCTACAATAAGTGAACTATCTCCTGATCAATCTGTGTCTTATTTTCAGCTTCTTCAATTATGTCACTTGATGTTTTGTACTCTTCTTCCATCAACCTTTTCCAGTCCCCAGCAATATTCAAACACTACTGAGGCCACTGGGCAGTGCTGCCCTGTCAAGTCAGAAGAAAAATCCTTTTTATAACCTCTCTTCATAGCAAAGGTTCTTACAACTTAGAAGCACATCTATAAGCTTCCTTCATGCCTTCACACTCTCTTCAACCTAAAGCCATCTTCCCTATAACGGGTCAGCCTGTGCTTCATATTCACACTAGATTCAGTCTAGTTATTCTGGTGGTACAGGGACACAATACTAAAAACCCTGAAAATGCTTGCAATACAAGGCATTTAAAGGTATTTGCAGCAAATGCAGTAACTATACAAAACTCACAGGGCTTTGGATTTTGTCACAAACACTACATTTCTACAAAACCTTGATCCTTCAAAAAGTAAAAACATCTTTTGAGCTACCCCTGGCTTTGTCTTTATAGAACAGTTCACAACTTTCATTGAAACTGGCAGAAATTCATTTACACACAGAAAACAGTAGGTTTCACTGCTTTGATGTTTGGAGTACAAAGCCAGCATTTTAGGGATAATTCAGGTAGATTGAGCTATGGAGGACACTCACAGCATCTACTTGAAAGTAAAACACTAAACCTGGCATCATCCCAGTGGAAAAGTCCCAGAGCCATACAGCCACTGGAACCGGACAAAACACATTAGAGGCTGGGGGATGGATTTAACTGGCATGGAACTGGTTTTTGTGAACCAGAAGTCTGTTCAACTTTAGAAAAAGATTTTAGGGTTTTTTTCCATTTTAACAAAAGAAACAAACAAACACAGGTAAAAATTTGCAAAACCATTTCATGAACTCAGTTTCGTAACATTTCTCCTCAGAAACACTTCATCATTTACCAGACAAATTTGGTTGGTAATTTCTGGGTCATTTTCTATATGCAAGTTATGTAAAATTTTATTCACTATGATCTTCTCACTTGAATAATCACTCAAATAATCACTGCTATTAAAACAAAACAAATGTAAAAATGAACCCAAACCAAGATACCAGACTGTAATGTTGAAATTGTACTAGTGTTTATTGCTATAGTTGACAGTGTAAGACAGGCAAAAATCAGGCACTACACAAGTAGTCACTCAAAACATCCTTATTTTTTCATGTGCAACAAAGGTGTAATACACAGTTGGTAACAAATATACTCTAGTTCTCAGGTAATTGCTCTATTATTTTTATTTTTGCAAAGAATATTAAAAATTTTCTCTCTTAGTTCTTTTTTTCCTCATTTGTTACAGTGGAATTTCAGAAATTCCTCTTGCAGTCACATATGCCTAACTAAACTAGACTATGGATATTTGCTAAAATTTTGTATAATGGATCTGCATCACTGAAACCCATGAAGGTAACCCACTATACTTGCAAGAGCAACAAACTTCTCTGTTGTCACATGCACAAATTATTTTGATGTGTTGTCCCTGAATGTGGGATAATGTGGGATAATAGCACAAAAGTGCAAAGTAGCCCAACAGCACAAAGTAGATGGTGGAAAAGCACCACCCAAACTGGGGTCATGTCATTTATCTTCCTGTTTGACTTCTGTTTATGTTTTCACACAAATGAAAGAGAATTAGATAGAACACTATGATGATGTCCCACCTGGAGTCATTCAATCAACAGTGCCCACAGACCTCCCCAGCCCCTGCTCTTCTGCTTCATAATTTATAGTAAAAGCCTGGATGGAAGAATGGCATTGTAATTAATCATCTCCCATAATTACATCCTCAATCTTTCTCCTTTACTTTTATTATTTTTTGCATTCTCTAAACCATTGGCTGTCAATTCTGTAAGTATTACACTTTGGAGTTTTAGAGAAATTATTTACAAAGGAATATAAAAAGTATATTCATAATGCTATTGTCTCTTGAACACTTAGTCATGCAACCAAGTTGAAACTCTTCACAAAAGTTTGTCCGCTACCGTTTTACCATAGGAAAGGGGTCCTCAGGAAATAAGCCTTTAACCTCTACAACATCCTTTCAAGGCCCTAACGCCCTTTTACAGCACAGTCTTATACTTCATGTCATTCACCCAAATACAGATAGATGACAGAGAAGCTGAATCTATGTTCTTTAAATATTTACTCACTAGTGTGCTCTTAGCAGTACAAGTTGTAGGGCTAAATTCAATTCCATCCTCCTGTGGCTGACAGGCAAGTCAGACAGACTTACCAAGGACCACAGGGTCTTTTCACCTATTCCCTCCGAGCAGAAGCCATTCCCTCATCTCAAGCACATGAAGCCAGAGACATCTTCTGCCCAGCCCAACATATCAGCAAATCATGGCCAATGGATGCCTTGACAACTCACTTAGCACAGTCTGGTTCACTAACGGAGAAGTACCCAACATATGTAACATCTTAAACTCACAGCCAGCAGGAAGGGGAATGGCCCTGTGAAGGATAGAACTCAATGAGGTCCATCAGAGGTAATGTGAGACTGGTTTATTCCCACAAATAAAATGGCTCAGTGCCCAGTGTGTATTGAGGATATTCACCCCTAATCCCCAGCACTTGTGTAGGGGAATTCAGAGATAGCTGGCACCTGCCTGTCAGGACATGTCCAGTGAGAGCAAGGGCCCTGAGAATCCTGTGGGAAGCATGCATGGGTTTCCTCTGTTAAGAGCCAAAAGAAGTCAGATATTTGTTTTCCTCTTGTTACTTCTGTCAGTGGTCATTTACTGAACAAATTGAATATTCTCTCACCGTCTCTCTGACACTTTATTCAAATTAGTCTTTTAGGCCTATCCAGCAGAAAAACACAGGAAAGACAGATTAGGGTTAGATCCAGAGTCAGACTGTAAATTTAAAAAAAAAAAAACCAAACACAAATGTCTTTTTTGTCCCCTGAAATGAGTAAAAGTCATATAATTACGAAAGTGTTCCTACCAACCACACTATGTTGAATAGTCCATTTTAAAAATTACAAAGAAAATAAGGAAACAATTAAGGAAGCTACATGAAATTTTACTTATCTAAATTTATTACCTGTAAATAAAGCTAAAGATGTGCTTCTAGTAAGCACAAAAATATGTCTAACTACAACAAAAGTATTTTATTTGAAACTTACTGTTGACTAAAGAATCTCAAGCCACAACAATTTTATCCCATTTGAACAAGAAAAAGGTTGCTGTATTCACACAAAAACATGGCTTGTCCACAAACTGGCCATAATTAAAGCTGATGTCAGAACCAAAATTTATTTCAACTTTTTTATTTTGGTTTTTAAACATAACTACTTCTGTTATAAAGTCATTAATCAGAAATTCACCGTTAAAATAGGATAAATTCTTTCTGGTGATTAATGTCTCAAATGGGGAAAAAAACACAAGAAATATTCAATAACTACTAATCAAGGTAGAAAATATGTAGCTTTGGAAAAGGCCTGGAGTCAAGTTTCTGAAATGGCTGAGTTGAAAAATCTCAGTTCATTTTTTGAAGCTACTTTCCATGTTTATTTCATATACAGAATATGATATAAAAATAAAGAATGCTTTTGTTCCACAAAAAAAGGAAGTTTTGGATTGATTGAAATAATCACTACCACCAAACAAATGCTCAGCAACTTCAACAGTGTGAAATTTTTATATGTAATTGCTCTGTTGTGATCCAGAACACTGTTTTCAAAAGTCTGGGTTTTGCACAGCAGACATATGGCATAACATTATCCCATACCTCATCATGCCAGTAATCAGTTTGGATGATATTTTCCTTGTGACTTTGGCCAGCAGCTGAAGACAAGGTAAGAAATTTATAGCGGGCAAACATAACACTGATGCCTTACTGGTGTACTCTCCCAGCACCATTGATCTATGGCTAAGGAGAGAACTGAAGAGGAACAGAGCTCTTCAAGATAAAGTTTTCCTGAACACATTCATTTTTTGCAGCTTGATGTGAGAAAAGAGATTTCCATAACAACGGTCAGACACATGGATAAACCCCGTGTGTTTTGAATCACTGAATTTCATTTCACATCCAAAGCAACACAAAAAAAGTCAAAAGATACTGGTTCTGCTTATTTTAGTAATGGTCCCTGAAGATCATGCAACATTTTTCACAGGTAACTTGCAGCACAACCACTGAATACTTTGCGAATTTCACTACTGTCCTCCACAGAGAGAAATATTTGTTGCTTTTTTGTAAACCTTATTAAATAGTAAAGCAGAATTAAGATGTTAAACTGTCAGACACATCCCAGTCTAGTACAGATTTTAGAGAAGCATCCTCAAGATCTGAAATTAACATGATTTATTGACTTTCATTATCCACAGCAACTGTTAACAGCACTTCTAAGCACAGCATAGGAAAAGGAAACGGGTTTCAGTCCTTACAGCCTGTAGCAGTATGGAAATAGTAGTTTTGGGAGGGACATTCTGAGCAGCAGAGAAATATCCCTGCTCACACTGAGGGTGATGACTGATACTTGCTTTGCACTGACAGGCTCCTTTAGCTGCATCTCATTAGGATCACGTCTCTTACAAAGAAGGGCTTTTTTGCCTACCAAACTACACCTGGGTGTTTTCCCTGGTTGCTTACAAAGTTGAGGGACCCACTGCAGGACATAATGTTATAGTTGTATCTACTGTAGGAGTTCTGGTCCAGGTGATCTTGACTCCATCTTATCCTTAGCTACAGTAAACCCTGGCTCTTTATATAGTTTAATATAATTTGAGCAAATTTTAAACCATGATAATTAAAGATGAAGTCCAGAACAGACCATGTAAAAACTGCTTAAAGATAGCTTTACATCTCCCTTGTCTCTTTTTAATCATAATCAAAGCTAGAGCGGAAAATCTGTATTGCTTGGTGTAAGAAAGACTGAGAGGGCCATGCTCCTTTTCTTTAAAGTATCATTGCTAGGGAGGCAAAGAATGATGCCTGATAAATTTCACAGAGTACAAGGGAACCAGGGAGGTGAGGAAGTATTTAGAATGACAAGCACATCCAACATTTCCTAGAGGTACAGTGCTGGCATCAGAGACTGATTAACTTCTATTCATAATATATTCCACCAGGATTTAAGGGAAAGTGTGTTTTCCAAAATAATACAGCAGAGGAATAGTACTATGGTAATCTGCCACTAGGGGCAGCTCAAAACACACTGAGGTACTCCACGACTTCAGAAAACAACCTGAGCAAAAGACTGTAACACACCAGCATTTTTTTCTGGAAGGATGCATGACTTTTGGCTGGAAGAGGTTAACCCTCACCTGCAAACATTATTGTTGTTTTTCTGCTTTTGAACCAGTCAGCTCTATTCAAAACAGACTCTTCCTCATCTAATATCACCAAGAGATCAAAGAGCCATGGGCCATGTCCAATGTTCTGTAGCTGGAACTACAGGTCATGTCACACAGTCACAGGAGATGAGGTTGCAACAGGCCAAGACATTGTGCAGTCCTCCTCTTTTCCCCAAAGCATGATCTGAGTGACCTGTTAATGCAGAGGCTGGTACCACAGTTTGCCATTGGCAGGCTTATTATTCTTCAGTTCTAAGAAAGAAAGACCAAAGGTGAAAAAATTGCTTGGCCTCCATACTTTAATTCTTATGCTGAAACTGCCAAATGCAATGGTGACTTCTGAAATTTGGACATAAGAGTTAGCTAGGGAGCAGACTAGAAAACATTCTCTTCAGCAGGTAATCACGTAACAGAGTATTCTTGGCAACTGTGACCCCCTAGGGACAGAAACATACCTGTGATCCAAACGATGCAATCCCACTCTCACAGCAGTCAGCAGGGGTTTGACATTAACTTGAGTACAGTCAGGATTTCACCCACAGAACACAGGAGCCTGTATCACAGTTCCCTCCTTCCAAGGCAGTTGTACTCCCTGCGCATACAAACAATCATTTATTTTGGTTACCAACCCAGTGCAAATTTGTTGTTCTTTGAATACAGTCACCATCATGGAGGGAAAAAAGGCCCTGTGTCACAAAGCCACTGCCTAAAGGATACACCTGTTCCATTTGCTGGGAAGTTACACAATCTCAGATTTCAGTTTTTAGCAAGAACAACGCTTTTTCAGTGCAAGAGCAGCAACACACAAAGTACCAAGAGGAAAATAAGGAAGAAAACTCAGAGAAGAACAGAACAGAGATGAGAATAGCCTCACAGTTAAACAGTTTACTTTTCAAAGGCAACACAAGGACAAATTGCTTTGTGCAAAGAGAAAATTAGTTTCCAAGGTGTGTGCTTTCTACAAAGAATCAAGTTAATTATTCAAAGCAGAGGCCCATGAATTCTCACAATTTAGTCATTCTGTTCTGACATATTCAGGCCCAGTGAGCCGCTTCTTATCACCAAGACTTTGATAATTAGCTTAGACATATCAAATAAACTTTCTGGAGAATTCAGTAGTAAGCAGGTATGACATCCTAATAGGGGTTTTATTAGGCATTTCTCTGCATGGTAATGTATTAGCAATCACTGTGACATTTTCTGCTCTGAGGGGTTTTGGCCTTGCTCATTTTTTACACTTGCTGGGAAATAAATTTATTCACAACAGAGATCTAATCCAATACATGACTCTGTTTACCCTGGTTTCTAAAGTAGCAGGTCTCTCAGAATTAATGAGAAGTGACATATACATCATAGAAGAAAATGCAGTGTCTTCAGACTTGCATGGTCGAATAGCAATCTCTTCTGAGCTTGCAGACAGTGGGAATTCAGTCCTAACTGCCCTGGTCCTCACATCACAGCTGACATCAGCACAAGAGAGTGAAAAGACTTCCTTTACCTCCTTTCCAACAAAGCCAAAACTCTGAAATACAGAAGAACTAAATAATAACTTTTTTTAATATAGCTTCCTAACTTCAGAAAAGCACTCAATATATTCCCAGCAAAAAAAGGCTTGACACTAGCAATAAGATGTGGATTTCACTGCTTTTCTTGCTCTTCAGGATGCAAATAACCACATGGTTAACATTGTGCTAGTTACAGAGAAACTTATGCTGAAGAACCTAAAGTCTTTTTTAGATGATCCACAACCTGGAAGTGGCTTGATGCACAGTTTTGTTTCAACATTTCGTAAAGACTTTATTACAGCTACACCTACAAGAGAGTGAATGCACCCCACAATTTTTATAATGACAGCTTTCTCTTTGAGATAAGATTCTCCCAAAGGAGACAAAAGACCAATACCTCATTATCTTCTCATTTTACAAAGGAGACATTTTCATCAAAAGATAAAACTGTAGTTGACTTAGCAGAATAATAATACCCTATAGAGCCTTACACTTGTAGGTTACCAGTGAGCATTCAGGAAGGCCTTTGACATTTTTGTCCCATGTTGTTCATTTACTGTAGTTCACTTGTAGTGAAACAAACTCACAACTGTAGATCTGCCAACCAGGTAATCTACTGGTTTACGAGTTTCAGAAATATTTTACTGGCAGCAGGATGTTCAGCAATAACTGTAACTACACAGTATGTAGGTGAACACACTTCTAGTACACATGTAAAGTACGGTCAATCTGAGCACGTTCAGTAGGTCTCAGGCAGGATCTTTTCAACTTTGCTTTATGGTGCCCTGCATCCATCTGAACATTGGTCTTACATTTCTGGGACTCCCTATGCTTATGGTAAGATTCTGCTATGTTCTTTACTACACTAAGTCTGTCTATGTTTGAAGAATATCTTTGTCATTATTCCTCAGCAAGTAGGGAAAATCAAGCTGATACATCAGCTCACTTCTATAAAAGATTGCCAGATTGTCAAGTCCTGCTCAGATGAGGGAGACAAGTAACAGATTCTTAAATTCCCAATGGAGTGGACAACAGTGAGCTAAGTCTCAAAGTCCACGCACAGACATCTATTAATTTCCCACAATGTACTAATTGAATACATGATAATTGGCTAAGCATATAGCTAATTATGGCAAGTAATAGAGTATGCCTTGTGTTACTTAATGGTAGTAAGGGAAAAGGGGGCAAAGAAAATAAGAGAGAGAGACAAAGAGAATAGAGAAATAGAGATCACCAGGCCAGGTTCCTGTGCTGGTCCTGTCCGAGTTCATCAGGAATGCACCCATCGTTTTCACTTCTTCATGTCTTCTTTTTTTCTTTCTTTTCACTCCCCACCCCCCTCAATTTATACACGCTTTCCTTGGGTTCCTCCCCTAGGTCAACCCACATACCTATGTATCCCATGTATGGAAAGGGGTAAGGTGCTTCATGGGTTGATGTAACTAACATGACCTTGTTAATCTCCATTAGCATATGCAGGGGTGTCAACTTTAATATGCACTTTGTGGATAATGAAGCAAAGGTCATTCACCGGACAGATGGCCCTTGAAACTTTACAAGATGCACCAGAACAGAACCATCCTGTCTCCACAAGGCTTCTTCCTACAGCTGCATCCTGTGTGATTCAGGCCGCCTTATCAGCTCCAAACTCCACACTATCCACCTGTGACTGTAGTTTTGTTACTTGCGAGTGTTTGAGACATTCCTCAGCTCAGAGGGCCTCTGCTCCCCCCATCCCTTATCTCTTTCTCAGGCTGTTTTTCTCAGTCCTTGTTCTCCCAGGCCCGTTTCTTGCAGGTCCTGTTTCGGGCAGTTACAAGACTAAGGTAGAAAGTAGAAGAGTTTGCATTACATTTACACAGGTGAATCTGATGTCTCAAGCAAGATATTTAAATTTAAGATTAAGCCAAAAGAACAAAACTGCTGTGAAAATCCTCCCTAAAAGGTAAACAAACATTTTAATATCCCTTATGCATAAAGCTCTATATGGTTACAGAGGACTGCATAGAATCTGAAATTTTTATCTAACCAGAGCTAGATGGAGTATACTTTTACGTTGCATTCAGAGGAGGAAAGCAATTCACACCACCGATAAGGATGATATTAACACAAAGCTCTAATAGGATTAAAATGGGTTTAGCACTTGCTCTGTTGCTATTTTGCCATTCAAATAACACTGCTCCCACTGAAGGTTTTCAAATGTACTCTGCTGGGGTTTTGACTGAGATTGCAACGATAAAATTGTACTTTTGTGACCCTATCAAAAACATTATAATGTTTTTGGTATTCACTGCGATGATACCTTTTCCTAGATTTACAACAGTGATGGCATCTCTGAAGCCACTTTCGTACTAACTTTACAAAAATTAGCCAGCTTGGATGCCATATCTATTCACGGGCCTGTTCTCATGCATAATAAGGATTAAGTTAATTGTATTGTATTCACTCTTCATTATAACCTTAATTGCTCTTATGAACAGACTCATTCGTGGACACTTTACATCACAGTGTTGACAATGCCTACCACCTCATGTGTGAATCCGTTTCCACTTCTGCTATTTGTTATGTCTTCCCCAGCTTCTTCCTGGTTGATCCATTTATTTGGAAGCTTTCTTTTTGGGCAACCAATGTATGCTATCCAGAACTAACTAATCCAGAATTAACAACTGGGAGATATTTGAAAATCTCGCTGTGTTGAGACTGTCAGAGAAAATACTCTTTCTCCAGTGCCTTCCAGAATGGGACAGTTAGGTACAGCTTCTCATTCTTGCAGTCTTTGCACTGAATGAAACCCTTAAAAACCTTGGGCATTTTTTCCTCCAGTATTCTGGTCCCATACCAGATATGAGAAATATTTAGAATATAATTTATTATTCACTAGTTACTTTTGTTAAGGCATTGTTGTACCTCCATTAAATAAGCTATTAATGCACCCAAGCACTCTGGAGGATAAATCATGGTTGTTCATAACAGATATTCTGCAACATGCAGCTCCTGGACATTCAGTTGTTTCTGATTCAAGCCTGATCCACACACAAAGGAATCACTAGTGCTGGCTTTGAACCTGCATGAAAATGTACTTTGAAAGTTGTAGTGTAAGGGGAAGTAGATCACATTGATGTTTTAAATACAATTAACAAAACCAGAACGCTAATTTCTAATGTGTTTGATTCATGGACAAGTTAATATCTTGGCATGTACTTGAAGTCTGGGACCTAGGGACCTAGTTTCATGCAACATATGTAGCGAGCAGTAATTATTCAGTAATACTTTCTGATTTTGTGTGTGAGTACGGACCTGGTAGTCAAAAAATCTGCCACATTGCAATACATCATTGACATCACTGCATTTGTTTTACTGATACTATACAAAGGCTATTTTCCCAGCTTTTAAGACAGGATATAACTGTTTTCTCATGTGTTCTTCAACAAATGGGGTTGAAACCTCATTTTAATAATTAACTCAATAGAACAATAGCTGACAACAATTAGGCTACTGAAAGTGGCAACTGTGTATTATGATAATTGATACAACATTGTTTCCTTAGGAACCAACAGTCAGGGAAGACATCTCTCTTGCTCCTGGCTTTCAACTTAGTCTGAAAGTTCCCTAGGACAAGGGCCGTCCTTTTGGTGGGAGTATATACAGTAGTTTGGGCACAATGGGCACATGATTACAAATGTAATAACAAACATAAATAACAGCAGTGCAGCTGTCAATCAGGTGCACAGTGCATTATCTTTCTTTGACAAAGGCAGAAAATATTTAGTTCTCTAGACATTCTTAGGTCATATGAGGCTATCTAATCTTTTCCTTTTATAATCTCTTCTATAGGATCACCTGCTCAGTACTCCTAGGTTGCTAAGTGTGGGTTATTCTAAAATTCCAATCCAAACAGATAAGGATCACTTCAGGGCAGACTGTGCTTATCATTGATCCAGAATCATGTTATAATTGGGCTTTTGTTGCTTTATATAGGACTACCTGGAATCTTCATAACATAATCTGAATATCAGGCACTGAACTCACCTGGATGTTTGGAAGAGAACTAGCTTCTAGTGTTAAGTAAATGGTCACATATTATACAGCTTCAAAGGGGGAAAGCTGAAGCTATAATGCTGTATTTGAAAGGTGAGTGATAAGACATTTAAAATGATCATTTACTTGGCTATCCCTGCTGCTTATTAGAGACATGACTTTGTTTAGCACTGAGTCTGAAGACAAATACCAGACTTCAATGGATACCCACCCAGGCATTCTGCACTTAGAGAGGTAAAATAATCTTTTTGTAAATGATTATGCTTTCAAGATGAAAATCAGCAGTCACATAGGCTGTGGTTTGTGGGAACAGTCAGGTTTATACAAAAACTCAAACTTGTAGTGATTACCACCAAATAATATTTCGTAGATAACTTTGTGCCCTAAGATGAAAATAACAGTAGCAGTGCTTTTTGGCACAGTGTGAGGCTAATATGTGTAATTAAGAGAGTTTAACAAGCATTTGTAAAGTACTTAGTCTGACCATTCTTATAAAAGTATTTATTGGCTTGACTATTTGCTCCTGTTTGTTTATTTATTTATTTACTTATTGACCTCTTTCAAAGGTTATGGAGTATATTTCCCTCCCTTTAACTTGTATGGAGTTTGAGAAATTGCACACATTTTTTACATGAAGCAACAGCAAAAACAGGAAAATAAAAAAACCCTATTCTTCTTTACTTCTTCATATGGTTGTGGAGAACTGAATTCATGGACAATGGCTCAATTCCCTTCTGTCCTGAAACCAGCAGAAGTTTCAGCGCTATCTGGTAGCGACTCCCACCTGGGATCCCAGGTAATTTTTAATGCAGAGCATCGCTTCACTATGTAGAAGCTTTGGCAGCTGTTTACTATGAAGATTCCTGACCCTGATACACCTTAGCACATCTATTTTTAGATAAATACCATAAAAAGTTTATAAAGTTGCAAAAGGATCACACTCCTCACAAGGAATGAGTCAAGGCATATTTGTGACATTTAACTACAACATGTCCAGAAAACAATTCCCTAGTCCTTATTCATCCCATTAAAAATATATAAGGAAATCTGGCTCCTTGCTTCAGATGCTTTGAGTCTCACCTAATCCTGTAATTGACCATATGTCGATATGCTGGGGACACCCACAAGCAGTTTGATCCTGTCATGGAGCTGGACATGCCCTTGAAAAACATTGAGTTCATGGGCAAGGCAACTTAGCCTAGGAGGGGTGATAAAAATATCTGTCATTTCTTTCTGCTTGGTCTCATACCTTTTCTGAAAGAGATGTTCAGTTCCTTGCTGCTTTGTCCAACAACAGTGTATGTTAAAGCATGGTGTCTGTGAACACCTGCCAGTCTCCATTTCTAAAGAAAAAAACGGTCATTTGGGAGAATGCACTGTGGTTGTGGATGTACAGCAGATGGAGGCTAAGAAGCAAAGAAGTGAAGGGTCAGATCTATGGAGATACTTCAATGATAAATATCTTCATAAATCTCACCTTACATGACTTTCCTGAGGTAAGACAGGAAGCTTGTAGCAGAGGAAGAACTGAATTTTGATTTCCAAAGTCTTGAATTATCACCCAGTCACTGAATTTTAATGATTTTACATGATCCTTAGATAGAGTAGATTAAAACTACTGATTCAAAAGTAGAAAATTTCTTCATTCTATTACCATAGGTTTATCGCATTTCTGGTCTAAGCAATCCAGTATCTACAAAATGATTTAGGAAAAGCAAATTATCTGTGGATATTGGTGTACAATAAAAGCCTTCTAATCTGCATCTACAAAATTACATAATAAAATCTATGTACTGTAACCCAGTAGGGAGAATTTTCTCTTGACCAATATATTTCCTACTGCAGATGATACAAGAAAGCTTTCTCATCAGAATGTTTCTTCCTCTGTTTCTGCAACATTTACCTGTGGAAATGAGAGAATCTGTAAACACATTCTGGTTTTGGAGAGTCCAAATAAAGGTAGAAGCTTCCCTGAAACTAAAAAAAAAAACCAAACCCAAATTAAAAGGAAGAGCAGAATGTAAGAGAATAAACAAAACTCAAGTAAGTTCTTATTTGAGCATTTACAGTTCACAGTAAATTACCCTGACTTATTCATAGCACAACCAGATTGTAATATTATAAAACACTTGACTGTAACCAAGGCCAACAGGATTACCAGTTGTTTGTAATAATTTTATTTTACACTATGATAGTTATGACAAGTCTAGGATGTTTTTTATTCCAAGCATAAAATGAGATCTTATTACATTCTGCTACATACTGCAAACACAGAAGAAGAACACATTATGGATCTTGAAAAGTACTAATAAAAATGTTCTTTATACTACACAGTCTGGTAAAAAAAATGAGTCTAATCCTGTATAATTAACATGTACAAAACCTCTTAAAATTGATTGGAGTTTGGCCTGAATAAAGATTCATAGAATAATAGAATCACAGAATACCAGCTTGGAAGGGACCTCGAGGACCACCTGATCTAGCCTTCCTTGGCAAAAGAATGGTCTAGACAAGGTGGCCCAGCACCCTGTCCAGTTGAACCTTAGAACTGGCCAGGGTTGGAGAATCCACCATTTCCCTGGGGAGATTATTCCAGTGGCTGATTGTTCTCACTGTGAAAAATTTTACTCTTGTGTCCAATGTGAATCTCTTCAGGAGTAACTTGTACCCATCACCCCTCGTCTTCTCCATGTGACTCCTTGCAAAAAGTGAGTCTCCATCTTCTTTGTAGCCACCCTTTAAATACTGGATCATGATGATGAGGTCTTCCCTAAGCTTTCTCTTCTCAAAGCTGAACAAACCCAGTTCTCTCAGCCTTTCCTTATATGGCAGGCTTCCCAGTCCTTTGGCCATCTTTGTGACCCACAGAGCTGCTCCCCAGCCCGGTAGATCCCACCCTGTGCTGCACTCCTGAATTATGTTTTCCCAGGTACAAGACCTTACACTTGGCCTTGCTGAAGTTCATAAGGTTATTGTTAGCCCACTCTTCCAGCCTACCCAGGTCTTCCTGCAGGGTGGTTCTCCCTTCCAAAGTGTCCACTTCTGCACTCAGTTTGGTATCGTCAGCAAACTTGATCCCATTGTTCTGATCACTTATGAAGATATTAAACAGCATTGGACCCAATATCCATCTGTGGGGAACCCCATGTGTGACAGGTTGCCAGTTTGAAAAGGACCTATTTACCACCACCCTCCAGTTGCTGCCTGTCAGGCAGCTCCCCACCCACCACACAGACCACTTGTCTAGACCATAATGTTTCTCCAGGAGGAAGCTCTGAGGAACTGTATTGAAAGCCTTAGAGAAATCCAGGTAGACAATGTCCACTGCTCACTCAATCTAGCAGGATTGGAGGATCTAGAGTCACAGTGTGGACATTTCAAGCAGCTGAGAAGATTTGTGGTTAGAGAAAATATTCACCTTTCACCTAGAAGAGACAAAGAGATAGTTTATTCACATGTGATGACCAAACATCTGCTTAATGTCTTATGTGCATCTTTTCTGTCAACAGGTAAACTGAGAAAATAAGACTTGGAATTTTCAAGCATCTTCATGAGTGCTTACTTGTCACTACACTTTTAGAAAATACTTAATCTCTCCCTGGATTCAAATTACAGCTTCAAACAGTTCAAGGAACTGTTCAAGGAAGCTCAAAAACCATCATGACCAATCACCTTGGAAAATAGCAAAAACCAGATATTTTGCACCCTTTCTTCACAGATTCAGGCAGAAAGACCTCTGTCTCCTTCTTGGGGATCTATACCTTCAGTGAGGTTCTGGAATAAGCAATCTGTCTTGTTAACAAGCTCAACTTATAAGACTCAGTAGAAATCACATAAGTAATGGTGTCAGCTTATACTGGACTCATCTGCTCTGAGTGATCACTGAATAGCATATGCTGGCAGGTTTAAGGCAAATTTAAAAGACTACAAGTTTAAAAGTCCTTTGAAGCTGAAACTCCTGAGGAATGAAGAGGACAAAATAGATAAGATAATCAGGACTTCCACAAGTCAATGAACAAGTACTATTCAGGCAAATTGGAAAGTAATGAAATACAACAGAACTGAAATCTCTGAAGCTCTTGATATTCTTGTTAGTTGTGAGTTAATTTGGGTGGAAGACACTACCTCTGAAACTTTTGTAATACTGAAGAGTGTAGAGTACTGCATTTCACCTAAAAACATAGCAAGCACAAGGATGTGTTTAGAGACAGCACACAAAACACGGTGACAAGGGATCTACAAAAGAAAAGCCAGTGTCACTGTCCAGTGGAGATGAATGTATGAGAGCAGGCTGGACTTAAATTGTGCTTCACAACAAAAATCATTCTGTACCACTGGAAGGTACAGAATAGCAGCTAACAAAAGAGACCCAAAATTGTAAAACAGAGATTCCTCATCCAGAAAGAAACTTACAAGTTTCACTAAGCAGAGCCTAAGTGTATTGTGAATCAGAGTCACAGACCCATGTACTTTTGTAGTATAGCAGAATAATAAAATCTGGAGGAAATACTTTCTTGTCAGTAGTGTAAATATCGTAAATACAGAAAAGGTGTTCTGTGCCTGGTTTTACTCATATGCATGGCATATGCCTAACTATCACAATCTTTTGAGGATGAAAAAGGCTGCAAAATCTTCATGAAATTTTGCTTGCAGGAATTTGTGCATGTAGGTATACTTGCTGCTCTGTCTATGATACTTTTCACATGTAATTTCTCACCCCAAAGAATACACAATGTTTATGGAAAATTAGTAATAAATGTACAATACATTTTTGGATTCAGTTTTGACATCCATAAATACTTTTTCTTCCTCCTTCCAACATTCTTTAGTTCAACTTCCTTAACTTTATGGGGTTATGGAGCTATAAAAGACTGGCTATGTTGCAGGAAAATAACAGAGAACGGGTACATTACCAAAATTAACTCCAGCATCACACAAGTAGTATTTTC
Source organism: Strix uralensis (assembly GCF_047716275.1). Lineage (NCBI taxonomy): Eukaryota > Metazoa > Chordata > Aves > Strigiformes > Strigidae > Strix > Strix uralensis. Next base: position 20,476,787 of record NC_134012.1, on the reverse strand, counting down.
AAAGTTCTTCTGTTGTTGCTGTAGTTAAAGTAGTGATGGCAAACACATTAAAATGAATAGTTCTGTTTAGTTACCAACAACTGAAATTACAATATGCAGCAAATATATTGTAGTTCACTGTGTCACCAGCATTTTTCAGTGTTCAGATAAGGGATAAAGATTAAATTCCTTTTATTTTGACTTGCAGTTTTCTTGCCAAATGTAAAATATTTAACCATTAAGGCAGTCATTATTCTCCTGCTGTTCTGGTCTGATTAATTCTTATAATATTAAACAGCAATTCATTTTATCCCTCCACATCACAAGTCCAGCTGAAGGAGATAAGTGGCTGATAAAAGATCTCTGAGAACAGTTATAAATTATTCACTTTAAAAGAATAATAAAGCAGCTATGTAAAGCTGAGTAAATCCTCCATATATTGCACATAACTTAGAAAACTTCAGCAAATTGCAGTCAATAATCTTCACTGTCAACCTACTGTTCCCCAAACTTTTGCACAGAAACTTACCTCTGAAATGCAAATGTTTAATTAGTTTTTAATGATGAGGTTTATTTTTACTAAATTTGGTCATCTGTCTTGATTATTTTCTCTATTTTTCACAGTTAACAAGTAATTGTAATTTCAGGAGCTTTCTTTCTACTTCCTTCTGTTTTGTATTTTTCCCTCTTTGAAAATGCAAACTTCAGCAAAAATGGTCAGCACATGTCACCTGAATAGGCACCCACTATAGGGAACCACCCTCAGTCATTTCCTCTTGGGATAGATATTCCAAGTTCAATGGCTCAGGTATGAGGGAGGAAGCTGGTACTAAACTGGGTCTGTGGGGAATCATTTAAATATATGCATCAGTGAAAAACAATGTATCTTGCTTTATTTCAATGTAAATAACTGACGGCAGGGAATGGGAACCATTGGCATAGCATGATATAGACATTTTATGGCTCTTAGATTTGAGCTCTGATGCACATGCTGTCCTGGGGAAAAAAAACAAACAAACAAAACAAAACAAAAAAAAAAAAAACAAAACAAAACAAACACCAACCTCAATAACTGAACAGCAATGGTCTCTGCATTTTGTTCTATGCTGTGCTAAAAATACCATTCAAATTTAATAATACTACTACAGATGCTTTTTTCATACTACACATATTTGCTTTCTTTGAGTATCTAAGGATTGTGATAACTGTGAAAAGTTCACAAAAATTTATTAAGTTGAAATAATGTAACTTCTTTCTCCCATTGTTTGGTTTAAATAGCAAAAATATTGCAGCATTGGTTATGACACATAATGTTTGCATCACTAAAAAATAAATTTCATAAGTATGATTACTTAAATATGTGATGCAAACAGTATGTGTGGTACATGGCACTATGTCCTAAACTTAGAGTCGCAGATCAGAGCACCACAAAGCTTTCTCTAATCTCTACATCACTTTCTTGTTATGTGACTGTCTGAGTGAATTTGGTTTTAGCCCCCTGGCAGCCTCGGCCGGCTAATAGGATAGCTTTCTGCCATGATGACCACTCAGACGTTCCTGGGGCCAGCGGGAGCAGCAGGTAATTTGGAGGACTGTGGTTCATTTGAAACCTTCTGATTCTTTTGGACATGTGTAGTCCTTTTCACCTGTTACTGTCAACAAGAAGGACCTTGCTCTTTATAACACATGAAGCCTTGTTGTCAATTCTTCAGATACCATGACAACCAGAATGGATAGGTAGACTCTAGGAGTAGAGTATTGTTAGAGGGGAAATGTGGGAGGTGAGCAGGCTACATCACGCCAAGGTTCTTGGCCCTACTGTAGCTATTCTATACCCTTTCTGAGCAATAAATGTGTGCTGTATGAGCTCTCCTCTAGAAAGAAAACCAAAAGATCTGATGATGAAACTTACATGGGTGTGGTGGTGCAACTGTCCCTCTCATAGGCCACTTGGTGTTTAGTGCAATTTTTCCCCCCTGGGGAAAATACCAAACCAAGATGTATAGGGAAAGGTAAGGAATCAGAGCGTAAAGGCACTCCCTTAATGCTCCTGATTCCTACCTCCTCCATTGCTTGGAAACGGATCTCATGCCAACTCAAATGGTTTGGGAAAGGCAGTAGACCAGAGCATTAAGGTGCCCCCTTAGCCCACCTGGTTTCTGCCTCCTTCTCTTACCATTTAAAGGACAGTAACAGCTACCAATTCTTCCTGACAACCTAGTACATCTGTACTTGGTTGTGACCAAAGGGAGATGATAGCTAGATAGCTAGATGCTGAAGGAAACTTGGTAACAAGTGATGAGGGGAAGGCTGAGGTCCTTAATGCCTTCTTTGCCTCAGTCTTTAATAACAAGACTAGTTGTGTTGAGGGAATCCAGCCCCCTCAGCCAGATGATAGAGACTGGGAGAGCGACCCCCCCGCAATCCAGGAGAGAGTCAGTGACCTGCTACACCACATAGACACACACAAGTCTATGGGACCAGATGGGATACACCCGAGGGTGCTGAAGGAGCTGGCTGGGGTGCTCGCCAAGCCGCTTTCCATCATTTACCAGCAGTCCTGGCTGACCGGGGAGGTCCCGACAGATTGGAAACTGGCCAATGTGACGCCCATCTATAAGAAGGGTCGGAAGGATGATCCGGGAAATTACAGGCCTGTCAGCTTGACTTTGATACCCGGGAAGCTGATGGAGCAGCTCATCCAGAGTACCATCTTACAACACATGCAGGACAACCAGGGGATCAGGCCCAGTCAGCATGGGTTTATGAAAGGCAGGTCCTGCTTGACAAACCTGATCTCCTTCTACGACAAAGTAACCTCCTTATTGGATGAGGGAAAGGCTGTGGATGTAGTTTACCTTGACTTTAGCAAGGCCTTTGACACCGTTTCCCACAACATTCTTCTGGTGAAACTGGCTGCTCGAGGCTTAGATGATCACACACTTTGCTGGGTAAGAAACTGGCTGGATGGCCGGGCCCAGAGAGTTGTGGTGAATGGAGTTAAATCCGGTTGGAGGCCGGTCACGAGTGGTGTCCCCCAGGGCTCGGTTTTGGGGCCACTCCTGTTCAACATCTTTATTGATGACCTAGACGAGGGGATCGAATGCACCCTCAGTAAGTTTGCAGACGACACCAAGCTGGGTGGGAGTGTTGATCTGCTTGAGGGTAGGGAGGCTCTGCAGAGAGATCTGGACAGGCTGGAGCGATGGGCCCAGGCCAACTGTATGAAGTTCAATAAGGCCAAATGCCGGGTGCTGCACTTGGGTCACAACAACCCCCAGCAGCGCTACAGGCTTGGGGAGGAGTGGCTGGAGAGCTGCCAGTCAGAGAGGGACCTGGGGGTGTTGATTGACAGCCGGCTGGATATGAGCCAGCAGTGTGCCCAGGTGGCCAAGAAGGCCAATGGCATCCTGGCTTGCATCAGAAATAGCGTGGCCAGCAGAGACAGGGAAGTGATCTTGCCCCTGTACTCGGCACTGGTGAGGCCGCACCTCGATTACTGTGTTCAGTTTTGGGCCCCTCACTACAAAAAGGACATTGAATTACTCGAGCGTGTCCAGAGAAGGGCAACGAAGCTGGTGAAGGGTCTGGAGCACAGGTCATATGAGGAGCGGCTGAGGGAACTGGGGTTGTTTAGTCTGGAGAAGAGGAGGCTGAGGGGAGACCTCATCGCCCTCTACAACTACCTGAAAGGAGGTTGCAGAGAGCTGGGGATGAGTCTCTTTAACCAAGTAACAAGTGATAGGACAAGAGGGCATGGCCTCAAATTGCGCCAGGGAAGGTTTAGACTAGATGTCAGGAAGTATTTCTTTACAGAACGGGTTATTAGGCAGTGGAATGGATTGCCCAGGGAGGTGGTGGAATCCCCATCCCTGGAGGTGTTTAAGACTAGGGTCGATATAGTGCTGGGTGATATGGTGTAGATGGGAACTGGCAGTGCTAGGTTAATGGTTGGACTAGATGATCTTCAAGGTCCTTTCCAACCTAGTTGATTCTGTGATTCTGTGATTCTGTGATTCTGTGATACCAGAACTCCAAAATCTTGCACGTTCTGGGCCTGCATATCTGGCAGAAAATAACAGAATATTCTGTCATCCAAGTTGGGCTGAAATGGAAAAGTACCTGACAGAAGTCAATTATCTCAGACCCTATGAATAGCAATCCTAAGCGACACCCTTTGAGCTTTCCTGGATCACAGCTGGCTGTGACCAGCATCTCCCCTGAGCTGAGATGCCTCCCAGGCTCAGACTTCTTGAAGTTTGAAGATCATCTGTCCACAAAGCTGATGGAAGTCCAGGATGAAGTCTGACTTGTTCTCGACTCTCAGTTATCACACGTGAGACATACCAAAGCATTGTATTTGCTCCAAACTCAAGAAGAGGGAAATTTTAATTATCAGCTAGCCTCTTCCATCCACCTCTTTACTTACCTATGTGCTTAAATATGGACAATTGCCTTCATGAGTGTGGATGTATATAAACTTCACTGGATATCCAAATATTTCCATGTTGTCTGTGTGTGTGTATACTTTGAGTATTTACATATATACTTTCTCTTTTTTTTGGATTTAGAATACCTTGTAGTTAGTGTGAATCTTGTAATTCTCCAATCTGTAATCAAGTCACTATTTTAATCATAACATATTTTACTAAATCACTTTATTAATCTTTAAATCAATCAACCATTAAGTGCTGCTAAAATTTAACCTTAGATCTACCTTACACCACAAATAAATCTTAAATTGGTATTAAAAAAAACTGTGTGAGATATTTTCATCCACGACAGTGGGTGAGAATATAAGCATTAGTTACCAAACCAAAAGTTAAAAGGCTGCAAGGTTATGCTGGCTAAATTGGGTTTAATTTATGGATTCTAAAACACCAAATTTTCTTCCAAGCATGACAAAACAATGTTGAAGAAATTAGATTCCTCCTTTTTGCCACACTTCTGAATTATCTCAGTATACAACCACTAAGAGTCTGTGGTAACAGTGAGTAATTGGACCCCATATCCTCCACAACAACTGTCACCACCTAACAACTACCAAACACCGTACTGTGGAGCCTGGGTAAAGAAAGCACATGTGCCTCATGGAGCAGCAGTCCAGTTCAGACCTGCCACCCAGGCAGATGGTCCCCAGAGGAAAAGGCTGTGGTAGAGGAACTGTCAAACATCAGTTGTTAACATTGATGACAGCACATGTTTTGTTCTGTCACCAGCTGTGACCTTTGCTCTGGTCACAGGAACCAACTCACCCACCATGGCAAAGTCTTTGAAGAAAGAAAATGGAAGCCCAGGCACTTGACTCTTTATGAATAAGTGGTCTCGTTCTTTAAAAGAACATTATTACAGTGTCACGCTCAGTGACAGATTTGGCTTAGTCCCTCAGTATGCAATTAACATTTGCTGAAAATATGAGAAAAACAACTGTTAATAGGGAAATGCAGCATAATTATCAATTACTTGCAAAGGTTGTAATTTAGATACCAAGTTGGAGCCATGGAAAATCTGTAATGGAGCAATGATCTGAGACAGTTTAGCAGATCCTATGTCTATTTTGTGAATTAGGAAGAATTACTGCACCATTTGTCATAAACAAGCACCAAATAGAAGATCACCTCCCTTTCACATCAAGCTTGGTTAAGGGACAATCAAAATTTAACTGCCAGCAGATACATGTGATCCTCGGCACAATACTCAGTTGCCATGGGGATGGGCTGTATAGAAAAGAAATTGCTTGTAAAAATGATTTGGTGGTCAGTCTCTTTAGGAAGATGTTCTGTATTTGGCACTAGTTGTTGATCTCACTGGACAAACTGATGAGGTTTTTGTCCCTAATAGCAGAAGTATGCATGTGCTGGGCAGGGAGATTTATTATGCTTGATTTCAAGAAGCTGAAAGCCTATGGTCTGTTAAAGTCAGCAAAGTCCAACAGGCAAGATCTCAAGAAGAGGCTGAGGAGGGGACAGTCTCCATCCTGCCCCTCTTGATGACAGAGCACACGGAGTACATCAGATGCCCAGGGATCTCTTGCTTGAGATTTGCACAATCAGAATTGAAAGATAAAATTTTGGATTTGTTACTAAACAAAACAAGTTAAAACATCACCTTGATGAAGATCGTTTCAGGAGTCCTATACTTCATTGACTGACTGGCACTCCTACACTATGGCAAATTAACTATTAACATTGAGGATCATGTACTCAGAAGGAATTTTTATGAATAATCTTGTTTGCAAAGAATGAGTGGGTGATGAAGCTGGACTTGCTGCTTTAAACAGTGATTGTTCAAATGGAAAATTTAAAGTTCAGTATGACTGTTTGTGAGGAAACTGACTTAAAGGATCTTTTTCAAAACAAGTTCTGTAATTTCTGGATTCCTGAACTGGTGACACTTTTAAGGGGTCTTACTGTCAGAGGGTTGATTCCCACCTCCAACCTTTCCATCTTTCTCAAAATGAACACTCCAAAACCTAAGATAGAGAGTAAACTCAATCCCATCATTGTAGTGAAGGAAATTGATCTTTTAAACACTGATCTTACAAAAGGATATGTCTGAGAAGACATTCATTGTCCTTGTGTTCTGCATAGTGTTGTGTGGATTGCAGAATAAACTTTTGCTCCTTGCCCTTTCCATCACTTCTCTTTTAATGCAGCAGTCATAATAAACACAGAGAACATTTTATGAGGGTTCCTGATATATCCTTTTAATATCCTACAAACACGTTATCACAAAGCAGTTTATGGAGCTATGCATTATGTTCTTAAGTGTACTGACTTGCAAGGATACATGCCAGCCCTATTGTTAAAAAAAGCAAGGCTATCATGAATTCTTGTACTACTGGCGTTTAAACTGCAGTGATTTACTGAGTGAAGGTGTATTAGTCAGGGCACTGAGCCCACTCTCCTTTCCTTTGCTGAGTTGTCTCATAGGACCTTTCAAATCCTTTACATGAACATATCAACAGGAAAGGAGTAAGGAGATGAAACATCTCTCTTTATGCTTCTTCCTCTCAGGTATACATTTGTTTCCAGAGAAGACAAGAATAAAACCCCATACAGTAGATATCTTGCAAAGAGGTAGTAAGATAAGGGAATTGAAATGTCACAAGAGGAAAAAAACATTAATTTTCTTTAACTGCTAAATAACCCCAGATGTTATTGAGTTAATTGGGTAGCAGCAATCCTTGGTGCCACACAGAAATCTGTCCTTCATAAGTTTCACAGTGAAGCAGTACAACATAGAAACAAGATTAAAATTTTACCAATGCAAGTGATGAATCAGACAAAGCATGGCCCTTTGCAGAACATTACACCTCAATTTCTGCTATGCTGTATGACCATGTAAAGAATTCAAATTCGGGTTGTGATTTTGGAGCTAATCATAGAATCATAGAATGGTTTGGGTTGGAAGGGATCTTAAAGATCATCTAGTTCAAACCCAGTCTTTATCTTTGCATACATGCACAGACATAAAGGAAAATAAAGTTCTTGGCAATCTCCCAGAAGTAAAGAAAATTAAGGGACATCAATGATATCAATTTTGCACTACGCAACAGACACTCTAAAAACAGTTTTAACCACCTTTATCCATTTCCTGCAAATACTCTCCACCAGATTAATACTCCTTCCACAACATTAGCAGCAGGGGGAAAGCTTATGTGATGCCGGCTGCATGTAGAGAGATACTGAAAAAGAGGAAGAGTATAGTTGGATAGGGGTCGTGTAAAGAAGTGCAGATAAGTAGGAAAGATATCCTAGCTTAGAGTTGAGGGCTCAGGGATTAGACTTGAGTTGCTAAAATCCCTTTATAGATTTAATAACAAAATTATTAGCTAAACTCACTGAATTTCAACAGTGACAGGCTATGCAAATTGTAGAGGAAAACTAACTTTTCTTTGATGTTTAAACATGAACCTAACAGAGCTGCAACCAGATCCCTCAGTTGTAAGGAACAAATACCAAGTACCAGATGGAAACAATCTTCAGTGACCCAGGGGAACTATATTCCCACTTTATGCCCGTATTTTGTGACCTGTGTCTGTCTCTATTCATGACTGGACAACATGGTGAAGACCAATGGAGATGTGCTGAATTTGGCCTTTTATGATAATGACTTCTGCTGATAAGCACCCTGCTTCTCTTCTCTGATTATTTCCAAAGGCAATGAACAGGTTCAAAGCCTTACATTATTGAGCTTTAATTAGGAGACTAGTTTGCATATATTTTAAATGTTAATCATTGTCAGTGAGCTGGTGAACTTTGATGGGTCTCAACCTGTTCACCATTGGAATAGTTTGTAGCTCTCACTTCTTGTTGTCATTGATGCCAGAAGCCAAACAGGGTAAGACATATTTGGACTGCATAGCATCCTCTTCAGAAATGTAGGTTCATTATCGAAGTAAAGGTATTAAGCTGAGAATTTGAGCTGATTCAAAATTACTTCTTTCTGAACTGTGCCTTGGTGGCTATGTTTTTTCAGGCATTATCTACTGGCTATAATTTTGGATACTAGTTTTAAAATAGTAAGTTGTAGCAGATAAACAGCACAGAAATTATACTTATTATGCTATGCTTACAAAGAAGAGCAATGCACCAAACAGATATTACAACTCAAATTATAGAGTAAAAACTGAAGAAATTCAGTATCAGAATAATAACAATTCATTTGCAGCTTCAGTTTTCTCACCTGGTTTTATATTTAAAAAAAACAAAATAACATTTCAAAGGATATGTTTCTATATTTCGATGCAGCCAGGCTGATGAGGAAGGACAAACACTTGAAAAGTGCAGTTACACAAAGTGCTTGAAGATAGAAATTATTTCCTTAAAGTGTTTAATCATGCTTTCCAAAACCACTTCCTCTGGTGACCTAATCACATAAATCATAGTAAAAGGTTAAAGACGAAGTTCAATTGCACCAAATTATATGTGATAGTTTCTCTGAAATAGATTACTTTTCATTAAAGAGTGAACTCACTCCACTAAATAACCATATTCTTCGCATGGCCTCTGTACTGAAAGCTGATATTCTGTCACACACTTGTATGGATGGACTTTTTGTCTCCTTAAAACCCTGCTGCATGTGAAAATAACAACCAATCATATAGTCACTTTGTCCTAGAAAGTAGTCACTTAACTACTGCCTTACTCCATGCAATGAAATTGTTATGTGTGACATGATTTCTACAGGAATTCCTTGAAACTCTGCTTGTTTTACAGCAGAGGAAAGCAAAACATTGATGTACAATGGGAGAGCATGGTGCTGGGAGATGTCCCACTCTTAGACCTATGCACTGCACTATCTTCTTCCTCCCATCCCCCAAAAGAGATATTTCTGTTACGAACTTCTTACTCTTATGTACTTATTTTGGGTGACATCAGTGTGTTTTCTGGGTTCAAGTTTGAAGAGTTAAGGTCACCCTGCTTCCAAGGAACTGGTGAAAGACAGCCACCATGTTGTGTTGGCTGTAGAGGATGCTAAACAAGTGTCAGTCCAACCGCCCTCCCTGAAAACCAAAAAATTTCCCTGAGTGGGTAGTAATCATAGAAGAGAAAGTTGCTGTTCATTTAAAGGTTGATAATGCATTAAAGCAAGGGGAAACAATAAGCCAGAGCTGGCAAAGGTGTTACACTGCCCCTACATTTAATGGCAGCAACAAGATAAGCCTGAAGAAGCTTTCACTGAATACATCTTAGAAGATACCAGATAATAGCCAAAGGTTTTGGCATCAGTAGAGTAGATGGCAGGCACGTGAAAAGTGGCAGGATTTGTGTGATGTTATGACAGAAATATATCAGCTAACTGGATCTTCATAAGATCATCCCCAAGAATGACTTAACTATCTTAATATTCAAAATATAATCTTCAGATCTAAGGGTCAGCATTCAGTCCAAGCAAAATGGACAGAGTTCATAGGTCTGATAATGCTTTAATCTGAGGTTCTCCTCTCATGAGGTAAACATCTTTTTACCAGTTCAGATAATAGTGTACACTTTAAAAAAAGGTATCCTTTAAATGTATGCCTTAAGGAAAATCATGTACCTTAATGTATACTTTAAACAAACAAGGCCAGTTTAAAACGTTAGTGAGGCATTTGAAGTACTATTTTTTAATAACAAACTTCCTTAAATTTCTGCACCATAAATTGCTATAAAAAGATGCTAGGCCAATCTTTCTGAAAAATCTGTACCAGATAGCTGCAATGTATAGGAAGAAAAATGACTCACATAACCACAGTTTTTTCAGGCTCAATTCCAGCTGAAATTTTTGCCATCGAAACAATACAGAGGAGCTCCAGTACATGTGAAAATCAAGCCAACTCACTGGCAGACAACCAGTTCTCTACTGGTAGCCTGATAATTACAAAGTAGTTTCAGTAGAATACTGTAATTCTTAACAGTTAATTAGGACTTTATAATGTATCTTTGATAGCACTACTTGAGCTTAATTAAGAAAGAGTAGAGAGTATTATGAAAGAGTAGAGAGTAAATACATCATTACAGAGGAAATTATACTAAGAAATAAAATAAATTTAATTGTCATGCAGATAGTAAAATTAATACCAAAGTCAACACAGGTCTTACCAAATTAGTAATATTTTTAAAAGGTATTACATCTAGTAAGATATTTGAACTGTCCACAGGTGGAAATACACTAGTCTTCAAAAAAAATACCTGAGCAGTACAAAAAATTTTGTGTATCACCCATCAGAATTTCAGTTTTTGTGTGAATTTGCACATCTGTGTGTATACAGTAAGCATGGGAACAGTGGGGCTTATCAACAACCCGAGCCAGTGCTGAAGACTATGCCTCTAGAACTTGCATGAGCAAGGTGGTCACAAAATGTGCAACTCTTCCATCTCTGTCTTTCTGACTCCTCAAGTGAAACTGGATCCAGCTACGGGGGTTGTGTCAAATTGTTCAAGACAACTGTACAAATCTGGCAGTATGAAAGGTGCTTACATATTACAGAAGGGCAGAGCAGGGCAGAGCAGGGCAAAAATCTCAGTCTCAAAGTAGGCAGAGCAGAGATTTAAACCAGGTTTCTAAGGCAGTGTCTTAGCCTTGAACTGGCAGGTTTATGTGCTGAAAAACAGACATTTTGGTAAAATTCCATGTATCTGAAAGATTTTAAAGTATTGGGTTTTGACTAGTTCGGGGGGGGGGGGGGGGGGGGGGGGGAAGTAAAGATGCCTGGAACAGACTTTTGTTGATGAACTCTGAGCATTTTTTAAAGTAAACTCTCTCTCATTTGGTTGTCAGAGCTAATGGATTTACATGTCCTTTTATCCTAGAAAAAGGCAAAATTTAATTCACCTTCAATGCACACCAACGATGCCAAAAATATGCCAATACAAGAATGCCTTTTGGTAAGGTGGCAAATATGTCTTTCACTTCTCTGTTCAACACTTTCCAGCAGAACTACAACAAGCAGAGTTAATGAGTTAGAAGTCCCATTTTTCTTTGATACAGATCTCCTCTTTGAGCTCTTTCTGCTTAATTCTTAGCATTTTCAGTGGCATTCTCATATAATGTTTATTAAATACATGTACGTCTTTTAAAAGATAGAGCAGTCAATGTCCACTCAAAGCAGTTCTGCTGTTGTGCCTGGCTGGGGAGTTACCTTTGCATGTACACTTTTATACCTTCTGTGACCCACATCATTTTCCAAGAGGGTTTCCAATTTTAGCAAGCACTTTTGCCATAACTTCTGTATGGGCCCATTTTGGCTGTAGAGGCTGTACTTTAAGTGTCAAAAGGTGTACTCAAGCATGTTGGAACTGGCAGTAGCATCACTACAAAGGTTATTTCTGAATATGAGTCTCCTGCAGCATTACACAAACTGTACACACAAGCCATGTTTCCTTGGTGGTTATGCTTTATGGCATGAACTTGACCTACTCGAAAGTGGACAACATGCCATTCAAACAGATGCCTGAAAGTGTGTTTAGCCAAGAGATCATGAGCAAGTAGATGCACCATAAGAAGTTAAACATAAAATTTGCATTCATTAACATCTCAGTAACTGAGTATCCTGGTCTTTATGATCCCTAGTTAAAAGATGGCCTCCCAACAAGTATTTAAGCTGGGATGCATGGTCTTAAAAAACAAAGAGCCTTCTCCACGCTCATTTGAGGAAAAGTTTATCCAACTTCATTCAGGAAGAGCAAGTTGAATGCAAGCTCCAATTCCAACATTTCTGTACATACTAGCCAAATCAAAGCATTGTACCTTCTTTTCAGTTTAGATGAGCAGGCTCCAGAACACCTAACTAGGTTTTGTGGCTCAGCACATGGAGAAAAAGTGGGCAAGGTTTGTTTGGAGAGCACTCTTGGCTGTTTGTTGACATTAAAATTAAGCATAATGTCAACATATGACAGAGAAGATTTCCAGTCTTGCTAGCCACGAGTCTTGGACCCAAACTAGCCAGCTGCAAGCCTCTGCAACAAAGTACACCATGGCCAGACGCATTGAATCCTGACCTTACTAAAGCAATATGACACTGTGATCATTTCTGTGAGCACTGAATTTCTCAGCTGAGTTCAGGTATTTTAAGATTATGTTTGAATCTGGAATTTTCCATATTCACAGCCATTCCGGTGCAGTTGAGCAGAGTAGAGATCACTTTTCAGGGAGAGACCTTTTCCTCCCTGGTTGATGAGACAGGTTTTTACAGTGGCAGTATGACGGGGAAGAGCGTTGGACAGAAGGTCACTCTGATCAGGTTGACAACGGGTACTGTAAAACAAGTTGTAATACAGAAGTCTGTAAATATTGCATTTGATCCAACTATAGCTGCCTTCACATAAGGGTTACGACCCTGATTTTGCCCTCCATTTCAGGTGGAAAATATCAGTGCATAATATAAGCAACTAGGTTTCCCCATTGATGTACATCTGATACACTTGAACAGCCTTTGCAGACAAACCTACACTCGCACTCCTTTGCAAATGTGCACTCGTTATGCTCCAATATTGTTAGGCCCTGAAAACACCATGTTTAAGGTAATGCAGAAAACCCTGCCAAGAATGCCACGTCAGGCTAATGAAGTGACATGGCTTTCAAACTGATGTTTGTTCCTATTAGTTGGCTTTGAATGTAACCACAAAGAAGGCAAGAGAGACTGCAACTTCCAGGGAGGGAGACTGCCAGCAGCTCACAGCAAGCATGACTAATAGGCACACCTTCATTATTCAAACAGACCTTAAACAAGCCAATGGGGCAGGCACTGGCTTTCCACACTGTGTACACTCCCGTGATTACCAGTGAGAGTCTCTTCATTGCATTTAGAGCCTCCCTTCACAACTAAAAGCTTTTGAGCTTCCAGAACATTAAACGAGACAACCTGAAAATTTGTCTAAACATCTTTTTTTCCCAAACAGCTTCAGGTTCCTCTACCCCTCATTCAAAGAGAAGCAGGCAGATGGTGACAAGCGCAATATGCACTCTGAACACTTCTCTTAAGGCAATTTTACTGTCAAGAAGGGACAAAACAAATGAATGAATCTCAAGAAAGAGGATTCAGGAGATTAATGATAGCTAGTTAGCTACCTACACTCTGTGTTATATTATGCTGCCTGGCCTTTTTTTCATCCTTTCAGTGTAGTTTTTCTGTAGATGTGACTCAGGCAGTAACTTAAAGATGAGGGAAGTTAAAATTTCTAGCATTGCTACTTCAATCTTTTTTATCACAATTCCTTCTACTCTAATTACATGTGAGTAAATTTCTCTGAATATTTGAGAAGTATTTCACAGCCTCACAAGACCCACAGGAAGGGCTAAAGGATTCAAAATTCACACGCACTCAGACTGAGAGACACACACCTGTGCACTCACATATCCCAGTCATGCAAGAGGAGAATATGATTACTCCACCTATATAGCTTTATTCCTATATCATAGAATCATGGAACGGTTTGCGTTGGAAGGGACCTTAAAGATCATCTAATTCCAACTCCCCTGCTATGGAGGGACACCTTCCACTAGACCAGGTTGCTCAAAGCCCCGTCCAACCTGGCCTTGAACACTTCCAGGGAGGGGGCAGCCACAAACTCTCTGGGCAACATGTTCCTGTGCTTCACCAACCTCACAGTAATGAATTTCTTCCTTATACCTAATGTAAATCTACCTCTTTCAGTTTGAAACTCTCACCCCTCATCTTATCACTACACTCCCTGAAAAATCAGGTCCTTCATTCTAATCTTCCAGTGTAATTATAACTTTTAGCCATTTCAGTGGCATCATATCCATGTGGAGCAGGAGAGTTGGTTCTAAATGGGTTGTGTTCCCTTCAAAAAGAAAAGAAGGAGAGGTTTGTCCTTTGCTCATCTCTCAGTCAAGTCCTTGTTTATCAGTTTTTCCTGAATGGGTAATTCTCCAGACCCATCAACCTCAACAACATTAGTAGCAGAATATAATTTTTGACTGTTGATTCTTGCTATGTTGCCATTTTGGGGTGAGGGATAAACACTACCAAACTTCTGTCTGTCAGGCAGAGTGCCCAAAAATAACCACTGCACACATAAAACGTCTTTGCACATGTGATATTCTGCCCTAGACTACTGCTGCTCTGTATGCATTATCATATACCTGCAAAAAGTCCAGGATGCTCTGGGTTCATCAGACTGAACTGGACTCTTAAAAGGATTGTCGTGGTTTGAGCCAAGACGGCAACTGAGCACCACGCAGTCACTCACTCACCCCTTCCCCCTCAGGAATGGGAAGGAGGAAATGAAGTAAAAAGGCATAGGAATAGAGATAAGTACAGGGAGGGGTGGCTCACTCATTACAGTTATGGCAAAATACAGATTCTTAGGGGAAGAAAAAAAAGAACATCACTTTAATTCAAACACTAACAAAACCAACACTTAACAGACAGAGTAGGACAGTGAGAAGCATTATCACATCTTAAAAGCATCTTCCCCCCACCTCTCCCTTCTTCCCAGGCTCAGTTTTGTTCCCCATCCCTCTATCTGCTCCTCCCAGCAGTGCAGGGGTCAGGGAGCAGGGGAGTTATGGTCAGTCTGCCACTCCTTCCTCCTAAGGGGTGGGGGAACTCTTTGCATTCGCCCCTGCTCCACGTGGATCTCCTCTCACAGGAGATAGTCCACAAAATTTCTCTGTTGTGAGTTCTTCCCATGGGATGCAGCTGTTCCCATGCTGCTCCAACATGGGTCACCCCCACCTGTTGCAGTCCTCCCAGTGCTAAACTACAACAGTGGAGGCTTCTTCTTTCCACAGAGTCCCAGCCTCCTTTGGACATAGTCACACGCTTCAGTGTGGGGTCCTCCACAGGCCGCTCCACTGGTGACCTCCATGGTGGCAGGGGGGCAGGGCAGCCCTGCCGTCTGACTATGGGATACAGGGAGGGGAGGTCTCTGCTCCAGCACACCTCCCCTGCTTTCTCCTCCTTCCTTCCACTGACCTCAGTGGTCACACAGGTGTCCTCCTTGTAACTCCTCCTCCCAAGTCTCAACCCCCTCCCAGATTCCCCTTCTTAAATACGTTCTCACAGAGTTCTTCCACGTTCTGCACAGCCACCATCACTAATTGGCTCAGCCTTGGCCAGAGGTGGGTCTGACTTGGAGCCAGGGGAGCTTCGAGAAGATTCTCACAGGGGCCACTGCTGTAGACCTCTCCCCCCCACTACCAAAAACCCCACCACACACACAGACCCAGAACAGGGATTCACACATGTGCATTGATACTAGTCTATCAGCTATACCCATGCACATTCAGTAGGTCCAGTGATGGGAATATATGGAGCCTATTGTTTTCAAATCAGGTAGCTGGGACTGGTCTTTACACCTGGTGTACAAAACTGTGATGCACTCAAAATCTAGAAATACAAAAACTACAAAAGTAGTATACAAAATTTGACACAATAGGAAAAAGGATTTCTTGGGAGAACTGTTTGTGGGAATAACTGCTTGAGAAAGCACGTAGCATAGCACTTCCAAGTTCTGCAAACCCCAGTTTTATAATCCAGTGAGCATTCTTGTATCGCATCCTTTCTGATGCTCTATTATCTTATGCTTGGCTTGCAAACCCTTCACCACAGAATTTTTTCCTTTTGTTCTGAGTCACCATAACACCTAACACAAGTACACATGTTTACTAAGTTGGCAAGACAAAGTGACAATTTGTTGTTAGGTCTAATACAGGCTGAGCCTCAAAACAAAGTACATCCTTATGTGTTACTCCAGTTCTGCACTGATTTATAACAGTATAAAGCTAGAGTCAGCTTGAAAACACTGGACTCATATCACCTCAGGAAATGAGGTTTGAGACAATGCTTTGTACCTCTCCCGCTGCTGTCTGACTTGGCAGCTCAGTGTGTTGTGTAAGGTTTTTATTCCCATATCTTTGTTGTGGTTACATCTGAAACACTTTTTTCCTCCATTATACGTGTCTGTCACCTCTGCCTCTCATGTTACATTGCAGCTGAGAGGATATTCACTATGATGCAGGGGAGCAGGAAAAAATCTGTATATCTTTTAAATCACCACAATAGCTCTTAATTAGGTCACTATTACATTGAGCAAATACTCATCTTTAACTCTGATTGACTGTAATGGAGGATGAGACCACTTCACACTAATTTGAAGTACTCGATAGATGGAAGGACTGGACCCTACAGTCTTCATCCTGCTGCAGGAGTCAAGAAGATTTTATGTCATTAAATACAGTGGGAGCCGAAACAAACTCCAGACAATCCCTCCAAGGTCACCTAGAACCGGTTCACATCTCCACCTCAAACTGTGACCAACTTCAGAAAACAAGTTTGTAATCCAGTGAAAAGAACCCTACAGAACTGAATTTAAATCTAAGGATGTAACAGCTGAAACATATGGGCATAAAGTGGGTCAAAACATAAACCAGATAACACCGCCCGTTTCCACACTATCCAGAGGATTTCAGCAAAACATTTTCCTTTTGGAGATACACAGTTGCTAATATTTGAGTGGGTGTGACAATAAATAAAAACATCATTTTTTAAATCATTACATGCTGCTTCAGAAACTAATACGTTCTACTCAGTTGAGGGTAATAATTTTATTACAAAAAAGACATGTGCTTTTCTTATTCCAAAACGTTACATTCTATTATATTTTAAAAAGGAAAAAAGGCAAGAAATTACCCTGTAAGTATACCTTAGTCTCCAAAAAAGAATGTCATGCCAACTCATTCTTCCCGGTGTTATTAGGTTAGGAGATTGCTTCTGGGTGAATGACATCCACCTATAATGATCACATTAAGGCAGAACTCATTAATTAAAGATGAGGTCTGGTTTTATTCACTTCTGGTGTTAGCTGAATAACCTGTGGCATTTCTTTAACAAGAAAAAGGTATTTCTTGTCTCTTCTAGTAAAAGAAGAAAAAATGTATGTTCTTATATAAGCATAAATCAGAATAACTCCACTGTTATCCAATAGAGTATAACTATTTCTAAGACCAATATGGACCAAAACATAGAATAGACTTGCATGATCACAGAGTTTCTACTTGCTGCATTGAAAAACTAAAATAGTATTTTTTTTCTCTGTAAAACAACTAATTTTCAGCTTGTGATGTTGCTAGTCTTCCCCTAGACTATTTTTTTAAAGGCAGGGACCAATTTGTAGATTTGCACAAGAATTTAGACTTTCAATTCTACAAGAGAGAGGGTTTTTTAATTTTCCCTCATTTCCTTCAGTAAATATTAGTAACTTCAACAAGTTTTCAGACTCATTTTATACTGTATCAGCACACATTTTGTCCCACAGAGATCCTGATTTAAGAATCTCTATTGGTTCTATAGATAAAAAACACTCAGAGAGAAATTCAAAGTCAATTTCATGTTTAGTTAGTTTCTCTGAAGGAAAGAAGTGTATTTGGTAGAATTAGTAGGTCAGATTCCACTCTTGTTGATGTCAATTCAGAACAATGTAATGAAACCAATGGCATTTTTTAAAATTTATAACAGCACCCATGGAATAAATGTGTGGATCAAAGAGTTTTACTGCTACTCTTTAAGCAAGACTAAATATGAATATAAAACCAGATCAAAAATCTCACTGACTGTATCTTCTAAGCCAATTAAATAAACTCTGTGTCTTAATAGAGGAAAGCTCACATCCACAGTACAAGTTCTGCACCCTGAATCCTAGAGAAGTTTTGTAATTTTGGTTTCATTTTTGTGGCTTAGTCTTATCTGTTATTTTAAACAGAGATTTTGTAACAGTCTAATTTTTCTATGGACAATGGGTTCATTACTAAATCTTCTCACCACCTACTTACTTTATTTTACAACAACACACTGATCCCTAGCTGCCTCCTCCAGTAATATTCAGCTTAAGTATAAATAGATATAATTGATATTGCAATGAGATGCATAAATTAAATGGAGCATTACCATTTGCTGGTTTTGGCAATATATGTTTCAGACCCAAATGGAAAGGACTTTTCTGACTGCCTTCCCCATCCTGCAATGGGATTACCCTAGTGTAGATTTTTGTTTCCTAATACTTCTGTCATTGTTTCACTAACACATCATCCATTGAAAAAAAAAGCTTTCAAATATTTGCAGACCACTGCAAAAAATCCAATAGCAGGGTTCATTAACATAATTCCACTATTTAACATACCACTATCATCTGTGTTAAATGGATTATTTTATATATATGCACATAGGTAGGAAGGCAGATAGTTAAGTAGGTATATAGATAGATTGACAAATAGGCAGATAAATATTTGTATGTATTCATTCAGCATTTTTATTTTGCAACAAATCAGCTGGGAATTGTCTGTATTTAACAGTTTAACGTATCTTGTAGTTACTTATGTAGAGAAATGAATGTAAATTAAAATAAATGGCTTATTATACCCAGTAGAAAAAGCAACTGAGATTATATATCTCATCCAATTCACTACTCCAAGCAAAGTGCAACATTAGTGTTCAACAGATGCTTTGGAGGGGATATGAGCTTTTGACTTTCGTCCCTCACAGTCAGTGTCCTCTGATTATTTTTTAAGTAGAACATCATGTCAGAAGAAAGCGTTTTAAGAAACTGCATGTTACTTTGCAATATTTAACACATCATTTTCTATTAGCTTTCAGTCAGACCCATCACATCTTTCCTTTCTCTGCTGTTTTAGTTTTTTGAAAGTCTGCCACTACTGAGGGGGAGGGTAACTATAGTTGTTCACTAGATAAGAAAATGAAGTTTTCTAACCTTGAAATTGGGATGCAGCCAAAATGGACATGACATTTATATTCGCTTTTTTTAAACCAGTGGTGTTCTCCCATCAAAAAAAGACAAGTTCAATTTCCCTTCAATTCAGCCCTGTTAGCGTGGCCCTGAGCAGAATTAATAAATCCACCTATAATTTATTAAAGTCTTTTGCAGTTCTCCACGCAACCAGCTCACATGGCATGTACTTTTAAAAAATGATTCTGTCACCTGGAATGAGAGGATACAAATAATGGACAAAACAGTATCAGAGTGACCACATTTAATGGCTAAACTCCCAAGAAGCTTTATGGCAGGCATCACAAATATCCTTGTGTTTCACCACAGCTGAAATAAAGCACTGACTCACATGTGACTGCTGATCCTCACCTTAATTAGTAACATCTTTAAATCAGAAAAGCTTTGTGAAACAAGGGGTCTGCACCTTGCCAAATTACAGGGCATAGATCTTGAGAGAAATCCATGAACCACTATGAATCCAAATCTCTTGCAGGTGTCAGAAAAGGAGTAAAAGCACAAACTATATCATGTTACAACCTAAGGCTGTATCACAAGTCTATTATGGAGATTATTCTTGGACCACACCATCTTCTGTGCCACTGTGGACCAGCAACAATCTTCACCTGGGAAAGAGTCACTTGTCAGTATGAGGAGTAGGAATGTGGTCTCCAGCTCATTCGGCTCCTACACTGCCAAGAAAAAAAAAAGAAAAGAGGTCAGGATGAAGTGACTGAAAGATTAAGCTAAATATGTAGTAAAATACCGTGACATATGATATTCATCCAGGCTCAGACACTTTTTCCATGTGGTAACATAGAAGGCATGAAAGAAAGTACTGAAAGAAGGGAGAAGGCTTTTGGAGAGGCACTCAAATCAGAAATGGGCAGAATTATCTTGTATTCCAGCTAATTCACAGTGATGGTAAGGTTAATTTATTGCTTGTCCAGTGAATGTGAAATACAGCCAAATACTGGCTACCTTTGTGCTGCACGCGGTAGGAAAAAAAAAAAAAAAAAAAAAAACACCAAAAAAACAAAAGGAAGATCTTGCTGCAGAGAAAAAGGTGCTATAGTGATTGTTTGAAAAGGGGCAATACACCTGTGGATGATGTATGGGGGATGTGTTATGCCTGCTAGAAGCATCTTCTGACAGACTCAGGAGTAAGAAGATAAAACCTAAAATCACTTTTCAAATACACGTTCTGTCTAGCTGACCTGATTTTAAGTTCAGTACCATAGAAATCAGAATAAATTAAATCAAAACGTAAGAAAATTTTAGAGATGCTCATTGTGCCCTTGCAACTAAAATGTGTTGAAAACAGACCTTGTGGTTGAATTAGCTTGAATTGGCTCTCAAAAGAATGAAACGTGCCCACCAGTGCTACAACAAAAAACAGAACATGTGCTAAATAGTGAACTTTTACATTTTCTTCTTAAATAATTGAATGAAATGACAGATACATCATGTCACTCATGTTTGCTTACGTTACTCAGAATGAAAGGTAAAATCAGCTTTAACTTCAGACTCTCCTTGAAATCTACAGTTAAAGTAAATACAAGCTTCTTCCATCTGATTAAAAATAGATGCTGTTTTGAACCTGTTCATTAAAGCTATTTATTTGCATATGTGCTTGATATCTATTTATCCTGGAAATTTCAGGAATGAATACATATATCCCTTTTTAGAACATTTTTCTTTTTTAAGAAATTACCTTCACTTCAAAAAGAAATTTTACTGTTAGGATCTTTGGAGGTTTTTAGACTATTATGACTTGGAGAGTCTTGCTGCATGCAATTTCTTTTAATTAAAATGTATCAAGATTCAATCACACACTTCTTCATATAGCAAGTAATGGATGATACTGTCACAGAATGGCTGAGGTGGGAGACACCTCTGGAGATCATCTAGTCCAACTCTCCCAGTCAGAGCAGAGTCAGTCAGAGCAGATCATCCAGGATTGTGTGCAGTCAGATTCTGAATATCTCCAGGGACAGAGACTCCACAACCTCTCTGGGACACCTGCTCCAGTCTTTGACCAGCCTCATAGTAAAAAAGTTTTGTCTTATTTTTAAATGGACTTTCCTGTGTTTCAGTCTCTGTCCGTTTTCTCTTGTCCTGTCATTGGGCATCATGAGATGAGTCTGGCTCCATCCTCTTTGCTCCTCTATCAGATACTTATACAATGGCTAAGATCCCCCTGAGCCTTCACTTCTGAACAGTCACAGGTCTTTCAGTCTCTCCTCATTTTAGACACGCTTCTGTCCCTTCATCATCTTAGTGTCCTTCCTCTGGAGTCACTCCAGTGTGCCTGGTCTCTCTTGCACTAATGAGAACAGAACTGAACCCAGTACTTCAGAACTGACATCAGTCCTCCCAGTGCAGCCCTGGATGTTGTTGGCCACCTTTTTCACAAGGACATATTGCTGGCCCCTGGTTAACCTGGCATTCATCATGACCCCACCAGGACCAAGGAATATTTGATGCATTGTTCTTAATTTTATTCCTTCACTCCTCTCTTTTAAAACCATTTTCTCCCCTCCTTATCATACTTTGAAAAGTGTATTGACAGTAAAAAAAGTTAGGAGTTCTAAAAGGAAGAAATTTTATGAAATAATTTTTTTTATGAATGTTGACTGATGCAATTAGCCCATTCACTGTCTAAAGACTTGTCACAGACAAGACTTTAGACTTCATTTTCTTCACCTGTTACTGCAGGTCTCCAAGAGTAGCTCAAATACCTTCACCTCTCCAAACATTCTTGCTAAGTGTTGAAAGGAACAGCTTGGAGAAGGCACATACACACAAACAGTATGAAAAACAGAATAAATTTGTTCACTATTTCTATAAAGCATGTGAATGTTTTTTTCTCCCATAAGCACATACTTTCCTACTGTGACATCACAATACACATCTTGAATTAGGGATGCAAAAATTCAGGAACATCTGAATTTTGAACATCTCCTGAGATTCTATTCATAACAGAAAATTAGAGAAACTTGGGTCGATAGTCCTGCAACATGGGGTTTGGATTGGATTTGGTTCAGCATTCTTTTTTAGATAAAAACTAGGGAATTATTTCTGAGTTTGATTCCAATGTCCCTAGGATTTAGAAGAGAACAGAAAGTTGAGATATGAGATATAGGGCTTTGAGTTTGACCTATGTCTTCTCGCTTTCTGCATGTGGCTCTATGCTAGATCACCCCCAATGGGGTTTTCAGGTTTATAAACCCAAGTACTAATTTATATTATTCTTTGCTGCATGCTTGACTGTGCCTATCAGCCTATTAAGAAATTAATAGGGTCTCAGTATCTGTCATTGTTAATTTTAAACAGGAACAAGGACATGCCAAGCCATAACATTGATGCATTTGAAAATATGTTAATTGTCTTTCTCATTATTCAGCCTACTTAGTTACTTTCCAATACTATTTTCCTAAATACAAATCATGAGAGATATTTTTACATTTTAAAAACCATATCTGAGGTTCTTTGAAATGTCAGTTTTCCTACTACTTGAAAAATAGGTTTCATGAGGATTTTTGTAGAGAAATCACCAGTTAGAAATAGAAGTTAATGTACATTTGGTACATACTATCGACTGCTTTTCAACCTCAATTAATAATGAAAATTAGCTATCTAAACTCAGCAGAAGTGTTAACTAGCTTTCAGTATCAGCAGTTCTCAACCTGGGTTCAGAACAGCTGCAAACAGTTCAGGCACACTTCTGTTGCAAAATGTGTGGTAGTTGTAAAATGGGAAGTAAGCAAGGGAGTATATTTTTCTCCCCAGCAAACCTGTGTAATTCCTACTAATGGTAATATAGGCATGCTTGTACAGTTATGACTCTGTATTCACCTCAGACTACAAATTGTCAGCCTTACAGCATATCAGTGTGTATAAGGAAGGAAAATGAATATTAAGGGTGATTTAATGCATCATTTTCCAGTTTCTCTATGGAAATCTGGAATACTAGAGGGTCCTACTCAATTTTAGCTTTTGGTAGGACATTGAGTGGGGTTTTTTTGGATGTGGATGGAGTAATAGCTCTTTTGACATTTAGATATAAAGTTCCCCATTCTGATATTTCATTTGTGGCCTGCAATATCTTTTGGACTGCCTGAGGTCTTATCTACACACACTTAAAGTGATGAAGTGAGATGACAGCCTTTCACATAATAAATCAGGAAATGGGTCCCTGACAGTGAATGTGAGCAACAGAGGGGCAAAGGGGAGGGGGGGGGGGGGGGTGTCTGTGTGCAAAAGCTGATCATTTTTGCCACTTGTATTCTCTTTAAAATGAGTTTAAATCATCTTATGGCCTACAACTCCTTTGTCTCCACTCCTCACCAAGTTTCTGCACCTCACCCTTCTCTGACACTGGAGGAAGATTTATCCAAGAGGTGCAGATAAATCTCACTTCTTAGCATAACAAAATACCCTCATTTTACACATATTCATGTACATAATGCTCCAGATCACAAGCCAAAGACAAAGAAGAAGAAGAAAAAAAATCATCTGAGGAAGAGGAGGATATGGGTGCAGAATTTCAATGGGGATTCTCAAAGGAAATAAGTATCTGTAAACTAGAAATGCTCTGTGACTTAAGCGTTTAGGCTCGGATTTTCAAAGAAACCTTTGGGTGATCTGGCACTCAAATCCTACCAAGCTGGATGTAAGATATTTAACAGGTTCTCAACAGCTCTGTGTGCTGTGAGAGACAAAGGATGCTCCGCATGTCTGTAAAAATAAGCTTAGAGTTCAACATTATTTTTAGCAGAAAACAGAGACAGAAAATCCACATGTATAAATACTGCAGTCCACATAAAGTTATGTATCTTCACAGCACTATTTGGTACTGCTGTGAAGGAAGAAGAAATTCTTAAAAAGCAGGAGAAAAAAAGGGAATCAGCCATTTTACCTGTAGCCTTAGACTAGCAGCAGTCCCAACAGACTGAGAGAGTTCAATCTGAGGCCATGACAGTTAGAGCCAATGGATTTACAGCTTCTGGACAGCAGCGCATTCGGGGCCACTCCCAAGCCCAAACAGACAGTGCTGGTGACTTATATCTGAAAAGCTGTAGCATCTTTCTGTAGCTTACTAGTTGTTACACCTTAGCTTGGGGAAGAAAATGTGTTAGAGATTTTTATAAAGCTGATCTGAAACTGAGTTTAAATTTCTTGTTGGCTCCAGCTGAGAAGGGCTGAACCATTCATACTCCATGTGGAGTTCAGATGGGATTTCTGCCTGACTGTGCAGTGACAGGCAGCATGCAACACTGGGTGAAGGATAAGGCTTGTATCAGATGTTGCAAGAAGCTCTCTCACGTCCCATGCCTTTGGAAAGCCTACGCCTAGATTCCTGCCTCACTGGGGGACTTTCCTCCATGAGTGGTCCTGTTGGGCCTCTAAGTCAAGCCTAATTCAAGACCTAAAGCTAGCCCCAAGCTGTGTGTAAAACTAAAAACATACTTCATTTTCTCAACCTATAAAGGAGAAACAAAAGATAAACTCTTGTGAAAGGGGAGGAATTCCCCCTGTATGCCGTTAAAAAAAATGTTGCTGGAGTTTGACTGGGTTTAACTCCCTTTCCATCCTTTAGACAAAAAAATAGAATGAAAATCAGAATTTCTCTCATTAGAGATCAAAATGTTTCTTCCTTCACCCCCCCCAATGCAGGCATGAAATAACTCTAGAAACAAAGCCCCTGGGATACTCATGGAACCACCCTTCTAAAGCCACATTACACTGACAGACACATATTTTGCATAAAACCTTGTCTCCAGTGAAAAATATTCTTATTTCACTGTGGCCAGGGCTTCACACTCTTAATTTAGGTAGCCCCTGGCAAGCACATTTAGTGTTTGGTTGGTATGTGGTTTAGTCAATTTTTAAGTGGCAATAACATATACTTGTGCCAAAGAACAAGCTGTGACCAGTAACAGCAGTAACTTTATATTGAGTCCCCCAAAACTGATTCTGCTGCAGTCCAGGCCATCTGTAACGCAATCAGCAGCAGTGACCTGTGAAAGACAAAGTCATTATAACAGAACACTGTGAACTAAAGGACTCTAATAAAGATGTGAGGACAATGAAACAGGAGTCAGAAGCATTAAGGGATGGAAGACAAAAGAAAACACAGATCATATCTCATCTCTGTGTCACACATCTTATTAATACAAAGAAAGAACTCATGACAAATCATCCTTCATTTATTTTACTTGTACGCAATAGATGCTTAATATATTTGGTCACTGATCCCCTGCAGTAACGAAACAGTACAAAAATATACACTCATAACAGTGAATATAATGGCAGGAACACTTTGAGTGTCCTTCTCCAAACTGAAGAAATCAGTGTTATTTGAAAAAGAAAGAAAAAAATGACTATATTTGTGTTTCACAAAGTTTAAACATATAATAGGAAGCAACATTTACATTTTAACACTTTTTCTTTGCTCCTGATTTGCTGTGACATTTTGGTCATGTCTTCCATGCAATTTTTTACCCATAGATGAAATGAGTTTGCATAGGATACCCCAAGCTTTGTGAGTACCAGTTTCTGGAACTGTCTGGATCATGTGTTTATTTTTGTTATTCCTTCCTCTCTAGCTGACACTGTATGTGTGCACCAGCAGTCAAGGAAGAGGGTAGAGTCTTATCCCCACTCACCAGTTGTTCACTCTCCAGGAGGCAGCAGAGAACAAAATGCAGCCTCTCAAAGAAGTGAGGGAACCGTGGGGGAGGATTTTACAGGAATAGCTACGTTGGGTCTAAACTGGATGTGCCATTCTAAAATCAGCTTTTTCCACCCTTAACACACAGAAAGCAAGAGAAGAAACAAAAGCAGGAAAGCATTATTTTCTAGTTCCACAGTTACTGGTGAGGATCATGTGTTCTCACTTCACGTGATCCAGTTCGTGGAAGCTAAAATGATGTCCAGACAGTCCCTTATGAAAAGAAGGCTCAATGTAATAGTAACACTTGTTACTATTTATTGAGGACTGGCGAGTTAAAATGAGCACTTAACCTGTGCTGATATTAAAAGTGCCTTGTCTTTACTATGATAATACTTTCTATAGGCCCCTCTCTAAGGTTCACACCCCTCTTTGGACATGATTTCTTCCAGGGCTGATGCAGCTTACTATTAACCATGTACTTAGGGACCAAAGGCACCATCAGCTTTCAGATTTTACATTTATAAAACATGCTGATATCCTCTGACCATACAATCCCTCTCATACTTACATGCAAAATATCTGAGGTACTATTTAATATCAGGTGTGATCAAATGGGGAAAAAACATGGCTGTAGTATGTTCCCTTTCTTCCTCGGATGCTTTTAGCTGCAGTAAAAATTTTTCTGGTGCTACAGCAAGCAGAGGTTCCTGTGGTGTAAATGAAAAAAAAAAAAAAAAAGACTTGCATAACAGTTCAAGTGCAACCATGGAGCTCCCAATATTCTCTGGAGATGCAGTGTTTCAGTTTGCAGCATGCAAAGTCCAATCACAAGCTCAGTAATCAGGAGTGAATGAACTGCCCATACCCAAGATGTGAAGCAAGGGTATGCTTTCTGGGAGTATCATTGCCTGGGACATCAAATCAGAAAGAAGAAATTAGAGCAGCTCCTCACCACCAACGCTTGCCTTAAACTAAGTTGTACAAGAGCGAGCTTGCAGCTATATTTTATTGCAAATAATCAGCAGTTCTGACAGGACCAGAAGTGTTTGCCCAAATGAGAGGAGAATATACCATAAAAAGATCAGGGAAGAGATAAGGAGAGGGGAGGAGAGAGGAACATGCTCCTAATATTATTGGGTGCTACTCCAGCACCTGCATTAACAGCTAAGACTTGCTATTGACAGAGACACAGAAATAACTAGAGGGTGATGTCCCACCTTGTTCTGCTGATCGAGGATGCCAATTAAACTCAGACACCAGGGTGGAAAGAGTAGGCTGATTTTACTATTAATGATTAAAGGATATAACTAAGTAATACACAAAATAAGCAGTAAGAAAA
This sequence comes from Strix uralensis, assembly GCF_047716275.1. Classification (NCBI taxonomy): domain Eukaryota; kingdom Metazoa; phylum Chordata; class Aves; order Strigiformes; family Strigidae; genus Strix; species Strix uralensis. Next base: position 20,449,558 of record NC_134012.1, on the reverse strand, counting down.
TACAGAATAGTACACTTAATTACTACATATAGTTAGGCAAGGTAATGCACCTAAACATTACTACATGATGGGCAGAATAGTGATTAAGAAAGATACATCTCCTCTTGCATGTTACCATCACCCAGATCCGCAGTCGCTGGGCAGCCCCGGTTACAACGAGGATTTGGAGAGCCTGTCCTGGCAAGTGGGAAGTCCAACGTGATGCGTTCATCCATAGGTGAGGCATCCAGTCACGGCAAGCAGGTCCAGCCTTATATACCTAAAAATCAGCAAGCCAGAATAACTTCCACCTTTGTTTTAAGTGGAAACATCTGTTTTCATCCTTTCGTCGGATTCCACTTAAAGCCTGGCCAGGGCTTGGGAGGGAGAACCAAGGGAGTTTCTAACAAGGCCAAACACTTGGATTCTCAGCCCTGAACAAGGCTAAACAAGGAAAGGTGGATACATTCTCACAGCATTTCATCCTCACTACTGATTTTATTCTAAGCTACATCTTTCACTAGTGAGCTTACATATTTCATTAATGATCAGATACTAATAATTAACGTTAATGGTAATACAGATTTTACTAATTAACAGATACTAATAATGGATAGCATTTAGTTGTGAGGTTCACAGAGAGGTCAACTTTGTTTCAGGGCCTACTATTCAGGCTCTAGCACTACACACCTCCATAGAGCATCAGATCTACTGTGAAGTTGCTTGATCCATATTGTTTGTGTTACAGTAACTGTGGGATGCCCCAAAGGGGACCAGAGTCCTGCTGAGTGCAGTGGGATGCACGAATAAAGTCTTCCACAGGCCACTCCTCCAGGGGTTGCCAGATACAAAAAAAAAATTTCAGTTTGCACTAATTCTCCAGTAGCCAGGACAGACTCCAAAGCCCTGGCAGCTGCTGCAGAGACAAAGGACACAGACTGATGTACAACTGCATGAACACTGCAGGAGGGCTGCTTGGTTCAGTTTACTGCAACCATTGAGGGGAGCTGGGCTCTTTCTCTCACTACGTAATTTGTTGTTGCGTTCTCACTCTGGGACAAAAAGGTAAAAAAGCCAAAGTTTTTCCACTTAAAAAGGCACAGCACAGGAAGAGTTAAAATAAGAAAGCCTGAATGTTTAATCTGCCAGAAACATATGAGAAGAGCAATCAAATCTGGGATAAGTAGTTCCGAATGAGGTATGCCTGATTGCTTTAGGCCATGCTGTTTGTCAGTCTTTTAAAATTCAAGTCATTACCAGATGCTGATCTGCTATAATATTGTGATATTTTATCTGATTACACTTATCTGATTGTGCCATATCTGTTATTTGCCTTCCCATTTTTCCATGTATATTAAATGCAGGTGGTTTTATTATTCAGAGAGCTAGAAAGTGTTGACTGCTCTGAATATAAATGGGGATATTATATCATTACCTTGCTCTGAAAGCAGAGTCATTCAGTGTGTAAATCATATGCAAGGTACCTAGTGGAGACACAATAAACCATAATGTCTTGTGAGAGAAAGCAATGAGGAAAGGATAAAGAGATAAAAATTTAAGGCATTGTTAAAGAAGGATAATCTTTATAATCCTATTTAGTTCTTTCAAACCACCGTTTGTTGATAACATAACCTTTATATTCAAAACTTTTTTTAAGTTCATTAAGTATCTCTTGGTGAAGTTATTGCCACATGGAACATTATCAATAATGGGACTGAATAAAAAGCAAGATCACCAACCAAACAAGGATTTTAGCTGCTTTCAGTAGGATGCAAAAGAGACCCACACATTTCTGCAAAAGCTCCGTGGACCCTTCCTCTCCTCACCACAAGGCTTACTGTGGGTACAGGGCTTCAGGATTCCCTAAAGAAATGTGCAGGAATCACTAACAACATATCTGAACAGCAGATAAGCATAACAGGGCAAAGGGACTTCATCTGAAATCAATATGCAAATATAATAAATTTAATCTGGGAGCCCCTTTTTCCTTGCAAGAAAAATTTCTTGATGATTTCAGTGATAAACTGAGATCATGATAAACCCAACTGTGAGGATGCTTAGGAATGTTACTATATCACAGAAAGGCTGAGACTGGAGGCACCTCTGGAGATCACCTTGTCCAACTCCCTTGCTGAGCTAGAATAGGTTGCTCAGGACAGTATGCAGTTGGGTTTTAGATATCTCCAGGCATGAAGGCTCCACAGCTTCTCTGGGAAACTTGTTCCTGTGCTCAAACACCCACACAGTAAAAAAGTGTTTTCTTATGTTTAAATGGACTTTCTTGTCTTCCAGTTTGTGCTCACTTCCCCTTGTCCTGTCACTGGGCACCTCTGAGGAGAGTCTGGCTCCATCTTCTTTACTTCTCCCATGAGGTATTATACACATCAATATCACCCCTGAGCCTTCTCTTCTCCAGGCTGAACAGTCCCAGTTCTTTCAGCCTGTCCTCATAAAGGAGATGTTCCAGGCCTTTCATCATCTTTGTGGCTCTGCTCTGGACTCACTCCAGTGTGTCCATGACTCTCTTTTACTGGGGAGCCCAGTACTGGGCACAGCACTCCAGATGTGGTCATTTCTAGATGTTATTCCTCTCCTTTGGTTGTTTTAGTGTAACCTCTTGTGATCCTGCTCAACCTCCAACAGCCCTGACTTGACAGATATAGGCAAATGCTCATCAAACAAGTAAAAGCATAAAATAGCTAATGTCTCCCCATCCCTGTCTCCATCAGTTCTGCTTGCAACAGGCAGGACACCAGGGATGTCAAGCTCCCCCAACAGGCAAGCAACCCCACCACACCTTCCTTTACAAGAATGATTTCAAAGAGCATGACTAGGAGTCCAGGGGGAGATGGTGTTGGTCAAGTGGACAATAACTCTAGACAAAGCAAGATAACCTTATGTAGACACAGGTAGGAGGTGGAGGGGAGCAGGGTGTGCAGAAGGCAGCTGGGGGAAAACTTTATAATTAAAACACAGTGGACACCAACTTCTCTGAAAAAGAATAATGAAAAAAAAAAAAGAAAGAAAGAAGAAAAAGGAGGGGAAGGGGCAGTCAACAGAAGAACCATGGATGAACTTCTCAGAGAACCAGAAGTTCAAGACGGAAAACAAACAAAAATTAAAAAAAAAACAAAAAACAAAAACAAAAACAAAAACAAACAAGCAACCAACCAACCAACCAACCAAAAAACCCAAACAAACCCAAAACAACAACAAACATGGCAGAAAGAGACACAACTAGTGAAGGTTAGTTTAAGATTTCAGGGGAAAGTGTAAGGGCAACAAAACAAAAGCAAGGATTAGTGTAAGGTGACAGAATTAAGAGTAAAGGTGGCTTGAAAACTGAATTGAGGAAAGGGTACATTATTGTTCTGGGACCAGTGTACAGTGTCAAGCTCTCAAGTGTGTCTTTCGTACAAGTACACAGGTAGTCCAACTAATCCGTAGGTAAAATTAGCAGAAATGGTCTCCTCTATGTAAAATGCACCTTCAGCAAGCAGAAACAAAGAAAACTGTGAGAAGTAAAAACAAGATAGACATAGTCCTCAAAGCAGTTGTAAGAACCAGCTGGACAAACCACTGTCTTAAATGCCTCTCCCCTGAATCTTCACTGATTTTATTCGCCCAGACTATTTTCAGCAGAGGTTAACAGCCTAATTCCATTGATACACAAGTCTGGGAACTAAGAGAATTAACTGCCAAGTTTTCTGGAATATCTGTGATTTTACAATAAATACCACAAAAAGTGTTGTTCATAAAGTCTCTGCTCCTGGAGCCATGTGACACAGGGAAATTCTTGGTTTGTGTTCATATTTCAAAAGTAACTTTTTGCTTCCCATCTGTGAAGAAAAGATTGAAGACATCAGTCCAAGGTTAAAGGAGCAGAAACCAAATAAAAAAGAACTTCATATTTAAAAAACATATTTTTAAAAATTTTAAAGAATGTCACTTTCAGGATTCTGGAAATCTTGATTCATCATGCTGGAGCTCAGTTTCACTCCTTTTTCAAGTCTCCTGGACAGAAAAGCTAACTAATGCCATACTGCTTTTCCAGGATAAAAAACTCTCTTGACAATCACCATCTCATCACATAAATCTGATCAATGGGAAACATAGAGGAAAAAAATTATGCAGAAAGGTCCAAAACTTTAAGAACTGATGGTTAAAAAGCAAGTTCTCTGTTCACAGTATAGAGGCTTCTGTGTGCAAAACACTGGTCAGTAGCGGGGGGACTAGGGGATTTCTAGAACTTTTTCTTTCCTTGTATTAGCAGTTCTTCAGAGAAGGGACACTGGTTTTGCTCTGCTTTCAGAAAGCAACTGATTGCACTGGCACGGAGGCTCATATTCGTGTCTTCTTGGTTCTAGCACTAGCCAAAGGACGTAAAGATCAAATATGATCAAACTGAACTGCTTTTTCCTGTTATTCAGCTTCTAAGTTTAAGGGATAAAGGGACCATAGGTCTAGATGAACTGTATTTGGATGCTGGTACAGCTTTCAGCATTGTTATGAAAACTTACCTCAAAACTTACTCAAATTCGTTTGGATAACTTTTATGGAGACTGAATGGCAGAGTCAAAAGTGTGGTAGTGTACACTTTTAAAGACACACAGATATTCAGGGAAAAAGAACTGTGTCAGGTTTGGTTTTATTTAAAGCCTCCCTTCTATAGTTTTTTAGAGGGAATAAATATTACGTTTGTGAAAGTTGCAAATGATACTAAATATAGAAGAGCTGTAAACACCAGTTACAGCAGAATTGAGTCATGTCTCTTCAAGACATTAGAAAGACAGATTGATGAAAATAATGGAATGAAACAATTTTCCCAAGAGACCCATTTAGTACAAAGTTCCCTATATGCCATATTTCCATGGGACAGTGCACTCACAGTCACTGTCTTTCCTGGGCTGCAAATGTGTCACCACAAAGACCTGAGAAACCACTTCAGTTAATCTAGTCATGGGTGGACTAATATCAGAATTATTGGTGGGAAGAAGACATTTGACTTCTGTGGGTTTTGGATCCTGCTCTCAACAATTATTTCTCTTGGTGTAGAAAGAGATGGGAAGAGGAAGCTGGACATTTCTGAAATGACTGTGATGGGCACAGAAGAGTTTGTTGATTCTTATTCATGTTAATACATAATTATTTGCTTTCCCCTAAAGCCAATATGCTTCTTAAGCGTGGGCATGAATAAAAGCCGCATGATCATACAGTCCAGCCAGAAGTCACTGAAGAAGGAAAATAAAACAAAAGTAAAACAAAGCAAAAGTTGAAAAATCACTTTTCCAGGGTGCCACAGGGGCCAGGGGCTGCTGGGGAGGAGACCATTTGATGCTCCTCTGAGGGTGGCAGGGCAGAACCTAGCAGCCAGGGAGAAGGGCAGCTGAGGAGGGGAGGAGGGGCAGTCCCAGCCCTGGGCATTGGGCACCTCCCTGGGCACCAGGATGGGAGAGGCTGGGCTAGGACATCAGCCTATAAGTAGGGGTCAGCATCAGGCCTGGTGAGGCGACCCAGGATCAGACACAGTCTCAGGATTGGTGTTTGACGTGAATTCATGTGAGAAAATTATATCAGAAGCAAAACAGCTTGCGCAGTTTTTGTATTTTTCCTGCATTTTTAAATAAGGTAATTCCTGCAATACTTCTGCTAAAAATACAACTTTGTTTTGATTGTTAATGCTTAAAGAGCATCACTACAGAGCCTGTGAAGTCGTTCAGTGCGTCCTACAACAGTACAATAAAGCCCCTCAGGCGTATCTTTTCAAAGACTGGATGGCCTCCCAGTCAAGTTATGCACACATTTTCCAGTTACACTGTGAATTGCCTAAACCCTGTGTTCCGCTGCCCTCGCCAGGAGTGACTCAGAGCTGCCGGCTTGTGCTGGCCATCCACTGCTGCCGGGGATGAAAGCTCCCCTCCCCTGCAGCAAGGATGGCCGGAATGGTTATAACCTCTCTGTACGCAGTTCGACATCTGTAGGTCCCAACCACCTGCCTGCCCTTCTCCTCATTTTTCTCTTCCCGTTTTTATTTCCATTTCCACTGCCACCACTTTTTTGTTAACTAGAAATGTCCGCCAGTTCCTTCAAGAGAGGCATTCAGACTGCTACGCAAATTTTACCAAGACTTGACCTGGTTAATGCATGGCCAGGAACATCATTTTCCAAAGAGCTTGATGACCTCAGAGTTTTCACAAATGTGGCTTTGTGGCTTTTATCACTCAGGTCACCTTATCAAGGAATTACTTCAGGAACTTTACCCATAATTTAGCAGCTTGGTATGTTACAGGAAAGATACATGCAAGAAAGGGACTAACAATTCCTGAATTAAAAGCTGTCATGAGGTAAGACAGATGTACACATATATTCCATGAAGTACACATGTATTAATAGAGCTTTGCAGATGTTAGGATACAGTGTCATGGGCTTTTGTCCCAGAGGAAATGTCAGTTTAAGGAGTTCCTTCCATGGATGTTGAGTCTTACTCTTCCTCCTGTGCTGCCCCTCATTTACACTGACACAACTGTTCAGTAAGGCAGTACAGTGAGCATCACCTGGGTTAAAAGCAACCCTGTCAGAAGGGAAAATCTTGTCTACATCAAAACGCCCTTAGCTCACTGACCAGTTTAACACTCCTGCTGTAATGTTGCGGATGGAATGATGTACTTCAGTTGTAGGAGAGAAGTAGCAATACGTTTACTGATATAAAAGAGTGATTTAACAAAGTAAATGTGGCAGTGGTATACAAGATTTGATGGCAAGCTACACTTGTTTTTTACTGTAAGAGGACAGGGTCAAACAAAACTCTCAGGGAGACCCTCCTGTTGAGGTACGAGAAAGGGCAGTTTTGCTTTCTAAACTCCTTCTCAGAGAGGAGTCTAGGTGCAGCTGGATCCATTCCTAGTCCCAGACTTGGTCAATGGTTTATTTCTAAAGGATTATATGTGCACAATCAATCCTTTATATCACTAAGATTTTAAAGATTTATCATGTATTAATCACAAGAATCTATGGCACTCTCTCAACCTCAAGGAGCAACCTTGAGTGTCCCTACTCAAGGGGACATCCTGCCATGCACCTCGCTGCCATGCAGGAGAGCTCAACAGCCCCTGGACTGTCCATTATTTATGGAGAAAGATAATTGACTCATAGTCATATATACATACTGACTACAGAAGTTAGTTTCTTCCAAATTCTGCTTGAGTCATACATTGACTAGCACTGTGGCTATATGGGCACATCGTTCAAATTAGCCCTTGGCTATTGGGTTGTTATCTGTCTCACCCAATCCACTTTGAGTAGGATCTAGTCATCATGACCAGAGGCATCCATTACACCACTGGTGGTTATCACTTGAATAGGGTTACAGAAAATGCAGGTCAGGTTGGTGGGGGAGCACACTGCCACAAATGTTCTGAGCTTGGCTTTTCAGGTGAGGGGATGCTTCAGAGCAGCAGAAGGGCCTCAGCCACCGCTGTGCCTGGGGAGAGGCTATCTAGAGGTTTGCTGCAGGATTATGCTAACCTAAGTCTCTACACCAGGGAGAAATTAATCTTCTCAGAAAGGCTTCAGTACTGTTTTAATCTTTCATTAGCTCTTAAAATGTAAAGCATGAATTTGTGTGGCATAAAATTACTTTATTACTAAAGAAATACATCCTGCTTTGTCCATGTTCTCCCATCAAAAATACATAAGCAAACTTTAAACCTTTCCACTTACAAATGGAGAAATTAAAATGTCCACCAAGTCCCTTGTAATGCCTTGTCTATTTTTTTCCTCTCACCCCAATACTACAGCTATAGAGAGACTCATATTAAGCAGCTAGGAAAAAACAGAATTTGGCATGGAATCTACAATGCTCACTGATTCCAAAAGGCAGGGATTCAGAAGAGACCCCTATTTCCTAAAAAGTGTTTAGTTCAGACACACTTGCTGAATGAGTCCCTTCAGTCTTTGCATACACTGGCAGTGGTTTTTCATGGAATGACAACATCTAGTTGAGGAAAATGTTGATCACCACTGATTTCATCAACACTTGCGATGACTTATCTCCAACTTTTCTTCCAATAATTCCTGTGCAGAGACCTCATTCATCCAGCTTCCCATATTGTTTTGCAATTATTCCTTTCCCAAGGATGGTCTTTGTTACATCCATCTGCTGGTAAAAAAAGAAAGGTAGGTTTCTTATTTATGTACATATATACAGACATGCTGTGCATATATTCACACACAGGAAATAGTAGCAGTGTGCTTTTACTTCTCTTTAGTCACACGGAAACAGCCAACTATACATGGTAAAACCTTCACAAGCCAACAGTTTTGCTGCATTTCTGAGTCAGAAAAACTTGCAGTCCTGCAATAGCAGCAGGCCTAAAACTTGACAAAAGAAATCACCTCTGAATTAAATTTTGCAGTATGACTAGCATAAAAATTTAGGCAGTCTAATAAACTATTCAGAGCGCTGTTACTCATTCTTTGCAGATGACCCCTGCAGATTGTATCCAGATATGACAGCAATGCATTCATTAGCAGTGTTAACAAAATAAATAATTTCAATAACAAAAATACATCAAATGAAAAGGAAATATTTAGTCAGAGCATCATACAGTATAAGCAGGCACAACACTGTTCAGGCAATTCTTTTATTTTTATTTAATAATTTATAAATTCATGTTACACATACAGGACGGAGAATGATAGGTAGTCATTTGGAAATATTTGGTCTCACATGGAATAAGAGTTACCTGTTACAGTGAGGTGATGTAATACAAAGACTCTAATGTGGAGCATGCAGTTCTTCAAAAAGAAGGATGCCAAGCTTCTATAAACACTTTCCCTCACTATTCCATTCTTTGCTAGTAGTAGTGTAGACCCTTCAATAATGAAAAGATTTTTAATATTATTCATTACTTATGCACTTCAAGATCAGCTTTTCACTTAGCTTGGAACTTTGCACCATCTGGGTACTGAAACATGTTTTGAGCACTGTCTAGTTAGATATCTACTGCAGAAAAACTTATTATACTAAATTTTGACAAAAGCTCTATTGCCCTAAAAACTTACAAATGTATATTTTTCCAAACGTGGATTGGATTTTGTCAGTTTTGGCATATTGGATTTTGTCAGTTTTGTTTTAAGGATAACATTCTAATGAAACACCAAGAAATCGGAATACCAACTTCATTGGATTTAATAACCTAGGTCACAAAACCAAACGATTCTCTGTATAAAATAATATACCCTCCCTCTTTCTTTTCATAATATATAAAGCTCCTGGTTCAATACTTTTTTCCCACAGACCAAAAAGTATGTTAACAACCTCTAGCTGCTCCCAATAAAACACTTGTTGGCTGTGAACAATACAAATCCTTTCTGTTCTCATTAACTGAGGAAAAGATTGGGCTCATTAAAACTAGGTTGTGTTTCACAAGCAGAGAAGGAAGAGAAAGGATATGAAAGGGACAGGGTCAGGAAAAGTATCTGGCAGGTAAGGATGCTATTTGTAGTTGTTTTCCTCCATATAAGCCTCAGGATTACCCCAAGAACTGGCTGTACTTTTAAAGACAAAAGAGAAATTTCTAGTTATCTGGGAAGGCATATAGGGTGGTCCAAGAGAGCAAAATGCTGCTAGGAGAAACCTTCACAGGGAGACTGAGCCACAACCTAAAACCAGAGAGACAGGAGCAAGCAGGCACGATAAACAGGTGGGGAAAAAAGAAAAAAAAAAAACCTAATTTGAACATGAGTGCAGAGAGAACTGCCCTGTGAAGGTGCACAAGTTCTGTCTTTATGAAAAACTCATTAATATTTACAGTAAATGCACAACAGGTCTAGCCTTGGGGGTAAGTCTGCAGGACCAAAATTAATGTGCTGAACCAAGAAGTTTTATAAATTATCAGAGTTTGCCTATGAGAGTGTCAGTTTTCTCCCATAGATATGGTACCAAAGATGCACCTCTACCATTACCAAATATTAGACTGAGCAGAGCAAGAGATCACGCAAGAAACAGTGAAGAGGATGCCTGATGACCATTTTGTTGTGAAAATAAAGAGTAAAATGGGAACCTTAAGCCTAAAATAGAACAGCAGCTCAAAACAGTAGCCACTCTAACAGTCAGCATGACAGTGCCTGAGTAGCTTTGTGGACTGACCTTCAAATCTCTATGCCTCTGTTGCTCACCTCAGTAAAGGCATCATAGGATTCCCCTGCTCCACAGCACAGTTCACTGAAATTCTCATTCATTCTAAATGAAGAGGCTGAAATTAGTTACAGTGAGATTTTTCGCCACTGGCACCCAAAAGTAAAATCAAAGGGCTGACAAAAAATGCTGGGGATCCTACATCCAGGATAGCTCTAATTCAGAGTGTGGGACACTGCTGCAGGAGGAGGTGCCTGAGTAGTAAACCCAAGAAATTATCAAGAAGGGGAGAAAGAAGATGTACTCTGTAGTTGGCATGAGTGTTAATGATAATAAAATAATCTCTCTAGTCCTGATGTCCCTCCCAAAGGGACCAGGATTAGCAGAAGGAAGGGTCCACTAGCACCCCCCTGCACCTGGGACAGGAGCACTGTGCAGCCATGTCACAGGCAGGCAAAGTCCCAGCAGCAATGCTGGTGGGGACAGAGGCAGCTCTGGGGAAAAGGTCCTGGTGGCCAGAGAGCCTGAGATAAGGAAAATCTTTTCCCCCATGAGGGCAGCTGGGCAGTGGGGCTTGACCATCTCCCTGCTTGAAGGGTTTCCAGCCCCCACAGGATAATGGCCTGAGCCTTGGTCTGACCAGATGGCTGAGCCTGCTCTGGGCAGGGGGTTGGGGTGGAGACCACTTGAGGTTCCCTACTGGCCTGAAGTACCGTACAATGATCCAATGTTCTCAAGTCAAGGAGGACATCAGAATGCTGGAGAGGATTCCCAGAAGACCTAATTAAGAATGAATTAAGTAACTGGAAAAAGGTGCAGCGCATAGGAAGATTTTAAGGATCTCAATCTTTTTACCTCATTAGAAGCAGGTTAGTGGATGCATTGATCACTGTCTTTAAGCACTACTTAGGAAGTACAAACCTGGGAACAGGGCTCTTCATTCTGCCAGGAAAAGATGTAACAGGACAAAATGACTGAGACAAAGAAAGTCTTAAAAAGAAAAAACATGGACATGTTCATTTAAAAATGAACATAATTAAGTATTTAATTTGTGGAAATCCTCTAGTCTCAAGAGAATGTAAATAGGCTCAATTATAGTTGACATTTGAGCCTTTTATTCTGGGAACCTTGAGTGCTGAATACCATTTCTTTTTCAAAAAGGATCAACACAGGATAGAGTTTGTTCTGACCAAAAAAATTAAAGATGCATATCAGCCACTAGCAAAAATAAAGTGTAGAAAAGAGAGCCTATGGATAGAAATAAACCTAAGTCCAAAGGAAACAAAAGTATGGAGTTGCACAGGTGACAAATACAAGCTGACATGATATGGAATATTGAAAAAAAGAGAGACTTGCATTAATTCAATTCTGTGATAATTCTGCAGGGTTAGCAAAAAACTGATCATCAGCAAATCAGGCCCTAGGTCTATAACTTTGCAGTGCATAACAAGAAGGAAATTTATGCTGGGCAGGAACCACCTTTCTGTGTTGAGAAAGTGTTACACCACTCATATTGCCACTGGCCAGTACCATTAGAGGAATACAATTTACCGTTGTTGTCAAGGCCTAACAGCAGCATACCCAACTCTGGATTGCAGAGCAGTTCTTTATTGCAGTCTGGACTTAAACCAATGTTGTGCAAGGCAGAACCGCACTTTATAGTTCTATGTACACTGGATGGAAAGGTGAATCAGAAGGTTAGATAAGTAAGAGACAGATAACAGCCTGTACAGGGTTAATATTTATTTCTAAGTAGTACAAACACAACAGAAGAGAGCAATAACTAGCTGAAAATAAACTGACAAAACTTGTACATATAAAGCACAGGTGTTTGGGAGAAATGGCATAATTAATGAGGAATTTCAATACTGCATGCAGGTCTAGTGCTGAGCTAGAAGCAGAAGCTACAGTCAGCATCTGTCCTAATACCATAGTGGCATTAAGAATATATTACAAGCAATGAGTTTTCAGTGTGATCAGGAGTGTACTTCCTGATCAAATCAGATTTACTCTTTTAAAAGACATAGAAAATAACTAGCAAACATTTCTCTTTGTATTATAGCCCATGTTAGATGTTGCTTTAGTTACATAGGAGTTGTTAGTATGCTAAGTGGAGACAAGAGCTCTGACAAGGGAAACTGTAGAGCTGATCCAAAACAATTAATTCCTGGTAGGAGTGGTTTCTGATGTGGAAAAGTTTGAGGTTGTCTTCCAGGCATTGAAAATGCCTTTCATAACACCTAAGCAGTCAAGTGGCAAGATTCATTATAACTAAAAAGCCTAGTACATTTTAATTCCCTCCTTTTCATTAATGTTTCCTGTTTCCTAAGTGCTGCATGGATACCCAGTGGGCCAGAGGCTGAGCTGTTGCAGACGCCACGCAGGACCATGTCAGTCACATACCATGCCATGCAGATGGTCAGTTTAAGGTTCCTAACACAGAGCCATGCAACAAGGAGCCCGCTGTATGGGCAACTCTCAAACTGCTACCATCTCCTCTATAAGCATATTCTCCCAGCTGCCTCAACTACCTTTGATGGAAAATGGTCTTTTGACTCTTCAGACCCAAAATCCTGAAAGGAATCCAGTTAAATAAATGAGCAGAATATCAGTACAACAAATGCAGTGACTTCTTCAGTCTGAATTACATGTGCAAGTTACAGTAGTCCCACAAATTTCACTCTGGCAGTATCCCTCCAAAGCTACTCTCTCATCCTGCTGTTGGACTATGTGATGGGAAGGTCAGAAAAGCTGATTTTTAGTTTTTCTGTTTAGTTTCTTGTTTTCCAGTCTCTGTAGCAATGACCCCATGTAGGGTTAGTAAAACCACATGATACATTAAGCTACTAGAAAATATTCCAAATGGTGCACGCTTGAAGAACTGACCAATCTGTTTCATAAGTGGGTATAGGTCTGACAGCAAAGAATTTTTGTGAGAACATGGTCTCTATTTATCCTGTTCTTGAATGATTAGTGCTTAGCAGGAGCCTACTAAGATCCGGGACATTATCCATGATTCAATACCAACAAGCCTTTTTCTGCAAAAGTACAAGAACCTCGCCTATCAGCAGTGTTTCCTTCCTGCAAAGCTCACTGAATCACTGCAAGATGCTTTCTTCATAATTGATTCTGCAGGGATTTTTTTTACAAGTCAATGAGCAGCCCAAGTTTTGTTTAATTGCTGCATTTTTATTTAAATTAATTCAATACATTAAAAGGCTGCTGTGGCTGGAATGGTAAGGAGGTTGTTACACTATCAAATATTTCTTCTGTAGGCTGACAAAAAGAATCTGTCTCTTAACCTGATGGCAATGAAAGACAGCAAATGAATCATTGCTTGAGGAAACCGATTTGTTTAGTCACTCTGTTTCGCTGTTATTTATTACTTATCAGCACATGCTGTTAGTTTAATTAAATATAAAAACCTGAAGTTCTCTTTCAGCCCTTCCCCCACCCCAATTTTTAAAAACAGACAACAAACAAGAAAAATGACATGAATCTGCAGTGCTAAAGCAGAATCCTTTGGGTTTATTGTGCTTCTCTTGTTTTAATTAAGCTTTGTTTATTAAACTTCTGCAGCTAAGGTATGGGGATTATTAATCTTCTTCAGTAGCTAAAGAATAAAGTTAGCAGAGAGAGAGAGGACATTATAAAAGTACAGTTTAGAGTTCCCCACTGAGATACACATAAAAAAATGAAATGAAGTAGTGAGACAAAGTGTTGATTACAACATTTTATCAATAAAAATACAGGGAGCTGCAAACAGCAAACATTTTCTCCCTTTTACATACAAAGGAGTAAGGCATGAAAACTCCTGATTTTTATATATGGTCATGAGTCATTTATAACACTAGCAGTAAACGTACATGCTGTCTCATAATATAATCACAGATGTACATAAAAAACTCACATGCATTTCAGTACTGCCCTTCCTCCAGCATCCATGTCCTTCATTTAAGACCTGATGAGGTTAGATAACAGAATTTTTGTTCCTCGTGAGAGGATTCACTGTTCTTTGCTTAATGGTACAATTAACATGGAAAGCCTTTCTTATAAATATAAAACATTAAAAAAAAATAAGAACAAAATCTACTGGTCCATAGAAAATCTGTCGTTTGGAGATTTGATTAATACATATCATTGCTAAAGTAACAATACATTAAAGTTACTCTACCCAAGACCCTTTTCCAACAATAAAGGGACAGTCTGAATTGCAATTCTAATCAGGTTTACATGTCGAACGTGTCAGACACTGCACACTGATTCCTGACCCCAATTCCAGTTTTCAATGATAAGCATGTATTATATCCCAACAGCTTTAGGAACTGCCATTCTTCACTGACAGCTCTCACTTCCATTAAATGCATTCCCCCTGGCCTGTTGATACTTAGTGAACAATACTGGCAACATTACCTTTTTCTGCAGCGAGCGGAGGTATAATTAGGGACCCAGTGGCTCCCTCTTCTCCCCCTCTGTTGTTTATGCCTTGGCTTCCCAATACAAATTTCAGTGTTAATTTAGGGCTGGGGCAGTGAAGTAACATTTTCAAAAACTGGTCCACTAAAAAGCATTTGTCATTCACATCTTTGATATGTCATACTTCTCATGAGACAATAAAAATCTTTGTAGACAATGTTTTTATTAAAATGTGCCAATGTAGCAGAAGCACAAGGAATAGGATTCACCAGACTGGAATGACCCTAGCCTACAAACAGATATTGATGCCTGCAGAGCTTCATTATTCTTGCTGCAGGACCAAGATTTACTAACTGGAGATTTAGTAAAGCCATGATCTACCAATTCCTCTATCAGTTTATTTCACCAAATGAGTAATATACTGATGATAAACATCATCATGCAAAGACACGTATAGAAGCATATTCTTAAAACTATGAAAGCACAGAAATTGTCATAATGGACTCTGCTGCAAAGCAGATACAACTATTGTATTTTTGAAAAGAATATGCAGATTAGTTAGTGAAACAACAGATGAAGCTCTAGTATTATGTGACCTAACACCAATATTTGTCAAGAAGAGACATATTTGAATGGCCTAAATTCTACCTAAATCCTGATATCTTAACTCATTCTATCAGTGGGTTCTAGCTCTTCAGAGGTGCCTACACAATATGAAAGAATAGGCTCAAAAATTTAAAGGGAACTTAGATTGTCTAAATAGGGCCCTACTATGATAGATGCTACGGATTTTAAATTCCTGGGAACGATATTAATAGCTCTATGGCATTTTAGTGCAAAGATAAATTCCATAAGAAACCTATTTCTTTAAAATGCCCTTTTTACACAGTTAAACAAGACACTAATCCATTAACAGAATTGCTTAGATCCACTGAGTATTTAAAAGGGTTAGTAGAAATTGAAGATAGAAAATACATTACCTGCCTTTACGATGGCAAAAGGTCCCTTCAGTTAATTTTCCAATACTGCATCCACTCAAGTTCCAGTATGCCTGTACGTAAACGTCCTGATGAGGCCTGGAAAGCAAGTTGGAGAAGATATCAAACAATTAATTTTTCTTGGAACATAGAGCAGACAGCTTCCTAAAAAGACAGCTTTAGGAGTGCTGGTATTTGTAACAAAGCAATCCTACAACCTGTAGTGATACAGGAACTGGTACGACCAAAGAAATGGCACACTAAAGCAGAAGCACTGGGATTTGCAGTGTACAGAAATTTCCCTTTATGGAGGAGAAAATGCTACAGTTGCTAAATCCTGATGAAGAGCAACCTACCTGTCCTCATTCCAGCAAACTGGATTATGCATCCTAGGTCTGAAGCACCACATAAGGACTGAAGTAACGAGGGTGCTGGTCTCAGTTTTTCCACTCATCTCAAGACAATGAGAGCATCACTTCATCCTTAAACTTCAGCATTTCATCTAAGTATACTTACAACAAAATATCCTTGCTCCTACCTTATATTTGTCTAAACTGCAAGTCATTCCCCTTTATTATTCTGCTTCCATCCCCTTTTTTATGTAGGGAAAAGTAGTGCTTAGAACTTGTTTACACAGTTTGGGTTCTGCTCTTAGTATATAGCTCTTTGAAACAGACATTGTTAAAGCAACACAGCCACCTAGTGTGGATGCAATTCAAAAGTTTAATTTCCATACAATTATGAGACACTAGCTTTAACCAGACTACACATGGTAACAACAGCAACTTTGCTTAAAAAAAAAACATACCAATAATCAGAAGCATGTAGATTGGAAAATTTAATAGCAAAAATAGTTTACATTTGAAGCAGTTCAGCTACTATTTTTCAGTAAAGATCTGCATCACTTCAACAAGACTGAATTAAATCATAGACCTTAATTCTCATGCCTCATATCTTAAGGACTGGAAGAACCTGGGGTATCACTTGGGTAAGAAAGATAATTTTCAACAGTTAGATTTCACTACTCATTCTGTTGTGCCAACACAGCAAAGTTGATCAGGATGCTGATCCAGGTTGAGAGGAACAAATGGACAGGATTCCATGTTTGAATGAGCTTCCTGGTGTGGTTCACTACATACCCATGCAAACACTAGCTGCACAACAGTGGTACTGGAGGGAGGAGACAAGGAGGCAGCCTAGGAACAAGTAACCTAACCAAAATACATCCATAGTTCCTCACCAGTATTCACAGAATCACAGAATCAACTAGGTTGGAAAGGACCTTGAAGATCATCTAGTCCAACCATTAACCTAACACTGCCAGTTCCCATCTACACCATATCTCTCAGCGCTATGTCAACCCTACCCTTAAACACCTCCAGGGATGGGGACTCCACCACCTCCCTGGGCAATCCATTCCACTGCCTAATAACCCGTTCTGTAAAGAAATACTTCCTGACATCTAGTCTAAACCTTCCCTGGCGCAACTTGAGGCCATTCATACTCAGCTTAAATGTATTTCCCAGGACTCTATTTCTGTCTGTCTTTACAGTAAAGTTTCAACATGTTTAGACTAAACAAGCTTTTCTTAGTCATGTCTTATGTCCTCTGTTCCTCTGGTGACCCTAGAAGTCTTTGTCTGCACTTGTTCCACTCCCAACAGATATGTCTTCGATACAGACATGCAGAATTGCACACAGTTTTCCAGGGAAGTAAAGCTGAGATTTTTGAGGAAAGTAAGATGGACTGGAGTGTAAAAATGGAAGATGGGATGCAAGATCATAGATTCAATAATTCACAGTGTAAGATATTAATCTAGAACAACTTTGAAGAATCATTAGATACAAAAGACGAAATTTCAGTTTTCAGGCTGACTGTAATCCAGAGAGATCCAATGAAAAAAGATGACATTTTCTCATGTGCTTAAGAAAGTGATGATGCACTGAATGAACATGCCTATTTAAAAAAAAAAAAAAAACAGAGATGATTACTGGTGCTCTACAGTTTAATAACCATGTAATATTTACATCTTTGCTTTTGGGGTCTTTCCCTGTCTGACTAGAGTCAGTTTAATTAACTGGTATGTAGCTAAACCTTTTTACAAGCTTCAGATTTTTCTTCACCTGTTATTTACTCTCTTTACATATTTTAATATTAATGCCAAGAAAGGCCAATGAAACATGACACTTGACCAAAAAATCCAGTATTTTAACATTTAAATTTTGCCATAAATAAGGTGAACAAACATTTTTTTTCTCTCCATATATTGCAGATTGACTTAGTAATAAACACAAAGGTTTATATTACTGGGACTAAATGGCAGGACTTCATAATCCTCCTAAAGTTATGCTGCTGTTTATGTTTCTGCATCAGTTAACCACCTCATCTCCCTTCCTGACTAAAAGGGCCTATTTCACAATTAATCTTCAATTATATTCCATGAAAAGGGCACAATTACCAGCATCAGCGTTCTCATAAAGCTAAATCAGTGCTTATAACTTTAAGACGGGCACGTAAAATGCCATATAACAACTTACTATGCATTCACGTGCACAGAACCTTTTTTCAGTTGCTGTTTTTTAGAAGACCCTTGACATGATTTACACACAGATGAAAACGAAGTAACTTAAGACAACTGCTTTTGTAGACTAACATTTAAAAAATAACAGTACTAACCAAGCAACCATTTACAATCTTTAAACCTCTGACCCTGTAATGATTCAACTGGCGAAGAGACCTTCTGTCCTGTCACAGGGCTCCCCCATGGTGGCTGCCATTTGTGAAACTATGCTCCCTCAAATACAGACAAGGCTATGGGAGAGTGCTATCCAGCTACCTCACTTGCTGAGATTCACAATGCAGTGACATGTTTAATGTGACATTTCAACATTATCCGGTTAGAACTGCAGCATCTTAAAGCATCTACACAGATGATTTGATTCCCTATATGCTACCTCTCTATCTACTTAGGAGCAACCTGAAGTCAGTGATCAAAACTTTCAGTTACTGCAATTAATAATTACAGTAATTTTAAATAGAAAAGATCATATTTTATAACACAGCTTAAAAAAAGTTATGCAAGGCACTAAGTCTCAAGCAAAATATTTTTGAGAGCAAATACTGTAATGAAATTGTTACAAACGAAACTAATTCTCTTCTGAAGAAACACCTGAGATTTTTCTCTCAAAAGTGGCATCTTGAAGTCTAATCATCATTCTCTATGAAATCACCATTAAAAAAAAAAATCAAAACCTCTAAACTGAAATAATAGATACTTTTGGCTCTCTGGGGAGTCACACCTTTTTATTTACCTAATACAAAGGCAATCAACCCCCCTCCTCAAAAAAGCACTGTGCTTCATCTATAAGGACAGCCAAAATTCATTAGAAAATATTTCTGTTGCAGTCCAGAATACAATCAGGACCTTTTTCCTCATGCTGACCAACACCCAGTGTATAAAACTTCTTCCTAACAAAGTGGTTGATCAAAAACCAGTAAAATTATTTTAAGGTTTCGTAAATAATTCATGACTGCATTTTACATACAAATTGCCTCTTCCTCCAAGTGAAACATTAAATTTAGTTTTCAAGGAAAAATTCAAGGAGATATTTAAAAGTGAACAACAAAACAGTTGTATAATAAATATTTTAAATACACTGGATTTTTTTATCTGTGCAGTGGTACATATCAATGCAGGAATGCATATAATTTAGCTGATCTGTTTTAAGCTAAGCAGCAACAGTACAATAGCCTAAAATTGAATTAGCACTTGAGTAATCAATCACATGAAGTCTCTCTTATGATATATATATGTATTTTATTTCATTTTTGTAAACAGCTTAATTTCATTTTCTTGGAATCCTTCTTCTCTTTCAATTTCAAATTTAATTAGGCTGTAATTACAAACCTTCTCTGTCATACACATAGTAAATCTGTTTCATCTTTGTCACACTACATATTAAAGTTAGCATATGAAACATCTTGACCCAGACCTTGAAATAATAACCTTTGACAGTTCAACACACTACAAAATGAACTTTTAAAGGTGACCTGGAAAACTAATCGGAAAATGAAGCTCAGTTCAGAAATAAATGCCATATACCTTCAGCAAGTAGCAGCCAAAGAGTTTATTATTACTTCTAGCAGTATTTGCTTGTTGCCAAACAACTGCAAATGTATGTTCTGCAACATCACTGAACGGACTTCGTACATTTGACATCAGCTCCTCTGGGGGTATTAGGAAACTTTTTTCTAATTAAAGCTGATTTACATTCAGCTTTCCTAAGACACCCAAAGTTATGCCTTAGGAAGGCATGACTTCTGAATGAAGTAACCTTTTGCTGTTCAGTGGTTGGCAGAAATACATGGGAGCTACACAGGAGTATGCAGTCAGCAAGAAATCACCTCTGCAAGTAGTAAAACCACAGATGTTGAAAGTACCAGTAAAAAAGGAAAGATGCAGGCCTATAAACTTTTGTCCTATCAATCAATATTACTGTATTGTACATTTTTCTTCAGAATTAAGGACTGATTTTTATTCATATTGCTTGGGATTTTGCAAGCCTCATCAGTGCTATACTGCAGATTGTAGAACTGGCAGATGAACCTTGCCATGAAAGAAGAGGCAAACAATGAGGAACACATTTTCCTATTGGTTGAGATACACAGAGTTGCACAGTAGGACTAGGAAGCAAACGTCCTTGCAGGTGAGCTTTTTCATTTCCACAGCAGGCAAAGTGACATATTCCTTACCTCACTTATATATATGCCTTAAGGATCTAAGTATAGCAGCAGTAAAATGTAATTTTTACAGTCTAACATAGTTCCGCTACCCTGTGACTTTACAAATAGTACAAGAGCATATCTAGCTTTTGCCAACTGTCTTTCTTTCATTACCTGCTTTTGTTTCTCTGTACTCAAATAAATCACAAGTTCACCAAACAGCCAAATGAAATTAACTGAAGACAACACACACATATTCTGAGTTAAATTACCATTTGAATTGGATACATATATTCCAACTTACATCCTCTATTTGCTAAAAAATTATAGAAAAATGTTGTTGCCATGGATAACTGATTACAGTCAGGTGAAATTTACTCAGGTCACCACCATAGTTTAGTGAACTGTATTTTTCTCAGCTGTATTTAATGAAAGTTTTAATCAAATTTACACTGCACTATTTTGCTCCCATTTTATTCACAATACTGTTGATTCTAGACGAATTGACAATCCTCTATCATCAATCATACTTTAAGAAATATATAAGCAGTTTACTCCTAAAGACAATGCACTTTACTAATAAGGAAAGGGAAAAGGGTAGAAAAGGGGTTAAAAGGAAAAGGAAAAGAGATAATAAAGGACAAAAAAGAAAAAAAAAGGAAGGAGAAAAAGAAAATTAAAAACCTTGCAAGAGAATTCAAGTCATAATATTTGAGTAGAACAAGGTCTGCAGTAACATTACAAAATGGCATGTGGAAATTACCTATGCTGCTGTTGCAAAGTGTCTAATTTGCTTTCTACATAACAACTAACAGAAAATCAGGACTAACAATATATAATACATCATTTTACTTAACAATGACCACATTCTTAAACTTCATACTTTGAAAAAAAAAATCTACTTGTGTGCGTATATGTAAACAAACACACACAAATATTTTAATATGCATTTGTTTAGCAGTCAAATATAAAACCAGCACTAATTCTAAACAAAATCAGAATTATTTTAATTGTTGTAAGAAATCATAGCAGGAAAATTAATCTTATAATACAATTTACTTACAAAGAAATATTCTTCAAATGGATAATAGAATTATTCTTTTAAAACCCGATATAATAAATTAAATGCCTTCTTTAAAAAACATTTATACTGAAATTAGCTGGATTTTCCTATTTACAGGGGTCATAAAATGACTACCTCAGTTAAATATTCAAGGTCTTCTAAATAGTTTGATTTGCTGCACTGCCCTAAATATTATGCCAGATTTTCAACAAAAAAACTTCACAGTCAAGAAAAAACTCTGTTTTCTTTATTTCAGTTATGACACAGAAGATAAACAGTGAAGAAGAGTGACAAAATTACATAATCAACAGTATAAAAACTCTAGTATTTGTCACTTCCAGGCACTTTCATAACTCTGAAAATAACATGGTACAACTGTTTCTTTGAAAGGAAAAAAATCCCTCCCTTTAAGAATTCAACTTTCTAAAAATTAAATATGTTTTTAAGTGAATCATGATTCATTTTAACCAGAATAGCCACATTATGACGAGCTGGGCCCAAAGGAGAAATAAGCAATCTAAATCCCATCACAGACCGCTGAAGGCAGTCACACAACAAAAGATCTTTTCAAAATGGTATTTTTAATGAAGTACATATAAATCGAGTTTCTCAAGTAGTTTAACAAGTTGGGGTTATAAAGACCTTGATTCTCCTAACCTTTCTGCAAGGCACCAGGTTCCTGGCATCGCTCTATACATTGTGTGACTCCTTGAGGAGATAACCCAGCACAAAGAGACCTGATCTCAGTGAAGCATCAAACCACTCTGTGCATGTCATGAAAGCAGCACACTAAAGGCAATGAAACAAACTACCGATGGCTTAAGCCACTAATCAGGATACACAATAGAGTTTGAATGAGGAATGTCATACCCAACCCAAATATACTTTAGCACTGAAGAGAACAGACACCACATCCTTCAAAACAAATACTGAAAACTTAATCTAAACATTCTCAGGGCTGTTTTTTTACATCACCAGCTTTCATTAGAGCCTTAATAGCTCTGGCCCTCATCTCGAGCTCCAGAAGCTCCAGCTGCTGTGCTGATGGCTGAACATCTTCTGATGGAGGAACAGCTAAGGTTGCTGCTTTGGGCTCCTTTGGGCTGGACTCTGCCAGTCCCAGTATCTCATTCACACTTTTCTCAATGTCCTTCTGAAGGTCATCAATCTGACTGGCTCCACTTCTGACAGTGTTTTCTTGCACATCTGGGCCATCTTCTTCATTGCATGGGCCTTCTATGTCACTATCATATGCATCTGCATTTATGCTGAGAACATCACTATCTTCTCCCTTGCCTGTAACACAAACATAACAATCACATAGCTGCCTAACAGAAACATTTTTCTTTCAACTTACAAAATCACTTCTGCTTAGTATTTCTCTGCAGATGAAAAGAATGGCAAAAAGATCTATGAATTTAAGACAACTAATTACTCTTCTTTTTCTCCTCAAACTTTTGAGGCTGATCTAATTCCAACAAGTGTTAATGCATTTTTATGCCAATTTAGAATAACATGCAGTATAGCAAAGCAGCAGTACCAGGAAAACTTATTCCATCCTATAGAGTTACATGATCTATTCCTAATTATAATGTCATAAAGTTTTATATCACAAGGAAGCCTCTGCAGTGCAAAATTGATTATTGTTTATTATATTTAAGGTAAACTTAGTTTTCAAAATGCAATTTTAAAAGTGACACTTTAAAACCGTTATGTACTTTAAAAGGAGTGGGACAGTACAGTCAGGCACAGTACTAAAAATGAATAGAAACTCCACTTATAGTGCAACTATTCAGAATCTATCACAAGTATTTTAGATGTGTTTGACTCAGTAAAAACACAGAGAAAGTTATGGCATTGGCCTTTAATGCTGGCTAAAAGTTGTTTATTTAAAAAACCAAATAATTAGAAGCAGCAGTGCAATAAAAGTTAAACTCTTAACAGAACGTGACTAACTGTTCTCAGAATTTGGCTACAGAGTGACCACTGCTTTTGACACACTGGCCACAGAAATCGTTAGTCCTTCATCAATCTTTGTATTTGTGGAAACTGACAGTAGGATTGGTTCCTGCTTAAAATGAGTAATTTATAGTCAGATGATGGTAAAGCTACTGATTCTAAAGGTTTTATAATTGCTTTTGGTGGTACCACCATCCAAAGGTATGGCTGTTGTACCCTGTTAATAATGAGGGTTTAGAGCTAAAGATCTGTGGTTCTGAAATACAGATCATTTCTTACCATGAAGATTCAAAGTTTGCATTCTCATGTAAGCTAGTCTATAATGATCCTCTAACACATCAAAAATATTCTTTATTTAATATATATTCAGACAGTATTGCAAACCTGGCTTTTATAATTTTCTTTTAATTCTCCTTTAAAAGTATGGGAGAGCATGAAGACAAGGGAGCCAAACTCTTCTCAGTACTGCACATGCAAAGGACCAGTGGCAATGGGCAAAAACTAAAACACAGGAAATTCCATTTGAATGGATGTAAAGACTTTTTTATAGTGAGGGTGGTCAAACACTGGAGCAGTTGTGGAGTCTACATCCTTGCACCTATTCAAAACTCAATAGCATGTGGTCCTGAGCAACCTGCTCTAGCTGACCTGCTTGAGCAGGCACACTGGGTTTGATGATCTCAAAACAGTCCTTCAAACCTAAACAATTCTGTGACTCTCCGATTCTTGAAATTACTGTGTTGACATCTGGCTTTAAAAGGTTCCCTTTCACCTGTTAATTTTTTTTGGAATTGCTAGTTTTATCCATACCTTTGGTTCCTGAACCTCAAATCTGCAGGGCTAGAAGTACTGATTTGCAAGGTTTGCTCATCAACAACAACACAATCAATATACTGGAAACCGAAGCAAGTAGTTCCTCTGTGAATTGTTCTTTTTTAGTATCAGTCAATCAGAATCTTGCTGACATCAAACTATAAAAAAAAAAAAATTATAATGTAATCTAACACAGCAGGGACCTATGATTTTAATACCTTTAACTAATTATCTTCCTATCACTGGCTTTTTTGCTCAAGATGCTGTGTATTGAAATTGTTTCTGAAACAGTGTTGACAACACACCAGTGCTAGTGTTGAAGTTGCAGGGCCTCAGGGCTGTCTCTGTTTCTCATTCTGACCCCATAGGGAGTAGGCTGAGGTGGGCAAGAGGTGGGAAGGGATACACAGCCAAGACAGCTGAGCCCAGTTAACCAAAGGGATATTCTCTACCACACGACATTATGCTCAGCAATAAAAGCTCAAGGAAAGAAGGAGGAAAGAGGGATTGTCCATGGTTATGGCATTTGTCTTCTCAAGTAACTGTTGTGCATGCTGAGGCTCTGCTTTCCAGGAAGTGGCTAAAAAAATCAGGCTGCCAATGGGTAGTAGTAAATAAACCCCTTATTTTGCTTTGCTTCAGTACACAACTTTTGTTTCACTTATTAAACTGTCTTTATCTTGACTCATAAGTTTTTCTGGCTTTTGCTCTTCTGATTGTCTCCTCCACCCCACTGGGAGAGGAGTAATTGAGAGGCTGGTGGGTGCCTACTGCTGGCTGGGGTCAACCCACAACAGAATTCCTTTTGGTATTGGTCACATACTAAGCAGAAACAAAACATTAACAGTCATTCATGTCTGTCTCAGAATTAGTATGGACCAGGGAGCTGGGCAAAGGCACCTTGGGTTTCATTCAGAATTTGGAGCCACCAAAATTGTATAATACAGTTTTCACACAAGCTGACTGGCCTACAAATGTTTAATTAGATTTAATTAGGGCTTTATTTCCCTCTTTTGCAGTTGTAATTTTACACAGTAATAAAGATCATGGTTGACATTTCTCATTATTTTTTTCATTTTGATAACTTCTACTTTTTCCTTCAGCTACAGTTGTGAAATTCGTTTTAGCACACTTAATTCCATTTTTTAATTTTATTTTATCCGTTTTACTTATCCTCTTTTCTTTTTTCCCATAGCATCACAGGCTGCAGCTCAGCAGAATGATCAGAGTTATATTTTTTAATCTATATTGATATTCTCAAAAGCTCTTTAAAGCTAACATCTTGAGTGGAGCCACTGTTATAGCCCAAAGCCATCATGATACTCTAGTTGATTAAGTCATAAAAAACAACAATGAAGGAATCACCTGCAACAGTCATCAATTCCCTTTGTTAATACAAAAATGGAAAAGATCTGCAGGAAACCTCTCAGTTGTAAGGTCATTCCATATGGTACAACAAGCAACATTTAAAGCATTCCTCACAAAGCCACAGCAACCTGCTTCTAAATGTTTTGATGCTTTTATTGAACCCTTTCCTTCTCCATTTAATTCCCCTCACTAAAATAAAAAATGTTTCACAAAGTTATTCCAAGAGACATCTTTTAGACAACATCTGCATTGTGAAATAGGAGCTGCAGGAAGTAAATAGTGTTAGATCTTTGCAGAAGAGAACTATAGCTTATAAGAATTTGTGACACACTTTGATTGGAAAAGCTATTTCTGATGTTACTGTATACAGCTAGTCCAAATGAAAATAAAGAGACTGAGACAGAAACACCCACAATTCTAGTGCTTCATGCACGAAATAATACTAGTAGTTGTTATGTGGTGCTGATTTAATAACTGGAATAAAACAAATACTGCTGCAGGTTAAGAAAACTCTTTCCTTACACAGCAGTTACTCAAATGTACACTAACTTACCTGCTTT
Source organism: Strix uralensis (assembly GCF_047716275.1). NCBI lineage: Eukaryota > Metazoa > Chordata > Aves > Strigiformes > Strigidae > Strix > Strix uralensis. Next base: position 20,423,563 of record NC_134012.1, on the reverse strand, counting down.
TGCATTTTCTATTCTGCCAATCACTGTAGTATCTGAATGTCTCATTCACTATATTTTTGCATTTAAAAAGAGAAAATATACAAGACAAAACGTTTGTCCTCAGAGATTCAAAGATTTGAATGTTTACTTCTACTGGCACTGACTTCAAGTAAAATAAGCTAGTTATCAGGAGCGGGGGGTGTTAAGCATCACTCCTCTGGACCTTAGCTCTGCACAATCAAAGCAAGGTATTATATATGAAGACTGAACAAAGTTATTAAATTACCAGCAGTCCTTTAGCAAACAATTATAACAATGGATTTCTATGAATGTCAAAACAGTACTGTAGGCTCTTATAATCATCTCAACAGAAAGTATGACTGAATCTCAAAGAATTCAGCAAATGGTAATAGCAGTATTAGCAATTACCTATATACCAAAAAACCCGAAATGACTGAAATTCCTCTTCAGCTGAAAAACTAGATATGAAGAGCCATGTGAGCCCTGCAAGAGCTTCAGTCATGTTCCAGAAGCTAAACTAGCAAACTTTGAAGAGCTGCAATTTGCTTCTAGCCACAAAAAAACTCTCCAGTCTCATAGAATTAAGAATCCAAAGTTCCTACAATGTCTTCTTCAACATTCTCCTTTTCTGCAATTGGGCCCAGGGGAGAGGTTGTAACCCTACACCAGCTGATTTCTAAAATGATTTCTCTGTGATTGCAGCTACTGTTCAAGAGAGAGCTATCAGTTATCTGAAATTAGTCACTGCCCAACATGAAGAAAACACAGTTTCAGCTTTCTCTACTACATACCTTGTTTTGATTCCTGACCTTCCAGCTTGTTGTCTTCTCTGAGAGAAGAAGTAGAGTCTATACTGTTGTCCTGTCTAGAAACAAATAAGAAGACATTTTAATCTACATCTTTCATAATTTAAGAGAACTTTTTTAAGAAACATTGACTTTAACTAAAGAAATTATGTGGTGGTAGGCCAACAGGCCAACTACAGTATGAATAAAGGCAAAAGGAACATACAGAGTGCTAATCTAAGCACTTGAGAATGAGCTTTTTTATTGCTTTGCCTAGCAATACACAAGGATGAAGTAATTATTTCCACTACACCCTAGCCTTTCAGAATAACAATCCTCCCCAAAATTTGGGTAGCCTCTCCCCAAGCTTTTCTCTAGAATGAAGAATAAACTGTCACACAATTAAATGATTTGAAAAATCTATAGTTTCAGTTGCAAGTACTATTTAGTGTTTTCTTTTGAAATTAAGAAGCTATTTTCATGAAGTTACCATCACCCCACCACCATCAACCTCTCCTACATCACAATCTCATAGTTTCACAAAGGGACACTTTTCAAAAAGAAATGCAACTCAACCGTTAAAGTGTATTCAGTATCTGTATTACTCTGTTTCTTCTATTTAAAGATTTCTACCCTTGATTTGTAAGGTTACAACCGCTTCATACAAGGAATAAAGACAAGATACTTCTATGAAATGCTCATATCCTTCACACATTTCACACACACTAGTTACACAAACTGTGAAATACACAGGAAGAAGGAAAGCAAAAGGACACAGAATCACTGAAGACTGCAACTGCCATGTTTAGTGAGCATTTTGACAGTAGAATTGCCAATTTCATACCCTGAATGTCAGCGGGGCATTGGTTTCATACATATTAATATGGAATCAATGCAACTATCCTGACTGTGGGAGCTGAACAGCACTAGAAAAAGGATAGCAGTATTCTGTTATCACAAATGTAAATATAATTATTTTAACAACTTGTTTTTCAGTAATGGCCTGAAAGCTTTTCCTAAAATTGAATACAGATCTATTTTCCCCATGCTCTCAAAGACAGATTTTTTTCAGGTGTCCAATGGCTATGTCAGGAGGGAGAACACCGTAATATTTCTTGCCATCTTGGTCTGACAGACAGAGTTATTTTGATTGCTATTTCCTTTTCTGTAGTAGCAAAGGTTACAAACCAACAGACTCTTCTGTTTCTCCCACTTTTTGTAAACATTGCAACATAAGTATGGTAGCATGCAGTAACTGATTAAGGAAAATGTGTAGCTGCACCTGAAAGAAAGGTTTTTAAATGTTCTACACCTTAAGCAAGGAAAGAGAAACATACTGTCCAATGCCATTAAACAAACTGGGAACAGACTATTTACTGTGATGCATTTTTCTCAGAACTCAGTGGTATGTATCCTTTTAGTTTGCCTTCCTACTTGGTCAACTCAAGAACTATTCTCCCAACGTTTTAATTTCTGTTGGACTTTCCATTCCAAGTCAGGGCTGAAAGAGAAGGAATGGATACAAACTAGATGTTCAAAAAGCTATGCTGAGTGGGAAGTTCTGTATATATGGCTAACCACACCAGAAAATTATTTAAACTTTGCCTCTTCACAGAGAGTTTGCTCATTTATTTTCTATTACAGTCATCAGTCTTCTACTACAAAGGCCAGAGGTGTTGCAAAATAGATTACTGCCCCCACCTGTTAGATATAAAATAATCCCAGAGATTCAACAAATAAAATTAGGTCTGCTGTATGTGATGGTTGAGACATGTTAACCAGAGTCTCAAGCTTCCTGCTGTCATGGGGAAAAAGGCACACCAGGTAACAAATCAAACATAGTAATGTCATGTTAAGTGGATCACAGAATCATCTAGGTTGGAAGGGACCTTGAAGATCAACTAGTCCAACCGTTAACCTAGCACTGACAGTTCCCAACTACACCTTATCCCTCAGTGCTATGTCGACCCTACTCCTAAACACCTCCAGGGATGGGGACTCCACCACCTCCCTGGGCAGCCCATTCCAACGCCTAACTACTCGTTCTGTAAAGAAATACTTCCTAATATCTAGTCTAAACCTTCCCTGGCACAATTTGAGGCCATTACCTCTTGTCCTATCACCTATTACTTGATTAAAGAGGCTCATCCCCAGCTTTCTGCAACCAAGCAGATCGAGCAGAGGATAGGCTGTGAGGAAAAGTTTTGCACTCATACAGACTCCCATATGGCCAGAGTTAACCAAGACACACCCCAACTACCACTCCAGTGAGCCTGTACAGTCTACCCGAGAGGAAACACCTTCTCAGCACTCTCAGTGCCAGGCTCTAGGCCACAGCTTAGGACCAAAGACTAACTGGACCTCTGCTTTGAGACAGTGCCAGACTCCTGGTTAGCAACATTTCCCCACCTACCTATATTACTGGGTGGGGTTAGGCCAGATGCCAGCACAGATCACCAGCTCAATTTATCCATGACGCTGTCACAGCACACCTTCCCACAAATTTCAGGTTTTGCTCTCCTGTCACTTGCCAAAGTTTATCCCACTCAGTTCTCTGTTGTATTGTCCTGTCCATTAAGTTATGTGTTTAAATGGTGAGTCACCATAAGCACAAAGGTCCACTGAGAAGCAGAGAACCCTAGTAAATTCATCAGTGCAGAGGGATCACCCTGCCTGAGTTGCTGCTAGGGTTGTGAAAGGAGAGCAACCAGCCCATTTCCTGTGAATGAAACCTAGTAAGAGCAGTCAGCTAGAGAAACCACCTTACAGGCTGAAGGGTGTTACTGTCTACAGGAGCATGAGGGTCTGTATAGAATGCTGGGGAAGAGGATTCCAGAATTGCATAAAACATATTGGTGGATGTTTTTAAGGGGAGTGTAGGAACATGTAAGGCAGCATGGGATGTTTAGAGGAAGAACCAAAGGTGGGAAAAGGGAGAGACCAAGGCACATTGAGAAAGAACAATCATGGGGTAAAAAAAAGAAGATAAAGGGCCAGTAGAGCAAAACCATGTTGTTGGTCAGTACACTTGTCTGGCCAAGCCCTGGACCTGATCACTACAGTCTGTCCTGCCTTCTTAATGAACTCTATTGCTATACTATTTTTCCAAATGAGAGGACACTTAATCTCTGTATATATGCACATATATATACACATGTGTGAAGTGCCAGCAACTGAAAGGGTACCATAGGTCATAGGGGTCTGCAAGATTGTGCTGACAGAAACCAGACAGAATGAAAAATGTCCGACTTCCTTGGAGAATGTCAATGTCATGCATCAGTGTGTATGCAGATGCTTGTAATTCACCAGCAAACCTCAGGCTTGTCTAGCCAGCATGTAGGATACCAAACAGACTATAAGATCAGAGGCAAAATTCCCAAAAGACCAGGGTCTGCAAGTAGGCAAATTGAGGGACCATAGTTCCACTAGACACTCAAGAGATCAACAGTCTGAGTGTCAGCAACTGGGGACAATCATAGGTCTGCACCAGCTATCAGAGAGGCCTGTTTGAGCAAGGATGTCTGAGCAGCAACTGCAGTGGGGATGCAAACCTTGTGGGCTTGCATGTCTGAGTGCCAGCACCTGGGCAGAGCAATGGATCTGAGACCAGCTACTGGTTAACAGATCTGGAAGAATCCACTTTTTTTTTTTTTAAGCAACTCCTAACAATTTATTAGTCACTCAACTGGTGACCAAAATAAGGTTGTGTATACCCTCCTCAACACTAAGAGCAAAAGCTGCTTAGGCTGCCCCTACCCCATCCTTCCTCACACACACACTTCATCATTTTGAACTAAGTAGTCAGCAATGTGTCACTTTGGAAAGTCTGATCTTGCATGTGCCAAACTTTACTGAGATATTATAATCACTCCTTTGACAGAAAACTCAGACTGACTACTATGGTTCAAACACTGGCTGTGAAATTACCTATACCCATTTTAACAGCTACATAAAAATAAATTATCAACTGAAAATCACACATCAAAACTTGTTGTAAAGTTTCTTCCTGCTGCCTTGACACTATCACTGATTACAGCAAAACTACATTCCTTTAAATACTACCTACTGTCAGCAAAAGAATTTTTAGAACCCAAAAGTACTTTTACGGCACATTTTACTCTCAGAATTGACTGGACTGTATTTCTGGTGAACCTTCACTACTTCATTTTATAGGCGGTCATTTTGCACCATCTTGTGGCCAAGCAGAAGCATTTCAGTTCACTGTTCAGTTTTGCTCTCAACTTGTCAACGTTGTTTTAATTTGTTAATAAGAAATGCTTTTTTCCTAATTATCTATACTGCAGTATAGATTTACAAAAGGGTAGCACAACATCATGTCTCCAAACAACGTGAGCAGAAGCTATGCTAATCTAAAATTAAGGCATACAAATTAAGGTATACAAATGTAATACTCTCTTCTTTCATGTGACCACAGTAACTTGGAGCTCCCTCTTTTCATCAGTCTTTAAAGATACTTCTCGACCAGGATGGCAGTTAAGTTCAAAGTCACTGTTCCAAGAGATAAACTCAGCATTCTTTTTTTTTTTTTAAATAGAACAACATTTGCAAAGTATGTTCTTTTCAGCAGAAAGAAGCTAAGTATTACAGTTTGTTGGTGACAAATTCTGTAAATTTAAATCTGTCCTATGCTAGCTTTTCATGTTGGCGTGCTGCACACCAGTGCAGTGCTTACCTGGGCTCATGCACATGGAATCTGTACAGAATCTATTACTCTCAGGAATCTGCACAGCTGTCAAAGAAATCCGAGTTTGAGGGTGATCTGGTACCACACTCCAGCAGATTATGCAGAGCGAGGTAAAACAGCAGCACTGGTGAGGCAAAGTGTACTGGTCAGAGGAGTGAATGGCTAAGGATTAAGACAATAGCACTGTGATACTGGTGGCTGAGATTCCAAGCTTCAATAGTAACTGGGGTTGGAGACCAGCAGGGAAAGTTTTCTGACACAAAAAAAAATCTTAACATACTGGACTAGAAGACAGACTGACAACATGAGATACAGTGATGATGTTACTTTCCCTACAGGGCTTTTAACTGTCGTTAAGAAACATTCACCCAAATCTCTGGAATGAGGCTTGAAATCAGTACCTCTGCTACTCTTGACATAAAGATGATGTACCTTCCTAAATTAAAATTTGGGTTTGCAGTCTAGAGTCTAAAAAAATATTACTAGAAGTCCCAAGTCCCTGTAAGCTTCCTGCCAATTTTTTTACAAGGGTACTTTTCCATGACAAACAGCAACTAAAATAATTAACAGCAAGCAATTAAAAAAAAAAAAAAAAGAGTCCTTGCAAAGTACTGCTCCTCAGGAAAGGTATCCCAAATGGCAGATGTTAATCAAATAGTTTAATGAACTATGAAAGGTCCATCAGTCTAGTCTGATTACAACTGAAGTTTGAGGACACCATGAGAACAGAAGACAGTGAAGAGACGCCAAATGCTAAACGTATCTGTTCAGTGACTTGTGTAGCCTATTCTGTCAATGATTCCAAATGATGAAGATAACCAAATCATCCCAAAGAGATAAATCAGTTGGCAATTGCATGCTTGTGACCAGCCCAATACTCAGGAGCAAAACATGTTAAAACAAGGCAAGCTTTTAGATTGCTAACCTTCCTAAAACAAAACAACAAAAACTCCACTCATGACTCAAAGCAGTAAAAACCCTATAAACTCTTGAAAGAGCTAATATTAAACTGCAAATTTTCACACAGTGAAAAAAGTAAGCACAGTAGATTTTCAAAGCAAAGATCATTTACATTATATACATGAACATATGATCACTGATATTAGCACACTTGCTCTTTTAATACATGTTTTATTACTACAGCAAATAATTTACTTTCAGTTCTTTTGTTGGTGAATAAAGAGACAATTCAGGGAAGAGGAAACATATAGCTCAAGAACATGCTAATACCTTTTGAATGAAATGAGAAAAATGCCTACTTGGTTTTTGCAGAACATTAATTGGCCAACTCCTTTCAATTAAGTATCTGTCACTTAGTTGGAAGCTTGGTATACAGCAGTTCTATCAGTTTAATGGTATTCCACTGCAGACAGTAACACAGAAACAGTAACAAAATCCTAGAACTGCAGAGTCAAAAATCTACACAAAGCTCACAAGTTATTAAGCGTATCTATCATAACAGCAATTTCCAGTTATTGGCAAACAGAGGCCCTGCTTCTTCAGTTCTTCTGCATGCTTATTTCAGGATTTCTAGTGTTCTACTCAAAAGATGATGTGACAAAATAACAGAGCAAGTGTTTTAAATGCTAATGGAAGCATGTGAAGCTTTTACACAGATGCCATTTAGGAAAAGCCTCAGAACTTCCAATTCAGGTGGCAGAATGAGGATACGTGCATCAGAAAAAGGTTCAATTTACAATTACATCCAAAAGCTTCAGACAGATCTGAATTTTGCAATCTTCCCTGTACCTGGAGAAACTTCTCTAAATCCCTGCTACTTTTAGATGGTACAGACAGGAAGCAGGTCTTTAGAGACAGATAAGCATTTGTCTATTTTGGGAAAAGAAAAAAAAGACACTGTACAAACTATACCCTTCTAAGAAAGCCTGTATATTTTGATACACTTGAAATTACTTCAGATGTATTGATTTAAGCTTTCTGGATTTCTACTGATATACAAATACTGCTGACAGTATAAGTTTGTTGAATTTTTTTTTTAAGAAAAGGATAAAAAACAGACTGATTTTTCCAATCAGTTAACAAGTTTTTTTACTACAGTAGGACTTGTTATTCACATTTTCCCTTCCCATGTTTACATGTTCATGAAAACAACTAAGACCAGTTGGATTTAAAACAAAAAAGCTTTTATGTTGCATCATTAAGAGAATGCAGAAAAAACTAGTCATTTACAAGAAAACTACACGCAATGAAGACAAACCAGGAAGAACCAACAGTGAGAATTCAAATAAACAAACTGCCTTTTTCATTCTGAAGTATTTTCTCTTCCCAGGGCAAACAAATTCACTCATTTAAACTCAGATGATAATTAAAAACATATTCATGATTACAAACAACCAAAGTCTAGCTTAGCAACACAGTTTTCACTATTTCTTCATTGTTGCATCTTTAGCCTCCCTGCCTACTGACTGACTTGTTGCTGTTCTGGCCAGAACACAGTTTTCTGAAGTTTTGCAAACTTGCATTTAGATTTATTTACACACAGGTTGCAAAAAAGTTAACCTAAATGCACAAAGATTTACTGTTCAGTAAAAAGGGCTTGTGACATTTTACAGTTGTAAAACTATAATATTGCTCTACTTACTGAGCATTGTGCTTAATGATTAATATAAAACCTTAATTTTCCTCATTTCATCTATTTCTTCCTATCCCCTTATTTCTCTATCATCCAAATAGCTTTCCCTTTTTGTTTTTTTGCCAAAGCTAGCACACAGCTGAACCTATGAGCCAAGGTTCTGAGATAGCACCCATGTGTGTAGCATACTATTTTTAACCCACTGCATTAAAAAGTACAAGAACAGCCACAATTCCTACACCAATGTATCTTGTCTGGCCACTTTGGAGGGGTCTGAAATACAAAACTATCAGGATGGAGATAGAAATACAAGAACCAGCAGCACCTTAACCATTCTGTTCAACAAAGGAAGCAATCCACTCTACAACTTTGATCAACATCTCTCAGTTTCTTTTACTTTTTTTAAACACAATTTTTTCTTGATTTTGCTGTCAGTTACTGCTCACATCTTTCTCATCAGCAACATAAGGTGACCTAGCTTTATCAGGTTTTGGTAACTGTCGCCATGGTTAAAGAACTTGGTCAGTTTTAATTGTGCTGTACTCCAACATAGCTATGAGAAAATGGAAGCAACACCAACTCACTTTGGTTCACTCACAGCTTATGCCTGGAATATTAACTATACAGTGTAAAAACCACAGACTTCCAAACTGTTTTGCTGAGTCTTTCCTACTTGACATGAGCAAGTGGGTTGTTAAGTGTCTTCAGATACCTGCTAGTTAAAAAATGGTAAATCCTGCTTGGTTTCCTTAGTTTGTTGTTTTATTCATTAATTGACAATAACAATCTCCCCTTTTTAGGTTTTCACTAGCTCAAAACATTATTTTATTTGCATATAAGCAAGACTTCACTCAATCTACTGCAGCTGAATGTCATAAATACAAGTCTCAACAGTAGCTTTGAAACACCTTACAGACACAGAACTGCCTTCCTAAAATCTAGCAGCACTAATCCCTCCATGCCTCTTTAAGATGAAGAACACTTCACATGTTTTGCAACAGTGAAGAGTTTGTGAATTAGGCCTTAAAAAAAAAAAGTCATATCATTTCTCCAGAAATCAAAATCCTGGGGCATTTTTCAGTTTCCTTAAACAAGAAGTTTGTCTTCTCATTCTATTAAATTCACTGGCAAAATATCAATGACTTAACAGAGACTTCTTTACATAAAGAGACATGATATTTAGTGTACTTTGCAGTTACTGAATTTTTTATTTGTTCTTTAAAATAGCCAGCAGAGGGAAATGTCCAAAATAAGAAAGTTAGTCCACATAAATGGTATACTGACACCATTCACAGATTACGTAGGCAAGAAATAGCAAAGGGTGGGAATACAGTCACAAATCAGCTCCAAATGGAATCCTAGAAGAAACAGTGTCAGGGGATATTAAAACTGTACCACATGAGAAAAACTGAAATGTCACTTAACTTAGTATCACTCCATTTTCTAGAATATTTGCATGACGTACAATGAGATGTGATCAAAGAAAATCATTCAATAACTTCAAAACTTGTTCTGAATCAAAGACAGGATCAGAAACCAGGTCTCTGTTAAATCAAAAATACTGACCAGAACGTGAAATTTGGATTACTGCCACTACCTTTCCCATCTATTTGTTTCTATTTAGTAGGTCTAGATGAACTAACCACATCAGCAGCTAAGGGGTACTTTAATCTGCCCAACACTGGTGTATTGTCTTGTATCGTCTGAGGTTTATTAAGTTTGTGCATGGAATCTGTGGACCAGCTGTAATCAGGTCAGCAACAAAAACAGAAGAGCTTGTTATTTTGTCTTCTACAAGCAAGTTAGACTCATAAAATTTGATGCACTGTGGGTGATAACTAGTGACTCTTTTCCCCTTCACTACTTTCATAGAAACTGTCAGAAAGAGTTAACCGGTTCGATAAAGAAGTGACTTAGTAACATGCTACACAAGACTTGTCTTTAGAAAACAGACAAGTACTTTAAAAAAAAGGTTAAAAAGTGTTGGCCTTTACAAAACTGACAGATGCCAACCTAAGAATAAGAAACCAGAAGCCTCTGTCCTAGAAACTCTAGACATTCTACAACATCCCTAACAGAGAACATGGGAACTGGTGAGTGTCAGTGCTGCTTCAATTGGGGCAGGAATGAAGGACCAAAAAGAAGAGTGGAAGATTCTCAGCTGAACTGAAAACACACAATTCACTGACCTAAGTGGGAAGGGGTTACTTAACCTGCTTTAGCTCACAGAAAAAGGGTTAACCTAAACTATATTGCTGTGGATGTTGTCTACCTTGACTTCAGTAAGGCCTTTGACACCGTTTCCCACAGCATTCTCCTGGCGAAACTGGCTGCTCGAGGCTTGGATGGGCTGGATGGCCGGACCCAAAGAGTTATGGTGAACGGAGTTAAATCCGGTTGGCGGCCGGTCACGAGTGGTGTCCCACAGGGCTCAGTTTTGGGGCCACTCCTGTTTAACATCTTTATTGATGACCTAGACGAGGGGATCGAGTGCACCCTCAGTAAGTTTGCAGATGACACCAAGTTGGGTGGGAGTGTTGATCTGCTCGAGGGTAGGGAGGCTCTGCAGAGAGACCTGGACAGGCTGGAGCGATGGGCTAAGGCCAACTGGAGGAGTTTCAATAAGGCCAAATGCCGGGTGCTGCACTTGGGCTACAACAACCCCCAGCAGCGCTACAGGCTTGGGGAGGAGTGGCTGGAGAGCTGCCAGTCAGAGAGGGACCTGGGAGTGTTGATTGACAGCTGGCTGAACAGGAGCCAGCAGTGTGCCCAGGTGGCCAAGGCGGCCAATGGCAACCTGGCTTGCATCAGAAATAGCATGGCCAGCAGGGACAGGGAAGGGATCTTACCCCTGTACTCGGCACTCGTGAGGCTGCACCTCGATTACTGTGTTCAGTTTTGGGCCCCTCACTACAAAAAGGACATTGAATGACTCGAGCGTGTCCAGAGAAGGGCAACGAAGCTGGTGCAGGGTCTGGAGCACATGTCGTACCAGGAGCGGCTGAGGGAACTGGAGTTGTTTAGTCTCGAGAAGAGGAGGCTGAGGGGAGACCTCATCACCCTCTACAGCTACCTGAAAGGAGGTTGCAGAGAGCTGGGGATGAGCCTCTTTAACCAAGTAATAAGTGATAGAACAAGAGGGAATGGCCTCAAGTTGTGCCAGGGGAGGTTTAGACTAGATATTAGGAAGCATTTCTTTACAGAACGGGTTGTTAGACGTTGGAATGGGCTGCCCAGGGAGATGGTGGAGTCCCCATCCCTGGAGGTGTTTAAGAGTCAGGTCGACTTAGCGCTGAGGGATATGGTGTAGTTGGGAACTGTTAATGTTGGGTTGATGGTTGGACTGGATGATCTTCAAGGTCTTTTCCAACCTAGACAATTCTGTGATACTTCCCTTCCACTGCAGGCTAGGCGTGTGCACATGTTCAATTACCACAACTCAACTGATGGGCAGTAACACCACTATGAAACACAGTTATGTGCTCAAGCCACATTTAATACTGTAAAGTGACAAAGACATGTTTGTAAGTTTAGTGCTTGCTAGCAGTCACAGCTCATTGTCATTCAACTAAAGTAATCACATAATGAAGAATATAGCAATTGGGTCTTTCATTTCTCATGAAAAATCCCTACATTGTTCAGTATTCTTAAATTAAGTTTTTAAGTGTTTTGTCTTTTACTCACTGACTGACTGATTCACCTCCAGTCTTGTCTCCTCCATCTGCCTCCTCGTCTGTATCAGAATCAGCTCCAATCTTGCCTAAATATACAGTTTCAAACATGAAAATTTAGGCAGGTAATATAATTAATGCTATATGGTTAAGTTTACTCTTAATTACTAATTCTACTGCAAGCAGCATAAGAGTTTTTTCCCCAGTCAAAGCAGATGTACTAAAATTAGACTTAGTCAAAACCAAAAACCTTATTTAGGAGTTTTTTGCTAGAAACATGGTTGGCATTCTTCAGTTCACTGTATTATGAAAAAAACAGAATAGCTATTGCTAGTACAATACTATAGGTGCTAAAAATACATCACAGGAGACAGAATTAATAGAAGGCACTCTGCAGCATTCAAGATTCAAAGAGTTCCACTTAATTGAGAAGACAGCAGTATTTTACAAATAAAATTCTAGAGCCCTTAAGTATCAAGTGGAAGTTCAGTAAGATACTGAAAAGCTGAAATGTTGTATCTTTAATCACAGTACATGAACTGTGTGTCTCAGCAGAGCAGAGGGATTCACCAACATTTCTTTAACTACACCGAATACTTCAGTGCAATTACTAATTGAACTGGTATTGCAGTTTGTCAGATTTCTCCTGCAGAGAATCAGGAGGTAACTTAATGTCAGTTTACCTAAAATAATGAATTTCAAACAATACTTCTACATGCCTAGCTTTGTTTTTTCCATCACGTCAAAAGCTTTGTTCTTAGTTTGGGTACTAAGGAAAAGCAGCTTATATTACTGCTTTCTGAATGTATGTTTAATAGCTTCTAAAGCAATGGATGATTTCATTCAAGCTTAAAAGATCAAAATCAGCATATATATACCTACACACTATATATATACTATGACAATGTGTATATACACATATATATACACACACTAATATATACTTATTAGTCTGTACATATATATATATAAGTAGCTAGAAATGGAGTGAAAATCCAGTTTAGAAGCAGACTGGTCTCTGGTGTACAGTGGTGCCTAAAAGTTTCATTCATACCTTCAAGTATCTTCAACAGTTTTTTTTCAGATAACAGCTCCAACTGCTCCAAGCAAAGCCTTTTGATTTCATCCATGGAACAGTTCTAAGAAGACAGATAAGACAGACCACGAGCTACTAAAAATTTCTGAGGACAGAGTGATTATCAACAGTAAGCAGCATTCCAACTATACTGAATGAAGAGTTATCTCACACTGCAAGTCCCTTCCCTATTTTCACCTGCATTGATGCAACTGCTGAAGAACACCAGGGATGTTTCAGTTTTGAAAACTACCAAAAACTCTGTGTGTGCACGTGGTCTTTGCTAAAAAATTAAGCAATACACACTATCAGTTACTTGACTTATAGCTTGGAGTTTTCACTGCAGCTACAACTCTGAGCGGTAGAAATACTGGGCCATACGTGTGAAGCATGGAACCGCAAGCAACTGTAGCCCTAATTATTCATAATTCTCCATCACTCAGGAACAGGTGAATTACATAACTAAGCCTGCAAAGACCAGAGCCAACTGCTGAATCCAAGTTCACACACTGAAGCAAACAGTGCTGTTGACAACACACCAACAGTTGTATATCATAATAAAGAAAACATAAGAAATATGTAAATTGTGATCCATTTCTCATGCTTTATACATACCACATGCTGCCACAGGTTTTATGGATATTCCCGCTACCTCCACATCTTTCACACTACTTAAGTGTCCTCTGGGTGAAATGAAGTGATAATTTTACAGTTCCAGATGAACTATGGTACCACATGCAAGTACCAAAATTAGGAAGTGCTAAGCATACTGTAACATTCACGACCCTACTATAGGTTTCGTTCTACACCACCAAGCAACTTTCTTTAAAACTCAGTCATGCCTTTGCCTCCAGCTGCTCCAGACCTCTTTTCTTCTCACAGAGATAAGAAATGGATAGGACTGTATTTTTAATTCACTATTTAAAATGAAGAAGTCCTGCCTCACATTAGTAATATAGCTCATAATGATTAAAATTTTTGTGTTTAATTTTAAACTATTAACAAACGTCACACAAATGGCATTTCACCTGCAGCCTCTTCTTCTGTACAGACTGCTAGCCCAATTTACTTTCACCAAGTCCTGCCATTCACAAGACTCAAAAAGCGTATGTTCTAAGCCAGTAAGACTCTAGCAATACTGTCACTAAAGTCCACAGAAATTACAGCTTCAGAAGCTGTTTATCAAGAAGGGGTTTTACTGCCTTATCTCAGACATTAATTTAATACCATACAAAGAAATTCAGTTAACACAAACAGACACCAAACTTTTATTAACAAATCAGCATATTTATTAGTGAACAACACTACTGAATTTACTCCATGCAACTATGAAACTCCTTTTGCATTTAACTAACCAGTACAGACAGATGGTATAAAAATGATCAGCCTACAGTTCAGCAATGGCTGAGCAGTGGAAAAAAGGAGTAAGCTGGAATAACTAAATTAAATCTTTAAAAAGTCTCACTTTCAGAGACTTGATATAATCTTTAAGAAATATACAGGCAGCTTTTATGCTGGAAGTCCACTAAACTTGAGAGATAAACGAGCTTTGTTACACAAGCATTCAAGCTTGTAAAAAGTATATAAACAGTAAGTGTATTTCAGTACCTTTAAAATATCAGGCAGCATCTTCTGTAGTTTCTTCTCCCCTATGACACAGAAACACTGCTGAAGCATTTCTTTTTTGTCTGCGATGTAGAAACTGACAGGTTTGAGTGACACACTGAGGTCTAATCCTCCTTCTTCTATATCACTGGGTTGTTCAGCTTCTTCCACTTTTTCTCCTGATGGCACACTGCATTTTGCTTCCTAAAATCAGGGAGAGCAAGTACAATTTTCACAGTTTCTAGTGAACTAGAGAAAGAAATTTACCTCTTCATTTGTGCTTGCAATAGTTTTCCCTTCATAATTGCAAGGTTGTGTTGGGTTTGTGTGTGGCAGTGTTTTGGTAGCGGGGGAGGGGGCTACAACTGTGGCCCCTCTGAGAAGGTTCTCCAAGCTCCCCCTGCTCCAGGTCCGACCCACCTCTGGCCAAGGATGAGCCAATTAGTGATGGTGGCTGCGCCTCTGCGAATGTATTTAAGATGGAAAACCTGCAGTGAGGAGAAGATGTGAGAGAAACAACTCTGCAGACACCAAGGTCAGTGCAGAAGGAGGGGGAGGAGGTGCTCCAGGAGCAGAGAGTCCCCCACAGCCCGTGGTGCAGCCCATGGTGAGGCAGCTGTGCCCTGCACCCATGGAGGTCCATGGTGGAGCAGATCTCCACTTGCAGCCCGGGGAGGAGCCCAGCCCGGAGCTGGGGGATGTGCCCGAAGGAGGCTGTGACCCCGTGGGAAGCCCGTGCTGGAGCAGGCTCCTGGCAGGACCTGTGGCCCCATGGAGAGAGGAGCCCACGCTGGAGCAGGTTTGCTGGCAGGACTTGTGACCCCGTGGGGGACCCAGGCTGGAGCAGTCTGTTCCTGAGGGACAGCACCCTGGGGAAGGGACCCACGCTGGGGCAGTTCATGAAGAACTGCAGCCTGTGGGAAGGACTCACATTGGAGAAGTTGATGGAGGACTGTCCTGTGGGAGGGACCCCATGCTGGAGCAGGAGAAGAGTGTGAGGAGTCCTCCCCCTGAGGAGGAGGGAGCGGAGCGGCAGAAACAATGTGTGATGAATTGACTGCAACTCCCATTCCCCAAGGCAGAGAAATTGGGAGCAAAGCTGAGCATGTTAAGAATGGAGGGGTGGGGGGAAGGTGTTTTTAATATGTGGTTGTATTTCTCACTATCCTACTCTGCTTTAATTGGTAAATTAGTAGTGGTGGTGGTGGTGTTAAATTGATGGGGTTTTTCTTCCCCAAGTTGAGCCTGTCTTTTGCCCATGACCATAACAGGTGAGTGAGCCCTTTCCATCCTTATCTCCATCCCCAAGACTTCTGTTATATTTTCTCCTCCCCATCCCACCAGGAAGGAAGGAATGAGCGAACAGCTGTGTGGTGCTCAATTGCTCATCAGGTCTAAACCATGACAAAGGTACACCTTGAGGCAAACTTCTGAGCTTCCCAATAGTGTTTTAGTTTACAAGGTAACTGTGTTACAAAAGCTACATTTTTGGTTACTGAAACCATTTTTATGCTATGGGAAATCTTAAAAGCTTCAAGAGGCAAAAAGTACTTTTAAATATGAAGTGGAAATATTATCTGTAAATACCTAGCTGCTGCTTATACATGAAAGCATGCTTTAAAGCAGAAGAAATCCATCTCTCCGATTTGCTGTACAATTAAATCACTAACCACATAATTTAGAGCTACCCTGACAAGAAGGAAATGGGCATGCAATTCACTGCATGACACGGTCTTCTGAGAATAACGGTCGGTTTTGTATCAGAGAATGTATCATCCACACATCATTAGAAGACCTCTACAGTTTAAAAAAAACTGCTAGAAATACAGTCTGACGGCCCTGCAGTTCACTCGAGAGTGCGTGTTATACGAATTTTTGTACTGGCACACCAACACCTCCTGCAAGAGGGTCACAACCCCGCAAGCACGAGCGCCACGACCAGGGTCACCTCAGAGCCTGTGCCCCCCATCTCTGACCCCCGGGAAGAGACCAGCCGGCCTCCCCCGGGCGTGCACGGGGAGCACCACGGCACCGCCCGCCCGAGCCTTCCCCTCCGCGCAGCGGCGCGCCGGCAAGCTTTGACTGAACGTCACCGGCCCCGAGCTTGTGCCGCAGGCCCGGACAGGAGCCAGCCGCAGCCGCCGGCCGCCTCCCGACCCTGCCCGCCCGCAGCCGGCCCCCACAGCGCCACAGACCGCGCGCGCGGCTGAGGCGGGTCGCGCCCCCGAGGCACGGGTAGGGGGGGGCCCGAGCCCCGTCCCGCCGAGGCGGGAGGGGGGAAGCAGCAGCCACGCCCGCCCCTTCTCGCCGCGCTACCTCCAGGGCATCGCGGCTGGACGCGGTGCTCCGCCGCTTCCTCTCGCCGCTGCCCGGCCCCGAGGCCGCCTCCGGACAGCAGGAACGCGAGCGACGCCGCTTCTTCTCCTTCGACGACTTCCGGCCCGGCATCGCCGCGCCCCGCGACGGTCACATCCGCGCGCCCAGGGCGAGGCGAGCTTCCGGCTGGGCCCCGGTAGGCCGCGCGTCACGCGCCGCCCGGCGGGGTGGGCGGGGCCCGGCGGGCACCGGCGGCGGGGCGGGGAGCGGCCGCAGGCCTCTGGCCTCGGCCCCGGGAGCGCTGCGGGGCTCCCCCGCCGCCGGCTCTGGCTGGGGCCGCTGCATCGCGCCGGTTCCCCGGCCGCGGCTCCGCCCGTTGCTGTGGCGCCTGCCGGGCTTTGGAGCCGTCTCGGCATGCTGCTGTAATTTCGTGGCGTGGTTTTGTTCTTGGGTAGCGAGGTGGGATTAAAACGGCAGGCAAGCCACCCGTTTATACGAATGTGTTTGATCGTTCGTAATTACTACTTAATCCTGACCGTTTATTTCCTCGCTTTCAACTGTCAGCAACGTGAGGACCTTCATTCGCTTCCCTCGGCAACTCTTTGGAACCAGAGATCCTATCCAAAGCCTTTTGGAAACCCAAGTAGATGACGTAAAATCCAGGCAAACTACATTACCCGGGTAACACCGTCTTTGTGCTCAGCGACACCTTCAAAACCTAAATAGATTAGTAAAATGTTCTGCCTGGGGGAAAAAAAAGATCTTTATTCTGGTTTGTCTAGTCTGGTTCTACTCTTTGCTGTAGTCCATATAGCCTGCCCAGCTGAGAGACATTTGACTGATTTCTCTGTTATTCCAGAGAGCCACCTCTTAGACTTGCTTAAAAACTGTTACGAGCTGCTGGTCTGAGCCCCTGGTGTGAAGCTTTAAGCAACAGGTTACACATCACAGTAAACACCTTAACTTGGTTCTCATGTAATGTTTTGTCCCCAGAAATTTGTTCTGAATGATTTGGTTGATGTATTGCTAAGTTCTACAGAGACATGCTCCATTAAAAACGGTTCAAGCATGGAAATATCCATAATAAAAAACCAAATATCCATATCCCAGTCAGTGCTAATGTTAACATAAATTTAGGTTTTATGTGGTATTTCATGAGTATTGGCAATGAAGCTGGTGCAGGGTCTGGAGCACATGTCGTAGGAGGAGCGGCTGAGGGAACTGGGGTTGTTTAGTCTGGAGAAGAGGAGGCTGAGGGGAGACCTCATTGCCCTCTACAGCTACCTGAAAGGAGGCTGCAGAGAGCTGGGGATGAGCCTCTTTAACCAAGTAATAAGCGATAGAACAAGAGGGAATGGCCTCAAGTTGCTCCAGGGAAGGTTTAGACTAGATATTAGGAAGTATTTCTTTACAGAACGAGTAGTTAGGCGTTGGAATGGGCTGCCCAGGGAGGTGGTGGAGTCCCCATCCCTGGAGGTGTTTAAGAGTAGGGTCGACATAGCACTGAGGGATATGGTGTAGTTGGGATCTGTCAGTGCTAGGTTAATGGTTGGACTGGATGATCTTCAAGGTCCCTTCCAACCTAGATGATTCTGTGATTCTATTTTTTGTGGGATGCAAACAAGTAGGAATCACTGCAGAGAAGCCCATTAAAGGCAGATGACCACTCTGTGCAATTCAGTAAGACAGTGATCAGCCTTCAGCCATCAATGCCAAAATTACCTACAAAGGGAAATGCCAATTAAAGAGGAGAGTTAGTTGAAAACAAAAACCAGGGTAGACAAATATCCATCATTACACAGAAAGAATTTGTATTAAGAACATCCTTTTCTGTGCAGAGACCAACAATTTTCTTCTTTATTTAATGCACTAGTTTCATTTGTCTTTCTTCTGGGTCTGTTTTTTTTTTTTCCCCAAACACATTGCCTTCCAGTTTGATATATTCCACATTGTATTGGATCTTCAAACAACATTGGTGGCATAACCCATTTAGGTAGAGGTCCTCTGAATGTAAGTTGTACAAAGCTGGCAGTGACCAAAAGCCCTGTGGCCAGATGATAGGTCATGCAGTGGTTCACACTGTGTTTTCAAAAGGGTTAGAAGAATTTAAGTATCATCTCTTCTTTTTTCAGTAAGCATGAGCCCCTGCAGAGTCAGATAGTGCACAGTCACAGGGTCAGATTTGATCCTGCTTACTCTGTGTTGTTAGATTACCTGGATGGGTGGGAATAGATCTTCATATTTGTCATCACAAAATGACAGCCTTAGTGTACTATGAAGATGGCAGAGGTACTGTAAGTAGGAAATGTTGATGAGGGGTGTATGAGTCTGAGATGAAAATGGGATCCCTTGAGCAGCTCTATGGAAAATAAAAGGTTAAGCAGTATATGATTAGGCACACCAACAGGACATATGTTAAAGATGAATCAGGAATAATCAAATACCTAACTGTCCGAGCTGCTATTTTTTTACAAAACCTGCACCTTTAATTGTGTGTTTTCAATGAATTCAGTGTCTATTCACACAGCATAGAGGAGCTAACTGGGCGTGTTGATAAAATGATTTCTAACAATATTGGCATTTATATGGTCACTGTTAGGCTTCAGAATTTACTGTCAAAAAGGGGTAGTCAAAAAGGGGAAGTCCACTTAACATTTATTTTTATCATGTGATTGATACAGACCAACAGTGACTTCGTCCCCATTTGCAAATTCATCTTTTCAATTGGAAAATCTAGAAAAAAAATTACCCACCAAAATGGAAAGCTCAGTCTCCACAGTGAATAAACATCAAAATCCATTGGAAGAATAGGAAATCTGAAAATGCCCACATGTTCCTTTAGGCTTTAAACAGTTGCATATGGCATCTTGTTGCTAAACATTTAATTTCACAGTCTATCCAGTACACATTTTGAAAGCTGGGAAATGTCTCCTGTTCCTAGACTTTGGATTTGTTGATAGTTTAAAGAGAGGGAGAAAAAAAAAAAGAAAGTGATCACAGTATACAGTAATGGATCAAATTCAGCTAAAACACCTTAACTAAATATTTTTAAACAAAAAACTTCACAGAATTGGAACCAGCAGGTTGTAACATTTCCTAAAGCATTTACAGTTACCTCTTTAGTACTGATCTATGGTATTACTCCTCTACAG
The DNA here is from genome assembly GCF_047716275.1 of Strix uralensis. Taxonomy (NCBI): domain Eukaryota; kingdom Metazoa; phylum Chordata; class Aves; order Strigiformes; family Strigidae; genus Strix; species Strix uralensis. Next base: position 20,403,661 of record NC_134012.1, on the reverse strand, counting down.
TAGATTACTTTAGCGTATGATGTTACAGAGAGTGACTGCATGCAACAGTTCATGAATGTGTAGTTCCATGGACAGTGCTTTTAATGAAACATGTTTGCAGACTGAAGTTAGTCTATTTCTGTCTGCAACCTGAACATGACATCATAATAATGAACATTACAGAAATCCTGTGATTCATGTATCCCAGGTTATGTGACTATTGTCTCCATTTGTTTTGGCAAGTAGAGAGTTGGTGCTGACTTAAGTCAGCTTTGATTCCTCACTCAGTTCCCTAGGAAGACATTTTATATTGTATGCTGAGTTCTGGTCTAAGTAGATCCCAAGTACTTCAACTTCATAAAGCCCAAGGCAGGCCTAACAACAAAGGCTTAATGTGAAGTGCTACTACTACCTGCTGGTTGCTCTTTTTTCAAAGAGTTTCCATTCTAGCTTAGAAAAAGATGCCAGAAGAATTGTATCATCTACTAAGAAACTTTGAATTCTTAGCAAAAGACACAATTTCTCTTTAAGGGTCTCTTGAAATCTCTCAAACTTTTACTATTCCCCTGATGAAGCAAAAGAGCACTTAGCACACAGATCATCTTATTTGAGGTTTATTGCTGCAGATAGCAAGCCAGCTCTGATTTCTGTGCTAGGCACTGCAATGTCCTCTGGCCTCAAAAGATTGTACACTGTGGACCTCCTGTCTGGCATGTTTCCAAGGCATAGATTTAACATCCTTTCACTGAAACAAACTTCATCCTGGTGACATCCTTATTCTAGTTGGTGGTGATCTCTGCAACAGTAGCGTAGACTAAGTAAAACCATATGTTCAGGTTAATGCCTAAGCTATAGTGACCACTAAACATTGGATCTATTGCGTAAGCCTGATACTTTGTATAAATGATGCAGGCCTTGCTAACGACTATACCCTTGAAGAGGAGCCAAAAGATTGGTAAAAGCACATCCTGCCCCAGAAAGTGCCAAAGGCTAGATTGCTTGAGAAGCATGAAGTCAGCAGAAATCTGTAGTAACTGGGGGAAAGGTAAAGGCGGTGAGGGGAGACCACGACCACTGACTCAGTTTAAGACCAGGAAGACGTGCCCACCCTCACCCTTTGAGTTTGCGCAGAGAACTAAAAGACATTTTAACTTTAAATTGAGACGAGGCATGCTGTTAACCAATGAGGGACAAAGTGAAAAGAAACTAAGCAATGATCATTACAGTAAATGTGTATTCCTGTAGTTTGAAGTTCTTTTGTGCAGTGTGCTACCTTTGTGGAATTACCACCTAGCACCCATCTCTGCAAAGATGTGAAATAAAAGAAATACCTTGACCCTGTGTGTATTGGCTTGTATACTGGATAAAAGAACCCTTCTTTTGGGATGACAGCATACATAGAGGCATTCCCCACAGAAAGCTCATCACTTTATGATGATCAATAGATACAGTATGCTTACAGCTATTTGTGTTTATGTACATGCATGCTTCCATGTACCTTAATGGAGTTTTAGAACAGTGTCATTTAAAACAGGAGCAATAGCAATTATTAATTTTCAAGGCAATACTGGGAAAAAGAAGATATTTAGTTATGCATCATAAGGCAAAAAAAAAAAGCGTCCACTGCTTTGTAAAAGATGTGTTTCTCCCCTTTTTGCACTCAACCTGTGTTTGCACATACCAAGTTTTGCTAGCTTGGGAAAATCCTCACTGAAAGCTGCTGCACAAATGCATGAAGGCCTAAGAATGCCAACATGATTCTGTGTCAATTAAAAAAGCAAACCCTTGTTGTAGGATCTTGCTGTGTGTTGTAACTTTTTTTCTCATTACCTCCTTTACACGTTACCTCCATTGCCTGTATGCCACTGCATGGCTCTATGGGGACAGACCCTCCAAGGACAATTCCTGTGGGGATGGAATCCAGTGTCCCCCACTCCCTCTGTTCCTCAGACAATGCGAAATTATCAGGTCAGGTATCACAGTACCCTATAACAGCAGCTGTCCTTCTAATATTCCTGACCTGCTTTGTATATCAGCAGTCTCCAGATGAAGGATTTTTTGCTTGCCCCATACTTTCCCTGCAAATTTACATAAATTTTGTAATATCTCTTAATATACCATTTCTTGGAGTTGCCAGAGTATGTTTATTAATATAAATGTTAATTTTTGGTCTGGGAAATTGATGACAATTTTTACATAAAGAGGTAATCTGTAACAGAGCAATCCCACAATAACAAAGCCAAAATGTTAGATGAGTATAGATTTCTTAAAATAGTACATGTACAAACACAGTTAAAGAGCACAACATCAAAAAGCTAAAGCTTCAAGAACAATTGTATAGTAGGCAACAAAATTCAACACACAGGCACATTATTTCACAGACATGTTTCCTAAAGGTAGGTTCTTAGATGTCTTCCCAGGAAGGGGTTGATCTGTTGTTAAGCACTGTAAATCCTGAATAATCTTATACATGAACCTGCAATGGATGAAATGAGAAAACCTGTGACTAAGGCCATGATCAAGACTGCTTGCGACGATATGTATTTAGAAATTCATCAAGTTTAACAGTACGAATGTGTGACTAATGATCTGAGAAACAAGGTTTGCTGGAAGTAATGTAGTCATTCAGACAGTTCAGTTAAATGGAGCAAAAAAGTTTAGAGCTCTTGGTCACAAAATCCTTCACATCTGTCACAGATGAGGCAGACAAGCGTCCCATGACGAAGAGCTCATGTGCCAGAAAAGTTTGCCCATTTTTTTCATGTTTTCCATTCTATTAGTATAATGAAAAATGTAACTTGAACATTGACCATCTTGACTTCACCTTAATTTTAAGCCGAAGTGTAACGTTTACAGGAGTAGTATGAAATAACATTCCCCTTTTGAGCTGAACATCTTGGATCTGCTGAAATAGCTGTAAATTATTTCATCTTTTCACAATCACCACAGTTACTATGTTAAAACTACTTCATAAAACTTTACATCTGTACAGTTTAAAGTATTTCAGTTGGAAGGGACCTACAACAATCATCTAGTCCAACTGCCTGACCACTTCAGGGCTGACCAGAAGTTAAAGCACATTACTAAGGGCACTGTCCAAATGCCTCTTTAACACTGACAGGCGTGGAGCATCAAGCACCTCTCTAGGAAACGTCTTCTAGATGCTGCTGTTCAACCTGTTCTCTGCACCTGAATTTCTCATTTCTCTCCCCCTCTTCAGGATGGCATCTAATATTTTACAACATACTTTAGACATTTGCTATCAACTGGTGGAATATTCTTGACATTAAAAGTCCTGTAAAGCTTTTGTAGATATTCAAGCCATTTTACAAGCTACAAGATACTCACTTATCAGTGAAGCACAACATCTATATTGCAGTTAAAGATTCTACCCCTCAAAAAGTCAGCTAGTTCTAGGTTAAAAACAGCCATAAAAACAGCTAGGTTTCAGAAGGAAAGCGGAAAAAAACCTTATGGAAAATGCTGCTTCCTTATCAGGATATTTGACAACGGTTAATATTAACCAATTGTGAAAAGTGCCATTGAACTTAACGGGCCCCAGGGCCCCTTCTCTGCTGACAAAAAGCACAGTCAAGAAACAGGCTCATTGTGCTGAAACTTAGAAACGTGGTTGGGATGGGTATCTCAGTTGACAGTCACTGAATCACAGCCATTTCCTATATTTCCATCTAGATGACCTTTAAGTACTGAGATGGTTTGACTTCTTGGTGATCTATTTTGATCTGAGCTATGTCAGAAGTAGTTCCTGGAAAGATCCTGTGCACTATAAACTTCAGAAAAGCAGTCAAACAACAAACAGTGTAAAAAGTTTTATTTGCTCTGTGTCTTCAAACAAATCAAGTGTAATTAGTCCACAGTATTTTCTCAATTATAGTCTGTCACAAAATATGAATAAAAGCATCTTTTTTTTCCTGCATACACTGTGTCTCCCAACTGCTACGAAAAACAATTACAGAAGATTAAGAACAAACCTACAGCATTCCTTTACTTTAGCCGGTTCAGATACAGAGGCGTACTTTTTTATGTGAGAGTCAACTCCAAGAGACTTAGCTAATTGCACAGCATTTGTATCATCACTGATTAGCGTCCCAAGGGCCACAAGCAGTCTAAAAATGGCTTCAAGATCTTTAACAACTTCTATAACTGTGCTGATTATTGATAAACATTGAGCTTTGCCCTCAATGTTGTTGACTTTATGCAAACATACAGCATAGTTCAACATCAGCGTGGCAAGCGCAATGTGGATGTTCTTATTACTGCCAAATTTCATTTCTATTGCTTGCGTCATTATTTCATCCCTCTGTTCCATCATGAGCTTCTGGCCTGCCTGGCTGACAAAACAATTGCAAAGAGCTCTAAGAGCCAACAGCTGGTTTGCTTCCTTTCCTTTAGGGTTCAGAAATTTAAGGAGAAGGATGATAAGTTGCACGTGATCCTTTTCACTGCAGAAGTTCTCATTCACGGTGGGATGCCTGACAGACAATCGAAGAATGTCTAGGGCTGGAAAGACAATATCTAAGAAACAAAACAAAAAATATTTTAGTATTAATACTGCATTATGTGCAAGTGTGATGATGAGTTTCTTTCAGATACAGAGCTTTTTAAGCCCCTAGCTTTGGGAACAGACATAACAGTTTCATGCATAAAGAGATTCAGGTAAAGCACAAGTTGGTTGAAATTCATAAAGACAAATATTGACAAATGCATTCTAGTAACACTTCAATTAAGCACAAAAAACATGCTCCTTAATTTAGGATAAACACAGTGCTTTGCAAAAAATCCTGAAATCTTTCCTAAGAGCTAATTGATAAGACTGAAGGCAAACACAAAATACGGTAACTAATCCAAAAAGGTCTCTGAAAGCTTCCCAGTGACTGAACACCCCTATACAGTCAGCATCTCATTCCGTATTTTACAGTTTAATATAGCTACAAAACTGCTTCAGAAAGAAAAATGAGAAAAAAAGATTTTTAGACCACCTTCAACTTCAAGACGTAATTTGCAAATTAAAAAAAAATATGTCCTCAAGCGACCAACTGGAAATCATTGTAAGGAAACTGAACTGAGAGTTTGTTCAGTAGTTCCCCCTGACTTTCTCAAATTTCAAATATATCTGGCTCCTTGGGTCTACTATCAGTATACTATGCTTATAATCAAATCAAAGATAAACCTGCTTAGCTACCTACTGAGCAGTTTTTCCTGCACATACGCAGGATCTTGAGAATTAATGCTTTGTACAATATGAAGAGTCTGAAAGGTATGAAGATACTAACCATCACTAGCTCTCAGCTGAGCAAAATGTAGTTTGAGTGATGTTATATACTGAACATGAATTTTTAATACCAAAATACTCTTCCTGTTAATAAATCTTTAACCACAATTTCAAGAAAGCACTTCACTTTAACTGCATGTTCAGATATTTGTATATGCAGTGTGTCCATTTTTTCCAGAATGTGTGGTAACAACCAAAATAGCCTTTCCAATCCATCAGTGCTGATGATACATTGTTGAATGAAATTATATCACCTCCACTTGCATTCATTCAGAATGTCATTTCACTAATGCAGCTCTGATCACATAACCTAGCATCAGTAACTTCTTTTCTACCATACTAATCAGGAGCTACTTTTGAGATTTTTTTTTTTTAATAATTTATCTCCATAATTTAGTATCTCATTTGATAACAATTTAGGACTCCAACCTCACATTTCTTTGCTCTGTTTCCAAACAAGCCTCACACTTCGTTCTTGAGGATGCTCCTGATAATGAAATAACCATGACTGATGTTTATATCAAGTTTCTCCTCTGCATTTACTGTTGTGCCAACAACAAAACCAGACAGCCAATTACCAATTTTGCAATTCGTGTCACTGCCTCTGCTACTGACCAGTGCTATTAGCATCTATTTATCATCTTCTGGTTTCTACTTGGATTATAAACTCTTTGCGACAGTCTCTGCGTAACAGCCAGCATAAGACGACTTCTGGCTCATGGTGAAGTATTGATGAGATGATGGTACAAAAAAAATAACTGCAAGTGTCTACCTTCTGGCCAGTTAACTGCTCTCCATAAAGTCTGAAGTTGCTGTGCTGTAGGTGTTTCTGCAGAAGTGTTGCATGTTGCAGACAATAACTTTTCTAGGGTTATCAAGTCATCTTCTGTAAGCTTATGTTCTTCAGCTGCGCTGCCATTAAGTTCCTTTAATTTGCCTGTAAGACCAATAGAAGGCACGGCTTTCTGACATCAGAACTTCACAAATATAGGTCTTCAATGAAATACTGCAAAACCGCTTTACAAACAAGTTTCAACTATTGTTAATTGTTTTGAGGGGTTTTAGATTTTTGAACATTATTTTTCCAGTTTCATCATTTTCTAATTTTAAGTTTTTAATCATCACAATGATTGCTATTATTAATCCCCCTCTAATACTGCAACACAAAGATTTAGGGTTCACAGCCTACATACAGGAAAAAATGCAGAAAATAATCACAAGACCATTAATTTTCATAACTGAAAGATTATTCCTTTTTTGCTCTTTATTATTAGGTAGTAGAAACAATAAAGAAACTGTATGTTCTCAGTGTGATCACAGTTTTTGCATTTTTACTTAAGTGCCATAAGGAAAATATACTGCACCATGTCCTATTATTCAAATTTCAATGTAATTTAAAAATCAAAGTGTTGGAAAAAGTGTTTTAATGTACAGCACTTTGCTTAAAATGGACCTAGCATTAAGCACCTGCCAATCATGGTTCTTCCAGAATTGATGAAAGCCATGTCAATAAACACACAAGCAGGCAGCATTACATTAGTACACCCTTAGGAGTTTTACAGTATGCACAAAAGTCAACTGTGGGCCTCTTATGGAATAAAAACACACACATTAAATCTAGCCCAGTCCAGCCATAAAATTAACAAATGTATTTAACCATGCACCGTTATAATACTGCAGTAAACTCAGTAAACCTAGTTTTGAGATTCTAAGCTTCAAAAAACCCAAACAACCCACTAAGCCTGGGGCTAATATGGCCATCCTTAAAGAATATTTGACAAAAACAAACTGATGCAGTATGTTTTTAAGACTAAGTAAAAGTCTCTACTTTGCTGTAACACAGCAGAATGAGAGTCAGCCAGTCTTGCCATTTTCCCTCTCAGGAAGTTCTGGACAAAATTTTACTGTAAAATCTGTGCAAAACTAAGAGGAGGATAAATCTATTTACTAGCAACAATGTCCAGAAACAAAATTTCTGATCTGTGAATCCCTTATCTTCTCCCTGAACAAACAAATAACAGAGTGCAAGAAAACTCAGAGAAACAGGACAAGGCTGACTGAAGATTCCAACTAGTATTTTTAAACAGAAAACAGAACCTGAACAATACATAGAAGAGCAACACTGCAGAAAGAAGGCCCCAGAGAGACCCTGACAAGCTTGAGAAGTGGACCCATGTGAACCTCATGAAGTTCAACAAGGCCAAGTGCGAGGTCCCACACTTGAGTTGAGGCAATCCCCAGTATCAGTACAGACTGGATGATAAATGGATTAAGAGCAGCTCTGCAGAGAAGGACTTGGGGAATTTGGTGGATTAAAAACTGGACACGAGTTGGTAACATCCACTTGCAGCCAAGAAAACCAACCGTATCGTGGGCTGCATAAAAAGAAGTGTGGCCAGCAGGTTCAGGGAGGTGATTCTCCACTCTTGTGAGACCCCACCTGGAGTACTGCATCCAGTTCTGGGGTCCCCAGCACAAGACAGACATGGGCCTGCTGGAGCAAGTCCAGAGGAAGCCACAAATATGATCAGAGGGCTGGAGCACCTCCCTTATGAGGACAGGCTGAGAAAGTTGGGGTTGTTCAGCCTGGAGAAGAGAAGGCTCCTCGGAGACCTTATTGTGGCCTTTCAATTTAAAGGGGGCTTAAGACAGACAAGGGGAGACTTTTTATCAGGGCCTGTAATGACAGGACGAGGAGTAATGGTTTTAAAACCAAACAAGACACTGGAACAGGTTGCCCAGAACAACTGTGGATGTCCCATCCCTGGAAGTGTTTGAGGTCAGGTTGGATGGGGCTTTCAGCAAGCTGACCTAGTGAAAAATGTCCCTGCCCACGGCATGGGGGTTGGACTAGATGATCTTTAAAGGTCCCTTCCAACCCAAACCATTCTATGTTTCCATGACTGTAAAGGAGCTTATTCTCTTCAAGAAGTTGGATAAAGGTGAAAGTATGCTTTTTCTAAAAAGCAGAATCTCTTGTTCTAAGGTTCTTCAACAGACTACTACACAATGACAACGTTTTCAAGCTCTGTATATAAAGCAGAGGGAAGGAGCCAAGGTAATTTTAATTTGGACATCTTCAAGGCACGTACATTGTGAATACAAATTAGTTTTACAAAACCCTTAAATACACTAAGGCACTCTACAGAAACATACTGAAATAAACTGGTGACAAATAGGGTAGAGATTCTGTGGAACATTTACAGAAAATACAGAGGAAGAGATAGTAGAATAGAAATGAAGCATGGGGAAAAACAAGCCAATAACAACATTTACTAAAAACATGTATAATTACTAAATATTGTACATGGTTTTCTTTTTTTGTTATGCAGTGTTCTGCTTAAATATAGAAGTGACAATTGCAACCTGTGAAATTGCAGAATGCCTTACTTCAAAACTTCACAGATTACACTGTATGGTTATGGTGAACTAAAACTTCGATGCGCAAAATCAGGAAGGGATTGTACATGATCTGCATTACCAGCAGCTAGGTGAAAAAAAGTACAGTATTGATAAAACAAGATGCTGAACACAGCATATACAAGCTGAGTGGAAAAAATGGATATTCTGTATTACATAAAGGTCTTGTGAAATTTACTCATACTCCTAAGCCTTCAAATACATGCACCACTAAAGTGATGAATGCAATTTTAAAAGGTCAAAACCAAGAAACAGTGAAAAGCTATGGGAATCACTTAGCTTTTTGAAAAGTTCAAAAGTAAAGTTACTTCAAACAGATGAAAAAGAAAACCATCCTTGAAATTAAAACACCAACCCAGTATCTGCATAGGATTGGCCTGGTCAAAGGTGACAGCATCCTTCTTCGGAAAATAAATATTTTCAACTTTAGCTGCAGCTGACTGGTAGGCTCCCGTTCCTACATAAAGGAAATACGGAAAGTTGAGTGGTGTACCAAAGTGTCCAACACAGAACACTATCCTACCAGTAAGCCTCTTCTGCTGGACAATACTCAAAAATATCTCATTAAAAACTTGAATGGTTACGCAAATAGCTGTCATTCCTTACTGCTTTTACATTCAAGGGTTAAAGCTTACAGCAATACCTTCACAAACTGTTCTCCACCCATGTAAAAATTTACTAAGCAATTTAAATTAAGTGATTTCTGAATTACGTGAACTAAATACATTGTCATTCATAGGAATAGGCATTGCAGTTAAAAAATGAAAATGGCAAGGATCATTTTAGAACAAAGATCTCTCCTGCTCCTGAAATCTTATCTTTTGATTATTTTCATAATGAATAGGCAAAGTTTACACATACTGGAAGACTTGCAGATATGGCCAAGTTATGTCACATGCAACAGTAGCCTGAAATCTCTTTAGAAAAATAGTAGTAAAAAGCTTTAATCATGACCTACAATGATTTCCTAGAACCACAGGTGAATTAGTGGCTGATATTGTGTAATTTCCATTAGCTACATGTATCAATTTCTTTGACTGACAACATAACTAGAAGGAAACCAAAAATCCTCTCAAAAACAATTACATATTTCAAAGCTTCTGTGCATGGTTCCTGAGTATAAAGGAAGGCTCTGCTATCCCTATTTTCTGAATAATTTCCAGCATGAGCAGCTGGAATCTGCTCATTAAGTATAAATTTGCATCCATACAAAATTCATGTCAAAGGAAAAACTGAAACAAAAGATCAGTGATGCTTTTCATTAGCAGTCATCATCTCTTACCTGTATATGGATCAACCCCACCCACTGGAGCTACTGCATTTGATGCTGAACCAGGAACATAGCGACCAGCACCTGAACGGAGACATTAGGCTTTTAAACACCACCACTGGTAAAGAGGTAATGTATACCCATATTTAGTTACTAGTTTTCAAACATTGCTATTAAAGGTGTTATTTTGCACTAAAGTGATTAAAAAAGTCTTCAACACTTCCTGAAATTTAAGGATTAACTCTATGCCAATGTGTGAGGGTGGTGCTGGTGGTGGTGATGGCATTCACAAGCTAAGTGACTCACAGCTGCGAGACATTCTGGCATGGTCTCTGGCACCCAGTGGTGCAAAGGCCCTCAGCACAGCAGGTACCTTATCCAGGACTAGCTCCAGGGGAGGGCACTGCTGCCCAGGCATGGCCTCTCTCTGTGCCTGAGGCCAACAGTGGCCTCTCCTGCAGGAGGTGGACTCTGTATCACTGAAACTTCAGGTGAAGGAACTGCAGGGCCCTTGCATCTGCAGAGATCACAGCCTGAGCCACACAAAGCAAGAGAGGAAACACATTTGGAGACCGCAGTAGAATAGAGAAAGACTGATGGGGAAGGCTGAAAGCTCTGTCTGTTGGCAACAGCACAAAGGCTTCTGCTCCACCTGTAGATCTGCAGCTGCAGAACAGGCTCAGTGCCCTGGCACTGGCGAGGACAAACACCCAACAGGGGATGCATCAGAGCCAGCTGAGACTGCACATCGTGTCGTCTGCAAAAAGGGGAAAGGCAAGCAGCAGTGATGGGAGGCTTCCTCCTGCAGGGTATGGAGGCACCCATCTACTGACATGACCCGCTGTCTTGGCAGGTTGGTGTCTGCTGGGGACCAGGATGCTGCAGAGAGACTGCCAAGGCTTGCCTGGCCTTCAGACTATTACCCTCCTACTCTTCCACATGTGCAGCAGTGATATTGCCAAGGAAGTCCTGGAAGAGTGTCAAGAGTGACTACAGAGCTCTGGGGACAAGGGTGAAGGGCCCAGGTGGTGTTTCTTTGATGCTGCCAGCAAAGCAAGAACACTTGAGTAGAAGCAGGCTCAACATGCGGGTCAGCAATTTGTTGCATGGCTGGTTCTGTGGGCAGGACTTTGGCATCTACTGACTACAGGACCTTCTTTGAGGAGTAAGAACTACTGAGCAGGGCTGAGATAAGTTTGACAAAGCAGGGCTGGAATGTCTTTGCAAACAGGCTTGCTAAACTAGTGAGGAGGAGTTTCAACCAGCTATGCCAGGGAGGGTTATAATCTAAAATTAAGGTGGAAGGCACCAATAAAGGTCCCATAATAAGAAAAAAGGAACAGTAAGGAAAAAAGAAAACTACTTATATGAATATACCCATTCCTGCGTTGGCCATGCATATGAAAGTTTGACAAAACATAAGGTTTAAGACCATACTGCTCTGCTGTAAAGGACAGAGTAACATGAGGCAGACCAGACAGCAGAGGGCTCTGCTCTACTGAACAGACCTGGACATGTTTTGACAGTGGCAGAGTCCACTATCAGTCTGTCCCACGCTACTGTGCCAAATGGAGAACTGCAAGAAACAGTGGTCTGGAGCTGACAGCTGAATACAACTGAACACATTAAAATATACATCTTAAATGCTAGCAAAACAGATTATGAATTTTACGTTACCTGTAAATGGATCTGCTGCAGGTACTGTACTTGATCCAGATGAAGAGCCTGGAACATAACGCCCAGCACCTAGTGAAACAGTAAGAAGAGCAATGACTACTATACACAGATTGATATTATTAAAGTGTCAATACTTTTCAGACAGAAGCAGCTCAAAAATAAAGTCAAACATCAAATATATCTTATTGTTTATTGTAGCATTCTAAGAAATCTGATCCTATCCATGCAAAAGTCTCCTGATGCTGAACAAATTCTTCCTAATTACTTAAGTCAGAAATCTGTTTTCTGGGGCATATGCATTACACATCTGAACACAGACAAATCAGAAGTTCAGATGACTGCAGCTGTGAATTACATCTGAACCCCATTAGCCTGTATTCTCATTTCTAGTTCATTGCAAGAAAAAATTTAGCTCAATTATTTTAATAACAATTTCCTCATAAATTCACCTTTGTGGAACTAGTTGAAATAAGGAGTGGTTTTGTTTGTAATGTGATAAGCAGGATGTAATTGATTAACATGGTTCAGCTTATGAGTAATTGCCCAGGTTTTGGCTGGGATAGAGTTAATTTTCTTCCTAGAAGCTGGTACAGTGCTGTGTTTTGGATTTAGTGCAAGAATAATGTTGATAATACACTGACATTTTAGGATAAGCACTATTTAGCAACAACTAAGTCAAGGATTTTTCAGTTTCCCATGCTCTGCCAGCAAGCAGGTGTACAAGAAGCTGTGAGGGAGCATGGCCAGGACAGCTGTCCCAAACTAGCCAAAGGGATATTCCATACCGCAGAATGTCATGCTCAGCATATAAACTGGGGGGAGTTGGCAGGGAGTGGATCACTGCTCAGGCATTGGTCAGCAGGTGGTGAGCAACTGCATTGTGGATCACTTGTCTTATTCTTGGGGTTTATTTCTCTTTTCGTTATATGCCTTTTTGTTACAATTATAAGTAATTTTAAAAATTATTATATTTTATTCTATTTTAGTTATTAAACCATTCTTATCTCAACCCACGAGTTTTAATTTTTTTCTCATTCTCCTCCCCATCCCACTGGAAGGGGGGAGGAGAGAGCAAGCAGCTGTGTGGTGCTTAGTTGATGGCTGGGGTTAAACCATGACAGTAATTAACATGTTCTAGTACCATTTCATGCCTGGAAAAGCATCATTTATATATTTCACTCAGTTTCAGTTCATTCACTAGCTAAATTTTTTGTATTTTATTAATTGCCTTAATAGCACCTGACCACCTCTTAGAATAATATAAAAAGTGGACTTTTCTTCCACTGAAAAAAAAGACTAGACTGAAAAACACAACTGGCTTGATTAAAATTTTGGTGAAGATTTGTTCTGACAAATACTTCAGAAGTTTGTCAAGTTTTCGTTTTTTTCTTGTTAGATCTATCTGCACCTTGCCCTCAATCATTTGAGGAGATGAAAGTCCTGTACAGGAAGTGCAGGAGCTACAACACTGAATTCTGCCTAGGCAGACAGAGAAGTGGATTGAGAACATCTAGGTAGAGGGCAAGTGTGGTACTGGTGGCGTATCCCAGGGACAGTACTACATTCAGTCCTGTCCAACATCTTCATTAATGATCTGGAAGATGGGTCAGAGTGCACCCTCAGCAAGTTTGCTGGTAAACAAAACTGGGAGGACTGACTGATGTCATCATTTAAGTTTAAAATTCTTACCTGTAAATGGATCTGAAAATTGAGCACTTGTACTCAGTGTTTGCCCCTTAGTGTTGTCCATAATAAACTTGGCCACCTGATCTAAAAACATAGGATTTAGATCATTCTTTTGCAGGAAGTTGTATGCAGTCAGCCAAGGATCATCAGTGATGTTATATGGCAGTTTGTAGGAAGGCCCACTTTCATTTACATCAACAGTGAAAACATAGTCATACTCCTTCACGCAGAATAAAAATAAAAACAAATTAGAAGTCTGTCAGCACTTTTTACAAAAGGTGGTATCAAATGCAGACTAAAAATGGCCCAGAGCTAGGCCTAAAAACTTTAATACTGTTACTTGCAGATTGTATCAATAATACTGTCCTACACAGGCTGCAAGTAAAAAAATACTTAAACCATACCCTGTATATTCCAGAATTCTCTGTCTCAAGAAGGCCAGGCTAAAACACGTCATGATAATGTCTATGCAGGTATATTACAAAATAACAGATGCATCAGATAGCTCTCATGGACAGCTCTGGCTGCCTGCAAAGCCACAGGGCAATCAGACACCTCAAAACACTTCAGTCTTAAAAGCACACTTCTAATACTAGAAAACAACAAATTCCTAATGTTTCTTTAAACCACATGAGAGATAGAATTAGTATCTCAAAGCCATTACTTCTATGATTGCACTAGACAGAGACTTTTCTGTGTATATATCCTTTACTGAAATGTTTTTCAGCTTATCTGGCTTTAGTTCATATTGTACTTTTGTTCAAAAGTTACAATAGAAAAGGGATACAGAAAGGTTGGTACTTAATATTTTAGGTAAGCCTTGCATTTTAAATTGTACAGCTCACTTCCTTTGGAAAGGAAGTTAAAACTAACTTTTCAAGTTATTAGCAATAAATACTATCATTTCTCTACTAATAGTTTACCTGTCTCCAAAATAATCTGTCTCCATTGGCTCACTTGTTTCACAAAATGTTTCAAAAGTAATAAAGCAAGCAGTACTTATTTATATTTCTACCTCCAAGTTTTAATAGATCAAAGAAGACAGAAAAGAAACAACAAATACTTATTTTCTAAACCTAAGTAAAGACTTGGAATAAATTTTTAATGGGAAACCAAGCACACTACTTAAGAAGGAATAAAACCAATTCAAGTTTGCATATACCTTTCCTTCAAATAAAACCTTTCCAGATGTTTGTTGCGTGGCTCCAGAAGAACCAACAACATCGCCAATCTTTATCCATCTTCCTTCACTAACACTCCACTGATATGCTTCTATTTTCCCATTATCTTTAATAAGCCGTGTCTGTCCATCTCTTGTTCCTGTAGACAGGAGTGTTTAAGAGTTTGAACAAATTCAAGAATACAATTTACTGTAGGAAAGAAAAAAGTCTTCCAATAACACTCAAATTTAAAGATGAAAACATAGTTCAACAACATTTAAAGTCACAGCACAGGAAGTAAATGCTACATGTCACAACAAGAATAGCAGAAATCTTGACAACAGCATTTTACAATTACAGTAATGGTATCTACCACCAGACTAAGTTGCAAAAGCAATCCTTAAGAAGTCCAGTATTTCATAGTTTACCATTTTCCCAAGGAGATGACAATCAAGAAAGGTAATACTCTCCCATAGTCTAGAAAGCATCATAAAATTGTAAGATTTATGCCACTTGCTGATCAGAGCCAAGGGCTGAGGCCACTGGTTACTTCGCCTTGGGAAAAAGTATTCGTCTAGTTAAGAACAATCTTAACTATCACTGCCTCCACTGTACTCTCAGTAATCTCTCTAGTACCTGGGAAGCATGAACTGAGTCAATCAAAACAAAAAGTTTTTCAAGAGGAAAGCTAAAGCAGAACATTTGCATCTACTTTTCCTTTAGGAAAAAAAAATCCACTTCCAGGAGTCCTTTTGCAAATTATGTAACTGTCTCATATACTATTGGCACAGCTGGCATAACAGATCTGAAACATCTTGAACACACTGCAGCATCCTCAATTTCACCTTTTTGTAAATTATGTCAGAAGAGGAACATTTTTTACCGTTTTAGTCTACAAAATTATATATATTTTTAAATTAAGCGTCTTGCCTCCAGAAGAATCAGGGAAAGGATAGTAGAACAAAATTAAGCTGTTTTCTTCAGCAACTGTATTGAAAGAGATCAAAGCTTTAATTTTGGAAACTATGGAAAGTTTCAATACCTCAGAACTGAGATTTGGAGGCATCTCTAACATGACAAAAGTACAATAACTTACCAGGATCCTTAAGATGTTCTCTTCCAGGAAGGTCATCAGCATTAATATCTCCTAAATCACCAGTTTTAGGGTCAATGGATGCTTGGGAAAGCTCATTTTCAAAAGCTTGAATCTCCTCAGCACTTGCTGTACGTTCCAAAGACTCTGTAAACACTCTTATAATTCCATCACTGAATGGAAACATTCAAACAGAAATACTATTTGAAATGTCCACCTGGTTACATACATCCTAATGGTGACTTCTATGTCATGAGAAACCAATATTATTCTAACTACCCCTCCTGTGGGAATATAACAGAAGCTTGGTGATGAGGATTGTAAACACGCTCAACTGAGCTGCAGCTGGGGTGTTGAAAAAACACATGTATCATACTAATTGTTGTTTAGTTTTGTGTACTTGA
This sequence comes from Strix uralensis, assembly GCF_047716275.1. Lineage (NCBI taxonomy): Eukaryota > Metazoa > Chordata > Aves > Strigiformes > Strigidae > Strix > Strix uralensis. The sequence goes on along the minus strand of NC_134012.1, from coordinate 20,387,679 downwards.
CAGGTACAGTATCTCTGGTTAGATAACACAGGCCTGTGATAGACTTGGAGGCACCCTATTGAACATGCTTGAGATTCCTGCAGTGCTGTGGGAAAGATGAAAGCACAGTGGAAAACTATGCCTGTGAAAATCTGACATACAAGCAAAGGCAGCAGGATCAGGATTTTTTTCTTCTTCTCTTTCTCACTAGCAAGTACCGAGCTCTGCAGTGCCTGCGTGCCTGCTTCTGTGCCTCTGCCCAGGTGCTGCTGCAGAGATCCCCAGGGTCATGAGGTAACAAGAATAAGTTTACTCTTTCCATTTCATCCAATAGTTTTGTGGTTGTTCCTGCATCCTGCCTATGCTGGCTCACACACCTTCCAATTATTTTTAGGAAAGAAATTTGCTCTCATGCTAAAAACACCCAGAGGAGAATTTAAGCAGGTAACCCCTATCTGTAGTATAATTTTAAAATCAAGGTAGGACATGCCTATCAAAAGGGTTCTTAATAGAGTACCTGTAAGGCCATTCTCAGTCTATTCATGGTTTACCACATTCCCAAGGAACTCACTCAACCTCTGTGATTCACACAACAAAAGAATGACTTTTTGGATGAAGTACAGCACATAAATTTAATCCCCACACACACTTTGATGGCTGTATTTTTAAATATAGATGAAACTGATATCCAAAGTGATGCTTGAAATTTCATTAAGGGTTTGCAGATTTATATCTAAAAATACACTGGGAGTAAAACCTGGATACCTTGCACCAACTACGATGTCACCATTGTCTAACACACAGCAGCACCATACAGACTGAGCTGGGAGTCTGATTGTTTGAACACATTCCCCTTGTTTCCAGATTCTAAGAGATCTGTCCTCTCCAGTAGTTACAAAATCTGAAAAGAAAAAGATATAAAAATATTTAAGATGTATTTTTACTGTACTGTATAATAAATGCCATTCTGCAACTGGGTATTTAAAAATTAGAACAGTAAAAGAACATTTCTACAACTTAATACTTCTCTCAACTTCAAGAAGAGAGCTAAAAGAAAGCCACCACTCAGTTGTCTTCTCAAAAAAAAAATTAAAAGTGCATAAACTGCTGACTGAGCCAGACAGGGAAAGAAATTATGCTTAAGACAAAGAAAAGATTCCTTCCTCTTTTCAAGAGTTTAAATGAAGAACTTTCATCAATTTTGTAACCATCACTGTTTTATCTTACACTATACTTGCATAGCTTCACATTTGTTTCAAATCCAGATTTTTGCAAGGTACGTCTTGCATAAAGCTCTCTCAAAAGTCCATATAATGTAAATTTTAAGGCATAAGAGATTTATGACATACACACCCACCAATACACGTGCACTTTACCTGTTGAACAAATGTGCAATTGTCCCATACACCTCACAAAGCTCACTCACTTGGAATTTCTTCTGTAACTGTCTGCAACAGTTAGTTCTGAACCTCGAAACCTCTAATTCTGAAGACGAATGCAATTAACCCTCACACATAAAATTCTTAACCTGAACTATTTATAACATAGATGTAGATACTTCACAGAAAGTTTTCAAACTACATTATCTCAAACCAGTAAGCCACACATTACCATTTTAGTAGTCTGCAACAGTTCTGAAATACAGGTGGCAACCTAGATGATAGTTTTGCCTGTTGCTTTGCCAAAGTTTCACTTAAGCAAAATCCAGGACCCTTCATCTCACCTACTGACAAGATCAATTCTACCACAAGTGGGATTTGAGGACAATCACAGTATTTTTAAAAATTATTTATGCTAAAGGAAAGAAGTAAATTAAACATGACCCAAGTTCTTTAGTTGTGGCAGCTCCACAGAACACCCACCTTGTCATTTCATTTTGGAAGAATGTTGGGTAACAGTCACAAAAATAATCCTACCTTTACACTGAGGGAAGACAGAGATGCTATATATATAATTTGTATGTCCATAATACACCTGCAGACACTCGCCAGAGATCTGCCATCTTCGAACACTAGCATCATTAGCACAGGAAAGGAATTCCATTTCACTGAGAATAGCTAAACCTCTCACACAATCTTCATGTCCTTTATAAAAGAAAGGAAAAGTTTTAATGTAGCATTATACCATTTCCATTAGCAGCAGTATACCATTTCAATTTAGTTCACATCTAAATCCTGGCAACCAATCTTCATTATGGGAACAATTTAAAAAAAAAAAAAAGTAATTCATTGCTCAATATTCTCTGAGAAAAAAAATCTAATTGTTTTAAAAGTGATGTGATTTCTGGCCATACAACTTGAGACTTCAAAAACCTTGCCTAAAAATTGCTCAATTTATCTACGGTTTTGTCGAGTTTTTATTCTGTTCTCTTTTTAAAAGAGCACATGACCCATGACCCTGATGAAATTGCAGCAACATTTACCAGTGAATGTTCTTCCACATCTGCCTGCCTTCCACAGTTTAATAGTTTTGTCAGCTGAACCAGTCAACATTAATCCCTGTTCAGGCAATATTTTCACTGCCCATATTGCAGCTGTGTGACCCTGCAAAAAAATCAACATTGTTAGGCTTGTCAGAATCAAATTTGGAGTACCTATTTTACATTCATGAAGAGGAACTTCATACCTGCAATGTCATCATACACCTGTCATTCAACCAGACCTTGGCTGTTGCATCCCATGATCCACTTAATAACGTGCCAAATTTCCCAGATGAAAGGCTGCAAACTGGAATGAACATTCAAATCAGCATTGACAAGTTTCCTGCATTGCCACCAATTTAAAGAGATTTATTTAAGGAGATTTACTTGGTATTAGTATCATATCTAGTGTTAAGGAGTTTGGGGAAGAATTAAGTGGAACTGTAGTTGCACTGCAAACTAGAAAGGAATTGCTTAAAACTCTCTTCACTTTAGATTACAAATTTTCACATCTTTTTGCCATTCACATTTTGAAATTTCTCTTAGTATCAGAGCTCTTCTCCTCAGACTAGAACATTGTCATGGTTTAACTCCAGCCAGCAACTAAGCACCATGCAGCCGCTCACTCCCTCCTCCCTCCCTGTGGAATGCAGAGGAGAATCGAAAAAAACACTCATCACTGGTCTCCACTTTGTTATCAAGCCGTTGACCGCAACTCTTTGAGTGTGATCATCCAGCCAGTTCCCAGACAAACATGTATTAGTTTATGTCCTCAAGAGCAGTATTTTGTACAAAAAATACTTAGGTTATCATCTTGGAAGGCAAAATACTTCTACCAAGAAATTGTGGTGACATTAAAAGATTTAACAAAAAGATAATCTGCAAATGCTCAAGTAATACACAGGTGTAAAACTGAAGACACACAGTACTAATAAGGTTTACTAATAAGTTTACAAAAAGAGCAAGTTATAGAGAGTAGTACCCTCTCCATCTAATGGTTCATAGCAGGAAAGTATGGGTTTATGTTTCTTGCTTCTGTGACTCCACACTGAGAACTGGACAGCATTCTACCCCTGTCACTTCTCATGTCCTACTTTTTCCCCACTTTAAAACAGATTTTACAATTAATGTAATTTGACTTTTTTTATTGTTTTATATTACTACAAAAATTGCTAGAAATACTTTTGTGTAGGGGAATCTATAACTCCTCTAGAACACCTCATCCCTTTTTACATGTCTGGAGGGAGCATGTCACATGTCATTTTAACCATTCATCTCTCCCAGGTTTCTGATAAAGTACATAAGCCATTCCATGCCTCCTTACACAATGACATTTCTTTCTCAAAGAAAGCTGAGAGGTTTATAATACAAGAATGAATTTTAGGTGTCCTAAAATTCCAGGGTATTTTCAAACTGGTCTCCACAACCATTCTTTAACACAGTTAAGAAAAGCCCCAAAACCTCCAAGACTTGAAATTATTTCTGACATCCTATAATTACATGTAAGACAGTTCAAAGGTCTATTAAATACTAGATCAGCACAGGAAAAGAAAAACTTAGTATGCTAATATGAAAATCGCTGAATGTTTTATTACATAGCTGAAGAAAAGGCATGCAAAATTGGGTTTAATACGTCACATGTTGCACTGACCTGACTAAAGTTGGCTTTTAGTCTTTACCGTGTATTTAAAGCACCAATTAATATTAGATCTCCATCTAGGTAACAAAATGGGCAGTGAAAGTTCATTTATTTGGGAAGTTGACTTTTCCTACTTTTATCAACTTTGACACAAAAATCAAGCTTAATACATGGAGAACTAAATTACTGCTTCTTAAAAACACAAATCTTGGCAAAAGGGTAATCATTCTGCAACTTGTGTGTTCACACATACAGCAAAAGCTCAAGCATTCTTCAGCATACACTTGGAAGTCGTTGCAATGAACTGTCACTACAAGAATTGAGATTATAAAATCCTATTTTGCAGAGGCCATAATTAAATAGTTCGCTATGTTAAATACCAAAGAAATAAAAATCGAGTTTTATAACTTTAACCTAATTTCCTCTCTAACAAATAACAACTTTTATGCAACAAACTCCAAAATAAAATGACTACATACCTGTGTTCTTATGACCCTTAAGGATGTAAAGAGGAGCTGGGTTATCAACTGTGAAAATGCAAATATTATGATCATTGCCACCAGTTGCAATCAGCCCACGAGGATAGAGGTCACTTGGAGGTATGATGCACACACAAGATACAAAATTTGAGTGGCCACTCATACAGTGCATTTCAGTAAAACCCCTGTTAAGACTAAACATACACGATAATCAGTTCAGGGTCATAACAGAAACAGTATTTATTTGAGGCACTGAATTACAACAGGTGTTTTATACTCCAACTTTTGAATTAATAACTATGCTTGCATTGTGCTGAATAAATACTATGGATGATGCAGAATGAATTAAAAACTTAAGAGAAAAATTATATCCCAGTATTCCAGCCCAGTAAGCAATATTTAATGCTTTCCAATTGTTTTTCAGTAATGGTAGGCCTGAAAGGACTTAGTTTTGGTTTTCCTTGTTTATTCGCAAAACTATGCCCCATTTGATCACAAGTAGTTATAGTCTGCCTTTATGAAATCTTTTGCTGTCTCAAGACTCAAATATGTATCCCAATACACCCTAAAATAACAGTGCACATAAATGAAGAAAGTCTACTGCCTGTCAAATCATTTCACTGGCTCTTAATTAGGAGCACTGTAGAGGTTTGATAGCTAAATAGATTATAACTGATCCAAGCAGCACCCTTATTTCTTCATCACGATCCAGAGTCAATAGTTATAGCATTAACTGGAAAAAGCTACTCATCCTGATGCAATAAATGGGTGGCTTGTGGTGCTGTTGGTTTGGGGTTTTCTCTTCTGTCTGTTCCCCCCCCGCCCAACAACCCAACATAACCGATCATACCACATTGTCATCCTTCATACTCTAATGCTTGGAAAGCTTGGAGGGTGTAGAGAAATCATGATACTCTTCTAAAATTGTGAAACACCTTTACTGCTTAAGGTACAGAGAACAAATGAAGGTAACATATTTGTGTGTAAAAAACCAAAAGTTACATACAGCAGTTTGCTTACCCACTGAACCCTGCCTACTGTAATCCCAGAGTCTTCAAAGTAGAGAGAGATAATCATTACCAGCGCTATGACTCTGTGTTACTCATGTCTTCCTCACACAGCTCTCAAAAATTATGGGTTAGAACTAGACTTCCTTTCCTGCAATAAATTTCTGTGCAGTTTAACAAGTTTCTCCCCTTGTGATGAGAGATTTAACAAGACACAATGAGATTAGTCTTCCCTCCCCTCAATTGCAGAGCTAGAGACACCAATTTAAACACACGTGTGAGCATTCTGACAAATTTACCAGTTATCTCTGTTTCACTGGAAGGCAGTGGAAAGAATATCCATGCCTAGCAACTTCAGAATGCATTTCACAATTTAAAACTATAGACAGGTGAGGAGATATATCCTGTGCCTTCCTATAATACCTTATCTCTCCACCATCTCCTACTCACATTGCTTAGCAGCACCTCTTCTGGTCACAATATGCAAAAAAATTCACTGACTGAAATCAACAAGACAAATGCAGTAGGAGACAAGCCCGTACAACATAAGTATCAGAAAATAATGGTTTTTCTTCCTTTTCCAGTATCTTCGTGTATTTAAATTTTCTGTGCAGTTTTTGGTTCATTTTCCATTTTATGTTCAAAGAAGGCGGCTTAGGAAGGGCAAGAAAAGAGTTTTCTGAAAATATTCAAAACATATCGTCTCGCTGTCAAAAATACAGCACTGTTACTTAGCAGGACTACTTTGGTATTGAATATCAAAAGGTGGAAACCACATCAATACCACCCGGAAAAAAAAGACGCCCAGATTTACAGACATGATTAGCGTCTGTAAAGCACGCTAAAAATATCGACATATGGTTAATTATTTGAGCAAATACAGCCTTCCCCAAAAGCTGGCGCGCAAGCGGCAATGCCAACGCCTCAGCCATCCGCACACTCAATAAAACGGCTCCAGAAAACAGACCCTCACCGCCACGCACAACCCCCCAGGCCCCCGCCGCTCCAGCCGGCAGACCCAAGAAAGGTCACGGCCGCGGGGACCGACCCGGCGGGGCACGGGTGGGGCCCCGGCGGTTACACCTCCGCGCCTTCCTCCCGCACTGCGCCGCCCAGGCCCGCCCAGCGCCGGCGGCCCTGCCGACGAGGGCTGCGGCCCGGCACTCACCCGTCAGGAGCCCAGAGCCGCGCAGTTCGGTCCCGGGAGACGGACACGAAACCGCCCTGGGGGAAGAGGCCGCGGGTCAGGCCCCGCACGTCCTGCCCGTGCCCCACTAGGGAGCAGCGAAGCCGGTACGCGCCGCCCTCGCCCGCCATGGCGGGAGGCCGCCGAGCTGTCCTGACACAGCAACTATCCCCTCCGCCTCCGCCGCCGCCGCCGCCGCCGCCGCCACAGCCGCTACCGGAAACCACCAAGCGCCGCGCCGGAAGAGGCGTGGCCGGGCCGGCGCGGGGCCGTGAGCCTCCCCGTCCCTCCGGCGGGCTCCGCGCCCCGGGGCGGGGCCGCCGCTCTCCCGTGGCGAGGCGCCCTGGGGGGGGTGGAGTCGCCGCGGGCCGCGGCGGGCGACGGCCCCGGGGCGGCCGGAACGAGATTTCTGGATCTCGCGATAGCAGCCGGGCGCCGCGCTGGTTGGCTGGGCGGTTGCTGCGATACCTGCTCTGCAGTCGACGGACGCTTAATGGCGGCGGGGAGGCCGGTGAGAGGAAGGGGCTGCTGCCGGCCGGGAAGCGGGTCCCGCGCCTGTCTGCGGCTCCGCGGAGCTTCCCGCTTCTGTAGCGAGGGCCATTGGCGCGGCTACCTCCGCGCCTCTCTGGCTTCAGACGCCCTCAGCCTTTCGGGGCCGGGTTGTTAGTGCCCCGGGGGAACACGGGTGCTTCCTGTCTCTTCAGGTCGTGGCCGACAGTATCGCCGTCCCACAGGCGCCTCCGAGAAACTGCCTGGCAGCGTCAGCGCATCTCTGTACTGCGTCTGGCCAGGAACTCACGGGGCTGGTGCGAGCTGCCAGGATTTGTCAGGGGTAGCGCAGTCTGGGTTTGCATTGGTGACGGGTGATGCCCGAAGGACTCTCTCCAGATAACCCCAGTGGGTATTTGCGGCAGCTGTTAACCGGTTTGTTTCATGAGAAAGAGACTGGAATTCTGTGGGCAGATGCTGAAACAATAAATGCCACAGGAATTACGAGGAGTTATCTGTTTAACAATATAAACTGAGGACTGACTACGCGCTGAAAAGGGACTGCTGTCTCGCCTTACTCATGGACCTTCTGTGGTCCTTTCTGAGCACTGTCTCGTACCATGCTTTTCCAGTAAGCAAGTGATTCTAAAGAAAACTAAACTTCTTTTAATACGGGGAAGAATTAAGCTTTAAAGAGTTAATCTCTGGTAGTTTTGAAGAACTTGTGCAAATTAAAGGACTGTTTCTATCCTTCCCAGAGAGAAGTTCAAAAAGGAACAAATATGGCCAGCAGTCACAGACCTCCAATAGCTCGTCCTTCTTCAAGAGCAGGAATAGGGTTGACTGCAAGGCCTACCTCTTCATCAAGGACTCCATCAGCACCCAGAATAGGAACAGGGGTATGAAAATGTTTAACATTAACTTCAATATATTTAGATTTTTATCCTTTTTTTTGGTTGCTTTTTAGTATCGTAACTGGAGTGATAGTTTCTCAGGAAGCATTTTAAGATTTTAGTTTTGTAGAGAATTTTATTTTCTAATTTTGAGTGAAAGGGGTCAAGGAGGTCTTGCATCAAGAGTTCACCTGGGAGACCTTAATAGCATTAATGTTGCAGACAGGGAACAAGGAACAGCTCAAAGGTGATCTCTTACACTTCTGCAGCAGACATTTGACTGAAGCTTTGTTTCCCTGAAGAGATATAAATGCTAAAGATAATTATAGAAATAGTATTGAGACTAACTTGAATTTTTAATTGCTTTGGCAATTGCATAAGGATAATAAATTCCTAATTTGGAGTTGGGAGGTTTGTGTTTTGTTTTTATTATAGATGCCTCCTAGTACATCAAGACCTGGTTCTCGTGGTGGTTCTTCGACTACTGGAGGAGTCTTATCATCTCAGATTAAAGTAGCAGACCGTCCAGTTACTCAACAGGGATTAAGTGGAATGAAAACTGCAATGAAAGGTATTCTTTTACTGAAATTAGCTATCAAGGTCTCTGCAAACATTTTAAAGGAATATTTAGGTTTTTAAAGGAAAACTTTTCATTGCCAAATTAACTGCAGAATGAATAGCTTATGATTAACAGGAGTAGGAGAAAGGAAGATTAAAGCATCCCTCTTATTGTCTTTGCTCTTGGCAGTCAGAAAATACAAAAGCTTTTCTGTGCCTGAGCTGTCTGTAAAAATCATTCAAAATAATAGAACAAGATAAATTGTGTCTTCTCCCATCACTGCAGAATAATTAAAATACTGTGTTATATAGTAACTATTTATGTAGCTGAAAAAGTAATGTTTGTCTTCACAACAGTCTAAAATGAATTTCTGCCTTCATTTGTTTTAATGAGCTAAAATCTGTTTAAGAACACAGAAGGTGGCAGTTCTTTGCCTGCAAGTTCTGCAGATTGTTTCCATAATTTACAGTTCATAGAAATTAGTTGGTTTTTAACAAAATATCATCTTACTCTTCTTTGTCAGGTCCTCAGAGACAGATAATGGATAAAACATACTACCTTGGACTGCTGAGGTATGTCTTAACATCATATTCAAACTGCAGAAGGTTTAGTGCTCTGTTCCCTTTGTGACATGAAGTTTGTTGTGCTTAACAATAGCATGGGATAAGTGGTGTTCGCTTACAATTAAATCTGTCCTGTTATAGGACTTAAGGTCATTTTGCATATAGTTTGTAGGAGGAAAGGAATCTTATGCTTATGTGCAAGTACAAGTAGATTCCTTTGACATTTTGTTATTAAGCTTGCTAAGTTACACTCCCACATCATTAGAAAAAGGAAGGTCAGTGATTTTTGAGCTTCCACCTGTAACACTTGATAGGTCTGATAGCTTCATTAGTACGAAGTAGCATCACAAACTAAGCACTTTTTACTGTATGTCTCCGGTGGTTTACTTGGATTATACATTGAGCTAACACTGACAAAGGCAAGGCCTTGCAGAAACTGTATTACATTCTCTACTTTTGTCAGTTGATCATATTGTGGTGTTGAATAAAATGTTGAATAAATATGATTTTGTTGAATAAAATCAGTCCTAAAAGATGCCATTTTAAATGTGGATTGTATCCACATTCTGTGAAATTATTTTTTTTCCTGTCCATTTGAGAATAATTCACATCTGTTTCACCAGCAGGGACCAAAAGCTAATTAAAACTTTTATTTCATATCCAGGTTTTCTAACAACTTCTAAGATCCTATCTGATAGAACCACTCTGCTTTTTTCCTCATTTGTCCAGCTCTTCTTTGAAATACTGATTTGAAACATGGTGCAGTGCAAGAAAGAGATACTGACTGCACATCTCCTGTAGTAAAATATAATTTCTATCTGTGTTTTAGTTGTAACTTCAAATGTTAATGATTCTTTTTTGTTTATTTTTTTCAGAAGCAAAACAAATGAGCTCACAACAGAAATTAACAAGCTGCAGGAAGAAGTAGAAATGTACAAGCAAGAGAAGGCTGTCTATTTGTCATATGAAAAAAGGTGAGATTTATTGCAGGTAATGCAGAGCTAACATTCTCAGTCATGAGACTATTCTTGGGTATTTTGGAGGCTTCCAGGAACCGTTAAATAATCGTTTTTATCATTTTATTTTTACATATACAAATCTTTCCACCTTAAGTTTAACTTTTTGTTTTGTATTTAGGGCAGAGGCTTTAGCTGGTGAAATCAAAGAATTTCAAGGTCAGCTAGCAGACTACAACATGGTATGCTGTTTTTTTATCTTTTTTTATTGACATTGCTCTGTAAAGATGTACTGGTTAATACTGCCTTTTATTCAGTTATTGGAAAGGAAAAAGATGGAAACTAAGAAAAACATAAAAGAAAAAAAGGAAGTATAAAATACGTTAGGAGAAGCAGTTGCATATGGATTTAAGAAATTACTGCTGCATAATATTTGTGGGTTTTATACAACTACATATAATGATGATTACTTCTGGAAACTGCATGTATTCTATTCAGATTCGCAAATCATGGTTTTTCTATTTGCAGTAATAGAAAATCGCTATGTTTTCATGAGTGCTTTGTGAGTTGGTACATATTGGTCCGATTCTTTTCTGTGTAATTAAAAAAAGGGAGAGCAATAACAAGTTGGAATTCTGTCTCATTTCAGGTTGTGGATATACTTAACACCAATATGGATATGGCAGAAGTTATTCGAGACTACAATATGGTAAAAATTATGTTGTTTGCTATGTTAGAACAGTGAAATGGTGTGTGTCACATTCTTGGTGCTTTAAATGTATGATATATCTAAAAAAACATAGCACTAATTTAAAACTTACCCATTTTTTCCAGTTAAGCATAATATTTGCAACATATTTGTAGTGGGACAATTGTCTGAAGTGTTGCGTTAACAGCCCCATGATACCTTGTATTTTAGATCTGAAAAGGGTGTCATCCCAACCCAAATTATGAGTGTTAAAATATCTTCTTTATTTGTCTTGGGAGCATAGAACACTAGTCTTATGAAGTGCAAATACACTGGACTCCACTGCCTTGTAAAGCTGCCTGGTCTTCTGGAAATGTAGTTCTCTTTTTGTCTTCTGCCTTTTAAATTACTCCAGTGTAATAAATATTAAGTATGTCTCTGACATGGCCAATCACAAAATCAATGAGCTTTGTTCTTCCTTTACTTTCTTTATTTTCTAACATAGATAGAGTGTTCCTCTAAGTATTAAGGCATGAGTGGCATTAAGCATGTTCCATTTCTTGTGATCACTTTGCCCATAAGCAAAAGAAACTAGTTTTAGAAAAGGTTATTTTGGTAGCTTGAAAAACCACCTGAGTATTTCTCCGTCGAAACAATATTTTTTTTTTCCCTGCATTTGATTGAAAAATGAAGTCACAATTGTCCGTGTCATGAATGCTTTGCAAGTGTTACATTTTCATTCTGTCTGTAGGCTACTGTAGATCCCACAATAATAGTAAGTGAATTGATTTATTACAAACTTGATTGTATTTCTTTTTCAAACTTAGAGATGCCGTCTTACTTCCTTTGGTTTCCAGTGGAAGACTGCAATTTCAGAAGGTCTTTCCTCAGTATCAACTAATAAAAAACTCTGGAGCAGGCAGCCTCTGCTGCTTCTTCCTCTACTGCATTCTGAGCAGCTTCTTGCTCATTTAAAGGAAACTTTGAATTTGTGTATAAAATCTGTTTATTATTATATATTATATCAAAATATCTTTTTTTTTTTTAAAGTTAAAGGTTCAGAATGACCGAGATGCTCAGAGCGTGGATAAAATTTTCACAGAAAGACAAACGTAAGTACAATGTATGCTTCTCCAAATCATGTTACGTATACTTCTCCAAAGCTGTTAAAATCATAACTGAACTTCACAAAATTGAGGTGTTATCTGATTCAGAAGTTCCTTAATAGTGCGATGCATGCCACAAGTGATACCTGAGTAATTTCAAGACGATACATCAGTGCCAGGCTACAGCTGTTGTTCCTAGCTTTAAAGTCTTCTGAGTAACTGCTGTGGAGATACTTACCATGTCATTCAGGGGGAGTTAGGTGGCAATGGAGACTACTGTCTTTTGGCAACCTGCTGTCAAGGGTCCTGCATTTTGGAGGTTATATTGTAGAGTAGCAGAGTGGGGAAAGCAACAAGGAGTGGGAACTAGAACCGAGATTCCTGTCTGATAAGGTAGGGGGTGTGTGGAGGGGAAGATGAGGACAGTGAGATGCTTGCAGTAAGAATTTGTAAGCCATGAGAATGACTTGTGTAGTGATAGGCTGAGAGGGTGAGTTTCTGAGATGTTTTAGGGACAGGAGATGCTTAGGAGAAAAAGATACGATCCTGCTTGTTGCCAGTAAAAGCAATCTCAGTGATGAGATTTCCTGTATAAATAAGCACTTTTTAAAAACAGTTTACGATTTAATAATAAGTCACTTTTCAATAATACTGCGGTTTTCAATAGCTTGCACATCTGTCTATTCTATCCATGAAGGCATTTTTAAGTGTTAAAAAAAATATGAAAAGACTTGGTTCAGTAGCAAAATAAGGCATAAATGCATTAGATATGTGGTAATGATAATTTATTGTACTGCATGTAGACACATTTAAGGGAATGGAGCAGTTGGTCTTTCTTGCTCTGCTAATTCAGGTAAAAAAAACCCAACAATGCTCTGTTCTCTGATTCTGTTAGTTTTGCCTGATAGACTGCTGAGCTGTGACACCACTGGTTTGGATTCACTCCCCAGTCTAGTTGTGGTCTGCTTCAATATTTTAGAGAAATTATTTTTCCTTTCTGGACTTCTTCACAATTAAAGCATTAGTGATTATGACAACTTCACAAGCTGCTTTGTAAAGACTTGTTCCTGTTAAGTAATATACAGCAAGCTCTCCCCCTCCCCACCATAAGTAACCAAATAGGTTTTTATAAAAGGTGGATTATGAGTATTTTTAGCATGTTTTGAAATATTTGTTGTGCCACTAATGCATGCACATCACGACATTTTTTCATTTTGTGATTCATGCATCAGTATCTTGTTATGAATTTGATGAGATGAAAGGAGATGGATTGCTTAGCTTCATTTTCTATTGTACATAAGTAGCGTAATACGGAAGTACAAGTTTTGAAAAGTCAGTTCAACATCCATTGTTTAAGACGTTAACTCTCCTCAGTCACATAAGAATCTATGTATTTATCCTCAATAAATCCATCTTCCCCAGGCACAAATGCATGAATTTTCTCAAATATTACTATGGGATCCTCGTTGTTTGTATGCGATACTGTAGGAAAAGAACTCATGTCAGCTGAGAACTCCTGTTCAGACATCTCTGAGTCATGTTCTTCCAGGCGACGGTGACTGTAGCTGATGAAATAGTGGTACCATGTTGGGCATTTTATAGCAGTAAAAATCAGGAGTGTAGTGCTTACGACAAACCCTAGGACACCCGCTAGGAAGGTCCAACTTTTGCCAAGAAGTGGTAACTCTTTAAAACAGGAAAAAAAGAAGAGTCATCTTCATGAGGAATACTAGCAAGAACTCTAATATGAATTTTTTCATACTTAAATTGAGAACTCACAAAATAAACAATGATAGGGGAATTTACTAAGCATCTCCAAAGCTCTAGTAGAGTGTTGTCGCTATGTTATTAGAGAGTCAGAAACATCACTCAGACCAAAAATGCATGTACAACTCTATTTCCTAGCAATATAAATCCATCATGCATATTTATGAAAAGTAATAGTTTCAAAGTCAGATAAAGTTCTGGGGACATACAAAAGATTAAATAATCTTTTTTTTTCAAAATTTAAATTCCAAGATTGGGCTTTGTAAAAAGCAAAACAGTAATTGACTTCAAATTCTATTTCCCAGGCTTAAATTTCTGTACAGTGATGATGTCTGCACCCTAAAATATTACATTTTTTGTTTGGCATATCCTTTCAATTGTATTTCTTTTATAATAAAAATTTCAACAGACTGTAGTTGCAAGTAGTCTTCATTTAGAAGCTGATTTTTGTATTCTAGCCACTGTCCAAAAATAGATTATAGCTGCTACAGCAGAAGTAGTGTGTGGCAGTGGTGGCTTACAATTTGTGTACGTATTTGGAGATTGATATTGCTTCTGCTTTAGCCAGAAGCAAGAAGTAAAGCATTTCAGTATGGAAGAGTGGAGAAGAACATTAATTTGCATGTAAGAAAAAAAAAAAAATTGACTTTACCAAAAGAAGAGCTGGAGTGTTACAGAGTGGTGATGAAAAGTAAGGAGACTATCACGGAAATTTTCAAAGAATATGGGATGTGCACATCCATGTCCTTTACACTGAATACAGTTGAGGGCAGGAGTAAATTAATAGGCTCACTCTTTCACATTTTAAGACGACAGCTATGTCTAGAAAGCAATTAGTTTGGAAGAAGTATTTGATTTTTTTTGCTAGTTTTTTTAGGCAGAGATCTGGACAATTATCTGAATTTCAAGCCTCTGAAATTTCATCACGTTTGTAGTATCATTTGAGAATTCAGGTGTGATTTATCCATTTTGAACATGTATTCCGTACACATTCACCATAGTCTGTGTACACTATACCAAAACGTGGAAATACGCATGTTCTGTAGCCCTGGCTTTTATGGAAGAGTTACAGTGTACTAGGAATACAAAACAATATGAAATCGTGGAATGGCAAATCAAACAGCTTGTAAGCCGTAAAGCAAAACATGAGTATATTACCCGCATGTGTTCCATTGTTTCCAGTGATGTTGTTTGGAGTCAAAGCTGTTAGTAAGGCACTACTTTTAAGCATAATGACAGAATTGGAAGTTATAGTGTGTTCTGAAGAAGCTTTTTCAATTTTGCAGTCCCCTGTTTGGATAGCTGCTGTCATGATGGAGAATTTTTCCATGGTGGATGGAAATATACATGTAGTGTTGTCTTCATTTTCTGTGAATGTGAGCAGTGGAAAGGCTATGAAATGTTGTCAATTAATTGGCACTCCAATTAAAAAAAAAAGATCATGCATAACTAATGTATTACTGCAAAATACAGATAAGATGATGATGGATATTATCCAGACCAGAAAAAAACAAGATAAGGCTGTTTGATATAAAAAAGTATGAAATGCTGCTCTTACCAAAACTTACCCATTGTCACATTGGAGGCAGTTAGCCATATCTGTAAATCAAGGAGGTCACAGGAGCAGGTCCATGGGTTTCCAGCTAAAACAATTCTAATCAATTTAAAAGATGATTTTATATTCAAAGATTTCAGAAAGTTATACTGTAGATTTAAAACTGTCAGACTTTTTAGCGAAGTAAATACATCTGAATCTAGTTGAGTAATTTTGTTATAGGATAGATTCAACACTGACAGCTGATTTAATCCTGCAAATGCTGCTTTATGAACTCTGCTAATATGATTGTTGCTGATATCCAGAATTACAAGTTTTGTCAGATTGCAGAAGCTGTCATTATACAGTATAGTAATCATGTTTTCATTCAGATAAAGTTCAGTGAGGTTAATAAAACTTTGAAGAATCTCTTTGTCACTATCTTTTAAAATAATATTATTATTTTTGAGGCTTAATTTAGTAATGTTTCGGAAAAGGTTAGTGGGGATATTAGAGAGGTTCTTTCCAGACATCTCACAGGTGACCTGTTGAATAAAAGAGAATGACAAAAATTAAATACTGTAGGGAAGTCTGGTGATGAAGGAGTTTGTGATGTCTGTTAGGGGCATGAAAAAGCTTTATTGTATTTTTAATGCCACCACTTTAAAAGAAAAGTTATACTGCTTTTCATGCAATTTTATTTATGTTCTTCTTAATATATTCATGGTCTGGTGATACAGGGGATTGAATCATCCGAGTGTATAGAGACCGTAAGTTCCAGATCACTTAGTGCTTAAACTCTTTTTGAGATGAAACGATTTTTATGTGATGATCATCCAAAATATAACCACTTTGGCATACTATTTTGGAATTAGTAAAGCTGTCTGTTTTAGAATTCTATGTAAAGGTTGACTGAGTAGAAAAAGGATTCCTTTCCCACATGACCTGGAATGAAGGTGTCACAGAGGAAGCAGATTCAAGGCTGCAAATTAATTCACACGTGCTTTTTCAAATGTTTTGTTTTAAAACCAGCTATATTTACTCTTGAAGCAGATCTTCAACAATACATTTAGTATATATTTTTATTATAAATATGGCACTTAATGTTGTTTTTCTGGATTGAAGTTTAGCATAGCTTCAGTCTTTTCAGGTTTGAGAGTGTTTACTCTCAGTACCTTGAAACATTTTTATTTTCTGAAAAGAGTAGATTTCTTAATATGTATGCATCACTGCAGACTATGGTTGAGTGTCAAGATACTTGAACTGGCTTTAAAGGAGATTCCAAGTACTGGAAACAGATTGGTTGTGTTATCCCTCTTCCTAAATAAGTAGCCTGTGTTCAGTTTGTTACTGCTGTGACCAGATTGAGTCTAGATAGCTTATTTAAAACCGAATGTGGGTGGAGTGCCCTTTCTATACTGTGTGTACTCATTGTGTGGTTTTTTTGTTCTTCATGTTTGTACCAAAGATGAACCAAGCAGTAGGTACAGTACTGGACCTGTAGGCAGTGAGTTAGAGCAAATAGTGCAATACCAGTTTTATCATTTGACTGTTAATCAAGATTTCTTCCTTCCCTTCCATTCCCCAATAAATGCAAAATGCATTAAATTAATCTCTGAAAAAAACCCTTTAAAATTTCTTATATACATTTGGACCTCACTTGGGCAACTTCAAACTCAATAGATCTCCAACTTGAGCAGTAGTTGGCCTTGTCCAAATAAACTGTTGCTTTTTATGTCTATTCCAAAATGATGTAAAGATAAAGGAGGCATTCTGGTTGACTGCAGAGAGATTTGACTAAGATATAAAACCATCTCAAATATGTTTCAGTGTTATTCATGCACTTACAATGACTGCCAGCAGCTAATTGTCCATTCCACAGAAAAATATGTCTTTATTTGTTTCTATGTGCTTCTTTCTTCAGGAATTCTGTGTTTATAAGGTAGTTTTTAAAATGCCTTTAGCTTCTAGTGTATCTTTCAAAAATAAGGGTAATTTACATACATAGAAAACTTACAGTTTGAGAAGTAATGTTGCAGTCAGCAGTGACTGGATTCAAAAACAGTGTTCCAGCCGAGATCACAAGCCAAGAGAGTTTCATGTTTACAGCCTAGTAAAGAACAATACTTTTGTATACCAGGACCCAAATACCACTGTCCTCTGTAGTGGTAGTTTAACAGATTAATAGATACACTTATTTCAATGATAATTTAATAATTTTTTTCTGCATAAATACTATGAAATGTAAAATTAAGAGGAAAAATATAGGTTATCAGAATTAACGCATTCAGCTTTCACGGTATTGAGCCAAACCTAAAGTCCAGTGAGCAGACTGTATCAGCAAATAGAAAAAGGATTGATTAGACAAGTTCATAGCAGTTTCATAAATATGTAAAACGAATAGGCAGGGATGTACTGTTTAATATCCTTGTTAAAGCAGTTATGAGTGCTGAAAGACTATGATAGGAGTAAACTGCAGAACATATTCAGGCTTGTATATTCTCCCTAAATTTCTCTTGTTGCCACTGACAGAGGCTGAATACTGTACTAGATGGGTTGATTTATCCAGTCAGATTTCTCTTATGTTCTTATGTAAGTTATTCAGCGTTTCTTGTGAATTTTAATTAGTAGATTGATCTTCTAATATCTTTATTATCCATAATATAACATATATTATATGACATAAACCTGCACCTCTGTATTATGAAGGTGTAGCTGTGGCTCTGATCTTTGGAACTAAGCAAACATGGTTCAATCTCTTCTGCTGGAGTTTCTGTACAGATTTGAACCTTATTTTCTGAGAGTCAGGAAAGCTTTTCTGACAAATAGTTTTCACCGTGACATTAACATCTCTCAGAGAAGGCGTCACTCACCCATAACCTTTGAATCAGGCATTATTTGCAAGATCTACTCATTTAAACTATCTCTGTCAGATGTTAAATCAGTTCATGTTTATGCCAGACTTAAAATGCTGTATAAAAGGTAGATTATACCTTCATTTCTACACTTTTTATTAAGCATCTGAAGAGAAAAGATAGTGGGCTAAGTGAATCTCAATATCTCCTTCCCAGATTTCTATCATCAAGATTGAAAAAGACCTAAAAGATAACTTTTAAGACATTTATTTGTGCCTGTAGTATCTTGAGCTGTAGAGTATTCACTGAATTTAATAGAGAAGACAGGGCAAAGTTACATGAGAAAGCTCATTTACATGAACAATGCTAAATATAAGCAGCCAGTCAGATTTAAAAAAACACCACCAATCCTTAAAGAGTGCCAGGATGCCTTTCCTGATCAGTATGAAGTAGAAGAGGTCATAGAACAAATTGGTCAAGTCTGATACTGATTTCTTTTATACATTTGTGTGTCTGAGGACTGACCTCATTCACCTAACAGAATCAGACTGGAAACTTGCTAACTTCTTGGAAAGAAGAAGATAAATGCCACTTAAACTGTTCTGATCCATTGGAAATTTACTTTAAATACAAAAAGAGTTCATAAACCTTTTTGTTAGACATTTTCAGTGGCAAGGACAAGGGGTACTAGCAGCAGCAGCAGCCACTGTGGTATTGTGTTCTGCATTAGGTATTGTTCTTGTCAGTGACGGTACTGGTGGCTTGCATACTTTTTGGAGCCAGTTTGTATATTGCTAGTGAAAAACATGATGCAGTTTGAGAAATCCTGGTATAGACTATGTTAACAGTTGGATCTTGTGGCATACTTGGACCTTAAAGATACCCCTTCCAAGATGTTCAGAAAGAGAGCAGGCCTTAACCAGGCAATCTAGAAATATAGATTAATAGTGTTATTGTTGTTTGCAGGTTCCAAGAAAAATACTGTCTTTAATAAAGTGGGATAAAATATATTAAAATATTATTTTTAAAGTTAGTCTGCAAGTTAATAATAATCAAGTTGAAAATGAAAGTTAAAAGTTTTTCAAAACTTCAAGCAAAAAGTTAAAATGTCTGAAGGAAGGAGACGTCATTAGGTTGAAAAATCCTTTTCCTGTCTGAAAATTCACTCTACATATGTCTAAGTCAAAACCAGTTCCTATTTTATACTTTAGTTTCTACTGAAAAGTTAGGGATTTTCTTAGAAACTTGATTTCCTGCATTGTGTGTGTATGTGAATCCCTATAATCAGTAGAACAACAGGAGAGCATCTGTAATTTTAATTGCAGTTTAGCTTTATAGTAGAACCAGACTTTAAGAATTGCTGTTTAAAGTAGTTGCTTTGGAAAGAAACTGAGCCTTGGCAATACATTGGTAATACCTTGACATTTCCTTGTAATTAGAAGCATTTTCTCATAAAAGTTTTCCTCGGAGAACTTCTGAATATTTTGTCATTTAATAGTAATGTAATTCCTACTGGTTTTCTTACATTTGTTAAAAAAAAAAAAAAAAAGGCAGATTTGGGGAGGTAATGGAGTTTTTGTAATCAGCTAGTCTGGTTTTCAGAGAAGAAATGGACTGTTCCCTGGCTTTCTACTGAAGTACAATTTACTTAACAACTTGGCATGTCCAAGGTTCATAGTAATTCCTGAACTTTTAATGTATCTCAAGATGTATTTGTTTCCAGTTAGCAACAAAGTTATACTAATAAATCTTTGTCTACATTTTGAAAAAGATGTGCCAAGTATCTTACCTTTCTGTTGCTTCTTAGAGGCAGCATATGTACACATGTATAGATTTTTCAGTGCACTGACAAGAAATAATATGGTGCAACAGCACTTTGTTTTTGTTCAACCTTTGTACCTGATGAATAAGCAGGCAGTGTAGAAAAAATAATAAACCTAGAAAACCCTTAGCAAAAGATTGACTAGGTTGAGCAACTTCTTATAATCATCTTGGATTTAATTAGATCTGCAGGCAATAGGGAAGTCTAATAGTAGTATGCTCAAGTGTCAGGTTCCAGATCATATAGGAAGCACTAGTTAAAATGCCATAGGGAATTTACAAACAAGTTTGGTTATAATCAATTAAAGAAATGCTGGATACAGAAAAAGACTTGCATTTTTTATGTGATCAGTCATCAAATGAAGAAAACTTCAGGATGTTTGCATACTGAAGTAAAGATCTCTACTAGTCAGTTAAACCTGTGTTAATACTTGTGTTTTGGAAAATCAAAGGAGCTGCAGGGTGTGAAACATAAAGCTCATTATTTACAAAGAATTGCAAGCTCTTAAGGAGAGATATAATATTGACTATATTTCAGGAAGAAATTCTGAAAACAAATGATACTTGCTCTGATTTGAGAGCATGTCTATATGCAGGTTAAAAAAGGGATTATATTGATACACAAACATTACATCCAATAATTTTTTTCTTGCATTGGTGCTCATTCTGTCCAATGCACAGCATTAAACTACAAAACAGTTCAGTCTCCTCTCATTCTCCATTCCTCTCAAATATGTGGCTGTAGAAACCACTTTAATTCACTAGCCTTCTGTGATGTTATTGCTACTTTGATTTTTTTGCTTAGTGTCTCAGAACATTCTGCAACTTTTCCAAGCCTAATCCCTGATTGAGCTTCGTCAGTAGTCTTAAAATTATTTGTGGTAATGAATTGTCTTCCTGTGACAGCAATTGCTGATATTTTTATTGCTTCTTAGAAAATCACTGAGTTTTAACCTTTGGTCAAAAGGTTTCTACCAGAAAGGTGCATCACAGCTACGTCAGACATTTCTAGTCTCAAGGACATAATGGATCACCTTGAAGTATTTAGCCAGGAGTCCATATCACATAAGAAAAAGAAACTTGCCTCAGGGAAAAGAGGCTACTCTCTAATGTGCCCACACCCATTTTACATCAGTGGGCTGGAAAAGTAGGCTTTCTTTCCTTACTGTGCCATGCATACTTGCAGCCTCAGGAATAGATGAGAGAAATCCAGTAGAGCTTGGAGACACCATTGCTGTCAGTGGTGCCAGCTGCTTCCACATGGTGGTTTGGAACACAGGAGAAATGTAGCATGTGGTATTCTTCTCTCCCTCCCTAAATGCCCCAGTGATCTCCAGGAAAAGGCACCCCGTTTGTATTTAAAGATGAGCTCCTTATGATCGGTACTGACAGTCTCTCCAGATCAATTACATCTAGTGTGGAGATTTATTTTGGAAATCAGCAATCTTAACATTTTCTTGAATTCTTCATTGCAGTTTCTCTATTTTCATTCTGTCATGTCTTCAGCTGGGCCTGATTTGAGAGAAACTGTCACTGCTGAGACCTTGCAACAGCCCAGATTGAGGGATGAAGAGCCTCCAATAAAGAAGTAGCGTGGAAGCTTCCTGCCAACTCCCAGGTCCATGCCTTCCAGAAGGTCTTGAATCAAACTACTCTCATAGCTTAAGAACATACTTCACTTAAAAAATTGCTCCTTTCCACTACCAAGCGTAACATAATTATCAATTCACGGACTGGTGTTCTACTTAACATCCTCAGATTCCTGGAGGTTATAGATCTTTCTTGAAGCTGGTTGGAAGACTGGTTACACCTTTGAATCTCTTCTGAGAATTCCTCGGAAGTGTTGAAAACTATGAAGAAAGGCAGAGGGAGCTGGAGTTGTTTAATCTCTAGAAGAGAAGGCTGGGTATCTTGACAAAGTAAATACTTTGGACAGGAGTAAAGAAAATGGAGCTGGTCTCTTCTCAGTGATGCCCAAGGGCAGGATAAGAGACAATGGCCACAAATTGGAGAACAGGAAATTCCATTCCAATGTAAGAAAAAATTTTTTCTACCATGAGAGTGGCCAAACATCGAAACATTGCCCGGACATGTTGTGGGGTCTCCATCCTTCAGGATACTCAA
The DNA here is from genome assembly GCF_047716275.1 of Strix uralensis. NCBI lineage: Eukaryota > Metazoa > Chordata > Aves > Strigiformes > Strigidae > Strix > Strix uralensis. Next base: position 20,365,615 of record NC_134012.1, on the reverse strand, counting down.
AACCTTCCTAAACAAGATACTGACAACCTGCTCTAGGTGACTGTGCTTTGAGTAGTGGGGCTGGACTAGATGATCTTCAGAAGTTCTTTCCAACATCAGCTCTACTCTGCTTCTGTGAGATTTTCGTCATTCACTTACCCTGAGGTTAAATTTGTGCAGTTCCTCTATTTTGCATCATCTTTTAAGCCTGAGGGGCATTCTTGGCTGCAGTCATTGGTCTGATAGTGTCAGTTACACAATGTAAAATTTTTGACATCTTGCAACTCAGGAAGAGTTAATGAAAAACAGAAGAAGAATAAATCCTGAAGGAAGGTGTCCAGCTGATTTTGTTATTCTTAGCAGCAGAAGTCACTCTGGAAACAAGCAAACTGTTTTTCATGAACTGTGGTGGGAAGGAAGTTATATACTCTTTAGGGTCTAGAAGTTTTTTGTTAATTTCCTTTATCTTTAGCTGTGTTCTCAAACTGACTCTCTAGCTTTCAGGAATTTCATAGAAATTACTAGACACTACGTGAAACAATGAGAACAACTGTCTGCCTTCCTTGAATCTGCTAATGCATTTGCTTGTAGCTCACTATAGCTGCAGTGGTAGAGAATTTTTTAGGGTTGCAGCCAGTTGATTTCCTAACAGGATTAAAGTCGTGAATCAAGAATGTCATGAATAGCTAATTTCTTAGTTCTTGCATGGCTAAGAAGCTCCCCACTGCCTAAGACTCTGAAGCCAGTCTCCATTCTTAAGGAATACAACAATTCATTGATGAAAGAAAGTTGCCTTATCATCATTATCCAGTACCATCAAGTGCTGGTATCTATAAAATATGTTTTCTTTATGGGCACTCACAAATCATATACCAGCTTCTTTATTTCACACTACTTGTTCTTATTGCAGGAATTCACTGATTGAAAACAACTGAGAGGAAGCAGTATAATCTTGTCAGTGTTGGGGACTACGGAGGTAGACAGGCTTGGGAGTGTTGGAAAGCACTGTGTGGGTACTGTAAGGGCAAAGAGTTCATCATCTGCTGCATTCTGTGATGTGAATGCTTATATAGCTAATCCAGCTCCAAGAAAATTAGATACAAGTATGTAACTCCTTTTTTTAGAGTCTGGAGTTTTTGTGTTAAAGGATCACTTCAGTGAGGCTGATGGAATGCCAGAGTTTGAAATGGGTGCTTCAAATATACATCAGCTAGTAAAAGTTACAAAAACGTTCTATTTTTACAGCACAGAAAAGTTAATTCAAGTTGTAGAAGAAGATATCGAACGTGAAAAGGTTGTAGCAGATGACATAATTAAAGACATGTCACAGGAAAATCAAGCTAAATACATGGAGATGAAAGCTGCAAATGAAAAACTTGCCCAGGTTGGTTTGTTTCATTGTACTCACCTGAAATGTTTCTCAATCTGGCTCCATTGATTCCAGATACAATTTCAGTATTAAAGAGCTTGAGAATGGAGTAATACAATAAAACTTGCTGGTATCTTAAAGTACCTGAAAAGTAAATAGAGCAATTGACTAAAAGTGAATACTTTTGTCTTTTGGTATTTCTTAATTTAAGAACAAATTATGTTCATAATTTTCCATTTAAATTTGGGGGCTGACATGCAGATTTTAAAAACCACTGTAGTGCTTAGATGTTTTATCATGTGTAAAAAGCAAGCAAAAGGGAAAAACAACCCTAGCAATTTTTGTAGTTCACTTGAGTAGAAAGTTTTCTTTCTGTGTACAAAAGTGAATCTGACTGGGTTTTTTTGTTGTTCTTGTTGTACAATCTGAGTGGATCAGAAAAATGAACTGGACTTTGTAAAATTTTTGTGACTTCACTAATCCTAATGTTAACAGAAGCATTAAGATTTCTAGGTTCTCTGGGATCATCTAGCTTCAGACATACTGTCTTATAAAGCTTCTCCGTGTAGTCTGTACAGAGAGATAGGCATCTTTTGAGGCCAGTGCTTCCCAGCTGTCTTAGTGTGAGCTGATTTCCTAGTCAGGGCCTACCTGTCTCTTTCTGGACTGTGAAGAAACTGTGGTGGCTAGTTCAGATTTTAAAATTCGACTTCAAACTTCTGAAGTAGAAATGATAAATTCCACCCTCAGTACCAATTTTAAGAAAAATAGTGGAAACAGAGCAAACAGTTTTTTGGTTATAGCCCATCTGCAAATAACAATGCTAACAGTTTATTGGAAAAGTTGGATGCTGAAAGTAAGTGGGTATTATATCTGAGTTACTTGGAGAAGCTGGACACAGTCTTTTAGATTTTTAAGAGCAGCAATGAGATGTTTTATGTCATTTTATAAATACTAAGTTGCAGAATAAAAAAGTAATCTCATCAAGTAGTAATTTTTATCTGAATTTTGCATTTTTTTTCTCTGTAGGAATTGGTTGTTCAACAGCAGGAACTGGATGCACTAAATGTAAAGGAGGACGCTCTAAGAGCTGTATGTATGATAATAAGTGGTCTCTGTACCAGTTTTCACTGAACTCTAGTGTAAAACAATACAGTAGAAAGATTATCTATAATCTTTCTCCTTAAATTTTCAGATACTGTAGGATCATGCCCTAGACTGGGAAGCCAAAGCTGCCTCTGTTTTCCACCAGTAATTTCTAATCAGTTTGGGGTAAAAATTATTTTTACTAGATGCCAAGTACAAAATTTTGATAACAATAGTGAGGGTTCCTAGCTTTAGTTACTCATGTGGTTTCAAATGTTTTGGAATTAGCCTATGAAGATCAGTGTGAACTTCAGGATGTTTTCCACTTTCAGGATGTGTGAGAATGATTTTTCTTGTTCCATATTCCCTTTCAAAAGCAACTGGTGTTTGAATCACAAAGTGGTACCTGCTAAGATACTCTTTATCCCACATACATACATAAACACACACTTCTAATACACTGTCATATTGCTAGATTGAGGAGAACTTTCTCATATTGGGTCTTTCATGCATAAAAGGATTTATGAGCTGAAACATACAGTCATGTATATATTCAGAAAGTATAAATTTCAAATACTGCTAGACATTTTTCCAGTCCTTTTGAATACTGTATATGGTTTGTGATCCCCTAGAAATTATGAAGTAGTAAGTCTACTCAGAAAATTAGCCTGAGGATGAACTCATAAAGCAAAAAGTAGCTGACTGGGTTATTCCCTTCCAGAAAATACAATATTGAGAATATGGATTATAAAGTTTATTGTTTATACTGTCTCTGTACTGTTTGTAACAAATAAGCTTCACTTTCAATGTATAGATAACTGTTGCTTAACTAAAACATAATTTCTGCAATGCTGTCTTGCCATCTGAAAATAGTAGGTGTTTGCTTTTCCAACAGGAAATAGCACACTTGCAGGTGAAACAGGAGGCTGTGCAGCTGTATGAAAAACTCCATGAGCTTGAGGAACGTCGAGATCAAATGATTGCTGAGGATAAGAACATGGAATCTCCACAGGAGGAAAGAGAGAGACTGCTAAAGCAGGCAAGAACATAAAATGTTATCATGTAAAAGATTGAGTCAGTATTTTAAGGGATGGTAATTTAAAATACTTGGGTTTGAATATTGCCTTTATTTGCTCTTTAAGCAGCACAAATCATCTGAAATTAAGAGCAGTTAATGAATTGGCTGGATGGGATGCTTCATGTTCACCGAAACAAAATTGGCACAGTCAGCTTTTCTGCTGGTTGACTTGTTCTATTTCCTCAATCCTGTTGGTATGAGAAAACTTATCCTATTTAACAGTTCTGTAACATAACTCGACAGTATCCTTATGGGAGGTACTAATCTAGGAACAATTTAATTAGTTTACGAAGATCTATGCTGTGTTATGTAACTATCCATATATACTATATGGATTATTGGACTGAACAACACTGATAAGTGTGTCTGATTTTTACATGTGTGTTGAGAAATCAGGAGAACATTTGGAAGACAGAACACTTAAATCATATCACCTCTTCAACTAAGAGTTGTTGTTGGACAATGACAGCAAGTTTGTGATTTCATATGCTGAGTGTCTATTCTCCGTATTCTGAATTAAGAGATCTTTTCTGATTCCTTTTTTCATTTGTAGATTTTATTTCACATGTTAAAGTTGTTATACTTTTTTATAGGTTAAGGACGATAGTCAAGAAATAGCAAGCATGGAAAGACAGTGAGTAATTTATTATTATACTGTTGCTACAAATTACATTTAGACCCTAAAGACAGATAATTGAATTCCATCGCATATTTCTATGGACTTCTAGAACATCATCACATTTTCGAGCCTCTGCTAGTGTTAACTTTCCACAGAGAACACAACATGTCCTTCTAAACAACTTTTATAGTGATAGGACAGTTAGATCTGCATAATATGTAACTTCCTGTCCTCATGAACGTGCCTTGAGAATATAAATTGGTAATAACACTGACATAAATTTATTTAAGGCTGAAGAAGACATTAATCCGTAAGAGCTACTCATCTGGGACATCTGTGAACATGAGCCCACATTACGCTGCAGTCACATTTTGAAGAGTTTGTTTGTTATGTGCCTTAAAACCTAAGAGTTATGAAGTTGCTTACAAAAACTTAATTCTGAAGAGTAACAGGGCATTTCTTCTTGATTCTTGGGTACTGGACCTTTCTGAAGATTTGCCAGAAACTCTGGTAAATGTAATAATAAGTAGTAATGGAGGAGGTATAAAACAGTACAATATTTTTGTGATTTTGAGCTTTTTGATTTATCTCTCTGTAGACAAAAATTGAGATAATTCCTGAAATCTCCTAGAAACAATTTTAAATTCTTTTAAGTGGTATTTCCAACTGTAATAATTGGTTAATTTTTAATGCATTGACACCTTTGATTGAATAATAAGTTGCTTAAAAGAATTTTTGGAAACAGTAACAGAGAATTATATTTGAGAATTCACACGGAAATGTTTTTAAGCTAATTTCCTTTCCCACTTCAATTGATTATATAATACAGTGTTTTACTTGGCAATTTCTTAATGAATTTTAGGTAATTTCTAAGGAATACAGTTCCTTTTTGCAGTTTACCAATTATGTTGTACCTCTGCAAAGCTGTGTAGCAACCAGAAGAGGGACCAACTGAGTAAGTTAAGAACTACTGATAACTCAAAAAAAAAGTTTTTAATGAAAAAGAGCAGGAGTAATTATATTTCATAGATATAGGGACTGGAGTGACAAGTGCTTTACATATACATTTTATAATAACAACAATCCTTCTCCTTTTGGTTTTGATAAACTTAGGTTTGCTATTTTTATTCTTGATTTTTCTCTCCATTTTTGCCTAAAAAATAACTACTTTACATCACATTTTTAACCTTGGATTTCATTATCTATTTGTCAGGCTGACAGAAGTAAAAGAAAAAACAAACCATTTTAAAAAGGTCATTCAGCGACTTGATATGGATCTGGAGAATCATCAAGGTAACGTGACTAGAGTTGTAGCACACTATGCAGAGCTGCATCTGTTCATATTATAACACATATTGTTATGGACATTAGTTGATTGAAACTTTTAAGCTTATATAAATGTCCATTATTCACCATCAGAAGAAGGTTTTGTGTCTAGGGCTGCAGGCTTCTCTTTTTAGATGTGAGAAATGGGGAGTACCCACCTTTAGTGGCGCGTTCATTAAGTTCATATAGAGTAGTAAAGCCACCATATAAAATAATAGTACAGCTGTCTGGTTTTCTGTCCCAATTTTGTTTTTAGGACTACTTGAGGAATAGAAGTTTCTCTTACTGGCAGCATTGCAGAACCAGCTCAGTTTTAGAAAAGTGTTTTTTTTATTGTAACTTTCGCATGATCTGATACACTGTCAGTGAATGTGGAATTGAGAATATTTAATAATAATGTGTAAAGCAGACAGAATTCATACTATTTTAATCTGGTTTTGAAACTTTTTGGGTTGATCTTTGCAAGAAGAGTTTGGGAGCAGCCTAGAAATGGCATTAGCTTAGAAACTTACCTTTGGCAAACACCTGCTGTAGTACATTAGGCTAGGTTAGGTTGGGATTTGTCCTAGCACTGGAAGTTATGGTTCTGAAGGAAGTAATTTAAATTTGAGCATAGGGCCTCAACAGCTGTGAAAGACTCTCCTTAAAATGAAAATTTATCCCATGGAAAACCTTCTAATTATAATAAATCTTGTTCAGATAGAAGTTAAATAAATATGTGCATACATTCTGGATAACTTTGTAACAAGTTATTTAAATTCTATAGGGCTGATGAATTGATGTGTTTGTGTCCTTTTTACTTTATACCTTTTCTCAGGCAATCAGTGTAAAATTTACAGTGCAAATTTCTTCAAGGTGAACAAATATTTCTAAAATTGACCCTAAACAAATGTTTGATACATCTGTTTCTCATCTTTTGCGTTACAAAATAATTCATATTTCTCAAGATATTTAATTATTTTTGTGCAGATAGTTTATTAAGACTGTTTTATTAGCTTTCTGGTTTCCAGGTAATGTCATTGCCAACTTTACTATTCTGCTTTAATTTTTCTTTATTTGGCTTGCAACTCTTTTTTTGTATCTTTGGAGAAATGCAGAAGGTAAGAAATGAGTTGGTTTTCGCATTTGATAGCTAGGTTTACACACACTATCATTCGTTGCTGGACTGTATGTCTTTCACTGTTAGAAAAAGACCTCTGATGAAGAAGAGGGTTTAAAGCATATGTAGCAGAAAGCAAATGTGCTCTGTCAATGTATCAGGAACAGTCAGGATATTCAGAATTAAGTTACCTTGTGGCATAATATAAAGGAAATGATACGTGTCGGTATAACTTAGAGTGAATAAAGAAGATATTCATAAGGAGTAGCTTTAGACACAGAAATTCCCAATGCCTTCTTCTCTAGTGAATGGAGAGAGAATCCCAGATGGCCATTCATACTTCTGCTCTAAATCAGAATCTGGGTGTGCCCTTGAGATTCCTGTCCTCCCTCCCTCCCTTGTCAGCTTGCTTCTGGCTCAGTATTTAAATTGTTTGTTACAAAGCATTCCTAAAACTTCAGCTCCTAAAGTTTTTTAGTTAAATTTAAGGTAAAATAGCCAGTAGAGAAAAAAGTACAAGTAAGGATTTTTTGAATGTTTCAGGATAAATATTTCAGTGCTAAAAACAGAGCAGGGAAAAAAAAAATAAACAGACCATAAATAGAAGTAACTATTTTTAGTTTTCACTTAACAAAAATTAAATAAGTAAAAAATTCACCCACTTATTATATGTTCCATATATTAGCAGTTACCTTTAACTGATTAGTGAAAATCAAGATTAAGTCACAATAGAATAGACTTAACACTTCATAAATTGTACGAAAGCCTAAGATATCAATGTAATAATGCCGTATTTTAAAGAAAACTTATCTGTAAAGACATTTTAAAAGTTGTGGTCTTAATTTCAAATATTTTTTTTCTTTAAACACTTGACAGATCATGTAGTTCTCTGTTTGATGGCTTACTGTAGCTAGACTTAACAGTAGAACAGACTGAGTTGCAAAGTTTTGGAGACTTGCCTTGCAAAATGAAAGAGAGAGTCCAGCAAGGAACAAAGCCACAGCTGCAAGGAAGCTGAAGCAGAATCACAGTTCCCTTGGGGCCCGAGGGTGTTCCTATTGTTTGTATATACTAGATAAAAAGGAAAGCCTGGGGGCATACAAGTAAAAAGACCTGCAAAAATTTGCTTGCTCAGTTATATCTGTATGTGCCTCATTCTTTTTCTTTGTATTCTTTAAAGTTACAAGATTATGCTGAAAAATAATCAATACCCAAGACTCAAACAATTACAAATTTAGATATTTGAAACTTAAAATTATTCTTAGGAGCTGAATTGTCTCATCTTCTTGAAACTTGTGACAAATACATCAAGTCTCCCATTTTACTATTACATTTTAACTAAGAGAGTCGGTGGTTGGATTTAAAGATGTTGTGAATTATATATCGTATGTTATTCATTACTCCTAATACCACTATAAAGAATGTGTATGGAAATGTTCTTTTAAACTTAATTGCAGAAAGTCTTCTGTGCATTTTATTTTCTTATATCATTGCTTGTACAGTTTTCTTGTATATTTCCCTGAGATTGTCACACTGTTACTTACAAGCAGCATATCCTTATGAAAGTCCATTCTAATATGTGAAAGTGCCATTGAAATGGTTCATGTGTTAAGGAGAGCTGCAGAAAGTTTTAACTAACAATGGTGCCTGAATGCACAAAAGCATTTGTTCTCTATTACTGAAATTCATCTGTGTTCAGAAAAATCCTGTGAACTTCCTTTGTTCAAACAAAGTATTTAAGCCACTCTTATTTATCAAAAATTCTGATCTCTAAAAGGTTCTAAAAATTGCATTGAGGCTGATTTATTGAGCTAATTATATTTTTTTTTTTTTTTAATATAAAAGTGTGTATGACATAGTTAGTTGGAGTGACTACATTAATGACATGGGATGAATCCTGTAGTTCCTAGGCATGTAGAATTTGTATTTTTTAAACTGACATTTTGCCAACAAAAGGATTCCAGGACTGAGACAATATAAAGTTAAATCAATGTTATTTCTCTTGCAGGAGAGGAAAATTGGAAATACAAAGAGCTGAAGAAGAGGGAAGAAAGCATGGATAGTAAGTTGTCTAATTTCCTTTGATTAGGGCTAATTACACCAAAATACAGGTTTTCTTGTATTGTTAACACTCAGTTAATTTAGACCCTAAAAGAGCTGATGTCCTGATCTTTGCATAAAGTTTCTGTGATCTATCTTAGGACAAGATAATTGATATCTTAGGACTCATAAGACAGTCACAGATATTTGGAGCAGCTTTCAATGCTTTTCATCAAACATTAAAGGTCTTAGGAACACAGCTTTTTTTAATGAAAGCAAGGCTGAAATTAATGTAAATAGAAGATATATAAAACCAGCTGTTGAGGTCTGATTAAAAGCAGCACTTCAAAATGGACAAGCATAGATACTTTGGAATTCTTTAAAATTAAGGCTTCTCATATCTGTTTATTCAAGATGAATGCTACTAAAGCTTTCTTCCATATTAAAAGGTTCTAATGTTATAGAGACCTCAGCAGCAATTAACAGAGGATGAAAACGGACCTGTTTTTAAAATATACCCTATTGCTAGTATACTGTAATGGGCAGATTACAAAAAAAGTTGTTCTGTTACTCAGAAAAAGGGGAAAATTATCAATAAATATGCCAAGAAGGCAAAAGTATATAATACCTCTTTGTTCTCTAAAAATGTTCAATATAATTTATGGCCAGCATGATACTGAAAGAAAGGTTTCAGCTGACAGTGAGGAAAGATGGATAAGAACGTAGTTAGAGAGTTTTTGTGTGTTCAAATTACCAGATTTCCTGAGAAGCAGAAAGGCAAAAGCTTGCTTGATCTTGATTTTTGGTATGAATACAGACCATGAAATCAGGGCCTCATGATCCTTCTGACTTTTGGGATTTTGGTTCTACTTCTGCCCTTCATCAGAGGATATTGATGCAGTTCCAGAACAATTTGAGATTAACTGAGAGACTTGGGGGAACATGCAAGAATCTTAAAGACGGGAAAAAAGCAAACACGGTACCTGTCTTGAACAGCTGGGGAAATATAGTCAGATTAGTATCCATTTCCAGAAAGATTGTAGAAAAAATAAGCAAGCAAACAATTTGTAAACATTACAGAAACAGGAATATGAATTGATTTGTCAAGAACAAACAACTAATTTCCTTCTTTGACAGAATAATATTGCAGAATAAGGGAGAAGCAGCAGATGGTGTGTACTGTGACTTCAGTACATCTTCTACTGCTGTCTCATGTTCTTAGAAGCAAGCTAAGGAAATATTATTAATCCATTATTAACCTACACTGTGCTTTTGATTAAAAAATTATTAATTATGAAGGATTCACTGTCAAGATGGAAGGAAGTATTGAGTGGAGTTTTGCAGTGTGTTGGATGTTCGGGTTAGTCAATATTTTTATTAATCAGTTCGATGACAGGAAAGAGAGTAAATATATAGTTCACAGAAAATGCTGCATCTGAAAAGCTGAAATCGTGTTGAAGGACAGCGTTAGAATTTAAAATACCTGTGGCAGATTAGAAATTAGGTACAAGAAGTTCAAAAAGGATTAAGTGTAAATTTGTACACTTGGGCAGAGGAATCAGCAGCAAAAATGCAGAACAAGTAGTTCACTAGTCACAGCTCTATGGTATGGCTCAGAGTTACAGTGAAAGAAAAAGTGAACATGGCTCAGCAGTATCACACTAACATGGAAGAGAATATAACCACAGCAGTAGGTATGCATAGGAGTGTCATTTGTCAGACACATGAAGTAATCTTGCTCCCTGTGCACTGAGGAAGGCTTCAGTTGGAGTATTGCCTCTAGTTCTGCAGATAAAGAAAGAGGTTGACAGTCCTGAAGAGAGACTGATGGAGAATGTGGAAAGCATGACCTGCAAGGAAATATTAAAGAATGAGTCTTTTATTTTAGAGAATTTATGACAGTCATCAAATATGTAAAAAGGCTCTTTCCAATAATAAGTGAATAATCTATCTCTGCATATCCGTGGAGGACAGAAAAGGAGTAATATACCAATAGTTGCATGAAGATTTCAGGTTGGATATTAGAAAAAACCTCCTAACGTTAACATTCACCAAGCATTGGAATAGATTGTTCAGGGGGATTGTAGAGTATCTATCATGAGCCTGTATGTAAGAAGAGTATAGACAAACATCTGAATTACTGACATACAGTTGTCTTTGTCCTGAAGTGAGTTAATCAGATGACCTCTTGCAGTCTCTTCCATTCAATTTTTTATGAATCTGTGAAACACGTAGCACTCAAACGAAACAAGGTCAATCAGACAGGTGTGATGAAAAGGAGAGTTGCTTGCAGAAAGACAGTGAGATGAGATGTAAATACAGACCTTGCTTAATGTTTTTAAATAAATTCAAAGAAGGTTTGAAAAAAAAACACCTAAAAAGGTCCAGAATGCCAAAGGAGAAAAACAGTAGTTAAATCACGTAGGTACAATTCTAAGGTCCTAATTCCACGGTTTTGGGGTCAGGTTTATAAAATTATATATTTGTGTATGTAAAGTATGTTAGTTTTATTCTCATTTCATATTTATAAACGTGTGAGAATGCTTTTCTTTCATGAAGGTGCTTTTATTTCACTCCTCTGCCTTCCCTTACATACATCCTTTGGAAGATTCAATATCCTCATTGCCTACAGCTTCCTTGGAAGCAAATAAGTGGGTTTATCAAGATAATGCAATCAGCATTTAAGACCTCTTGCTAAAATGCATTGAAGTCCATGGCCCAATCTGTTATGTTGAAAAGAAGTGTCTTAGACCCCCACAAGAGAGAGCTGTTAATGAAGCCTTTGCTCAGCACTAGAGCACTAAATAGTTAAATGTGATTGAAAGTTTTGTGTTAGGTCATCTGAGTGATTCTCTTAGTAAAAATTACCCACTTAGTTTTTTAAACAGAAAAGGAAAGAACAGCTCAAATGTTTTAAACACAAAATATATTACAGAAATTACAATAGTTTTCTTATCCATAAATGTTTCATTAGTAAAGAATTTTAAAATTAGTAATTTTTAAAAAATCATGGATGCTCTGGGATCCAGTTTTCTAGCCCATCCTCATCCCTTCAGGATTTGCCAGTATTTCCATTAAGTGGTTCCTCCTGTCTTCTTTCTCTCTTCCCAAATAATCCATCTTGAATTTACTGTTATCTAATCCTTCTTGCTCAAACAAGCACTTCTCACCTTTTTCATCCATTTAGAAAGTTTCCAAACTCCTATGTTTCCTGAGTGCTCCTGTGTATATAAGCCATGTTTCAGGAGGAAACCAAGCAGGAGATGGATGATCATAACTTATAGCCCTGGGTGGCTTCTTGATGGACTTCTGACTTTCATGTGATGTGTCCAGCACCTTTTTTTCAAGATGTGCAGCACCAAAAATACAATGTAGTATGCCTAGGATACAAATACAGAGTGCATACCACCATTAAAACTGTCTTGTCAGATTAGGTTGGACACTTACTGGAATGAACATAAATTAGAGATGTAGCAAAAGGACATCATACAGAAAGATATGATGCCAAGTGAATATTGGTCTCGGGTCCTTAGCAGTGTTTGGCATTTAGTCCAGGCCATTAGATAGTGAAATCACCTGTTTTCTTTATTTACTAGCCCATTTTGATAGCTTTCAGAAAAATTAAGACCAACAGTTGCTGGGACAAGCATTCAGAAAGGTGTCAGAAATAATGGTGATGAAACTCCTTTACCATTGAGTGGCAATTCTCACCTAAACAGTATCCAAGAAGGTGGTGACCTCATGTCATTAATCAGTCAAATACATGTCTCTGGAAAATACGTCCTCCTTCCAACCCATAAATTGACAAGTTTCAAGGACTCTGGTAACCTGTTTGAAATTGTACAGCTTATCAATTTAATACAAAGTTTTGACTGGAAACGACAAGGACTTGTGCGGTACCCATGCATATAGCAGTCTTCTTTATCATGTTTGTTGATCTCTAGATTTTCTTGAGAATTTTGAAGATGTGAAGAATCAGGAATTGGAACGAAAAGGCCAAATAGAAGCCAACATTGTTGCACTCCTGGAACACTCAAGCAGGGTAAGTGCATTTCCCTCTTCCTGTGACAAGTTAGGAATTTAGAAGCACAGAGCAGGAGAATGAATGGATAAAGAAAGATTGTGGGGTTTATATATTATCCAGTCAGTGTCTGCATAATAATCTCCTAAAAGGATTAAGTATTAAACCATGTACAGCTGTAGTTAAAAAAAAAAAAATTGTTTAATTTCTTTTTATTTCTGGAGAGTTTTGAATATTACATAATACTTGTGACCAGAATAAAAGAAGTGTTTGCATAATTGCTGTAACTCGTCATCACTGCTATAATGAACGTTATTCCATTAATGATAAACAGGTCAGAATATTGCAAATAAAACTACTGCAATACTTTGTTTACCTAAAGTCTGCAAATCTCAGTTCATCTGTATTCTGTCCCTACTGTTAAGTAACTGACAATATTCCAGTTGTCTGTCTTGATCTACTAAAATTATGTTTGCAATACCCTGCCATGTAATATTTAATGTAAACACTTCAGAAATTGTTCCCAAGTGCAGTCTGCTATTTTTTGCACTTTTGAATCATTTTTTCTTTAAGTATTTTTGGTTCCCATGTTCTTTTTAATCTTATAGAAATCTTTCAGCTGAGTAATACTTTGATTATATCATCACTTTAATTGCCTTCTAACTCAGTATGGTATACCATAAGGTATATTTTACACAATGACACGTACTTTAGAAGAGATCATTATGGCTACACAGTTTTCACTTGCTACATTTTTCTTGCATCTTCACTAGCCTGTCAGTACATCTTTTATCAAAAATTGGCTGAATGAAAATTGTTCACATTTATATCACTTCTGACTATCTCCAGTATTTTCAGTCTTTGTGGTAGAAGAGCCAAATAATAGGCAATGCACTAGGACAGGAGAGTTTTTTACTTGTCCAGTTGCTGTTTTTTGTTTCAAAGATACGGCACGTTCTCATTATTGTTATTGGTAACACACAGAATGTGAATCGTATGAAACAAATTTCATCTATTACCAATCAAGAGCTGAAGATTATGCAGGAAGACCTCACTTTCAAATCAAATGAAATGCAGAAATCACAGAGCACTGCTAAGAATCTGATTACAGGTGAGATCAGCAATGAATTTTCAAATTCATTCCTTAAAAAAATTAAAATTCCCTGAGTTGTTACACTGATAACAAGATCAATGATCTCCAAATATTAAAATACAGTGACAAGTTGACAAATTGAAACTCTTGTGGGTAACAAGTTATATATATTCCTCAGGAGTATTTCAATTACTATTATAAGTAAATGATCAGCTTCCTTGCAGCTATATATGTTTAACAGATGTATTTTTATAGAGGGGTACAAAGTTTTTTGAGCTAGAAGTTGTACTTTACTAATATCCACCTCGAAATAAATATTTTTCACAATCTTCAAATAGCATTTAATAAACTGAGACTTCCACAGTTATCTAACCATCTATTATTTGTAAATGTAGTACTTAGTATCACTTACTTATGGTTTGTGCTTTCCTAAAGCAGTATGTACCATGGGAGGATAACTGGGAACCACAGTGAGTAGCTCTCAAATTCTCAGGATCTGACTCTGCAAAGTGAATATTCATTTTGTCTTCATTTTGGAAATACTCAAATAGTTAAGTGTAAGAATCTGCAGGATCTTGCCTGTAATTTCAAAAAGCAGACAGTATTTTTCTTTCATTTCCAGAACAACTATCTATTTAGTTCTTTTTTTGCACTGTTTATGGTGGAATTGTTCTCATAATTCTAAGCCTTTGCCAATATCATTATTGCTTCAGCAAGCCTTTCCTTGTTTGTCTGGCTGAAAGGAAGGGGCAGGAGTTAAGAACCGTAAATCATTTTGTTAGAATGCTGTTATGTGCTGTACTGTGTAATAATTTTCAAAACAGGAGCCTGTGTTATAACTTCAAAGTAGTTATGTGCAAATAAGTAGTTGTTATGCACAAAATGTTACAGAAATTGTTCTGTTGTGTGTTTGAACATTTAGTGTTCGCTTGTCTACAAATACCCGTTTTGCAGTTCTAGCTTAGTTTAAAAAGCTGGGCCATACATTACAAGTTCAAATATGACTTTTTGTTCTTTCGTGTAAGCATCAGTTCTCACTACTTTACAATATAAGGATGTTCTGGAAGCACATAGCACTATAGAGACATGATTGAAAGATATATTTCTTTCTTCACAAGGGGAGAGAAGGAAGTTACAGTACGTAATTTTCAGCAGATCATTTAAATGATTCATAAGTAAACTTCTGACAGGAAGGAGTCACAGATACTGTAATAAACAACTTAAGATTCTCTCAAATATACAGTGAATGTTCAGTTTGCACAGTTGAAGTTCTTCCTAACCCTTGAATTATAGCACAGTCATCTTCAGGATTCTTTTGTTGTGATTAAAATCTGGATTTCCATATTTTATTGCCATAGCAGAGATATAAAAAGTCCACCAGCAGAATGCTTTTAAAAAAAAAAAAAAGGGGAGGGGCGGGGGGGGCAGAGAAAAGGAAACCATGAAGAGTAAACAAAAGTGCTGATGGCATAGTTTCCCAAAAACATTTCCCTGGGTCACTGTAGTTTGATCTGAGAGTTTGCTACTGTGTACACACTGCCTGCTAGACGCTGCAACTTCATGGTCTATCAGAAGGAACTGGGCTGCATCCTCTTCCTGTCTCTTCCCCTAGAGAAGTTTTGAGGTTTTTGAGTTTTGAGTTTTTTTCATTGAGGCTGTTGCTGGTTAAGGATAAATTCACCCCTTCTAGTTTCTTCCTTTTTCTCCAGAAATTGTGAATGGATAGGAATAGCCCATTGCTGTCCCACCATAGTTTTTATCTGTATATAGATAGAACAGTCTAAGAATCCTTTCTGGCTTTTTGGCATTTATGTTGTTATTACTCTTTACATGTAAAATAAATCACAACTAGTCAACTATTTATTATTTTAAAATAACAAATTATAAATGACTATATGAAAAGCTAAAATGCTGTGATTAGGCCTAAATAAATCCTAAGAAAATCTAAAGTTGTTTTCTGCCATTTCTCTCCAATTTGAATTATTTTTATTTCATAAATCTTTTTTATTGTTTTTAATGTTAAAGCCCTGATTTATTGAGGTCCTTAAGCATTTGTCTGTCTTTAAACCACAGTGCGGTAGAACAAGAGAAGTATAGCTGTGATCTCTTCAGCCATGTTTTAGAATCTGATGTTGACCAATACCAGGAATTTGAAAGTGAAACTGTGGGCAGTTATGAAATACTCTAGATACAGGCGAAGTGTTTTCTTAAGCCCTTTAGGGTGGAAGGCATCATAAACATTGAATCACAGACATTCAGTGCAGTTCCAAACCTTTTATCTTTAAACCCCTTTTTTTTACCACTGTGGAAATTTTCCGTATTTATAAATGCTCTTTGCACATGGAGGACCCTTTCAGTCTTACCTTATGGAAGTGTGTTCCTTCAGGATAATTATGTATTCTACACAAAAATCTTGGCTTGTCTTTATTTTGAAGTTCCTAAAGAAATTATCAAAGCTCTCAGTAATAAGCCAGAAATGTTCTAAAAAAAGAAGTACATGGCATGAATACACACGAGAGATGAGTACCAAAATCTTGCTGTGACAGGGTTTTCATCAAGTGAGATTTTCCCAAATAATTCCCCAAATAATTTCACCAAGGAAACCATACCCAGTTTTCGAAAAGTGAACTTTCCCTCTGTCATATATGTGCATCCACTCCTTTCTGCCATAAAGACCTATACTGCCTTGGTTACGTTGGGGGGAAGATTTCCTACCCTTTTTCCAGGTGATCAGCACAAATCTGAGTGTGTGAACAACATATACAGTCTACGCCAAGAGACGTTTCTTTGTGCTGTCTTAACCCTCCCAACAGCCCACTTTGCCTGATATTTTAGAATGTAGAAAAAAACCTGCATTATTTGTATCATTCTTCTGGGTTAGACACAGCTCTGAAACATAAGATCAAGTAGCCATGTGTTTAAATGTTCAGAAACATGAAGAAAATATAGTGACAAGGCTGTGGGTCGGAAAACCATGCAAAACAAGTCTTGCCACATCTAACTCTTCCACACTCAGTGTGGATAACATCCCCAAAACTGGATCAAAGTTGGTTTTTTTTTTTTTTGTCTGTCTCTATTATGTCCTCTCTTAAGCATCTCATGTCTGAACATTTTCAGTCTTTACATCTGTCTTCGTATAAGAATCCATCCGTACTTCTAACTTGTTTAATTACCTGTAACTGTGTTGTTTCTTTTTAGGACTGTCAGAAGTAAATGCTGTATTTTGTAGCACATACTCATTTTGTAATCTATGACAATTCTTATTCTGTGTGGAGATACAGAAGTGTTTTCCTGTACTGAGTGAATATTTAAAGCAAATTGGCTATTTACTCTCATAAATCTTAAGTCATCATATACAAGCAACATAAATAAAACCAACATGATGCTAAAAAAAACTAACAAAAATATATTTTTTAAATTGTCTGCATTTTCTAAATTGTCTGCATTCTTGCAGTCAACTTTTTGTAAGGTAATACCACTGCTTTAAGACTTAAAATTGACTGATGCTATAAACAACTTTAACATACCACACTGTGATACAGAAAATCACCATGTTTTCATTACTCTTCAGTTGTGGAGTAAAGTAATATACAATAATTGTCTGTCTGACTAATGGGATGATTGTGAAGAACAAATTTTTTTCTTTCATTCACATTAACATTCCCATGAATATCAAAATCAGAAAGATATGCAGGAGCTGTTTGTATTGCTTAAGTATAGCATAAACCTTTATATACTGGGCAATGGATTATGAAATAAAAAGTACTGTTAATTAGAGATTGTGTATCTGGTGATCTAGAGAGTCAAAAACTGCAGATGGACCTACAGAAGATGGACCTCTTGGAGGGCAAGATGGTTGATGAACTGGCTTCTCTTAAAGACAAAATTGAACAAACAAAAATGGAGTTGCAGGTCTATAATAATTTGCCAGCTCTGAAAGCATCAGGAGAAGAAAAGAAAAAGGTAATGAAGGGAATTAAACCTTGGATTATATAGAATTTGTGGTTTTGAGCACCTAGTGGAGGGGAATCCAGATATATGACTGAGAATCCTGACTGAAAGCTGAAAACTGGGCTTGCACACCACTGCGAGTGAATCCAGATGCTTCTCTGCTTATATATGTGACATTAACTGAGTACATGTAGCAGGCTGTCAGCTGGATACCTTTTGATAACTTCCTTCCACAAAATTTCCCATTTAATTTAGTGATTCATCTGAACTTTTTTGCTGTAACATATGACTACCCATAAACTTGACTTTAGCAATCTAACCACAGAACCCAAACAAAGAAGAAAAATCTATGCTGCATGTATTTGCTCTAAGACAAACTCCATCTAGAGCACTTCCCATTTCACATGTGATAAATTTCCTACAAATTCATAACATCAGCTGTTCCCACTTGTGCTGATATAGTATTGTCTAAGCCTATAACTTGGTCATAACTGTTGAATATTATCTTTAGAAAAGGGCATGCATTGCTAGAAAAAAGCCTTAAGAGTTCTTTATGCGTATGATCTTTTTCTGAATGGAAGAAAAAGTAGCATCTTGAAAGCTAAATTAAAATAATTTGTCTGTAGTCCACAGCAAATGAACTCATCCATTAATTGGTTTGTCTTGGGTTTTTTTCCAACTAGAGACTCCAGGATGACAAAGAAAAATTGACAAAACGTAGCCATTCTTTCAAGAAGATAATGGAATGCTTGAATACAGAGTATGAGACACTAAAGAGAGAGCTGCAAGAGAATGAGACACATTCTCAGGTATAGCTCAAGCTACGTACTATCTCCTCAGTTGTTTCTATTGCAGTTTTTGTTTTCTCTTACACATGAAGCATTGTATAGATGGAATCAGTTTATTCCTTCTCAAGGAGTTTTCAAGGTTATGTGTTGTAAATGCACAGCCATATTTTCTGATTTCAAACAGGAGTTAATATCATGCCAATAAATTTCTTGTAATATTTAGATTTCAAAGTTACTAGGCAGAGTTCTTTCTGAGCTTAAAAACTGTGTGAATCCTTTGTTTAAGTGTTTATATTAATCTTGCTCAGAACTCTCCCCTTCTGCCTGTCTTTTGCTTGAGGAGTTTTGAGGACCAAGTTAGAAAGAAACTACAAGAAAAAAAAGTCACTACTAATTAGATAAGATCCCTTTTGCTTTTAAAGTTATGATGGTAAGTTTTTTCTTGCAATCTGTACTATTAATTTCATTTTCCTTTTTCCAGTCTTTCTGCTCCTTGCAGACCACTGAAGTTTTAGTGTTTGTTCAGACTTCTTTAAACCCAAGGAACTTTGGTATATGCATATATTTACAGCTACATTTCAAAAGTGAATTGGGAAAAACGATGTTTATTAAGTCTTGAGCAGCTTTGATTCTTGCATTATAAGCACCCATAAATTGCTGTCATCTTGGCAACAGAACCTTACTGGCATATAGGCTTGAATGCACAGAAGGAAAATGGATGACCTCAAAATAAGCTGAAAAATGGAAATTTATTATCTTCTCTGCATTTCACTGGTTTTTATTGTTTCAGGTTGTTGAGATCTTTGTCCTTTAGAACTGTTACTTTTTTATAATTCAGTTAAAAGCTGGAGGTGATATTCATACATGTTTAAGTTAACTTTCTTTTGGAGTGAACTTTATGGAGCAGATGAGAGGGCATAGCTCTAATTGAGGAGCTATACGTATACATTCATAGCATGTGATTATTGTGGGCTAAGTCTAGGGTGATGGTATAAATCCCCGAAGCTGCATGCCAAAGTCTGCAAGACTTCAGATATTGTATATTTTTGTGCCAAGATCACATTCTTATTCCTAGAGATTATGTAAATCAGAAATGGATACCCAGCCAGGGTTAAGATACTTACATAATAATGCTAAAAAGTTTATATAAAATTGTAGTTGTACAGCATTTCTTCAGTTCATTAAGATGTGGCAGTTCTATCTCAATGTGTGCAAAAAGGATTTGTTTCTTTTCTTTTTATGTCATGAGGTAAATGTCATGAGGGTGAATAAAGTTATATCTTAAAATAGCTGATTAGTTGACATGCTTCAAGCATTTTGAAGTACAAATAGTTTAGGTATCTTGAGGGTTTGGGTGATTTTTGCAAGCACCCAACTGTATGAGGTGTGGCCTTCAAGGAGTTATTATAAAAATGCACTGAATATTTTCTTTGATATATAGCAGAAAGTATTTTAAACCTAGGCTCCTTTACCAGCTGTATTGCACATAACAACATCTACAAAGGGGGCAATAAAAATTATAATTGGTCAGAAATATCATATCTTGGAAATAAATGACTGCCATATTTGCTGTGAACCAGTACACTAAATAACTGGTTCTTCACTGTAAGATTTGAGTAATGTAGCAACTATTTTCATATCTTCTAGTTTAAGAATAAGCTTTTTAAGTAAAATCCTAATTTATTACCCTAGTTTCCACTGAACGTTTAGTCTCAGAATGATTTTCAGTTTCTGCATTTAAAAATAACATCTGCATATCTTGAAATGCAGAGCCTTGAACAGTAGCATCAGAAAAACAAATATAAAATTGTATTGTAAGGAAGCAGCCATCAATATAATGTCCACATTAGTTTCCTGTTGATGCTGAAAGTATTGAAGAAGTGCCAGCACTTAATCCACACTACTACAATCTTCTTGCTGCAGCTCTGTTCTTATCACAGCTTCTGGCATCAGACAGGAAACTTAGCTATGGAAGTGAGGAAGTTTCTTCTGTATAGCTCAAAGTCCAAGACAGCGTCAGGAAATATTGTATCTTTGGTGATTTTAGATCTTACTGCTCTTAAGAAGAGATCATTTAAATGATATGAAGTATAATGCGAATTAGTATCTCCCTGCAGTGTTCACCTTTTTACTTCTGACTTGCTTAGACATTTCTCTATATGACAAGTCTTGAATTCTCATCTGTCTTTTTCCATCTACCACTGCAGTTGCACACGGTGCTTTTGTATAAAAAGGTGTATGAAGTGCTGAATTATATACAGGTTAATCATTGGCAGCTTTACAAAGAATTTTGCCATTGTTTCTCATTTCTGTGGGTTTTTTGTGAAATAACTTCGATCTTATCAGGTGATAGGGTACATTTTTTGTGAGATTCTTTGCATAAAGTACATGTGTAATTATAATTTTCTTTTTTGACTCTTTTTGTGTTATCAGCTTACAAATTTGGAGAGGAAGTGGCAGCATCATGAGCAAAATAACTTTATGATGAAGGAATGTATCCTTTTCTTTAAGAAATTCAGCAAAATTCATGCATGGTATTAATTGAGGAAGAAGTCTGTTTCCTCCAGCAGAATAAGACAGGACGGGATGGGGAACAGAAGACAGGGGAGGAGGGGAAAGGCGATGTTTTTCAAATGTCTAGTTAGCTAATAGATATTATATATAGCAAAACTTACATGTATTGTCTAAAACAATTTTACAGGGTCCTAAACCATAAGATTTGTCTTGCATTCTGGAGTTTTTCCTGTTGGGTCAGTTTTGCCATTAGGTCTTATACGAAGATCATCTTCACATCCATGCAGTCTTATCTGAAATTATCCAGCAAGTGTAGCATTGTTTGAAAATCTGTATAGCATGGTGACTTTGCATAGTATTTCTCAGTTTTAAAACACCATAAATATGAATGATGAAAAATTAAACAACAAAATGTATGCATTTAATGTATTTTTATCAAATAAAAGAGGAATTGCATAATAGAGAGAGAAAAAAGATAAATGTGGTAAGATATGACAGGGAGATGCTTTAACTGCAAAATGAGCTGGGAGGGGGGAACTGCAATGTAGCTCTCTCATTAGATGATGCTAATTTGTTACATTGCACTGATCATATAAGAGCTTCCAAAACATCAGCAAAATCTTATTTACTGGAAGTGACTTTCATAAGGTAGTTTTTTAAATTAGCAAAAGCACTGAAGTTTTTTTTATTAGAACTAGTGGTTCTTCTTACCTTGTACTATTCCCCATAGTTATTGTAGGCATTGAAGTAGGGCATCATTGCACTTTTATTTTATATTCTAGGGACTTTAAATTCACTGCAATAAATTAACTTCTTTAAAATTATTTAGGAAACAATCTAAAATCTCAAAGATGCATAGAATCACTGTTAAATGATTATAGTACAAATGTAATTGGTAGAAGTAAGAGCAAAACTAGACCATATCATCCAGTGTTGTGTGTTGGACAATGGACATTGCCACATGTCTCAGAAAATGGCCCAAGAATATACTTCAGGCAATTCTGTAATAGCCTAGTCATCAGGGAAAATAATAATAATATGGGATCTGCATATAGCGTTATCTTTTTTATATACCAAATATCCTGTTTCTTGTATCTGATAAGTACTCTAATTCTTAGAAAAATTCTGAAAAAAAGTCTTGGACGATGTAATGTAATTGCAGCCATTTCCTCTATGAAGAAGGCTCTACCGCAATATTTTATTAAAGCAAGAATCTTAGGTCCTATTTTTTCTAACAGAAAAAAATGAAACAAACCAAGAGAAAAAGTTGATCAGGATACTAAAAGTGCCTCCTAACTTTCTGCAATGTATTACCTATCCAAGTGCAGACCCTTATACGGAGTTTTATGTCTGCTTGGGCTACTGAAAAGAAAGGTCCTGCTTTCCTGGACTGGGACTGTTGTAGCCGGAGTTCTAAAGTGCCAGACTGTATGATTGTAAATAGCTGAGTGCCTTGAAATGGTTTTGTTTGCAATATAACAATGGACAGAGTCTTCCAGGAGGGACATATTGCCTGCATATATGAAAACAAAACTGACTCAGACATGTAATCTCTTTTTTTTACTATGCTTGGCATGAGATGGCAGATACTAAATTGGCGTAAATCTTTTAGACCCAATTTGAGTTTTTTCCATTATTTGCAACCCATGACAGTTTTCACAGGAGGAAACTTACTGTATTATTGTTCCCTTATGATATCTAATTATGCTTGTATTTATACTGGCAGTTTGTTTCTTTAATTCTTTTAATCAGTTATAGTAACAAAAAGTCAGGAGAGTGACTACCAACCAATAATGAAGAACGTGAGAAAGCTGGTCACAGAATACAACAAAGCTCTCATAGAAGCTTTACAGAACACCAAGAACTGAACCCAGGCACTTCCTTCCTGCCCCAATGGACCAACAACAAGAGATGTGCACAGGCAGCATGGAAAGCTGAACTAGTCAGCTCATTCACTCACCACTATGGCAACAGATATTCTTGAAAGTATTTTTATAGGGTTTTAGATGTCACAGGGTTTAATAGTATCCCTCTGTTTGAAACATTTAAAAATTTTACTGAATTTTAGAAACTTGTAGAAATAAAAAGGAAATACTACACAATGAGTGTAAAAACATCAGAACATTTTACTGAGGCCCATTGCTGGATCACATCTGAAATGTGAAACAATGAATTTATACAATGAATGTCTTAATTGTCTTGTAGTACTATCCCTGCCAGGAGTTCTCGCTGAATAAGGACTGCCTGACAGGCTCTCATATGCATTATCTTAAATGAAGTGTATAATAAGATAAGTGGTAATGTCAGCATACCACCCCTATTTAAATAGCAATTTATAACACGTAAGGAAACATCTAAGGATGACAAGCATCCTTTTAAGTCAGAACTGCTTCATAGTATGAAGTCTTATAATAAAAGCAAATGTACTTTGGATCTGTCAGCAAATTTTCATTTCCCAATGGAGAACTGATTAACTTCTTTATATTTTTTAATGTAATTATAAGGAGAGAACTGTGATAAAAATAGTGAAACACAGCTAATACTGACCTTCTGCAGAACATTTTACTTTCATAGTATTCACCAATAAAGGGAATAACAGGGAAAATCTTTTGTATTTTCTGCCATGTTTCTTTTTCTTCAGGTTTCAAGCTGCAGTGTCATATGCAACCTCTACTTTGACAAAAATACATAGAAAGAGATTCAGTGTAGAACAAAACCAGAACTGATACAGAAATAACAATGTGCTTTATAATGCAGAAATTTCAGAAAACTTTTACATAAAATTTCCATGTGTACATTTCCCTCACATTCAACATGCAATGTAATTATAAACTACCTAATGATAATTTCCTCCACCTGGTATGTTGTAAGAGGAAAAAAGCATATTCAACTACAGATAGGAATCTTAGCCAGACAGTAATCTAGCCTTTTACAAAAAATAATAAAAAACAGTGGGGTCTGGTTTTATAGTTTTCCTGCTCTCTTAGAAAAGTTTTCCAAAACATAAGTAGACTATGTGCTTCACCTTATAGGACTGGAGTAGTCAAATAATTAGAAAATGCACTGAGTCCATGAAAATAGAAGTCCTGTATTTTTGTCACTAAATTTCTCCAAATCTATGATTGTCATTTTGAGTACAAAGAGGTATGTAAAACAAAAATATTGAAGGTTCTTGCAGAGAGCACTCTGTTTCCAAATTCAGCACAGTAAATGCTGTTGCTCTGTATATTTATGTCTATATAATATTTAGAGATAATGGAACAGGATTTCTATAAACCAAGGACTGTTATCTAGGGGAAATTCCCACTAATGTCTCTTCCTTCCTGCCAAAGTTTCAGCTATTCCAGAGAGAGCCCATTATTTGCTGAGATAAAGTTGAAGTCTAATACTCTCACCCATCAAGCCATCAGCTGGAGAGATCGCCTCCTGAATTCCACTTGTGTTACAATAACATATTTTAATGAACAATGGAAAAAAGCTGCAGACTGAATAAAGAGACTGCTTTAAATTCACTTTCACTTAGGGCAGGGGATGGTTTTATTCCTTGGTAGTCATCCTGTAAGATAGCATGGTTAAGTTTACAGGTTTTTGTTGTGTTCTTCAGGAGATGCCTGTCATAAAAGCTCTCTCTCCAGCATGCTCTTCTTTTCCTTACTCTATTGAAGGATCTCCAGATTTCCTGTTTCTGTCTGAGAATCTTGTCAATCATTCCTCCTCTTAACTGTTCATCCTTATGGTTCTGGATCATGGTCATAGTACCCATGGCTGAAGAGGACTGTATGGTTTCTAAATGGTGAGCTATGCAGCAGGCATTTAGTATCCCTCTAGCAGATTAATAATTCATTCCCAGTAGTGAGCTGAGTAAATTGTATCCATATCTAGCTCCTAAAGTTGCAGGAAAATAACCTTTTCTTTAACTCTTGTTTTAAACACAAAGTTAAGTGCCAGACATATGGCATTTTTTCACCAAAGCTCCTTTGTGTATATCAAGACACTAATTCAGTAACACAGGTCTCTCCACCCAGTCAATCTTTTATCCATTTTATGCTATGACTTCAAACTGAGACGACATTAAGTGGCAGCATCTATAGGGTGGAGAAATTTAAAAACTTTTCTGCTCACCTGTCTCACCAGGGCTGAGTAGAGGTAAGGATCACCTTCCTCAGCCTGCTGGCAATGCTCTCCCTAACACACCGCAGCACGCTCTTGGCCTTTGTTGCTGTGCATTGTTGGCTCTTGGTCACCTTGGTGTCTACCCGGAAGGACTCAGCAAAGCTGCTTTTGAGCCACTCAGCTCCCAGTGTGTATGGGTGCCTGGGTTGTTCCTCCTCAGTGGCAGGACTGTGCACTTAAGTTTGTGGAACTTGGTGACATTTGTATCTGTCTGTTTCTTCAGCCTGTGAGGTCCCTCTGAACAGGGGCATGCCAATTTGGTGCATCAGCCACTCCTTCCAGATTTGTATCATCTGTAAGCTTCTTGAAGGTGTACTCTGACCATAATTCAGGTCATTAGTAAAAACATTAAACAGTATTAGCACAAGTATCCACACCTGGGGTACACCACTACTGACTGGCCTCCAGTTTGACTTTGGGCTACTGATCACACAGTGGGCCCCAAGCCAGTTTTCAGGCCACCTCACTGTTCTCTTACCTAACCCATACTTTGTCAGCTTATTTATGAGGATTTTATGTGAAACCGTGTCAAACGCCTTGCTAATGTTGAGGTAAACAACATCCACACCTCTCTCCTTGCTCACTTAGTTACCTCATTGTAAAGGCTATCAGGTTGGTTAAGCGTAACTTCCCCTTCATAAATCCATGCTATCTACTCATGATCACCTTCCCATCCTTCATGTGTCTGGAAATAGTTTCCAACGTAAGTTGCTCCATCACTTTCTCAGGGATCAATGTGAGGCTGACTGGCCTGTAGTTCCCTGGCTCTCTCTTGCTCTTCCTGAAGATAGGAGTGACATTTGCTTTCTTTCCATCTTCAGAAGCCTCTCTCTATCACCATGAAAAAATAGCCTCACAATGCCATCAGCCAGCTGCTTCTGCGCATGGTGCACAAGATCCATGGACTTAACGTATGTCCAGTCTGTTTAAAAGTTCCCTAACCTGATCCTCCTCCAGGAAGATGCCACCGAGGCGTTAGGATACCAGGTTTGACACCGTCTGTCACTCCAAATCCCACTTCACTGGCACACTGCATGGAAATAAGCATTTAATTTCAAAATCTTCAACAAAAGGGTCTGTTATTTCTTTGTTATATTTGTGCTCTGCATGAGGATGAGCATGGAAATGACTGTCATTGTTCCCAGTTTATGATGTACCTTGTTACCGTGTTCAAGGATACCATCATATCTCCAGGCCAATTTGCTGCAGGCAAGAGTTAATCCTCTTGTTGGTCTTCCTGCTTCATCTTATCCTCACTGCTTTTCACTGTGATCAAAGAAACTTATTTTTCTTTCAAAATGAGTTGATTTTTTTCCTTGAGTTAGTGAGCATAGAGGACAACATGCAGCAATTCTTGTGAGCAATTCCAAACGGGCAGATCACAGAGATTCGTTTTTAGTTCTTTCTACCTGACAGCATTAGTCAATGTTAATGCTTAGTGCTGCTGTTACACAACTGGAAGTATACGTTTCCAAAGTGAAGTGGTTGTAAAGTTTTCAGTACACTTCTGTTTTTCTGCTGCAAGTGTAGAACAAAAATACAAGGCATAAGGCAGACCTTATGATAAGGCACTAGCCATAAGAATATCTTAGTTTGAGGACAAAGATATTGAAGTGCTTACTTTATAGCTATTCTGCAAAATATCTGCTTCGAGTGAACTCCTCGGAAACATGTCTCATAGTGATAAGATCTGGGTGGGGTGGACATGGCAATTGTTTGGAGTGAAAAAAAAGCTTTGGATTTTGAGAGAGATCATAAAATCACAGTTCACTTGAACACATGCACAGTGGTGAATACTAGCTGAATGCTGAATGCTGTATATATTGTAGGTGAAAACTCCAGCCAGAGCAATGCTGCGAAATGCAGGTTAATCATTGGGCAAGGGAACTGAATTACTCCCAAACGAAACAGTTGTCATCTTCAGTAAAGAGGAAGGAAGGCTTTAAGTGTATCATAACTGCAGAGATGATCTGAATTCAAATCCCAGCTTTGATCAATCATTCATTGGGATTGGCAGAAGTTTGGAGTAGAGGAAGAAATGTTCCTTGCCCTGACTTGTGGTCTACACTTGCAGGTTCTCCTTTCAGGAAGGAGGACTAACTGGACAACATGCCAAATGTGTGAAATGGAGGAAGCCTCCCACATTTTTTTAAAAAATGAGCCAGAAATGTAAAATGATCCGCTCTTGTTTCCTCTTGTAAAGCTAATTCCTTGAAAGCTGCATTCATTTAAAGTGACTGGGCTTGATTCACTGAGCACTGGTATCTTTGGATCAAGCCCAAGATTTCTTCCGTGCAGCAAAGGATGAATAAGGTCCACGACTACTGTCTCCTACATTGAACACAAGTTTGCCTACAAATACTATTTCAAGTGGGCTGAGGGGGACTCAGCACCTCTGAAAGGTAGAAAGAAAAATAAAATAATGATTATAGCAGAAATTATCAGTAGTTTCAGTTACCCCAACAGTTATGCATGAGAAACAAAATTCCAAATAAAGTCTTCAAATTTTCAGTATCCTTCCTGTTCCTTCTTTTTCTTCCAGATTAAATGAAAAGGGGCTGTTTAATGGCTTGGACTTGTGTACAGGTTTGCTGCATTTAATAATTTTTTAGGATTATTGAGCTGAAAGTTACTGAAGTTCTTTACCTGTATGCAAATCTACATTTTAACGTCTCAGTTTAAAATGAGACATGCATGTCTTTCACACTTCCATATTTCAAGAATTGCTAACATTGTATTGTTCAAACTCTCAAAAAAAGAAAAAAAAAAAAAAAGCCATTTAGAAATCTTTCTCTCATGCAGCAAGAAGGCTGGAGTTAAAGCTGGATCATTCACCAGAAGAAACTGTTACACTGTAGCTCACCAGCAGTGCAGGTGTGGCTCTCCTACATCAGAACAAGATTTTAGCCAATCCCAGTGTGACATAGATTTGGAAGCAGAAACAGGTAGATAGCAAATTTGTCACTAAGTTGCACTTGTTGATTGCTGGTTAAAGTTAAATGATGCAGTCATCAAATAAAAATTACCATTAGAAACACATTAACTGTGAGATTAATTCAGAGGAATAAAGTGGGACTTGCAAACAGGATTTTAAGAATGAATTTTTGTAACCGTAATGGATGAAAATACTAGCAATAGTCAGATCTGCAGATTTCACGTGCATTAAGTGGCTCATGCAATTAAGTCTTTATCTCTCCAAACTGCACAGATATGAAATTTGTCTCGTTAATGCTGGGCTACTTTAGGCAATTGAAACAAATGATTGCTGTGCATCATTTGGGGGGATTCAATGCTAGTATCTTAAAACATTTAGCTATACAGTTGTTACCATTAAACATAAATACACAGTGTCATTTGTCCTTCAGGCTCTAGAAAAGCAGTGACAGAACAGAGAGGAGAGAAACTGTGATCTCTAACTTCTGTACGAGTTCTGCTTACCTCTTGTTGAACGATGCCTCTTTCAGGCTGGAGAATCTCATTCATCTCCAGACTTCTTTTGACTTTAGGGCAGCAGAAGTATAAACATGACATACATTTGTGCTCCCAGAACCTCAACCAGTCTTGGTAGAGAAACAAAAGCTTGGTTTGGGGTTAATTTAGCACATCTTCAGAATTACCTGTTTTAGCAGATCTTTTATAAACCGCAGCAGACATGCTCTAAAGTAGGAAAACAATGGGCTCAAAAAGCAATCATAAGGATGTAGTTTTGTCCTTTTTATACAAACTGCATGCAATATGACTAGCTTGCTTAACTTCTCACGTGCACTTTCCAAGCATATTTTAAAATAGTCTCAGTCCCTTTTGTCAGCAAAGAATTGGGAAACAAGAATTATTGTTTTGTTCTTCTCCTGACAACAGACCATTCTAAAATCTACACGAAGCCTATTTTAACGAAATACAAGTAACAAAGTAAAAGTTAACAGACTATAGACCTTCATCAAACAGCTTGATATCCTTCACAGTGACCTTACTAATACAGAGGCCCTGAAGTACTGTGTTGTTTCAACAGTTGAACTTTCTCCTTGAGAGAAAGTTGAGATTCCCATGAGATCCTGGGTTTAATTCCACTGTAGTAAATTCCCTTTCATTTCACTAGCAAGGAAGACTGGAAAGCAGCAGCTCCCTTTGGCTAAGGCTGTTCTGTAGACTGCTCAATACTCAGCCATTTTCCAGGCTATGGTCTCCTGAAAATACAAGAGAAGCTCTTGGATCATAGCTATGTTTGCAAGCCTGAGTTACCTTTTGAGTATGCAAATGCAGGAGAGGCAGTAGAAAAAACAAGAAGTAACTGCACCTCCACAGCATGGACTGCCAAGAGAATGAGCTGCAACAAAAAAACAGACTCTGTTACCTTTTCTACCCCACCTTAAAATTTCTCACACCCACTTAATATAATATCACTACTCCTTCAGTTCCTTCCATGTTACCATGACTTATCTTTAACTATGTACCATAGAAACTTTTATTTCCCTCCAGTTTCTATACTGCCACTGCATTGCTTAGAGATAGTCCTCATCCTGACCACTTAGACCAGCAACAGCACCTGTCCTCTAACTATCGACTTGGCTTCTACCTCTCACTTCCAGGTGATCCAAAATAGATGGCTTAGGGGCTGTGGTTGGTCTCAGTGGCACAGGTTGCTCTGTAGGGGAGAACAGGATCTGTTTAAGAAAACAAGTTTAAACTCCATCATTTATGTGCCTCTACTTCACATTAGCTGACTGCAGTGAGTGCTAATTCCTAAAGTTCCTTTACTGCCTCCTACTAACATATATTAACATCATGTCAAGGCCAAAGTAATGGCTTGTTTCCAAAAAGCATAATACAGCCAGACACTGCAAGAGGATATGTGCTTTCTGCTAACATATCTACCTGATTAAAGAAGTGCAGAGTGGCATTGTTTCTTTTTCCTCCTCACATATTTCCATGTGCTACAGCATGTATGAATGGATTGTCCTTGAGACAAGCGTGCTGCTTATCTAAAAAGGAAAGCCTGCTGTCAAGAGTTCAGGGCACTTGACATATAAAATTAACCTCCAGCAAACAGAGTTATGAAAAACCATGTTTAATGCTAGGGTTATATTTGCATATTGCAAGACAATTTGTTTCCCTGTTGTAACTAATTTAAAAACTCATGCATGCCATTGTGATGGGTGTTAAGTTAGATGTGAATGCTGATATGTATTAATCAGCAGTTAACCACCTACAAAACTGATGTTCCTGAGGGGAACACTTTAGAAATTTCATGGGGTTAGACAGACTTTCTGATTCTTTCCAAGTACCTTTAGAAAAGACAAAGGATGTAGTCTATGGGCCCAAATACATCGACATACCCACCTGAGGACTGACCATAGGCATGCTCATTGGCCAGCCCAGTAGTCAAGCAGCTCTATTAGCCCCATATGCACAAAAGTTAGAGTAACTCAGTAACATACTTTACTCTTCCTGTCATCCTCACTTTTAGCCCAGTTTCTTTCGCTGGCAGTCTGGTTTTGCCAGAAGGTTGTTTCCAATTCCTCTGCTCTGTAATAGTGAATGCAGGCTGAGATTTAGAATCCTCTTGTTTGTAGATCCATCAACATAAGCAGAGGGCTAGATAGCAAGAGATGGGCTCGTGCATGGTATCCTGCTATGATATCATTGCTGCTTGGTGGCAGGGACAGACAATTCTAGTGCACTTGTGCTGTTCAGTAATCAGAGGGATGATCAGATCATATAGTTTTTAGTTCACAGTACAGAAAACTGATATGACCTACTTTTAGGAAGACTCATAATCTAATAACATGAAATGTAAGGATGAAAATATGGAAGGTTGGGCTGACAGACACTTAAATATTAGTAAGAATAAGCCAGAATAGTGAAATCCTTTAAATTTCAGAGTCTAGCAAAAGATAATATGTGATCAGTGGGATCAATAATCAAACTGTGTCACTTAAAAGCCTTCCAGATAGAAACAAGTCTAAGCTCAAACACTTATTACACATAAACAAGTACTTAAATGTTTGTTGAATCATAGACGCTATTCTTTATTTCTTCAAAAATGAAATTATAAAATGAAACACAAAACAAATAAGTGAGCCTGTTGAGGCTGCTATCCCAACCAAATTTTGACTTGGGTAAGTACGTAACTCCTCTCTTTTGGCATCAGCAAGTCTTTGCAACCTTCTTGTATTTGTGGAGTATTGCATATTTAGGCTGTCTGCTCTCATCCTGGGGATAGCTACCTTGTCATGGCAGATGTAATGATCAGTAGGCACGAGCTAATTCTTCAACACATAATGAATGCTGACCTGGCCAGTTACACATACTGCAAAACCAGTGTCAGCAGCAGTCAGTACGTATTGCTTTGTGTTTAGATACATTAAACATGGAGACATGATGCATTTCTTCTCAGTGACCTGTTTATGCCCTGGGGAGTGGCGTTTAAGTGAAAAGATTAAAAACACTTCTAAGCTCACAATAATTATCTGAAGAACCACAGCCTTGACTGAAATTGTTTAACACCCCCACCCCTCAGAAAACTGAAAGACACTGGGGAGAAAAAAAAAAAAAAATTAAGGATAGGCCATGTTAGATGTAGGTTAAATGAGCAAGAGAACAGGGTTATCCACAAGATAGGTATTATGATAATAGTACACTAAGTATTCTGATATTAGAGGGGCCTATACCAGCAGGCTTATAAAGGTTAACATGCAATTGGAGTGTGGATAATCACTGCCTCTTCATGTCTAAGAAAATGTTCTCAAAAATGAAACGTGAACAAAATACATGTGTGTATTGTGATCTAGAACCAGACCAAGTAAATACCTTATATTCTGCCTCCTTTAAGCCTCAAAATGGAATTTTAGTAGTGTTTCGTCCTCACACTGTGATTTTGCCTCCAGAGAATACTTTCAGGTTAAGTTCCTACTTGGTTTGGCTTTCAACTATATTGGGAGAGGGTGGGGTGGGTGACATGTAAGGAGCAGCTCTGGGTTAGTGCATTGAAATCTGCTGTAGGTGACACCCTCTGTCCACATGGCAGTAGATCTTGGGTGTAAAGGACTTCGTCTTTGAAATCTATACCAATCAAAGGCAAAAGGGTTTTCCTACAGAAATTAAATCAAAGTAGGATCAACCCATACCCCATTTCCAAAATGATGCTGAACATTCACATTTCTGTGCTTCTGTAAAAGTCACAGATCAGAGAATCACAGAATCATTCAGGTTGGAAAAGACCCTTGGGATCATCGTATCCAACCATCGGCCCTACTCTACAAAGTTCTCCCCTACAGCATATCCCCCAGCATCTCATCCAAATGACCCTTAAACACATCCAGGGATGGTGACTCCACCACCTCCCTGGGCAGCCTATTCCACTCTCTGACCACTCTTTTAGTGAAAAATTTTTTCCTAATGTCCAGTCTAAACCTCCTCTGTTGCAGTTTAAAGCCGTTCCCCCTTGTTCTGTCACTAATCACCTGTGAGAAGAGACCAGCACCAACCTCTCTACAATGTCCTTTCAGGTAGCTGTAGAGAGTGATGAGGTCTCCCCTCAGCCTTCTCTTCCTCAAACTAAAGGTTTAAAGTCATTCTGGGTGTTTGCATCTTGGCAGAACTACAGGACTTTCAAATGCTACATTGTCATCAGTTATATTTAGTCAAGTGGTAAATAAGATTGCCCTTTATTTGCAATTCTGTTTATATAGCTGAGTGCTGCCTTTTCATTTATTTCATTAATTTTTTGTGTCTTTCTTTGTATTTTTTTCCTGATGTTTTCTTTTAGCTTCTGAGTTTTGAGACCCCCCCCTGAGTGATGTGGCATTTTGATCCCACTGAAGTCGTAATAGCTCTGGGTGCAATTTATTATTGCAACAAGTTTTCAGTCTGTTTCCAATTGTCAAACATAGAGAAAAATTGTTTCCACTAAAGCACATGAACTAATGGAATAGTTTGCTGGATTGTGGATGGCTTTGGTCTATACTGGATTCAGCTGGTTGTTTTGTTACTGTTTACTTCATATTTCTATTACTGTGTGCTGGGATGCATTGCAGCCAGCAGCTTACACGTGGATTAAATAAATAAGGGAAAAGATGATAGCACCCTGAGAAATTAGCAGAGCTGCACTTTGAGAAGGGGATGACACTTTCTACCTACTGTACCTAGGTGGAGGACTTTTTACTTGCACTCTCCCGCCTACTGGAAGATGCCATCATTGTTCCTATTTTGCTGACGGTGACCAACAGCAGTCCCCAGCTCCAGATAACTGTTCTGATGCATTGCTGGATGGACGGGATTTGCACTGCCCTGTAGTCCTGCTGACACAAAAATGCCTTTAAGATCCTGCCTTTCCCATCCTAATCTACAAAGGAAACAGGAAAAAGGAACTTAAACTCCCTGTACTCAGACAGCAATGAGACTGTTCCAGCCTGCGCCAGTGCTACGATTTCTTGCCTGAGTTGTAAACAGCGTACCATGCAGGAGAAGAGTAACCGGTAAACGTCTACCCCGAGAAAAGGATACTCCATGAGCAACTGTAAGAACTGGATGGATATATTTTGGAAAGCATGGACCCTTTAGCACATCTAGTTCTCTATGGATTCAGCCTGATGATTTCAGGTAAGCCTTTGCTTTAATATCTACAGCCGACCTGATGCCTTTCTTGCTTCTCATGCAATGTGCAGACGAAACACATGACTCTCTACTCCAGCACTTTTATCTTTATTGTTTTAATACTTGTGTTTGTTTCAGTGAGTCCACTTACCTCTGTGCAGCACTCTTAGAGGGAGTGAGGGCAGGACTGTGGCCGAGCTATGGGGGAGGATTTAACTACTTGTAGAATCCGATGCTACCTCTTTTTAATAGTTGAGTTATTTGTTGACATATACACACACTGCAGCAGGGTTTCTCTTCTGTCTAATGGTATTAACTTTTCCATAAATCTCGTTTCATTGAATTCATTGATGTCTTTCCCCAAGAATATCTGCTCTATATACAGATTAAATGTTGACTTTTTCTGTGACTGACTTTATGAGCTGGCTGTGCAGTAGAAAATGTTGACATTTATAGGTATTCCAGTGATTTTAGACAAGATTCCACAACTGGAATCTAGATGAAAGTCAGTGGACAAAAAGGGCAGAAAAATGCACATTATATAAGATCAATTAATAACAGTTCAAATACAGCTAAAGAACAATTCAGTATTACCAGCAAATGTCATTAGTTCAGGGAGTCAGAAGTTAGTCATAAGAGACACCTGCAGAAAGGTATGCAGTAAAATTATACTAATGCAAATTTAGTTTACAGTATTCAGACCGTTATCATTAGAGATGTTTTGCTGAAGCTGTCACAAGCAGAGCCCAAAGGAAGCCTGCGCTCTTGCCATCTGGTTCTTAGTTGCTCAGCATTTGAGTATTGCTTTCACCATCCATATTTTGATTGTCTATACAGTTTCTTCTGGAAAACATACCAAGCAAAATCTGTAAAAAAGAAATAAAACTCACACAATAACCTTAGACTCTTGACTCACTCCTAACCATTTAATTAAGACATGCATAAGTTGTTCTAGTCCATCTCACAGTAAAAAGGTAATGTGCTGTAAAACTGCAGATTGTACTGCAATGAAAACCAGAAAGTATCAAGAAAAGGCAGAAGTCCTCATTGCCATGTAACTTGCTTTACCATTTCCAGATCTTCTTGATTAGCAGCATGTTAATAGCTAAGTGAATTATTAAGAAATGAGTTTGAGCTGTTATTTTTGGAGTCTATAAAAGGCTAGAGATTAAAAAATGAAAAAAAAAAAAAAAAGTGTGTAAAATCTGTTGAATGCATGTTTATAAGTATTCTTATCTAGCCAGTGCTGTAATGGGCTGCATATTGTTTACCAATTCCTCTTTTGTGGCTTAAGTTTCTTGATTGCTTAGCTGCACATTGATTCAACCTATCTAGCCCTCAGATCACTTACAGCTTTTCACTTTAAGGAGATACCTGGGTGGTGTAAGCATTATGGATGGAGAAAAGAAATTCTAGTTACCCCAACTCTTTTTCCTTGTCTCTCCTGTTTCTCTACGTGGTAACATACTCGACACAGAAAGCAAGCAACATTCATTAAGTCACAAGTATGAGAGAAAAACAAGCCGGCTGCAGAGATTATCTATAAACACGGACAATGCAGACAGCTCAGTCCTGAAGAGCTGTCAGTCACTGCCTTTTCCACAGGGGCTGACCAGTGAGGTGTGTGCTGTAGTCACACCCATCTCAATAGATCTGTCAGCTTTCCCGCTTTTGTTTGAGAATGATATCATGTTTCCTGGGGCGAGCGGTGGAAGACAATGTGAGCCTGCTTTCCTCTAGATATTGCAGGCGGAGTTCAGGAAAGCAGGAATGACATTCCCTGAGCAGGGGAGGCTTTACACTCGGTGCAGACAGTGAACTGGCTTAACCTTTTCCCCAGTGACTGTGGGCTTCTCTGGGTGTGTTGCTGGGTAGGCACAAAATCCACTCCACCCTTTTCCAAGGTGAAGACCGTCAGCTTGGCTCCTATTACAAGAAATAGCCTTCGATTTAATGTCTTTTTTTTTTTTTTTTTTTTTTTTTTTTTTAGTAGAGTACTCCATTTGCAGCTAGAGCTAAAGGTCTGATTTGGAAGTTAACATTCAAAATATACACAAATGCTCACTTTTACACTGTATACAGGGTCTCTGCTTGCCATAGCAAATGTTCAATTAAACTGACAAGGGGTTGAATTTACTCCTATTGGGATTCTTGAAACTAGACTGAGCATCACCACATGTTTTTCTTTTGGTTGACTCTACTCCAGTCAATATTTTGTAGAATCAAAATGATCCTGGCATCCATCCTGAAGTATAATTCAAACCCCAAGGCTGTGACTAGGTATGATTTGTTAAGTCCTGACCAAAGAAGAGTTGTAGACTCACCTATTCCCTTGGAAGGCTGAGGACAAAGCCAGTAATGAGTGCCAGAATTTGGCTTTTGCCTCTTAGCAACATCCTCAGATGGTCTGGAAATTTGCTTGAAGCTTCTCACAGTGGGCTAACTCTCACAAATGTTCATGTGTGAGCCTTATTTTAGCAAGATGGCCACCGTCAGTAAGAGATTTGTGTAAACCAGCAACAATTAAAACCAATTTCAAGCACATGCCTTTGACTATTTCTGTCAGGAAAAATATACATTGCCAAATGTCTCCATTCTTCAAGACAGACAGAATCTTCTGTGCTATAGCTCTGCTCTACCAATAATCTTAGATCCAGTATGTTTCTAAAAATACTGGGGTTTTGGGTTTGTTTGGGGTTTTTTGTGATTTAGTTGTTGGATCCATATATGGTAAAAGACTCAAAGGGTTATATTAGCCTCTTAAGAAAGGGTAACAGTGGAGCTAACAGTGCAGTGGCATTCAGTGGCAGCTCTCTATCATCCCTGTCGATGGCTGGTGAGATCAGTAGGTGTTATGAAAAAAAAACATAAATTGTGCATACTATTATTATGTGACTCATTTATATATTTAGAAAGTTAGAGCAGCTTTTAACACATATTACCAGACACATAAGCACCATTATGATGCTGTAAGCTTTTCAAAATTACAAGTTGTAATTTTTAGACTGGAAAGTTCTAATAATTCTGCTTCAAGACCTGTTTTTCTCTTGTGAAGGTTAACTTAACCTAAAGAAAACCTGAATTAACCTCTGGTTAATACATGCCTGTGACAGTGAACACGAATGTCATTTTTCCCATAATTAAAGGAACTAGGTCTGTGTGAGTATCTTCAGATATGCTGTTGTCAGACCAAAATGCCAACCAAACTTCAAACAGTCTGTCCTACAGCTGCAGTGCTGGGGCTTTGAGCCTCCACAGGCAAAGAGGTGGACACAAACCACGTCTGTGATTTTAATCTCAGGTATTTTAAAACTATGCTGAGTAAACATTACACTGACACACAGTCTTTCAGACATATAAATTATCAAACTACTAATGTGAATTGCAAGAGAAATTTAAAAATGGATTTCATTCCTTGTTCCTGAAGTGCGTTTGATTTGTGAGACCCTGCAACTGCATCTGCCTGACACACACAAGTTATGTAGCCAAAGGGAACAGTACCCATGTGCCTCTTTCATGAGTCTGAAATTTACATGGAATTTAGACTCTTCTTGAGATGTAGCCTTCATCTAATCCAAAAATATTGGGCCTGACACAGGAATCACTTTGAATCTCTGACCTGTTGAATGTTGGTATTACTGCACAGTTCTGTTAGGATGGTCGTGACTACGAAATTGATGGATCTGTCTTATGGGGGAGAGAGCGAGCTGTTCTGTTTTAGTTACATTGTTGGCTATATGTTTGCAAAGAAAAAAGTTCCAGCTGTGACCTAATTCATCACACCCTGACAGCATCTGGAAGCCAAAACCAATAGCTTTAGCCTGTGCAGGCAGCTCTGTGCACCTACCCTAAGTGGAATTACAAAAGTGGGCTGATTCTCTCCAGTTTTTTTTTTTTTTTTTAGCTTTAGATTTTGCTTTTGGTGTGTGCCTGGTTCAGACCTAGTGAGAGGTAGAGTAGCTCTCAGGAGGCCTGTGTTCCCAGAGGCTGTTTCAGCAGCTGGGAATAGTCAGGAGTGAAAAGGCATTGCATCAGACCTGGACGAATCAAATCTAAAAGGGTGACATGCAATCACATTACATTCAATAGTGTGAACATAAGCTATTGTTTTACATACAGATTTCATATATGTAAATATATATATATACACAACATAGATTGTTTGGGTATATAGTCATAACTAAGCTGTTTGGATGGATTACTTTTTTGCTGAAATTTCATTTCAGGGAAAAAAATGAAGTTGTAACATTTTGCAGACATGGTCTGATACCCACAAAAATTTCATCTGGAAGGCTTTAGGGGGACAAGAGGGAGCATAGAAGTCAGAGAGACTGACTGCAGCTGAGCAGCCGGCTTTAGGGCAGAGGAGAAGCGGAGTTGGTCCTTCATGTGTCCGCAATGAGAATTATCTGAGTTGGAAACCTGTTCTGTATTGGTCATGTAGACTTGAGCCTGCTTCACCCAGACCTATCTCTTAAACACACAAAAACCCTGTTCAGCTTTCCATAGAAAGAAGAAATGAACCAAACATGGATGCACCTACAACTTGTGTGAGACAGATACATAGTTCCATGGTCAGCTCCCATAGTGATGCAAGATCTATCTGGAACTAGAGGGATGAAAATCTTAGAGAAATGGCAATGAAGAACTGTCCTCCAAAGACAGTATCTGGCCTGTGCTAGTGGCAAGATCACATCTAGGATGCTGTTCCACTGTGGTTTCAGTGGCAACGCATAGCAAAGAACCAGCCTGTGTCTGAACTGAAGGCTTTCCTGTAAGGACTTTAAAATGCTGATTATTTTTTAGGGTACAGATCTGATAACTGCTCTCCAACTAACACCCAAACTAAGAACATGCACTAATAATGTTAAACAAAATATCATAAAGAAGTAAAAAGACCCCACCAAAATTCATTCTGTAATTCATCCCTAGGAAATGCAAACACTTAGGGTGTGAAGATATTAGGCATTTACTAAGTTCTGAAAGGATTTTTGAAAGACAGGTTCACAAATGACATTTCTGGATTCAAGGGTAAAATACATAAACTTTTTGCTTCAAGGTGGGTATTTTGATGGCCTGGTATTTATTTACTTTTTGCATTGTGTGAGCCTGTCTGAAGTGGCTTGGTTAATTTCCCTTTTGGAGTATGACAAGTCTCTCTTGACAATGCAGTTCCATCTGCACTTCTGATCATGCTGATGATTTTCTCTTTTATTATTTTCTGACTGTTCACCCCAGACCTGCCACTGGTCAGGGAGCTTAACCTCATTACTCACAAAGTGTGCTTAGCAACAGAAACATCTCCCACTACTCAGAAAAATTGGTAAGTGGCAGAGTGAGGGTACACTACTGTAGAGGTAAGAATGTACTACAGTATGTCCAGCAGCCAGCACTCACAGACACTTTCAGACAGTTAACCTTATGCATGTTGATATATCCTATGAAGAGTAATTGATTACCTATGTTATTTTGCATACTTCAACTTGGCACATGTGCACAAACAACATACAGTATATATAGTAGCTTCATGATGCAACTTACAAGGATCACCCTTGTTATGGACATATTTATTCTTGCTTGCAAGTACTTTCTTGATGGTAGTACCCGTATTTGGCTAGCTGCTAATCCAGCCAGGTGTATCTAAACTACAAACCTGTCCTACTCAAGCGTTCCCACATTCCTCATCCTTTTTCAGCATTATCTAGCACATTGTCAGCTGGTTGTTCAACAAACAATTTCTGCTGTTACATTGTTTTCTGCTTTACTTGCATTTGGTCAACCAGGCCTAAGGAGAAGTCATGAGAAAGAGTCTTTCTACATTTTGGTTACTTACACACTCACATTTAGGCACCCTCACTGTGAAACTCCCAACCAAGCTGCACCAGTGCTTCTTTTCTAGCTTTTTCATCTTAAAAGATTGCTTTTACGAATTGTGAAACAACTGAAATGTAGAGAAAACATTGTACTCTATTTTACAAGAAGGCAGTTGCATTTCCTTGAACTGCTCCAGATGAACTCAAGGGCTTGTAAGAAACCATTAGCATAGTAGCTTTGACAAACTATTTTATTTTTCACATTTGTGCTCTGGTCTTCCCACTACTACTAAGTAGCAAAACAATGTTCTGTCACTAATGTTTTGTCTCTTATTAGTTTCACAATACCTTTCCTCCACAAATAATGCCCTATTACTAAGGGCAAGAGGTCTCAGTATTTGAGCTGTGAGCCATCCCACAGCTGCCCAGTAGCACCACATGAGATACAAGCAGTCAGATTCTTTCCATGGACAAGAAGAAAGGTTTTACTGGAAAACCTGACTTTTTGCTCATTTATGAGCTGTTTTATGCAGCATTTCTGTCTCTCTCTCTTTTTTTGCCCTGCTGTTGCTGCCATGTGGCAGAGAATCTTAATCTCTTCAGGTAATAATAACTTCAGCGTTGTTTTCCTGTGGGGGACTGAGCTGTCAGAAGAGAACTTGACTCACCAGGAGAAATTAACTGAGCTGTTTCTATCTTTACATTCCAGATGAACTTTCCAGGACACTAAGAGACTATTGAGTCCATAAAAAGAATATGTGATTTCAAGGCCCCCTCAAATTATTTACTTTTTTAGCAAATGAACAAAAAATAACCGAGACTGATAAGAGAAATGTTGAGTGCACAGAAAAAGAGGAAATAAAGATTGCTAAATTCTGGTGCAGTCTATGTTCCACTCTCTATATGAAAAATATCCCCAAACAGCTAATGTTTTGACTTAGTTTCTGATTAGATTTAATATTAAGTAAGGAGTACTCTGTTTCTTTTCCTTTGTTGTTTTGTTGGTTTTTTTTTTTTTTTTTTTTTTTAATCAGAGAAGGGACATAGGGATTGGGTCTCTTCATATTTCACTTGCATTATTTCCATCCTGATTATATTCCAGATTGGCTAATTAGTTAATTGTTTAAAAATTTCAATGTAATTTATTCAGTACTTCACTAAGAATTAATCAAATGCTATACTTTTTCAGCAAAATTGCTTATATGATGGCCATTTGTATTCCTAAACAGATTAGTTAAATTATTTTAATCTGGTGTGTAATTTTATACAGAAAAATACAATTGAGGAGGGTACAGCTGAACTTGTAACTACAAAACAAGACACAAAGAGAAACATGGGCATGCTGGCTATTTAGCAAGTTTTGTTCTAAATCAAAACCTTATTCTTTCAAGCAGAAAGAGTGCTTGGTGTTGTTTCATAAGAGACTTGAAGAAGGAGTGTGATGACTTGACAGTGTGGGATATACATTTCCATCAGTCTCAAAATGATTTTTAAATGCTGCAGTGAGTGTCGTATGCAACTGACTGTTTTACTTTCAGCATAACACCAAATCTGAACTAAACACAGATTCTTTTTTTTCTCTGCTAGTATAGTATCTATAAGTTTTATATTCGTATTCCCAGATAGTTAACAGCAGAAATAATTTATGTTCCAAGCAATAACAGTAAAAAAAGCAACTGCCTAAACATTTCAAATTACATCACCTTTTATTCCCATTGCTTAATCTGATGAAAAAAAGGGTAGAATTTACTGGAATTTTCTGCCATCTCCTCTTGTCTTAAATAATTAGTACTTTAAAAGTATTAATCTTTCCACTTATCTCTTACCACAGCTCTTCTTTTTCTTCTGTTATGCTCCAAATGTCAAGGGAAGGACTTCCAGCTTATGGACACTTCAAGCAGTTAATAATAAAGCTCTACAAATATAAGGACAATAAATACATCATTAGAAGTGTAATGCCTAAGCAATTTCTTTCATTCCACTACTACCCAGTATTAATTAATAGCTACAACATTTACTCAGAACTTTTCATTTTTAATACACCTTGCAACACGGACTTGTGTTTAATATGTGTTTGGGGGGCAGTGGAGTATGGTTATCCTTTATCTTGATGGAGCTGACCACTCTGGCTGCTTGCTATGGTAGAGGAGTGTTAGCCACTCCACATTATTGAACACTTTTCCAATTAACAGGCAACTTTGCAAAGGTCTCACCCTAGGTAGAAATTGTCTTCAATATTCCCATGTTTTCCTGGGGACCACACAAAGTTGTAAATCTGCAAGATTCTGATTTGTAAATCTGCAGTATTTGGTGTAAATCTGCAAGTATTTGGGCAGGGGCTTTCTGAGATGAGAGGACAAATCATAACACTTTTCTGTTCTCATAAGACTTGCTGTGTGTACTTATCTATGGCATTAAATTGTCTCAGCTCAAGACCGACACATTGTTTTATTCCCGAATTAGTGTCTAACACCAATAACAATCTAGGGAACTGATGTTTTAAACTTTATCAGATACTTTCTTGCTCTTTGAGCTGACCTGCGTCTGGGATGTGTTCCAGGGAATTTCTGAGACCTGTTTCTTCCAGTTGGTCCTGACTGAATTTTGCTGGTGTTACACAGCACAGAAAATGTAACTCTGTGCCTGTATGAATGGCATTTTGGTAGGGAATGAGAACACACAGGGGCTGCGAAGACAGCATGATACACTTACTCGCTGTTCAGCACAATTTCCCAGCGCGGTCATGTACTAGAGAAGCTGTGAAAGGCACAGCCAGTTATCACCTAAGGAGAGCACAATCCTGTAGTTAAGAGTGGCCCACGAGGAACTTCAAAGGTCTCCCTGCATTCATTTTGCCATCTGGGTTATAGTGGGCGTACTATTATTTAAACTTAGTTTTAGAGGATGCCATTTTCTCTGTGCTGGAAGGGCTCAAAGCACTGCACGACAATGAGTTGTGTCATAAATACTGGGCAATGAATCTTTTCTGCAGGGTACCTTCCATTTCCAGCATTAGCCTTCTGCAAGTGCTCTCTTCTCAAAAGCTATTTGCACACACAGCAAACTGCCTTCCTGATAAGGTCAGTTCTTCAAGGACCGGGGCAGGACTCAAAGGACTTTTTCAAGGAAGCGCAGAGGATTTTCACTGGTACAGAGACAGGCTGTTTCCTGTCTGTATGTTTTGTGCTTTTCTCAGAGAGCTAAATCCTGTTGTCCTTATTTAGTCCTTACATACTCAAAGTCATCATTAACACCAAGGGTAGGATTTACCTAAATTTTGCCAGACTAGGTAAATTCCTTTTCAGCGAGGACTTTTGGATTAGTTTAAGTTACATTACCAGAAAGAGATGCTGTAGGAATCACTAAGTATAAAGCATATGTGCATTTTACACATTTCTGGGGTTTTTTCCACAGTCTGAGGGCAGCAACTCCCAGTGGAGTCAAAGAAAGCCTTTCTATCATGTTAGAGGCCTTAGGCTGACTTTAAAATGCCGGTCGTTCTAGATTCTGAGTTGAATGAGTGAGTTTCCTTCAAGTCAATGTGCTGCTAGTATGCTTTTTTTTTTTTTTTTTTTCCAAAATCCACCTAAAGCGTATCTTTTCTTAGTGCAAAACTTTCACTTGTATATATTTAAATTTCTGCTTGCAATATATTCCAACTGTGAAACCTTAACTGCCAAATCATGCTTGGCATATGATTCCATACTTATGCATAGCTATTATTCTTTTTTAGATGCAGAAAGGCCTTCTAGTGTTTCTCCAGGAAGACATGAAACTCCATCTGTGCTCCATCTGCTTCATGCAGGTGTCTGGGTTACTCTGCAGTGTTTAATATGACAAAATACCACCTATATTTACACAATCGATTAGACCACTATTCACCCACTAGTGGCTAGATTTTGATTTGTCTGGAATAATCACAAATGAAATAAGCAATACTTCTGAGCTATGCTTGTTCTACACCTTGGTTACATGATTTGTATTATTACAAAGAAACAGAAGAGTATGCAGCAAATAGCTTGAATCTGATATGGTATTGCTTTGCTATGTCTTGCATAGGAATCAAAGGTAACATGAAAGCTAGTCCTCAAAACTAAGACTTCTACTACTTTTTTCATCATATTAAAAGATTGAGATGCAGGGGAGCAAGAGGTGGTATTTTCACCTTTATATCTATATTGGAGGTCAGAGGAAGAGAGAAATGCTAGACAAATGGAACTGGAGCCCTTGATGAGCAGTCATCCTCTGAAGGACCTCAGCAACTTAGGTCCATACCTCTGAATTGGAAAGACAGTTCCAGCTCTGTGCTCTGTGGATGCTAGGCAGAGACATCGAAATACTTCAGTTCTGATCTGCAGCACCCTGCCTGACCTCAGCACAGACAATCACATCAAGTCACGGAGTCTGGATCCAAATTTGATTCTGAGTTTCACAAAAGTCTGCAGAAATCAGAATCTTGCAGTTTATGATTTTAAGAATATCTCCACCTGGCATGTGATCCTTGCTGATAGAAACTGAAGTCCTCTGCTTTCAGTGTTGGTGACTGTTGAATTACATCTGCCTTCAGCTGGTGCATCAGACCCATAGTAAGAGCACAAGTGTTCCTCATATAAAAGTAAAAACGTTGAGATAAACGGCCTATTAAATGATTGCATGAGTCTGGCCTCATTTCTACCACATACTTCTTCTACTTTGTTCAAAGGATTTATTTTTGTAATGTGCAGCAGCATGAATTGACATTGCTGACCTACACCTTTATGCAATATTTACTTTAACAGCCATTTCATCCTTTCCAGAAGGTTTAATTTCTC
Organism: Strix uralensis; assembly: GCF_047716275.1. Taxonomy (NCBI): domain Eukaryota; kingdom Metazoa; phylum Chordata; class Aves; order Strigiformes; family Strigidae; genus Strix; species Strix uralensis. The sequence goes on along the minus strand of NC_134012.1, from coordinate 20,321,263 downwards.
CATTATGTAACAGCAGATTATCTGGGCTGGCACATTAAAGGGTGGTAACTGTGGCAGACTGGCTGGGTGTGGTGAGTGTCAGTGTGCTGTCAAGATACTTCAGTCCCCAGAGTGGTTGCTGGCAATGAAAGCAGAGGAGGACCTCCTCCCTTGGCCCCAGCACTACAGAGACACACGCAAAGACTGCAGTCAGCACTAAGACCTTTTGACCTCCCTTATCTAAGACTATACCCCTTCCTTCCAATCAGAGAAACATTTGGAAGCTGAGTGGTATTAAATACTGGGTCTCTCTGTGTAAATACAAAATATACTTGTATCCAAAGCAGGAAAATAGATGTGATGAATAAAAGAAATCAATTCTTCTTCCTGTTTCAGCTGGAAAAAATGTTACTGTTTCCCTTCTCCTTAATGTGAATTTCAAAAGTAAAGGGAAACGCCTGTTATTTGCAAATTGTTGATTATAGGAGAGCTGTATTTCCCTCCTGCTATGTGTATTTGAAAACTAAATCTGTAGTGCTCTGTCAGAGACTGTTTTAATCAAGCTTGTATCTATAATTTCCAAAGAACTTCCATCTCCATGTATTTCTGGCAGTTCTATTGATCAAAGGGAGTAATTTTGATTGATTTAAAACTAACCTCATAAAAAATTAGCTTTACTAGTGCTGCCGACTTGCTCTCTGCTTTTGAGAAAGTTTCTTTGTGCCATGGTTCTTGCTGCTGTCTGTTAAGGCTTTGATGGTTAACATGTGAATGATTATGAAATCATTAATCCAAAATCATAAAACAGCTGAAAAAAATACTCCAAAGTACTGCCAATTCCTATAAGTGAAAGACTCATCTGCTTTACATCAATTCATATGTATTAAATCCATTTAAGGGACATAAAAGAAACACTAATAAACTGACAACCTTATGATCTACTGACCCTGTTACCAGCAAAGCACCATACTTGAGGCATTTACGTATGTGTCTAACTATTCAGGCATCTATCTGCTTCTGCAACCCATGATTTTTCTTGGGCTTCCACAACAGCTCTTAAAAGAAATTCCACAAGTTTGCGAGTCATATTTCCTCTTCTGAGAAGAACAAATGTTCCTTACATAAAAAGTATGTTCATGTCATAAAAAGTAAATCCTAAAGTCAGTGTTGCAGAATAGTTAATCTACAGTCTTCCTATTTTGCACAAAAGCTGTGCAAGACATCAGCCAGAGAAACCCTGTGTGCTGGGTGAAACGGCTTATCTGGCAATTTGGTAGGCCACATACTCAAACTCTTCAGAAAAATCTTTTCACATGCTGCTTCTTTCCTTAGGTAAAGTGGATGCGGCACTGGACCTCATATTGATTAATTCATTCCCTCTGGTGGGCAACTCTGAGACATCACTTATCTGTATCACTTCCAAATGGCGTTCCCGTGAGTCTATCACAATAGACCGAGACCAGGAGGATGTGACAAACCAGCACCGGGAACCACTGGAAGTTAATGAAGATTCAAAGAGAGCAACAGCCAAAACAGTGGTGTGGAAGAGGGAACAGGCCAGTGAAACTATAGGAGCATATTACTGTGAAGGGAAACTCCAGGATGAGGTGACAAGGATACATACCATGAAGATGCCGCTGGGAGGTACTGTATGGTGGTCAGATCTGAATTTTGCATGTCACTGCTTGCAGACTGGCAGTTATCCCTGGTTGACAGAAGTGGGCACAAATGTGGCTCCAGAGCAGGTAAGGCAGTCTGGAGTCAACAAAAACAGACTTGGCTCAAGCCCATGTGTTTTTTCCTAAAGCACGGAGACAACTGGTTGATACTAGCTGCTAGTCATTTCCTCGCCAGTCAGTTAGAAATCTGTGGGTATTCTGCCTGTATCTGGCTACTGCCAGGAACACAAAGTCAGTTGGAAAATAAGTACTGATGCCAAGAAATAGCATATATGGTAACTCCTGCAGTGGGTTTTTCACATCCCAGACCCTTGATAGCTAAGCACGCTTCCATTTTAAAGTCTTGACAGGTCTGAGATGTGGGTAGTCAAACATTGTTATCTTTTTTTTCTTAATAAACAGGCAACCTGAGCCTCGAAAATAACTGCCTTGGCTAAGGTTCAGTGAAACTACAGATCAGCAATATTGGATCTGTACAGTCTGTGTCAGTATGGAAAAAAATGATCCATCTCAACAATGGACAGAAACTCCAGAGAAGTCTCCCAAAGAGAACATTATTCACAAAAATCCACTATGGATTTCACTATTGACTTGGGTTTGGTTTTAAGCTTATGCACAGTAGAAAAAGCAAATATGGCAGAGAGGTGATGGGATGAGAAGGTGGGATTTCCAAGGGCCACCATATAGCCATTAAATTACATTTTCTTATTTGCAAAATTTTGCTGTCTCTGGACCTCATTAAACTTCTGGGACAAGTTCCAAAGCAGAGATCACCATAAACTGCAGAAAAGTGCAAGAAATTTTGGGTACTTTTCTGCAGCAAATCAAGTTTTCAAGACTTCAGCCGATTTCTAGTAGAAGTCTTGGATTGCTAATTTTTTGTGACATGGTGGCTGGTCTGTGAAGAGACTTGACACTTTTAATCTTTCTTTACAAGGTTTTAGTAAGAGCAATTATCACTGTTGGTATCTCCTGAAATTATATAGCAAATTTAGAAAATGACATTTTTAATTTGTCTGAGCTACAGCTAGTGTCTATTTATTTCTTTTAGTACAGGAACATTAGAAACAAGGTGGGGAGAACAAGTGCATTTTTCTTTGGCTTAAGTTTTCTCTGACTAAATGTGGTCTTTGGGGGGGTTGGACTGGTCCCCAAGAAAGCTCTGCAGATGCAGACTGACAACTCCATTGTGTCAAAGGAGGCTGCATTGAGGAGGAGATAACAGCCCATGGAAAGTCAATGTGACCCTGCCTGTGGCAGAAAGTTAGTTTGCTGAGCACATCTCTGGCTGTCATGTAGAACAACTTCCATGAGTGGAAGAGTGTCTGCTTAATCAATCAGGTTTTTGCACTTGGTATCTGTGAACCTAGGAGCAGAGAATTTAAAGTAATCAAACTTTGGGAGCTTCCTATGTGACAGAAGTTGTTCTAACCAGAAATAACACAACATTCATGCCAGCAGTAGGTAGGTTTCTTGGAATCATTTCTGGATTTGAATCCATCTCTCAGATTTTCTCTGCAAAAGCTTTTACTGACAGAATTTGAGCCAGCAACTCTTTGGTGAATCCATATAATCTAATCAGGCTGGATGGGTGAGAAAGTGGCGCAAGATAAATTCTCAAAGCTATTAAAGTGCACAGAAAGAGGAAGAAGAGGTCAGTGAAGGACTGTGAGGTTTGGCAGAGCATCTGTAGTTGGAAAACAGGCCTTTTTCCCCTTTGTGTTGTCTGAATAATTTTTAAAGGCAGAATGTGTTTTTCAACACCAAAAATTAAGCAAGAGTTGAAACGTGGAGTTTTCCATTGAGGACACAAAAGGCACGGGAAGGAGCAGCACTTCTGAAAATCCAGCCACTGTTTTGCAGCCTCAGGGCAAGAAGCTGCTGAAACACTCGTTAAGGATTAATCATTTGGGTAGCTCCACTGACTTTAGAGGGAACCGTCATCTGCCTGGTTATGTACCTATCATCAGATATGCAGATACAGTGAAGATTTTTGCTGTATAATACAGAAAGATAATAGGTTTGTTTTCCTGTTTTGCTCTACACATGTGCCATTCTGAAAGTAATGAGGCTGTTCTCCTGAATTTTTTATATTGTAGCATTATGGTTATACATGTAATACTCACACATGTAATGAGAGGTAACAGATTATGCTTTATATATATATGGGGAGTAATGCTTATACTGTATACAGCACACATATCTAGAATAGAACACTATTTAACCTGTTCTGCATCTAGTCAAATATAACTTATGCAATTTATCTATACAGTAAATGTGTTTTTTCATATATACAATTGAGTTTCCCCCACAGAATATCTCTAGAGTGGGCAAAGGGACAATAATGGAAATGCTAGCGACAAAACATTATGGCACTTGCCCTGCAACTCAGTTCATTATGTCTCTATAAGGAATTCACACACTCGAGATGTGAAATAATGAAATAATACAATTTACAATCTAAAAATACGTTGGAACTGAGCTCACCAGGGAGTGTGCATTCCTTTGCATTGTAACAATACTCTGAAGAAAAAGTCTTGTGGCTAAGCACACAAAAAAAAGAAAATGGGAAAACAAAAGTTTAATAGCTTGTTAAAACAATTAGTAATGCCTCACTAAATCTGGTCCAAAAAACACTGCAACTAAACCACTTAGGATCATTTGTAAATAGCTATTCATTTTTGGGAATGCAGTTGAATTTTCTTTTCCTAAATAGATCATGATTTTCACCATGCATTTGTTATTCATAAATAACATCTAACTTGGGAGCTGACAGTAAGTTGGGACTGCTTTCAGTTTTTGTTTTCTTGTTTCTAACAAGATCTTATTTCATTACTCTATATTAGAATTCTTTGTTTCTCTAAGAGGTAAGTTCAGACAGCAGTGCCTAGGTAACATGGCAAATGCTCAATAGATTCCCATGCATGTGCTTAGTGCCATACAGGAAGATTCCTCCCGTATGATGACTCCTCCAATTGGATAGAACTTACAAAGGAATTAAAACATGTGGCAGAGGCTCACAGCATAAACATTAGAACTGCACAAGGGATGGAAATTCCATTCTGCAAAGTATTGTGAGTTTTCAGTAGTTGTCTTATTTCTAATCAGAAATAAAATATTAAAATGTCAAAAATTCTCAAGGAAATAAAATTCTGGGAGAGAAGTTGACTTGGATAGATAGAAATGTCTTCTTTTTTGTTCAGATTTTTTTTTATTTTTACACCACATAACATAATACAAACATTTTGATTTTTAATTAAAATGCCATTCTGAAATGGAAATATTAAAATAATATTTTCTCAAATATTGCAAGCATACTACCCTTTTTCCCCCCTTAGATTTTACAAAATAATATTGTGGAAGTTGACACAGTTTCAGCCTCATAAAAACTTTGATGTGCCATCTACATGCTCATTTTTTACAGCTCTGTTACACATATAACAGAAAGTTAGTTCATAATTCATAATTTTTTCTGTGCTTTCTGATCCTATCTCTGTGTATTTCTTTGCCTTCAAATTTCAGCCACAGACTCCAAATTTGTTTTCTGCAACCATTGGTATGAGCCAAAGTGCACTTTACTGACAGTTTTCTAAAACTGAACTGAAAAAAAGAGGCATGACTATAGAAAAATGGCAATTTTTTTTGAGTAAGTTGTCTAATAGTTCATACTAACTTGTTTTTGTGTTCCTTAAACAAAATATTCCCTGTGAAAGAAATGTGACTTTAATAGAAAAGGAACCTGTGCAAATGCAGAGCCAACTAGAAGCATGAATGGCTCTCCAAGGATTCCTTCCAGCTGAAGCTCAGGTGGATCTTTCTGTCAGAAAGGTCCCACTCAGTTTGCTGGTGAGGCAGGCGGCAGCAGAACTGGGCTCTCTGGAGCTGAACAAAAAGAAGATGCAGGACGGACTTACCCAAGAAGAACTTGCTTAGGAGGAATTCTAAGGCAAAACAGCCTCAAAAAGAGAAAAAGGGCCTCAAGAAAATCAATGCCTCGGTCCCCTGGGTGCTCTAAAGGGAAGGTACAAAGGCATAACATTCTCAGATAAAGAGGTGAACAGTTCGGAAGTTAACTTTGCCTAATTTTAGAATAGTTTCTGTAATTTTTTTTCCATACGACATATCAATGACCAGAAAACCTGAATTTATCCTCAAAAAATTTCACAGCTTTCCCTTGGAATTTTTCATCTAAATGAAAGGAAGCATCCTCAACTTCTAACTTGTTTCAAGTAATGTAGCAATTAAAATTATTTTTTCACTGGTTTCAAAAAGTAATACTTCTTGAGATTTTTCTGTCCCTTCCTCAATTATCTTCTGATAATTTTTTTCCACTAACAACGATAAAGACAAAAGTGTGAAAATCCTTCTGTCTAGTACTTTCTTCTTTTTCTTAAATCAAGAACTATAAACAAATGTATAAAATATTTCTCTGTTTAAGCAGGAAAATTAATTTCAATTTTCCAAGGAAAATTGAAAAATATCACTGATCTAGACAGTTTCTCCCACAGAACTTTTTTTAATTAAGCCACATTTTCAGATGAGAATATTTTGGTGAAAGCATCACTGTCTGTGAATATGTTTTTTGCTTTTGTTCTTAGTGCAAGCCAACGCTCTTAGTAATTATAGAGAGTATGGTGAACTAACACAAGCACAGACCTATCTTACCAGATCTCCCCCAGGCCCTGCATGACTATGGTCTCCTGAACTATCTTGACTGTTCTGCATCATAACGTTTAAGGAGAAAAGAACTGAGTCACTCAGGGTATTTGTTTGCCAATGACAGCTTGTTCCCTATGATACATTTTCCAGTACTTTATCCAGTCTGCTTTAAAAATGTCTCAAGTGATGAAGAAACTTGGGAAAGTGTTTTACAGTCCATTGGAGCTCCTAGTTAGGAAGTGTTTCAGTTAGTCTGCCAAAGTCCTTTTTTGTTTGTTTGTTTGTTTTTTTATTTCATGCCTCAGGTTCTAGTGGCAGTCTGTTGTTTCAAGGTATAGGTGATCCTTTATCTATGCCAAAACAGAGAGTTGAGGTTGCTGGGGCTGAAGAGTCAGTGTGTGCTTTAAAGAAATTTAAATGTTAAACTCTGAGTCAGGGCCATGCTGTAAACCATTCTCAGCTTTCGGCCCAGAGACTGGATAGAGACAATAACTGCTGCTATTTATCCCATACTTCTGTCCTGTTCTGTTTTCAGCCTCATTCCACCCAGTGGCATTAACTGTTACAGCAAATAAGGGAGAGCATGTGAATATTTCGTTCATCAGAATGGCAGCAAAAGAGGAAGATGCAGTGATCTACAAAAATGGTAATTAACCTTCCTCTTTTGTCTTTTCTCTTCCTGCTATCATTGCCTTAGCCAAGTGTCACGTAACTGTTTTAAAGTCATTGCTGATGATGCCCATGCTGGACAACTGGAGCAGACATAATTCCTCATGCATTTAATGTTCTCTAAAGGAGCCATTTGCCATATCTAATATATTGAACTGGCCTGTTTCTCTTCCACCAGAATGCCAAATTCTCTGTTTATACCTTTGCTTTTTTTCTCATTTTCCTTTTTTGATTTCCTTCTATGTCTCCTCATATATTTGCCTGGCTACTTTTAACAACCTTTTGTTTTTTTCTTCTGTGTCACTGTGAAGGCCTAGTTACTGCATTTTTCTTTGCATTTTTACTGCTTTTTAAGTGCATACCTTTCCTCCTTCAAATGACTTTTAGAGGCCATTTAACTTCTATGATGCTCTTTAGGCTAAGAAATTAAGCACTAGTAATCTATTAAAAAGGCAAAGCTGTCAACAAAATCTAATCCTCATTCAACTACAAAAATTAGTCAGATTGTAAAATTCATGACACCAACCTTCCTATCTAACATGGCACCTAAATCACATGTAACTCAAGCTGTGTGTTGCTACTGCCTGATACTTGGAAATATGTACAGTTTGCTATCTACCTCCTGTAGAAATATAGTAAAATACTGATCACTGAAACTCACAGTGCCTTCAAACTTAATCAGAATGTTAGACACCAAGAAATCATACTTGTGGAAAGCACACATAATGTAGAGGTCCATCTTTGTCTGCTGATAGTCTATCTTCCAATGAGCTACCAGGAAATGGAGCAAATAGAGCAGGATGAGGTAAGGAAGTGTCAGCACACTGCAAAAGAATGCATGCAGTGGGACAGCCTCAACTCCAGTTGCTCAATACTTGGAGCACTTCTCTACATGCTGGAAGAGAAAAATAACCAAAAGGTGTCTTTTAAAAAAACAATATGCAAAGTAGCATTTCTTAAAGACCTGCTTCTTTGCTCTTCAGAGCTATTCAGCTATGGCAGTGCACAGTGAAGAAAGTTTGCTGTCACTTGTCCTTTGAGGGTCCCCAGGGAAATTTTGTGATCTACTGTCAGCATTTTCTTATACAGCATTTTCTTATACAAGAACCAGCTGATATGTCAGAGCAGGAATGCTTACATCATGGTGTTGTCTTAGATAGGATTCCAACTGGAAATTTGGCAAAAAGCCTCAAATTAACCATGACTCTGGACAGTAGGTCAAGTTCTCCACCTGAGATTGCAGCTGAAATAGCATCCCTAAGTAATCCTGATACAGCAGCTGGCAAAGAAGAGAAAATACTTGTTCTGTTATGTTTAACTGTTGCAGTCTTTCACTTCAGTCATTTAAAATACCACTTCCCCCTTGCAGACCCTCACAAAGGGTGTCTAATGAATTAAACTCTTCTGTTAAACAAGATTGCTTTAAGACATTGGCATAGCACATGCCATGTTGGAAAACAAGCCACAAAAACTGTACCAGACTGTGAGCATAGGCTTTCTTAATATTTTGCTGCAAGTTTTTTCTGCAGTTTGTAACTCAAAAGATACACAAAGAAAGCCCTACAGTTTCAGAACTAATCCCTTTCATTCTTTGCTCTTATTCTTTGGCCATGTTTTCTTGAAGAACTCTTATATGTTGTCATAGAATAAACTGATCCTCAAAACTTTTGGTGTTTTGATTATGATCCCCAGCAAAGTTTTATGTTTCTAGACTGTCTGAAATTTTACTATAGTCAAATTGATGGTATGACAGTATGTATGATCACAGAGAGTACAAGTTCTGCCTGTACCTTCTGAATTATTTCAGCAAAGTGAAAAAAGTTGTTTCATTGTCAGTGAAACTATAAGGGGATGTAGAAGGTGAAGGCATTTGATTTGTGGGAGTATCATCTGGTTAAAGGTCATTCAGCATAAAAGACTAGGACAAGGAACAAGAGAAGTTATTAAATAAAGAGACATACAAGCCCTAAGGAGTAGCATATGACAGAGAAAACATTAATAGGCAGAGCTCTCCCAACTTCTGAGGGCCACTGAGGGAACAACACAAAGCCCTGAGCAGCTTCAGCCAGAGCTTTGTAAATATAAGAAGCAGGGAGCAGGATTATCATGGATTTCAGGGGGAAGGAGCAAATTTACTATGGCATGATTGAGGGGGACTGTGAGCATGTGTGAAATAATGGGATATTTAGACAAAGAGACAAACAGGAGAAAGGGAGGGCTCAAAGTGAACGGGAAAGGAACAAGCATGGGAAAATGAGGTGGGAGGCAGGTAAAAGGTGCCACAGCTTTGTTCAAGCTCTGCACTACAGTAGGTCTGATCTTATTAAACTCTGTTTTTAATTATTCTTCAACAGAAATATGCTCTCTACCTGGTATGCATACACAAAATGTGCTAGTGACCTTCAGGCCAGACTAGAAGGCACAACAGTTTTGACTCCCAAGTAACTGGAAACACATGCCAAGGGGTCAAAGGGGCTTGTATGTCTGGGGTCAGCAGCCAGAGAGACTAAGTGTCTAAGGCCAGTTATGTCAGGGACCCATTTGCATGTGCATGTGTGTGGTCATGTGTGACACTAATGAACTTCAAGCCAGGCTAGCCAGTGAGTAGAATAAGAGGTCTGAGAGTCAGCTGTTAGACAGACTGTAGGTGCAGGCCAGCTAAGACCCAGTTTTGGGTGTGTGACTGTATGAAGTCTGCCAGCAAACCTGACTAGCTGACAAGTGAGAATAGGATCAGGCTGTCTGGGTTGTTCAAGAGTCTGTGAGTCCCATGTGCACATGCAGTACCTGTAAAGGCACAGCTCTGCTGTGTGGGTGTGTTGGTGGCTGACTCTGTTGGTACAGTGTGTGTCAGCACATGCATGTATGTTTTGGTGATAGCTGGCTGGACCTGGCATTAGCCGACTGCAGCAACCTTGTTCTAATAGAATGGAGTGGAAGGACTCCCAAGGGTCCTGCAGTCCACTGGATGCAACTTCTCTTTGACAGCAACCAATGTTCAAATGTTTGTACTTGATGATCCAGAGGGATGGGAGAAGATCAAATGCTATTGCCTTACTTAGCAAGCATGTATGACCAACCAACTACAGCAAACCTAGAATATCATAGAAAAGCTCCCTTGGTGAAAAAAAGATAGAAGAGATAGAAACATGTTACGTCTGGAAAGAAAAGATAAAGCTGTGCTGTGTTTTTCCTGCTTTGGTCTGCTGAATACATCTTTATGCTTCTTGGATTAAATAGGACCTGGCTGGCATTTGTTATTTGACTCTTTCCAGCTACACTAGACTTCTTATAGATTGTCACCTCTCACTTCAGAAAAGGCCAAGAAATAAAATGAACACTTATAACCACTAGACTCTTAGCAACATTCCTGCAAAGCAAAGATGAACGCGAAATTGTTTGTCCCATTCATCTAATAAATCTCAAGATCTACCTTCCTTTTTACTTGTACCTCTCCAATTATCAAAACTAGTATATCTAAAGAGCTGTCAGAAAATTCATAACTAAGAAATAGATTCTGAAGCTTAGCTCATCCCAGCTGTCCTTCCTCAGTAACCAAAGCAAACTCACTTCTGTCTGTAGAAGGTGACTGACTTCTGTCTGTTGTACCTGTGTGCTCCTTCCCCAGGTTCCTTCATCCACTCTGTGCCCAGGCATGAAGTGCCCGGGGAGCTGGAAGTCTCCTATCCTCAAGTTCAACCACAGGATGCAGGGGTTTACTCTGCCAGATATATAGGAGGAAATCTCTTTACTTCTGCTTACACAAGGCTTATTGTAAGACGTAAGTTTCATTAATGTGTGCTAACGATTAATTATTTAAAGTCATAATGAATCTGGAATGAATCTTATACTGTGCCCAAATAAGGGCCAAAATCTTTCTTATCATAAGCTGCCATCAGATTATGTCAGAAGAAATTTTTTCCCAAGGATCTTTGGTACAAGCTGATACTGATTTAAGCAGTTGACAGAGAAAAAAATTCAGATTTAGGTTCAATTCATCTTAGCTATTCCTGAAACAGCTATCTCTTTTCTCAGCATCTCAGCTTTTCAAACACCGAGTAAGTATGAATGAAGAAGGTGGCACTCCCATGAATACGAGATGTGGGTCTGAGCACAAAATAGCAATTTTCAAATGTCTCTGTTCTCTCAGGAGATAAATCTTAGGATAAACCCCATTTATCTTAAGATTTATCATCTTTGGCATACGTTATTGTAATCCTACAAACTACCCCAGCCTTAGTTAGCTCTTAAAGTTCACTTCCCAGTGGATGACAGGACCAGTTTACAGTGCAGGCAGATATTTTCCATTAAGTATTCTACACATCTTCTAGCTCATGCTGCTATGTCCATTTTCATCAGATATAGAGAAAATTGTATTCTATTAACTTAGATAGAAATATAAAACTGATTTGTAAAAATAAATGGCTGTTCAAATATCTTACATCATGGAGAAAATATTTCTGATGGTAAAATGTATTTTACTTGCTCATATCCACAGGATACTTCCAGGAGTCGCGAATGAATCAATACAATGCCCCAAATTTAGATTTTGAAGCTACTACCACCTTATTAAATAAAACCAAGATCTGGTCTATACTTGAGTACCAAGCTGCACAGCAGAAGACTTATCCATAAATTCTACCTCCTGCCTTGAAATAGGCTTTTGTCTTGCCCATCTTGCCTACTGGGAAAACTCCTGGGGCATAGTCTGGGAGAGCAATAGGGAGCACGCTAACAATAAAGATAATGGGTGATTACATGCCACTGCTCAAACACTGTCCTGTCTTTCTTTGAATTAGCATTGTAGACACAGACTAATGATTTTTAGCAAAGCTTTTTTTTTTAAGTATCCACATGTAAGAATTTAATTCCGGGAGAAAGAGGAGATAGAGCTCCAAGTGCCATGTTGATTCATTAAATGCTTGCTGAAATCTGAAAAAGCTGATCCAAGACGATTACTCAGTTTTAGTGAGCCTGCCTCAGGAGTTTCCAGTTTATTATCTTCTCAGTCCTAGCTTTACACTAGAGGAAGGCATGAAGATCAGCTTCTGTGATGTAGGAAACATTGTTAAAAATCAAATACTGAAAATTATTGAGTCCTATCAGCTCCCACTGATTTCAAAAGCATTTCAAAGAGTTTTGCATCTTGTAGTGTTAGATTAAGCATCTGCATGATGAAGCATATATACTTGCTTAGAGCTTAAGCTGTGCTTATATTAAATTAGTATCAAAACTCTCACTGGCAGGATTAACGGTAGTAGTATCTTTTTAAAGTGGGAAAGAAAATCATGACAGCCATTAAGACAACTCATTGGTCTTAGTCCATTTATTCCAGAAACAGGTCATCCATTGATTGATCTGTGTTATGAAGAACCTGTGAAGACAGTAAAGATACAACAGATGTGAACTGTCTACTGAACTTTCAAGAAAAATATTGTTACTGAAAAAAATCATGACTTGCCAAATGCTGGTACAATACCAGTGATGTCAAACTTGGTCCTGCTGGTTTACTACCAGTACGGTCAGCTCCAGGTGAAGCCTGGACCTTTCGTAGGTCTTTGATCCCTGTTACAAGAACTGAAATCTTAAATATAATATCTTTGTCAACTTCCAAACTTATTCTTACAAACTAAAAAAATCTATCTCTAGTTTCAAAAAGAAGACTTTGTCAGTTCCTTCTCTGAAGGTGTTACATAATATTACTGCATACTATGCAGCAGTTCTGATCCAGAAATAGAAGCATTTCCACAATGGGAAAAGTGATTCCTTACATTAGGTCATTTGGCTGGGGTTTTAAGGCGTCCTTATGGATGTTTTTATGTATTTTACTGTTTGTTTTAATTAATAAGAATTTTACTGTTTGATTGGTTACTGAATAAGAAGGCAACAAATATGTCATTATATTTTTCCATAAAAGGATGTGAAGCTCAGAAATGGGGCCCTTCCTGTAGCTCCCACTGCCCTTCCTGCATGAACAATGGCATTTGTCATGAAGATACTGGGGAATGCATCTGTCCTCCAGGTTTTATGGGAAAAACATGTGAGAAAGGTAAGCAAATATTATTTTCACAGATTGCCTATTAATTTCTTCTCAGTAGCAGAAATTGCAGATTATTGAGGGAAGCATCAGATGGATTAGCCTTGTTTATTATTTATAGCTATAGCATTTACAGCCAGTACTGGCCACAGGACAGTGTTGGGTGACATGAAGTCTGAATTAGTAAGGCTGTTCTTGTAGTTACGATTTAACTTCTCCCTCTCTTCTCCTAGTAGAGATTATATTGCAAGGGAAGATGAATGTTTCCAGCTCTTCTGGATCAATATGCACTTGGACAGTGTGCTAGATGATAACCACATTTAGGGTCCTTTTCCCACAAGAGGCTGGACCAAATGATCTTCTGAGGTTCCTTCCAACCTGGGTTGTTCTGTCATTCCCCTTAAATCAGTATGCTCAAAGTTACTGACTGGCTGTTAAATGCATGGTAGAATAGGAGATCTGAAGGATAAACTGGAATTGGGAAATGAAGCCCTGTGTTAAAGATTCCCTGGCTACTTCTGAACAAGCTGCTGACATGCTCACAGGGTGATCTCTCTCTGCAGGGGCATATCAACAGTATATGCCTGGTGTGCATATCTGTGTCTGTCTGTGACAGTTTGGATTCTGTAAGAATTACAGCAGACATCACATTGCTCTAATGTCTCCAACCAATTTTTGGGTTCAATGCTAAATATGTATCCTAATATTTTGACTGAATTGCAGTGCTGAAAACTCTAGAGTTTTCAGCTATTCAGCTCAGCTATTGGAATAGTTGACATCTGAACCACTCTTATGTAGCACTAATCAGAAAAGCAAAACCTTGAGCTTGGCAGTTTCATATGCACTGACGTCTAAGAAGAATATTTGGTTTTCATGGCACTGTTTGTCCATTTTATATTGAAAAGGCTTATAAAGAGTATTTATTGCTGAAGCTCTGTCCCACATACCCAGAGCAATGGGTGCTTTGCTGATGGATCCTCACATGGGAGAAAGTTAAGTTTGTTTTTGCTGCCTGAACTTACCCATTCATGCAGCCGTTCCTTAAGTTGTTATGGGTGTTAATATATCTGGTATCTGAATGGTAAAAATGTTATTTTTTATTTAATTAATGTTTTCTGTTGCCTAAAGCTGTATCATTAGAAGCATTAGTTCTTTTGTGGACTTAATGCTGTTAAGCTATTCTTTCCCTCTCTCCCTTCAATAGCTTGTGGAGCCAATACATTTGGCAAAACATGTGAAGAGAGCTGTAAAGAAAACTATGGCTGCAGAAACTATATGTTCTGTCTACCAGATCCATATGGTTGTTCTTGTGCCACAGGATGGATGGGACTAGAATGTGATAAAGGTATAGTAAAAAATATGAGGAATGGTGGAGTCCTTAGCATGCTGCACATGGAAATACAGACGAGAACTAACAGAGGAGAGTAAAAGACAGGATCTTTTACATTCTGTAAAAGGGATAATAGTATCTACCCATCTCAGAGGACCATGTCATATTCTCAGAAGAAGGACATAGTAAAGTGGAAAACTATTCAAAATATTCTGCAAAATGAACTGATGTTCTACTGAGACATTAAAAATCCTTTAACAGCTATAGTCCTGCTGTATTTCTGCAAGTCAAACTGAGCAATACTGAGCATAATCAGCCTTATCCACTTCAATTAGACTGCAATATCTTTGGGACATGAAGCACATCTTCCTTTATGAATATGTGTCATTGTGTTCAATGGTGACATAACTCTGATGAAACCTTTGGACTCTACTGCAGTGTAAGTGAAAAAACAGTGGAGGTTGAAGAAGCTTCCACATTGGCATCTAGTCTACAAATGACGGGCATGGATACAAATGTGCTCTAAGTTTTGACAATAGCGTGTTCTCAGGATGCTCTGTGGATGACTTAGTGCTAATACATATAGTTTCAAACTCAGCTCAACTGAGGGAAGTAAACCCTACTGGAGAATTGATGCATGAGATTGAAAACTAGTGGAAGACATTTTCTAGTACCTTTACACTAACTGGAAATGTATGTACTTGCAGAATGCAAACCTGGTTTTTATGGGTCGGACTGCAAACTCAAATGTAATTGTCACAATCGAGGGACATGCGACAGATTTAAGGGCTGCATCTGCTCCCTTGGATGGCATGGTCTGCAATGTGAAAAAGAAGGTAAAGCAAGGTAACACGGTAGTAAATGGCTTTTCCCAGTGTAACTGAAACAGATCTTCATGCTGGTACAGCATTATCACCCCAGGCTGGTATCCTTGCTCTGTCAACTACTTTCTAGGGGCCCAAACACTTCTGTACATCTTTATTGCAATACAGTGTTTTTAAGACTCTGCCCCATATGCTGCATTTAGCAGGCTGGTATGCTATTATTTAATCTGAGTTTGCTTTCATTAGAGGTAGATTTTCAAACCTTACTCCATAGGATTTAACACTGACCTTAATATCAATTACTGACACAAGCTGAGCATCCTACCTGCATGATCAGCTTTTGGATAGGGTCATGGTACTTTACCATTACCTACCTCTTATTCGTCTGGTTACATTCCTATACCATGTGCCTCATGATCTGAAATTGATGACTGAGACACCAAGAAAACCCCAGAGTTTAAAACAGCTCTGTCGCTCTGAGAGAGAGTTAAGCTTGCAAAGATGAACATACCTCATTCAGAATCTCTTTGGATTTAGGCAAAGTTTGCACACAGTATTTTACAAGATGTACTCAACATCTATTATTCTTGCTTGATTAATAGAGTGACAAATCCACTGTTAACTTGTAAAAGCTTTCAAGTGCAAAAGCAAGCAGAGAAATAAGACTGTGATTCAACCAGCCAAACTATACTGTTGTGATTGCCTTGAATACAAGTGCAGTGAAGACAGGGTGGAATGTCTTTGTGTTAGAATCAGGGGGAAGGCCAACTGGGCAGATGTTGTAGTAGGAGTCTACTATAGGCCACCCACCCAGGACAGAGAGGTGGATGAAATATTCTATAGGCACTTGGGTGAAATCTCACGATCGCTTGCCCCTGTTCTTGTGGGGGACTTCAACTTCCCAGACATCTGCTGGAAATACAATACAGCAGAGCGGGACCAGTCCCGAAGATTCCTGGAATGTGTGGGGGACAACTTCCTAACACAGCTGGTGAGAGAACCAACCAGAGAAGGTGCCCTGCTGGATCTCCTCCTTGTGAACAGAGATGGACTGGTGGATGATGTGGTGGTTGGAGGACGACTAGGGCACAGCGATCATGAAATAATAGAGTTCTCTATTCTTAGAGAGGCCAGGAAAGGGCTAAGCAGGACTGACATCCTGGACTTCCAAAGAGCTGACTTTTTCTTGTTTAGGCACCAGCTTGACAGGATCCCTTGGGAGACGGTCCTGAAGGGTATAGGGGTCCAGGAAGTCTGGGCACTCTTTAAGAAGGAAGTGTTTATGGCTCAGGAGCAGGCAGTCCCCAGGTGCTCTAAGAGGAGCAGGCGGCAGAGAAGACCACCCTGGCTGAACAGGGAGCTGTGGCTGCAACTCAAGGAGAAAAGGAGAGTTTACAGCCTTTGGAGGAAGGGGCTAGCCACTCACAGTGATTACAAAGATGCTGTGAGGCTATGCAGGGCAGAAATCAGGAGGTCCAAAGCCCAGCTGGAAATTAATCTGGCTTCAGCAATCAAAGATAACAAGAAATGTTTCTATAAGTATGTCAGTAGCAAAAGAAAGACCAGGGAGAGTCTCCATCCCCTGCTAGATGCTGAAGGAAACTTGGTAACAAGTGATGAGGGGAAGGCTGAGGTACTTAATGCCTTCTTTGCCTCAGTCTTTAATAACAAGACTAGTTGTGTTGAGGGAATCCAGCCCCCTCAGCCAGATGATAGAGACTGGGAGAGCGACCCCCCCGCAATCCAGGAGAGAGTCAGTGACCTGCTACATCACATAGACACACACAAGTCTATGGGACCAGACGGGATACACCCGAGGGTGCTGAAGGAGCTGGCTGTGGTGCTCGCCAAGCCGCTTTCCATCATTTACCAGCAGTCCTGGCTGACCGGGGAGGTCCCGACAGATTGGAAACTGGTCAATGTGACGCCCATCTATAAGAAGGGTCGGAAGGATGATCTAGGAAATTACAGACCTGTCAGCTTGACTTCGGTGCCCGGGAAGCTGATGGAGCAGCTCATCCAGAGTACCATCTTACAACACATGCAGGACAACCAGGGGATCAGGCCCAGTCAGCAGGTATTTATGAAAGGCAGGTCCTGCTTGACAAACCTGATCTCCTTCTACGACAGAGTGACCTACTTATTGGATGAGGGAAAGGCTGTGGATGCTGTCTACCTTGACTTTAGCAAGGCCTTTGACACCGTTTCCCACAGCATTCTTCTGGTGAAACTGGCTGCTCGAGGCTTAGATGATCACACGCTTTGCTGGGTAAAAAACTGGCTGGATGGCCGGGCCCAAAGAGTTGTGGTGAATGGAGTTAAATCCGGTTGGCGGCCGGTCACGAGTGGTGTCCCCCAGGGCTCGGTTTTGGGGCCACTCCTGTTTAACATCTTTATTGATGATCTGGACGAGGGGATCGAGTGCACCCTCAGTAAGTTTGCAGACAACACCAAGTTGGGTGGGAGTGTTGATCAGCTCGAGGGTAGGGAGGCTCTGCAGAGAGACCTGGACAGGCTGGAGCGATGGGCTAAGGCCAACTGTAGGAGTTTCAATAAGGCCAAATGCCGAGTGCTGCACTTGGGTCACAACAACCCCCAGCAGCACTACAGGCTTGGGGAGCAGTGGCTGGAGAACTGCCAGTCAGAGAGGAACCTGGGGGTGTTGATTAACAGCCGGCTGAACATGAGCCAGCAGTGTGCCCAGGTGGCCAAGAAGGCCAATGGCATCCTGGCCTGTATCAGCAATAGCGTGGCCAGCAGGGACAGGGAAGGGATCTTACCCCTGTACTCGGCACTGGTGAGGCCGCACCTCGATTACTGTGTTCAGTTTTGGGCCCCTCACTACAAAAAGGACATTGAATTACTCGAGCGTGTCCAGAGAAGGGCAACGAAGCTGGTGCAGGGTCTGGAGCACATGTCGTATGAGGAGCGGCTGAGGGAACTGGGGGTGTTTAGTCTGGAGAAGAGGAGGCTGAGGGGAGACCTCATCGCCCTCCTCAACTACCTGCAAGGAGGTTGCAGAGAGCTGGGGATGAGTCTCTTTAACCAAGTAACAAGTGATAGGACAAGAGGGAATGGCCTCAAGTTGCGCCAGGGAAGGTTTAGACTAGATGTCAGGAAGTATTTCTTTACAGAACGGGTTATTAGGCAGTGGAATGGATTGCCCAGGGAGGTGGTGGAGTCCCCATCCCTGGAGGTGTTTAAGAGTAGGGTCGACATAGCGCTGAGAGATATGGTGTAGATGGGAACTGGCAGTGCTAGGTTAATGGTTTTACTAGATGATCTTCAAGGTCCTTTCCAACCTAGTTGAGTCTGTGATTCTGTGATCTGACTGCTCTTATGAACAGATAAAATGGAGAGCAAATCGATACTGTACATTCACTACAAAATCTGTGCATGATTTTGCCATAGCTAGACTGTCTGTGCTTAGAATGTCAGTGAGAAAGACAGGAGAGGGGAAAAGAAAGGAGAGTGGACAGAGGGCTTGTTCCTTCTCACATGGTATTTACACTGATGTAACAGTGCTGACTTGGTAAGCATGATCCTTGCATATGCCCGCATGAGTAAAAGGAGAATCAGACACCTATGCTGCCTGTGCTCATTTTACACCTAAACCTGTTTTGGTGCTGCCTTTTTAAAGTTCTGTTTGAAGGCTGACATTAAAATACTATGTATCTTCTGTAGGTTCAGCAGATCTTTCACCTCAGATAGAAAACTTACTAGATCCTGTAGAACTCAATTCTGGCATCGAGTTCAAGCCCTTTTGTATAGCAACTGGGATGCCACTTCCTAAATCTGAAGAATTTAAACTTTTGAAGCAAGATGGAACTGTCCTAAGGGTAGGCTCCTGATTAATTGCTTCCTATTATTTCTAATGTTTATAATTACTTCATCTGTAGTTAATGCACACTATGGTTTTCAAATATAATGTGACATTTCAATATTCTGAGATACTTCATGAACTCAACGAGCACATATGAAACTGTGGAATTGACCATTGTAGACCCTTTCTATTGATATCACTTAAACTCCTGATACGTTCCTAAACTGTGAGAAAGTGTCATGGGAATATTCCTAAATGCCCACATTTTTCGGGCCCTGTACATCTTTTGTCATTTCAGCCTGCCCTAATTGTTACCAGTAATCGCTCTGAAGCCATGTTTACAATTAATCGAATCCAGCCCCGTGATACAGGAACCTGGGTCTGCAGTGTGCAGACAGTAGCAGGAATGGCAGAGAAACCATTTCAAGTTACAGTCAAAGGTAAAAGCATGAATCTCTTCAAATGTCTTTGTCTTTGTACATTTAAGGGCAGCTTTGTACTCTAACATGGCAGAGCTTTCTGTTCTCTGCACTGCAGGAAAATGTCAGAATAAATATTTACAGTCAGAATATGAACAGAAACCCTTTATAAGCCACATACTAATTATGTGTATTGAAAAAGTAAGTATGATGGTAAGGATTAGAAGAAAGCCCAAGGGTTTTTTGAAAGATCTAAACTGTCAGCTTTAGGGTATAAACCCCTGTCTACTTTGTAAGACTTTTGAAGAACATCTCCCATTTTCCTGTAGATCTAGGAAGATACCAGAGTTTTACTGATATAGGGAATTAAAAGGCTGGTTTAATACTTGCATTCTTGCTCAGTTCCTCCTGTGCCACAGTATGCCCCAAGGCTGACAGACAGCGGACATAATTTTCTCATAATTGATATCAATGCTGAGTTACATCTTGGAGATGGACCTGTTGTGTCAACAAAACTCCTGTACAAGCCAGCAAAACATTATCAGTCCTGGATGTCTGTGGAAGGTAAGAGGGCATTCTTTAATCCCCCTTAAACACAAACTTCAGCTGCATGCTGAAACATAATATGCTGTCTGCTCTTGACTAAACTCAAAAGACTCTACAATGCATAAAAGTTAAATCATTTATGACTTGATGCGTGATTCTTTGTATATCACTGCATAATGTTATTGTGGTACACCAACATAGTCAAAAGTGTATATTTCAGTAACCAAGGGGTTTCTCTCTCCTTCCGTAAGATAAACAGTACTTAGTGTTGGGCCCAGTTGTTGAATACTCCCATGTAAATAACAGGTTTTCAAAAGTAGTGAGCAGTATGGAGATGTCCTGGAGCATCTACAATCTTCCTTCATGTCTATTGTGCCCTCTGGTGAGACAAATATCTTACCTAAATATTTATCAGGAATGGTATGAGCAAAATGAAGCCTGCTTGTGAGTTAGATGACCCCTTCCAGCCCCATTTTAACATTTTATCAAGGCCTAAAATATTATAGGAAACATTACAGGAACTTTAACAAGTAACAAACAATTGTTACTAATTCAGGATAACCCAAGATCTGCATACACAATGCACACTGCCTAAGCAACCAGTCTTGTTCTGTCCTGAAGGAAGGGCAGATGGGAACATCTTTTGTGCTGGGTTGGAGGTCAACTTAAAAATAAGTATTTTATACTTCTAAATAGGTTATCTTGGTGAACCAGGAACAAAAGTATCTTACCTTCCATAGTTAGTGGTTCAGGAACATTTTCCAAACCTTTTCTTCCTTAACATTTTTCAGCATGATCTATGGCTTTGTTTTCTCCTTTTGTTGTCAGTAAAAGGCACAACCAAAAGACTGGACAATCTGGAACCAAAAACAGAATATCAGTTCTGTGTTCAGCTGAGTCGACAAGGGGAAGGTGGGGAAGGCCATCCTGGACCACAGGCT
This sequence comes from Strix uralensis, assembly GCF_047716275.1. Classification (NCBI taxonomy): domain Eukaryota; kingdom Metazoa; phylum Chordata; class Aves; order Strigiformes; family Strigidae; genus Strix; species Strix uralensis. The sequence continues at coordinate 20,300,357 of NC_134012.1, read as the reverse complement.
AGTTTCACAACAGCTGCTCTTGGTAAGCTGTCATCTTGGCTTTTCACAAAAGGCTATTTCAGCTGTTTTTCTCTATGGTCTGTTCCCTGATACCTGCCAGAACACTTTCATTTGAGCAAAGAAGACTGGTCCTGAATACTCTGTAGAGACTTTCAAAATAATCCCAGGCAAAGAAAAAAAACAAGGAAAAACACAAAACAAAACCACTAGAGGTGAAGAAAACCAGAAAAAGGCAGAGCTACTATTCTCCCTGATTTAGAGATGGGGGATCTGGGAAAGGAGAATTTACATATTTCGGCTGGCTATGCAGCAGAGTTGGAGATACAAATCACTTCTTTTGCACACCACTCCTTCTTCCTAATACAAGATCAGTCCTTCCTCTTAGTATTAGATCAGTTTACCTTAAAAATGAACATGTCTGAACAAGCAGAAAAACTTTTATCCCACTGAGGATACAGCCCAAACTGAATACAGACATACAAAATAAATGAGAATTGCACCAGGAACTATCTAACAAGAGAGCAAAAGACCTGTCTTCTCATGTCTAAAAAGTGCATCTGCAACACCAGCTCAGTGAACAGACCTTTTTGTTGACACAACAGCTGCTGCTAAGATACTCTGGGACTATCAACACCTCTAAGATGTAATTTATGTCAAATTGGGTGGGGTGGCGGAGAGAGTTACCCTTTGTCACCCCAAGCTAGGGCAAGTGGTGGGGAAAAACTGGTACTCCTATTTTAGCTTGTATACCAGATATGAAATGTTTTTCCCTGTTTCACTGTGGCTTTTCCAAGGTCTTCCTCCACCAGAAGGTCTCACTCTCTTTCCAAAAAGTATGACATCACTGAATTTGTCATGGCATCCTTTAACACTGAGGACAGAGGATGATATTCGTGTTGAAGTGGAAAGGAAGAGCGTGAATGACAACGGTGACAAGAGCAGTGTTATTACTCAAGTGCCAGGAAATATGTCCACCCTGATCATTAAAGATCTTGAGCCTAGACAGCAGTACATGTGCAGGGTACGGTTGAACACCAGGTCCCAAGGAGAATGGAGTAACTATCTGTATGCATGGACTTTCAGCGACAGTAAGTAGCTGATTCACATCCTTCTGTTTAATTCTTCCTCTTTCCCCCAGATTGATTGTCACTTAATGACTACGTTAAATGTAATCCTTTGTTCTGGTAACACTCGGTTCCTGATGATCAATTGTGATTGTTATTACTATTATTATGAAGATAGCTCAGCGTCCAAAGAAATTCTTATGCTGGAAATTATTAGGAACTAATAATGAGTTTAAAAAAAAAAAAACAGGAAAAACAAATTAAAAGCTTGGGAATCCACATTTTCATTGAAGTGTGATTCATGCTTTGACACACATAGCATTTTTTCCCTCCTTATAATGATGAACCCACAGAATTCACTATGTCAGGTTCTTTTGTTACTCCAAAAAACCACTCAGGCCCCACAATTCAGCTATGTCAATACAGAAATTGTAGTTAAAGAAGAGGAGATATGGTGCAAGGTAAAACCCCTGTGAGCAAAGAGTAGTTAAGTGTGCTACACTGAAGACCAATGACTGCCCTTGAATTCCCTGTGTGTAGTTCCTTTCATAATGCTACAACAAATGCCCTATCTGAATGAAGTACCATCTGAACAGATGTCCATCTGAATGTCTGATGGGTGCCACTGTCCATACTACACACTGGAAAGGTGGGCTTCTTCCTCCTTACAGGTCATGTGAGGAGGCCCGTTATGAGATCCTACCTGTATTAACAGAAGTATCAATGGCTGTCATGGGACAGTTTCCTGAGCTCTGATGCCAAACTGCACTAAGAAAAACATAAGGGAACTGTTTTTCAGGAGAAGGTACTTAGCTTACTAGTCACCACTAGCACTCACCCCTGCTGGTGGTTTTCTGATGAAATTTGTGGAAATGTTGGTATTGATTTCCATTCTTTCTAACAGCCTGTATCTTGACAGGGAATTGCTCCCTGAAGCAGTGAAGGTACGGGAAATGGGAATCACATGGGAATGATGATTCAGTATAGAAGGAAATTAATTTTTTCTGCATTAATCTGAAAGCAGTTATGTTGTACCTGCATACAGCTCAGAGAATTCGTATCATCATCCACAGACGGCAGTATACTGAATACCACTCCAACTTCTGCTGGAAGTATGGAGTACTGCAATATGGATAACAGCACATCAAGTTCATAAAACTATTGCATTCAGTTATCATAGCTTGTCAACAAAATCCTGCTTCTGTTTAGCACAGCAAAAGCACCGAGGAAAGTGTTTGGCTCACTGCAGGAAGAAGAAAGGGGTGGAAGTACACTCCAACACTTTGTGTGTGTTTCTGTTTGTTCTTAGGAATCCCTCCTGCACCATACAACATCAGGTTTTCTAACACCACAGACACATCCTCAGTCATCTCTTGGACAACTGCTGAGGGTCATTCCATCTCCTCCATCATCATCAGCTACAAAATTTATGGCAAGGCTGAGTACAACCACATCGATATTATCATAAAGAACACCAGCATTACTCAATACCATCTCAAGGGCCTTGAGCCAAACACTGTCTACCAGGTTCAGATTAATGCTCAGAACAACATTGGCTTGAGCAACCCAAACACATCATTTGAACTGAAGACTCTTCCAGAAACTAAAGGTTGGTTGTTCCAACACACTGGACTTGCACAGACCAGGGCCGGGGGTATAAACTAGTTAGCTAAGGCAAGGTAATAATATTATTTTTTAAATATTAATTTTCTTTTGCTCTTAACTTTGACACACAACACAGCATCACCAAAATTTGATTCTCCGTTCACTGCATGACACTGGTGAAGTGACAACATGCTTCATTTGTGTGTATCCACTACAAAGTGCCCAACAGCTCATAAATTAAAGGAGCTGCGTATAATAGGACTATTAGATCACTGAATGTGACCTCAGCTCAGCACTGCCTGAATTCAGTGCGACCTGCAGGTACTCATGTATCTGAAAATCAGAGCATCCAATGTCTGTGACATTTCTGGAAGACAAAGGGATGTATCTCTATGTCTTTATACAGTTTACAAGACAGAAGAGGCTATACATTGTTCATGGCTTTTTCAGAATTTGCTGGAAATAATTATGAACTCTTTATGTGCTTTCTCAACAGCCCCATATGAATCAAAAGGAGGCAAAATGCTGCTTATTGCTATCCTTGGTTCTGCAGGGATGACCTGTGTAACAATCCTCCTGGCCTTTCTCATCATGCTGCAGTTAAAGCGAGCCAACTTCCAGCGCCGAATGGCTCAGGCTTTCCAAAATGTGGTGGTGGGTTTCCAGCTTTCCTGTGTCAGTGTAGTTATTAATTTTGGCTGCATCTTTTCCTGTTCTTTCCAATTCTTTTTCCTTGGCTTTTCCAAATACTGTCTTCTCTTCATGCATGCAATTAGTATTGTTGTTGTAAAGCTTATCTGCTAGTGACCTCGGAGCTAAAGCAATCACAGTTACAGGCTATGAGGTAGAAAGTCTTGCTTGAAAAAAGTTGCACACCATTTATCCTTCTCCCTTTTCTGCTTTGCTGCACATGTGCATGACGAGTACTGAGCCAGACAGAATGTAGGACCCTCTATGAATTTGTGCCTGATTATGAAAACTACAATACTTTTTAATGTTGCTTTTGAGCATCAATAACTGCTCCATCATGGCTTTTCAACTTGGGGACAGGAATCAGTTGATGGCAACATCATAGTTCTGGCTATGAGGAAACTGCTGAAGGTTGTAACATTATGGGGATATATATACACACACACATATATATGCATGTATATATTTGTATCCTGATGTAGTCTCTTCATTGCTCTGCTTTCTGGTGCTGTTCTCTCACTTCAGAGGGGAAACTGTGAAGCAGAATGAAGTTGGACTAAAGAGTTCCTCCATATGGCTCTGCATAGGTTGTTTCATAAACAGGGGGCCAGGGAGCTCATCCAAAAACATAATCAGTCCCCATGTCACACAGAATAGCTCCTGTTCCTTGTCCTGAAACATTTCCCACAGAGGTCTTTTGTGGAAATATGTAACTGATGTCTCATTGGTTATGGAGGAAGATCATTTCCTCTCTCTTTTGTTTCCTTGCTGCTTCTTTCCTCAATCTTCCTACTGAGCCTGATCAGAACATGATTTAGTCAAGCCCAATATCGGATAGACCTCGAGCCTGAGACAAAACTGGTTTTGAGATCAATTTTACTGAATTATTTTTGCCCATCTCCTTCATCTTTCAATATAAAACTGTTCAGGAGGCCTAGGTCTACAAAGGTACTTATGCATAAATTAGGAGCCTGATTAATTTTGTGGATCTGGGCAGAAGTGCTTGATGCAGATAGTGTCTAAAGCAGGTGTAATTGTCTACTATACTCACTCTTGCATAAGCAAGAGATGGGTCAGGCTCTGTGTGTGTGTACATGAGTGAGCACACATGTATTCTGTGAGTGTAATCAGAGCATTCCTCAGTAAAGTAGAAATCACTGTTAATGTCATTTGCTTAACTCTGTTACAGAGGGAAGAGCCAGCTGTACAGTTTAACTCAGGTACTCTCACCTTGAGCAGGAAAGCCAAGAACAGCCCAGATCCCACTATTTATCCAGTTCTTGAGTGGAATGACATAAAATTTCAAGATGTGATTGGGGAAGGTAACTTTGGGCAAGTCCTGAAAGCACGCATTAAGAAAGATGGCTTACGCATGGATGCTGCGATTAAAAGGATGAAAGGTAATAGAGATTGGAGACTCTGAGACTAAAGACTTTTCTTTGTTGATTGTTCCAAGTGTTTCGCTGTCATAAGAATTTAGACCTCTTCTAAAGCTAAAATAAATATTAAAAGTTGCTAGCGAAATTGTATCAGCTGTCACTAGGCTAAAATTTGGCAAAGATTGTATTTCTGCAAGGTCAAGTTGCTTTATACTTTTCTTTAACTGTCAATATAATCAACTATTATGTATTTTTCAATTCATAGGTTAGTATGAACTTCATGTGTAAATTCATCTGCAAAGTGGGAGCCATTAAAACATTCATTTAACAGAGAGAGGTGCACAGACCTAGCCTTGGGGCACAGTATTTGTTCATCTTGTTTTGTCACTCCAGGAAAATTGTATTTCTATGCATCTATGTATATACATAATATGAGGATCACTCATTTTCTTTGTATTCATTGGGCATGACTGCGACAGTCCAGAGAGAACTACAATATATAGGATACTGCAAGAATGTACATATTGTCTTGCGATTGACTAGATCATTAACTAGGCAAATTGGGAGACATTCTGAAATATTATGATCAATTAAAAAAGAGCCAAGGTCTGCATGCAGGCAGAAATAATTGACAGCACACGTATGGAAATATTTTTAGGCAACAAGTTTTCATATGATCTGCTACGACATTTTACATTCTCAAATCAGTGATGTGGTATATTGAGATGCTTTCTTTCTCTGCAGATGGCTGCTACAGACATTAGGTTCTCTCTTCTTTGATTGGAAATTCCTACTTTTTTCAGTAAATATGAATGTATCTTAGTTTTTCTCTTTCTATTGGGGCCGAAGCAGTAGTGCCCCACAATATGGTTATTCAGTTCAAAGGAAAATATAAATGCATGTTTATTTGATTTTCAGAGTATGCCTCAAAAGATGATCACAGAGACTTTGCTGGAGAACTTGAAGTTCTTTGTAAACTTGGCCATCATCCCAACATCATAAATCTCTTGGGAGCATGTGAACATCGGGGTAAGATGCTTTTGAATACATGTACTTTAAAAAAATGTTAAAAAACCCCCCACAGTACAGCCCATACAGTTCACAGAAACACCAGCTCATGAGCAGGTCTGTCTGCAACATTTTAGATCTACAAGCCTGCATTAATCCTTCAGAAATGATGCTCATCAATAGCTCTAAATTCTTCCCTGCACCTAGGAATTTTCCGGTTCAATTTTGTTGTTGCCCTCGTCTGTTTTATGTTTATTTCTCTTTCACTCAAAGCAGTCTGTGTCCAAATACTGTTACCGACCATCTTTTACTTTGCGATACGCTCACTATCTGATGTTTCATTAGGATATCTTTATCTTGCTATTGAATATGCTCCCCATGGAAATTTACTGGACTTCCTTCGGAAAAGCAGAGTGCTAGAGACAGATCCAGCATTTGCTATTGCCAACAGTACTGCATCTACACTTTCCTCTCAGCAACTTCTGCATTTTGCAGCAGACGTTGCTAGAGGGATGGACTACTTGAGCCAGAAACAGGTCAGTCTTCAACTCTCTACCCACTGAAAGCACAGCAATTCATTTTTCAGGGACTATGCCTTTTAATGAAACCAATTTTAATTTTAGCTTCTATAGCTCCCACTGGATGAGGTTTTTTTTTTGTTGTGTTCACTTAGCCCTATCAAATACTGTGTCACAGGGACTCAAGAGAGGCATTAAAGAGGCATTAAAACTTACAAACAACATGGTAGCTAACTGCTTTAATCTTCAGATAAAGTTTAAAATGTTCTTGGTAGTGACACATCAAGCCGTTTCTTTTGTTTTTAGTTCTTATTCTGAATGTTTGCAATTTTCAATATAGCACTAAAATAATATACATAAAGTACGTAAAGCTCATAGATGCTGTGGTGATTTCCTTTTTTAAAAAAAAATTTAGTTTATTCATCGAGATTTGGCAGCAAGAAACATCTTGGTTGGAGAAAATTATGTTGCAAAAATAGCTGACTTTGGCTTATCAAGAGGTCAAGAAGTTTATGTTAAGAAGACCATGGTAAGGCTCAAAACAAACTGATACAGTCTGTTTTCCTCTTTGTTGTCTTGTTTCTTCCTTTGTGTTTTCATATGAACAAAAATTTAAACTTATGGGTACTTCAGAACTGATTATTTAAATGTTATATATTAATATGTGTAAATATTTATATGGTGCTTATTAATATACATGCATTACTTGTAAATCCTCTACCATGTTTCTAATATATTATACAATGTAACTGAAAATTATTTATATGAATATGGATGGCAGTAAAATAACTACTTTGCACCCAGTTATGATATTTAGTAAAAATGTACTATGAAAAAGCATATAATATACATTTGACATACGAAAAGGATATGTGCATGTGGATCTGTACAGCTATGCAAATAATATTTTTGTACCAGAATTTGTCCAACTGAGGCAAGTTGGTCTAAGTTCTATTGAACAGGGTTAGCAAGAAGTTAGCAAGATGGTAACCAGAGGCATGTCAGCATCTGTGAGATGAAAAAACAGCTGTCCAGAGCTAATGTTTTGGAAGATCTCAAAGAAGAAGATGTGTAATAAGCATCATACAGTTATAGACCAGGAACACCACCAGCTGGTCAAAGGAACAGGACTGGTTAGAGGCATCATAAGACATCATTCAGGAATTACTTTTGTTTCCTATTGATGTTGGTTGGATAAATTTTCTATTAGCTTGTCATGGTTTGAGCCCAGAGGGCAACTGAGCACCATGCAGCCGTTCACTCACCCCTTTCCCCCAGTGCTGGGAAGAAGAAAAGTGAATCAAAAGGCTCAGGAATCGAGATAAGAACAGGAAGAGGGAGCTCACCCATTATGGTCACAGGCAAAAGTCAGGCTCGTTAGGGGAAGAAAAAGTACGTCACTCAAAACACTACCGGTAAGGACATTTTACAGACAGAATGGGACAGTGAGAAGCATTACATGTTAAAAACACCTCCCCCCACCCCTCCCTTCTTTCCCACGCTCAGTTTTGTTTCTGGTATTTCTACCTCCTCCCCCAGTGGCACAGGGGCAGGGGATGGGGGGTGCAGTCAGTCCACTGCTTCTCCCTCCAAGGCGGGGGGAGCATTCCCCTGCATTCTTCTTCTGCTCTGCATGGTTCCCCTCTCACAGGAGACAGTCCTCCACAAACTCACTCCGCCGTGAGTCCTCCCCACGGGATGCATTCTTCTTGAGATGCTCCAGTGTGGGTCACCCCCACGTGTTGCAGTCCTCCCAGTGCTGAACTACAACAACGGGTGCTGCTTCTTCCCACACAGTCCCGGGGGTCCTCCACAGGCCGCAGGCGAGTCTCTGTTCCTCTGGTGACCGCCATGGTGGCAGGGTGGTGGCCCTGCCCTCTCACCACGGAATACAGGAGGGGGCCTCTGCACTAGTGCTCCCCCCACCCCCCTTCCTCCTCCTTCTTTCCACTGACCTTGGTGTTCGCATAGGTGTCCTTCTTGTAACTCCTCCTCAAAGTCACTCAGCCTTGGCCAGAGGAGGTCCAAATTGGAGCGGGGTGGGGGGAGCCTCCAGAAGCTTCTCACAGGGGTCACCACTGTAGCCCCCTCCCCTGCTACCAAAAACCCTGCATAAAAAACCAGCACAAGTGTGAACAGTCCCTTTGGGAAGTAAATGCACAACTTAAAGAAATAAGTTTATTTATTTGATAAAGCTTACTTGCACAGAGTCAGTTTTCATTAAGGTAACACACAGAACAATTGTTGGGGTATAAATCGCAGTATTGCTATTCCAACCACCAACAAATAAACTGTCATGAAATAATTTCCAGGGACGGCTTCCAGTGCGATGGATGGCAATTGAATCGTTGAATTACAGTGTTTACACCACAAACAGTGATGTGTAAGTACGTTTTCAAGTGTTCTTTTTTTAATAAAAAAAAATTTTCAGTACCAAGGAAAGTTTGACTCAACTGAAAAAACACAGTAGCCGTGTCAGCTCAAGTGAGCAATGGAAGCAAAGTAAAACCCACTACAAAAAGTTACTTTTATTTCATCATCAGTGTCTGAACAAGTTCTGTGTTCACAATCTAATTGGATTTGGGCCACTACCTTAGTTATATTTCTCATTTGAAATCAGAAACCCGATGAATCCTTGGGAGACCCAAAGGAACTCAGTGTTTTAATCAGAAAATTGGAAGTGATTAGAAACAATTGTGCACTATTTGCTGAGAGCTCACAGTCTAGTAAAGGACTCCAGTTGATGACCCCACAGTGAATTAATTTTGCTAAAGGTGTCACTCCTGCTTTCTGATTCTATGAACTCTATCATTATACAAAACTTAAAAAAATATAAAAGAATGTATCACACACTTCTCAGCATTCTCTGAATACTAGCAAAACTATCTACCATTTTAAAATATGAAATTCTGTTGCGTTCTTGTTGCACTCCATAATATCCCTCTGTTGCAGATGGTCATACGGTGTTCTATTATGGGAAATTGTTAGTTTAGGTAAGTAGCTGAATTTTGTACTGCACAAATAAATCAATCTGAGCCAAGCCAGCTCCATTCACTCCGTCTGTTAAAAATTTATTTCTTTACAATGTATTTCAATTTTTCTGTTTCACTCTACTACATTTTGTTTAGCTTCAGTATGCTTGGAAATGAGAAAAACATAAAAACCGTGTTTTCATTGCACTGTAAAACCTAGGCCATATCTAAATATAAAATCCAGCATATCATATAATATGTATCCCTAATCCAATATGTTTTGAGTTTGATGGGTAGGTTTTCCTCAGCCTTCCTGAGTTTTAAATCAAGACATATTTTAATGATTTGGGGGAGGGGAGGAGAATGACAAGCATCTACTCCAAGTATTCTTGAGGAAAATTTTTGAAAATTTGTTTTCAAATAAAGTTTAGAGTTCATTTCTGCACAGACCTCTATTCATCATATACGTGATACAACCACAAACCATTCAAAATGACTGTGTTACATAGCCTTTAGGATTTGCCTTGGAGCGTGCCCCGTGGTCTCCTGGCCAAGAGATGCATACTGACTGAGGTGCACATTGTGTACTGGACTAATCATGAACTCTTGCTTTCTAATTTGTTCCCAGCTTTCCTTGCTGAATGGATTTACACTAGATATGGATGGGAACTAACCCACTGCAATGTGGAAAATCAAGAGTCTAAGCAACCAAACATGTGCAAAAAGGGGCAAAACTGGCTTGTCATAGTGCCTAGGGATATGGTGTAGTTGAGAGCGGTCAGTGTTGGGTTAATGGCTGGACTAGATGATCTTCAAGGTCTTTTCCAACCTAGATGATTCTGTGACAGTAATAGCTCCATGAATCCATACCAGATCTTATTAGTACCATGCTAATGAAGGAATGACTTCATTACCATCAAGGCTATTGTAAAAACAAAGCTTCGATTGTTATCAAGGGTATTGCAAAACCAGTTCAAATGCAATCAGATGCAGGCCCTCAGGGTTGTAGAAAAGTTTTAGGGGAGCTCAACAGATGATAAAAATTTACATTTGCTTTTATTTTTCTCTTCAATACTGTGCACTAAGCAGTATGGAAATATTAACAACAAAAATGTAGCTGCAAAATATTCCCTAACACTGGACTAATTTACTTGCTACTCAGTCATTCTTTTTCAATTCTGTTATGTAATTAAGCTTTCTTTTATTAAAAACTCCTTGTATTCATGACAATGGCTAAACTCTGCTCTAGGTGGAACACCATATTGTGGAATGACATGTGCAGAACTCTATGAAAAACTGCCTCAAGGGTACAGACTGGAAAAGCCTCTCAACTGTGATGATGAAGTGTGAGTAACTGTGTCAGCAGAAAAACCAAAACAGAATAATCAACATCTGCTATAGGAAATGATGTCTGCAAGAAACGAAGAAAACAAACATTTTTTTCAGGAAAACACAAAAAATACATTTAAAAAAAAATTAAGAAAGGTGCATAAGTGGAAATATTACTTAAGTTCTTTTGTACCCAGCATGCACTGTTATTTGTCATGAACCCTTTCCCAGGCTCTCTGCTCCTGCCAGATATCCTGTTCTTTACACAACATGGCTGGGCTTTAGCTCAAAGAGAGCTTTTTGATTATTCCAGAGAAAAAGAAAATTCTTTTCAGACAGCAACCAGCTGTGGAAAACTCCAGCTATGTATAAATCCATTTTCCTTTGAAAAATGGAATGTGCACAATCTTCCAATAAATATGAATTTGTAGCTTTAACCTATGTACCTAAACTATCAAATGTTGGTGTTTGATTTTTAAAGGTATGACCTAATGAGACAGTGCTGGAGAGAGAAACCATATGAAAGACCATCATTTGCTCAGATACTGGTGTCACTGAACAGGATGTTAGAAGAAAGGAAGGTAAGAATGAATCCCTAGAAAAGAATTAGGCTGTGAATAATTTCAGTAGAGTTTAGGATTCTTGAGGTAATGCACCTTGCATCACACTTTCTGTTTATTTCCTTCCCAGACCTATGTGAATACTACCCTATACGAGAAGTTTACCTATGCAGGCATTGATTGCTCCGCTGAAGAAGCTGCTTAAGACAGGAGAAATCCTCATTCATCAATGATGCATTGAAGAAAACCAAAACTCAGTCTGCTGGAGCCCAAAATGTGACATGCTGTGTAGAACTCTGTATAGCTCTAACTGTATATAATACAGTAATATTGTTTTACTACAGATATGTATGTGTATATCACACAGTAATACAGAAGTGTATATACTGTTCAGAGTAGGAATAGACTAAAGTCATGAAATCTGCTGCTTCACACGCAGAGTATTCATTTTTCCTAGTTGTGTAGATATAGTGTATACATACATATTGTAATGCATTACGTATTGCCATCTTAGATGTTTTAGATACTTTCCAAGGGCTACTGATAGCAAAGTGGGTAGCAGTATTTCATAGACATTTCATTGCGATTTAAACAAAAATGCTAAATTCAATGTGACAATGGGTGTTGCAAGCAGATGTCAATCCAATATGCTCACCAAGGATAATTCAGACTCCTGTTTGAATGTAAAAGTGAGCTAGTAGAAATGATCTGTTCAAAAATTCTATTGACACTTGTGAGATATAAGGCATGCTATTGCTCTTTCATTGTCCAGTTTAACAGTCAGTGTTTGCCTATATGCAAAATATGCATATATTTTGAAGTGTTTCAAGCTATTGAAGGCAGTTATACGGCAATTATAAAGCATAGGATTGAGGAACATACTACATATAAAACACATTTTTACAATTAGTCTGGATATACATGAGCCTTATTCAATTTGTACTTCATTTAATAATTTCACTGCATAATTATAAATTACTGCCTATTATATACAAGCAGAGCTTACTTGCTTTTGCTTATTTTATCCCTTATGCAGTCTGTAGTGTGGTATGGCCTCTTGAAATTACTGTACTTAAATACTTCAAAACAATGACATTTGGCCTGCCAGAAAGATCTTCTAGTCCTTTGGTTAGACAAATAGAGGTAGGATTGGCCTGAGCCTCTGGTATCAAGTCAACCATATGGGATCCTGTGGACTTACTCTATTTGAACTTCACATATCTGCTAAACTCATGCTTTTCACATATGTTCCCCTCACCCTCCCCCATGACTTGCCAGCTCATAACTGAATATCACATTACAGTGACTTTCTAGATGGGTGTATCAGGTCACCCCCCAAGACTTGGAGGAAGATGCTAGAGAGAGAGAAAGAGAAAAAGGTTTCCCCTTCTGATACTTTATGGGTGGGTATTTTGTTGGTTGGTCACAAGGCAGGTATATCACAGCAGAGTAACATTACTGGCATACACCAGGCTGACTCAAATAGAAGCACCAAGAGCCTTATTAAAAGGGAATATCAACAAACAAGGGTGCTGAGATCACTTGTGTGGCCTTGAGATAGGCAGAAATTTCATTGTAAGTACTGGTGCCATAGTCTGAACTTACCAAGAGTGCACAGATTCACCGGATCAAGAAACAACTCCAAAATGGAAAAGAGAAACAAATCCCACTATATTTTTCATACAAGACTACTTGGCTGGGCACTTCTGAAGCATGGACATTGCATTTTGCAGTCCAACCAGGTTCCTATAGGTCAGTGAGGTGAACAGGAATGGTCCTCCATGGGTGTTTTCTAGGCTGCCAGGCAAAGCGAGCTAACAACTTCTGCTCAGACTGCTCTGCTTTCTGTACAGATCTTTTCACAGGTCCAAAACAGGTCTCACACATCTCTAACAAGCAGACACAACTGGTTATTCTGTTACTTGATGTGAACCCCTTCTGCTCTGGCAAACTGTTACTTGGAACAATATACCGCATAGGGAAAGAATCAGAGACTCATTCATCAACTCAATAGGTCTTTATACTGTCTGCATTTTAAGTGCTTGTCTCACTGTAAATTTAGCTGAAGGGCATTTAAGTGTCCTTATAAATGTTCTTCATGTCTTCATTTAACATTGTGGCATGCATTAACTTTCTAATCTGCTGTAATTAAATTTACTTTTTTTTAACTTGACATTTTAAAAAATACAAAAAACCAAACCAATAACTCCAATACACAGCTTGAGATGTCTCCATTAAGTCTATACATCACAGAACTACAGCTATTAAAAACATCCACTAGTTTTGCTGGAGTCTCAAATAGATGAATGAATTCTCTACTTGCAACATGCACTGGGTAGCCCAGGTTCAATAACTAGATTTTACTGTCTGTTATACAGTGCTGGAAAGCCCAAACTGTGGCAGTAGGTGGCGTATAAAGGTTTTCAGCCTTAACCATTAGCAGGTTATATGTTCTGCTTTCCACAGCACAATACATCAGATCCCATGTCCCCTCCTTCCCAAGTGTCTTCTATCTGTTTCTTTGCTGTCAAGAGCATAATGCTACCAATGCCAACAGTTTTCCATTATTCCAAATACCCCACGTCCTAACATTCTTTATACACCTCCACCTATTTCATTTGCCAACATCTGTGTACAAGCTTAGAGTATGACCAGCTATTCCCTGTGTTGTTTTTTTAATATCACAGCATTAGCTTTCTCATATTCTCACATACAGTTATCAAGCTCATATTCAGTACAAGTTTTCGGCTGGGAAAGAAAAGAAGCATTTCAGACAAGTGGAGTTGGCCATGCTTTGAGGAGCTGTGATGCAGAATGGCAGGTAACTGCTTACAGTCAAGTGTTATTTATAGTTTAAAAAGAAATTATCAGGCACCTGATCAGAGAAAGTGAAGCCTTTAAGAACAAAAAGGTATAAGAAAAGCCTCCACACATCCTCCAAGCCTTCTCCCTCACCATCCTCAACTTCCATTTACACAGAATCACAGAATCATTCAGGTTGGAAAAGACCCTTGGGATCATCGAGTCCAACCATCAGCCCTACTCTACAAAGTTCTCCCCTACAGCATATCCCCCAGCATCTCATCCAAACGACCCTTAAACACATCCAGGGATGGTGACTCCACCACCTCCCTGGGCAGGCTATTCCACTGTCTGATCATTCTTTCTGTGAAAAATTTTTTCCTAATGTCCAGTCTAAACCTCCTCTGTTGCAGTTTAAAGCCATTCCCCCTTGTTCTGTCACTAAATACCTGTGAGAAGAGACCAGCACCAACCTCTCTACAATGTTCTTTCAGGTAGCTGTAGAGAGTGATGAGGTCTCCCCTCATCCTTCTCTTCCTCAAACTGAACAGTCCCAGCTTCTTCAATCTCTCCTCATAGGATTTGTTCTCCAGGCCCTTCACCAGCTTCGTTGCCCTCCTCTGCACTTGTTCCAGCACCTCGATATCCCTCTCGTATTGAGGTGCCCAAAACTGGACACAATACTCCAGGTGTGGCCTCACCAGTGCAGACTACAGGGGCACTATCACCTCCCTACTTCTGCTGGTCACACTATTTCTAATACAAGCCAGGATGCTGTTAGCTTTCTTGGCCACCTGGGCACACTGCCTGCTCATATTCAGCTGCTTAATGAGAACCCCCAGATCTCTTTCTTCCAGACAGCTCTCCAGCCACACCTCCCCAAGCCTGTGGCGATGCATTTAGTGCAACAGCTCTGATTGTTCAACAGTCTGAAGGCACATGAAACACAAAGTGCTTAAAATGTCCAAGCAAAACTCAAGAGCTACAGAATAACACAGTATGCTTCACAGGAAACCGAAGAAATGATGTGAGAACAAACACCACTGGCTAGTATAGTACAAGGTTCACTAGACACTATCATGAGGGGAGGGGTAACAAAAACTCCAAACAAGCAATTTTACCCTCATTAGATTGTCTGAAAACTAAGGTAAAACTGCCCTTGGGGATGTCTGTATTCAGCTAATCCACTCAACAGCTGCATTTCTCCCACTCTTCAGTAACCTGAAAGGAAGCACACATCTGGTCTTAAATGAGGAGGATATTTAATTCTTACTTTTCTGTGGACAGGCTGTGCGTGACACAACTTCAATGTCAAACACAGCCCCGCTCCACTACCTAAAACATAATGGTCAGGCATTTGCTGAAACTAAAATACAAAATGTTGACTATTACATACATCTCATTAAAATGTATAAATACCTGATGGAAGTAAATAAGGCAGGTGGCAGTAGCCTCTTCTCAGCAGTATCCTGTGACAGGATGAGAAGCAGTGCATATAAATGGAAATCTAGGAAATTCCACTGACAGTGGTCAAGCCACAGAAGAGGTTGCCCAGAGAGGTTGTAGAGTCTCCAGCCTTAGAGATATTCAAAACATGACTGGACACCACAGAGGACTAGACTAGATGAGCTCCCCAGATGCCTTCCAATCCCAACTATACTGTGATTCTGTGAATTCTGCAAGATAAGGGAAGGGAAATGCAGAAAATAACCAGAGGATCAGCTAAAGAGCGTAAGCAATTAAATTACAAAGCCATAGTTCAGCTCTGGTCAAACACAAGTTTTCCCTCCTGCTGCTAATTCCCTCCCTGTGTTAGTACACAAATTCCCTGCTCCCAACACACCATTTTGCCTTTCCCCAAGTCACATACTGATCAGCCATTCCCACGTGCAAAGCAACTGGTTGGACACAGGGGAATGTTGATTAAACAACAGCTGGAACAAAGCAAGCCAAACTGTTC
Organism: Strix uralensis; assembly: GCF_047716275.1. NCBI lineage: Eukaryota > Metazoa > Chordata > Aves > Strigiformes > Strigidae > Strix > Strix uralensis. The sequence goes on along the minus strand of NC_134012.1, from coordinate 20,284,470 downwards.
CAGGCTGCACGTCAAAATCCTCAAATCAGGCAAACCTAGTGTAATGTTTCCTTACAATACTTTGGAGCTCTTTCACATATTCACTTAACGGCACAATATATGACACAGGTGGTGATATTCCACAATAGGAGATGATAGTGTTAGTAAGTCCTGCTGTAAACTGTGGAGGTCCAATCAGACCACACCAGTGTCTCCCATCTCCCATCTCCCAAACATATGCTAAGCTTCCAGCTCCTGAACATGCTGGGTCAGATTTTGCTACAGCTAAGTCTCTGTCATAAATGTGTGGGAAAGAAAAAAGTATGTTTATGGCAACCAGCAACAGAGGTATGACTGAGTTAAGTCCCTGTTCCAGTAACTAACTGCACCTATATTCATACCACATTTCAGTTTTGGTGACATTTCATTTCTTCCAGGAGCAGAAGACTGCTTTGTTTTGCTATTTTTTTACAAAAAAGTTAGTATCTAAAATTATTTTACTTGCTGTGCACAGTATTTTATCCATTTGGTTTTAATAATTCAACAGCCAACTACAAGAAGTTATGAAGAAAACAAGTCAGATGGAGGTTCCTTAGATGGCCTATAGACCCTTAGAGTTACCAGCTTGGTCACTGCTAATAGCCTGTTGGATGGGTAACACAGGCTTCTCTGCTAAGTACAATAGGTTCTAGAGAACAGATATTCACTTCTTTCCTTAGATTTACTCAAGGCCAAATAAAGGCAATCTTCACTAAAAAGACCTAGTTTCAAAGCTGGGAGTATACATGAGCAAGTCTATTGCCTTTGTAAAGAACATGCCACAGCCCCTGCTCTAAGCTGTAGTAGGGCCTGGATGGAGGACTGTTCTATTTATACAGAAAGTGCTATTACCTATTTTGGGTGAGGAAAAATCAGAAGCTTCCCCTTTTTTTGACATTCTGAGCAGCAGATACAGGACAATAAACATGGAATGCTATTTCTAACCACCGCTATTGCCTGTCAGTATCTCACAGAACAGGACACAGTCCCTCAGTACTTCAATGCACAAGAAGCAGCTACAGTGATTTTTAACCTTCAGTAGAGGATTAGTCATGCAGTGTACTCATTCTTCAGGGCATGTCTGTGAGAACTATGAGATCACTACTGATCTAATCTTAACAGGGTCCTCAGTCAAGACCATATTTCCTTACCACTCTCGGCTTTCTTTGGCTAATCACTGCAAAGCATACCTCCAGCTCAGATATAGTGTTGTACAAAAAATCTGGTCCGCCCTTACATTTTCATTTCTTTGTTTTCTTCATACAAAAATAAGTGGCAACAGACTTTAAAATCCTTTCCTTTGAAGGTAGCGGATGCTGAATCCTATCTTAAGTGGGAGACAGATAATTATGTCTTGGAGTATAGTCCAATTTTAGCTGAAGCAGTGAACATAGTTACTTCTTGAAATACTCTTTCTGGGAACCCTTATAAGTCAGCAAAGCTTACTGCTTTTACAGTTGAAAATCCTCCTACAGGGTCAAGTTATTTAAAAGAGACCAGCTGATTCTCCTCCAGAAGAGGTCACATTTCTACCATTATGACTTTTTGTGTCAATTAGTACATTAAATAACTAAATTTATTCTCTCTCTCTGAAAGCAGATGGGGAAGTAGAGAGAAGCAGGAAGGGGAAGGGAAAAGGAAAACAAACAATCTTAATCATGCAGCAGAAACTTAAGTTTTATTTTAGAGGCTGAACAAGGCGGAATCAAAAGTTATACCTACAATTTTAAAAAACAGTACTTTCATCTTCCATGAATGATAGTTTTCAGCCACACAGAGTAGTATGGATAACTACAAAAATAACACTCTTAACAGAGCGGAAAAAACACATGGGTGTGCTGTTTAATACAAGAATTTACTGTGCACATTTTACTTGTATGTATTTTGTGCATTTGTGCTTTCTCCTTCTAGTACCACTTAAACTTCTGAAGTAAAAGGTTACTACTAGGAAACAGTCAAGTTTTCCCATTAGATTTCCCATTGTACTCTTTTCTACATCAGAAAAATAATTGGTACTGAAGCATTACAGAGCAGTGAGACAAACTGAGGTTGATTTTTCTCCCCATCTTGTTCCTCCAAAGCCATAATAATTATAATTTTCTCCTTTTATTGTCCTCCTTAACCTTCCAAAGGATTAGTTCCATACAAGCAATTGCATCTTGCCTAGAGTTATGACCATCACCTAGAGAAGAACAAAAAAAAATATTAGAAGTGCTAGATTATGTATTTCTTTTATAAAGAATGCTAGTTTTGTTTATTAAGCTGAACAATTGTTGAGACTATTAAGACAATACTTGGTATTCAGACAGCTTTTGGTGCAACTTCTTGCTACTAGGATTCAAGGTAATAAATAACCACATGCTTCTAGCAGTCCAGTATTGTCTGGCAGTATTCAGTTTCCCACCGTACGCTCCAGCTTCAATATCCAGTAGAGCCTGGATTAGTAACCTAGAGTATCCAACATAGCCATCTTTGGAAAACCAGCCTCTCCAAGTCACATACTTTCAAATCAGAAGTTGAAAGAGTAACAGATGACAAGCTGATTTTGCAACTAGATGATAAATTTCTACCTTGGTTAATGAAGGACAATCTATTTGTCCTGATCTACTCAAATGCTCCACAAAATCTGAACAGAATGGAGTTAAAGGTTTTAAATTATATAAGGTAACACATTTTTATTATATGTTTAGTCAAAGCTTAAGAAGTCAACAACTTGCAAGCCTTCACATGTTTTGTACAATTCCCATAACTACAAAAAGTACAGTAGAAAGGCTTTAATGTACGGAAAATAGGGGTAGTTGTCCAAACAAGAAGTGTATACAATCCTCTCATTATTTGGCATTTAGTGTAGGCATCAGAATACCCTTCCTAACATGAAGTCAATACCAGGAAATGCTGGCTACCAGCATTTGGTAATTAACTACATAATGGTAGTTAACTATTGATAGTTCTGAGCAGTCCCTACTGAAAGCCAAAGCTGCACATTGGCAGCATTAGGTGGAGAAGGACCTGCTATATTCAGTCATCAACTTGATAAACAAAAGTTTGACAGTGTCAAATTGTCACATTGACTAATTTGAATATGTGTACCTCATCAAATCCTGCATGAGCTGATCAAGGAAAATCTAAATCTTGTATGGTTTAAGTTATGTAAAACAAAGACACCATTTTTAGTATAGAAGTTTTAATAAAGGTACAGAAGATCTCAAATAAACATGTTTGGGACAGGGGCTGGTTATTCAGAAACCAAAAAAGTTGGAAAAAATATGACAGCATACAGTTCAGCATTTTCATCTGAAGGTGGCAAAATCCCCTCCCCGTTGTCTGTTTCTGAGCTAGTGGCTCAAAACCAAAAAGGTGCTTCTTTGCACTATAGCACTGCATTACTGCATATATTCCACATCTACTGATTCCACAGCTGCTTTGGGTAGGGGACAACACCACAATACAATGAGCTGATACTAGGGAGAAAAATAATTTTCTTAGATTTAACTGAGATGTTCCATTCCCCAAAGCAGCACAGGACCTAAGTGCTATAGCAACAAAAGATGACTCAATAGTAAAAGTACAAGCTTCTAGATTTCTCTTGTGAAACTTAGATGCCAGTGATTTGAGATTATTTTTCATATGTAGCAGCCTAGACTCAGAAGCAAAGATCTTCAGACATTCACAAGCACATAGTTGCCATTCAGATATCTACTGGCTTAAAGCAGTACAGTATCTCCTTGAATGTGGAAATGCTCATACTTCCTTCTCACTGAACACATAATTTACACAGTCACAGTAGTCATCTGCAGCAGCATTAGTGTGTTATATAAATGCTTTCATCAGCATATTTTATAAGAACTATCCCTGCAGTATCTATTTAGATTTGACATATAAAGAGCTGTGGAAGTTAACACAGGAGAGCAATAGATTTTGTGTGTGGCAGAGAAGTTTATACCACTTAGTAACCTCTACTATTCAGAAGGAGAAGACAGCTGGTAATAACCTCACAGGTTCTGGTTTTCTCCTCTCTTTAAGAAGTAAAATAGAGCACTTGCCAATAATCAAATAAGAACTATTTTGTCATTTGGATAAGACAATGGAGGTGATCCTGTAAGTTTCCCCTCTTTCCTTACTATCTTTTGTCAGGGAAAATTGCAATTCTCATTTGCTTTCCAAGCCATGAAGTAGTGCTCTGCCTTGCCATTCCACCCCTCAGCTACTGGTATTTTTAACTGCTCAAAGTACAACTTGTATGAGACATGTTTTCCAAGTAGTCTGAAAAGGCTAAATTATTGAAACCATAACCTTCTAGCTCTTTATGTATTCTTCAATTTTTCAGTCAAATCAAGTATATGATATACTGTAAGTTAAGCTACCTCAGCAGTTGCAGCTCTTGTGCCTTGGACACCAAAAATCCAGCACTTTAAAATGCACTCCTACTCAAACTCCAGTTTGAGTGTCAAAAAAAAAAAAAAAAAAAAAAGAGGCAAACAGTCAATTAAATTCAGAGCAAGTTAAACCACCACAGACCTCTGCTTTCTCATAACAAAGGGTGTTTCATTCTACTAATACCTACATTTACAAAAACACAAATCCAGGCTTGAAGTTTATAACCTTTCTCTTGTACTGGTAAAAAACTAACACAAACTAGCACAAAGTAGCAGCACAAACCAATATAAACCACACGTCAGGAATTTTTTCATTTTTTCTAGAAATGGCAGCTACCTAGCTCTGTAGGTTAAGCTTGGATTTTAGCTCAGTAGTGATCAAATCCAAACTTAAGCAGAAGAGCCTGCTAAATGCAGAGTTTTGGTTATTAGAGACAGCCATCTTAAAGGCTGGGGGCAAACCACAATAGCAACCATCTTGCCCTTCAGGTACATCATCGGTTTTTAATATACTATTTAAGTTAAGGTATCCAAGACAAAGCTTTAAATGACAGTAAGTGTATTATTATCTTTTCAGTTTTCTGAGTTATTCCTGTCTCCCATTCATGATGCAATATACTGATTGCTTAATAAGAACCTGCGCTCTTACCATCATCTTGATGAATCCTCCTGAGGTAATCAGCCATCAGACATCTAAGTTCTGTTTTGTGAGGCAAACCTAGCCGATAAGGAAACACTACTGATGTGTCCACTACTCTGTCATGAATTAGCTGGAAAAGAGCAGAGGCCACAGCAATGATTACAGATGCAGTTACAGTCTTGCACCTCCTTTATTTATTAAAGAAATCCCATCTAGCATCTAAACTATTTCCTTTCTCAACATGCCCAAACTAATCCTTGAGCCCCATATACTAAGTCATCTGTCCTGTGTTCCTCTATTCATTATGGAATGGCAAATTGTGGGACAAGAACTATGGAAAAATTGTGCTTTGCAGTGATTTACACTGCACTGACATTTATTCACTAGCTGCATACATACAGTGAATGTAATTAATTCTGGTTTTAGACAGCCAATATGACACTGCAAAGTCTCACTTTCTTTGGTCTTTAGATATCACTAGCAGAGAAGCCTATCAAGGCTAAATTCTAATTCTTTCATTAGTAATAATCACAGAATGGTTGAGTTTGTAAGGGAGCTCTGGAAGTCATCTTATCAAAACACCCTCCTCAAGCAGGACCTCCAGAGCCAGTTGCCTAGAAACATGTCCAGATGGTTTTTTGAGCATCTCCAAGGTAGAGGACTTCACAACCTCTCTGGGCAACCTGTGCCAGTGCTTGGTCAGCCTCACAGTGAATAAGTGTTTCCTGACGTTCAGAGGGAACCTCTGCTGTTTCACTCTGTGCCACTGCCTCTTGCCCTGGCACTGGGCACCACTGAAAAGAGTCTGGCTCTGTCTTGTTCACACCCTTCCTTCAGGTATTTATATACATTGATAAGACCCTTCCTGGGCAGATAGTTATGTTCTTTACAGAATATTGCTGCCTCTGATATTTAATAGCATAATCCATGCGTTTCTGTTACCTAAGGTATTACTTGGCAGGCAGCATAGTTGTTTACAGAGATTCTAAGAGCAATATTTTAGTATTACTTGAATTGTTACTGCCTTTTATGCATTTGTCAGCATGAGGTCAGCAAGATCAGAAAATATACAATTCTAGGTTTCTGTGAACCCAGAAATAAAGACAGCATTATTCAGTGGTGATGTACAATTGGATAGTTAGAAGCACAAAACAGCAAAGCAGCCCAAATGTCAGAATCTTTACCATACTGTGTTTCTAAACACATCTCTTCCTTCTCTGAATGTAATATTATCTTTAATACAACTATCATTTAACAATCAAGTACATGTCATTTTTTTTCATACATGTTGATCTGCAAAATGCAACATTCTTCTCCTTTTTGGAATTAATTAGAACACAGTAAAGACAAGTAGTAACCTCTTAAAACAGGTTATTTTACCTTGAGAGCAAATAAGTCATTTTCTAAACTGTGTCCAATTAAAACGGTGTCTGCACTGAACAAGTTTAGCAGTATTGCTTGTACACTCTGAAAAGATGTTGTGATATTCTTCAGATCATCCTTCGTTACTCCAGAGAGTCTAAAGACAGATTTATATCTTCATTAACAGAGACACTAACAAATATCTAGAAGAACTAGGTTTACAGTGATCATTCCCCCAGCATCTAAAGTTAACACTAGCCAGCTCTGAAGTCACACAATGTTGAAATCAACATAAGACATTTTTTCATTCTCTTCCTTTTCACCTAGGTAGTGTAAGATAAACTAAGGTAGGTCATATTAACTTATTTTGACCACTACAAGTGACTGAGCCTGTTTAAGCATGGAGCAAAGACAGGGCTCTGAGCAAACAAGTATTGCTGTTGAAGAAGTAGGAACACATTACGTTGGTTTTCCTCCAACTTGTTTTTTTACAGTGAGGCTCAAAACCTGTGTTTCTTCCCAGACCAGTTGCAGAACTTCTAAGAACTAATAGGGATCAAAAACATGTTTTCCAGGTCTCAATGACAAAACCCAATAGAAAGACCATATACAAGACATCTGCACTGAATACAGCCAAATCTTGTTAAGCTTCACAGTTCGATAGCTGCAATGCCCGACTTTTCTGTGAGACAATATTTATAGATGAAATTTGCATTTGCTTCTATCCCCATAGGGAATTTAGCAAGTTCTAGGAGGTTTAACTTCGGGGGTTTTTTTTTTAAAGAAAGGGGAGAAAAAGAGTCTTCAAATGTGGAAAAAATAAATTGAACTATGCAAAAAAGAAAAATCTTTTTTTTGTTGACTTGACTAAGCCTGTAAGAAAAAAGCCTAATTCCTGACTGAAGGTCTTTGATTTATATTACCAGAAACAGACATTTAAGAGACATGTTTCTTCTTATACAGTTATCTGCCAATTTATTAAGTCTAATCCTCAAGCAATATAGACTAATTAGCATACCTTTTGTCGCAGTCTACAACTTTACCATCTGGTTTAACAAATGAATCATAGACAACTTGTAGCTTAGCATCAACCACTGTCACTCTAGTTAGTTCCAAGCCATGGGTTGTGTAACACTGAAGAAAAAGTTAGTTTAATAAGCATTTACACAGCAGTGATGTTTCCTTACATTATTTAAGTTTTACAGAAAGCAGAACTGGCTGCCAGCTTGGAAGATCCAAACAATTTTGCTAACTGCACATTCAACACTAAAAGTCTAGTCACATAGAGTGACTAGTTAAGAGTTCTGCAGAGCTCTTTGAGACATGAATGCCAAACTGCTACAGCTAGGAAATTGCTTCATAAACAGCAATATAGTTTTCTATTAACTGAACCAAACTTTTTAGGTTGTTCATACCGTCTCGCAGTTCAGAGCATATACACCATATTTTCCATCAAGAGGTGGTGATTTAATGACTGTCTTTGTGAAGCCTTCCAATTTCTCTCTTCTCCCATCATGAACATGAAGCTGCAAAGTTTCCATTAATATTTAAGTGCAAGTTTGCTAGATATTATCTTACCTAAATTGCCAGACAATTTGCTTCTCTAAGATTCAGGAGCATATCTATTTAATACTTCTTGTCAATATTTGCCACATAATTTACTAAATGCTAGTAAGTAAACCTAAAAGGCTTATATCAAACCATTCACAGAAAGTTATGACCCAACTTTAAGTCAAAAGGACACAGAAAGCAAAACTGAGATACTGTGTTATATAAACTTTCTGAGAACATTTTTCCTACCTTTGCAGTCTGACATCCAGCAGACCCAACTATTGTCTCACAACAGCTATAGCGTTTTTCCACACCACCAAGAACTTCCAAGAAGAAAAGTTGAAAATTGAGCCGATTTTGCAGCAACTAGCAATGGCAAAAACAAATCAGTACCCTCACCCCTCTCAAATTCCTTTTCGATCTTTTTCTGAGACTGCACTATGGAAAGCAGCAAGTTCCATCTACAGGTGTCCTGGTTTAGCCAGGATATGGTTAAGTTTCCCCAGCAGTGGGGGGGAAGCTCTAGCCGGGTTATTTGTGGGGGAGGGGCAGCGGCCGCGTGGTCTCAGACCCCGGCAGGAATTAAACCACCACAACAGGGGATGCCAAGATGACAAACTTTACATCATTCCCTTGAGACAAGGTTTTCATCAAAAAAATAAATACCAGCAAATGGGAGAGGGAAAGTTGTAGTATGGTCTAAAAAGTTCTCCCTGAGGGAAATATTTAATGTAGCTTCTGAGTATTGAAGGCATCTCTCAGAAATGATGACAAAGGTCACCTACAAGTCAGTGCAAGGCCACACAATGAACATCTTTCTGTCTTCTTCCCACATGGTTTTATTAACATCAGCTTTCCTAAAGTTATGGCATATTCAGAGAAAACAAGCTTTATTAACTAGCCACATTCCTGAAAGAACAGCAAAATGTATCTCAGCTGAACCTTGTGCAAAAAAAGTTTCAGACTCTGATCTTGCTCAGTTTTAACATTATATTATAACTTTTAACAGCTTCCACAAAGATTGAATGCCAAGGATACCTACCTTTTTCTTCCAATACTCTACCAGAATGATAGTTGCATTCTTCTTTACGGGTATGTTCTCCTGAAGTAGTAACAGCGTATACTTCGCCACACCTACAGCACACTCTTTTGAAAGCTTAAAAAAAAAAAAAATCAAACAAACAGCACATATTTCCTGGCTGGCTTGCCATAAAGTTAAAAAATTTTGAAGTATAAGAAAAAGTTACATACACAGTAATTGTGAGAGCAGAGTGTCAATACATAAGCAGCCTCCCAAGGTTAGCCATGCATAAAAAGCCCAAGTTCCTCTACAGCACAATAAGAAATTCAAGTTTACCTGAGACTTCCTCTACTACATTGAAACAGAAATTAGAAGATAACTATAAACCTTCATGGTTTAGTTACAAAAGCTTGTGAATTCGCTTGTAGTCCAGGCACTAAATATGGAACACTGTCACAATGTACAATTTATACCCATGTATTTCATTGTCCTGTGAACCACTGACTGAAATTCAACCTTGTTGCAGTCTAGTAGGAACTTACCATCATATCCAGCACTTTTTACAACCCCAGTAAATATAGCACTACCATTTTTTTCAGGATTTGGCCGAGGGAAGTTATTTTCTTTCAATTGTTCCTCAGTTAGAAGATAATCTTCCAGAAGTCTGTATAGAGCACCATCTGTAAATGCTAAAAAAACCCAACTAAAAACCAAAAAGTAAACAAACCCAAAGCTTAAGCAATATTAGAACAAATGTAAGTGGTACTTATATCCTAGTACTTCCAAAACAAAACTGAAATTACAAGATGTGCACTATAGTTTTCATACAAAAACTATACGCTTGTACCTCAGAGCAATTAGAAGTGATTAGAGGTGAAGCATTATTCAAAACACTTAACAATTGGTATGTTAATTCACTAGTTATCCCAGAAAGGCTAAGCATGAAATACTAAAGAACATGCTCTTTCAAAAAAAAAAAATTCAACATTTTTCCCCCTAAGAATAAGCCTTCAAATATAAACAGGGAATTGTGTTGGAAACATTTGCAGTGGTTAATAGATAAAGCATGAACAAAAACAGAGCAACATTTTCATGACGAAATAAGACTATTTATAGGCTAAAGGGGAGAACTGACATCTCTCTCGCCCTTTCTTTACCTTTCTCTTCCTCTGACTTTGTGGATCCAGCATGACTGGAAGATCTGCTGTTACTAAGTCCTCCTGAATGCAGGAAAACATATTTTTAGCATTTCTTCTCAATTTTAGATTTCCTGTTAATATCCTAAGCAAATATTTATAAATCAAAATGCAGATTTCAGTGATATATTTCTACAAAAGGATTTAGATATGCAGAAATACAGTAAAGTTAAACTAAATAATCCTTTCAAGATATTTCTCTGCTGTTCTAATGTCCACACTTACAATCCATTTAAAAAAAAATTAATGAAAGCAAACATACCATGATCTCTCAGCTTTTTGAGAGTCTTCACAGCAAAATTCAGGTACATTTTTTTACTGCCACAACGATCATAAACAGATTGTTCTTCTGTCACAGCCTGTATTCAAAATAAAAAAAGAGACTGAATGTTAGTGGAGTACTATATGTTCTACAAAAAGTACTGCCATTCAGAATCTAAGATTCTGAACCTAGAGGTAGATACACATGCAAGCAGTGTACTAAATCTGAAGTGTAACATGAGACAATATCAGATTTATGAGACACCTAGAAAGACAAATTCTGTACTCATGAAGCAGAGATCTGTGGGGGAGGATTGGTGCTACAATGCAGAACTTAAATCTAATCCTTGTGGGAATCTGAGAACACTCTTAGGGTAACCATTCCTGTGGCTACAGACAGCTTTTTCTGACCCTGCTTCATAGGGGGCATTACTACTTTTTTAGGTCAAGAATGTTTCCTTAATTTTCTTTCTGTAAAGTCGTAAGAAACAGAAGTGAAAGTAAAGTCCAGCACCTTTTAACTATGAAGAAGCACACTTGAAATAAAGAGTACGTTCATTAATCTTCTGGGGGAAGAAAAATGCTTCTTTCCTAATTTTATTTCACTGTTTATGCTATCTGTGTAGTCAACAAGAGAAGCTCATTTCAGGCCACCAACACATTGTGCAAGATAAGACCTACTGACTAAATTCAGAACAGGAATTGTAAAGATCTATAAAATATTACAAACCTTGTTAATAGCCTCATTCACTGTGCTACAGGTTTTGAAGCATTCTGTTAAAAAAACGTTGATATATCGCTGTCTTGTCTCAGGTGGTACTTTGGATTCTGATTCTAGAACGGAATGCCTTTTCCGAGTAGAAACCTTAAAAAAAGCCAACAAAACCACCCCATACTAGTGTGGTCAATATGTAACAAATAGCTCAAAGAACTAAAACCAGTTCAGACAATCTTTTGCTGATCCTCACAGAAAAATAGATAAAAAAATCAAACATTGCTGAATAGCTATCCAGAAAACTGGAGTTGCACATGACATGGAGACAGAAACAATGTCAGAAATAGTAGCTGCAGAGGTTTTCCCTGCTTGAAATAAACAAAGTAGTCTCCTGCTTAAAGTTATGTGAGGTATTAAAACTATTTTTAACTTTTTTTCTTAGCAAACTTGCAGTCCTTCAGCAAGCAGTAGCATTTCAGTTACGATTTAAGTCATGCACTCCATCTTTTAATTCAGGTAGTAGTTCACTCAGAACATAAACTGAACACCCAATGAACTAAGCTTAAAAGGAGTTTATTTTTAGGAGCTTATAGCCTTTGTTAGGCAATGCAATATAGAATTTTTGCTTATCACAATATGATTATTTTAAAATAAAGCACAGAATTTAAAATCATCACGTTCAAAAATCTCACAGTAAATTAGGTTAACCATAATACCATCACACCCAAAAAGGTCCAAACAGTTACAAAGATGCATATTGTGTATCAAGGAGTAACATGTCTATAGCACATTTATTTGCTAAGGAAGATCCTTTAAGAGCAGCATTTATGTGTGTTCCACTACCAAGGATAAGATAATTTCTGCATAACGGGAACCCAGGCAATATGTATCATTGTCACGGCCTAGTCGCACCATTACTGGGGCATGCAGTGTTCTAGTTAGGAAACAAGAAGGTACGTACTGGAGATATGAAGCACAAAGTAATCTGTACTTTATATCCCAGAAAAATATTAATAACCAAACAGATTGAAGCCATGACATTTGAAATTTTTAATAAGAAAGCAAAATTCTGATCTTGTTATTTATCTGACCCCAGGAATCTTCAGTGTCTCTGTTTTAAAAAAAGGGTACTCTCTTGAAGCCAAATAAACCCTTTTGTCAGGTACCATCTGCCACTATACATAGAAGGAAGTTTTAAGGGAAAATAACCAACATACAAGTATGACTTTACTGAAAACAAACTAGTACTTAATTGTTCCATCATAACCACTTTGATTAACAATTTATATATTTAATTGCTTACGTTTGTGTAATGCTGGCTAGTACAACCAAGGAAAGTGAAAATACAGTTTGCATAGCAACTTGATTAAAGCACACAAGAAACAAAGTAACTTTTTAAAAAATTGTACTAGTATATCACATTACAGGGTCTACATTATAAAATTCTGTTTGAAATTAATAGCATTTTTTCCACTTCTGTTCCCATTCTTATATTCAAGTTCTGCAGCAGTAACTCTACAGTACCTTGTGTGGCACAAGATGCCTCTTCATCGGTGACCTAAAAGAAAGTCCACGGGGTAGTCTTCTTACAACATTTCCTGCCAGTGGTACAGGCCGTTGACCACTGCTGGTTTCAACAGGCTGAACTTCACATACATTTAAAGAGGCTGAAACACATAGAAGATACAGTCTGAATCTAAACTCTAATGGTAATCGCTAGTACTTAATCTGGAACACAGATATTCCACAGATCATTTGTTAAAGCAGAGTAAGAGTAAACTAATACACAGAAGAAAACCTGGAATGTCAGGAGGCACATTAAGACTTCATTTCTGCCAACACATTTTATGCAAAGTATAAAGTTCTCCAGTATTTTTGAGATCAAAGATTGTTTTGAAGACATTAGAAGAAAGCAGCCACACAAGTCAAGTTAAAAGCTATTTTCAAGTTGTAATGACTATGATTTTTAAACACCAACTTGCTTGTCTTCCCTGTCCCTTTCCCATCCCCCACAAAAAAGCATGATAGCAAGAAAAAGAGACAGGAAAACCATTCTAACCTCATCTTCCAATGCATTCACTAAGCACCTTGCAGTACTGCTTTGCCTTTTTCAAGTCAGGAAAGCTACAGATCTCAGAAATAAAAGTTTGTCATGAGATTCTGGAGCCATCCTTGCAGTCATCCTGCTTAACTTTAGTTGCATCAGTACCTAGTATAGAGCAAGACAAATTTGTACAGCATGAGATACACTAATCCATTTTACTGTTATTCAGACAGAATGCATGCACTGGCAGAATGACTCAATTTTCTGTGAAGATGTTTTATAGCATCTGCAATAAAAACACATGAATGAAACTAGCAAGCAGTATTTTATTAATTTAATTGCTAGGTAGGTTACTTTGTAAGCCTTTAAAGTGACAGTATAACAACTGGATAGGAAACACTGTTTAACTAGTATCAAATGCTGAAAATTATTCCTACTCGAGGCTTTTTCACATATGAAAGAGAATTTAAAGGGAGAAGAACATCTGATTTTCAGATGACAGGATTTAACAAATTGTGTCAGAAGGTCTGAATGCTTCAGACTAGAAACCTAACAGTTGATATCAGTACTAAAATGAAAATCAGCAGGTTCCTTTTCTATTCTTTCAACTCATGTATCAAAAAACTTTCAACAAAACAACTGTTTTTCAGGATTTTGGTAAAAAGTGTACACATTCAAAGAACTTGCACAAAGTACTTGTCCCCTTTCCACTACAGCTACCAAGACCTCAAATATAACCTTGTGTTGGATAGAGCATCTATCTGCACAAGCCAGGTGCTCACCATCACTCAACTCAGTTAACACTGACCACAATAAAATGAACACATTTGAGCAATGCTGAAACCGAAGTCAAACAAAGTTCATTTTGTCAAACCTACAGATCAAGCTGTCATACCCCTCTGTCCAGTGCTTTGAAATGGAGTAGCTGACAATCCAGACATAGTTTTCTTCTCTCCAGAAGTTGTAGTAATGGAAGTTTGTCTCCTTTTAACTGCAGCTGCAGACACCACTGCTTTCCGGTGTGCCTGATGAATTTCTGCATAATGGCCCTGCTTCCCAGGAGATGCTTTGAAAGGCACCATTTCTTTTTTGTTACATACCTGATAAGGACATACACAAAACCAGAGTTAACATTCAAGCAGTTCCAAATCACAGCAAGACTGCGTTAAAGTCACACTCCTTAACACTGCATTTTGCTATCAGATTCAGAGCTCAGCATGCTGTCCCTGGAAGGAAAACACCAAGCCGAAAGACTTCAGGGGTCGTGGAGGGAACTTAAAGAATTATGCCTGCTATTAACATTGCCACCTAAAGCACTGTAAAAGCAGAGAAAGAAACAGCCACTTTGGGTTTCCAAGTGCTGTATCTGTAATCTCATGGTATAAGCCTCCACTCCAAACTGACTTTTCAATACTCATCAGCCTCAGGTGCCCTGGGCAGCAGCTTACTTTGTCTGTGACAGGAAGCAACCTTAAGTACTACAACTTTTAACAGAAGTGTTGGTGAGATATTTGTTCTAATTAATTTCAAAATATTTTTACAATTACACTACAAGACTCAGCCAAACTGAAGTTCAACACAAGTCTATAAAAACTAAGTAAAGCTATGTTGATCTTCAGTTTATTACAAGATTATAACTCACATTACATTTTGCCATCTGTGCAATTCTTCTCTTTTGTCCAGGAACACTTACTTTGGTTTCTAATAAATTGAGATCTACCTCTGCTCTATTGGCCTATTAAAAACAAGAACAGACTATTTAGCCCAACTGTTATGAAGCTCTAGACTTCAGTAATATCCTTATGACCCATTCACTCCAATGTTTCAAGCTACTCAGTCAAAAAACCTCACCAGGAAAATTACAGTTCCATCAGTATTAGACAGTTATTTTACATTCAAACCAGTTAAGCCATAGTGCTTTAAAGCTGAGGCAGTGGTACTCAAAGTTCCCACATTTATTTATAAGAACAGGAGACTATTGAACACACAACTGCCTCTAAAACTTTGCTTATTACAGTAAAAGTAAAAATGGCTACCCCAAGGCAGGGAGCTACTTAGAGCAATTTTCTACTTCAGGAAACATACAGATCACCCCCTGTCAAACTAGACTAGAGAGTCATAAGTGTTTCTTAGGACTTTACTGGCACTGAAGGCTCAAATATTTAACCTTTACTAACACACATTTTGGAAAGAGTATTTGAACTTGGCTATATAATATAGCACATCCCCATCTCATATGATCAGAATAAAACCCCAACCACTGAAAGGGAAAAAAATACCTGCTTCTGAAGGCCCTTCTTTTGCAATTCTCTTTCAAACTCATCAAAAATTCTCTGACACTCCTCTAAAGGATCATCTGATTCAGAGAGCTCTGTGTCCTTCCCACTGGGTTCTGCTTTCTTAGCAGACAAACTTTGCAGAGTTATTTCACTTTTTTTCTTGTTTAAGTAATTAGTTGGATATGAGTGTCTATCTTCTGGGCTATCATTACCCCCATTTTCTTCTATGCTTTGGCTTTTCTTTGTATTTATTATAGTTGCTTTACAAGGTCTTTTAATTGTAGGTTTATTTTTTGATGAGTGACCAGTATGCAAGACAGACTTTGTTACTCTTCTGCTGTTCACGCAGTCTTCATTAGTAGTATGCTCCTGAACAAATGTTTTGACCAATGTATTGTTTTCTACATTCTCTTGTTTCTGCATGTCTGCCTCAACAGAAGCAGCTGAAGATTGATGTTTCTCCTTACTATAAGCAAGGGCATCTTTTTCCTCCAAAACCTTCCATATATCTGTGTTTACATTAGGCAAATAAATCTCATTTGCTTTTGAACAAACATAGCCTGGTTTTTCAGACTCATTTAAATGTTTTCTGTTCTTCTGAGAAGTGATAATTTTCTCTGATTTTTCTCCTGTATACCCAAGAATGTCTGCCATAGCACTATCATGTAATTTTTCTGCACATATTACAGCAGCCAGTTCTGTGGCACTGTTCCCACTTGTACAACTTCTGCTCATTCTTGGCTTTTTATTAACAGGTTGTTGTGGTGCATCAATGACAAGATCACAGTCCTCATCAGATTCTTCAACTTTTATTTCAATTTTCACGAAAGAGCCTCTTGACCTCTTTGTGAGTACATGACTACTCCTAAATTGAGACATCTTTGCATTTCCATCCTGGTTTTCACAAGGAAATTCTTCCATTGGCTTACACTGCTGCTTAGCATTTTCATTCTGCATTTCATTTGTTAGAGAAGAGATGGAGAGACCTGCAAAATAATTTTGTAGATTATATTTCAGAACAGTTGCTGGACAACTATAATCAACAATGCATTTTTCAAATTAAAAACAGACATTATTTGTATACCAGGAAACTGAAAACACATGATACGTATGTGCTAAAAAACGCACTTCAGTAGTTTCCTTAGGAGAAAGTATCTTACTTTAAGATAATCTTCGAGGGTTAAAGTGTTTATAAGCATTTAATTGGGAAGATTGTACTGTGAGAGTCCCTTCTGTTCCTCGATTTCATTCTTGACTGAATCTATTGCTATTTTAATCCTTTTGGGTTTTTGTGTATCATCTGCCTCTCTTTGAGGAAAGATAGCTATGACCGTAATTTAAGTCATCCTAAACTGCCATACAGATTTCAGTTGAAGAAATAATCTATTTTATTAATTATGTACAAGACTACAAGTCCATTGTCCCAAATAGCCAGTAACATTTCAAGACAGGTGTATTTATAATTGTGCACAAGTTTTAAGCAGCCTTGAAAGTCAGATTTTCCAACTGCAGATTTAAGCAACTGTTACCTTTTTAGCTTTTATAGGCTGTAGACTGCTTACCAAAACTCAGCCTGACACTTTCTCAAGGCACTATCTCCATCCTCACATGGATATTCTGGCAAATCAAAATATAATGGTTATTTCCCTCCCAAAATTTCATTAATTGTATACAAACCCTGTCATCCAAGAGATCTGTTAGCATCAATAGCATATCTTAATGTTATATACATTGTCATTTAAAAACACATGTCAACATTTTGATTTCAACAGTGAATTTCATCAGTAATTACAAAACATTTCAGGGAAGTACTGGAAAGTCATATTTTGTTAGTGAATGGGATCCTTTCCTGGTTACTCAAAATTAAGTAATTTTGGCATTAACACAATAACAATACCACAAAACAGGGCAGTACCACAAAGCCTGTCGTTGTGGGTTAACCCTGCCTGGCAGCTGAGCCCCAGGCAGCTGCTCTCTCATCTCCCCGGTGGGATGGGGCAGTGAATCAGAAGGGTAAAAGCAAGAAAAATCATGGGTTGAGATAAAGACAGCTTAATAGGTAAAGCAAAGTTGTGCAGAGAAGCAAAGCAAAATAAGAAATTAATGCACTGCCTCCCATTGGCGAGCAGATGTTTAGCCACTTCCTGGAAAGCAGGTCTTCATTGTGCCTAACTATGCCTAACTTCAAATGTCTCCCCTTCTTCCTCCTTTTCCCAGCTTTTATTGCCAAGCACATTATCATATGGTTTGGAGCACCCTTTTGGTTAGCCTGGTTCAGCTGTCCCAGCTGTGTCCCTTCCCAACTTCTTGTCCACCCTGAGCCTACTTGCTGCAGGGCAGTGTGAAAAACAGGTAAGTCCTTGAGGCTGTACAAACGCTCTTCAGCAATAACTAAAACATGGGTATGTTATCAATATTGTTTTGCTCAGAAACCCAAAATTTAGCACCACACAGAGCTATAAAGAAAACTTACTTCACCCCAGTCAAAACCAGTACACCTTTCTACCTCAAAGAAATACTCTGAGCCTCAACGAGCTAACTGTTCTTACCAGAAATACAACTAATCTGAGAGAGGTAATGTTTCCTCACCTTTTATACAGGTGAGATACCGTTTAGACTATGTAGTAATCCATGTTATAGAATTATTCTTTGACTAACTAAAGACTGAGCAAACCTTCAGTGTTCAAGCTTGCTAGAAACTGCAGAAGTCATTTAATGACAGATGTTGGTCACTTGAAAGGAAACACCTATGGACTCAGCATTTGACAAGTCACATCACTTCTTGCAAAATCAGTAAGTGGAAGTCAAGAAGGGAATGAATCTATGCTGGGTTTGTTTTTTTTTTTTCCCCCGACTGCCACAGTTATTAGCAACCATCAAACTATCACAATACTTCTTCCAGGCTGCAGTTCTTTATTCTCAAGAACAGATATCTTTAAGAAAGAAATAAAACATTACCATTTACAGGTAACTGAAAACCCAAGTACTTATTGCAGAAATGAAAGCTCCTGCTGCACAGAAAGAGACTACATGCAGAGTGAGAACCTTTACTGTGACTGCAGCTCTGGCACTCCTGAGCTGTGAAGGCGAAAGTCAGTAGCATCTGCTTAAAACACAGACATGAGAGAGTAAGAGACACTTTGATGGTTCCCTGGATTACATACTTATCAATCAACTCAAAACTATCAATGTAACCCATAGCAGACAATGTGGAGGAGATCAACCCAAGTTCATGGTAATCAGAAAGCAGCTACTTGTTTTCAATTATAAGATTTTCAAGTCCAGTTCAGAAGCAGGTTGTTTTTTTCATTAACATAGGTTGCTACTATTTCCATTTTAGTCATTTTAATACTCTGCCCCTCACCTCTCATACCCACTTGGCTTTATCACCAACAGATTGAAGTCACTGCTATTTCTGCTATTGAGATCTAGTTTACAGTTGCCTGAAAACATTCGGTCATGAGGAACAAGACAAACAAAAAAAGCTAGCTACAAATCTTATTACTCATTATGCTTAAAAGAAAGTGGAACACTATGGGAGGGACATACTAAAGTTTCAGTAGAAAATGCCAGATATTCACTGATGTGCAAGCAGGCTCTTTGCAGACTGCTAATCCTGGAAGGAGAGCAAGTATTTTACAAAGATTAAAAGCAATTCATATTACGACTTCTGCTCTTCATTATAAAGGCTAAAGGTCATACACCACAAAGGCAAGGTGGCATCCTCCTAGAAAGCAAGAAGTCACCAGCCTTTATTAGGCTATCACACACTGCTTTAAGCAATCCTCCAGAGTCCAGCTTCCTGAAGCCTAACCCCAGGCACAAACATCAGTTTATATTCTAATCCTAGTATTGCCACTGCTGTTTGTCAAGGTTTCTTCTAAGAGCAAGAACAGAGAAAGACCACAAAGACCTCCTATTGTGTCATTTTGCTCATCATCTCTCATGCACGGCACTACAGCTCTTTCTTTTAACTACCATCCCCAAACAGCAGGGACGAGGCCATGCCCACACCTCAGCGCCTGCGAGCACCTGCCACCACCGCCGTCAGCGATAGCATCGCCACCAGGAAAGCAACCCCCCCCTTCCCCTCAGGGCCGGCAGGGCCCTGCTCCCTCAGCCGCGCGGCTGCCGTCCCCCTGCCCACAGCCCCTGAAGGGGCACGGCAGGACGGGACAAGCCAAACCGTTCTTCCCACCATCCTCACCCTGGGAACGGGCGGTGGGAGGCTGAGGCGAAACTGAGGGCAGCCTCCTGTGCTGTGACGCTGTCTGCCGGTTTAAGCTAACTCCGAAGCAGCCGGTGGGGCGATTCATCCTCCCCACCCCGTCTGCTGCTCGGCGTACGAGGGGAAAGCGCGGGAAACCGCGAAGTGAACGCCTGGCCTACCGGCCGCGCCTTTTACCGCGGCGCGCGGGCGAGGGGGGGGTGGGGCGCGCGGAACCAACCGCCCAATGGGAGTGGGGGAGGGGGCGGGGCTTCGGGTTATGGCCCCGCCCCCGCAGGGCGCTGTGAGGGAGTGGGAGGGGGGTTGACGGGCGGCGGCGGGAAAGGGAAAGAAAGAAGGGAAAGAAAGGAAAGAAGGGAAAGAAGGGAAAGAAGGGAAAGAAGGGAAAGGGGCAGTGCCGCTCCGACTGGCGGGGAAGGCCTCCGCGGCCGTTCGCGGTAGCAGCTGGCGGAGGCGGCCGTCACGGCGGGACCCCAGCCCCTGAGGAGACGTCCCGGCGATGGGGGTGAAGGCGTCGGTCAGTGTTTGCGGTGGCGGTGCGAGGAGGCGGTAAGCCCGCTGAGGGGAGAGGAAGAAGCTGCCGGGGGAGCGGCGCGGAGCAGCCGGGAGCCGCCACGGGCGGAGCAGTCCTGCCCGCAGCGCGGTCAGCGGGGCTGCGGTGCAGGTCTGCAACCCTAACTGGTGAGAAAAGGCGGCAGGTGTCACTGAGGGAATGCCAACGCCATACGGGGCAGAAGGACTGCTTTGTCCTCCGCGTGGGGTGCCCCGGCTGTAGGTGTTTGTTTGTGAGCTATGTACCTCGGCTACCGTTAAGAGCACTGGGGGCCGAACTGCCCCCCCCACCCACTGAGCGGCTTCCCGGGCTCTGTGGGCCTCGTCTGGAGCAAGCAGCGCGGCCCGCAGCTCGTCGCTGAGAACAAACGCCAGCGTGAGTTCATACCGCGAGTCCGTCTGTCCCAGTGCTCTGCCTGCAGCGGAGCCCAGGAGCAAGCTGGCTAGGGAGCTGTAAAAACTTGTCTCGTCTACTCACTGCCCTCTGCAAGGACAGCATCTGTTACGTATTTTTAACCTGGCTTCTATGGGTTTCATTTGATGCTCTTTACGTTTATTACTGGAATGGGTAGTCCCTTGCTATCTGTTTTATCTGTGGTACTCGATATTTGTAAGAGACTCTCCCCTCCCACCAAGACATGCTCTTTTCCAGCCCACCTTTATGGTTGCTGTTGTGGAAGCAGTTTCATAGTACTGATGATCCTTGTTGCCCTACCTTGAAACTTTTCTGGTTTTGTCTCTTGCTTTTAAGAGACCAGAACTTCACTCGGTATTCACAACGTGAATTAACTGGGAATTTGTGAAACAGGACCATAGGCTGTTCTGTATTCTTTTCCCATTAACTCTGGTAGTGTCATCAACACTGTCAACTCATACAGTTGCACTCAGTGGGTTGCGCTTCAGTACCATCCCCAAGGCAAAGCTTTAATTTCAGATGTCATGGGCAATTTCAAAACATAGAAAATATGAAAATAATAACAAGAAAAAGAATGAAGAAACTAACTGAAAATAGGCTGCTAAGGTCACTGTCCCCTGCTGGCCAGCAATGTGGCTGGAAGAAGGAAATCTGCCCTGTCAGATGCCAAGGAAAATAATAACTAAATACTGATATATAAGAAAGAATGAAGAAAAGGAAATCTTACATTGCTGTCTTGTATTTCTGCATTGTGGGACAAATTATTTTCAAAACTTCTGTGCACAGGATCCTGAAAGGTAATGGAAGAATTCCTGGATTTTGAGCTGGCTCCAGAAGACCATGGCCAAGCAATTTTTCTAAATCGATTGCATTGCCTTGAAGACAATACATTTTGGCTGTAATCTGGAAACCCTGGGTTTTCATGCTCCGCTGCTTAAAACTGGTCTACAGACCACTCTCTACTGCTGGCCCTGTTCTCATTGCACTTTCCTTCCCCAAGTTGTAGTAGTGTCAACTGAAGAATTTTTCCTACTGTCTGAGACTGTCAAAAACAGGTATGATATTTTGAGTTTGGGGCAGTGTGTAAAAAACAGAGGAAACAGAAAAATTGTGTTCACTTAAAAGATCTTCCAAGAGATCATTTTTCTGTTAAAAATACCTGCCTTGTTTTTAATTGGGCTTGCACATTATTGTGTACATACAAACAGCAGAGGGCTGTTATGTACACAAACATTGCAAAATGTACATATGCTCACATAAATTTCCCAGACAAAGGATATATTAAAAAAAAAAAGTTTTTTGTTGCCCAAAAGAATCCTAATTTAAAAGGTAGTTATTGTTCAGAGATCCATCACTACATTCCTATTCAGAGTGTACCGCTAATGTTGGATTACTTGAATTCATTTCAAGAAGTCATTGTGTTCCTCGAGGAGTAATGTGGAGCTGTCTTCTGGCCATGGTTGTATCTCCTTGGCACTTGATTCTGAAGCAGTTAATGTTTGCCTGCAAACATTTGTGATCCAATTTTAATTACATATCACTGTCTTATCAGAATGTAAAGTTTATTGTCCTGTCATGAACCTTCAAGTTACAAATTTAGGGAATCACAGGTACTGTTTATATAAACATAGTTGCGCATATACCAGCATCTGAGTTAGAGAGTTTGTCAGTCACTCTCAATGAGATTCTATTTAGTTGTGGTCTCTGTTTAAGTCCTTCATATGAAGGAATACTGTTGAGACTTGATATATGAGAAATCGGTGGCATATCAAGTACAGAATTTATGATAGGTAGTGTTTCTGATTTTGAGCTTTTCCCATTCCTCGGTGTGTCTGATACTGTTCTCTCACCCCACAAGCTGCTTTCTGCAGCTCTGGAAACTGAAGAATCAGGACCTCCCTTCAGAGGGTCAAAGTAAGATGCAGAAGCTGGTCTCTGTTGTTCACATGAGCATCTGAATATATGACAAAAATTCCGAAAACACAGAACAAAAATTGTTACATTATCCTGACCAGAGGAATCCAATAGAAACTTAACAGATACTGTTGAAGATGGATAATAAATTACTGAACTTTATTTTTTTCAGGATTTGAACTGGCAAAGGGAGCATCTCAACTTTATAAGGAAACAGTACATACACTCCTGGTAATAATATAATTTTCTATTTTTTAAAATTTCTGCTTTCACTTTTCATTTGCAGGGGAAAATGTATGCAAATTAATTATATATGTGTACAGTCTTTCTGAGCTTTTATCGCATTTTTGCATAGTATTTAATCCTATGTTTGGAGTAGCACATCACTTTACTATCCAAATAATAAAGCACAGCACACGACTGGAAAACTTACCCTTTTTCCATTCTGTACTTGATGAAAGCCATACAACAGCATGTCATAAATATTAAGGAGCAAGCAAGAGTTGTGCATGACGCAGCAAGCATTAATTTTACTTTAAAATCTTCTCAGCTGGTTTCTTGAGCTGTGTTCCTCTGAAGCAAATCAGTGTTGTCTGACACTACAACAGTAAAGCACACCACACCGCTAGTATGCACACAGGTAATGTCCTGGACAAATCGACATACATAGAAATGGATTATATCTGTGCGATTTGCTAATGGGAAATAAGCACTTCTTAATAAAAGGACTAGTTCTGTGAAAACCCAAATCCATTTAGTTGTCGATGAAATGGCCAAAAGCACATCTTCCAATCTTTCTAGACATGATTTGTATCCATCATAAAGGGTAATTCTGACAGAAGTTTAGCAGGCCCCAGGGACTGGAGATGCTACTACTCTGAGTTTATTAGAACCCATTTTTTTACCTCTGAGGAGATGGGGTGGTCTTAAGCATCCGTGGAACCATCAGCTCTCCATACTCCTAATCTACTGTGTGCAAAACCCATCAAGACATCTATACTACATTCTTGTTTGGCATTTCTTGTAAAATTACATTGCTTGGATGGTATCAGACGTCACTGAGATCAGGAACTTGATTATGTGCTCGTTTGATGATAAAAATGTCTTTGATGCAATTTAAAAATCCATCTTTTTTCTGCATATCCATCTGTTATTTAAATATATAGCTAATTCTTTTGCTTCAAGAGAAACAAGTGGGATTATAAATAACTTGCAAGCAGTTGGCTGTTCTAAGAAGATTTACAACAATTTATGTGTGACTGCTATAACACACTTGATTGCAACACTGTTATTTTATTTGCCTGTGAAAAGGAATGAAACACGAAGCTGTTTTCAGTGAACTAGTCACTCTTTTAATTTTTTAAATTTTTTACTGCTTTCTACAGCTGTGTATCCTAGTTTTCCTGTAGTTTGTATATATCTAAACCTCCTTCAGTTTCTCCTAGATCTTACTAACCTTCCTAAGTGCAATTTGTTCTAATAAGCAGTACCAATCAGATCTTTTGCTTTTAGCACTATATAGTTATTACACAGTGACTAATTATCAGTCAAAAAAGGGTTCCAAACCAGTCAGACAGCTACTTCTATCTATCAAGGTGAAACTCCCTGTTTGTGCTCTTCTGTTACTTTCAGAGACATCCTCATAAACATTCGTCAATTTGGCTCTTGGAAAAATGTAAGATATAGTAATACTCCAGTAGTACACAAGAAAAACTTTACATTTAAGCAATAACTTTTTATTTCACCTTTTATGATCCTTTATACAAACTCACAACTACAAACAGATAAACCTCTTAGGATAATTTATTTCCTGACAGTTTGGTTTATAGAAATGCCTTTGCTTATTAGCTCTTTGTTAGAAAATGAAATGAGGTTGATATATTTTCTAGCTATTCAGAAATAGAAGCAAGCTCATTTATTTTACCACAGATATAGCAATCATATGCTGCTGTTTCATTCATGAATCAATATGGGTAGAAACCATACAATCTCAGAAGCTAAATTTTGCACACAAATTCATGTCTCCCATTCAGGTCAGTAGAAGCTTAACTTCATCCATATATTTGTGAATGTTTAGTATTTTACCTCAGTTGCAAAGTACGAGTAAAATGTAACTGGTGGTAGGAAGACAAGAGATAAACTAAAGCATGCTTCAAGGTTTTGGGATAGAAGCATTTTCAGATTCAAAGTACTTACTTGCATTACTTTTTCTATAGCTTGCTAATACTGGCTGTGCTAAGTTTCATTGTCTTGGGACTTCAGTTTGTTTACCTGCTAATAAGTGTGTGTCTCAAAGACAGGGCTTGCCTAGTGATTTTTACTTTTTCTGTGATTCTCAGATGAAGATGGGACAAAGTCTCTTGATTTCAAGTTTCTTTTTCATTTCATTTTTGCCCACCAAATTTAGAATTTCTGTTGTTCTTATACTGTCTACTTAGAAGAACTGAACTCATATTTAATCTTTTCCTGAGTCCTCTACCACACCATCCAAAGGTGGTTCTTCACTGTGGCTCTGTGTGAGAGTGGTAAGGTAATGGGGTCCAAATCTGGATTCTGGAAAGAGAAAAGAACAGCTGCAAGGATTATTCCTAACATAAAGCCAAGAAAGAAAAATCAGAAAGTTCAACATCTGAGATGAAAGTGAAGGAGAGGAAGCATGCCCAGGGAACCTGCTTCATTATTGTCAAAAGTGTAAAAGCTAGAAAAATCAGAAGTTAATGTGGTTCACTAACAGATGTGTTTGGAAAAGTGGTAAGAACTGCCTTTTTTTAGAAAAAAAGTATGTTTTATTCTCTAGTACTTTGCAATTCTGCAGTGATTAAAAAATTGAGAACTTGAAATAGCCATGTTATGAACTTACAAATAGCAAAGGAGTACCTGGTCTTGAGCTCAGTGAAAGATCATGTCAGATCAGCAAAGTCAAAACAGATTTTTTTAGTGTGATGGTATAATACTAGAAACCCCAATGAAAACACCAATTAGCTGTTACCTAGTGCCTGCTCTTCCTGAGAACTCTCCTCTTCTGCTCCTTTGGTGGAGATGAATTTCACTACAAGCAGTAATAATAAAGAAACTGAAGTTATGCAGGGTGAATCTCTTAGGAGTAGAAACTAACTACTTACAAAAATCCCAATCTATATATAAATTTTAAGGCACAGCTATTTTTGCAGGTGCGTTTTCCAGATTCATATTTGATTTTTGATGGCCATGTATGGAAGGCAGTGTGTCATTTGCCTATGGTGTTCTGAATGGATTAGCAGTTTTCACATGAGACCAACTTTCACGCTTCTTGGCAGAGTTGATGACCGTAATAGCCAGCAGCAGTATGTCACTTCCTATATGCAGATAGTCACTCAGCAAAATAATACATTACTATTACAGTCCATTTTCATAATCCTCAATTATTAAGTCTAAATGGTTACAGAAATATCTTAAAAGAATGATTCAGACAGAATTGGAAAGACTGTGTCAATCTCTACACAGTGCCATGTGTGCTGACAGACACCAGCTTTACTTATTTTCTGCAATTAATTCATATGTGGGCTCTCTTTAAACATGAACTGTAAACTGTATTGGTGATCACAAAGGTCACCAGTGAGCAGTAGACAGGATAAAAGGATTCTTGAAAATAGTGAAATAAGCCAGAACCAGTGGGATCTGATTATTCAGAAGTCAAATTATGTCTATGAATGTATTTTGTTAAAAGGTGGGGAGGGCAGCAGGACATTCATTCTCCTCTCTCACCTATCATTCTGTAATTTTGTTTAGTAGTTTGGGACTAATTTAGGATTTCTTGACCTAACCTCATTAATTTGTCTTGATCTTAGAACAGTTGTATTGGTAATAGATGAATGCAACACAAGATACAATTTGAGATGCATAGCTGACTGTGTGCCAGGCTCTTCTTTCTGGACCATACTACTACTTAAGTAGCTGTATACAGTTTCACACTGCTTAAATGGTATCTTCTGCTACTTATATTTCTCCTGCAAATTCTGCATACTCTTCTTTAACAGTTCCTCTTCATCATCAAGTGGGGACACAGATGTCCTTGCAGAAATTTCTAAATGAATGCATATTAAGTTAAACTCCTATCTCTGCCATGTAAATCTGGCATTTTCCAAAGACAACAATGGGAGTGTTCACAAAAACAGTCTCATACAAGTGAGAGAGATGGTTTTCAAAATGTCTAGTTGTGTTTTAACTGATTTGTGGCTCATTAAATACAGTTGTTTTTACAGAGAAAACAACCATTTTGTTTGAAAATTATGATTGCACTTTTCTGTAACTGTCTAGCATGAGATTGGAATGAGTGTTCTGGAGGTCACATATAACATGTTGCTTTTTTTTTGTTTCCACTCTTATAAATTAATAGTACAAATTTTGAATGTGCTTAGTTCAAGGACTGAATAGTACAGCACAGCTCCTCTCTTCCATCTCCCCTTCCTGATGCATTAGAGGAGGAAACAGTTAACTAAAA
Organism: Strix uralensis; assembly: GCF_047716275.1. Lineage (NCBI taxonomy): Eukaryota > Metazoa > Chordata > Aves > Strigiformes > Strigidae > Strix > Strix uralensis. The sequence continues at coordinate 20,257,418 of NC_134012.1, read as the reverse complement.
TCTTTTTCTTACAGGGGTATTTTATAATTCCATTCTTTAACATTATAATGCTCTGGTATTACAAACCTATGTGTTTCAAAAGTTGCCAGAAAAAGAGCCAAGCTGACTTCATCCTTGAGATGTTCTACAGTCTGCTCTTTCCTCTGTCCCAGTGCAGACAGGCTTTTCATTTTTGTCTAATCTATAAGCACTAGGCATGGCATTGTGTGATCAAAGAACAGGCCTGTGTTTCAAGGACATAGCTAACAGCATCCTAGATGCATCTATTCAACCCTGTTTCTAGAAACTCCCCACTGGATTTGTGTGAATGTATAAGGCATTCAGCTGGTTTGTGTGGAAACAGCAGCTCTGTGAAACAATATTATCAGCAAGGATTGCAAACATTAAGTTCACACTATATAGATGGGAGAAGTCCACTTCACTTGAAATTTTGAGTACCTGAAGTGACAGAATATCTGTACTTTGCAACTTAATGTCATTTTACTAATTCCTATAATCTTCTTACCAGGACTTTGTTTGTCATTAGTGTTTTTTTCATCATTATCATCATCTTCTTCCTTATCCTCTTCCAAACAATCTTCAGGTAGCGTTACTTTGGAGTAATCCAGAAAATCTTAGTCAATAACTTCTTGGTCAAATATAAGCTTTTTTTTAAAAAAAATTGTATTTACTGATGATTTGACAGGCTGCAACAAGTGAGCAAATCCAGTTTAATAAATTATAAAGCAATACTATTAACTTTTTAAAAATACTGTTATTGATTAAGATCTGAATAGTCATATGATACTGTATTTCTCAATATGGCCCGTTTTCAACAGCTATGTACATACACTGACATTCAGGAACTGTCTCCTGTGTCAGGCTCCCACTTCACTCTAACCTGCAGCATTCTTGGTGTATCATGCCAATCAGAATATTTCTCACGACAAAATTTATACAGGCTAAGAAAACAATATTCCAGTCTCTGGTCTGGAGTGTAATACAATAGCTGCAATGTTCAGGAAACCAACAGTCTTTGTTACCTTGTGAAACAATTTTTTTTTCCTTTCACTCTGTGAAATGACAAATCTGAGCTGGAGCCTGCCAGAGAAACAGTCGAGAGTGTTTCAGTGCTACTGTTCTATAGTTCCTGATGACTCAACTCTCGTGTATCTGCAGGATTGACTGTCCCTGCACCATTAGAAAGCTCGGGGCAGACCTTGTGCAGTTCTCAATTGAACTTGTTGCTTGGTTCACAGAATTGTGAGCAGATGCTCTTCTCTCTGGTGCCATGAGCTCTATTGGTTATGTTCTGACTGGACGCTGTGTGGTTGCTGGGGATGCCGGGCAAGCTCTATTGGACTTCTGTCTCCTACATGCTTTTGCACCTGCACACAGGCAGAACATGTCAGACTGTCAAATATGTTTTCAAAACAACTGCTACCACAGTGGAAGGGAATGGTCTTATTAAGCTCTCTGAGGAAAAACTGTGTTTAACTAAAAAAAAAATGAGAGGAAGAAATACCTTGTGTCCTTTTTTATATCTAGCAAATGTAAGCTCTGTAATAATTTTTACCAGAATAAAGTTTTGATTTGAACATACCCTCAGGTGAAATAAATTTTCTAGTGGTCCCTGCAGAAGTTAGGAGGGATAAAAAGACAAGCAAAATGATTTTCATAGTGGAAGCGGTGCTACTTCTCCAGGGAATTACCCTGGTCTCTATGGCCACTCTTCTTAGTCACTAGAAGTGGGATACAACTTCAAAGGTGGGGTAGGCAGTCAGAGGAGAAGGTAAGCCTGCCTGTTTGGAAAGACCCACAAATTGCACTGCGGTAAAGAGGACACTTACTTAAAATAATGGGATTATTCTTCAGTCTTGCAAATGTAGCTGCAGAGGGCCCTATGGATGTAGAAGGCCTGAACAGCTCCTCTCCCATGTAACTCCTCACTGTTAAACCATGCTGTGGGTTGCTCAGCAGAGAAGGTGCATTTGACACTGTAATTTGTAATAGATCCTGTTTTAAAAAGAACAAAAAAGACTTCTCCTCCTGAAGGGTCTTATTACAACACACATCCTGCGACTCGATCTACAACATAAGCTTCAACACAACTTCCAGTTCTCACCTAATATTTTTGCTTGACTGTAAGCTACAACTGTTTCAAATGCATGTTTCTGATTACAAGGTTTTTGTCTAAACTCTGAAGACTTAATTGCTTCAAAGCAGAATATAGACCTAGTAATATTTGGCATGGTTAATTTTGGAAAACCTAGCCAAGGTATCCTATTCCTAATCTGTAACAGTTTGTCAAGCTACCTATGTGACTGCCACTGTGCCACAGCCTTGTATAGAAATTTTAAGGCACGGAAATCATTCGAGTTTGATGTGAACTGGAAAAAGGGCAAAAAAAAATAAGATTCAAAGCACAAACCACTACAGTCTTACATAAGTAAGTGACATAGCTCCCTCTGCTGACTAGAGAAAGACGAGTCAGTTTTTTAAAATGTGAATGAAAAAGTATGTGCTGAAAGAGTGTTACAGAACAAAAATATGAAGAAAAACCGAAAGCTGAGAACAATATAATCATACGAGGAGAATAGACGTCCACAGTTTGTAGATACTTATTTAATCAGCACTCACGTAAGCTTACTGTTGACCCACATTGCTCACATCAACAAGAATTTTAAAGTTGATAGAATGATGCAAAAATGAGAAGGAAGAGCGTTTCTAGTGTGGCACATACAGATCCAGTCTGTAGCTTTTGGCAGTTCAGTAAAATGGCTTTTGACGCAGTAAAATGAACTGTGCTCTTACAGCCATCACCCTTCCTAGAGGCGTTCAGTTTTAGTCGTAACAGTCACTACTTTTTCAAACTTCCATTCGGACATGGGCATTTGAACCCTTTTTGGTGTAAAACATGACATGCCTTTTTTATTATCAGAGACAAGTGCATCTCTGGAGACAAAGAAAGTTCAACCTCTGTCTGAGGCAGACTGTGTTCAAGTGATAAATCCCTCACTACAGGTGAGAGGAACAACTCGGAGGCAACTTGCACATGGTAATTCCCCACACAGTCATTGCAGGCGGTGCACAGATCTGCCCACAAGGAATTCAAGTTAAACAGAATGGGAGCCCTATGCTTAAGCATAGTGCGGTGGCACTGAAAATTAGGGTTCATATTCAAAGCAGCCTGGAAGTTATTGATTGATAGTTAATGAACAAGGACATAAAAGCAAGATTAAGAGTTACCAGGAAGTTTGTGCTGCAAGACATGAGCAAATGTGATTTTGAGCTGAAAGGCTGAGTTAACAGAACTGGACACATGGTAAACAGGAGGCTATGGAAAAAAACAAACATTAAAACATTTTGGAAAACATTGGAGAGGGCTGAGGTGAAGAAATAACAAGGCACTCTAGATGGTCGTCAACAGTCTGTTACCCCAGAGTGCAATGATTTTGTATCACCAAACCAGAGGAGTAGTCCTTATCCTCCTTGTATCGCTGCTGTGGGGAAGACGAAACCTGAATGGAAGAAAAAGAAGGTGATGATGAACATAGAGAAGGAGGGAGAGAAAGAGAAGAAAAAAAAAATCCTTGCCAGTGTTTAAACCAAAGCCACTAGCTTCAGATTATTCTTGCCCTTTACACTGCAAGTTGCCTTGGAATCAGTGTGATGGCCTTTCAGCTGAGTGCAGCTGAGGGAGCACAGTGGTCCAGCAGTTTGCACAACAGTTTGTGCAGACAGGGGCAGGAACTCTGCTGAGAGCTGTGCATGTGTGCTCAGCAACGGTGGTGATGCACCACCGGTCACAGTCTTGAGCACCCACTGGAGCAGCTGCTCCTCATCTTGACCAAGGTGGGACTCCCATAGGAGGATGCAGGTCTCCAGGTGTGGGGCTGAATGCAGTACAGAGAACTGGGGCCTCACTGAGGCCAGGGTGGGGGTGATGGTGCCCGTCCTCACAGGGAGTGTGTGCTGGTGGAGGATCTCTGTTGCCCAGTAAAGGAGCAGCAAGAGAAAGTCAACAGGTTGCACAGTCTCAGATCCATCAAGAAAGACCTTGACTGGGTCACGTCTAAACAAGAGCCTGAACATCCCAGTTGCCACAAAGGAGGGGCAAGCATAATCTGTGCTTACCAAGCTGGGAAATGGAGACTCCCTTGATGGTGAGGGCTGGGAGCTGGTCACTTCTTGCACCAGAAGGATCATTCCTGCTCTACCTGTAGACCTTCAGCTAAAGAGCGGGTTCACTGTCCTAACAACTCCTGTGTCCAGTGAAGCAGACAAGTGAGCAGAGCTGAGCCCTGCAACAGCACCAGGAGGAAGTGTGAGAGACTCCCTGCCATGGATGCCCCATCTGCTGACCTGGCCTGCTGCAGGGGTACTTGCTCCTTGACAGGGGCTTGGACATTGTGGAGAGACTGCTGGTGTGTACCCGCCACATTCCTCCTCATGGACACCAAATGGTGCTGCCAGGGAGTGTACCATCTCCTGCAAATGCATGGTAAAATATCTGTATAAGCATCTTCACTGCTGTTTAACTTGCTGGAGAACATACATGGGTAATATTGCTGTGCATCTGGTCTGCCATAACTGCAGCTAAAGTAACGTGATGATACTTCTCCGTGTAGTGTGTACAAATTATTACAGTAATGCTGTTGGAGTATTGAGGCCAGGCAGGTCAGAGTGCTGGGCAAACAATAAATGACAGCATAGTAGTCACAAAGTGCATTCTGAGGTACCTTTTATTTCATTGCAGAAGGTACTGATATCAAAAGTAGCAGACATGCAGTTTAGGTCTCAGCTTGAGGTAGCACAACCACAGATTTAAACTGCCCCCTTAATTAAGGATGTCCAAAATTATTTTCAAAACTGACATTTGTTTATTCACATGGCCTAAACCGCCTTCCAACTTTAACAGCAGGACACTGAAATTATCCAGATTGGTTACGTATGTATTTTGCTTCCATACAGAGAAAATGAAGAGATACGTATACCTCTGCATTACACAGAACATCTATAACAGGTTTAATTTCAGGATACTAGTTCTTAGCTGTCTTGCAATTGATTTACAACGACCTCATTGTCTTATTACTTGCTTTTCTCCTTTTACCATAGATCACAGATTCTCTTCCATTTTCATTTTCCAAGAAATAATTATACTGCTTGCCACTTTAATGAATAAGTATTGCTACAGGATCAAAGTTCGTGAGATCTATCTTGTTAATTTCATGTCATGGCCTTTGAAAATGCATTACCTTCCACATATATATAAATATATATTCTATTTAAGACTACCTCTTCCTCTTTTTGCCCTTGTTGAGTGCTCCAGAAGACCAGTTGAGTGTTCACCAGAGCTGATAGTACCTCCTGCCTGTGGAGAATATTCTTGGGCCAAATATTTAATGTTCTATTATTTCCTTACTTGATTTTTCCCAAAACAAGTACCAGAGGAGGTACCAACAAAAAAACCCACAAACACACACAAAAAGACCCCCAACCAAACCCCCAAATACCAAAGAAGGAATCACAAACCCAGAAAAGAATATACTGTGAGGAACTTCATACTAATCTATGAACTAACTTCTGCTCAGAAAACTCTTAGGTCTATTTCATTCTGGCCATCCATGACAGAATTAGATTTTTTAGTTAAAATCTGCAAACACAGTATATTGCATTTCATTTTGAAAGAAAATACCACTTTTTCCATCTCTAAACTAAGAAGCTATGTAGCAATTACACAGCAACCTTAAGAACTGGCAGGTCCAGTGCTATTTCTAGCATGCTGTTTCCTTGCCATAGCTTTACTCTGAGCAGGATTTTAGGATTCTGCTTGTATGAACTTAGGTTTGACAACCAAGAAAAAGTCTTGATAACTTTAGCCTACAGAAAGAGCAAGATAAAAGGATTTTGACATTTCCTCTTTTTTTTTTTTTTCATATCACCCTAGGCTCAGAACAGAAGGCCAGAGGCAGTGCAGCACAGAAACTTAAAAAAAAAAAACAAAAAACACCACAAAAAACCCAAGAAGACCCAACCTGAAGTGCCTGATGTCTGGACAGTCAGAACAGCTACAGAAGAGACATTCTGATTTCATTTTATTTAAATATAAAAGTATATGGGCAACAGCTGAATTTTGTACATTCACATAGGAATCAGAAGAATAGAAAAAAATAGTATTTTAGAGTTTCCACTTGAAAAAAAGTAATTGGTAATGGTTTCCAGCTGTTTCACTGGGAAAATTTAAATACCATACTTATCTCTCTTTATGGTCTTTCATTCTTTAATTGGTTCAAGAAAAAGTTTTCTCCCTTACTCACTTGTGCTGCTCTGTACCCCTCTCGTTCCTTTGAGCAAAGTAGAAGCTTTTTTCATCCTTCTGAACGTGGCACATAACAAATCCTAGCTGGATCTAATAACGAGCCTCTGGCTGGGCCACAGACCCTCAGGGAACAGCCAACCTGTTAGAACAATTAAGCATTTTGAATGAATGCATCAGGTCCACTTTGAATCCTGCAAAACCACCTCCAAACGAAGCACAGGAAATGTCAATAAAGTTTAGTCCCATTTGTTATTCCAGTCTGTTAATGGGTGAGTTGCTGCGGTAAGGCTTTTATACCATTTGCTTTACAGAGGTCAAATTTTCAGGCATTTGCTTGAACTTGGGTGCAAGTTTTGAGTTCTGTTATGTCCCTGTTTCAGTAGTCTGATCATTTTTCAGAGACCAGTTTGCATCACGACAACTTGTGGAAATGCAGGGACCCACAAATCAGAAGTAACAAACTGAACGACATTGAGTTTCCCAGCACCTGAAGTCTTAGTGTCAAAAACTGCAGTACAGACTGACCTTCAACATCACTCTCCAGGCCTGCAGAGTTTGGTTTGGTTTTGGGTTTTTTTTTTTCCCTTTGCTAAGATATGTTTCTTCTCTGCTGTACTTTGTATTTTGAAATTGTTTTTTCCAGCGGGTTGGCATAAAGAATGATTTATGTAGGTCCATCCAATGAAATCAGCTTGTGAAATGTTAGCTAATAGCAACAAAATGCTGTGTCAGACTAAGGTAGCAGCTTTATGACAGTTCCTGCTCACCTGCAGGAGCATTCAGGCTGTTTGAAATGGGAACCCTGACAGGCATTCAAGGCATTAACCTATCAGTAAAATTCAATTTTCCATGCGGTATTTGGAACAGACGTTTTGATGGTCAGCCAGATATTGGGAAGCTCAGGATCACGCACTGCAGTCGCTAAGTGCCACTTATAAGTGGAGTCTTTTGGGTCAACTCAGCCTCTTCCTTTAGCCTAACCTTTCTCCCATTTTTATAACTGTATGTCATGTCCAAGTAACTCAGAGCTATAAACACAGGCTAAGCAAGTCTGATTTCACTGCCATGGATGATTAGCTTAGAAGTACATTACCAGCAGGTTGATGGATTGATGGGCTCCAAATGCAACAAAACAATACAGTTATTGTGTAATTTTCTTTTTTTATAGGATATTTTTTCTGCTAAGAAAACCTAGCACAAGAACACTTAATGAAGGATGTCCTGCCAGTGAGACCTGCTTACTAAGGAAACCAGCTCTGCTTCTCAGGCTACATGCACCAGCTCAGGAATTTATTTATACCACCCAGTTTGAGAAGGATAAATGCAGTGTATTAGATGATTAGGATTTTCATTTTTTTATCCCTGAAGAGTCTGCCAACTAGCATATACCATTTCTCTCCTTACACTTGATCATGTCATAGCTACTTAAAAATTAAGCAACCAAGTAGGCAGACTAACTAGGCATAGTATTAATATGGTTACTATGGTGGCAACTGGGAGGGCAGGTGACTTAGTTGTTGGGCTTAACTGTGCAGGCCTTACACGTGTGTCACTGAAACTCCTGGTAATTATGAGTTGCTAGACTGCCCTGTTAGCATACTTCTCTGATCATTTGCTAAGAGAAAGTCTCAGAAAGTCAGAACAGGTGGTGGTTTGTTTTTTACTCCTGTTAACACAGTATAAAGTGCACACGCATTTAGTTTACTAAGCACTTGTCTGTTGGGAGCAGAACAGACCCATTTGTGGAAACATCTGATGATTTTTACAGCTTGAGCCCAGGAGAGCCTGAAACAGTCGGGGACTGCAAGTGAAATGCACTCCAGTGCAGCATGTCAGCACAAAGCTTGGATAATCACTCACAGCTGACTTCAGACCTATCTGCAGACTGAGCAGGTCTTCCAAACCTTGGGCCTGAATTCTGCTATCACAGTAAAAGATGCAGTTAAGTTCAGTGGGTTCCCAGCCACTATTGTTGCTACATCCACATGAAGATGAGTGTGTTCAACAAACTGCTTCCCCCACTTGCTTGGTGAGAGCAATACCACTTCTTAGAAGTCACCCTTTTGCTACGAACAGCAATGATACCTACGAGTACTGCCAGCTGATAGAAGTTGCCCATTTAAAGGCAGAAAATAACATGACAGGGGTGTAATACTGAACTAAAAAGTGTCCTGATTTGCAGAGTGACTAGCCTGCAGTGCTCTAGGAGGACTCTGTGACACAGCTCCTGCTGATACAATATAAATGTAAAACTTTAGAACGATCTGTTCTTTGTTTTGTGTTGTTGTGGGTTTTTTTTCTGTTTGACTACTACAATGTGATATAATTTGGCTTACAGCAGGAGGGGGGCTTGATTTACTGTCTGTGCAATGAGATTCCACCTCTCCTCCTGACTACTACTACCCCTTGTGCCATATTTATTAGTGAGTGGTTAGTAATTACCTACAGTATGGCTTTTAGGAGTAATGTGTGGCTTTTACTCTGCTACTAATGGTGCCGGCATGGCTCCACTTGCCCAAAAGCATGCACCAGGGGCGTGACACCTTCAGATGACCAGTCAATTTACTTGAATTGCTCCAATTGCTGTGACATATTAAATACAGTCCAAGGGCTCAAATCATGAGGTCCGTCTCTTTTATGGCAGAACTATTTTTTAATCAGGCAGATCTGTTTGGCTTTCACTGTGTTGCTCGCTGGATTTGCCTCACTTTTATTTATGCTGATTCTGAGGACTGTGAGGAGCAGTATGGAATAGAAAAGGGAAGCTGAATTCTGCTTTGCCATCGTACTGTGCAGCAGCAGGCAATCATCATCCCAGGGCCGGTGGCAATGACACAGCTGAGACAATGTCTCCAGTGTAGCAAGGGTGTGTGGGATGCAACACTCCTCTGCTGCTTTGCTCCTTGGCTGACCCACAAGGTGCCTTCTTCAGCTTTCATTGCTTGATGGAGGCAGGCTAGGGAAAAAGAGGGAGGCATGCAGCAAAGCTGGAGAGGGAAGAGTTGACTGCAGCTCTTTCCCCTGACATCATAGGTCTCTTCTGGCCTAGACAGGGAAACCAACAACGGCAGACTAAAGAGCCTTATTACCGCTGAAGGTTGCTAGCCCAACCCCATACTCAGAGCAGGGTCGCTTTGAACAGGTTGCTCAGGGTTGCACCCAGTTAGGTTTTTTCATATCTCTAAACACAGAGACCCCACAACCTCTCTGGGCAACCTGCTCCAGTGTTTGACCACCCTCACAGAGAAAAAGGTTTTCCTTACATTTAATAAGAGTTTCCTGTACTTCAGTTTGTGTCCATTGCTTCTGTCATTGGATACCACTGAGAAGAGTCTGTCTTCTTCACTCACGTCATCAAATTTCTATACATATGGACGACAACCTCCCCCATGGGCCTTCTCCAGGCTAAACATGTTGTCCCATCTCTTCCAGCCTGTCCTTGTGTGAGAGATGCTCCAGTCTATTCACCATCGTCGTGGCCCTTTTCTGTGCTTGCTCCAGCCTGTACTGTCTCTTGCACTGGTGAGCCCAGGACGGGGACCTAGCGCTCCAGGTGTGTCTCACCAGGGCTGAGCACAGAAGGATCAGCCCCTGCCCTGCTGGTAACGTTTCTCCTAATGCAGCCCAGGAGAGGCTGTTGGCCTTGTTTGCCATGAGAGCAGATTGCCAAGCCGCCTTCCAGCTGGGTGCCCCCCTGAATATACTGATGCCTGGGGCTGTTCCTCCCCAAGTGGAGGACTTTGCATTTCCCTTTATTAAACTTCATGAGGCTCCTGTTGGCCTTTTTTCCCAACGTACTGAGGGCCCTGTGAATGGTGGCATAGCCCTCTGGGGTATTGATACATACATGTTACCCTGAGAACCCTCCTGCTACCCTTGCCATTGGGCTTCTTACCTCTCTGCCAAATTCCTCAGCTTCCCTCAGCAGCTGTTTTCCAGTTGCTCCTTTAGTTCCAGCATCTCTAATCTTCAGCTCCTCCCCACCATCAAAGAGAGACACTCCAAGTCCAGCATCAGCTCTTCTTCTCCTGGGCGCTGTCTCTACATAGCCGGCAGTCATTCTTAACTCCTATGCTCCTGCTTCCCTCAAGCTCCATAACTGACTCGTATTCAGTATACAGTAGTTTTATGTATAATCGTGTGTATGTATATATGGTTATACATGTTTTAGGAATCAGGCCAAGAGACAAAGAGAACGGTCCAATGAGCTGTAAGTCCATACGCTGGAGATAGTTTCTGCCATCCATTTCCTTCTGTGGCAGCCAAATTCTAACCAAGTCTCTTCTTGTTCTGTTTTTAGGAGATGAAACTTTGCCCTGAACTGGCTTGGTGCTACTTACATGTCCCTCCTGTCTTGAAGTGCCCCATCAGGAACCAGCTGAAGAACATGATGAAACCCATGAGTTACCCAAACTGGAAGAACTGAGAGGCAAGAACTAGCAGGCCAGCTTAGCTAAAGAAAGGCGTCTTGAATGGCTAGTCTGATCCCACTGGTGTCAGTGAGAGACTGGCCAGTTTTCATTAGCATGATGTTTGGTCGATTTTTCTTGGTGTCACATGGGTTCCATGCGGGCTGTGAGGAAGTTGGTGCATTGGCAGTGATGGATCCCACTCACCTCTAAGTCCTGTGAGCCTACCAGGAAAATCCTCCCCGTGGTATGAAAACCACTTGCATTTTTCTTGCAGAAGAATTAGATCCCAAACAACTTCACTACACTTCTGCAAGGTTATGCTTCTTTCAATCATACTTGGATTTCATTGCTTCATCCACTAGGACTGATTTGAAAAGTGATCTTTCCTTCTCTTTTAATGGCAACAGTTAGTGTTGGTCTCTCTTCCCATACAGTTGAACCACCATTTAGTAACAGAACTGAAAGAGCCTAAGACATCATTAAAAAAAAAAAAAATTAACATACCAAACAGTGCTGATGCACGGAGGTGGAAAAAGAATCAACCACTTATTCTTAGAAAGATGCATCCCCCTTAAAAATTACCAAAATAAAAAAATGTGTTCTGTGGAGAAGAGCAGTGAGTGTACATATGCACACACTGATACTTCCACATCCATATCCCCACCCAAACATACATATATATGTATATATATATATGCGCACATGCACATACACACACACACACATGTATTAGACTGGACAAGTAATTTATTTTTTTCCCTGGAAGAATATTATTATAACTCTTTATTATATTATATTATATCTATCTTTAAAACAGGAAAACTTATCAAAACAGAAAAGAAACAACTACTTTAATAGCTGTAACTTATTTGGCCAGACCCTGAAAAAATTGCCCCTCTATTTAGCATGAAATACATGAAAAATTAAGTTTGATCATTTTAGATTTAAATGTATACCACTACCAAGTTCTTATTCCTGATTTGGCTTGTTTTGCCCTTGGAACAGTCTCCATAATTATTAGAAATGGCTTTAATTTCTTCCAATATATAGGAAAAAATGTCTAAACACTGACCACTTGTCTATACTGGGTCCCCCAGTGTTATCCCCTTTCTAAAGCACTTAAAGCATGTTATACAATAGCCAGCATTTTATACATAGTGCATACTGTTTTGCAGTACTTGCAGGTACCTCCTGCTTTCTTGCTTCTGCTGTTCTGAAGATATAATGCAAAACCAACCCTTGGAGGCCTCTCCTCAGAGGGCACAGGTGAAAGATATCCGTTCTGGAGGCACAGAGAGAGGTGAGAAAGCTACTTCTTGTAACAACATTGTCCTTAGCAAAGCAGAAAGATTAAAAGGCAGAAGGCCAGCTCTGAGACCTCACTCTTGGAAAATCTGGGAAACCTGAAGAACATGCAGAAAAGGTAAAAAGCTAAAGGAAGGAATGGCTTTTTGTGAGAGGGCTCCAGAATGTGTAATTTATTCAATTCGAACTACAAAGGTGCTAAAAGACCTTTTTAGTCTATTATTAAAAGAAAATCAGTAATAGTGGTTCATACCGTTCTCTGTGTCCTTTCCACAGAGCCCCAGGAATTTTTCTGCACTTGATCACTGGGTCAATGTTTACCCCTTAGGTTTCTGCATGTCTTGAATAGTTGTCGGTAGGTCCCCACAGAGTTACACATTAATTGTTCTCCTCCTTCCCTGCCTTGTTCTTAATGAATCCATTGGTTGGGAGAATCAAATACCTTGTCTGGTATAAGTTCTGCTGCTTAGAGATTGAGTTCTTGGAAAAAACTCAGGTTTTCATAAGCACCCAACTTCTCCCAAATCTGATGAAAATCATCAATTTCACTGCTGTGTATCAGTAAAAAAACCCTTTGATAGACTATGGGACTCCATCCTTCATAAAAGCTAAGGGAGCTTACGTTAACATTTGTTTCATGTTACATTTATCACTATAGTGACACTAGTCTAGTTCACACAAAGTAGAAGTTCATTACAAAATCCCTTATTGCAGAGACAATCAATGAAAGCTATTACATCTTTAATCACTGAAGGCAATTTTGGTATCACAGGATCACACTCTGAAATAAAGCTGACTGTGGTCTCAGTCAGCTAAAGTGATCCCTCTTACAGTGCCTTAAAGCTTAACACTAACAGCATCTCTTAAGATAAGCACCAGACTAAAAAAAAAAATTGTTTTTTAGGCAAGAAAAACAAGACCTGATTGAAACACTAGAAAGATTATTAAAAAAACCCCAAACAACAAACCTAAACAACAATCCCTTCCCCCTGCAAATCCCAAAACCATATGAAATGCTGGAATGATTAGGAACATACATAATTGGTAAGATCAGGTAGAAAGTTCTTCTCAGTAGGTGAAATGGGTGCCTCTGCATACAATCATGTTTAAACTCAGTTCTCGTTACGTATCCTGAGGAATCACATAAATCAGGACCTGCAATTAACAATGAAAACACAATTCTGACCAGATGTGGCCTCCAGTAAATTACTGATGAAGCTGGAATCCTTGAGCATGAGATCCAAGAGGATGCTGCCCCTCTCTCCTCTATGGGAAGGGGTAATATGATATTTCTGTAAGTGATGCCATATTCCAGACATTGTCCTTATAGGGACAGGCACAGGAAAATGAGAAATGGCCTGTGGCATGAGATGGCCAGGCTGTGGCTGAATATCTCTGCAGTGGAAGCAAGAGTAGCTGTTGGGAGATATTCAGCCGAAGGCCAAACCCTGCCATTTGCAGGAAGCTTATTTCATCACCTAGCAAACTCCATGTTCTTCCCAGCAGAGTAAGCAACCAAAACAAGTAAATTTTCCACTTCTTTGTGGCTGGTTCAGCTCCTGGGTTGTAATGGGCTTTTCCCATTGCAGGAATTTTTACCAGGTCAAACACAAATCCTCTAGGGTTCAACTCTGCATTTCCCTCCTTTGCCTCATACAGTGTGCTGTATTAGAAAAGGAAACACGAGATTTTATGAAAAACAGTTTTAGAAAAAGGAAAATATTCTCAACAGGTAAGTTTTACATTCACAAAATTAATGAATTTACAAAATTAATGCATTCACAAAAAGATTATTCAGAAATAATTCAAAGTAACTGGGAACAAATTCTGCTTCATCTTCAGACTGACCTACAGTGAACAGACTCAAAACAACATATGGTAAGTAGCATAATAAAATGAAGAATAAATTATTTTATGCATAAAATACCATGTTTTTCAATTTATGTAGTGACTTCAATCTTTATGCACAGAATTCCACACATTTGCATCTTCATGTCAATCTTTAAAATACAGCACTGCACTACTGCCCAGCCATAAGAACACCTGGTGGCAACTGACCACAGTGAAATTCAAGAGCACTGTATTGGCTACAGCTCTATCTCCAACAGTACAACAGCCCAGGCACTTCGGAGGAGTACAAGAAACCATTTCGTATGCAACTGATTTTGTAATATCAGGCAGTTGTCATCCCGTACCATGTATCTTCTTCCAAAGATGTAACGTATCTCATCTTCTCTAAAATGAGGCAACTAAGATCAGCAGTAGCTGTGGCAATGAATTCCACAAGCTAGTTATAACCTGCAAAAGTTCCAACAGGCCAGAAATTATCTGTGTGTGCATTCCAATCCCCAAGGAATTTACCTGATTGCAAAGACCACCGAAGGAGGTAGGAACACTTCAGTCCATCCCCTTGAAATCAAAGGATAATGCTGCTTGCATAATTCTAAAGATGCAGGAAAGTCTCCACCATAGCTACACTGAATGTTCACAGACAAAACCCTTTGTCCCAGCAAGGACTGATCACTAACATTTACAAGGCCTATTTTAAGCAAGCAGGCAAGCAAATCAGAATGTACCACAATATGAGCTAGAAAAGGTTTGCTGTTATTCTTTAGTGTCTGCTACTCCTCTATTTCAAATGTTCCAATCACTGGATGCTACAAGATTTGCTTCTGATACCTTGAGGAGAGGCAGCTACATTACTCAGGAAGGAGTAATCTTTCACAATAACACAAGTGTGCAAAATTCATTAGAAGGCACAGAATATATAGGTGTGTTCCATTTGATTCCCATTTATTCAGCTGTATCTCTCTTGTGATCTCTATGTTAAGTATTGCTTTATTTTTTTTTTGTAGAAGAAAGCCTCTTATAAGGGCATATTTGGCATAGAAGACTTGATTTACTGCAAGGGATTCTTCCAGGCTTCCCATATATGGGTTAGTTAAGTTGGACTGAGTACTGGAAAAAAATTTTGTGTTAGTCCAGTGCGGAAAGCAAACCACGCTGCTGGACACTGTTTAGATGCAATAGAGACCTTCACTCAGTCCCTCCTACTCTAACCTTTATACTACTAATTTTTACTGCATCTCCCTCCCAGTTACTAAAATTAAATTTCTTTTTCCCTGAAGAGATGAAACTTTAAGGTGAATGAGAGGGATCCTTTTTGGAGGAGGATGGGAGGATAACAAATTATATGACAGATTGGTGTACTTCGTAGGGTACTTCAGGAAAATGCTGACTATAGCTGCTTTTTTATGTAATGTAGAGATACTGAGCAGATTTGCTGTCAGTCACGAACTGGTGTCTGGTACGAATTCAAAGAAAAGATTTCAACACTGCAGAGCCGTATCTGTATTCCTGCTCATGTAATTGAGATCAGAAACTGTCGCCTTGTCACCCAATTATGAGTCACAATGAAGCACAAACTGCCTGATCAGCTGAAGGACAGGGCTGTGCTCTTGGAAACACAAGGCTCGCTGGCATTTGGGAATCATGGCCCACCCCTGGGTGGCCTGGTGAGGGGTGGGGGGCGTTAAAGGCTAAAAGTCTTCTGCGATTCCAGATCGTCTTAATATTCTGCTGCACTTAGGAAACAAAGCACATACCAAGAAACAAAAGAAAAAGAAAACAACATTGCAGCTAACAATACAGTTTTGTTTCAAAACAAAAATCTGGAGGTCAGCCCAGGGACCTGAATTTCAGTAAAGCTTTAGCAGCAGGAGCACAGTCTCTCATCATTCATGGCTGAAGCGGTTCTTATCCCTAATAAGGAGCTAGAACTAAGATGAAATTGATTCTTCTTTCAATAATTCATGTTGCTCAGACGAGGTTCCTAGCAGCATATTCAGGGTTAACAACACTGACAGTGGTGGGAAGAATTTGTGAAAGTAACTGTGGTTCCCAACTTTCCTGCTTTCATGGATTAACAGGCTCAGCCCATGAGGGCTGTCGCATTCTTGAACTCTGCAGTTAGAAGGAAATTGGACTTTGCTTTTCTTCAGTGGGTAGCTTTTTAGTGACACATCCTGGTTGTCATCTCTTTCTGCAAAACAAGGAAGAGAGATTAAAAAGCAAATGGCATTTGTTGTAAAGTGTGCACACACCTCTTCCCAGTTAACATTTCTGTATCTCTGCAAATTTATGTGGTTTTATATGCCACCACGGTTCTGCTCTTCTCCATCACTTTCAAGGCCAATGAACATAACTGGCAAATAGCATGCAGCATTTTGTCATTTGACAGCTTTAATACCCTACTAATTCTCTAGCCATGTCAGGTAAATGGTGCTGCATCCCACAAAAAAGAAATAAATCACCTGCAAAAGCAAGAAACCTTTTAATTTAATGTAAGAAAAAGGATTCCAATCGCTGTCATTGAACCTGCAGCCAACAGGAAACATGGAGATACGTTCTTTGCCTTGTTATTTCTGCCTACAAATGGACACAAAGGGCATGTGGACACAAATCTTTAAGACTTGACCAGAGCTGTGGTATTTGTCTCTAGGATGGGGTCTTGGAGCATTCACAGACTCCATTAAGAAATGGAGTTTTGGATCCATATAGGTTTTTATTTGATCTGATTTACAGGCACTCTGATACAAACTCTCTGGTAACTGGCTGATCCGTTCTCTTCTTTCACTCTTCATATTCGTCAGCAGATTTTCTGGAAAGATGTATCAGATGGTCTGTCCACCAGCCATCTACATACACAGCATAAATGTGTGCCAAGGCTGAAGGGCTGCCACATCTGAAGGTCACCATACCCTTTAGGCCCTTTTTCACAGCGTCTCCAGACCGTATACCATTTCACTTGGAAAATCTATTTAGGTTTACCAAGTTATCAGAAGTCTCCGAAAATCTTCTTAGCTTGCTTGAATAATTTGTTATAAGATCATTAATACCTAATGTAAAGGTATCATTAATACCTAATGTACCTAATACCTAATGGCTTCCTGACAGTCTTGTAACTGTATCTTACTCTTGCTTAACAGATCATTTCTTCACCTAGAATCTTATGCAGAAGTTTCACTGACCTGGCCTGACATCGTTTCCAAAGGTGGTTTTCCCAGCCCAGGATGCCAGGTGCTGCCCTGGCTGCTCCCCAGCGGTCAGCACTTCCAGCTGCCTCGGCAGGGTGCTGCCAGGCTTGTGGTGCCAGGCTTTTTGCTAGGGGCCAAGGAGGCACATGCCTTGTGGAGACTGCTCAGCACCTTCTTCATCAAAATCTGCTGCAAGTGGAAAGGAGCTAAAACATATTGTTGCCAAAGTCTTGTGTTTTCTTCAGGGATTTTACATTATTCTTTTATTTCCCTTATCTGAAGATTAATTAGGTGCTAATGTTTCTCGAGACAGCATTTTGCAGACCCCTAAATTTACACATACTCAGTGTCTCCATGTCCACACTGTACTACCAATAACTACAGCTGATAGGTCTGTGAGGTGGAACATCATCACTTCTTTCTGCAGCTGCTGCTGAACAGCTGTTTGCAGTCAGACAGTAGCATCTTATCCTGTTAGAAAAGTAGTAAAGAGGGTAATGTGGACAGTATCAGAGTCATTGTAATCTTGGCCACCCTCCTTCAGGAGCAGTGGGAGGCAAACTGCCTCCTGATAGAATAATAAAACAACTTAAGCAACACATTCAACATGCAAAATGCGTCTCCATTTTTACATTAAAGACAAAAACAGTGTCAGAGGCAAGAGTTTAGACTTGGATAAGTGTATCCAGGCAAAGTAAAGAGTAGGAGTCTAGATAATCTATGCAAGAGATGTAAACTAGAGGGCTTTAAACCAGTTTGCCACATGAGTTTCAGGTATGTGCAGCTGTGAGCGTTTCACTGCTCAAGAGTCGTGCAGCATGAACTGACTATGCCATTCCTAACTTTTCCGTAGAGGCAGATTTTTTTTTAATAGTAATAAAAATTCTTCCCAAGTCTCTACCTCCCTTAATTTCTGGATTTTTGTTTGGTTATACAATTATATTCACAGTCCCTTACATCTACTGTTCCCCCTAAATCCTCTTCTCCCCACTCTGTCAGGAGAGTGTTGCTGCAAACAGCTCTGCAGTTTTCTTCTCCCTGCTTCTACTTCACAGGCCTTCTGTTCCAACATCTGCTTGGCTTTGGTTTTGGAAATGCTCATCAAAGATGTAAAGTCAGAAAAATGTTAAAACTTACAAAACATCATAATCTTCGATGCACAGAGACTTTTCTGTATTGACCTATATTGTTAGCAGTAAATGAAGGACACAGAAGTACAGGTGTATGGTCACATTGCACTCCTGTATGTACGTGCCTAAGCTTTTACTGATTTCTACCAATGACAATGAACTAGATGTGTTTTTTAAAAAAACCAAAAACCAACATGATCTTTGTAACACTGATTTGGTACATAATTTGTGAGACTGACCTACTTCTAGTTGTTTTTTTCTTAGATGAATTTACAATAGAGAAGAAAAACAAACAGGAAACAGTTTCTCAGAGAGACTGATACAATTCTGAAGCTGGCAAAGAAAAAGTTAGCTTCACTCAAAATGCTGGAGAGAATGAGAGGAAGGGTCATACCACAGCATCTGACCTCGGCCAGACAGCAGCACGGCGCATGCTGTGTGCTGCAGAGCTTACTGCTGAGCCTTTCACAGAGCAAACCACTCCTACTTGCCAAATACTCTCTCAGAGATACTTACCTTTAAAAATTAATCACCCACTCTTCACAGAGCCTGCTGGAAAATCTCTCACTGGTTCTGATGGGCTTCAGGGAACTTAGCACACAGTCCCACTCCACTTAGCTCAGCAAAGAAGTCCCCCCCAAACCTCATCATAGAGCTGGCTCCCTAGTTACTCTGGTGGTGCCCAGCCATTATGCGAGCACTGCCTTTAACACAAACTCAGAGCTGAGTCTACTTCAGCGTTTCCTGAGTCTTCCTCATTTTATGCTTCTCTGAAACTCTACTGTTCATTTTAATTTGGGAAAGGTGTAGAGGTATGTTCTTGACTAATAATTATCAGTTAAAAGCATGTAAGGGTACTTCCCAAACATGGGAAATGACAATTAGCTGTTGACTGACTCTTCTGAGAAGGCAGGAAGACTGGAAATGCTGACTCTTTGGCTTAAGGTACTATGATACTCAGCTCCAGCTGGATATTAAATGAAATATACAGGTTAGACAGACAAGTTAGGAAATCAGACACAGAGACACAGACAGGCACACACAAACGTTTTTAAAGATATTTAAAACTTCTGTTTTAAAGTCTGTGCTGACTAAACACCCAAAACATCTTTAACAGAAACTCTCCATACCAGAACTTTTTATACCAGATGTGCTTCCTCTTGTAAACAAATTACAAGAAATTCCAGAGCATTATCCTGTATAGCTGCATTCAGACTTTTTCCTGCTCTCAATTTTGGATTACACAATTAAATAAAAAAATGAAAGCAGAAATAAATGCTGTTTTTCAAAGCCAAAATACAAAGAGAAAATAAAATCTGGACCCTATCTGTGTGTTGAATATGCCCACAGACCAGCCACTGAGGAGAACTTAACACAGAACTAACTTCTAAGTAACTTAAAGAGAAACAATTGCTATTCTTTTTCAAGTCCTTAAAGTGCTTCCTTACTTGCTGGAGTTAATGCTAACAAGCCACTTAGTAAGCACCAGCAATCTGTCTGTTTCACTAGTATTCACGATTTCACAGAAGGATGCATTCCTCAATATTCTTCAGGAAATACCAACATGATTTCCCAGAAGAAGGGAAAAAAGCAACACAGTCTTAAAAGTGTAATCAATCTTTATCTCTGATGGTTGTCTGGTCCTCTCCCCTCCCTACTGCTCTAACATGCATGTCAGATACATTTAGCACATAAATCTATACCTAACTATTTAAATTTCTGCTCCTTAGTTTGTCTTTAAATAAAGCAGGGAAAGAATGGAAAAGATCTGACATCTTAGAGTATGCATAAGTAGCTGAAGAAATCTCTTTTTAATGGGACAAACCTACCTATGGGGAAGTGCTGATCAAATCTGAATGGGTTACAAGAATGACTTCCCCAGTAAAAAATCGTTCTTCTGAGAAAATGGTGTTTCAATGCTTGCATGAGTCAAATATGGAGTTGGCAAAACATAAGGCATAAAATCACCAGACATCACCTCTGTACCAGTATTTAATGGACGCAAGAGGTCTGCAGTCTGTCTTGTGCAAAAGCTGATGGGTGAAGTGACATGAGTAAATAATATAAATAATAGTATTTTATAAAAACACCAGAAAAATTAATAAATGCAATATTCACCTTCACTAAAATCAGGGCTGCTTTAAAGATTTGAATCCTCGTTCAGTGCCTGTGTCCCACCCTCACTTCCAATTCCCCAAACTGCTGCCAAGGGTCCTTGCCATTCCCCCTCTTGAGCTCCTCCTACTGCCAGCTGTCAGTTCCAAGGATGATGTGACAACAGCTTGGTTCAGCCCTTTGACAACTGTTTTAAACATTGTGAGGAGGGTGTGGATACAAGTAACTCAGCAGAGAAGTGGTTAGAGGAAACTTAATACTTCCTGATAGGCAGGGATACCCTGCCCAAAGGCACCCTTGGAAGACCTGACGAAGTAGCTGACAGCAAGGAGATACCAGCAGCAGACACCATGCCCAATTCACTTGTCTAAACTTACTGATTTAAGAGGAAACAACATTCCATGTGTAGTTTGTCATGTACTCATGTCCTCAAACACTACAATCCCCCCAAAAAGCATTGTCCAGCCTTAACCATATTCTTATGATGAAGGAACTTAGTATCTGTGTAACCATCCTGTGAACAAATACACAGCGTTGGGCGGGAAGGCAATACACAAACAACCCTTCTGATCTGTGGTTCATGATTAGAAGGTCTGCTGGAGCAGTCACAAGTATCCCTGGGACATACCTTTCTCCTCTCTGCTCTCATAGACAGAAAAGCAAGCCACATCCAAGGGAAATCCCATATATACGCACAGGGGCTCAGTGATGTAGCCATGGAGCCAGTTCACGGTAGTCTTGTTCAAATCAGAACCACAGAATAAGTAGATGAAGAAGCAAAAGGCTTGAAAGAACATTTTACATACTGTTCTTCAAAGCACAAATGGCTATGACTTCTGCGACTTTTTTTGTTCTCTTCACAAAGATTTCAACAATTGACAAATAATCGCCATGTGGACAAAGCTCTTTGTATCGTGGTCACAGAAGAGGCTGTTTACTATGGAACAGCACAGATCATACGATCTAAGATCCTGTGCTGCACAACTAATCTTTATTCAGACAGCTAACTGACCAGGATAGAAGGGCTGAAGCCAGCTTTGTAACATTTAAGTCATTTGCAAAACTTGCTTTTTTCTGGCATTTTTAGTTAGAGACATGCCTTGAATCTTCATTTACAAATTGTTTAATCCAAAGTTACTAAAAAAAATTTCCTCTACTTCTTTAGTTGCCCCTGTCTCTGTATACTGACAGAAAAAACTTGTAATTGCTATCCAATGGGTATATCGATCATTTAGGTATTTCCTTTGTTAGGTTTCAGGATGTCTTCCATTTGAATGAGTCTCAATTACCATGATGCACAGGGCTACCTCAATCTCTCCTACAATCTGTTTGGCTTCAGGGTTGTTATTTTGAAACTAAGGGTGGCCTGATAATAATCCTAGTTGATTACTTCTGAATCTGTATGGTGATGTTTTCAGGACACAGATAATACTCCTGCCTGCAAATTTAATCCCTTATCACTGATGACAAAGGCATGTTAGCAACTGACTGCAATAGGGAACAGTATCAGGAAATTACACTGCAAAATGCACCTCTCAGTAGGGTTAGATCCAGATAGATACACAGAACATGCATTCGGATGACTGACTTGCTTCAAGGCATCGTATTCCAAGGAGGTACTTTCACCTTGCATGTTTTTGTCTTCTCTAACAGTAAAATAAGTCCTTCTGTGGTTGGTTTTAGTGTATCTTACCCTATTAAGTGGACTTTAAATGTGCTGCTTTTGACACTGAGGTCATGCAGCGTGAATAAGCAAACAGTACCATCATCTCTAGTAAAAAATTCTGCAGGAGATAAAATTTATCAGGAGATACGTCAGTTCTCTACTAAACAAACGACAGTTTTGTTGCATATACTAGGTATTTTACGTAAATAATTTTATACACTAATAGATCCCTTTAATTGGGACAATAAATACATCTTTCCCGTTTTTTTACAAAACTGTCAAGTTCATGTGGCACTAGATTTTTTCTTTTGGCAATTAGAAAAATTGGACTTGCTGTTTCTCAGTTGTCTGATTCGTGTGGGTTTAGAAAGAGTAATAACAGCCCAATTCAACACTCAATAAAACTAAGAGTAACTCAACAAGTACTGTTCAAATTATAAAAATACGTATTTTTAGTTAGGTAGAATAGCTTTCATGAAACATATCCTTAATAACGTCTTCATAATTGCCTTCTGATGCTAGTTAGACTACTGGATTAAGCCATCAAGTGTCACAGAAAGGAAATTACAGGTATTTTTTGAATAGTTATCAAAAATTTCAGGTTGTTTTGAGTTCTAGGAAATCTCAAGTTTTGCTGCTGTTGGGTTTATTTTTACAGTCTTTTATTTGTGAAGACTGACAACACTCAATCAGTGGATTGCCTCCTTGTTTCAGTCTAGTAAGGGTAGCTGATCTACATTATTCAGAGAAGCACAGGATACATGTAAACTGGGAAGATGATATTTCCTCGAAGAGGATGAACAGCAGTAGTTCTCTCCATAGTAATAAGAACAGTCGAGATGCTAATGAAGATAGGACAAAAGCATTTCCAAAAGCACTACAGGAACCACGGTGGAGGAGTTCCCATCACACTTTTCTCAAAGCTGGTGAAAAAGCTTTTTTCCGTCTCTGCTTGCTGTTCATGTGCCTTCCACACAGAGCACTGACAATCAGCAAGGATCGCTTTTGCTAATCAGTATAAGAACTAGTGTAAATGGATCGATATAAATTATAGACGGAAGAGCCTATTTGATTAAACTATTAACAGTTTTGTCACTTTCTGATTCTACCCACAGTGCCTTCTCCAGCGTTTTTCCTTGACTGGGCATGAACTGCAACTGTGACTCACATCAGCTACAAGATACTAGAACAAGGAGAGTAAGGTATCACGTTGTGATTACTAAGGAGCAATTTTGGCTCTGACTCAGCTTAGAATTTAAACACAGGGGCAAGTCCATGTGCAGGAAGCTCACATGTGAGCAGAGTAGAGGAAACACTTATGTATCCATTATAAAGAAAACAGTTTCAAATTCCTTTTTTGTATCACACCTGACGTGGAAGGTACCTGTCATTTTTTGTGGTTTTGCAACCACAATTGCCTTTTTCTATTCTGTTGTTTCTCCTTGTTGCTATAACCAAGCCAGATACTCCCCACACATACTGTGCTAGCAGAGAGCAACAACCTACTGACTAGGCAAGATTCACAATAACTCATCAGAAGATCAAATTGAATTAAATAATTATGGAAAATAATTTTTGTGTCATGTCTTTTGTAGTCTAGAAATCTCATAGGAGTTCATTGTAAAAAAAAAAAGAAAAAAGAAAAGTGGAAAAGTATCAGATGGATGCTGTTTTGCAATTTCTGCTCTTTTAATGTTTTGCAAAATTGAAGACATTTGGAGGAATAAGCTTCTTCAAAAACGTTCTGTTCTCACTTTATTCTGGACTGTTAACTATAACTCTTTTTATCTTGTATTAATAATCTCTTTGAAGTACAAATATGGTATTGTTTATTGCAAACTAAAATGTGGATTAATTTGGAGAAGCCCTTTTCATTCAACAGGCTATAATTTACATTCATTAGCTAAACTTTAAAACAGGACTTATGTGATGTACTCCACACCAACAACAGACACCTGTACTTAAGTACATGCAAAAGAGAGATAATTGTGTCAAAGCACAAGACAGCAGAGCAGTTAATCCAGAGCACCAACTGGAACCACTCCAAAAGCTCTGATGAGTTGATGACACACAGGAAATTGTCAGTAGGGAAGTCCTTCTGTCCTCCTGTTCCCAGCAGTGAGTGCTTGCATTCAGTGCAAGCAAAGAAGCTGATGTTATAAAAATAGTAATTAAAAACATGCATGCCAAAAATTATTTACTCAGAAACTCTGGCACCACAGTGCATCTTATGACTCTGCTTTCTTTGAGCATCAAAGTTCAGAATCCTGTTTTTCAGCAATGTTAAGTCCTAGAGATCTCATTTCCCTCTAATTTATTGCAGGAAATGAAGGAGATGAAAAAGATGGCATTTTTTTAGCTACCACTGGTTTCTTGTTGAGAAATTCTCATCAATTGTACAGTGTAAAAGGAACCCTGTTGGAAATTATCACCATATCTTCCTGAAGTGGAAAAGCTGGACTGGGGGCAGGGAATACTTGGTTTCTTTTTTTCCCCTTTTTTTTTAAGGAAGAAAAAAATACTGTTGGCTAGTTGACAGCAGTGACAAGCCTTGCCTGAATGGGGACTCTTTTACTAAAGCAAACAACTAGGTGGAAAAAAAAGAAAGAAAATTATACCTACTTTAAAGTTGGCTGAACAAGTATTTATCTAATTTTGGATAACACCTGATCAAGTACTAGGTCACTACTAATTTGTGATGAGTAACAAAATTTAAAGCAACTATAAGCAACAACCTTGTAGGAAAACTAAATTATTAGATAAATTCATATTGTGAATTGTACTTGTGTGATGGATGCATTTGACCCCTTACCCAAACTAGCAGTAGTTTGGTACAGACTCCAAAGGAGGCAAAGGCCTGAGCCACAGCAGGGCCAAGAACTCTAGGAAACCCACAAAGGAGCAGACTGACACAGTGAGCATCAATGCATATGAGCTTGGAACACCCATCATGTCATTAGCACACGAATAGCAGGTGGCTTTTCCAAGCCTCATTTACCAAGGAACAAAGAAAGTTGTGGGTACAAGGAGTCTCGCACATACCTTTCCCATCACATGTAATTTTACTACAAGCCAACTGCTTTACTCCATAAATACGACTGCCTAAGTGAGCCTTCTCTGAGCTCTCCCTGCTAGGCAGCATGACTGCACAGCAGTGACGTTCCCTTGAGCGGGGACAACTCCCAGGGTTGCTCCTTGAGGCAGAGAGACCTTTTACCAAGGACAGATCTTTGGATGAGTCCAATCTGAGTTCTCCCAGAACTGCAACTGGACTGCACACCTGGTGACTCTCCTCTTGAGCAGGGACACCTCTCAAGGTTTGAGATTCCTTACCTGAGACATCCTTCCTTGCCCAAGCCGGAGAGATCCCTTACTCGCAACAGATCCTTGGTAAGTGACTGACAGATGCTGAATTAATACTAATGAAACTTTACTAATCCATGTAGCTATTCAGTATTAATTGTTATAAACTTTGTATAGATAATTACGTTAGACATAAACTGTGGTCCAAGCCTGAGACTAAGATTTGGTCTACCCACACCTAGGCTCCATAGGAGTTTAGAAAGCAAGGGGGCCCACTCTGAACCTCGGGACTCAGTGGGAGGGTCTCCCTTACCCTTTCTGTCTCCAGTCTCTGTGTGAATCATTCTAATTCAAGTTTCCTTTGTATGTTTCTTCCATGCAGTAATTAATAAGGTGAATCTTGCCATCAAACTTACTGAACCTTGGTAAACTACTGTTAAACTTTGTTAAATTCCATCAAGCTTATTGAACTAACTCAGTAAAACATACTGCTGCCTCTCTCTTTTGAGTGAGGTGCATTCTACTCATCCATGACAAATTGGTGTAGTCAGCAGAATCCTAAATCAGGATTTGCAACAACTTGTGAATGCACAAGTACCTGAATTTTTGAACAGTTTTAGAATACCTGCATGGCTACATTACATGCCTAAAGAGAGGCACTGAACACACACACACACACACAGGTAAACAACCTCTGACTCAGTTATCTGTATGTACACGCATATTGCGTTATTAGTTCTGCATCTACTGGCCTATGCAACTGTTGGGCACAGTTTTCTACAAGGCACTTGGTAAATACTCAGCAAGTGAATTTTATATTAAGAGAGGCTGGTAGTCATTTCCATGTTGTAGAGGATATGGTGTGCAATTTTGTGAGAGGAGAGACAAAAGCACATCAGAGAAGGGATGGAAAAGCTAGGTAGGTGCCAGCGTCTCCAGAAGGAGCTATTTGGGTTGGGCTTGCCTGTTCTTATCAGAGTGACAGGGGGTTGCCAGGTCTCTCTTGGAATGCCCCAAGGCATGAGGAAAGCAGAAAGAGAAGTTTTTCATACAGAAGCTTCACTGGTAGATTTTTGGGTCAAAATCTGTTAATGACAGATTAATTAGAGAATGATCAGTTATCCTTCTGGAGCATTAGCAGTATCTATGACTCTAAACAAGATTAAACCTTACATGTTCACTAACTAAAGGGGTGAATCTTTTAGCCATCCAGAGAGCATGCAGAACACACTGGGAAGTCTAGAACAAGAAAAAGCCAGAGATATCTTTAAAACTGTGTGTTAATATTATTGTTGTCTTGCTTCTTGTATGTGCTATAATACAGGGCACTTCAGAGGGATCTGAAGAGCTGTACATTCATGGCAATGAGCAGCATTATAAAAATAGAATTGGGTAGCTATAATAGACAGTGATAACAAGAACACAGTGACTTTAATGAAATTAGTTCTCATCCACTTTTGAGCTCAATGTTCTCTGATGACTGGCAGATAATTTATATTTCCCAGTCTATTGATTTATGGGTACCATCACTGCTTTCATGAAGATTGTAAATGGACATATGGACAAAATGGATTAAAAAAGCACAAATTCTCATTTTCACCATAAACATAAAAAATTAACTCAGCAGACAAAACAATAATTTGGAAAAAAAATCAAGTGAACTAAGAAAGGCATACTTTTATTTTAAAATACATGCTTGAAAAATTTGTCTGTAGAAAGAAGTCTCATTGAATTGTCTTGTTTCACTGAGCCGTGCTTCATGAGTGTATCCTTGTCAAAATGCCAATACTTTGCCATGTTTTTTTAAGCCTGCTAGTACAGCTTTTTCCACTGTGAGTGCTGGATGGGGCTAGTGCCAGACAAGCTATGTTTATGGTATTTCTACTATGTCTATGGCATTTCTGGCAAAGAATTGCCTGATGAGTAAACATTTTTTGTGGTATAGACAAAGATGCAACAAAGCTGCTAATTATTTTGTGAAAAGATGTACTGTTTGTAGAAAATTGGATGTGTAACAGCAGCTACTTGGGCCTCATGCACAGTAGTGACAGAGCTGGGGGAGTGATATTTATGCCTTGCTGTAGCCCTGGCAAAGCAAAACACAAGAAAGAGAAACTTTAAGTGTTCTCCTGAGCACCATCTGTCTACAGTACTCTTAATTAGCTCATCCTGGAGAAACTCATGTGAAAACAGAGACTTCTTCATTTGGTATCCTGACTTCCGTGTGATTCCCAAAACACCTGGCAGGACTAGCACTAGCAAGTGCTGCAAGCCCAAACTCCTGTGTGAAGGTAGGGACACTCAGTCTTCCAGCACACAGTGAAGGACTACACTTTTGGTTGTGTTTGTATCATCAGAAGTGCAGGCTGCCACAAAAGTGACAGTTGCACCATCATGTTTCCCCCAGCTCCTTGTTTCCACCACCTGTCTTGTGCCAGTATTAGGCTATGTGTAACTGCACAGGAAAGTGACCTGGCAAAAATTCCAGCTGTTCAAGGAGTTAGTCAATAGGACCCCCTGGGAAATGGCCCTCAGGGACAAGGGAGCAGAACAGAGCTGGCAGACCCTTAAGGCCACTTTCCATACAGCTAAAGAGCTCTCAATCTCCAGGTGTAAGAGATCAGGGAAGAAAGACAAGAGACTGGCATGGATGAGTCAAGACCTGCTGGTCAAACTAAAGGGCAAGAAGGAAATGCACAGGCAGTGGAAGCAGGGACAGGTATCCTGGGAAGGGTATAGGGATGTTGCCTGGTTGTGTTGGGATGGGGTCAGGAAGGCCAAGGTGTGGCTGGAGCTGAACTTGGCAAGGGATGCAAAGAATAAGGACTTCCACAGGTATGTCACTACAAAAGGAAGGTCAAAGAAAGTGTACATCCACAGATGAACACAACTGGCAAACTAGCAACAGCAGATGAGGAGAAGGCTGAGGTACTCAGTTTTTTTGCCTCAGTCTTCACTGGCAATCTCTCTCCCCACACCTCTCAAGTGGATGGACTGCAAGACAGGGACTGGGGGAGCAAAGTCCCTCCACTGTAAGAGAAGATCAGGTTCATGATCACCTGAGGCACCTGAATATACATATAAAGTCTATGGGACCTGCCGAGATGCATCCCAGAGTCCTGAGGCAACTGGCTGATGTAGCTGCCAAGCCACTCTCCACAACATTTGAAAAGTCACAGCAGTCAGGTGAAGTCCCTGGTGACTGGAAAAAGGGAAACATTGCACCCATTTTTAAAAAGGGTAGAAAGGAAGACCCTGGAACTACCAGCCTGTCAGCCTCACCTCTGTGCCTGGGAAGATCATGAAACAGATACTCCTAGAAGCTATGTGAAGTCCCATGGAGGACAGGGAGGTGATTTGAGACAGCCAGCATGGCTTCACCAAGGGCAAGTCCTGCCTGACCAACCTAGTGGCCTCCTATGATGGAGTGACTACATCAGTGGACAAGGGAAGAGCTATGGATGTCATCTATCTGGACTTCTGTAAGGCCTTTGGCATGGTCCCCCACAGCATCTTTCTCTCTAAATTGGAGAGATATGGATTTGATGAATGGACTGTTCTGTGGATGAGGAATTGGTTGGATGGTGACATCCAGAGGGTAGTGGTCAATGGCTCAATGTCCGGATGGAGACCAGTGATGAGTGGTGTCCCTCAGGGGTCTGTACTGGAGCCAAGTGCTGTTTAGTATCTTCACCAGTGACACAGACAGTGGGATCGAGTGCACCCCCACCAAGTTTCCAGATGACACCAAGCTGAGCGGTGCAGTTGATATGCTTGAGGGTCTGGATGCCATCCAGAGGGACCTGGACAAGCTCAAGAAGTGGGCCCATGTGAACCTTATGAGGTTCAACAAGGCCAAGTGTAAGGTCCTGCACATGGGTCGGGGAAATCCCCAGTATCAGAACAAAATGGGCAATGAATACATTGAGAGCAGCCCTGCAGAGAAGGAGCTGGGAATACTGGTGAATAAAAATTTGGATATGAGCTGGCAATGCATGCTTGCAGCACAGAAAGCCAATCATATCTTGGGCTGCATCAAAAGAAGCATGGCCAGCAGGTCGAGGGAGGTGACTCTGCCCCTCTATTCTGCTCTGGTGAGACCCCACCTACAGTACTGTGTTCAGTTCTGGGATCCTCAGCACAGGAAAGACATGGACATTTTGTAGTGGGTCCAGAGAAGGCCACAAATATGATCAGAGGGCTGGAGCACCTCTCCTGTGCGGAAAGGCTTAAAGAATTGGGATTGTTCAGCCTAGAGAAAAGAAGGCTCTGGGGAGATCTTATAGAGGCCTTACAGTACTTAAACGGCCTACAGGAAAGATGGGGACAAACTTTTTAGTAGGACAGGGGGTAGTGGTTTTAAAATAAAAGAGTATATTCAGACTAGATATAAGGAAGACATTTTTTCCAGTGAAAGTGGTTGAACACTGGAACAGGTTGCCCACAGAAGTGGTGGGTGCCTCATCCCTGGAAACATTCAAGGCCAGTCTGGACGGGGCTCTCAGAAATCTGATCTAGTTGAAGATGTCCCTGCTCACTGCAGGGGGGTTGGACTAGATGACCTTTAAAGGTCCCTTCTAACCCAAACCATTCAATGATTCTGTGAAAACCACCAGTTTGGGCTGAGCATCAGGTGCTCAGCTGATCCATCTCTGGATCTGACTATGGTAACAAAAAGGCTAGTTCTGACACAAGGGAGAAGAGAGGACTATTCAGTGAGTAATGACAGGAAGGACAGTATCACCATTTCTGGTTTCAGACTGCACTCATCTTGCCTTAAAATGATTGTGGAACTATACCTTAAGTGATTTTTTTTTTTTTTTTAAATAGATTATGGAAGATACTGGCTGAAAGGCTCGGAGATGGAAACACTGTTTTTTCATAAACAATGGCTGTAAGTACAAAAATAATTCTTCCTCTTCCCATGTAGATTTTGGTTGTTCTGCTAAACAGGCCTACAAACCTGTCAATTAATACATCCATGGGGTGCAGAGCACCCTACAGCAGCATACAAAGCAGCATATTGTGTAATACTAGTGTTGGTGGAAAAACAGCACATGAAAATACCACCTGTGATAGCGGGGCTAGATTTTTCTCCAAATTTTTTTTTAAAATCTGGAATAATTTCACTGACTGAAAAGAAGGTGCCTCAGATTCATGTCAGTGTCATCAGGGCATCAATGCAGCTCTGAATTATATAATTTAGGAAGGTAGAGTTATGGTCATTACACAAACCTCATTGTGTAATTTCCTGAACACATTTAACTTTGAAATCTTCTGTCACCCAGACTATAATAGCTTTTTGCAAATAATACATAATACTGCTTCCTAAGGGAAAAAAAGAGAGTGAGAAAAAAAAAAGAAAAAAAAACCCAAACATCCGAACAGAGTTTAATGATAGGTTAATGTATTAAACACTCATCATTTTACTTAGTAGACTGCCTGGACAAGCACTAGAAATTCCATTCAGTTTTCTATAGAGATGGGAAAAAACCCCAACATTTAGATGGTTACTTCTAAGTAGCTTCACATATTGGATGAAAACATCATCCGAAGACAATCATGCTGTAAAGTCAATGGAATCTTTTACACTGAAAATAATGGAGAATAAGGCAAGAAAACCCTACTGTCTTTGCTTATCCTGCAGATGAACTCTATCCTCATGGAGGCAATTACCAGCTTCACCATTTTTATACACTCACCTCCACTGCCTGCCACTACTTCCAGCCCCAACGCTATCCACTTGCTAATGTGGCTGATGGTCTCCACATCTAAACGAAATCAGCAACTTAACAGTTATCAGAACAACACATGTAAATAATATCCTTCTCTATTTTTCTTCATTCAAGTGTAATTATTACTTCCTGTTCTCATAAACAAAATTTCTATAAAAAATGACTTCTGAGAAAAAGATCAAAGTTTTCACAGGATGGGACTTACAAAAAAAAGATGAGAATGAGCAAAGCAGATGGCCAAATTCTGCTGTTTTTTGCCCATCCTCACAGGAAAATTTCACTGCCATCAATAGTTTCCAAAGTTAAGTAGGAATCTACTGAGAATCTGACTGGTTTGCAATATATTTTTGGATATTTCTGAAAGAGCACAGAAGGTACTCTTTGTTCCATAAGAGGACACTACATTGGTTAAACAGAGAAATGTATAAAAATGGCATATACTAGTACCTCTGGCAAACAGGTTTGTGCATTTGACAATCCCTAATAGCTGTGACAGAAGCAAATGTACTCAAACCACGTGAATCATTGCTTCCTATTTGGATGGATCCTCCTTGTGTATCATTTCCCACTGCTCCCTGGCACAATACGAGTGTGTGACCTGACCACAGTTCTGTAACTAGGTAGCCATGGAGAGATGGAAGTATACTTGGGTTTGACACTTAGATTTTTTTATTATAACACAAGTTTCAGAGTACATATCAAAGTTCTGCACACATTCTCAGGCCCTCTATGACCTTGCCCACATTTGCACAGCAAAAAGACCAAATACCTTTTTTTTTTCCCATCACTCCTCTTTTAGAGATATAATTTATGTTAATGAGTAATGTGCAACAGTGAGAAAAAGAGCTAGGTCCATACCTCTCACAAGTTTAAAAAAACCCATAAATGCATGTTGGGAACCTTGTCCTTCAAGTGAATTATACCATGCTCAGACCTCCAAATTTAACACTGAACTCTCACCACAGTTTTAGGTGGTTTTTTTTTTTTTTTTTTTTTTTTGACTTAACTCTGACGAACACAAGGCAGAGTGAGATCAGGCAAATTAAAATGCATAGATTTAGAAATCAAAACAAGATACTGCAACACACACAGGCTGCATCATCAACAAACTGTTAGCTGACAAAATGCTTTGCGCTGAATTATTTTTCTTTGAAACAATGTTATTTATGCCAGAGAAACTTCTTCTGTGACCTGGTGCTGCCACATTGCTAGAAGACACTTTGAAATCATAGATTCCTTTAGGAGGGACCTGCTCTACCTGTAGCAGTACTTTAGTCCTGGAGTTAGCCTTTCTTTTCTGAGATGGAAGTAATAGAAAGTGATGCATATCAAGAAGGTACTTAGCTCTCTTTAAGGGAAAAACAGATTTGTTATGATTTATGCTGTGTTGAGCTAAAGAAATCAAGAACTATTTGTAAAGGATTATGTTGCCTTGCATACAGCAGCTTGTATTCCTTAAAAACAGAAAAAAGCTGATGAGTGACCTGTCCCAGCAAGATATATTAAAACCAGGTCTCAGGTTATATCTTACCTACAAAGAGCTACACCTGTCACAAGTGAGAATGGAGTACATAGTTGCATATATTGATAACACTGCAATAAAGATGAGGTGTTCTATAAAGCAGTTCTGAAGATACCAAATCTTCCCTGGGACAGCAGGGGAACAGGGGTCTGGGTCTGTAGTTCAGAGCCCGGACTAATGGACTGCTAGTTTCATGTGAAATCTACAGAGCTAGAAAGCATGACAGCATAGTGCTTGCATGCTTCTCGTTTCTACCAATGGAAGTCCTAAAGCAACAGCAAAGCAAATCAACAAACACCAAGTTAAAGAACTCAGGAAATTTTGGTCTTCCCACTCCCTTTGTATGTGTCAAGCTTACAGCTTACTTCAGCTTACTGCTGAAGGTAGGCAGTTGAACTAGGAGCAAACTCTACTCTTACTACAACTCCTATTTTGTGTCATCAGAATACTTTGCAAACACTGTTGAGTTCAGGTTCACAATACTTCTGTCAAATGCTAAATATTCTTATATTCCACATGGGAAGACTCATTAAGAGAGCTATATCCCAGAGATAGGCAAGAAACCCACAATAAAACTGGAAACAGAAAGCAAGGCTTTAACCAACAGATTGCATATCACTTACTTTGCAGAGAATGCTTTGTACTGGACATAACTGTCAGGGGTTTGGTAGCAGCGGGCCATGGAGGCGGCTTGTTGTGGTGGGAGGCCATGAATTGCCCTGTGCCAGTCACAGCTACTT
Source organism: Strix uralensis (assembly GCF_047716275.1). NCBI lineage: Eukaryota > Metazoa > Chordata > Aves > Strigiformes > Strigidae > Strix > Strix uralensis. The sequence continues at coordinate 20,224,153 of NC_134012.1, read as the reverse complement.
TCAGCTGTCCCTGAAACTGCTGCAAATAATCCACCACGTGCCAAAACTTCAACCAGTCAGAGAGGCACATGGTGCCTCTGCTCACAGATACTTAAGAAAGCAGCGGCTGCTAAGAGGAGAGGACACACAGCTGGTGGTACTGTTGGGAATGTGGTTGGAGATGTACTCTTGGAAGCAAGTGCCCTGTGCCAGAGCAGGCAAACCCTTGAAGGGACTGTGCGTCATGGGCAACCCACACCAGAGCATGGACACCATGGAGGGACTGTGTCCCACAGTAAACCCATGCTGGAGTGGAGGAAAACAAGTAAGAAGCAAGCAGTACACACATCCCTGGTCTTCTGCATTGCCCCTCACCTCACCAAAGGGATTAGGAGTAGCTGAGTGTTAATGTGTAGCAAAACCAAGGTAAGTTGAGACCTGGAAGGGGGGAAGAGAAGTTTTTACTGAATTAGAGCCTGGGGAAGAAAGATGTTTCTTCACCAAGTGTTTTGTTTAATTATGTTTTTTTCCTCAATAGCCAGATCTGTAATCAAAAATTTTGTTAACTGGCAATAAATTAAGTACAGTTCCCTGCACCAAGACTGTTTCGCTCGTGATGTGCTTATAAAGTACTCTGGCACATTTCTTAAGTCCTACACACTATGAAATCTGTTGTTAGAGAAAAGGGATCACAGGAAGGAAGTAGAGGGGCATTACTTGCCATAGCTGAGCTGCTGTTTCAACAGTAAGTTACTGTGTTGAGGCAGCTGCATTAAGATTCTCACTAAAAAGCACATTTAGATGAAGTGTTTAAAGCACCCTATACAAGCAGTCACCAACACTGGGGGAGGGTGGGATGGAGCTAATAGGCACCACTCCACTAGATAGTTTTGGCCATGGGAAGAGGCTCAGAAATGAATTAAAGTGAACTACTGCCAGTGGAAAATAAACTGGTCATACAGGGAGCCAGCACAAAGCCAATGCCACATCTTAAAATTCAAATCTTAGCTTATTTCCTGATAGTCTCCCCATGGAGACATACCTTAAAGGTCTTCTGAGAGCTCTCACTGTGCAGTCTTTCTTGTCTGCCTGTTAGCTTCGGGAAAGGGCAGATATGCTTTCAGACTTCTTTTCTCCCAAATAAGCAATTGGACATGTTTTTTCCTCAGGACCACCTGCGGGGTCAGTGACTGTGCCAGCTTCCTTTTTTGTCCCCACATAAAACTGCTCTACGAAAGACTTGGGATCTCCCAAATTAACACAGTGATGGGGCTGGGAGAAAGATATGCAGCATTTTAAACTATAGTCCCCTCTCTGATTGCAGAAAGGACAAGTTATGCAACTCCCAAATGGAAAGGGGAACCCTATTTGTACTCATCTGCTTAACTGGGTTTTATAACTGCTGCACTGGATTGCAAAAGGCTCATAAAATCTATTTTAAAGAAAGAGTTTAAGTCCTGCAGGCTAACGTTACTATTAATCTACTGCCTGCTTCTCCAATTATTCTCCATTCTTGAACTTATGTTGATAAATCCGTTGCCTTCCTGTTTATTAAAGCATGTGGCAGTCTGTTTATTTAATCAGCTCTTGGCCCATTTTCTAATTATGGGAGATAATGTGGGCTCATTTCCTGCCATGGTGAACCTCACAGGGCACAGGTTGTCCTCAACTACAGCATTAAAATTCAAGATTATTTGTAATGTCTGCTTTTGTTTGGCAACTCCTTCCCTTCTCTCTGCCCAGCTGAAGATGAAAATACAGACATATGGTTTTCTTCTGCATTTCCACATTGCTGACACCCACCCATGTCAAGGACAGGAAGATGAAAGCAGCTGGAGGTTTGTCAGTTTGCTGACATGGTGCCTCCCCAGTGCAGGCGAAACATTTTTCTGGGAGACCTGCATCTCAGCAAAGTTAATCGTACTGCATCATATGATGATCCTAAGGATAATTTTGTGAAGGGAGGCAATGTTGGAATGCAAGAGGAAAGCACACACCATCTGGAGGCATTCCTAGCTTGCTCTGCTGCTGGACTTGGGCCACCTCCTGCGCCACACTGGCCCCAGTCCTTTGTCTGTCTGCTTAGTGCAGGAATATTGCTAACCACCAGCTGCAGCATTAAATCATTTCTGTGCTCTCTGTATTCCAAAGCAAGCAAGTATCTAGCAACGGCCTTAAGATTGCATCTCCTCCTACCTCTGAGATACCCTGCCTTGTATCTTTCTTGTGACACATCCTCAGAATTTATCAGTCACAGCTAACCTAGGATCACTAGCCTGGCAGGGAAATTCTCTTTTGCAGGGCCTTATTCTATCCCTTAGGACACATTAGGTGGCATATTAAGTTTTCCTATCTAGAAAGAAACTACAGATACATTGCAAGTTATCAATACATATGATACACAGTGTCTTTCAGGAGGCCTTGTGAACTGCTGAAAACAAGACCATCTATTTTGTCTCACCTTACAGTCTCTCCCTTCAATCAACGTAAGCATATACATGTACCACACCTGCAACAGCTCCAATTCCTGAAGAAATCCAGGTAAACATCACTTTGCCACAGAAGTGTTTCAGAAGTGTTTCAGAAGTGTTTCATACCAACTATGCTATAAACCTCCTTGCAACGTGCCTTTATGTGGAACGACTGAAAATATGACGTGGTCCTGGGCAGCCCTCTCTAGGTGACACTGCTTTGAGCAGGGATTTGGACTACATGATATCCATAGGTGCCAGCCAAACTCAGCTGTTCTGTGATTCTGTGGAAAAAAAAATAAATCCCAGTGGTTCTAGCACTTCATCAATAAGCTCTACGACACAGTATTTTCCAGATTCTGACCCATGGAGAAATGTTGCCCTGATCCCTTTTAAATTGGCTAAATGCCCACAAGTGGGGGTTTGTGCATAAACTGTTTTCTGAATTATGCCCTACTTTTCCTTCTGTGCTTACATGTTGATTTGATTTGCATTTGCAAGTAACAGCAAAAGCGTTTCCATTTCTGGAGCCTTACTTTTGGAAACAACGAATTTAATTTTGATCTATTTCAGTCCAAAAGGAAGTGTCTGGTTTTGTTACACTGCTAATTGTCTGAACCTCTGTCTCACCTCATCCATCTCACTTAGATCCAGAGTGTGCTCTGGATCTAACACACTCAGTACCTTCAAAAACACCTACTTAAAGATTAAAAAAAACAGAAAACAATTCACCTTTATATAGGCCACTGTTCCCTTCACAGGCATTCAAGTGATTGCTATGAGTACCATGCTGTTACTGACCAGTGAAAAAAGGCAGAATAAAATTATATATAAAATATATAGTACAGGAAGAAGCAGAAGACAAATAAATTTCTATTTTCCCACCTTGTATTTTTCCATACAAAATACATTGCACTTTTTCTACTGAGCATCTCACAAATACTGCAGCAAATGGGATTGGTCTATGGACAGAGGCAAGAGTTCATCCCTTTAAACTGCCTGTGTCCAACCATGGACCTTTATGCCCAGAGGAAACCCACTGCAACAAGTGTGGGAAAGGCTCAGTGAAGGTAGGAGGAAAATTTCGTAGAGCTTTCCCCCAGACCCCACACTTACCAAAGGCTCTAGTTCTTTGCGGTCTATGAGGTTGAGCTCTGTCACAAAGTAATAAAAATGCTTGTAACAGGTATTGACGTGAGCCTCAGCCCCCATGACGATGATACGGTCAAAGTGGTGGATGTAGACGTGAACAAACACACGAAAAAGCCGGCACAGTATCTTCTTGCAGATCTGAAGGAAGTTCTTTGGAAAGGGAACACCTGTGAATAGAGAAGGCAGGGTTGTCATAACCATCCTGTCATCCTCCCAAGACAACAGCTTTGGAGCAAAGTGTGAGTTTGTAATTGCAAAATAGGTTATGACTTCCTAGGCCTGCTTTCCAATCCAGAAGATCACTTAATGCATACATTTATCTGACTGCTAGCTCCAAAGGTAAACAAATACTTAAGCAACTCTAACGGATCAAGACCAAGAGGTACTGGTCCTTTTTCCCTGAGTAATTTAATGGACAAACATTGAGTATTATAATGTTCAGAAACATGATTTTCACTGCAGTGCACACTGTCCCATTGACATCAACGGCTTTACATCCTGAGATGGATGTTCCTCATACTGATACAGACAGAGCTCATCCCAGAAGTGACAGACACTCTCCTGCTCATCTTATTCAACAGCAGCATTTCACAGCATCAAATTTAATGATGAATTTGAAATAACTGACTGAAGGACCCACCCCTTTGCTTTCACCTTCTTTCCAGTTATGTGTACCACTATGATTGCTCTTTTAATAGAAAAACTCTTAAAGACACACAGGAACAACTCTTCCAGAATACCTTTGAAGTTACACCACTTTGCAGCTGGAGACTCCAAAGCAGCAGTAAAAGCAACGTTTGCAAGTAAACAGCCAGGTATCCACAATGTGGCACCAATAATCCCTTCAAAACCATCCTTCATTAAAGACTGATCGTGCATGGCATTGTGTACCACTGAGCTGCCCCAAAAAGCTGAAGGGTTCATCTCCTTCTATGATTGTGCCTTGGACATGATGATTCTAGTGCCATGCTCGAAACTCTACTGCTACTTTTCTTTGTTGCACATCCTCCTGATTTTTTAGTTATAATTCATGTTTTAGTCAGATTTGAACTGCAACTGTAACTTATTGCTTCTTTTTAAAAAAACCCAAAACCTCAAACCAAACCAGTCCCATACTCCCTAAAAGCCCAGCTCATGCTCTCAACAAGAAAAATATTTATTATTTGCAGAAAGAAGATGGAGACATTAAATTGACACTGTTGCAAGCTTTCTAGTTTTCAAATTTTAGTCTCCTGTTGAATAATGTTTGCACTCGTAAGAGTGGTGAATTAATGGACAAATTGTCCAGTTTCACTGAGGAGGACGTGAGGACATACAGTGAGAATTTCCACACTGAAAACAGATTTTTGATTATAGATTACATAAATTATCAACTGTGGCTGTAATCAGTCTGGGTCCCAACAACGGAAACATGCACCTTATTTTGGAATCCCTGGCCAAGGAGCTACCAGGGTATATCCACTGCAGATGTGAACACTGCTGTGCCTGTTAGCATGCAAGTGGGGAAGCACATCAGCATGCAGAAGTGTTCTGCTCAGTGTATCCCTGAACTGCATCTACATTTGCTATTGCTGCGGCACAGATAATGTAGGAAGGTGTCTTTGGTTTTTTTTTGGTCTGTACTGGGTTCATCAGAGGCAAATCCTCTTGATATAATTTCAAGTACCTTCAGAGATGCAGTTCAACCCTTCTTACTCCTGACGTACGAACTGGGGCCCAGAGAAATAGCCACAGCTATCAAAGCACAACTACTTTATCTCCTTAAGAAATGTTTGCTTTTGGTTGTCACATCCATTCATCTCAATGCTAAGCTAATATCAAAGGTCATGGAGGAGGCCTAAATGCTCAGGTCATGAAGCAAGACATCACAGAATCACAGAATCAAAGAATATCAGGTTGGAAGTGACCTCAAGGATTATCTGGTCCAGCCTTTCTTGGCAAAAGCACGGCCTAGAGAAGATGACCCTGCACCCGTACAGCTGAATCTTAACAGTGTCCAATGTTGGGGAATCCACCACTTCCCTGCAGAGATTATTTCAGTGAAAAATTGTGGAAAATTTTCCTCTTTTGTCCAATGTGAATTTCCCCAGGAGTAACTTGTACCCATTACCCCTTATCTTCTCCACGTGACTCTTTGTACAAAGGGTGTCTCCATCTTCTTTGTAGCCACCCTTTAAATACTGGAACATGGTGATAAGGTCTCCCCTAAGCCTTCTCTTCTCAAGGGTGAACAAACCCAGTTCTCTCAGCCTTTCTTCATGCGCAGGCTTCCCAGTCCTTTGATCATCTTTGTGGCCCTCCTCTGGACCCTCTCCAGACTGTCCACATCTTTTTTGTATAGCAGGGACCAAAACTGAACACAGTATTCCAGGTGTGGCCTGACAAGCGCTCAGTAGAGTGGGATAATGACATCTTTTTCTCTGCTGGTGATGACCTTGTCCATGCAGCCCAGCATCCTCCTGGCTTTCTTTGCCACTGCAGCACACTGTTCACTCATGTTGAGCTTGTTGTTCACCAGGACCCCCAAGTCCCTTTCCAGAGAGCCTCTCTCCAGCCAGGTAGATCCCAGTTTGTGCTGCACTCCAGGATTATGTTTTCCCAGATGCAAGACCTTACACTTGGCCTTGTTGAACTTCATAAGGTTCTTGTTAGCCCACTCTTCCAGCCTATCCAGGTCTTCCTGCAGGGCGGGTCTCCCTTCCAAAGTGTCCACCTCCCTACTTGGTTTGGTATCATCAGCAAATTTCATCAGGGTACACTTGATCCCACCATCCAGACCACTTATGAAGATACTAAACAGGGTTGGGCCCAGTATCAATCCCTGGGGGATCCCACTTGTGACATAGCTAAACTACGGAAATGATGATACATACAGATGTCTTGGCAATACTTGAATCAAAACTCCAGGCAATTAGCTGAACACCTGGATTATAACAAATGATTGTTGCTATTTCCAAGGCCAAAACAATCTATCAAAAAACATAACAGAAACCACACTTAGTTGCTTATCAATCAGGTAATCACATTTCAGTCATCAGAGCATGGCTAAATTCAGGCATGATTACAGCAGCAGCCTGCTTTACATTTCTGTAAAAGCTGCCCAAATCAGAATTTTTAAATATACCCAAGAAAATGTTAAGTCTTAAAAAAGGGCTAAGGAGAATAGCTGGCACTTGCTCCTGCAAGCTGGTTCAATGAACTGAGAGATGAATTCTTGAAGGCACTCTGTTTTCTGATCCAGAACAGGCATGTCCCAAAATGGAGAATAATTAGTTTCGTCTTCCATGGGTTGATATATGATTGTTACTGAAGAATGTTACTGTAATGAAGAAACTCATACTTCTGTATTAACTGACTAAAACAAGCTGAATAAACCAAGATGACAAATCCTTTAACTTCTCTGCAGCCCATGTTCCCACTTAACAGTTACAGGCAGTAAGTGCAAAGGCCATAGAGCACTGTTTCTGCTGAGAGTGAGGACTTTCACCTGACAGCTTTTCAGATCTGTTAGGCAGTCAATTTGAGGACACATAACTAACACACAGAAAAAAAAGATAGCTGGTGCAGAACAGCCTAGGGCGCATAATAAACTTGCAGCATTCTCACTGCTCTTCCTGTGTATTAAGTTTTCAGGCAGGCTGTGTAGTCTCATTTGCCTTTGTGGAACTTCTCCAATTTTGCAAAGCTATCTGTTTTATTTACTCTTAAATAAACAATGAAACACTGCTGCTACCACAGATTTATTATCTGGGTATGGCATAATGGCCCTCTGACTTTTCTCCCCTTCCTGCAAAACTGGTTTATGAACTGACACAGTGTCCTCAATAGTTTAAAAGTGCCTCCTTGTATCACTGAAAGCAATTGGTAGCTGTACGGTGAGCTAGAGTCCTCAGCCTTGGAGAGCCCGCCATGGAGTTAACAGAGGAGGCTCAAAGTCTAGTCAGCCTCAAGGTACAGATGAGCATATGGAAGTGGCTGCAGCACTACTTTAAACATACACTCTGATGCTCTTTGTATTCAAAATTAGACAAAAGGATGGTGGAAATACAATCTCTAAGAAAAACTAATACAACAGAACAGAGTCTGATCTCAGTTAGGTAGAATGAATCTGAAGAAATGCTATCAAAATTTAAAAAATCAGTGAAATGATTCTAGATTTATATTCTGAGGTCAGAATTTGTCCTAATGTTTTGTTCCCACTGCAACTGCTATAGTTATAAATAAATCAACCACAGAACATAATAATTACAAATGGCTCTTGGGAATGGAGTAGCTTAGATTTAGATCCTTGACTTGTTAAGGAGTCTGTTCTCTGTCCTTCAGAGAAGTCTTGGCCTTCTCTCCCTTCAAGCCCTCATTTAGCATGGAGTCCAGGTTTAATAATTCCTTTCCTGGTACTCTGTAGTTAAAAAAGAAGAGGAAGAAAAAAAAAAAAAACAAACACACCAAAAGTCCAAGTATTTATTTAAACTTTGGATTCTTTTTAACAGTGAAAAAAATTTCTAAGAAAGATGACTATCCTTCTAGGTGCAGGGTGATACTATAAAGAGACAGAATGTAAAAAACCAAATTAGATTGCTGAGTTATGGTTACTAAAAGGCAAAGAAACACAAAGATGACATTGAAATTTTTGAGGTAGCTGCTATTTGTTGAAAAAAGTATTTATGGATGAGTGAACTGGAGCCTTGATTCATCTGCAAGCTGAGCCTCAGTGCTTCTGCATGACAAGAAAGCAACAGAAGGATCCTTTTTGTTAACCTCGTGTTCAAAATCCCAGAGCTCCCCATTATGTCCCAGGAATGTGCAAGGAGCTTTCAAATGTTCTAGTCACACAGTAGAAGCTCCTTTAACTCAGGGCTATATATGCAATTGGGAAACAATTCAGTGGGGAGTGGATAGGCATGGTATAACCAGTAACAAACACAGCCAGCATGACTGTACCCATCCATACCTCTCTGGAGTGTGTGCTATACTTGCCAGTGCTGTACTAACAGAAGGCCTCCTGCAGAAAAGCTGCATCCATATACCCTGGTGACAGATGCACCACAGCAGCACAGGAGAACAATCATGTCATTTCCCCTTTGCTCCAACCTCCCCATACTCACTTGACCTTTTTGATTGTGTTGACTTGATAGAAAAGGCCACTCCTAACATGAGCAGGACTCTCTACAACTTCCAAAACTCAACTTCCCCAATCCATTTATCAAGTTCTTTTCCATCAGAAAATGGAGGGATTTCTCCCTTCTTTTTGAAAACAGTTGTATATCCACAGCTCTCTGTAGGCTCTCTACTTCATTCCTTAGATGTTCTTATTTTGCTGGCAGGTAATTTGCTCCTGTGCTGGAGTAAGGATCCAGATCTAATCTATACATCACTAACCGGACACACAGCACAGTGCTAACAAAGTGAGTCATGTCACTGATCTGTTGCCTTATTTCTCTGAGTATTCCACATACATGACAACTGCAGATAGTGTCAGGGCCCTCCTCAAAACTCAAAACACTCACTCCCCAAAAAACAGTATTACGACTGCTGTCTGCCCAAAAGGCTGGTCACAATAACATGGAAAAATATGTTGATCATCTTGTGCAGTGATTACCAGTAAATTAATGGTCTGTTGGTTTAAAACACAGATGTTTTAATGCCATGATGAAGGTCCTCATTTAAACCCTGCTGATACAAAACCTGTTCTTTGTACAATGCAAAAAAATGATGGGGTAAGACAGAGAGACTAAAAGTTAAAGAAACTAAATTAGTTGGGGATCAAGGATGGGAACTGAAGCCCTGCAATGAATGCAACAGGCAAACATTCTGATATACAACAATATCAAATTGTCTAACTTCAATACATATGACAACTTCCCCTGAAGTAGGTCAGTTGCACAGGTTAGAGAAGCAACAGAAGAAAAGTCATGATACAGTTTGTCTTTATTGCCTGATTCATTATCTCTAGGCAAGAGTCAGAAAGTGTATGGTCCCAGAAAGTCAATGCTGAGATAGCAGAGCAACCCATTTTGCTGTAATGTTACATGTGATTGACTGGTGCACACATACAAGGAAAATGACTGCCCAGTTAAATCTTCTGTGATGCCAGAGGCATGAGCAGTTTTGACCTTCTGTATTTGTGTGGTTTGAAGTCCTCGCTTTACTCAAGGGAAGCTGGTAAGCCCTCTGGCAATTGTGCACAGAAATTTTGCTGCACATTTGAAAATCCTTTTACAGGCCACAGCCATAATTAATTCTTTTTTTAAAATACAGATGTGGGAAAAAGAGTGTAGGGAGTGGCGTTCGGAAGATCTCGCGATGTACGGAAGGAATAGCTGTAGCCCTCCCTTGTTACGAGGTAAGGTGATGGATAGGCTTGTAATGTTAAGGGCACACCCACGAAGGAGGTACTTAGTGAACGTATATAGGTAAGATACACAGTTTAATAAACGGACATTTTGTATCCATCATATTGGTGTTTGTACTGATGTCCCCGTGAAGGTCTTTAACCTCCTGCAGCATTAGTCTGCGATCTGAGCGCCACTGACATGTGAATTGGCAGGTTTAATGAGGCAGGCTAATTGCAGTGTTGCAGTATTAGTCTCTGCAACCTGAGCGCCACTGACACGTGGAGAGGCAGGTTCAAAGAGGCAGAGCTAACAGCAACAAAAGAGAAACTCCCATGTCCATTGACAAAATGATTGACACTATACTATTGCAAACACAGCTTAAAAACGTACCAGCCTGGTAAAGTAAGATTTTTTTCCAGTTTTTTAATAAGGAGCAAGAAAACAGTGTTACTGGAAACTAATAATTCGGAGAAGGCACCTGAACCAAACCCTTCCTCCCCTCCTCCTTCCATGTTTTCCTTCTCCTATCCCTGCCCCAAGTAGAAAAATTTGCAGAAGATGCCCTCAGCTATTGCTGGAAGCTTTGGTGCAAAAACACCTATTCTGATCCAAACAGATGTTTAATGTTATCTCAGTTTGTTAGTCAAGGAAGTGTCTGTCTCAAGGGTCAAAGAGAACAATGTTAGTTTTACTGGACTTTGTTCCTCACACAAATAAGCAGACAGATGCAAAATATTAGGGATTAACTAAACCACCATGTACCTGCATCCTTCTGATACTGCCCTTCTTTCTGCTCTCATATCAGAGAGAGCAGAAGAAAGGAAAACACTCTTGAGATTATATGCCTTTCTAAGCAAAATGGTGTCCTTTTTCCTTTTTAAATGGGACTGTTTCTAACAGTGTTACTCTTGAGTGAATAAATCAGCAGGCAGGCCCACTGTCAGATTTTCAACAAAGGTACTCATGTGCTGTCCTGGAGAGAACTCTAAATGGAACAGGGTACAGATCAGAAAATTGTTTGAGCCTTTGCACTACCTGAACTTCCACAACAGCTCTCCCTGCTGCCGTATATCAAGAAACGGGTAATGGCACTAAATTTTGCCATTTAATTAACAATTTCACCAGAATAGGTGTCTTATAATGCAAATACTGTGAAACACCTAAGTATGCAAAGCACCTGAACTGACTCTCCCTGAAATCAGAGGACAGAGGGACCTAAATCCTTGTGCTGCATAAGTCAGATCCCTGAGATTTTAAGCAAATTTACAAAGGCTGTTCCTGAGTACAATCTGACATCCTTCCTGTTACTTATTACTTCTGCTGCTGTTGCTGCAGAGGAACAGAAGAGAAGCACTGCAATACCGAATACTCTTGCTGCCTGGACCAAGCGAGGCTAGTTTTACCCCAGACAATAATCAGGCTGATAAACATATTAGAATAGATCTGTAGGTCTTCAAGGCAATGAGAACACTAAATGTCATAAAAAGCTGCAGAGTCATGGTTGTGTGACAGTGTAACTCACCTGCCCTGGAAGATCCATCTTCACCACAGTAACAAAATGAGATTTGTTGGAGCGTTGCATTTGAACAACTTCATATGGCATTAATATATACCTAGTCTAAAATAGGATTTGAGATCCATTAGAATAATTTAGAGCTCTCTCTGCCTTAGCAGAAACTGCAATACACATGAACAAAATGCAGCCTTTCCTGGGACAGAAAATACAGCAGCCATTTGGCAGTATAACAGCTTAGGATGGGAAAAGAGAGTTTACTAACCCGATGAGTGAATGTAAGGAAAAAAGTATGTATGAACATTGGAGCCTGGCTAAGATATCACTGGAGAAACTTTCCACCTTGCAGATTGTTAATAGATTTGTTCCTACAATACTTACCATGGCGTGACAATTTCTGGGTAATGACATGGTTTCAGCTTTCCATGCTGAGTGCACCACTGGCCAGCATGGCTTTTATTTTTGTTATTAACTTCTGATGCCCTCAGGAAACAAACATTCACCATTAATTTCACAGGGACACTGGAAGAAACATGCTGTTCTAAGGGCCTAATTGATGCAGCAAGATGCAGCAATATGAAACACTATCAGAAGCAGGAAGCAGAGTGGTCTTGGAGATGCACTCAGAATCAGACAAAACAGCCCTCTGTCCCCAAGACACAGATGTTCCAGTAGTTAACTGAAAAACAGAGGACTTACATTTGCCAAAACTCACGGCATGACATTAACAAGTAACTGTAGTTGAAAGGTTAGTATCACAAAAGAAACATTCGTTCTTCAGATCATTACTGTGCTAAATTCCTTTTCAGTGGGCCTTTAAAAGACATATTCAGGCAGTTCTAACATCTCAGATCACAGCCCTTGTGTCTCCTAATGCAAGTCATTTTCCAGCCCTTTGATATCTGTGATGACTTAGGAATCTTGTATGTGTATGAAAACATCCTCAGTGCATATCAATAGTTCCTTGAGAGGTGATTTAGAAGTTTTAAATAAGTTATTTTTCCCTCCAGTAAAATGTGGTTCTTTCATGAGATAGGGAAAGACAATTATACGGCAGTGTGCAAGGGAAGTTTAGTGGAAGATCAGAAGTTCTGGTCCAGAAAACTAAGAACAAAAAATCTAACAACAGAATCCTGGTCCCTGACTTTCCTGATTTATAACAGCACAGCCTGGAATAAAGTCCGGCATCCTGGGAGAGAATTCTGCAGGCTGACAAGCAAGAGCCAGTCGGGGCTTTTAAATCTGCTTCTACATGTTTAACTATTTTTGCTTTTATAACATCGGATCTGGGGGTAACACACAGATGCTTTTCACTACTCTGTTTTTACAACTGTTAGAAGGTTGTAAAATTGAATGAACCCATCAGCTGAGGAAAAAGAGGCAAGCAACCCCCTCCCAGCACACTTAAGTACTCTCAAACATTGGAGAGCTAAGCCAGATTCACTCTTCAGAAATCTATAACTGCAACCTGAGCTACTCTGTCTCCAGTTGCTGCCAGTCCAGGCCCTTGCTCAACTGAGGAGCTCCCCAGGCACCCAAAGTTTTCCTTCCCTTGTTTTCTCAGAACTGCCTTACTGGAAGAGGTCAGTCCGTCCCTCCCATATAAACCCTAGTTGATGTTCAAACACTAAAAAGGATATCCAGCTTTCCTCCGAGAAACACTCAGCACATCCCTGGTATGCACTGGTTGCATCAGGTTCAGTACCAAAGGCAGTGGTCATTGTTTTCATTTCAGAGCAGAGCCAGAGAAGGTCGTCTGTCTTTTATATATCACTCAGTTTTTTTGGTGGTAGTTCTAGAACTAAGGATACTCAAATCTCTTTGTACTGTTTTGCAGGGAAGTATGTTTATCAACAGAAAACTGATGAACCTGGGCAGCTGCACTCTTCATGCCATCTTGATGCCACTGTGCTGAAAGGAAGACTTGCAAGGTCAAAAGGCAGCAGAAGACACACCATGACTCTGTAGCCTAGTGGGTAAAACTCTTGGAAGTGCTCCTGCATTTTGCAGTAACATATTCATCTCATAAAAGGAAACTCATTTCAAATCATTCTGGAATAGGAAACAGAGTACACAGGACTTTATGCCGATGACAGCACTTTCCAAGAGATTTCAGGTTATGTCAGCAGGCACGTGTGCATACACACACAAATCCACGCTTGGAAACACACCCACACACACTCATACTGTGAAGCCTGCATAAAAGCTATCATTGACTGACAGGTTTTGAATCCAGTGTAATTCCAAAACAGGAACTAAAGTCATACAAGAGGATTTCAATATTTTGATTGCATATGCCCCTATAAGACTAGCTTTACTATTAAAGTATAGGCCAGTAATGCTTGGATTTACAAGGCACTCAAAAACTACTATTGCCCACACAAAGGAGCTACTATCATATAAACAGATCCTTCCAATATGTCATGAATAGATAAGATCTGACTCTTCAGATGCCTTGAAGCCCATCTGGTACCCAGAAATCAAAATAAGCTTTACCACTAATTTCATTAAAAATTAGTCTGGAAGATCAATGAGCAAGAGTATCCTGTTTCATTTAAAGTATCATGAAGCTAAACTGCATATTATTTTGATGTCAATAGCAAAGGACAATTACAGAAACAATTTCAAATGTTGCACTAACTTGACCTTAACCAACTACTTTTGCAAGATTCATTTGCTAATAAAATTTGTGAATGAAAGTAAGTTAATAAAAATCAAATGCACTACAGGATCAAAAATTTTAAAGGAGAACAATGAAAGGAATATTTTAAAACAACTAGACCAGAATAAGTTGACTTGCTCTATTATCAAACTCAGCTGAGAAAGGAAGGCCCCCTTATTTCACTAGAGTAAAAATTTCTCCTTAACAGAACAGGGTTAATACACTCTGAATCCTTCCCTTACTCAGTATCCATCATCTAATTTCCACTCACCAAAGCCTGGAATATCAAAGACTTTAAACACCCTTGAATACTACCTTTAGAAGAAACACCTCTGGCCCCACTACTCATGGGCAACACCATCTTATCAACAGACTCTTAACTATTATATAAAGAACATTTCTACATTGCAACAGCTTCAGCTGCATGTGCTCTTTGAGTCTTGAAAACTGCCTGTAAACATTTTCTGTTATTCCATTTAATGCCTACTGAATGTCACAGAACTGAAAGGAAAATAAGGCAAAGATTATTTTAACTTAATATCTTTTGCTAGAAGCTAGCCTGCAAGAATTACTTTTATTTCACTTACAAGAAGAACAAGAAAACACTCATTAGGCCTTAATTTTCATAAATGAAAGGCCTAAAGAAATTCAAATACAGGAGCATAAAATATTTCTTCAGGGTGTCTGCTTTCCATACAAATTAATAAAATACTTTTCTATATATGCCAGAAAAATGATATATAGCCCCACTCCACTCCTCAAGACACATAACAGATACCATCCACACTTCTGCCTTTCCTTTCACCTTATAACTGAAATTGAAATACTGGTCAGATCCCCACATTGTTTTTATTACGCAAGGACAATTTAACTGAAGATGGGATTTACAGGGATTTTCTGTTGGTTTTAGCACAGCTTTAGAAACCTACAGCAAGACTAAGAGCACTTATACTAGCAAGGGTAATCAGTAATAGAGCTAAACATACAGTTTTGAGTTTCTGGCTGAAGAGAGTGATTTATCTATAAGTTTTACATTAATCATCTGAGGAGCAAACATTCATTTATCTTCATGTTTAATGTTTTAATGTCTATACATTTTTATCAAATGTTCAAAAGCAGCACTGCATCAGTATGGGCAGTCCATTATTACAAATTCTAGTAGAGTTTCTAAATTTCTACTTATGGAAACTGAGTTAAGTTTACTCTGAACCCAATGGATACAACTGCATTGTTCTCCAGACTTCAGGTCATTGCTAGTCCATTTATTTTTCCTCTGAAAGCATCACCATGATTAGTCTTGCACTCCTGCTCCTGATTCAGACACCTTTTCAGTGGGACTATTCCCAGGACAGTGTGCTTACCAGTCTCGGAGCAAGGTCTGAGCATACTTTGTGAAGGAATATGCTCAGACCTCATAACATATTCCAAACTTTGTGAAGGCTGCAAGACATTCAAAAATTACAGACTTTATGTGCAGACCTTTCCAAGGGCTTAGGCAATCCTGCTGCCTTAGGGAGTATGGGAAACTCTTACAGCACCATCACAAGTGTTCCTATATGGACATCTTTTCCTGCAGCACTTAAGCTTCTGGAATCATTGGGCTATGTGAAAAATTGGGCTGGTTTTATACACATGTATACACAAAATTTTCTAATATTTATCCCAAAATCAAATGCAAGGTCTGAGCCTTCTTGATTCTGCAGAAAAAAAAGTTTGAAACATGAACACTAAACACAGAATTCAGAAGACTAAACAAAATAACTTCATTTTAAAATCTGCTCTTTTTCAGTTATTAAGACAGACTGAAGGTTCATTCAAAAGGTGCCTTTTAAGTCGTGATTAAATTTGCCCACAAGATGACTGAAAACCGTACAGAGACATCACACTGACCCCATCGTGTGTTCATTCATTCAAAATTTGCTATGGATGGTCCTTTACAAAAATCTTTGCTACAGTTTTAGAGCTTCTCCAGACCATCACTGAGTCACAGTAAGTCCCAGCAGAAGCACTGTCACGACTGTGGAGAGTTATCGCTTAACAACAAGGCAAATGAAAGAATATATATATATATAAAGATCTCCCCAAGTATAGATCATGAACTAGTATGTATAGTCTGTAATACTTCCACTTCCTTCCTAGCAGTAGACTTCAGGTTAGAATAAAGACTGCATTGATCCCTGAATCTGAGATGTTTGTGGCACCCTGACAGTTCAAAAAAATCTATTTACAGCACAGTTGTTTTTATGATGCACTACTAAGTACTAAGAGCAGCTGCAGTATCTCCACTAAACTTTCTGGTGCAAAAAGGAGAATACACAGCAGCTCCAGAAATATTAAAGAGAGAAACTCAAGTGTAAAATATGTAGCCTCATCAGTCAGCATACAGATCAACCTTCCACTTGCCTTTAAATTACTGTTTTCAGTTAAATTTAAGCTGTTCCAACAGAGAACATACAAATAAAACTTTTTTAATTTTCTGACAAAACCTCTGTATGACAAAGAAGGAAAATTTCTGCCATTCTGATTTGTAACCCATAGTTTGAGGGGAAAGAGGAAATAACACTCCCTCTGAAGGTAACTTCCCTAAACTATTCTTCGAGTATGCGATTCCATTAAAGCATCACATTCCTGTTATCAGAAAACTAGTGGGGTCAGTAAAAAAAAAAAGTAACGTAAGGACAGCTAATGGCAAGTTTCTCTAATACTACCATTGCCCATTTTACATGATTGCTCTTGGGTGTTTACCTGAAGAGGGGTGGATGTAAGCACAAGTTTAATAACAAATATAGAAGGTAGGGCTTTGTGGAATCACGGAGTTATGTCCCACCTGATTTGTGCTTTCTTTCCTTTTTCATTCTGTCTTTTGCTCTACTTCCTTTATATTTTTCTCATGTCAATACCAAAATAGTGTTCCATGCAAGTGGTGGATTGCAAAGCTATCTTTAGCTCTGCCAGCATCTAGGCTGGCCCTTCTCCTCCTCTTGATATCTTGTATAAAAGAAAACTTTCTAGAGTCAAATTATTTGTCTAACAGTCCAATTTGATTTTGATGCCTTACTAAATTTCTACATTAGCGTTATTATTTTTGTGAATTTTCGTATGGCTGTAAATTTATTTAGCATTTTTATTTTTCCACATATTGTATTACCCTCTTATGTAATAAGAAAACTCTAAACATTTTGTTCTGACAAAACTCAGAAAAAACTAATAAACAGTACTTCTCTTTAGACACTTTTTGGCCTGGTTTACATACTTTGAATGTGAGGATTAGCAAACTGTAGCTTTTATGAGGTTATTCCTACTCTTCTAACCCCCACAATGAGACAGAAATAAGCAATGCATGTTGAAATTGCCATGAAGTTAAACTTCTACTACAATACACTCAAAATTAATGGTTTCCGATTTCTGGGTGATCCATGTAGATAAATGCACACTGCCCAGAACTGGAAAGGAAAACAATGAGGTTGCTCCATCACAGTATTTGCAAAAAGGACAACTGTAGTTCCCCACAAAAATACAATCCCCAAGAAGAAAGGGAACAATTATTCTGCATTGAGACTTTATGCATAAAGCTTTACAAAGACTCTTTACAAAGATTCCCTTTTGATTGCTGCATAAAATGCCTAAGGACAGTTCTTTCTTCCGCAATAACAAAATTAGTATGCATGGAAGACCAGAAAAATTATGGTCAGAATTTGCAATGATACCAAGCTCTTGTCCAAGCACTAAAAAAAATAAAAACCAACAAAAACCTGTTGTTGATACCGCTGGTCCTTTATAATGGCAGAATGTACCGTCTGAATGAATACTTCAAAGGAGAAGGTATACTTCAAGAAGTCCAAAAAATTCTAAAACTAGAGGAGCTGCTGCACTATGTGATGGCTGTTAAACACTTACCTTTGTAAAGTGGTAAATATTCTTGAAATAATTCAGTGCACAACATGAGGTGACAAGTACAAGTTGCATGGGATGCCCTACTGTAGCAAACATTTCCCACTGAAGTGTTACAAAATTTCTTATCTTTCTGTTATCCTCCCTTGAAAATCTGAGTATTAGTAACACAGCTAGTGAGAGAGAAAAAAAGCCCTTGCACTCAGTGCTAAATGTAGCACTACATCAGCAACTCAAAAGATCTACTACACTGCCGAACAACGCAGATTTCAGCTTACCATCCACAAATGCGTCTGTCTTCTCTCAAACTTACAGCTCAGGCAGACAGACCATGGGGCACAGCAAACCAATTGGCTGTTACCACTTCAACCTGTCACTACACTCCTTTCACATACTTTGCTATTATTATTATATGTATGCCTGATCTACTTCTGAAAGTTAAATCAGAGATGGTTTACTGTAACATGCTGAAAAGTGCAGCAGTCTGGATACTGGTTCACAAGCAGATCTCAAGGGGAGGCACCATCTGTTAGAAGGGTGCAACAGACAACTCAGAACAGCAGCATCTTGGGGTATGTTTCTTCCATTTGTTACTACATGTTTGTTCAAGCCAAATTAGGTGTAGACGTGAATACACTAAATCCAAAGGACTTACGAAGAATAAGCAATGTGTTTCACGAGGAACATGAAAACAAGAGTTCTGGTTCAGGCCAGTATTTTATATATGATACTTTCTCCTAATAATGCCCTCCTTGCCCACCTTCTGCTCAAGTGATTTGCTGAGCCTACTGTAGCTTGTCTATTCAGTAGCTTGAAGGGGATCTCTCTTCAAACTGCCTCTCCCGCTACACCTTGTAGTTTTTCCACTTACAGCTTCCTTTGGCAAGGTGTTCTGCTATCTGCCTAGTACTGCGTTTCTTCTATGCCCCACTCTCCCCTGTGAGTCTTGGGTTGGAAGAAGTGGTAAACAGGCAAACCCTGCCTGCAATGCTCATACCATATCCTGCACGTCAGCTTGCCTCTTTTCTATGGAGGCATGTCTAAGTCAACTCCTCTGTTCCTAATTCAAATGCATTTTTACACCTTTGCCTATCCTTGCCGCCCTCTCTGAAACTTTTCCAGTTTTAACATTACCTTCTCTGTGATGAGAGAACTGCAAAAAGGTGTGGGAGAAACAGGGATTTATACAATTGCATAATTATGCTTTTTGTTTGGCTCCCAATTTATTTCCTAGTAATTCTTAATATGTGGTTGGCACTGAACTGTCTTTCTTAATCCGCACGGTAACAGTCACCTCAGAGATCATCATTCTACACAGAAATGAGGACTGTTTTCTCACATTCATCACTTCTTACTTTCTACAGTGAATTATATCTGTTTTTTTATTTCTCAGTTACTGTCTCACAGTGTTGCCTTCTACAATTCTTCAAAGTCAGTCCCTGTCCTGATACCTTGAATAACTTCATAGCATCAGCAAATGTTACCACCTCGTTGCTCACCCTTTTTTCCAGCTTACCTATGACTATGTTAAGCAATCGAAGTCCCAGCGTGTCAGTCTGCAGAACTCCACTGTTCACCTTCTTCACTTCCACAGTGGAAGAATTCGACTATTTACTCCTATCCTTTGCTTCCTTTTCTAGCCAATATTTTATGCATTTCTCATCTGCAGTCTCACCACTGCAAAGTAACTTTCAGTATGCAAATATCATAACTGTATCATGATCAAGAGACCACTTTTTTTTCATGGGGATTAATCAAAAATGAATAAAGAACAAGGACTAGACAGGGAAAAGCCTTCATACACAGTGTTCTTCAATTGTGTTGGTTCTTAAAAAAAAACAAACAGAAAAACCCTTTACATATTAGGAGGTAAACTGAGATAGTTTATGTGACAAGGCGCCGAAAGTGAGTCAATGAAAATCAAGTCACCCTGAAACAAATTTTCCAGAGAAAGAGAAACTAATGTACACAAACAAATGACTCTATGATGATGCGTCTACTGAAAATAGACATAGTTTTTTGAAACCCTTTCTGCTGGCAACAGCCATACCCATGTTATCATGACCAGTTATCCAGACTATAATCAAAATGCAGCTATACAGCTGGCAAAGGCTCACACGAAAAAAATATGGAGTGTAAGGACAGGGAGATGAATACAGACACAAAAGGTAATCAAGGAGATGGATTTCATTAATAAAAATAATGTTTGGGTCAATTGATTCAAGACAGAAAAAAAAACCAGCAGCAAGGCAGATGACAGGGTAACACTGAATACCTAATTGCTAAAGTAAAGCAACAAGAGTTAATTGTCCCATTCCCTGCAGTAACAGCACATCAACAGGAATGGTTAGCTCTTTCTGGGAAGAAAAGACCAATTTCAGTTGCCGCTGAAGCGGGAGTACAATCTACTTCAGCTGTCTCTGGCTTGTTGCTCCTTACTCTGTTAGCTCACCCACTAATAATCCTTTGGTCTGTTTGATGTTCTTTGGCAGTTATTCATAGTCAACTATGGCAGTTTAACCATTTTCTGCTATTTCAACTTAGTACACAGGTGCACGGCATCATGAGAACTAATCTGGTGCCCTCCGTGTATAAGACTTTTGTAAACAGTTCCTCCCACTTTCCAGATCACAGAAAACTCTTACAACTTTCCTATTGCTCTTTATTCTTTCAGGAAGTAAAGTTTCCCACAATGATGGAGGCTAATGCTAAGTATAGCCTTAGATTCAGAGATTGTCTATTGCTCTGGATCACATGTTGCCTTTTACACATTGCGAACATTCAGAAAGCAAGTTTTCTTCAAATAATCTCTCATTTCATGCATTCACACACTAACATGCTCGAACCATTAATAATTTCTGAGATTTTAAAAGCTACTCCAAGCTCTTCTTTCTCCTTTGAGACCACCAAAGCTAAAAGTAAACATTCAGAAAGTTTTGTACTTCTGCTTCAAAAAAAATTTAGGTAAAAAAAATTAATACAGACGATGTTCAAAAAAACCTGAAATATGAATTGGAAGCTTTGTGGCTGGCTGTCTTTGGAAAACCATGTTAGTAACAAGGCAGTGTGTGGACTTCAAATGTGGTATGCAGATGAGAAGTTTAATAGGTATCTTTACGTACCATTAGATGATTTTATGGCTTGTCCCTAGCCACCAAGGGGAAGTGGGCCATTAAAGATGTCATGCTAAGAAAGAACCATCTGCCAAAGCCAGCAGACACTGGCTGGTTGAATTAGTGGCTGGAGTCTGTAGCTGAGAGTCCTCATGCTCATTTCTTTGTCTGTCTCAGTCACCAGGAATTGACAATAGAAAGTTTAAGAAAGCAAGCAGTGTCCATTTTCTCAGCAAAGGGTATTGGAAGTTCACATGGGAAGACAAACTACTTGCCTTTTTGGGATCATATTCTGACAAATAGGTCATAAGTTAAAACTTCAATGTCAGGGGAACAGGATTGGTGGCGGAAGTTCACAGCTTTCAATTCCTATCTGGGTATTAAATCTAGAGCAGATGAATATAGACATTATAGAAGAAAATGCTGGGGACACATAGCAGCCAAACAAAGCCAAAATATAAACAAGAGAAAGATATTGTTCACTGCCATTTTATTCAAGAAGAAAATATTATGAAAATCAAAAGTTTTATATGAATTTTCACTATAATTACTGAAGTGAAAAAAAAGTCAAATTAATGTGTAACTAGTAAGCTTGATCTTCAATATCCTACACTTTTTGCTGTCATCCACTCTACTGTGAAGGCAATTTTCAGTTTTAAATCATTCAAACTTTATCTGTGATTTGATTCATACAAGACCCAGGTATATCATCCAAGACTTATTTTCTGAACAAGTAAGGGTGTGTAACTAGCTATACTCTGGGAGGTTTTAAAGAAACTGATTTTGTTTGCCACACCTTCTGTTATCCCTCCCCAAAGAATCACCTGCCTGTGTCTCCCAGCACTTCTGAATCCCTGTCAGCTACGCCATCCCAAGGGGGTTTGAAAGAGTGGGGCTGCCATCCACCAGTTACAGCAAGGAGCATTTTGGCAGGGTCTTTTTCAGGCTACTTTGTTATCTATGATTACACCACAAAATTTCATTTAAAAGGTAGGTTATAAAGTGACCACATTATAAATATTGGTGGATATGACTGGAGGACTGCAATGGCAGGATGCATGCTCTTAAGAAAGGAGGCGCAGGGAAGGCAAGGAGGGGAACGACCTGCTGTGTGAGAGCATTGGGAATGCAAAGAGCTCTGCCTTGGGACAGGTCAGGAGTCAGTCAAGAGCTTCTGTGTCAAGATTAGTGGGCAGAACAACATGGGCATTGTTGTCATAGGAATCTGCTATAGACTGCCTGCTCAGGAAAAAGAAGTAGATAAGGCCTTCTGCAAACAAGTGGAAGAATTTTAACAGTCACAGCCTCTGGTCCTCAAGGGGAACTTTAACACCCCTAATATCTGCTGGAAGGAGAGTCCAGCAGGGCTCAAGCAATCTAGAAGACTTCTTGAGTGCATTGCAGACTCCTGGCACAAGTGGAGGAGAAGCCAACAGAAGAAAGTGCTCTGCTGGACCTGATACTTAATGAAGAAGAAAGAAGTGGTGGGGGACACAAAAGTCAGAGGCAGCCTTGGCTGCAGTGACCTTGAGGTGGTGGAAGTCAGGATCCTAAAAGAAGATAGAGGGGCAAAAATCAAGCCTATGGATCACATGAAAGCACACTTCAACCTCTTCAGAGATCTGCTTGGAAGAATCCCATGGGATACAATCTTGTAGAGAAGGGTCCAGTACATCTGGCTGATAATCAAGGATCACCTCCTCTGAGATCAAGAAAGGCCTGTCCTGACAAGTAGGAAATCAAGTAAATGATGCAGGAGGCCTGCATGTATGAGCAAGTTGCTCCTAACTGGAGTTGAATATGGCAAGGTATGTGAACAGCAACAATAAAGGATTTTACAAGGAGATAAACAGTAAAAGAAAAACTAGGGAAAATGTGGGTCTGCGGCTGAATGGGGCACAGGAACTGGTGATAAATGATACAGAAAAGCACAAGGTACCCAATGCCTTCTTGGGCTCTGCCTTTACTAATAAGATTTTTTTACTAAAGGACTGCACACCTGGTGACTCTCCTCTTGAGCAGGGACACCTCTCAAGGTTTGAGATTCCTTACCTGAGACATCCTTCCTTGCCCAAGCCGGAGAGATCCCTTACTCGCAACAGATCCTTGGTAAGTGACTGACAGATGCTGAATTAATACTAATGAAACTTTACTAATCCATGCAGCTATTCAGTATTAATTGTTATAAACTTTGTATAGATAATTACGTTAGACATAAACTGTGGTCCAAGCCTGAGACTAAGATTTGGTCTACCCACACCTAGGCTCCATAGGAGTTTAGAAAGCAAGGGGGCCCACTCTGAACCTCGGGACTCAGTGGGAGGGTCTCCCTTACCCTTTCTGTCTCCAGTCTCTGTGTGAATCATTCTAATTCAAGTTTCCTTTGTATGTTTCTTCCATGCAGTAATTAATAAGGTGAATCTTGCCATCGAACTTTGTTAAGCCGCACTTTTACAACATCATATTAAAATCACTTTCGCTAATACCTTTGACGGTGATTCTTTAAGCAATCTAAATCACTCATCTCTGACACAGGGCTAATACTGTTCAGTGTTTTCATTAATGATTTGGATGATGGGTCAGAGTGCACCCTCAGGAAGTTTGCAGATGATACAAAGTGGGGAGGAGTGGCTGATACACCTGATGGGTGTGCCACTGTCCAGAGAAACCTCTACAGGCTGGAAAAAACCACAGAGAGAATCTCATTATGTTCAACAAGGGTAAACGTGCAGCCCTGCCTCAAGAGAGGAACAACCCAGGCACCAGTACACTCTGGGGACTGAGTGACTGGAAAGCAGCTTTTCTGGGAAGGGCCTTTGGGTTCTGGCAGACCAAGCTGACCGTGAACCAGCAATACACCCTCAGGGCAAAAAAGGCCAACAGTATCCTGGGCTGCATTAGGAAGAGCATGAGCAGCAGGTCAAAAGAGGTGATCCTTCCCTTTACTCAGCACTGGTGAGGCTATACCTCAAGTGCTGGGTCCAGTTCTGGCCTCCCCAGCAGAAGAAAGATATGGACTTAACTGAACTGAGTCCAGCACAAGGTCATAAAGATGATGAAGGGACTGGAACATCTCTCATATGAGGAGGCTGAGTGGCAGGACGTCGCACTATGGAGAAGACTCAGGGGATCTTACCTATGTGTATAAATACCTGATGGGAAGGAATGAAGATGAGGGGACAGATTCCTCTCCATAGTGCTCACTGACAGGACATGAGGAAAGGGGCACAAATTAAAAGACATGAAATACCATCTGACCACAAGAAAAGATTTTTTTGCTGTCAGGGTGGTCAAACACTGCAATGGGTTGCCCAGAAAGGTTGCGGTGTCTCCATCAGCCAACTGGATAACTTGCTCTACATGACCCTACTTTGAGCAGGGAGGTTGGTCTAGATGACATCAAGAAGTTTCTTCTAGCCTAAATTTATTCTGTGATTCTCTAACTCTGTCCAATACAGCTCCAAGTGTCAGGATCAGGGACAGAGTGTTCACTTTCCTACTATGCTGTACTCACGGCCTTTAAGGAACACCTTTACACTGGAGCTGCTAGGGGAACTATTTAAACAGAACCATATTGAGAGGTGAGGAGGCCTGTTCCCACCTGCCAACCTGAAGCTGTACTGGAGCTGTACTGTACAACTCCCATCTGGAATTGTACTCCCAACAGCTGTAGTACTTTGACAGAGGAATTTATGATACCAGATCTAGACCAAACAGTACTGAATACAGGCATCTTTACATGTTCAGAGAGCATTTCCTCCCCCAACAGCAAGAGAGGAATGCATGTACATTTCCACTTCAGACCAACAACACAGCCTGGAGACTGGTAACAGATTCAGGGTGCAGATAACTTAGGTACATGCTCAGCAAGGTTTTTATGTACCTTGGTGAAGGCAGAATATGACTTGGACACTGGAAGAAGAGTGAAAATTAGTTATCACTGGAGAAGTTTGTAAATGTCTATTTAGTAGTCTGGGGCCAGAAATTTAGCAGATGAGAGTTTACATTATCACAATATGTAACATATAATAAGACTGAAAAGGAGTTGCTCAATCTGAAAAGCCAAACTATTAGAAAAAATGGGGGCTCTCAATTCTCTGAAGGAACAGTGCTTTAATGAGATCTCTAACTCCATGTATGGCTTCCATAGCTATATATCCCCATGATGCTGAAAGGCAGGTACAGTTCATTAGCTGTTGCTATTTCAGGTGAGCTTTTGTAGGTTTGACTGCAGGATAAAGCAAGAGATGAAATAGCTTTCAAAGGTGGCTCTGATTTTTTGCAGGATGTCTGCAGCTGTCTGACACAGAACTCAAAGCAGAAATCCAGTTTTGTTCTCTCATGCTACATCCCCCCTAAACTGGGTTTGGTGCACTACAGTGATACTGGTGTATGTATGAGGATCCCACCTGTTGCAGAAATTTTCCCAGACCTTTAGGACAGCTTTGGCTAAGCAGTGAATAGACTGCAGCCAGTGAAAAGAACTGGGCTTTCTTCTCTATTTTGGCCTACACCCCCTGAATTACTTCCAATGACAGAAATAATTAGCTTAATGCTCCCAGTTAGGCCATATAGAATCAGTCTGCCTTAGAAAGGTTTTATAAAAAATTCAGATTTTAGATTCAGAAATCTCACTGGAAGTCAATAACATCTGCCAGAGCCTGACTCTGTTCCCTCCATATTTACAAAACCCAACTTGATGATAAAAAAATGTCAGGGAAAATTGCACTACTGATAAAACAAGATCCTAATACAACAAACATAACTTTTGTAAATTAGCCCTATAAAAGCTCACATAAAGAAAAGCCATCTCAAAAAATCAGGGAAGGTGTCATTGTCACCAGCATTTACTCTGAAAATAGAAAGATTTTTAAATTTATTTAAAGGGGAACTAAGACATATTTTAAACGGAATGAAAGGAAGTTGTGTGTGTGTGTTAGCAGCTGAGCCCTCATAATAGGAGACATGCTAGGATAAGTTTGTGCAGATGACGAGAGATAACAAGAAAATCCTTAATTTTAGCTAAAGGCTACATTCCACATGACAATTTTTTCATCTTGAATATTTACATCATTGCTTGCTTTACTGTAAAGCTTCTCAGCTCATGTGCAAGCAGCTGCAGCTTCAAAATGAAATCCTCAATGTCTTGCAACCCAACTGTCTGCAGGAGGTATGGACTATGCAAAACTAAAACTATCACAAACCCAGTGACAAATGTTCACGAGTGAATAACCCTGATTTCTTTGCATCAACAAGATTCAGTTGTGTTTATTTCTCTCTCTTTTGCTGCTGTTGGTTTTTCAGAAGGCAATTAAATTTCAATTTAATTTTTTTTTTTTTTTACTTTCTTGACAGCTGTTGATGTGCCTTGGGACAGTTACAAATGATTGTGATCTCTGCAGCAAAAATATATACGGTTAGCTAACTGGTGATCAACTAGTTCAAGTTACAACACAACCTGAATACTAAAATGAGCACTGATTTTTATTCAAAAAATTTTTTGGTCTGGATGTGATGGCTACTGTGACATAAAGAGTTTTTAAAACATGCCTGTCCAAAGAAAATTTGTAAAGTATTTGAAGGAATTGCAAGTGTAAATGAAACTGGCATAAAGTATTAGATCCCTTATTTTCACTGCAAAGGAGAAAAGAAGGATGTATCTTCAGCCCAAACCTTCCAACTGCTCTTTTCTTCACGAGAAAAATTTATAGGCAAATTCTCATTGAAGCCCAAACCAGTACAAAACTGAAATGAGCAGAACAGGGAGTCACCATAAAGATAAAACAGTGGGACTGCCATTTGTTAGATCCTCATTCTTGTCAGAATCTCCTGAATCAAAGGATGTTATGTCACCTCTGAGACAATCTCTACCATGTGTGTTGCTGGAAGGTGGGAAATAGCACCTTCCCCTTGTTTTACACTCTTCTCCCATAGACATCCTCTATTGGTCTGGATGGACCCTTGCTTTGAATTATACAGCCTTTCTTCTGCAAATCATGTGCTCAAAAGCCATGGACCTGGAACCACATTTTCAAAAGACTGCAATCTTGTAGGTCCTATGTAAAACAAACATCTAGGCAAAGCCCTTCTCTGATCTGCAATTTTAATTCCTCCAGAAACTCTGCCAAGCATTCTCCTATTGGGCTAGAAATGCATGGGATTGGAGTCTTTCTAAAGACTTTCAGTTTTCACTTCCTTTACTCCAAATGCATACACAAAGCTAGGGGTTTAGGAACAGATCAAGAGTATTCCTGGAATCACTGACACTACCTGTTTCTGGATCCACCAATGAACCACTGTATAATCCAAGGTCACTTCTACTCAGAATTTCCTATCTGAATAGCTACTCATACCTTATGCAGAATACTTTTATTACCCGAGCTTTGGTCTTTATTTGACAAATGAAATAGTAACATTTACCTTGCTTTACAGGGCTCTTCAACAATTAGATCTTACAAAAAAACCCCAACGAAAAACGAGTTCTAAAACTCCAAGTGAAAAGGCAGCCATGGTATGCAACTAATTTTAAAGCACATAAATTCTAAACAGATGTATTGTTTTAATGCCCAAATATTCACTGGCACTTTTTTAAAAGGTCTGATTCATCCAGCATGTGGTTTGGAAGTGGCTTCGTTGCTGAGTACTATAGCTTCAAGCTTTAGGGATTTGTCTATTAGAGGGTTGAGTTCTTTCTATTAAGGATGATTAGAGCTGATGCTGTACGAACAACAATTACCATTATTTCACCATGATAACGTTGACAGCATATATTTATTGGTAAACTACAACATTTCAGCAGAACATCTGCTTCTTAAAAGAAAAGGTACTTCTTTCTATATCCAGATGAGAGTTTTGTCTTTCAAAGACAAGCTGTTTACTGACCTCCCTTTCCCTTTCCAACTATTAACAGACTTTGATTACTCCTTTCTTGATCATCTTTGATTCCAGATGTCTCAGCAACCTTCCTCTTGTTTCTCATGAGTCAAAGTGCCACTGATGCATGTTATGAGAAGAAAATAAAGTTTCCACTGTATATTTTCAGGCATATGGAAGGACACAGACATGTGAATCACTGTGAGATGGAAAGATGAAAAAAATCCTCTGTGTCAGCACTGTTGGTAAAGTCTGTTTCACTCTGTACTGTGTTGTTGAGATGCTCTGAGCATTTGTCAGGTCTTTCCTAATCTCTGACTTTGCTGTCAGTGAGTTCTTCTGCTCAGTCATACAAAACAGTCACCCACCAGGTATCATGGCCTGCATTTACCCCCTATTCCAAGGATTCTAAGCATGGCTTAGAAGATTTTCCAATTAAAGCAAAACTTTTGAAAAGAGAGACCCATGAAACACTACGGAGGTCTGTGTTTTAGGAAATTCCTATATCTATTTGCATGTGGAGGCATCAACTACTGTGGTGAATCATCTGCTGGAGAGCATCTTGTGCCAGTCTTCAGGAAAAATGGAACAATTTAGACCTTGGCTTTGTGGTTTTCTCCACTTGAAAACAATTCTTTGAGGTTAAATGTTTAACCACAAGACTTTGGGTCTTGTACAATGTCAAACACTGAAAATTATTTGATATTTCCACATTCCATATGCTGCACATCTAAGTTTTGTGGCAAATGGCCTACTATAACCAAAGAATTTTTACTGTAAGAGTTGTTCGTCCCTGTGACACAGAACTTACAACTCAGCCTGAGAATGACTGTCAGGCTGAGCCTCTCTCTGGGGATCCAGTCATTAATGTGAGTTACAGCATAACAACAGTTGTCTGGCATCTCACAGTGTGCTGCTTAAGGCACTTGGAACTACATTAACCATCAATGGGGAAGAAGGGAAGTTTGTTGCTACAATTAAGGCAGCTTAGGCAGTTCTTCCACATGGCTGGTAGAAGGTAAGAATGAAGATAACTATCTTACATTACTTCTGTAACTCATCAGATTTCTTTGCAGGACAAGTGCTTGTCCTGTCATAGGTACATTGATAAGGCTGGCCTTCGCCTTTGATCTTCAAAGACCAAAATGCATATGCAGGATGCACCTTTCATTTCCTGTTTCACTGCAAGCAGTTCTTGGACTGTGTTGGCTGATGGGTTCCAGACAAAACTGCCCAGCCTGGGGTGGGGTGGGGGGAAGACAAACAATTATGCCAGCAGCTAGGTATGTTAAGAGAAGAACGAAAGAGAACATCAATTAAATTCCAGCTTCTGTCATATATCTATGCGATTCCAACATTCAAATAGTAAGTAGATATTCATGGGGGTAACAGCGCTTCATAGAGTTACCTTGAGGGCAGATGGGAGACTTGATGGAGTTCTATGGGGCTTAAAAACCATGAATATGTAAAGTTGCACATGTCACATGTACAGCCACAGAACAGTTGTTTTAGGAGCAAGCAAGTCATTAGAAAGACAAGCTTGCATGCACCAGTGGTCTGAAAAACGCAGCTCACAATTATAAAGGGAAAAAAAACCCTTCACTTACCACCTACAGACATGCCTTGTGTTGGTCATATTTATAGAAGTGTTTGCATTGAAGCAGTAGAAGGCCAGCAGCCAGTACTTAACGACTTCTGCTTGGATTTCTCCAGGATATTAACTAAGGTGTATGAAAGCATTTCATCCCTGTGTGGATGAAATAGAAGCACAGAGAGGAACAACCTACCAAAACTTTTAATTTTTCTTTTAGTGTTCCTGAAGTCAGGTGGTCCCCCAGCATGTAACAGTTGGCAGTGTCAGTATCAGAGCACATATACAGTCCATTGCAACATGGGGCATAAATTGACCAGTATCCATTTCTGTTCTGTTGTTCCAAGTGTTTTCAGATACTTTATTTTCCACACACAAATACACTTCAGAAACTTCTGTGCTGCTTACTGTTTGAAGATTCCACTAGCAAGGATATTGTAGAAAACATGATTGGGGAGTATTACAGTACGTCTAATACAAACAATTCTATGCTCAAAATCCATTTTTGACAAGAAAACAATTATCCATTTAAAAATACCTGAGCAAGGTATAGAAACACGAAATGAAGAAACACATTTTACAGCAGTATCACTAACTAGCATTTGTGTACACTCCCAAACCATTTAATGGAGTATTTCTTGCTTTACCGCTGTTGGATGCTAGCTGGCATCAGCAGCACATGCCTGGTTTAACTAGATAAAAAGCAATGAGGCGTATTACATGATAGTGAGACAAGGTAAAGTAAGGTCCATTCTTGTTATACAGGTTCTGACCCTCAGTACACAAGCATCAATAAAAACAAGGAGGATGCTTTATACTACCGCTAAGTATGACTACTTAGCAAAATAACTGCATTGGCTTGAACATGGAAGGATTCTGATAACTGGTATTCATACCGATTTGTATCATAGTAGATTCACACCAGTATAATAAAACAGCATTTGATTCATTAATTTTAAGGTTACTGAATGCGAACTGGTTGAATTATGATGTCTAATAAATAATTAGTGAGTTGCACAAAGATCATACGATTTAAGAGTCAACTTTAGACCCAACGCCAACCTTATTAATCTCCATTTCTTTCTGCTAGACCAATGCTAGGCTTGCTTCAGCTGAACAGAGACCAAAAACTGTGAATCCTGTGTGGCAATGGTAGCTTGGTAGTTAGGACAAAAGATATTTGCAAACTCTTCTCCATTACTGAGCCAATGACTGTTTTCAAGAGTAACTCAGCTTTTCCTGAATGTAGAAGATAATCAAGCTTAAATGTGTTCCATTTTAATGAGTGGACTCTAAGTCCTATGGAACAGAAACTACAAGCCTCGGCCAAGGAACAGTGAATAAGCAGGAGTTTTGAGTGTACTGTAGAAAAGTTGTTCTAGCAAAATGAACATTGTTCTTAATAGTATAAAGACTGGCCTCTGCTTTTTTCTTCTCCTCTACTGCCTAAGCAACATTATATGCTTCTTTTCAGGGTTGCACCAACTTACAATTTTCAAATAAAAGGAGACTGTTGCCCTTCCTACTTTATGCCTATTATCTGTTAAGGCACCAGGCCTCTCATCATCCCTAAAAATCAATACAATAGAAGGAATACAGATACCTTCCTCAAGGTCACATCAGAGTTGAGATTTCAAACTGTTTTCTTCAAGGTACTGAATAGCTAAGGCACCGAGTATTGATAATCCCCTGCGTGAGGGAATACAGTGGTTCACATACCACAGAAATGGTGAACCAAACAACCACAAAATTAAGGAGAAGACACTCTGAGACTCTGAAATAAACCCCCTTCAGAACCACCATCATCACCCCCCACTTTCAATTTTTTGGTATGGCCTTTTCCAATGTAAACACATGCAAACACACTCATGAAGAAAAGATAAACTGTAAGATGCAGACATGTAGAAAAGGGCTAGTCACATCATGTGCAGCACTACCAGTGAGTGTTCAGCTGAAGACAGTGGCCAAACTAATCTGGTGCAGAAAAATTAATTCTAGCAGGAACCGTGCTAAACAACAGCTTTTCTCTGGGAATCATTTTTCTTCCCAAAATCTCTTGCTGACTTTTGTTTCTCCAAGCATGTAAGCTCCTCAAGACAGAGAGAACTTCTGCATAACTAGGCACAGAAATGCATTACTACAGTTGTCTTTAATGGTAAGAACACAAGTGACTTAATTACAATTACAAATAATACTGATAAGAAAGTCTGATGGTTTTCTGTACAACATTATCAGGATGAATACTGCACATACAAATGTTTCAGATTATGTCAATATGTCATTCTTGGTTTTGTGTTTAAAAAGTAAAGAATCATAGAATCATTTAGGTTGGAAAAGACCCTTAAGATCATCAAGTCCAACCATTAACCTAACACTGTCAAGTCCTCCACTAAACCATGTCCCTAAATGCCACGTCTACACGTCTTTTAAACACCTCCAGGGATGGTGACTCAACCACTTCCCTGGACAGCCTGTTCCAGTGCTTGACAACCCTTTCAGGGAAGACACTTCTCCTAATATCCAATCTAAAGCTCCCCTGACATGAGGTCATTTCTTCTCATCCTATTGCTTGTTACCTGGGAAAAGAGACCAACACCCACCTTGGTATAACCTCCTTTCAGGTAGTTGTAGAGAGCGATAAGGTCTCCCCTCAGCCTCCTTTTCTCCAGACTAAACAACCCCAGTTTCCTCAGCCGCTCCTCACAGGACTTGCACTCTAGACCCTTCACCAGCTTCATTGCTCTACTTTGGATTCACTGCAGCAGCTCAATGTCTTTCTTGCAGTGAGGGCCCAAAACTGAAAACAGTATTCAAGCCGTGGCCTCACCGGTGCCTAATACAAAGGGACGATCACTTCCCTAGTCCTGCTGGCCATACTATTTTGATACAAAGGCTCACACATGGCTTTTATCAACAGAAGGGGTTTTTAAACCACGTATTTTTTAAGAACATATTTGACTCTCCTCCAAAAAATATATATAAAAGACATGAGGACCTCATTTAAAAGAAACGAATGCGCTTCCCCTGTTAAGGTTTCTAATTTTGCTCTATTTACATACCCTATGTGAATCTAGAAGGCCAAAATTCTATTTGAAAGAAGGTGGCCAAACTTAAAGGCAGTATTGGTGAATATACCTCTGCTGAAGCAAAGACTTTGTTCTCGCTTCAGGCTTTTTCAGAAGTTCCCTTAGAACCACACTACTGCAGCACTCCAGCCGTTCCACACTGAAGTAAAAGAAAGACAGTACTTTAAACAGGACTAAATTATTTTATTTTCATATACCTATGACCACACTTTATTCTGATGATTGTTACTATATGTCTGGGGCAGCTGAAGACCCCACTGACATATGTCTTTTCCCTTGACTAGATTCTGCATAAAACATGTCCCAAAAGTATGAGCATTGTCCTCAAAAGATTCCTTAAGGATGAAAATACTGTATGGGATTAGGGACTACCATGAATTTTCTACAGTATTTTTGAGCTTAAATAACAACTCAAATTTGGCAAAATAAACATAGGCAAAAAGTAGCCACTAAGAAAGCTGATACTCATGAATCTTATTTAGTTTGGGCTCCAAAAAATAAACCAGCAAAGTCATTACAATCTGTAAATGCTACCCCACACATATTCTGCTTTGCAGAATATCAGACAAAGTCTGTTTTATAAGGTTTCAGATGAGGAGCTATTCTCCTTGTTCATCAGGGAAAGGAATACACACAACACTCAGTTCACACAAACCCAAGGCAAAGCATGTTCAAGGTATCAAATTTCCCACAATTTTGAGTTGGGCACAAGCTCAACCCCAGTATGCCATAGACTTAACACACTGTAGACATCAACCATGCTGTGAAGGTAGCTAAAGAGACGAGGTCACAAGTTCAGCTAGGGCAGAAGCTGTGGCTGTGGAGCTGCATATCCTCTGAAGAGACTCTGAGAGACTAATTTAAGTAATGTCCCACAGTATATGCAATCACAATGTGCTGGAGAGCTAAATTCCTCGAGAACAAGGGACCTGGCAGCTATAGGACAAGACCACTACAGTTCCCACGTGGGACACCACTTCTTGCAGGTGTTCTATAATTCTTTCTTCCTCCCAAAGAGTATCAGAGTGAGCAGAGATCCTGAAACCTTTCAGCCTTTGCAGAGCCAGCTAATGCATCCCTCTCCCTGTGAGCTTTCCCTCCATCATTCACGTTATCACTTAAGTTTTTATTCTCTTTTTTTTTTTTCATTTCTGTGGCATGGAGAATGGAAGAAGAGATCTGCTAAGACCTGCTTTTCTACATGTTAGTAAAAGTGCTTTTTAGCCCTTAATGATTGTAATAATACAGGAAACCTAGCATATGAGGCATCAGTCTTCTAAAATGCATTCTCTATGTAAGGCAGCATTCCTTCATACCAGCAGTGCCAAATCCTTCTCACGGAAAAGCAGAGAATGTGCTAAAGAATTTGCACTTACTTTCTATTGCACATATTTTCTATTATTATCAGAACTAGACTGAAAAATGGGTTTATTTGTATGTCTGAGCTGGAAACAGATCTATAAGTTCCTCAAATAGCATATCTGGCATCAGATCAAGAGGGTACACTGGGGAAGACAGCTGGGGAGAATAGCTTTGAGAGCAGACACCTGTCAGTCAACAATGACTGGGCACTTGAAGATTGTCTAGATTACGCCTTAGTCTCTCTTCTTGTATAAGCAGAATGCCTAGACTAATTAAGGCATTTTAGATACCAGATAAAAATAGGGAATCAAATTGCTCCAAAGTATTATCAGTCAGCAAGAAAGTAATGCAATGCTAAGAAGGCCAGATAGATAGCTATCTAGTAAACTGTATCACCCACCATATAGATGGGGCCAACACAATTTTTATCAATTTGATGGTACTCTTGAAGTGTACTAGGTTTGTGGGTTGATTCATCTGCTTAGTTTACACAGAAGCATCTGCTAGATTATGAATCACAGGAACAGGAAAAAGGGCAGAGGAGGAGGAAGCTCTGACATATAATCTAATTGTAAAATATCTACCTGGTATTTTCCAGGCACATATATTTCAAGACACCAAACTTTCTAAGAGTGTTAGAAAGTTAAAAGAGTGTTCTAAGTGTGCTTCTGCTATAATGTTGCTGTAACATACACAATGCACAGAATTCACAAAGTTTAATGACTAGAGGAAAGCTACAGCCATATAATAGACTAAGTCTTACAGAATTTTCTTTATTTCATTGGCACAAGAGATTAACTCAAAGCTCTTGGCAAGCACATCCATGCTGAAGGAGGGACCAAGGAAGGGCAGCAACAGTGAAAAGAAGACAAGCTTTACAAAACAAAATTCTTCTTTAGCCCAAAGCCAGCACTGGTGTTACAGGTGTAAAGCTCAAGCAGAAAGGACTGTTTGGAATTGACAACAGTCTTCAGCTGGTAGCCTACAGCTGTATGCACCCACCACTGGCTGACTGAATGACCAGTTAACAGGCAGCAATCTAACTCCTCCCTTCAGTCCCTGGCAAAGCTCTGTCTTAAAATGAAATTAAAAAAAAAAAAAAACAAAACAACCAAACAAACAGCTGTAAAGGTTGTACATTTTTTATTGGAGGGCAGGTGTGCATGAAGCAATGGTGGTTCCTAGCTGGTGCAACTGCAATGGCTGCAAAGAATGAAGAAAAAGCAGTTAAGGCCACTGAATGCTACTCTGCCCACACTATGGGCACCTCCTCATATTTTGGAAGAGCAGTACGACAGGGGCAGTTGTAAGACAAAGTCAGTGATGTCAAACACTATCCCCCCATTTCTGCAGGCTGTGTTGTGAAGAGGCCTTTGCTCAGTAAAAATAGCCAAGGAGTCTCTATTCACATTCACCAAACAGGTCCTCCTCTGTCCCTGCAGAAAAGTGCCCCAACTGATAACTATTATTACTTGCTAGAGAACCAGAAAAATTCTACTACAATATTAGTAAGAAACAATTGAAAAAGTTTAGTTCTTGATTTAGTGGTTGTTTTGAATCACATCCTCAAGGGCCCTCCAGAGTCTTGGTCTGCTTTTGTTGATGCACTGTGGTGATATATTGGGCTCCTCTTGGAGTATTGGAAGTAGCGTCACACACATGCACTCTGCAAAAACTCTGAAGCTGCCAACTACCAAAATTTAGTAGTCAAGCATGGACGAAGCAGTGTATTTCTAAAGATACATTAATTTTTCATCTAAGTCCTAGATTTTAAACACTTCCATTTTGATCAGCCATAACTAGGCTATTTGATTACAGTAACTTAATAACCTTTGAAATCCTCTTCTGCAAAAACTCTCATAGCTTAAAAGTGATTTTGTATTTCCATTAAATGCCAAATTGCAGCTTCTTAAACTGCTTAATCGGTTTCTAATCAATTTAGCTCTTGTTCCTGAAGCAGCCTGTCAGTGCTGAAATTAGAATTAAAAATCACAGGATAATTGAGGCTGGCACAGATTTTGGGAGGTCTGCATCCCAGCTTTCTGCTTTATATAGCCATCATATCAGATGAGGTTGCTCAGGGCTTTATCCAGCCTGGTCTTGAAAACCAAAAAGGATGGAGACAGCACAACCTCTCTGGGTCCCTCTCAACTGCTTTATTGTCCTCATTGGGAAAAGTTTTTCATTATGTCAAGTCAGAAAAGAAGTTCATATTCTTGTTTATTTCAGCAGGACTTTCTGTCTTCTGTTTTCTCATTTCAAACTATGGACCTGATGAAGAAATCATGTGGTGACATTCTGTGTTATGCTGGAGGTCAGATTAGAATAAATGAAATAATCCCCTGTGGCCTTGAATATCTGGATATCTTTCCCAGTGACTCTTAAAACAGAAAAAAACATTCCATCCACTGAAAATCCAAACAAACCAGAATTACTCTCAATTTAATGCTGCAGTGAGGAAGAAAAAAAAACCTAGGGCAACTGAATTTGTCTGGGAATCAGGGCCTGAAGGGAGCACAGCTGTAAAGAGTTGCTTGCTTTCTTATCTCCCTTTTTTTGACGCTGCCCAAACACATATGGTGAAACCTGACAACTGCAGTTCACCAAAACCTGCAGCTGTCCCAAGGATCTACTACTTCCCGCTCCAAATGATTTCTTCAGCCTGTTTACCAAAAAGCACAGTGACAAAAAAAAAGAAGGGGTGCACTTTTGAGGCTATAGAGTATTTAAGTTGTCCATATAAGCCTGAAAATATATCCCTTGAAAGTGTTTAAATAGTGAGACTACTAGGTACCTAGAAGAGCAACTAGTATTTACTGAAGAAAAAGAGTTTACTCTAAAGCTAAATAAAACTCCAGCTACAAAAATTCATGCTGGGGACTAATATGGATAGCTTCACCAGAGTGGCCTGAGCAGGCATAAAGAGTGAAGTCTCCCCCATTCTGTTCCTGCATTCCCACTCAGTGAGGGCTGAGACAGGTCAGGGTGTATCTGTGGTTACATACAGAACTTGTTTCCAGAGCTGTCAGTCTCTTACATGCCTTAAATCCACTTAAAATGGATAAAGGAAATTCAGAATAATGGAAATAAGAACAAGGACATAATAATGTCTAAAATCCTCTAGAGGCTGTGAGGCCATTTTACAAAGACAGTCCTTAAAGCTTTGCTATACAAAGAAGTGGTCCTAATATTCAGCACCCGTTTTTGTCAAGTGTACAAAATTCTTGACAGCTCCTCTGTTCCATACCAGCTCCCTTTTCTCCTGCCAGCCAGTTTAGTATTAGTAGGAGAGTGGCTGGAGGAAGAGGCTCTTTACCAGCAAATGA
The DNA here is from genome assembly GCF_047716275.1 of Strix uralensis. Lineage (NCBI taxonomy): Eukaryota > Metazoa > Chordata > Aves > Strigiformes > Strigidae > Strix > Strix uralensis. Next base: position 20,186,799 of record NC_134012.1, on the reverse strand, counting down.
ATAGACCAGAATGACTAGAGAAAGCAGAGAGGAAATAGCACCAGACCACAGGAAGTACAGAGACTAGTAAGTGGCCAGAGATCATCATGCCAATGTAAACACTGACAGGGTTAACTGTAATATCCATAACAATTTATAACTCAACTGCATTTGTGGGTTTTTTTTAAACCACAGAGGAGCAACAATAACAACACACAAAGTCCACCAAGCCTGGCTATTCCTATCCTAAAATTATTTTCCTTGAAAGTAGCTCCTCAATGAAAGCTGTGCTTAAATCAGAGTTCTTGAAATTCCTTTTTAGATAGTTTGCAAGAGATATGTCAAATGAAATAGAACAAGTTTAATAGGATTAAGCTGAGAAAAATGTGTTCAGGTTTCTGTGGACAGCTCCTATGAATCCCCCTCTGGATCTCTTTACCGAACTCATTTGCTAATGGAAAGGTCAGCCCAAATCCCATCCACTGGACATACACTTTTTTCAGAACAATTCTCTGCAGACCATATGCTACAAAGATTCAAAGCAATAAATGAATCTCTAAGTTACAGACACTCAATGCTTTAGAACTGTTGTACTATTAGTAAGGACATATCTAAGCCTGTTTTGTTTTCACATCTGGGTATATCTTTCAAAATTTATTTCAACTGGTTTGAACAATGAACAATCATCATTTCCACCATCATCAATTTCTCTGAATGAAAACAAAGGTTTGCATCAATACTAAGCCTGTGGTGCATCTAACCAAAGGCTGCTGCAGAACAGGTAGGAACAAACAGTACCCAACACTGTAACAAAGCTTCTCTCTCTGATCAATTGTGGAAAGCAAAACATGTAACAATATACATGCCAAGTCATTGCATTTCATTCAACAGCTTTATAAGCAGTACTCAGACAGGCTGGCAGGTCGTATCATCTCCATTTTACAGGTAGGAGATTGATGTGCAAATAAATCGGAAAGATTCCCTTGAAAGAAAAGTAACTTACTTAGGAACAGACTCAAACTTCTTTGACTGTTCTGGGTGCTTAAGTAGGGACTTGCTGAAAGAAGAGGTACCTAGAATGCCAGATTCAATTCAGTGTGCACCTGTTTCTGAATTGTAAGATCTAAGGCCTCCCAAGCAATTTTACCAACAGTTTCATACCACAAATTGGTGAATCAAGAAGACAGGAAGCGTGTGGCTGGCCACTATAGTATGCGCAACAAAGGGTCAAGAGGAGGGGAGAATGGAATACAGATGCTAGTGCTGCTCTGTGGAATAATGCTCCAAATTGTATCTATAAAATCTCTTTATGGGACTGTCCAGTCATGTCTGTCTGTAATACAAGCGTGGTGCAGTCTACCACTCCATGAAAGCTCAAGCAGACTTCTCCCCTTCCTTTGTGACAATTCATAGTGAGATAAAGATTTTTCACAGATGTCAAGCATTCCTGTTCTGAGTATCAAGAGTCCAGACCCATTCTAGAGACCACAGGTCTTTCTCCTTCCTCAACTGCTTCAGATTTAATTTAATCTATGACAGCAGAAGCTGCTGGGAGGAGAAAAATAGTAGATTGAGGGTGTTTACTGATTTCATTCTTAGGCTTACAATAGGTAAGCCTTCAGAATGAAAGTTTCTCCAGTTGTATCTTACTACAAACATAAGGCGGGAGTATCTAGAGCTGAAAGATTGTTTTATTTGTTGGTTCAGTAAGGCCCATCAGCATGCCAGTGTATTACCTGTTACCTGCTCCCCATGCTTACACACAGACCACATTTTCTGCATATGCAAACTGCAAGAGCAGAATAATATTGGAATACGCCACGATGGAAACTTGGTATAATAAAAGCCTGCAGAAATACCAATGAAAGCAAAAATCACATACTTCACTGCACCTTCAACCCACCTTCAATTCCAAAAATCATTCACCCTGAAGAAATATAAACCAAGAAATGCTTGAGAAATCAAACCCATTTTTCACTACACAAAGTATGTGGTACTGCTTCCTTTGAAATCCTCCCTCTTCTTGCTGTGCTGGTGAAGTTCAGATTAAAAGCAATGCTCTCTCCCAGCTCAAGAAAATTAACTCTATCCCAGCCAAAACCAGGACATATAGTTATTGCCTTCTTTCTACCTATCAGTCTAGAACAGAAAAGTGATAGGAACTGGGAAACAAACCACAAGTTTGTCCAGAGAAATCACTGTCAAGGCCAAGAATAAGGTATTTCAAAGGTCAGGAAATACTGGTTGACACATCCTCTTGATGTATTGTCTACCAGTTAGCTGCAGGCCCTAGCTGCATATAAACTGCAAAATATTTGGCTGAACTAATTTTAACACATGAGCATTCTTCTTGTTTGTTACTCATCTGGGCCAAGTACTTACATGTAACACCTCACACTTCTTACAGCAAGCTTCCAGCTTTCCCACTTGTAAGAAATGAATCGGGACTCATTAACTAAACTGCTAAAAATTACGTAAGTACACTGACATCTCTAAGTTATAACATCCTGTCTTTTATTACCTGCAGCCACAGGTCATAAAGAGTTAGGCTGTCTACACTACACAATGCACTCTTCTGCCAAGTCCTCCTCATCCAGAGGGAACTATTCCAGCAAAGATACTTCCACCTACTTGCTACAGTCTTCAGGAGAACTAACTATAGTATTATAAAAGGAAAATTGTGCTGCCCTTAACAGCTTTCTCACGTGGGCTGTCTGATTAAACCATAACAAAGCTTGTTAGTTATATATACTCTTAGAAATAGTAATTTGGAGAATAATTCACTTCCCAATTTGTCAGTTTTGGATAGGAAGTCAAGAGAGGGTGGGAGGGCAGAGTTCGCTGCATTCCTAACTGTCCACTGCCTTGTACTGCACATGGCTGTACACACTTAGAAGGGAGGATACAACTCTAATTAGGCTTTGCTTTCCATCCATTCTGTATCTGCTTAAGTGGCCAGGCAAAATGCAAAGCAATGAAAACTTGATTAGCTTTCAGAAAGCTACTAATGCAATGATGACCACCCTTAGTGATTAACCTGAGAGGCTTACCAGGAACAAATGGCTAGAATTAAAACATTTTAGGCTAACAAACCCCACCATATATAGCAGCCACAGTTAGCACTTCATACATTTCACACTATTCCTGCAAGACACCCTACTCCTCCCCACCTGCTATTCAAAGGCTTGAATTTCACAATCTCTAAAAATGAGGGTGGGAAAAAAACATGCTTAATATGCAGAATGAAAGGCAGTTTATACTTTAGGAATTCTTCTTCACACTTACCTACACTTGTAGGAAATATATTCTCGTTGTTGATTTGCACCTCGATCCAGTCCATGAGAAGATTCATATACTGGGGTGCTGGCAATGCTGTAGGCTTCTTGTACTTCATGTCATCCTGCCACCGGTACTCATATTTAGGGCCTCCAGACATCACTGGGCAGGTCCTCTCTGTGCAGAACTCACAGATAGTTCCATAAATGAGGTTGATCCTATTGAAGAAGTCAACAACATGGACAGCCACCCAGTCATTTTGGTCTTCTCCACTGGGCAACTGCACAGCCGCTTTCAAGTCTACGCCTGAGTTCAGAGAGGCCTGTGCTCGTTTGTGAAGTTCAAACCTCTGGGTTCCAGGTTCAAACTTGCGTTTTGGGCGGAAAGTCTTATCTTTATTAAAGACTTGCTTGAGTGCTATGGACATGTCTGCTAATCTTCTGCTCTGAAGTGGCTGGCAGAAAAGCACGGCTGAGATTTAATGAAGGTATCTGAAAACAGTTGCTCCCTATCACAGGTCCTCCAGGTCCTGCTCTTTTTCTCAGAGAAGCTTGTATCAACTTCAGAGTAGCCTATTAGCTCTTCCTCTTGAAAGCCTTCCCGAAAGGCTTCATGTCCCTAAGGATATGAAAACAATATACATTAGTGGTAAGCTCAAATCTGGCCCTGTCTGTTACTGTTTTACCATCATTTTCTAGTAATTATGAGCTGAAAAATACATAACAAGATAGCCTTAAAAACCGTCCAACTCCTAACCTGCTGAACATTTGAAAGAAAAAAGCAAGTGTCATTTTTTAAGGTATTAAGGAAATAACTTCTCTGTCCTTTTTAACTATTTACCCAAATAGAGGCTCTTAGGTTATCATAAAATGGGAATTCAATAAATCTTGTATAATCTTCCCATCTTTAGATCATTTTTAAACCAACCTTTTAATTTTGCTGCATTTTTACAGTGAGCGCATACCATACATAATGTGTATATAAATTCAGTAGACAGAACACTATGTGACAATTTATAAGTCTTACCTAACTGCTCCTGAAGTGACCAGTGGTGCCCCTAAGCATTCACCATAGCTTCAGTGCTCTTCTCTGTAGGCAAAAAATCCCCAACCAAGATTTTTACATATTTGTTCTCTATTTTTAATTAACAAGATACTTGTTTTTGCAAACCTCACAGAACCTAGTTAGAGTGAAACCAACAGTATTGCACAGAAGTAATTCCTGTTTCCCACAGAACTGTACAGAGACTGTGATTTTTCTTGACCCACTTTCAGGAATTCAGTAGTGGTCTTAATTTTCTATTGGACTGTGTAGAATGATTAGAAAGCAACAGTGAAGCTGCCACTTTCCTTATAGCTCTATTCATCTTCTCCACAAGGGAATGCTTGGCATTGCCGTTCTTACAAAAGGAAGAGCATAGACATAGAGTTGTTCCATCTAACCTGCTGTGGCAACAAAGAATGTTTTTTTAACAGCCAGTCTGACTGAAAAAATAAATTACTGCATTAGAGACTTGTTTATTCTTATACATATATGTGGAAAAGTATTATAATCAGTAAATGGAGGCAATTAGTAGGTGATAGGATAGATAGGGGCTATCTCAATCAGACTTGTTTTAATACTGAAGGTTTTATGATTAAAGACAGAGAGCAAACATTTCATGCTGTGCATTATTTAGATTAAATAACACAATATGTTTTAAATTTGCACAGCACTACAAAAACCCTAACCTATCAACGGCTGATGAATTCTCATCATGGGATAATGTATGCTCCACTGTTCCCCATAACAGAAATCATGCCCATGAAAACTTTACTAGGTTGTGTATGGAAAGCACTGAATTCTTGCAAAGACAGTTGCACAAAGCTTTGCTGAGGGACAGAAATGAAGAGAAAAAGGTGCTTCTTTTTTTCTGAAGCACCACAAGAAAGCAACGCATACCTAAGCAAAGAGAAATGTGGTGCCATAAAAAAATCCTCTCCCAAATAGCTGAAAGATTAGCATCCCAGCCAATTTGCCACCAAGCAGCAGGTAAACAAAACCAGCAGAAAACTGCTTGGTTTTTGTTCTGATGGCATGATGGACGGATACTCCAATCATGAGTTTATAAACATTCTTTCCATGCCAGCAAAATGTGAGAAGTTCAGAGATGAACTCCAGGGAGACTGTCGTCATATCTGACATGCCCCTTGGAGTAATGTTCAAACACAGAGATCCTCAATGTTCAAATCCAGAGATCCTGAAACCTGACAAAGGTCAGGGAAAGAAGACTTTAAACAAAACTAGCCTTTGAACAATTTAGTTAAGTGTCATTGGCAGGAAATGAAGGCACTTTAAAGAGACAACTTTGCCTTACAGCTTGTTGTTTGTTACTAAGAGCCATAACCCCCAGCTCTCAAATGCTCTGTGGCAGTCAGCTGTTTATGTAAAAGCCTGTCAAAGAATAGGTGAGTACTGCTGCACAGACTGAGCTTGTGACTAACACACTTTGAGATGGCGTGGAGCCAATGTCCCAGTTTGCAATAAGGATGTTAGATCCAGAGCTTTACAGTTAAACAGCTTTTTCCCACTTTATACCTGGTGCTCTTATGTAGCTACTTTGACTCCCTTCCCCACCTGTAAATATTCACCAGAACATGCAAGGAGTTTTTATTTAACACAACAAGCTGAGCACCAAATAAAACTCATTTTCAGAAGACACATTTTGAAGCACAGTACTCACTGGTGTTAAACTTTTTCCAACACCATATTTCATAAGCTATTTTCTGCTGAATAGGCAAACATAATTAACCATATTAAATACATACTCTTTCCCACTCCTCTCCATACATTAAGTCTACCTAAAACTAATTCATACAGAATAAAAGCAACCAAAACATTCAGCAAACAACTCATTCTCGCAAGTCTTCTGTGTACCAGGAGTCACATGTTGAAATGTCTGTGGAAGCACACATACATCGTGGTCAAATTCAACCCAAAGACTAATCCAAAACATTACTCTACTACACATCCACATGAAACTGTTCTTTAACCCATCAAAACAGAATCAGAACTAACAAGAATTTCCTATACCTTTCCTGTCTGGAGAATCTTCTATTCAGCATCTTGCAATAAAATCTAATGCTTTTCCTCTTTCATCTTTCTATCACTTTACACAAAACCACACACTACCTTTGCAAAGCTGGACTGCAGAATTCAAATTCACTGTTTAACTTCTCTTAGAGACATAGGTCTGTTAGATGATTTTTTTTCTTTCTCTTAAAAGGTGACCAAAGACTGTGCAAATCCAGGGTATGGATAAACTTAGTTTCTCATGCATTTCCACGTGCAAGAACACAAAACAGAAAAGTGTATAACCTGGATTTCACAGAAATACTGTGTCGAATCAGCCCTCCGAAATATTTTTTTTGCATGCTGCTTCCTGAGTGTACTTGCTATCTAATTAACCCTTGTCTTCACTCAAATGGTAATAGAAAAGAACGAAGAAAGAAACTAGAATTCTGAGACTCACCCCCTCACTGCTGAAACTGGCTGCTTTCCTGGAGGTTACGCAGCTGCCCTTACTCCCACCACTCAAGCAACCAGCTCAGTTAGGCTTTTCTAACAGTTACAAACAGCACCACAATTACTTCCCTGAAATAAAGCAGCTTTCACTTTACTCACAAGAGGCAAAAGAACAGGCTCACCTGATTTTCAGCAGAGATTAAACACAGACACTTTAGGTTTGGATTTTTCAGAGGCTGAAGCTAATGGGAAAGCTCTAGCCCAAGTCTGTGGGCTCTAAAAGCATCTTTACTGCTTAGGCAATAAAGTGGCAGTGGTTAATGGTAGGATGGCCACTCCTCTGCTTTGGACTGAATCACTAAGCCACTGCAGGAACTCATTCACCATTAGAATTCCAACATGTTGCTGCACTGTGTTTGAATCAACAATCAGTGATGAGAGGTTTGTCATTCCACCCCAGATCACATACTGTCAATTAAAACTCTGTAGTGTTGGACTTGGAAAGCAAAGCTATTGCTTCAAAATCACATAGCATTAGCAAAAGGAAAACTTACCAGATAACCTCAACAACAAATGGTGAGCAAAACCTGATTTTTAAAGCACTGAGAATGTAACTTGGCTTGCTGGCCACCACTTTCACTTTCATGACAATTTTCACTTGATGATAATGAGAAACATTCCCAGTTTCATTATCACAACTGGTCTTGGGAGAGTTACTTCAGAGATGAAACACTATGAACAGTGTTGTGGTATTGGTTAGATTGGATCATAACTCCTTGAAATCTGTGGTACAGTAGCACCCACCCTCCTTCCACATAAAATTAAATTTTACTATTGCTAACAGGTATTTTGCAGTCTCCTCTCATATCATAGTAATGCCTGCAGAACTGCTCCTGACTTATACCTGTGCCAAAGCTGATAGAATCTGGCTTCTGATCCTTTATGACAGGTCCTAACTATACAACGGGGCATAAAGAATGATGTTGTGGCTCATGGTGTTTGGGTTCTGAATGTTCTGAATGCTCTTCTGAACTTAGTGCTTAATATATGTCTGTCCTGGTGTGAGCAGCTCAGACAGATAACTCCTTCCAACACTTCAGCTTCTCTTCTTTCTTTTCAGGGCAATGTATTTCTGAAGATGTGTGACAGTCACCAACAGCTTTTTCTGAGTGACTGTTCCATGGCATGAATAATGCAGTTGGGTGAATTCCCTTGCTGGCAGAGCCATGACTGAGAATGGTAACCGCAGATTTGGAGATGATCTCAGAACAGAGAACCAGACTCTCACAAGTTTCATCCATGGCGTCAGCACCACAGTAATCAATGTTGTCCCCAGCTTTATGTAGAAACATGCACATACAGAGAGACTCAGTCTAAATATCAGGTATACCAAGTCAACATATGGAAATAATAAACCAGTCCTACCCATGCAGATACCACTAAAAAAACACCCACAACAAACCACATGCTGTGATCACCATCATGTCTGAGTCACTGCTGAGTTAAAAACATACTGTATCATTTCGTCATATACCTTCTATTAAATCACAGGTAATAAGACTGTTAAATGACACACACATGGCTTATAAACACACATCTTTCATCACAGCACTCTACTGAGCATTACGCAAACTCTAGAAGGCTGCTGGAAAAGTAGCTGGTATCATTTCCTTTTTATTAATCAAGAAAGTAAGGAGACATGACTTCTCCAGCATCAAACCCACAGTAAGCCGTCTATCCCGCAATACATTGTCTGAAAAACAACTCAGCATCAGCTGATTTTCACATTTTTCTTTCCAAAATATTACTCTCCATTTTGAGCACTTGCATAGTCTGATCCAAAGACAGCTGAAGCCTGCAGGAAAGCACACATTTGATCCAAATCTCGTTAAGGTCCAACCTTCTGTGGACTTCTCATGTTTGGCTTCGTACTTCACTATCCATACAAGGGGCCATTTCACTATGGCTATATCAGATAACTGGGGCAGCAAACACATTATTTGGAGGCACATACATAGAACCATGCTCCTTTCTGACTGAGCAAACGTACACTGTTTCTATTTCCAGGCTCTTGTTTGAGAGCCAGAATTGTATTATACAATGAACAGCTTCTCTGTTTAACACTCTGAAGTACAAAGAATTATCCAACAAGGAAAGGCCTGTCCTGAAATCTGAAAACAGCTTTCCTATTTACAAAGTAAAAATCAGCCAAGTGAGTAGGAACAATAATATTACATATATCTTATTTACATACTCAAATTTATGCAGTTCAGCTAAGTTTTATCTGAAATCACAAGGAAAAAAAAAGTTGTACAATTATTTGTATTCATAGTGAAAACTTCATGATATGAGAAGATATTCTTCATGGGCAAAAAAACCCTCCCCTTAATAACCTATTATGTACAAAAGGAGATTAAGATTTGCCTTATGGTTGTGCCAGAGTTGAAAGAGAAAGGAAAAAGGATCAAACCAAGAGAATATGTCTCTTAAAAGCAGCATATACAAACACAGGAACCAGGTTCTGAGGGTCAGTGTATCTTTTCCTACATTCCATCCTATCCTCCACAATCTTGCAAGTTCCATAAAGACTAGGCTCCCAGAATTAAGGGTGTCTGATTCCTACTGTAAGACTTAGAAGAAGTATCCACAATGTCTTAGTTTCCCAGGTGCTGCCTTGGATGGCTTCTCCATGGCTTCTACAGTGGAAGTTTTCAGGTAAAACCATCACTATTAAGGACAACAATGTCCTGTTGCAGCCTTTGTCCATGGTTTCTGTTTTATTTATGTGAATCCTAGAACATGTCAATTAATACACAAATTAACAATAGTAAATGGTAGGATCCAGTGAAAGGAAGCCTACTGATGCTTCAGGACAAGAATTTTCTTCTGTTTATTGTAGAAGTCCCAGAAACTTTAGGAAAAAAAAAAAAAAAAAGAGAGAATTTGGCTTAAAGTCTTTCCCAAGAAAGGATTCCTGAGGTTTCTCCAAGTTCTTCCTTTTCCTATACAGGTACTAGGATTACCTTACACTAATCCATATGTGATAACCACAGTACCAACACTGCAGCCTCAAGGTACTCAGGTGAAAAGCACTGACTGGAAAGAAGCCTTCCCACAGTGAGAAACACTTCCCACATATAGCAACATCCATTCATTTGACATGCAATTACTAGCCTTTGTTCTGTCTGTGCATGGGAAAAAAAAAGCAGCAAGTGATTTCATGAAACTAATAAAAGCCACAGTTGTGTAAGGTCACAGAAAATAGCATAAATAGTATTTTCATAATCAAAATATCAAGACTCAAAGCAGTAAATATAAATGACCTTTGATTCTTTTCTTGTTTAGACTAATAACCACTCCACCCCATTTCTAATGTAAAAGATTGGAAAGGGACAGCAAAATACAATGGGTAACTGTCTATAAAACTGGGTGCTTTAAAAATGAATGCAGTTATGTAACATGTGACAAACAATAACTAAATTGGATCAGCTCCTGTCTGAAAATCTCTAAGCTCTGCTAATATTACAGCAACATTTGACAAAGGGAATAAAATGATGCTTTATGATTCTGCCAAAATACAGAGATTTTTGTAGGGATAAAATTGAAAAATAATAAATAGCTAAAGAGCAGGATTGGTCCCTCTGATGTGACTGAGCAGCAATGGCTTGGGCAGGCATCTGTGGATAAAACATGAAGTTTGCAGTCCTTTTTAGACAAATGCCATTAATCATATTATCACCATACTCGTCATGAGCATGTTTCAGAGGTGATTTTGGGTAGAACTGTTGCATTTTAGTATCCCCATGCTTTATTGACAACCATTTAATTCCACTTCTTTCAACAAATCTCCCTTCTATAGAGACTACAAAAAGAAGTTTCCCTTTCCTTTTAGGAAAATTGTACAAAGCAACTAGAAGTGGACTTAAACAACAGACATTTCTATGATGAAGTACATGAGCTGTCTGACAACAGGAGAATGAGATAAGACTGCTCAAATCTTAGGTGATAAGTGCTGTTTATTAACCCAAATGAATCATGCTTTTCACCATGAGGATAGATACGTTTTAACAGAGGACTCACCTCTCAACTAGTATCACTCTAATGCCTTTTACAGGCGTTAAATATAATTACATGTCATCTGAAGTTCTGGAAAGGTACACAGATCACTATGAAGATAACTGAGCATACCCTGGCACGCACTTCTTCACTGCAAGTTTATATTTTAACAGTATCCATGGCAATCCAGTCAGGAACAGGGCCTTCCTGTAGCATACAGGTTAAGGTCAACTGAAATAGGCATCTCTCAGAACCACAGTAAAGAAACTGCAAAAATTGCATGGTTTAGATTACACTGAAGTTCAGCCTCTGTTCCTCTGTCATACAGGAACTTAAGGTCTTGACCCTCTACAGATGGATAGTCATGCAGGGGCATGTATGGCTACATTTTTTTTTCTGAAAAGTCAGTCCTGCTTCACCTTCTCCCCTTTCATGTTTCTGCCTTCTTGCCACCTCCCCTATGATACTTGGCCCAGCTGGTTATATATCCCCTTGAAAGGACCTCTATGAGACTAAGACCTAAATTGCAATAATTAAACAACAAACCAATTTTTCATCCCAATCAATTTATTTGATCCCTTGCCTGGACACACAGCACAGGAAAGAGGACAGCATAAGGAAAAGTCTGTGTGGAAGGCAGAGAATGAGACAGATAGATAGGAAACCTGTGGGAGTGCTTTTTCAGCCATGGCCACTTTAGTGAATTGCAGTGTTTGCCATGATCGTTTCAGACCTCCCAGATTTTTACAGCACGTGGGGAACTCGCTTTAGCTCAGGCAATTACCAAGGCTGAAGTCTGACAGAGTGACAGATCACAGTGAAGCATGCAATTCTGATAGTCCCTTAGAACGACTTTTTTTATTACACACCCAGGCTCTCCCAGTTCTCTCCCCGCCTCACAGGCTTTTACTGGTCTGAGCTGTGGCTATCACATGTACAAGCAGTCACTAAACCACATTCTCTGTAAGTACACAAACAGCCTCTGCTTTCAGTTATCTAGCCCTCGCAACCGGCTATGTCCTTCCACCACTAATAAAGCAAAGCCTCTAGGAGTGCACATGCCTTGTTTCCACAGCTGCTGTTACAATCATTGCTCTTGTAAACAGTTACCATACAGGTGGATTGGACGCTTAGGCTAGCTTGCTGCAGCAGGAGCAGCAATAGAACAGCTCACTAACCCTGCTCCTGTCAAAATCTTGCTGTTTCTGAGGATGGAGTCCTCACCACAACAGTGTATGGTTGTTACACTTTTGTAGCATGCTTACTGCATCATCTGCTGCAACAGAGAACTGTTAGCTTTCATTTCTTTAAAAACAATATACAGAGGACAGGTGAAAGGAGTAAGAAAATTTTAAGTCTTGAAGAAGAAGACAAGCTACAAACTAAATTACATGGTCATTCTCCATGATAATACACATTTTTGTCCTCCAGCTTGTTTCATTTCTGACTCTACCCTGTTTCTAAAGATTAAATTTTGACTATGCTGCAGTCAGTGGGAGCTCTGATACTTCCTTCAACAGAGCTAAAATTTTACTTTTACACTCTGAGCACCCTCCTTTGACAAGACAGTAAGAACTCCTTATTAAACTACAGTTCATCTTCACAAATCTCTTTGTTCAGTTTAATTCGCTCCTAAATCTACATTCTGGCTTTTAAAAGCACAGGCACAATTGAGTAGAGAGTGAGAGAGTTAAAATATGATTTACTGCTCACTCCTACACTCTGGGAACATCTACACAATTCCCATACAAAAACTAAATCTACTGAAGTCTGTTGAAAAAATACCAGTCAAGTCATGTGAGTGATAGGGAACAGCAAAACGTGCACACAGAAAAGTATGGTCTCAGACCTCCTGTCAGGGCCTTACTCTTCTCCTTTGTGAGCAGATCAACCAGAGGGCAGGTCTTTCTGTACAAGGCAATATAGTGGCCTATCTGCTAGAAACCAGCAGTTTATCTCCTAGAACTTCAGCCACCCTACTCTACATGCAGAGGCCAAACTCAGTTTTATTCTTGGTCTAAATCTCAGCTTTAGGAAACCATGTATGTGTTCTGCTTTAAGAAAAAAGTCTAAATCGTATGTTTCATCTCAGTGACATTTCAATTAAAGCCATTCACTTTCTTGTCCAGGGAAAGCATGCAAAGAAACAGAGATACAAATGCAGAGTCATGTTATGTGCACTATGCTGGCAGAGACAAATAACTAACACTCCATGGACAAAACAGGAATTACTGCAAGCATAGATGCTGAAAACGAGATGTAAAAAGGTCAGCTGACATCTATTCAGATCCATCAGCCTTAGTCTGACTTCTCCCACCAAAGCTCAAGTTAATGTGGGGAGGGCGGACAGGGGAGAGGCAGGTTGCTGACACAGTGCCTCAGCAACAGTCCTAAGAATCTCAGGATTTCAGAGATGTTTTTCAAAGCAAAGATGTGCAAGGAGGTTATGACATCAACTGGTGTGCTGCACCCTTTCTAACAAACACGTAATTCTCAACATGGGCATGGTGATTTTCAGTTACAAAAAATTACCCTTAACTCCATGATGCTGAGAGACTAAATTTGTCTAAAATCATGTGTGAGTCAGTAACTGAGGTCAAGCCTGACCTATGCAGCCCCTCAAATTGACTGCCAATAACTCAAAACTGAGTGGTATTGCTGTAGGCACTAAACACTCCAGTAGGAGGACAGTGAAGTCAGTATTAATAAAGGGGAAATAGGATTTATTTGTCTTTATAAAGCAGGGCTGATCAAGACAAGGCAAAATGCATAGTTCTCTACAAATGGAGAAATATGGAAAAAAACCACAACCGTTTAATTGCTAATCTTTCAGTTATTTATATCACAAATCTAAAACTTCGTCCTGAAATGGAAGCCCAGCAGCTGTAGGACTCAATCCATTGACTTTAAACAACAGCTCTGCATGGTTATCAGAAAAGCTAAAGTGTATGAAACCACAGAAGAAATCTTTGCTTCCTATGGTTCGGATCTAAGTGCTCAATATGCAACTTGGCAAGTCATACTGTGCTTCAACAGCATGCAGTCACAAGGCATAGCCTTTGCAGTTGGTGTTGGGGTCATAAGTGTCTACTTGTGTGATCTGTGCTTTCAAAATTCAGAAAAATAAATCATCCACTGTGTTTTTCTATATTGGTCTTAACTTGCAGGACTAAACTGACTTGATGGCTGAAGAGATTTTTCTCCAGGTAACTATTCTGATCAGCACCCTGCAACTTTATCATGTTCAACGTTACCATTTGGCCAAAATGACCTACTATTACGCACAGGGGCGGAAACAGAGAATCTGCTAAATATATGCACCCCCCTATAAACCAGGCTAGAAACAGAATACCTAGGGTGAGGTAATCATCCACACTCCAGAGTTCTAGATGAGCAGTCTTGCAGGACTCACTTGGAGGAAAAAACCCAGTGTTTTCTTTGCCATCTGTGATACCTGAAATATAATGAAAGCAAGGAAATTAAGTCAGAGACATCAAACACTTGATACTGGAAAGAACACTGAGGATAGTAACTACCTCCTCCAAGGACAGCCAGCCTCCTCTCCGATTCATGACACAACCATTGCTGTAACCAGGATTGTTCCCCTGAGATGTGTATAGGACAGAAAAAAATGTGCTGTCCTTCAATGCAGTTTAGCAGATAGTAAGTGGCCAGGACCATATTTACTAGATAGCTCTGCACAGACCATAATACACCAGCACTAGAGGAGCAATGCGCTAGCAGTACACTGTGGGGAACAACTGTGGAATTGCCTTCCTCCCCCTACACACCAAAGAATAGCTTTCCAGTTTATGATTCTACTTTAACTTTCTAGTGAACTAAACTACTTTCAAAGCCTTTTCCACATACTGCTTAACCCATACTGTGCTTCAGAAGGCATTTAACACAGCAAACAAAACTTACCTCACAAACTGATCTGGAAGGAAGGTTTGCGTGGTTTTTAATTAGTCCCTGTGGTAAGCACTTTATAGGCAAAAGTGCAGTATTTGATTACTCTTTACGGTTTGTGGTCAAAGCAACTCTCATCCAGCACTAGCTCTGAAATCAGGTTTTTGTGTTCCCCTAAACCATTCTGCACTATGTAGTACTCTGCTTCTAATCATGCACAAAAACATTTACTGTGACAGAGCTATAGGACCAAGCTCTTAACAGGTCTAAAAAGAGGAAAACTCCCTTCACTGCAAGCTAAGAATCTGGCTTTTCAAATCAAGTTGCCAACAACTGTGACCAGTAAATACCCAATACTACAGAAATAAGGGAACAAAAATCATTATTCATAGAGCATGCAAAAATGACCAGCAGAGAGGGTTAAGATTGGTTCTTTCCTGACCATTATAGCAAGCAGTTTACTCTGAAGCAAAAATTGAGTACCTCTTGTGGTCTGTGCAGACATAGCTGCCAGTAAATGGGGAAAGCACAGCTGACAGTCTCTGGAAGGTGCCATTTTGAAGGACTCTGCTTTGAACTAGAGTGGTTCCCCACAGCCTGGCACTGCTCAGTTTAGCTCTAACTAAAAGCCAATTGCTGATTTTAATCAAAAATTGACTGTAAAGCTGGCACAGTTTGAAGTTGGAAGTCATCAAGTTGGCTAAGCTTCCTCCTACAGAACTAGTTCATGCAGCATGTTTCCCACACCATAATTTCAGTAACTCCCCAACAATTTCTGACCAAGAAAAAAGGAAACCTGATAGCTTCCTGTTTCTACTTGTACACTTGTATGTAGCACATGCTGTGACTCAAAAGGTCTCCATCTGTCTCAGGCCCTGACCAGAGCAACACCACTACAAACTTTTATTTGCTAGTACAACTACAATGTCAGTAGGGAGGTTCTGTGGTGATGTTTCTTAATGAATCCTTGAAGCTTTAAGGCCACTTTCAATCATACATCATTCCATGGCCTCCCATCTCCTAAAGCAGAGCCGGACAGAAGAGCTTTAGAGGGAACTGCTAAAAGGCAGGACCTAAGTCCTGGCACTTTTTGCTAAGAGAGTGTAGATGCTGCGGAATTTATGTTGCAGGAGAGTCTATCTTATCAAAGACACATCCAAACCAACTGGTGGTTACAGCAGTAGAGGAATTCACAGCACCTCCAGTATATCATTAAATATATGCGTATAACCCATACACCAGTAAGATTCTTATTCACTCAAAATTAGATTTCATAAAACTCACACACTCGCATAACCCTTAAGACATCAGAAGCAGAGTAATTCTAGCAAAAAAACAAACAACCCAGAAGACCACTGAAGAGAGAAAATGGGCTTTGTGAGATCAAAAGCAGGAAAGCCTCCAAAATGTGTGAAGTCATTGGGGTAAACAAACCTGCACCATCTGGACTAGCTACACTCAGATTCTGAGTCTTCTATCTTAGTCTTTTAACAGCTCACTCCCAGTGTGAAAATCTGAATATATGGCACTTCATTATCCACTAATATTCTGCTGCTGGAAAACTGACTTAAAAGTATTCCCAGGCAGGCTGCAAGATACAATTTTTGCAGATAATTTGGAGAACCTTACATAAATGATAATTTGTACATTCAACTTAATTGTATATAACTGAAGAAAAATAACACCAAAAGAATATCCTCCCAAAACATCATTTATTGCTTGGTCTTAGCAGGTTATTAGCACCTGAGGTTTCTACCCTACCCCAGCCCTCCCCTCACTTTTGTACAGTCTTCCTTACAGGAGGCACTTGGATCAGTACCACACTTTTCACCCACTCATCCAGACTGTGGCCAAGATGCCATACCCTGGCTCACATCATAATGGAAGTGAGTATCTGTTACACTGTTGAATGTCTCCATGCCCAGGTTCTGTATCTCTTTCCCTCTGCTACTTTCTACCAGAAACACACATCCTGCAACACCCAGAAGATAATGGCGTCGAGATATTTTTCTCACTATATATTTAGCACTTCTGCTACCTGGCTTTATTGTATTTATTTTAACATTTTAATTTATCCATTAGAATTTTACAGAATCTTTAACAATACTGAGAATACTGATTATGTTCACACAAATTTTGGCACTTGTAATCTATTCCTAAATTGGCATTAAGCCCAAACAGCCTTAGACCTACTGTCCTTTAGGATGCTTTCATCATTCCGATTGCTACATAAATAAATGGTTAGGAAATTGCATTGCTACCTTGCTATTCTTTATCCCATTTCAGTCAGATCTTTTGCCACCCATGCATTCCATGCATTATGGTTTTGATCCAGCTCCAAATTATTTGAGTAAACCCAGCTGTATCATACACAATATGTGCTACTAGAGAGGCAGATGCCATCATAATTTTTGAGCCAGCAATCACCACAGATCCCAAGAGTACTCCCAAATAATAATACATCTGCTCTCTGAAAAGCATGCCACCCAGGTGACTAAGATGACTGAATCCCTATCCTAACACAGCAGGGACAGAAGTCCAAGTTTTCTTTAGAAATATGCATGAGAACCCAGGATGGCAAGCCACACAACTGAGTTTATAAGCAAGCAGTTTTCTGAGGTCTTGCAGACTCACTGTCTTGCAGACCACTACTCTGGCTCCAGCAAGATTTGAAACTTAGACTATAGATATTTCTTTAGGAACTACTGATAATACCGGAGGAGTACCAAGGTGCAAATTACTCGAGGTGTATCTGAAGATCATTACAGCAAATTGGATGGTAGTTAATAGACAGCTTTTCCCATACTGTTTCACATGCTGAAAACACACATCTCAGCCATGCTGTAAAATCAGAAAAAGATTCAGAAATGCCTTCCCTTATTGTTTCTTCTCTACAAGTCATTTCCATCCCTCCTAGTCATCTCTTTGTTCCAAAATATCCTCTTCATCTTCCTTATGCTTTTTTACTTTCTCCCCTTCTTCACTCTTCTACTTAGTGTTTCCCAGTCACATCCAGGAACTGCAACTGGCTTCAGTTTAAGTGCCAGCTGAACGGCAATTTAGAAGGCTGACAGTAAGCACCAAAGCAAAGGCTGTTGGCTACATTCTGTTTTGTCTTTATTGATTTTTCTACCCCTAGGTTCAACTATGGAAAACAATCTTGCTTCTGAAATTGTGTAGGCCCCATGCACACTGTACTATTCAAAGTCCAGTGTAATTTAGTGAAGCAGGTTACATCTACAGAGATACACAGATGTAATATGTAGCTGTTCTGCCCTAGAGATAAAACGGGCCTCCTTCACATTCCATAGATTTCCTTCAAAGCTTGTACATTTGATGTAAACTCCAGTTTTTCAAGAGACAGAACCATGGAGGTAGAATATAATCCTTAATTTCTAATACACAGGTACCTACCAACACCCGTTAAGCCAAATGACATAATATGCTGCAAAACTCCACAGAACAGTTGAATCTATGGTAGGCTGGACACATAAAACTTTTGCTTGTTGACAGAGGTCTTTGCATATACTGACTCATATTTCATCTGTGTGGCAGAGATACTGTATCCAGACTGTGAAACTGCATACTCCGTACTTGAACTGTGCCTTGCACAAAAGAGATTACAACATACGGCTGATAAAGGGTAAGGGGTAACTTTATATGCTCGCTTCTGATCTGTCACATCCCTTTGTCAATAGGACTGTTAGATTAATTGCATGGTTTATTCCAGTATCAGGCAGATGTTACAGAACAGGTTCACTGAAAAAATGCAGGAAACATTATGTGAAGCATTACGCTTCTTGTCTGCTTAAGACTTCATCATGTTTTGGTTTCTAAGACATTATCAGATGAATACAATTAGTCTAGGGTGCAGATGGTGCACTGCTGTACTACTGTTCACATGAGCATTAGAAGATGAGACTTCACTGGAACAGATTCCAAGAGTGCGGGCAGCAACCGAAACACGTAAATTGGTTCAGCTGCACTTCTGTTTGTGTGAAGGTATAATGAAGTGGACTGAGGAAAAGGGACATCTGTGGGGAATACAAGGAATCAATTTATTGTTTCAGGCCTGAAAACTAAAATAACCTCTACTGTTATCCTACTGTCTGCTTTGAGTTGAAACACTAGCATGCACACAGAAAGATCTTCAGGAATAAACTTTCAGCATAAAGACAAATTCTCATTTAAGCTATACTCACTCCAAGCAGAGAGTAAGAACAGAGGCATGTTTTGCTTCCCCAAGATGGACGTAAAAAGGAGCACAGAATAGCACAAAACTATCCTGTAAAGACTTAAATTTACCCCACAATCAGATTAACACCTTCTTAAAGTAAAGCAGCAATCTTTTTGTGAGTAAACATGTTCCCATTTAAGTTCAAATTTCAAAACCAGCTTCCATGTTAGTTTTGCAGACCGAGTATCAGTCCTTCTCTGCTATTGTACCCATACACAGTCACTTATGCTTACAGATCTGAAACAAATATCTTCTAGTAGTGCAGTACATTAGTTCCAGAGGAAAACTATAATGATGACCCTGTGGAAGATAAGTAGTAACAATCCGTTTTAACTATTTTTGTTAAAGGAAGAAGTCATCTCTGGAAGAACTAAACCTGTCAACCATGAGATGCAAAGGGATGTTAATGGACCTCCTAACTGCGAAGCTTTAAGAGCCATTTCTTCATGAGGATTTAACATTTCAGAAAATGCACTTGAAATTGCTCCTTTACATAATATTGTACTAAACCAGCCCACTAATGGTAATTCTGTCACCTTTCTGCCTAAACTGTAAAAGAGTAGTCTGGAGGGCCAGCAAAGATTTGGTCTTTCAACCTGAAAAATCATGGCAAAAATACACTTTTAGTGAATCTGATTTTTTTTGTGTGTTTCCCATAAAATGCTTTTGAAAATAAATACTGGAATTTAAGAGCCCTAGACATGTTTGAAAAATAGTTGTGACATCAGATGAAATATACTGGACCATTGTACATTCCTTACTTTAGTTTAACTAACAGAACAAGACTGACCTGTCTAAAGAGAAGCTTAGCTTTGATCACTAAAACCAGTACAGATTGTGCTGAATTTAATACTAATGCCTGATAGTGTTACTGCAGCAATATCAACACAGTGATCACGACATAATTACACCCCACAATTTACCAGTGACAGGGAAATATGACCATCACAATAATGTAATTAGCTTAATTTACAATCAGCTTTATTTACTGCATTGCTGAGCGCAAGTCTGTAGTAAGAGCAACTAATGGCCCTGCCTTAGAAATCTAATAACTACAAATAATAACTCAGCCACTCTACTTTTCTGGACTGAATGTCAGATTATATAGCATAATAAACAATCACACATATTAAATCAAATAAGTGCATGAACAGAGTACCTAACAAGCAACTCTAGCAACTCTTACCTATCAGTAGCTTATAGGGTAGGAAACCTGGAGAAGGGAGAGTAAGGCAACTGTGCCTCTGAACTGACATTGCTAAATTCTGAAAGGGCTTAGGACTAAACAAATTTTGACTGTACAGTTTAGAGGGACAAAACAATTCCAGCAAGGGAAACAATTTCATACAGAGCACAGCCTGATCACCTAAGTTATTGGTGGCTCTGGCACAGATAAATACAGTAGTCCAGCAAAAGCAAGCACAGCTGCCACTGATGTGACTGAGAACATGGCAAAAGTTAAAGCTTTCAGGTAAGCCATGTGGGTTACTGTCACAGCAAAGTACATAAACCCAGGAAATTTATTACTTCTGGGATGAGGTGTAGGGTAGTGGTAAGAAGCAGGGGGTTACAGTTAGAACCTTTGGGAAGGGAGTCATCTGTCAAATGTAGGTATTTCTGCTGTATATTTTGACACATTTGTTTCTTGACTCCCATTACAGTTAATGAAGAGAAACATATTTCTGTAACACAACTCATCTCATCCTAGACACGTAAAATACAATACATGCACCAAACTTAAAAATGCTCATCTCCCCCGATAATAAAGGCAGCCTAAGGTAATAAGCCCAAATGTGCAGTTCTTACAGTATAAGTTGGAAGCTGCAGATCCCATCCTTAACACCCCTTCATGCTCTCATCATTAGCATACCATTAGATTATGGGCAAGGTCCTCTGCCCATTTTACTTCTACTGTCTTAACGGAAGCACATAATGCTTATATGTGAAACAAGGTTTCATTAATACATCCAGGAAAAACATTGTGTGTTTCTCTGATACAAGACATTTTGAGAAATGAATTATTATTACGTAAAAATTGTAGTGGGTCTTCACGAAAAGGAGTAATAGTTCTCTGCTGAATTTTAATACAGGTAGTGTAAAGTGCCTCCCATGGCAAATGATATTGCTGCAACAGATTATGAGAACTAAGATTCTTGTACACACATGACTTAAAATCTACCGGACAATAAAAAAAAAAAAAAAAACAACCAAACCCTGACACTTTCTATCTAATCCCATTAGGGGCCTTATGGTGTTAGTGCAGCCACTGGTGTCCTCACACATACTGCACTGATACTTAAAAGTTAGCTCTTCCAGACTTCTCTTAAACACAAGGCAATTCCATTGACTCAATACATTCAGATATAAAATATAACAAAGAATTCAGAAATCTAAGCAGGTTAACCACTAACATGGCAGACAGAAAGCCCTCATGGCCTTCATTAAAGTAACTTACTTGCAAAGGTGTGTAACTCCACTGAGTGAGAATATGCTGGTGAGAACTCAGTAACAATTTTTAAGCAATACTGTTAGTAATCTATTGAACAATTCAGCCCTGCTGAAAAACACTGGAAACTAACATATCTTTCTTGCTCCTCCTTGGTAGTTCCCCAGAAACTATTCTTGATCTTACCCATCCAAAGCAAATGACTGCTAAATTCAAATGGTTTTACATGGCCTCCACCCATGTCCTTACAAATACAGTCTCCTTCCAGTCACGTTATTTTATTTTCATTGTATTGAATAGGTTGCCATGAGGCACCAGGCTCACATTAAAGGGCTGTAACCAGTTGAACAGACTCTCAAGGCTAAATCCTTTATCTAATAAATCATATGCACTCCCTATTAGCATGTGAAGCCTTCTACTACAGCATAAATTAACCCCTTACACCTGCCTTACTTTCTCTTAGAAGACCTCAAGCTATAACCATCTTTTAATCCTAACTAATTCCTAGACGAGAATAGCGTTATGCCAGAATTTGGAAAATAGAAGCTATACTAGTGATGACTGGCACAGCTCTCTCTCCAGGCCTTTATTTTTATGGTAAATTCTGTTTTATTACCATGTTAGTTTATAGTATTATGCAGAAGATAGTACCTGGAAAAGAGGATATCAGTTAATGAGATAATCAAAGCAGACTCTCATCCATCATGCTGTACAGATTTTGCAGCCTGTCTCAAAGGAAAGCATCCAGACTTGAGAATTTTGGAGACTGTCTGCAGCAAACCTACCTGTTTGAGTGGGAGGGCTGGGTTACACAGGCTTCTCTGAGCTCATGCTCCAAGTTTTACTGGTAAGAGCTGAACCATTAATAACATGATTTGCAATTTTGCCTAAAAAAGTGACCTGGCACTGGCACTTGGGTGACTGTATTTTGTAAAGCAGCACACAGCAGGACTCAGGACTGTCTAAAGCAAAAAGCAGAAGCAAAGTTCTGCTTCCCCCAAATCCCTCATAAAAGAGAGAGAAAAGCAGATATGCAGTCTGGAAGGAATGCAAAATTCCCAACGATTCTGCAAGTAAAAATTTATTTTTGCTAATTCCTCTGCTCTCAGGACACTAAGGGAGTTAAATCATGTACCCCCCATGCTATGCACTACAGAGATCAGACATATTTTTTAGTACCTCATTCTATTCTTTCCCTCCATCACCAGGGGAAGGATGCTTCAGCAGAGGGCTTTTCAGCTTAAGCAATTTTGTTGAAAGAGAGGTATCTTAAAGGTAGTGTCAAATCAAGATTTTGTTCAGGGATTACAGTGGAATGCCATTAGTATTCTACATGCTTTACATTACATTTTAGGACTCTTGTCCCCTACATTGTCCTACAGTGGAAGCACACTGCCCCTGCAATCTGCCACATTTGGTGACCCTGCAGAAACCAGTAAATTGCTAGCACAATGCACTAGAAAAAGCTGGGAGGTAAGAAGCCTACACCTGCAGGCCTGTACGACCCAAGGAGAATTTTCCTTCTTTATAATTCTTTAAAGGCCATTAATGTAATCAAGTTGTGTTTGGTGTCTTTGTCAGTACAATAAACCAAAAAGAAGAGTATAAAAGCTACTTTATTATAATAGCAAAAGACCTGTTTTTCAAACGGCCCCTCTCTCTGCTGTAAGATATAACCACAGAATTCTTACCAAAATCAATCCCACTGTCTCTTGTACAAAATATTTGTCTCCTCAAGTCCTTTGAGAACAACAGATGAAAGCAAGAAACATGAGAGCAAGTCATTTGTCCAAGGTCAATTGTCCATCACGCCAACAGAAGACCAAGGAAGAAAATCACAGCTGCCTCATTTGGAGTTGCCATCTGTTCATAAAGCTAGACTCCAAACATGTTCTTGAAGCAGACTTTGGCACCTCTGTTTAACTCATGATGTTTCAGTGAGCAGGTTCAAGCTACGTCCCAATTTCCACTGGATAACAGAGTCATCTGCATCTAACAGATTCACACTGGAAATTAAATGTCTGGACTTTCAAATGGCAGAAAAATGGGTAGCACAGACTTGACATCATCTTATTCCTCCAGTTTTTTTCTCTAGCCTACTAGGAAATTGCACTGCTCTTAAAGTCTCAATGTCATTAAACTAGAATAGGCATGGTCATAATTATTAATCTAACATGTTCAACCTGCAAGCAAAGCAGAAAATAGTAGCCATTGGAGGGGTCAGCTCAAGTTACTGGAAAAAGTATGGACATGACTCATTAGATTTTTTGGGACAGATGTAAGAGTAGAGGATGAATTTGATTTACTTTATGAGTTCACCTTTGTCTCCTGCAGGTACTCTAGTCCTTCATCTAACTGCCTGATAGTCACTTCTTCACTGTGTTGTTTCTTAGCTCTGGAAACTGTATCACTTTCCAAAGAAAGAGCAGTATTTTAGACTGAAGTTTCATAAGGTGTTGCCTAAGATTACTGTCTGAAAACAGTAAATTCTGAGGAGGAGAAAGAAAAATGGTATCAAGGGCAAATGTAGTTGACGATAGAAAATGAAAAACCTCTTGAGGTTCCAAGGCCCAGCATCTTCTCACCCATTCCTGTGCCTCTTTCCAACATAGCACATCTGTTCATCAATCTGTGATTAACAGAGAAGTTACTCATTCAACTTGGGGCACCTAGAGTAAAGGCCTCTGTATGTTTGAACTTAATCAAGTGATTTCTGTACACCTCCCCACTTGTGTGTAGGTTTGGACTCTACCACAGTGAATAGTTCTCTGGAACCAAGTCCTTTGGATCAGGTGAACAAAAGGCATCTCCTCCAAGCTGAATTATCACTATCCCATTGAAGGAAGAAGTCAGGCCTCTATTTGCTAATAATAGTTCTGGTGCTGACAACCACAACAAAATAAAGGAAAAAATATTTTAATTCAGGAAATTACTTTGTTCAAGACCCCATTAGAAATATCATGCGCTATATTTATAAAGATATTAATTATAAGGGTATATATTAGTTATAGGACATTCTTTACAAGAAATTAAACTCCTTAGAAACAGCTTACAATTTATCTCCATTGCTCAAGATCCAAATGTCTATGTGAGTATCCCATCCCACTCTCTTTACAGAGATAGAAAGACGTAAATCCTTCAGCCCAAATTCTGTCCAGAAAAAAGAATGGCAGTGCTAAGCACTCAGTGAGTGGTCGGAGTTCCCATTCCTTCTTACCCCATGCTGGGAGAGAATAGGTGCATCATATAATTATTAGTTGCTTCGTAAGCAACAGCAGTTGTCAACACCCTTCCTGTGGAGCATTTTAAATTAAGCTGCTGCATAAGCTACAGGAAAAAAACAGAAACAAACCACAAACCACTCACCAAGTTTACAAATGGACTCTCTTTGTGAATGAAATAACATCTCTACAAAGTAAACATGGCCCAGAACAAGGAGAAGAGATGGGTAGAAAAAGCCATAAAACCAGAACAGCACTTTCCCTCCACTTCTCAAAATACTCTTTAATTTTTTAAAAATAGGAAATAATGCAAGGAAACCCTTACCCTTTTAGCACCACAGAAATTTGATGCAGGTTACCCGAAGTTACTTCTCTTCATCACCTTGCCAAGACACAAGCATTTGTAGACAGAAAATGCTCTGTTAGTAATCAGGATCATGCAAGTATGTTTTTCCCTTTGACATGGAATGTGGGGGGCCCAGCTGACAAGTTAAGGATTTTTTAACAGCAGTTCTCAAACTGGTCAGTCCAGCTACAGCTGTCCTGGTTGCCTGGGACCTAAATGCTGGCAAAAAATAAAGGCATCTTTCTGGCAGTCACAGCAGAGGAAGAAATAAAGGAGAAGAGCGATAACTACCAATATTGCTTTCTCCTCTCAGCTGTCTCAGATGACATATGTACTGGGCTGTCCTCTTGCCTATCATCACGAACATAATAGCACTGCCTAAAGTGGGAACTGTCTTTTAGAAAGTGGTCCTATTCAGTTTTGCTCCTAAGAGTTACTAAAGAAGACTCTGCACTGTGGGGAAATTCCAGACTCACACAAATGCTATCCTACTAAATGACCCATCTGCAGGGCAAATCAGAACCCTGCTCTGTTTACAGCTGGCCTAATCCAATCTGAAAAAGATCATACTCCATTCTGGTTATAAAAACACTTCAGCAGTCTTGAGAGTACTACATACAATACTAGCTTAAACAGAAACCTGTTCTGAGCTCAGAGAGGTATTAAAAGGACTAAAATTTCTATTTCATGAAACTAATCATATCCCATTTCACCTCTTCTTTTAATGTCCAAATTCTGAACAGAAAAATAGATGTCTACTAACCGCACAGTAGCAGACAAGACTTTCCTTTCAAATAGAGGCTTTCAGACCCAGAAGTACCTATTTCACTTAAAAAATGCAGGACAACCAGAATCATTTTTACATTTTAAGCAATAACATAACAAGTAGCGTAGTGTGGACTCCTCCTGCTCTTTATAGAATCCTAGGATGGTTAGGTTGGAAGGGACCTTAAAGATAATCTAGTCCCAACCCCCCTGCCATGGGCAGGGACACCTTCCACTAGACCAGGTTGCTCAAAGCCCCGTCCAACCTGGCCTTGAACACAGCCAGGGAGGGGGCAGCCACAGCTTCTCTGGGCAACCTGTGCCAGTGTCTCACCACCTTCACAGTAAAGAATTTCTTTCTTATTATCTGAATCTACCCTCTTCCAGTTTAAAAACATTACCCCTCATCCTATCCCTACACTCCCTGATAAAGAGTCCCTCCCCATCTTTCCTGTAGCCCCCTTTAAGTACTGGAAGGCTGCTATAAGGTCTCCCTGGAGCCTTCTCTTCTCCAGGCTGAACAACCCCAACTCTCTCAGCCTGTCCTCACTGGGGAGGTGCTCCAGCCCCCTGATCATCTTTGTGGCCTCCTCTGGACTCACGCCAACAGGTCCATGTCCTTCTTATGTTGTGGGCCCCAGAGCTGGACACAGCACTGCAGGGAGGGTCTCATGAGAGCAGAGTAGAGGGGGAGAATCACCTCCCTCAACCTGCTGGACACACTGTTCTTGATGCAGGCCAGGATACATTTAGCTTTCTGGCCTGCAAGCGTGCATTACCAGGTCATGTTGAGCTTCTCATCAACCAACAGCCCCAAGCCCTTCTCCGCAGGGCTGCTCTCAATCCACTCTTCGCCCAGCCTGTATTTGTGCTTGGGATTGCCCTAGCCCATGTGCAGGACCTTGCACTTGGCCTTGTTGAACTTCCTGAGGTTTGCATGGGCCCACCTCTCAAGCCTGTCAAGGTCCCTCTGAATCGCATCTCTTCCCTCCAAGAAAAGCTCCTCTACCAGAAAACCTGTCTGTTACTTTCTCAACTGTATCTGCTGAATGAAAGTAATTCTCTTCCCCCATCCTTAGACTATCATGGTACTGTATAAACAGTGACGCCACTGCTGCAAGAGTTTTTCTTACAGAACATTTGTAGTTTATTATTTTAATATAGCATCACAGGTGAACAAAACTGACATACCTGCCAAAACACTGGTACATTTCAGGGGTTCACCTTGTAACACCTTGTGGTGTGGGAACTGCAAGAGAAATTTCAGTTGCTTCACCCTTTCAGTATAGAGGTGTGCACAGCAGATAAATCCTGCCACATAAACAGCAGCCCAAGGGCATGCTCATAATAAAAAACTTTTAGCCCCTTCAGTATGCTGTTACAGGGTAGGTGTGTGTTTTATATCTGACAATAAAATACTGTTACTGGTTTGAATTCCTCTCTCTCCTCATTAGTGCTAAGATTCTGCTATAAATCTCTACAAAAGCAACAGTGGCATTTAGGAAAGAAGCTTTAGGAAAGTTTGCAGCTCTCAGGGTCTCCAGGTCAGGTTATTTTTCAGTCAAGAGGAGTACTGGATTAAAAGGGGACTCATTCACTGAGCCTAGTTTTATTTTTTCCAGGAAATCACCAACCTCTCCAGAAACTTGCTAACCTTACTGTTAGAAATAGGTGGGAGTTTAGGGCCCACAGCTGCTTTCTCCTTACAGCATTCAGCATGCAATCCCACTGCAATGCTGATACAAATCCATACAGCTAATCTGAATTATCGTTCACAGAAGGTGACTACTAGGCCTCTGGAGTGAGGATGTAGCTGCTTAGTCAGTGTCAATCACTGGAATTGGGATGAGTAAGTTTATAGCACTGCAGCCAGTTGTGGCAGTTTGCTACAGTACCCCTCTTTGCCTAATATGCAAGTGTCCAGACAGAAACCCAGCAACCTATACTCTTTATTCTATCCAGGGTTTTAAAGCTGTCATTCCCATAGGCTTTGAAGTAAGCTTTATGGTGAACTGGTTCACAGTTTTGGAGCATCAAAAGTTCCTGTGTTCGGACACTGTCCAAAACACTGATGTGTCATGCTCTAGCCTGCTCAGTTGCCTGTCGTGTGTGCTAAGCAATTTCAAAATAAGCATCAGTGCCAAAAGCCTAGACCACTTACTAACTGCATGGTATTAAAAGGCACATGTGTCAATTCACTAATTCCAGAAGCGATCTCCCATACAGTCCAAACAATCTCTTATTGAGCAAGGACCAAGAAAATGCTTAGGAAACTCACCTAGCTCTTTCACAGACAGGACTTCCACAAAATCCTACGTAGCAAAACACACAGTACAAATAGTTCTTCAGTCTGGAGTCACAATCTACGCAACAAGTGAACTGAATGTCACTGGATTCATTGGGGGTCTTCAAGCAGGAAGTCTGAACTATTTCTTATGTAGTGTGAAGTGTAAGAACAGATGGTACTACAGTCACTCCTATGCACGTGGCAGACAGGGAGCAGATACAGTCTTATTTTCATGGAGCAACATGAGCTGTTCCCAACTTGGAATCTGTCCTGCTGCAGGAACATACGATCACACATTCTTGTCAAGGCTTATGAGAGTCTTCAACAACAACTTTGTTACTTGATAATCCCTCAACCACAGAGTGAAGTATCTCTGTGACCATTTAACATTTAATCCTTCAGCCAAACTAATCTGAAACACTAACATTTACCTGGGGGAAAAAAAGAAACAAAAACAAACAAGCAGAAGCTGGCATTTCTCTTGCTGTTAAACCAAGTCGATGTCAATACTCTGTTTCACAGATGTTCACAAAAAGCCCACTGCAACTACACTTGACAATAATGCTTAATTCCAAAGACATACTATGTGTGTTAT
The DNA here is from genome assembly GCF_047716275.1 of Strix uralensis. Lineage (NCBI taxonomy): Eukaryota > Metazoa > Chordata > Aves > Strigiformes > Strigidae > Strix > Strix uralensis. The sequence goes on along the minus strand of NC_134012.1, from coordinate 20,158,178 downwards.
TAACTTCTAACAACTTTTTAAGGGAAAACTATACATCTATTACACTTCTCAAACGATTTCCTAGAAACAAGATGCTATAGTCCAACTGTCTGTCTTGCTTCCCACAATAACTTTCTGAACCATCATCCAGCTTCAATGATGTTTGAGAGAGCAGTTCAAACCTCAAAATAAATACTGTCATCCAGAGTTCACAAAATTAGCAGCTGGATGGGAATGAAAACAAGCCTACTGACATCACTAAGGAAAAATCAAATCACTGAGTACATGTGGAATTGAAATAGAAAATTAGTAACAGTACATCCTGTCTTACCTTTTGAAAGATTTGACAGAACATAAGGAGAAGAATTTGGAGAATCGAGTGAGAATAGGTCAGAAACCAGGCTTCATTAGTTCATGAAATAGAATTTTAAGAATTATAGACACACCTGGCACGTACAGTTAAGTCTTCACCTCACCATGCCTGGACAATTCTGCATCACTACTCAGTTAGCAGTCTTCCTACAGTCATGCCAGATTGTTCAAGACATTTTTCACAAGCAAAATGCCATGTTGTCAGCAACACAAAGACATTTTCATTACATCATAAGAGTAGTTGCCCTCTACCCAATGTAAGCAACCAGAAATACTCTGTTATTTGTTATTATGAGTATGATACAGGATAGGCTACAGAACCACTGTATGCATATATTCTAAAGTGGAATAATATTAACGCACGTTTGTGGTCTCTGATACTCATACAGGCTAACATGCAACACAGACTGATTTGTATCTGGCATCAACTCTGTAAGAGAGAGGTCTGTAGCACACATACCATAACCAGAAATCTCAAGTTAAATTGGGAAGGTTCTTAGCTTTTTATTAGTTTGGTTTTAAATGGTTTTGCTTTGTTCTACATTCTGCAGCCAGTCTCAGGACCAAGTACTAGAAATGAGCAGCTGAGACACTTGCAATATAGCTAATGCTTCCCTCTCTCGCAAAATAGGACTCGTGGGTGTCATGACGAGACAACAGCACGTGACTACTTCAGGTTGCCTTCTACACAGCACAAGCTCCTAAATTCAGAATACCAGCCTCTTAGTGTCATGTCTCCTTTAAAAAGGTCTGAAGGCAAAAAGACCTGATACAAATTGTTGGCATCACTCTAAAAGCTAAGAAAATATTTTTTTTTCCTCAGAGGCCTTACCATGGGAAATCAGCAAGATCAGATCATCCAAGTCTAAACATATCATCTCAGGTGATCTGAAGGCTCCCTGCTGATGAAAGCAGGTCCTGCTTACGTGCTAATAGCCATGTTCTTCTGGTTGTCCCTATGTGGCAGCACCAGTTCTACTCTGATTAGCCAGTTCAAGGTAGAAAAGCAGGCAAAAAATTGTCCTTCCCACTCCCCCGGCCTCTCTCAGAGAAAGGGAAGGGGATTGGCTTTTCAGTCACATTAAGTCTCCCAAGCAGAAGCAGCCCTAAGGCCAAACAGGAGGGAAACCGGACCAGCTCTTTGGGTAAGGAGCTAATAGATCAATTTGGGTGTGTGTGGTAAAATTTCACCCTAAACTCGACATCATCTGAGCCCTATTGGATGCCTGCTCCCAAGAGTAATTTGACTGACAAAGATCTATAAAAAACACATGCAGCATGAAACATTTCCTCTGCAGTTAAGGGTAAACAAGTTGGCTGGGTGGAACCTTCCCTATCATGTTTATTGGATTCTGTGATTGAGGCCTAAGGGTTCTTCACATCTGAGAGAAGAATTACAGTGATGTTTGCACTCTTCCCAGAAAGAAACACTGCTCAGCAGGAAAACCAAGTGAGTCTTTCTCCTGGAAACTAGTCTGGCATTTTGGTTTCTTATTTTACCACACAAACACAAATTTTAACAAGACCAGCATTAGGAACCCTGGATCTCCTATCACTGTGGAGATACTTTCATGACTGCTATTTTGTTGCCTGCCAAGATGACCTTTTTACAGACAGATGAACAATAATGCTAGTCTGACTGTTTATTACAATTGATTGCAAGCAGATGAGAACACTAGAGTCACAAAAATCTAACACAAAGAGTCTGACAGTGCAGCCAAATGGAAATTCCCTTGGAAAGCCAAACAGCCTTTGTAGGATATTCCACCTCTGTTTTTCTGGTAGGCTATGACCTCTACATTTTTACCATGGCAGACACTCCAATAAAGACCAATCTTTACTACTCATCCCTGCAAGTGTTCCTTCACTTGTACAGCCCTCAATAACATGAATGAGGTGAGATAGGTATTTTAAAAGCACTCAGGTGAGACTATGGATTTCCTGCTGGAATTGCTGGTGTGGTCCCTGGCTAAGAGAAGATGACTGTAATTTGTTAGAGTGGGCAGAATTCAGAAGCCCTACAAAGGTGAAGCTGCCGCAGCCCCATGCCCCCAGGTCCAATCAGTAGTGAGGTTGAACATGCATTCCCAGTAGGCACACACTCAAACACATGTACAGCACATATATATGCATAAACATGACCACAACACAGGCAGACGCACAGAGCAGTCACATGAATACCAATAGCTTCTTCCTGCTTCTCTCTCTTGCTGAGCAGGAAGAACTGAAGTAAGAGCTGAAAGAGAAAGTAATTCAGTGTCTCACCAAAAGATATATGTCGAAAATCCATGCATCAAATCTACCATAGCCTTCTTGATTCTCTGTCAAACACAAAACCATCATCCCCACAATTTCATTCATAAAATAACTTCTCTGAAGATCTCTCGATGTGGGTAATTTATGACAATACCACAATATTACTACAGCATTAGCAAACCAAGAAGAATAACCATAGGAGCATTAATGTAGTAGTAGAGTCCTACTGTGTAACTGCTGAAGTCATGCTGTGGCTTGCTAAACAAACTGCTTATCCATAGTAATCACTCAGTTTGTCACGTTTTAACAGGTCCTCCCAAGTATCAACAGGATTTACTTTTTCTAACAAAATACTTTAAAATCTCAAGAGCATCCAGGAGTTTCTTTTCTGCTTACACCAAACATTCCTGAGCTTCAACATCTTCCATATTATTTTTCAAATACCCCTGTAATTATGCAGGCTGAATTACATAAGGGCATGTCCCATGGCTTTCTAAACTGTACATTTCAGTGGCCAAATCACTTTGGTTCACGTATAGATTTAGCAATCCTTAAAGATTTCCACAAGGAAGCAAATCTGCCTGCTAAATGCCTTGTAGCTTTTGCTTATCTTAATATTCAACCCAATCTTTCTTTTCAGTCACCAGTGAATTCTCATATTGTGATTACAGGAACCAGTTAAAAGGGCTGTACTGCACTAGAGGAAACGATCAGTACCTAGCAACATGGCACTTTGCTAGTGCATACTCAGGAACCAACCAAGCACTTTAATTTTAAGGCATAGTGCTTAGGTAGCACTATCTCAGAACTGTCATCACAAAAAGCTGAGACTGTTTTGGGCACTTAAAATTAACATACTGGTGGCAGTCCTACTACAAGATGGCCCAAAGACTAGGTATTCAGAGAAGTACACTGGCCAGGATCTGGGAGACACATTCCAGCATTACACTGGCTGGGGTAGTCCTGAAGACAAGACATTTTGCTACCAACACAAATAAATTCAGTCTCTTTGACAGCTGGTCTTCACAGAAGGAGGCTTCAGAACAGAAGTTTTCTTACTCTGAAATGTAAGGAATTCCTCTTTTTACACAAAAGCTTGCTTTTCTTTACGGCTCTAAAAATGTATGCAATTCATCTAGTAATGAAGTAGAAGAAAGGTCTTCTGAGTTGCAAACTATCAGAGATTTTGGAAAAAAAGGCATCTGTTTTAAGAATTGTATATACTCCTTTTATTGCCACCATAGCGATAGCAACACATGGCCCTAGTAAGTCAATGCTTGTGTCAACAGTTTGCTAGTAAAATTTAAGCCACTCCCCAAACGAAACAATTTGTCCTACCAAAAAAGACATTTGTTTTTAAATCAATGAAATTACATCTTGCTTAGAGCACATATTTGCATATCTGTTATCTGGGGATGTGATTCTTTTTCACAGTCTTCGCCAACTTAAGCATAAAAGTAGACTTTCTCACCATAAAGCAAGACTGCCTGTTCTAGTAAGAATATGAGAAGATGAAATGCCCTTACCAGATTCTAACCTGCTAATCTGTCCATGTCCTCTGACTAGCCAGATTGACTCACGTACTCTTTTTTCAGTTAAACACAGTCAAAGCAGAAATGAGCAAACCTTTGCAACTGTTTGAAACTGAAATAAACAGTAAATCCTTGGCAGGATCACAGTTGACAAAAACACAATTCCTACAAAATGAGTAATACTCAGCATGTCATACAGACGAAATAAATTTAGAGACACCAAAGAGAAGTATGTGAGCACAGACAAGACAACCAAGAAACTGCAAGCTCACAGATCTGCAAAAAAGCAAGAAAAAAACTGCTGACTACTTCATCAGCATGACCATCTTGGTTCAGAGAAGTTTACTGCGAGTTTGCGTTGCACTGGCATTGTACATCAAAATCTCGCATCCAGTTTGTCTCTTCCAAGCAATCAAAGTGAACTACTACAACATGAACTTTCTGTGGACAATGGGTGGCTATTCTTCTCAAGAATGTCTCAGTGAAACAACTGATTTCAGATTCCCCATGGAGATTACCAAGGTCACACAGAAGAATGTCACAATGATCATCTATGAGTTCCTCCAACAGGTCTTCCAACTGTTTAGCAAAAATCTTCCTGTTGGTGCTTGGAATACAAGCAAGATTCAGAAATTCCAAAATGGAATTCACCGGCAAATTGAACAATTAGAAGTATGTTTGTCAGAAGAGCAATCAAAAGCAAGAAACAGCTTTCAAACATGCATCCTAAAAATCACTACATTCAGCGTTAAAAAGTACTTCCAAAGAATCACCAATTTCCTAAAAGATAAGAAATACAGCCACTGTTCCTGGAAAGCAGTCCAAATGGAATTGAGAACATGCCTTGTAATTTTTGACAGTCTTATGAAAAAACACACGTCGTAAAGAGGTAACAATCTTTTTGGGATTCTTTGTAAGAGTCTGATAATTTTCTCCTTTTTGATAGGTTTTTAATTTCCAAATTTTAATAATTTTCAAATTGATAACTGGGGCCTGTTTTTAAAAAGCATTCAGTGCTTTAAGTTAAACATGTAGAGTGAATGGGGCACTTGGTATCACTGCTTCTGTAGAAGGTAAGCTCTTTAAAAAACAAGTGGATATTGCTCCTCTGTATTCTCTCTTTGCACTATAAAAAAGTTTTGCAGTATTTCTACAGAATATGTCAATTGTTTTAGGACCTGAAACTCTTGCATTGACACTGCATAGATTTTATTTTTGCATTACTTCACTAATGCAGAAAAAAGTACAAGATGCAGACATGCATAAGGAAGACAGACCTTCCTGAAGTCCTATATGCTACAAAGATCTTAATTTACAAAGCAGATGAAAGTTTAACATGACTTGGACTTCTTTAAACTCAGAAATAATGATGGCTAGACCTTCTGAGCTAGAAAAGTCAATTCCCAGCTTTGATCCTTATTTTGCAAGTAAACATCTCTATATCCTGTGGGAACATAAACCCCATCTTTACTGCATATTCAGTAACTACGGCGTATTCAGTAACTACAGCATAATCAGTAACTACAGCATGGGTTTTTTAGGATATGCTAGTTCACAACGCTATAAAAAATATGTATCTGTTCTATCTGCTTTGAGTTCATAAGCAGACAAGATTAATCTGAAAATATTTACTATATGGACACAGATACAAACAAATTTCTTCTCTCTCCCCCCTTTCTTTCCCTCATACAGGCAGACCCAAGCAGTGCTTTAAGTCATCATCTTCATCAGTTTAACTGCTACTTAAGAGACCTTGAATATCCCGGGTCTCACTGCCATTCACTATATATTAGAAGATCAGATGAGTTCTTCCCACCTCAGATTTCTAAGAATTCATTGATTCCTAAAATATGTTCATCATAAATGAAATGTGTTGAATGGGAATGTAAGAGGAAAAGAGTTAAAATATTTATGTGAGTATATGAAACTGGTGAAGAAAAAGGGAATACTCTGAAGAGAAAAAATGCAATGTGCTGTTACCATTACCTGAGAACATAATCTCAACATTTTGCCTGAGAATTTGAGGGCTGGACAGCAACTTTAGTCCCATGTCTTTCCTTTATTTAAATGGAATATATATCTCAAAATCCCTCAAAATCCCTTCCCACTTCGGGGGAAAAAAAAAAAAAAAAGGAAAACTAATTCTGCATGTAGCCATCTTAATGGAATGCTATTATTATTCCTGATCTCAGGAGTGCAATAACAGGATACTTACAACTGTTTAATTTTAGGCATCTAAATTAGACACTGAGCTAAGGAGATCAGGCCCATCCAGTTCACTCTCATGTGCTTCTATTTTACAGAAACAGGGGAGGAAAGAATGGGTTTCAGACTCCTGAATATAAATCTACTTCCAATCACAGTCATAAGAGCACAGTTAACATTGTATAGGGAGCATAAGATCAGTTTGGCACATAGTTAATGTTAAATTCCCAATAACCTCATTAATCAATCTCTGGAATCGCTGTTTTGTTAATTTAAACACTCTGCAACTATGTTGACACCATAGTGACATTTGACAGCAGCAAAATATGTTCAAGCACATTAAATTATTTTTTTTTTAATTTACTGCTTTTAATGTATGGTTACTGTGGGGAATTAACAGAGCTCAATTTTGTATACCCAACTTAAGAAAGTTGCTGAACTGAAGCCCATGAACTTGAGGTTTCCCTATGCATAAAGCATTGTGCAAGATGATGTCAAGTTGTATCTATGTACCTATTATCTATGCTGATCATACTTCTCTTTGCTCAAATCTGCACTTGGATTTCAGTCTCTGAAAAGCCAAGAGTCAGCACAGACTTTAGCAGATATGACTGGACACAACCTTACACATCCTACTAGATTCCATCAATTCTTCATGGGATCACAGCATATTTTGGTTAGGTAATGACAGCACCATGAGCAAAAGCCCATCCCTGGACAGTGTGTGAACCATTTGCTTCCTTCATCTGCTCTTCTGGGGAGGTACTTCCATGAATCTAAGGCAGATATGCCTATCAACTCATGCATGCTGTACTGTAAATTGTTCTTCCATTTCAAGATGCAGGGGTTTTTTTGAAAGAGGGAGATGGAGAGGTTTTAAAGCCATACACTTATTAGGCAATAATTTGGGGTATCCAGGTGAGCTTAACTGACTGGTGTCAGCAAAGCATTTAGAAGGAACAGGTGTTTAAGAACTGCCTATGCTAGCTTTCTGCAAAAAATCTTTGCTTTTACAAGTTAAAGTAAATTGTATCTTATAGAAGAAAAAATAAGTTACTGTAGACAATATTATTTTCACATTTCCCATCTGGAATTCAGTGTTAACCCTCAAAGAGGATATATTTGCAACTTTCTACTCCTGTCAAAAGAGCTGCACTGTCTGAGACTGAATATGGTCTTCTACTATTTGAAGTCAAGGAACCTTAAATCTTGACCTTTTCCCTTACAGGATGTGGTGGGTTGACCCTGGCTGGACACCAGGTGCCCACCAAAGCTGCTCTATCACTCCCCTCCTCAACTGTACAGGGGAGAGAGAATATAACAAAAGGTGCATGGGTCAAGATAAGGAGAGGGAGAGATCACTCACCAATTACTATCATGGGCAAAGCAAACTCAGCTCAGGAAAAGTAACTTAATTTATTGCCAATGAAATCAGAGTAGGATAATGAGAAATAAAACAAATCCTAAAACACCTTTCCCCGATCCCTCCATTCTTAACAGGCTTAACTTGACCCCCTCCTCCCCAGTGGCACAGGGGGGCAGGAGATGGAGGTTGTGCTTAGTCCATCACCCATTGTCTCTGCTGCTCTTTCCTCCTCAGGGGGAGGACTCCTCACACTCTTCCCCTGCTCCAGCATGGGGTCCCTCCCACAGGAGACAGTCCTCCATCAACTTCTCCAAGGTGGGTCCTTCCCACAGGCTGCAGTTCTTCATGAACTGCCCCAGCGTGGGTCCCTTCCCCAGGGTGCAGTCCCTCAGGAACAGACTGCTCCAGCCTGGGTCCCCCACGGGGTCACAAGTCCTGCCAGCAAACCTGCTCCAGCGTGGGCTCCTCTCTCCATGGGGCCACAGGTCCTGCCAGGAGCCTGCTCCAGCACGGGCTTCCCACGGGGTCACAGCCTCCTTCGGGCACATCCCCCAGCTCCGGGCTGGGCTCCTCCCCGGGCTGCAGGTGGAGATCTGCTCCACCATGGACCTCCATGGGTGCAGGGCACAGCTGCCTCACCATGGGCTGCACCACGGGCTGCGGGGGAATCTCTGCTCCTGGAGCACCTCCTCCCCCTCCTTCTGCACTGACCTTGGTGTCTGCAGAGTTGTTGCTCTCACATATTCTCACTCCTATCTCCCAGCTGCAGTTGCCCTTGCACAGTTTTCTTCCCCCTTCTTAAATATGTTATCCCAGAGGTGCTACCACCATCACTGATGGGCTTGGGCTTGGCCTTGGCCAGCAACGGGTCCGTCATGTAGTCGGCTGGCAATGGCTCTGTCAGACACAGGGGAAGCTTCTAGCAGCTTCTCACAGAAGCTGCTCCTGCAGACCTCTCACTACCAAAACCTTGCCATGCAAACCCAATACACAGGAGTACTTAGAAATTAAGTACTGCACCATTCTATGAAAAATTCTAGATTACTTCATTACGTGTAATTTTTACAATTAAACTTTTTGTAACTTCTGTAATTATTTATGATTAGTGTAACTGGAGACCCAAAGAAACAAAACCATGTCCGTTTGTTCAAGCTTTTTTAGATTGTTGTTTTTGATACCACTGTGGATACACACCACTTCAATGTCTACCTTATCAAGCGCTCTATTATGTCAGTGGGTACTTCCATACAAGAACAAGGGGAAAAACGACACTAAAATGAGAAAGTAAAAATGGTGTTTTAAGACTCTTAGACTTAGTATGGAGATTCAAAGTCACTTAAAATTTCTTTTAGGAAAAAAATTGACTATGTTTCAAGATCCTCTAACTGGACAGTTTCTCGACTATTTTTCTGGGTAAAAAAAGAAGTGGAAGTCCATATTTTTCAGGGAAGTGCTATCTGAAATGTTCACTGCTAGCATTTGTACCATGTTGTACTGGTCAGTGAAAGCTTGGATCACTTTGAAATATAGACAGTTGTGAGATGGAGAAGACAAATTCCAGTTCTCCCCAAGATTTAGAGCTGGAGTAAGGAATGCATGACCAAAAGGTGAGAAATAAAACAGAACTTCATTTCTTACAGACCTCATCCACACTTCTTTGGTTTCAGCACACTGAGAATACCACCCAGTCAAGGGCTGGTGTCAGGCCTCTCCAAGCTGTTTTTTAAATGCCTGTTCAGCACATCCTCCAGTCCCCGATTTAGCGACTGCACTCATCCGTCTGCTAGCATTTGTTTTAAAACTTCAGAGCTGCATAATTGTGATAGAAATAATTTCATTTTTTGTACCCCCAAGTGGTAGTAAGTGTAAAATTACAAAAACAAAAATCCCAAACCAATGAATACTACAGTGGAAAAAGACTTGTTTTTAAAAGAGGAGGGGTCCTCTATTATCAAGCACCTGGACATACTGCACATTACTAGCCACAGAGTTTGCTACGGTTTTTCTGGATGAAAAATCTGCATCTTTTGATAGCATGAGGGTATGTTCAATCTTCACACAAAAATAGAAAATCCGTTTTTTCTGATTGTATTGGTGTGGTAAGGAAACACCCTCAACAGCAAAAGCGGCAGATATTTTAAATTAAATCTGAACACAGATTTCCTAGATCAAGCAGATCTTGGAAAGCATTGACTGAAGAGCTCCCTGCTCTTAAAAAAAGTGTGTTCCCATGAAGTTATTTGATTAGCCTAAGTCCCTTTTTATCTTTTTGGGGTAAATCAAACTAAAGTTACGGTTCACAAGGTTCAATTTTACACCCTCTCTTCCTCCCTCTCCCACTTTTCAATCCCATATTCTTGTCCTGCTCCAACATTTGTTGCATCTTTTCCTGGGCTCACCAGACCAACAGGAAATTATCCAAACAAAACAAACAAACAAAATCCATACTTTTGTTCCAAGGTAAAGATTTAAAGTAAAGCAGGGAAGAACACCCACTGCATATGAGAACCGGCACAAAAGAGAAAGGGGAGCGCAGCAGCAAGACTGCATAACAACCACAGCAGAACAGTGAGCAAAACCTCCTCTTCTGTTGTTATCTGGTCCAAATTCCTTTAAAAGAGCCTCTCAGTTAGTCTGTGTACATACAACTAACTATTAGATCTTCAGCCATACCTGCAGTTCATTTGTAATCCTTTTTCCTTTAATATACTAATCTGCTAATTACCCATCACCAAAGAAGCTTACTGCAGTAGTAAGCTAGTAATTTCTCTGGAAACAAATTTAATTCTACAGTAGTTAGCATTAAGATTCCGGTTATATCTTACTTATTTCAGCTTTCTGTCTCCATCTTACCTGCACAGGCAAAAGTCCCTGGCTCAGAAGAGGCTCACAAGACTCCTATCTGTCAAAAGTACTCCTGAAGCATCTAATCCTCAGATATTATCCTAAAACAGAAAAATTAAAATAACATTGTGTTTTGTCTATAAACCATTCCATCTGAGATGTCAGTTTGCTTGACTCATGATAAAGACTGGGTATTAAACGAAGAACAGCACCACGTTTTTCCTGTAACATTTTTAAACAATTGCTATTCCAAATAGCTCTGCGATTCATGTTCCCAGGGCACCTGGCCCTCTCTGATTCTCTTAGTTTCTGTTCCAGAATGCAAGTACCTTCCTCAGAGATCTCAAACGATGCTGAGTACTTTGCTGGCAGTTGATAAAGAAACATTTATTGTGAGAGAAATATCAGCAAAGGAGATGAAGTGATTTGGTCCAGTCCCAAATTTCACATCACTCACTAATGTGCTCTAAGCAGCACCCACTACTACACCAACACTGCAGCAAACACCATTACATCATCGTTGCAAACTGCCTGATGCCAAACAACATCACGCTATTCTCCATCCATCTCGTTTTGCTCTTCAGCACTTTCTGGAACTCAGTATTGCTTGACCATACCATATCTACCTGTGTTCCTCTTCTTTCTGCCCACCCCCCTCTCCTTGAGATGTGCATACTCTCTGTTACAAAAGAACAGTTTCCTCGTTTTCTTCTGCCAGGAACACTCTTTTCTCTACCCCACAGAGCTGGGAAGCAAAGCTGTCACAAATGTTGGTCCACTCAGAAGAGTCTACAAATCTTAGAATAACATGCTTTGCTGTGGTGGAAAAGGGGGAAACAGGGTCTCCATCTAACTACTGCAGAGCATCTGGCCCACAAACTCTCCAGTCTGAGAACGTCCAGAAGATTTTCTCATGAGTATCCTTCATTACATACAAATTATACCTGTGTGTAAAAACACAACTAAATGGCTTGGAGAACAGAAACAATCCTGTTGTCTATATAAGAAATCACTGCAATCTAAGCAGGGGTGGGAAGGATCCTTAACCACCTTTTATCCCTCTGATAATAATACAGGTAACCTGTTCTTGCTCTAACTTCGTTTAGGACACACCCCTGCACCCCAATCAGAACATTTTGTTTATGAGAGCTGCCCACAACCAGCCACAGAGCACACTGATCTCACCATCAAGTGGGAGCAAGAAGGCCCCCTACATCTTCAAATGTCAGCTGGCAGCAGGCTTGCCAGAAAACTGACAGATGATCTGCAGGGTCAATCAGCTGCAAAGCAGGACTCTCCAGGAGCCCCTGTCAAGCAGAACCACCCTGTGCTTGCATTGCAGCTGTTCTCTTTTAAGCCAACAGTGGGTACCTCTAGGGTTCGCTGGTCCTCCCACTGGCTATTACTCGTTTCTCCATAACAAGCCCTGGGTCAGACTCTGAGAGGCTAGCTGTCAGGCTGTCACACTGTGATGCTGCAGACACAGAGATTTCAAATCCTGTGTTCCACTAGTGAACAAGGAGTTTAACACAAACTGGTTTTCATTGAGCGACCTTGCAAACTAAAAAGATAAATCTGTCACCCTGTGCCTGTCACTCCACAACTAAAAAACCTCACAGATCAGCTGCACTGCAGGTTTCTTGAGACACTAACTTCATCCCCAGCACCAGAAGAACTGCAGCAAAATTGTCGTTTTTAAACGGGTTGTGCCTCAGCGTTTGCCATGACAGAAGACAAACTCCCAGCCTGCGGTTCTGAGGCTCCCATTGCTTCGCTGAACGCGGGTACAACAGGGCCCGCAAGCAGGGCTCTGGATCTCACCTCCCCGCATCGGAGTACAGTGCAGACAGACAGCAGGACGAGTGGGCTGGGAGGGGGACACGATTAAATAGAGGGGGGAAAAGACCATCCAAACCCAAGCCTGACGGCTGCTGCCTCCTCCCTTCTCTCTTTAATCTGTGCGCACCCTCTCCCGGTGCCTGACACGGCGGGCGCCGGGAGCCCCCCGCGCCCTGCCCTGGTGCCGCTTCCAGGCATCCACCCTGCGGCAACAGGTCTAAGAACGAGCAGCTCCCTGAGCGAGACCGAGCAAACCCTTGGAGCGCTGGAGGAAAGCACGCAGCGACCTACCTTTCGGAGACAGGGTAAGGGGGGGCGGGGTGGGAACAAATAAATAAAAGCCCTTAGGAAAATGCACCTTCCCACGGGCTCCGGGCCAGTCGGCTGGTGTGCCTACACAGTGTCCGTGGCCAGGGAGCCAAGAGCCCCTCACAGGGACCGTCCCGTCCTCTCACACGGCGCCCACCTGCCGTTTCGGCCAGGACAGGGGGCCGGTTCCGCCCCCCCCGGCACCTTCCGAGGGAGGAGGCCCCAGGCAGCAGGTCACGACGGCCGTGGGGGAGCGGGAAATCCTCGCCGGTGGGGGCGGGCACCGGCTGAGCCCCCGCGTTTGGAGAGCGTGGGCCGCCCCCTCCACGGGGTTGGGAGAAGCGCCTCCATTTGGGCTGAGCGGGATGGGGAGTGGGCGGGCGGGCGGAGCGCTGGGAGCGCGTCCCACTCGGCGGCCCGCTCACGGCGGGAAGTTTGTGGGGCAGCGGGACCGACCTCTCCCCTCACAGGAACCGAGCCGACTCGCCGCCGCCGCCCCGTCTTACCTCCACCCCTCCGGGTGCCGCCGCCCTCCCAGGTGCCTTCCTCGCCGGACAGCCAGGGAAGGAACGCGCCAGCCCCGGCGGCGGCAAGGCGCTACCAGCCGCCCCCCCCCCGCCGGCCCCGGGCTCCCGCCGCGCGGCCCCACACGCTCGGCGCGGCCCTCGGCGGAGGCCGCCCCCTGGCGGGCGCGGAGCGTCCAGCGGCGGGAGCGGCCGAAATGGCGGCGCTGCCCTCCCGCCTGCCCGGCTCCTGCGCCGCGGCGGCGGCAGCGGCGCCCGCCCTCAGGGGAGCCCCGCGCCTGGCTCGGGGGCGGGGGCGCGGGCCCGGCAGCTCCCACCCCGCGCCTCAGCTCCGGGGGCGCCCCGAGGCCTCCCAGCCCACGCCACGCAGCCCCCTCCCCTGCGCCCCGTCTGAGGGGCAGCCCCTTTCCCCACTGCTGCCGGGACGAGGCCTAACCTTACGCCGTCCTTAGCAGAGCTTAGTGGAAAACTTAGATCGGTTTAGGCAACTAATGCTGAACTTTGACCTGTCATGGAGCCTGTAACTAGCAGCAGGAGAATCTCAACCCCCACGACCTTCTTTCACAGGGCTCCTCATAGACACATGGCTCAGGAGGAGTTTGCCCTCCCCAGTGCTATCACTTTACCACATCAGCATTGACCAAAGACCTCAGTCCCTTCCAAGTCTGCCCTGTTTAAGTTAACGAGAAAGTAAAGTTTAAAGTTTGCATCCCTCTAAACGCTACAGGGAAAGATGTTTTAAAAATGCAGTAGGTGTGGTTGACAAGATCCTTTTTGTTATATATACACTCAAGGATAGACAGTGTCTTTGAGGACAGCATTCTCTTCTCTATGATGCATAATCATTAAAGCATGTCAAGAACCTGCCAGCTTTGCCTAAGAAGAATTTATTTTTGGTAACAAACTAGAGCCCAGAAAGGACAAACTATGGACGTGATTCTTCTCCTGATCTTGAATCCATGACGCCTCTCTTCTTCTCTGACCATCACAAATTGCTCAAGGTGTTAGTGTACCCCAGCAAGAGCGAGATTTGAAAGGGACAAAGGGCTTAAAAGCACGTCAAGGACAGCTGACTTTCCGAACAAGACAATGCCTGCACCTCCCTTCTCTGTAGTCATGTTGTACACTGGATCATGACCATGTTCACCAGCACACTCGGTGGAAGTTGCTCCTTTGCTACTGGGAGAGAAGCCAGAGAGCAGAACTGTGAACCCCATCAGCCAATTCACTTCAGCAGAATTTAAGCAGGAATCGATTCAGTCATGTATGCCCTATTATTCTAAGCACATACAGCAAGGATGATGAAGTCAAGGGTCCTTCCTCTTCCTACCACACAAAATACACAGCTCAAGGAAAAAAAAAAAAAAACCACACACAACAAAACAGGTCTTCAGATTAATTATTGTTAGTATGAGTGAACTGAAATGCAGTTTAATTCAGCATCAAATGGTTGAGGACTGCTGAATATCTTCCACTGTTGGGACTCCAGAATGGAGAAGGACACAGATAGGGCAGATCACAGTGGTACGAACAATTTAAACTAGCAGGAACAACCTGTTGGGGTGTTACTCTGGTGCTAGATGTGCTCAGATGCTCTGAAAGAACCAAGATCTTGCAAGTGGAGCTTACATGGGTTATCTTCCTATGTCTCTTTTCTGTCTGTTTTTTGGTTTGGGTTTTTGTGCCTGGTATGACTAAATGCATGCTGCCTCCTCGGTAGATGACAAAGTTTGTGTACGTCTGTGTGACTACCCTGACACAAGTTTGCATAGGAGTTGCTGGAACATACCATCTTTGAGATCTGTATCCCTTAATCAGTTTTACAAAACTGGCTAGCAAAATCAAAATTGATCTGGGGACAGCGGGAAGAATAGAAACATGTATGTAACCAAGATGCTATCATAAACTCTATTTTCTTGGGAAAGCAGGATAAAATTAGAGCCTGCCTCATCCTCTTTCCTTCCTTCAAGTGGCTAGCTTATGGTTTTGATTTGAGTCTACAAGAAATTATTGTGGCTTTGTTAAACCCAAATTAATTTAAACTTGGAGATAATTTTTACTCCACTCTGCATTGAAATTACTGATTTAGTTTATGTCAAGACCCTGAATCAGCTTAAACCAAGCCAAAGGAGGCTGTTGCTAAATACTGGCTGGCTGAATCAGCTGGGGCATTTAAGAAGTTATTGTCCGCAGCAGCTTATTGCCTTCCATTTGTTGATGATTAACACCCCTGTTGTGGTTTAAACCGGACCAGCAGCCAAACACCAGCAGATGCTTGCTCACCCTCCCCCGCCCTGGGGATGGGGAAGAGATGGAGGGGTAAAGGTAGGGAGACTCATACGTTCAGATAAAAACAATTCAATAACTGAAATAAAAAAAAATGATAATATTATTACAATATAAAATACAAATGAGTAATGTACAATGTAGTTGCTCACCACCTGCTGACCAATGCCCAGCCCATTCCCGACTAGCGATCCCAGAGAAGATCCCGAAACTGCAATCCCAGAAGCTAGAGAGATCGAGCTTCCTGGCCAACCCTCCTCTATATGCTGAGCATGATGTTACACGATATGGAATATTTCATTGGCCAATTTGGGTCCAGTGCACTGGCCGTGCTCCCCCCCCCAGCTTATTGTACACCTGCACATGGGCAGGACGTGGGGAGTTGAAAAGTCCTTGATTTCTTAGCAATTCCACGGAAAACATCAGTGCATTATCAATATTCTTCTCATACCAAATCCCATGCTAAATCCAAAACACAGCACTATTCTAGCTGTTAAGAAGAAAAATTCACTCTATCCCAGCTGAAACCAGGACAACCTACAAAGCAGAGTCTACTTTAGTAAGAAATAAAGCATCTTCCTTTAGCTCAGCCACTGTCAATAGCAGTTCAGACCAGCTGATTTTGCACTGAAGTAGGTTATAGTAGGCTCTCATGTCAGGGGCTGTAGGCATGTGAAGCTTCAAAACAGTATGACTAAAAAAACCTTGGAGCTATAAGTTAAACAACTCAATCTGGTTTTGAAGTATGTATGTCTTTGTGTTTACCAGCACCCAATTCTGCATCTACTAGGACTGGCCTTACTGCTGACTATAAGTTACAGACCTTTACTGAAACAACAGGACTATGCTGTGCTACACCCTCTGAGCATATAGCCAGTGACAAGTAACTAAGCTGCTATCAGAGGTATTGTGTTTGAAACTTCTCTTTCAAGTTAAAGAAAACCCACTTTTTTTAAAGTAATTTTTTCCAGCTATTAAAACTAATACTCAGGGTACAAAGGGTGCCTTGTGATGTAAGGAAGGAGGAGAGATCACAGCAAAATACCATAATAGAATATGCCTACCTTTTTACCATTTTTGTCTCAGTGACTTGTATGTATTTATGCAGCAGAATATCTTGAAAGAAGAGAATAATATGTACTCTTCATATCTGTAGAGGAGATCTTCCTCTATTGTCACCATTAAGAGTGCCTCTTTTTTAATCACCAGCATGACTTTGCTCCCCTGTGCCATCTATAGAAAAATTATATAGCAAAAAAAAATTGTAAACAAACAAAAAAAATCAACACATACAGAGAATCAATCAATGGAATTCTGAATAGGTTAAAGCCACAATGCATGCAAAATTAAATATACTTTCTTACAGGATTATATCTCCCTGTACTTCTTTCAGTTGGTAGCCCGTAGGGTACTTCATGTCAATATCCATCATGACTGGCTCATGATTTTAACAGCTCTTCATTGTTCACAGTATAACTGTGCTCTACACAGTACCATTAAATTCTGACTTAACCCCAAATTACTGCACAGTAAAGGCCTGCTGCCATAAAGGCAAATTTAACTCAGTAATCTTTCACACCATAGTATCCACTTGGAATTCCTACGTATGGCACAGATCTAGCATAGTTTCTTCTCAAATAATTCTGGCACCATAAAGTGTATTCACCAACCTAGTCAAGACCACAACAGGCAGTAGGTTGGCCTGCAATGGCTTAGACTGCAAACAGCTATGGCTGCACTGCTGCGGTGTCTGTGCCCGTGTGGAAGGCAAGCTGATGCTAGTGCTGCCAAGGGAGAGTCTGAAATGCAGTGAGGCCAAAACTGCTCTCTCAGGAGCAGGGACCACCACTATATAGCTTGCACGTGCAGCTGCAAACAAATGCGTCTCTTCCACACATTCATCCCTAGCTTTATTTCTACTCCCTAGCCACCTGCTTTACATGGCCAGAACAGCTCAGACCCAAAAGTGTGGTATCCATCCCCTCCCATGTGGGACAGATAGACAGTTTACCCTCCCCACCATACACATGTGCACCTGTGATTACAAATAGAAAGAGACTGTTTCTTTACCGTAAAAAACAAGATGTAGAATTTATTTTCTTTTTTTTTTTTTTTTTAATATGGCAATACATCTAATTTGCTTCCAGATCTTCTAAATATTCTTAATAGAAAATCTAAATATGCTATTCCAAAGTCCTTAGACTCACGTGTGACTGGTTTCTTTTAAATATGGTGAACATACATTGAAGTTGTTGGCATTAAGCAGAAATACTACAGCAGTAAATCTTCTCTCTGTTATATGTAGGAACTGTGCTACCAGAACTGATTTTTCACTTATTTCAAGGCATCACATCCTGGAAATCTCCCACTGATATACCTGATAAAAGAACATAGTTTGGCAGAGGAGATTTCAAAGTGTCCTTGTTATCATGAGTGGCCACAGAATCAGCTTTTTCATATATGCACTTATTTTCAATATTTGTATTTTTTTCTAACTTAAGAAGGCTTTCTACAATTTGGAGGTGTTCCAGCATATGCAGTATGGTGGCAAGCAGCAGCAGTGAATATAGTGATATAAAAAGCATTGTAAGTCTAGCTTTGCTATTCAGAGCATCCACAACCAGCTCCTGCATAATGGCTACTACTTGCAACAAGAGTTCTCCATTCCCAGACCTTCCAAGAGGAAGGACACAGGAAGGACAGGTACAAGAACTCTGAATAAAGCCATTGGACAGCTCCACAACAGCTTCATTAGGGCTGGAATCTTTTTTTGTTGATGTTGGCCAGAGATTATGATGATCCTGTCAAAAGCCTACTTTCTGGTTCAGTGATTCAGAAAGACAGCTGTTCCCTCTCTGATTGTCCTGATAATTAGAGTTGCCCATAGAACAATTCATCTCCAGCAGCTGAACAGCATCAGCAAGAACATTTGGTGGCCTCATTGTGGTGCCAGAGGCCTGAGCAAGTTGTGGTGCATATGTGCCATTGGTTGCCTGCCTCTACTCCAGCTCTGTCTTAACTGCCTCAAGAGCATGGTGTCTGGGCTGAAAATTTGGTGAGGGGGGAAAAGAAAATAACCTATATTTAACTGAGGTCTGACGCCAGCGATAGCCTGTGTGTAGGGTACTCAGATACAGTTATTGCTGTAAAAACCCATGGCACTGTCTTGCAGGTGTCCTGTTTTGTTTGGAGAGCCGCTGAACAGCAGCAGACTAAATTTGCTAATGGCTTCAGGACTGAAAGTGAAATACTACTGAGATCAAGAGATCTGCATGAATCATCTTGTTTGCCTCTGCTACCTGCCTGTTTCTGCTCACCTGTGGGGTATTCTCAGAGGTTTCTGTGGCTGACAACTGATGGGGAGAGGCAGGGACTTGTGTATTTCTACAGTAACGCAATCTCTTTGGTGTTCACTAAGCAGTGAGAGTGATGCTAAAATTAATGAGGAAACACAGTACCCAGAAGGAAAAGGCATCAAGTGACCACATTATTAGCCATGCTTTTGCATTAAGAAAAGTCTAGAGTTCTCCAGTGCAAAATGTAACCCCTCTGCTGGCATTAGGTAATGCCTTACGGATTTTACCTTTAAGTACATGGAAAGAAGTTTTGCCCAATCTTAGGAGCATAAACCAAGAAAATCTTCCACTCCGAGCAATGAAGAGATTATGCATTTATATGAAGGTCACAAAGAGTGGAACTCAGTGTCCTTTGTTCCTTTGAGATTATTGTTTGCCATTCCTACCTAGCAAAAAGTAAACAGCAAAATCCAATTACTGTTTCCTCTAACTCAAACACTACTCAAGGCTTCTCTCAAGCTGCTCTCTGAACTTAATTCTGCTCTTATAATTGTGACATGTCTTCAGGATTTATTTGCCAAAAATGCATGGATCAGAAAGTGCTATAATCTTACTGCGTTATGACAAAACAGAAGTCCCCTTCTTTTATTTTATTTTTTTTTTTTTTTTGAATCCTTGCTTTCTCTCCCCTATAAACAGCAGAAAGAATGGTTTTCTGGAACCAGTGGCAAAATTGTATCTCCTTCTGGGAGTACTATAACATTAATATAATATGAAGGCACTCTGTCAGGTCCACAAAGCACACATTGGTCCAGTTTCTGGCTCCATTAAGAGCTATTTGATTGAGGATTTTGTTTTCAACCACTCAAGTCACATTACAGAAAAAGCATGGCCAAAACCAGTTTTCCCCCGTGATCTCATATAACTGAAGGATAGAACAGTGATCTCTCTGACAGGTGAAAAGCATTACAGCCTTCAGAGCACCAGAGAGTATGGGCTGGATGCTGGTTAACCTGAGGACCACAGCTGAACTAATGACCCAAGCCCTGACAAGTGGAGCCCTCTCTTTCAGCCCTTGCTCGCAGTGTTTTGTGAGAGGACACAATGCACAGCAACCTTTTCAGGAGAGGAAGCAAGGAGATCTCCAGGTAACATCAACCATCAGACAAGCATATATTCCCATCTAGGCCCAACCTACCCACCAGCTTTTGCTACAATAGGAACTGAGAAAGAGAAATGTTCTGTTTACCATAAAACACACAGAGATGAAAGAAAAATATAGCTACAATGCTATGGAAAGAGGCAAGAGGAGCAGCACTCAGAATCCAACCTGACTCCATCCTGGTGTACAAGAGCTACTTAAAATACTCCCCCAAGCATGGCTACTACTAGACCTGTTTCCAAGTTTTCTCCCAATCTTTTTCCCTCCAATCTTGTAGGTTCCCCATGGAACTTCTCAGCTCCCATGTAAAGCTACCACGATCCCTCCTCTACTTGTGCTTAGAGCAGATCATCAAAGGACCATATGCAAAGTCCTGCAAACTTTGCCCTAGTTCCCAGTGATCACAGTATTTAACAGAGAAGTTATACTCCTTTTTGAACACACTGTGAATTATTTTTCATGCAAACTCAGTAAATACATCCTGTATTAGCTTGGTGTGCCATTATGGGGCAAATACCTAAGGAAAGAAAGAAAAAAAATGGAAATTGTGCAGAATCTCACTACTCTTTAAATATTTTGACCACATTTTGAAGGGAGACACACCATGAACCACTGTCTGTCATGCTTTGTCACTAAACACTTGACAACATATATGGGGTACAGAAAAGCTCATGGTATCTCTTGGACACCATGTGTTATAAATAACACATCAGAACAGTTTGGGTATGAACATACACCGTAAAAGACCCCCATACACACAATGATAAATAGTTTTGCTTGGCACTTAATATTACCTGTTGAGTGTTGATATAGCACTTTTCAGAAAGTTGTATATGCAACAGGAAAAGCTGTGGATTCATGTTGTTTCAGATCCGGACTGGCCTATTCCCTGTCTAGCCCTAATTTCTCCTTCTATTTAATGACACCATTCAGATGCCAAGGCTAATTTGGAACATGGCAGCCCACTTATTAAGTGGGACTTTACGACAGGAGAGCATTACACTGCTGCTCAGACAGCTGCACTGGCTGCCTGGAAATCTCTAGGGAAAATTGAAAGCTTTCAAGGCTCTTAATTGTTTTGGATCTGGGTTATTTTATCAGCAGAAGAGGCACTCAACTTTGAGAAGCCTTGACATGAAAGAGATGTGGGTCACTTGGATAGTCAGGTCTGTCTCTCCCCAGATTAAACTCCCAGATGTGTTATTAAAGCCTATTTTCCAGTCTGACAACTGGGAGAGGGAACGTTAGGAGAAGCTCTTTACAACATATAATTAGTTTAGGTGCTGAGTGCAATAACATCAGCTGGTAGAATATCTAGGTGACAAAATTCTGTTATTTTGAACATTATTATAAATCAGAAAGACTGTTCAGTTCTTGGAAAGACACTTTGGGTGTTTATGTCTTGTAAAACATACCTAAATAAAATATACTCTTGGAAGTTATTCTCTGAGGACTCAACAAATCCAGAATATGAATTAGTTTAAATCAGAATTCAAACTATTATGACAAGACAGACCATGGAGTACACTGTCATGTGTTTTGCTTAAAAAAATGTACGTCACTATACCCTTAATTCACTCTCTTACCTATTGATAACACTAGTGTCTTCCATAGAGGGAAGGTTGCCTTACAGGCCAAAGCATGGACAAAGTGCCCATTCAGTGAAAGAGATACACTTACTTGAACAGCGGGCACCAAGATGAGTGGGCTGATGCTCCCAAGAGGTGCTTGGACCCATGCATACTGCAGTGGGAGCAGAAAATATTAAAGTTCATTCTTTACCTCTCACCTGGTTCTCTCACCCTGAAGGCTACAGCCTCAGTGCATTTCTGCAGGGAAGTGTTGGCTAGCAGGGCAGAGTAATTATTTTCTGTCTGCACTCTGTTTCACTGAGTGGGTCTATACGAACATCCAGGAAAGCACAGTAACTCTTCATTGCACATACAGCAATATCACCTGGGTCTTACAAGTTTTGCAAAGTTATTCCTACCACAGCAGTTGAAGGAAAAGCAAGGGCCCAGTACTACCTTCAAAAGTACACAAGATACTCCTTTGTAAACTAAAGGAATCGGGAAGTACAGCTTCAAACCACAGTTAAACCACAAGGCTTACATTTTCCAAGGTGACTGTCTCCTTCAACCAACATCAAGGACTCACTTGATAATAGAGGCAATATTCATAGTTTAAAATCTCATCTTAAAGCATTTCCTTTTTTTAAATTAAGTTACTAGCTTTAATAATAGTCCTATCTCTCAGAGCACCAATTTCATGACCATAGGTAAAATATGATGTACTTATTAAAGAGGAGGATACCTCTTTGTGTCCCTGAGATACGGAAATGTGGGCTAATCCATATCAAGATAAGACTGTGCATGCCAGCTGGTGAAAAGGACTAATGGAAAGGAGCGGGGAATGCATTTCAAAATACAGAGGTAGTCTAAGCCTGTGGATTATCTGCAGTGGTACGATTTGCCTAGGAAGTGTAATTCTTTAAGGAAAAGCAGATGGGTTTGAATAAATGAAATAAAATGTGCATACGAAAAAAATCAGTGTCAGCCCCCAACTCTCTTTATGTGTAAATTCCATATGCATTTTTAATCGCACATACTTGTATTGCCATTTTTTACTAAACTGATGCAAGATGTTCCTGTTCCTGTCATCATGGATTACAATCTCACAGTTTTAGTTACTAGGAAGTCAGTATAGGACCACTGGTTTTGCTCACCAAGTTCCAACATTTTCAGATTCATGCGTGGTCCCCTGAGCCTCTCTGAATCTGCTGGGTCCAAAGAGATGTGTCTTTTAAATCCAGCCAAACCATGAATTCAGTGAGGTCTTTGTTGTCTGATGAAGATCTTGAGGTGTGCTAGCTCATGACAAAATATTCTTTATAGGTACCTCCAAAGTAAAGAGACAGAAGAGGTATCTGAAACACCACGTCCATTCATTCACAAACCAGGGTCCAGACTGTGAAATCCCAGTCCCACCTCCTACAGAGAATGAGGAACCAAAGGAAGAGCTGAGTCATAGTATGAAAATAGTGGAATTCACTCATTACATCAGAGAGAAAGTTTTCTTGGTATATTTTTCCAGGTGTATGTCATTCTGGAGTGTTTCTGATTTTATATTCACCAAATAACTTTCATGAATTACTTGAAGTAAGAAATGGTTCCATCAGGACTGCTCCCATCCAACTAGTTCTGTGACTGTTGTATCTGAATGGGGTCCAAGGGTACAGTGAAGTGCATGCAGAAACATGCAAGGATTCAGAATGCCTGAGATTAAACAGAGAAATTTCTGTTTGTCAGTTTGGCTCTTCAGTAAGTGAGACTGCCACTTCTACAGGCAATAATACTCTATGGAAAAAACAAATAACACAGTGTCAAAAATGTCCTTGCAAGCTTTGAAATAAAAGAGTAAAATGCTTAAGAGAAGTTACTTCCGTTACAACTTACACAGTTCAGCACTTGCTGTATAGACAATGAAGGGCAAGCAAAGTGACCTCAACTGAAACAGCTTTTATGAAGAATTGTTTTTCTGGTTTTATTAGGTTTAATACGTATATTAGGCATATACAGACAACTGAATCACTCAAAAAATCAGAATTCTGTTGTATTTATTTTCTCATTGTTCACATGCTGATTTTTTTTTTTTTTTGGCTCATAATTGTTTTACAAAAACTGTTACAATTATTTGCATTTCTCATCTCACAGTTTCTAAGTGCCTTAATGAAAACAAGATATATGACAGATTTCCTGGAAGGTAATTAACAAGAGCCTTGTTTACTTTCTCCTTTACCTTCTGCTTCCACTTCTGCTTCCATTTCCTCTTCCCTTCCTCCCAAAAACCACTACGACCAGAAAAGGGAGCAGAGAAGCTGGACCTCAGAAATATATATCACCTCACACCAGAAAAGTTCAAGAGTGAGCGTGTGAGCGATTTTGCTATGCAGCCAGCAAGGCTCTGTGCTTAACAGAGGGGCTTAACTCCAAGGAAGGACAGGAAAGGACTTAGGCGGGTCTTTTTTGCCCCCACTAACTGAATAAAGATCAGCGTTATGGGAATGCCACAGGGTTTCATTGCTGGGTTTGGGTGTCCAAATGAGCAATCCTGTCATTATCTGATCATTAATGACATGTTTGCATCATCAAGGCTATGAAATACTGTGCTGTAGATATGCCTTCTAGAGCAAAGGCTAGCTTTCTTACTGACAAACCATGACGTGGCTCAAAATGACTTTGGGACATGTCTGCACTTGGGACAAAAACCAGCTGTTTTGTTAACTAAAATTTTCTACTTTCAAGAGGTTTTGTGCCACCCTTTAACCCAGAACACTATCAGAAGCAGTTATCATACACTCCCAAGAAAAGAGTAAACAAAGTGTCTTCTTCAGAGAAATCACTTACTAAAGCAAACCAGTATTAAAACATAGCAGACCTTGAATAATTCCTGTTCTGGACTGTCTTTAGCTGGCTTCAAGTGGCCCACCACAATCACTTAACACTGATTGATGAAGTATGAACCTCATCACCTTTTATCTCTGCAGCTGCTTGCCTGTAGAGTCATTTGTACTCATCAGAGTAATCTCTTAACAAGAAAAGACTAACAACCCAGAGCATCAAAAAGCTGTCTAAACCCCATACTATGCAGATGAATGTACAGTCACCAGAGCTGTTTTTTCAGATACGCTCAGCACACCAAGCTGAAACCCTGAGATGCTGTCACACTGTGAGCAATGTCCTTCCAGCTTGTGGTGGATGGCAGATAGCTCTCTCCTGCCTCGGGAATCGTGCAAACATGTAGATCTTGCCCTTGGTTCTCTTTCTTCCCCATACCTACAGCCAAGCAGATTTCAAACATGAAACACTAAAAATATCGTGGTTGTGAACTCCATCCTTAAGTCAGCAAAGTTGGCACTGCCTAACCTTATAGACATGGTCTCAAACAGTGTAAGAACCAGATGGGTCTTGCTTTTGTTGGAAAAAAATAACAATGCTGGTTTTAATAATGGCTTTATTTTTCTCCAGCCATTGGCAAGATTTGAAATGCAGAATAGTCAGCATTCCACAAGTTCTGCCCACAAGCAAATGTGAGATGGCTCCACGATGTCTTGCTTCTCTGTACTGCAGGAGTTTTCTAATGAGAAGCCAAACTGCTGAAAACTGGAGATGCTGCAGCACAAAAAGCCCGTGGAGAGGAACCCTGTAAAACTAAGTGGAAGTGGAATTAAATCAGGCTGCATTGGAAATGCAGGAACCTACAGCAATGTTCATAGTGATCAGTTCCTTTCTGTAGACTGTTGCAAACAAATTGTGAAAAACTTAAACATACTAAGTTTTTCCATGACCTCATTCCATGGCTGATATCCATAGATGTTCTTCAGTCCACTTCAATAGCCTCTGATCCAGTCGTACATCTTTACAAGCATTTAGATATATTACAATAGTTTTAAAAATTCTTCTCATAATAAAGCTCATACAGAAATATTTGCTGAGGCATATTTCTGCCTGCCTTTTTTTGGTGCATGTTGCATGAATTTTCTGCTGGAAATAAAAATGTTGCCTGCATTCAGTGATCAGCTGGGAGGGAGGAGTAGGGAGGAAGGAATTGGATAAATGCATTTCAAAATCTTCTACCACTAGAAAGAAAAGTATAGTAATCCAAACCAGATGTGGGGAAAAAACTAGAGGCACATAAAGACAATCATTCTAATATCTGTTTGGTTTCTACCATTCCTGTTCTTTTTAATGCTGAAAATTCAAATGCATTTATGGTAAAAACAGACCATTTTTCTAACCAGAGGCACAGATCTCAAAACAGATTAACTTCTGCCCCATGCCATGTTACCTATGAACATAAAGGTCTATTGGTATTCCTTTCTCCTCTTCTTTCAGAGTGTCATGGATAATTAACCCTTTCCTTTTCCCCTTTATCTTCTCCTATTTTCTCCTTTCTGTTATCCTTCTTCCCTTTTAGTTTCATTTGCACACTCATACCGGTTACTCTTGATCAGCTGCCTGGTCAGAGGGTACATCTGCAGCAGTGTTTCAGTTCATACCAGGAATGCTCTCCTAAAATCACTCACCTGATCATCCATCTTTCCTCACTGTGGTTTGACTAACCTTAATAGACATAAAATGGGTTGCATCCCATTAAGCTGAATGGGAAGAGGCACTCCAGCAGCTACTGAAGGTCAGGGTATGGAATGGAACTAAAGCTTTTCTAGAGTGAAACTGCTAAAACACAGTGTGGACTTCAGGTCTTCAGCACCAACTATTATGCTCTCTGAAACCACTTCCACAGCATTTCACCAAGTGCTAACCTGTTGTAACAAAACAGGCACACATTTGAGTAACCACACACCCACTAAAGCTGTTCTGTATCCTGTGAATGCATCCACTGATTTTCATCTCAGTGTTGTGGTTGTCACACACAGCTTTGACATTCTTAGCCTCCCTTGGCACCTCTTGACTACTGGGCTCCCCAGCACACCACTGATGATCTCTTGCTGCTCTGCCCTCCCCAGCATCCTTTCATTCTTCATCCTCCCCTTCCAAGAAGGCTTTGGTTCAGTTTCCCTGACCTCCATTTTTTTAACTTCCCACTTGGGAAGAATCTCATGTCTAACCACTCCAAGTCCTCCTCCTTGTACCCAAATCCTTTGTTTGCACTGGAGTAAATGCTGCCCTTTCAGCACAGCGATAACCACACAGTTTGCTTTTGCTGTGTCATTGTGCTGTTCTTCCCAGCTTTTTCCTCAAAATATTCTGTGAATTCTCTTTGCAAACAGAGAGCACTTGAAATCCCACTGGCAGCTCCTTCATTGGTTCGGTCACAGGCTCCACCGACTGCAGCAAAGCTGTTTGCAGCAGCTGCCCGCAGATAGACAGGAGGTCTCTGTGCACTGAGCAGGGCAGCCGATGGCTTTGTGACCTCTGGCACCCAAGTTATCTAAAAGCCTCCTTTTCACAGCCTGAAGAATTGATCTTTCATTGCACAGCAGAATAACACTGGTTTGTGTTTCAAGAAAGAAGTAGCCCTGTTTGGGTTTAAAAGCAAAAATGTTTTCAGTCTCTGCACAATCGGGCTTTCTGGGGTTCAGATAAATGGCCTCAAGTGAAAAATACTTAATTCTTCCCCATTTAAATTGTTGCAAGGCCATGGGGAGATTTCCCCCTCCGTAGGAAAACCTCTCTGCCCCTCACCCTCCATAAAGCAGAATTCGAATAACGGGCTGATGGGAGGTGATCTGCGTTCCCAGCCTACTTCTCTTTCTCTGGTCAGTCACAGTCAGGCTGGGGCTCAGAGCACCAAACTGTTGCCTCTTGGACTCTTTCTTCAGCCTCCTACAAAATAACTTAATCTCTCTCCCTCTATGCCAGACTCCAGCATCTTTTTTTTTTTTTTTTTTAAGCTCATTTCGTAGTCTTACCTGGAACCAAGAGCAGGTGTAGGAAGCTCAGCAAACAGCTGAGCCCACCAGGAGCACCTGTCTCCTCGCACAAACAGGGACCGGCCTGCAGCTTTCAGAAATGCGGCTCAACCTCTGTTTCAAAACTGTTGCTAACAGGTTTCTCTCTGATTGTAGCCTGTGGCTTCAGCATCATTCTGGTCATCCTGGCTGTCCAAGGCTTACCTCAAAATTGCTGCAACTTCCAAATATTAACCTTTGTGGAAGGGTCACGCTTAATCCATGTCTTTTGGCATCTATCCCAATGCACTGGTTTTGTAGTATGTGTCATTACTAAGCATCAGAAATTAACAAAAACAAGAGGACTAAAAAATGGAAGTTTTTAGCAAAATGAAAGGCACCTCTAGTATTCAGTTTGTGAATTTACACTCTCAAATAAAATTAAGAGCAGAGAAAGCATAGCAAAGCCACATAAAATGCTAGAACATTTAATGCAGCCCCCACCAACACAAACATCTGCTCAAACACTGCACAATTTTTTATGTGCGCACACTCTCGATTAACAAAACTCCATAATTAAAAAACTAGTTATACTCTGTCACTAATACATAAAGCTAGTCCTAGATTTGGCTACTTTTTTCTGTAATAAGCACATTTACAAGCTGGCACTTCTCTTGAACTAATTGAAGACATCATGTTGTCACCATATCCATAAGACCAGTCAAACAAACAGATACTTCTTTTCATATGTGTCAGACTGGTAGGTTTGTTCACAAATGGACAAAGAAATCTATTGAAATATACGAAGATGGGAATGAAATCTGGGTGATTAGTTTGAAAAGAGACATTTTGAAAGTTTAATAGAGTCTATTAGCTGTGAATTTTTTTGATGTTCATTTTTTTTCTTAAATGCATTATCAGAAAGGTGGCTGGAATGCTTTATTATATTTTTGTCACATCTTCATAGTTTAGATTTTATATGTATGTGTTTTGTATCTATGTGAAAATTTTGCCTGAAGTACATTAGTTGTAAATACAGCTCAGCCAGATGCTAGTCATGTGGGCTGCAACTATCCTAAAAAACATTCAGAAATAGAGCTGCCCTTTTGCGTAGACCTGGCATGATGGTGAAAGGATCTAGAGTAGAATTCACATTTTACAGAGCCCCCATGGCAACTACCAGCTGGCATCAAAGAGCAACTTTATTTGATGAAGTCGCAGGAAATCAAACATCCATGAGTTCACTGCAGTCAAGACATGCTAGCATCATGGATCCCTGAATCATAACCACAAGCTTGTCTTATGAGGTGCTGTGCTGCTATCCTATGCTCCTGTACCCTATGCCTTGTTAGTGCCTCTCTGTTTCTCCATCCTGGAGGTCCTGGCACCAAAAGGTGCCTCATGGCTTAATTCAGTCAGCCTCCTGCACATTCCAGAGCTCACAACCCCCCTGGCCTTGGCATACTGGAGGTCCCATGGGGCATGCAGCCTCACAGCAGACAGGTTCCTATGGGGAACCTGTGGTAGCCCACAGCAGAAGTGTGAAACACAAGTTACTTGGCTACCCTGGTATGCAAACGGTTGATGCATATGATAAGAACCTCCTTGTGCTTAATAGGAGCCAGGCAGGGGAATGGAGGCTAAAGTAAAGTAATTATGTCTAGGAATTGAGAAAGTCCAACAGTAGGGGAACTTTGGGGTACAAAGTCACTCATCCTGAGCTTTACTGTTGGTAAATCCACATATGCCCAATATTGCCTAAATGACAGTATCAGAAATACCAATGGAGAAAAGCAATCAGGTATGGGGTGCCGAGAGGAGCTTGGTGAGGGAAGGAAGATGCAAGGATAGGAAAAAAGCTTAAAATAAGAAAAAATAGGGAGTAAGGTATGAAATCAGGCAGAGGAAAAGAAAGGTGGATCCCCTCCAGCAGCAGGAGCACAAATGCCTGCAGACAGCAGCGATGCTGACCTGCGTGCCCCAGACCACTGGGATGCCAGCGGGACCTTCCTTGGACAACCCACCATCAGGTCTATGTCCGTCAGATTTGGTGTGGGAGGAAATCTATTTGCACCTCCACACTAACAGAATTGTAATTTGATTGTGTTTATGTGTTTCACTGGGATTCAGACCTATAATTAACAGTTTCATAGTCAAGCCCAATACTCTGCATTGTTATTTAATTACAAGCTGCTATATGATTGCCTAGATCACTGAGAATTTTGTTGTCCTACCCATTTCATTCTAGTGTGATCATTAATCAACAAACATGTTAATGAGTTTGCATCAGCTACCTCTCAAGTCTCCAACCTGAAGAGGAAGTGTCAGACCTTGGCAGTAACAATGCTAAAAGCAGCCTGAACTGAAAACGTTCCTCAGCCTGCCAATGCCCAATTCTCTGCCAAAAACTGGTATGAATTTAATTAGTCATTACATATTTTCCAGGTCCTTTGCACTCTGTGTGTTTTGTCTGTGCAGCAGCCCTTGGCTACTAAAAAAACCCCTGAAATGCCAGAAGGTCCTTCCTCCAGAATCTAGGTTATCAGAAATCACTTCCAAATATTGCTATCACAGAGACAGAGCAGAGATTGCCAGCAGGAGACAAAGTGGTGCAGGATTAATTTCCAGCAAAGAGACAGCCTGAGACAGACAGAAATCTCAGCAAGGACAGACTGCTTTGCATCCCTATGGATGAATGAGGAAGGCTGAAACTGCAGTTTCGTCAGTCAGCTACACTACTGAATATTTTGGCAGAAATATTGAATTACTGTATGTATAGGCTGCAGTACTAACTTCCAGTATTCCCTGACCTGTAATTTCTTATGTTGCTGTTTCTACTGAAAACCAAAAGTCTAGCAACTGTTAGTCATATTTAACTGAAGCTGGAAAAGACACTCTGTTGAGACATAATGAGACATTTTTCTAAATGGAAGAGAAGCTGGCATTGAAAGTTTCACAAATTAGCTTTTGATTGTTGTACGTTTTCAAACATTTTGGCTTACTGTTAGATCCCTTCCAACCTAGATGATTCTGTGATTCTGTGATTCTGTAATACAGGTTGGGGACGAAGCTACAGATGTTTGCCTTTGTGATGTCACTGCTTCACAGCATCAAGCTTTTAGTTTGACAGCCAAAAATATCTTAAGTGATTTTACCTAATTACCCTTGCTTATATGTCTACATTCCTCTCTTAAAAGTCTTTTTATTCCTTTCTACAGGTACATATTTCTACAAAAAGTCCTGATTAGCCCTCATGTTTCAAATAAAGGATATGCTGCTATTAACATATGTGCTAGACACTATATTCCTGATACCTAAACTTTTCTCTATGGGATTCATGTATTAGTGCATCCCCAGTTTCACCGGTGAATCCAGGGCCACCTTTAAGCTTTCACACACCTGTGCTCTCACAGTGGAATTTATTCAGCCCCTACTTTTATCTGTGCCATTGGAGATAATCAGAATGCTGAGATACTCAGAATACTCTGACAATGCCATGAGCAATGCTGATGGAAGTTGGCCTGGTCTGTGCAGGGAGTTGGACCCACTGCCCTCCACAGGTGACTGCCCACCTCGGCTGTTCTCTGGTTCTAAGCAGCAGTGACTGCAGTCCACCTACCAGACCGTTGCACTGCAGGACAGTTTGGGGCTGGCAGGGACCTTGGTAGGTCTCTAGTCTGACCCCTGCTCAGAGCAGGCTCAGCCATGGGGTCAGACCAGGTTGCTCAGGGCTTTATCCTGTGGGGGCTGGAAACCCTCCAAGGAGATGGCACCACCTCCCTGGGTCCAGGCCCTGTCCTCACAGGGAAAAAACGTCCATTATCTCCATCCCCTCTGGCTCTGCTCAGCTCACTGCCCATCAGGATGGACCCAGGGCCTTCTCCCCAGAGCTGCTCCTGATCTCACCAGCACTGCTGCCAGGGCTCAGACTGCCTGGGGCAGGGCTGCCCTTTGCTTCTGCCCCAAATGCATGAGGGCCCTGTCTTTTCCTCCCACTAGTCCAGGTCCCTCTGGACAGCAGCCCTACCCTTGTGCATATCGACTGGTGCCCCCAATTTGGCATCACCTCAAACCTGATGGTGTACTTGGTCACTTTCCCAAGTCACGGATAGAGATGTTAAACAGGACAGGCCCCATGGCAGACCTTGTGGGACCCTATGGGGCACCAGTCTACAAGCAGTCCAGTGACCACCACCTCTGAGCCCAACTGCCCAACCAGGTATTTACCCCTCTGGTGAGACACACACCCAGACCTCAACATTCAGCTTGGCTACAAGGATGTTGTGGGAAGAGTGCTGGAAACGTTGCTGAGGTCAATGTAAACGATATCCCCTGTTTTCCCCATGTCCACAAATCCAGTCATTTTATCACAGAAAGCAATGAGGTGTGTGAAGCATTATTCACTCTTGGTCAAGCCATGCTGTCAGTTCCCCATCACCATCTTCTCCCTCATGTGGCAAGACACGTGCTCCAAGAGGACACAGGCTGTGATTTTCCCAGGTACCTGAGTGAAACTGGGCAACCTGCAGTTCCCAATTGTGTTTTGGCCCTTTTCCAGTTGTCAGGGACCTCTGTCATGTATATGACAATAAGATAGGAACATCTAAAAGAAGGGAAAAGTTACCAGTTCCCATTCCATGCCGTTTAAGTAGGAAATTCTCTTTCCACTATCTTTTGCTTTGAAAATCTGCCCTTTGCTAATCAAAGGTCAAAAGTTCTTGCAGGGTAGCTCTATTATTTTAGTTAGAACTGAAGTCAGACTTACCTGGTAGTCATTGTCAGGATTGTGTCATTTTTTCTGAAATTTAATTGAAGTCTTCTGTGTTTGAAATCTCTGGACACGCATATGAACAGCATGGCTTTGAGAAGCAATATAATGACTTCCTTTAAACGAAGTATCACATGAACCACCTTGTAAATAAGGACATGCTGCTATGGAGTTCCCTTGGTGTTTTGCCCAAGTAGGAGGTGTAACAGTCAAGGCACAGCTCTATGCCAGGACAGAGGTAAACTTGAAGAGAGGACAAAGTGCATTCTTTGTAGGCTCTGATTAGACAACAGATGTGAGCAACATGCCTGTATGAGATAGCCCTCATATTTTGAACAACTTTGCTTTGTCTTCACAGATCTGAGAATAGGAAGAGAAATCTTTTCTAACACCTTTTCCCAGTGGAGAATGGAGAGTAGAAGTTCTGGCACTCTGTACTGGTGTGTCATACTGGTGGCTCAGGGATAAGAACATTACCAAAATACCCATGCTGGTATATAGGCTGGGAATATCCTCTGCAGTCATAACAAATAAGACATGGCAGCAATCAAGATCAGGGAAACTGTGCTACTAAAAATGCTCTGAAACACTACTCCCTGTTCAAATCCAA
The DNA here is from genome assembly GCF_047716275.1 of Strix uralensis. Classification (NCBI taxonomy): domain Eukaryota; kingdom Metazoa; phylum Chordata; class Aves; order Strigiformes; family Strigidae; genus Strix; species Strix uralensis. Next base: position 20,125,419 of record NC_134012.1, on the reverse strand, counting down.
CTGGAAGAAATAAACTTGCCCTGTTATTTTAACTGTAAGAAACTGAAATCCTGAAGAAAGGTATTCACTGACTGCTAGATATAAGTGAACTCCTTAAAACATTTAGGAATTCTCACATATGGGATTAAAACTTTTTAAAAATAGAAGCTAAATTCTTATTTGAGCATATCAGAGGCATAGCAAGTCACACCAGTCTCAGCTTGAAATGAGTAAGTCCTTAACAGAAATGGAACTAAGTAACATATGACTTTCTATCAATGACAGTCTGTGATTCACCATCTCAGCATTTTTAATTTAACAAGGAATAAGGTTTTTTATTTCAAAGGATAAAAGATAATGATTCTACCAGATACAGAACAGAAATCCTATGAAAAAAATCAGCAGCAATTGAAGTCAAAAATTGTGCATGAATTTTATTAGAATACTTCATTTCCTGAGCAAGATTTACAACACAACATGCAGATGCATTTAATAATTTACTTCACTATATGTACTGCACTTGTGATAGTGCACTTGTGACAGTTGTGCAACAAAAGTAGCAACTGAGAAAGTTTCCAGCTTTTAGTAATTTCAGAAAGTGACATCTTCAGTAAACAAAAAGAGCTTTACTATTAGTAGTGTCAATGTTAAGTTTCCAATGCTTATCAAGCTGAAGTGATTAATTTCAGCAGCACATTTAAAGCTCTTTAGATTTCAACACTTCTACATTAGAAGTTTCAGTAGCATTTATTACATTTTTTTCACAATCTTAGACATGAGAGTAAAAGCTTAGTGCAATCAGGCTCTTTTCTAATGGATCAATTGATTAAACACAAAAGGAAATAATAATGCTAAGACGACAAACAGAATCTCAGCACAAGTAACATGTCTGGTAAAGTAACTCAAGCTGGTGAAAGGGCTTTAAAGTAAAGTTGTGGGGGGAGGGGAACCTCAATCCATCCCACTCCTACCAGTTTGATGCCAGTGCCAGTAGATGCCCAGAGCCTGGAGAGGGGTCACAGGTCAGCAGGAGAGCACCTGAAGAGCAGCACAAAGGAGTTTGCATACAGGCTCTTTAGGATCGACAGGCAGGGGAGATGGGGGGGGGGGTGTGTGTGTGTGTTGCTTTCTGTGTCAGTGACCAGCTGGAGAGCATGGAGCTCTGCCTGGGGATGGATGAGGAGCCACTGAGTGCTTATGGGTCAGGATTAAAAGGAGGACAGGGACAGGTGACATTATAGTGGGGGTCTGCTACAGACCACCTGACCAGGAAGACCGAGCGGATGAGACCCTCGACAGACAGATAGGAGCAGCCTCACATTCACAAGCCCTGGCCCTCATGGGGGACTTCAATCACCCCAATATCTGTTAGTGGGACAACACTGCAGGGCATAAACAATCCAGGAGGTTCCAGGAATGCACTGATGATAACCTCCTTCTCCAAGTGATAGAGGAGCCAATGAAGAGAGGTGTTATGCTGGATCTTGTTCTCGCCAAGAAGGAGGGGCTGGTGGGGAATGTGAAGCTCAAGGGCAGCCTTGGCTGCAGTGATGATGAAATGGTGGCGTTCAAGATCCTTAGGGCAGCAAGGAGGGTGCACAACAAGCTCACTACCCCAGACTTCAGGAGAGCAGACTCTGGCGTCTTCAGGGATCTGCTTGGCAGAGTAGCATGGGATACTTCCCCTGGAGGGAAGAGGCGCTCAAGAAAGCTGGTTAAACTTCAAGGATCACCTCCTCCAAGCTCAGGAGCTATTCATCCTGACAGTCAGGTAAGACCGCCAGGAGCCCTGCATGGATGAACAAGGAGCTCCTGGACAAACACAAACACAAAAGGAAGCCTACAGAGGGTGGAAGCAAGGACAGGTAGCCTGGGAGGAATACAGAGAAACTGTCTGAGCAGCCAAAGATTAGGTTAGGAAGTCCAAACCCCTGACAGACTTAAATTTGGCCAGGGACATCAAAGACAATATGAAAAGCTTCTATAGGTACGTTGGTGATAAAAGGAAGACTAGGGAAATTGTGGGTCCTCTCTGGAAGGAAATGGGAGACCTGGTTATGCAGGATATGGAGAAGGCTGAGGTATTCAATGGCATTTTTGACTCAGTCTTCACTCCAGCCATACCACCCAAGATGCAGAAGGCAAAAGGCAGAGACTGGGAAAAGGAAGAACTGTCCACTGTAGGATATCGGGTTCAAGACCATCTAAGGAACCTGAAGGTGCACAAGTCCATGGGACCTGATGAGATGAATTCACGGGTCCTGCGGGAACTGGTGGATGAAGTGGCTAAGCCACTATCCATCATATTTGAGAAGTCGTAGCAGTCCAGTGAAGTTCCCACTGACTGAAAAAGGGGAAACATACCCCCCCCCATTTTTAAAACCGGAAAAAAAGAAGAACTGGAGAACTACAGGCAAGTCAGTGGTCTGCCAGTACTTAAAGGGCGCTACAGGAAAGGTAGGGAGGGACTCTTTATCAGGGAGTGTAGTGATAGGATGAGGGGTAATGGTTTTAGACTGAAAGAGGGTAGATTTAGATTAGATGCAAGGAAGAAATTCTTTACTGTGAGAGTGGTGAGGTACTGGAACAGGCTGCCCAGAGAGGTTGTGGCTGCCCCCTCCCTGGAAGTGTTCAAGGCCAGGTTGGACAGGGCTTTGGGCAACCTGGTCTAGTGGAAGGTGTCCCTGCCTGTGGCAGATGATCTGTAAGGTCCGTTCCAACTCTAATCATTCTATGATCCTATGATGAAAGCATAATTCTGACAAGTTCTTTTAATGAAGCACTGAGCTCACTGCAAGAGTCCTACATACACATACAGCAAACAAAATGTAATTACTTATTCAACCAGGTAATGCTAATGATGTTCATTCACAAAAATGGTATGCAGCTGGAGCTTAATTCCACATCTTTCAGAAGCTCTGAATATTTGTGAATCGTTGTCTTTCAGGAAATGTAAGGGAATTCTGGGCATCTAAATAAAGAAAATTATTCCTTCTAAAATCTGAGTGGACATTTCAGGAAAAGCTGTGATCCTAACTTCTGTCAACCTTTATGTCTCGCTGCATGAAAGACATAATAAAAAGCTGTGTTGAAAATAGAAACCTGTTTGCCAAGGAGTGTTATAAACAAAATTTAATCAATAAAGCAGCCGTGGCTTCTCCAATCACAAGTGCAGCTTTTTCACAATGAATATTGAGTTATGTGGCTACGCTAAAACATGGCATAAATATATTCCTGTGTTTGTCCAAAAAGAGAAGACATACAACAACATGTAGTACAAATGTACCACTGTTAATGTAACACACCCAACCATGTGTCACAACTCAAAAAAATCGATCTGGATTAACGTGACATCACACCACTCCTACATGCTACTGAAAAAGAAAGGTTGAGGCATACAGACAGAAATCATGGTTTTATTTTCAAGCAAAGCAAAGTTGGAGATTTGCTAAGATGAACTCAAAAGATTGGCAAGATTATTGACTAGAATCCACTTAGTAAAATGCTAATCACATTGTTCACAGCTGTGCTCATCTCCGAATTAAGGATTATTAAATATATTCATGACAATGTAAAAAAAATACTATCTTATCTTTCAGTTTGGCTATCACTTGGATGTTCTTTGGTAAGGTCTAATACTTTAATCTGAACCTTATTCTAACTGACAATGGAAAAAACAGCAGCAGTTTACAGACAGAAAGACTGACAACCGCTGCTGAATGACACAGGTTTTCTGGTTTGTGTTTTGAGACAGCTCAGTTATGCTGGATCACTGAAGAGTTCACTGCAGGATGGCCCAACAGTATGTGGCAGAGTATCCTGGTTGGCACTTACATGCACAAAGTTGCTTAAATAATGACCCAGCTCACACGTGCAGAGTGCTGCTATTTAAGCTGCTAATAGTCAACAATTTGCACACAAAAATAGCACTTTGTAGTACATTAAAAATCCCAAACACCTTTAAATGTTCTAAATGAAGGAGCCAGTAGTGTTAAAAAGGGAGATGAGGGAAGATATATTTCAGATTTGCACCACATACATAAGAACAAAAACTTTTAAAAACTCTTCCAAACTCTTGGAAGGCTCCTCTTCCAAAACCTCCAAGATTACAGAGGATATATATCCTCTCTAATTAGACATAAGCAAGATCAGATGGAGTTACATCGAGTTATATTAGATTAGCTACACTGAGTTATGTATTAGATATAAGGAAGAAGTTCTTTACTGTGAGGGTGGTGAGGCACTGAACAGGTTGCCCAGAGGGACTGTGGCTGTCCCCCTCCCTGGAAGTGTTCAAAGCCAGGCTGAATGGGGCTTTGAGCAACCTGGTCTAGTGGAAGGTGTCCCTGCCTGTGGCAGTGGGGTTGGGACTGGATGATCTTTAATGTCCCTTTCAACCCAAGACATTCTATGATTCTGTGATATACTGTTTTCTGTGGAAACACTAAAAAATACTGATGCAGCAGAACAGAGAAAAACTGACACAGACCTGAAGGAAGTCCCTGTGGAAATAAAATACTTCCAATCATCGTACACTAAAACATGTCCAAATTTATCTCATAAGCCCATATGGCAAAGGAACTTCTGGCAACATTTACTGTTTAGAAAAGCACACAGAAGAGATGGATTCATTAAAACCATGCTCGTCTAGCTAAGCTGATATTCCCCGCTAACAGGACTCCCTCCTGCTTTGAACAGACTGCAGTGTTACTGTGCTCTTAATGCTTCATCCTCAATCAAGTCAATGAGTGTCACAAGTGTGGTGGTCATACTGACAAATTTTTCTTCCTGCCATGCAAGACTGCAATATTACACATTAGCAGTGGAGAACTTTAAAACGTCATGAGCATGTCACGTTCTTGTACACTAGTGTAGAATGGCCTCCCAAAGATAAAGGAATGTAGACCTGGTTTAATCTTCTCAGCCAAAGCCATTATTATGTTAAGATCGCCCTCTGCTGTTAAGTCAAGATCTATTTTTAAGCTACGAAGAGACTTAAAAGGTTTTTTTCCTTTTTGCCTGCAAGAAAATAAAAAATGGTGTTGTAAAACAGAACAGAGAAACTTTCTCAAAGCCTTCTTTCTACTGTCTGTTCACTTACGTGTCATCCTCTATGTATTTTATTAAAGTTAAGGCTTTTCTGTGAAGGACTAGCAGAAATTGTGCAAGGAAGGTACTCCTTAGAGACAAGCCAGGCTTCAGATGAAAGATCTGTTAAAAATTATACCAGAAAATTAAGTAGATGCTGAAATTCAAGAATAATTTTAGGAACATGAAATATAAAGAAACATTGCATACACATGTAACCTATCCTTAATTATAGCAAACCAGGCACATTAACAGCAGATTTGTAGATATAGTCAACATTCATTCTTAAGTTTTCTAGCTCCACAGATTCAATAAATTAAGCTGTTTTACAGTTCTGCTTGATGTGAAATTAATTCCAGTCAGGTAGCTTTCTCAATACTGCAATTGTAGACACTGTTGCACAGAAATAGAAAATGTGCATTGTTTTTCATAAGTAGAGAAGAAGTTTCAGTATTATACTAATTCTACAAATAGCACAGGTATTTTTCTCTCTAGTTATTCAGAGAAGAATCACAGCACTAGTATGAGAAAGAGCTACTAAGCCAACAAATTATCTATTTATGTGAAATTATCTGTTACTAGGGCCTTCAGCTCTTGTTCTTTCTGAAAAAGCAACAATTACCTGATCCAGGAAGGCTTTTACTAGTGTATCTCGATGCAGGATATCTTGAAAGACATTTCTATGGAAAAGAAAATGAACAAAATTGTGAGGTAGTGCCATGAAAGGACACTAACTGTCCAGCAGATGTGCACAGCACAACATTAATGTTTACGATCTGGCAGAAATTAAAAGTGAATTCAAAATTTTAGTGAATTATAAACTCACTATTTTTAAGGGTAATATAGAATTTTAAAGCAAAACTCTTACATGAAATGAATTAAACCCAGGAAAGTCATCGGGATCTGTCAAATACACTTAGTTCTGTAATACCCCTAATTAAAACAAGCAACAAAATCAACATAACATGGTCAGAAGTATCACTGAAAAGGAATTTCAGTAATATTTAACACAAGAGAACTGACGGAACTAGTAAATTCCTTCAAAATTAATGCAACTACCAGAGCTGAAGGAGCTTCTTAAAAGCAAAAAAACTCTTATGTACTTTATTAGAAAGTACACTTTGTACTACTTTACTCTTTTGTCCCAAATCAAATAACTTTGAGAGATGTGAGAGAAGAGTACATACAAATCAGGTGTGAAACTCTCATCTGTGTGGATAATACGATCTTGAGACATTTCTTCATCTGAATTAGCTCTCCAAAATGCTGTCAGCTCAGATCTCATATATCGTCGTTGGTTATAGATGTGTTCATGACAAGGGGGCATCTGCTTCACTGTATTGACATCTACATCTATATGTGTAGTAGGATATGGGGCATACATTACTTGACGGAAGGGCAACACAAAGCTTCCTGTTGCATCCTGTTTCAGTGAAAAAAATTATTCTTCTAGTTACTTTTTTTTTAAAAAAAACAAATCTATACTGGAACAAAACATATTAAAGCATCATGCCTAAATTTTATATCCCATTTGTTTAGATATGTTTTGTTTGAGAGAACTGGTGATTGTAGCCCAGTAAAAAGCCCTCCATACTGTATAATTCCCTTAAAATAACAGTGAAAACAGGTACTGAGGTAACCTCTGTATTACAGTATTGCAACATCTGGTTCATGAGCCCATTAACATTATACTATTATATTTATCTGGTAAGTTTAGACTGCTTGCTAGAGCAAGAAGCATTATTTTTCTATTCATCTTCACCCATTGCTACAGCCCTTTTAAAAGATTTGGAAACTGTCAGACTGATGGACTGCTCTTATTTTGGTTTTGGTACAACACAAAAACGCCTTTTGAGATTCTATGTCCAAGTAAGCAAAAGAGTATTATTATTGTATCTCAAAGTATAGGAACAATTCTGGACAATACTCAAGAAACAGATGTGTCAGAGAAAAGACAGGCTTGGCATTTTAACATGCAGATAGTTACAAGAAAGCTACAGCACCAGAAAGGAATAAAGGGAAGATGACATATTTCTTTGAACATGAACATGTGTATACGTGTGCACATCTTATGCACATGCATACACATACGTTGAAGAATGTTCTTAAACCTCAAAAAAATAGAACTTTATTAAGCATACTTACTTTGAGTAAGCCTTGAACAAAAAGTCCTGACTCGTATTTGAAAGAAGACTCATTTCTACAGAGTCTGGAACACTTCCGTTCTGATGGTGTAAGAAACAGACACAATGTTCTCACAATCTGCATTAAAAAGAACAGTTTTGAAAAACATGAAAAGGTAAGGAATGAACTGATCTTCAAATGCAATTTCTGACTAGAATGTATCAGGCATTTCAAATGATGAACAAAAAGTTCATCATGCATATTAGAAAAGCCAAAACGTTATCAAGGTCACAGAATAGTGACATGCTTAAATTATTAAACTGTAAGTCATATTACTCCAACTTCTTGTCAAATGAAGGAAAAATCCAACACTTTCTGGCAAAGTTTGTTTTTAAGCCAAGTATGTAGGACAAATCACTTTTGCCTTCTGCTTCCTCTTCCTATTACATAAACATGAGTTACTGTGATTACTTTCCTAGTCTTTTAAGCCTCTTATTTTATTCATTCCATATTGAAACAGCAGCTATTGTCTCCAATCAGACAATTTCCTAAATAAGTATCCATGTTTATTTCCTCTGTAATTTCCTCAAACTCTCCATTAAAAGCAACAAAGCTACTTCATTATCCGTTTTCAAACTTCTTTGCTGTTACAGCTACAAGTAATCATCTCCAAATACAAACAGGTATTCCATTCTGCTAACCTTTCAGTCTTAACCTGTGGTGTCCTACCTGTGTTTGTAAGGTGTTTGAGAAGGCTCTATCGTTGCACAATGTGTTTATGCAGTACCTAAAACAATGACAACATAGTTTCTGACTAATGCTTTTTGTCACTTCAGCAAGATGCAATACGTGTTTTTTTACTTTAAGGAAAGCTAAAGTATGCCATAAAGAAAGCAATTACTTCAGAACAGTTGCACCATGACACAAAGAGCACACTGCTGATAAGAACTCGTGTAGAATTTATGGAATTTTACCCTCACATTCCTCTAGACTGTTTTTTTCCTATAGTGTCTAGCTTATCAATACATCTCACATGCTTATTACCATTTAGACCTTAAAGCCTTTTAATTAATTATTTTATGAACCATAAACGTTAAGCTTTTTACAATCACTTAAGCCTTTAACATTTCCTCTATTATGCTAACTTAATCATGTGCAAATCTTACACCCCCGAAACAATACATACTAACTGATTTCAGCTAAGAACTGAGAATTTCCTCTTCTCTGCATCCCCTGTTGGTTGTGACTGAGTATCAGAATTTACTGTTCATTTGATCAGAGGTGCATCACTGCCAATACACACAAATCCCCCAATTTTTATAAAGCATCATGAACTGCTTATTTCAAACCACAGGTTTGCTAAAGGTGCCTTGATTTTTTTAAAAAGAAGATTATTATATTTCACTGCAGCAAGGAGACATACATACCATAAAATATATAATATGTATAGTCTACAATTAACATATAATATATTCAGCAGGCCCACTGTTCTTAATTTTTATTTCACATTGAAGCAATAAACGCAGATACATTTATATGTATATCAAAAAGGGCATCGACTTTGAAAATTAAAATGAGTTTTTCCTCAAAGGAAGGTTTTAGTCTTACAAAATAAACCAGAGTTCAATAATCACAATTAAAAACATAATCAGACAGAAAAGCCCAATATCCAAAAAGCATTCCCTATCAGAAAATGAAGTTATCTGAATATACTGCTTCTCCACATGCACCACTGTAGCAACTTTGTCATGGTCTCGAGACATGGGACTATTGTTATTGAATGGCCCAGAGGCCCCAGTGTAAATTGAAAAGTTATAATGCTACATAACTACACAGAGCCTTACCCTCACAGCAGTATTGGTATACTCATTAAGTGCAGTGGCACCTAATACCTGAAGGCTCTAGGACTGCACAATTTTATGAAAACCTTATTTTCATTCCCAGTTGCAGGGATATTCTGAATCAAAGAGGTTTATTAAGGGATTCAGCCACGAATGTAGAGGCAATTGATTTAGTGAAATACATTTTCTCACAAAGAAAACACTTTCTTCACGATTTGTCTCTGAATATCCTAACAGAAAATTGACTTCAGTGTTTTTATTAGAAGGGATGGGGTAACAGCCTACTTAAATGCAAGTCAAAGGGAAATCTCTCTGAACAAAACACTGATGCACTGCACTATGCTAAAAAGAAACATGCTTTAAAAAATAATTTAATGGACAGTAAACACAAGTGTGTTTCTTCCAAGAACTGCTTTCAATTTATCTGAAACTAGCATTTTGGTATAATCAAAAAGCCTTATACAAAAAAAGTACCGGGAGAATTCTGAATAAGGAAAACATCTTCATTTGATTTTTCCTTCACATATTGAGTAAGCTTAAAATAAGCATCAGGAAAGTCTCCATTTATACTAAAATATTAGAGTAAAAGCAGTACAGGTGATAGCTTTATATTGGTTCAAATTAAGTATTTCAATAACAAGCTTACAAGAGAGTTAAAAATAACATGGGAAAAAATGTCTACCACAAAAATGTAATTATTTTCTTGTTCTGAAATGACAGCTAAGAGTGACTTTTTTTCCTCCCAAATAGACCATAATGATGCATATACTCTGCCCTGTGAAGAGGTACAGCTAATGCTGCTTACTGTCTCTGGACTTGAAAGCTCCTAAACATCATCCCTACTGATGTGCTCCAGCAAGTATGACACACTGAGTGTTTTGTTGTTACAGGCCTCAGTTTTAGGGGTTTGTATCTCTACTTTGCCTCTTTCTGGTTCTTCTGAAAAGCTGAGTCAAACCTAATTTAAGATCTACCAGTTAAACTGTGCACTTATTTACCAATCAAGTTTTAAATAGACTGAAGATGAAGTCAACACAAACACAGCTACAAAGAAAAAAATGCTGGAATTGCTGGAATGGTTTAAGGTCCCAGTAAACTTGCCTGCTTCAATGTGTGTGTGTGACTACAGACTCAATATCTTGGATGTTCCATGAAACACAAGCAGTTCATGATGCAGAAGTACATTTATTCCCAGCGTAAGAGTAATTATGCAGATTCAAATTACTTCAAGAGTACACAGATAATACTCACTGATATAGCTGAACTGGGCAAGCCAGTTCAGAAATCTTCAATTTATATACTTTTGCTAGCAAACGTAATTTTAAAAGCTCAGACTCATTTACTACTTGTTTATCATAGAATCATAGAATGGTTTGGGTTGGAAGGGACCTTAAAGATCATCTAGTTCCAACCCCACTGCCGCAGGCAGGGACACCTTCCACTAGACCAGGTTGCTCAAAGCCCCGTTCAACCTGGCCTTGAACCATTCCAGGGAGGGGGCAGCCACAGCCTCTCTGGGCAACCTGTGACAGTGTCTCACCACCCTCACAGTGGAGAACTTCTTTATATCTAATCTAAGTCTACACTCTTCCAGTTTAAAACCGTTACCTCTTGGCCTATCACTACATGCCCTTGTAAAAAGTCCCTCTCTGGCTTTCTTGTAGGCCTCCCTTAGGGGGTCCTACAGTATCAATTAAATGATACAGTATCAATTACATTAAATCCATTGGTTTTCTTATAGTTGACAGAATACAACTGATAAGGCATTTTTCAGACAGAATTATCAACTGCTTGACCAACCAGCTGAAGTAAGATACCCAGATAAACAGTATTCCTTCCTTCTTCAACCTCAAGTACGTTTATAGATAAACCTTGTTTCAGATAACATCTAACACTCCTAATAATCAACATTTAAGTTTGGTTTATTAGAAAGTGCATTACCTTATTAACTTTTTCTGCGCTGCTTCCTACAACTACAGAACATCCACAGGTCTGTAGGTGTGAACTAATTGCACTGCAAATAAAAACAAACATAGGTTAATACATTTAATCAGACTTTTCAAATAAAACAATTATCTTCTTCACAAGAAAAATGAAGTGCTCCTAGCATAAATATAGGCCCATACCTAAAGGACCTCACACAGCTGTGTGTAGGATACTGCTGAAATCGAAAAGTTTGACAATATCTACATTTTCATTTTGATGAATAAAAAGACTGCCACTCAGAACCTCCAAACACCACTTACAGACCAAACAAAAATTGTCTACTGCTACTATCTAACTGTATTACAGAATCTGTATAAAATAATTTGTCTAAAGTAACAGAAGACATTAATAATGAAGGATTTGAAAGCATCTTGACAAAAGATCTATTTCATGGTCATCCTCCTTTTCTGAAACTGTGGATCAGAAGCCAGTTTTGGGAGACTTGGCAGATAAACTATTCTATTTGAGTCCCTCAGAATACATACAGGCATGCTAGAAGATGAGTGATCTTGTCTTCTGACTTGCCAGCAGCACAGATCTGATTTAGTTTGGAGGCTGCAGTAAATATATCTGGACTAACCTTCACAACTCTTAACTTGTCTTTAACAAACTTCCTCATCCTGCGCTTTCCCCCCGCACTTTCTCAAACCAACACTTGGCCCAAAGTTTCAAAAAGTCTAGATACCCTAGAAAGTCTAAACAGTATTAAAAAACTTTCTCCAATATCTGTGAATATACAAAAGTACATTTATGCTATCTTACTGAAAGATGCATTGTATGTGATTAACCAGTTCTAATAAACACCTCTAACTGGTAAGGATTATAATAGCTACACTCAGGCTCCGAAATCTACAGGTGGACTTTATATTGGACCTGCTACTATTTATCTTATCAAGTATATTCTAGGAGTTAAATTTAAGGCCATCTGAATTCTTATGAATTCTTCCTTTGGGGCAGAAATAGATGTTCAGTATAATTTAGAAGTTACTAAGAAAGCGTGACTGCTTATTTTAGAAGTTGGTTTTGTTGATATGGTAGTTTATTTAGTTTAATACAATTTTTATTCAATTACATGTATAAATCCATGCAACACTATATTTAAGACTTGAAAGTGGAACCTAGCTGAGCTGATAAACTTTGCAGATAAGCTAAAAACCAGACATTTAGACCCTTTACACAAATGGCCAAGTTATTCTTTTCTTTTCAAGACAAAATTTCCAGGGAAAAGAAGCGTCAAGAGGAGATAACTGACATCCTACAGTCTACTACCTGCCCAATAAATCTGCATCTGGTATGTGAATAGCTCATCATTGTAGGATCAATGGCTCTAGTTGTTTACAATAAGCCATTCCATGACATTCACTTCATTATTTCCCAAATTCTTTACAGAACTAAATACTACATTATTGTGAAGAATTAGTTAAATTAACACAGGAATTTCTGTAGTACAGGAAGTGTATGTGATGCTGTATAAATAGATGGCACTAAGCACTACATAAATGAATGCAGTTACACCAGAGATGTTCTGAAAGTTAACAGAACATCAATTAAAATGTATGAAATATGCTTTCCCACAAGAAGAGACCAAGTTGCTCTCGAGTGTGACTACTTTCTCTTATACATTAAAAACAAAACAAAAAAACAACAAAGAGAAATACACAATTTAATAATAAGCGTTCTCTATGCCATACCATTAATGACTCTTATTCATGGCTTATGCAATAAACACAACCCCAGGTTTTTTTGGTATTTCATAAAAATGTAAGACTTCGACTTATAGCCTCATAAAATTGAACTTAAGTATCAAAGAAAAACTGTATTTGATAGGAATTCTATTATCAAGCAAATGACTCTGTGACAATGCAGTCTATAGAGATACAGCTATTAGCCCAGAGCCATTCTTCTAAGAAGATGGCAACTTCTACAGAATTTTTTAGACAAAAATCAAAAAAAGCCAAATACACGTCATTCTCCCCACTCCTACAAAGAAAGCTAATCTAATACATGTTCACATGCACATACTTTTATATATATATGCACACACAAGTTCAAAACATTTTACCACAGCATAAATCAAAACTGAAATTCATACTTGAGAAGAAAGCCTTCATGGCAACTATCCCCAATGTCATCATCATTTAGCACTGTGTCACTTATCTGAAATGCAAGTAAATATAAACAAAGGTTAGACAAGGATCTGCAACACCTTCCAAATTACTGATTTTTGGTTTTAATGACAGGTGGGAACTGTTTGGGAACTATTTAAGGTGTAAGGCTGCCCAAAAGCACAACCTTAAAAAGACCTTCTGACTTCAGCCAAACAATTCTGAAGATGAGTCACTTGATTATTAAATATTCTTCACCAGTCACAAGTCAGATTCATCCCAATGTTTTTTTCGATAATCTTGTCCACAATAGTTTAAATTAGTGCATGTGAGATCACACCTACTTCTATGAGAACACTAAACCACACTGAAACAGGTATCATTAAAACCATTTACCTCCCCATTCCTTTCGTTTTGCATCAAATATTCCTTCCACTCCACTCTTAAAAACGGTATCATCCTATGCAGTCAATTTTGCTAAGTGCTGACCATAAAAACCACTACTAGTACTGTTATATTTTCCAAACTAAAAATTATATTAAACTATTCCCTTCACCACTTAGGAGAACTTGATGTGAAACAACTGAAGTGTACAAGAATTTATGACTACTGTGGGATTTTTGTCTGCCAAACAGAGGACCAAACCAGAGCTCCAAAGCCACTTTTTTATTTAGAATGCAAGGAACACAAGGACTTACATCTATTTCTTCTGGAACACTGTGTGATTTCATAGATGAAAGGAGTTCCATTACAGGAATGACTTCTCCTGTCAGCATTGGAATGATGCTCTGACCCTGTGCAATAAATAAAATGCTTGAAGTAAAAGCACATTATGCAGTATTAGGAGCTACTACTAACATGAACTTGCAATATTACATGCAAAACATCTTTAACTTCCTACTGTTGGCAAGTGTTGTTTGCAGGTCTGGTATGAGCAGAAATTCACGCACAGACTTCTTGGGCTTTGCTCATCAATAATTATGAACTGAAAACAGATTTTGCTTCTCAACATCATGTCTAAAATGGATTTCCAGGGTCCTGTGCTAATTTTCACAATCAGTTTGACTGGCCTAAACAAGAAGTACTTAGATTGAGATAATCTGATCATACCATATTATGTGCAACTACTGTTAAGCGTTTTAAATCCAAGTCTGATGTTTTAACAACTACAGGAAACCAAAACAAGGCATATTAGTTATGAACATACAAAATTACTTATCTGTTTTACGTATCACAAGAAACTGAAGCCACAATTTCATATTTACAGTTTCAGATATCAAATTGTTTTCATAGTCTTATTCATTAGGTCTCCAACCACATGTCAACATGACAGACTCCGTACGTCTCTGTAACTTGAAAAGGTAATGACCTAGTGAAAAACCATCCTTGACAGGAGGCGAGCATGAATCTATGGAAGCTACTACCTTTACAGAGCTTCAAGTTCAAGTAAATGACTTTCCTTTTCTGAAAGGTAATATTCTTCATAGATTTCCACTTTACCCATAAAGTGACGAAATATATTTTCCTTCAATTTGTTCACAGCTTCCATCGTCCTATCTTCAGAAACTTTGCCTCCTGTGCATGGCAGGTCAGCAGCCAGTCCAAAGTATCTTCCTGAATCCCAAAAATATGAAGCAGCACCAACTTCTACAGTCACCAGATGCAGTGAAATAGTTTTGTGATGGTGTGTCATACGCATCAACCAGGTGGCCCTTACCTGATCCTCCATTCTCTCCGTGCCTTCCAAGACAATCTTCTGGAAATGTTCTTGCCTCTCCTGAGCAAGAGAAGCAGTTAAACATAAATGCTCTGGTATTTGTTTATATATGTATGCACATAACAGTCAAATGGTACAGTTTCTTTCCTGTGGAGTCATGCTTCTTAGAGTCAAATTTTGATGTTCATGGGGTGGTTTTTTTTTTGTTTCTTTTTTTTGAGTTGACATTAGCAGGAAGTGATGTGATTTTAAACAGATCAATGCTCCTGCTTTGCCCCCCACCAAACCTCTCACATGTTCGGGCAGGAGTAGCAGGAAAGGGAGGGTGTGATGACAATGACAAAACATTTACGTTTCTTCATTACAGATCAAGAAAATGCCAAATGATCAGATTATGGTGCAGAAATCCACTTTATGGATGGGTTTTTATTTTCAAATGCATAAGGTACAGATTGATGGTTCCTGATGCAGCAAGAGAAAAATCAGACCTCCAGAATGAGAAAAATTATTTGTTTGGGAAGGGTAGGAGAAACAGGACTTTTTTTTTTTTCCCCCACATCTTGAGACACTGACAAGTCTTCAAAACGTTGTTTTATAACCAAGTACAGGAGACATGAACCTAAAAATACATAAAACACAATGTACAAGAGACTGGACAAAGTTATCAAAACAGACTCATCAGCAGCTGAGTAGCAAACTGCATTCAAAATACAACTTACAATGGAATCAAGTTATTTTTCACAAAGAGAATTTGGCATTAATCACTGGAACAATCAATACCATAAGCAAAAATGGAAGATGCTGTGAGAACTAATAATATCTTCTGCTAGAATCTGACAGGTTATTGAATTTACTGGTTATTCATTAGTTTCCTGTGACTGAACTAATCCAAGTTCATCAAGTGGAAAAGAGTTTACCTTTTTTTGAGCGGGTGAATAGGGAACAAGCTACAGTAACCTGCCCTAAAACAGTAATAAAACTTGTCTAACTATCTAAAAGAAACATCTGTGAAAAACTACTGGAATGTGGCAGATTTCTTCAGGGCACCCCTACCCTTGAGCTCAGTGTCAGTGAAGACATCCTTGAGAATGAAGATCCTTTGCATTAAAAGAAGTCAGTCTTCATGAAGATAAGGCTGAATAAATGGTGTAAGCCACTTCTTAGAAATTTAACTGCTCAAAATTATTAAACAACTGGAACATAAAATTGAAGTAGATAAAAGGGGTTTCTAATCCCACATAGATGACTTGCTTGGAGTTGCTTGTCTTTCTTTGCCAGTCTGAACACTGTTCCATGTTTCTGCTAGTCCTTGAGTTCAGAAGGTTTCTTCTGTTCTAAAGTCTAGCTGGAAATGTTGTCTGGCTCTACACAAAACTCATGAGAGCTCATAACCACAACCACCAGAAATTCCAGAACAGATGCATAGTTTGTTTCAGATAATGACTTCAACATTTTTCGTTCTGTTGTAGGCATAGCTGCTGAACTGCCTCAAAATGCAAACTACAAAATGAGCCTATTTTATTTCAATACTATCAAGCTACAACTCATGTCTAAATTTTAATCTACATTTTCAAAGCAGTTTTCTCTCTTCTATGTAAGGCTGCAGAACTGCAGATATATGCAGTTCTAATGAAGTTTACTACATTACACAGTTGCTGAACGGAAGAGAACTTGCCTTCAACCTAGCAAGATTATTTTGTGGAGTGCCTCCTTGGTTCTGATCAAATCTGATCTGTCATCTATTTTGTACTTGGATCTTCCTCCAAAAGAAGAAAAGAAAAAAAGGAGAAAAGAGAAGAAAGAAAAGAGAGACAATAAATATCTATTTCAGACTGTGTCACTGTCGCAGCTAACCCAGTTGACTTATCTGCTTCAAGAACATCTGAAAAAGAATGAAGAACTTAATGACAACTTTCTGAGAAAACTAGTAGAAAACTTTTCTTTTGTAATTCTTAATGACACTTGAAGGCTATTTCAGCTATGGAAACATACTGATATGAATCAATGTCCAAAAAGAGGTAAGACGTACTATAGTTAAGAATGATGGACAATTCTATTTAACCACTCACATTAAAAGTCAGTACAGAGGACACTAAATGACAGAGAAGTAATGTGATCAAGAACATGAGATAGCATTCACTTATGTCAAAAACACTAACATCCAGCAACTTTTAGAAGACTAGATCAGGAATGAAAACATGTGTTTCTACTCTACTGAAAATGAACTTTATGTCCCAGCCTTCCTCTGAAAAATAAACCCCAGGAGTATCAAGAGACAATGTGACAGAAAACACTACTGGCCATCATCAGGCAATACAGCAGAAATCAATGGAGTTTGCTCGTGTAGCAGTAACAAAACACCACCACAAAAATTTACAACAGCTTATTATTTCTGGAATCTTAATAAACTCACATAAGAGCACTCAAAAAGAAAGTTTAAAGTATGTTGACTAGAGGTCCTAAAACAGAAGAGGAACAAAAACTTTATCAGACAAACATGCATCACCACACACAGTATATCTGACATGCAATCTACTGCTCCAAGACAACTTGTACTCCATGAAGACGACAGAGATATTAATTTTTATTATTAGAATGTTATTTATTTTAAACAAAAATACATAACAATTTTCACTTAATAAGAAAATACCCATAATGTACCAAAAAGTTAAGAGCTGCAATTCTTCAGAAAAATTTAGCATGTTTTCCTTTTTGAATTTCAGAAGTAGAAATATTTGGACTAAAATAGATGTATTTTTGTGGTTCTTCCATTAGTTTTACACAATTTAACACCTGCCCAACTGTTTGTTGATACCCTTTTTTTTTGAAAAACAAAACCGTTAACAACAATGACAATATTAATTGTATCAGTTCCCTTTTCTGGACCTCAACAGTGAAAACAACGATTTGAAACACAGTAAATTTACAATCCTACCTAGTTTAAATACACTAATTAACATAATTAAAAGTAACAATTTAGATCAAATTCAGAGGATGAAAAACCTGTGCAGGATACCTATTTCAGCTAGATAGCCTGGTATGGGTTATGGTAGTATTACCAGGATATGTCATGTGGCTAAAAACCCCAGCCTTGAATTTGCTGACATATTTGTAACTTTTAACCTTCAAAACTGTACACTTGTAGAGAGGTCAGCTTCCTCTGAGTTTTTGTGTCTGGACTGCTACACAGTGGGTGTCACAGAATTTTATTCTTGCTTTTGCTCAAGACAACTTGGACAACTGGTTTTAGTAATGGACAATAAACCTACCTTATGCATCCATATTCTTCCTTTCCTTATAATATGTGTTAACCTATCCACGCACACTCTGTGAAGCGGCAGGTAGAAGCCAAGTTCACTTTGTGGAAGTATAATTGATAGTCCATATGTGCTTCTGTCTCCATTCCAATTTCCATCAAAGATTAATGACACAATGATTACTCTTTTTTCTGCCAAGACGAAGAACTTCACATCTATTGCACCACTTTCTGCATTCCGAAGTATTTCTCCATTCAGGGTGTGGTTAGCAAGAAAAGTTATTTCACCATCAGTGAGAAGTACCTGTTCTGTCTTTGGGGCCCAGATGTGCCGCACTCGGGGGCCAAGAATATTGTCCCAGTAAGCAAAAGTGGCAGCTAATAAAGGTGACTCGCCATTCAAAGAGATCTCTGTTTTAGCAACTGCAGGGGACGGTGGTGGACAAAGAGCTGACATGCCCGCTTCCTCTCTCTTTTAAAACTGAAATGCTTACATTACCTAAAAAAAATTTTCCTAGAAAAAAACAAAATTAGAGATGCACTCATTATTATCTCATTTTCTTTTGTTTCCAAATAAGACTTCAAGAGACAACCTGACTTCTACCCCATAGTAGACTTCATTCAAGAAAGAAGTGTATATGCATACATTCCACATAATGAAGTGGTATGCTTTACAAAAGTTAGTCAGTCAGACCTCAAATACCCTTTACTCATTACAGAAGTATGCACAGCATTCAACTTGTGCAAGAAAACTGACAGACGATAAATACATCTTTTACATCATGGTGACATGCAGGGTGTTGTGATACAAGACAAATGCTCAGCACTTTATAGAATGTACTGATGGAAAATTCATGTTGCGTAGATACAAATCTTTAAACATTTTCCCTAGCAGCTTCCAAGAGCTCTACAGCTTTCCCATTTTGATGGGAAGCTGCAGAATATAAGAGGAAGTTTCATCTTCCCTAAGAGTTATGCGAGTCACAGGAACACATTAAATAAAAAAGTTTCACGAGCAAATCCAACACAGGATGGAAAGCCGTAACAGCTAAAATGCATTTATCTCGATGAAATGTCGCATGACCCAGGACTCGGCTTTCCTTTCCTCTCAGCCTGCAGCACTGCACATGACAGCAGAGGAGACCCCGCCCCGCGCCGCTCCCCAAGGAGCAGGAACACCCGTCTCAGCGGCACAGCTGTAACCCGCCAGACTTCTGGCACCGTTTCGTTTCACGTATCTGAACTTTTTTCTTTCCTGGCGAGCGTCCCTAGTAAGATCGCCCGGGTGCACTCCCTCACCTGGGCAGATCAATAAAAGCACCGCCGCTCGGCCGAGCCCTGCCCGCGGTGACCAGCCCAGACGGCAGCGGCGAAGCCAAGGCCGTCCGGCGCTCTCTACGTGACTTCACGGTTTTCAGGGAAGACGAACGGCAGCACCAGTCACCCCTGCCTCCTGACGCTCACGGCCTGACGAGAGGCTTCCTCTCACCACAGCCTCCTCAGAAAAGCCTCCCACCCCCCACCACGGCAGCTGCCGCACACGGCGACGGTCTGGAGGCCGAACCACCGCGCTCCCAGCCTGGATCAGGCCCGTTTCGCACCCTCCAGGTCTGGTCTGAACTTCGGAAAAGACTCATCTCCAGGGAAGGCGAGCTACGAGAAGGCCCGGCTCCTTCCCTCCGCAAACAGGAGGGGACGGCGGCAGCCCCCGAGGGGGAAAGTGCAACCTCCCCCCCCCCCCCCGTCGCCCCGGCCCCGCGCCCGCCTCACCTGCGCACCAGCCGCCGCACCGCGCATGCGCCGCTCCCCTCCCGCCTGCCCACAAGGCGGCAGGCCTCAGCGGCGCTACTGCGCAGGCGCAGCGCCGGCGGCCGCGGTGGTCGGTGCTACCGGGGAACTGCCGGGATGGGGGCCCCGGCGGGTGCTGAGCTGAGCTGAGCTGAGCTGAGCTGCCCGCGCGCCTGGCAGGGCCGTCTTGGTTAACGGCAGCAGCGGCAGCAGAGAGGCGGTGTTACCTCACGGGCGGCGGAGGAAAAATGGCGGCCGGCGGCGCGGCCGGCCCAGGAACGCGTCGGTGCTGTGAGGACTGCCTCCGCGCGGCGGCGGGGAGAGCGGTGCTGGTGCGCCCTGGGAGGAGTAGCGAGCCTAAGGCAGGGCACTCTGTGGGAGTGAGCAACCCCAAACCGGCCCCAGGGCCGGCCCGAAAACCAAATGCAGCTTGTGAAGGAAGCGAAGAGCTGCCGCAGCTGCAGGGTAGCTGGGGAAACTCCCTTCTGCCGGGTGCGTCATTTGAGGGACGGGCTTTTAAGCTTAAAGTAGGAAGTTAGTAAGGACAGAATTAGGTTAGTATACAAACATACTGTAGGCAAAACAGTGAAGGTGCCCTTGTTGGAGCTTCATTTAGTTTTACAGGTATACAGTAAGTACCTTTATATCCTATTGTGCAATCCAGTCTGGATGAAAATTACAGAATCTTACAATGGTTTGGGTTGGAAAGGACACTAAAGATCACATAGTTCCAGCCCCCATCTTCCACTTCATCAGGTTGCTCAAAGCCCCATCCAGCTTGGCCTTGAACATTTCCATAATCACCATAGTCACTTAGGTGTGAGAGGCATTTATTTATTTACAGCCTAAAAATGAAAAAGACCCCGCTGATGTAACAACACATCTCTAGTCCGGCAGGATCCCTCCCCTCAGCTGTACCCTGAAGAGTGGTGTCAAGCAGTTTTAACAGGCACATGGACAAGGCACAACAGACCTGATGTCTCGTTTTTTTTGAGTGATATCCTCCCAGTTTAACCACAAAAATCACCTTCCTCACAATGCCTTGAATGTTAGGCAGTTGAATAGCTTCACATTGAAAAATGTCTTCAGCCAGCTAAAATGTGCTTTTTTGATTAATTTTATTAATGAGACAGACACTGAACATAAAATGACTTAGGTCTGTGTATTGGACTCCAGTTTTAGCTTCTGTAAAGCAGAGCTCCAGTAACAATAAATGACCACACAAAATTTATGTAATGATTATACAAGAGCTGGGAGGAGCAGCAGAATTAAACTCTAGTTTTAAAAATTGCTGATATTTAATTTGCTGAATTCAGAGGTTTGGCATCAAACTCTGGAATTTCACTACTTTTATCTAAATGTAAATCTATGCAGTTTATAAAAAAAACCCAGGTTTTGTGCATTTAGTTTGCATTTGAACAGTGAAGATAAATGAATGTAAAATGCTTTTCATGTAGTTGTGGACACTCTTCCATACAAAAAGTGCATTGATATTACATAAGTAATGGTGTAAGAAAATTGAGCTTCAGGGATGGGGAAGTAGCTTTTATTTTGTCACAGAATTGTCATGGAGCCTTGCATAAGACACTTGGTATTGCTGCATCAATTTTCCCATTAGAAACTGCTTTGAGAATTCTATGTTTAAAAGCAAATCACCATGTTATATGCAAAGAATTACAAATCCTTACTTTTTTCTTAAAATAATAGATTAATCTCTTAATTGCTGCAGCTATATTATTGGCAGAACAAAATTTCTGCCTATTGTAGCAATATTGGTCATTGTCTTTATTTTTTTTCCTTCAGTTTTTCATACTTTCTTCATGCAGAGGAAAGAGTAACAATCCCATTGGATATGATTTGAAGAGACTAACTATTTTTGCAGGTGCCTTTTGTGGACACATCAGAGAAGTGACAGGCTGCAGCATAAGCAGATTTTTTTTTTCCCCTGAGAGAGAATACATCTGGCTATGAAGCCTAATGCTGCACGTCTGCAAAGAAATTAATTGGAGAGTGTGTAACAGAGAAGGTGAGAATGAGCTCAGGCTCTGAGCTCAAGCAAAAACACATTTCAATTTTATTTATTTATGTTTTTAGTATGGCATCCTGAATCATCACCATAACTGATGTCATGCTTTAAAATAAGGGAGTACATAGGCAAACAGGGAAAAGGATGAAACAAAATGTAGTGGAATTCAGCTGCTCAGCCTGGTGAAGAATGGCAATGGAAACACAAGGTATTACCTAGCAACCCTGCTGCACTGAAACTATGCATGCACTCAGGCCAATACAAGTTTGCACCACTGCAAAAATCTGATCTTGAAGAGAGCTAATTTGACAGTAATAGACTTAATGTTTTCCAGCCAGATCAGATTGCTGCAAAATTAATACACAGGGTAAATGAGATCAAATGGGAAAGGTTGATTGAGGTTGCAAGAAGTAGGAGTGCTTGGTGGTGGTGCAGAAATTGGTGCTAAGGTTATGCTTTATGTACATACAAGCAACATAAAGCCAGAATTAGCTCTTAAAAACAAAGCTTGCACTCTTCTATCCCCAGCTATTCATTCCTCCAAGAGGGGAAAGGTGGGGCTTTCCGCAGTATCTCTGGTTGATGGTTTAAGGCTGTAGTTTCACATCTGTGTTAAAACCAGTGAAGTATACTTGCACGGTCATATTTATGGAGTCTCTTGTTACTAGTTTTAACTTGATCTTAGAAACACTGGCTTTAGTGAGTGCTAGGGCCCATGCAAATTTGAGCTTGACCTGTGAATATAAATTAATTCCACACAACTTCTAATATGGATTCTGGCTGCACCCAAGCAGTTGTTTGTATCTGAGTGGTGCTATTCCAGGCTGCTGTCTTTGTCATGTTAATACTTCACAGATCACTAAATGCACAAACATGGCAGTGTAGCGACCCATCAATTACTGTGACAGAAAGCAGCCTGCAATTCTAGAGCCACTCAGTGGACATTAACAATTTGTAAATGGAAGTTAAGGATCCAGAATTTTTGAGCACTGAGGTATTATCCTAAGAGGACTCGCGTGACTTTTTTCATGATCCTTTTACACATGGAAAAGGTGATTTGATGTCTTAAAGAAAAGTAGTATATCTCTTCAAGCTCATCTGACAATGGTAAAATTACAACGGAAGATCTATGTAAATGGATAGTGGGGGGCAGAATATACATGGCTAAAGAGCTTTCAGACAGTAGCTGCTGTAGAGCTTGGGGAACACGGCTTCATCTGTCTGGACCGATGCCCCTAGGTTTTACACAACAGCAGTTCAGCTTTGTACAAGTTGGAAGACAGACTGGATTTAGGCAGTAAAGATAGTTAACTCTTGCTTGGCTGCTGAAATCACACTGTCAGTTCCTCTTAAGCTGCCACAAATTTAAAAAATGGAACCCCAAATTTAGTGCCTTTAAAGATGCCTAGCATTGATTAGAAATACTTATAATAAAAAATTGTAAAGGTAATACTGTTTTGTTTATGATGAAGCAGTTGTCATGTGAGCTCTGAGGTTTTTCGTTGATTCCAGAGTTGTTTTCCAAACACAGCAAGACAGGATCTGCTATAATAAGCACCAGAGTAGTTCTGACTTGGCAAAAGGGTAGGAATATGGAACGAACACCATTGCTGCAGCATCAATTAGAAATAAATAAATGACAAAACTCAAGGGAAATCCACCACTGAGGTATACCCAGCTTTGTTGTTTTATTCTAATGCTACTGAAGAAGGATACTGTCTTGATAAGATAATAAATGACGTGAAAACAAACATATGATAATTCATGTAGGGCTTAGCTGGGGTGTGGAGATAGACATGTCACTTTGAATAAATAACAGATAGTGTCCTGTGATTTGTATATCTTTCAGATGTGCTTTTTAAAACTAAGTTTCTCATAGCAGTAAGAGTTTAGCTAAGGCTAGTTTCCATAATCCCAGTGACTACGCTAGATGTATTTGTCTGATATCTTCCTAAGACTCAAAGGCATTGTTCTGGTGCAGTTACACAGCTGACTTAAGTCAAATCTAAATTCACACGGATGTTGAAAACAGCTGATCTGGTCTGGTGTCTCTTAACCCCAGGTGAGTGTTCCCACTTTCCTTTTTCTGCTTGTATTAATGTTTGTGTAATCACACAACCTGGCTGTACAACAAATCAGACTCATCTGAAAATGAATTTCTCTTTTGTTTGGGTAGGTATGCAAGTAAACCTAACTTTGGGAATAATGTTATACAGAAGCAAGCATGTACCATCATGTCATGTTAAGCTTTATAACAGTAAACCAAAATTGGTCATAACCCAAGACCATATTTTAAAATAGATGTATATGTTGGAAAGTTTTCAACGCTGAAAGATACTGGAAAACCAGCTTCAACAAAAAGCTTTTTTCAGTGCATGTCACAAATGAAAAAGGCAGGAGAAACTATAGCAGCACTTCTTGTTAGGACCATTACATAAACCACTTCTTCCTCAGTTTCACTTCTGTTGAGTTTTACTTCTCTTATTGCGAAAGACTCAGCTATATTGATGAAAATCTGTGGCAACATGCTGTTTTTAAAAGCTGTAGATAGCCCCTGCATTGTGCCATGGCCATGCCTGCTGCTGGCAATCAAGACATCTTAAAGGAGTTTCAAGCGGAGGAAATCTTGTCCTTTCCTCCAAGGCTTATGAAAATGGCCCAGTACTATTCTGTTAAGACAGCAGATTTGGGAAATGTTTTAAAATCTGTATGAGTGCATTAGCCTTTATCTACGAATGGGCAGAGGTGTGTAAAGTCCTCTCATGGACCTTCAAGCTGCCATGAAGGGCACTCTTGGACTTTGGGTAGCAAAACAGATCAGGTACCTGCCATCACCGAGCAGACTGTGCTAAGGAATTGCATTCCTTTTGCAGTCAGGCATGGCTGAACGGGATTAGTCAGGAAGTGTGATGTTTACTGGATACTTCTGTACCCTACTGTTTGTTCACATGCTAGAACTTTTATTCATTGGAGGAGGGGCATGAGGAAAGCAAGCAAAGACAATTTATAATCCTTTTGCTTTTTTTTTTTTAAGTTCAAAGCTTTTCATACTGAGACTGAAAATGGCGACTTTATTTTTGTCAAGTTTTGAATCAACAACATCACATATTTTGCAGTACCATGTCCAGCTGTTTTTATGGATACACAGCATTTTCATGAGCCCTGACATAAAAACTTTTAAGACACTGTATTTCTGAACTTGAAGATCTTTCTTCTTCCACTTTTAACAGAATATTAAAGTACAGACTTTAAAAAACCATTGATTTTCTACTTCATTATTTCCAATCTAATTTCATCTTGAAAAAAGATCACCAATTTTAAAGGCATCTGCCTCGTTGCTGTCAGAAGTGTTACTATACCATGCTAGATGTAGGGAGTGCTTATTGTTTCTGAAGGAAGTATGCAACTTCCTATAAAATTACTGTCATGTTCTCTCAATATGCTTTAATGTACACTCTTAAGTAACATGGCAACATCCAGTTTCTATTTTAGCTTTGGACTGGGTCAGAGACTTGCTAGAGAGTCAGCAGAAGCTGGTTAGGAGGTGGGTAACAAGCCCAAGATGGGTAAAAAGTTTTTTCATGTAGTTTCTGAAGGTCAGTGCTCATAGGTTTGGTGCAAGCTTGTCCAGGGGAAAAGGTTGGGGCTTTCTGAAGTCAAGGGCTGCATGAAGGGAAAGCAGCAGGCTTATTCTGGTATCACTGCTGTTTTGGTCCAGCCTTACCATGTCTACTTAGTGTCACCAGAGGACATTGCTCCATAAGGAGAAGCAGTTTCCATAAGACTGCATGTGAACTAAAGCTCACTGGGGACAAGCAAGTTTCCTCAGGAGTCATCCAAGGTCAGACCCAAACTCAAAAGCAGCCAGTGGTTCCTCCTGGTATTGTCCAATTTAAGACCTAGTGCTAAAATTTTTTCAGAGGTCAGACAAGGTTGCAACTGTCACCAAAAGCAGACATCATAAGTCTTCCTGCTGAATTCTCCATATGTGATTTTTTGTAGTCAGTCAGTTTGATTGAATCACTGACTGTTATGCATCTGCTTTTCAGTGTTTTTCCAGTAAGAAGCCATTTGCTTTTCACTTGTTACCTTGGCTACATCTATATATTCTTATTACCACAACACGTTAAAGCAATGTATAAAGCTGGTGTGACAACCTTTGGTAGCATGATACGTGCCTCATGGAAGATAACTGCACTCATGAAATAATGAACCCTTGGAACATAGCAAATAAGGCTGCAGGTAAGAGGCAGGATCAGCTACATCACAACTGCTCTTGACAGATTTTTCACCAACCCGTTCAGCCATGAAAATCTGGTTTAGGTTCCATGTTCATCATTACAAAGAAGGATTACAGCGAGGAACTACAGGGGCTTTGGAGGGCTTGGGAACGTGGCAGAAGGCAGAAGTCTACATAAAAGTTGTGAAAACTACTAACACAAGTCTCATCTTTACTACAAGAATAATTTTCATGTTTCAAGTATTTCACAATGCTCCCTTAAGCATAGGTTGCTGGACTTGTTTTGTAATTATCCACAGCTCTAGAACTGTAGAAATGTTCAAATCCCCATTGTCAAATTAGGATCTGAGTGTTCCACCATATTTAGTGACATGAAATTAATTGGCAATCAGTGAACTATGCATTCAGGATCAATGCCAGCAATATAATAGATGAACTGATAGTAAATGTTTGCAAAACACTAATAGCCACTTACAAACTTTTATATGCCCATCTATAATCCCCAAAAGTTGTAATGACAGGCATATATGCTGCCCCCACAGTCAAATGGATGATGGGGTTTGTAGGTCACAAGATGATGTCCCTTCTCCCCAGTGCTGCTGTGTGTGACAAGGTGCTCCAGCTGTACCTACACCTGTGCCACAACTGCCACCCAGAGCCACATGCCACTGAGGAAGCCCCCTGCAAGGTCCCATAGGCACATGCCAACAGGGGTTCCCTCCTCTGTGCCCTTCACAGCGATGGGGTGCAGGTGCCCTGCAGCAAGGATGCTCTGTCTGCCCCAGCACCAGCACCAGCACCAGCACCTCTATGGGTGTCCTGGGGCTGCCCTGGCTCCGCTGCATTCTTCCCTGCTTCCCCGCTGCTGCAGAAGTTTCTGCTGCTTTTATACTGCTTTTCAGGCTGACTTCTTTTTTTCCGAAGTCTCTCTTAATTGCCTGATTACTGTTTAATCCATATGATAGTCATCTTTAGCATTATCAGTGCCCCTGAGACAATTTTGGGTGTCCCACTCACATTCACCACTAACTGATGCCCCTCTTGTTACCTGGCTGTTTGAAAAATAAGAGGAGCCTCACAGGCATCCCAACAATCACTCTCATACTCAAGCTACCAGAAATCCAAGCAGGCAATTAACCATAGAAAGGTGGTTTTGTGGCTGAAAGGAAAGGATGAGGAGCTGGAAGACACAAATTCAGTTCTCTCTGCTTGCATATTTGTAACATGCCATACATTTAAATATAAATGTACAAGCCATTATAAGAGTAAAAACCAAAGCATGGAACTGTAGAACCAGGACAGTTAAATACTTTGGATAAAACACACTGTCACTTTGATTTCCAGGTGGAAAACACTTCCACACATACTTACGGTGCTGATGTCTCCACTCTTCTAGGTGCGTGACATAGCATTCTGTGTTATCTAATTGGGGATAACTTTACTGTTACCCATACTCCATGGCCAAGTCAGGTTGGCTGTCACTGCTTTAAGAGCTCCTAATTCTAGAGGAAGACACACTGTAACCAGAACTTCTTGTTCAAAAGGGTTAGAGAGCAATTCCCACAAGCTAAATAATGTCTTTTTGGCACTCTGATGGTGTTTTGAACTTGTAGTCATTCAGTTAAAATACCTGAAAAGAGTCTGAGTGACACTGGTGTGTTCTGTGTGTGAAATGGCACCAGCTGAAGGGTGATGACAAGTTTATGGGGCTATGAATGTTTAGCTAGTCTACCAAGCTAGTTGGCTTTGTTGGCTCACAGCCAGCTCATTTGAATCCCTGCAATACAGTTCTTTTGCCATTATTAATGCATTTACAGGTGTTAAAGAATCTGATTTTTTTCTTCCAACATGAATAATGTGATACCCCAAATTCATGTGTTGTTAGAGCAGCATGTTTACCTCTCTGCTCCTTTTCCATCTGTGTGTGATGGAAGACACGTCAGCTGGATTTTATGCAGAGCATTCTTACGAATTCTTAGGTGCATAAACTTCTTTGTTCCTCTTCTTAAGCTAAACAAAATTACTACAGCTATTTTCCTACAGCTCCAAGGCCAAAGAAATATATTCCACCCCACTTAGCCAGACTAGAAGTGCATATCCAAGTCTTCCCAGAGCCTCAACACACAGCACCTACCTCCAAGCAGAGGCCCTGGGAATAATCTGCAAGTAGAAAATGGCAGTAGTTCTTCATTGAAGGATAGCTGGATATTCAGCTAGACAGCAAGGCAGTGAAGAATTGTCACCTTTGGCATTCTCTGCCAGCTTGCTTGCTGTTGTAGTTAGACACTTGATTATCCAGTAACCCTGTTCTCCTGTCACCTTGCTGCCATCACTGGCTGTAGCTCCAGCACAAATACTGCACTTGAACTTCCCAGAGTTGTATGTGACTCAGGAGCCTGTCCTACAAACAATTGCACCAGGCAGCGAAGAAAAATGATTGTTTCGTAGGATCACAGGAGTTGCCAAGTCTCATGTTGTTTCCATATGGGAAGGTACTTAAAATCCGGATACAGCTCAGCACTTTATCATCAGCTGGAAGGAGCCACATATAAGAGTGTGCCTTTCAGTATGGGTAGGTGCACGCCAAGTATGTAACTACATGATGAAGTGACTGCTGGCTGCATAGATTTTAGGACTGTTGAAGGTGGCTAGGTTTCTTCCAGCAACACACAGCTGGCTAGCAGTCATTTCAAATGCATTTAGCAAGTCGTCTGAGCTACATGTAAAGAATTTTGATCAGTATATGTTGTCAGTTTAGAAATACAAATGATTACAGATACTCATTCATCTCTTACAGTTAAGCCAAACACTGGCATGTTACACAAGCAAACCTTGAGTATCAGTGAGGTCTGTGTTGAAGATGTCCTTATTTTGCTGTGTCTTTTTGCTTTCTCTGCGTTTGGTTTTAATTCCACTGGGGTCAATGACAAAGGTTTCCTTTAGATTTCCAGGAGAGGAGAACCTAGCCTTGAGGCAGTGCAGGATATTATTTACTGCACCTGTCAACAACAGCTTTATCTTAGAACAACAATGTGGGCACAGTTCAACACTGCCTCATAATGAGAATCATTATTTTCACTGGAGAAAAGATTTGGTGTCTTTCTACACCTCCTTCATGTGATCCTGCTCTGAAGTTTTGCATACAAAACTTGGTAACACTTCACATCTGTGGCATTGTGTCTTGACTTCAATATTTATTTTTTCTGTCCTTATCTTTCAAGCTTGATTATCTTGTTTGGTATGTTCAAATACAGAGAGTCTTTCTGAGTAATACTGAAAAAAGTGTGTTGTGATTCATCAAATATTTGTTTTGGTGGTTTGACTGGCTAAATTTGCAGTGGTTTATGGTAGGTTTATGTCTTACAGAAGCTTCTGTCTACATAACCTAGTAATGCATTTTTATTAGACATTTTTTTTCTATTTTATTTTCACGTCTTACTGTGATGAGCATGACACAGAAAACATAGTGTGTTTGGATACTGGGGCTTTAAGAACTGGTAGTGTTGGCACTGTTATGCTTCTTGATAATTTCACACACACACTCTCACACTCATTCTCAAAGTGACATTCACTCAGTCTTGAGTTCCTTCTCATTGGGGAGGTTGCAGCTGGTCCTGGAGAGTTGGGTAGAAAGTGTTGATTTTGTGCTTTTCTGGTGCTTGCAGTTACTGATCTTGGGTGTCAGTGGCCAAGTCCCCAAGCATCCCTGGTCTTTTTTAGGTGCATTTCCAAGGAACTTCCCCCATTTCCAGGGACTTCTACAATTTTACAAACCTGCTTTTCTCCATCTAAATATGTCTGTAGAAACATGTGATCTGCCTCTCATATTATGTTTTGTCTCATATTATGTTTTGTCTCATATTATGGCATGACTCTTTTTATTTATTGGAGGATTTGGTGTATATCACTTCTGTTTAGTCCAGGTGTTACTACATTTTACAACAAGCCTGTACAGGTTGTAGCTAGCAAATAGCAGATCTGTGCTTGAGAATTCAGAAGCTTCATTTTGGGCATTCACCCCCTAACCCCTACAGTTATCTCCTCCCTGTTGATGTTATCAATCTAAAGTATTTCTTGTCTATATACATTTACTCATATCAATGTTTAAAAGGTCTAAAGAACACAAACTATTCTATGGTCTGCTTTCAATTTTTCTTGTCTTGTCACTGAAGAATCTTATCCTCACTTTCTTGTCCATTTTTCTTGTAACATGCTATTAATTTTCCACTTGGGATTAAAATCCTACTAGGAATTTTAAAGGTACTCTGCTGTGTGACTTGATGCAAGGGGGATAGCCTACTGTCACCTCATGTGTCATTGACTTATTGCAAAAAGCAGTTGTACTTTTAGATGATGCAGAAAATAATCAGCAGTTTCAGACAAAGTTCTGAATTTCTAAGGACTGATTATAGCAGAGAGGTACCACATCCAGTATAACAAATGCTTATATTCAGGAAATACAAGAAAATATTCAGATAGATAGAAACAACAAAGAGCATATAGTATTCTGTTTCTTCTTCACAAGCAAAGAGAAACACGACTCAAAAAGAGGCCATCTCTTCATTCTTTCTGCTTTGGCAGAACAGTGGAACTTCAAGAGGGAGTTTTGCCTAAGTTGTGTGGATTAATATCTAAAAATAGTAGTGCAGGCAGGGAGCAGTAAAATTGGTGGCTTAGAAATAAGCATCTAAAAGCAGTTGCCTTTGCCAGTTTGTGACAAGAATTTATTATTTCTGCAACATGTAACTTCACAGGAATTTGTCCAATAAATCTGTGAAGTTTTCAAACAAAGTGTAAGCCCTGTACACCCTCATTGATGAGGTTAATAATAGTTTCTTTCCAAAATGCAGGGCAAAGTAGCTGTTATCCTGAGCAGATATGAGTAATAGAAATATGAGATACTAGAGCATGAGAAATTAAACTTTAGGTGAGGATGAATAAACTCATTCCAGAGAAGTAATGAATGAACAAGGAGTAATTTGTATTGTCATAACACCTAAAAATATTAAAAGGAGCATTGAATTTGATGAGGAAAAGGCAACACATTTTTTTCCCCACTACTGGTTCATTTTTTTTCAGAATTTATTAATGGCAGAGGCAGTAAACTGATGTTGGAAGCAAGGATTAGAAGGCTGTCATTGCCATTTGTTATTCAGTATCGGTCAGCATGTAAGACCGAAATTCTGCTTTCTAAAAAAAAAAAAATAAAATAAATTAGAGACCTTGAAAGTTATTTTCCTCTTCACAGACAGATGTAAGTAATCCATCAGTCATCATGGCTACTGAAGCAGGACAGGAGAATTGCCCCATGTTTTTTGCCCTGTTCTAATATGGACTTTACAAGAAACTTAACACACTGCAAGGCTAAATCTGCAATCATCATGCTATCCAAATACTTGTGAAAGACACCTTTTCATATGTTTACTGTGTTCTATCAGAAAATGTAACAAAAGTGGCAAGGAACAAGCTTATCTCTTATTAAAATAAATATTTGAGATCAGAATCTGTAGCAGGAGTTAACAGTCTTTGCAAATAATTTGCCTCTCACTAATGAGTTCAAAGCAGTTCTACTGCTAGGAGATATATAAGGGGAATGGGTAAGTGACAGCTCTTCATGGCAGTTTGTACTGGGTTTGCCTGGCAAGGTTTTGGTAGCAGGGTAGCAGTGGTTTCTGTGAGAAGCTGCTAGAAGCTTCCTCCTGTGTCCAGTGGGGTCAATGCCAGCTGGCTCCAGGCTGGCCAAGGCCAAGCCCATCAGCAGTGGTGGTAGCACCTCTGTGATAACATATATAAGAAGAGGAAAAAGTTACTGTGCAACTGCAGCTGGGAGAGAGGAGCGAGAATATGTGAGAGCAACAGCTCTGCAGACACCAAGGTCAGTGCAGAAGGAGGGGGAGGAGGTGCTCCAGGAGCAGAGAGTCCCCCACAGCCCGTGGTGCAGCCCATGGTGAGGCAGCTGTGCCCTGCACCCATGGAGGTCCATGGTGGAGCAGATCTCCACCTGCAGCCCGGGGAGGAGCCCAGCCCGGAGCTGGGGGATGTGCCCGAAGGAGGCTGTGACCCCGTGGGAAGCCCGTGCTGGAGCAGGCTCCTGGCAGGACCTGTGGCCCCATGGAGAGAGGAGCCCACGCTGGAGCAGGTTTGCTGGCAGGACTTGTGACCCCGTGGGGGACCCAGGCTGGAGCAGTCTGTTCCTGAGGGACTGCACCCTGGGGAAGGGACCCACGCTGGGGCAGTTCATGAAGAACTGCAGCCTGTGGGAAGGACCCACCTTGGAGAAGTTGATGGAGGACTGTCTCCTGTGGGAGGGACCCCATGCTGGAGCAGGGGAAGAGTGTGAGGAGTCCTCCCCCTGAGGAGGAAAGAGCAGCAGAGACAATGGGTGACAAACTGATTGCACCTCCCATTCCCTATCCCTCTGTGTTGCTGAGAGGGAGTAGGAAGAGAAAAATCAGGAGTGAAGTTGAGCTCGGAAGAAGGGAGGGGTGGGAGGGGCAGTGTTTTTAAGATTTAGTTTTATTTCATCATTATCCTACTCTGATTTGATTGGTAATAAATGAATTTTCCCTAAGTTGAGTCTGTTTTGCCCGTGATGGTAACTGGTGAGTGATCTCTCCCTGTCCTTACCTCAACGCACCAGGTTTTTGTTATTTTCTCTCCCCTGTCCAGCTGAGGAGATGAGAGATAGAGCAGATTTGGTGGGCACCTTGCATCCAGCCAGGGTCAACCCACCACACAGTCAGTACCTGACACTCAAGAGCTTGTTTCAAGGCTGGGGGAATTTGAGTGGTCTCTTTTGTGCTGCAACACAGCTAAAGAAGCAGGAAACAGTATGTTTTGACCTGTTGGTTGCAGCATGCTTTTCACCTAGGGAAGAACAAAAACACGTTCTTTTGGATTCTTTTTTGCTAGCAAGCCCCAGAGCACTTCCAGGACTCACATGTTTCCTAGCTGTTCAAATTCCCTTACAATAAGCAGACACTTTTTAATTGTAGTGCCTTTTCTGAATACACAGAAGTCAAGATACTTATCTGGTCAAAGGTATGTTCAGTAACATTGCCACTATCAGTTATTTAAATGTATGTTTATAATTACTGTGCTGATGCCGTGGGAGCTTATACACAGCAGAACAAATGACAGCAGAGAACTAGCAGCTCTGCCACAGAAGTTCAGATGTGAGCCAAATGCTTGGCATACACTGATGTCATTATATAAAGTGCAGTTGCACTTTAGCAGCTCTCATGTGCTTGAAATGTCTATGGCAAGAAGGTCATTTAGAAGAAACACAGTGGTTTCATTTGACATCCCCTTTACAGTGCAGGAGGCTGCTGCCAGGTTCTCTGAACTGTAATTTGATGTGCAGAGATTTCCAGTCTCTGGTGAAGCAGGTGGAGTCCTACTGAGCTTCAGGACTCAGCAAAAAGACCAGGAGCGTTCCGTTTGCTCTCATCTACTCCTTTGGTACTGTCTGTGAAGTGGTTTTGATGGCTTAGCATGTGGCCTAGCATGATTTTCCAATGGCTAGGTGTCAAACACCAGCATCCACTGGATGCTGGAGAAACACCACCCACCACCTAGAAATGCATGACTGTGACCAAGTTACATGCTTCCACTCTGAGATGACATTTCAAAGAATGTTGAGACATGCTTATTGCTAAACCTCTTCTGAAGATAAAAGTTCAGTTTCCAGAGTTATTTCAGAATATATTTTCAAAATAAAGACCAAAAAAAGCCCCACTATATTACCTGCATATCTGACTCCTGCATATCTGACAGGGAATAGACAGAGTTATTTCCTTCAAAAATCTGAGAATTTCTGTGACGTAATAACATTTAGAAAGTAGTTGAATAAAGTGAGGTAGGTCCCTTGGCCTGTTTTCCAGTATGCTACAGCTGCAATCTATTAACAGCAGCTTTGGCGATGGTACAAACTCACCAGTTCTTTGATTACCATTTACAGCTTCAGATGTAGTTGGGTTTTGTGTGCTATAGATGTGATGATTGCTGTTTTTGATCTTGCATGGTGAGGTATATCTCATAATTAGTATCATTGACCATTGTGACTCTGATGACCATAGGTTCTGCAGCCATATTAATGAGAGGTTGTCCAGGTATTTTCATGTAAAGCATGGTGCCAGTCTTGATATGCACATCTGAGAGAACTGTCTTGTACAAACAGGACACATGTAAAAGCCAGTTAAGTTATTCTGTTGATAAAAGAAACAGTATGAAATTGTAAATAGTGCTAAAGGTGCAGAACACAAATGAGTAAGACAGGAAGCCACACCATGTTGTTATCTACATTTTGTAATTGTTACGCTCTCTCAAAGATTGTGGAGGAGGTCAGCCACACGAAGCCTAATGTCATCCTGCAGTGATTAATTATGGTCATGTCTAATCTCAGCCAAGAGCCAGTAACAAGCCACTTGCATTTTTCCATTCAAATATTTCTGTTGAGCATTTTGTCAGTGAGAAAATTATGTTAAATATTATGCTCAACAGATGAAGACACTTTACTCTGCAAAAGCAGCACCCTTAGTCCCCCAGGTGGAGAAATAACTTTTATGTGGCGTCAAGGAGGCAAAAAGTTGCATAAACACAGAGTGGAGGTCTTGTGGTCCAGTCACAGAACGTTTCCATGCCCAAAGAAACTAATAAAGCTGGCTGCGAGCAGGAAGCTCTTCCATCAGGTTTTCTCTGATGCATGCAGCCCGAAACATAAGGAATCTATGCATGATCATGATGCAAACACATTCAATATCCGCTCTAACAACCTCCTGCTCCAACTCCACTTGCTTACTTCATTAAGAACATTTGTAAATGGTGCTGTGTTAGAAGTTATGATGCTACTTTGTCCTTCACTTCATGCTGGCTTGTTTTAAGAGTGATTTTAAATGAGCTATATAACAAGTAAAGCATTTCTTCTGTGGGTGAGTGGTGTGGTAAATCTGTACACTGAAAAAATGAACCATCTTAACAATGTGTATAAGCCCCAGAAATCATAGTAGGTAACAGAGCAGGCTGGTCTGAGACCTGCTGTCCCTGGGATCAGGGAAAGAAGTACCTCGCAGGGATTCCATTGGCTACCCTGGCATACAATGAAATGTGGAGGAGAATACGTGAATCCTCAGGGATTTAAATGAGTTACTGTTATTGCCTAGGCTTTCTCTTGTACGTTACATTGGCCAGGAATGTAGAAAGGAGCAGAGGAAGCTTTAACAAGCCTGTAGGGAGGAATCCTAGTCAGCCCCCAACTCCCACTGGTACCGACGACCAGACAAAATGTCACGTGTCTCACAAGGTCATAAGCTTTAGATCCACAAACAACTACCAAGTCTCACAGAAATTATGATTAATGCATGCCCAGAGAAGTTAAGTGTGTTCCTAATGACATTACATATACTAATATGTATTTTAGGAATTGAAAATTGTCTGCACTATCAGTGAAGTCTGAAGTGGGACAACTAAGGCACTTTAGTCAGAGCAAGGGAGCAGTGTAATCAGCTTACAAACTCAAATGAACTCTCTTTTGCCTAGTATTGCATAACTGGTTCTAATCTTTACTTCACAGAAACCTAATTTGGGGATCTTTTATAATGTTGTTCTACTTCAGCCTACAAAGTCACAGGGGTACTTTCAATTGAAATTTGAGTGTATTATTAAATCTCTTAAGATATTGCCAACTTCCTAATACCTAGTGGAGTATAATTTTAATTTTTATATTTTTAAAATGAAAATGACAAAAAATATCAGTTGTATGCAGTGTTAGAGGCATGCTTGAGCAAAGTTTCAGATAAACACAAAAAAATTGTAAACCCAGCACTCAGGCAGAGAAGGCTTTCAGTTACAGCATCAGCTGCAGAAATGTAATAATGGCATTTGATGCAGACTAGCAAGGTTATATCCAGATATCAAACTGGAGAAGGTGTGGCATCTGACTAAAGAATATGGAAATCAAATGCTTTGGGCAAATGGGCAGCACTAAGGATTAAACACAAGGCTGCTGTAATCAGTCATTACTATTTACATTTGAAGTTTATGAACAGAAAAAGTTGTCAGACAAATCACAGTGGAATGGGAAGAGGAGGTGAAATTCTAGTTGCATCTTTGTAAAGTGAAGGACAACAAGATGCACACATCTCCTGTGAAGCTATAACATTGCTAAAGAGTATGCTTTTGCAAAATTAGAGATGATTAAAAATGACATAAAGCATGTGTTGACATCAGCAGAAAATTCCATACTAGATACAGCAGTGACACCTTAAGAATGAGACAGACAGACAGAAGATTACGTGCTAAAGGTTTCAGCAAGTACGTTTTGCTAGCAAGTATTTGAGAGGTGATCAAATTGCAGAGCATTAGCTTTCATGGGTGGGACCCGTATCTCAGCTGGGTCTGATGGACTGCCA
Source organism: Strix uralensis (assembly GCF_047716275.1). NCBI lineage: Eukaryota > Metazoa > Chordata > Aves > Strigiformes > Strigidae > Strix > Strix uralensis. The sequence goes on along the minus strand of NC_134012.1, from coordinate 20,088,860 downwards.
TGGAGCTTGGACAATTTACAACAGAGAAGAACATGTCCAGCAAAACATATTTCAGCAGCCAGATTACACTGAAAAGTTATATCTTTACTTATCTGCAGTAGTTATCACACAAACATCAGTCAGCTTGGCACTTTCTGATCATTAAGATACTCACACTTCCATATGAATTGCCTCTTTGCACTGAGAAAGAAGCACATGTCCTGGTAGGATTCAGACACAGTACTCTCACAGCAAGGGTGAGTTAAACTTTATAATCAAGGACCCTGGCACCCACAAAAGATAATTGTTCACATTTTTACTTTGTGATCACAGCAGCTAAAGAGAGAGTAATCTTGCAACTAAATTTATATTTACATATAGGGAATTAGAGATCATTATGATTGAAGTTTTTAGCAGACTGATAAAGCAAGCCAATTTTAAACTCAAAAGCCTTTATTAAATTCATTCATTAAGAACTCATTTTATGCTGATGGTTAGTGCTAACTCAATGTTAATAATTTTCACTAAATACGTAAACCAGTCCTTAACACTGATATCCTAAATCACCTCTGTGTATGTGGTACCACAAGGCTTATGCATGAAGTCAGGGCTGATGGCTGAGTCCTCGGTGGCCTTGGTCATGGAGGTGGAGGTGATAAGGTTCGAGAGCTCTTCAGCAGGGGAAGTCTGATGATAAGTGGGCCTGTCCTCTTCCTTCTCTGTCTTTTCTCTCCCTGTGCAATGTTTATATGCTCTTTGACTGCCTTCTGAAAGAGGGATCTCATCTGCTTCACTTACTGCTTGCCTTGGTTCCGGTTTTGTCAGTCATCCTTCATTTGTATGCTGCAGGATGTCCTGCCTGCTGTAGCCTTTTGTATTTATCTGTCCTTTGGCAACTTTTTCTTGGTTGGATGCTTCCCACGTGCAGCTATATGTATATGTGTGTATATATATATATACACACAGATATATATATATGTATATGCAGCTCAGACATTTATGTAAAATGCTTATGCATTTTGTGTGGCTTTGCTATGACAATGGCACAAAATACATGCTGCTGTTGGTTACACTTTTTAGTACACTTATATTGGGTTCAAGGCAAGCTAATGTTAGTTATACCCTTAGTAGTGCACTCTCAGTTTCTAGGTGGCACAAATCTCTGCTTTGGCTACAATGAGCTTAATCTTTCTCTAAGACAGGAGTAATGCCACATGCCCATCCATTGTGTAAGGAAAGTTAATTTGATCTCATGCTCATGCTGGTCTTTACAGGAGGTAGCAGGGACTGAAGGTAATGTCCTTGAAATGGTATTCTGGAATCCAGGAGTTCTTGACTGCCTTGAGACCAGATCCTGGTTTTGTTCATGTTGAAAAGGAGTCCAGTTGTAGCAAGGTGGGGAGGAGGGCTAAAAATATGGCAGCCCTTGGTGTGATTGAAATACTTAAAAGATAGACATCTGAAAGAGCACGCAAAAGCAATACACACATGCAAAGGAGTGCCAGGTATGTTTCATCCAAGGTCAGATCAACAATCCCCCAAACAGCTAAGAGAATGAAAAAAAAAAACAAAAAAACCCAACCAGAAATGTGGATGAAATTTTGTATTTTTTTAAAAATTATTAGGATTTATTGCACCTCAGTCATCCTTAGATATTGTTTTAAAATCCTATTTTATGTGGACAAAAGGCCAGCTGAGATTACACTGTTATTATGCAGTTGCATCAGAGATGTGTTTAATTTAGGCAAGATCTGGATGCATGGCTTATTTATTTGTATATATATTGAGCAAAGGTGTGGCACTGAATACTAGTACCATTCAGTACCATTCCTATACTGCAGACTAATTTTGATTCTGACTTGTGTATAGCTATGAAATGCACATCCCTTCCTTTCAGAAAGCTCTGAAGGAGTATTCAGTACTTGTACATCTGGAAGTTTCCAGTCATAGAGACTGTGATTCACAGTTCAAATGATTCGGAATGACTTAGGCTTTAATTTTAGCTGGTTCTAAAAAATGAATGTTACTCTTCTGATGCCAGTTGAAAGAACTTTAAATGATAAGCCCTCCTGAGTATCTAATTGGGTATAAACACTCTGGATTAGGAACATCTGAAACTAAACATCACCTTAAATGAAATATATAACTTTAATCTTCTTATGCCTTAATATAACAGAGAAAAAACACATGAGCACTTTCCAGAGTGATGTGACTGAAGGCAGTATCACAGCCTGATGCAGAGAAATAACCAGTTCCTCAGGGTGGCAGTAAAAAAAATATATTTTGTTTTCTCAAAGAGTAAACAAAGGTGTTCTTAATAGATCTGACTAGATGTATAGAAAAAATACAGAAGCCGCTAGTATTATCCATCTCACAGGTACTGTAAGAGAAAGATATGAGTGTTATATATATTCTGTGGAAAATCCCTAGAGAAACAATAATGAAGGGAAACAACATCTCTGCTATGTCAGCAACCAAAATTAAAACAGGAGCCAAAGCACATCATTAAGGGATACATTTTCCAAGACAACAGTAGTTCAGTGCCCAAGTCACACCAGAAGTCTCCCTTTCAAAGGCTCTTGCAGATGTTGCAATAACTCCTGTCCTCCCCTCACTCAAATGGGGAAAAAGTCTGTAGGACAAGTCCCTTAGTAGTTGCACAGATAAACAGATGCAAATAAACCAGAGTTAATGTAAGCCATAGTTTTTAAAAAGCTGAGTTTTTGTGTCATAAACTAATACCTAATTTACTCAGGGGAAGAAAAATTCATGTTCCCCATATAAGGAAAAGCTACAGGAACACTAACATTAAAAAAAAAAAAATCACAGTATTGTCTGATCTACAAAATATGCACCATCAGTAGTGAAACACGTACTCATGATACTGTCAGTTGGAGGCTTCAGGATGGAGCAGGCAATAATAACCCATGAGGAAAGTAGAGGGTTTTGGGGAGTCAGGGTAGTGTCTGGAGAGCCACATCATCATTGCCCAGAGAATTATCCCACTCAATCTATAGGCACCCAAGTCAACTGGTCAGTCTGTTTCTAAGTGATCAGCATTGGAGCACTTCTTTTATCTAGCTGCAGTTCAGGTGAATTCAAAACTTGTGCTTCCTCATAATCCTTATGCCTTAATTGCTTGCACATACAGGCTGTGGGTTAGGAGCTCCTTCAGTTATTTTCTCCCTGACCCATTTGGCCTTTTTCTTGAATTTGATAATTATGTGCCTAACCGTAAATGGCAGCAACCCAGTCATGAAACACAAAGGAAAAACGACATCCCAAGATTCATTTCTGTATTTTTCATCCTACCATATGCACAATAGCCACTCTACTTCCACAGATAGCCCACAGATTTCTTTTTTTTTTTTTTCTGCAGGCCTTTTAAACATCTGACTTCTTTCTAGTTAAGACCATTATTTGTATTGATTATCTAAAGGTTAGACAATATGTGTGCCAAATCACCCTATGTAAGACAGGTCAATCACAGGTGAACTCCAAGTAGACTTGGTAGAGTCCTACTATAGCGGTGCATGTAATGGATACTCTATGGATATCATGATGACACAGTGTTATGATTGCAATGGGAATGTACCAAGATGCAGGCATACCTACACACAGAGTGGAACATGTAGTTTTCATAGGATTCACACTTACTTCCAATTAAAGTTTCTTCCTGTGTTTTTTTCTGTAGGGTAATTATGGGTATGGTCCTATCATTTGGGAAGAAAGCTGATACTTGTAATGAAAAAAAATAGAGGGTAGAATGTTGGCCCCACTGAAAGGAGGTGTTTTGTCTGGGTAAGACTGTAGGAGGATTAAACCAATATTCAGAATTATATCAAGGTTATCTTGATAAGATGGGAAAAAACCCACCCAGCTGTCAAATGGGTATGTAAGGTCATCATAAATTCTTGAAAACAGTTAGCTCAGGAAAACAAGGATTGTGGAATAACTACAAGGAATCATGTTGCGACTCAAGCATTTGTAGGTTTCTTTAAGAAAAAAGTCTAACTCAAGACCTACTTTATTCATATTTGCGCTTTTCCCTTTTGGTTTCTTAATTCATATATGCCCTTCCTGTACTTACAACATCCATCAAATTGTGCAAGATACATAAGAGGATGTAATGAAACTGGAGTCATTGAAAAGAGAAGCTTAGAAAAAAATAAAGCTGGTGGCCTTTCTTTTGAAATCAAAGAGATCAGAGAACTGAGAAGAATTACTGCAGCAAAAATTAGTGATTTCTACAGGGAATCTGTCCCTTATCTCTCACAGTGGATCCATGCTGAATGGTCTTAAATTAAATCATGTATGTCAAAATGAGCACAGGACTGAAAGGGTAACAATGAAGGGGCTATATTAATTTTAAAAAAAGTCTATTCTGTGGAAGGATTTTAATGAAACTAGTAATTTGGCCTTGCACATACCTTTTTGACACAAGTTAAGGTTTCAATACTGTGTTGAAGGGGCAGGGTGCAGAGAAGGAAGAAAAATGTATGTGGTATAGCTGATCCTGCCCTTTTGTGCACTTTGTCTTCTGTGTTAGTCCTTTTTTTCAGCAGTATTTGTGAACTATAACAACAAATAGCAATTTTTTAAAAAATGAAAGCTCTTTAATACCTCTCCCCTCCTCTCTGTTGTGGTGCCTCTTGTTCCATGCAAGCATGGTGCTGTATTTCAGAGGCCTTGGTAGGCTGTGGTAGGGGAGAAAACAAGCCAGGAAGGGAGGTTATTGCTGATTGGGAAGCAGTGGAGAGAGCGTGAGTGTGAGCTGCCCTGCCTGCGTGTGTCTTCAGAGCTAGGAAGAGAATGGGGTTATGCTGCCATTACTCCTGTTTCCCAGGAAAGTGATCCTACTTCAGACACCCCATTAGTACCAAGTGAGCTCTAAGTGCAACCACTCTGGGAGCTTGAAGAGTCCTCTACAGAGTCACTTCATGATACTGATGTACCTTTTCACATCCTTTTTCTCCTTATTTGATTTAGTCCAATGGTTTCAAATGATGCTGTTGGAGGTGAACTCTCCAAGTGAGAATCAGCACTAGGACTTCAAACTTACAGACTCAGTCAATACCTTGAGGTTTAAAGATGCTCGAAACCTACGTTTTTGCACATGCTAGAGGATATTATATGCCCCCCTTAGAAGGCACTCTTGTCAAGGAACATGTACCAACTGTTAAACCTGTTTTTTTCCTGAAGTTTTAAGTTAGGTCTCCCTTTTACACAGTAATGAGCACTTAGGTTGGCAGTATCTTTTCTCATCCTATTTTTTTTAACCCAATGTCCTACACCTGATCTAGATGTGAAGGACATGTAATTTAATTAAAAAAGTGGATGTTGGATTAAGTGTTAATCATGGATACTCAGCCATGGCTATAGTGCTATGCAATCAGACAGACAAATGTGTCCAACCTGAGTTCTGGTTTTCGTGAAGGTTATGAGTACTCTTCTTTCACTAGCCATCACAGCCTAGACCTAAAGTTACAGATGAGTGAAAATGTCTAGAAGTTCACTGACCTGCACTTCACCTGTATGCTAACACTGAGCATAATCCATGTTCTTAATGTTGCTAAATATCAGCCAGCAAGCAGTGCGGATGCCTGTGCTTGGGGACAGCAGGGCTGACCCATGTCAGGAGGAGGTTGCTGCCACATGCTCCATCCAGGGCCTTGGGCTCCCCTTTCCGACAGAGCTGCCACCTGGCAGCATCCTGGCAGTCTTTTCAATACCTGAAATGCATTTGCAAAGACTAAGCTTATGTTCCACTTGTAAGGTTCTTCAGAAAGAGAAAATATGCATCATCCTCTTCTGAGAAAGGGCAGAAAAAGGATTAGTGAAGACATATTTCAGCTGACTGCAAAGTGTCAATAAGACATGAAGCATAAAGAAAATGAGTAAGCTTAGGAACACTGTGTACGCCTGTCTCATTTTCAGCAATTTCTCCCTTTATTATTCTTGTTAAACTGAAAACAAGCAGTCAGAGATGATAAAAGATCTGTAATATTTTGTAATAATGAAGCTTAATGCATGGCAGAAGATACAAAGACCTCAGTAAATTAATACAGAAAAGTTTAATAATTTCCCGAGGAAACTAAGGAAAAAGGGAAGATGTTATTCATTTTACATTGTTGCATGTTATTTTTCCATCTGTTGTTCTTGTTTACTATGCAGAGAATGCATTACTGAAGACATGGTGATAGCTCAGTGTTCAACCATATGCATGTCTTTGGAAAAAAGCATTCACCTTTGTTACTGAATTACACTGGGAGACTGGCTGTGGCAGGCTTTTGCAGTTCTCCTCAGTGACTAATGTCCTCTGGGGATCAAGGTGAAGTGTCCTGATACAGAAACTGGTGTCGGGAGACAAAGCTGAGAGAGAGAGACAGAGGGAGGGAGGGCTATTTTCGTGGTACCAGATCTGAAAGCACATTGGTTTGACAATGTCTGAGACTGGGATGGGAGAGGAAAGTTTAATAAAATGTGCTAATGCAACAAGGCAGAAGAACAAACTGAGTAATTTTTGATAACCAGAGCAAGCCTAATGAATTTTAAACTTTAAAGTAAAGAGCAACAGTTGAGCAGGGTCTGGTAGTATCTGGAATAGTACTTTGTACCTGAACTGCTATGAAAACAGCAGTTTTCCAAAGTCCAGTTTGTGATACCACCCCAGCAAAACCTAGCTCCAAAATTTTTAGTTCTAATATTTAATATGACACAGGCTTAATGGAACCTATATATCTGTACAGTGTTCCACTGCCTTTCCTCATCAAGTGGTAAATAAGCTTCAAGGTAATTTTTAATCTATATGTAAATTAGGTATTATTATATCATCTGTAGCAAGAATCAGCAAACAAGTAAGGATGGGATATTTGCAGAGAAACAATATAAAAAGAAGAGTTGTTCTTGTTCACAATTAGTCAGACATTGATAGAGGTGGTAGATTTGATTTGTTTTAAGGAGTGTTCAACGAGTTTGTTAGCAACGAAGTGGTTTATTTTTTCAGCACTTACTGTTCTTGCTTAATAGGAGGGTGACATTTCTCTCCTCTGAAACACATATTGTACACCTGTGGGTAAATCTGTACTTATGTTCTTAATGTTGTCTGTTGCGCATAATATCATTAACTAGGTGAACCCAGGAGCCACCCTTACCATTGCCAGAGAAAGCAGTGAAGGTGGTATGATGCTGCCAGCCCTGAGGGGGTAGAAACTGCTCTGCTCATGGCTTGGCTTCAGTATGGTCCTGGCCAACCCACCCTGTTGACTGAAGGACCACTTGGTGACACCAGAAGTCAACCAGAACCGGAGTTACTATATATGGCACCATTTCTGTGGTTGCTCCTTAGTTCAGCTATAAATGAAGCACTATCTGTTTTTCAATCCTACTGTGAATGAATACTTTAAGAAGTACTTGGAGATCTTTGATTGGCTGGTACGAGAGTGGTCACGGACAGTTATATGTGTAACACAGCCTTTTGTAAACCCTGTAAATTTTTGGGGAGGAATGTGGTGCCTGTCCTGGAACATCACATGCAAAAGTGGAACTGTGCTGGCAGAAGGGCAGCTGAGCAACCTTCACCACTGACCACTGCTGAAAGGTGAACAACTGGGGCCACTGCGGCCAGTACCCAGCTCACTTCAGACTGTCTCTGCACGCCCAGCTCCATCCTGTACTGCAGCAGAGTGATGGGAGCCATCACAGCTGTTGTCTTCTGCCTGTGAGTTATTCTGCAGTTCACTTCTCTCTGGGCTGCATGGCCTGTAGCTCTCTGTCATACACAGATTTTGGTATGAAGCACAAGGTCCATATGGTTTCCCAGAGTCATGACGGCAGTAGGATCATATGCACTGACAAAATAGGTGTGTTACAAAATTTCATGGGTTGAAAAGATCTTCACATCTGATTTGCAGAATGACTTAGTAGCAGGATACTAGCTTTAATCGTTCTTTTAATTCTACAGTTGTTCCATTTTCTGCATTGGCCACCTGCTGCAAAACTGCATAGAGGACTGAAATCTTCCATATGAGAGAGAGAAATAAAAGGAGAGGGGATGATTTCTAACCCCATGCTGAAAAAGAAATCTTTCCAGAAGTGAAGGGAGCATGAAGATCTATAGGGATGTTTTTCCAGAATTCTGCAAACAGACTGCCACAGTAGCTTGCAACATCATCCATTAGCATAAATAGTCCTTATCCTTCCCCAGTGTTTACTCTGCTGTAGTCAGAGAGAATCCCATCCTTGCTTGAAGCCCCTTTTTGCTGGTCGAAACAAGCTGAGCTTCTTCAGTTGTCTTGCATAAAGTTAGTTCATCGCTGAGCTCAGAAGGCATTAATACAAATTGTGGAAGTGCAAGGGAGAGCTATGAAGATGAAAATGCATTGCCAAATAGTGCCAGAAAGCTATGGCTTCTAAATTGCTGGATTTGATAGTAGTCTTTCAGACTTTTTGCAAGAAGCAGATTTCTTCTCCAAAGAGCTCCATGTGACAGTGTTTGTCAATGAGCAGCATGGTGTCCCTTTACAAGTTCTGGCATAGTCTTGTCTGAAAGTTACAGGCAGGCAGGTGGCTTCAGGCTTACCTCTGCATCTGATTAAATCCATAGTCATCTCCAAGGTATGGTTATTATGCTACTAGTTCATTACTGTAACCCCTGTCAAGCTGCAGAAGTCGATGGGAGTGGAGCTGTCAAAGTTCAGTGGAGCAGCGTCAGGGTGCAGATGCAATGCTGCAGGGACCCATCCCTTTGCACGCCCTGGAGTGCTAATGTCAGTCAGATCCGGGGAGAGAGGGCTTTTCTGGCTAGAGAACATTCAGAAGACTGCCTGCGTAATGGTTATAAAAAAGAAACATGCAATCTTGCAACAGCACTGACACCTGTGTTATTAAGGGAGGGTAAAGAAATAAGTAACTTTGCCAGATACCTTTTGTTGGGGGAAAAACCTCCACCCGAATCCCTTTAAACATCTATAAAGGATATTTACGTGGGAGTGTAGGGAGCATGGCAGCTTGCAGACCAGGGCCTTAAACACTAAATCAGCAGAAGACCCTTGTTCAGGATTGAAGTGCTAAGGCTTGGACAATAAGCCCAAGCCAGAGTTGACCTATAGATGAATCCTGTACATTTTATAACTGATAACCATTGTGCTAATAGGTATTATATTAAGTTATAGCAAACCAACTGTTCTGATGTAAAAGGTGGGAATACTGAAGCCTGAGCAACAGGCCCTGAACTGAAACTGCTAACTCCGCATGTAGTCATTAGTGAAATATGCATAGAAGATGTAGCTTAAACATCATAAAACATGTCTATGTTGAATGTATCTTTATCTTTCTTTATGTATGAGCAAGATAACGGAGCCACAGAAACAGTTATCTGACCTTGTGACCTTGTTCATAAATTAATTAGACCAGCAGGGAAACTCCCTTAGCTTCTCCCTTAAGCCCTGGCCAGGCTCTGGGGGGGAACCTAATGTGAGATGAAAACCAGATGTTTCCGCTTAAAACAAAGGTGCCAGCTATTCTGGCTCACTGATTTTTAGGTATATAAGGATGGATCCGCTCACAGCGACTTTGGAAGCCTCACCTACGGGTGGATGCACCGCGTAGGATTTCCCACTTGCAGGGAAAGGTTCTCCAAATCCTCGCTGTAACTGGGGCTCCCCAGCGACTGCGGATCTGGATGATGGTAACATACGCAAGTGGTGATGTATCTTTCTTAATCACTATTCTCTCTCTCTCTCAAGTAGTAATGATTTGATGCATTACCCTGTATTTTCCTATTTGTTTAAGTGCACTATTCTGTCTTTTCTTACTGTATGTTTTCTGTATTATTCTGTTACATTATTTAGTTATTTCTAGTAAAATACGCCTGCTCTTTTCACTCTGGTGTCTGAGTTTAATTGATATCCCTGATCAGCAAAACAAGGATATCAGTTAAGAATGTGATAAACTCTTCAGAGGTTTCCATTCTGCTCAAACTTCAGCTGGTACACAATTCCCACTGCATCTGAGTACACACTTAAAACCTGATTCAACAAAGCACTTCAGTGACTCATTTCTTGTTCAGTGATTTCCGTCCTTTACCTGAGTTACTCTGCTCTTACGAACTTAAGAAAGCATAAGAATCTATGACAAGTCAGTCTCCCTTTCCTGCAAAGCTCCCTAGGTATCTTCACCTTAGATACCTTGATTAAACAGATTCATCTGTGAAATTGCTGGTTGCCATTGACTGGTCAGTCAGCTAGAAGGATTCTTGACAGGTTCACTATGTTCTGCTGCAGGCTGAAAAAGGAATCAAAGAGCAAGAAATATAATATATCTGATAACAATCAGAGCAAAAACTTAAAAAAGGAGAGAAAAAATCTTAAGTTTTAGTGTCTTAAACCTGAATCTCCCTTGGAATGGTTCTTTTAAGTGGAAACATCTATGAACCTATTCACTGCATAACAATTTCAGTGCTTACTTTGTCCAGAGAAGAGTGACAGAGTGCTGGTAAAATACATTTTTATCATGTCACCTGTGTTCACCTCTTATTTGGCTGTTTGTGAAATGGGGTACTGGAAGTTTTGGGGTCTTTACTTTTAAGAAGCATTTTTTCATGTTTACAGTTCACCTTAAGCTGCCAAATGTAGTTGTAGGCATCCGGGTACTTATGTCACACTGCAGGATCTGGACACTGAAATGTAGCAGAGGAAAAAAAATATGTACAGTATTAATGCTGTTTGGGTTTTAATTTGTATGTAATTTTTGTTTGTTTTTGATAAAAACTATTCACTGCCAGAGTTAAAGAACCTGAAGAAAAAGATTTGGAAAGCTAACTCTAGAGCCAAATTGGCATGATTGGGTTCACTCCTTTTTACTTGTGAGGATACTGCAGTACAAAATTCTCTGGCAGTGCTTGTTCTCTAGAGATTTTCCATTAAAAGTCTTTGTGCTCCACAGTCTAATGCAATGACTTTGAGAAGCAAACAGAACAAGGAAACCTTCATATAGCTAGCAATAATACCCAGGAAAAATATTACAAGTCATATCCAGTTTGTAATTTTTGACTTTCAAACTTTTGACTGTATTCAAACTCTTTCTCTGCCTTTTTTCTTTTCTTTTTTTTTTTTTTTTTTTAAAAAAAACCCCAACATTCCACTGTTCTTTTGAAGAAAAACAGAGAAAAAGAATGAGATACTAACCCTAGAAGCCAGTGGACTTTGAAAACAAGCAAGAAAAATTTAAAACAGAGCTCTTGATGCTCTGGAGATACTATGAGCATCGTCAGTAATGATCCAAGGAGCACTGACATCCTTGTCAAACCTCAGCATACTTCACCATTTGAGAAACTTGTGGCAGAAGTACATGGCCTAATGATATTAAAGTTAATATACATCAGGAGGATTTCCCATTATTTGAAACATTTACCATCCCACATGCCTTTTGTCATGAAATAATGTTCAGTGGATGGCAAAGAGCCCATGGTTGTCTGTCACGCATGAGTAAGCCATGCAGTGGCCTTTGGCAGCAGCTGGATTTTCTTAACACGATACTCAGGAGATGCTGCTCTTCCTCTTTTCCAGCAGAGGAATTAGGTCCTGAAGAAGTTTGGGAAAATATAATCCTGCAGTAGCTGAGAAACAGGCAACAAGTCATTCCCATATTCATACCCTCTTTTCACAGTGAATGTAATCAATAAGCAATCATCCCAATTCCAGTAAAACTGCAAGAAAAGAGGAAAGTTTGTTTCCCAGTAACTTCAAACCAGTTGCTCTTAATGAAGTCCTGAATGGTCAGGTTACAGTTTGTCTGGTGGGCTTGGGTGAGGAGTATCAAGATCTCTTGCTTGCTCATCTGTCCTGTCTCAATCACCTGTCCCCATCACCTGTCTCAAGGAGCATAATTTCAGGCTATTCTGGCCCAGTCTAGCTTTCCCAGTTCTCCTGTCCTATTTTAGGCTCACCCATGGCAACATCTTCTGTTGAGGGTCTTACACAATGTTCCCCATTAGCATCTTCTTCCTTAGCCTCAGTTAAATGATCCGTCCATCCATCCAGGATGTGCTCACTGCTCACTGCTTCCCTGACTGTCCTGACCTCCCACAAAGCTGCGATACCTTTCAGCTTCTTCTGAAAACACTTGGCTGCACTTGTAGCCTTTGCTTGTAGCTGTCACAGAAGAGCAACCCTCTAGACCTTAGAGAAAAGTTCTGACATCCACAGCAGGATGGGGGGAAAAAAAGCAAGTGGGAAAACTTGCCCTGTCTCCCTAGCTTGCCACAGCAAGTCAGGAGAGACAGAGATAGAAATATGAAAGGAGCAGAGTTCAAGGACAGTGACAAACATTCATCGTTTATGTGGGAAGGACTGTCACAGCTCATTCTGTAATGACTAACCCACCTTAGTTAACAGGAGGCAGTGGCTCCAGCCATCCCTCTGGTGGAGTGCTTACTATGTCCATGGTGTGTTCTGTTGGCTGGCTCTCCATCTCTCAACCAGAGATGTTGTAATAGTCACCCCCAGAGATCAAGCCTGAGATGCAGTGATGACTATGAGAAGGCTATGGTCAGCTGAAATGAGTGAACACAAGTCACTTAAAAGGTAGGTATTTCCATGAAAATACCTGTTCTCTGCATCCCTGAAGGGCAGGCCGACAGGGTGGCAGCATTAAAACATCAATAAGGGAGAATCTGCTTGGACATTAGGAGTAGTCTCTGATGTTATTCAAGCCCCCAAAGAAACCACACTGGGAGGGTGTGGACTCTGCTCCGGGTATCAACAGGAGCAGGTTGGGAGAACTGGCTGGAGTCACTGTGGTGGAGCTGCTTCAGTTTTAGATCAAGGGAACAACTAAATTGATAGCAGTTCCTGCTAGGCTTTATGATTTTACAAGTGTGTTGCAGTGTATAGAAGAAAAAGAGTCTTCACAATATCACAAACTATAAAGTGTTCCCACTGGAACCACGTCTAATTAGATCAGCCCTTTCACCCCCTGCCAAGAAAACCACTCAAACTAGCAAAAAGGGGAACCAAATGCTGGAACAGCACCGAGGAAACAAAGCTGTACTGATGAAGAAATATTGTCACTTTGCAGAGGAATGTGACAGAATGTCTCATGCCACTCCAGAAGAAACAATGAATTTTTCATCTAGAAAGGCACAGATTTTAAAGTCTCATCAAGTGAAATGAAATGGTGGGACACCTGGAAGACAAACTATCAGTCTGCAGAAATGAAGACAACAGTAACAATGAACCTACTCAGGATTTGAATTCCTGGCTATGTTGTATATTATGTCTATACTATGTATAGTATTGGGATTATAACCCCTCTACTTAAAAAGTACAGGTCCCTGCTTGGCAAATTGACGAAGAGCAGAAGTAGAGTATGAAAGCTCTGCAACACAGATCATTGTAATCAAATGATCTTGAAAGGAGTCATTAAACTTTTAAATGGTATTAGGGCTCTTAATTCAGAAAGAAAAAAGCAAAAGTGAGGATGGGAGGAACAGATTTGCAGAAGTGGAAATTTCAGTATTTCACCTTCAGAAGAAACGAATGAGTTGTTTGGCAGGTATTATTGCCCAGGACCCCTACTTTTTTATGTTTAACACAGGACTGAACATTGATTCTTGTTCTCTGAGTAATGCAACTCTGCTAAGAGGCATTGATTTTGGTTAAATGACATTTAGTTTTTAAAAAATCAAGAATACTCGGAGATGTCTTAATAAAGCTAGGTCAGGAAGGAAGCCAGGCCTTTATGGCAGACTCCTTTTTTTCCACTTACTCTCCTCAGATCACGACTGAAAAGTAATAATTTTTATAAGGAAAGTATTTCATATTAGAAATGACAGTTTCAGTACGGTGTTTGCAGTATAGAGAATCTCCCCGTGCACACCAGAAGGGGTCACTGTTGAAAGCTAAATCATCACCAAATCTGCATCACGAAAGTACAACTACCTGAGCCTGTACCTACAGAGTAATAAATATCTGCATAACTGCTTTTCTCCATCGTCCTACTGTATAATGCCCTGTCATGAAATAGAAAATGTCCAGTCTTAACTAAACTTATGCTCTTGACCGTAACAGGAAAAAGTGTGTGTTTAAAGACCCTAGATGAAAAAAACACCCTAGCCCTACCCAGATCTGGAATGATTGTTTAATGGTTAGAAAATACTTGTACAGAGCTTAGAAATGATGAAGCTATAGAAATGCTAACTTCTAAGACATCAAGCACATGCATCAATCTTGCAGCCTTTTGTACATGCATATGTACATGATTCTCGGCTGCAATGTAGTTGGACAATTTTGGGACATCATTCACCTAAACCAGAACAAAGAGAAACGTGAAACTTTCACTCTGGGAAATGCCTTTTGAATCTACACAACATATATTGCTTCAGGAGTTTGGAAGGGAGTGAAGACAAAGATCCTTGAAATGTATCTTACTAAATGTAGTTTCTTTGGAAACACTCTGCTTTGCATATTTTAGTTTCCTTTAAGTCACCACAGTTACTTGATGTCATTGACTTTGGCAACATTTCCTTTAAGTCACCACAGTTACTTGATGTCATTGACTTTGACAACAATCTGCTGAGGATGACCAGCTCTTCAAAATCAGTGGTTAGGTAAAATGCTATAAAAACATAGCATATAGCATATGATTTCAATTTCAGTGATCGAAAGTCCACCACAGTCAAGTCATTACTCTAGGAACACTTAAGAAAACCTGGACAGTTTTATGACATTTTGGTCTTACAGAGTGAGCAGCAAGCAGCTAGAGCCCAACAGAGGCCCGGGAGGATGTGATGCCTTTGCTGTGGGCTGGTCCCAACTGCATGGGAACATGGCAAGGAAAGTCTATGGAGCACATTCAGTAGCAACTCTTTGTTGGCTAGAGCTAGGGAAATAGGATGTTCAAACACAAGACTTCAAGGCTGAAATAACAGAGTTTCAGAAACAGGGAAAAGAGGTTTTAGAGAGACAAGGGAATTCAGAAGGAAAGAGGAACATGGGCATGAGTGCTTGGAGTGAGAAAGGGTGATAGTGAGGTTTTCCTCATTTTATTTCTCTTTTTGAGAAGACAGACCCAAATTCTATAATGCAAGTTGTCCCTCCAAATAAAGAAGTACAGATGTGTTGGTTGCTTGTTTAGCACCCTTGTGAATTGTTTGTGGAATAGGAAAGTTATTACTGACATCTGACATGGAGACATCACCTGGAGTTTATCTCAAATACAGAGCAAGAAAGTTTACTAAACTTGACTGTTTTGATTGCATTTTTATTACCAATTTTGCTAATTCTATCTGTGATAGGAATTGCCTTATTCTGCATGTGACACCATGAAAGTAGTCCCTGTATAAAGAGACTGCTCTTAGAAATTACTTCTGTCATCAGCATTCACTGTAATTGAGATAAATTTGTGTTCATAGAGTAGCAAACGGCTACAATGAAGTAAACAGAAACCAGATTTTTTTTCAGAATACAAAGGGTTCATATTTAAGTTTCCAGTTAGTATTGTTTGATAATCTTCTGCATGACTAGTTTTGTGCTTGTGCATTGGTGCTGGTTCCTTCATCTTGGCACATTTTAAATTTCTACAGCACCATGTGCTGCTTGCCTCATTACACAGGAGTGATCTATGACAAGCAGACGTGTTTATACACGCAACCATTTCTAGGACCTTGGAACTGGCAGCAAAAAATAGCATCTTGTGCACAGTCTGTTTCTCCAATTCTCGTGCACTAGCTTGATCAATCCAGTTGTTTCCCTTGCACTTTTCAGATACAGAAATATATTGTTACAATATGTTCAGCTGATGTTAAGATATGCCAAGTTCCTTGTTTAAAAGAGCAGGATTCATTTCACAATTCATATCATACTCATGATAGTGCTCAGCAAATAATTGCATATCATTTGACATTTTGAAATCAAGATTGTCTCTCCCAGAGAGATGCTGCAGCTCAAACAGAGGTTATGAATCTGGTACAGAAATTATTATGTAAAGAGCTGTGATTTGTATTAGGCAGAAGAGCAGACTACTTGGGCCCTTCCTTGCTTTAAAATTTAAGTCTAAAAGGCCCTAGAAGTATAGCAAAGGAGAGGCTGATTGAATTTTAAAGCGAAACTGACAGCAAACCATAACTCCGTCTGTAGAGAACTAAAAGGTCTGTGATTCCCTGGTAGCCCTCTAAGCTGTTGCAGTTGCAGGGTACAAACTGCTTTCCTTCTTCTTCAGACCACCATGACCTGACTACAACCTGAGGCCAACATAATGCTTCTAAAATGAACATACAGAAGCACAAGTAAATGTTCTCAGGAAAGAAGCATCTAAGTTAATACTTTATGTGCCTATCTAAAGAAAAATACCCTACTTATTTCAAATTATGTACTATAGCATAGCTATAGCTGCTATAGCATAGCTGCTGCATAATTACTGTGTATATGGTTTGTAAAATGTATTTTTGCTTGCAATACTGTCTTTGCAAAGCTGACCAGTAAACTGAACCTGTCATAGCATTTCTGTTCTCTCTCAAATTTTGTATGTGCAGTTGACATAAAATAATGTTAAATGCAACCAGATGTCTGGATTAGAAGAAACATGCTTTCATTATGATGCATTCTAATGCATTATGAGGCATTCTGAACTCTTTCTCAATGTTCACCTATGATTTAGTGTATATTTTTTGTACATATCATAGTTACATAGATATATGTGCACATGCACTTGTATATATATATAATATTTATACAGAACAAGTGCCTGATTATCTGAATAATAACGGGAGATTTCTTTACAGGCTCCTTCAGTTCTTCTTTGGAATTTTTTGCCACTGGTTTTCCAATAATTGAAATAATCTAATGAAGTTCTGGCTATCAGCTTCTGCTGTCTTCCTGGGAGTGGTTAGGAGCACAAAGAACATTCTTGCATGTCGGTGCCCACATCAGCACGTTAAGCTGGTCTGGCCTCAGGTCAGCTTGACGAGCAGCGTATTGCTGATCTCTGTGATGCCATTGCAGAAGATGGCATCAAACAGGCACCCACAAGAACACACCATCTCCCCCATTCTGGCACACACAAATGAAGTATGTGCTGCAACAGCGGCCTGTTATGTGCTTGGTTAATGTCACGGAGAGACAGATGACCATAAAAGGCAAAACTCCTCTCACAGGAATAAGGCATATGCTAGGACTCCTTCCCTTTCCAGGACTGCTCTGAAGCAAATAGATCTTCTGGAGGAATATTTTACTTTGCTGCAAAGCCACTAACATGATTATGGTGTAGGGAGAGTTTCTTTTTATGCATTCATTCTGCATCAATATCACATGCTTTAACAGAGCTAGAGGGTGATGGTCCAATGTCTTCCTACTCCAGCTGAAAGCTGCAGCTCTCTCCTGGTGTAGATGTAAGGCATTCAGTATTTCTGCCTCCTTGGGCAGGTGTCCAATGGGAAAAGCTGTTAGCAGGTCTGTGCTGGAAAGCACTCCTGCCATTTCTCCAGGTCCAATCAACTGCACTCAAGGAAAGCAGATCTGCCAGTTTAACTGCTTATATCTCAGAGCTTTGCTGAAAGATGTTTTGCCTTAGCCATGTAAGGACATAATACTCACCGAAGTTTATAGGACAGATTTATTCATTCAAACATGGTCACTCCAAAACATAATTTTGAGTTGTGCTATTCAAATGGCCATAAAATCTGATCAATCCTTGTGGATTGCATCAGGCTACGAATACATCTGCATTGCATCGTCAGTGTGTGTGGGTCAATTATTCACTGTGATCTGGCACACCCTCCTGTCAGATTAAAAGAAAACATTATTGATTTTTTAATTAGATCCAAAATTGTTTTAGGGTTCTTTCAAAGCAAGCTTTCTGCCTCACACTAGTTTTCTGTCATTTGAGTAGTCTAATGAGCAGAATATTTGAGGATCTCTAAATTGTAAGTGGATTTATACCTACATCACCGAGGGTGTTGTATGTGAAGTGTCACCTCATTTCATAGCTAGGAGTTAAGAGACACAGATATTAAATGAGCTGCTGTAGATCAGCCAGCAAAACTGTAGAATTAGGTATGGAGGTGAGAGGTCTTCACAGCCACTCCAGTTTGGTCAGTCTATCTTTTTTTTCCTATGGGCAATGATACAAATGACACTTAGACACAGATGCAAATATAGCATCATATGTCCTTGCATGGAATTGGGATGCGTTAGGGACACTGTACATTAGTACACTCTGTATCTTCTCTCAGAGATAGACTTTCACCTATATTTAAAATGAAGCTTTGATGTTTTCTTTGTTGTAGAAAAAAATTCGCCCTATCAGAAAGTACTCAACATCACTGAAAGAAACATCCACCGATTGGGTAACTATTCCTGCCTGTGGGCAGAAAAAGATTTACTTTTCATTTTCAGAGCAGATTTTATGTCAGTAAAGGCAAGCAATAACTTTTTTCTTCACCACAAAAAAAATACCTTTAGAGGAAACATAGAGACTTGCTCTATGAAATCACTCTTCTGTCATTTTTATGCTTTCTATCCATTCTCAAAAGTGAGTCATTTATTTTAACAAATTTAATTCATATTCTGTGTGTGTTACTGAATAAGAGAATACCAGGACTCACCATTCTCAATAGCAACATGGTATATTTGAATCCTTCACTGCAAACATAACGCAAGAGCTTTCTGAAGCTGCAGCTGAGCTTTCTGAAGACAGCTGCAGAGAGGAACTCTTTCAAAATGGATAAAAACTTGAGTACTAAAAATGTCTTTTCTCCCAGTTAGCTAAGCGCTTCTAGCTGGATCTTCAGGCTTATTATAGAGGTGGCTATGGAAGAAGTTCCCAAGAAAAAAAATCACTTTTTGCTCATAGTCCTGTCATTTCTGTAGTTTGTGCTATGCTATATATCTGAAATTCAGAGAGGATCAAGCTCATTTAAGAGATAATTAGAGAGCTAAGTGTCAGCCAGCCCTATACTTATAAAAACTGTCAAGATCTCCTTGTCAAAGAATAGCCAAACACCTGCTCACCTAAGGTACACAGATAACTCATTTCTGTTCTGGGTAATTCCCAGTTGAGGAATTCAGTGGTAAAGAATTAGTACTTGCTCTGCCAAAATACCTTGTAATTATCTATGTAAGTCATCAGATGTACATGGGTAGTTTTAGGCAATGCCTAATATCTGTGGTCTTTATGGTTAAATCAAGGCTGTAATTTTTGCTTCTCTTCCACAGTGCTCTATTATTTCAACAAAGAAGCACTTCAATAAAGCATGGAAGACTTGTATAAATGAGTCTCAGTCATGCAAAACTCTTCTTAATGCATACCATATAAAACTCCAGATGAAAAACTCTAGGCAGGTTTATGAGGCACTTAAGTGACCATCCACACTCATGACTTGGGCCTATGCATTCAAAGGGGATGGAGTTTGCTGTAGACAAGAGATTTCACAGTGCAAAGAGCTACCAAAAACTAGCTTATTCCTCCCAGCGAGCCCACATGCTTGTAAAGTGAGTCTCTCGGCAGAGAACAAGGAAGTATAAATAACCCTGGTTTTCCATGTTCTTCACCACTGTGAAATGGAGCACAGCCCATAAAACCTGTGATATGTTATGTTCAGCGACAACTCAGCTGACATCTGTATGGTGCACAGTGGTCTTGCAAGAGTGGGCAGGAAGAACAGTCGAAAAATAGTGGGAGCATGTAAGAATGGAAATAAATTCCCTATGTCTCCTTCCACCAAATGTAAAACAAGGGGTTGGGCAAATGACTGAAGGCACCAGCCTCTCATTCTGCAACAGTGGTTTTACATGCCTCACCTGCCAGTTGATAAAAGGCAGGAAAGTAGAGGTGTTAGGGCATGCCACGTGAAATTGAGGCTGCAGTTCCTTCCTTTGTAGATACCATCTATCTGCCTCTGAACAGGCCTTTCTAAAAAAGGATAAAATAACACAATATATTTGGGAGTGGAAGTTAAGGACAAATCCTAACTGATCATAGACCTGAGAAGACACATGTGGAAAAACAAGACATAAGAAAGTTTCTGAGGAAAGGCCAGTGGAAGATGTGATAAAATAGAGATACCTGCCACGGGTTCAGTGCTTGTGCCAATTCTAGAAGGTGTTTAGGGCATTATTATGCTCTGAATAATGAGTATCCCAACACACCTTAGTGGAAGCAAGCCTCAGATAGTACAATAGCAGTACAGGAAGAACTGGAAAGGGCTGGATGACAGAAAAATTGCAAAAATTCTGCTTTTAAATTAAAGTCTGACAAATATCTGTCATGGGATAGAGTCTAATCGCTCACTGTCTTCAATATGAAGTATTTATGGTTTTAACTCACAGTTGAGTGCTAAAACATTTTGCACCAACAGTCCTGTCTCACACTGTGGTAGGGAAACTGCATCTTGTCAAAAGGGTAGGTCTAGCTTTCCACGCACTCATACCACCCATGTTGTGCTGGGTCCAGAAAACACACTGCTGTATGTTCAATTCCGACAGACCTGACCTGATGGAAGACAAATCCACCCAAAATAACAGTCTTTTCTATTTACAACATGAAACATTTTCCAGTGGGTCATCTCACTGAAACAGCTCACTTTGCAACTGAATGGAGACACAATGCAAGGCAGGGCTGAAAATGTGTAGTTGGAGGAGTTGGACTGCATTGAATTTCAGCAACCACTTACAGTTATCCTGAATTATATTTAAAATAAAACTAAAGATAGGCCAGTGATGGACTGCCACAGTCAGCTGGACACAGGGAACCACAAGCAGCTACCAGAGATTTTTTCCTACATGAACCCTCTTGTTATTTAGAGTTTTGCACTACCTTTTCCTGGACTCTTCCTACTGCCTGGCAAAGAGGTGTTTCACGTTTTTGTGTTCTTCATGGCATCATTGTTATCACGTATGTCTTTTATTAGCCAGTATCGTGATTTCTGCATTTGCTACTAAAGAAAAACATATGTTCACATGTGCATATGGACATTATTTTCTTATCTACCTCATTAGTTACAGCAGTAAGAGCAAATTAGGCATATCTGAGGATGCAATGTTACAATCATCTACCATAATTGGTTTCAGGAGTTCCCAACATTGTATTTAATCTATCTTGCAGTCACAGCACTGCTTCAAAACTGAAAAAAACCATGATGACTTTTTCTTTATTTAGTAAATGATCTATGCTTGTTATGTTGTAAATAGATCCACACAGCTTCATATATTAAATATAATTTTTTTCCCCAAGGGACCCTGAAAACAATGAATAAATACATTATTTGACTTGTCCAAAACTGGTTTGATGCTTTAGACACACATTCTGTTCAGTTAAGGCCCTTTTCTCTGACTGTCCATACTGTAATATGGCAGATACTTAGTCTAGAAGGGACCTGTGGAGATCTCCATAGTCTGGCCTCTTATTCAACCCAAGGCTAGCTTCAGAGTTAGGTCAGGTCACTCAGGAATATTGTTGCAAAGTTTTAGGATAGTGTGCACCCAAAATGACAGGGATAGCAAGTTAGATTTGAAGCAACATAGTGCCCTGGTATAGGGATTAGATGGGGATGTCCTAGAATTGGCCAGGAATTGGCCTCATGTCCACAGCTTGGATAAGCTAGGGGAGAGTTCTCATATATAAGTAAGGAAACTGGATATCTGACTTATGAAAAAGACAAAAATTCTGAATATAATTTAAAAATATTGTAAGAATGTAAATATATAAGTTATAACAAAGTGGAATGGGAATTTAATATGCAATGTGACTATATGAAAGGAGGTGAATTTTTAAGAGAAAAAAATAGGCAAAGGATTATTGAGAAGCAATAGCTACTAAGGCCAGGGAAATTGTAGGGCTGTACTCTTGAAAGAGAGGAGTGATCTCATGACAACAGCAACGTGAAAAGCGAACTAAGCTATTGGGAGAGACTGACTGTCAGTACCTTGGTTACTGCTGTTCTTGCCATTCAGATGTCAACAGCAGTAGTGTGAAGAAAAAACAATAAGGTGCTAAAGTGCTGAAGGTTTTTTTTTATGGTTATACTGGGAAAGCACCATATTGTATAAGAAAATCTCGGGGACAGTGAGCTGCACAATGAGCTTTTTTACCTTCTATGTGTCCATCTTAGTCATGCAAAAAGGAAGATAAAAAAAGGAAAGGATATATAAAACACAAACCCAAACTATTTCCAGCAGGATGAGACCTTTACGTATCTGTGGTCAGGACCAGAAGATTGCTTCTTTAGCATAACATAACAGAGCTGTTGCCTGTACCTCGAAGATGTTTTGATTCTTGTCTCTGTGTAAAAGTAAGTGTGCCTGTGTGGGTACATCAAATCTTGCTATTACATGGTTGTATGTGTGAAATTGTGTTTAACTTTTCAGATGATCTGAGACCCACTGGCATGTAGAAACAATGGAAAGGAGGAGGTGGGGTAGAAGTATCCCATAAAAAGTTCTTCTTGCCTTGCAGTCTACTCCAGCTTCCATTTTACTTAAAAACAATCATAAAAGCTTTCCAGCACATGCAGGCACATTTATTTAACCACTAAAATGAAACAATTACATGGAACTTATTTATCTAATGCCTTGCACCCACAGACTCTGTTCAAAGTGGTTTTATACCAGTTGAAAGGAGAATTAAGTCTCAGATGATCACCTTTAGAAGTCAGAGATATAATAAGGCTAATAACATGTCAGAAAGGAGACTAATGATTAAAGTGATGAGACAGGCATTTAGGCAGGTGGTGTCTTACTGAAGCAGGTGTGGAAGCTGATGTTGCTGAAGGTATTGAAGCTGATGCTGGAAGACAGTGGAGACAGCTCATTTATGGCAGGTATAAGACATGGAATCATAACTCCCCTTGAAGACTGTTAGCAACAAACACACACAACATGTGTTGTTGCACTGTTTGACCTCTGGCTGGTGTCCCGCCATGTCCTCCCTGCAAATCTAAAGTTCGTGGTGAAACATAACAAGACCTGCAAAAAAAACCCAAATAGATGGGGTGTTTTTGGAGCATGATAAGTATTAGGACTCCACTCTCATATTTTATATTCACACTGACATTCTCCTAAGCACATAGCTGAACTTAGCTATGCCAAACCTGAGAGGTGGCATGAAACAAACTTGAATGTAGCATTGCCACTTAAACATCTCATTTCTGAGCAAGAAGTTTAGGAAGTGGTTGCAGAAGTGTTTCTTGTAAGACGACTGATACAGGCTATTAGAAAAGTAACTCAGTGCCAATTTGCTGAAATCATAAAATATTGTTCAAACAGTCCCTGGTCAAACCCTATTGGTTTCAGAAGGGTAAAAAGTTATTATACATTCTCAGAAAACACCATTCTGCTTATTACCTAGCTAATTGGATCAAATGGCTGATGTTTGGGCAAATGAAGATAAAGACTTCGCATGTGACATGGTAATTGTGAAAAAAACGACTGTCAAAGCTATTGTTGAGAAGGAAAAGGGAAAAAGACACCAAAGGATTATTGAGGGTAGAGATATCATGACCCCATTAGGGGGATACAGTTTCAGAAAAGCACCCCTGTTTTTTCTTGCACTGTTCATATCAGTTTGCATAAACGTATATCTTCACAACCCAGCAAAAAAGTCTTCTCCAAGCAGCACTCCCTGTTAACTCTCAGTCACACAGAATCCAGCCAGCAATCCTCAAATGTCCCTTTATGTTCACACTCACCACAAAAAAACAATACTCTGACAGATTAGCAAAGCTTACTCCCCTGCAGCGTCTCAGCTGCAAAGTGAAGTTCCTGTGGTGGGAACACGTAGGAGGATTTTAGATTAGAAAAATGCAAAGACCACGGTGCGTGGTTCTGCATTCCCCTTCACATGTTGCTCGGCAACACAGGCTCCTGCCATGGGGATATCTACCTGATACCCTGCTTGGGGATGCTCCAGCCACAAAACTCTGTCCATGCTTCTTAGAGACCTACCCAGGGGGAATTCTGGGACAGCAGGGTAAGCAGAGTTGGGTATCATGATACTTTTCCAGCATAAGGGCTGGTTGTGAGATAGCTTGAGACTCCTGCCCATTCACTTTCTGGCCTAATAAACTGTAATCCCTTCCCTGCCCATGCCCAGAAAGGAAAAAAAAAGCAGCAGCAAGGGAGGAGTGGTGAGCCAGCCCACCCTGCACGCAGCTGAAACCCATGGATCTGAAGCATCATCATTGCAAAGAGAAATGGAGATCTGTCTGGTCTTCTGGCTTTCTCTCCTTTGTGATCCTGCTGAAATGGCAGTTTAAAAAAGGGACACCCTTGGATATTCACAGTGACAGATAAATGGCCTGTTCTGATCTCTTGGGACCACTGTGCACTTCTAAAATTGATTTGTTTTGAATGCCTGACTTGAAAGACTTTGTAAGAGTACAGGGTCCTAAGTATAGGCTGAAGAAGAAAGCAATAGATGAAGAAGCTGCCTCTGTATTGAGTGTGTCTGTGTTCATACATGCAGGGTAACCAGCCATATGTGGTATTGGTCTATAATGACTATAGTTGGAGGCTGCGAAAGACAGCACTACAGACTGCAGGAGAGCTTTCCACTGCGTGTGAAATGCCTGGCTGTCATCCTGCATCTAGAAGCACTCCGCTTTGTCCTCTTGAAGTACTTTCATGCTTACCATTTCAGGACTTGCCCAGATATTAAACATTACAGGACAACATTTCTGATGGGTATTTTGATAAAGGCATACTTAACAAAAGAGCTCTTTGATTTGAACAATCATATCAAAGATGACTCTTCAGATGAGGACGCAGGGTATTGTCTTACACAGGCCTTTTCAGATGAGGCTTTCTGTTTTAGTTACTTTCACAAATTCACCTTCTTGTCGTACAACATCTTCTGGTCCCATTCATTTTATTCTATACTTGCTGACAGAGTCTGGGCTCCTCATTTCACCATTGCTCTTCAGAAATGCAATTGACTTTAAGTACTACTCTATTCTTCAGGTCATTTAATTGCAGTGAATTGAGCTCTTCTGAAGGTGACAGCTCTGCAAATTCAAAGAGTTCTGATCAGTTCAGAAAAATTGCTTTCAAACATAACTTCCCCTGACATTACAAAACCTTCTGTTAAAACTTTTTCCATTTTCCAGACTATCATTTTGTTTCTGAACATAGATTTCTTTCCTTTGTGTTTCAGCAACAATTTTCAACTTCCCATTTTTTTCCCCACCCTGTCTCATCTTGCAAACTGCTCCACTAGATTTCAGACCATTATAAACAGACTTTTCTGCCTTCCTTCCCAGTTCAGTTCTGCACAGTGGTATGGCCTTTTGTCATTCCTTTTCCACAGCTGCTAGCATTACTTTGGGAGATACAATGCCCTGTTCCCTCCAGAGTCTTCCTTCCTCTTTTCTAACTCAGAGCAGCACCAGCTGGAATGAAATGCCCCCAGCGCTTTACCCAGAGGGGCTTTGCATGGTGGAAAGCTCTACCATTCATTCCAAACTATGAAAAAAATCAGCTATCAGAAAACATAAGGAGTGCACCTCTGCACAGTGCAGTCTGAGCAGAGTGTAGCAGCAGCTCTGCTGTTGCGCAGTGGCTCTTTCACCCTTGGCTGCTGGCCACTCACCATCCCTGAAGAAGGGCAGGGTCTCTAACCAGAGCTGTTAGCCCTCTCAGCTGCATCCCATTAGAGGCTTTGCCCTGCTTGGTGTCTGCCTGGCTCCTTCTGCCTGTTTAGGCAGAGCAGGGAAGGCAGCTCTTCTTGCAGGCAGGGCAGCCAGCAGGCTGCTGCTGAAAGGGGCCATCTGACCCTGCTGCTCTCTCCCCCTTTGGCCTCTGCCTGTAAAGAGGTGGGACCTGCAGGCCAGCAATGGGCTCAGGAGTGAGAAGTGAAGCAGCAAAGCAGTGGCTGCTTCTGGTGCAGACGAAAGGAAATGAAAAACAGGATTTCCTTTTTTCATAAAAAATCGTGTGAAATTTTCCTTTTTCTGTCACTGCTCCTCCATTACCAACATTCATGGTTACAGATTTCCTGTAACCTTGCTCCTCTGAGCTCTTCTTGCTAACTCAAAACAAAATAGTGTGGGATACAAGTGAGAGCTCACAGCTGTGGCAGCAGTTGGAAATTTGTGGATCCCAGAAGAGCAGCAAACTAGCATCTTGAAAGGCGCATGCATATGAGGTAATGTAATAACGGCAACAGCAGGGTAGCAAGATGAACAACTCCTATTGTTCTATTGTGCCTTCCCCATCCCTTTCTATACCCTTTCAGATCTAGATTTTTAAGTCTGCTCTCAGATTTTTATTATTTCCAATATTTACTGGAACAGTCACAGGTGTGGTTTTATTCCATTGGTGTTTACAGTTGGATGGGTAATAGCAAGAGCACACATTCATGTAAATGTCATGATTAGCAAGCCAGTCTGCATTAAACCTGACTTATCTCTTTTTGTGCAAGACCTCAGGCATACATCAGGAGGGCCTTGGGGAATTGTGACCCAGACAATATGTTTTTAAAATGCTGTTGCCATACAACTGCGGTTGGATTAGGAAACTTCCCAGTACAACTAGAGAACCAAATTACAAATTCTTTCTTAAAGGAAGGTCACCTTCAATTCTGTTTTCCCAAGCCACAATCTAGACTGCTTTTTACCCTCCACTGCCAACCCCTGCCATCTTGTATAGCTTTGCTTCTTCAACTTTGCCTTTACAGCTTTCAAGCTCAGTTGATATCTGTGGCAGGTGCACCCGCCCAATGAAAATAGGGTTTCTTGGCTGCTGAAGTGTAGCAGCTCCTGATTGCCTTTGCTCTTGGGGCTTCATGTAGTTGGGGCCTTTGGCCAATGGGAGCCACTATTGACTACAGGTGAGATTGGGCCTGGGTATAAATGGAGTCCCCTGGGGGAGCCATTTTGAGCTCGTCCCCTAGAGCAGCATGCTGTGGTCAAGGACCCTCCCCTTGGGTCGGGAGCTGCCTAATGAAACTCCTTCAGGTGACTTGGGTTAGGATGCTGCCCTGAGCAGGTCCTTGAGGTTGAGAGTCCTCACTTGTTAGGTGATAGAGCATTTTGAATTGTTGTTAAACCCTATGGAGTTCTTTGTTCTGTGTTTTGGATTGTCATTAAGCCCTAGGAAGTTGTTCTGTTCTCCTCTCACAGACATTCAAACCTGTAGTTTGTGGAGGACTAGTTAATTGTGTTAATAATACATTTTTAATTTTTGGTGGTTGCTTGTTTATTTGAGAGCCTCCGTAACAGTATCTCACCCTCCTTCAGCGCACAGTAAAAATGTATACCACAAAACAAAGGCTGCAAACTTCTTTCTCTTGTGACCAAGAATATTATCAATAATAGAAACAGTGCATCTGAAAGGGTTACTGAAGCTAGTGTGTTTCAAAAGCCCTGGGAAAAAAAATAAATCAAAGCACAGGACTATTGAGCAATTAGTAAAGGTGCTAAGTCAAGTTGCTAAGCAATCTTCACTATCAGACACAACTGACATGGGAAGAAATAGAAAGAATGCTAATTAGTAATTAAGTGGGTCTGCTGGGATCCAAAATCAGGGGGGGACACTCTGTAGCAGAACAAGGGAGAACTAATCTTTTCATTACAGAACCTGGTGTTTACTCAGGCAACTGAATCCAACCTACATAGGAACAATATAAAAGAACTGAAGAGCACTGGAGGCAGGTCTCTGCTGCATTTCTGTGTATTTTTAAATTTCAAATGAATAATAGATGCTACCATTCTATAAAAATGTACCAAGCAACAGCGAGTACCAGAACACTGACCAGCTCAGTAACTGCAGCTTCAGCTTCTTGGGCTGATTATCAGAGATGCTGAGCACAGCCAGCTCCTGTTGATGCCTCATGAATTTCCATGTGCTTGGCATAAGTTAAAGAGGAAAAAACTCAGAATAATTCATATCATCTTGTTTAATCACAGCCCCTAAAACAGTGATCGTTACAAACATGTGATTTTGTAAAATAAAATAAAAGCCAGACTGACACAAAAACTACTGGTTTATGTTCCTTTTGTTACAGTCTCTGGGTTAGAGTAGTCAAAAGGTTTAGCAAATGTACAAGTGAAAATGGAGAAAGGTATAGTAGAGTTTCGTAAGGGAAACAAGAATCAGACAGGCTATCCCCTGCTTGTTCATTTACATGTACAAGTATCAGGTTTGCAGACATGGTAGAAGTATGTGCTGAATGCAGTGGGTAACAGCGTACACAGCTTTTCTGGAATGGGATCTGCATGGCAATGATAGAGATAATCACACAACTGTGGTCTCTAACTTCTTTAAGTATCTTGAGCACAACATTATTCATTTCAGTGGAGGTCTGCCCGATGTATGTTGTGGTAGCCAAATATGGGGAGCAATCATTTCAGTAACAATCTGCAGCATATGAATTGAGGGGGTTCTCTCTCTTTTGTCATGTTCTGCACAGTACATCCAACCTGGTGTGTGAACGATGTTACTGTCTAAAACAACATCTGACAGAAAACTGTGTGCACATGGTTGCTGAAATGAATAATATTTACCACAAAAGCACCCACTCCCTGAGATGCATGCATTCATGAAATGAAAGATGACTCACAGAAGGGGTCACTGTAAAGCAATATTATTTATGTTTTTTATTAGAGCCTGGTGCTCTAATGCTAGACAACACCATCATTCACAAGGGAATACGAGCTTATGGGCATATGAATAGGGAGCGTTGTACAATTACAGAAACACCTGTGCTAAATAACCTTGCGCTCATCCCCTAGGAAAATCTGCATGCTCAACAGCCCTGAAATTTCTCATGTGTTTATTAAGCTGCAGTATAAAAGCATAGTGTGATGACACAGGCTAAAAAAAAAAAAATTCTTCAAGGGTATATATGTAAAACCTGTATTTTTACTTCAGGTTTTTTTTCCTCCTAAACACTGCCTGCAGTATTAAGGCACATTTTACTTCTCAGAACATAAAGAGACCTCCATCTACATAAAGAAACATTATTTTTCATCATAACAAGCACAGCATCATGCCATGATTTTCAACAGCTGAGGGTCTAGCCTTCTTGTAGGGGTATTTGCTGAAAGCCAGTCCAAAGCATTCCAGAACAATGGCGATCTGGATACTGCTTCTTTGGCTAAAAGAGGAGTTTTTTCATCTCCAAAGTTTTCAGAGCCTCCTGCATTTGTGAGCTTCTGGAAAACTACCTGCCAGAATGAGTAATACTGCAGAGAGGTTACTGGCAGCCCCCAAGGCAAAAGACATTTGATTAGGGATCTGACATCTTTCAGACACTCATGTATCATCATACAGACACAGATATTTCAGTCTCAAGTGATGCTTAGCACTAGCAATTAGCTCAGTGTGTGCTCACACACATTCAAGCATGCACAAAAAGTCTGGGTTGCAGGTTTCTCAGTAACAGTGCAGACACAGCTTGGTTGGATGCCAAATTAAAGCAAGACAGAGCATCCTTCACGGGTCACTGTTTGGCCTAGAGTATGTTATAAATCTCCCATTGACTAAAAGTTGTTCTGTTTAAGCACAGGAGATTGCTGTAGGGATGATAATTTATAAAGGCAGGGCTTCCGTTCCTAAAAACTAGCCACCTATGTCTGTCCTGTTTCAACTACAGAATGGCCCTCCCCAAAATGTACAGAAAGTGCAGAAGGAGATTCACCGTCACTCTGCTACAAATCAGTTTAATAGACCACAGTCATCTGCATTCCTCTCTGCTTTCCCCCTTCTCCTCCTCCAAAATGATGTCTCTTGAAAGTTGTTCTTGTGTCTAATATACAGGAGGGAATTTAAGGAGACTTTGTTTTTAGATTTAATGAAAACACATAATGTCAGAGACTATTAACCATATAGTCATTAGCACAGGGTTGGACAAGTTAGCAAAAAGATCAGATCAGTAAATCCACCTAATGGGCAGGTCAGAATATAATCTCTTGAAGAAGTATGCAGAGGTTTCCAAGCAGGCATGATACAGGACTTTATGCAGGGGAAAAGGCAGGAAATCAGGATTTTCCAGCTGATCCATGCACATGGCTTCAATAGGACTGAATTTGCAGTGTCATGGTGTGGGCACCAGATCTGGAGCAAGAACCAGTGTTGGAGAGGCATGACCAATACTAGTGACAGCTCCCATACTTAATGACAAGGGAGAGTCTCTTCCGCATTCTGGAATGTGAGAGAAAGGCAAAAGATCCTGTGGTTATGAAGCTGTGCCTATTAAGCTGCCCAGTGGCCAAGAAGTTTCCCCTGTTTACGATTTGGAGCAGGTCACTTGGCTTCTATCTACATTGCTTGGTTTCTCAACTCTGAATGTCACTACCATCTACACTGTGAGATATTATAAAGAGGTGTATCAATTATCAAAGGCTGCACTGATATTACAGTTCCACAGCCATGCTGTGGGTCATGGGCATTGACAATGCTACTAGGCTTACTGAACATTTGTCACTGGACTCTTGGGGTGACCACTGGAGCAATAATACTTCCACTAATTTTAGAAAACGAGTTGTAACACCAACAGCCTGAATTCTCCCTATACATCGTTCAGTAGCCCATGCTAACCTTTATCCACTATTTTTCAAGACTAAAATGCAATAGCAGTTAAAGAATGAATGAAGTTTAAACAGCTATCTGTATCAATACTAGATGCTGTTAGACATTATTCTGAAAATAATTAGCACCCCTGAAGCAAAATCTCAAGGTGAAAATGGAGTAGGTCATACCATCAAGTCAATTTGAACAGCAAGTCAGATCTTTATTTAATATGAACTTTATGGACTCTCCTGCTGTCCAAAGCCAAATCTTCCAGATGGATATCACCTTCCACAGGGAATCAGGAGGGAACTGCAATTTAGGTTTTCACTTTGCAATGGGCAGAGACTGAGGGAACAGTTGACTAGCTCATCTACTATCACAGCAGTTTGGCTGGCCCATACAGAAAAATATACCCTGTAAAAGCACCTTTTTTTCCCCTTCTCTCCCACAGTGTAAGTCAAATACACAGCTTTTACAAGGAATAGAAAGGCAACATATTGCTGAGATAACAGGAAAACTATAATGGCTTTTCACTTACAGCAAACTAAGGGGAGGACAACATAGCTTATTTGGCAGTTTTTCTACCTTCACTTCCATTAAAAAAAAGATTGGAGGAGGAGAAATTTGAAG
Organism: Strix uralensis; assembly: GCF_047716275.1. NCBI lineage: Eukaryota > Metazoa > Chordata > Aves > Strigiformes > Strigidae > Strix > Strix uralensis. The sequence goes on along the minus strand of NC_134012.1, from coordinate 20,057,751 downwards.
TGTAGGCACAAATAACCAATCCATATTCTGTGTGGAAAGTAAGGGCAGATAGGATTTTTTTGTGTGGAAGTTATAAAAGAGAAGAAATGGTATCTCATAGTGTTCTAACAAGCAGCCTCTTCACTTTGGTACATTAGCAGAGTCAGAAGTATGCTTGCAGAAAAAGTGAAGACAAGACAATCTGTGATCACACCATTTTCTCAGTTAGACTTCTAATCTTGCTTTAACTTCCATCTCAAAGCCAGTGCTGTAAATTAGTTTTACACATGCATTTGCACATGTGTATGTACACACTATGTTTGTGAGACTTTAAAAAATGTGCCAGTGTTTCCTGTGTCCTGTGCCCAGATGAGTTCTAGCATCCCTCTTCTTTCTGTATTTTGTATATGGAATAGTACCACAGTTCCCTCTTGCTCACATGCACCCTACTGATAACAAAAATGTACTCAATTCCATTTGCCCTTTCCCGCCATCTGGGTTTTAAAGTGTTATTTTTTGGGGTTGTGATTTTTACTAACTGACTGATAATATTTAAATCTGGATCTCTCTTGTGTGTATATTTCTGAGGCATTTATTGTCATCCACCCACTATATAAGACTTTTCTAACTCCAAACTTCCAAATTTTGATGAAAAGCTTCCTAATAAATTCTGCAGGGAAAGTCTCATATCAGACTTCCTTTTAGAAGGGACATCCTAGCCAAGAAGTAATAACTTTGCAGCCTTCGCTGGTACAGCTCTCTCCTCTGTACCAGTAACTCATGCCACAACTCTTTAAGAGGTACACTCTTGATGACAGACCTGTATTTGTGTGCATGCCACTGATTGATGAATCAAGCTGCAGCTGGCTCAAATACAATTCTTAAAGGCAGTGGTATGATGCTAAGAAATTCCCATCTTATTACTTGACCAATGCACTACCCTTATAATGACTCCTGAGTCTGAAAGTTTGGGTTTTATTCTAGCTGTGTCTATTGGAAGGAAACAAATACTACCTCTCAGGCAGACCTTACATTTTGAAAACTTATCTCTTCTGGCACATGGTAATACATGCTGGAGACTAAATGAATTTTGTGTCCTTTAGCTGTAATGAAAACATTTTGGTTTTTTGCACCTGTACAAAAACCAATATAACTTCAGAACACTAGGGAGACTTTGGGAAATATATTTGATAGGGGTGCTGAGAAAAAAACAGAAGAAGAAATATATGATAAAAGTAAAAATTTGTGGCCTTTTAAATGAAAGACTTTTGCAGAAATTGTCGAGGAAGATCACATTATTCCTGAGCATGATAGAAAAAGAACTTACTTCTGTTTGCTTCCAAAATCTTGGTAAATGTCTTGATATGTTAACTTTAACCTTGCAAGAAAATCTGGGTTTTGAAAGGAAAGAGACAAATGAACCTTTCCAGACAAAGCAAAAATCTAAAGCTTATGGAGAGATGATGTAATGAAAATCAATTTTAAGATTATTTTCCAGAGTAGCCTTATTTATGAAACATGAATTTTTGTAAGCCAAAAAAAAAAAATCAGTCTTAACAAAACTAGGACTGTGAGAAGACTAGGAAGTGTAATGTTTCTAGCTTTTTCCATGCAGGCTGGGACATATTTTGACCTAGGGTGGGTTTTCACTCAAGACATCCATTTCCGAAACTCCCAACAACTGAGTTTGATTGTCAGATAATAAAATACTCCACATCCTGATCAACTCTAACTGAGGATATCTCTTGTCTGTTGTTTAGATGTGTTGCAATTATTAGAGAGAGCTTAAAAGCTCTCAAGGCATTGCCAAGTTAAACCTAAAACCTTTCTTAAACCATGAGCCAAGGGAGTGTGTAACATGTATGTCTATAGAACCACCCCTTGCTCCCGCCTCCCACCCCAAGTAACCTAATGAAGTGAGCCTGCTTTGAGTCCCTACTGCACTTACAGCTTGGGGCTTCAGCTCCAGAACAGCTTACCAGCATCACCATCATGAAGCAATCAGGGCTAGTAAGAGGAAACAGCCTGCTATTCCCTGTATAGTTGTCATCCTCTGCTAAAGTGGTATCTCATGCAGATCTTCAGAAGGTGTGAGAAAACAAAGCTTGCCAACTTTATTAAACAGAGGACATAACCTCACTGAAACATTTTTTTTTTTTTTTGAGGGAGAGGGAGCTGACAATATTCCTTACCAAATATTGAGACTGTATGGTCGGGCTTCTGATTAAGGGGAAAATGCTGATTCATTTCCATTATCTGTCAGAGTTATTATTTCCAGGGAGTGGTTTATGACACAGCTGGCACCAATACTCACAATCGTATACAACACATCAACACAATGGCTGTATCATTTTGACTAGCCCTTGCTTGAGTTATAGTAATGCCTACTGACATTGTCTTGTTACAGGAGGCTTGTGTCAGCAGTTCTGCTTCTGCATAAACCCATTTCTTTAGGGGATTATAATAACTCAACTGTAAATGTTATTCTGGGGTTGAATTATTATTATTAGCAGAAGTAATACTAATAATATCTTAAATTTATATTGTGCCTTTCAACCACAAGAATCCCCAGGCACTTCAATGGATGCACAGAGAGTTTCATAACTTTATCAACCTCCCAGCATAGGTACTTTTCAGGATAAAAAAACTCTGTCACTCTAAACTAAACCCAGAAATTTTTCTTGGGGAAGGAAACATGTTTAACACATTCTTATGAGCAAGAAGCCAAGTCCATTTATCTGTATGCCTATCCCTCCTAAATATGCTGTGAGACCAAGATTGCATACAATGAATTCCTAATCATGAGTGCTTCTGAATTTCAACTTTTATGTTAATGTAAAGAAATTACATAGTATGTGATGCATTAAGGTTTATGTGCTTAACAAAACCGGTATTCCCAACAATTACCATTTTATGGATAGGTGAAAATCAAATTGCTTGGAAATTAAACAGGAAATACTCATTTGCCTGTCCAAATGGATAGTCAGGGAAGAAACCTAATGGATATATAGAAGACTTGTGAAATGGACTTAAACCAGTCTAAGAGAGCAGAAGAACTGAGGATCAAAGAAGCATGTACTCTGCTGTGAACTCTCTTTAAGGAGACAAGTCAGCCCTGCTACATAAACCACTTTATACATTATTGGACTTACACCATTAAGATAAATTAAGTTATTTCTAACAACCCCAAAGGACTGAAAGTCTCACATTAAAAACTGGCTGCCTGGAAAAGCTCTGACCCATTGAATGCAAGGGAGAATGGTTGGCATCCATAAACATGTAACCACCAATAAGCTGAGAAGTAAGACAAGACTGGCAGTGGAGAGGATTTTGTCAGGGAAGGTCGTTGCAGCATGCTGTTGCAGGACTTTTCCCAGAACAAGATAGATCCCATCTTCTCCAGGCATGACAGTCTGCTTGGGATCTACAATAGGGCAAAATCAACTGCATGACCACAGCAGTGCATTCTCCTGCAGTGATTCTGGAGATGGAGCAGGGATAGATAGAGAGGGTAAGGCCCTGCTTTCCTGCCCAGGAAGCAGAGCTCTGGCATTGAAGGGTCACACTAGGTGTTGGTCTGCAGGCACCTACTATAATTCCGGTTTTTGCAAATGTGACTCTATTAAACCTTGTAACAGTCAGGAGAAGTTCACTTCAGTCTACTGGAGAACAAAATGTGAGAAACTAAGGTCATGCTTTTCTGACACAAACATGTGCAATAGCATCCTGGTTTTAAAATGCCTAAAGAAAGCAGAATGACTTTGGAAACGTGCTGTCACTGGAGCTCCAGCACATTGAATTGCAGCCTGTAATGAAGACATGACCTCATAAGACCACAGAATGATCCATGAACATTTTCTCTGGGAACTCAGGAGCTGCATGAACCTCTGTCTGCTGGATTGGCAGTTTGTGCTCAAGCTGCCAGAGGGAGCACTGCATCCCAAACAGTATGCCTTTGGGATCCAAGACAGGATCCTTGAGGCAGATATCTTGTTCCTGAATGGCCCCACAATGAGGAATACACAGATCCAGATTTAAAATGTTCAGACTCATCTCAAATGATATCCATCATGGAAAAGGAAACTGAATGATAGAACAATTTCAAATTTACCACTAAAAGAAGATCACTAGGCTAATATCTTCATTTTCACTATTAAAATAATAAGAGAAAATTTAGGGGATAGAATTGATATGCATATATAGTCTAACTTGACTCCTTGGTGTTAAAAATCTCTTGACAAAATTTCATCACTGATGATAGTCAAGAGATTAAACTAGATAACCATAATGAATCTTTCTCGTCTCGAGCTGTATTATTTAATTTTAAAAGCATAGAGAATTCCTCTGACTACGACACTCAGTGCTGAAGTATTTGATGCACATGCACAAATTTGTTGCTGCTGATCTAGTCATTATTTGAACTCACTGTCAACATAAAGTTCAAATCATTCTCTGCTCCAAAAAGTTGTGTGGTTTCAAATTCAAATTTAATTCATTCTTAGCAGAATAATACGATGAAAGAATGGAAGAAAAGACAGTTGATAGTGCAGCTGTCACATTCCCCTATCACACTCATTGATATTGGCTTGATAGAGCTTTCTGAACACATGACAAAAATAATTAACACCTTCATAAGCTCTCAGGAGGAGTGACAAAGTTATGATCTTTAACTAGATGAAAAGAATCATGTTTGCTAAAGAAGAAGTACTCTTCTACAGCTGTCTGGTTATGGACAGCATCTCTGCCTGAGCTTACATTTCCTGGCTTTTGGATTTTTTTTAAGTCATAGTCAGAGTGATTTCAGTTTACAAGCACTTATTATAATAATGAATATTGCAGTCATGCTGAGGATGGCCTTTTATTGTAGAGGATATTCTATTAGCACAACTTCATTAAATCTCTGTTAGGAACAATTGTCATTCCCATTATCTATTATCCCTGTTATCCCCTATTACTCTGTTACCCACCTGTCTGTTGTCAAATATCACTTTTAAACCCACAGATGAAAGGCTTAGCAGCCATGGAGGTGTGGTCACAGGAACCGCTGCCCTTGGCATGCTGGATCAAACACAGACTGTTGGTAACCCCAGCCTGATAACAGTCAATATTCTCTTTTGTGGTATAAAATGTTTCAGACAGTCCACCATACAAATACACATCTTTATTTCATGTTCTTATGTCAGTTACTATTAAGTCCAGGGTGTTCTCAAAACAGGACAAAAGGGGTAAGCCTAATCCTTAGGAGGGCATACTCTATCAGAGCAAATACCTTATTCAGCTCAGTATTGCAAGATCAAAGTTTAAACAGTAGACCATTAGTAGGTCAGATTTAAGGGTGTTTAAAACCATCAGAAATGCAGAGACATCCAAATTCTACTGTGAGTCCATGGGCCTAATTTTATTAGTCCCTGAATATTCAGGAATATTTTAATTCCTTTATGTTTGGCCAAAGGGGACTAGAAGAAGGTAGGTCAGATGCTGGCAATGTAGCTGTTTTTTTTCTTTCTGTAGACCACTAAGAAAGAGATGTTAGAGTTTGGCCATCTCTTTTGCATCAGTGCATTTTCTCAGCTTTACAGCAATTACCTCTTGTAACTAGGAATGCTGTTTTCTTCAGAATCCCAGGAACTTTCTTTAAAATAGAAGCATGTCTGAAATATATTTCAGATCAGAATTTTGATAAATGAAAACTGAATTTTGTGTCTCTTTTCTAATGACCTTCATGAGATAATCCAAAGTCATCTGACAGTCAAGTATTCACTTTGTAGTTACTGTTTTATGCAATAAACTTGTCCTGGGTTTCACAACAGACTCATGTTAAACATTTACTTCAGTGAAATTACTAGCTGTCTATTTGAAAGTAGTGCTCAGGATCTCTTACAGAGGGCGAGAAAGCTTATGATATACTCTCTACCAGACTAAGACATTGGTGCGTCCTCAAGGCACACATTAGTGTCCTCAGGTCACCACCAAATCTCAGTTTCAGTGCACTGGTACTGTCACTCAGTCTAATGAACTTGTCTTGCCAAGTATTACGATGCTTCTGCCATCACATCACCAGCATATGGCTGGTGGCAAATAACCCAGCTATTATTTGCACATCTGCTGAGTAATATTACGTTAAAACATTACATGCACAATTATGTTCAATCATATTAAACAAATCTATCTCACGTAATGCTGAATCTCCAGGGCTTGTGCATCTTTAGTTACAGGAAGTTTAGTGCAGGGTAACAGATGTTGCTGATTTTTTAATCAGATAATATGTTTAAAATGTCAAGTGCACACAGTAATTTCATAACAGATATTCATTTTAGACAAATAAATAAAAGTCAACATTTTTAACTTTTAAAGGCACCAGAGGAGTTACACAAAATTTAACATGCCAGCATCTAGCCTTGTCATGTGAGCAAGCAGGGTATTTTTCAGACTGCAGACAAATAAGCAATGTTTCTACATTCATTTTGGAGTCATTCCCAAGCTCATTTGAGACATGATTTGAATGTACCATGTTCCCCTTTCCCTTCCAAGGTTGTCTTATCTGTTTATCCTTTTTCCTTTGTGTGGAGCTTTCCTATGTCACAGATTTCGCTCAGTCATCTGCTTTTGCCTAAAGTCTGTTTCAGAAGGATAATATATTCAGACTACAGATTAATATCAACAGTTGGACTAGGTCAATACAACATCCGCCTTCTAAGAGGCAAAATACGTTCCTTTCTTTTATATCTTTTCCCCAGCCCTCATCCTCACATTGTATCCTGGCCGGTCACATTGTGTTAGCAATCTGGCCAACACAATACATGTCATTAAAGCCAGAAGGTTACATCAGAAATGACAGAGGCTTGGTTGTGATATGTAGAGAATAACATGCTAGTTCTTATCACCCAACTGAATAAGGGATCTGTGATCAGTGAATAGTGATATTCCTTTAGGATTTAATCCTACAAGGTATTTAATAAACCTACTTCATCAGCTGCTATAGATGCACAACTGTATAAAACCAACTCAGCTTTGTCATATCAGCTTCTAGAAAGTACTATCTCTACCCAGTTTCATGCACTTACAATCTTTGCCACAACCGTGGGGTATTTACTCCTTGCTTTTCCTTCTGAAGCCCAGATAAGAGTGTGTGGCAGTGCTGAAGCTTGTATTCCAGTTCAGTTACAGGGAAACTGAGAATGGACCTGTTTATATCCATATTCCCACCTGACACTGCAAAATATATTTGTGAATAGTATGTATGGAAGCAAAAGTGCTTTTTCAAGAACATACTGGCTTTTTTTGAATATACCCATTACGCAGCACAATGAAGATTATGGCCTTCAGTACTTAGGGGGATCAGGAAGCCCAAGCGGGAGGCAGAGCATCCGCTGCAAGACTGTAGGCTCACTGGAACTAATGGAAAAGTTGTCCAAATAAGATCTCTTTGAGTCCGTGAGGGAACAAAAGCCAGATGAAGAAATTAAAAATTCAGGCCCTCATCCTTCACCCACCCCAATAAAGCAATAACCCAGTGAATAGTAAACACCTAAGTCACAGGAGATGAAAAACTGTGCACTCTTATTGTGCTGAAGGAAATTCTTCATTTCTCAGCCAAAACACTGCAGAAAGTGCAGCTGCCAAAGGTAGACTCATCTTATTCTGTAAGTGGCAGATTTCTTTTGAGAGCACCACTGGCAGGTAGGGCTTTTGCCAGATACTCCCTGTCACATAACTTTTTCCCACACCCCCCAAGAAAACACGAGACAATAAAGCATTATAGGAAATTTTGTATACATGAATTCTGGCCACTGTGACTAAGCATCTAGAAAAAAACTAGAGCGGCCAGAAAGATTCCCCCCAGCCCCCCAGTTTCTAAGTTTTATTTCTAAACTCTGTGATTTACCATAGAATATTATGTTACAATAGAGGCTGTTTTTTGTTTCCTAAACTGGAAACATGTCAGGAGAAATAATTTCATGCTGGGCTGAAATAATACCAAAGCTAGCCTTAGCAGAAGGGTGAACAAATATGTTGGTACTGAGGGTTAATTGGGGAAATGCCTCCATGATATGAAAAGGTCCTCTGTCTCCATCCTGTTCAGCTGTCCATGGTCCATCAGGCACAAGCAAATTCAGGGCTATCTTCTGGTTTAGTCTAAGCTTAAATAAGAACAAATCCCAGAGCTGGGGCATGTAAAGGTAACAAAATACCACCTTGATTTTCCCTTTTGAAACTGTACCCATTGCATGTCAGTTGGTTCAGAGGTTCTTGGTGATGAGTTATAAAAGACAGGACAGCACACACACCCACTTCCCATAAATCTCAACAGTGTGGACCAGCTCCACAGCTTTTTGAAGCTGTGCTGTTCTCCCTGTGTCCCCTGCTGTCCCCCTGCTCCAGAGGGGATCAGACAGTGCAACAGCTCACTCCCCATCTTGCCTCCTGCTTCTGACATGTGATTCCATGTCTGTGGTGAAGGGATTTCCAGGGGCAACACAGCTTGGTATAGTGGTCCCCTGTAAAACTCTTTTGTCCTTTTAATCATGCTAGTCCTCCTACCTCCCAACCCAGCCTACTCCTTAACTCCCTGCAACCACTAAAACAATGTACATTCCTCTCCTTCTGCATTTAATGAAAACAAGGTTGTGTCTTATAAGGCATCTTCTCCCCCACTCCTGAATTGCAAGAAAAAAACCAATAGTTTGTAGCAGGGATCGAGCCTCTGACTTTCAGTACTGTAGATAAATCTTATTTATCTTTCTCACTTGGAAAGCCAGAAAGCGGAAATATACATTTGAGAAAGGAGACTAGCTTGCTCTGTACCTTGGGAGCGGTAGCTAGGGACAAAGACAGGCAGCTAGTGGGAGAGACCACTGGCCTAGATTATTTATAATGATAAATGGAAGTATTTTCTCTTCCTTCCAAAACTTTACAAGCAGCAACTGGAGCTCAAAGCTGACTTACTAGCCTGTTAAAAAAATAGCAAAGACCAGTTACACAAAGTCCTCTATTGTTGCATTGGTAATGCATTTTGATGAGGAAGGCTTGTACTCATCAGCAATAAAATTCTTTAACTATAAATTGACACCCGAGTCTTCAGGAGCAAGGTTTTTGTGCAAGATTTTCATGAGGGTAAACAATATTTGGAGTCTTGGGCTGCTCTTTTGAAATGATGAATTAACCTCAGAATTCATTTAAGAGGTAATTTGTTTTTATAGTGTGGGAGCACACTTTACTCCTGATACAGTTCTTTCAGATGAAAAGACAGTTTTCAGTAATTTGGCTGCTGACTAGTATACCCTCCTTCATATCAAAGCACTGCCTTTAGCAGCTACAGAGCAAAATTTGGGTAGTGCTCAAGAGCAGTGGAAAGATCAAGATGGACCTCCTGCATGAACAGAGTATACCGACAGGAGCACCCTGGAAGGAGTCGTAGGGTAGAGCATCATTTCAGGTGGTGCTTTGGGGTCAGGCACTTCATGTTGTAGAGTTGTTATGAATGCAGCATGGAGGATGGCTACTCAGTTTGCCTGGCTTGGCACACATGTAAACACTGCAAGTGCAGAATTTCAAGGTGAATGCGAACTTCCCCGCACCGCCCCCCCCCCCCCCCCCCCCCCCCCCCCCAATCTGTCTTCTGTCTAGGGTTGGGGGTGAGAGAGAAAGAGAGATAATTACTAACAGACTGAGTGTGAAACAGACTGAGTGTGATGCTGCCAGTTTGCATCAGATTGTACTTGTTTATATTGGGAGGAACAAGTCATTTTTGTACGTGAGCACAGCGTAAATTTCCCTCTGCATAGGAATAATTTTTTTTTAAAGTGAATCGTTGCTGGGAAGAAAATAAAGAAAACTTGGTTCAAAGAGCACAGTGCACAACAACAGCCATGACTAGTTCGCCCACTTGAAACCACTGTGGAGATATTTACCTTAGGGAGGTACATGAAAGCCTTGAGATTCTTCCTGATCATATGAGAAACTGTACCAAGCCTCACTGACCTATTGCTCAAGAAAGCCTGGGGCTTTGTCATAATGAAGTAAGAAGGAAGCTGAATAGATTTATGCTCTGTGGAACAATGCAGGAAATAACAACCAAAAAACCCCCAAACCCTGAACTTCTCTGCTGAAGCAGAATGCCAATATTGCTTTAACTAAACTCAACTTCCCTCACATAAGTATTCAGCAAGGACTCTCTGTATGAGGTTTAACTGCTTTCCTCAGAGATCCCTGATTAATAAAGACCTGTTGGTAGGCCACCTGAAGCCTGGGTATATCTTTCAGCTTTGTGATTTCTTTGCAGATGAGGATGTGTCCATTATACTGTTTTCCTCCAGTGTGTTGCAGAAATGAATCACTCTTCTGAATACAGGAAAACTCTCCACATGTTGGATGAATTTTGCATGCCACACAGTGTACACAGAAGCCAGCCGTGTAGTTTGGTACCCATGGATAATTCCCCAGAGTGCAAATAAGGCCGCTTCTATGCAGTCGTGCCTCCATACCTCCTTGTCTCTGAGCCAGGACTCCAGAAGTAGTAATGCCTTCACACTCAACTTTTTCTTCCGCTGTTCTGGTTTTGGACTTGCATAGTGTAATTCATAGCCCACTTGCTCACTGTGAAGATCATGCGAACCAAAATACAGAAGTTTGAAGATGCAGATCTGACACTACACACTGTCTTTGAAGCTCTCAACAGGACAGCTCTCAAGAGTGGAAGAGGAAAAATGAGCAGTGTGTCAGGAGACAGTCATCAGGGGAAGTATGAAATAAATGAGTGCATAATATACAAAAGAGAAAAAAAAAAAAAGCCCAAGAGAGCAAAAGGGAAGAATGGGAAAAGAGAAGCATGCAAAGAAAGGAAACAGCAAGAGAAAGAGACCCAGCTGTTCTGAAGAGATGCTATAAGTAGGCAAACACACGAAAAAGGAGAGGAGACAAGCCTTCACCCCTTTTCCCATAATCCTGCTGATCCACTTATTCAGGAAACTAAGCCATGCCTTACCCTAAATGCTTAGCTCTTCCTTCAGCCATCCAAATCTCAGTTTGCTCCACAATGGCCATGGTGCATATGCCTGTGTGTAGATAGGGTATGCCCCGAAATCTGAGGGCAGTAGGAGGGGCAAAGTCTAGTCAGAAAACCTTTTTTTATGGGTCAAAGAGGTGATATTCCCAGGCTGAGGCATGGCAGCTGCAGGAGGCACTGCCCTGGTGCATCTTGGCCAGTGATGGTGCCACTCTGCTGAGAGCCATCAGCTCTTGGTGTAGCACAGAGATTGAGAAACCTGCATTTCAAACACATAATAAAGAGAATTATGGATGCACACTGAGGACTTGTGAGAAAGAGCAAGGCACTGTGTCTGTCAGAAACCCACACTACATGGCAAAAGCTTAACTTGGGTGACCTTGTCCAGAAGATCCAAGAGATACATGACAAGAAAAAAAATTAGAAGGTGTAGAGTGAAAGAGCTGTGTCTGCAGCTGCCTGTGTAGTGAAATAACTCAGTAAGATGCAGGGGTAGAAGGCACAGAAGAAGGCATACTGCAGCCGCGTATCTTAGCACATGAAAACAATTGGTTTAACATTTTCTAAAGAGCTTGTGAAATCGCTGCCAACATTAATCCAGTTTCCAATGCTCTTTTTATACCAATGAGAGAAAACATCCCCCACTCCCTTTAATTCCCCTTTCTCCAAGAGATTTAAAATTTCCCAGGACAGCGCAGGTTACTGTACCAGCAGATTAACTAGCAAAGAAAATGATAGTACCATGTTGCTGTCATTAGAGTTAAGGTGGTATCAGCATTTCTCTTATAAACAACGATTTTTATAGGGTTTATGAGTCTGACACAACCATAAAAATTCACCGTAACCTGACCTGCCCTGAGACCAAGAGGTCACTATTCTTTGTCTCCTCTCAGTTAATATTGAAAGCTTTTTTGTTCTGTTTTTATAAAAGCCATAGAAAAAAAGAAATATAACTAACTCATGTGTCCCCATTTTGTAGAAACAGGACTCAGATACTAATGTTTTAAAAGATTAATGAACTGAGCATATATTCAGTAACTCTTTGAAAATTAAAAGGTCATAAAGCTTTGGAGTGCCTTGGCTTAATGATCCTACATTGCTACTGGATTAACAGAGTACACAGATAGATTTTACTGAGCCCTGGCTGTATGTTTCATGCACTAAAAGGAAGCTTTATAATAGGAAGCACTGTTGGCAAAGACTTATTAAGCTCTCTTTAAGCTATATGCTTCTTGTTGGCTATGGGACAGAGAAGCAGTTTACTTCTTGTCTGCATCTCCATTCATCTGGTTGAGCAGTGATGAAGTGGTCAACAATATGGGACCTCCTGCAGTTTCCCAAAACTCTCAGGCCCGTACGACACATGTTTTGGCCTCTTCCTGATCCTGCAACCCCAATAGTCAGATTAGAGCAGAAAGAAAAATTTTGTCCTAGGATTATAGAGATACAGAGAAGCCAGGGACTATGCTGGCAGTGCATGATTTGCTTGTGTGGTAGCAGCATAGTAACAGGGAGTCCCAAGTGCAAAGTATGACATTTAACAGGTCAAATCCCAAGAAGATCCTCAGGCAAAGGCCATGCATTGGATTCACATCTGCTGTCAGCTGCTGCAGTTTTGCTGATTTGCATGACAGTAAAGGCTGAGTGAGGGAGCTTTTGCTGAAGTGCTGATCCACCTTGCTGAGGTGTTGATAGATGGGTTCTCTGTGCATGTGTGATGTTTTAAAAACATACCTGGACTCACCTGCCTCTGCTTGCACAGAAGGTGTCTGGAACATTTTCTCCATTGATTCTTTTTCTACCAAATCCAAGTTTTTTCTGGGACTGTTTCTTTGCTGTAATGAAACCAAGCCGTAACCCCAGGCCAGACAGATCATTCACCAGCTGTTGGGGGGTTACTTCCAAAGAGTCACAGGGGCTGGTCTCCCATCCTTTTCTTCAGGATCTGCTGCAGGAGTCCGTCTTGTCCTGAACCATCTTTGTAGTTTTTTTCATAAGGAATGTCTGGGCAGGCCCCAGGTGGGGCAGAGAATTTAATGTGGTTGTCCAACACAAAACCAGTGGGCAATCAAGAAGCAGATTTCTTTTTTCCCAATGTACAGAAAACAAGTTTACAAGAAATATTATATTTCTCTCGTTCTTGTTCTGATTTCAATAAACTTGTATACATACAGGCACTCCACTGACTTCTGCTTAAAATTAAGGATATATGTATCTGAAGGCTATTTAGGTTGTAAACCATCCAGCATGGGAGACTAGTGCCACATCCTTCACTTAAATTACCATATGACCACCCTTCTAGCTAAGAATACATATTTTCAAGATTTGTTAGCATATTTCAAGACATTTTGATGTGAATAGGTACTGACAGACAGTTTGCTGGATACACAACGAATACAAACAACCTGTATCCCAGTCCTGAGGGTACACTTACGTGGTTTGCTGCATGGTAAACAGATCTCATAAATCACCTTCATGCACTGGCACTTAATTGTCAATGTGTTCTTTTTAAATTGTGACACTTAAGAAAGACAGAAAAAGAGATTTTTTCCTGGCACTGGTATCTTTTGAAAGAACAGAGATGTTTGTAGTGTGACTGGTGTGTGAAATTGCTCCTGCTGAAGTCCAAGGCAATTCGCGGGACAAGGAATTCAAGTCTGGAAGCTGAGCTACTAGAGTTGCTCTCTGATCACTCTCTCTCACAGTTCAGCTGAGTATCAAAAAGTCTTGCTTAGGACAATGTGTCCAAAAAAATTGTGTATCTCTGAAGTGTAACTAAACAAAGCAATTTTCAAACTAAAGACCTGTATAGAGATAAAAAGTCTGAAGAGGTGATGCAGGAGGAAAAGGCATTGGCAAATATTGATGAGTTGCAGTTCTCCTCATATTGTTATTACACCGGATGATAAAAGGCTATTACCACCTCTCATGATAGAAAAGAGAGGGAAAAATGCCATCCCCAGTGAAAAACTCCATTTATTTGAAAAAAGTTACAATATATTGTGTTACTTAGAAAAACTCTGGAGGCATATCCCAATTTCCTTACAGATCTGTCACTGTTATGGCTCTACAGATTTATGGGAACGAAAGAAAAGTCACTGTGGTCCACAGAGCCCTCTCAAGATTAACTGCTCAGTTGCCAGCTCTGTTCAACAGGACAGGATCCTCCCTTTGTATGCTACAAGCACTTACTTATGAGTGGAGAACATTACTTGCTGCAGGACTGTTATTGGGCTGGTTTATGAAGCTTACTCTCCCTGTGACATTTAAGTTAATGACCTAAAACCATCTGTTCAGGAGGGACTCTGTATAGAGTTTTTTTGCCCTGGAAACAAGTCACATTTATTTACATTCTTAAACTGCTTTATGATCTCATGCTATATGTTTTTACCATTTTAGAACAGCTGACCATCACCAGAAAATTACAACCTCTTTTTCCCATAGTAAGAGTCCTGATTACTGGAACTTCATACCCTGTAAACCTTTTCAGTCTTAAAAAAATGCCAGCACCATCTGGGCACTTATAGTACAGTAGAAACATGGAAAAACTTTCTTCATTCACAGGAAACTGTGTAATAATGTCAGAGACACTGTACATTTCTAGGCATCCATTGAGCATACATTCAGGCATTTACCACACCTGTTAAACTGGCAAGAAATAAAGATATTCTGTAAAAAAAGACCACTTGGGGTTCAGTTTGCACTTTTTAATCTTAGGTTTGCCATGGGCTGAAAACAAGGAGATGATCGGGTACTTTGCTTCTGCTGAAGCATGGTATTTCAAACAGTGTGATAAGTAGCTGTATGCTGTGCCATTGGACTAAATGCTCATAAACAGGCTGGATCTTGGAAATAAGATGACATAAGCATGTGGGCATGTTAGAACTAGAGTTAACTTGGCCAGAAAGCTGACAGTAGTGGCAATGGCATAGCAGAAAGCACTTTGGCATGAGACAGATGCTGGCTAGCAAACCCTCCAGTGATCCAGCATCGTCAGGTTGTTGTCCTGCATCACTGTGCCTTCACTGCTCTTACATGCTCTTGCCTTCAGCCCAGAAATAAGTCTACCAGAATTGTGAATCACAGAAACACAGTGCACTTTCAATGACTTTAATTTCTCCAGTTACATTCAGTGGGATCATGCTTAATATCCTTTGTGGTGTGTTTAACCTTACGGCGACTCCTGTCTGTGATAAAGCTGTGAAACAAAGTTAGGTTTTATTTTTCTTTTTTCCTTAAGGATTTCAAATAAGAATTCCATTCAGTTTAATATCACAGTTATGGTAGACCTAAATGAACACTATCTGTATTATTTACACATAACATTGCCTTCTTCCATTATGCAAGATTCACAATTTCATTTCTTATTGCAGATGCATAGTTTTTGTTATTTAGAAGCTAACACATGCTTGTGCCTTAATAATACTTGGAAATAAGGAAAATGTAATTACAAAGGGTGTACTCCCCATTAACTTGTTTGTACATTAGAATATGTCTGGTCTTAGCTGT
The DNA here is from genome assembly GCF_047716275.1 of Strix uralensis. NCBI lineage: Eukaryota > Metazoa > Chordata > Aves > Strigiformes > Strigidae > Strix > Strix uralensis. The sequence goes on along the minus strand of NC_134012.1, from coordinate 20,042,258 downwards.
AACTCCATAACAGTTTTCCCAATGAAATGAAGAGAGAGGAAGAAATAAGCACACTGTGCCAATTTCAGCTTGATCTTCAGGAAGGAACTAACCTTTAATCCCCAAAGACAAAGATATAGTACCAGCCTTACTGTTTGAGGTACTTGGTCTCTCAGTGTTTGGACACTATCACCCAGTGGTAGCTGCAGGTGCCTCTGTCAGTTCAGCATATCTCAGCTCATGTGTTACAGGAACAGAGGAAAAGAGCAGTGTTTATACAGGGTTTAGCTAAACCTCCAGTTAGTATAACTAAGCACACATACTACTTCAGATATATTTATGTGGTAATATAGATTGATCAACCCTGGGAAACCACCACCTTTCTCATGAGTTGGGGCAATGTAGCCCTACAAAGCTGCAAAATCAGTTTAGTAAGAAACGTAAATTTTGCCACCTGAGCCTTTGACTCAGGATCTCTGGGGCACGCAGGACAATGGCAGACTTTCCTCTTTTCTGATAAACATGTCTGTGATGAGAGCAGAGTTACTTTCTGACTGTTTTCCTCTTGCCTTTCAACTGTTAAAACAAGTATGATCATAACAACAGAAGGAAGCAGGGCTTCTGGCAATCCCATGAACTTTCCTAAATATGGAAGCAACCTCGGTGAGAGAAGCAGTGGATCAGCATGCGCTGCTAATGGCTTCCCTCTTTGAGAAGTGAACATTCACGCATCCACTGTGAATCCCAGCAGGCCAAAGCTAGAATAAGGGGTCATATAGATTTTTCTATACTTAATAAAGTCCTTAGGGTCCTAAACAGATGGACTGTGACAGAAATAGGCAGTTTTGGATACACTTATGACTCTGAAGCAATCAAGATATCATCCAAGTAAATAAGCACTTTCACTCCCAGAGACCTTAGGAAATGAATAACTCATCCTATAACAATGGCTATTCTTGGAGCAATGCACAGGTCAAACACCATTGCATACTGCTGATGTGTAGCATCTGCCTGCAAAGACTTTCAAAGCTGCTTTAAGTAGCTTGAATGCAGGAGGGTCAGGATGCTAAATGAGGTTTTACCTGAAATCTATTTATATCAGAAAAGGTCCATTTCTGAGTTGTGACTTGTATGTTTGAAAACTGCCATGGGCAACCTATCTGTAGTCAAAAAACAGCTCAAGGTGTTAACACATATTGTATATACCAAAGGCAGAAATGTTTAGCGTGATGAAGCTATGTTAAGTCACTACCAATGAGCAATTACCTTTGACATGTAACACTGTATTAGATTTCTCTACATTTTGTATAACAGGGATTAAGTTCAGATGTGAATTCCAGATTTTCAAACCGACCAAGAACAGATCACTCTAACTCCAAAACTCACAATTTTACTGAAAAAATTACCAGAGAAGAATAATCAGGGGGAACACTTCCACAGGCACACAAGATTAAGGGGATATATTCACCTATGTTTATCTATAAAAAACTCACACTAGATTAATGAAAATATAATTTCAACTTCTCTGTGAGACTTTGTCACTTCGCACCAAACCTGAAAACAGGTCCGCACTTCATGTTTTTGATTGCAGATAGTTTTACTACTGTGACTCTTGACTCCAGATTTTATTTTTTTAGGTGTTGAAGAAACAAAATGTTTGTTATTTTTATCAGTACTAATATAGCATATGTGGCAGAACTGTAACATCAAGGTACACCCTTACTCTTCTTTCCTGGTGTTCTTGCCACTCACATAGTCATGAAGTGACTGGTTTTGTACAACTGCAGTTTCATGTAGACTTATACAATTTGCAAACTAGCCAACTGTTCATTTGAACTAATGTATATTTGCTGAAAGAGAAGCCACACTTGACCCAGTTATGTATTCAAGTGAAAACAAGTACATTAAAAGCCTGAAAAGGAAAATACCAGTTTTTCTTAAGATTAAGATAACATTTTGATTGGCTGAATCTAACCTTAAATGTATATTCAATAGCCTGTTCTAAGCACTGAAACTTAGTGTACCCTTACTTATCTTAATGAGGATATATTAACACAAAGTATGAATCCATCCTGAAAAAGTCTGAGCTAAAGAGAACAGTAAATGACCTTTTAAAGCTGGAAGGTCAGGGTGGAAATGAAACTGCTTTTGTGTAGGAGAATAAATACAGATTTAGCAGCTTAACCTTACGCATCTGAATTTACGAATTTTGGCCTTAGGCTACAATAGCACAAGATGAGCAGTTTCTCCTTGGAAAGCTGAAAGTACATGATTACAAAATCCAATAGTCTGTATTAGCTTTGTTTTTTTCTCTGTTTCTTCAGCATCTCAAAACCTCTCGTTGTTACGGTAATAGATACACAAATTGGCATATGGCAGTCATTCACTAGAATCAATTTTGCAAGAAATTAATCTTATCCAAGAAAACAATTTAAGCAATCCAAAAAGGCACTAACCAGAAGGTTTTCCTGCAGAATTATGTATTACCTTAGGCACTCTTTTGAAAGGCATAATCCCCTCTCGCTAAAAAACTGAAATAAGCACTAGCCCAAATAGCTGCTAAAAATATTTTTTAAGGAAAGCCAACTATTATTTTATTATTATCTTAATTAAAAGTTCTTAGGGATAGTCCTCTAAACATAGCATTTAACACTTTTTAGCTACTTTAAATTTGTGTTATGTTGTGAATTGGATGACTTTCAGCTGTTCTATGATTCTTTTGTGTCTACAATTTACAAAAGATTTCAACATATGAATCTGCAAAGCCCCGTCTGAGAAACTAGTTGCTGTCACAAATTAAAACATTTCAGTATGCAGGGATGAGTCCTGTCTCTTCTCATCTCATGGTTGCTCCAAATGGGCTTTTTTCTCTTGCCCCACTTAAATCACCCTTTTTAACAGCTGATTTCTTAAGTATCTAATTTTCTACCTGTACAGTTGGAAGCTGAGGTGCATGTCTTAGCACTGAGGACACTTAAGGGTTAAAGTAACTGTGAAGTTATGTTTGGTAGCATTGATGCTCTAAAAGGTAAAAATCTGAAAAACGCAGGAGACACAATGGAGTCTTGTGAACAGTGCTGATGGAAAATGTTTTGCAGTTCCTAAGCATAGTCCATTGCATTGGACTCTTCTCTCTCCAAATATGTAACAACAAAATAGAGTTGACTGTTTATGGGATACACTGAACTATTATTGACAATAATGCATATACTTTTAGTTAGTACTGGGTTGTGTACAGCTTCTTTTTTGTCTCCAACACATGTACATCTGTCTTTTTATTACAGACACAAACCTCTTTGCATTAAACAGAAAAGATATGATCAGTTCTGATGATAGAAGAAAAGTAGAGTATTCTTTAAAATTGTTTTCAGTTCATTATTTCTTTTCTGAGGTTAATATAAAACTGCTGAAGAATTCCCAGATTACTTATATTTTGTCTTTATAAAAGATGCATTCTACTTCTGTAGGGTTTTTACATTAATAATTAAGACCAATGCAGTAGTAAGTCCCCTAGAAGGAATAATTGTCGAATAGTTTAATATTATCTATTCTGATGCTTTCCATTGAATCTAATTAATATTGCTGTGCGAGATTAGAGGACCTTCGGCTGATGCTTTTCAAATCCATCAAAAATTGTAATGAATACTTGTATCCATATTACGTCTAAGCCACGTCCATCTTTCTGAAATGAAGGAGGACAGGATCTTTTCTGGTCATAAAAAAGCCACATTTTACATTTAAGTTGTTAATCCTGTGCTATCATTCATTGTATGTAATTGGTTTCTTAATTGCATCTCCTCAAAAATCCTATCTGTTCAAAGTTCAGCAACCTTTTGCTGGTGAGACCAGCACAGTACAATCTCCAGATAAATGTGTTTGCCTTTTCCAGGTGTTATCAGTATTTCAGTAAAGAACTCACTGAGACACACCCATCAAAGAGTAACTAAGAATGAGATGGTTCATTTTGTGCAGCATTTCTCATACTTAAAGGAAACCAGTGCCTCTTTATTTGCAATGATGACATTTTATTAACTTAGATTAGTTGTTTTCAAAGTCTTTTTCAGCCCTCCAGGAGGGTGTGCATCCCTGTATAGTGAACAGGCAGACTGGCAGCAGGCTGGATTTCCTTAGCTACTTTTTGAGAATCCCTGTTGTCTGTTTCCTCCACACATCAGAGATACGCTGGTTGAAATCCACTGACTTGGTAAATAAATGAGGAAGGCAGGATATCTGATTAGAAATGCCGCAGGACTGTACCTAAGTCAGCAAACCCCAAATTTTTGAGCATATGTAGAAATACGGCTGCAAAGAAATGAAGGCATTTCAATGCCTTGAAAAGCTGTCCCTCTGTGCAGTTGCACTTTCTGGATAGAAAAATAACTCATCCCTTTTTAAAAAGAGAAGGAAAGAGGTAAACATAGTATGAATATAAATGCATGAAACTCATGAGAGATACAATGATAGGTTTCGGTTCATGAATGTGGTATAAATTAACTTAGGTACCTTGCTTGCCATGAAGTCAAATCTGTCAGGTGGAAAATACTGACATTACTAGCTCACCCAGTCACTTCAGTGTCATCTTGGTAAGCTTTGGCACTTCCCTGACAAGCTGGTTATCTTAGTTCATATTAAAATCAATGTAAACTCCATGAGATTGCTTACTTTAGAGGAAGAATGGGGACAGAGGAAGACGATTGTCTGATGAACACCAATGCAGGGTAAAATGATTTATACGGCATCCTGGTTGCAAAGTAAACATAAACCTCATTTAATAGGCATTGTTTTCCTGATCAAAACATGTCTTCTCTATGTGTAATATTTGTGCATATTTATTAGTATGATTTATAGCAGAGTTTTCTTTCCTGCTGCACTCCTACATCAGCAGGCAATTGCTTACATGCTGATGTATCATTTTAATGCAAAGGAAAAGCAGTAGAATCAGTGAGTGAAGATTTTGAGGAGACTATCTCAGCTGAACTAAGAAACAAACACTTTAGTGAGCAGTTACTTGTAACTCAATTGGAGGTATCTCAGTTTTGAAAACATATCTTAGATCACAAACAGAGCACTAGATGAAAGGAAAAAGTTGAAGAGCCACTTAAGCAACCTCTCTGTGAGAAATATGGTAAAACCTTGCTAAAACTGAACCTGGAGCCCTTTGCCTAGCTCAGAGCCAAGCTGAGACATGCCTTTGCCAGAGCAGAGGCACAGTCACCTCTTTGAAAGTCAGAAATGGGACTGGAAGTACACATAGTATCTGTTCAACCAAGAGATAAAAAATTATAACAGGTCTGTAATTCCAGTTTTTCTGTACAGAAACAGGTGCTGCAAGTTTGGAGAAAGTCTCCATGGGACAGCATTTTGCAGAGCTAGCTAGAGGACACTTTCTTCAACGGTATGCAATGTATTTTGTCAATGTATGAATTAATTTATCTAATTCTGTCAATTTCGCCTCTCAAAATGTTTTAGTATTCTTGCTTCCCATGAGATGGTAACAGCTTCATTTTTGACATGACTACAAAAAACATCGTAAAACTATTCAAACAGGTCTATTTTCTTCTTATTTCTATAATGAAATGCAATTCTAACAATTGCATTTATGTACTTCTTTTACTGCTCTTTTGATACTTCTGTTGACTAACATTAGGATAAAGTGTACATATTTGGACCAATTATATTTTTGAAAGCATCATCCTGCTCCTCTTTCTGTCACTCCTTCCCTTAGTAAGCATAAAATATAATCTCTGGATATCTCAAAGATTCAAAGGAAGGTTGTGATGGTTGAGTGCAATATTTCACAGATGAATTTTAGTGTTTGCTATTCTCACACTTTAGCAAGTCCTGGTTCCCTATAAGCACTGCTCTACAAAAGTATGCCAGAAAATTATTGTAAAGTAATGCAAATATAGAAATTACCTGCTTTTTTGATTTTATTCACAAAAAAGAAAAAGGAAACAGATCTACAATATTACTAAAAAAAAAATCAAACCATTTTCTTACAGAAAATGTAACATGGCAGGGAATTGAAGATATTTATGGAAAAAAATCAATCTTGTACTAGGACAGATCTACTTTTAGAAGCTCTTTTGTATGAATAGATTGGGTGATATTCTCTTTTGTAGTTTAGTGAAAGATAAGAGATTTCAAAATTAAGCAAAACAGTAAATCAAGAAGTTCTCAGTGAGGTCCTGAGTTTAAAAAGTGTTTTTTGTGTGTGAACAGCCCATGTTGTCATACCGAGATGTTCTTGGTCAAAGTTCCTAACTAGACAATTACTTATATATTCTCACCATGTTTGACTACTACAAAGTATCCTCACCTCCCTGGCCCAAAGGCTTTTAATCTACTGTCCAATTTCAGTCGAACTTGATGAGTATAGAACAATTTGGGGTAGCATGTCAAGAATCACGCTTCATTATTCCCCTTGCTTACAGAATGATTTGTGAATTGCTGACAAGAAAATTAGGAATCTGCTTTTCACTCCAGCCAGACTGGCCAGCACTTTCTGTCACTCAATTTATCTGATATCAACCTTTGTTACCAATGCAACATAGTAAGCCCCACTTCTGCTGAGTTTAGCATCTTATGTAGCCAATTAACCCACCCAAAATATCTAATCAGACAGTTTGCTTTACATCTTTGTTGTACGGGTGTAAATGACTATCCAGAATGCACAGGAGCACCAAGCAAAATGAACGTATATCAAAGATGCACAGCATTATAGCGTGAAGAACATTCATGCATCAGGCATTCATTTAAATCAATAACGTGCAAATGTATGCAAGACACTTCCATTTCATTGAAGTCCTGCAAAAATTCTGGCTTTGAAGAAGAATTAAGTGGCTGTTTTCAAATGTTCTTTATATCATTTTAGTTCTAGTCCTCTGAAACAATAGTTAAGATTTCTATCAAGTTCAATGACATTAGCAGGGGATATTAAATTGCTGAAAACTCAGTCTAAAAAACTGCTGTCAGTGTAGAAAGGACTGCCGAGATGGCTACAAAAGAGGCCTAGTTCTGTATAATCCAAAAGGCTTCAGTGGACAGTGAATGATGTCCCACCAGTTCCCCGGAGCTGAGCTGAATCTCATGGCCTCCCAACATTTTGCTGGCACTTTCTGGACAAAAGTTTAGCAATGAATTATATAAAAACAATGTAATTTAACTTACTGTTGGAAATGGTTAGATAGCTCTATCATCTGTGTAAAAATAGAATCCTGAAGTGTTCAAAATAAAGAATCAACATGTAAATTATTGAAAGACGGATCTGAAATTCTCTGAAACTTCAACTGGGACTCCTTGTCTTTGACTTTGAGAGGGTTTTGAGCCTGCAGAGTAGAACTCTGTGCATTTTTTTCAAATTATACTTCTGAGCCAGAACAACTGAAAAACTTGCAAATCATAAAAGGAGAACTTCTCCTGCAATGCTGAGTCCAGCAAAGAGTTGTAAAAATAAGCAAACAAAAGGAATTGTAAAAGTCTGAACATCATGAGTCACGTAGAAATAATTTTTGCTGAGAATATTGAAGAAGTTCTTTTGTGGCATTGCTAATGCTTACCAAACAAGTGGGTTTTTTTCTGTGTTGGTTTTTTTTGATACAAATTGATCTTTAATAGGCTGTTGATGGTAAGCCTTTCTGACACAGTTTGTCCTTGTGCACCTGCAGCAAGACTATGAAACTCACATCAAAGAGTATAAGTGTGTTGTGGCTGTTTTTTGTCTATAATGGAGGGCTGGTCATGAGGGGGGGTCTTTGAGCCTTGGAAAGTTTAGTGAATGCAGAAACAGGAGTTTTGGTGAATCATTTGGGACTTGACTGGTCCTCTTCCTTTTTCCCCCCTAAAGCTTACATAAATATAATCATGAAGAATTTAGAAACTCCCCAGGCAGCTCAGTGCAAAAGGCAGGAATGTCAGAGTTTGTTCAGATGCCAAGATTTGGGGTTAATATGTTAATTTCTATGCAACTGAACAAAATTGACAGGGTGAGACTCTTTCCTCATCTGCAGGTGGCTTGACCATGCCTAAATCTTTTTCAGAGGAGTCAGTTTTCTCCTACTGCCTGGTGTCTGAGAGGAGAGAAGGGGAAAGAAGAAGAAAATATGGAAGACTGTTAGATATAAAGAAGGTCAAAATAGTGCCATCTTGCCTGGATGATTAAACCCAAAATATGGATGACTCTGACAGAGGCCATCACTTCTACCACTGCTTTTTATTTCCAGGCTCAAGATCAGCCTTTGATGTCTAAACCATGTTGTCGTGTTTTGAGCCCATAAGACAACTAAACACCACACGGCCGCTCACTCACCCCTTCCTCCTCAGGAATGGGAAGGAGAAGTAAAAACAAAGGCTCAGGAATCGAGATAAGGGTAGGGAGGGGTGTCTCACCCATTATGGTCATGGGCAAAAGACAGACTCATTAGGGCAAGAAAAAGAACGTAAATTTAATTCAAACACTAACAACAACACTACTTAACAGACAGAGTAGGACAGTAGGAAACATTATCACATCTTAATTACCCCACCCCTCCCTTCTTTCTCTGATGTGAGTCCTTCCCACGGGCCTCAGCCATTCCCATGCTGCTCCAGTGTGGGTCACCCCCACGTGGTGCAGTCCCCCCAGTGCCAAACTACAACAATGAGGGCTTCTTCCCATAGAGTCCCAGCCTTCTTTGGGTGCAGCCGCCTGCTCCAGCACAGGGTCCTCCATGGGCGGCAGATGGACATCTTCACCACTGTAGATGTCCATGGGTGGCAGAGGAGGTGGCCCAGCCAACTCACCATGGGATAAAGGCGCTCCCTGCACAGGTGTACCTCCCCCACTTCCTCCTCCTTTCTTCCACTGACCTCAGTGTTTACATAAGTGTCCTCCTCAAAACTCCTCCTCACAACTCCCACTCCTCTCAGTTTCCTCTTCTTAAATAAGTTATTGCAGGGGCGCAGCCACTGTCACTAATTGTCTTGGCCTTGACCAGAGCCGGGGGAGCTTCAGGAAGCTTCTCACAGGGGCCACTGCTATAGCCCCCTCCCCCGCTACCAAGGACCGCCACCACACACACAAACCCACCACACATATGAAACCATTTCTAGGTACAGCTCAGCTGTACAAGCCTAGAGGTTGTTGATGTCATCACTTTTCATTCCTCAACTCCTAATATCTGACACACTCATTCACTCAAAGAACCTGTGATGTTATAGAGACTCTGGCTTTAGAAAGGTCATCAGATGTCAGAACCAAAAGAGTTTCTGGGACAAAAATGAAGTTTTTTTCATGGAAATGCATTCAGAAAGAAGGCAAAGATAGTGCTAAACACTATATCTCACTGTCATGAATATTCTTGAGAGACAAACGGTAATACGGCTTAGAAAGAACTTTTCAGTAGTATCAGATAAATCAATCTGTATTTAGATAAGAAGTACTTTGTTTTGTTCGTGTTTTAAACAGCAAAGGATCTCTGTTGTTCTTTGGCTGCATCTCATTTCCCAAGTGCTTGTTCATGTAGCTTTGATTCAATTGATCTCCATGACCACTTGTCATTGCCACTCTATTTTGATCTTTCAGCAATTGAAGGGTACCTAAATATGGAAGGATTTTTTCATGCATACGATGGAATAGTCATTCATTTGTACTAATTTTCATGATCTGTCCTTTCAAAATCAGAAGCTTAGTAAAAAAAATAGCTCAATGCAGCCTGATGCCAGCAAAACTGCACCTGTTTTTGCTTTGGATTCTTGTGCTTTGATGAAGAGGAAAGAACAGAATTATTATGCACTCCATCTCTAGTTAAATAGATGATGAAGGCTTAAAATAGTCTGCCAGTTAGAGAAGTGGCTACTGTACCAAAGCTGCAGGAACAGGTTATGGATGTAGATCAGATGGAGCAATAAACACGATATCAAAGTTGTTTCTGCTAGGATGTTAAGATTAAGACTTTCACAAGGGTTTAGTAATTTTGAACAGTTTAGGCCATCAGAGTCTGGATCTTAGACTCCCACCAGGACTAAATTTCATCAACTATCTAGAAAATTAATTAGTTTCAAGTGATGACTCAAATTGTTAAAAGCCTTGTCTCTGTAATTCTGTGGTTAAAACACTGTTGTGGTTTGCTTTTAAATTAATTTAAGGTTGTCCTATTCATACTTCCATACTTCAATTCTCACTAAAAGGTTCACCTGAAAGTGATTGTCTAAGACCACCTTCCAAGTTTCCCTTCCATAACACACGTTAGCATATAACTAGACTTTCTTAAAGAATGAGTAAGTTGTTAAAACTGAGACAGTACAAAGATACCCTCCAGGAAAAGCTATATAAATTATCTAGATGGCTTTTATGGTGACGGATGACATAATATTAATAAATATGGAGATTTTAAAATGCTGGGTTTTAGGAGAAATCAAACCTATAAACTTAAAACTTTGTCCAAGTCTTCATAACAACTAAATGTGTATTCCTTGAAAAAGAGTATAAATCAATCATAATTAATTCATTAGTGTTAAGTTCTGCTACATTATTTTGGTAGTATTCACATGGGATAATCCTCATATGGCTCCAGTGGATCTTTGTTTTTCCAAGTTAAATTCTGGCAATCAAAACAGACTGTATAGTCTTACCTCAGAAAGGTGAAAGGCTGAGAAATGAACAATAGGCACAGTCAGTATCTAGGCTTATGTGGACATCAAGAAGACATGATCGCGCACCTCATGTCTATCTTAACAGCATGTTACAGAAGCCAGTCTGAAGTGCTGCTGTCGCAAATTCACACTGTGTTAGGCAGACTTATTAGACAACTGTTGAAAACATCCTTCCAGGTCAAAGTCTGTCTATTTTGTTATTAGAGAAGATCAGAGGAATCTTCACAAAACGTTTGTAATGTAGTCATAGTTACAAGCTGTGCTTTTTGGCTCAAGTAACTCATTAATGGCATGAAAAGGAACAGCGAGCCAGCTCTTCTTTGAGGAAATTATGTGGTAATGATAAGCTGCTTAATCCTTCAGGAGAACAGTCCATTTTGCAGAACAGATAATTTCCATGTAGTTGAAAGAACACTATGAAAGCCCCTTGAAGACTGGCAGCTGACTACCGTATAGAGGGATGGGTTTTTGTTCTGTGTTTGCCAGCCAGTCTAGGCTATCAGCCTAATAACTCTCGGTGCCTTATAACAGCTCTATGTAGACCTATTCAGAGCCCTTGATCACACCAGAAAGCGAATAAAGAGGCCTCCATACTCATGCAAGGAGGAAAGAAACCAAAGCATCTGCTTCTGTGAAAGCAAATCTATATAGCTGCTAACAACACTTTACAGCAACATCAGTGATAACATGAATACCAGAAGTCTGAATACCATTTCTCATCTCTATGCTCTTTTTCATTAGTCAGTGATGGAATAGCATCATGTAATAGCAACATGCAGCTGTTTTGGCTTGGGGAGGGAGTAGATAGCTATCAAAATGCTGAAGTTCAGAGTGGGCCAAAAAGCTCATAAAAATGTGACATTCATTTGAAGCTGTTGAGAAACTAGGTTTGTTGGAATTCAGCCACACAACTAGGTTTATAGTTCTGTTGTGAAAAAGTGCATGTATTAAAATAGTGATAATGATGAGTAAGCCTGCTTCATCCAGAACTGGGATTTCCCTTCCAGGCAAGGCAAGATGGAGCAGTAAAAGAGAAGAGCCTCTCTGAATAGCACAGAGGAAAAAGGAAGCTGTAACATAACCCCCCACAACTTCCCATGTGCCCAGATGGCTACACTGGCAAAGCTTGTGCACAGAGAGCAGAAGCTGAAGCTCTTCAAGGGTCTGTGGTATGTCTGTATTAGATCCCTATGAGGTGGCTTGGGAACAAACGGGTTAGGAAATACTAGCAAAGTCCAGTACTACAAGATTTAACACATTCACCCTTAAATCACAGGGTTTTTTGTGGTCTTACATTGATGGACTTGGTAAAGGAAAACAAACAAACAAACAAACAAACAAATAAAGGGTCTCATCTGGTTTACTGAGGAAGAAAATGTGGTGTGTTCAACTGTGGCTGAACTCATGCCAATCAGAGCTCCGAGGGAGAGCAACTCTCTCTTATCTTCTCCCAGACCTGTGCAATTGCACTCAGGGAATACACAATATTCCCCCTCCCAAAGCTTTCACCTCTCCCAGCATGCTGCAGCCATGTGAGAAACTGGCAGCCTTCGTCCTTGGCCTGGACACTCAGAGGTGTACAGTCAGCCATTTGTGACTGAACAGATAAAAAAGTCTTATCTGCTATCTCTTACAGGAGTATGGTATCTTACAAAACTGTATGGACAGTATTTGCTAGATACTTTATATACTCTTGGTTTATCTGATTTAACTTTAACTCATCCATTTCTCATCACACCTCAGTGGCTGTAAGGAAAGGCTGATGTTCACAGGCATCACAATGAGCACAAGTGAACAGTGGTGACTGGGTACACTAAACCTCCAATTTCAGACAACAGCCAATAACATTGTGTGTACCAATGTCGTAATGAAAAAAAAAAAAAGGCTGGGTAGAAGACATGCAACAATGACAAATGCTCCAATATTTTATTCTGTAATGGAAAAATTGCCAGGCCATTCTACACCATGAAAATACAAATAGTCCATGAGTTCTAAGTTTTCAGATGAGTGCTGTATACATATATGTAGCATTTGGACCAACAAATCCATTGTACATGGTGAGTAAACACAGAGGCATAATTTGTTTTTCTGACCCAACTGAAAAATCTCTTTGCAGCAAAGGCACTAATACAGACATGGGGACTACTGTAGAGAGGATGTAGACTTGTGGATAAAACTCTAAAATTAAATGTAAATGAAGCTGTAATACATAATAGTTTTATTTCAGGTGATGGACAGCTGCCTATTCTTTACTGCTCAGGTTAGACTGATGAAAGTAAAAGATTGGGCTGAACTCTGAAGAGCAGAATCCTGGCCTTGTGCTACACTATGTAGTGCAACAGATTACACAGTTTCACAGAGTGACAGTGAGGAAAGCTTAGCATAAGCTAAACTTCCTCAAGCTTTCCTGCATCTAATCTAAGAATAAATGTCAAAAAAACAATAGAAAAACAGTTGGCATTATTTTCCACAGAGTGATCAGTTTTCTCATAGGTTGTGCTTTCGCCATGAAGATTATTCTATTTTCTTACAGTCAATACAACACTTTGTGAAAAAACTTCTGAAAATCAGATGTGAATGACCCCTTAGCAGTTTCTGTTACACCCTCACTGATCAGATGTCATATGTCTTGTATGGTGGCAGAGGTATAATTTCCTGTAGGTGTTGTGCAAGATATATAAAAGTGTACGTGCAGCATCTCAGGGGTCAGTGCGAGACTGCACATCTCTGCTGCAGCACAGGGACAGAAAACCTAGTGAGGACAGTTTCGGGAAAAGGTTTTAAAAGTCTTTTTAATGGAGGGAAGACCCTGTGTGAATTGATCTGGAAAAGGTGAGACAGAGAAGTACCCTGGTGCAAGTATTGTGTTGGGGAAGTTCTTGCTATTGAAGCTGTACCTCCAGCAAAACCAGTGTCATCACTGACAATGGTGAATGAAGTCATGTCTTGTGTTCGAAGAACTTGGATCTTGCACCTCACATCTCTTCCCAGTGCATGACTGTGATGTCAGCTGGCCAGAAAAGGACTAGTGAAGGATGGGAAAAAAGCTAGGAGATCACTGATTCCCAAAGGAAAAGCCTGCTGGCCATGTCACTTAGACCTGGGCACTAGGACTAGGCAAGACTCCTCTTTAGTTTAAGGCCCCAGTTGGTGATTACCAAAGCTGCACTGCCTTTTTGGTCTGGGGTTTTTTTTTGTTTGAATGTTTTTGGTTTTGTTTGTTTTGATTTGGGTTTTGTTTGTTTGTTTGTTTTTGTTTTTTTTTTTTTTTTTGTTGTGGTTTTTTTTTTTTTTTTTTTTTTTTTTTATACTTGGCCTTTCCATCTTTACTGTCTCTAAGTAGCAAAAATGATGTAGACTGCTGTTCAGATTAGGAGGATTGTTTACAAGTCCCATAGCCAGTCTTTTGAATTTGGAAAACATCCGTAATGGAATGAAATAGAAAAAGAATATTTAAGCAGCAACAAAAATGCAAGAGAGAAGGTTCTTAATGGATCTTTTCCAAATGACTCTCTAGGAGTTTCATACCGATGTTGCAAATTCTCTGTGAATGTATCATTTGCTACAGAACTTGTTTTTTCCATGACACAGAAAAACAAGTGGCATTGCTTCAAAATTCGGGGAATACCTGCCATTAGTAATTACATGCTGATTTTTTTTCCACGTACGTTTTGCAATATGATTCGGTTTTATGTGAAATCAGAGATTGAATTGAAAAAGGAACAAATCTCCAACAGCATGTTATTGAACTAGAAATGACATTTTTTAAAACAGGAATTTCTTGAAGAGGCACTCCTATAAATTCCAGACCCCTAGCTGGAGACCTGAATACAAAATGAGACAAAAGTCAGTGGCAGAATGGCCAGGCAGCAGAATAATAGTCCCAGTCCTTCAATGCCTTTAAGTTTGAGACTACTGAACAAAGGATGAAGGCTTAAATGATTCAATACTTGAGAAACTATGTGAATTTTTAATACAGAACATTTAAAATGTTCTATGTTTCATGTTTCATACGTTTTTGATAAACTCAGGATTTCTCCATTTTTTAATGGAATCAGCAATGGGATGCGTGTCAAGGCTTCTGCATGGAGCAAAGAGTGTTCAGCAAAATTTGGTTTCATTCAGTGTGGGCCTGGGAGATGGTTCCAGCTTGCGGACTGGTTTGCTTGTTCTATATTTTCACTTTCTGTGTGTATTTTTCCCCCTTGATTTTCAGAACCTGAAACTGAGTCCTTGTCTGGACCCTTATAGGTTCTGATGCTTCCACAAAGCTCAAGAGAATTAGAGGTGCAAGGAGGAAGCAGACATGAAAATGTTGTCTCATTTCATTCTGTCTATAACTTACAGCTTAGCATAATGTATATATAGTTCCTTTCATGTTTCCGTGTATCAGGAAACATTCCCTTACTTGGCAGCTAGATAACACATGAAAGAAGAGTCCTGCTGTGCAGCAGTTAGTATTGCCAAGGTGGTTGCTTCTGCTAGAGGTGTACTCGAGTGCAAATATGAACTCCAGCTGCAAGTCATAGCCAATTTCTGGGACTCCCACAAGGGCTTACCTCAGAGAATGACACAGAAAACCCTGTTGTGATCATATGTAGGAGAAGTGAAGATATATACCATAATATGTAGGAGAATTGAAGATATATACCATAATAACACAATTACACCTTGTAACTTTAGTTTTATATTCCTTCTGAAAGTCACTCCCCATCTCTATTATTATAGTATAAATATTTCCTGCTGCTTCCATAAATATTCAGCTCCTCTTTTACCCTTGCTAATACCTTAATGTTAATGTTCATGTCACAGACTCCTAGACTTGAAGTAATAAATTAATCTGAATTATTCTTCAGAGATAGATATTTGGGGTTTTTCCCAAGTAATCATCATATTTTTAGGAGCTTAAGTGCTAATTGCATAGTAATTTATTATTACCTTTATGCAAAACAGGTAGCATTTATATTAGTAAATGTAATGATACTGATATCTGAGAGGACACATTGGCATGCATTTTATACTAAATGAATTTTAGCAAGACAAATATACCAGGCTAAATTATGTATTCCCTTTCCTTCACAGAGAATTAGCACTAGAAGGGATGAATAAAATTTACCCTTTAAGTAAAATTGCCAAGGTTTGTGGGTGAAAAAATATCAGTCATAGAGGAAAAAGCAATCTTGCCTTACAAGTTTGTTTTGAAAATTTATCAATGGGAGCAGGGTTGCCAACAGCAAGCATTAAGGAAACATGAACCAAGGCCCAAGAGCTGTATGTTTCTGAGCCAATCTCACATCAGTCCTGAAAGGTGGTTATCGCCCAGTGTATGAATATTTTAACATATGCTGCATACAAGCCAGAGGACCAAGCTAACAAAATCCATCAAGATAACACAGGGGCTGATATGGACTTCCTCTCTCACAAACAATCTGATTCTCCTCTCATTTTGGAAAAACTGAGCAGCATCTTATCTTCAGTGCTGTCTCATTACCTAAACAAAGCAGAGAGAAAAAGGCTCATGTTAGCCCACTCTGCAGAGGCCATTTGCAGCCTTAACACCTTCTCTTACTTGCATTTTGATCTCATTACCAGTTCTCAGAGCCTGGAACAACTCTACTAGAAGGAGAAATGGGTGTCTGCTCCAGGGAAAGAGTGGAGTGAGGGCACTCAAGGAAAACAGAATATGGAAAATAATGGATGGAAAGAGGAAGATGGTTTAATTTTGAGTTGGTGTTCCCCTCTCCTTGTAACACAAGAGAATATTTAAAGCTATTTAACTGTAGCAAAATGCAAAATTATATCAGAGCTCTTTTTCATTTGCTATGTCATAAGTCACTGTCCAAAAAGTTATTAAAGATCAGAGCAAAACAAGATTAAAAAATTCTAAAACATTATGTTTGATCTATTGTAGAAAATCGCATGTACTATATATCCCATATAATGCTTCTCTCTCCTCAGTCATTTACTTGGGTTGCCCTAAAAGGACCAGGAAAAGAGTGTTCAAAGGGATGTCTGGTATCAGATTTCGGTGTATCTCCTGACATATTCATGAACTTTACTTCTGGAGACAGAATTTCTGTGTAACAGACTGGAGTTAGCTTTTACTTGCCCAAAATACACATTGCAGAATTTTTAAAAACCTGTAGGTCTTCTGCGGGTCTTCATATACTATGGTGCCTGCCACTTACACAACATTTGTTGGAGAAGGTTATATATACTTTGTGGGAGTGTCAGCCCTGCGCAGCTGTGGGAGATTCAATAATTTAAAAGCCAAGCCGACATCAGCTGGTGAGCTCTGCTCCGGTCAGCTCTGTCCTGTTCTGTCTCAGAGAAGCGCCAGCTCTGCTCTGCGCTGGCCTGGAGAAGCAGCAAGGCTTTGAGGAGAAACAGGCCTTGGAAGAGAGATAAGAAACTGCTGGGCTCTGCTAAGGAGTATGGAACTCTCTAGTGAGAGAGAGAGGGCTAATGACTGACTAGTTGCTGATTTGCTTATTATGAAGCAAGAGCTTGAATGAGAGTATAAGTATGTATTATTGTATGAGTATGTATTATTGTAAGAAGAAAAAGAGAGTTTAAAGAAAATAAACAGCCCCTGCCCTGCAGAAAGAAAGAACACTGTGATGTGTGAATTATTTTGGCCACTACAACTAACATACAAATTAATAAAATTTAATAAAATTTGATACAATACTTAAATAATGCTCCATTTTGAACTCACTGACAAAATGTTTCCTTTCTCTGTCATGGGCTGAAAAGAAGGCTTCTTTAGAATATGGATTAAATAGCATTTTAATCTTCTTGTACAAGCCAGCTGTGTGCAGAGAGACAGTAATGCAGTAACAGAATCTTAAATTCAGTTCAGAATTTTACTACATTCCTAGAGAGAGTTAAAATAAAGGTGTCAGACAATAAAAGATTTATGGGAGGATTGCCTGGCAGAATTGTGTGAAGCCAAGAACAAAAAAACCCAAAAAAACCCCCAAAAAACAGAACAAAACAAAAACCTTAAAGGCAAATTGTAATTGAAGGATGGTTTCTCCACTGAATGTTTGGAAACAAGAAATTTGAAAGATTGGTGGATATACAGTCTTCTTCTGCATCACCTTCAACAAAGAGGGTTTATATTTTTAGAGCAGCAAAATGCATGTGTCCTCTTTTCCCATGAGTCCATTGTCGCTATGCACCTTCCATTCCCCTCAATTTCTGTCCCATATTCCCCAATATCCAGGCAGATATCCCAGTCTCTTCAAGTCCCACTCCTGCTCTGCTGCTTTCCACTGTTAAGTAATAGCCTCAGCTAAGTAATATCCTTTAATTGCCAGCTGTGAAGCATGGGGAATGTGTCAATGTTGGTTTCAAGCTGTACACATTCTGGAAGATCAGTGTGCTAACCTTACCCTGGAGCTTTTGCTGTAGATAACACACATGAATTTTTCTTCTCCACGTAGCCACTCATTTTCTCAAAATCTGTTGGAGCTCTTTCTCGGATATCTTTTAATGCCTTGGCCAGCTGAGGTCTACATAACAAGAGTTTGTAAGTTTTCGGGGAACTGGCGGACCAATCTAAACATATCAGCTTTGTCTATATACAGGCAAGTAGGCTGGAACATGAAAATAAGAATTAAAGGATCAGAAATTATCAGTTTTGAATCGGAAGGAATTTTAGGGGATCCCAATTCTCAGTGAACTCATGCTATCTATTATATAATGCTTTTGAAGTTTATGCAATTTTCCTCTCAGACCTCTGACTAGTCTAATAATTTTCTACAACTTTTCTTTTTAAATGCAAATAATCTGAATTGGATACTATATTCTAGGTATGTTTTGGTATAATAACTTGAATATTGCACTCCATCTGCTGGAATTACCCCCTCTTCTTTCATTACTGCTTAAAAGCACATTTACCACTGACTGAATGAGATTGCAGGAAAGGATTAAAAAGCATGTATGCTTTATAATGTAGTGATCTTTTGTCTTGAGAAGAGAGACACCACTGGTATAGCCCTGGGTACATTAAGGCCAACATTGTTCTATGTACACAGAGCAAACCAGCCTCTGCTTAAATTAGGCAAAGGTGTTGACAATAGTAATCTCACACAATATATCAAGTGCCACAAAAATCACAAATCTAAATGTATCTTGAGAGCATTTGGTACCTTACAATATACCTGTTGTATGCAAGGTGAGGAAAAGTTTCTATCTCATTTTTAGGCAAGGGAAAGATGCATAGCGACATAAAAGCACTGACCCAAGCTCAGTGTTTGAGTCTACCTGCATAGGAGGGAGCCGTTATGTTCCAGGTAGTTGCATAATCACACTGGACTCCCTTTCCATTTCAATGTTTACAGAAATCCAAAACAGAGACTACACTTGAAAAATCTTGACCACTGATGAGGCAGAACAACACAGTATTTGTATAATGTTCTCCTCTTTGTGAAAAAATGGTATTTGCAGCTATCTATTTCTTCAAAAAAACCCACAGGTTAAGAATAAGTGCTGTGGGAAAACCACATTTAAAAAGATCTGTTTATCAGTCAATACATCTTAATTAATATTTCCATATGAACGCTTTTGAAAAAGCATCTTCTTCTTTAGCATATCATTCAATTTCATGTCAACATTCAGTTTTTTCCACCAAGGTTGGCTGATACTGCTGTAATTTTCTTCAGAGCAGACAAACAGTGATTTACCAATACCCATTGTATTCAGACAGCCTGATTCCATTTGTGAAAGGGAAAAAAAGGTAAGTTACCACACCAGCATAGACGATAGACATTTGTAGCATAAAATATTAGTGATATAAAATCCAACTTTTTTCATCTGCTTGCAGAGCCACTAGATCAGGCCCACACTAAAATAAATGAAGAGACTAGAGTTTTAAATATACTTTGTTTGCCCTGCTTACAGTTACCCAAGACAGAGTCTGAATTTACTTGAGAATCATACATGACTTCTCTAGTAAATTTTTACTCTAGTGTTTACCACAGTTCTCAAGACTGAAAAAATAATAAGAAAAATCTATCAAGGCTGGAACTACAAAGTAACATTAATTTGCAAGTTTGGGTTTCACTGTTGAGAACTACTGCTCATGTATATGTCATTATTTTTGTTGGGACACAATGATGGGTGAAACAAAGGTTACAGAGTAGGACTACCACAAACCAGCTGCTAACAGTACAGAAGCAGCACACAATTAGCACTATTTCTGCATCTAGTGAGAATCAAAGAATGACTTTGGATCCATCATCTTTCCTCATCCCTATATTGTACTCTGTGTGGGAATAACCCAGAGTAGAAAAAAAACAGTTTTCTTAAACATTTTTCTTTTTTTCCTGTAGTTATTCTTAATAGGATTTGAATCAATGGTCAGTCACTGCAGTATGAACATGAAGTCCTCTTAACACATCTGTACCTGAGCTTGCAAGCAAAAAGATGCAGGGATAATCAAAGCCTTGTAAAGAATGTCAGTTTACCGTGATGAGAACATGCTTGAGTCCCCATGCTTAAATGCAGAGCTCCCTGCTTGTGCCCATGCAATACAGCAGCTCACAGCTGGCTGAAGCAGATCCAAAGCTACAAGGGCTAAACAGGAAAGTTTGCCCAGCCATGCCAAAGGGTGAGTTGGGAAGGGGCTGTTAGCAATAAAGATCAGAGGGGCTTGATCGTCAGTCAGTCTCTAATGCTTCTGTGTCAATTGGTCACTCCCATGCCAGCTCAGGGATCACGATACTTTGATGACCATGGGGTGGCAATCCACGATCATGCAATTCTCCTTCCTGGCATGATAAAGCAGTCTCGTTCTGTGGACAGCTCCCAGTACCAGATGATCCTGTTCTGGGTGCAATTTCCAAGCTAATAGGTGTCTGGAACCTCTTCTTTGTTCCTAGCAGAAGCAGCCGTCTATCGCTCCCCTGACTCAGACAAGGACTAACAGCAATCTTCTATTCTCTGCTGGTACGACCCCAAACAGACCCTCTGGGTTAAGAGTCTGTTTTTATTAACACATGTAAATCCTAAAAGACTCCATAAGAATCAGTGTAAACTTTTAATGTCAGTATGGGTTCTGCACACAGCAATATCAGAGAGAGAGAGAAGAGAAGGAAGGACAGAAAGCAAGCAGATCCAAACCCAACACCAGGGACCTTGCTTCCACTCACCACAAAACTTAAGGACAGGCACAATTCTCCACACTTTACTTGTATGAGAAAGTGAAATGGTCTCTTGCACGCACATGCACACTCTCTCACACTTTCTCTTTTCCTAACGCTAAGGGTAGAGACATCTATCCTTAGTCAGTCATCCTTGCTTTAAATGTCTTTAAAGTGAAATATAATAATCTTCCAGATTCTGGGGGGCCCTTTTGTCAGAGTAATTCCTGGGGATGCAGTGCCCATCTGATGAAATGAAGAGTTGTTAAATTAACAAAGGACTGACCGAAGATAGGGTTCAGTGTTCATAGTAGAAATCCTGTTTTACCAACTGGCTTTACGGAACCATGTAACAAAACATGTATGCTTGTACATTCATGTTCCCGTACTTTATTTTCTGTCAAATTAGACTCTGAATTTATGAATATTATGATCTCTCTGTGTGTCTCACTAGGAATATGGACTTTAGCCTACGTGTTTGCTATCCTTGATCCTAGAGATCCCGATGTATAGGCACCATTTGATCAAATCGGTTTCAGTTTTGCACTTTCTCTGAGTGTAAATGTGGCTTAGTCACACGTAAAAGCCCTATGTATCACTCATTAATTAATTTATCTGCACTCAGGTGCTTATGCTCAGAAGAAAAGAAGATCTCACCACTGTCATGAGTAACAAAGACTACTTTTTCTTTGTTTAAAAAGATTGTGGGGGAAGGGGAAGGAAATACCATCCCCATAAGTATCACTGCTGAAGCTGTCAGTGAAGTCTATGTAGGCAAGACTTGGGCTAGCAACACTCCTAGATGACCAATTGAGAATCAGGGCAAGTGTACATAAAGTAGAATTCAGTATTCTGATGCTCTTTTCTAGATAGTTTTAAAAGATAACTCAGGGCAGAAAAAACCCTGTCTTTATATTGTTGATAAAGGACATACCATGACTCCTTTCTTTTTCAGAAACTTCCTTAGGAGTTTTTACTCCATTTAATGCTCAGAGTATTCCGTTTTATTACATTAGTGAACATCTGGCATTTTAATATACACTTTGTCCAAAATTGGTCAGCCCAAATAAGTATTCATTACTTTTACTACCACTGGGAGTCTTTGTTGTTCCTCTTCTGTAGGGGTGCAAAAAAAAGTTCTTAATACACACCCCAGAAGCTCCAGAAACAATTAAATTCCTCATATTTGAGAAAAGAAAATTAATACTACTATTTTAACAATCCTTCTCAAAAGATTTCAGATCCCTGAAAAGGAAAAAGGCTCCCTTATTCAATGTTCTTACTGCATTGTAAGCTTTCTTCTTCTCTCTTACCCACAGAAAATCTTTCAAAGTTATGGGGCAATTTCAGTCAGAGTGTCTGGCCTAGGGACAGTTCATGGTTCATGGATTTCACTTAAACTCAGCTGATAACTTCCAGTTTTGTAGTGTGAACACCGACAAAGCCACCTTTATGCCAAAGGTACTTCTGACTCTCTCCTGCAATTTCTGTCCTCTGTCTAGATGGAAAGGATGTTTTTTCACAGTTAACAGGGATTGAATCAAACCAGTGCAGCCTAATGAAGCACCCCAACACAGGATCCATGTAAAGATGCACACATTATCTTCTGTAATCCCCTGCATAATGCTTCTCATCTTCGCATCCCCAGAGCCCAGGTAAACTTGCCCAAACACATATTCACAGAATGTAAATAATGTTTGTTGCATTGTGCAGTTTGCTATTCTCACCATTACATTTCTAAAGAACAAAAATTTGAGATATCAGTCCCTGTTTGAACTTCTTGGTAGAGACTTTCTGCAGATCCCTAATGGCAAGTCCAGAATCTGAATTTATCTTGTGGGTTACAGGTTTTCCTACGTCATCATATCAGAGAAGAAAGACTGTGTCTAGGAGAGAGATATGGATTCAGAACTAACGTTGGGTATTCATTCTAAAGGATAATGTAAGATATACTTCACAGAAAAAGGGAAGAAACTAATCTGATTGTAAATGATATAAATAGGAGAGAGAATGTTATCAGCACTTGATCTCAGATAATCTAAGCCTCAGAATATTATTAATCAACCCCACTATGCAAAAGAAAGACCTTCATATCTCTCAGGCAGCTGTCCCTGGACAGCTTATAAATGCCTTGCAGTTAACAGGCAATCACTCATAGTCTAGCCCTGATCATTATCTCAAATACTTCAGAAATTATAGAATGATTAAAACAGTGAAAAATCCCATCACTCATTGCATTGACTCCCACATGTCTAATTCTTACATCTACCCCTGAAGCCTGCATGTTAAGTTCTTTAAGCCTGCTTGTTAAATTTCCCTTGCTCTGGTTAGTATTTATCCTGTTGGATTTTCTCATGGTTTTGCTTTCATCATTTTTCATAGGTTAGTAACACTCTCTCTAAACTGACAAAAAAGGGGTGTCCTTTGCAGACAGCCATCCTGACTGCTGCTGTTACATACACTACCTGAAATTTTTGGATAGTCAGTACTTCATTCTGGTTTTCCACAATTAGCAGGTGATGCTATACTCCCAACTGTAAAAGCTTTGTAATCTGGAAAAGGAAGAACAAAATATATTACACTAAGCAGCTGAATTTAACCTAGAATTAAGAACCATTTTATATAAACTCCCACTCATGCAGTCACTGTGCTTCCAAAGACATAATAATATTGTTACATCACTTTTGTCTATCTTTGGACTGTCTGATGCATTTTGTACTTTTTCAGTGACTTGTTCCAATTCTGTAAAAAGCATAATTTTCCTAAACACAGATATAGTGTTTTTTACACAGTGAATTTGTGCAGACAGTTCCCTTTCAGCCTATGAGAAGCAGGAATTGCTCCACAGGTTACTGCCATTTCAGTCCTTCTCCAGGGCCCTCGTTATATCTTCTAATAAATCTGGGATTAGGAGAAAATGCTTGGCCATAGGATGAGAAATGTTGAATGTGAACAAATGCGTAATTTGAGTTCAGATGTATTACAAAAAATGTGTTTCTTGGGAGAGAGAAAAGGTAACTTTGTCCTAGCAGGCTTTATGATAGATCATCTATTCTCAGTCTACAATATTCTATAATTAAAAGTATCATTAGTGCTGCATGCTAATTTGACAACAGTGAGATCGTTGACTTGGCCTGATCCGTAAAAAACTTCTACCATCAGCTGTAGCACTAGCATTTGTAACACCAGCAACATTTTTAGAACTATCTGATTTATATTCATCCTTAATCCAGACTGCTGGCATAAGAGTGTTTTGTATACACTTGTACCAGAAAAGTAAATCAACACATGTAAGAAGGGCACATCTAACAACACATTAATTATATTTTTCCAATACAGAGCCAAATCATCATCTGCAAGGTCTTATGGCCATTGTTTCTGCTCAGGACTGCAATTCAAGGAGAACCACCACAGGCAGCAGTACTGGGCCAAATGACAGAATCACAGAATCACAGAATTGTCTAGGTTGGAAAAGACCTTGAAGATCATCCAGTCCAACCATTGACCTAACACTGACAGTTCCCAACTACAGCATATCCCTCAGCGCTAAGTCAACTTTACTCTTAAACATCTGCAGGGATGGGGATTCCACCACCTCCCTGGGCAGCCCATTCCAATGCCTAACAACCCCTTCTGGAAAGAAATGCTTCCTAATATCTAGTCTAAACCTTCCCTGGTGCAACTTGAGGCCATTACCTCTTGTCCTATCGCTTGTTACTTGGTTAAAGAGACTCATCCCCAGCTCTCTGCAACCTCCTTGCAGGTAGTTGTAGAGGGCAATGAGGTCTCCCCTCAGCCTCCTCTTCTCCAGACTAAACACCCCCAGTTCCCTCAGCCGCTCCTCGTATGACATGTGCTCCAGACCCTGCACCAGCTTCGTTGCCCTTCTCTGGACACGCTTGAGTAATTCAATGTCCTTTTTGTAGTGAGGGGACCAAAACTGAACACAGTAATCGAGGTGCAGCCTCACCAGTGCCGAGTACAGGGGTAAGATCCCTTCCCTGTCCCTGCTGGCCACGCTATTGCTGATACAAGCCAGGATGCCATTGGCCTTCTTGGCCACCTGGGCACACTGCTGGCTCCTGTTCAGCTGGCTGTCAATCAACACCCCCAGGTCCCTCTCTGACTGGCAGCTCTCCAGCCACTCCTCCCCAAGCCTGTAGCGCTGCTGGGGGTTGTTGTGGCCCAAGTGCAGCACCCGGCATTTGGCCTTATTGAAACTCCTACAGTTGGCCTTAGCCCAACCTGTCCAGATCTCTCTGCAGAGCCTCCCTACCCTAGAGCAGATCAACACTCCCAATCCTCCAGTCCTCCAGTCTAGAAGCCAACAGAGTACTCACTGTCAATGTCTCTTCCAAAAGGGGCTAAGAACCTTGTAGTATGGAGGAAAACCCAAACAAACTAGTAATAATAACATTGGAGGGAAAGAGGAGTTGGAGGAAAAGAAGACATACCAGAAATTTGGGTTGTACTTCTGATACTGAACTATTTACTCACAAATTGACCTGTAATATAGAAAGATGATGAAAAGGATACTACACTTGATTTTCTCCAGGTGGTCTGACTAGGCAAGACATCTGCTTTGAAACATCTGCTAACAAACAAATGAAATAAAATCCCAAGTGCTGATATAAGCAATTAAATTTACTACTTTTAACAAAATAATTTTTAATAGATATGATGTATTTAATATTGCTAATATTAAAAGTTTTACACAATCATCTTGTTGAATGTATTATTTTATCTCTGGAATAGCAGTTATTCTAACAGATAAAGCTATGGACATTAATGGTTCATATATGTTCCAGTGTGATGTGTACGATGGACATGAATTCAGCCTGATCTCCACCAGTGCTGTTTCTGTAGTCTCAGCTGATGTAATTTAGATCAACAATTTATTCTTATTAAATCCATTGCAGATTAAAAGTTCAACATGAAAATCTTATGACCATGCAAGAAATGTGTTCTAGCATTGAGATCACCTAATCTACTTAAGTAAAATCATATGCCTTGTAAGACAGTTCTAAAACAAGTTTTTGCACCAAAATGAACTGAGATTAGACACCTGAATATTTGTAGGTGAAAGATGTCTTTAAAGAACTGTCTTAAAAATACTATGTCTACACAAAACCTATGAGAAAAGTTGTAATAGAAAAAATATTTATGACAATTAAACTCACATTTTATACAGTAATTATTTCAGAGCCTCAAAAGCCTCATCATTTACTTTGTAACTCTTAACACAGAAACATTTGGCAAAGGCATCTTCTAAAATGAAATATGATTACCACAAAAAAACCACCTAAGATTTGAAGATGGAAACTAGCAGAATTTCAAGTTAAAATAGCATCTATTTGGAGTAAAAGGTAGTGGGAAAATCATTAATGTTTCATAATTCAGTAATTTCAAATTACTTTGTAGATGTATTCCTTTAGTCTCAACAGATACAGAGCATGAAATTTCAGCTGCACAGGTGAGTCCACTGAGTTCAGAGAATCTATTTACACAAAGAAGTAAGTTGACAGCCTGAGTTCCTGAAGTCTGCACTCTCCAAAATTAAGAGTTTACACTAATTCTGGAATCGTGTTTGGGCACAGTGTCAAACAGACAGCTTTTGGCTGCCACTCAGCACCAGGCATTAGTTACTCGCAAACAGGCCTGCTGATTGCAGATTAGGAAAGGAAGGGACCATGATGAAACAGGTCCCAAACCTGCCAACTTAAAATACCAGAATTGTTGATGTTTGCAGGATGAGGTTAAATGAGTTATTATGGTCTGTGATTCTTTTTTTGGGTCTAAGAGATGTTAATTACACTGCTCAGAAACTGACAAGTTAATGATTTGTAACCTTTTAGGTAATGTACGTATCAATATCAGCTGTGAACAGCATTCCAAAACCAAATTAACATCCTTTCAGAACAGAACTGGTAGAATTGAATCTTCATTGTTTTTACTAGACTAATATATGCATAGAAATTTAAAGGACCTGCATGTCTGAAAGCTTGTCTTTTTTTTACAGTGATATCGGTTGCTCAAATAAAAGATTTTATCTTCCATAGGAAACGTCCTCCCAGAGAATCACAAATTATTCCTCTATTTAGAGTAAGCTGAAACACAGTGATACACTCTAAAGAAAAAATTCAGGCCACACCAAATTGATATGCAGTTTTGGGAGGGGGGTTCAAGAATAGCTTCTGCCATTTTTAGAGTAGACATGCTTTCATTTTACCAAGATTTTGATTTCCTGAACAAAAACAATGTGTATTTTATACGATATTTTCAAACTGCTGGATGCATGTTTGCTAGTACCAAAGACTACAGTGTGGAGATTATTTGTTTTTCTGAAAAGAAGCAAATGATGTTCTCCTACTGAAGCTGAGGACCACATCTTTAGCATTGCAAATCAGAGAGGTCTGGAGAAGAAAAGAGAATCAGTTTGGGGATCCTTTCCTAAATGCCTATTACATATTAATGCATTTTTAAAGACCAACTCTCTTTTCATTCTTCTGTTAAAATGTTACATTTATATAACTCCTTTGTTTGCAAGTATAGTCAGTAAAGAGGTGTGTGCTGTATAGAGGCATTAAAGAGACCCTTTGGGTCAGTGCCATTTGAGTTTACAGTGTGCCTATCTGCTTTGTCCTTTGTAAAACAGCCATTCCTCCTCTCTCTGAGGTAAAGTAGATTATGAGATCCCAATCAACCTCTTTCTATACCAGGAAAGAACACATTATATCATTATATGAATGTTTAATAATTGATAACACATCTCTGATCAGGAGTAGCGGGCAAGGTTAGTCAGAGAATCCTGGTGCATTTTATTCTTGGTTTTCTGCCCATAAAGCCTTTAAGTTCGGAAGTCATCAAGCCTGTAAGAATGAGTTAATCTGAGTTAATATTCAAGGCCAACAAAAGAATGTTATATGTGTATATCACATTTCAGTTGATCAGTCAATGATATAGTTGAGCTGATGTGCTAACAGTGATATAGTTCAAAGTATAGGAACTCTTTCATGCATTAGGAAAAACAGCATTTCTCGCATAAACTTCTCTTTTTACTGTGCTATGGCCACTTTCCATTATATCATATTACCTAGACTCTGAATTTTAGGGGAAGTAGAGAAGTACAGGATAG
This sequence comes from Strix uralensis, assembly GCF_047716275.1. Lineage (NCBI taxonomy): Eukaryota > Metazoa > Chordata > Aves > Strigiformes > Strigidae > Strix > Strix uralensis. The sequence goes on along the minus strand of NC_134012.1, from coordinate 20,014,364 downwards.
AAATTCTGCCGTCTGATGAGATCTCCACAAAAAGTCTATCTCATTTTCCTTTTAGATAAGATTGAATTAGTGATTTTCTGCCCTGCAAGAAGGAAGCAACTTGCTTAAATTGTTTTACAGAACTGGGCTGTGAAATTTTAAAATAAATTAAAATAAATTAAAATAAAAGACACTATAGAACTGCCAACTATTTGCATGTATATGATAGTTATATGTATAGATAGAGAGTATTACTGCTTTGCATTGATTTGATCACTCCATTTCTCAAATAATCAAAGCATGCATTCAAAGTTTTGGGATTGACATAGATTTTGACTGTATGCTATCTAGGATTTAAGAATTTATGAGGTGTGCCTTCTTTACATACTTAAGTACTTTCATAACCAGGTTAACTAGACTAGTAAATGGGTCTTAAGTGCTAATGAGGGAGAGGATTCGTTCTTCAGCAGGGCTTATATATTTCTATAAATATCTATAAGATAATGTTATATTATTTCTAAAAGCACCTCTTTAAAATTATGCCCGTTGATTATACTTATTTTGTGAACTTCTGGAAAAATATACAATCTCTTTTTTCTCTTTCAGATTTGGCTAAGATATCTGTCAAAGAAAAAAATTGCTAATTTACAGATTAAAAAATATATTTAATATTTTGACACTTGTATCCTCCTCATGCCCTTATATTCAAGCCTTAAGCTAGTTCAGTGGCATATAGTTTATTTACTGATATTGATGTTGACTTGACTGTAAATTTTCTGTGAAGGACTCTGCACTTATTTGAAGAGTGTTCCCCTACTGCCTTCATTACTGATCTATTACTGTAGAGAAAAAAGGTAGAGGACATTGTACAAGGCTCTATGCAGGGATATTATTGCAACCTCAGCACTCACCACTGTGCAAAGTGGCATCTTGAATATCATTCTGCTGCAAATATGGTTGATTTGGAAACTCACCCACTTTACAACCTTGACTTTCTTGTCTCTTTCCTCTGTAACCTTACCTCATCTTTAAGTGGTCTCAGTTCTTTCCTGAATTTTTTTTTTTAGTCCTTTGAAACTCAATATTGTCAGTTTCCTGCAACAAGACAATTCAGTGTCTCTGGTGCCAAGGGAAATATAGTGAAATATCCAGTCACAAGGGGAGGAGCAAGAAGTAAAGAAGCTGAGGATTTGGCCAGATTATGTCATCATGTTAGCCTGAAAGAGGTATTATAAGAAAAACACACTTTTGTTTGAAAAAAGAAAATAAATGCACGTGCCTAAATGAATAAAGCAAAATGTGGAAATGACATCTTTACACCTGTCTTCCAGAATCATCTTTTCAAAATGCTTAAATCTCCTCTCTATTATTATCTGAGACATCTGCCAAGATTCTCTATCCAGACTGAATTTTGCTTTCTGGTGTAACTCACACTGGTGCTCTGAACTAAACTAGGAGCTTGAATAAATTTCTGTGGCTTCCTCCCACACACAGATTTGACTAACTTGCAGATACATGTTGAGTCTTACATTCTCTTCACAGTGATTCTCATCTCCAGTAGCAGCACACAACTTCGATTACTTGGAAATGAAATTTACTGAGATACTTCAACACTGCTTTTTATGTGGAGTTTAAATTGCCAATAAAAAGTATAAATCAAAAGATATAATTTTGCAGAGTGTTAAGCATTACTTATCAGGATACTTCTCAAGACAGTCTGATTAATATTTTATATTATTTACTACAACTACAAAACCGAATGCTTTCAGGAATTGCTGAACCATCATTTTGCCTTTGCCTATGGTAGATTATACAAGATGCGTCTAACACTCATACAGGTGTAAATCAGGAGTTGCCCTGCAGGTGTGACTGTTACAGCAGTTCTACCTTTTCTCTCAGCACACAGGCAAGCTTTCATTCTTGAGGAGATGTGCAGCTTGGACCTGTAACAAACCTGCAGTATGCAGAAGCAGCACTGGGAAGGAGAAAAGGAAGCATGGAAAATTAGTTTGGTTCCTTTGAGCTGTGTTTATAAAGTTGTATTTTGAGACAGAGGCTCTTGGATGTTGGCATTTCTTTTCCATCTGCATCATTTAAAGACTAGTGTATAGGAGCCAGCACTCTACAGCCAGAATCCATCCTGTAGTTTCCTCAGCTGCATTCATGTCAGAAAAGGAAGCCGTATTTAGCAAAGAGGGCCAGGAATATAAATCTGATGTTCCTGCTACACTAGCATCAGTTCATTGACTTCTCTGTAAATCAGAATTCACTGGCGGAAAAGCATGTCACAGGGAGCTCTTTTCAAATTTTAACTTTTTGCCTCTTGAATAAACATATCCAAGTTGCACAAACCTGAGGAGGATGTCCCTAGAAAGATAAATATTTAATTTATGTTCAATTTTATCTTCTCTATGACATATTGACATGTAGTTGAAAGTGATTTGTTTCCAGTCAGAAGGCAGAAATGGATTATCTGGAGAAGGAAGTGGAGTATGTTTTGTGGGAATGCAGTGACACAGTATTAAAATGCATGTTTAGTTTGGACCATGACTAAAATTGTTTTGGCATGCAGATGTTTCTGGGTATATAAGCAGCAACCTTATCATGGTTTGGACACGTGACAGTTTAGAAAATAGTTATTTTTCTTAGAAGGGGATGTATTGCACTGTACAGACTGTTAGTTACTGTATTAATGTCACCACTAAATCTAGCAAAATCTTACTCATTCTTTTTTTTTTTTTAATTAAAGTGGTTAGAAACTGAGCCAGCTACTTGCCATATTTCTTTCTCTTGGAATACAAGAGCCTGTGAAACTCTTATGGCCTGTGCTCTCATAAAGTCAGAGAAACTGGCCAGAGAATCTTCTTGTGGCCTTCAAATCCATACCTCAGCTCATCAGATACCATGTAAAGAAACCATGGAGCTAACTTACATGAGATGATGATCTTACTCTATAAGTATATAGGGTAAGAGGATAATATATGTATTTAATATATGGATAAGCTGTTAAAGAAGAAGATCTTAGAAGAAGGGATTATTGACTATCTTAAGGGGAGTGCAACTGGATGACATGACTAGGGCATGTCATTCTACAAAAGTAGAATGCAGACCCTTTTTCAAGAAAAACACATTTATATAACTCATAGGATTGAAATTACTATAATTAATGAGCAGTTAAACATCTGTGGTGCATTTCAGCATCCCAGAAGTGCCTTCAAGGTCAATGATCATTGCAATTACAGAGAAGAAATCAGCCTAGAAAGTCTTTTTTCTGAAAGCTTTGTGGAAATTGTTTAGATTTTTAAAACCTGAATGTTATTTTTGAACCTAGTGATTCTTCTAACTTTGAGAAACACATCATGAGCAAGCTCAGTCCTGTATGGGAGTGTGGAGTGGTGTTTATGACATGAGGAAGGCTTATAGCTTTATTCAGAAAACAAATTTTCAAACTCATTTCACAAAGAATTGCTAAGGGTCTAAAGGAAACATCTGATGCCTTTTGTGTTCCCCATCAAGACTGCAACAGAAATGTTTTAAAAGAAAGCTTTTAACTTTCTATAAATTCATCAATAGCAAGAGGAGGATTAGAGAAAATCTCCCTCCCCTACTGGATGCAGAGGGAAACATGGTAACTAAGGATGAGGAAAAGGCTGAGGTGCTCAACGCCTACTTTGCCTCAGTCTTTAGCAGTGGAACTGGCTGTTCCCTGGACACCCAGCCTCATGAGCTGGGAGATGGGGAGGGGAAGCAGATTGAGGTCAGCACAGTTGAAGAGGAGGTGGTCAGAGACCTGCTACACCACTTGGATGCACACAAGTCTGTGGGACCGGATGGGTTACACCCAAGTGTGCTGAGGGAGTTGGCAGATGTGCTTGCCAAGCCGCTTTCCATGATTTACCTGAAGTCATGGCTGACTGGGGAGGTCCCATTGGACTGGAGGGTGGCAAATATGACACCCATCTACAAGAAAGGCAGAAAGGATGATCCAGTGTAGGAGTCTGGGCCGCACTGGGAGAAAGTTAGTGCAGACAGAAGAATGCAAGGACGAAGACAAGGCCAGCAAAATAAGGCTGGCAAAAACACACAAGATAGCAGATAAGTGAGAAACACCTGTGGTCAGCAAAAGCACACAAGTCTGAGCAAAACAGGGTATGAGATAAGGGAGTTTTGGCAAGTTTTGGGCTTTACATGCTAATTGCAATTAACCAATGCAAATGCTTGTAGAGGCGCGTGAACAGCATGTGTAGATGACGTGTAGCCTATTAGAAAATAGATGAGTGCGTGTACGGAACTTAGTAGAATATAAACGTAACCAGGATTAGAATAAAAAAAGATGGACAACCTGATCATCACATTGGTGTTGCGTCGTTTCTGTTCCCGCACGGAGAAATAAGGACCCTGGCTAATGGTGACCCCAATAATCCAGGAAACTATAGACCTGTCAGTCTGACCTCGGTGCCAGGGAAGGTCATGGAGCAGGTCATCTTGGGTGCCATTAAAAGTCATATAATGGACAACCAGGGCATCAGGCTTAGTCAGCATGGGTTTATGAAAGGCAGGTCCTGCCTGACAAACATGATCTCCTTCTACGACAGGGCAACACGCTTATTGGATGAGGGAAATCCTGTGGATGTTGTCTACTTTGACTTCACTAAGGCCTTTGACACCGTTTCCCACAGCATTCTCCTGGCAAAACTGACTACTCGCGGCTTGGATGGGCACACGCTTAGCTGGGTGAAAAACTGTCTGGATGGCTGGGCCCAAAGAGTTGTGGTGAACGGAGTTAAATCCGGTTGGCGGCCGGTCACGAGTGGTGTCCCCCTGGGCTTGGTTTTGGGGCCACTCCTGTTTAACATCTTTATTGATGATCTAGATGAGGGGATCAAGTGCACCGTCAGTAAGTTTGCAGATGACACCAAGCTGGGTGGGAGTGTTGATCTGCTCGAGGGTAGGGAGGCTCTACAGAGGGATTTGGACAGGCTGGAGCGATGGCCTAAGGCCAACTGGAGGAGTTTCAATAAGGCCAAATGCCGGGTGCTGCACTTGGGTCACAACAACCCCCAGCAGTGCTACAGGCTTGGGGAGCAGTGGCTGGAGAGCTGCCAGTCAGAGAGGGACCTGGGGGTGTTGATTGACAGCCGGCTGAACAGGAGCCAGCAGTGTGCCCAGGTGGCCAAGAAGGCCAATGGCATCCTGGCTCGCATCAGCAATAGCGTGGCCAGCAGGGACAGGGAAGTGATCCTGGCCCTGTACTCGGCACTGGTGAGGCCGCACCTCGATTACTGTGTTCAGTTTTGGGCCCCTCACTACAAAAAGGACATTGAATTACTCGAGCGTGTCCAGAGAAGGGCAACGAAGCTGGTGCAGGGTCTGGAGCACATGTCGTACGAGGAGCGGCTGAGGGAACTGGGGGTGTTTAGTCTAGAGAAGAGGAGGCTGAGGGGAGACCTCATCGCCCTCTACAGCTACCTGAAAGGAGGTTGCAGAGAGCTGGGGATGAGTCTCTTTAACCAAGTAACAAGTGATAGGACAAGAGGTAATGGCCTCAAGTTGCACCAGGGAAGGTTTAGACTGGATATTAGGAAGCATTTCTTTACAGAACGGGTTATTAGGCATTGGAATGGGCTGCCCAGGGAGGTGGTGGAGTCCCCATCCCTGCAGGTGTTTAAGAGTAAAGTTGACTTAGCGCTGAGGGATATGCTGTAGTTGGGAACTGTCAGGGTTAGGTCAATGGTTGGACTGGATGATCTTCAAGGTCTTTTCCAACCTAGACAATTCTGTGATTCTGTGATTCTGTAACTTTTCCATGGGGAGTTGCTTTCTAAGACACCAGGCTGCCACACTATATGACAGTGCCCATGTACATGCCTACCTGTTAGTCTAACTCAGGAAGGTGCACAGGAATACCACGGTAAAGCAGGAGAATGAATTGTTTTCATAGATCTCCTTTGACAAGATAAGGCTGCAGTTACTGATTTTAGAGTGGTTACAGAGAGAGAATGTTTATCTTCTTTTACAAAGCAATCAGCTGAAAGGCTCTATTCATACTCATATTAATGTTGGTGACTACTGGGAAAGGCTGCTGAGGATTTTTTTCTTCATACAGGCACAGTTTGCCATGGATCTGCTTTAAGAACACAGGACCCTTACAGAAATCAACAGAGAATAAACAACAGCCTTATCTACCCACCAGACCTAATTTGGGCAAGTTGTTCCACAAGTAACAGTTTTATATCTTCAAACAGTAGCACAGGTGAAAGCATGAGAAGCTTCAGGAACCAATCCTCCTTTTTCATTAGTAAAAGTTTCTTCTTCAGCATAGGAAGAAAATAGAAGTTCTTTTCAGGAAAAAAAAAAAAAAAAAAAAAAAAAAGGGAACCACTGCCAAAGACTTGCAAACTGTGGGGCAGTCTGCTCTACAGAATATATGCTTGAAATAGTCCCATGGATTTATGGTGTGGCTTCACTGAGTCATTGTCATGCTTTTCAGTACCCAAATATTGATGAATGTCCTTTTTAATGGAAAAGAAGGATCCAAGAAAGATTAAAACATTCTTGAAGTTCTCATAACCTGAAGTTCCTCAGATTAGGAACAACATATATAGGCTCTGAAATAACAAACTAAGAAATCATTACAGATGTTCCTCATAATAATAAATATAGAGGCATGTGCCTCAGAGTACTTGCAGACCAGCTTTGCAGGGCAATTGAACTCTTTGACCATTGATGAACGTAATCATAGAATCATAGAATGGTTTGGGTTGGAAGGGACCTTTAAATGTCATCTAGTCCAACACCCCTGCATTGAGCAGGGACATCTTCAACTAGATCAGGTTGCTCAGAGCCCCATCCATCCTAGCCTTGAATGTTTCCAGGGATGGGGCATCTTACCATCTCAAGGAGCAACCCATTCCAGCATTTCACCACCCTCATTGTAAAAAATTTCTTCCTTATATCGAGTCTGAATCTGCCCTCTTTTAGTTTAAACCCACTACCTCTTGTCCTATCACTACAAGTCCTACTAAAAAGTCTGTCCCCACCTTTCTTATAAGACCCCTTTAAATATTAAAAGGTTGTAATAAGGTCTCTCTAGAGCCTTCTCTCCTTCACGCTGAACAACCCCAACTCTCCCAGCCTGTCCTCAGATTTCTCAGGCACAGTCATTTTGTATTTCCCACTTATGGAAGCTGGAAGCTTGCTTACCTACTGGCTTTGCCAGAAGCCCAGGCAGACTTTCTCATCACAATAGGAGTTAACCCAGTTGACGGACACACCTCCAGGAAAGAAAAAATCATAGATCAGTCACGATTTACAACCATGCTTACTACACAGAACCTTGTAGGATGTGTCTCCAAGCGAGGAAAAAGAAATAGTTCATTCAGCCTTAGGAGTGCTCTGATCAAGGCCCTATCCTTTGGGTTACACTGTACTGTGGGTGGATAAGGTACAATTTACTTTATACTCCCAAATGTGTGAAACTATGAAATTACTAATATTTCTTACTACACTAGATTTATAGGAATACCATCAGCCATACCAGAAGGGAAGATTAAAACTAGTCTGGAATGGAGTTCTCCATGGAGGATCACACCAGCCACCACCCCTGCTCCATCAAACCTCACTGCTGCTCATAAACACAGTTATGAAAACCTTTTGTGAGACCAAGCTGAGCTTCCCCAAGACAGGTAGGCACCATGGAATTGGACTGGATTCTATTCTGGTGACTGCAGGTCAACGGCTACTGGAGCTGCTCCAGCTCTTCCTCCTGAAGCTATGGCCCATTTTCTACATGACAGATGCCCTTACATGGATCCTTCTGTTTACAGCCAACCCTGTCCCCACATCTGTAGTTTTGTCACAGCTGTTCAAATCTGCTGGGACTGTCAGTCAGCTATGCCTAAACTATCCCCTGTATGGAGCAGCTATGAAGACCAAAAGGCTTTTAAATGAAAATATTGTTTTGTGAAAGTCGTATTATTAGAATGCAAGCTAGGATTCTCAACTTGTCAAGTGGATGAAAGTCTAGCTGACATGGTGTGACAGACTGGAACTAGAAGGGGTTTATATGCACCTATTTTGAATTCACTGTGTCCCTTCAGAAGAAATGTCTTGCTTTTAGGCTTGGTTCCAGCCAGCTCAGAGGCTTTCTGGCTTGCAGCAAACTGCCCAGCCTGGAAAGTGCCTTTTCCTTCCCCTCTGAGACCTGTCTACTTCATCCTGCTCTCAGCAGTTTCTCTGTATGCACCACAACCCCTCAACAACATGCATCAGTTCTTCTCCCTGATTTATCCTGCTTCATGGGTCTTTCCCACAAGCAGGTTTGTTTCCTCTCCAGGGTACTCCCACACTGTCTGAAAACAGTGTCAGAGAACCAAGATCTTAACAACACACAACCAAATCCCACATTCTTTACGTTGTACCATTACCCACTGTTGAAATTCAGATGTAAATTTATTTAGCTGTTTTTCTTTTAAAACCTGACTTTGTTCCACTGTTTCTCCAGCCCTTTCTCTTCAGATGGGAAAAAGGAAATCAACTCTCCTCACTCCATTTAATCCCTAAATTTAAACCCACAAGTATTTCTGTAGGTGGCCCATAAGTTTTAAGAACACACTTTTCTGGTTGGCTGGTGAAGAGGAACTTGATCTACCTTCATTTGCAGTGTTAGATAAATACTTTTATGAAGGCATTCAAAAATACTCAGTTCTCTTAACAACTCCCTCTGCCAAACAGAATTCACAGGTGATAAATAAAAGTCTGCATTGCCATGTGGCTGATATTTCAGCTGACTTTTACATCTGCCACATTATGTTCTTCTTTGTCTAACTGTAATATTCACATCACTGTGATTCACAAACTGAATGATTAGCTAGCGCAATGGATGCTACTTCTTTCAGAGATCCATTATTTCTCCAGAGAAGAAGGAGGTAGCCTCAGCTCTGACACTCTACACCACAACTGCTGTGTGAGACACCCACAAAGCACCAGTTGTTTGGATCTAGAATACTTTTTTCCTTGATGTAGGATTATGGTTCTTTGCTCAACTAAAGTACTTATAAATTTAGAATAAGTTGGTTTTACTCACTTCTAACAAGAATTGACTATATACCCTACTGATGTGTTTCATACAGTACTTAACCATTCAGAGAAATAAATTCAGGCTTAAATTGAGGAGTCATGCATTTTGACAAGGAATGATGCTGTTCATGTTCAAAAGAAATAAGGATAATTGAGTTAAGCTCAGTGAGAAGACGACTGTGAAGAGCCAGGAGTTTTCCTTTCACTGACACATGGAGACATCTGTCAGGTGCCACTGAGCAAAGTGAGGCAACAACAGCTTCAAATGACTATACCAGACAACGACTGACAAAAACTGCTTCAAGTGAGCACTGCAGGACTTATGTCAGAAGCAATGTGTCTGCTGACAAAAAACCAAGTATATTAGAATTAGTAGTTTAGACACACAAGAACCCAATGCTTGTAAAACAAAGCCCAGGAACATCTGGATTGCTTTCTAGCCCTCTTGTTGCTGTCAGTTTCTCTGTAAACTCTCTATATTTCTGAGTATCCTTTAAAAAAAAGTAGGGAGTAAGTGAGGGCTGAGGAAGAGCACTCAACTGACAGACTTGAGTATGGAAGGCTTTCTTGATCCTGTCACAAGCAAAGAGAACATTGGTAGCTGCTGGGCTTGTAGCTGCCAACAAATCCCACGTAATATGAAGTCCAACCTAAAACTGAGAGGGTCCAACTAGTCTGGGACTGTCATTGCTTCACTGCATCCTTTGACAGAGTGCCCAAGTACTGCACCTGTGGTTTAAAGCTCTTCTTTTCCTGTAGTGCAAAAGGCAATAGAATTGGTGAGAGATTATTTGACTGTTCTTGCATTGGGAAGGCAGCTTTGATGCATGACATTCTAGGTATGTGATTTTAGTGCCTCAGTTAGGTATTGAATCCCAGCTGCTATGGGTTGTAGTTTAAAAATAAAGACATTAAAAAAATAATTAGTTTTCAGTACCAGAAGTGGGTCAGGCAAACATTAATTAAAGTTTCTGAAAAGCAGCATTTTCACTGCTCCTCACAGCAGGTCAATGCTGTTGTTGGTATCTGTGAAGAAGAGAAAGCTCAGATTACACAGCTGCCATCATCCTCTTCCTTTCAGTTGTGATTTTAGTATGTTTAAATATTACTTTGAAATGCCACCTTCTTTGCTTATGAAATGAACAGTAGCACTAAAATTAACAGAACCACTGGTTGGTTGTTTTGGTTTTGCCCCTACACAATCAGTAAACACAGTCTTTGGAGGTTATAGCCAGATTTGTCATAATATCTGTTACTTGTGCTGGATTTGTCAAGGTCCAAGGTTTATCTGCAGCAGGTGCTGTACAAACATATAAGAAAGAGTGGACTCAAAAGCAATACTCTAGCTAAATGGGAGATAGCACAGAAACTCCTTTTTTACCTCTCAAGGGTGAGGTGCACCTCAGCAGATACACACCTTTGTTTTTTGATCATGTTTCAAACTGAAGCCTAAGTAACACATTTTTGAAAGCACTGGTGAATAAGTATGGATTTAATTTGTGTTTGGAATTAGGCATGCTCTTAACCACTATACTATACACTAGAGACCTTTGTCTCTTACAGTTGCCTGACTATCTCTGTGCTACAAGTCTTTACAACTATGGTCATCACCGCTGGTGGTGGACAGAACATGGACTTGACTGCCAGACTGCAGACTGAACAGAGCTGCCTGCATATCTCCAGTCCCATCGTGGCTCTCCAGACTATTACAGGTCATCTCAGAATCTGCCTCCTGTGTGCTAGATACTGCAGTTTCCAGAGACACATTTACTGCCCGGGTACTGACCTTTGAAAGTAGAGATGTGTAATTTCTGCTTGTGAAAATCTCTGAAATTATTTCAAGTTCTGCTGCTCCTTCATGTCCAGCAAGAGATGTTCTTCTTCCCTGGAAAGCATTCACCATGAAGGCTTCAACTTCGTATGTCTCCCTCTTCACTTTGCATTAGCTTCTGCAAAACCTGAGTTTTTAGGAGTGCCTCTGATTAAATACTGAGAGCTTTTTATTTTTTGCTTGGTCTCTCCCATCTGTGCTTACCTTAAACATAGTGGAATGTCAAAGCTATCTCATATCCTGATAAATTTTGAGATTTCATGCAAAAAGATTATGATTTCTTCCAACTCCCTGCAGAAAGCATACTTTTCCCCAAAATGTGTGGAAAAACACATTTTAGATTTTTTAGATGTTTATTCATCAAAGTCTTATGCTTCAGCTGGGGGCTTCCAGTCTAGCAACCTGCTCCTTTTTTGCATGAAAACTTTCCATTAAATTTCTCCTAAGAATATTTTGTAAAGCCCTGTTTTCGTATTCTACTCGTCTTTTAGTGTGATTTTTGAGCACCAACACTCAGATCTGTTTCTTCATGGGTCACTTTGCTATTATCTGATATATGCTTCAGGTGGAAAAGTGTTCAGGGAGATTTTTAAAATAAACTTTTTCAAATATACATTTGAAATAATTGCTTCTACTCCTCCTCATACATATTCTGTGTTGTTCTGAACTCCTGGATTATACAGTAAAAAGTTCTAAACTGGCTGAAATGGGCACCCTCAAATTTTGGTTCCTGGTAGTCTTGGACATGGTGTGTTTCCATTGGCAGGCCTGTCAAGTCTGCGGAGAAGGGCTGGTGCCGGTGCTCCTCCAGGACTGTGCTGCCTCTGACCCTTGGAAAGGTGGAGCTAGGGACTCTATGGTCTGAGTTAGACCCATTTCTGGACTCAGATCTCTCATTGGGTTTAGAATTCATTCCTATGTGTGAGAACGTGGAATGACAAAGGTCTGATAAAGCCCATTAAATAGCAGGCTATGAACCACTGCTTCATCTGATTCTGCCCAACTGGTTGTTAGGTGCTTGTGTTGATTCCTCTAAGAGCCCAGAAGTTTGGAGGTGCTAAGTACACAGATCTGGGACAGGCTGTAACTATGTAGGAGGATACACTTAACAGATAAATTAGACAGAAAATCTGAAGCACTGATTACATCTTCTTTTTCTAGCTGATGCCATTATTCCCATCTCTAAGAAAAATCACTTTCGCTGAATTGCTGCCAATTACAGTTAACCACCAGTTAATATTTTAATCGCTGCAACACTATTCATTCTACCCAGAGCATCTCACTCAACATTTGTTCAGACTATTATGATGTTTTAGCACCCAGCAGACACTTTTAATTTATGGAAAGCTTTTCTCTGCCCTCAACCCAATTGCAATTTTTCTTTCCTCTTATCTGTGGTAGTTATTATAATGCATTTTGCATTGAAAGGTTTCTTCTTTTTATGTGTTTTTTTTCTTGATTCAACTGAACACACAATCATGCTATCACTTATAAGTATCTTGAATCAAAACTTTACGAAACTGCAGTGCAGCAACTATGCAAATAAGTGGACTGAACAATTTTAGCATTACAAAATTAGCATACTGTATTTAAGAATAAATAAAAAGTTATAATGGATTTTAAATATTTATGATAATTTATTTATCACAGAAAATCCTCACAGCACCAATTTTGTGTGTTATTTCCTTTACTAATTTTCTCTTGGCTTACAGTGGTCTGGACTTCATGGAATAAATTGTGCTTATTCCTTTACTGAAATTCCTTTTTTTTGACTTGCATTTTGTTAGGCTGCCTTTGGGGTTAAATTGGCATTCCACATTTTTTTGTGCTCTGGATCTCTATGGAGAAGTCACTGTCCAGATGCTCCATTAAGTCCCTTGTCTGAGCAAGCTTGCTTTAACACGCCCCCTGACTCTTTTTCAGGCCTCCTCTCTGTTACACTGGGAGAAGACCCAGCAAGCAAATGTTACTTGCAATCACACCAAGGCCTTCAGTGGCTGCTTAAAGAAGTCATGTCTGGGGTTTTAAAAAAATATTAATTTGCAATGATTAGCCTTCAACCTCTGGCTCTTGGATCTGGCCCTCTGAATGCTACTCAAACAGCTACTTAGCTGCATGAGAAGCATAAATTCAGCATGCCCCTGGAATGCATTTTCAGGTGACCTCATACTGGAGGTCACCATATGCTCCTTGCTTGCCACTCCTGTCACTGCTGATGAGAAAATGCAGATGAGATCAGTTGCTGTGAGTCATGGTTGTGATGTGGGCCAGACAGGTGAACACAGTCTGCCCTATTCAGGCTGAATGCAACTAATAAGCACCCTAATCAACTTTAAATGTTTATTACTAGCTAGAGGAGAATAATAGTGTCACTGTGCATATACTGCATATTTCTGGATAATTTTGAATTGTCCACTTTAAATGAAAGGGTCAGAGGGAAAATCAGTGGTACATTCAGAGCTAGGACTTATATCTAAGCTAGGTGTTTTCCAGATTTTGCTACACTTAAGCAAGTCTAGATTATTTCTTCCAGAGAGAAGAAGCTATGAGTTTTTCTTGACCCACATTTAGCAATCTTTTCTCTATCTCAGCAGAAGCCCAGAGGAGCTCTAGGGTGTTTTCCCCTGAAGTCTTGGTTTGACTATTCTGTCCTGCTGCAACTGAGTTTTCTGTTTTCCCCTGTGCTCCATTAATACCTAAACAGACTATGAAGTCAGAGCTCACTTGGAAAGCCATGGTTTTTAGTTAAACTCAAAAAGCAACCTTAGGTTGCAATACAGAAAGCAAAAGGCTGGGACTCAGGAGCCTTACTTGATGGGACCACGGAGACCTGTCTGTATGCCTTATGCTCCCATTATGCAGTAGGGAACACAATACTTGCCATGGTAAGTATGGTGGGTCGGCCTCAGCTGAAACCATGGTAAACTTCAAACAAGACTTCGTGTCAGGCCTGTCTTAGGCAAATTTCTGGAAAACATTTGGTGATAAACACTGCCCTTCTCTTCCTCTTTGGCTTTTGCTTTGGGTATTTCAACCTTTTGGTTCTGAATATTGTTTCTAGTCAATCAGCTGATTTTATAGTTTTCAGTTCAGGCTAATATGTATAAACAACCCTGCTCGTTTCTTCTTTAGAAGCCAAATAATTTAATTTTGAACAGCAGTCAGGTGAGAGCTCAGCTTGGATCCTTAGGGAAAATGGTGTTGTACATGATGGAACCTCAGGAGAGAAATGATCATAGAAGGAGCCATTGAATTATACAGAGATTGGGAAGGTTGTTCCCAATGTACTTCCCCACCTCTGTGTATCCTGATAATCATGGAACTAACTGATGACAAACAGTTCTGCTCTGAGCACTGCTCTAACAGATCCATACGTCTGTTATAACCAGTTTATTTGTTACATGCTTGTGGTCTGAACAATAATGGAGTCTGACAACATGTTATAAAACAAAGCTTTAATGAGGCAGTAGGAAAGATAAGCAACAATGCACCCATATGATGACTCACCCAATCACTGAGAACAAACAAAAGATCACAAATGATGCCATGGCTCCAGCAGGCTGCCAGGGACACTTGGTGTCTGGGTCATCTGGCAGCAGCAGCCAATTGCGCAAATACCTTTTGAATGTGGGTAAAAGTTGTGTCACCCCTTGGCTCCACTGATGGTAGTGTGATTTGAGAGAACTGTACCTTACATGGAAGGTAGACAGCATTCTACCTACACTGCTAATATTGGTCATGGGGCAGGGTATCAACGTCTGATAGTTTTAAGAGAGAACCTTCAGGATGGGGTCTTAAAGAATTAACATTTTAATTTTATTTTTATCTCTATAGTGCTTAAAAATTACATATTTTAACATTTCAGAGAAGTGCAAGGCTGTATTTAGTTCTCTTTCATGATGGTGTGATTCACTTGGGAGTGGGGCAGAAGCATGGTTTACACAGAAGTCCACAGAGCTGGACTTTGGTCCCAGACAGAGAGATTTCTGTTTGAAATTACTGTCTATTTGTTGAGTAAAAAGGAAATTCTCCTATCACTTCCTGTGAGCTTAACACAAGCTACTTAACTAAGAACGTCTTGTTTCTTTATATTCCTGAAAAATATAATAAAACGAGACATAAGGTATCATCAAATTGCTGGAGAGTAATAAGTACTATACACCATTTAAAACAAGGAAAATATCTTGGTAATGTTCAAACGATTTTGTGCATATATATGCTAACTGCACTTTGCCTATACACTTAGCAGCCTGGGCTTGCATATGTGACAATACAGCTAAAGTTTCAGTTACAAGTGTTAACACTTTTAACATTACCCATCATGATCTTAGACAAAAAAAATCTTTCAGATTCATCATTCATCTCAGCCATAAGGGATTATCTTTTCTTCTTACTTTGTTTCATTCTTTCTTTCATTGTTTGGGTTTTTGTTGTTTTTTTTTTTTTTTTTTTTTTTTTTATTTTAAGCTTTAGCAAATGTGGTTTGGCCATTTTTGAGCTATGGAAGTAGGAAAAAAAAATACACTTTTCCCACATGTCACATTTTAAAATGTTAACCTTGTATAATTGATGTGACAGACACTAGAAACTTGGCTTGTGGCAAAGTAAGTCAGGGCTGAAGTTTGAAAAGACTGATGTAATTTTCCAGAGAGTTAGGGTATCTGGAATGCAAGTAATCATACATGCACTCTAGAATGTGGGTTTTTTTCAGTGGAAAAGTTGTTGGGCATACTGCAAAACATAGTTCTGGCTGTTCTACAGCAGCTTTGGACCATAAAATAACTGCTCTGGCTTACACATTAAGATTGATCCTTTCTTAGTTACTAAATTTAGGTAGGATTAATAAAAATCCCAATACTTTTATTCAATATAAATAAGCTTTTTTCTCAGATTCCCCCCTCTCATTATTAGGTATAGCCTTCAGCATATTACTATGATGCTATTATTAAAGGCTACATTTACAAAATCTCTGTACAATTTTCTACCTGCACTGGTTCTGATGAAAGCATTGAATGCTGGGTGAAAGGGGAAAATCAGTTGCTTAGCTGGTGAAAACTTCACCCACAAAATGTCCACAGCAAATTGGAAAAGCCAAATCTTATTCTTTGGAAAGGACATCAGACTAAACATCATGTCAAAAGTATTGATGTGATTGTGCATTAGGAAATGCCATGACAGTGAATTGGACCCTATTTGGAAGAATAACAAGCCTGACAATACTGTTATACAGACTAACAAAAACATGGAGTGAATTCATTTGCTCAGACAAGACTAGAAAATAGGATTCAGAAAGATGGAGCACAGGATTATTTAGTTCTGATTTATGTCACTATAACTTAAAAAAGTTTGACTAGAAATGAGAGGGAATCTCTGGATTGTCTCACTTGTACAGATCTACAGTTCTTTCTAGCTTGTTCTCCAATATACAGGCTATGTATTAATGTAAAGCCAAGTGGAAAAAATAGCATGCGTGCATGTATTAAATGCTGTACTCGTTCATATGAGAAGGCAGTAACAAGAGTGAGCAGCAAAATATTTTTTAACAGAAGGTAAACTGTTTTTCAGCCTGGTCAGTCAGACAGGACTTGGATTTCCTACTGCTGCTCTTTCAAAGTGAAAATGGCCATCAGCCAAAGAAACTACAACAAATGGAAAGTGCTCCTTGTGGTTTACACTCTGTGTAAAATCTGTTTTGACAATCCTAATCCCATCCTGTAGCCTGAGTTTGCTGTTAGCAAACTACAGGCATCAGAGAGACTGTAGATGTAGATAGGAGATGGTATGTCACAACATGTTAAAACAGCACTCCGTGGGCGGAGGCATCCTACCACTCTTCACTTCCCCTCTATCATAGCCCTGCATTCCAATATCTAGCATCTTCAGACAATGACCTATGGTAGCAATAACTCACTTCAGTGAAGTTTCTACAGCAAATCCCTGTATTTCTTGTCTCTTTGGGCCTAGGCAGCTATGATGAGATAGAAGAACCACACATAGCAAGGAGAGGACTGAGAAACTTGCTGTAATTCCCCAGTATTGGCCCAGAACCCTGGTATCTTACCACACACTAGTGGGCCTTCAACATCACCAATAGTCATGGCAGTTGCTTCCGTCTCTCCTGGGTGCAGCTTTTTACCTGCCAGGCAGCTCACCTCTCCTGTCCCCTGATGAGTGCTGATGGGTGTGTGGGAAACCGCAGTGTCATAGGTTACAGGTTCATAATATCATGTGTCAGGTAGATGGGCAGATATCCAGAAACTGTAGATCACATCTAGCGCAGGATGGATTAAGGTAAAAACAAAAAATACAAGCATTGATTCATGACATCCAAAACAGATAACACAGTTATAGATATTTATAAAATTTACAGATTAAGAAATGAAGATTATTCAATCTATTTACAGTAAAGTTACACCACAGTAGCATTCCTTCAGCCCGTAGGAGTGCACTTTCTTAAGAGAGGACTTTAAATCTTTTAGCAAGAGCCCTATGAGGGCTCACGTGCGGTCTAGACCTTTACCACTTGTTTGGGAGTGACTCAACACTGGCCTTGAGACTTCAGGCTTGCAGTAACCGGGCAGGAGCCGCTGGGTGCCAGGGAACTGCAGGTCCATGGCTCATGTTTGCACTGGTCACCTACCATAGGTCAAATCTGGGAATGAAGGGGATGGTTGCCTTGTCAGAGGCTGAGTCGGTACTTCCAGTGTTAATACCAGCACATCTTGAAAATGAGATGAGTCACCTTAGGTGGGAAAGGACAGAGTAAATTGCCAGATAGTCATAATAATGTAGCTATTGTGGAAATAAAACCACCTATGGTGGAAGAAATTGTTTGGAATCATGTTTAGACTTTTGGGACTCTTTCCTATGGGCATTGCAATTAAAAACCTGCCTGAGCAGCTGAATTCATGTTAGGCATTATATAGCTAAAGAGAAATAGATGATTAGATTTAAGCCTTTGAGATAAACTCAAAAGTTTTCTCAAGTCCTTTTTTGCTCTATTGTAGCTAACCCACTGTACCGGGTCTGGCTGAGCCAGAATTGGTTTTCCCCTGTAGCAGCCCTCATGGTGCTGTGTTTTATGTTGGGAGCTGGCAGGGTGTTGATAGCACCCTGGTGTTGTGGCTACTGCTGAGTGGTGCTTACACAGCACCAAGGCTCTTTCTGACATTTCCCCCCGCAGTGGGACGGGGTGGGCAAGATCTTGGGAGGGGACACAACCAGGACAGCTGACCCGAACTGACCAAAGGGATATTCCATACCATATGACGTCTGCTCAGTATAAAGCTGGGAGAAAGGAGGAAGGGGGTGGGGTCACCCTTGGTCCTCCGAGGCAACCACTACACGTATTGGAGCCCTGCTTCCTGAGAAGGCCTGACATCGCCTGTTCATGGGAAGTAGAGAATAAATCTGTTTTCTTTTTTTTTTACTTCCGCACGTGGACCTTTGCTTCGCTTTGCTTATATTAAACTGCTTTTGTTTTACCCACAAGGGTTGGTTATTTTCTTTCCCCTCTTTGCCCTGTTGAGAAAAAAGGGGAAGGGGGGGGGGAAGTGACAGAGCGACTTGGTGGGTACCTGGCATTTAGCCAAGGTCAAACCACCACACCCACTTGCTCTGCTAATTTGGGTGCTGTAATAAACAGGTAACATACTGCGCTACAGTGTGATCTGCTAGGGGTGTGGCAGTGCTGGAGAGGGTTTTATTGCTTTTGTTTTATTTCCCTTCTGGAACTAATTTTATTTCTTAGGCTGCTCTGGCAAAATCTTATTGTATATTTCATAAGTTACCATGCTTATGCAGGATCTATCTCCAATATTTTCTGCCTCTCTGTCTTCTGTTTTCTTGTGTACAGGAAAATAGGGGGCACAAAGGAAAAAAAAAATATCAGAAGTTCTCAAAGTCCTTACACAGAGAAGATAGAAACAACAGCTGAGTTAGTTACTTCCATACCCAAAAGCTTGTGCCAGGGCAGCATGATGTAGTCTCTCAAATGCATGTTAATAGAGCCCCACACTCACTAGATATGACACTCAGAGGAAGACAGGATGACAGTCGACCTGACATTTTCATGTTTTCAGTGGTAGGGGTTGACGTGTAAACTCCCTGGCAAGCTACATTGCCTCACCCTCCCCTAACCTCCTCTACAAATTTATTCTGAAGGAGATGTGTCAAAAGCAATATCTTCTTAATTTCTTTTGCCATCAGAGCAACCTTCAGTAGTCAAACCAACTAAACAAAAAAACCCCCATCAATACTGTAAAAAATCAGAGGTATGATCATTACCGAGTCTGATCCATTTGACATTTAGCTATGGTTATAGTCTTAGGGCCCACAAGGCCATGACAGACTTCTGGCAAAGCAGTGATGCCATGGAGTGTTTGGAAAAATGTTGTGCCTTACGTACTCACAAGAGCAGAGCCGGGGGCTGGCGGATGGTACACATGTGAGGATTCATGAAGACCTGCTGTCCTTGAGGCCTGTGACCTTACTTTGGAGGTACTGGTTATTTCACAGTCCAGGGAAACCAAAAGTGCCCTGAAACTTCCTTTTAAGAAGTCAGACACATTGGAGAAGCAAATGGATGTGCCAAGCTGCCTGCAGTGCAGTGACCATCTTGTCATTGTTTTCAGGGGAAACAAACAGCAGTAGATATTTCATTAGCTGAAGCAGTTCAAATACTTTCTATTTGTTTGCTTAAAACTATCCTAATTTAAAAGCAGGTTAAACAGTACGTATCTAACCAGTTAGTGCTGGTTTTATGCATGAGAAAAAGGTAACTGTTTGGTGATGAAAGCTGAGGAAGTAGTGTGCTTTTCAACCACAAAACTATAAGCACTGAACCTTAAAGCATTCACATTCACATTAAAGACCAAGGTACTATCCTAAACTGATAAAGATGTAATGTGCCACTTGTGGTTATAGTTCAGTGTACTGGAATAGGATAGTGATGGGTAATGAGAGGAGAAACCAGTAATGATTGAATCTCATAAGGGCTGTTTAAGTAAATAAAGATGATCTTACTCTATTCAATCATAACACTGTGAAAAACAACCTTTCTTGGATTTTTTTTTTTTTCTTTTTTCTGTTGCTATCTGGCTCAAGCATGGAAAAATGACGAGATGATTTGAGGGCTTTACTCTCTATATCTAATATCTAAAATCTACTTGGAATTTATTCAAAATGACTACAGTGTACAGGAACCTAATCATTCTGGTGCATGGGATCAAGACATCTAGACTGGGTGCTACACACAGTCAAAGCTATAGCAAGATTTTGAGCTGAAATTTCTGTGCAGCCCTTTTTATGACTGAGACATATATGCAAATGTTGTTTCCAGATTCAATTCATAACATTCATGGTTTTCATAAGTAGTTGAATTTAATTTCAAAATTTGGTATTGTCTGTTAACATTTAAATTGCTGTGTACAAACATTAGTTCTAGGCAGCAGCTAAATCTTACAATTATACTCAAGGCTTGTACGCTGTATGTACTTACATTTGACATTCATTCAATTGAATTTCTTGCTGACTGGAGATGAGTGAACTTTTTCTTATAGTCAATGGTGTCATAAAGTCCCAAAGAGAGGCTTGTGGAGTTCTGGTCTGTGTTCCCTATGCTGATTATGCATTCATGGCACAACATGTACAGGCTTCAAAGGCACGTGTGGTGAATATCTAATAAAAATTTATTAAATTTACTAATGCTTGCCATAACCAGCTCTTACTAATGCAAGAGAGTGAGTGGGAGTTCTGCATGCTATGTGCTCATTATTTAATAAGCAGGTTGTACAGTACACAGAGTCTGAATATTAATGTATTTTTAAATATAGAAATCACATTCTTTTGAAACACAATATACAGACACAATAATGCCAAGGGTAAAACTTCAAAAAGTTGCAGAAAGGGATCAGCATGACAAGAAGTGAGACTGGTGATTTGCACTCAGTGATGGGAGTGTACCAAAGTACCATGAGGAAACAGAAAGCAAGAATTTGGTTCAAACAAATGAGTACTATAGGAAGGAGTGTTTGAGATGGAGGAAGGATAGTGATGGGAGCCATGGCAGTAACACAGATTAACACTGCAGATAAAACTCACATGATGCTGAGGAGTGGTGCATTGCTGTTTCTCTCCTAACTCATACAGAGAGGGTGAGTTATGTACAGTCATTGTTAATTTCCTTGCCACATGCATCCTGAGAAGGGCTAGAATATTCTTTTGGGTACACACCAGTTAAGATGGTGCTTTCAGGGTGCAATGTAATGCTCACTCAAAAAAAAAAAGAAACAAAAATGAAAAAGACTAGTGATCTTTCAAAAGGGAGGCTGATTTATTGATTCCGAGCTGGTGAATTACAAGAATTTCCCTGAAGCAAAAGAAATGTAAAAATTAAATTAAGGCAAGTTAGTCTTGTATAGAAGCAATATGTATGGGCTTCAGTTGTTTCAGTAGGCTCTTTCCAGAAGAGGTGTTTCATATGGCCTGTCATGAGGAAAGCCAGCCACACATCTAAGAGAGAAGACAATTCTGCTAAGAGCTCAAAGGGACTATAAAGATAAAGACTGTCAGTGCCTTCATTTGATGTAGAGTATGTTTATGCTTAAAAATGGACAAACAAGAGGAATATTGCCTCATAATTTTCCTGTAAAGTTCATTCAGGGAGGACACAGCAACAATGAAACCTATCAAACACAGGAAAATACATGAATTATAAAACAAAGTACCAACAAAGAAGAATCTTCTGCGTAACTGTGTTTCAGTTCTGAATAGGAAAGGCCTGGCTGAGTTTTGAGATGTCCCCACAAGGATGCAAGCTGTCACTAGGAAATCCAATATACTGCTTCCTTAACATGGATTGAAGCTGTAACAGAAAACTGTTGCAGTATCTCAGTAGCACACAGTACTACTTTTGGTATTAAAAATGTATCCATAAGCCTTTGATCTTTTAAACAACACATTTTCTTTTCTGGAAGAAACGTGTGCATAATCTCAAGCAGAGGAAGCAGGGTGAATATTTGCAGTCAATAATGACTTTAATTGTGTTAGCTCTGTGCTGGATGAAGGGGCTGTGATGTCTCTTTTGTTTCTGTTGTTTCTAACTGAGAAGTCAAATAATTCCTTCCATTTAGCTGGCATAAAACCCCCACCAGCTTCGAAGAGATTTGTGATGCACATAGACCAAAGATGGATGCAGTTACTTGGCAACCTTCGGCATGCTCATAGCAGCAATAGGATGTATGTTTTACAATCCCTGAAAAGTCAGACCCTTCTTGTTCTGGGGCACTTTGCTTTGGTTGTTCTCACTCCAGCTGGCCTTTGTGTTCCAACTTGCTCTGGGCCTCTGTACTGTAAAATTATTTCTTTCACAGGCCTGTATGGTACATTTTTGAGACAACATCTTTGTCCTTTACCTTCATGGAAATGCAGAGCCACAACTCCTTTCCTTTGTCCCAGAGCTATCACTTCTCGGAAGTCCATCCCTACAGGGATTATTGAGACAGTAATTCTCTCTTCAGTGCATGCAGAAATTTTATAAGAGCTTTTTAAAGAAGGTTAGTCTCAACTGGCAAGCATAAGAAATACACAGATCCCAGATACAAAAGGTGAACTCTTATTTGTCTTCATAGACCTCCTGGAGCTCCCATTGCATCACCAACCTGAGGATATCAGGGTGGCCCTGGAAAAGGGATGCCCAGATGATGGATTGGAGGTCACCCACTGGAGCCCTGGGCACCGTTCCTGCAGTCCTCTGCTCAGCTGGGAATAGTGTGCACTGTGGAGAGGATGGCAGGGATACCATGGGGTGATGAGGGCTGTGGACATCTGTGTGTCTGGGAGCTCTTCCTGACTGGCTGCCAGCAGCTGATGGCTCTGTGGCAGGCATTTTGTTGTACTCTAAAGTCATCTCCCACTCGCACTGAGAACTTGATGGGCTAGACAGGGTCCACATGGAGCGGACAGTCTAGTTTCCTACTGGCTCACCATATCATGCTGCTGCAAACACGTCCAGTGGTGCCTGGCTGCCTGAAGCAGGCAGGGCTGGGGAAACACAGGTGGCAACTTTGGGGATGGGCACCAAGAGCTGCTACCAGCAGCCCCCAAAACACCACGCAGCACCAGCCAAAGCCTCATTTGACTCACCAGATTTTATACACATGCTCAGCAGGAGTCCAGGAATGAACCAGGCTGAGCCAGACTCTGCTGGTGCCTAAGGCTGAGTATTGAGTGTGACACGATCATAGTTCATTGCTTGGGTCTGTTGCAGTGGACCGTGACAACAGTGCTCACTCTGGCAATACTGTGGTCAAAACAGCACTCGTGCCTCTGCATACTCCTCTGGGGTGTCCCACAATGCCCCTTTCCACTCTGTCCCCTAATTTTTTGTCTTCTTCTCATTATTAATGTTTTACACTAGTCAGCAATGACTTGGCCGTGTTGTCCCAGAGCACCATTAGGTCACTCGGGCATCTTTTTCCTCTTGGTAAGGGATTTTGTTTTAGAAATCACTATGTAGCTGCCAAATACAGTTGTCCTAAGGCTTGTCTCTGCCTTGGGTGCTCCTGCCTGTTTTCTGTGCCCCACTAGCAGCCCTCCCCATAGATTGTTTGCCATGGCTGAAGCCAGACATTGGAGAGATACCAGAGAAGAACAGAGGTGTCAGTACCTGGACAGAAAGCGACTGGCTGATGGCTGAGGGCATGTCAATCTCCAAAGCAGAGAAAAGTTGTTTCCCTCTGTGGGGCAGATGTGTCTCCTCTTTGGCAAAGGAAGGTGACCAGCAAAGGAAGGGGTGGACAGTGAAGAAAGGGCTGCAAGTGTGTCAGGGACCAGTTAAAGGCCCCTGGATCAGCAGCCCCTCAGCACCCAGATCCCATCTCCCCATGCTTGCCCACAGAAAAGGCACCAGGACAAATCCTTGCACCTGCTGGTACTGGGACTGAATGGGGACACCACACGCTGAACACTGAACACCAGTCAAACACTGGTTGGCAAGTGTGAGGAAAGGGCAAGATGGGAAATTACATTGACATGGCAAGTGGAGGACACTAGATTTATATGTGCAGGAAATGCAATCTCATTAGAATATTAAAATCCCCTTTTTTTCTTTATAATCAATATGTTCACTGGAATGCTATGCATATTTCCAAAACTATAGCAGAGGACTGGAATGACAATCTCAAACTTTTACCTTAAAAACCACAAGTGAAACAGTAATGGATTTTTACCTTTATTTTTTCTTTTCTTTTTTTTTTTTTTTTTAAGGAAAGTGTTTTACTTTTGTGCCCCAACAGATGAAATTTATAACTTTGTTTCTGATAAGACAATTGAAACATAGAAATCAATTACAACAATGTGCTTTCGAGCTTTTATTTCTTCATTTAAGTAAGTGACAATTCGGAAGGACACAGACAATAGGGCTGTAGCAGAAGAGTGTTACAATTAAAATCGATTTCTATGAAAAACAATTACAATAGCTGTTGAAAATCCAGGAAGGGTTGATCTTTTGATCAGAACAGACTGCATCTTAAGAAAGTATTTGTAATTAAATGAGGTGGTTTGTAGCTTTCCTTTTTGAATAAGGAGAGAGGAGAATCCTTGGGTTAAGACAGGATCCAGAGGGAGCATTTTATCACACTGAGAAAATAATTTTCCCATCAACAAGTATGTCTCATATCCATCTTTTTGACTTTTAATTCTTACACCATAAAGCCCACCAGAGAAAAATGCTTGGTTTTTTAATGCATACCCTCCTCCTGTTTGCAGTGGTTTGGGTTTCTGCTTCAGTATGTTAAGTCTTGAAGGACAAATTGATCTCTCACATGTCTTTTTGCGTGCAGTTCTCTAAGATGACATGCACATCCAGCAAGTACTCCCTTCAATTCCCATTGACTTGAACACACACCTTCCAGTGTCTTGAGTTGATGGTGGTCTTGAATGGCAAAATGGGTGTATGCTGGTTAATCTTGTTCCCCAGGACCAGTTGTTATTTTTAATCATGCCAAATAGGCCTGTACCTCAGAAATAGTTCCCAGTGACTTCTGGATGTGAGGCAGTAATTGGCCATTAACTATCAGATGTGCTTCAGTGACATTCACAGCAATTCTTCTGGCTTCAGTGCTAAAGCAGAAGCTGGGAATGGGGAAGTTCCGAGTGTTTGGCTCATGTATAAACAAAACAATCTTGATTCAAAGATGAAGATGAGGTTGGCCACAGTTCAGCATTGTGGCAAATAGAGTAAACAGTGTCAGGACAAATATCCTACGATAAACATTGGCAGCAGAAATTTGAAACGTGGATATATGTTACTTTAGCTATTAAAGAGTTGGAGAACCTGTGGGAATGCTAGCTTTCTTTCAATAAACTTTCATTAGAGAGTAGAGAAACTGTGTGACCTATTGTTGGTAGTCTTGTAGAAGGACCAATGTTACTGTAGTAGTAGTAGCAGTCTGAGTGCTTGGTGTGACACTTGACAACATGACAATTGATGTGTGGTTTGCATTCATTTTGGCGTCTCTCATCTATAATCAAAGGCAAAGAGACAAATCTTCATAGATTCTTTAGGAGATGAGTCATGTTTTTCAAGTGTTGCAAAACCACTAATTAAATGAGGCATTAAGCAGTCCTTTCATGCAATGTACCACTGAACTGCAAAAAAGACAGTCTTGTTGGTGTGTATCTTTCATGACAATTTTCTTTAATATGATGCTGCTGCTCTGCAAGAGCTTCTATTCTACAGCTTCTGGAAATGCTGACTACAGGGCAGACCACTGCTGTCACCACATTGTCATCATCTTCTGGAGCACTTTGGGCAGCAGGGGTTGCATTTCTTAATAA
Organism: Strix uralensis; assembly: GCF_047716275.1. NCBI lineage: Eukaryota > Metazoa > Chordata > Aves > Strigiformes > Strigidae > Strix > Strix uralensis. The sequence continues at coordinate 19,988,638 of NC_134012.1, read as the reverse complement.
AAGGTTTTCTTTGTCTGATAACAATGCCTATTACCATTTACCAACCTACATACAAAATTGTCATTCCTCGCACAGGAATGGCTGAACCTTAACTGCTTGGCTTTATAATCTTTAGGGAAATGCCAGAATCTTCCTTTTGAAAGGTAAATATTGTTGTTGTATTCTCTAGAGAGTTAGTGGCCCAGGGGTTTTGATTATAGCTCAGAAATCCTGAGTTCCAGTCTTCTGCTTGTGTCACTAGCCGACAGCTATGCCTTCCCCAAGTCAGGCAATGCTGATCTGATGTCCTTTAGCAAAATGTGACAGCCTGCCAAACTCATAAAAGCCAACACAAGATTCCATAAGGCCCATTAAAACGCAAGCTTTTGTATGTCAGAAGGCTGTTTTGTTTCTAACCCCTTTGCATGGCATGCCTGTTCTATGTAAAAGCAAAGTATTATCTGCAGTGCATTAGAACTGATGCACTGCACAGATGCACCGAAGATTGGTAGATTTTTAAGACAAGATGTTGTTTGGTTTCAGTAATAGTAATACTTTACATAATGGATGTAATCTATTAGTCTTTGTACATACAGCAAAGAGCTCTCATAGCAAAAGTAATAGATTAAAATTATTATCATTGTAGCTTCCTATAATAAAATAAGTGTGCTCTCCATCACTTGTGCTTTTGAGTTATATAAATAGCAAAGTTATTGGAAAATAGCTCAGAAAAATATAACTTCCACTTAGGGACTGATGAGGTAAATAAGATCTTCCAGCTGGTGATTACAGCTTTAACTAGCTCAATGTATCCCCTAGCTATTAATTAAAAAACCAGCTCCTGCAAGCCCAAATAATTTCAGTTACTTAGACAAGGTGCTAAGTACCAGTGTCATATAATTTTTTACACAAGTTTTAATTTCTTTTCTTCTCTACTATTCTATCCTGTATTTTATTAACTTCTTACTGTATTACATTTCACCTCAATTACTAAGGTTGAAATTTACCCTTCCAAGAACAGATGCAAAATAAGGCTTTTCATGGGGATTCTCCTATATCTAGGAAAGAAGGAATTTAGACCAAATCTCCTAGCCTGCTGTCGAATCTGTAGACAGCAAGGTTAGGTCCTTTGCAATAACTCTGTGTTTCTTAAGCCAGTAGTTTCAGATGTATTCGTGATTTCCAGGCATGAATTACCAGCCTCTCCCCCAGTGTAGATAGTACAGGAGACAAATAAAGCCCTTTTAATAGCGTGTCATCTACAGCTGTATGTGGGAAGATTTTATGATGCAGAAAATTCACTCTGAGCATTCTCCCATGTGAGAATAACTCAGTCTCTGTGAATTGAGTTTATTAATTGGTAAATAGTGTGATTTCCCATTTCTCACTACCTTTTTCAAATACAAAAATATTAAACCCAGGCATTTCTTAAAATAAACTTTGGATGCCAGGATTTGTTTATTTAAAGGTTACCGTGGTATCCAATATAGGGCTACTAACTGCGCGACAAATCTATAGTCAATCTGTAAAAGTATAAATATTCTCAAAAATTTATGAAAGTGACTGTGCTGTAGAAAATTTCAGATTTTTTTAAAAGTTGAAGTAGTGTTTGTCTGTTAAGAGTTATCTATAGATATTGCAATTTTTAAATGAAAAGAGTAGCTCTGGAGAGAACAATTTTTTTCTGTTTAGACCATGGCCTTAATGTGGATTATTTTAATGAATTTGTCAGTGATTGTCTGATGTGATGCTGTTTTTCTCTACCTGACTATCATGAAGAAAACTATTAGTTTCTTCTACTGTAAGAACTAGAAATTACATATTAGATCTTGTGATATAGGAACAGGTTCCACCTCTTGAGATAGTGTCAGGTAGTCCAAAAAAGAAATCTAAGGCTTAGGCTAGAGGAACATTTCAAGGGAACAATTTTCTTTGCAAACTCAATATTCTCAGTGCAGTGGTAGGAGCAGTGGCTCTTTTTTCATGTCATACTGAAGGCAGTACCGCAGTACACTGCAGATTGTCAATCGGATTACCAAATTCAAGGAAAATAAAAGAACGTGAAAATAAAGCAGATTCTTAACATAATCTATAGTTAAGTTTAGCCCACAGATTCACTGCATTTGACATTCTGCTGCAGAGGAGGGTACAGTGGTGCAAGTCAGCCAAACCCTTTTGGAAGTGTCAAATGCAAATGCAGAAGGATAAGACAGATTTCAGGAGTCACAGGCGAGCTCAGATTCAGCCCCTGTCTGTCTCTGCTCCCAACAATCCAGCAGGATTTCAACTTGCTGCTCCCTTTCCTGAGGTAGCAATAACAACTTTGTTTTCCCCTTCTAGTGAATAGGACCCTGTTTTAGAGGATGGGTTCATGGCTGATAAATCTTATTTCAGATGATCCCAGAAAGCATAAGCAAATTCTCTGTGGTGAAAGAGAACTAGCCGTGGACCAGCTTTGGGGAATGGGAGTTGCAATAGTTTAGGTTACGGCCTGTGTCCTTCTTCAAAGCTGATCTTTGCCATAGATTTGGTGGCTCGCAGTAAACCTCAGGGGTTTGGAATAGCTTTCAAGCTCAACAGAATCTACTTTCCACCACTTAATTTTTCTGGTGCAGTTACAGTGGAATTTGAATACTGGTGATTTCCTTAGAAACCATGTTTCAGATGCAGATTGTCAGTACTGGTTGCCTTCCAAGTGACATACAGCTGGTGAAATCTATCTTTCTGCTGTGCTCTCCATGGTGCAGGTAAGTGGCAAGCTTTTTTCTTCCTGCATTAGCCTGATTGGTATTCCCATCAATTACCTGTACACAGTGTGCAAATGAAAGTGAGCGAACAGGCTGACTGATACCTTGCATGGAGAATAAATCCCAAACCATATCTGAATGTGACCTAGGTTTTGCTCTGTGTCTGAGGGCTCCATGCACTGAAGGAGGAGTGAAAGTGAGTAGATGAAAAATACCTGCTGGAGTCTTCTTTTTCTGAATGTAATTATTTATATTCTCAGTTCAAGAGTGGTGGGTCTGAGCAGATTACCTGTCGTGGAAACTTGGCACTAAGGACCTCAGGTCTGATGCTGTGAAAACCGTATTTTTAGTTTTAGTTTCCTTCACTACCCATTGAAAAAAAAGTGATCAGCTACAATAGGGGAAGCAGTGTAAATTTTCTTCACTTTTCCCAGTAAATTTTGCCACTCCATGGAATTATTTATTTGGGTTTCATTTTGGATAAGTGTGATACACATCATGACATAAGCCCTAAAGTAACTTTTAAAATGACATTCAGGACAACTGTCTTGACAAACAAAGCTTTTTTTTTTTTTTTTGCCTTTTTTTTTTTTTTTTCCATTATATTAGCATATTTTGCTCAAACATGAAGCGAACTTATGGACAAACCCGACTTGTCATGTGCTTCATGGATTATAACAGCAAGGCTGTTTAATTTCCCATCCATACTCAAGATCATATATATTAAAATAAATTACAACACATTTTTTTCTGGTTAACCTTGTCACCTTTTAAAAACAATATACATTTAATACTTGAAGTAAGAAAAGAACAAAACAAATATAACTCTTTTTTTGCACACACAAACATATACATATGAACTACATGTGCTTGCAAATAGATTTCAGTAAGTGTGATGGTATTTTAATATATATGCACTATGGCATTCCCTCCCCAAACAATGAGAGACTTGCTATCATTTGTACTTGCCCAGAAGCCAACTTCCTACTATATGGCTGTAAGCTCACCAGATCAGGGTTGTCATTTACTTCCTACTTATACAGTGCCCAGTGTAATGAAGCCGAAGTGTCATTTGCATTTAGATATCAAAATGGCATAAATGAATTCATCAAGAAGCAATAATATTTTGTTTTCTGAAAGATCAAAATTATTAACTTGTGTAAAAGTTGACAACCATATTCACAGCTGCCTTGAAATTATGTGCAAGGAGACAATGTTGTTGACTTGCAAATACCACACATAGAAATAGGCAGACTTCTTTCAGGTTACAGATTTTCTTTTTTTTTTGTTGCCTTTTTTTCTTTTCTTCTCAGAATCTACATTTTCATATTCTCCAGCTCAGTTAGCAGTGGTAAATAATAAAGCAATCCAGAATAGAAGGTATGCCACAAGGTGAGAAATAATTGAAATATAAGTTCTGCTTATTTTCCACTATAGCCCAGTTAGTAGAAAGCAAAAAAACCTAGATTCCTTCATCAAATTTGTAGTGTAACCAAGGACTAACAGAATGGTGTCAAGAGGATTTCTCCTGATTTATATTGCCTGACTAGAGTAGAAAATCTGTTTTCAGTCTCTTGCTTCAACACTTCTGCTTCATGACAATTTTGTTACCAGTTTGAATAAATACAAATAATCAAATTATGAAGTGAAAGTCTGCTCTTTTGTACTCTTCTATGAGCTATTTGAATATGAAAGATAAAGTATCCTTAAATTTAAGTTGAAATAACATTGAATATTTTTTTGACTGTGCCAGCTCTTTCCTTATTCTGCTGAGGCTATAAATACAGATTTTTATTTCCAGCTGGCCTTATATCCAACCATCTGCTTCTAGTGAAAAAAAAAAAAAGACTCAGACTCATTCAACCTGCAGATTGCTTTTGGCATGGAGCTATCTCAGTAGCAAGAACCTCACAGAAGTTGGTTTATTTCATTTGCAGGAGGAGGTTTACTCAAGCTTCTTCCTTTTTTATTTTTATTTTTGGCTTGAAGAGGGTTTAAGATCCTGCTTTGAGATCTAGATTCCAAAAACTATGTGAACATGCAGTGAAACTAAACCAAATCCAGAGATCTTCATTTGGCATCACAGTCATCTGAAAATGAGAAGGGAAGAGGGCAGACCTAGGAGACAGGCAAAGGGAGCATGTATCACTGGACCAAATGGCTGTTTTTCTTCTAAGCTGTCAAGGGAAATTGAGTTTGTAATTCTTATTACAGGTGATAGGAACAGGGCATCCAAATTGCTTAGCTAACCTGAAAATTGTTTCATTGATTCTCCAGCAATCAGGCCCTTTGCCTTTTCCAAAGATGTTCCTTTAACTCCTCCAGGCACAATTAACTTTTAAATTACTGAATGAAAGCTTTTTTAGTTCTTCTTTCCTAGTTTTATTTAGCACAAAGAGCAATCACCTAGGATACTGAAATGAGGTCAGAAAGCATGTATCCAGTGTTTTCCCACATGGCAAAACTACAGATCAGCTGCAGCAGACTGCGATTTCTAAAATACTGTTGCTGCGCTGGTTCTTTTATTTGAGAAGACCAGAGTTACAGTTCAGGGAGGAGGGACAGCTTGACCATGTGCTCCTTTCCCTGCTACTCCATGTCAAGCCACATTGTGAGCTGAAAGGATGGGAACAGACAAGAGCATCATGCTAGTCCCAGGTAGACTAGGATCAATCAGGTAAAAAAGGTAATTAGCAAACTGGCCAGAATTGTCTTCCCCTTTCTCACTTCTTGCTGATGTTTCACTGCTGGGGATAGAGGTCGAACAGACTGTAGCTTATTTGCACAAATGTTGCCCTCTTTGAAGAAAAAAAATTAGTTAAAAAAAATACCTAGTGACATCAGCTTGCATCAACAGTTCTCTAGGGACTCAGAGTCTCCTGGCTGATTTCAGTTGTATCTGGAGCTGTTGACCCTGTTGGCACTTGGAGCATGTGTGAATGGTGAAGGAGGGGCAAACAAAGAGTAAAAGCAGTCTCCCAGTCTGAATCTAATTTAGCTGAGGTGGATGAAGCTTTTCTGAAAAGAATGTTGCCAAGTTAATAAGAAAGGAAGAAGGGGGAAAAAAGAGAACCAGCTCAAAACCTAAAAATAAGTCTGAGGTAGGGCTCTGCTTAGTCTTAATCTGTTCTTATATCATTGCAAATTCTTTTCTTAATACAGTGTCTTAATACTGCAGTGTCCTCTTTAGCTCACTGATGGGAAGCCTGAGCACTTGTACATTCATCCAGTATGAAAGATGAGTACAAGTCTGTGGACACGGACTTTAAAATGTATTTGTGGGAGGCTCAGCACTGCTCTTAAGTGAATTACTGACAAGGATACTCTGGTACCTGCTTTCTCAAATCACTCTGCTGGTTTTGACATTTTCAGTTTTCTCCTTTCCTTCAGAACTATTGCTGCTCCTCAGTCTTGTTGCACTGACCACCAGGTAAGTTCAGGCTTAGCTTTATGCGAGCATGAGGGGCAGCCAGTATACAAGTCAGAGATAGGGGAAAAACTTTCATTCCCTCTTTTAATGGCAGGTAGGCACTGTCCATTCGTTTCTGAATGTATGATAGGGGAGCCATGTGGGTCAGATGTCTCCTCACAGCCCAGTTCTTTTTCTCCCCTGTAGTAAGATAAACTGTACTGTACTTGGTCTGTAGCAGAGAAGGAAAAGTGACTCCTTCAAGAGGCAAGGTAGGCATTCTGCCACCCTGTTCTTAAAAGAATTGCCAAATAGGTGCTTATCTAGGTCTGACCCTGATACTGTATTCCTTATTCACCCAAAACAGCCACAGTGAGTGTGTGTCCCACGAATACATATAAAGAAGACTATGTGAAGCAAGATAAAAGCTTGTCTCTGAGTCTTGCTGTCCTTCTGTTAAGAGATGCCATATGCCTTGCCAAGTCCACAATGAAATAAGAAGGCTGCAAAAAGTAGAACATTGCTAGAGGCAGGGAGAAAACACTGATTCTTAAAAACTGAATACTGGCTGAACTCAAGGCAATACACACAATGCTGACAGCTCTGCAAGGTGGTGCTCAGCAAGAGCAAGCAGTGATTTTCATCACCAGCACATTTCACATAGGTAACTAAGCACATTACTGCTCAGAAATCCTTGCAGTGCACTAACAATGCAATCACTTTTTAGAGTCTTTCTAAGGGAACAGGGGAATTCAGCAATTCATAATTAATCCTAAAAGCACATTTTTTCTAGGTTTTTTTTTTTTTAAATTTTTGTTTTTATTGTGTCATTTAATATGAAGCAATCAGCTGCAACTGTGTAGAATTTGCGAGAATTTTTGCTTCTAACATTGATCTTAACATTTAACATGAAATGACTGCAGGGGCAATAGATTACTAGTTGAAAAAATGACAATTACAAGGGAAAGGCACATGCAAATGTCTTCAATGGGCAGTTCAGAAACACTTTGTTTTATCCCCATTTGTTTCTTTAACTGCCCACATTAAGGTACAGTAGAGTTTTGGACTTCAGTGCGGTGGTTATTATATCAGCAAAAGTAATTTCCCTGGTGTTAGAATTTAGTCAGGGGTTATTCCATTTTATTAATGTTCTACAAACTGTCATAGAACAAAGAGGATTAGTCTCAAGCATCTCCATAAATCTCCAACTATCTAGTTCAGGGAATAAAAAAAAGGAAGCAAGAAAACCCAACTCTAAACTTAAAACCAATTAAAGTGAAGAAAATTCTAACAACCCTTGCATCCTTCCTCAGTTTGGTGACCTAAAATGGAGCAATGATGCAATCAAAGATCAACCACTAAGAGAAGAGATTCTCAAAACTGCCTAGCCTCGGGTCCTACAGCTATGTTAGGGGTACACCTGGGGAGCGCAGCTGGATTTTACAACTTTTGGCACATTTCCCTTGATAGGAGTGGGAGATTTTTATCCTGCTTAGAAAATCTCTGCCAAAGAATGTGGATACTAATTTTAGAAGCACCTGCATCCCATTATAGGTCAGCCTGACTTTGGTTTCAAAGTGCTGAAATCTAATTTTAAGATTGGACACAGGCTCTTAAATCACTTTAATCTGACTGTTCTGTCTTATAATATTTTCATATTCATTTTGGATAAACACGTACATAGTCATTATTATCCTTACTCCAGGTTATGCCAATCATTTATAAATCGTATTTGTTTTCAAGCTCTTAGCAACAAACCTATGGCTCATAACTGCTGAAGAATTGAGAGGTTGCTGAACAACTCTGATCTTCCCATTGCTGAGAATTTCAAAACAAGAACAGTGGTATCAACAATAAAGAATAAAGAATAAAGTTTCAGTTTTGAGCCTTTTGAGGATTTGTTTAGAGGCATAAAACCAAAAAAAGGTTACTCATACTGAACTAACGTTTCACTCCTGTCTTCTCTCCATTAAAAAATCTTCCTAAAACCTGGAAAAACTTGCCCCTCTTGCTCTAAGATACTGCCCCTGAAAGAAACATAACCACATAGTTATTAAAATGGCATCAAGAATAGCTAAGTAATCTGTAATTGGAAATTAGCTTTGTGTTTATGTGTTATCTACAAATATACAAGATGAGAATGACAGTGGCTAGAGGTTCATTATATCTGGCAGTATGTTAGCCTTTTTGAGGCTATCATGTTTTAAACATTATTTTAGTATTATAATCCCCATATTATGCATGGACAACCGTAGTTTACTTGGCATTGGAGAAGAGTTCATTCCTTGTAGCAGAGCATTTGTATGATTTAATTCACTTGTATAAATAGTAAGATGACTGTATTTCCCAAGGAGTATGCAGAATGTATTAAGTTCTTTCTTTTTGCCCAGTATGCATTACCATTTTAACAGTAGCTTTGAAATTAAAATCAGGGCTAACAAAAAGACCTCTCTCTCTTCAAGGCAGAACTCAACTCTTCTATGCCAGCAATGTCTAGTGGGTTGCCTTCCCTGGGTGAGGTCCAGGGCTATGTTACAGTAAACTGGTCCAGTGTGATATCACAGATATAAAAAATATTCCATTCTGTATCAAAACTAGGCACATGCCTCATATTTATATGAAGAGAAGATCAACAGAGCTGAGCATTTTTGCTCTCAACTATTTATCTCTGGCCTTCTACATGAGGAGAAAAATATCTTATGTTATTTCTAATTGGTAACTACAAGAGTCTAATTTCGGTTAGATGGTAGTTAAAAGGAGGGTGACATCACACTTGGGTCAGTATTGGTGGATATCTAAAAGCACAACCTCTCATTTGTATTGCTTCAAAATGTACACAGTATAGATGTAGATTAAAAAAAACTACCAATTTTTTTGTGGTGTTGAACCAGCTAGAAGGGATGATGCAAAGTTTTACCAAATGAGATCTATAGATACAAATTTCACTGTAGAGTATGTTTTAGACAAATGTGTCTTTTTCTTTAAGTATGTAAATCCTACACTGTAGGCTTTTTTTCTCTTTTTCTTTTTATAGTGGTAGAAAATGTTGAACAATTGTCCATGAGCATGAGCCAGCGGTTCATTGCTGATATCCCCAGAATGCCAATATTTGCAATGCAAACAGTTAGTACAATTTACCAGTTCTATGAAAGGCCCTGACATATCTGCCTCAAGGTCTGGAGGCTCTGCTGTATAACCACAAATAGTCTTTCCATTTTCATGTAACTTTTTGATACAGTGACAGCTGCATTAAGCTGCTTCTGCCTAGCAATTCCACATGCCAGGCTGGTTTAATTGGTTTTAATGCCACAGAAAAAGCACTGCTAGCAGAATACCATCAAATCATTTTCATATTGAACCTTCGTGGTCCAGCAACCTCCCCTTCAACCACAGCACCATTGTTTTTGCGAGGGACATATTCAAGGTCAATGCTGGTTTTGTGTTTGCCTTTCCCTCGGCTCCACACAAAAAGAAGCAGGAAACAAAATAAAACCACTCCAAGGAATGTGAAACAGCCCATAGCTGTGGACACCAATATTGTCTTAAGGTCCAGAGAGAAGGTGTTCGCATTAGTTCCATTGGAACTTGTGTCGTTGGAGTCTGTCATATACATAGGGGTCCTGTTGGCGTAAAGGAAACGGTCCGAAGTAAACCCCTTTACCGTAAGGGAGGCCGAATATGTGTCATTCCCAGCTGCATTACTTGCAATACAAACATAGATCCCAGTGTCCTGGTCTTGAGCAAATCGAATCTCCAGGGTGCCATCTCCCAGCACAGTGGCTCTTCCGTTTGATTTAGTTGTGATCAGTCTCCTACGTGGGGTAACCCAGGATATGGTCGGCTGCGGATCCCCATCAGCATTGCACATCAGCTGCACTGTCTGCCCTTCCTCCACTACCAGGTATTGCAACTTCTTGTCTTGTATCTTGGGCTTCTTACAGGTGAAGTAAAAGGAAAGAGCCGTGCTGTGGAAGTCTTTGAATGACCTCTCTTTGACACTGTCTGGGCCAGCACACATCGGTGGCTGGCCTCCAAACTGCAAAGTGGGTTGTCTCTGTAAAATCCAAAGAAGACGGCAGTCACAGGCCAGAGGATTGTTGTTAATGCAGAGAACCTCAAGGCTTTTGGAGGAATGGAATACATTCTCTTCTAGGGTTTCTAGCAGATTTTGGGACACATTAAGCACACGTAAGAATCGAAGCCCTTGGAAAGCATGTGATTCAATGGTACGTAGCTGGGCCCCCACCATGTGGATTTCCTGCAGGCGCACTAAATCTGAAAGCATGCCTGCTTCAATGGTGCTTATAGGGTTGTAAGAGAGGTTTAGATGTGTCAGGTAAACCAGATGTTTAAAAGCAGAGTAAGGTACTGCAGACAGGTTGGTGTTGGTGATGGAGAGAGAAGTAAGGTTGAGACCATAGAGACTGTTGGCAGGTAGCATGTCCAGGAGAGGCCAGGCCTCTATCTCTAGGTCTTTCAGGCGAAACAGTCTTTTAAAGGCATACGCAGGCAACGCGTTAATGTTGAGCTGTTTCAGACGCAGACTGATGAGGTTGTGGAGGTGAGAAAGAGCTTCTGTTGGTACAGCTGTGAGGTTGCATCTCTCCAGGGTGAGCTGCTCCAGGCTAAGCAGTCCGCTAAAGGCCCTGTGTGATATATAAACCAGATCATTGTCCCCAACCTCCAGGGATTTTAGGTTATGCAGATCTTGAAACATGTAGTCCAGCAAAATGACAATCTTGTTTTCACTTATATCGAGCTTTGTTAAGTTTGACAACCCAGTGAACACCCCAAGGGGGACCAGTTTCAGACGGTTTCCTTTCAGCCTCAGGGAACGCAAGTTGAAGAGATTATTAAAGGCTCCAGGCTCCACATTGGCGACTATATTGTCACTGAGGTCAATCTCCTCCAGCAAAGGGTATGACGTGAATTCCTCAGGGTTGACGGTCTTCAGTCGGTTCTTGCTGAGGTCCAAGATTTTGGTCTCAATGGGAATGCCCTCTGGGATGGACATCAGACGCCTTCGGTGACAGCTGACAGATTTGTTCTGTGCTGAGCATTCACAGCGGGCCGGGCAGCCTATGGTTGGGCCCATGAAGACTAGCAGCACTGCCAGACCCAGGAACGGCTGCCAGCATGATACAGCTGTGTGATGCATGACTCCACTGATCCGGTCTAACCGTCCGTCACGGGCCTGTGGGGATGAGGATGGGAAAGGGGAGAAGTTAAGTCTGCAGCAAAAGTAGATCTCTGCCAATTTTTCAGTACCATTTCAAAGCAGACACATGTGTTTTCAACTGAAACAAAACAATAAGACCTATCAAGAGAAGTGTGGTCAGCAGGTCGAGGGAGGTGATTCTCCCCCTCTATTCTGCTCTCATGAGACCCTACCTGTAGTACGGTGTTCAGCTCTGGGGCCCCCAACATAAGAAGGACATGGATCTGTTGGAGCAAGTCCAGAGGAGGCCACAAAGATAATCGGGGGCACTGGAGCACCTCCCCTGTGAGGACAGGCTGAGAGAGTTGGGGTTGTTCAGCCTGGAGAAGAGAAGGCTCCAGGGAGACCTTACAGCAGCCTTCCAGTACTTAAAGGGGGCTACAGGAAAGATGGGGAGCGACTCTTTATCTGGGAGTGTAGTTACAGGAAGAGGGGTAATGGTTTTAAACTGAAAGAGGATAGATTCAGATTAGACATACGGGAGAAGTTCCTTACTGTGAGGGTGGTGAGACATTGGAACAGGTTGCCCAAAGAGGCTGTGGCTGCCCCCTCCCTGGCAGTGTTCAAGGCCAGGTTGGATGGGGCTTTGAGCAACCTGGTCTAGAGGAAGGTGTCCCTGCCCATGTCAGGAGTGTTGGAACTAGATGATCTTTAAGGTCCCTTCCATCACATACCATTCCATGATTCTATGATTATATGATTGTGAATGGCAAGAACAACAAAAAAGCAGATTTTCCTTCACTATCATTGGGCTTGTCAAGGGATCTGTTTATCCAACATTTCCCCTCTAGATGTCAGAGCAGACAAAACAGCTTTTCCTACTGCAAACCATAAAGGAGGTTAGGTTTTATTCTTTTTTCACTCTCAGCGGGTCTCCTCAAGACAGTGCTATAATTAATGCAGAGATAAACACCATACACACTGCAAATAGAGGTAATCACGTTTTACAGCATTGGGCCTCTGTGAGGTGATGTGAAACTAGGCTTTTGCCTTTCCTATTCACATCAGTGTTTTAAGGCAAACATTGATCATGTATTATCTTCAAGAAAAGGAGCTCCTTGATAATGAAAATATTCATTTTAATGTTTATTGCATACATTAGAGCTATAAATAGATGGAGCTTGTTCGCACATACAAATACACAATGGCTCAGATGAGGAAGGAAGAACTGGTGCATCTCTGATTAGAATTTGTATTAAGGACAAATTGATTCTTTGCTTTTACTGCACAGAGATTTTTTATGTGATTTTTAGAACTAAAGACCTGAGAAAGTTTACAGAATACATACTTCCAAGACATGTAAACTACCTCTGAGGGAGAGAAAAAAAAGATAAGATGACCTGGTTGTGCTTAAGCATCACAATGTCCAAAGAAGCACAACAGTTAGTAAGAGATTTATTCATTCCTGTCTTCAGGATAAAACTGGGGATGGTGGAAGACAAGATAACCTCTATTAAATTAACTACCCTTCTCCAAAGGCTGCACTTTACAGGTTTAGTCACCATAGGCAAGAGACTTTTTCAAGGGTAGCCACTAAATGAAGACACTCAAAAACCCATTTCAAAAGAAGAAAAAAAAGAGAATACTGTAGGTGATCATCAAAGGAAGGCGTGTCTGATATACTTGCCGAGTAAGGCACACTGCAAGCAAGGACTATGGAAGTGCCTTAACTCCTGTGGTACAGCCAACTTGATGAGGCCAAGTAGTAGTACTGGAAGTTGGGCTTCATAACATTAACAAACCTTACAAGGTGTCTCAGGCCTTGTGAGGTGTTTTCTGGACTGTTTAATTTAGGCTTCATTTTAGTTGTGCTTGTAAAATTATTTACATGACTCTTGCCTGTAACTTCCTCTCAGGTCTGTACAGATGACTATTGTCCAGCTGGTCCTACCCATAATGACAAAACTATCAAATGGCCAGGCATTGTCTGCCTGACCTGTGTGTTTGGACCTTGAGAATCATCTGGCTAGTGCTTAGAAAGTTTCCAACTCAAATTTGAGACAAGTTTGTTGGTCTGTGCACAGTCATGTGGATTGTATCATAAAAGAATTCCTGTACACAGGAAAGGATACATAGATTCAAACAAATATAACTAAAATTATGATGCAATCAGAAAGTTATTTTAGCAAATAAGCTGTTTGAAGTACATAAAAATAATATTGAGTAAACCCCAGACTGATGAAGAAGAAACTTCCACCAGTAACTCTGCTGCAACAACACCATACTCCCCAGACAAACAACTTGAGATGTGATAACTCACCAAATCATCCTGCCTGAGAGAGGAGGGTTGCCCTCTCAGACTGTGGATGATCAGAACGGCAAGGATTCAACATGTGAGAAAAAGAGCAGATACTTGGATCTGCTGATCTTGTATCATCAACAATTCTCAGCAGAAACTGGGTGGTTTGAATTGTAAGCATGAGCATTATTGTAACTGGACTAAGTAATAAACAGCTGTTATGCTTTGACTGTTAAAAACCTAATTGGGTAAACAATAAATTCTCTTGGAGCTGCATATAAATTGCATTCTTTGACCATAAATGAAAGGTGCACATTACTCCTCTCATAACTCTGTGGAAGAATCTCACTCTTGACTGGTGTGGCTTCTTCTTTCCACTCTGACACTTCTATGCAGAGACTAGTAATAAGAGGCAAATTGCATGCTGGTTCTGCGATGTAGTCTGGGGACCTGGATGAAGACTATTCTTTATTATACCACCTATAAAAGCACATTTCAACTTTGTCCTAGAAGGACAACCTGCTGAGATTCATTTAGTTTCCCCCTTAAGTTGTAGTCTTGCAAGTAACTATTGCTTGTTATGTCCAGCTGTGACAAAGGTTTTCAGAGATAAACTTCACTTCATTAGGCACTAAGTTAAAACTGGAAATCTATAGGGGTCTGTGAGTTAGGTGTTTGCGACGAATTCAGATAAAAAGGGCTTTCGGGTGCTCTGATCATTACTTTCAGAGCTCAGTCTGTGAGGTTAGTGCTTTCATACTGATACTTCTAGCATGCAGAGAATTCATTTCCTACCTTATTCACCTAATGTATGAAGCACAAAGTAAACAGGTTCAGTGGAAGACAAGCACCCCTGGAGTGTTCATTTTAGATAGCAAAAATATGACATGCTTTTTGCAGCTATCCAAGCCACCTGGTAACTAAAACTTCTGAGGAGTATAAAGTAGAAGATGGACAGTATAAAAGATGATAAAAGGATTTTTTGACTATGGCTGGAATAAAGAAAAGTAGCGTTAGTAAGGTACTTCAAACATTAACAGTTGTCTTCTGCAAGAGCATGTGCACACAGATGAAGGTGGATATGCATTTATCTATAAGGGTGCATGCATGAGTGTATATGTACTTGCAGGCAAGCAAGATTCAGAACTGCGATTTAAGATGGAGTAAATTACACATCAGTAAGGAAAAATAATGGATTACATTAAATTGCAAGTCTGAAAAACAATGATTACTTAGATCAATAAGTACAGGCTAGAAGAAAACATAAATTACATGTATTATTTCAATTTACATAGACCCAGATGATACTACCATGCTTCCTGCTAACCATATCTGTGACTACACCCTTAGCTTTGAACCTCTTTGTGGAAAAATGACTTTATCTTCATTACGTGAAAAATGTAACCTTACCTCATTGTATAAATAATGAACAAAAGATAAAGTATTTCAAAGGAAATATGGGCAATTTAAAGATTTCTGACTCTTTGCAGGACAAGGTGAATGCTGGGAGAAGCCTACAGTGAACTTTGACCAGCTATTGCATATGGTCCAGTTTTAAATTAATGAAAGAGAATGTGTATTCTCAGGGCATGTCTGGTAACATCACTAGCAGGGCATCCCTTGGGCCTTCACTGTGAGAACATTTTGAAAGGATACATCTTCATCCCTAAAGTATGTATTTTGTGTCAGTGTGATCACCTCTGCTTATTATTATACATCCATTAAACAACAATGCTACTGTATAAAAATCTGAATGAAATTATACCATTAAAAGATATTTTTCACTGCAAGATGATTTCTTGCAGTGAAAAATTATTTCCCATATTTCTTTAGACTTGTAGGATGCTAATTAACTGGCAGTCTCACAGGCACTGTGCTGAACTAGCTGTGTCACTGTTCAACATGACATCTTTTATTCCTGCTTAAACAACCGGCACTACATACTTTATCCTTTGCCAGTATAGGAATTCTCTCTAAACATCTGAAGGATTACCTCATTATCCTTTTCATCCCTCAATACAACTTTTCTTCACTGTGATACATACAAGAAAGTAAAGTGCATGCATAAAGGTATACATATATACATACATGTAAGCTTTTTGTTCTGTGACTGTACTATGCCTTGCAGTGTGGAGTACTTCTCTAAAACTATAGCTTGTTAGCACAAAAATTCTAATAAAACAATAAATAATTGTGAACTGGCAGTTTTTCTACGCTTGAATGTGAATGGGAACATGTAAAATTGTTTTTCTGACCTTTCTGGGGTATTTATCACACTTTGATACACTCTGGGAAATAAAATATACCAAGAACTTCCTTATTAAAATATAAAAATTAACTACCTCCTTTTTGTCATTCTCTAGCTCTGTTTCTCAAGTCCAAAGTCAAGAGTCAAGTTACTGTTGGCTGATACTATCTTCAGCTATGTAATTAAGAAGGCTCATTAAACTTACTAGTTAATAGTTTTGTGTGATCTTACCCAAAGCAGCCATATCTACTGCTTTGAAATGCAAATAATTTTTCAAAAAGTTCTGCAGCTTTGAACCTACCCGTAAATGCTTTACAAGAATGTGTATGTACCAGTACCCCATAGCTTTGAAATTGAAGAACTATAATAAAAAATAAATAAAAAGTAACCTGATGCTTCCTGAGAATGCTGTGCAATTCTGAATATCATAGATAGGAATGTGTCAAGCCATCCAAACGTGCTATATATTCTCCCTCTCCCTCAGACTAATTTTGAAGCCTTTATAGCTAAAAGTGAGAGTGCATTTAAGCAGGCTCCTTTCCTTGTCCAATCTGATGCTCCAGTATAGCGTGAAACCAGGCTTTAGACAGTAAAGTTGAGAGTCAGAAGATCTGCTTCTGTAATAAGCTGCATGTTTGATACTCCAGCTTGGTAGTTTTGATTTCACCCTTCCCTCCCCTTCTCCCAGCCTTTCAGACAATTAAAATAATCCAGTGTATCATATCAGAGATGACAATTTTGCCTGATGTTGAGGTCACAATACTTTCTCTTTTAAGATTCCCTTTTCAAATACATAACCGTATTAAAATAAACTTTCTAGGGTGAAATGTTACATGACAGGTATCTGACTTGTACTGATTATTCACCTAAATGCTACCAGCTAATCCTGAAAACAAGGTGAAGTCCCTATTTTAAAGGTGTGTGGTGGGTTGACCCTGGCTGGATGCCAGGTGCCCACCAAAGCTGCTCTATCAATCCCCTTCTCAGCTGGACAGGAGAAAGAAAATACAATGAAAGGCTTATGGGTCGAGAAAGGACAGGGAGAGATTGCTCACCCATTACTGTCATGGGCAAAAGTGACTCGATTTGGGGGAAAATGAATTTAATTTATTACCAATCAAATGAGAGTAGGATAATGATAAAATAAAAACTACATCTTAAAACACCTTATCTCCATTTCTCCCTTCTTCCTGGGCTTAACTTTACTCCTGATTTTTTCTACTTCCTCCCTGCCAGTGGCGCAGGGAATGGGGGTTGTGCTCAGTTCATCACACGTTGTCTCTGTCACTCCTTCCTCCTCAGGGGGAGGGCTCCTCACACTCTTCCCCTGCTCCAGTGTGAGATCCCTCCCACAGGAGACAATTCACCATCAACTTCTCTAAGGTGGGTCCTTCCCACAGGCTGCAGTTCTTCATGAACTGCCCCAGTGTGGGTCCCTTCCCCGGGGTGCAGTCCCTCAGGAACAGACTGCTCCAGCCTGGGTCCCCCACGGGGTCACAAGTCCTGCCAGCAAACCTGCTCCAGCGTGGGCTCCTCTCTCCATGGGGCCACAGGTCCTGCCAGGAGCCTGCTCCAGCACGGGCTTCCCACGGGGTCACAGCCTCCTTCGGGCACATCCCCCAGCTCCGGGCTGGGCTCCTCCCCGGGCTGCAGGTGGAGATCTGCTCCACCATGGACCTCCATGGGTGCAGGGCACAGCTGCCTCACCATGGGCTGCACCACGGGCTGTGGGGGACTCTCTGCTCCTGGAGCACCTCCTCCCCCTCCTTCTGCACTGACCTTGGTGTCTGCAGAGTTGTTGCTCTCACATATTCTCACTTCTATCTCCGGCTGCTGTTCCACAGTGTTTTCCCCCCTTCTTAAATATGTTATCCCAGAGGTGCTACCACCATCACTGATGGGCTCGGCCTTGGCCAGTGGCGGGTCCATCTTGTAGCCAGCTGGCACTGGCTCTATCGGACACAGGGGAAGCTTCTAGCAGCTTCTCACAGAAGCCACCCCTGTAGCCCCCCCACTACCAAAACCTTGCCAGGCAAACCCAATACAAGATGTTTTAATTTGTATCGTTTTTTTTTTTTTTTTTTTTTTTTAATTTGTATCTATCCTTCACATTGTTCAAGGAATAAGGCATCAAGATGGATTATTTGAACCTGTGATCAGGCAAAGTAAATTGTTCTTCCTGTAAAAGATTGTTTCTTTTTCCTTGCTTGCTGAATTTTACCATTCCTTTATTTTGGAGCAGGGAACAGATACTGAGGGGTATGAAGGGTCCCATCTTTGCCATTTCTGTCAGCAAGTGTCACACTTCAGCAAGCAAAGTAAGCCAAAACCTTTGCTCAAACCTTTGCAACAAAACACCTTTACTTCTGTGTTCAGTAGACAGTTACTGAATAAGAGCAGGTAAAACTATTGCAGATTTTACCTGTGTTGTGTCAACTTTTGCCCAGCTCAGTTTGCTTTGGGAAGATTTTTACTCAGAGTCTTATGTCTCAACTACCTATCACAATTATTTTGGAAGATCAGCTGATCTTGCTTTCCTGCGCTCCCTTGATGCTGGACCAGACCAGGTAAGGGCAGGGAGGGTGAGGGGTCCTTGCTGCTGGACTGCACCAAGGTGGCAATGGTGGGAAGTTTTGCCCAGGGGATAAATGCAAACATGCTGGGAATATGACAAACTGAGATGGTTTTAGGGACAGTCAAAAAGAAACATGAAAATATTAGAAATTTAGCAATGTTCTTACAGTGAGACACAATGCCACAAGGAGGATGAATGAAATCCTGACTGTGGCATTTTCTGACTAGACTGTGCAATCTTGACATTTTCCGCCATATTTAGTGTAAGAGTCAATGTGTAGTAAAGGCTTTGCCTCACCAGGCTGTGTGCCAGCAAATTATCTAAGATTAGTGCATTGATCCCAAGCTTTATCACAGGCCCAGTCTCCAATAAGGATTTTTCTTTAAATCAGAGCATCTCAGAAAAGATTCAAGTGAACTATGGTGTACTAACTTCCCTGCCTCTTTAATCAAGCCTTTTTTGCCTATGCAGTGATTTTGTTCTCCCTCCCTTCATTGATTTCTTAAACATCTCAGTGTTTAAATAAACTGCAAAACATTAAGTAGCTGTCTATCAGCATTCTAATAGTTAATAGATTGGAAGAAATCTTGAACAGCAATAGTAGCAACAAGAACAACAATCACAAGTCTGCCAATTAATTGAATTGGAAACAAAGTTTTGACTCAATTATTCTGCAGTCCTGGGATCATTCTCTACTACTAAGTCATCAGAAAAAGCTTCATGGGCTAACACCAACTCAGAAACTACAGTAAAGCTGCATTTGTTTTCAGAAGAAACAGTACTTGTTTCCAACAAGTTCCCTGGTTATACTTCTAAAACTGAGACCCAGACCGGTATCTCATTATAATGGACATGATACAGAAATGGAAAAGAAGCAAAAAAACCAACCAGAGGAACATTTTGAATGGCTATCCACTAGTATTATTGGAAGACTGGTTAAAATATTTGTGCCAGGTGTTATAAAACCTGCATTAAAAGGTTTTTACCCTCAGGGGGGTATAATTTTACCGCAAATGCTTAGATTAATGTTTGAATCAAAGTTAAAGAAACAAGTGTGCCAAGCAACAGGAGGTAGGAAAATCACAACAACAAATTCATATGATTATACAAATTATCTGTACAAAGCTCAGAAATCCAGATCATCTGAAATTGAAGAAATAAAGCCACAAGTACACTTTCTGTTTCTAATCCAATGTTTTTAAGATTGGTTTACCAATTTCTTGCAGTTATCACAGAGAAAGTGAATTTTAGGAATAAATTTGAAGGGAAGGATAATAAACCCTAAGGATTATCTCACAGGAGATTATTTCATGACATAACAGGAAAAAAAGTGGAGATATTTGCAAGAATTGTAGACAAAATGACATTCCCACTGACATTGTTGGTAAATTGAAGGGGAAGAGGTTTACAAAAAGCTTATATGTACAATTATGTGAAGGTCTGTAAAAGAGACTTGGAGGTAAAGTAAAATTCAGAATTTTTTGCATGGGTTAATGATATAAGTCAACAATTCAGGGAAGGTAACACTACTATCACACCCACACAATTAACTACCTCATAAAAATTGCAAATATTTGCATAGAAATGGTTTTTGACAAAAAATTATTAGTTGAATAAATTAATGAACTACTGTGAATAGCACATCTTTTCTGCCATCTATTCCTTCCAAATGCAGAAACAAATTTTTGAAAGGTACAGTTCTTCAAAACTGCTTCTGCCAAGTTGTTCACTCACCTACTGGTGAAAAGTGATATCACTAAGAGGTAAACATTCAATGGCAAAGACAAGAATAGCACAATTACCATGACTATAGATGTGCTGATGCACTTAAATGTGATAATGCAATAATGGAGAAAGCTACAGACTTATGCCTCTGAAAACAGTGCAGCTTCTTGGTAGTTTGTACTACATTTTGTTGGGGGTACTTAGTATTGGAAGAGTACCCATTCATTGTGGCTAAATTGGTGTTCAGTACCTCTGCATGCTTTGCTGAGTGATGTATGATTTCAAAAATGATGCATATTGTATTAAAAAAGTTCACATTTTTATTAAGTTGCTTTAACACTAACAGATACTAAGCAAAAAGCGATCAAGCTCTGATGATTCTTGAAAGATTTTAATGTTCCAGATACTGAGAATGACTTATCATAGGGAAAGAAAGGCAAAGTTATTGTAGCACAGCAAGTAAAACCATATAACAACAAGGAAAGAGCAAAAGTTGATGCTCTGGGGGAATGCAGCAGTCATAATAATAAAAATCTCTCACAAGTTAAGATTCATTATTTCAAAGAGGACCTTATGTTTCACAGTGTATCCAGGTAGATGAACCTTAAAAAGCTCTGTTGCCATGAAAAGGACACTTGAACAAGAGGATATTTTCTTTTCATTTCTGCAGTAATTAATGCAGTCTGAATAAATTAACTCGAAACTAAATTAGTAGGAAGGTTAACTGCATTAATTAAAGAGCAGGAAGGGAAGCTTTTGTCAACAGCGGTTCTATATTAAAAGATTATATTTCTTCATCTTGAAAGAAACAGTCTTCTAAAACTGTCTGGACCTGGCAGTAAAGATGACAACCCCGTTGCCTGGACATTATCTCCTATGTTGAAAAACAGGGATGGAATTCCTTCTGAAGTTTTAATCCTAACATCCAGCTGTTCCTCAGCTTCAGTGATCTCAGTGACAGAAATCTACTGGGAAAAAAAAGGAAGCTGCTTTAAATCTGGGCCAGTAGCAGACTTCTGAGGGCTAGCACATTCAAGCATAACTGAATCCCACTTAAATAACCCATTTAGGAAGCCAAATGCAATCTACATTGGATCTAGGACATCATAAGAAAGGTTCTTGATATAACGTGTTATAAATGGATGATTCCTTCAAATACCTCCATGTTAAAGTCCAGAGATCTCTATGGCTGTCAGAAAAAATGAACTGTTCTGGTAATGTGCTGACTTCCAACTTCCGAAAGAAGAGACACTCAGTGGTAACATTAACATACATTTTGCAAGTTTCTGCCTGTTATCACAATTTCATTTTTGTTAGATTTAACACCAAAAGATCTTCTTAATTATCTTATACATACACACAATAGGAAAGCTAGGTGACAGTGACCTTATTGGCTGTTAGAAGAGGCAGACATATTAATGTACCATCTGTATAACAAAGGGAGGTGAGAACTTTTTCCCTAGCAGCTCTACATAAATACTGAACAGGACAAAAGGGAGACCAAAACTGCATGGTATTCCATAGGGTACGGATCTGGTAGAGTTAATTTTTAGTGTTGACCACAGTCTTGTGATTGCAGTCACCAAGGAGGGTTTCAAAAAATTTCAATCTACTGACTTGGGTCCCTGCATTTTTTTTTACAGCAGCAGCACAGAGCTTGGTCACAAATCATGGTATGCAGAGGCTAAAGCATGTGCACATAGAATGTGCCTGGGAAAGCTAAGAGATCAATCAAGTAGCACTACAAATGCTGTTGCTTCATAACACAACTCAAAGCCTGTGTAGCCAAAAGTTTCTAAATACTTAAGACCATGTATTTTTAAGAAACTTTTTTGGCTAAGTACATCTGAATAACCAAATGCATTTTACAAGGGTAACATTAATCCGTCTTGGCTGGAGGTAATTAAGTTTATTTTACAGCTCCAACTATTTGAAAATAGCTAAAAATTGAATAAAACAGGAAATCTAAAGACATTGAAACGAACATATTTTCTTTTATGCTGAGACAAGAATCTCAACTGTATGTGGGTACGGCACATATGGTAGTGGGGAGACAAGATACATTTAGCAAAGCTGTAACACACATAATTTTAGTAGAATTTATTGGACTAATACAAGGAAAAATGAAACCCATCAACTATGTGGCTTTTTTCCACCTTGATAAGTATGTTTGCAGCTGTTCTACTTGTATCTCTCACTGGAATCCTATCAGTCAAAACAAGAAACATATTCCTGGGAACTGTCTTGATACTGTCATGTACAAGGCCTTCAGTTCATGGCATGGAAGCAAGCTGCTGAGCTATCTGATGCTGCTCTTTGTAGACTGCAGGAGTAGTCAGAGTCTGGAGAGACAGTACAGGAGCTACAGCATTACATTGGGTACATTAAAAATAATCACAAGAGAATAAACACATTTCTTAATCTTTGTCAGAAGGCCCTCTGTTAATACAATGCTGTTGAATTCAGAGTGACTATCCTAGCAGAAAATTGTGGCCAGCACTCAGGGGTGGCACCAAGGAAAGAAGGGATATATTTCATCTTGTTGGTCATTGCTAATAGGTTATGCAGGAATAAGTTGCATGATAGACCTAAGTGTAGCCACTTAATGGCTCAGATAGACACCCTAGAGACAGATGTACAAAGAAAGCTACTGCACTTTGAATTAAAATAGAGTTGATGATAATGTATACACTTGAGAGAAAAAGAAAACTGTGAAATGCTTTGGGGATTTCCTGTTTGCTAAAGGCATTCTTAAAATATATTTAGATTCAAAATCAGCCTGCAGAAGGGTCAAGATAGGACATTCAGAAATAAGACCTGACATGTTGACAGGTGAACAAGACACAACCATTAATCTCTGCATTAGTCATATCCATTCTTCATGAATGTTACTCCAGATATCTACTGGTGTCAGCACGAGATGAACTAAGCTACCATGTTGAGAGAAAGAGGAAGAGAAACAGTGTCGTGATTTGGACCCAGAGGGCAACTGAGCACCACACCCTTCACTACTCCTTTCCCCCCAGTGCTGGGAAGGAGAAAATGAATCAAAAGACTCAGGAATTGAGATAAGGACAGGGAGGGGTCAATCACCCATTAACGGTCACAGGCAAAACTCAGGCTTGTTAAGGGAAGAAAAAGGACATTAATTCAAAACATTAACGGTAATGACACTTAACAGACAGAATGGGACAGTGAGAAGCAGTACCATATCTTAAAAACAACACCCCCACCCCCCCCACACCCTTTCTTCCTGGGCTCAGTTTTTTTCCTGATATTTCTACCTCCTCCCCCAGTGGCGGAGGGACAGGGGATGCAGGGTGCAGTCAGTCCACTGCTTCTTCCTCCAAGGTGGGGGTGAAGCACTCTTCTGCATTCTTCCTCCTGCTCCACATGGTTCCCCTGACAGGAGACAGTCCTCCACAGACTCTCTGTCATGAGTCCTCCCCACGGGATGCATTCTTCTCGAGAGATGCTCCAGTGTGGGTCACCCCCACGTGTTGCAGTCCTCCCAGTGCTGAACTACAACAGTGGGGGCTGCTTCTTCTCACAGAGTCCGAGGGGTTCTTCATAGGCTGCAGGAGAACCTCCGGTGACCTCCATGGGTGGCAGGGGGGTGGTCCTGCCCTCTCACCATGGCATACAGGGGATACAGAGGGGGTCTCTGCTCCAGTGCACCTGTTCCCCATCCTCCTCCTTCCTTCCACTGACCTTGGTGTTCACATAGGTGTCCTTCTCATAACGCCTCCTCAAAGTCCCCCGCTTCCTTTCAGGTTCCTCTTCATAAATACGTTATCACAGAGGCACAGCCACCATCTCTAATTGGCTTGTCCTTGGCCAGAGGTGGGTCTGACTTGGAGCTGGGGGAGCTTCAAGAAGCCTCTCACAGGGGCCACGGCTGTAGCCCCTTCCCCTGCTACCAAAAACCCTGCCACTCAAACCCAGCACAAAGAGACAGAATGTGGAAGACACGAAATAGTTGAAATTTTGTAGTCAGATTTTTTCAGCTGGGTCAGAGTCATAATCAAGTTGTTAATTTAGGCTTTGCCCATTGCAGATCTCCTGGTGTCAAAGCAGTGCTGTAGGTACCTTTCAAGTGAAGCAGTCAGAAAGATGCTAAGTCTTGTATGCTTCACAGCCAAACTGCTCTTTTTACACTTGAAACCCATTCTTCTGATCATTTACTGTCACCCATTTGCTTGAAACCTGTACCCACATTTACTAGGGTGACACTAGCAACTTTCTAAGAGTTTTCCAAACTCTGGCAATGGCGACTGTGGCCTCATGACTTTTGTGATTTGGTATTTATACATTTCTTTGGAAGTAGAAGGGATTTCCTGAAAATCTGTACTTCATTCAGTTAGTGTCAGACCTGATGAAGGCACTTTTTGTACAAGGCAGAGCCTCTGCTGCTTGAATTAGTGTATATTTGGTAAATATTTCCTTTAATTATTATCAAAAGACAATACTTTCATAATATCCCAGGCACACTTATCTTCCAGGTTAATCACAAAAAAAAAAAAAAGGATATTAAAAAGCACAGCTTTCCATATTGGGTATACTCATCTGCTGTACCATGCTAGCCCTAGTTTCAAGGGTAATTGTGTATAGTTTTAAAGATGGGCCCGAAATATTTTTTTTTCTTTCTTTTCCACCGGAAGGCAGTCTGTGTATATGTACTACTGCTGCTTGCTAGAGAAATTGACACACTCGCACTGGGTGTGCTCTGTTCTGCAGTTGTTCCCGATCTGTGTGGAATTTCCAGAGACTGACACCTGGCAGGACACACTTGGGTCCTGATAGCAATGAGCTGGTGCAAAGCCACAAACACCGTAACTGCTGCATTGGCCAGTTTCTGTTGCACCTGTTATAAGCCTGTCTACTGACTTACTGTCTCCTGGGAGACCCACAGTAGTTCTTCATAGCACTGCTATACTTCCCTCTACAAGTCAAGTAGTAAACCTAAACTACACTTACATCACATTTGCAGTAGTTTTCTTCCTGATTTAGCTCTACAGACTTCAGCTCAAAGATGGAGATTTAGCTTACAAGATAGCTTTGGTCTCACTCTATTGCTGTACAGTACAACTCTACAAAAATCAGAAGTGTTTTTCTCTTGAAAAATATTTTAAATTTTGTTGAAAAACTGTCTTCCAATAAATTATTTTTTTCCCTTAAGACATTTTCTACAACAGTTGTGTTTCATTAAAAACATAATATTCTATCAAGAAACAGTTTCAATGGATAATTTTCAACCAGTTCTATGTTCATGCATACTAGCATGCACAAAAATGTACATACGCTTAGAAGTTTTTAAAGAACACTGTTTACATCATCTGTAATAATACTCTCTGAGAATAACGTACTTGTCCTTGTCCTAAATAAAATAAATGTTAAAATATCTTTCTGTTGCTAGAGCACTTTCAGATGGCCTAATTAAAAAAATAAAATAAAAAATGAATGTTTGAGTCTTCACAGATACATCTATCCATAATGATGTCTCAGTTTTATTCCTAATTAAAAGCTCATTAATATCAAAGATAATTGTAAGAAACCCAGATGAGACTATATCATTTGGGATCTTAAGACTGAAGACACCCATGCTATCAACTGAAATTCACTTATTCAAAAGCTAAATAAAGTTTTATACTAAAGCAATCATTGATATGTCTCTTGATGAAGGCTGTATGCAATATTTCACTCTTTCAGTTAGTTTTTAGCTCTGAAATGTCACTTAGGCCAAAAACAGTAGCTGGAAAAATTGAAGAAAAGAATGGAACTGAAGGAGGGTAGCATTGCATATTTTCAGTATTACTGGACACAGGAGCATGGAGGGAAATGAAAACAAGGAGGATGCATGAACAGGAAGGATATCATCAGAGTGGTGCACAGATCTTCCTGCATCTGCTCCAGTGGAAGATATCTTGCACATCTGTGTCATTTCTGAGCAGACACTACCATAAATGCAAAATCTCTGTAATGACTGAGAAAAAATAAAAGAAACATTCATTTTACTTGTATCCTAAGGGGAAGATTATGCCCTCTGAATCTGGAGGTGAAAAGATATTCACAAAGTAAAGGATGCTGGCAATTTCCCTCTGTTCTAAATTATGTAACATGACTTTCTCCAAACTCCTTGCCAGTAAGTTATAATTCATTCGATTTGGAAAATTCACTGCAGTCTTGAGCTGTATTACTCATCATAATGACAAACATTGCTAGAATGATCTAGAATTCAAGAATGATCATAAGAACAGTGTTTATTTCTATGTGTATGTATAAGGACGGTATCAGTTATTTGCCAATTGAAATTTTATTTTCAGGCAGTTCCCCAACTGGGCTAATTACTATGATAATTATTTCAGTAATAGAATCATAGAATATCTCAATCTGGAAAGGACCCATAAGGAACAACAAGTTCAACTCCCAGCTCCTCACAGGACTACCTAAAACTAAACCATATGACTAAGAGCGTCGTCCAGACACTCCTTGAACTGACAGGCTTATTGCTGTGACCACTTCCCTGGGGAGCCTGTTCCAGTGACTGACCACCCTCTCGGTGAAAAATCTTTTCCTAACATCCAATCTGAACTTCCCCTGATGCAGCTTCATTCCATTTCCTTGTGTCCTATCACTGGTCACCAGAGAAAGGAGACCATCAGGTCCCCCTCCGCTGCCCCCCTTGAGGAAGTTGTAGATTGTGATGAGGTCACCCCTCAGCCTTCTCTTCTGCAAGCTGAACAAACCAAGTGACCTGAGTTACTTTTTGTAAATCTTGCCCTCGAGACCTTTCACCATCTTGGGTGCCCTTCTCTGGACACACTCTAATAGTCTAACATCCTTCTTATAGTGAAGAACCTAAAACTGCACACAGGACTTGAGGTGGGGCCTCACCAGTGCAGTGTGGAGTGGGAAAGTCACCTCCCTTGACTGGCTAACTGTGCTGTGCTTGATGCACCCCAGGACATGCTTGGCCCTTTTGGCTACCAGGGCTCACTGATGACTCATATTCCACGTGTCATCAACCCAAACCCCAAGACGTCTTTCTGCAGGGCTGCTCCTCAGCCTCTCATCCCCCATTTTATATGTATAACCAGGATTACCCAGTCCCAGGTGGAGAATCCACTTGCTCTTGTTAAATTTCATACGGTTGGTGTTTGCCCAGCTCTCTCATCTATCCACATCTCTCTGTAAGGCTTCTCTACCTTCAAGGGAGTGCACAGTTCCTCCTAATTTCATATCATCAGCAAACTTCATGCACATTTGATTCCTGCATCCAGATCATTTACGAAGACATTAAAGAGAATTGGCCCTAAAACTGAGCCCTGGGGAACCCCACTGGTGACTGGCTGCCAGCCTGATGTAACCCCATTTACTAAAACTCTTTGAGCCCAACCTGTCAACTAATGTATTATGGACTAGTCTAGCTGTGTGCTGGACATTTTGTCCAGAAGGATACTGCGTGAGACAGTATCAAAAGCTTTGCTAAAATCCAAACCCCCCACATCTTCTGGCTTGTTTATTCGAGGGCACTGAGACCTAGCTCAGTAAATCTAGCATGGGAATTAAAAATAAACCCCCTTTTTTTCCCCCTGGAATTTTATTTAATTTATTTTGAGAAATAACTAACTCGGAAATGAGTCACAGGCCACAGACACACATGTAGTAAACAACTGCCTCTTTCAACTGGGAGGTCTAGATAGCAAAAATACATTTAGGTTTCTAAAGGTGTCTTTGGGTAGCTCTAGATACTTTGTGAACCTTGTCTTAGCTCATTAAAATTAATCACAATGAGGTTGAAAAAGATAGTCAGATAAGATTTTATCCTTGACACACACACTAAGATGGAGATTTCCACTGCTCAAACAGACTGAATTCCATTGGTCAGTAGTGTATGAGAAACTTTGCTGCACATTGTCATAAATCTCACTGGAATTACCGGTAGTTAACTTTCCATATAGTAAGAAATTGCTAGATGTGCAACTATTCATGGCTCAGGAGCTGGTAAGTGGGATGGCTAACAGACAAATACAATAAAACCTGTAAAAACAACAGTTTTCTCTCATACAGATCTGTGAACTGGTTATCTGTGCCTGTATTTTTTTGCATATACCATATTAGTACTCATGGCCTCTAACTGTTCACATGTACTATGTAAGGAGAAGCCTTAGGCCTCAGAAGAATATTTTGACTGTGCTCAAACTCAGAGTCCTCAAAAACTCTATAGATTCATGACTTGTTGCTGGTGTTCAGGGCCTCACACAACAAGATCTTTGAAGATACTGTACTCAGTCTGTTTCTCACAGTTGCATCTCAGCCAAATTCAGCTTTCATGTTTAAGAATGCAGAAGAATGATACTCAAAAAGGAACAACTGGACTGTGCTTCCTCCAGTACATCCATTTTTTTGTTGGGAGGCCAGATTTTAATTCAACATCTTTTATACAATTCACAGCCAGCAAATCCTCTGTAAAGCAATAATCCTTGTTCTTGTGTATGACAGAAATACAAAACCAGCTCCCTTTCTTCTACATGATATTTTTTTTTCATAGCTTTCTATGCTTTTCCATTTCATTTCCTGATTCCGCATCCAACTGTATCAAAAACATTGCAATAATGTGGCTCAGAGATTTCACTAGCATTTAAAATGAAAGCCGGGGAGGAAAAAAATGTAGCAATGACCACCCCCCTGCTTGTTGCCGAAACAGCTGGTATGGGAATAAGAAGAGTTGAAAATAAACAACTGGTGCACTCTCAAGACAGGCTTTCTCTCTCTCTCTCTGATTATTCTGCTCTGGGAAAGGAAAGACCAAGTGCTGTGCAAAATTCAAAGGATTCACACTTTCTTAGGTGTTTTTTGAAAGGGGAAGGAGCAATGAGTATTTTTTTCCTTACTGCATATAGTTATAGATGCACAGATCTGAGTTATAAATTTAAAGGAAATCAATACCACACCCTGGCAGATGATACGAAACTGTGAAAGGTGCTCAGTGTTTCCACAATATTATCTTTGCTGGCTAAGTAAAAATAAAAATTATTTATTGTTTTCCTCCTTTCCTAAGGTACTTGCTTATAAGTAGTTATATACCAGAACTGAATGAGTACAAGAATAATATAGCAATCACCCAAAATTCCATTTTCAGTGTCTTTCAAAACAGACAGAATGCAAAGTCGAGTGGCTGCAGTTAGTAAAGTAGCACTTCATTAGTGAATATTAAAAGGATAACCAATTCAGTCACACCACAGTAAAGTCTAGATATTCCTCTTCCTGTTTACAACTGCCTGAGCTCAGGTCAATGGTTTTGGAAAGCATCTGATGTAAAAACTAGAAGAATACTCATAGGTTATTGTTTTTGCTGTGTATTTAATCTATCCAGGATATAAATAAGCACTGTATCAATCTATCCAAGTCTCTCAGCAAGCAGTGAAATTAGACATTACATTCAGACCCTTCTTTTTTGTAACTTTATGCCTTACATCCTGTGACAGAACTGCATACTTCAGCTTAAGACTGTGGACAGAGAGGGTTTGCTGAAAGGACATCCCCCACTCCTATGCACACCCATGATCAGACCTGCTATTTCATGGAAAGAACCTATTTTTCCTCTTACGATTTTAATATCTGACTTAACATCCATCATAACATTATGGTTTTACTATAATTTCTTTGAATGCTGAACCCAGATTTACAACACTGTCAAATCAAGCTTCCAGGGGTAACATCAGTAAATGTCTGTTACTAAACCACAATCTGCCAGGATGTGAGGACCTATCTCTACTATCTTGTGTTACTTGAAAAAGTGACTGGCCAAAGAGCTGGTCAAAGCCTGATGCCTCAAAAAATGTTTCAAAAGAGCGGTGGGAACTGTCCTCTTCCCTTGTGCAAACACGCGCTCTTTTGTGCCTTCTCTTTCTTGGAGAGTGCTCAGAGTGCAAGAGTTTGGGCAGAAATGCACGAAGGTGTGGATCACTTCAGCACCGCAATGGGTGAACTTGTAGCTTGCACTGACAACCTTTGAGACCTCTGTGCCTCTTGCAGGTGGACACCCAAAATCTGGGTGTGGTTCTCATGCAGTTGTGGATATGAGGCACCCTTCTGGTGTGCTCAAGTCTGCATGGGCATGTTGTTGGATGGCAATTCTGCTGCTGAAGGCAGACATGGCTTGCTGAAGTGACGTTGCAATTTTTGAAGACAGTTGAGTGTTTGCTCTCACAGACTAGCTTCACTTCCAGCTAAATCTTCTCCTAGGTAAGAGGATGAAAAGGACCTTGTTCCCACTGTAGTTGAAGCAGCTTGCCAATGGTATCACTGGAAGCAGAAATGCTGTGAACCAAATTCCAATCTATTTACTCAAGCAAGTAATTTTGACAATGGCTGTGCACTTGTTTACAAAGTGTATGGTCCAACACATACTAAATAATAGTAAGGTTTTACTCACTGTCAGACTTTCCCTAAACTTATAAGCTTTTCTGCAGCTTTGAAGCATCTGATAAACTTGCCTGCAGTTGGATGGGACTTCCTCAGGTAATTAAGGAAGATACAGAAATACCCTCTTTTTAATATTACCAGCAGTGGGTATCTTATATCAGCACACTGGATTTTCCTTCCTTCTTTATTGTATAAACTGAGTTAAAATAAAAAGCCCTTTCACTTCCACACAGGTTCTTGTACCCTCAAAGGCAGCAATATTACATAATACTTAAAAGCAGATGAACTACTGAATGCGGGAGGATGACTCATATACATGAAGTCAGTCAGGTTAAGGATAACTGTTTGCTCAATAGATGATGTTTCTTCTTCAATTTCTGTCTCTCTAACCTTCCTATAATCGTCTGGAGTTTTTATTTTCCCCTCCATGATGGAAAATCTTTATTTTTTAATAGGGTCATTTAAACCTAATCTTTTCTGCTAGAAAAAAAATCAGAAAATGTTATGCCACCCCATTTTCAATCAGTCAGTATAATACAAAGCATACACTTAGGAGGCAGAAACAGTGAAAAAATAGTGCACTTCTCTAAGTGCATAGATGCACTTAGTATAATGATTATGCCAATTCTGATAACCTTTGAGCTTCCAGGTTTTAAGCCAAGCTTCTGGATCCCATTTAGAGAAACAAAGCCCACTTTTACAGATGTAATTTCAAAACGTTGCATTTGAGGAACTGTGAGCTCTAAAATACAGAAGCAAAGACACACACACACAATTTTAAAAAGAAAAAAAGGGAAACAAACCAATAATATTTTAATAAAATTTTAGGATTACTTCATGCTAAATTTATGATTTGCAGGGAGGGTCTGATTACTGAGCTCTGAATGTGTGCTATTGCTTATGCACTGGCAGTGTGGGACAAGTTGGTAACCAGTAATGGTATATGCGGTGCAGAGTAAAAGGCAGAGAATTACTGTGCTATCTGTGCTTGTATAAAATAAAAGCTTCTTCTGTAGAAAATTGATAGATAAGAATGGCATAGGCTAAATCTCAGCACTGTGATTCAGAACTCTCCTGCCCAGGCTTCATTTTCAGTGTTTGGGAGCCCTGACAATCACTTGGGTAAGGAAAACTGCACACTTCAATTATCTTCCAACGTCTGACAGAGAAGAACACAGAGTTAATAATGGGCATTATATCTATTTTTTGAATCAGTGATTCAGAATGCCTTATTCTGCATTCTGCTTGCAGGTCTTGATGAACTGAATGTTCCCAAAAAGACTTAAGAAGACTATTTTATAAAACCAATAATTGGTAGGCAGTTAGCCACTCTGTGGGTTGTTTAATTTAAAATAAAATTAAATAAAAATAAATACAATATTTTATTGGGAGAGGGTAAATTAACTCCAAAGTTCAGGTTACACAGTCTATATAGTATTAAAAAATACAATAATGTCTGTATGTCAGCTATGAAGCTTTTGGCTAGTGTGGCTCAGCATGTAGCCAGCTATTGTGCTCCAGCTGTGCTTTCTTCTGGATTTCTGGGAAATTTATGTGAATTATGACATGTTCTGTAATAACTTCTGGATCAAAGCCATGAACCTGGATTTTGACCAGTGATGCTGAAGGCTTTTCTTGAATTTGGGGAACTAAAACTTCACATTTATTTCATCAACAACAGCCACATATTTAAGGAAAAAGGGTTCTCAGCTATTAATATGGGAACAGATTTTCAGTCAGTATTTTTCAGTGGGGTCCCAGGCTAAGATCCTTCACTGTGAAGATAAGTATCTAGTTTTATGGACAGCTAGCTGCTAGAAGTGAGAGAAAATTCACAAGAGCTAGGCATTTGTTTTGCCATTTGAAAGTTCCACAACATTCTTGAAAAATCCTTGATGAAAGAGGGTGTTCAGTATGGCAGCCGCTGCTTTCTATGTTTCTCTCTAGTTCCCAGGCTAAGGATTTGGATATCTAACATCCCATTGATATTATCCAGGCAGGTCTATGCACAGTGACATGGGACTCGAAGTAGGACCAACTACAGGACCATGTCTCTGCTCTCTAGACTAACTCTTAATTTTGGCCTATGGAGAAGGAAAAAGAGCACAATGTTAAATGGCTGATAGCACTAAATACCAGCTACCACAGTTGTGTAGATTGTATTTTTCCTTTTTTGGGGTCCATCAGGTTAATAGTTCCTACTGAGCCTTAACTAAAGCCCAAGCCATTTGAAATGAAGCTGACTCATTTTCATATGGATTATTTTAATGCATATGAGTTTGCAACTTTTAAGTAACCTACAGAGAATTTGGAAACTAAAATAACTCATTTGTTAAACATACTTTCAATTTACATCTAAGGAAGGGCAGATGGGCAGATTAAATATTTACAGTTAGAGACCATCATGCTTAAGTGACTCTGAAGTCTAGTCTTTCACCCAAAAGCAACATAGATCTGTAATAATCTACATGTATAGGTACATTATCAAAGGAAGTTGAGTTTTGTGGCTGAAAAGGTGACAGCTTGACAGCTGAACTTTTGCAAAAGACCACTTGTAGGCTTTCATTATACATTACGTCTGAAATGCAACACATAACCTTACAAAACGTACAAGATTCTGGGGCCCTTTTTATTTCAAAGATGTCGTATGTAAAACCAGCCAGAGCAGGAAGGTCACTTTAATCCTTAATGAAATGAGGATTTTTAGATGACTACTGTGACATCTGACACAGAACCATGAGAACACCATGTACAAACAAGTACTGGCAACAGTGTGGTTGTTTCTTCTGTGAAATTTTGACTCAGATTCTTGTGAATTAAAATTTAGCATTGATGAAGAAAATGCATTATACCTATCTACAAAGCTGTGAGCAGAGTTTGTTCTTCCATACCAGTATTTCCATTTTCTTTTTAACACAAACACATTTTAAACAAGAGTCACTTGGCTGCCAGTTCTGTTCACAGTTAGGAAATTTAATGCCTGAAAAGCTGAACCGCAAGTCAATTAAGACAGTTGGTCAATATCTCAGTTGCTGTTTTAGTGAAGGAAATTATGTTGATAAATTTTCATTGGTTCTGTTGATTGCTATTTATATGTTGTCAATAAAGAGGGTGGTTCTTTCTTTTTAAACACTGCTCTAACTTTGCTTAAACTGATTTTTACTGATACTTGACACACATTGATATGTTTTCCTTGAAGAAATGCTCAGTCTAGCTAATTTATCTTATTTTCTGCATGGCAACTGCACCCAAACACCGACATGTAACCACTGACTGTAAAGATCTTAAGGACAAGAATTTGTAAGATGAAGTTAGCATCAGGCAGATGTTTAGAGTGCAACTTGGACTTTGATCAACATTTTACTGAATTCTGCACTATCAACTGCACAGAAGAGGATTTTAGGTAGTTGCAAAGAGGGCTGCTATCTCTGTATCACTCAAATAAGAGCACTGTTGGGACTCAGTGACCAGCCCTTGTCACTGAAGGGAAAAGAAACAGCCCAAACCTTCTGGCTTATGCATAAATATAAAGAGGAGACAATAAGGTGCAAATGCTGTTTATTCCCCTCTGCCTCCTCTGGGACTGAAAGAACATGTTCTGGTTGAGAATTTCTCCCTCTTTTCTAATACATCCTGCCATATGGAGGAAAGAAAAGAGAATGAATCACTGACTTCACAGGGGGTAGGAGGAAGGGGAAAAGGCACAGAGGAAATAGGAATGGCAATCTGAATGCAGACCCGAAATTCCCCCAAACAGTTCCAAACAGCAATTTGGCTAATGTCTGTAATTTAGAATGGTTGTGCATCCTTAAAAAAGCACAGGGGAGGTGGGTGGAGAGTAGATTAACCGTATCAGTCTCTGATCCACTTCCCACTGCCTGGCTAGCATGCATGTCCTCTGCATCCCTTTGCACAATCTGGCAGTGCTGGTGGGAGGACCTTCTGGTTGAGAGCTTCTGCCGTATGGAGCAGCTTTCCCAAATCTGTCTGCTTCACTGAGTCACCATTTCAAGAGAGAGCTCAGTGCTCTTCCTCCCTTTTAATGACTCTCCCTGTATTACTAACTTTTTAACAATGCAAATGTTTTATTTAGCTATGGAATTCAACCACAATACCATCTGACCAAACGAGCCTAGACAGCAGAGTTGTGCACAGTTACATTTCAGGAATGCTCAAACTCTGTCTGACTGAGCGGCTTTTAGCACTCACAACACTGTAAAAAGGCCTGATGATGACATTTAAGGAACAAACCTGAGATGGCATGACAGAATGTACACAACAGCATCTGATTGGTCAATATTGCCTGTATCATCTCTCAAAAGGATGACCCAAAAGGAGCCTTGAATCTTTCCTAATGTCTTGAGAAATAAAAATTACCTTTATTCTGGCCTTTCCTTCCTAGAAAAATCCTCTACAAATTAAAAATATTGGGACTAATATAAACATGAAATGTGTTGTTTCTGAATAAATAATGAGCCTTTGCAAATCCTCTAACACAAATAATTGAAGCTTATGTAATTGCTCTAGAAACTGAAAAAAAAAAAACCCCAACCTTCTGTAAGATTTACATTTTGAATTCATAGAGTCTCAAAACTGGGTAAGCAGGTTAAGGCTGAGGTTGCTGTTTCAGTAATGCACAGACGTAAGCAGCAAGGAGCAAAAAATGATCAAGATATAGTTTGAACAAGACTTCTATTGCTAAGGAGCACCTTACAAGTTAGGTGTTTATCTGAATTTACTTGAAGACTTGTAGGTATGTTCTTCTTTGCAGAAAAGCAAATCTTTGCCATTTTAGTTCACAAAAGTTTTAGACAGTGTCCTGCCATGCCATCTGATGTCAACTGGTTGTTCAGGCAGAGCATTTGCCATGTGTTCAGGAACTGTTTTTAGACTGGCATAAGTATGTACTGCACTTGTCAGTCTGAGGTATGATCAATAAAATCGACTAAGCATGTGTAACACAGACCCAAAAAGCCAATCTTGGATGCTACCACCTTGATTTGCCAAGGTGATATACTGCTTTTTGTACTTATGTGTGATTCGTAGCTTTTTCAGTAGAAGTGATAACTTTGCTCCCTTGTCTCAAATTTTAAATTACACTTGCACAATATGAAGTATGAAGTGTCTATGTCAGTGAGGTCCTGGAAGTACAAGGACTTTAATAGAGACAATTAAGATAGCAGTAGAGGTCAGTACTTCACAGTTCCATTTCATTGGCCTTTTCAACACTCCACTCCCCTGCTGTGTAATATTGGTATATAATCTATAAACTTTTCCTTCTATCATATTCCACTTGAAACATACTGTCAATATATCAACAGGAATATCTGTTCCCTGCCATAAATTCCAGAAGCAATGCAAAAAAATCTCAAATATATTTGAGTAACTCTGTTACATGACAAATTATCTGGAAATATACACCTATATCTACATGAAATTATATGTACCATTTGAGGAAATGCTGAATACATCATTCTCAGCTCTGATTTAGACCCTGTTTCTCAAAACAGCCGCTATACTACTTGAAATATCTTTATCATTAACTTTGCAAGACACTGATGAATAAGTATTTCCATACATGTGTTCAGCCTGGTTCTTATGTGACTTCAAAGTCTCTTTACACCACTGGTGAGACTGAAAAGATCTAAAGTAAATAGAAAAAAATGAATATAAAGCAGGCAAGTAAATGAGTCCTTCAGGTTGGAGAAGAATAAAGAAATCTCACAAAGAACCATGATTTTGGATTTTGTTTTCTCCAGTTCAAGGTTAGCAAATTAAATTTTTAATATAAAGAAGCCATTCATTATTTGACAATGATATCTAGAACAACTTTTGATCATCATAAAGTGCAGTAAAACCAGAATTGAGCCACATTAGCAATGATAACTTAGGCAAAAGGTAGGTAATACTTGTGTAAGAACTAGGAATACTGCCAAGAAGAATTGAATACATTCCTTTTTCTACAAGTTTTTATTATCAATAAATATATAAAGCCTTAAAGCAAAATTCAGACATGAATATCAAGAATTTTATGAACTATGTATTAATATATAGTAGTGGTGCAGTAGCACACTGAACCTTCTTCATATTTGGAATAAAAACTAAGGAGCAAACTGCTGCTAACAGAGTATGTAATGAAAGAAGCATATTCACTGCAATTCAAAAAATGCAGTTTTAAAATGGTTCTGGATGAACATGGCAGAACAAGAAATGAGAGTACAAAACTTTTAACAATCTCTTTTCCAAGTGCTAACTCTCAGGCCTCCTTTCAGAGCACCCTGTGGGAGAGACAAGGAACAAAGCCATTATTCCAGAGACAGGATAGTGTCTTTGTACAATATTACAGTATTCTTTGGAGCAGTGGTTCTTAAACTCTAGTCATTGGTTAACTGATGATATATGGAGGCCTTCATCATCCTACACACATTAAAACTGAGCTGAGAATACCACCATGAAAGGCAGCAAAGGCTGAGGTTTAATCAGAAGATCATTAATGTCAATGGCAAATTTTCAACCTACTTGGGGAAGTTTTGGATCACAGCTGGGAGAAAAAGTCTCTCACTCTCATGGAACAGTGCACAGATCTTTAAGAAGCTGTATAACAAGATACTGTGATGCTGAAAAAGTGTAAAAGGAAATTGCATGCTTATGAGGAGAAGCGAAAGTCGATGACCTTGAGACCTGTCCAGTGCAGGTCTGTTCAGTGTTCAGCTGTTTGAAAGCAGAGGATACTTATAATTTATTCAATCTAGCATTAATACACATATGCTGAAAGAAGAGGATTCAGAGGGTCTGTGTTATGTCATCTGATGAAGCCAGAGGAGGGAAAAGCACAGCTAACCAGTCTGTTGTCATCTGTGGAAACAGATTCTGTAAAAACGCTTGCCATCAACTATGGTCCATGTCATCTCTAGCTTTTACAATCAAGGAAATTATGGGGGGATAACTTCTGTAGACTATTTCTGTTTCAAGGAAGGTACTTTGTGTGGGAAAAGGATGGACTCAGACTTCTCC
Organism: Strix uralensis; assembly: GCF_047716275.1. Lineage (NCBI taxonomy): Eukaryota > Metazoa > Chordata > Aves > Strigiformes > Strigidae > Strix > Strix uralensis. Next base: position 19,951,056 of record NC_134012.1, on the reverse strand, counting down.
AATAACATGAATGAGTGTGTATCATTGAACGTGACATGGCAGCAAACTCCTAAAACATCAGTACAGAGAATGCTATCTGCTGAGAAAGATCCTACGTGGATGAATTTCAAAGGATCTTGACAGGTCTTAACTAAGACCTGTTCCAACTGTATGGGATCAGTCCCTATTTCTGCTCTTTGATTTAAAAGCCTGTGAGCTGTTTTTTTCTCTTCTATGTAACACCATTCACTTTAAAGTTCTTGACTGAAGGGATCAACTACCTGGCAATTGGATCCCAAATGCTCCACCTCCAGGTTTGGGCCACCTTTGCTTTTTTTTCCTTACTATTTTGATGCCCTTCTGGTAACCCTTGAGAGGCCTTTGCCAAAATGGCTGTGTAATACTGCTCTGTGCTGGTGGCTGCAGTGGCTGCTGTGTCTGAAGGTGGTAAGAGCAGGATGCAGCTCCAGGGCAGCTCAGCACCTCAACTCAGCTAGTCGTGCTTGGTGAACTGTGCTGAACCTCTGACAACTTTGTTTTTTCCTGGTTTCTTCGGGAGGCAGCCAGGACCCTGGCAAACTCCAGCTCGCTCACATTTATCACTGAGACACTTCTGGTGGTGTTACCACCAACAAATGAGACATAATATTGGGCTAGATGGATCCCTGCCTCACCTGGTATGGCTGCTTTTATCTGATGCAATACAAGGTGACCTCGTACACTGGGTCTGTACTGGTTTAAATTTCACCTGGAAGTTGACCTGTGGCTTTATAGGAAAAGCATTTTACATGTAAAGGTTCCTCAAGTGTCATTTAAGTGTCTCACTTTTATATGCATTATTGACTTAGTAGGAATTATTTAGTCCCAGAAGACAGAAGAATGTGGTCATGCATAATACGTATATGACAAAAAGAAAACAATTATTTGTTGTACATTTAAACTGTACAGAACCACAGGTATAAACAGCATTTCCCTGCTTTCATACTGATAAAATGATAAAGTTGATATGTGAAATTCACAATTTTAAGTGACTTCCTGCTTGTTTGTTTCTGCAAACCCTAATTATAGCAGTCATGCAATAATCAACAATCCTTTTTTTTCCTCCTGAAACTCTGTCACAACATTTAAAGCACACATGCATATTTTCTCCTGTTTCATAGAATTGAGAAAAAAGAACAGAAAGGGTTGTGGTGCAAAATGCTTTGAGATGTAACACTGAAGCAGAGAGGCACTAAGAGCCTTTCCTCAAAAACCTTGTGAGTTTATCAGCCAGTGGCAGGAGCAATCCCAGCTTAATTTACCAAAGCCACTAGGTGTCCCTGCCAACCCACGGCAGCGGCGGCTCTGCGGCGGCTCTCCCAAATCTGGCTGGAAGATGCAAACACACTTCATAAACCTGTCCAAAGAAAATGCAGCACTACCAAATCAGGCAACTGTTCTTCGCAGCATCATCTGCCCAGCTGTGCATCACTTTATGGTACTGCCCATTACTTTTGCCTTGCAGTCTTTCAAGGATGCAGTACCTGCAGGCAAGGTCAGTACTAGTCAACTGCAGTGTTTCCTGTTCATTAAATAAACCAGGTATGTCCTTGTCAAATGTTTTTTGAGACTGTAAGCTTTCTGCAACCCCAGAGTTCTCAATCGAAAGCCAGGAAGTTTTCTGTGGTGACTGTCACACCAGGTACATCAAACTGAATAATGCAGCATTTATTGAAAAGGGCACAGATGCTATTCTTTTAGTACTGACTGACTAAGACAAATATATTAAGGGACCATTTTTTTGCTTCTCCATTTGTTCCATTCTTTTCTTTTAAAACAATTGAGTCAAATATGATTTGACTTAAAAGCTCATTTTTGGGAAGGGACAGATTTTGCACTATATCAGATGCAAGTTTAGGGACCCTTTAAGCAACTGTAAAAGATTGCAGCACGTTACTTTTAAAGAGCACATTTTCACATTCAAATAAATAAGATATTTATTATTTGCATTACTGGGGACAGTGCTCACCCAGTGTGGCACTCTTTTCCCATTCTAAGGGCCTCTCTATGCAACCACAGCCATTGAGTGGTTTATCTTCTGGTAGTGAAAGAAAAATAATGATGTTTACTTTTCGAATATAGTGTTGCCAGTTTCTTATAGGAAATACCTCTTTCTAACTCGCTTTTTATAGAGCTTCACAAAACCAAATATCTTATTCACAGGTTGTATTTGGTCTATTTTTTTCTCTAGGAAAGAACCCTTTTTTTCTCTAGTGAAAAAGAAAAAAACCACCAAAAGCCAACCCCCCCCCCCCCCCAACAGCAAAAACCAGACTCCCTTCCCCCTCAGATCTTTCACACTTTTACTAATGACCAAAATGCCTAGGCACAATGGTGCCCCACTGGAATTACAATTTGACTATATCCTACTTCTGTGAGATGGAATTTCTACAAGCTGGAGTGTTTCACTCTGTGATGCATCACTATCTCTTCCTGAAAAGACAGGGTTTATTTTATAAGAATAATAAATTATGTTACACTCTCATAGAAATAGTTCTGCCAGAAAGATGAAGCTACAGAAACGTACTGCAATATAACACAACAGAACTGTAGATCCCACCAAAAGAAAAAAGAAAAAAAAAAAAAAGCAACATTTGGAAATTTTGCTGAAAGTTTTCTTCTTACTGGGCATTTGAAAATATATGTATGTTATTCACAAAGCAAATTATGTTCTTGAGACCATTTTTTAAAAAAGTGCTTCAATGGAAGGTGTTCCCCCCCACACCCCTTCCTCCCTTCCTTTTATATGGTTATTTGGTTTTAGAGCTTCAGGTCTTTGATACCAGGCCTGAGAAGATATTCGGTTAATTTTTCCTCATGAGTGATGATTCTTACTTATATACTGCACTTCATCCAGTGGAAAAAACTTCCCATTTTCATTAGCAAGGTCTCATTTTTCACATTTAGTTTTCTGTGGAAATTCTGAAGAAATTCAGCATGAATGTTTCAGGATTCAAGACTGATTTCTTCTAAAACATTAGAGACCTTTAAATCTGCCAGGTAGTGCAGTTTAATGCCATGGCTATAAAAGCAAAAAACACAATAGGTTTTTACTCACTACTCTTGGTTTCCGCCTTGGTGCTAATGCAGGCACAATAGTGAAACGCAATGGAGATAGGTGCTTAATAAATGCTGTCACGTTTTCAATACTGACTTTATGCAACAGAGAGTTCTCAGGCAAAATAGGAATACTGAAATATTTAAGAAAATTTTTCACCATTGTCAGAGAAAAGAAAGGAACAGTAGGGAACACATTCTCGCAGGCTCATCTTGACATTGATTTCTTCAAGTTGCCAGAGCAAGGAAGCAGAGGGAATGCATTACCCATGCAGAGGGATTATCTTCTTTCTCTGATGTAGAGAGATGCTATTGATCAACCCTGACCAAAGCAAACTTATGGCTGTCACCACAACTTTACAAATCTTAACTGTTACCCAAAGACTACTACCATTCCTCCATCAATAGACCTAAAAAGCCCACATGCTACAAATCTTCCTTCATTCTTGCAAAGATTTTCTTGTCATTAATTCCTTGTCCTCTTTGGGAAGGACCAGAAATGAACATTACGCAAAACTGTATTTCCTACTTTGGTTGATAGTGTTTAACTTAGAGCCATGGCCAGTTGGATTGTTCTGGTCCTGATGGATATTTATAACACAGCATGCTGTGGTGACACTGTCCTTTGTTTAAATCACTGCATCCAATGTATTATAGTACAAACAAACAACCTGGCACAAACTCCCCTACCCTGGTCAAAGCTGTCCTCTCAGTTCTTTCTCGACATTCACGCATCATTAACTGCAACACTATCAAATGTAAGTAAAATTCAGGTCAGAATATTTTCTAAGAATATCATAAGACAACAAAGAATAGGATGACATCTCAGCAGCTGGGTCAGCACAAGAGTTAGCACAAAGTCTCACATGCTATCAGTGTACCATGGGGCCTGAAATCAACAAACACACTAAAAAGGAGTCTCTCTGGGAATCAGCTTTAACGCTGCAAAGAAAACTGTTAGCCTCAATGCAGAGGAACTGGTTTACAAACATTAGGCTCAGAAGCATAGTTCCTAGAGCCTTTTTTTCCTTTCTTTTGCTTTTGCTTTGCTGCTCCAGTCAACATGCACATAGTAGACATGATTGACAACCTCTCAGTGGTGCTGTGTTTCAAAGATCAGGCAGATTTCCATGGTCTTCACTGGAGCAGAGCTGTGGGGAGGGAACAAGCATACAGTGAAGGACAGGTCACTGCCTGCAGGAGGCAATCCTCCTGCAAGAATGAAGCTAAGAAGCAACAGGAGAACAAAATAACAAAGAGAAGCAAAAAGAGGGAGGGGGGAATAAAATTAAAGCAAAAACATAATAACACAGGATAGGCTATGACCAAGAAATAGAGGAAATGGGAGAAAAAGAAAGCTAGAGAGAAAAGAATGTCTGTTCTTCTAAAATGTAATAAGATCAGAAGAGAAGGAAAAAGATGAAAGATACTGCATTTTTCTGGGTTCAACACTTAATTTATTACTCTGTTGTATAAACTATTCCTATTCTATGCAACTCAATAATAGTAATCCATGCATAAAATAGGACTTGCTACCTTAGCTAAATTAAAGAAAGGAAGAAAAATATTGCTTAACATCAGAGTGTTTATGGCAAGATCTATAATTCGAACAGAAGGAAAAATATGTTGATCCTTAACAGCAAATCTTTGCAGGTTGTGAAAAAAGATGGAGTCTCATAGCAAGGCCACTAACGTGTGTAGAAAGGTTTTAAGGCTTAGACTGGAATTCAGGAAATACAGGCATGTACCTGGCCTCTGTCACTGATGCTCCACTTGGGTCAGAGTCATTCTCAGTTTTTGCTCTTGGGTCATTCTCAGTTCTTCAACATTGCCTTCCTCTCACCTATTTCCTCATTTTGTAATTGATCTGTAAGCCCTTTGGGAACTGACAGCCTCTTGCCATGAGAGCATGAACTGCTGAGAGCCTTTTAGCTCTCAGCTAAGTGTTAGCTGCTGCCTCTTCACAATCTCGTAACTCACATAAAAATTACTCTTGACTTTCTCTCTGCTCAGCACATTGTGCCATACACCTGGTGATGGACTGTAAACTGGTACTGCAGTTCAGTGTGTGTAGAGTACCGTCTGCACTGGTATCACCAACTGCACATATGCAAATGGTATTGTGTTGCCAGCCTATGTGCTGCAGGCTGACCAGCTCCATCCAGGGTGTCCTCCCTGAATGGTGCTGGGGGTCCTGGCTCTGCCCCTCCCTCATGTGGTGGGGGCAGACCAGAGCTGCTGCAGCCAGCTGAGAGTCAGGGGAGGGATGCCTGAGTGCAGAGAGGTGCCAGACAAGGAGGAGATGCAGTTCCCTCTTGTGCTGCAAGTTTCTCTATGGCTGAGCAACCATGCATGTGGTCATGACTGCTGATTAGGACTGGCTGACTTTAAGTAGAGGTTAACTAAGGAATGGGGAAAGAAAGATCGCCCTTCCCATCCCCAGCCACTTTAATTTCCAAGAAACCTTCTATTTCCCATACTTAAGCAGCAACAATTTCTTTGGTATTAGTACAGTGAAATGCAAATGTTGTTGCTATTTGCAAAACACAACCTAAATCTCATGATTATTTCTGAACAGGAAGCTTGTGCTTTGTTCACCAAAGCCAGTGCTGCTCTTGCTTTTGCTGCATGCAATGCTATTAAGGCATTTTTATTAACATGAACCACACGTACTCAGATGTTTCTTATCTTTCCGCCTTTGATCCTGTGAAGGGGTGAAAGCTGCACTCAGAAGCATTCTTACAGAAAAATGAGGAATGCAATATTTATTTTTTCTTTCCACTGAAAATATTTCTCATTGTTTCTTCCCATGTTGTCATCAGTATACCAGAGTCAGAATGGGAAGGGTTCAAAGGAGTGAGAAGCAAGCCCATGGATGGGGCTTATCAAACCATATTTCCTCATCATCTACTTTCTATTAAAATCACTATGATTGATACAGTGGACCTAGCTCTTAATATGTTTTTGCTGGGGACCACAAACTTGGTTGCTTCAGAGTCACACCAAGAAGCCTGCTTCTGTTGATAAGCAATTATCACTGGGATGAAAGGGGAGAAGATAAAGTCTTGGTCTGTAAGACAGAAAGACGGTACCGTTCACCTCAGTGTTATCAGTATTTCAGGGTAGTTACTTCTGAGGAGAAAACACATGGGAAGTTAGATTTCTTGAACATATTTATCTAACATAATAAGGAGTCTGAATGCAAATTAAATACATCCACAAAGAAAGGAATCCATTATCACACTTTCATGAGCTTTAATAACAAAATTCCTCTGGACTTTCTGAATGCAGAGACAAGCTCCAGATTTTAAAATGGAGCTGGAACAGCAACACTCTGAGCGAATGGAATGGGAGGCTAATAAAAAGGATGAATAAAGTAAAAAGGATGTGAAAAATAATCCATGTGCATGAAGAAAAGTACTCACACTAAATGAAATATTTTATACAGTTAATACTTAGAAAAGAACAGAAAGCTAGAAAGCTTACAGAATATCTTCCAGAGATTTGGATTATATTGAAACCATGTCAAACAAATCCTCAACTTGGAAAACTGAGCAAATTTTCAAGCTGAAATTTAAATGTATAGTTAATGTAGGAGAAGTTGTTGCACAGATATTAGTGTATATTCACTTTCTTCATATTTAAAATATACTTTCCTGTGTGTTTCTCAATAATTCCTCCACTAAGAGGTCACAGTATCTCTACATATGATATATGACCACACTGTATCTCAAACCTCTGAATGAAAATACCTAAGCCAAATTATAAACACCAGTTTCTGACACCAAATAAATGGGGAAAAAAACCCATACTAAATAAAACCCCAAACAAAAACTATTTTCTTATAGGTAACTTCAGAGATAGGAAAGTTATAGAAAGTTGTTCTGATACAATATCTCTCTCCTTCTCCTGAGTAAAAACATTAAATGTAATCACAATTTAACCACCAACAGTCACCTCTAGCTATCTGGTGTGATAGGTGGATGCAATGCCCTGCTAAAAGGAGTGGTCAAGATACGCAAAATCCACATCTGCTTGTTTGCATTTACAGCTGTGGTACAGACATGTAGGACTTTGCTCTAGCCATCTTCTCCCTTGAGTGAGCCTTTTCAGTAAGAATATTATGCTTAATTCAGAAAACTGATTATACCTTTGATTGCAGTTAATGATTTGGTATAATCTAGCTAAACAGTTCTTCTCAAGATGTACTGCCAGAAAATCTGCAGCTCAGGCAGCAGTTTCTTATAAGCAAGGTCAGCAGAACTGAACCACCATAGGCATGTGTAAGGATGTATGGGCAAGGTAAGCCAGTATCCCAGCATCCAGTCTCACTGTGGTTGTCACATATGATATGCTTAGCTTTAATACTGTGCCATTTAATACAAATCTGTTTCTGTGTCACTTTCATTATTTCAGTTTATTTAGTTTTGTACTGCCAAGAATCACAGAAATAAGTCCAGAGAAGGTGTTATATATGCTATATAAAGGAACACCCAATTTATCAGCTGGGGGCTTTCATCTGTTTAATAATTCTCCAAATGCTTGTCTTGAGCTTTGCAAAATTCGGCATTTTCAGTTTGGTTAAATGTCTTGAGTCTAATTTTAGGTGACCACAAGACCTATCTTTTATGCTAGCAGAATCTTTCCCATGCCATCCTCAGATTAGAGATCATGCAGCTGTTCTGTACAGGTAACTGAGATATTATGAACATGGCTTTTTCTTTGAATCTCTACTGCTGCAATGGACTCCGAAAATGAAAAACAAGGAATGTGCTTTGCTGCAGTGTTTGAAATCCCAGATGTAGAGACCCAGTCACTCTGGGAACCAATGTCATCTTGCTAGCCCTACTAGCATCAACATACAGAGCCGAGACAAGGTGTCAAACCGAGGATCTTCCCAGAAGATGGGAGAAGGAGGTATTAGTCATGGTTCCTTGCTATGCAGATGTCTCTTAGCAGATTCAATGAATAATACTGCTTACTAGAACTTTCTGTTGTAATCTCACTTACACTCAATCAATTTTTACTAGGCCTGACAAGAGCTTACTCTGTTAATACTTCAATGCTTTCTTCCCATCCCTTTTTTTACAGTCTCACATGTCCTTTGGGCTACTCTGCAAGTAAGAGATGCTGCTGGTATTCTGCTCAGAGCCCAGGCTGCAGATGCCAGGCTGCAAATATCTACATACACTGATTATGGATACAAAGGAACATATCCCCAGCTCACATGAAATGATGGAAACCCACTGCACCCTACATATCTATGCTGTTTATGCTAGCTAGGAAATCTGCTCCTTTGTCCTTTACTATCACAATAAAACACATTAAACCACTATGTCTATTTTCTAAAAGCAATAATTTTACCTTGCAGGGATTCAAAAGTCCAAGGAACGTACAGTCCTATTACCATGTTTTAACTTCACACAATAAAGTCTCATTCAATTTAAAGCTGGTATCTTAGTGTCTTTGTAACCAATATATTCATATCAGCAATCAGCTCCATGAATATTTTTTGTGTTTAATAGGTATAATTTCCACTCCAAATCACTAATGGAATCAGTAGGAGGACATAATATATATGCAAAAAAATGAGGTGGTGCCCTTCAGAATCCTGGAGGGATTTCATCAGCACAAAACAGCCTGCTTCTGTACTCTACAAAACCAGGGGTTTTCACCCAATCAGGAATTTCACAGCAAACTGTAATGCAAGTCTGGAAGGCCACACTGGATTTTTGTTTCATGTTTTGTGAGTGCTATTTAAAAAAAACCACACCAACAACCATTTTAGCAAAACTGAAACTTAGATGTCTGGAAATAAAGCTGTTTCTTTGAGAGACATAAAGCAGTTTGGCTAGTACAGACATTTTTCTCCCCAATTTAATGCAAAGTAATTGGGTGAAAACGCTCAGGTCCTACATTTGCTCTAGAGGACTGAATAATTTGAAAGACAATTAGTTCATTAATGCCCTCAGAGTTTACAAGTACTTCATCACAGAGAGAAAGGGGTAGGAATAGTCACTGCAGAGCTTCAGTTCAGTCATAAACTGTAAGCAGAAGTCAGTACTTCGATTTACTCAAAATCCACATTGACTTTAATTGGCTTTGGATTAAGGACTACACTAAGGATCTTCACATCCAGGTTTGTAGACCACATTCTGTCTGTGAGGTATAATTATATACACTTAAAAGGGGAGTGATCTGTGACTGAGAATCCTATCTAGTGATAACTGCAGGTAATGGGCAACCTTTTCTCTTCCCCTAATACTCACAAGGCAAGAACCAACAGTAAACTCTTGCTTTTAATTATCCATGCATTTGTGTTCTGTTTCCTGCCACTCATAAAAACTGCCCGCTAATATCTGGCACTTCCAAAGAACTGCTATGTATGTTATTTGCAAATCTTCAGCAGTCCATTTGAGGAAGAAGACTCTCTATGGATACTTATTTTTCCTGGCTGGCAACATCTCTGTTATGGGAAGGACATTTATCAGTCTGTAAGTGTTCCCTGTGATGCTTGACGCATACAGAAAAAGACAGGATTTTATCATTGTCAATCTTACTAAATGGGCAACACTACAAATTTGTTGTGAAAAAGGACAAAAAAGGAGTAACTGCAATGTGGTGCATACAGTGGATCAGCACATCCAACACAAATAGCTTTCATATCAGCTGCAGCTATATCTTGCTGGCTTTTATCCAGCATCTGGCCGAGAGCTGGTTTGCAAGAGGATCTCACTTCTGGCTTCTCAAAGTGTAGATTTTGTAGCATCTTCAAGAAAACAATATGTGGAAGCAAGCGAGAAAATGTTTTTCCAAATAGTATTGACTCAAACTTTGTACGTTGTTTCGAGGCATCTTTCTTACCACATTACAAAGAGCTCCATGTGATGTCCATCTCTACTATGGCACAGGTAATGGCTGGTTTCCCTTCTTGGTGCTTGATACAATGACTAGGCTCACTTGCCAGCTGGGGCACACACATGGTCTTTGCAAATGTCATTCCTTCCATCGTGAGTTTCCTCATGCTAAGCATGCAGCTGTTAATCAAAATACTTTTCAAGTTTACTCTTTTTTGAGGCCAGCAGGGGTAGCTTTTGAGGCCAGTTAGGTAGGTGTAGTAGTGTAGTATTTTTCAGTTAGATAGGAAGGTTAAAGACAGCTTCTGAGACTCTATCTGCTCTATTTGCTGTAGTATACCAAGTGCCAGTGAACCATGGGCATTTGGGCATTTTCTTTATAATGCAGTAGTAAGGCAAATCTGAAACCATCTTTTGGTGCAACAGAAAAGGAAAGACACTACCTCTGTGAAACTTAAGACAGCATAGACTGGTGAGCATCCACCAACTGCACAGCACACACAGAGAATAAGAAATTAACTGGAGGAAAGGAGAAACTGAGAAATGGGATTAACTGAGGGAACTGATTTTTTTTAAAAAAAAGAGTACTCAGCACTGGTAAAATAAGTGCTCAGAATGCCCCTACCATGATCTTGGGAAAGAAAGAAGCCCCTTGACACCAACATTTATACTTCTAATTATGTCATAACCATCTCAGACATAGGTATTGCGGTTTGAATAAGGCCAACACGAAGCACACTGTTGTGACATCTCAGGCAGCTGTGCCATGTAAGCAGAAAGCTAGTGTATCCCATAATTGCTTTACAAGGCAGGAGATCAGATGAATTAGCAGGTGGAATTCCACAACAGCCTCAGCTCAGTAGCCATTTACAGGCATGTCTGCACCTCAGCAAAGCAATAGGGATTAGCAGGACATTTTCCACTGATATCCCTGTTACTCTTACATACTCTTACTTTTTTTTTTGTGATAGCAGCACAGAAGAAAAACAAGATGTCTGAAGCAATTGCAATTGCATTATCATGTTAAAGCTCATTTCACCACATCTTTCTGAGTATGATCTTTCATTTTCCAAGACATACTAAAGCAATAAAGCTGAATAGGATTCCTGTAAGCTCTCTAGGCCAGTCCATCACTGAAACCTGTGGAGTTATGCCAAAAATGAAGCTAGTGCCTGAATTTAGTCATAAATGAAAGATTTATTCAAGTTATTAAATAATGTATTTTAAACACACGACTTTCAAAAGCAAATCACTTACAAGAAATCTGCTATTAAGAGATTCAGATGGCAAGGTTACCTGACAACTTCATACAAATATGTGTTCCTGATTTGCAGGTATTTTAAAGAAGACTTATTAAATTAGGAATTCAGTTCAAACACAGGTATCAGACTCATTTAATGAATGGGATGAGAATAAAAGGGAAGAAATTGGGGCACTCATAAGACAGCAATTCTGCCAAACAGAATTTTAAAACATGACAGGTTGATAGATGAGAAGACAGGACACACCATGCAATTCACATTAGGGGACTTGTTTGTCCTTGTTATAAAGAAATAAATCTACATTATATGAATGAAAAGTATTACTTTATGGAAATAACAAAGGAGCACATGTATGAGCTTCAGTTAACTGCTGTACACAGATAAAAAGTTTATGAGTGTTAAGAAATACTAGTCGTTTAGCTTAAATAAGTAAGTTTTAAATAGAATGAATCGCTCAGAGTCAATCATGTAATGCTAGGATGCAGGAGTTACATCATAATGTTGTGTGATTTGGTATACTGTTTGTTTAGCATTACTCACATGAGTAGCTAGATTTCCTGAAGCCTTAGGCTGCAAGCTGTGAACTTTCACCTAGATATGCTGGACTTTTACCTAGTAAAGCAAAAGAGGGCCTCCAGAGCCAGTGCAAACCAGAAGGAGGCTACAACTGTAAGCAGAAACTGCAACTCAACAAGATAAGAACAGTTAATGTCCTGCCTGGAGACAGAGAAGGAATCCAATAAGGTGTTAAGAAGATCCCAGACTAGAAATCACCACTGGACCAAAAGGTATTTGAAAAGTGCGTGAAGAGACCGTGAGGGGCGGGTGCATAGATTGCAAGGGTATAATTGCCCAGGGTTTTCTTTGGCATCCAACTCAAGCTATTCCTACTGCAGTACCACTCAATTAAATTACTTTATGGCATCTGGCATCTGAGACTGTGCTGTAGGAAACCTAAGGTCCAAACTGCATGGATAATACTGTCTGAATGAGTGAGTGTGTGTGTGTGTGTGTGTGTCAAGGAGTCAGTTGGGGTGCCCATTGCTTCATTGGAACTGCCCTCTGCAAAGGGACTTAGGTCCTGGCAGTAACTTCTTGGGTGGTGTAAAAGAGACTCCATGAGTCTGAACTGGACGTGCAGATGGTGTGAATTACCTTAACAATGAGTGTCTGGCCCCAGAGCCTGGAAGGCTGGTGTGATGGGTTGAGCCTGGCTGGATGCCAGGTGCCCAACAAGATACTCTATCACTCCTACCTCCTCAGCTGGACAGGGGGAGAAATACACAACAAAAGGCTTGTGGGTCAAGATAAGGAGAGGGAGAGATTACTCACCAATTACCGTCACAGGCAAAACAGACTCAATTTGGGGAAATTAGTTTAATTTATTACCAATTAAATCAGAGTACGATAATGAGAAATAAAACTAAATCTTGAAACACCTGCCCTCCACCCCTCCCTTTTTCCTGGGCTCAACTTCACTCCCAATTTCTCTACCTCCTCCCTGCCAGCAGTGCAGGGGGATAGGGAATGGGGGATGCAGTCAGTTCATCACCCATTGTCTTTCCCACTCCTTCCTCCTCAGGGGGAGGACTCCTCATGCTCTTCCCCTGCTCCAGCATGGGGTCATTCCCACAGGAGACAGTTCTCCATCAACTTCTCCAAGTGGGTCCTTCCCACAGGCTGCAGTTCTTCATGAACTGTCCCAATGTGGGCCCCTTCCCCAGGGTGCAGTCCCTCAGGAACAGACTGCTCCAGCGTGGGCTCCTCTCTCCATGGGGCCACAGGTCCTGCCAGGAGCCTGCTCCAGCACGGGCTTCCCACGGGGTCACAGCCTCCTTCAGGCACATCCCCCTGCTCCGGGGTGGGCTCCTCCCCAGGCTGCAGGTGGAGATCTGCTCCACCATGGGCCTCCATGGGTGCAGGGCACAGCTGCCTCACCATGGGTTGCACCACGGGCTGCGGGGGAATCTCTGCTCTGGCTCCTGGAGCACCTCCTCCCCCTCCTTCTGCACTGACCTCGGTGTCTGCAGAGTTGTTGCTCTCACATATTCTCACTTCTCTCTCCAGCTGCTCTTGCCCTTGCACAGTTTTTTTACCAGTTCTTAAATATGTTATCCCAGAGGTGCTACCACCATCACTGATGGGCTCAGCCTTGGCCAGCGGTGGGTCAGTCTTGTAGCCAGCTGGCACTGGCTCTCTCAGACACTGGGGAAGCTTCTAGCAGATTCTTACACAAGTCATCTCTGCAGCACCCTGCTACAAATACCTAGCCATACAAACCCAATACAGCTGTTTTTCCAAGAAAAGCTGAAACGTGGTAAAAAAGAAAAGATAAAAAGATAAAAGAAAAACTTAGATAAGAAATTCCTAGGTCTTTGAATTTTACTCAGATGTGGAAAACACCAGACAAAAAGAGACAAATCTTCAGATGGTCAGTTTTCTTGTACTAGTTTTAGCTTGCAGATTTAGGAAGAAACATTGCTGGTTTTTTGCAGTATGACTTTTTTCAAATCATATATGCAAACTGTAACAGTGCAGTAGGTGCAGATGGAATAGAATACAACAGGGAAGAAAAGAGAATGAATGGCAAAGTGAGAGTGTAAGTTTGACAAAATTAGAAGAACCTACAGTCTTGATTCAAACACATGAGGAATTGAACCTTCCAAAATAAAATGCTCCTAGCAGTAATGTACAGTCACTTTTAAAAATTGTGAATGTTTATAAAATTATCTTGCAAATTTTATCTGCCAGACTTCTGCTGCAGGAATGTATTACTTGTAAAGTGGATGGCTGTGGGTAACTGGGTCTCTGAGCACTGCCAAGCACGAAGGGATGAAGGCAGTGATTCTGGACTGGGTCACAGGAAGAAAGCCTTTGTTCTGAGTGAAAAGAAATATATTATGAAGTGTAGCTGGGTCTGTCTGGGACAGGTCCTGAAACACCGTACACAGTATGTGTAAAAAAGAATAAGGCTAAAGGGGATTTCTCCACTTCTAACAAGTAGATCTTGAGATGCAGTCTAGAAATTGTTGTGAACGCTTACAGAAGAAAGCGGAAAATACCACTAGGTAAAGGTGGGACTACTCTTGTGAAGGCCTTGTAATATATTTTTTTCCTATTTTTCTATTCTTAGTCCTTGCATAACTGCTTTAGTAAGTGAGGTGCCAGTGGGTGCATAAACATTTGGAGGAAAAATTTCATTATGAGGAATATAAAATGGAAAATCTACTCTCTTTTTTTTTTTTTTTTTTTTTTCCCCCTAGAATGTATCCATCAAAATATGTTTTTTCATATAGCTTTTCTGAAGAGGATATGTTGTTAGAGGGGTATGTGGGTGATCATCCTGACTCAAATTCTTTAATCTTTCCTTTTCCTTTCTGTTGTTGTGACCTTCTCTGATACTTGAAGTAGTAGGAGGTGAGAAGTAATAAAAATCAAGTGAGGGTATGATTTTTTGAATCCTCAATGCTCCTTTTAAGGTACTGTTCCATCAAAACTTATTGTCCCAGCTGTAGTTAAAATAATTACAGAGCCATTACAGTCTAATGAGGAAGAATGGTGTGATCTACTCAAAATGAGTAAGAAAGAAAAAGTAGTATTCCTTGGGACTGAGAAACCCACCTTATATGCTTGTTACCATCCTACAAAGACAATATGAAATCTAATATGTTTGGCAGCTACATGCACTAGCCAGTGCTAAATATTTTCCAAACACAGGGAGACAGAGTTCCTGCTTCAAAGGTCTGTCTTTAAAAACGGAAAGGGTGGTTCAGAGAATCTACAATACAGCTAAGAAATGTAATTTTCCTTTCCATCTTCCCATTTTATACTATTTAAATCCACAAAGTAGGCAGAGTAATAAGGTTTTCAAAGGTATTTAAAAAACCTTGTGCTTTCAGGACTTGTACTTTCAAGGATGGGTTCAGCAGTTAGGAGGTGATCTCACATTGGCCAGAAGGGGAAAAGTGAAACAAGGAGGGTTGTCTGACTTTTGGGAAGGCTTCCATTCCTAAGTGCTGAATGTCCTTTTGAAAATGAGATTATGGTTCATAAGCTATTTGGTTTACGTGCACACTTGCCAGCTACAATGCAGTACTGAGATACTTGATCTGGCTCTCATACGGGTAGAAGAAGCACATTTTAAACTGCAGACTTCTCAAAGCTATATTGCAGCTCCTAGTACAAATTTACCTTAGTCAGATAATGATTTTCAGCACTCATTATTCAATGCAGCTGATGATCTGGATCACCATAAATGCAAACTGATGTCTTGTTATTCAATTTGCAAATCATGGTTGCCCACCCACTTTGTATAAAGGAAGATTCTCATGGAATATATGGGAAATCTCATTTCTGCATGGACTCAATAACATTTTACCGCAGTTTTGCTCTCTGATTAGCATTTAGTTGAATTTCTAAATATAGTAATCTCACCACTAATCCTATGAATTTCTGGATGAAGCCCAGTCTGTAGGAATGGTAAAGAAATAAAGGTTGTGAAGTCATGGTGATGCTACTATCACGCACTGTATGCATAAAACCTAGCCTTTCTTCCTATCTCTTCCCTCCTGCTTTCCTGAAGGTTTTTAATCAGTTATACTCTGGATCATGATTTATGACCTCTTGAATATAAATTGGCATTGCATTCCTTTGTGGTTGCTTTTTAACAGACCTCCTGGACGTCCTGCAGAGCAGAAGCAAAACACAAGGAGAAACACCTGGGGCTGTGGATGTCTAAGTCACTTGGTCTTAAAGGTGACTGTGGTGCATTCTCAGCATTCTTCTTTGTTCCTTTTAGAAACGGATCATACAGACACCCCAATAATTAAATCATTTACTTACTAGGGGTTATGGCAATTGGTAATGATCAAGACATTGCACAATCAGCAGGCTGCACTCATTTGTTCTGCTGCTTAACATTACCACTGTGAGAGCATCATTGTTTATTATGGCTCACAGGCAGTAATCATTTTACATAACATGAGGATTTTTTTCACTCAATTGCTTTCATGCTTTAGGCTGATGAGAATAATCATCCTGCAACAATTACTTGCACCTCTACAGATGATGCTCAACAATTCAGGTCACTGAATATACTATATATATTTTTGTGGGGGTACATGTTTTCCTTTTGCAACTTTTAAGGGATAAGAATAAAAATCTGGATCATTGCTTTCTTTTCCCCTGTGCTGAGAACCCTTATTAAAATCAAAAGACTAACAGTGTCCACTAGCAGGACACTTTTCAGTTATCATACGAAATAATTCAGAAACTAAAGATGTAACTGTGACCTACCAACATGGACATAATTTAAATAGCTAAATTCACTGTGCACTGTGCACTAACTTACTTATGAATAATTCAAGCTTTGTGCATTTTAACTATTGGCAGCTGAAAATACTCCATCAATCTTTTCAGCAAATAAGTATAATAAACACTATATTCTTCAATGCACTCACCCTTTGATCTGCTAGTAGTAGCTGACCATAAATAGAGATCTTAACCCAAAAGGTTTGCACCTGATGTCCAATTCAGCTTTAAAAATAATGCTAGATAAGCTTGTAATTGATACCGTGAGCAATTTTTTACTCAACCAAAGGAGGCAAAGCATGCATGAGGTTGAAAAGTATTTAACTGAAACAATGATGATTTGAGAGTAAGGGGGTCAAATGCAGGACTGCAACATAAATTATCTTCACTAATAGGCAAATTTACATGGAAAGACTCAGTCCTAAAGAAGAGGATTTTGAGCTGGGTTGTCTGCACAAATCCATTGAATCAATTCACTCTAAGAATTCAAAATGTTAAGACTGGTGAGAATCATGAAGGCGGATGTCTGGGAGAAGATAGCAAAGGATTTCACAGAGTACTCAAAATACTTCATAGTTTTAAGTATATTTTGCTGGGTTTTCTCCTTTTCCTACTTTTCTTCTCACAGATGCAAAGAAAGAAGAGGGGTTTTCATCTGTAGATTTTGGCAAAGCACATATGATTGCAAGGCAAAGAGATTCAGGAATCAGTATTTCTAGGCAATGAGACATCATTGAAAGAGATACTGAAACGACATAAAAAATTTATTAAGTCAAAACTGACTTTGTTGCTAAGCAGGAGCAGATAAAAGAACATTAAATGAAACTGTAAGCATAGCTGTGAATTAGACAATATATGGACTTGAAAGTATTATCAAGAGCTTTGCAAAATGAAGAAGTGTATGAGTCTAATGTGGGAACTACATTAGTGGTAATATTTTGAACATACTGGAGAATAACATCTGAGAAACTTAGTGAAAGACTGGTGTACTAGTCACTTTGAGGTGATAGAAAAGTCCTTTAGACAGGGGAGAAGAATAAGGAAATGATGGTATTTAAGGGTGAAAAAAGGAAGCAGGGCCCAGGCTGACTTGAATGTATGGGAACAGCTGAGGACAGAAATGACAGAGACAGATAACAAATCAGTTCTTTCCTGTACTGATGCTATTAAGACATTGCTGACCAAGATAACTTGCTTATCACAAAGGACACATAGTGACAAGAAATTACAATGAAGTGGCAACACTGAAATATAAATTATTTGCTTAAACTGTGGCAAGGCACTGCGTATTGAAAACTTGTTTTTATAAGGCTGGATATATGTGCAATCTCTTTGTGCAACTGTGAACAAATGGGTATTTTATATATAAAATCGTTTTGCATATACTCAGATAGTTGCCCACTAGCCCACTGCTGCTCAAGTTGGTCTCTATTTCTGATGCTTCCTGACTTTCTGCTGACACAGCTATCATGTCTAGGGCCTGGGCAAGTTTCTGTGCCAGTTAATTATAACTGAAAGGTACTATGAAGGGTTGAAAACCTGTTTTTTTGCAACTCCTGGCTCGTCTTTAGGTCCACTTTTTCCAAAGTCTCAAAGCTGAATAGGTAAAGTCAAATCTTTCTTTTTTTTTTTTTTTTTTACCAGTTTTATTACCAGTTCAGACAGGAGAAATGCTCTACTGTTCAGAGGGAAACATTTTGAATGTCAAACACTGTGCTGAGTAGACAGTATTTGTTAGGGGCAAAGTGTGATTGAGAGAAAGAGAGAGAAATCTGTAACCACAAGAAGGGTACAAAGAAGAAATCCATCAACCCTATTCAGATTGAAGAGTAATGGACCTATGATCTACACAAGCATGAAATTATACTTATCTCAGTGAGTCTGACCCTAACATTGACTGCATTCATGGCACCTGTTGATTGATGACATCATATTTATTCAGATTTCAAGTAGCTCAGTCATGCTGCAGAGCAAGTCCTTTTTTTTTTATTCCCTTTTGTGCCACACCTGATTAGGCTTGTTGAGTGAGGGAAATAAATCCAGTCTTCTGCAATGCTAGGCTATTACTGTTGCATAGGAAAGATAATCATCCATCACAGAAAATCCATAAAAAGATTATATTAGGGGTTCTATTCTTAAACCATTTGGGCAAAGCCATATCTTATCATAATCCACCTGCCCCCAGCAGACTCCTGTTCCTGCAAAGGTAGTCAATCACAGAGAGGGAATAGTGAATCTACTAAAGCTCTGCTGGTGATCAAGGGCCAGACAGCAGCAGGATACTGCTTCTGAGCAGAGCAAATGCTGAATCTAACAGGTAACTTCAGAAAGAAGAAAGCACAGAGGTGCTGCAAAGATAAAAGAATATTTAAACTATGCTTTCACTGAAACACATAAGTGGCATAAATGTCCAGTTACTCAATATCTTACTCAGATATGGCAAAAACCCCCTAAAGCAAACCCTTCTGAAAACACTACACTGTAGGGTGAATCTGGCTGAAGGCGTCTTTGACAGTACGGTGATCCCAGCCTGTGCTCCCTTAAATGAGGCACCGTGGTCTCTCCCTCTTCTCTACAGCTTCTCAGCTAAAGATAGTGAAACCTCAAGTGCCAGGACTGAAGGAATACTGAGAAGTAATGAAATACTCTAGCAACATTGGACTATATTAATAATTTAATTATGGAAATATTTATATTAACATAATTTAATAATGGCAAGTGATATGTGGAATGTAAGAAGGACATCATGGAAATGACAGCACGGGCTTGTTTTTTTAAACCAATGACATGTACTCAAACATCAGTGTTCACCATTTTCATGGAAAGCAAAAAACCCCAACCCCTCAAAAGAAAACCCTTTAGCTCATCTAATAATGAAACTTGAAATGATATAAGGAATTGGTGTCTTTTGATGAGTTACAAAAAAAAAAACCAAACCCCAAAATGAGAGCACTTCTGAAAACAGGCAAATGATACTATTAATCTCTGAAATTTTCAAAACACAGCTATGTCAGTATAAATTTGTGACAATTTATGTATTATGATGCAGATAACTTGTTAAAAGAACATCAAGCCTTGAGATAGGAAGCCTAATGTTACCATACTAAGCCATACATTGGAACAACTGTGAGGATCAACCTCTACCTTCATTAATCTGTGTACAGGAAATCCCTTCTTATTTGAAGCCTTTGAATTTAGTTAATTTGTTGAATGAAAAGCCTGTGTTAACTTCTTTTGAATGTATGAAATGTAGTTTAGATTAAAGAAGGTGGTATCATTATGACCTTTAAATCAGAATCCTGTTCCATCCTCCAAATTCCGGCCAAACAAATTTCTTAACAATGTTTCATATCTCAAGAGTAGAACTGAGGCTTTGCCCATACCTATCTCACACTAGCCTAACCAATACAGCTCAGAGCACAGTTATCATTGGGTTTGGGCAGGGAGTTAGCAGCAGAGCACTTACTGAATTATCTGAACTTCTTTTCAGCTTCAGTTTCTCTCAGACAACTGTCAAATCTACTTTATCATCAAACTTTAGTACAGGTCGTTTTAAAATCCTGTCAAGTTTTAGTCTCATTAGATATTCCAGTAATTAAGTAATTTTACTTACAGTTTAATAATAAACAGGCAATGTATAGATTTAGGGAGACTGTGCCCAATGTTTTGAGCCTTCCATTAAAATTCTTGCTGCTCCATCAATATTTATGTTGTATACTCCTTGGTCTATACACTCTCCTAAAACTAAAACAAATGGTGGGTGAAACAGATTTCTTTTATTTTCATTTTAAGGTTCTTAGAACTGACACCAAGGTAAGATAAATGTTTCTTTCAAGGTCCTGAAGGAAGTCTGCCTTTGAGCCAAGAAATCCATACTTTTGAAGCTTCAGCACAGTATGCTAATCACCGACAACTCTTTCTTATCATTAGTTAAGTGGTGTTCTCCACTTACAATTATTACTTTGGTTTTCTTGAGAAAATGCATGTCATCAGCCCAAATCTTTAAAAATGTTGGCCTCTGCAAACCTAGAATTCTTCTTTCACTTTGCCTCGATTGAAAAAAAAAAATTAAATTTACATGGCCAGTGAACTATGGTCAGTGAATTTGTCCTGGGTCCTTTGTATTTCTCTTCTGATTTGCGCTTCAGAGAGGTTTGTGTAGTTGCACTGAAGGAGCTTTATGTGAGCTGGCAGGAGTTCTTTATAACATGGGCTTTGGTTTGGTGAATTTTACTGCAAATATCAAAGTGTTTCTTAAAATTTGATCCAAGAAATACTCCAAAAGGACATAAACCCAATTAGTCGTAAGGCAAGTGTTTTCTTAGCTCCTAAGTGAGCCAACTGGGAAAATGCAAGGGGTTTTCCATTTTTTTATTTATTTATTATTTTATTTAGTTATTTATCTATTTATTTATTTACTTGGGCAGTACTTGCAAAGCTTTTAAGCCACTTCGGACTCAGTTTTGAGACTTGCAACATTTATTCATGAAAAGACTGCAATGCAGGTCGAAATGGGAATGCTGACCACTGTCTGACAGACAGCATATACATCTTTCATTGATTGCAGAGTACAGTCATTTCCTGTTGGTCATTATACAGTCAGTTATTCAGAGCACGTACAATAGTGTACTTATGCATTACAACAGTGTACAGCTAAAAAAATCTCAGCACTTTTTTACTGCCTATTCAGCACATCTATTCACCAATGTTTTTTATAATTATGGAGAATTATTGACATAATTTGTCAACTTGGTGAAAATATATTCGTATTTCTACTCTAACAGATCTTTGCACGTTCTGAAGTTCAAAATGGTGACTTGGGTCAAACACCTTAGAAGTGTATATCTGAGAACTGCAATTGCAAAAGACATGGATATTTTAAAATGTACCACAATATTTGCTGTTTGTGATATTCCCTGCAAATTCTCCTTAGTCCCTCAGTGGACAAGCAAGCAGCACCAAATAGTATCTTAGGCAGAACAAATAAGTCTACACTAAGTTTCCATCCAACAGTGCAGCAGAACTGTGGACAGAGTGGATTCAGATTTGATCAGATTTTGAGCTTTATTTGGCTGATTAAAAAAATTAACTCACCCTGTTTGAGGTGTGACAGAGACACTCAAAAAAGCACCTAGCAGTAAACAGGGACAAACTACCCACAGAGGAACTGAGAACTAGTCTGACATCTACTACTCTGGTACCGTTTGTCAGGTCAAGATTTTGCAGGGTTTCATTAGCTACCTCCTCTCAAATGTCAGAAGCAAACCATTAATTCTGGTAAGAAATGAATACTGCACTGCTCTTTTAAATACCTCCTGAGCCTACTGTGTTTCTTACAGAAACTTCTAGGCTTTTACTTAGCTGCTATAAAAGACAAAGGAAAAAATGTCTTTTTTCCTAGTAATAAATGATTACTTTTAAGAACAGTTTGCTTTAAAAAGCTTCAACTTTTTATTTTTGTTTGTGCGTGTGTTAACAAGCACAGAATAGTATGTACTAGGTATCAGGAGAAGTATTTAAGATTCATTCTCTCCCTTCAGTTGTTGTGTTTCTCAAATATTATAAGCTAACTCTTATCTCCTTGAAACTTCACTATACTGCTTTCTCAATTATGTTTTTTTATTATCGAGCCAGATCGATTCTTTAAAAGTTAGCTGAATTTGTTTTAATCCCTGGCTGGATAGTTTGCACCTTCAATAACTACATTTAATTATTTTGTATAGAAAATGGGAGGTAGTCATCTGTAGCTGTAGAGATAGAAAAGCCTTCCTAGAGAAAAACTGCATTCTTCTTATCGCTTAAAGCATTTTTGTTAATTTAGTTGTCTGACAAGATTTATAAAGCAGTCATTAATAGCAAGGATTTCTCTCTTTTTTTTTTTTTTTTTTTTTTCCCAGGCAGTACTTGATGCATTAAGCAAATCAATCTAACGTTTCTCCCTTGAAAAAAAACCCACCACATTATCATGTGATGGGCATTTTTAATTTTTATAGCAAGGTTTTAGGCAACCACTTCAGTAAGATTCACATCCTACTCAGAGCAAAATTATTTGAGAAAGTGAGGTTCTCATAGTCCTGTGGCAACATGCTTCCTTACGTTCTCCTTTTCCTGTCAATTCCTGAGAAAAATAAAGCCCAGCAGTCTTCTATAACCAAATAAGCATCTACATATATATCTAAATTATGCTTATTTTCAGAGGGTAATGCTTCATTAAGTAGTATAGCTTCATTTTCACAGAGGTCAATAACAAACAAAACTCTAATCCACTTAGTGGTTATTTCTGAACTTTTACAAATTCCCTTTTTTTCAGTCTGAAAAACTTCAGATGAACTCTGATTCTGACTCTGCCTGATTATATATTTGGAAAAAACACTTTTCTTCTGAAGTTTGAGAGTGAGGATACATGCAATAACATATGCATACGTATACATATATGCACTATCTGCAGAGCTTAAGGAGAATCACAACCGCAATTGGCTACAGCAACCTAAGCATGCCACTGTCATTCTATGCATCTCTTTGCTAAAAGCTAGCTGCTTCCAAGTTTTGGGTTGGAGCTGGAGGTCCCACAAACAGCTGCTAAAGTGCTCAAAAAGGCAGAAGGTAGAAAAGCTAGCAGATAACAATTGATAGCTTAAAAAAAAATTCTCAAGAGATTTCTCAAGGTATTTCTTAAGTAATTGCCCAATTTTTGCTTTTTGATACTATCTGAAAGAATGAAGTGGTTATCTGGAAATTGCCTGGCAGGTGTGAAAAGGCAAAGGACACATCCAGGGAAGATGTGTGTGTGCTTTTACGAAAGGGCATAGACAAGATTTCATGCTGTCATAGGGGATAATAAGAATTGGTTGTAATTCTTAAATTATATAAAATTTTTTTAAAGCATCTTTCTGTACAGTACAAGCCACTTCTTTTTGCTTCCATTGTGTTCCAACTAATCTCCTGCTTTAAACACTAGTTTTATGGGGTTTGTATACATGTGGAACTTGCATGTGTATGTTAGATGTTTCTTATTCACACTTGCCCTAAAAGAAAAGCATGGTGTATGTGATGGCTTGCTATGGGGGAAAGATCAGTATTTCCTTAAAACCTGAAAATGTCATACCTGAGGTACTAAAATTGTCACCTATATATTCTTTATTTTTTGCAGTTATATGTTTTAAAATTCAACCTTACATTTCATATATAACAAAACCATTTCTACCCAATAACCAAGAAGAAAAAAGTTACTGAGAGTGTGTGAGGATACATTTCACATTAAAGATGAACGGATAATGGATAAGATACACAATGACAAATTAGATGTGGACAAAGTGCTGAGTTTTCCAATTTCTGTGAATCGTACGTTATACTTTATTAGTAATTTTTTTACTTTATACTTAATTTCTCAGTTTCACTGGCCATTTTACAGTACTTCACTGACTTGCATAATGAAAAGTGTAGCTTACTAGAAAGAATCGTGGAAAGTCAGAAAGCTGAGGGTATACATATATTTTCTCTGGCCAAGCAGAGCTATGACTTCTTACTGCTGTGAAATGCATCAAAATTCAGATAATGTCTGATATGTGTGTTTGTCATTGCCATAAGAATACTGGTTTGCATGCATGTGATCAGAAGGTACCAGACTGGCCAAAATATCAGCATTTACTTACAGATAGTTAAGTAAGATTTACCACAAAGCTAGAATTTGTGTTCTCTTACTGCACCTCCTTCTCTCATGTAACATACACACTCTGCATTTTCATCTCCAGGGAAAACTAGTGAGTTACACCCACAGTGTTTGGTGAACTGAAAAGATGAGCTAGTCATACAGATAGAAAGGTTGACTCTGACATGTACACAAATACATTTGCTTGTGAATGAATGGATGGCTCTGTCCACTGACCTGCCTCTCTGCTAAGAAAGGCACACATAAAAGTTGAGGCCTGGAGAATAAATACACGTATTGCTGCTGTCTACCATCTTGCTCTTGCTTCTACTACTGCACTAACTAGAATGCATGTATTCCTCAGGAACTATTATTATATTTGTACTACTTTCCTCCTGTGATCTACCTACAACTCCTCCCACAGTCTCCACTGCCACAGTGACAGTGTCCTGTGACACCACAACATACTCTCTGCATTTACCACATCTGCGGGAAAGAACATTGCTCATCCTTTCTCTCTCTGCTTCTCCTAAAAACTATCAGTAATTACATGGTGAACTACTTTGAATAAAACTGTGAAGCTGGCTCTAATTAAAGAAATGTCATTGTCCATCACTCTAGTAAGTACAGGTTAGCTAACTACATTAGCACAGAGTTAAAAAAAAAACCAAAACCAAAAAATAAAAAAAGGATGTGTGTTTGGTTTGTCTTCAGGGGCATGTGTGTTTTTGGCCAGGAAAATGCTACAAAAACATGTGCTTTTTGTCTCTCCCTGATGAGGTTTTAGAGCTTGCATGGGCAGCTCTAAGACTACCACACCACTATGTAAGCTGCTTATTCACAGACTCCCACACTATTTGTAGAGTGAGCAGGTTGTCCCACGCTGTTCTGTCTTCTCCACTGAACAAAATGTTGATGTGTAGCACATATGCAATGTATGGAAAACTTTTGGGATTTGGGTTTTCGCATATGGAGAATGAATTGCTGACTTCCAACCACACCTAGTAATGCCTATGAGTGAAATTGGTACCAACTGGCAAAGATATATACTGCAATAGTACACACATACATAAAGACTCTTGTGATTAATAGAAACAATTATGGAACTCAACATGATAGGAGAAGTCATGGCTTCCCAATGTGTGGTAAGAATCATAGTATTAAAAGTATAAATTAAGGGGAGCTTGTGAAACATACCAGAGAACACAAAAGGAAGTAAGGGATAAGCTTATCTTTTTACTCAATAGTGCCGGCTGGGAAAAAAAGAAGATGCACTAGAAAATTGCACTGGGGAATCAGTGCTGGTTATTATTTCATTTCCTTTTGAAGTCATCTTATTCTGCTGAGCTTCAGAGACCTGCATGACCAGTAAAAACTGCCTTCAAAAATCTCATTTTTATGTAAGAAAATAGACAAGTTTTAATTTATAATGACACACAACTTTGGGGTTGCAGTTTTTAGAACTTATTTTTCACGGACATCTCTACTAAGAAGAAGGGGAGGCACAATATTTTGTTTGTTTTCATGTTTTTCCACCTCTTGTTTTTAATTTACCTATAAAATGTGGAAAGAAAAAAAAAAACAGATCAAAGAGATAAACCTAGTTGAAATGATGCTCGAGGAGTCTAGGACCAATTTGTTGCTCATTAGGAAAGGTCTCCACAACGATCAAATAATAACACTAGAAATCCAAAGGGCAGCATGGTATATCAGTGTTGAACTTTGAGCTAAAGAGCCTGTCTTACTGAACTAGCATAGTTCCAGAAGATGGGAACTAATTTCATCAAGAACAATCCACCCTCCCACTTTGTAGTCTGCAAAATTTCTTTGAGGAACCACATGCTGCTGCTCTTCCAGGAGGTTATTTCCAGGGGCTGAAAGCAGCTCTGTGTCAGACGCTTAACCTCTATGTACCAGACACCACACCAGACTTCTAACCTCTACATACCAGACCTTATATCAGTCTTAGCTGCTCCCACTACAGAATGGAATTCATAACCTGGCCTGTCTCCATGACTAGGTAACTATTATTCAACCCTCTATTAAAGGCAAAAGTGCCCATCAGGACTATTATTGTTATTATTATTACTATATGCTTATTGATCCTCTTAGGCCACTTCCTTTGTTATTCAGCATTAATGTTCTCTTTTTCTGGGAATCAATGCTGAGACAAGGTTACTGCTACAACTGAGTGAAATTCAGTACGAATCAACTATGAAGGATAACTGTGGCCAGTTAGGTCAGGGGTGACTACAAGCAGGACTCACTTTCGACTAATACTATAGAATGAAGTGGTATGTGAAGAAATAACTCCATCGGTAAGGCTGGATAGTGCAAAGCATAGCAATACTAACAGACGCTGCTGGTTATGTAGTAACCCAAGGACAATTCAGATCATATCCATGTCTTTTCAGGCATGTTCTGCAGCTGTTCACAAAACACCCTCACATCACAGAATCACAGAATGGTTTGGGTTGGAAGGGACCTTAAAAATCATCTACTTCCAACCCCCCTGCCATGGGCAGGGACACCTTCCATTACGTCAGGTTGCTCAAAGACTCATCCAACCTGGTCTTGAACGCTTCCAGGGAGGGGGCAGCCACAGCTTCTCTGGGCAACCTGTTCCAGTGTCTCTCCACCCTCACAGTAAAGAATTTCTTCCTTATATCTAATCTAAATCTACCCTCTTTCAGTCTAAAACCATTACCCTCATCCTATCCCTACACTCCTTGATAAAGAGTCCCTCCCCACCTTTCCTGTAGCCCCCTTGAAGCACTATAAGGCCACTATAAGGTCTCCCTGGAGCCTTCTCTTCTCCAGGCCTCAAGTCTCTCAGCCTGTCCTCACAGGGGAGGTGCTCCAGCCTCCTGATCATCTTTGTGGCCTCCTCTGGACCTGCTCCAACAGGTCCATGTCCTTATGCTGGAGGGCCCAGAGCTGAACACAGTACTCCAAGTGGGGTGTCATGAGAGTGGAGTAGAAGGGGAGAATCACCTCCTTGAACTTGCTGGCCACACTTATCTTGATGCAGCCCAGGATGCAGTTGGCTTGGTCACTGGACATTGGAGACTGCTTGATCATAGTCAGTTTTCCATCCACTACTACCCCCAAGTCCTTCTCCACAGGGCTGCTCTCAATCCACTCACCACCCAGCCTGTATTTGTGCTTGGGATCGCCCTATCCATGTGCAGAACCTTACACTTAGCTTTGCTGAACTTCACGAGTTGGCACGGGCCCACCTCTCAAGCCTGTCAAAGTCCCTCTGGATGGCACATCCCTTTCCTCCAGCGTGTCGACTGCACCACACAGCTTGGTGGCGTCAGCAAACTTGCTGAAGGCACTAAGTCCCACTGTCCATGTCGCCAACAAAGACGGTGGTTGGAGATGGTGGGTGCTGGTCCCAACACCAGCCCCTGAGGAACAGCACTTTCACTGCTCTGCATTTGGACATTGAGTTGTTGACTGCAACTCTTTGATTGCAACCATCCAGCCAATTCCTTATCCACTAAGTGGTCCATCTGTCAAACCCATGTCTCTCCAATTTAAAGACAAGGATGTCATGTGAGGCAGTGTTAAATGCTTTGCACAAGTCCAGGTAGATGACATCAGTTGCTCTTCCCTTATCCACCAGTGCTGTAACCCTGTCATAGAAGGGTTACCACCACCAAATTGCCATCAAATTTGTCAAGCATGATTTTCCCTTTTTGAAGTCATGTTGGCTGTCACCAATCACCTCTTTATTTTCTATGTGCCCTGGCATAGTTTCCAGGAGGATCCACTCCATGATCTTGCCTGGCACAGAGGTGACACTAACTAAAAGGGGTTATGTTACCCCTTTTCCATGTCATACGCATGGAAACTCATAAGTACTGGTGATGAAATAAAAGGTGATTTCACTCTCAGTTCCTTGTCATGCCAGGACTAAACTCCATGTGATTGAACTGAATATGGTTGAATGGAGCAGAGGTCACTGAGAGTTACACCTGGAGAAGAGCCCTGGGGAAAGGGCTGCATATCCTGTAATTATACCATAGCTGCATCTCTACTTACTGGATTCAGATGGTTAGCAGACAGTCAAAACTTCTTTCCTGCTTTATGCCTGTATCTGTCTATCTCCACTGTTTTTCTTCTTTTTATTCCTTATATAGGTATTCTGTAGGGCTCCTTTGGGGAAGACTTTACCACAGCTGCCATGGAAGTCTGTTTTCATATAGGCTTGTCCTGAGTCATAGGATCAGGTGGGCACTGCAGTTTTGCTTTAACACATTTAAAATCTTTAAGTCTTTGAAAGTGGGCAGAAGCTCAAAACATCTCAACTGCATTCCCAATCTGATTTTTGAATGTTCGTACTGGGCAGCCTGATATCTTCTGTAACATGGGAGCAATAGCAGTGTTATCAATCTGATGCTTGGATGTCTGAGTATTGGATACACAGACATCCTTTTGTCTCAAGCAGAAAGTCTTCCACTAATATCAATTTACCTAGGAAATTGATATTCTAAATTCAAATAATACAGACCTTTTGGAATAACAGACAATATATCCAGCAACAAATCTTCACACACAGTTTTCAATAGTTCCTTATATTTGCACAGACCAAGACAAAACCTTGACTCTTCATCCCCACTCTGACTGAGCTGAGATGGTAGGAGGTTGTCTCCAACTTAATACTGAAACTATGTCTTCTGAATAATGGAAGACTCAAACTATCTCCAGAAACCTGTGTAGCTGTTCAAACTTACACGCAATTTAGACTCACTGCTGCTCCTTTATGTCTCTTATGAAAATCAGCTGTGTTAAGCTGCAATTCCTCGTGTCATCCTTCTCTCCAAGGCATTGTGGCTTACATACTAGAAATAGTGAAACCCACTTTAAAATTTCAAGAATATGGTCATTAAAATCAAGCATCTCTGAGCACTAATGTTTTGGTTAATTGAACCTCTCTGACATGTAGTCCCTTAGGTCTCATGTACTAAAATTCAGAAAAATTCACCATGCTGTGAATACATTATTCCTTAAAAACACCAGGACAAAAACAAAGACACTCTTGTTCTGAGCTTGCTGTCATGTTTCATCTCGTAATACTTTTCTCATTTGTGCTTTTGTGATGTCAGGTTGCTCCAGAAATAATTTGTTTCAAACTCTAAGATAATGTTACTATATATAAGGGACATTTCTTGATAGGGCACATGATTTGCTCTATAATTCTTCCAAGTTCATTTGATTCCTAAGCTAAAACACCTCCAACACACATATAGACATACACTTATAAAAGTCCACTTCGCATTCAATTTTGCAGAAAAATCAAACTCAACACAGAACATTTTGAAGGAGAAATAGTTACACTCATTTTAACAGCTAAACCCTCATATCATTCAAAGAAGAAATCAAGATTGCAAAGAAAAACATGAAAAAGTTGCAAAATACCAGATTCAAGGTTGCCAGAGCACCTCTTCCTTTTTAGGTACACGTCTTACGACAGCCTTTAAATACATAATACTTTTTCCCATAAAGAACATTGATCACTCAGTAAACAAGCAGAAAATGCTTCCTTTAGGAGCATCTATTCTATGTTTTGTCTTGACTTTAACTCTTTAAAGATTGTGAATCCCTGTAGACCTTGGTTACCAATATACTAAAGATTTGCTCGCAACACAAACATCTTTTTCCACTAAATCTATTTAACGGGTCTCATTAACACAAGGCCAACATTTTTAATGAATATTTAAATTATGAAGTGTTGTTCCTGTTCAGGCAGTCTGTGTCCATCTATCACAAATCCCTGATTACATTTAGGACTTGGCTGCTCTTTTATATCAGTTCTTGTTCCCAGTTTCTACTCCTTCCTTTATGCTTGTGCACAGCCATGCCCAGACTCTGCCTAAGGCTTATGCTGCCTATAGCATCTTGTCCAGTTTTGTGCTCTTGGCTCAGCATTCCTTTTCCTTGTCTCAAAGGGGCCTTCTCAAGGAAAGAGAGTAACTGCTGAAGTGGAGGGAGAGCACTGGGATGGTGATGGGAGGCACTGTAAGACAGGTGGAACTGAACTTGGCAAAGTTTTGTCCATAGAGCTGTTGCCTGATGAGAATGGCCCCTGGCAGATGTACATGTCAAAGCACAGGCGGATGTTTTCTTAGTGTTAGCTGACATGGGGAGAAAGCAGTAATTAACAGTATTGGTGATCCAGTGCTCCAATTTGCTGATTGGGCCCATTTTAACAATATAGACAGGGTATTCCACACAAGCTTATAAATACACAGTGTTCTTGGCTCTGCCCATAATGGAAGATTACTTCCATTATAATCCCTGCAAATGTTGGAACTTACCACTGATATGAATTCTGCCTTCATTATTTTTGCAATTTTCTCACAACTTATCTAAAAACACGACATTTTTATTTTGTCTTTAGCATGCTCTTGTAGGTTTCTTTATGCCACAAAGCAGCTATGGAAGGACATAGCATAAATAATTAGAAGTCACTTGCCCTGGTCTGGTGCTGTGAATTAACTCAAAATTTGTGTTTTAAAACTATATCAGCTGTTACAAGTAACTACTTCCAACAGACCTGAGAGGGGGAAAAAGATGTGGAAGAACTGAGAGGCTTCAGCCCAGAGTAAATGCAAAAATATCTGTTATATACCTTCAGACTTTAAAGCAGATGTTCTGCTTCCCAGTTCTGTGCCAGGTATGAGACTGAATCTGGGAGCTCTGAATGCCAAATCAATGCCTAAGCATTGTTGTAAAAATTTTCTGAGTTTCTTAATTCATATTTCTCAAGATGAATTACTGTTATCAAATCCAACCAGTTGTCCTGGTTTCGACCAGGATGGAGTTAATTTTCATTGGAGTATTTCATACCATGTGATGTCATGCCCAGGTGGGCGGGCTCTCTCTGGCGCTCGATGTCTGCTCGTTGGGTCTTGTTGTTGCTGGGTCACCGAGCTCGGTAAGCCACTGCTGCATTTTACTCGTTTTCTTTTTGAACTCACTATTGTTACTGTTCTTCTCTTGTTATATTTAGTAAATTCTTTCTTTTTATTCAACCCACAAATTCTCTTCTTTTGTTCCTCCCCTATCTTACCAGAGGGGGAAGGGGGAGGTGGATGGCCGGCCACGTGGTGCCTGGCTGCCGGCTGAGTTCAAACCTCCACACCAGTTAACATGATTGATTTATCATTTCCAAGAATGTTAAGATGTCAGATCTTTTCATCACAGTAATTTTTTTAAACCAGCAAACAACTTCTGAGAAGTTCAGCCTCCGCACCTTCTCACATCAGGACCATACCGTTAATTCTTCTGGACATTTCTATGACTAATTTGAAGTGACCTGCTGTTACCTCTTCTCTAAGAGAGCTCAGAAAGAAAGAGGGAGTAAATGCTTCCTTTTCTCAGGGACACCTGGTTATTGGACTCTGGCTCTTACTCTGGACTGTAATCTTTCTACAGCACTTTGTTCTCTTGAATTGCAATAATTGATTTTGAAGAGACTAGACAATCATTCACATTGGGTTGTTGTGGTTTGTTGGTTTATTTTTTTTTTTTAACTTCCAAACCTGCTATAACAGTAATAACATAAAGCTTTGGAATTAAAATTTCATTTACACTTTAGCTATCCTTCAAGGGTGAAAGGAGGTTCCATCAGCACAATCAAGAACAGTACTTGGTCCAGACTACCTGTTCTCAAAAAACAGTCTTTTTTCAATCATGTTTTCTGAGAAACATGAACACCTGCCATGGCTTTCAATGGGATGCATATCTCCCAGCAGTTAAAATTCAGATCTTTTCAAAGAATCTCAGCTGACATCTTTATTGACATAGGCAGATACCAAAGACAGTAAATAGTGGAAAATTTTGTAAGGAGGCAGGTGGACTTGCCTCGGGGACTGAAGCATGATAGTAAAAAAATAGAAGGATTATGTCTAGTCCTTTCACAGCATTATAGTGTTCCCAGAGGAGGTTAACTCAAATCAGTGGAGGAGATCAAAAGACACAGGTAGCCATGAAAATGGGAAAATGAGAGAATCCCTTCTCTCTGAGCCTGCTTCTCCATCCACCTGGCAGGTGGCTGAGGACTGCTGTGATGCCGGGGTGAAAGAGGACTCCACCAACATACTTCAGACTTCTCAAGCTCAGCTGGTGGACTGCTCCTCCAGTTTTCTATAGCATAGAGAATGTATTTCCTAAACCGCAGCAAAATCCCAATAAATGAGGAGAGACTCTGGGACACAGTGAAATTTTTTCAGGTCCATGCACATTTCAGTTGTGTCCATGAACATTTCAATTGTAAAAGGCAAATAAACTTTTTTTTTTAAAAAAAGGGTGTGGGGGAAGAGAACAAATTTAATCATTAATTTTTAAAAGCTGTAAAAGAACAGAGCACTTTGAACACTAACAAGTGCACTTTGCAAGTGCAGGGAAGAATTACATCAGCAGTGCTTTGCCTTTTGAGACTATAAGCAGGGCTAATAAAGGGCAGGCTCATTTCTCAGGAAACAGAAGCAAATTGATTGTATAAGATCACTCAAACTGCTGCTCCCCTGCTATGTGTAAGACCAGGCAGCTGGCAGTTCATGAGCTAAGCCCCACTTGCTGGTGCAATTCGAAGGCTCATTTCCCCAAGTCTGGGAAATCCCTTCCCCAAATGCACACCCAGGACGCAGCTTCTGGTTCCCTCCTGATGAGAGGCCTCTCACACAACAGACCTGATTTGAATCACACTGTGGGATAGGGTACGGCCTGTGCAACCTTTTGGTTTTCATAAAAGGCTTCAAGGGTGACCTTGGCTGTCATTCCTCCCATTCCCTCTCTCCAATGACGTAACATTGCAATGCACATAAAACTCTTGCAAGAAGGAAGTCAGTACAACCTGGGTATGAAATGTACTGTAAACACGAGTGGTGGTTAAACTCAGATCAATTGGCATCCTTTAGATAAAAAAATGGAGCATAGCTGACAATGAGAAACTGCACTAATCTAGCC
Source organism: Strix uralensis (assembly GCF_047716275.1). Lineage (NCBI taxonomy): Eukaryota > Metazoa > Chordata > Aves > Strigiformes > Strigidae > Strix > Strix uralensis. The sequence goes on along the minus strand of NC_134012.1, from coordinate 19,917,925 downwards.
TTGAAATAAGACAAGTCCATTCACTGACAGGTCTAAGTCTGTGCTACTAAGCCTGACAATACTGCCTAGACAATAATGCCATGTTTGGCTTACAGATGGAAGTAGTATCTGTTCACAAATTTGAAAAAAAAACCCACACCAAAACCCTGCAGCACCCAAGCTATTCACGTAGGAGGACACTTTCAAATAAAACCACTGGTGTTCCTGCCTGCATCCATTTTCCATTCCCATTCCCACTGATACAGCTGACCAGCTTTGTGGCGAGCAACTGAGCAAAGCAAAATCTGCTAGTTCTGCAGTACAGAAATGGTATAAATGAAAATGATTTGTATGGTATTGCAAACATTGAGGTCAGATAACCTTGTGGTTCTAAATATGGACTGAGATTAAAGTAAGGGTACATGTTTTCATCCAGCACTTTCTACTAGACCTCAGAGAAGGTCACTGTCCTAGCTGTATTCTTCAACACTCAGTAGTTTTTACCTATAACCCTTTATGTGTACACTGCATGTTCTGACTGCAAGTTCTTTGAAGGAGTTGCCTATTGTTATGTGTATGACACTGTACAGTACTTGGGCTGGGAACTATACCTGGTGACAAATTACAAATAATAATAATAATATTTTAATGAATAAATTATTTTCAATCATTGAAAGATTAACATTGTATCCCATGTGGAGAAGTGTACTGTGGAATACCCAGTCTTTCTCACTGATTAGGTCATTATTGTAGAGGAAAAAGTCATGGGTTTTGAGGTCTCACAAATACTAGTGGTTTCCAAGCACATGTTTTTTCCCATAATTCAGCTGAGGGGTACTATTCAAAAAGTGTTGTCTTTTTTACATTTGCTACTTTTTTTTTTTCCAGATAAAAGAGAACAACTTATTAGACACAAAATCAATGACTAAAAAGGTCAGTCTGACACAAGTCAGTTGTGCTATTTATAAAATATTATAAAATATTTTGTATTGTCTATTCGAACAGTTTCTCATATCCTCCTTAATGCACTTAACATTTTCAAGAATGACCACGCTTTCATACTTATTTCAGTCTTCTGTAGGCAGAAAGAAAGAATATCTGTATTGATTTTAATTTCAGAAGTTGCAAAGCTTGAATAAATCAAATCAAATTGAAGATTCTGAATTCAGATTACCCTTCTTTGTTAGGTAAAGAGTGCCACTGAATGCACAAACTGGAGCTTCCTATAGAAATTTAGGCTGTCACAGAAGACATCCTCCATAAATTTAACATTGTAGAGGAGACATCATCCACGAGTATTACTCCTAAGCATTCTGCTACAAATAAATAATTATTTATATGACTGTTATAATTAAACACTGAACAAACTCAGTGTTTTGGAAAAATAAAATAAGTTGTAAAATCTGGTGTGGGTTTTTTTTTTTTTTGTGTACCTTCACTGGCAGCTTTCCCCTATGGCCTCTCTTTTAAACTTTCCCCCATGGACTGTTCTTCATTTAGATGTATTTTACAACACGGAGCATTTTCAGACAGGATCTTCAGATATACCATTGATATTCCTTGCAAATTTTATATCTGGTATCAGAGTTCTGTATAAAAGGTAGCCACTTCTGTGAAAATCTTTTTAAATAAGAAAACCTTCTGGCAAAGTTTTTAGAGCAATATAAAATGCTTCCACCATTGTCTGCATGATAGCAAAGCTCTAATCATTCATAGGACTTTTTCCACCTATAGTTTCTATGACCCCATTGTGCAATGCAAACAAGACAGAAAATATTTTCCACAGTGTTGTTTATGCTCTTTGTTAATCCCACAAGTGCCCCCTGAAACATGAGTAGAACAACACTATGATATCTCATATCGGGATGAAGCTGGGTGATAATGAGTCTGTATAGTTTCAATCCTGTAAGCAGTGCAGTCACAAAAGCACAGAGCTCTGTATGGACTAAATAACTTTGGGTTCACCTATAATGCATGGCAGGACACAGTGTGTGTAACCTCAGATGTCACATAGAGTTTTGGTGTTCAGTACAAAAATCACACAGAAAGACAAATGGGGTGGGGGCAAGAACACCAGTTTCACAAGAATTTCGTAACACACAAATCATAACACCACCGTCCCTGACTCAGCAAATCGAGCTGCACTTAGCATTCATCAGTTGTCAAAACAGGCTTTTCGTCTTCATCAACTTCATTGTGAGTGAAGACTTTATTTAATGCTTTGCTGATCAGAGGTGGCTATGTTTACAAACAATAACATGCGTAAACATCAGACCTCACGCAAAGGTCTTAATGCATCTACAGTAAAAATAGATCCAACACCCCTCAAAAATAAATACATTTGTAACTCAGGCTACTTCAAGCATGGACAGAGGTCTCTTTCTTAGACAGTGCTATACACACTAAAAATGGAAATACAACAATTCAGGTCAGATATTGTAACAATTTCAATTAAATACTGAAGGTACATTAGCTTCTCATTCAGAACCCACATAGTGCAAATATTCACCCTCTCTTCTCAGAAATGTATTAAAAGCCACAGAGCAGCCTCTGTTACTTTTTTGTGCTTAATTTTCCTGAGCTATCTGTGAGCCTCCATGCAAAGTTTCAAGCTCTCTTTCTCTATTCCTCCCTCCTTCCCCTACATTTGCTGCATTTACACAACCAAATTTGCTGGGGTTGCACATACATTCAGCATTAACAGAAGGAAAAAAAAAGATCAGATAATGAAAGGTCAGATCACTGAGAAGGTGGCAGCAGTAGCAGCAATGAAAAGAAATTGTAAAAGATGCAATCACCTTACCACTCATTTTGGTTTCCTGCTGCCCTTAGTGCTTTCTGAAGTGGACAGTAGTTAAGTGACAGCTTTCCTGTCTTTTTAAGTGCCTCTGGCTGAAGGCACAGGCATTTTCAGAAGTGCTACACATTTAACCTTGTTCAGAAAACTACCTTTGTAAGAAATAAGCCTAACTGAAAAGCAACTGAGGTTTCCAGAGCCTTATGAGATCCCCTATGGGCAGCTGCAGGTCCAAGTCATGGTGGGGAATGAAGATGCACACCAGTATGGATTGTCTTGGCATTGTAAACCTAGTAAGTAAGGGATAGAAGACTCCGCTGGCTTTAAGCAATATACACACAACACCTCTGGCAGAGATGGTGAAAAATTCAAGTGGTCTTGCTTGCTGGCAAGATCTGGGCACTATCTCATCAGTTTAATTAATCACTGGGGAAAACTCTACAACGCTGCTCTGATTATAAAGTAATGGGTCCATCAGGTGCAATTAGAGCCCAGTTGAAACACTGTAGTTTGCTTGAAAGCTGTTCAAGTAAACAATTGTGGGTCCTGGATGGGGCTCCTTTTCTAATTAATCCATAGAGAACTGAAGTATTAGCTTTTCCTCAACAAGGCATTTCCTAATATGTGATAGTGTTTTGCTTGTGCTTCAAGTCTTGCTGGTAATTAAAGGCAGATTTTCAGATAGGTATCCATTTCATCACCACAGCACCCTCTTAGAAATGCTTCTCCCTGGGGCATGCCAAACTGCTGTGCTATTACATCATGCCCAGAGGTAGCACATGTGACATGATGCAATAGCATGAGGGAGAAAGCAGTACTCACAGTGTCATAATGTTCCAGAAAGCATGTCTTTGGTGGCAAAAGAATTTACAGGAAAGGTTACCTGGCTACTCCATCAAAGGGAGGAGGCTTGGAGACAGCAGATTATGTTCAAGTTCTGTGAATTTTATGTACTAGCAAGTACCTAAAAAGAGAAGGCACTGTATGTAGGAAGCATCTCATCTATGACCCAGACCATCGCTATAATAGCTGTGTGACTTATCCCTGGTGTTAGCCCAACTTTGTAGTCTGCTAGGTGAATATGACAAGGGAATGTGTTGCACATTCAAGACAGTGTTTGTTAAAAAGGGAAAAAAAACCCACCCTAATGTATTAAGATCCTGACATGCAGTAATACTCGCATAGAAATGGAATCTGCTGAGCAAGATGTCCATTTTCTATCTGGTGGCGATGGGAGTCTCCATAGCAATATTCCTCACAGAGATATCTTCAGCTGGATGAGAAGGTGTTCCCTCTTCAGAGGGAGAACAGAGTTCTGTTCTGCACAGTTCTTATAGCCTAGATGGCTGTGGTCCTACAAAACCACCCCAGCAGAAGCATTTTCCATTTCTAATGATCTCTACTTGTCATAGATTATCTCAGATACACGTGAAAAGACTATTTTACATGACCAATTCTGAAGAAAGTTTCTATTGACTATTTACAAATGTATGATTTGATCACTTCTGCAGCAGGAATGGCTTAGGGAAGTCTTCGGTTCACTCCACCTAGGAAGTTAATCAAACACGTTTAAGCATACAAGAGCAGACACAGCAGCAGTTTCCTTGGGGAAAATCTCAAGACTTGCCTGAAATTCCCACTAGTATAGCCTCTGTACCAATCAGTCAAAGACTCCACTGAGAAGGTTCAGTCAGTCACTCAGTTCCAAGCATGTCCATCTCTAGCCAGACCAGTCTCATGTCTGCTGACAGATGTCTGCCTCCGTTCCTCCTGACTCTAGTGCAATGTGTGTGTGCACAGGCACCACCCTGAAAGTCCACAGTTATAACTAACAGACAAACTTGACTTTTGTACTTCTAACTTAAGCTCCATAGTGCTTGCCACAATCTTAAGCTAAACCAAAGCAAATCAAGTCATCATTTTATTGTCATGTTCCCAGACACTCTTCCTAGGGTTATATTTTGGTGAAGTTTTTTGGTTTTGTTTTGGTTTTGTTGTGGCTTGATATTTTATACCCCTGTTAAACCTCTTCTAGCTTTACCAGCATTAGGAGTGATCCAAGGCTAGCCTGGAAAGTAGTGGCTGTCTCATCTGCCAAGGAATAAAGAACTTTCAGATGAAACTTGATTTCTTTCAAGGTGACAGACACCCCAACAGGCCATGATTTCCTCAAGCCACTGCACAGCCCTCTTTCACACTTACAGAAGCATAATGCTGAGTTGGTAAAGGTGAAAATACTGACAGACATCTCTCTCTCCTTTGGCCAGCACAGTCTTTGTTGAAAACATCAAAACACTGAAATGACAGCATGAAATGTATGTTGCACTTTTACCTCAATGGCAAAACCAATAAAGTCTACACTTCTGGCTTGTCAAGGGTGGACCCTATTCACAGGATGCCTCAACATCTCACATACTCCTGTTTTGTACAGACACAGTGCTTCTAGTTTCTAAAGCTACACAAGTACTGTTTCTCTTTATGCCTCAGAATAATTTAGGATATAGAAGGAATTATTTTTTATACTAGAGATGCAAAATATCATAGCACTTTTTTTCACTATGATAGTGCACTAACATTCAGTTGAACAGGCTTTATAAAATCCTAGAAATCCTCAGACTGCATCCAGGTTAATAACATCATAGCTATGAATTTATTTGCTCATTTTGGATTCCTTAAATCATTTGGCTGTGCCAGTGAAGTACAGTATAAATTCCTGCTACTCTCCTTCAGCAGCACTTTAGATTTCCATGTATAGTGTAGCTTTCAATACTGATCAACTGTGGAAAATGAATTTTATTTGATTGATTATAATCAATGGCAAATTACAGCATACAGCATCTCAAATTCTCATTGACATACATATTCAGTTCTTTAATTTTGCAAGTTCCTCCTTAATCAGAGTGGGCTAAGGATGTTGGGCTAAAAGTGACAAAACTGGCATTATTGTAGGTATTTTGTAAGCTACATGATTTAAGCTGGTGTGCTCAGTCCAGCTACTGCTGAATCCTGCTGGGCAATTTCAGAAGGACGGACTGTAACTTGACAGAGCTAAGCCCTGATGGCTCAAGGGCCTATCACTCAAGAAAAAGAGCAGGCTGCCTGTTCTCTGGTAAGAGGACTTTTGGTGTAAGGGCTGTTAATCCAGAAGACTGCACCAAATGCAGACAAAAAGAATCTCTTGAAAGAAAAAATCCTCTTTGTGCACTCTTACATTTCTCAATAAAGAATGTATTTATTCTTTTTTTTGTGCCTGGAATTCTATGCAACAGCATTGGCTATATTGTGCTGTGATATCTTATAACAAAGCCAACTGGGGAACGTTTTTCAACAGCATCTCACCCTCCCTCCCCTGAAGCTCTCTCATGCATCGTGCTCTCCTGAGTTTTAAGCCGGAAATTAGGTTGGAAGAGCAGTAAGCCTGAGATACAATCATCTGAGTATTATAAACATCCCCATACTGTGTTCTCTGTGTGTGAAAATAAAAATCACTCCTCCTGCTTAGCCTCCCCCCAGTTTTTACGTGGAGTCTAATGATATCTGAGAGACAAAACCTCTTTGTTTTTTATTGGCAAGATTTCCTACCCCCTGCAGCTGAATCTGTCTTCCCTAGAGCCATCAGAAGTGGTCTTGAAAATCTCCCGTCTCCAGACCTGCTTTTGGCTACCCATTCTTGCAATTCCTTGCATCCTCAAGATGCTTGTCCTTAGTGTCAGGCAGCATGCTACTGATACATCCTGAGTGTTAATGTGTTATTCATATTTCTCTGAGTTCATCAGTGTCTCAGCTTGTTATTCTTGCTGTTCCCCAGAATAATAGAGCTTAGTGAGGCAATTTGTGCTCAGTTCCTGCAGTGTGTGCAAGGAACATACTCTATTCAAAAATATTACAGAAAAAATAGCAACTACATCTAATCACCTTTCCTCCAGAGATTTAAAGCAAAATAACACTGTCTCTAACTATATTCACTTAACTGTTTTTTAAATAATTTCTACTGTAGAATTGTTCAGATGCTCCCTTCAAAGGAGCACTTTTCCCTTCTCACTTTGGCTTTAGCTCCTGATGGGAGACTCAGCTGTGATCATGTCTCACCAGTGTAAACAAGCAACAATGCCTCTAATGTCAGCACAGTCACAATGGAGTAAGAAAGGAGAGAGTCAAGCCCTTAGCATCGTGTAATACACAAAGTTGCTTTTATCTACACCTTGCTGATATAGCAATGCCTGCTCATACACTGACATAGCCTTGCACTGAACTGACTTTTCACAGACGAGGGGAAATTTCTGTGCCAATATAATCAACACTATAAATTTAACCTTATATTGAGATTTGATTTAAAGTATTAAAGGATTATAATGCAGTATTTTCTAGGGCAGGCTGCCCCAGCACAACCCAAATCAAATGCTCAAATTTTGTCAGATTTCAGTGCACAGGAGGTACAGAATTTTCTCCTGATATATTGTCTGTTCAGTGCAGTGTGCAGACCTGCATTCATCCTATCATGCATGCATGAGATCAAGTATCATGAGGCATGAAGAGAATAACAAATTAGATATTTTAAGTTCTTCAGCCTCCATCTTTTGCTAGGTAGCATCTCAAGTACCAAAAAATGTGCATCAAAATATATTCCTTAGACATATTTTCATCTTTGACTTTATGTAACAGGGAACAAATATTTAAAACAATGTAATTGACAGATATCTGCCTGCATTATCCATGATACATAGATCTTCCAGGTTCTTCTAGCTATGCCCTGTGAAAATACCAAATTCTTCTTCGAGACCAATATACATTGAATTAATGAGAAAAAAATCTTTTTAACTCAAAGAATTTAAGATCATATCTGGTTAACTAAATGACTAAAACCAAACTATGATTGTTTTATCTCATAGTTAACACAATTTATTCTCTGTTTATATTGCTTTAATGTAAAGAGTGCAATGGATTTATGTGTTAATTTCCCTCAATTTTTCATAAGTTGCATACAGGATAGCAGCAGAGAGGAACTGCATGCAGTACACAGGCCCTGCATCAACTTTGTAGCTACAGTTTCTTGACATGTTGGCATCTCTATGCCATCCTCCAAAACATTAAGCTATCTGATGAACACAGCCTGACTTAAATGTTATACTCAGGATTCCTCATGATCTTGCTGTGCTTCATGAAGCCAGAGAAGCTTTTTCAGGTTTGCATTTCCAAGCCAGCTGCACTATGTTGAAAGCCATAGTGCCACGTGCTAACCTTAACTGGTATTTAAAATATATACATGAGAAATGGATTTAATGCTACAGAGGTGAAGTGTTAACATTTGGAAGTAAACCAGAGAAGTAAAATCAGGTTTGAGTTCATCCAGTCTAGACACCACAAATATTTACTTTAGGATTTTTGAACAAATGATAATCCTTTGCCCTGTTGGCGGGTTTCATGTTGGTGTGGCAGAAAGATTATGCTCAGGCTGAAAACTGCACAAGTCTTCTCTGACATCTTATTTGAGGATGAAATCCTACAGAATAAAGCAATATGCAACCAAGATCTGTTACATTTAGAGCTGATTCTCTGTTCCCACCATTCCCTCCTGTTTTCAGGGGCTGACAACTTAGCTCCATGTGTAATTCCATTATGAACCACTGTACACAAGATATAAGGCCAGGTTTACAGCACAAGCAGCAGAGAATTTCTGAATAACATTCTCCAGGTCCACCAGAACATTTCTAGTGCACAAGCTCAGGAATGTTTTTCATTCTGAAACCTGTCACCTAGAGAGTCTGTGACTCTTCAAATGCTGCAGGAATGCTAATATAAATAACACAGTGCAGTTGTTGTGATGGCCCTATGGACTACACCTCTAAAAGTTACTCTGAGAAAGAAAACCATCAATATTTCAATACTAAGCACAAAAAGAGGGCAAGCTTGTAAGATTTAATAAATAGGCAGAGATGTAAATACAGATTTTCATGAAAAACATAGTGGATGTAAAAAAGCATTCACATATAAAATTCAGCAGTTCACTGATTCTATAATTTACTCAACACCTTGAAGAATTTGGATCAGGACCCATAAGGGAATACTTTTTCCTATCTCCTTGTATTATTGTGTCAACATATGCAGGATTTCATAGCAATGAAACAAATCTGTTCCTGTGGCCAAAGTAAAATCCAGCAGAGATATCTTCTTGCAGAAGGATACATCAAGACTTTGAAGAGTCATTAAAAAAAGAAAGTAAAATTTCTTATTATTTTCCCATTTTTTTGATGAAGTACAAATCGAACCACGTGATGAAAGGAAGAAATATGCATTTCAACAAAAACAGAAGACCATATTTGTTATGTCACGAGGAGGGCAACAAAGCTGGTGAAAAGACTGGAAGGCATGTCCTGCAAGGAGTGCCTGAGGACTCTGGTTTGTCTAGTTTCAAGAAAAGACGGCTGAGGGACAACGTCATTGCTCTCTGAGGGCGGGAAGTGGAGGGGGAGATGCTGAGCTCTTCTCCCTGGGATCCAGTGGCAGGATGTGTGGGAATGGTTCAAAGCTGTGTCAGAGGAAGTTAAGACATGACATTAGGAAGCATTTCTTTACAGAGAGCATGGTTCAGACACTGGAACAGGCTTCCTAGGGAGATGGTTGATGCCCCATGCCTGTCAGCGTTTGAGAGGTATTTGGACAATGCCCTTAATAACATGTTTTAACGTTTGGTCAGCTCTGAAGTGATCAGGCAGTTGGCCTAGATAATCTCTGTAGGTACCTTCCAATTGAAATTCTAGTCTAGTCTAGTCTAGTCTAGGTATACTTTCTATTGCTCTCATTTTATATTTGAATTGTACATTACGTAATTTCTCTTTTCACATATAGGATCACAGACTCATAGAATGGTTTGGGTTGTAAGGGACTTTAAAGACCACCTAGTTCCGAAGCCCCTGCTGTGGGCAGGGACACCCTCCACTGCATCAGGTTGCTCAAAGCCCCGTCCAACCTGGCCTTGAACACTGCCAGGGAGGGGCAGTGACAACCTCTCTGGGCAACCTGTCCCAGTGCCTCACCACTCTCACAGTAAAGAATTTCTTCCTTATATCTAATCTTAATCTACCCTCTTTCATTTAAACATTTAAAAACTTTACCCCTCATCCTATCCCTACACTCCCTGATAAAGAGTCCCTCCCCATCTTTCCTGTAGCCCCCTTTAAGTACTGGAAGGCTGCTATAAGGTCTCCCTGGAGCCTTCTCTTCTCCAGGCTGAACAACCCCAACTCTCTCAGCCTGTCCTCACAAGGGAGGTGCTCCAGCCCCCTGATCATCTTTGTGGCCTCCTCTGGACCCACTCCAACAGGTCCATGTCCTTCTTATGCTGGGGGTCCCAGAGCTGGACACAGCACTGCGGGGGTGTCTCACGAGAGCAGAGTAGAGGGGGAGAATCACCTCCCTCAACCTGGTGGCCACACTTCTCTTGATGCAACCCAGGACACAGTTGCTTTTCTGGACTTTGACCACACATTGCAAGCTCATGTCCAGTTTTTCATCCCCCAGTACCCCCAAGTCCTTCTCCGCAGGGCTGCTCTAATCCCTTCATCCCTCAGCCTTATTGAAAACAGGGGTTGCCTTGACCCATATGCAAGACCTTGCACTTGGTCTTGTTGAACTTCATGAGGTTTGCACAGGCCCACCTCTCCAGCCTGTCCAGGTTCCTCTGGATGGCACATCCTTTCCCTCCAGTGTGCCAACCGCACCATACAGCTTGGTGTCATTGTCAAACTTGCTGAGGGTGCACTCAATCCCACTGTCCATGTCACCACCAAAGATGTTAAACATTGCTGGTCCCAACACCTACCCCTGGGGAACATGACTCACCACTGCTCTCCACTTGGACATTGAGCCGTTGACCACAACTCTTTGAGTGTGACCATCCAGCCAATTCCTTATCCACTGAGTGGTCCACCCGTCAAATCCATGTCTCTCCAATTTAGAGAAAAGGATGTTGTGCGGGACAGTGTCAAATGCTTTGCAGAAATCCAGGTAGATGACATCAGTTGCTCTTCCTTTATCCACCAGCCCTGTTACCCCGTTGTAGACAGCCACCACATTTGTCAGGCACAATTTGCCCTTTGTGAAGGCTGTCACCAATCACCTCCTTATTTTCCATGTGCCTGAGCATACTTTCCAGGAGGAGCTGCTCCATGGTCTCGCCAGGCACAGAGGTGAGACTGAGCGGCCTGTAGTTCCTGGTTCTTCTTTTTATCCCTTTTTAAAAATGGGGGTTAGTTTCCCCTCTTTCAGTCATTGGGAAGTTCCCCAGACTGCTACAACTTCTCCAATATGATGGTAGCGTCTTAGCCACTTCACCCACTAGTTCCCTCAGGTCTGTCCCCTCATCCACTCCCAGGCAGAGCTCCATGCACTTCAGCTGGTCATTGACACAGAGAGTGACTCCTCCTCCTTGTCTCCCCTGCCTGTCCATCCTAAAGAGCCTGTATCCTTCCATGCCAACACTCCTGTCATAGGAGCCACCCCACCACATCTCCGTGACGTCAATATGATCACAGCCCTGCAGGCGTGTGCACGTCTCTAACTCCACTTGTTTATTCCCCATGCTAGATGTGTTTGCGTAGAGCCATTTAAGTTGGTCCCGATGAAGCTGACTTACTGGCTGGAACTTCTTTGTGCTGCTCTTCAGGTGCTCTCCTGCTGACCTGTGACCCCTCTCCACGCTCTGGGCATCTACTACTGGCACTGGCATCAGACCAGTAGGAGTAGGATGGATTGATGTTCCCCTTCCCTGGCAGCTTTAGTTTAAATCTCCCTTCACCAGCTGGGCAAGCCTATGACCGAAGATGCTCTTCCCCTTCTGTGACAGATGGACCCCATCAGCCCCCAGCAGACCAGGTTTCTCACAGCAAGTCCCACGGTCTAAGCAGCCGAACCCCTGGCTGTGGCACCAGTCCCGTAACCAACTGTTGACTCGCCAGATTCGAGTGGCCCTTTCAAACCCCTTCCCTTCGACCGGGAGGATCGATGAAGAAACTCCCTGTGCTCCAGAGTCCCTTCCAGCTGCTCCCAGGGCTCCGGAGTCCTTCTTGATCCTCCTCACGCTGCTCCGGGCTGTGTCCTTGGTGCCCACGTGAAACAACAGCAGTGGGTAACAGCCAGTGGAGGTACGAGGCTCGGCAGTCTCTCGGTGACACCCCTGATACGAGCCCCCGGTACGCAGCACACCTCTCTAGAGGGTGCGTCAGGTCAGCAGACGGTGCCTCCGCCCCTCTCAGAAGACAGTCGCCCACCACCGGCCCCGTCGCCTGTTGGTAGCGGCGCTGGTTGTTGCAGGGGAGCAGGCCGGGTGCCTCCCTCAGCTCCAGCGTCTCTCCCGACGTGACGGGCCGCTGCTCTTCAGTCTGCAGCGCGGTGAAGCGGTTCTGCCAGGGCACCTCGGGTTTTGGGAGGTCTCTTCCTCCCGCAGGTCCTCGCCGTCGCCAGCTTCATTCTCCAGCGTTCCCGGCCCCCTCCCTTCCGCGTGTGCCGGCGGGGCAGGGTTTGGCTGTTTGGCCGCGGGCCGCGCTCGGAGCCGGCTCCCTCCCTCCTCCTCGGCGCCCCCGACGCTCCGCAGCCTTCTCGCCGCCGCCGGAGCCGCGGCCTCCGCTCCCCGCCGAGCGCTCGCCGCCCTGCCCCGGGGGTCGGGCAGGAGGGTGGCGCCGCCACCTCGCCCCTCGGCCCACCCCGTGTTCCCGCCGTTCCTCTGGCCCTGCCCCGCCCCCAACGCCCCCCGCGCCGCTGCCGGGCGCGCCCGCACTGCAGGTGGTCGCCGCGGCACCTGATTTTTATTTTGGCTAATTCCCACTGTCACTTTGATTCCTCACAAAGATTAAAAAAGTTACAAATACGAGCTCTGATGCTAACTGGTCATTGAAAAAAGGAAACAGATTTAAAAGCAAACCGAAAGATAAACAGTGATGGGTAGTGGTGTATTTCATTAATAATATGCACTGAAATAAAACGGGATGTTTCAGATGGGGCAGAATTAAGCACAGCTCCTCTACTGAGACTGGCCATGTGACTTTTTTTTTTTAAGAGTTAGAGTTCTAAGTAGATTGAACTCTAGTGTTGTGGACAAACTGGACAACCAGATGTCCATGAAATGCAGGTGCATGAGGTACAGACGCACCAGATTGTGTTCTGCCTCTAAGTGTTGCAGCTGCCTTGGGGTCACTGTTGTCTCTTCCCTTGCAGCCACTGCCAGAGGGCCCCACTGCTGTCTTCTCTGCTGCATATGTCTGACGAGTTTCCATCTGAAAGATTTTGCAAGTAACTTGCTCTGCTGGGAAGCATAGTTACTCAAAACTAGACCACTATGATTTTTTATCTGCAAAGAGACACCATTAACTAATTATACCCCAAAACATGAAACATAACCTGTAAGACTTGTGACATTGGCTTGGAGGAGAGGGAAAAAAAAAAGAATCCAATATACAGTGACATTTCCATCATTAAATCAATTTTCCCAAATGGGTTGCAGTTTTCAAAGCACAATGCAAGATTTCAAGATGATGTACTATGCTTTGCTGTTTTCTGATTAACAAAAATGTTTTCTCTTTGTTTTTATTCTGGCAAAAGCCCCACATTTTTTTGGTTATTGTTGTTATATGCCAGCCATTGTGTTCCTCTTCACAAAATTTATGGTTTAAAAGAAAATAAAAGCTGCATTGCTATAATCATAGATGTCTAAAAAATTCAATCAGAAGATAATTATAATAATAAAAGCTCTTTCAGATTCAATGAGTTACAACTAGTAGGGTAATCATTGTTTCTGGAAAAATAAGGGTGTCTTTTCTCCCTTTCAGATGAGTAATATGGTTTGGAAAGGTTGTACTATCTATCTTTATTCAAGTCACATGTTGATAATGAATTCAGTTTAACATAATTGACAGGCATCCTAAGGAAAAAGAGAAATGAGATTTGTTCTTGGTCACCTGAATTGCTTAGGTTTAATGGGATTGTGAACACATTTGAACTGTGGTCTCTTTTTATGCTGCACACTATTTCTGGTAGACTTACCCTAACTTACATCTCAGTCCTGCTGTGGTAAAGAACATAATTTCATTTTGACTAAAGTGTGATGAAAAATTAGAATTTTCATTTTGGCAAAATATGAGTGAAACAAAGGTACTGTGAAATTTTGATGGTATCTAGACTTGGTGGGAACACTCCACAAGGTCTTTTAATGAGAAGAATTCCTGTGCCTAAGGGACTCATAGATGCTAAAGATGTGAAAGTGAAGATATCTGGCGCAGAAGCTTTATTGGACAGGGCTGTGAACAGGCACAGCTCTTCCACAGTATAGTGATCTTAGAAGTTTCCATACCAACATATAAAGAAAATGTCCTCTATTATCTGGTTCAACTTTGTCTGCTGCAGAATATTAGAGTGGATCAATGTGTCTCTCTACACTTCAGCATGCTATCGTGGTTTACCTATATATTGTGTTGGGAAATGTCCATAAAATCAAAGGAGGTTTTTTTACTCATGCTGTCTTCATCTTCAGTGAATTATACTTTCCTGAAGTGTCTTACAGCAGCTACTGAAATATTCTACATGTTACTATGTTTTGGTAGCATAATATTATGTACATATTACAGAGATGAATCAGGATCATACTGTCTTACAAACTATTGAAACACAGAACAAGCAATTCCTTGACCTTCAGAATTAACGAAGTCTTGTGTCTAACAAACGAGTGTTTTCTTTCGTGTTTGAGTTTCCATGTGCGTTCTTGGATGACTAGAAAATAGTGTAATTAGTCATCAGACTCTTTTTTACTGAAGGCATTATTAGGATCCTTATCTTCTTGTAGGCTTGTTTCTACAAAATTAATAGGAAATTACTAACTTTCGAGATACAACCCTCTGTCACATTTGTCTGAAACTGAGGACCTGTTCGAACTTTGTTGGTAGGAGATCAATACAGAGAGCATAGCCACTATAGCCTCCTTCATTTAGGAAATCAGGCTATCACAGCTTCCCATTCCAAGGAGTGTACAACTTGAAAAAATTACAGAATACAAGACATGTCTTTGGCACATGAGGGTGCTCAAAAAGATAGCCCTGAAGAACTGGTCAGAGAATAGGAAGATTGTTACAAGCATGGGAGCGTTGCCTCCTCTAGAAAGCTGTCATGAGTATTATGGAGAAATTTGAAGGGAGGATGATGAGGTTCTGCAGGTGTTCATAGGACGATTCTAGTTTAATAGAGGGGCAAACAAAATCAAGCAGATAATGGTGATGACTTAAAATGACTTATGATCAAAAACAAGCCAGC
Organism: Strix uralensis; assembly: GCF_047716275.1. Taxonomy (NCBI): domain Eukaryota; kingdom Metazoa; phylum Chordata; class Aves; order Strigiformes; family Strigidae; genus Strix; species Strix uralensis. The sequence goes on along the minus strand of NC_134012.1, from coordinate 19,902,855 downwards.
CTTAGATATCAGCAGGTAGACCTTAAGTTTGAGATATTTTTGGTGAGTTTTTCAATTCACACTGCATATAATCTGAGAAAAAAGTACTGCTGCTACAAATTTATTTGCTGCAGTCTTTAAATTAATGATGGCTACTGTTCTTAGGTGAATCAATGAATCTTTCAAAAAGCCTAATTAGAAAGGAAACATTTGGATGATTTGCATGATTCCAATGTGAAATAGAAAAATACATTTCTGAACAAATCCTTTTCTTTCTGCCATCACATGCCTGGAGCAGATATTTAAAGCTCCTTTTACATTTTATTTTGCAAAATATTGCAAAACAAGCACAAGTAACTTAAAGCATTGACAGCATTTTCTGCATCCTTCAACCTCTAACCTTAATATAAAAGATGCCTTGATGACACGATTCTGAAAAAAACTTCAGCATTTATGTCTCCTAGCAGTCCCCAAAGACTGCAATGGATGTTCAAAGCCTCAGAGAGAAAAAGAATTCAGTAAGAATAAGAATGAGAAAAAAGATTAAGAATAAGCATAAGAAAAAAAATAAGAGTAAGAATAAGCATAAGAACAAGAAAGAATACAACATTTTTTTCACCATTTTCCACCTTTTGTAGCTGAGAATTAATCAGAAATCAGTATTTCTGTTTAAGGTATTGGAAAATCTTTGATCAGTGCAATGAAATTAAGGGACTGAAGAACTGCTGATAAATTATAAACATTATTTTATGTAGCTACTATGTAAGTAGTAGAAGGCTATTTCCAGGCTCTTTTATGTAATGGGTGTCTAAATATTTTTCTCTGTAGGGAAGGCATATGGCAATAGATGATTTTGTTCTAATCACGATACTTTCTCTTCATTCCTGCTTGCAATTTTTCCTTGCTGCTTTAATGTTTTCAAATCTTCCAGTTCCCAGTAGTAGGATGGATGGATTCCAGACACGTTACACAGCTGAAGATAAAGACTGCTATGCTGCTCTTTCATAGTCCACAGTAGTTTTATCATTCAATGTACTAGGAAAAGGATCAGTCCCTCTATGTGAGAACCACTTTATTTTAAAGTAGAGCTTTAAAAAATAAATTAAAAAAACCCACTTCACAACCTCAAAACATATGAATTGCTTACTGCTAGCTGGGGGGAGAAGGGAGAACTCATTTCAGAAGTTGTTTGCTAAAAGGCATGAACTCAGAAACAGTCAGCCCTGATAACTCACTTATGTTTTCCACTGAATAAAATATTTTGACATTTTTGTGGTTTAAATGAGAGCTGCTGAGAGCTGTTCACAGGCAATTCAAACTGTAGTGAGCAAGTCACTGTAGGCTGGCATGAATTCATATCAGCATCTTCCCCTGTCAATTACCCTGTCAGGCCATCCTCCAGTTCAGTCTGTGGGTGTGGAGATGGAAAGAGCAGCACAGCCAGAAAGTGTGTGGGTCTTCCCACCCTCGAAGGGCTCTCCAGAAGGTTCTTGTCCTGACAGTGGCTAGAGTCAATCACACTCTGTTTTCCTTCCTTCCCATTCCGCACCGCCAGTGAGCAATGCTTAAGCCATGAGTCAGGACACAGCCATGCCTTTGACCCACCTTCCAGTGCTGATTTATTATTATCTGTCCAAGTCTGTCTGTTGGAGAGGGTTACATACAAAGGTTCAAGGGAAAATTGCAACTTTGGTTAGTGCAAGACACCTGCAATCCATATGCCATCCCCTACCAAGGTCTGCTGAGGTACGCACATGGCTCCTTTTGTCCTGAGAATCCCAGCAGCAACTTTTTCCACTGCTCCCACATTTATGTTATGTAGGAATGGCAGAGATGGGGAAAAGAGGTGGGACAAAGCACAGAGATGATGTTGTATAAATAAGAAAGTTTTTTTATAAATAAAAAAACAGGAGGGAAGAGAAATGGGGTAACTTGCAGGAAGGGAAATAAAGGTAAAAATACTCAGAAGACTGCAATCAGAAAAGGAGAAAAAAAAAGGGAAATGCTATAGATTTTTAAACTGGGTGGGTGAAAGAGAAGCTCTAAGAGAAGAAAAGGATAATTGGCTGATGCTGATGTATGGCAGATTGGAAAGAAAAGGGACGTATGTATGAAAGAATATGAAGAGAGAAAAGAGATAGGCAAATGAAAAAACGGGGCAGGTAGATGTAGCAGAATAAGAAATTAAGAAATCAAAATGAAGGAAAATGCTGGAGAAACAGAAAAGGAGAAAAGGACCAGAACAAAGTAGACTGGGGAAAAAATATCAAGATGAAAAGAAGAAAATGAAATGGGAGATACTCAGAGGGTGAAAGGAAAGAGGGCAGCTAAAGTAAATAACCTTGGGATGGACTAAATTTAATTTCATTTACTTGGACTCCTAATTTTAATTATTCTTTGGTACTGTTTATAAACATTTACTGGGTAAGTGGCACCTTACAGGTTACATCTGTCTTGTTAAGGGATAGAAGATATACAGCAAAGAAACAAGGTTGTTGAAGCAAACAAAATCAGTTTTGAGAGGTCAGAGATTTTTCTAAGATGGTAAAATATTATTATTACCTAGTGGGAAGTAGATTAAAGGATTGCAGTGTAAATTAACAGCCACGGTAGGTTGTTCTTGTTAAAATAAGAGACTTTTCAGAAGTATTTTAGAGAGTAGAAGAATGGCTTTTTGACAGAATGGCTAAGGAGACTGTGGTAGATGGAGAAAGAAAAGTATGAGGGTAAAAACATGTGAAGATGGAGGAGCACAGTACATCAGATCTGTGGATGTGTGCCTTGCAGTGAAAGAAAATTTTAAAAAAAGAGAATTTATGCAGACACTTGAAAAGTGAGGCAACTGAATGAAAGGGTGGAATGGGTAATTTGCTGAGTGGACTGGAATGAAGAGAGGTGGGATGGCTAATGCCTGATGCTTCTGGACACAAGTGTAAATTGGGAGAGGAGTGGCTGGAGAGCAGCCCTGCAGAAAGGGACCTCGTGACACTTGTTGGCAGCAGGCTCAGTGTGAGGCAGCAGTGTTCCCTGGCAGCCAAGAGGGCAAACAGCATCCTGGGGTGCATCAAACACAGCATAACCAGCCGGTCAGAAGAGGTGATTACCCTCTGCAACAATGTTGCAGCCTCACCTTGAGTGCTGGGTGCAGTCCTGGGCCACACAATTTAAGAAGGATGTGAAGGTACTCACTGAATCACAGAATCATCTAGGTTGGAAAAGACCTTGAAGATCATCTGGTCCAAACATTAACCTAAACTGACCATTCTCAACTACACCATATCCCTAAGCGTTGTGTCAACCCGACTCTTAAACCCCTCCAGGGATGGGGACTCCACCACTGCCCTGGGCAGCCCATTCCAACACCGAATGCATCCAGAGGAGGGCAACAACGCTGGTGAAAGGACTGGAAGGCATGTCCTGTGAGGAGTGGCTGAGGACTCTGGATTTCTCTAGTTTGGAGAAAAGGAGGCTGAGGGGTGATGTCATTGCTCTCTACAGCTTCCTGAGAAGGGGAATTGGAGAGGGAGGTACTGAGCTCTTCTCCCTGGTACCCAGTGACAGTACACACGGAAAGGTTCAGAGATGCATCAGAGGAGGTTCAGACTGGGCATTAGGAAGCATTTCTTTAGAGAGAGCATGGTCAAACACTGGAACAGGCTTCCTAGAGAGGTGATTGATGCCCCATGCCTGTCAGTGCTTAAGAGGCATCTGGACAATGCCTTTAATAACATGTTTTAACTTTTGGTCACCCCTGAAATGGTCAAACAATTGGACTAGATGATTGTTGTAGGTCCCCTCCAACTGAAATTTCTATTCTATTCTATTCTATTCTATTCTATTCTATTCTATTCTATTCTATTCTATTCTATTCTATTCTATTCTATTCTATTCTATTCTATTCTATTCTATTCTATTCTATTCTATTCTATTCTATTCCATTCCATTCCATTCCATTCCATTCCATTCCATTCCATTCCATTCCATTCCCCGTGGGAGGTCATCTGGCACCTCCTCTTTTCTCTCACACATTTACCTCATTTGTTAACAAGTACCTTATCCTTAAAATGAACTCAAGCTCATTCATTCCCATTTAAACTACCTGAAGTTTCATCTAAATTTGGAAAAAGCTCTTTTATCCAGCCCAGGCAAAATAATTTGCTAGCAGGAGTCCACATTAAACAGTATTCAAATTATAGCAAAAAATTATTTGGTTTCCTAAGTATTACTGCCATTATTTCTGGAAAAAGTGTTGACTAAGACTCTACAGTCAGAAGTAAGGTAAAAATTAGGATATATATGTATTTTGTCATTACATCAGGATTAGAGATAATTAAATAATTGCTAGCTAGGAAGAAGACAAAAAATAGGCCATGTTAAGACATGAGAATTTCTCTTGCTTTAAAACAAAGAATGACAGGTAGGGTGAAAGAAAAAGCCCTATTATTTTAATTAAAATATACGCACGTATTTGAGTGCAAATAGAGATCAGATATTAAGTCCTGCAGCTTAAAAGTCAAACATACAGGCATATTTCTTTTGATTGTGCTTTTCCAAAACAAGCTGTCTTCAACCCACTGTCAGAGTAAAAATCTCTCAAAAGAACGTCAAAGTGGATACAAACTGTTTTTAAAGCAACTGGACACTTCAGCTTGAAAAGGCTAGTGAGGTCTAGCACACCAAAAGTTAACACAAACCTGTGACTTCTTAATAACTATGGTGTGCTTAAGAGACAGAAGGAAGCACTGTTAGTGCTCATACCATTCCTCAGGACATAGCTGCGTAAGAATTTTTACAGACATTAAAGAACAAAGGAAAAAACTATTGCTCACTGACTTGGTGCGGTTTCAAAACTGAAGGTACAACAAAACAATTTCAAGAGAGGTACCTTCTTAAATCTTCACAGGTTTTGCAGAAGTGAACATAAGTGTCCCCTAAGGCTAATCTGGTTTAGCAACTGAAGTCCCAATGCCCAGCATGATAAATATGTACCTACCTCAGACTGTTAGATTTTCAACTTGAATTCTTAGACTTGGAGCCCTGTTGGAAAGCCTACATTGCAGACTGCAACACAGAAGAGAAAAACTGAAACTAGCCCTGTGTAAGAAGCAGGGTAAATTGTTAAAGGCAGTAAGGTTCTTTCACTTTCACAGCCATCCCTACTGTAGCTACATTAGTCTGCTATGTAAGCAAGTGAACTTCTTGAAAGAGGTCATTTCAGTGCTTATGAAAAAAGTCTGTTCTCTATTGCCAGTGATGTACATTTAAAAAGTCATAAAAGAGAAAGGAAGAATAAAAGTGCAGAAGTCAAGTTAAAACTCTCTTGCCACCATGTTGATACCTGCTGAAAATGGATTGGTCATGATTAAAGGGGAAACAGTCCTTATCCCTACCAATTAATTATGTATTTGATATAAATTAATCCTTATTTAATGAGGCCTGAGTCATTAGAATCAACTTTGCATAGATACAGATAGATAGACAGATAGGTATAACTGGTGCTACAAAAGTGTAACTTTTATGTGTGAAACAAAGGTTGGAGCTAGAGACAGACAGTTTTATTATTAAAGAGATGCCAGACTCATTACTGATATACTGCCCAGGGTAATGCTATGATAATTCCATAGCTAAGGCTCCTGGGGGGTTTGATTAAGAATGTAAATGATTGCTTTTCTTGCTTGGATAGAATGACACACTGTACGCACTGTAAAGGTAATCTTTAAGCAGAACAGAAAGTATTGCCTACTGAGTTACTCGGCACTCTGCCTCCCGGAGACAGAAACACCTCCTTGGGACAGGTACAGCAGTCTGTCCCATGGTCAAAGACAGTCAGAAGGAAAAAGTAAATAAAGAAAAAGATTAAGGGAAAGAGATCTCTTCCTTTCAGTCTTCATAATAGCTTCATTACAAAATATAGTTTGCCTACAGTGGGAGAGAGGAAGCCCAGATTCAGAAAACTACCCAATGTAATTCTGTGTACACAGCCCCCATGAACTTAGTTAAAACTACACATTTGTTTTGAGGTACTGCCAAAAGCAGGAGTTTTAGTATAAACTGCCATGAGCAAAAGAGGTAGTTAGTCATACATTTTTCTGGCTAATTTACTGGGTTTAGTCATGAAGGTGCTTTGGCTGTGTTCACCCTGTGGTCTTTCAAGAACTCAATGTCTCTGCTGATGTGATGATGAGAAGGCTAACAATGCTTCTTCCTCATGTTTCCCCTGAAGCAGATGACGAGGATCTTGTTCTTGTGTCACAAACTGCATTTTAAGAAGACCAGGGACTGTGGGAAGGTCTAGTCTTGGTTTGGCTGTTCACTAAATGCCGAAGAAAAGAAGAAAATAGAGATGATTACCTCCTACATTCAGAAAGCAACTACTCTGTAGATGAAGTTCCTTACCTGTTCAGATAGGGCATCTGAAGGAGCTAGGAAGGAACATCTATTTTGAGAGACAAGCAGAAATAAGACTGAGAGCTTTCAGAGAAGACTTGACCATGGTTCAGTTTTATTTTTTCCAGGTAAAATACACATCTCTCATGACTTATGGAGGTCGGCTAGAAAAAGTTCCAAAACTATGTTCAAGACTTGAACTGCTCATGGATGTTGAAAACACATAAAGTGGTTTTTCTTTAAGTAAAGACCTTCCTGAATCTGCCTGTGATAACCAAAAATAAAGCTGAAAAGTAAAAGCTGCCCACTTCAGTCACAGGTGGAAAAATACACAAGTGGAACTGCTGATGCATGCATTTCATTTGTTACTTTCATGTATAGGAAGAAAAAGCCTTTCTTGCCATCACTCTTACACCTCCAAAAGCAATTAGGAAAAAAACAAATTAGCTTTAACTCAGCTCCAAGAAAGAATTAATTTCCTTCATCTAGACTGCTTTGGAAGCAGACATAATTGGTGACTTAGAGAAACCAGAAAAGTAGATGATGCACATCTGATCAGCCTATACATGGCTATCTAACTGAGCAACTAACTAAATACCATGACTGGCACAAGAAATATGTGAATGTGAATTTGCTGTTAATTTTTTTCCTCCTAATTACTTTTTTTTTGTGTGCCTCGACCTCCAAGCACACTAATCAAAACAGAGAGAGTCAGGAATGTACCTTTTCACCATGAATTAAAATCTACTTGCACAGCACTTCAGTTATTAGATTGGCTTGACACCAAAAAAATGCATGAACTAGTGAAGAAAAAGGCACTAATTAATTTCCTTCACTTCTAATAAATGGAGTTAAAGGTAGAAGCTGGTTTGTTTGGTTTTTGTTTTTTTAAATTTCTTTCTTTTACTCCTTCCATTGTGGTGAAGCAGGAAGGAAAACAAGGAAGGACATAACTGCATATACATTCTGCATCTCATTTAAATTCAACTGTGAAAATATCACAAAGATTTTGAAGAGATAATTTGTAATCGTCATTCAAATGTCTTACAATTCCCACATAGACCCTGCCATTCTAAATGATGCTTATAGACTCAGAGTGATTTTTATGAACAGCCATTCCACTTCAGCTACTATCGCTGTTAAGGAAAGAGGAAACAATCTTGACTAAAGAAAGCAAAATGTTAAAAAGTTGCAAAAGCAGTTCGTTGAGAGTAATGGCAAAATTCATCAGAGAATGGCACTGAAATCACCCACCCTCCAGTATAATTAGCAAAAATTAAACTTTTCAGTGAAAAAATTATATATTTTATAGTAGTTTGAAATATATACTTGAAAAAAGCTTGGCATAACCATGTAAAACATTTACAATCCAGAGTAGGTGTTTAGAATACCTTTATCTAGCTAAGACCCAATATTTTTACATTACATTTTTCTAAAAAAATTCTGTAAACAACAGCAGTCTCTGCCTTGGCTTTCTTCTGTCTGGAAGAGCTTCACGAGTTGCTAAAGCATGTCATGACCACCCTACAAATGCTCTGGACTAAACAGAGCTGAAAGTATTCAATATGCTGCAGACGATATTCTGCACTTGCAGAGTGGAGTTGTGAGTCACTGATGAAACAATCTGTGAGAGTTTGCCTATACTGCCTATTCAGGATCGAGAAGAGAAAAAGCAGTATAATCCTTCCAAAACAAAGGAGTACAACATGATTACTTTCTAGCAGAATAAATCAACTCACCACTCATGTGTCTTGTTAAATTTTTGACCTCATCTCATCTCCTTGTTTCAATTTCCTTCATGACAATTTAGCCTTCTGTTCCTCTGGATTTCCCCTTTGTTCATGTGTTTAATTTTGAAACAGAGAGTCTTTTATTGACCCCTTTACAAATAAACTAAGCCAAAGGTACACCAGACAATATATTTGAGGAGAGGGGTGCCAGAATTAAAATGTTTGCCATCGCTGAAATTGAGGGTGATTTACAAATTCAACTGAGCAGCTCAGAGGAATGATGCAATTCTGAAATAGCATTAATCAGTTTTCATAACAAATTCCTTTTCCAAGGAATCATAATAATGAAAGGTCAAAGTAATCTGAACATATATTTCTATGGTAAATATATATGTGATACATTTACTTGTACATACATATGCAGTATAGATCCCTGTCATACCTTCAGGATACAAGTATAACTTACTTTATAGGAACAATTACTTTTTCCCAGTCTGCACATCTTTACATGTTTTCTCAACAAATGACATTTGTTTTGCATTCTTTTTACATGAGAGGAAACAAATAATTACAGGTACCCAATTACTACTCAAGGCACTGAAGTCTTAACTAGGAATCTGGTTCTGATGGGCTCTCCCTTAAGTCTCACTGCAAGGCATGCTGATATGAGATTAATGAAGACAAGATTTCACTGTCATTGGTAACAGAGAGACAACTGAAGAGCCAGGGGCACATTCACAGTCTGTTTGAGATGGACCTAGATAATTCAGATCTGAGATTGTAATTTGCTCTATATGTACTGAATCATAAGAATGATGTTCCTACTTGCACAATAGAAAGAACCATAAAACTGTCCAGGAAGGCAAAAACCAACTTCAGCAATGTTGCAAAAATGGGAGTTAGGTAATGATCTGGTAGATTCATAGGCAGAAAATGTAAGGTGGTCAAAATGACACTCAGGTTAGTTAAGGACATCTAATAACCTGGAGAGGCTTTAGAAAACATATACATTTGCTGTAGCAGTGTGCTGTTCGCACAATGGAGCAAGCTCATCTTCTAATATACTATTCCCCTTGAGGAAAGCACAGTAGAAAAAAAGTTTGTTTTCAGAGTGGCAGCTGATTTGGCAGGTTCAGTTCCAATGCCCCCCTGTCTCCAGACAAAAGGAATATATCCAGTGTGGGGTTGGGAGTGCCTGACAGAGCATCTCCAGCCCTGCTGTCATGCAGCCTCATTCAAAATCATTGTCAGTACCGCCCTTTGATAACCTGCATTTCTCCATGCTGTGAAAAATGTAAAGAACTTTCTGCAGTCCTGATTAGTCTTCTCAAAGATTTACTTTAATGAGTGCAAAACCAGAACAATCCTCACTGTGCTATGGACGCTCTTCAGTGTCCTTGAGGTAATGACATATAACAAAATTCCTTGGTTGCAGATTGCTTGCAGAGCCCTCCATGAAGCCTCTGAATGTTTGATTACCAGAAGAGTCAAGTGTCCCGTCCTGTCCTGTCCCCCCTCCCCTCCAATTTCTTTTCTCTATGACAGGCACTATTCAACTGCATGAAAGAGATTTTTATAATACCGTATTCAGGAAAATATTAACTTCTTCTATTTGCTTAGGAGCTTCCATATAGAGGAAGTGCAGAACCATTTGCTTTCTAAGAGGCATGAAGAGAAGGAGCAAACAAGGATTCAAAAAAGGACAAAACGGAAGTTCCAGTCTTAATGGGGTGTCAGAACAAACATTTCTGTTGTCTATAAAAACCAACCAGAATATCCTCATTCCCACACTTCCTCGAAAAAAGAGGGGATGTGGCAGTTGCTGCTCTGTTAACTGAAACCAAAGCACTGGCAGGCTGATGAAGGGACCAGAAGTCCAGCTAGCTGGAAGTGATTTATACTACCAAGTCACAACATCTATTATACCAGCCTGTATGTCCTCAAGTTGTACTGGTATCTACCATGGTAACTCTATCCCCAGCTTTCATTTAACAGTTTAGAAAGGATAGATGCCATCTCTTCTGCAACCTCCACCTCCTGAACATATGAAAGATTTTGTATGGTTATTGTTGCCAGGGAGACTGATACTTCATTCCTATGTCATGACTCAGTACCATAGAAATCAGGGAGTAGAGAAACAAAGAAACCCATAAACACTAGACCCAGATTACTGTGAGGAAAACCCACAACAAATTCACTTCCAACAGTAGCTTTGCAGCAGAAACAGTATGCAGCACAGAAGATGAAAGTAAGCAGAGCATCCCTTAATCACAGGGATGAAGGACTTGATTCTAAAATGTGCTGAACATCCATAATTCCCATTGATATCAGTGTAAATAAAATGTTGGAAAATGAGTAAGACTTAAAGGGAGTTAGCACTTCTCAGGATTAAACTGACTTTATGAAAAAAATAAATTATTGTATAAAAATTCAGGCCCTCCTAAAGAATAAGGAGTGAGCATTCTCCCAAAGATGTAGGGAGAAACCCTGATATTCGCAGTTCATCCCTCTCTGTTTTTATATTTCCATCTTTAGGCAGAAATATAGTGGGTTTATCAGATAGAAGACTTCCAAAAGAGTGTTGGAGGTAACAATGTGCTGTAAAGGAATATAATTGCAGGGAAGGGATAACTAGTCTCCATATATACTGATTTCCTTCTTCACTCTGAGACATGACACAAATAAATTTATCAATAACCATTTAATTTATCACTAGCCAAGCAGCAGCCCTATTAACTCCTCCAGTCAAAGAAGTCCTGTCACCTAGAAATGCTCTTATATGCTAAAATTGGAGAACACTGCCAAAAGTCATCTATCCAAGGGAGCTGAAATTCTACTTATAAAAGTAGTACTTGACTTCAGCACTGATCATGTTTTCTCTTGGTGCCAAGACAGTCTTCAGGTATCCATGACTTCTTTCCTGAGCTTGCTAGTTTTATTTCAGTATTTTATCCTCTCCATACTAAGCACAAGAGTATAACAAATGCTGAGATGCTGTTTGTAGACAAGTAACACCATCTGGCAATTGTTGAAAGGCAGACAACTCCACCTATATTTAAAAAAATTCTTTATAGATTTGGAAGCAGAACATCTTGGGCACTGAGGACATTTACAGAAAAACAGAAAAACCTCTGTACAGCTATATATCTCATAGCTTCTTGAAGCTTGGATAGTGCACACTTTAATCTCAGTTAAAATTTGTTGAATTATTTTAACAATATTTATGTCTGGAAACCTAAATGCCACCTTCTCTCTCCTGAGAATTTCCTGAATTTGGAAAGGCTGTAAAGGTCCTTGAACTTGTCTCTCAAACATCTATATTGTAGCCAGATGAGTCAATAGGAGGGAATGGTTGGCACTACAGTGATAGCAAAGGGAACTAAAGCCTTGGCTGTCAGGGGCCCTTAAAGTCTGTGGGCACTTCTTTCCTTCAGAAAAATTCCACAGAATATGACAGGTGTAACATTTGGTCCTTTAGAAGTGACTTTCAAATGCAAAATCACAGCTTTTGATTGCCTTTAAAATGTATTAAAATGATATTGAGTATACAGTGATGATAAAATTGCTGAATTATGAACTAGTCAGAGTACACAAGCTGAGGGGGAGCTATTACCAGAACTACTATAATTAAGTATAATTATAATTGTATAATATACATTATATATGATAGATAGCTACCATACACATTTGTATTATGTAATTATACAGTATACAATCAATTATGCATCATATAATTTGGTATAGTTATAAATATTTATTACTTATTATTAATTAGTATAGCCACATATCCATCCTCTTCAACTAGCAGCAATAATTTCTCCTCTGCAAGAATTCAACAAAGTAGGCAGTTTCTACCCAAGAGAGTAAACAACTGCTTTGTCCCTCACTTTGTACATTCACCAACATACAGATAGAAGGAATGCTGCCCAAATGGGAAACAAATGTACACTTAGGATGCTAGACCTCTAATCAAGATTATTGAAGAGGTTTAGCCAATATGCTGAAAGGCACTGTGGCCAAGTCCAAGTGTGCGGATTGTGCACGCTGCCTTTCATTACCAGCCCTGCTGATTAATCATGCCCAAGTGTTTTTACTACTCTGGGCCTCTGTCCACTCTGGGTGACAAGAATAATGATACTGAACACTCTTACAAAGCAATTTTAGGTCTGTGGTAAAAGATATCCAAGGTGACACTGTTGTTTTTCTTTTAAACAGCAAGGATGGAAACATAGGTTGTAAAGTAAAAGCCCTGCACAAGTCAAATGAGCCCATGCTTTGACACAAGAGTGCTTTGGCTGAAGCAGTAGCCACACGGACATTCCTGGCATTTTCTTGTCCTCTGTATTCTGGATAATAAGCGCTAATGGTTCCCAGGTTTCACTGTTTAAAGAAAACAGCTCTGCACACCTTGAGAAAAATGTACTTAAGTTCTATACCTGTGCAGCATATTTTTAAATGCAGAATGTGTTAATTATCTCTGAAAGAATTACAAGTCACTTCTTAAAAGACATATAGAGATGTGTCACTGCTCTGTTGAAATGAAAACCAAATTACTTTGGAGGAATTGGGCCTACACTCTATTTTTCAGAACAGACTTTTCAACACACTTCGTTTGACCAGTTCTCAAAGTTGGTATCAGGTACTGAAAATATAGAGACACATCTCTGATGTGACATGTTCCATACCACTCCAGTGTGCACAACTGTTGATGCTCTGAAGCATTTCACAAAAGATTTCATATATACTTAAGTATCTTCACTCGCTCTGGGTGCTGTTAGACAGTAATTCCTCTGCCGTAAATTCCTTATCCTTCACAATAGCTAAAATTTAGTCTATGTAAGTGCATAAACTTACACAGTAACCTTAACTTTGTGGCCATTTTTTCATGCTTAGATAGCACTTGTCACCTTAAAATATTGACAGTGCCATGATTTATTTATAAAAGTGTGAAGCCACATGTTTGAATCATTTCCTTCTCAATTGTATTTTTTTTTAATCCACAAGGACAGCAGATTAAATACATGTTCTGAAATTGTTTTCTTCCTCAATACTTATTACTCAAATGGAGCATCCTGCAATACTTTGGTTATGAATTAAATTTGATGGAATGCAATTTGTACTAGATTGCAAATAATCTTTAGAGACCCACCTGGGGCAGAATTGAAAACAAAACCAATCCTCTCCTTCCACCTCCTGATGACCTCAATACAGGTTTTTTTATAGAAAATCTTGGGTAAAAGATGGGAGGACAGTGGCTGTCACTAACATGATATTTATAGCCATCCATATAAATACTCATACCCAAACAAATTTATGTATATATACACATATACATTCATGCCCATAGCTGCTACTGTATCTTTTTTAAATGGAAGGAAGTGACACATCTAGAACAGCCATTCATCAATGTCACCCCTACCTATGACTTTTCATATACACCCCCCCCTACAGTACATTTCATTTGAACTGGGAAAGGCCAGAGAGATTGTGATTTTAAAAAATCCAGCAGAGATCTGAAGTAACACCTTTCTTGCGCTGTACAGAGATATCTAACATAACTAAAATACCTTTAGCACTGGAAATGGTGTTGCATGGCAGAACAGAGTTGTACACTGGAAGTGCACCTAGCTGGGGATGAATGAATCTGTGCTAAGCATCACTCTTATATTGCTAGGCTGCATCTAGCATCTGATCAACGTAGTTTTTAATCCAACTCAGTAGTCTGGCACTCTTTACAGTATTTATAACCTCTGATACTGCACTGATAGGCAGCAATGACACATCCTTACACAGAGAAAACATTTCTCTTCTGTTTCATTAAAAAAAAAAAAAAAAATTGAAATGACCACAGTGAAACTAATGTGAGTTATGATAATGATATAGTGTGTGGTCTTGGAAATCCAATTTCCAATTTAATTTTTTTCGGAGACAAATTCCATATGACTATATAAGTAATGCAAATCCTTACTGGAGAACAATATGAAAGTTTCACTCCGCAAAATATATTCTGTTTCTGAACACTCCTTTATTTAGTTGTAACCTTTTCTCAATTCATTCTTACAAGAAAAATAAAGTATTTTATTCTGCATTTTCCCCAACAAATCGATGAAGTCATTGCTTTGTCTCAGTATTTTTGCCTCTTCACCCTCTGGAGAGAAGGTAAATTATGCCATATTCAAACTGAGATGTTAAGTAATTTCCAATATCTGAAAAAAGAGGCAAGCCCTGAAGTCCAAACAAAAAAGAAATGAAAAAGCAGCAGAAGCAACTGCAGCAGTAGTAGGTATGATATATTCTACTGATCAACAAAAGGAGAGAACAGGTAAAATTCCTCAGGGATTTAAAGCGTTGTAACAAACTAGGCTAATGGTATGAACAAAGGCTAATCATATTTCCTCTGTTTGCATTTTTTAGATAACATTCACTGCTAAAAAAAAAGCGATGGAACTGTGTGTTGCTTTATTGCTGAAAATACAGTTAATTTCTGTTTTGGCACAGTGCAACATCAATATATGGTGTAACTGGCAGCACTGGCATGCATACATGCACTGATGACTGTACATCTGTGATGACCCAGGGAGTGCTTTTGCCTGCACTCCTCCACCTCTGCTGGCTGCCTGCCGGACTCCTGCTGGCAGGAGGCTCTTCCCAACAGCTCGGCACTGACCCTTATGGTTCAGTGGAAGTCAAGACTTGGATGCTATATCCTTTAAATTCACACTGGGTTGTAGATCCCTTCAGGGAGACCGCTCAGCTTTCATCATCTAAAGGCTGTTTCTGCCCTTGGTCCCTGAAGGTGAATCATCTGAGCTACTGCCCTTTAGTTCTGAACTCAGAATAGCCAACTCATTCTCCATTTCTCATCTTCTGTCATTTTTAATTTATCAGTTAGATAACAGATATTGTGAGTGATCAAGTGAAAGTTTGTGAGTTAAGCCTGAGGATTTCCAAGGCCAAGAGAAAACATAATGCTGTTCTGCTATATCACCCAGGGAAGCCAACTGCAATTGCAGACCTCATTACCTGACCTAAGTTAAAGTTTTGTGTTGCTTCCTTGAGCTAGTTCACCAAGGTTCTTTGGAGATCATATAAATAAAATGTCAACCACAGAAGTGAGAGCAAAAAGAAACTACTTCATACGCAGGAAGTTGTGGGTGTTCTCCCTTTTAAGAAATCTTTAATCCATTCTTCTACAAATTTATACAAGTGCATACTGAACCATCTGCTCATTTATTATACCAAGGAGTAAAAAAGAAGGTCTGTCAAGCTTGTGTGCCTGTGTGTGTATGTGTATAAATAAAGTAAAACATTCAGCTGGCAATTTGAATTGGGGATTGTTTTTTCCAGATTGTTGGCAGGTAGAGCCTAAGCACACCATGAAGGTGAGAATGTATGCCTCTGTGTTCAAATCTGCTGCTTCCACCAACACTGTCCAGCTGGATAACTGAAGAGTAAGGCAGCTAGCAGGACAGCTGCCAGCTTTTGCTAGCAGCCAGAGAAATAGCACAAAGCAAGGGGCAGCTGCTGGAGATAGGTGGTCTAGAGAAAACAATAGAAAGAATAAGTGGATGTATCACTTCTTTACCTGTCATCTGGCGCTCATAACATGCCTTTTCATTTTGTTCAGTTTCACTCATCCAAGCATCATGTTGTGCCTAAATAAGCACAAACACTTTTCTTAACAGCAATACTTTAAGAAAAAATTCCTCAGAACATGATTTCATGTGTCAGAAAAGATCATAGAATGGTTTGGGTTGGAAGGGACCTTAAAGATAGCAGTGTATTATTTACACTTGAAATGCCATAGATGAGAGAAATATTTGCCTACACATACCCATACTAATAGTAAGCAAAAAAAGCATAGGGTAGATTAAAAAAAAAAAGTCAAAATTCTATTTTCCTCCAGTTTAGCCAGCTGAGTCCCTGAAAATTTATGAAGAAAATAAGTCAAGTGCTACTTTTCTGTTGTTTTTGTTACTGGTTGGTGAGGTGTTTTGTTTTGTTTTTTGTTTGGTTTGTTTTGTTTTCAAGATACTGTCATGATTAAAGTTCTCCCAAGACCCAAGGGAAGCTCTGGCAATAAATTCTGAAAGGCCTTCAATGGTCCAGTAAGCATGATAATCCTTTGGTTTATGGGGAAATAAATGACTCATAGTCTCTTCCATAACTGAAGATCACCCTTGACCTAAGCTAGCTCTTTCAGTCTATCTAAAAGGGCATTTATATGTATTTGAAAGAGACACATGCACCAAGGAAATCATGAATGGTTATGGGATAAACTTATGATAGGGATACCTGTCTGCACAAGCAGGAGAAATAGATTCCTACAGGATGCCAGGACTACTGGGGGTGATGGATTTTTCTTCTTTTTGTAAGATAAATAGCAATGGCAAATAGCAATACAAATGATCCATATAAGAAGGGCTTTTTCAGAGTCTGCTCATTGAGACAGAAAAAGTTTCAGTTCCAGCTGGTTGATGTGCACTTTGATTGCTGAGCCTTGAACTCCAGGGAAATAAGGAAAGGAGAATGGAAGAAGAGTTTGAGTGGCCTTCCCTCTGCTGAAGTGGCAGAGCCCATGAATCTAGCCAGTGACATTAATGAAAAGCTGAGGCATGGCACAAGCCTGATCAGTCACAGAAAATGGAACAGTCACATCTAAATCCAATTCCAGGGCCTGAGCTTTTACATTCCCCCAAAGTCTCTAATTGCCAACACACTTATTCCTTCATTTGCAGTAAATGCTCCCTTGTGAAAATCCCTCTACTCATCAGCTGGCCCCTGGATGTGATCTCAGTCTAGCAAAATAGTGCCGAGTTGAGGTCTTCATAAATCTTAGGTGCTCAGGCTAATATCACAGCTCTTTCTTAATAATTTCTGCTCACCCCATCTTACAAATGCTATTTAACTTTGTTTACAAATGCTAGTTAAGTTTTAGGTGTGGCAAGGAACAGCAGGAATGCCTCCCTAATGTCCTTTGGCAGATGAAGATGGCTGGAGACAGCACAAACTGGGAAGTGGGAAAAGGTAGAGCCTTGCTTCTTAAGAGTTGTGGCCCCAGAGCACAAGAAGGAAATAAGCCATGCCATGGAAATGAGGACAAGGGAGATAACTTACTCCATCCCCTTTGTCATCAGACTAAACTAGAAGTGAAGGGCAGGAAAAAAAATTGTCACCAATTCACATAGTGCCTTTATCTGATCCCAGGCCAGAACAGATATCTGCTGTTGAAGAAGTTATTGTATATTGTATCAGTACAAAGGTGATTCTTAAGATATCATGACACCAGCAGAACTTCAGGTAGAGATGTGAGAGTCACACTGGTAGGACAGCTGCAAGCTCTGAAGTGGGATACCCATCAGGAAAGTTGGGGTGGCTCTGCTGGAACGTGAAGTCCAGATTTGGCATTGCACAGGAATGTGGTATAACTGCCACAGGATGCAGAACAAAGTGAATGGTAGAGGAACATTTTGCATTAATGCCTGTTCAAATGAAAAACTAATTTTCACTTTGGCATATTTGTAGTGCCTTTTGTTTTCTTTCTGCAGACTTCTGAGCTCTCAAACCATTTTAACATGAACAAACACAAGTGAACTGTAAGCTTCATTGGTCACATATTTGAAATACATATTTGATTTTAAGAGTTACTGTTCATTCCTTATTGGATATTGCTAAAATAATCTAATCAGAGGGAAGAAAAAAAGAAATCAGTGATATGTGACTTTGGTAGCTAGAAACTAACTATGCCAAAATAACACTAAACTATCTGTACATAAAGAAAAACATGCACTGGCAATATATATAAGGATTTGAAGGGTAGAGATGAGGACACCATAACTTATTTGTAGGCAGTTAAGAAGCTAATAGAAAGACAAAACTGTTAAAAAAGGAATTCATTTAGTTGCTTTCAAATTATTATAGGGGAAAACATGTGCCAATTCAATTTAGTAAAGGAGAAGGGAGAGAATATATTAGTAACTTCTATGTTTTGAGACATGTCACTTTCCGGTCTCTTTTCTGACTTCTGGTTAGCAGCATCATTTGGATTTTAAAGATATACAGGGGCAAGATTTCAAATAATATCATCTCAGCTGTTGCTGCATTATTTTTTCTTATTTACTTGCTATGTCTTCCTTCAAGGACACCCTTCAAGGACACCCACCTGGTCAGGTGTAAGCAATCTTAAACTACCAAAACTGGAAATAATAAGTAATCCCAAACTGCTTCTGGGTCTTAAAAAATATTACAAATCTTGGACCTCATTTGACAAACCTGTTTATTCACTGAAATCCAGAAAAGTCTGCAATGCTGCTCTGGAGCTTGTACACACTCTCACAAATTGGCATATAAGCAACAGAGCTTGCAGTAATGCATTTCATTCTCAAAGTTTAAGAAGCATGAGAAAAATAAGAAATAAGGAACTAATATAATTAAGGTGATCTGAGTATTAGTTTTGACATCCTGAAGTATGAATTCTGTATGCATTTGCAGTCCCACAAAGCACAACTGTTAGCTCAGCTCAACCCTTTAGATAGATGCTATTGGAAGTGCATAAACCAGCTCAGCTTTATTATCAGGAACATATATGTGTTCAGAACAAGATTAGATGCTGCTGCAGTTATGTAAAAAACCCTGGGCCCCTCCCTTCTGCAAACCCAAAACACACACAGAGAAGCATATCAGAGCCTGTGAGAAGAATATTTCCTGAGAAGAATGAGGATATATTAGATGAAAGCTGAAAGAACCATTAAAAACTGAGATTTCTGGAATCAGAAGCTACTAACGAGGAAACATTAGAAAGAGATGACTGAAAATGGGGTAATTTAAACCTCTTCAGGGCTAACCAGTTTCAGGGCTCCATATCATGTTGTCATTACTGACACAGCGTACTGTGCAATTTTCATATTTGGTCTTTTTTAAAATCATAAACCAATTGTTCTTAGCTTTCACCTCTGTCATACCACAGCATGATGAACGTGTAACAGGAAAACGTTGTGTAAGGAGATCTTATCACTAAGACCCTTTTTACACTGTCAAATGATAAATGGAAGACATACAGTAGCATGCACCCCTGTTTCGCTGTGGCTTTGAGGAAAAACAGAAGCAGAAGCCTTTCCTGCCCTCCCTAGTCTTTGTCAAAGAGCCAAGCCAAGTGACAACCCCAGAAAGCCAATCTAATTCAAAAACGCTAGACTTTGACATCCCTGATTAACAATGCATCCATTTGGAGAAGACTTGACAGCTAGATGACTGGAGTGATAAGTTCAGAGAAACAAACAGTTCATTTACAAATTACACTTCATTAGTTTGGAGAAGATTAATCTAATTGCAGATGGGAAAATGTAACTAAAGCTTCATAATTTTTGTGGAAGTACCACTAAAACTTAATTTTCCCTGAAATTACAACTTTAGAGATGAATGCCTCCCTCCACAAACTACAAGAAAGCAGTAAATTATTATAGTCTAGAGTGTGAAGGCAAGTTTAATGGGACTGGGAGGCAAAGCAAAGATGTTCCAGTAAGAAATGTATTTAGCTGTATTATTCATATTTTTAAATACACCCATCATATTTCTAGGCCTGTGTATGTGAGTGAACATTACTGATAATGTTGATTTCTCCTGACATCAGAGTAAGTCTATCAAGATTCATCACAGAGAATTTAGGGATACAGAGATGCTCCTGCAGAGATTTCCAGACAATTTTTAACCCACCAGTTTTGGGTCAAAACCAAACGCACTCCTGAAATAAGAAGCTATTGACGGAAATGTGGAATTCCAAATCAAAAGTTTTAAGAAATTATTTCTCAAGTACAGGAATTATTTAGCAGGCAAGAAGTCCAACAAATATGGAGAAAGTTATTAGTATGTTTTGGGAGCCGTACCTTATAAATTCCCATCTAGCAGTAGTTCAGTTATTAATACAGAGGTGGACAGTTTCAATAAGGGATGAAAGACTTTCCTAGAAAACCAGAGTACTTAGCTGGTTTGTGAAAGTATCACAAGGAGAGCTTTGAAATGGGGTCCTTCCATGAAAGTATAAACTGAAATATACAGGCTACTCTAGATTAGTTCCTTTACATTTTTTATGAGAAGCTTGAAAGACTGATCTTTTTTCCTCTTGCAGCTTGCTCTTCTTTCTCCTAAATGGAAACCCTCATCAAAAACTTTTCTCTGGGTAACTGTCTTTTACCTTTAGAATTACAAAGGCTTAATCTTCTCTTAAAGATTTCCATAGTCAATCATCCTTTCTATATTTCCCGCACAAGACCACTGACATCTAAGTCATCATATTGACCCTGCCGAGGCAGTTCACTTTAGGAAAAGCAAAAGCATGGAGAAATTAGGGTCTGAGAACACTGATGACCTATGATACCCTAATAACTGATGACATGATAAATTATTAATAATGTTTCTCCATCTCTGACAAGATAATAATGTAAAGTAGTAGTGATATATCAACAACATAAGAATTATTTTATTTTCTTTTTCTATCTTCTCTGAACAGATTTTTTTTTTGATAAATTCTTTAAATCAAATCATTTTAAACTTCCCTTCTGATGACCTGTTACAAATATTGCATGTCAAGCAGGCCAAAACCAAAGCAATAGGCAATGTGCACTAAGTGCAGAGTGGCTAACTGTGATTGCTGTGTGACATTATGTTGATTCATGCTGACATTTCTGTTGGTCAAGTAGTAACCTCAGAGTTCCTGAAGTGAAGTAACAGTGCCGTGCATGCTTCATGCACATATCCCATTCATTTTTAACAACATTGCCACAGAAAAAGAAGAAAGCAGAACAGACAGATGCTAAGCATTTAGACAAAAAAAAAAAACCCCAAACCAAACAACAAAACACAGAAAACCTCATCAGGGAGGGCTGATTCATTATGTCAGCTCCTCAGGGGTTTCTACAACAATTTTGGCAGGGCAGTGACTTTCTGACATGACTCAGGTCGAGTCAGTGATCAGCTGATTTGTGTTGTGTCAGTTTTCTACAGGTTGGTTCTAGGAAACTAAATTATTTCTGTTCAGCAAGAAAAGACAAGACAATGGCAGGGTCAGAAAATGGAGCAGACATGAAGACCATAAGAGGAACTAGTGATTAAGTGATGGCTTTAGTAACCATGTTTCCAGGCAGTTCTACATTATGGTTCAAATATGCTTCCCTTACATAGGCTGCACAATGTCTTTTCAAGGAGACCCATTAAGCTACTCTTACTCTTAGTTACTACCCAGACTGAATAAATGTGGCAGATTTTATTTCTAAATGAAGAATAAATAAGATTTAGATCTGATGTCTTTGTTTTGCCTAAAGACCAGCCTAGTGGACTTTAGGAGCCTGAAGTACAGCTTCCAATTAGAATTAGTCTGGCAATCAACAAACTGAAGAAAGCAGATACACTAGAAATTACTGTATTGAAATACTTTTAGGCTAGAAGGAAAAATCCAACCTATATGAAGAAGTACCTGAGAACAATGTGATTCAGTGGGCAATCTTTAGTGCATCTATAGTCTACTCAGAATCTACAAAGGTCATTAACAATGTAAACAGTGATAGTTAAGTTCTAAGTCAGCTCTATAAATCCTTTGCTAGAGAGAAATTATTTCTTACTGTAGGTAAATCCCTAACCAGAGTATACTAAAGGTGGGAATGAATATGCAATTCTCATTCTGAGCTATTATAAATTAAATGTCCCAGAGAATATTCTAAATGGGCATGAAGGGATATGCCAGTGAAAACTTAAAAAACCGCACAAAACCCCAAAACCAACAATAGAAAAACAACAAGAAGAACCAAAACTGATAAAAAAAACCACCCAGCACAATGGGATAGAAGAACCTGGACTGGTTTGTGTATCTTGCTCAAAATCTGAATGGAAGCATGTGAAAAAATGTAATGTGACTTCCTCAGGCATCTAGTGTGTGGAAAATGAGGACAATTTGTATGCCAAAGGAAGAAAAGGCAGGTAGAGAAATTCAGCAGGAAAGGTATATGTGGAAACTAATGGGACAATGTAAATGAAGTAGCAGGTCTCATATACCCTTAACTATTCAGCCTATTATAATCTCTTTCTGTTCCTTCTCAAAAATCATCTCAGTGTTTTTCCCTACTCTTCCTGTTGCATCCCACATTCTGAGTAATTTTCACTCAACATAAAAATCATTTAGCTATTTATGCTATTATTAAATTTCTCTTATAATGAGAAACTATTATCCAAAGCTCATTTAAGCAACATGAAGTATTTGGGTTCACCTATCTGAAGTTCAGATTCATTTGCTCTTGGCAGCTGAGAAATTAAAAGATATCTGGGTTCAAGAATGAGAGAACAATATATTTTAAGGAGATAAATTTTGACAATATCCTTAGGCATTTTCGGTGCATGTTACTGAGATTACAGATATAGTTGAAATCTGAACCAAACCTAAATATTAAAAACAATAATAAATTCTGCAAAGTTCTGACAACAGGTAAAGAAGACATCAGGGCAGATGTAGTGTGATCTACAATAATGGTAACACACAGAAAGTTTATTTTGGGGTTCTCAATGCTTTCTACTTAAAGGCTTTTAATACCAGTCAGCCTAAATGCACAACATCCTGTAAGAAAATTTTACTCATTTCAGGTCAACTAGAGGAGTATAGCTTGACTGACTTGTCCAAAACTGCATCATGCAGTTGAAGAAGACCCTCTGCATGAAATTCTGGAAACATTGAAGTAAAACAACCTCAAAGAAGGCTCAACATTATGTACCTACTAACTCAGGTCAGGATACAACATCTACAGTACTATTTAGCTGCTTAAATAGTTATTGAATATTACAGATAATATATCAAATTCCATATTTCTTCTCTCTCTCACACACTGTTCACCTTGTATAATAACAATGTGTTGAGCATGTGGACTTGTCTGGGAATGGTGTACCTGCAATGTGGCATAATTCTATGCTGTACATTTTACCACATTTGATTTACTTATTCAAACAATATTTCCATTATTTTCAAATGCCCATGAATAGATGGTGCAAATCTTAAAAACAGAGTCACTTCTAGGGTTACAACCCTTGGAAAATTCTGTTTACCCATGCAGAACTCTATCCATGCAGAACCATTACAACTGGCAAAACATCAAAGGTAAGAGTAAGAACACATTAGCTCTGGTTCAACCTCTTAATGTATTGTGGCAAAAGATTATCTGTCTGTAGCTGATGTGGACACATACCCTTCACTCCGGAAGATAACCTTTTCCTACTCTATGTGGGAGGGAATGTTCATTTCCTAATAGTGATCACAGTCATTTTATTCTTAGAACTATTGCCATGCCCAAGGTGATAAATCACTCAGCTTCTTATATTACAATAGATTCAATGATTACATTTGCTTGCAAGTATCATATTTCATAGTTGAAATACAGTAGAACTGATGTTTTCCCTGCAGAGTAGTCCGTAATACTTTGTAGAGGGCTTGACTTTTAGACTTTTTGTTGATATTACTGAAAACACTGTGATGAAAGAAGTATCCTGTGATACTGGAAGAATCATTCACAAAAGCTGAAGACTGAAGCTAAATAGAGGTTAGAGAATGTAAAGCACAAAGCTTGATTCCCTTCACTTACTAAGAGTTTTGTAGATTATAATGAAAATGAATGTTATTTTGCATCTGCATAGGATTTCTCTGTCTGAAGCATTTAAATTTTAACTGAAATGAAAGTCCATGGAAAGCAGGGGAAATCCACTGCTAAGATATCTTGGTATTTATTGCTTTCTTTTCCTGAGGGCAGATCTTCAAATCGTATGGAATTTATGGTGCTCTAGGCTGATCTTTGCATATTAAGGAACAGGACAGAGGAACACAGCATAAAGAAACTCTGTGGGAGAGGAAAAAGTTACATTTCTTTTCTTCCAAAGAGTGAAGTTTGTAGAACAATACAAACGAAGGCATCATTTTGCTCTCTTACTCCAAAAATTATCCATTCTGTGGCTGTATAATTCAGTGGTAGCAGTGGACTAGAGCTAGCTAAGAATGAGATAGGCTGCAGCAATAAAAGCTGCTTCACATTTCCATCTGATCTTGCCATCCCTAACTCTGGTCCCACAAGATGACCTGAGTTCCAGCAGTACTTTTCTGTGCATATTTAACAAGGGAAAAAGTGCTTCTTAGCATTTGGCAGTAAAAACCAGACAATGCATACTCTATAACAAAGAATTAAGACAAACCTCCAGTCTGATTCACTGGAAAAGGCTGTCATTTTA
Source organism: Strix uralensis (assembly GCF_047716275.1). Taxonomy (NCBI): domain Eukaryota; kingdom Metazoa; phylum Chordata; class Aves; order Strigiformes; family Strigidae; genus Strix; species Strix uralensis. Next base: position 19,878,508 of record NC_134012.1, on the reverse strand, counting down.
TATATTTTTTTTTTTTTTCATTTTACCACCATGGCATGAAAATTACTGACCTACAGTAAATGGTGAATAGGAAGGGTGGCTGTCTTCTACTCCTGCTAAAAGTCCCTGACAATAGAAAGTAAAGGACTTTCATTTCAGCACTCCAAAGTTTTCACTCATTTTATATTCACTGGCTAATAACTGAAGAAAAACAGTCCCATGTCTAGCTTGTAAAATCAGGAGCAAATAGAAATGGATCCATTTCCTAGCTGTGATACAGACTGTATGATCTTGGATAAATTATTTGAGCTATTTGTGCTTCCATTTTTTCCTCTTGTGTTAGAACAGACCATGTATGCCATGTGGATAGTGGATAGTTTTTTTCTTTGTAATTGACAAGTCTAGAGAAGGTTCTTAAAGTGAAGATTTAACAAAGTGGATCATTATGAATTTGTTCTCAACAGTATAGTATAACCCCAGTAGAAAATACACTGGCATGTGTAAATACAGAGCATTTTTTTGGTGGCACAACTCACTGTCCTAGATAGAGAATGGATTGATAAAAGGAATTTATGCTACTTATCCACAGGAAAAAAACCCCATAGTCAACAGATGGTCTTCTCTGGAAAGGGTAGTACATCCAGACCCCAAGCTAGTAGAGCAATGTTGGCGCAACTTTGTCATGTAGGCACCCTCCAATTCTACTTGGAGTGATGAAATGCCATGGAGGGCACCTAAGCACTACACAAAATACCACATGCCAGCAGGGACCTTGGATGGTCTCTAGTCCAAACTCCTTCACAGAGCAGGATCAACTATGGGGGCAGACCAGGTTGCTCAGGGTTTTATCCCAAGGGGTCTGGAAATCCTCCCTGCACCCTGTCCCTGCTTGGTTGTCCTTGTGGAGAAAAACTTTTTCTTAAACCCAGCCTGAACATCTCCTATTTCAGCCAGTGCCTCTCGCTCTCCTCCCAGGCACACTGTGAAGAGCCCATCCCTGTGATCCACTTCTGTGTGTACCAGCATGAGTTAGGTGCTGTGAAGCCATCTCTGCTCCTACTGAACCAGCCCTGGCCCCACAGCCTCTCCTCGCAGGGTGAGTGCTCCAATCCTGCTTGTCTCAGTGGCCTCCCCTGAGCCTCTTCAATTGGTTGGCATTTCTCCTGCCCTCTGGCCCAAGTAGGATAGCTCACCCTTGGCCAAGATATGCTGAAAGTTTCCCATCACATTCTTCTCCCTCACGTGCCCAGAGGTGTGCTCCAAGAGGACTTGCTCCATGATTTTTCCAGGGGCTGTAGTGAGGCTGTATTGTTCCCTTAGTCTTTGGCACCCCTGCCAGCTCTCAGAGGGCTAACATGTTTAAATGGCACAGCTAATACATTTGGGAAAAATAGGTAAGTGTTTTCATTAGAACTGACAAAGTAGCAGCAAGCATCAAGCTAAAAACAGATGAAAAACAATGGGCCTAAGTTGTAACTAATTAAGTTAATTAGTTGAACAAATAAGGAAAAAAAGGTAATCAGCACCACTTTACTAGTAATATTCCTGACACAAGATAATTAGCCCTTTTGAGAAGTACCACTGAGCACTGCAGTGATACCTATGCAGGTTTTCAGAGTAACTTGAAAAGCTCTGCACAATGGACCTGGCAGCACAGAAGTTTAATGATTTCATGGAGAACATGAGAGGAATGTGGTGAGCCACTTTATTGGAAATGAAAACATGCATTTGTTCCTAAAAGATGCTTCTAACACATATACAGTACAACAGGAATAAACGTCAAAGAACTGCTTTGATATGTATTTGTACTCTGACTGTATAATCTGTTTTATAACACTGGCATTTTGCTGTCACGAAGAACCTCCCACTTCTTTTGTAGCAGGAGAACAGAACAATGCTTTGGTCACATTATTAATGCCTTACATAAATTCTATAAAATTGGTATAGCAGTAATACTGCCAAATTCTTCTCAGACCAACTTTCAATAGAAAAAGAGGCTTAAATAAAAATTGAGTACAGGTCAAGCAACAGAGGGAAGAAATGCCATTTTGTAAATACTATGTTTCTATTTCTCAGCTGTTTGGAGCATTGTCTGGCATTGGGGCCTATTTATTATGGTAAAGCTTGAAACAGAATATATATTAGTTTATTGTTATGAAGGAATGCTGCATTGCTTACAGCTTATTATGCCCTTGAGTGTCATAATGACTTTTTACCTGTATTAAATCCTTGTGTTTTTGTAATGAAATGCATGCTCTTGTGCGTTAATGAGCACTCGAACATAATTTATAATCAAACATTATGAATCTGCAATTGTTACATTCCCCATTCACACATAACAGCTTCCAATATACAACCCAAGTTTCTTTCTGGTGGATCAGTCACTCTGGCCTACTGGGTGAATCTTCCTCTACAAAGGTTTAGTAGACCACTTCTCACTTAGAAGCAAAGGCAGGTCAAAATCATCCCTCTTAGCTGTGGAAGTCTTTGGGGCTCACTTTCGTTCTGATACTCCCTTATGCAGCTGTTACAAATCATGGATACCTATTGCACTTGAATGTTACCAGGAAAGGTATTTTACCACATTCTTTGGGTCATGTGCCACCACTAATGCACAAATTACTGTGCTTATTCTTTGAGCAATACCCCTGAAATAAATGTTACAGCTAGGTCAGAGTAAAGACACCAGAAGCTAGGCCTTTATTTGGAGATGAATATAGCCTTGATATTATGAAAAACAATTCAGAGGAGATTTCCTAGAGCTGAGGTACATGTAGTTAACTGCCTTGCCTTCCCTAGAGCCCCAATGAAGTGCGTATGTTTGTTTTTTTAAGGAGATCCGTATAACAAAGAAGACCAAAACCCAGCTAACTAAGGTTGAATGTTGCCAGCAGATAAAGGAGAAAAGGAAAGAAATCGTGATTGCATGATGATTCCAATTGTCCTGTGCAATAATTAACAGCACTACTACATTTTGTTTATGAAATAACACATGTAGGTTTCCATTGCTTGGCACTGACACCAAGGGAGAGCTGCTCGCTGATTTCAACAGTACCATGGTTCATATCAATGCTGGGGAAATTGTAGCTACTGTTTCCTCATTTGTAACAGTGGAAATTGGTGCACTGAAAAAAACAATGTGAAAAGTGGAACTTAAAATAGCACAGCTGATTAATTAGAAAGACTTGTGTCAGTCACAAAGCTTGCATAGCTGAGGATAACCTAATATCTCTACTGGAGATCACTGTATCTAATAATCCAAACTCATACTACATATTTTGCGTATTTTACACAAAACTTGGTTTAAGATCTTTAAGTATTTTTTTAACATAAAAGCTCCAGCACTTTAAAGATTTTCAGCTGTTGATGAATCTTACTATATGTTTTCTGCATATCAGACATTCCCTTGAACATGTTTTATCCAAGCTATGTTACTTTATGCCATATATTAAAAATATCCTCTACCTACACAGAGAGAAATAAAAATCATCCATAACTTACAATGTTCATATTTGTGAATTACTATAGCTAGAAATATTTCCTGTCATTCCATTACAAATAAGGAAAATCCAGTTAGCCAAATTATAACACTGTGAATAAATTAGGAGTATTAGAGATAATTAATCAGATTCTCATTATTTTATGTATCTGAAAAGGATACAGGACTGTGGAATACAAGAGGACTTCCTTTATACCTTTGTGAATAACTAATGTTTTGTCTCTTTTTCTTCTTGTGTACATAGCAATATATAGTTAATACATACCAAAAGGGTATTTTCAAATAGAATCTGTGAATCTAAATGCTTCGAACAGCCACAGGGGCATAATTATTCCAAAGAGTGAATCCAAAAGTGACACAGCTAATGAGTATGTCCTTGAAGGACTTGGACTGCATTTATGCATATGTAATTTGGTTACGATGGATTCATTAAGGAAAGGCTGAGATGTCCATATTACCTGAAGCCTATTTAAAAAGAACATCTGTTCTGCTAAATGGAGAGTATATCTGAACTGAGAATGAGCAAGAGAGCTTATGTTTGTACATGGAAAGAATAGAAGGAGGAAGGACTTAAGACAAAATGGTTAAGCACCAACATCTGCTAACATGGTCTTGTGCAAGAAAACAACCATATACAAAAGTGCATATTTTCTGAGTTGCCTAGACCAACCCATATATTCATAAGTATGTATACTCACCAGTCCATTAAAATCTACAGAAATAAAAATTAATAGATTTTCTCCCATGCTGTGTTCACCTCCAGTACCTTCTAATATCTCTCAGATAATGCATACCTGCTCATTTGTTCAATTGTACAATTATTTTAGCATTCTTTCAATGTGTAGTATACACCAGAGAGAGACAAGGAAAAGAAAGCTTTCGGCTAGACATTTTGCATCTTTATATAGTGTGGCTGCAATGGATCCCCCAAAGATTCAATCTGGCACTTAATTTGGAGTGAGAAGCATTTGCATACAATACAGCTGTGACAATTTCACCTCTACTTATGTCCCCTTCTAAGGCCAATAGGTCAAGTCCATACAGTTACAGCAAAACAAGTATATTCCCCTGTAAACAATGACTTGATATTAACCACTAACCACTAACAATCTATTTTGTAAAGTCACATTCTGCAGAAAGAACCAACAACAAGAAGGTATAAATAAAGGAATATAAATAAATAACCACAGCTATTAATAAAGGAAGAATGCCCCACAAACTTGTATCTGGACTGACACAAAATCACACTTACCTAAAGGTTAGTGGTGTGTCAAGACTGTGCTGAGACTCTGCTTCACCATGTGGCTTAGCAGGATCTGCAGGTACCAGCATGTGGGTGCAATGAGATCTGATCATCAGAAAAGTCCAAGCTGTGGAGAACTTCTTGATTCTTCAGATAAAGTTCATTACTCTTGTACTATAAGCTTGGCTTTCTTATATTAATCCTGCTTACAACAGAAGGTAAAAAGGCAAGAAATTCTTATCTACTCTCCACCACTGGAACAAGAGATTCCAGTATTAAGTAGAGCACAATTTATGGAGGAATTGGTTATACTCTTACTTTGCATTTTATGTTATTTTACTGGATTTTTAAAAGTAAACATTTCTGTGTTTTTCAGTTCTGAACTACTCTTAAGTGAAAAGCCATGTGTGACTTACATTATCACTCGTTAAAGTTCTCCACTTCTGTCTTACCTTTTCTTCCCTGTACAGCCAGCAAATTACCAAGGGAGGGATAACCTTGTGAAGAGCTCATGTTATACTGTGTCCATTACAATTCATTTCATGAAGTTAAGGTGTAAGATATCCCACTGCTTTCCCCTTCTGCTCTGTTGAGACCGTGGATGAGTCTTTCATGTTTGCATGGCTATTACTGTTGACCTAATGATATTTGCATATGTACCAGAGCTCAGATTTTTAATTAAAAATAGGTCCTGAGCAGCGGGACAAGCACTTACTGAATGTGAAAACTTATTTCTTGATTATAAGGTTTTACTCATGTGTCTACCTGAAACATAACAGGAAATGCATAAATACATTGTATCTCTTCCTCATTAAAATTAAAACCACTACACAAATTAAGCATGAGCAGTATGTGTAAGAGTGCAAGTGATAAAAATAATTCCAGACTCACTGCAGGCTGGTCATAAGCAGCTGAGTCTCAAGCTTTCCCACAAGACCAGCTCCCATTCATTTAGGTACTTAGACCAAGAAGTCTAAGTAGAAAGTAGACAGCGGCCAAAGGCAGTGCTGTTTGTTTTACAGGTAGAATAAAAGAAATACATGAACTGTTTACTCAGTATACTATAAATAAAGAAAAAAATCCCAAACCACCAAACTGAAGAAGAACTTTAGTTTATGAATTCAATACAAAATGAAAGCCATTCGTTATTATGATTTGCCTGTTCTTTTTAATGATTCGTCACTCCTCTGATATAAGTATATTGTCCTGAAAATATATGATATATAGGTAAGATGAAGTGAAAAAATGAAGTTTGCATTTATTGGCTAAAGACAACTGTAGTGTTTCTGGCAAATAAGATGAAACAGTAAATAAAAAACCCAAGTAAATGTGTATTTCCTCTTATCAGATTAACTTATCTCCTTCCATCAACGATGAATGTATATCGCAAACAGGCAACTCTGTTTTGATGATGGTAAGTCTACCTCATTACTCACTGCTAAACTCAGTTAGAGAACACAAACTTAATTCATTCTGAACATTACCTAGCAATGAATTTAAAATGAAAAAGCCATTATCTATAGAAATGCAGTGGTGGTGAATGGAGACAGTAGCTGTGATTTACCCCAGTTTCTTAGGTATTTTGCTTCCTGTCTTTGTACCAACCCCCATATCTTTAATTATCAAAATTCTGCTATGGGAAGCAATAAAGTACAGTTTGTCTTCCCCTTAGCTGTAGGTTGGGAACAAAACTGAGACTTATAATTTCAGTTTTCAGCAATCATACTGTTTTTCTCTTTTCTAGAGACTGTCTTCCTACTTGAAAATATTTAATTCTTTTTTTTTTTTTTCTCTGAAGAACTGAGACAACTTCCTCATTTTGATAGAGAAGAGGCCCCCTTTAACTAGCTGACTGCACTTACTGAAATTGGTTTCCTTCTCTAACTTGCTACTTTTTTAACTGTGCAACTTCCTATCATATGATGAGAACATTGATCAATGAATTGATCAGTGATTGACTGAATAGTGAATTTCAGAACAATCAAGACATATACCTCCTCCTGTTACATGCACTACTGCAAGGATAAAAAGCAAAGGAAAATCATCAACAAATGAAAAACTTCTGTTTCATGGCTTGAAAGGCACAGCAGACTTCTGTTAAAGACACTCTGTGAAAGGCATAACTGTACATAGAGAAAATGTTTCCATTAAGCACCTGTGGCTGGCTGCCTCGGGCCTTTGCTAAGCAGTCAAAAAAGCATCCCTCATTTGGGAAACTCCCTGTGTATTCTCAGCTGAGACTCTGATCACTCTGCAGTCACCCTCTTGAAAGGCCATTTTTGTCTGTTTTGTATTCTTCTGAAGTTCACTCACTTTGTGATTGGCATCTCATGCTTCCAACATCACCTCTATATCAATAAGCTCTTAGCTCTAGCCTAGCCAACTGCCATGGTCTCACCCTTCTGCAAAAAGCAAAGTCTTTTTCCCCCTACTTAGTGACTCCTTTTCTCTCTTTAGCCTGCACTGCTGATTCTCAAAGGAGTTTTAAATCTAACGACTTCACAATGCCAGGAGAGGAGAAAGGAAAACCTCCACAGAAGCAAAGTCTTCTGAAGTACTGGTGGATAAAGTACTTGATCTTTGTTTCAAACCAAGCATTTATAACCATACAGCAGTTGTTTTTCTAAGACTGCAATAGTACAAAAAAATTGCAGAAAATGAAACCTCAGTACTGGTTAATGTTATGTTAACAACATTACTGAAAATGAGTGAACCCACAGGAAGCCTAACAAACAAGTTGAAGTGCAAAACAAGCTAGCAGACTCAGAGTTTTACTTTGGAATCACAGGAAAATTATAAAAGGTTTTTAGAAGCACTGTAACAGTAGTATGTATTTAAGGATCCTCAGGACCAGATTTCTACCTTTTTGAATTGTAAATAATACATGAATCACTGGTTTACCAAACTGATTTCATGGAATATGCTCTAAAATGAACAATGGAAGACTGAGACGCAAGGTTAGAAAAAGAGATTATAAATACTCAGCTGGACAAGTATTTCAGGGCTGAAGAAGACTGAAAATGCAGGATTAGTGAAAAATAAAAAACAAATTTCTGACAACCCAGCAATCAATTTTGTTTAGAAATAGTGATTTGAGTAAAAACGCTTGTTAAATGGATTTAATTCTTAATGTCAGGAGTGGCAAAGTCTCAGCTCTGTCCCTTTATCATGCAAAAGACAACACAGAAACAGCACTTGAAGGGAAGTTAGGATATACAGTCTGCACAATCAGAGGTTAAGGCTGCAATACTTGCCTTCTCAAGCCTCCTGTGCCTGTGTGATTTGTTCCTCAGTTGTCAGAGACAACAATGTAGATGACAGACCATGCATCACAGCCGTGCCCTTTAGCTTTGGAGGATTCAGCCTTTTCTAGACTTATTTAAGCATGGATTTTAGTGTGCTTGACTATGTTTTTAGCATTGACTGTAATCTTTGTCTACTGTATTTAGTTAGAAAAGATAAAGGTAGTCAAGATGCCTTTATGTCAAACCTCTTTTTTTTTTTTTTTTTTTTTTTTTTTTTTTTTTTCCTTTGCTAAGGGTGACTGTAAGATCTAAGTGGATCAAACCAATTGCACATACAATATCTGGCAAGAGAGGAAAAAAACCAATCCTTTCCTTCAATGAACATTAGGACAAATATGACAGTATTAATTCTGCAATGTCTAAAGTGTTTTCCATTTTCAGAAACAAGAGTGTGAAACACAAATTATATGGGATAGAGTTCTTCCTTCAGAGCCTTTAAAACTATGTAAGAATAACAGAAGAGCAAATGTGGCTGCAAAGAGGAGTCATTTTACTTTTTGGAAAACTGCTGTAAAGAGCTTAGTTTTGTAAGAAAATCCACTATGAATTTGTAAAATAAAGCACAGGAAAGGAAGGTTTGTCCCCAGTTCTTTTACAAACCAACAGACAGAATCTGATTATTTATTACACCTTATTTAGTGATTGAGCAAGCTGTAAGTACAACTTCGTAAATTTTTATACAAAACTTCTAAAATGGAAGGAAGTCTTCAAAAAGTCTTCATGATGTGAACCACATCTTCATATCTTCAGTATATGAACAAAATTTATTTGCTTTGGAAATTTAGAAGGCATTTTAGATATGTGTGCGATGCATTTTACCACACCTATTCTAGCAGTTAACTATTTTTAGCATCATTTCTATTACGTACATTTCTCACAAATATTGTCAAGACTGGTTAAGCTTTTCATTGTAAACACAGCTCAGCAGTGCTAACTAAACTAAAACTTTTCTTCTCTGATAAATGAGCTCACTGCTGGCTATCCTATATATATCCCATTATTCTCTACTAGGAACCAATACATCAAGTAGTGGTTTTCTTTGGGAGCTTGCTTAGAGTGGTGAAAAAGAAATCTTCAGTAAATCTTAATTACTTCTGGATTTTTATTTTTATTCTGATAAGAGAAATTAATTCTGATATTTGAAGAGCTTCACAGTAATCTCAATATAGCCACGATTAAAAGCGCTAAACTGAATAGCCCTTAGCAGAAAATTTCTGAGACTGAAATTTTGACAAACAAGCAAAACCAGTTCACTGACAAATAGCTTTAGACAGTGCATTTCATGAAGAGCTTTTAATTAAGTAGACTCTAAGGTTTATAGAACAAGGATGATATTGCTGAAGTTCAGTTTTGAATTAGTGAAGACCTGAATATATTTTCAAAGGAAGCTTATAATGGCATTTCATATACTCATGATTTCAACATAGATTTAATGTCTTTTTTTTTCTTTGAATGACCACTCAAAGGCCAGAGAATCCAGGCTGTTCTCGGAATGAACTGGCATTTTACCAGTGGCTTTTCAGCTGTCTGACTGGGTCTCTACTGTATCTTAAAAATATCTGAACATGACTTCATCTTTGACATATAACTGTGTGGTATGTTCCAACAGATTTTAAATATTTTCTTACTTTCTAGTGTCCTTGTGATAGAACTTATAATTTACTTATTATTTATTACTGCATGTGTATATTTTATTAACATACTAAATCTGCTAAATCAGTAATTTGATCATACATTGTTACTTCATTTAAATTTAACACAGGGTGATTGGATACATAAAAGAGCTGCATAGATCTACACTGAGAAAAACCTACCATTTTTTTCCCCCACTATCTGAATATCAATGCTGTGAAAGCCAAAAGACAGGCAGTGAGGAGCTGAGTGTTCAATCTCAGGCAAGGAAGAGAACAGCACAGAGATGGGGTCTGGAAGTTTATCATTTTATAGGTTGCTTAAATTAGTTATGGTACAATGTGTTACCCGAATGATGGGAGGTCATTCATCTTGCCTGTTGCTCAGTTTGGGAAATATTTTTAATATTTCTGAATGATCAGTTAAGAAATATCTTGGCCATGCCCCTTTCACAGCCATTGCTCATCCACAGAAGATACAGGATTAAGAAAAAACCTGAGGCAAGCAACTGAAGAGGATAAATCAACAAGAATCATCAGGAAGTCTAGAAAACATGACCTATCAAGACTAGAAGAACAGTAGAAAGGAGAAAAGTAATTAAAGTTTCTTGCTGTAGAATGGCAACAAGTTACTTCTTACTGAGAGCTTAGCTTTACACATGTATTTAATCTCTCTACATCTATCCTATATGGCTCTACAGGAAGATAACAAACTTGTCTCATTAATGGCTGCATGTTCTGGAACAATGTTTTAGGATTTAAAGTATCTTATTTAATCTGCAGCAGTTAGTAAATAAACCTATTAAATTGAATTAATTTAGTGTCAGAGATAACTGTCAGGGTGTGTAGTTGTTTGGGGTTGGAATTATTATAATCAGGTGGACTTTTCAGCCTGCCTTTATAGTGTCTGTAAGTATTCAGTTGAGAAAAAGAGAATCATGTCGCTTCTGACCTACAGTTTTGAGTAACATGCTGCAAACAAGCGAGTTTGCCTCAAGTCCTTCATCTGACTTCTGAAAGAAAGAAAGGATGGAAAATATGGGATAGATTTGGAAGATACTATTGATAATGGTAAAGATTTCCACATCGTACATGATTTTTAATATCTGAATTGTTTTAATGAATAACATAAGGTAATTGGAAAAATGCCTAATTCTCTGGAAGTTCTGTATATTCATCTAGCAAAAATGTTGTAACTTAATAAATCATAACTGGAAGGCAACACACAAAGTTTGTATTTAACAGGTACAAAGCAAACCAAGGAAGTGACAGTTTCCAGAATATGTTTATTAAGCTGTGAAAGCCTTCCCAACAGATGTTATGGGTGACAGTAAGTTTGCACTGCTTCAAAGGAAGACTGAAGAAATCTTTTGAAAAGAAATTCACTAATGGTTGCTAAACACATAAGGAATGTCTCCAACTGATGATCTCCCTAAATTTCATCTGGTTGGATGCTGGGAAAACATTCAGGGGAAATATTGTATATAATTGCTCTGGATCTATATCCTTTCTGAGAAATTATTTTTTGGCCATCACTAGACTTGGGATACTGGCCCAGAGGGATCTTCACCTGACCTTGTTTATCTCTTCTTATATTCTCATGTCTGTTTCAGTTTTTCTTACTTTTTCTACATTGCAATTCTAGTCTTCCTTTATTAGATTCTTCATGAGATTAACTTGGTGATCAAAGTATCATCATATGTCACTGCCATTGTCCTTTATCTGATATGAAATCTGTAGGGCTCATAAAAGTTTATTCATATGACTTCAAGACACCCCCTGTGCTAGATGACATGTGCAGAAGAATCTGAATCTTACCGTATTACTTGTCAGTGATCTCATTGTTGCCATGAAGTGGGCAGGGTATTCATACCTTGACACTAGAATACAATAGCTACTACATGCTTCACTAGAAATCAGGCTCATCTCAGTAATTTTTTTGTAAATTGTGGGAAGGTATTGTGTTTTATTTCTTGAAATATTTGATTATACAGAGTGAATTTTCTTTCTATCCAATAGCTCATTACAAATCATTTGAAATTATGCACTCAGTTTGCACATGTGGGCCCACATGCAGAATTCTCTGCTCTCTTCAGGTAAATTACCATTTTTATCTGCAAGACCAAATATCTACATGTACAATGACCTATTTATGCATTTTGATTTGCAGAGTAGTTCTTCAAATCTAGATATGTTCTTTTGAATGATAGGTAATAATAACTTCAGCTGCATCATGAGGTAAGCATAAAACCAGAAAATGACAGGAGATTTTCTCATTATCGTTGAGAATAGTAGCCTGCAGGAGAAGGAAGAGGATTCTTTCACTTCCTTCCCTAACAGCATTTTCACAAAATATGTCTACAGGTAGGACTAGTAAAATGCTGTATTTATGCATCATAATTGCAGTTTCAAATATTTTAGAGATTTTTTTTCGTTTACCTCTGTCTGCTAAACAGATAGAGTCTAAATTTTGGGTCAAAACATGGTTTTGTTCCAGTGCTTTTTAAAATTTTCCTCCAAAGGTAATACAAGAAAACAAAATCAAGCGGATCTTGACTTGGTAGGGAAAGCAGAAGTTGCCATGCATGCAAACTAGTCATGAGAGAGACAATAAGAAATACCTGTCCCCTGCAGTTTTTCAAACAGAAGAACTGTACATGGAGAGATAAAAGAAATAATTACTTGAAGAACAGCTACTCAGAAAGAATTTTTAACAATGTATGGATGTGTCATTAATTCCTAACTGCTGTCAGAATAAATGTTCTCTTGGAAAATGGCTATATTTAAAGGGACTTCATGTTTTTTAGTTTTTCCTGCAGTAGGCATCAAATGAGAGTAAAATGAAGGGCAGACATTGAAGACTGAGGAGCCTGAGAGGAAGCCAGAAAGTTATTTCAAGATCTAAGTGTCTTAAGTTATTGTAGGTTCCACTAAGACAAATCATTGGTTAATATACCATTTCTTGCATATAGATCTTGTGCCTACCCTCCAGTCAAGAGAGGCATTTCTCAGTATTGACCTGGTTTGTTGCATAGTGGAAACAGGCACAAAGTTTCCCCTTCTCTGACATGATTTCCTCAAGGAATTCTTCATACCTGCATATGTGTAAGTAGAAGATTACAGTAGGTTGAGCCTACGTTGTTTTGGTTCTGTATAAATGTTCTTTGTACAGAACATGTAACCATCTTGAAACAGTCAACTCTGGTTTGATTTTATTAATTATGCAAATGAGGCACAGCTATGAATAACACACTGGAAAGGGGATGGGTGATCAGCAGAGCTATTTCAGCAGTGCAGGATCTGCCCTGGCTTAGGAACAGTCTGTACAGCCCATTGTTGGCACTGGAATCACCATGATGGTATGCTAATGTTCTCAGAGACAGGGATAATGTCCAGGTAGCCTGAGATAAGGTAGGTTTGCTTTATGCCTCAGGGATCCAAACATTGAGTTATTTTACAGAGGAGAGGACCTTACTAATGTAGAGAGCAAACCTGTGCCTGTCAATTTATGTGACAAGAGACACTAATTGTCCTCTCATTAGCTTAGAAGATCATTCAGTAATCAATTACTATAGAAATATTTGAATACTTTAAAGTCCTATCTGAGAGAATATCATCTGCACATTCATGCAAAATGTACAAGACTGCATGCTTTTAGGAGCTTGTGGGAGACCATCTCTGGGAGTGCAAGTCAAACCCAGATGATGAACAGTCTCAGAAGAACAGCTGTATGTAAATCTATCTTATATTTCTGAGAATGTTCAAAGGCAGGGGATAAATGTGCAGGTTATAAAAAATATCTACATGAAAGATTGTTTCTGCTTCCCCTACTGTGCATTCTGTGTAGGTCCAGAGATAGCTTGCAGTCGTGTTGGTTTTTCTCATGAGGTAATTCAAAAAGCAGTTAGTGCTAGCTTGCTGTCAGTGAGGTCTTACTGTGGCAGAAAGGAAACTAAATGGTTTTCTCTTCCCATAAGCCAGACTTTCCCCCACAACACAAGCAATATACTCAGTATGATGCCATGCCAGTCCCAGAAGTGAACTATTTATTTGCTACACTATACCTTCTAACTGGTTTCAGGATTTTAGATAAAATGTTGTTTTCAAGAGCCTGGCAATCATTTTAAAGCTACACAGTTAGTTCTCACAAGACACTACAAGTGAAGATGCAGGGCTAAAAACAAAATACCAGAAAGTATTTTGTGCACTTCAGGGGCTGTATGAATGAAGAGAAACTTGAATACATACAGATAAAACTAAACCATTATAAAACCTGCTAAAGCAATTTTGTCTTCTGTGCAAATAATTTTTCCAAATCCTTTTAAAAAACTTCAGGGTTGTCAATTTTTATTTTTACTGCTTTCACACACTTACAAATGTAAAGTACACAACAAAAGAGAAAATTCAGGGGACAGAGATAAAACAGAGGAAGAGCTATTTAGCAAGAGAAACACGGTTTCCAGCTGGTGCCTTATCCCCCTTCCCTTACTGTAGAAACTCCAGCTCTCACCTGCAACCTGGTGCCACTACAGCCCTTCCAGTATCTGTCCTCCTTTCCCTGTCCCTTCCCTGCCCCACATGTCCAGCATTTTCTCTCATAGGTCTGAAGATTACAAATGAAAAATGCTCACGTTTTGTATCTCACCATACTGGCACATGCGCTGTAACAAGCAAAGGCTCATACTTCAGCCTTTTCCTCCATGAGGCATCAATCTGGGACTCTTCCCTATACCCACCACTGACTTCAACAAAACGTGTAGGAATTTGAATCTTTGAGGTGTCTATCCTGTTGCATCTGTTTCAGACTGGTTAGGTCCAGCTAACTGGAGGAATAAGGTGGAGGAAAAGCAACAAATACTGTACAATTGTTTTCTTAGACAGACACATTAGGGACACCGATGCATAGCATATACAGCACAGTGGGTCATAAGACAGCACCTCATGAACGGTTTAAATATGTTTAGACACTTCTTAAATGTCTATTACTGTATAACACAGAAACCCAGTAATGTAGAGACTAAACATACTCTCTATTTTTCCTTAAAAATGCCTATAAACTGATATCATATGAAATTTTTATGACAAACACCAGATCATTGTATAGAAGACTCTGGACACCTGCTGCTCCATTCCTCCAGTGCTGGTTATCACACTTTACTCCTGTTTCTTCTTTTTGGGGGCCCATATATTTAAGAATGTATCAAAATTTGACTTTTCAATTCCCCAGATTGAAATTTATATCCACACTTTTTGACTTGAGTTTAAGTGTAAGCACAGGAATTTTGTGGATCTGGCATGGTCCTGTTGTCTTCTGACAACAGAAGATTTTGTGATATGATCATTCAAGTCTTTTATTAAACATAATCTAGGGAGACACTTACTGCTGATGCAGTGCCTATTTGGCAAGAGGTTCCTCAATAATGGGAATAGATTGATCTATTACAATCAAATCTCATTTCCCCTCTCTCTTATCAGCATAGGACAAGAATAATTGTGGCAAATGCTATGTTTTTCTTCTAAATTTGACAGTGTGGTACACTGCCATGTTTAGTTTTGATGTCACATTTTATAAAATTTTGCTGGTATTGGGGGCTCTGTATAAGCTATAAAGAGTGAATTTTTATTTTCATCTTGTAAGATCAGTAAAATATTGTAATTATAAACCTCTGAAGATCACAGAAAATGACATGAAAACTAACATTACATAAAAACTACCTAAAGCATTACATAAAAGCTACCTAAAAAGTGGTAGAAGATATTTATATTCCACTGCTGTAGGATCAGTGCTATTTGCCCCTTTTCTAACAATATGAGAGCTTACAAAAATGTCAGGATATGTCTGCTTGTGCTGTGACTCTGTTCCATAAGTATTTTGATGAAATATATTTTACTTATGATATACATCTGTTTGGCTATATGGCAAACTACCTAAAATACCTACAAGATACATCTACATTTACATAATACGTTCAGTCTCCCTTTGGGGAAGTGAACCCCTAAATTTGACCAATGTTTTAATTTTACAGTAGCTATCAACCCAGCATGACACTAGGAGTTTTCTAGTGTTTAAACAAAGAACTTGGATTCCCCTGGCAAACAGTGTCAGAGATGTGCAATGGTTCACAGTGCTCAGAGTGCACAGCACTCTCCTCTTAACTCAGCAGTGAGAAGTTTCAGCAGTGCAAGGGCAACCACAGCAATCTTCCAAGAGCAGCTAAGCAAGCTCCATGTGACTTTAAGTAGATGTTTTCATGAAGAGCAATAACCTGCACTGTTTCCCAAAATTGTTTTGAAATGGTATGAGATGGACCCAGAAAATTTCAGCCCCACTAAACAAAATTCAGAACTTGGCCTAGTTTGTTCTCAGACTGCTATACTTACAACACAGAGACAACTGTGTAATAGCAAGGCAACTTGAGGTTTATGCACTTTTTAAAGCATCTTGTTGTCATGCTTACAATATCAGCACAGTGCTGTCATGCTCACATTTCATCCCAATCGAATCATACTCAGACAATCTGCTAGATAATACTCCTGGGGCTACCTCTGTATCAGTCTTCCTCATTGTTTAAAATACCCTGTAGAGTTGATTCCTCCAGGGAAAGTACAATGTGGGGAAAAGAAGGAAGAAAACAATTTAGAACCTATACATATTGTTCTAGCTGGACTTGAGATGTGACACATAATGTTCAGCTGCATATCCACAAGAGCTGTTTCTACTATGAAATTAAATTGAACCAATAAGCCATAACAGTCAAACAATTGCTAGGAAATAAACAGACATTTTAATAATAGATCTAAGCATCTTTCAGAACTTCTGATTTCTTAAATATACCTTAAGATACCAAACAGAATGGGTTCTTCAGTTGAGAGCTGAAAAACCTTTACAAGGCATCAACTTAATTCCTCATTTTTCAAGTTTCTTTTCAAATGAATTGTGGTTTTCTTTTTGTCTCCCAAAGTTACAAACTAGAACTCAGTAAATTCAAGTTGTTTTCCAAACTATGAAAAAAAGAAATGACTATTCCATAAGATTTCATATAATCCTTGGCATTACTTACAAGGTTTCTCAAGCTTTCAAAACAAAGGTGACTTAATATCTAATTTGTTTAAAATATTAGTTCTATTGTCTACTTTGAAATAACAGATGTATTAGTGTGTTTTATTTGTGTGCTTTCCATTATTTTCCTTTGAGAAGAGTAATGCAAACCAAACCTTTGGAAGGGGGTAGATTTGCTGAAACTGCTTTGAGGGAAAGTTGTTGAAACGTCAGAGTGCAGCAAACAGAAGAATCCCAGCTTGAAGCTGTGAAACTGCAGCTTGTTCAGACACAGACAAACTAAAGCAAGGAGCAGGGAGTAAAAAAATAAATCTCCCAACAGATTGGAAATAATTGTTTTGAGGGAAAAATACACCACCATTTGGAAAGTCATGAGTTAAGCAAAAGCAAGGATCCACCTTTGCAAATACACAGTAAGTGGGGAAGAACTAACGTAAAGCATTTCTTATATCTATTCTGTCTAACCTAGTACTTGTAAGCTTTCTTCATGTCAAAACTTATCTAATACCTTGTTGATATAGTAATGAAAGAGTTTAATTTAAAGACCTTTCCTTCTTCAGGGAGTTCAGAATCAGGAAGTCTCAGTTGATCCCCCCCAAGGTCTATACAATTTGCATTGCCAATCACAATATTTTTTTTTTATTTTTCTGAGGAAATTAATTTCTGCACATAACACCTCGATTTTTGGCTAGAAAAAATTTTAAGCAAACCTGAACCCTGCCTCTGGCCCTTCTTAAGCTAAAGGTCACTTGTGTGAGTAGACAAAAATAGGGGCACCTAAAGAAGTGTAAGCATACAGATATATGGCATTTTTATTTCATAAGAAAAATTGAAATTCTCTTAATTCTGAAAAGGATTTGTATAACATTGCTGTATTTCATACTTCAGACTTGAATTTTTATATAATGTAATGTCATCTTCCCTCGTGTTTCTTTGATTCCTTGTAAATGGGATCAAATAATTGAAAAATATCCCTCCTTTTTTCCCCTTCCTCCTGCCCCAAAGGTAAAACTATTGAAATTGATGAGGTATTCTTGCACAGTTATAAGACATTTCACAATATCTGATCTATGAACAGAGCAAGAAAATGAAAATGTGATTATCTTAGACTCTAAGGATTAAACTTTTGAGTTTTGAGAGAACCTGTCTTCTCTCTTGGCTAGACTGGGCTATCACATACTGTTTACAGAGAGACAGAATATGAAGCATTCAGAGCCCTGCAACAGGAATTACATGAAAAGTATTTGCAGCTTATTTTCAGGTTTTCCTGCAACTCTGAAACACCAAAAGACCTTAGCATGTTTTAAAAAGAAGCACTATTATATTCCTCTTAGGGGCCTGTCCTCCCTTATTTTTAAAGGAGATTATCCCCTACTTAGTCCTTAACAAGCTAACTCCCTCACAATTTATATATACTCAATATATATACTATATATATTAAGCAAATTTAGATTTGCTTAATCTACTGATGCAACTTTTCCTTTTCTTCACCCTTAGAAGAAGAGGAATAAATACGGCCTCACTGTCTCTAATAGACTGTCAGAAGTTGGAATTGAAACAAATGGGATCTCCAGGAGTGTAAAAATCCGAGTCAGGAGTTTAGACTGCTGGAATAGCAGCAGGAGACTATCCATATCTTTCACAGAAGAGCTGTGTGTTGGTTTTGTGTGTGTGGCAGGGGGGGTTTGGTAGCGGGGGAGAGGTCTACAGCAGTGGCCCCTGTGAGAAGCTTCTTGAAGCTCTCCCAGCTCCAAGTCAGACCCGCCTCTGGCCAAGGCTGAGCCAATTAGTGATGGTGGCCATGCCTCTGTGATATTTAAAAAGGGGAACCTGAGAGGGGGTTGGGTGTTGTGAGGAGGAATTGCAAAGAGGACACCTCTGCAAACACCAAAGTCAGTGGAAGAAAGGAGGAGGAAGGGGCAGAGATGTGCCAGTGCAGAGATCCCCCCTGTATCCCGTGGTGAGAGGTCAGGCTGTCCCCCTGCTACCTGTGGAGGTCACTGGTGGAGGAGACGTCCACCTACAGCCTGTGGAGGACCTCATGCTGGAGGAGGTGACTGTTCCCGAAGAAGGCCAGGACTCTGTGGGAAGAAGCCTCTGCTGTTGTAGTTTGGTGCTGGGAGGACTGCAACATGCGGGAGGGACCCATGCTGGAGCAGTGTGGGAAGCACTATGGCCCGTGGGAAGGACTCACTTCAGAGAAAGTTCATGGAGACCTGTCTCCTGTGAGAGGCATCCCACACTGGAGCAGGGGAAGAATGTGAGGAGTTCCCCCCCACCTTGAGGAAGAAAAAGTGGCAGGACTGACTGCACCTCCCATTCCCTGCCACCTGTGCCTTTGGGGGGAAGGAGGTAGAGAAATCGCGAGCAAAACTGAGACCAGGAAGAAGAGAGGGGTGGGAGGAAGGTGTTTTTAAGATGTGGTAATGCTTCTCACTGTCCTACTCTGTCTGTTAGGTGGTGGTGTTATTAGTGTTTGAATGATATAGATGTTCTTTTTTCCTTCCCCTAATGTATCTGTCTTTTGCCCATGACCATAACGGGTGAGTCATGCCTCCTTGTCTGTATCTCGATTCCTGAGCCATTTTCTTTATTTTCTCCTTCTCAGGTGGTGCTTCGTTTCCCTCTGGGCTCAAACCAGGACAAGCTGAAACATTATGTCCATTTCTATTCCCCTCTTAACACTGGTCTGTGAGGGCAGACCTGCTTTTTTACAGGATGCCTTACAGAGCTCACAGTGCAACCACGGAACAGTGGAGGGTAGGGAAGAGTGTTGCAATGACAGCTGAAGCTAAATAATGGACATTCTCAGTTTACTTATTGACTAGAAAATGCAGTTATATTTCTAGTGCTTTTATTTTTGGGGGGGTTGAGCTCTGATCTTGACAAATATCCTTCACTCAACCCCTCTAATAGTTTCTGTATGCTAAAAGTACAATTCTGCAGTCCTTGCTTTTGTACAAAGAAAATTAGTAGATTGTCTCTCTGAATTCAGACTGGGTATGGCATCTGGTTTTGGTGTGACTTACCTTCCTCTTTTCTCAGATGTTTGAAATGCAAGTATGCCTCTGATGTGTCTCTAGTTTTACACAGTTAATGTATCACCAAAAATAGTGTTTTCCATTGATGAAATTGATGAATTGATGATGAAGGGTAATCAAGCCCCCAACATTACTTTCAGGTACCAGAGTTTGCTCACACAGCAAAAAAAAAAAAAAGGTTTTGGTTTTGGATGTGCAGTGAGCAGATTCAGTATAGAAATCACTGAAGGAGAATAAATATGGAATACCAAGGCATCAATTTTTTTACCATAATCATACCTCAGGGATAGATTATTCTTAAGTCTTAAAGTGAAAATCCAATTTGAATGCTAGGCGGGAGCTGTGCAGACAGGAAAGGTGCAAAGCAGATGTACCAACATTTTTCTGCAGCAGATAAAGTGCAGAACTGACGCACAGAGTCTTTATATATATCTAGGTGACTAAGAAATTGAAAGAGAATTGGAGAAGTAAGACAAAGCTGATGGACTGTGACATTTCTTCTGTTTATGTGTCTACTTCACTGACACTTGACAGTTATTAAAGTTGTCCTTGTGTTTGAGGGAGTCATTTCCAATTGTCTGTACATGTTAAAGCTTTCAAGAGAAATACAGTATATCACTCCAAGAGTTCTACAATTTAAAGTTTTTCCTATTTAAACCTCTGTTTTATACAAATTTGCCAGGCAGAGCGAGAGAACAAGCATTGAGTTGTTCTGACATTTTCTATTATAGCATCTCTCCTGACTTTTTCTTATGCCCCAGATGCTACATCTTTACATAATGGCTGTGAAAAACTGGCATAACATGGCTTTCACATCTCAAATTAGGTGAGGTATTTACTTTCCCTTTGAAAGCACGTGCCTCATTTCAGGACATTTGTTGTCAATGCAAAGACAAAGATGCCTGTTCCAAAGTCAGTTGGGAGACAACATAGAAATAAAGGATGAGGACTGAGGTAAATGAGCAAATTCTGGAAAGTCTGGAAAAACAACCCACACAAGGCAAATGACACTTCAGAACATTACTTTGTGTTGAAGAAAACTCATAAAAGAAGAATGCCTGCCTTCTCCCCACCAACCCAGCCTCTCACAAGGATAACAGTTGTTAAGGTTTGGCTCCAAGTGAAAGTGATGACATTTAGATGCCATAATATGCTTCCTGGAATAGGGGGAGAATTCAGTTGATGCTTCTCCCATTCTGGATTTGTCCCACAGGGTCCCAGATAGATCCTGATGACTCAAAGGAGTTAAGAAATGTAGCTACAGTTTCCATAATTCAGATTGCATCAACTTAGTCTAAGAACTAAAGTGTTTGTGGCTGCTTTTACCTCCTGCTAGCATGGAAAATAAATGTTATAGGCTCTCCACACACATTTTGTTTTCTCTCAAATAACAAAACGGTGTCACTTTAGCAACAAGAACAAACAGAAATGAAACATCCTGAAAACCTGAATCCTCTAACATCTCTCTTCTCTGGCAGCAGCGACTTGGGCTTCTCCCTTTAGGGAACCACACTGTACTCATATATTTTGAAACAACCCTATCTGCGAGTCAAGAATCAAGTAATGTTCTGGGCTGCTAGACTGTTAAAATCTGCTGCCTGGGGCTCATTCCTGTCAGTACGATCAAGTGTTCTTGTGGGTCTGTTAATTTGTTTGCTACCTTTAAATTCAGCAAGCTCTCTGTGTAGGGAACAGAATGTAGAAATGTACTTTCAAGCCCATATCGACAGATCTGTTAATTAAATGTCAATCATGAGACCTGTTCAGCTTGACTCTATCACCAAGCTTTGCAGAGTTTCCAGAGTTGGAACCTGGAATAAAAGCACATCAAGGAACAATAAAAACCACAATATCACCTTCATAACATTTTTCGTAAAGAATCTAATTTTCATAAGGAATTTAACTTTCCATTTGCCAGCAACTGAATTCAGTGGGAGATTTTCCTGAACAAGCTCAAGGAAGAAGAACAGCACTATATTCGGCAAACTCATTAATCTTCCTCTCTATCAGTATTTAGTTATGCAATACCTGCAGCAAAAAAATCAAGAAGTCTATGTACAAGATACAGAATTTCATATGAACCAGGGAGCTGTAGTTATTAATGAATGATTAACTGACAAAATATAAGGGCAGTAAGTGACAGAGTTGCCCATATCTGCATACCCATGGGAAAGATGGCTATCGCAGTGGACTTCTAAAGGTTAGCAAGAACTGTAGGACAACAAAAATACAATGTAATGCTTTCAAATGCATTTGGACTGCTAAGGAAATGGGATTAGGAAATATATCAGAATGACCACTTATTCTGATGATGTCATCCTGTGAGGTATCTTGGGGTCTTGGAAGAAAGGAAGTAGATGGAAACTAAACCAAGTTTTCAGACTATGGAACTAAGTTTTCAAACTAAGTTCACATAACATTAGTGTGACTACTCTTAGCATTAAGAAGAAAAAGACAAAGTAGATGTTTGTACATACTGGTAAAATACCAGAGGAAAAAACCCACATAGCTGTGTGAGTAAGAGCTCTTCATTCCAAAGATAATCAGATTGAGACATAAACTTCAGAATTAATATCACATGGGAATTTGAAAGATATTCACATCTCCAAATTTTGACCTGAATGTAAACTTTTTCTCAGGCTTATCCAATGCCTTGAGGGTAACAAAGGTCCCCTTTCCATTCACAAGCCGCACCAATGCAATAAACACAAGCTCTTAAACCCTTAGTGGATGGAAAAAGCGCAGGGGAACCCATTAGTTCAATCAGTATGTCCATCTATATATATGGCAAATATGAAATGGCATTGGATCACACCTAAATGTGGATGAGAGGCAGAACGTTTTGCAGGGAGTTGAAGAGATATGTACATTGTTCTGAAAATAGCCTTCTGACTTTGCATACCTCTGCCATGTATGATCTTCTTCCATACCACATTTCTACTTTGATGTCAAACACTGTACTGCAGCGAAGCATTAGGAAAAAGGTAAGATGTAGTTCAGAAGGGCATAGAATAAATATAGATAAGGTATGTTGTAATTAAGGATTAAAATCTAGCTTTAACATAAAGGCACTATAAGACATTAGAAATCATCCAGTCAAGCATGTTTCATGACAAATCACAAGCTTTCATTATAGCTATTTACATCGGAGTATGTATAACAGTATAAGGTATTCAGGGAATCCAGTTACTTGAAGAAAACTATCCTTAAATATAAACAATTCAAGTAAAAGAGTGAAAAAATGGCCTGAGTTGTTCATGGGTCTCCACTGATGTGTCCCATTTGTTTCCAGGAAAATGTAACTTACATAAGTGTCGTATCACCTTACACTTTTGGTTCTTTTCACAACCATGACTTTTAAAAACTGTGCTTAATAACTTAAAATCCTATATACCTCTGCAATGTAGATCCAAACAGAGGTCAAACAAAACTAGAGTCATGCATGTACACCAACACATCTGCAAATTTAGCAAAGAAGAAAGAAAATCTGGGTTTCATATTGTGATCATCACCATGAGCTCTATACCTGACAGCAGATAGCTATAATTCCTGCTTCTGCTTGGCAAGTAGACACAGACAGTACCCATTTGGCTAGATTCAGTTCCCCTCTAGAACGGCAAAATCTGGGTACGTCTCAATGGTTTCTACTGACCAAACTTCCCTTTGACAGACTTTCCATCCAAATGCTGCAACTTTCTGCGAAATGTCCATGACAGAGCTATACAAATCTGCTTAGTGATCTGCACATCACACTCAGGAACCAAGCTAAGCTTTCTGGAAGCTGATATGGTTTTCTGAAAGAGAAAAATCTCTTAGATACTGATATGAATTTCCTCTAAAGTTTTAAGAGAGAAATATACATGCTATTGCTATCCTATATATCATAGAATCATGGAACTGTTTGGGTTGGAAGGGACCTTAAAGATCATCTAATTCCAACCCCCCTGTCATGGGCAGGGACACCTTCCTCTAGACCAGGTTGCTCAAAGCCCCGTCCAACCTGGCCTTGAACACTTCCAGGGAGGGGGCAGCCACAGCCTCTTTGGGGAACCTGTTCCAGTGCCTCATCACTCTCATGGTAAAGAATTTCTTCTTTGCATCTAATCTAAACTGCCCTCTTTCAGTCTAAAACTGCTACCCTTATCCTATTACTATATTCCCTGATAAAGAGATCTTTCCTGTAGCCCCCTTTAAGTACTGGAAGGCTGCTATAAGGTCTCCCAAGAGCCTTCTCTCCTCCAAGCTAAACAACCCCAAGTGTCTCAGCTTATCCTCATAAGGGAGGTGCTCCAGCCCCTGATCATCTTTGTGGCCTCCTCTGGACCTGCTCCAACAGGTCCATGTCCTTCTTATGTTGGGGCCCCAGAGCTGAACCCAGTGCTGCAGGTAGGATCTCACAAGAGCAGAGTAGAGGGGGAGAATCATCTCCTTCGACCTGCTGGCCACACTTCTTTTGACGTAACCCAGGAGAAGGTTGGGTTTCTGGGCTGCAAGTGCACATTGCTGGCTCATATTCACTTTTGTATCCACTAATACCCCCAAGTCCTTCTTCTCAGAGCTGCTCTCAATCCACTCATCACCCAGCCTGTGTTTGTGCTTGGGATTGCCCTGACCCACGTGCAGGACCTTGCACTTGGCCTTGTTGAATTTCATGAGGTTTGCATGGGCTGACCTCTCCAGCCTGTCAAGGTTCCTCTGGATGGCACATCCCTTCCCTCCAGTGTGTCCAACTGCACCACTCAGCTTGGTGTCATCGGCAAACTTGCTGAGGGTGCACTCGATCCCACTGTCCATGTTGCCAGCAATGATGTTAAACAGTACCGGTCTCAATACTGACTCCTGAGGAACACCACTCGTCACTGGTCTCTGGACAATATAACTTTGACCCTCGCTGAAAGGTGCTGTACCTACCATATTTTGACATATTTCCATGCAACAAAACTTTAATCAAGGACACAGCTTTCTGAGCATAGAGGCAGCTGTTTGTGTGTTCAATTATGGCCTGCTACAGTGTTTCATAAAATGACTCACTTTGGTTCCCTTGTGTTGTGTTTTCTAAATGCCAGCTAAAAAATAATTCTGGAAGAATATAATTTTCCTTGTGGACAAACAAACAAAATAAATGACCAACATTCTACCATAACTGATATCTTAACGAAGCCTGCAAACTTCTGTAACCTGAAAATAATCAAATTCAAGCATATAAAAGTATTACATGGTAATAATTGTCATAATAATTACTTAGAAGGGTAGTGAGTGTGGAGGATGTATGTGTATATGTTTTTTAACTTTGCTATGTAATTAGGATTTTTAGGGACACTGAAAAATCTAGGAATCCTGAAGTATGTCTGACAAAAACTATATTGAACCACACTTGGAAAAACTCATTAAGATGCCATCCATGTCTTAAAAGACTATTAACCTGCATCTGAGGAAAATTGATTTATATTATATTACTAAACAAATACACCTGAATAACATTAGTTATCTTAATGAGTGATCCATGGATAAAGGTAAAGAACAGAGAAAACCAGTGGGACAACTAATTGATTATGCTCATAGCTTGGCACCTCCTCTAGTTTGTGTACGTAAATCAGTAACAAAACCTGAGCTCTGTGGGTCTCACTTCTGATATTATACACTCTGCCACCACAAATGTTATTTTATATCATTAAAGAGAAATGTTTTTCTTATTTTTGGTTTAATGTTTAATTTTTTTGTGTTTTGTTGGTCTGGTTACCCGCTCTTCAGAAATTTTTGTGATGCCTGAGTGCAAGAGAAAGGAAAAAAATACTGCATAGCAAAGATTCTGGCTTTCCTCCAGTATGCTGTTCAGCACAAACTGCCATAGGAAGTTCTGTACATACAAGAACAAATTCCCAGTTCATAAGGCATTGTGTACAGTAGGATGTTAAATTGCCCTATAGGTTGAACACATAAATGTCAACATTATTCCAGAATTATTTTTTATCTGCCTGGTAGTTAAAATAAAAAACTACCATTTGTGGCTGATAATTTATAGATTACATTTTTAATTCATAGACTGTGTTTATGGACAGGTTTTAATTCTGGATCCTGCTATATATTTTTATGTTTTTTAGTCTAGGCATTTCAAAGGTGTTTGAGAAGCTTAGAAATAAAATCATATTCTTCAATTTAAGTGAGTCTACATTTGAAGAGGAAAACCACACTATACCTTGCTAAGTATCTTAGGCTAAATGCCCAGTATTTACCAGTTCACATGAACCTACTCCAGGATTAAGTGATTTTTTTGTTGTTGTTGTTTTTTGGAATTTGTGCATTAATTTAGAACTAGGCAAGTTGCCATTGTCTGAGAGGCTAGCATTGGTGGACACTGTAAAAATAGGTCCAGTGCAGTTATGAAGAGACCCATTTTGTAATTTGCATTTCCAAGATCAGATGTTTTCCTGTGTGCATGAAGTGGGTCTGGCTGAGACCCAATGGCTATTTTTCCTATAGCAGCCCTGACAGTGCTGTGCTTTGTATTTGTAGTTAGAAAGGTGTTGATAACACACCACTGTTTTGGCTACTGATGAGCAGTGCTGGCACAGTATCAAGGATGTCTCTGCAACATTCACCACCACCACCAGTGGGGGGGGGGGGGGCACAAGATCTTGGGAGGGGACATAGCCAGGACAGCTGACCCAAACTGACCAAAGGGATATTCCATACCTTATGATATCTGCTCAGCAATAAGAGCTGAGAGAAATGGGGCCAGAGGGACACACTTGTTATTACATTTGTCTTCTGGAGCAGCTGCTACATGTACTGAAGCCCTACTTCTCAGGAATGGCTGGACATCACCTGCTGATGGGAAGTAGAGAATAAGTCTTTTGTTTTTCTTTGCTTCCATGTGCAGCCTTTGCTTTTGCTTTATTAAACTGCTTTTATCTTGACTCACAAGTGTTTTTCCATATTATTTTATTCCCTCAATCCCCCCCTGTCCTGCTGAGGAACAGAGTGATAGAGCAGCTTGGTGGGCACCTGGCAGACAGCTAAGGTCAACTCACCATAGTGGAGTTTATACTTCCTTCTCTATGTATCAGCTTGGTATGATTCACTGTCTAAGCTCAAAACCTAGCTTGTACAGCTCACATCTTAGAATGGCCAAAAACCAGGGAAAAACAAAAGAAGATGCTCACTAGAGGGACTGAAAGTTATGTATTCAATTATAGTATACATTTTGCTACATGACCTCAGGTTGCCTATAGCAGCAAATTGAAAGTTGGAATAGACTGCTATCAACTTGCAATTTACTTACTAGGACAGATCCTTATCTCTCTAAAATAAGTGCAAACCCAGTGGCCCTCCACACTTCAATGAATGTAATTAAATCAATATAAATCAGTTTTGAAAAAAGTGGGGAATAATGTGAATGAAATTTAAATCAAACTCAGGAATTTGCCTCAGACATTTCTTTTCTCCAGCTGTACGGAAAATTTTTCAAAAATTTAGTTTAAAAGCACTACTTGAAATGTGCTGAAAACACTGTCAAAATCAGTTAGAAACACCTAACTGAATATAGATAACATCTCAAATTAGTTTAGAAATTATGTAGCAGGTCAAATAATGTAACATTGGGACAGGTTCAGAACTTATCATATCAATTGTTCCTATAATTGTAAAAATTAATTTTAAATCATAAATGCAATCCTAAGCATATGAAACATTAGCAGTTATTAACTTTAAAGCCTTACATAGTCAGCTCCTATCGACTGCTATCTTATTTAAAAATAACTGACTCAGCCTTTTCACAGATTCTTTTTTTATTCCATGTGTTTCATATACACTAATTTACAAGTATAAACTCTTAACTCTGTTTTTCATACCCATTTTTCAAGTTACCTAATGCACTCAAAATTCTTTTACTTTTCCTTCTCCTTTTACAGTCACTTCAATGCTTGTGAAAAAATGCTGGCTCAGTCAGCCTTGAGACTGAATGCTGCTAATCCCTTTTTCTTATGAGTGATAACAGATGGAGGGATCGATATGTCTCATCTTGATTAGAAATTAAAAGAGTTCCTAGTTTCATGGAGACTGTCACAAGGTGTCTGAACCATTGTCTTGTGTTGAGTGTCAAGTGACGTGGATCAAGTGATTATAAAGCCAAATCAGTAGAAGAGCTACAGAAACCAAATGAGCTTTTGTGGAAGACACTAGGTTGAGGGAAGATGCAATGGCAAAGGTCTGTGGACTCTCATCTCTTCTGTCAGTCACCTGTGAATGGTCCAGGGAAACCAGGGAAGAAAGTGGGTATTCTACACATTCTTAAATGCTAGAAGATACATGAGAGAGTCAAGACTTTATCACTCCAAGTCAATCTGACAACCCACAGGACTTCCCACTCTGTAAAGCCTAGCCATCCAGAAAGGTCTCATGCCCAAAGGATCAAACAGGCATTCCTAGATTGCATACCTCGACATTCATGCTTTGCTCAGCTCAGGTGCAAACTCATCCTTGCCCTTTCTACCTCCCTCACCTGGTAAAGCAGTGCCATGTTGCAGGGGACCTTCTCCAGCCCCATGGTGAAGAAACACTATCAGCAGCCTGGCACAGATCCTGTGCTTGATACAAAGAGGTCATCTTCCTGTGCGCTGCACAAATCCTGTCACTGGCTTTTTCCTACTCTCCCAGTCACTAGGCTTTCTGTGACAAATTCAGCTTCCTATTAAATACCTACCACAAAAGCACAGCTGGTAGTCCAGCTGCCTGCCTGGTGACAACAGCAACTGGCTAGAATTGCCCCTCAATTCTGTGCACAAAGAACCCAGGCTTGGCCTGCCACAGTGGCAAGGTGCTATCTGCTCAAAGACCTCATCAGCCCCATCTGGGGACATCCACAACATCACCTCAATGTGCTCTGACCTGACAGGTCCCAGCACCACGTCTCCCTTGGCTCATTGGATAAGGAGCCAGCTCAGCCCATGTCTGTCCCAGCTCTGTCATTATCTTCTAGATTTTCCACCTGAAATGCCAAGTTGTCAATACAAAGCTCATTGTTAATCAATATATTTTCCTCAGACCTGTACTTCTTTCCCTGTGGGACAGGGAAATTTTTAAGAGCACTGCACGCTGTGCAGTTCTGTCTCAACAGGATGAGTGGCCAAATTGTCTGAATTTTCTTATGGGCCAACCCCCTGGCTATCCTTATATTTGAAGATTAAATTTATACCTAAGTAAAAAACTTGTCAAATGCAGATGGGGATGAGCATCAGTCCAGCAAAACAACCTGCAGGTGTCTCTTGGAATTTCAAATTCCAAGTCTTTCAACCAGAATTTTGATTAATTTAAGCCCAGTCAGAGCCACTTTAGTAGAGGTTTTATGTCTGAAAAAGGATACTTAGCTTCTGAATTAGTTGCAGTTCTCCTAGTAGAGTACACAGACAGGACACAATTATGCTTCAAGGAGAAATCAGCAAAATCAAATATTTCAATGTTAATTAAATTGAGAGGATTGATTTCAGATACAAAGCTTGGTAAGAGGCTATTTGTTTATTTTTCATTCACAAAAAATGCTATATATGGCTACCAGATTTAAGCTGCACTCCTTTGAATTACAGCATGGAGACACAAAAGCATACTTGTTATCCAGCACACAAAATCAGGCTAATTTGAAGGAATATACTTCAGCAAGAATGTTAAATTCTGCAGCAACTTTCTGATTTCTGTTTACTTTGTATTAAAATGCAAGTGTAGAACTCTTAGAAATGTTTCCTCCTGACCTTTACTTGTTGAACTGTTCTAAAATTTTTACATCTCCAATTCACTTTCCATAATTATGGAACATCCTATATGTAGATATTTCTTATTTAGAAATAGTTTCAAGCCAGAGATCTTCCTACAAATGTTTCTGATTGGTCTTCAGTTTTAAATTATTCTTTACATTCAGTACAGTAGTCATGAAAAAACAGTTGGCTTACTTTCAGAAGAATTTCTATTTGTTAAGTGGGCAGGCTAAGACACAAGAGCCAAGGTTCTGTTGCTTGCTCTGCTACATGTATCTTGTTTTTCCCTGTTAAATCACATACACTGGATTGTCAATGACTAAGGTTTTTAAACTTTCCATAAAATCACTGGAAATTGTTACACCTTAAGTACTGTTCTGGATCTGGGCTTCTATCTCTTTGTTTTCAGCCTCCCATATATGAAACGAGGATAACTTTTCAATCTCGTAAGAGTATTGTAAATGTGTTGAATATGTGAACTGCTCAGATATAGATGGTAGTTCAATACTTTCATTTGTTTTCTCCTTCATTTTACCATATCACTATAACAATTCTTTTAATTCAGGCCACACAGAGCATGAGGAAGTAAAGACAGAAAAGAAAACTAAGAAGCACTAAAAAATTAGATGGACAGAAATAAAAAGGAAACATTTACCTTTCCCGGCCACTAAATATTTTATACCATTCTATGTTTTCACATGATAAACTCCTGTGTGTTTTCAGGTGAAATTTTATTCAACTAATGGATATATTATTGGGTATGTAGTGTGTTTTCTGATTAATATACAGAAGATTAAACATTCTCACAATAGGGATACATGGCTGACCTCAGGTTTGTATAAACATTTTTTATTTAGAACAAGGAGTCAAGTTTGTTTCTCCATTGCTTCTTATAACTCCCTCCCCCAGTTTCACCCCTTCATCTTAAAATCATTCTTCTCAACCTCAAGACACTCCTCTGGTCATGAATGGAGAGAAACTTTAAGCAAGGAGTGGTCAGTTCTAGATATAATAAGCACAAAAGAGTTTTTATAAGTCAGACAGCATCTGTGTTGGGCACAAAGAACAGAAGAAATATATGTAAAGCACATCGAGGAGAGCTATTTTGGCTATTTGAAAAATCATGATGAACAGAGAAAAGAAGATAAGTTGGTGAAACCTTAAACACTTGAAGGCATAAATACTCCAAGACTGAACGTATGAAGCTAACCTTAATGTTTTTTATTACATGCCAGGTGAATGTGATGCATCAGAAGCCCAGAAGTTCAATGAAACAGATAGAAATAAGCTTAGAGGCTATTTAAATAATTGTCCTTTCTCTTTTTTCTTTCAGTTGTGCGTGACAGAACACAAAATGATATTGAAGTTTTTTCAAGCATGTGGCATTCAACACTTCACTGAGCTTTATTGCAGCTACTCCTTTACATTTAACTCAGTGCAACATTCCTGTCTTGCGTGATGCTGAGTGAAAAGCACTTTATGGGTACAAAATATTATTTCTAGTCTTACTTTACCCTGTATGGGTGTGATGCTGTATGACAGCAGAAATGTTCAGTGAACATCTCACAGCAAATATGAAGGTTCTTTTTGGGAAATTACAGTTCAGATGCCTAGTTGAATAACTTCTGAAAATGGGGAAGATGGTAAAAGGAAGCTTTCTTGGGTTTATGAAAGGCATGTCCTGCTTGACAAACCTGATCTCCTTCTATGACAGGGTGACCTGCTTTTTGGATGAGGGAAAGGCTGTGGATGTTGTCTACCTTGACTTCACTAAGGCCTTTGACACTGTTTCCCACAGCATTCTCCTGGTGAAACTGGCTGCTCGTGGCTTGGATGGGCACACGCTTTGCTGGGTAAAAAACTGGCTGGATGGCCGGGCCCAAAGAGTTGTGGTGAATGGAGTTAAATCCAGTTGGTGGCCGGTCACGAGTGGTGTCCCCCAGGACTCGGTTTTGGGGCCACTCCTGTTTAACATCTTTATTGATGATCTAGACGAGAGGATCGAGTGCACCCTCAGTAAGTTTGCAGTCAACACCAAGTTGGGTGGGAGTGTTGATCTGCTCGAGGGTAGGGAGGCTCTGCAGAGAGATCTGGACAGGCTGGAGCGATGGGCTGAGGCCAACTGTAGGAGTTTCAATAAGGCCAAATGCCGGGTGCTGCACTTGGGCCACAACAACCCCCAGCAGCGCTACAGGCTTGGGGAGGAGTGGCTGGAGAGCTGCCAGTCAGAGAGGGACCTGGGGGTGTTGATTGACAGCCGGCTGAACAGGAGCCAGCAGTGTGCCCAGGTGGCCAAGAAGGCCAATGGCATCCTGGCTTGTATCAGAAGTAGTGTGGCCAGCAGGGACAGGGAAGGGATCTTACCCCTGTACTCAGCACTGGTGAGGCCACACCTCGATTACTGTGTTCAGTTTTGGGCCCCTCACTACAAAAAGGACATTGAATTACTCAAGCGTGTCCAGAGAAGGGCAACGAAGCTGGTGCAGGGTCTGGAGTACATGTCGTACGAGGAGCGGCTGAGGGAACTGGGGGTGTTTAGTCTGGAGAAGAGGAGGCTGAGGGGAGACCTCATTGCCCTCTACAGCTATCTGAAAGGAGGTTGCAGAGAGCTGGGGATGAGTCTCTTTAACCAAGTAACAAGTGATAGGACAAGAGGTAATGGCCTCAAGTTGTGCCAGGGAAGGTTTAGACTGGATATTAGGAAGCATTTCTTTACAGAACGGGTTGTTAGGCGTTGGAATGGGCTGCCCAGGGAGGTGGTGGAGTCCCCATCCCTGGAGGAGTTTAAGAGTTGGGTTGACATAACGCTTAGGGATATGGTGTAGTTGGGAACTGTCAGTGCTAGGTTAATGGTTGAACTGGATGATCTACAAGGTCTTTTCCAACCTTCATGATTCTGTGATTCTGTGAAGCTAAAATGAGATGCTCTGCCTAGCCCTCCCATTTTAGGGCCTTTGAAAGTTAATGGTACAGTTTACTTCTGAGGTACTGGATCATTACCCTGTGTGGGTGGCAATGTTACAGGCCTCTCAACAGAAAAAGTAAACTACATTAGAAGTGGCAACAGAGCACTTTATTTCCTTCTAGTGAATATCTAATCACTATTTGCATAGGCTTCATAACTTTATCAGAAAGCAGGAAAAATTTTTTATGATTAGTGCTGAAAACAGATGGAACTGGCAGAGAACTACTAAAATATGAAGTATATGAAGACTTTCTTGCATGACATGCTTCAGTTAAGACTTTTGCAGGAACTCTCTGTATAACACTTTATGTTTTAATCATTTACATGAGTAAGATATTTGAGTACCTGATATTCTTTAAAATGCTTATCCTTAAACATACACCTGCAATAGAAGCTACTATAATTTCGTTTTGCTAAAGAGGAATATACTACATGACTTGCTTCAGATAAGAAATCTATAGAATTTGGATATCAGAAGTCCCCACACAATCACTGTGTAGGCATTTCATATTCAAATAATTTATTTTTTTTAAATTGCTGACACATCATGATATCTTTTAAGGAAAGGAATTCTAAGTGTTTCAACTTATATAGAGATATTTACCCTGCAATAATTCCAGCTGGTAAACATTTAATGCTTTCATTTCTTTCAGTCCTGGATATCAGAAAAAAATATCTCAAGAAAATGGAACTTTCATGCTATCTGGTAGTGTTTATGTACCTGATTTTTTTTTTTTTTCCCAAACTTTAAGTCAGAAAATAGAAAGACAGATCTACGAATGGGTTTTTGCATGCTGCTCTAAGAATAAGCAGAAGCAAAATATGAAGTCCAATTTTGGAGATGTTAGTTCCTCATTTTCATTACATTTAAAGTATACACATTGTGTTGTATTTTGTCCTTACGGTGCACTGATGCAAGTGAAAAAAAGATGTTCTATAACTTACAGTAATAATGAAGTAAATTTTGTATAAACTCTGAGTTACATGGCTACAGGCTGAGAGTAACAGAAAATTATGAAAATACTTTACAAAGGTATTGTGAAGTATTGCTAATTATTAATATGTGTGTACCTTTTTGAAAATGTAAATAGAAAAAATCAGTATTAACTTATTATTGTATTGTAAGGACTCCAGTGATCTCACTGTGTGAAATATCTACCACTGGTTCTGAAAAATTATGGCACATTCAAAGCAAACACAACATAGCTATGATGCAAATGGAAGATTGAAGGTCTGTTCATCAAATCAAGCATCTAAGTAAGTTTATGATTTTTTAATTAATATGTTAATTTTTTATGCACAAGCAATGTTGAACATATTAACCCATGATTTTTTACTTTTAGCATGTTCCTAATTCCAAGGTGAAGGCTAGAAAACAGCCTGTGTTTTTATTGAGTCAAGAGTGCACTTTTCAGGCCTTACCCTTCTGCTTTTACCTGTCAAAACACTGCTAATTTGTTCACTCTACCTACTGAGAAATATATATATATAACAGCAGGAAAAAGTAAAAAAATTCATACAGACTTATTTTTTAAAGGCTTTTTTGTCCCCATAATTTCCATAGGCTTTTATTTAAAAAGTTTTCAGAAAAAAAATGGGCCAGTTTAATTTGGCTAAAATAATTCCTCACAAGGATATTACTGTGAAGAGAAAGATTGTTTTTCCCATGAATGATCACAGTTCAGCCAAATCTGAAAAGCACTGAGTGATTTTCAGCTGTGGCAGTGAGGAAGCAAGTATTTTCACTCTAATGGGAGGTAATGTCCAATTGTCATTTGGAATTATATAATACATTTCTGAAAGTGAACTGTCCAAAGCAGATTGAAAAGCTTTTGGTCTGAAGGAAAGAGACAGGCAGCTTTCAACAGAGAATAAACTGGGAAAATTAACTATTTAGGATGAGAAACGCAAAGTCACTTGGATGGAAGAGAAGACAAACAAAGGAATAGATTTGTAAAAAAAATAAGCCACTGTTAGAAACAGGAGAGCTAAATCATGTTGTGGTTATTTTCAGAAGTTTTTGGTGAGATGAACATGGCTTCGGTCCTCTTGCTTTTCTTTGAGGTGGACTACACATAAATGCACACTAGAGACTGAGTTGACATCAAAAGCAATTCAGTGTGGGGAGTCCTCCTCTGAATGGAGCTATGCTGAGACTCTGCATGGGGTCCCATGGGCACACGAAGCATTGCTTTTTCCATGTGTATGCAGGATTTCACGCAGTAGGCTCATCATACATAACGAACAAAAATATGCTTTTAAATTTTTAGTACTACCTAGACTGGTCTTCATACAAAACTCAAGCAAATTAAATAAATAAGGTCACAATAGTTTTTATGTAGAGTGTGTCGTTTGAATGTGACTCCAACAAATAACATTTCACATTTAATAAGAATGGTCTAATACAAGGCCTTCGTGATTCTGCTGAGCTCTACAGACTATTTGGAATAATGTTTCACTGAGCATCAAATTTATCTAGTTCATCTGCCCTCTTATTGATTATTTTTTCTTTTCCTCTTGCATCAGATGTTCTTTCTGCAGCTGTTGTAAGTTGCCTTGTAAATAGAAATGCATGAAGAAATATCTCACTCCGAGGGAAAAAAAAAAAAAAAAGATTTGGCTTCCCCTAGGAGATTAAACACTTACATGTTACTTTTCAGGGTGTAAAATTTTCAGGAAAAATAAAGTCAGTATTCTCAGTCCTGTAAGAACATACAGGATATTACTACACTATCTAATCACAAGAAAGTCAGGGGGCTTTACCAAGCTCGTTGGTGATGGTTGTATAAGAGAGATTATTTTAAGAGAAAGGCATATATTCCTGTTAGAAAATAAGATTTATTACTCATTTTCCTGTGATTTCTTAGGTTAATATCATGTAGTCCAGAGAATTTACTGCTCTTATCTACATTGTTTTATTAGAGAATCCACTCTTTTGTGTAAAGTTACGATAGCCAAGCTATTCAGTTTCTCTACTACACTTTACCCTTTAGCTGTTGCTCCCCATGCTATGTGAGACAACCATTTCCTGTTATTTTTTTTTGTCTTCCAATGCTCAGTGATCCACACCACCTATAGTACAAATAAAGTGTAGGGAATGTTGGACTTTTTAATCTTTTTATTTTTGTTTATGTTTTGTTATATTTCAATGTTTTTACATGCAGAAATGGATATGGAATACTACTTTCTTGTTTTATAGATATCTCTGAAAGTAATTCGACCAAAGGATTACAATATTTTAATAAGCATAGCTATAACCATAATAATAACAAATAAATATAATCCAACAATGTACCAAACACAATTATTCTAAAATAACAAGCACTCTCCACAATTTTATGGTGTCTTCTTTTCTTATGATTTAGGCTGCTATTTTGTTTTAATTTCATGGAAGGAAAGGTGCTGTATTTCCTTCTAAAAGATTTTTAAAAATCTGTGCTCACATGACGTTTAGATAGACTCTGTACTGTCTGAAACTGTGACATGGTTATTAACATTTTTCTGATATGCGCAACTCCACATTAACATTTCTTTCTGATATACACAACTAAAACCAGCCAGTTCTCTTTCTCTCTGTCAAATAAAAATTTGGTTGTCATTTAAGTTGACATAATGCCTCCTTTTCATCCAAGTGTAACCAAGAATATCCAGATGTTACCAAGCAATCTACTGGTGACTACCTTTATTTTCAAAAATGAATTTGATGGGCAAATGATGTAGTTCTTCACAAATATTTTTCTGTGAAGATTTCTTCTATTGTTTTACATAATTTTAAAATTGAAGCTGTTTCCCTCAGCATATGGGAATATCTAAATAATTTTGGAATATCAATGGCAGACTTAAATGTATGAATTTCATCAAAATAATTATTTCAATATTTGATACTATTTATAACACCACACACAATAGGTATAGAGAATTTGGAGGATGGAAGAACTAACTTTGAAATAGTTCACAGCATAATTTTTCGTGAGAAATCATTTACAAAATACTGTCTTTTCAAAGTAGCAAGTGTTACCCAAACCAAAATACCCTATACATGTCAGTTAGTAGTTAGTTTAATAGACTGCAGGTATTATTACCTTGCTCACTTCCAGCATACCAAAAGGTGTTCTAGTAATTTGCACACTCAACTCTTTATTTGTTTTAAGCTACAGCCTACTTTTTATGGAAACACAGTCTTCCAAGAAAAATTTCATGTGATCGAATGACCAGCATCATTCCCTGTTAAGTCACTATGTTATCATTGTTATTAATCATTGTTAACTATCACTAGCATTAAAAATCTATTGTATTCTAAATGTATTGGATGCTATTTTTTACCTTTTTGTCTGTTAAGAGTTATCTATTACAAATCATTTTTCTAGATACATTCATGTAGGTATATGTCAACTTCTTACATCGGGAGGTGAAAAATAGGATAAGCTTTTAACTCTGACACTTACTACTGTAGCCTTTCTCTGAATCTTTTCCATTGTTTTTAGCAACTTTTTTGAACCATGAACATCAGTAATAGCCTCATTTACACTATATGCAGAGACAATAACACTTTCTGCCCATACTTGATGCTTTTTGGGTTATATATTTGACTTACCAATGTCAGGCTTCACTGGAATTTCAACATTATCACTTTGATCACATGCATTTCTGATAGTTAGATTACCATTACTAGTGTATTTATGGTGAAAATCCAGACCCTGTTTTCACAATCCTTACACATACTGGGATGTATACATCCTAGCAAAAATCGAAGTAAAATCTCATTAATCATATTTGACAGTAGTGCTTTTTTGGTAAAACCATTGACACACTTCTTCACTGAAGCCAGTGGCAAAATTACAGCAGAATTCATCGAAGCAAGGATTCCCCATTCATTTCTAAACTGCACCTGGAAGCACACTGAGGGAACATGCAACAATGAAATAATAATTAACTGTATGCATGATCACAAATGAGTGTCTTTCCTTTTCCAAGGCATGTAATTGAACAAGCAGCTTCACCCTCTTGTTAGGACTCTTGCTGAGTTGCCAGTGAGACTCAAATACAATGGATATCTTTAATTTTTTTACTTTTTCTTAAAGTTTTGCTTTAGAACAACAATTCCTTTGTTGTTTTCCCCAGTGTGTCCCTCACTCCAATTAAAAACTACTAGTTCACTGCATATAAAAAAATGATTACAACACTGTATAATATCCCAAATGTATAGGGCAGAATGGGTTCTGTCATTATATAATATACTAACTGCCTGTGTTTTATATGAATCAACCCCTATCAAAAATGTGTTAACAAGTATTATAACAGGATAGAGAATATATGATACTAATAAAGGAAATTTTTTAAAAAATAGTTATCTATCTATTATGCTGCACAGGATGTTACAAAAGCAGTTGTAAAAAACACCCTACACCAGCATAACACTTGAGTTCTGATTCTCTTTCACAGTTCTGCCTTTGTAGACCAAAATTTTCAAAAACACTAAGCATTTAGCAGCTCTCAATGAAAACAGTAATAGTAATCCCAAAGAAATTTTTTAAAAATCAAAATCCCACATAAATAAACAAAAATACCAGAGGCAGGTCAATTTATGGTACCAAGCCACAAATGGATGCTTCCCTGCAACAATGTGCTGTTAGAAAGGTCAGTTTTACAATTATAAAGATGTGTTACCAATTTATTTTCATGCATCCTTAATAGGTTCTATTTTGTGTCTCATCTGGTGCTGAAGAAAGGTATTGATTGCCAAAAGGTGTTTTAGCTGTTTACCCGTAACAGAGAAGCAATTTGGGACAACTTTTTTAGCTTATCAGACATAAATGAGCTACATGAAGTCTAGAGCCTTGACACTGAAGGTGGGAATGGTTATATAAAGCATCATTATTTCCCAAGTATGTCTATCCTAGTTGCTGCCTACTGACACCAGTAATGAATAAAGAGAGCTACCAACTTCTCCTGTGATTCTCTCAATGCAAAGTCAATTCTCTGACTCTGCCCAACAGTGGGCATCAAAAGGTTGTTAGTTTTTCAAGTTACTCATATTTATTGATCTCCTGTCTAAAAAGTAACAACAGGTACAGAACTGCTATCCTGTAGATGAATTGTTCATGCTGTTCGGGGGAGTAAATGGTTTTTAAATAACCACTGTTCCCATGAAGCATGCACTACATATGGTTTCATTTTAAAAGCTTCAAGAGATTTACACTGTCCTCATGCACTGCTTCACAGACAGATCTGTCTACAATCATTGCTGTTACACCACTATGTCATCAGTCATCCTCCTCAGCAGTAGCTACGTTCTCACAGGTACTAAGTTGTGTAGAAGCAAGAAAAACCTTATTGTCTAGCCATTTAAGACAACCAAGAAACTGGTTCATGCAAGTGAAATATAATTACTGCACAGCAGATGAGCTGTTGACCTGCATTTTAAAATCCTCAGAGCATTACCTAAATAGAACATCTAACCAGAGAGTGAAAATAAAAGTCACTTCTTTTTTCATTCCTAACAGAGCAAGTCACAGCAGGAATGGTCACTTGCAGTCCTATCACATCGGTTTGTGCATTGGGTTTGCATGGCAAGGTTTTGGTAGCAGGGGGGATGCAGGGGTAGCCTTTGTGAGGAGAGGCCAGGGCTGCCCATGTGCTTGACAGAGCTGACACCAGCCAGCTGCAAGACAGACCTGCTGCTGGCCGGGGTCCTGCCCATCAGTGACAGTGGTAGCATTGCACTGTCAAGTGGGTGTTTCACTGGGAAGCCCACACTGGAGCAGGCTCCTGCAGGACCTGTGGCCCCATGGAGAGAGGAGCCCACGCTGGAGCAGGTTTGCTGGCAGGACTTGTGACCCCGTGGGGGACCCACGCTGGAGCAGTCTGTTCCTGAGGGACTGCACCCCGGGGAAGGGACCCACGCTGGGGCAGTTCATGAAGAACTGCAGCCTGTGGGAAGGACCCACCTTGGAGAAGTTGATGGAGGACTGTCTCCTGTGGGAGGGACCCCACGCTGGAGCAGTGGAAGAGAGTGAGGAGTCCTCCCCCTGAGGAGGAAGGAGCAGGAAAGACAACATGTAATGGACTGATCACAGCCCCCATACCTATCCCCTGTGTCGCTGTGGGAGAGGGGTAGAGAAAATCAGGAGTGAAGTTGAGCTGGGCAGAAGGGAGGGGTGGAGGGGAAGATGTTTTCTTAAATTTGCTTTTATTTATCATTATCCTACTCTGATTTGATTGGTAATAATTTAAACTAATTTCCCCCCAAGTCAAGTCAGTTTTTCCCATTACAGTAATTGGTGAGTGATCTCTCCCTGTCCTTATCTCAACCCGTGAGCCTTTCATTGTATTTTCTCTCCCTGTCTAGCTGAGGAGGGGAGTGATAGAGTGGCTTTGGTGGGCACCTGGCATCCACAAACAAAGCCACCACAGTTTGTTAAACTCCCATCTTTGAGTAGTATAATCATGTTCCCCACAGCCCCTTGAAATCATATCTTGCAGCCACTCACCTCTGTGGCTTCACAAATTCTACTGTTTTTTTGGAGAGTTTTGCAAAGAAGCTGAATTTGAAGCAGTTTTAATCCGGTTCTAATATCTGATAATATAATAGCGACTCCAAACTGTGCTTGGAGGAGTAACTTTAAACAGCAACTTTCTTGTGTGGCCTAGCAAGATACTGATAAAGTAACAGGCAGTACTATAACATCAAGATAGTGTCAAACCATGGTGTGGGTGAGGTACAGTATCTTTCTAATAAAAAAGATGATGATGGGTAGAAGAACAAATGAATGCTGGATTATGCCTACTTATAGTCAGACAGACAATTTTAATAGGATGCTCCATAAGAAGCAGTACACCAGCTTTTGCTCTGATATGAAGCCCAAACATTGCATAAAACCTGCATATTTAAGTGCAGTCGCAAGCTACCTGCAGCTACCTCCTGAAAAGGAACAGATGAGACAGGGCTGCCAGGAGCTTGGTGAAGTCTGCAAAATGCACTTTAACTGGATCAGGACAGGAGTATACCATTTGTGTAGCTCTGGAAAGAATTCTTCTATTGTGTGCTCATACTAGGCCAGGTTACGAGCTACTCAACTGCCTGTACACTGGTCATAAGCCAAATGCTTGAAGAATGACTAAGGCTGACATGAGTATTGATGAACTACAATGCTTTTTATAATATATACCAGACACTAAGAAGGTTTGACTTTTCTACACCAATAACATTCCTCAATGCAGAGAAGGAAGACAAACTCCCAGCTGCTGCTTTAGATTCAATCATGAGAAAGCCTTCGTCATTGATAACAGTAGTTTGTTAAGATTATGGCTGAGGCACCTTATGAATAAGCAAAATAAAGACTGTTGCAGTCTTGCTGCTTACGTCACTTTTGATTCATTGACATAGAAAACACTTTTGTTGTAGCTGCAGGAAGACGCTAACATTAGGCAGGCACAAGGGAATATTTTTTTTTATTTGAAGCCCATTAACCCTCAATAAAACACAGGTCTTATTGTCAAAAACAGCACAAAATAAAAAATATCTTGTTCATAGCAAGTCTTTGACATGTTTCATTCTATTCATATAGTTTTCTCAAGGTCGATAACTAAAATTTTGGCATATATTCATATGCATGGATGGGGAGATATTTGCTAAAGAATCAATATTTCACTTAATCATGATTAAAATGCATGCACTACAGTTTAGTTCTTTGATTTAGTGGCATATCAATTAAAAAAGGAAGCCAGGTAGGATTAAAAATCCAACAAATCAAAATATCTTTTCTTTCTTCAAGCAAGATCATCAGTACAGCAGGAAATTTCTTTACAGAGTTCCAGAAAGGTTTTAGGATCCATTTTAATACAAGATCAGATCCAAAGGCTAGTGATGATATCTGATACCCTTTCAGTGATATGGTAGAAGTAGAAATTTGATTTAGGTCAATGGTGTTTGAAATCTCTATCCCCTGAACATCAAGGCTTGGATGAAAAACTATCTCTTTTTAGCTGCAATGCTGCCATAAAGACAGCAGGTGCTCTAGAGGGCTGTGGGACTAATTAGATCAGGAAAGCAAACTCTGATTCAAAATATACAAGGATCATCTGATAGAGACTTTCTAAAAAAGAGGGAGCAGAGGTCCAGATTTGTGAAGGTATTGAATCAAATCCCATGTTTCAAAACAATAGCTTTCCTCGTATGTTTAAACATATTCCAAAATAGTAAAAATGAAGTAAGATTGTAGCAGGTACAAGACTAGTGAAATACATTAAAAAAAACCCAAGCCACATTCTACAAGAAACTTGGAAAATTTTTTCTCTTCAATCACATAAAGGAAGACATTTAACCCCCTTTTCAAAATTATCACCTTACATTGCAGTTTGGTTCCTGTTCAGCATAAGGTTGTAAATGATCAAAAAAGTGAAGAAAAAAAAATCTCACCAATCTTCAAGAAGGGTAGAAGAAGGATCTGGGGAACTACAGACCAGTAGCTCAGCCTCAGTTCCTAGGAGGGGGATGGAGTGAATCCCCCTGTGGACACTTGCAGCTACAAGGGACAACATGACTGGGAGCAACCAGGATGGATTTACCAAGAGCAAATCCTGCCTCACCAACCTGACTGCTTTCTGCAGTGAGGAGACTGGTACTTCAGGTGAGGGGGTGCCACTGGGTGCTATATACTCTGACTTCAGCAAGATTATATACCAAACAAATCAACAGAGAGCCTTTAGTGGTTGACTTATCTTTTTATTCCTTTTGTGAAGATTTTTTTATTCATATCAAGTAAAATAATAACAGTATAACACATATATTGGTTCTGTCTACTCTTTCAGAAACGTTATTAGATTATTGTGCATAAGATATGAACTATTTCTCTGTATTCATCATGTGAACCATTGTTTTCTGGACTAACCCAGCTCTCAGCCTCTCCTTGTTTG
The DNA here is from genome assembly GCF_047716275.1 of Strix uralensis. NCBI lineage: Eukaryota > Metazoa > Chordata > Aves > Strigiformes > Strigidae > Strix > Strix uralensis. The sequence continues at coordinate 19,836,124 of NC_134012.1, read as the reverse complement.
CCCTGTGCTCCAGACCTAACCATTGTGGGGATCCTTTTTTGGATTCACTCCTGCACATCAGGGTCTGTGTTGTACTGGAAGTCCAAACCTAGACCTGGTGTGGTCTTACTGTTGCTGAGCAGTGGTGCAGGATCAGTGCCTGGCTTTGCTGGCTGCACCCTTGCTGATGCATTCCCTGGTGCAGGGGCTGCTTTGCTGCCTGGGTGCACTGCTGCGTTTGGCAACTTTTTGCCTCCCAAGGCCCTTACAGCCTTTTCTATAGAGCTCTTCCCGGCTGGTGGCCCCAGCCTCTTCTGCTGCAGGGAGGCCCCAGACTGTTTTCCATTCCTGAGGCCAGACTTTGCCTTGGCCTTAGGGGAACCCCATAGGATTCCCATCAGCCCATTTTTCCAGGTCCCTTTCAACAACAGCCCTACCCGCCAGCTCACTGACTGCTCCCCTGATCTGGTGTCATCAACAAACCATCTAGGAGTGCCTCCTGTCCCACCATCTAAGCTGTTAATGAAGGAAGTAAACTGCATGGACACAGTTACAGCTGGACTTTGCACTACTGATCACAGCCCTTTGAGCCTGTGCCTCCAGCCAACTTTTCACCTGCCTTCTCATTCAGCTATCGAAACCAGATGTCACCAATTGAGTGATAAGAAAACTCTGGGATACTGTGACAAAGGCCTTGCTAAAGTCAGGGTACTTCCAGATCCTTCCCAGAGACTATGGGGAGGCTGACCTGCCTGTATAATATGGATTCTCCTTCTTACTCTTTTTGTAGGTGAGTGCAATGTTTGCCTTTTTTCAGGCATCAGAAATGAAGCCGTAATCTTTTGAAGATGACAGACAGAAGCACTGCAAAGATATCAGCCAGCTCCCTTTGGTGCATATTGTCTGGTCCCACAGACTAGGAGGCTCAGGGACTTGGTGGGCTTGAGGGCAGATCTTAGTAGTGAAAATTGAGGCAAAGAAGTATCCCCGCCATCTCCATATCTTTGGTCACTATTTCCCTTGTCCCGTGTAGCAACAGGTCCACATTTTAATTAGCCTTCCTTTTATGGAGAAGTCCACCTCCACCTACTGTGTGTTTTTTATGTGTCTGAGCTTAGAATCTTCATGTTCATCCATGCTAGCTTTTTCTGCCACACTTGCTTGACTTTTCACACATTGAGATGGACCATTTCTGTGCGCAGAAGAGGCTATCCTTGAAGATCAATAAGCTTTGTCCTCCAGGACTAAGCAGGTCCTTGAATAAATCAAAATCCATGAGCCTAAATTTGAACATGTTTGTAATCACAGAATCAGGAACAAAACACTAATTTGGCTAAAGCTGTTTACTTTAAAGTGTCAATTATTAACACTCAGGCTTTGTTTAGATAGTTTATTTAGCAATCCAGAACGGCAAAATATCATAGCTAAACTCTTTCCAACCTCAGCATCTTTTATGGTGCTTATGATTCACATGAGAGCTTACATACTCTTCCGCACTTTGATTTTAGACTATAGTACTCATTCAGCTCTTGTTTTCATTGCAAGCGGAATTAAACTGTATTGAAGGGTCCCCAGAGGCGTACAAGGGTCAAGTGGAGAGTGACCACAGGAGTTCATTTATCCCACTTCCTCATCCCATCCCCATCTCAGACATCAGAGAGTCATCAAAAACTACTGGCAGCTTCATCATATTTACTTCACTTGGTAGAAGGGCTTAGCTGCATCTCAAGACACAAAAGCAAATCAGGATTCCCTCTCAGATCTCCTGTTGTAACCATAGTGGGAACTCCCAAAATTTCTGTTGCACTCAGCACTGTGCTGTCAATTTCCCTTGGAATAAATCTACATTAAATAACCATAAAAGCTACCTATAAATGGATATTTCAAGTGTTGCCATTAATATGCTACTGAGGTCAGGCTGTATAAACCATGATGCTGCATTTCATAGCCTCATTGGAACAGTTCTACAACATTATTTAGGTACTGAAACTTTTATCTGATTTATCAGGAATTAGTCACTTCAAGGACCTTTGAAAAAACAAGTCTTAAGCATGCAGAGGAGTGGTTGAACCCTGTATCTCAGCTATGTAAAGTAAAGCTTATATGCATTCCCTTATAAAGATTTAGGTCTGTACTAACTGATCACAGAGTTTGGGAATTGGTAGGTGAGAAGTCTCCTAATATTCCTATAGTCCCACTGTAAGTTCTTTAGACAAGGTGCAGAGAAATAAGTCAGTTTCCAGGATAACTCTTCAAGACTACAGAAATTATTAAAAAGGTGCTTTTAAACGTAAAGAAAAAAATTACTAATTTACCCTTGACCAGACTGATATTTCCTCAAGGAATACTACCAGTATGTGATGGCTCTTCTGTCTCACTTATATTCGTTAGGATTCTCCCCTTCCTCTGCATGTGAGGTTTGCTGCAGGAGTGACACAAGCCAGAGAAGAAAGTGAAGCTGGAAAGGACTAACAATATATATTTTTTTTTAAATTAAAACATTTTTTTTCTTTAAACAATCATGGCACAAAACAAGGAGCATCACTAAATTATTTGCCCATAAGTGACTTCCTGGACTGAAATAGGTTGATTGAAAAATCAAATTCTAAAACCTAATGGAAGTAATAAACCTTATTCAGTGTAACCTTGCAAAAAGAGGAAATAAAACTACTTAGAGTTTTATTGGAGAGTTTTTTACATCAAATGCCTAATGAGATGGCAAGCATGCATGAATAATTATTTGTACTTACTGTTCCTATTAAAGAAAAGATGAGCTATAATTCTTTCAGTCAGAAATAAAAATTCTTCCCTGATCATTAACATTAAATTGGCTTTTTACTTTTTGTTCAAAGAAAGTAGCACATTTAAATTGAGTTTCAAACAGGAAGAATAAATATCTGTCTTTAATAAAATGAATGTTTTTCCCTCTCTTTATAATATTTTTAGGTTTTTTTAAAGTGTTTAATGGGTATGGTAGCAAAATTGTTACCTTAGTCAACAGCAAAAAAAAAAAACCCAAACAAACCCCCACCACTCTTGGAAGTGTAACTGAGTTGTATTCAAGCACCGGCTGGAAAACAGTTTTATTTTTTCTGTGATAACAGTAGGACTGCCAGAAACTCCAAAATTTAGCGTTGAAGTTCAGAAGTCTCGGTACCCTTTTTAATATTTTTCCAGGTGAAAAAGTTGCACTGATATTGATTAAGCTGGTTACTAAATCTCAATATATAGTAAATATTAGTGGAGAAGTATATTCATTTTGACATTAAATGATAAAAGTCTCTTACTTTGTTGAGCTTGACACCCTTGAAGGTGCACTTGAACAACCATAGGAATGTGAGCCTCTTTTTTCTGCTATATCTATCCTATAACGTGTATACAAAGGGCTCAAGAAATCTTACCATCTGTGGTGATTTTTTTTTGTCTAAGAAATTAATCTTCCCAAAGGCTGTCACTCAGACACAGCTGTAAACAAGATAACCACTAAGAAAAAAATTAGCATGCACATTTTGCATAAAATTGTAGTATGTAGTGTTTTGTTGAGAAAAAAAGGGATATAATCTTGCAGCATTCCAATATTTAAAGGGGGCTCATATCAAAGATGGAGAAAGACTTTTTATCAAGGCATTTAGTGACAGGACAATGGAAAGAGGGTAGATTTAGATTGGACATAAGGAAGACATTTTTTATGATGAGGGTGGTGAGGCACTGGAACAGGTTGCCCAGAGAAGCTGTGGCTGCCCCCTCCCTGGAAGCGTTCAAGACCAGGTTGGATGAGTCTTTGAGCAACCTGACGTAGTGGAAGGTGTCCCTGCCCATGGCAGGGGGGTTGGACTAGATTATCTTTGAAGGTCCCTTCCAACCTAAACCATCCTAGGATTCTGTCTTTTTTATCTGCATAAAAATAACATATGATTCTAGATTTTTTGATTCTCCTTTGAGAATAGAACACAGAGTCATGGCAGTATTTTCAGCTACTTTGACCTGGGAAGTTTTTTTCTTTCTTTCTTATTCTAAACAAAAAGCACAACAAATTCTTTCTGCTGCATTTTTTCATTTATATGAATATTCGCGGGTTTTTTTTTAATCAATTACTGTCACTAAAACCATTATTCTGAAACTAGAGATCTGCCCCATTTGGCTGAAAATGGAATCAGATTCCAATTTTGTGGTTATGCATAATAAAATTGACTCTTGGGCATACCACTTGAGTGAAATTCTAGAATAAAGAGCATAATGTCAGCCTGTCTTCAGGCAGAAGATCTTGCAGAGCCTTTCAGGTATTCTGCAGCTGACAGGGCTTTCTACAGAAAGGGCCAGCTAAGATGAACCTCCTCTGTAACCTTTGATGTCCTATAAAACTCTGAAAGCTTAAAAAATTATTATGCCAAGGCCCTCTGTGGTTAGTGCTAGGTTTTAGTTTGGATTTCCTGTTGCATTGTCCGAGTGTTACAGAAAATTGTTTTAACGCAACATAATTATAATCTCCCCACTTATGGATTCAACTCTATATAGCAGATGTACATCTGTTTCTATGCTTTCTCTCACAACTTTAGAACTGCCTATAAACACTCTCAAAGTCTTAAAACTCTATTTTGTTGTGCTGCTTGCACAAAACACTAGCAGCAATTAGGTACTGCTGAGATCACTGCCTAGTGTATTGATCAGTACTGCCTTGCTGTCTTGCATTCCCCCAGCATGTCTGTTTCCAACTGTTGTCTCATCTTAAACATACATTGTAAACAGCACAGGAAAGAGAGTTCCTATTCTTTTCTTATATACCACCTAGTGTAAGAGAGTCCTGGGCCATGCCGGAGATATGATGATAGTACAAAGACCAGTATATTACATGAAAAAGGTATAAAAAGTAACACAAAGCAGAAACATTTCTGAAGCAGGCAATTATTTTTGTCTTATTTTTAAAGCCCTCAAACTGTATAGAGTCTGAATCTTTCATACCATCCAAGCAATATATCTTCTCTTTTCTCCAGCACCACATTTTCAGTTAGAATTATTATCTCCTAACAGTTATTGCTGAGTATTTACACCTGCACAGAATGAGTTTTCCCAAAGCAAGATGCTCTGTAATTCCAATTACAATGGAAGAATAAAACTAGAATTGCAGCTGTGTGACAGTGAAAATGATCACAGAAGAATTTTATGCTTTCCTCTATTCCAGGATGACCATAGCTTCGGACCATCTCACCACTTTGAAAATCTCCCTGAAGGGTACTGAGGTAGCCATGGTGACCATGAGGAACTGCTAGAAAAACGAGACACCACCAGAAATCATGTTCCCAAGCCATATCACTGATACTAACCCACATTAGGTCAATTTATGTCATGTGTCATTAGAGTGAGTGGTACCAACACAAGAACCATGTGATTTTATGTCACCAAATATGCAGCTGTGATGAAGTCACAGTCTCTTTAGGAGACCACATAATTTTTGTAATTTTAAAATACTTTTTAACTAGGAGAGAAGACTTAGGTTTAGTCTCAAAAAAAGGGTTAGCCTATGGAGTAAAAGTGATTTGTGGGGGAGAAGTTTGAAGGATGATAGATGCTAAATGATGAAAAAAAAATTAGGTTAATTATCCCAGGATTAGGGACAACATGAGTCATTGCTTGGGAAAGAAGATTAAGGGCATGATCAGAAGTATTGGATGACCTGGATTTTTTCACTAACTTCAATGAGCTTTTGCTAAAGAAAGATGATGGAGCATAGTATAGCAGATAATAAAAAAAGAAAAGATTTACAAAATGTAGGACCTTGTCTGTGAAAGTGACTGGTTTTAAACATTCAAGAGCATCTTTATTTCACATGAAGGAAGAAATTTAACTGGCCAGCACAGAAAAACAAAGAAAGAAACAAACAAGACTACATTACCAAAGAAATTACAAAAGATCTGGAGCTGCTGCAAGACTAGAGTTTCTGTGTGTGATGCGGACTGCGCAACAGACAAGGAAGTTGTTGGAAGCTGCCACTGCTTCAGACACCACTGCTTCTGAGCCCTTGTTCTTCCTCCTCCTCCAGCAGGAGGGAGCAGAAGGGGAGCCAGAAGGAAAATTTTGAAATTAAAAGATAGGAAACTATAAGACTATTTCTACAAGCACTCCTTATTTGTGAGTGCTTGTTTCTCTTTAACATGCGTAGTAAAATAGTCTTAAGAAGTTGGCTGCCTTCATTTTAGTATGAGGCATAAGTAAGGATATGCTGCTCCTATAGCTCATTAAAAAATATCTTCTAGGAATATTTTTTTTTTTTCCAGAGGAAGAACAGTCTGTGGAGATTAACATCCATCTCACCAGAGAGTCTTGTTAGTGAAATATGAAAATAAATCAGATTTCTACAGCACAATGAGAGCTGTGAGCTACAACACAGAACATCTTTTCCAAATCATTTTTCCACCCCACCTTTATTCTCACTGACTTACTAACCACATGAAAACTTACACAATGAATATAAATCATATCCAGGAGGAATTTCTCTCTTTCCTAAAGGCTGGGAACAGACACATACATGTTGTTTTATTCTTCAAACAATGTGATGAATATTTCATGAGCTAAAAGCTCAGCAATGTCCATGAAAGAGATACCAAAGGAAGTCCGAGACTCTGCCCTCCCCCTTCTCCTAGTTCACCTCCCACTCTTCAAAATTAGCTTTTGCACATGTGAGAAGTAGAACAGATTGTGGTCGTACATATCCCCAGGAAATCTGCGACTTGCATGTCAATAACTCATACTATGTCACCTATGTTTATCTCGTGCTACTTGAAAGAGCATACGGAAAATGTTTTCAGAAGCACATTAATGTGCTCCTAATCTGTTTTGTCCACGGGGAGGACAAGGAAAGTGGTGGCTAATGTTGTCCCAGGACAGAGATGATTAATGCCAGAGGACTGAGAACTTTGGTGGGTGAAGTTTCAGATCAGTGTTGACAAATCTCATGAGGTACATTACACAACAGCTTGCAACAATTACCTGCTTGGGGTTCCCTGAGGCACTGCTTTTTCCCCAGTGTTCAGACTAACATTTTTTTTTTTTTTTCTCTCAGGGTAGCTTTGACTCACAGGAAACTAGCAAAGTTCATAAAACAGATATTTCAGACCTGATTCTTCACTACCAAGCCACTCATGCATGATTTATGCCTGTACAAAGCAGATGTAAGAGAACAAGACTGAAATGATTGCATTTTATACCTGCTTTTATCTGGGTATAAAGGACTGCATAAATAGCAAAATGTGAAGCATCAGGCCTATTTTCTTAAGTGAGTAGCAGAAGGATCTCGTTTTCCAAAGCTCAGTCTGTGCTGTCAGTGTGGAAGTCTAATCATCACTGCACTGTGAGAAGAGTCTCTTTTTCACCCATGGCTGGTGGAATTTTTGTTTGTAGAAGGTAAAATAAAGATAAGGGAAGCAACAAATACATTTTCTTTCAGTCCTGACAGGGAAACTTATGACCTTCCTAGTGTAAAACACGGTTCCCAGTTCAGATATTTTCTTCTGTACAGACACAGTGTTGCTACTGAGCTCAGCTAAATTAATGCTGAAGCCATAGAAGGAGTCTTTCAACCTGGGAGTGTCAGGTCTTGGCTATATGGGTGGAAATCAAGGATGTTAATTAAGATTCTCAGGCTTGAAGTCTTAAGCACTTGCAGCCCAAGAGCATATTTAATAATAAATGATGCAACAGTCAGGCTAACAGGCCAGAAAAGAGACAAGATGAAAAGCTTAAATGAGCATGATTTAGGCCAGCATTACAAAGCACACTGACATTTTTGCTCAGGTCACTGCCAAGACTACACATGCATGCCTGAGATCCAGGTGACATAGTAAAGTTAGTACCTTTAGATGTCCCTACCACTCCTCCTAGTCTTTCTTATTTTATGATTATTAATAAAGATATTCTTCAGCAGATCCTTAATCTAAAGCGGTAGGAGTTTCCTGAGCTAGAGTTCAGTTCCATTCCAGAGATTAGTTCTCAAAAGTACTGTTCAAGTTGCAAGCAAGAAGAACTTTCAAAAGATAAGGCTTGAGGGAGGAAAATGAGCATTTCTGGTTCCCATCTGTGATTGTATTGTGCTACTGTATCAGAGACTTCTGAACATCTTGCTGACGAAATAAATAGGAATCCTCTTTATTCTCTTAAAAAGGACAGAAAATCTGAATTCACACTTTCCTTTTCTCACTCTTCAGCCACTCAAAATACAGTGACACTTAAAGCTGCTTATACTTCTTAAAAGTTTTGGTTAAAAAAAGCCATCTAGACTTCAATTTCCATGTCTCTGACGGAGAACAAAGTAGAGAGGAAGTAAGAGAAAGAAAAGGACTAGACAAAGAGTGATTGAAGTCACTAAAAATACTGTTTAATCTGATTTCTGACTCCTCATCCATCCCCATCAACCAGAAATCATTCAGCACTTTATAAGATTAAGGAGAAATTAGTTCGAGTTTCTATTTTTCCATCAAAAGATATCCAAAATCCATTGTGGGATAAGGCAGTTAAATATAAAAATTAGTTTTCAAATCATAAATGCTTTCAATGTTCTAAATTCTGTATTGTGGTGTATCTGTTTGGCTGCGAAAGTTCAGTTTCTACAGTTCAGTAGAGCTATTAGACAAGAAGTTTATGTCTATTTATATTGTAATAAGATCCAAGGCTGGTTTCTTGTTTTCATCCTGCTGCTTTTTTTTAAACAGTTACTCATGCCTAAAGGCAAAGAAAATCTGAAATTCAAGACAATAACAAAAGGAGATGACATCTCTGTGGAGTGGAGAAAATGCAACATAATACATAGAAGTAGAATATTTGTCAGAATATAATAAATATATTTCTCAAAATATAATAAAAAGAATTAAAATAAATCAAATAAATCTATACTTTAATTTTAGAAGTTAGTGGTGAGAAGTCTTCAAAAGATTCTCTTTCCTATATCCTGAGAGTAATGTACTAGGTCAGTTCAGTGGTACATCCAAGTCCACTATTCTCTCTCTGGAAGTGGCTGTAGGGAGAACAAGAAAGGAAGGATACTATCCACAGTTGAGTTCTCCTAGCCTCCATAGTCAGTGGATTAGTACGTCCCTGCCTGCTCCCTTCCAGCTATTTACACATTTGCTGAGATAAATGTAGATTAATTTGTTCAAAGAATATTTCAGTAATTTTTGGTGTGGCAAAGCAGAGACTTTGACTTAAAACTATTTTCTTGTGTGTGTGTGTGTGTGTGTGTGTGTGTGTGTGTTAATACTTTGATGTTAATTATTTTTTACTGTCATCTGTTTGATACATTATGTAAAACAAAAAAAAGATAGAACAACATGGTATTATGTCTGATATTATGTTTATGTTAATTAAACAAACCAGAGAAAATTATTATGACATTCTAGTTTCTCACAGGAGTTCCTACATGATATTCTACTCTTTATTACTCATAAAGGAGACAAAATATTGACCCCAAATATTCACAGGCTGGATTATATATACACATATAAAATCAATCTCAGATGTTCTGAGGCTTTATGAAGTTTGATTTCTTTTTCTGTTACACAAAAGATGAAATATAATGTTGACTGTAGTCTGTCTTTTTATCCAAAATAATTTGTTTACTTCCACAGAAAATTATCTTCCTTCTCAAGCTATTCTTTTTCATTTTATTGGATCTCTTTTTGAAATAAAATACTAGTAAATGCAACTAGAGATACCAGCATCTCCACCTTTGAAAACAATGAAATTATGTTTAGGAAATCTAGATAGCTGCAACACTTAAATACAATAGAGGAACGGGAAAGAAGAAGACAATATCATGGTTTATATTCAAGGGTGTCTCTCAGAGTGAAATTTTCTATGAGTTTTTCAAACAACTTCTAAATAAAATGGAAAAAAACTCAATGCAAAAGCAAACACTCAGCAAACATTTCACTGTGGAAAAAAACCCCGACATACAAAACCAATGCCCTTCTCCTCACTCCCAAAAGAGTAAGTGCTCCCAAATACAATATCAAGCCAATATCAAGTTACTATCGAGCTAATATTGAGTTAACAGAAAGAGGCCTGCTAATGCTCTCTATGCTTCTGGAATACCAGTCCCCAAAACAGTGATAAAAAATCTGCAGTTAAGCGTTGAAACGTTTTCGTAAATATTAACACCCTCTTTGGGTGAGATTCAGATGGCTTAAAGCTACTGTGGTTCCTCAGGCCACACAGCAGAAAAGAAGCTATGCAAAGGGGCAGATGGGAGCTGGACCGACTAAACCTGAGCCTCACTGATCACACTTCTCTGTCGTTGTATTAAACAGCTGCCATAAGCACATGAGAAAGAATAGGCCGGCCAAAGAGCTTTTCAGAAGTGAGAATTTGAAGGCATAGATGGCTTTATTGCCAGGTAATGACAGAGGGAGCTTTCTACCTCTAGATATGAAATTGCCTGAGGTCAGCAGTGACTGAAAACTGTGACAAGTAGATGGCTGCTTTGTGGCCTATAGGAAATGAATTGGTGGCCTCATTCCAGTTCTCTATCATAAAACAATTACAGCTAATGCTGATTGACATCTTTGATTGCAACCATGGCTGAGAGGCCAAGGCTGAATGAGCCTTGAAAATAAACTGCCCTTCAACCCAGAAGAGTCAATCCTCCAAGCCAGAGGTGAGGTACATGTTAGACTGAGAAAAATGCACCTCTTTTTTCTCGCTCTACAGATAGAAAGTTTGTCTCTCCTACTAAATGCCAGTGCCTTTACTGCTTTCACTTGACATGAAATAGAAAATGCAAGTCCTCTGGGAGGGTTTAGGCAAGATTTATTACATATCAGTCTTTACTGATTGTATTCCAGAAGTGTGCATATTTCATACAGTGAGGTCCTGTTGTGCTAAATGCTGTCCAGATGCTGTGCCCAACAGTCCCCTCTCTGAATTCCTTGCCATCAAAACAAATGGGACAGATTTGGGAGGCAAGAAGCACCATTACCAGTGTTTGACAGACAGGGCATGAGGCTCAGTGAGACAATGTAATAAATCCAATATCACGCAGGTAATGTGTGGCAAAGAAAGGAGATGAAACAGAGGATTGGGTCATGGCTATAAAAGTGAGTTAAAACCAAATAATTCTGGGTCACAGATATTTCTTTACACATTTTGCTTGTGGCACCACAGAAGCAAAACTGTGCAACAGTGTCCATGTGTTTGATGCCATTCTAGCATTAGTGATGTGTAATGGAAATGAGGAAGGTGTCGAGACTAAATCTGGATGTAAGAAAAAACTAAATTCCTGCCCATCACTTTAAGTATCTGTGACTGGCTAAATCCCATCCCAGATACACCCAGATCAGAAGATTTTACTTAAGCACCTGTTCTTGAGTTTGATAAAAGATTTCACATGCAGGAAGAAAACCCAAAACTCCAGTTCCCCACTGTTTATTTCACAGCAGAAAGGTCAGTTTGCACTGGATATGTAAAATATGAGTAGTGGTAAACACATACATTGATTAGCATTTGAAAATGTCATGCTATTAAAACAACAAGAAAAAAAAATGGAGTTAGAGTGTTCCTACACAATGCATGCTTAAAATACGCTTCTTCTGAAGTAGTGGGAATTGAGAAAGAGGAGAGTTGATGTCTGTAGGGTGCATGACTCCATGTTGGCAGCTGTCCTTGACTGAAAATCCAAGGATTCAGCCTTCTCACTACCTTCTGACTTCGGTTATAGTGCATGGACTCTGTTACTGCTTGTTTTAGATACCGCAGTACAGTTTCAACTCCTAAGAAAAGGTATGCGGCAGCAAAAATTCACAACATTGCTTTTCCAGTGGACTATACTGAAGCATTTCAAGCACAAGACTTGAAATAACCTGAGGTAAGCAAAGAAAGATCAAAGAAACCTAGAGGAAAGCATGCTAATGCTCACATGAAGCATAAACATCAAGCTGGAATTTACTTGATCCATCTGCCTTTTCCTCTTACAAGAGTTTTTCACTGTCGTTACATTTTGGGAGGTTAATCAGTTGTCCCACTGTACAAATGGGAAAGACTTCTATCCTTTCTGAACTGTTTTTCACAAGTCATTCTTTACTGAATAACTTATGATCCAGAAGGGTCTCTTCCTGGGTTACATTCACATAATTACTGACAGTCTGTTTAGTTCAGCTTAAGATGTGGCCACTTGTCAGTTGAGATGTAAAAACTGGGCATGTGGATGTTCCTAGCCCCTTTCAGTTGCAAGGTATAATAGGTTAGCTTAAATCACCTTCATAATTCATATAATATATGATCTTAGAAAAGGTATTACTATATAACTAAATACAAAATGAATGGAGAGGGCCCTAGAAATCTTGACAGGCTAACAGGATGACGTGTGACAGGTGATATCTCTTTTTGGCATTGTTACAATGAAAAGATTAAAACATTCCTACCCCTTTCTTACTACAATTCCTGCTACCAGTCCCTATAGTTTTTTAACAGAGGATCAAGTCCAGGATCGCTTTTCTGTGATTCTTCCTACAATATATGTGCTAGCTGGAGGGACCATCAATAGTTTTATTTATTGATAATAAAAGAGAGAAATAGGAAATCCATCCAGTTATTACAAAAATCCAAACAGATTAATAGTATCAGTGCATCATATGAACACCAAAAAGCAGAGAACAAAAATTTAAGTTATTGTTTTCAAGTGTCATTCTAATAAAATCACAAGGTAATTCCAGACTTAGACACAACATCTGAGAGTCTAGTTAAAAGATGACGTAGAAGCAGAAACATCTCAGGCTTACCATGAAAAAATATGACTGGTTTCAGATGATAATGCACATATCTCAACATGCAAAAAATATATTCTTACAGACTTAGAGTCAAACACCTAACCAGCAAAAAAATCTTTATGAGTCTAATGGACTTTGAACCCATGGTGTTACTCATTCTTTTGAAAATTTATCACTAAGGAACCCTAACTCCAGTGTTTCTCTTTTCTCTGAGTAGATCTTCTTAGAGTGGATATTTCTACAATTTTTTTTTTTTAAGGAATTAGTGGCTTCATTACACTGTATTACTAAGATACCTGAAAGCTTCTAAATGTATTATCTACAGTTTGAAACAAGTTATCTTACACTGTCAAAATGTAGGTCAACTGGCATTCTGCATAAAATTATATGAATTGCAAGGGAAGAACATCCTTTAATTTTCCTGTTGAGATCTCATTTACCCCAATTATGTGAGTGTTTTAAATTGGCAAACTCTGGGGGTTATTAAAAAACAAGAGACAAGTATAAAAATCCACATGTAAAACAAATTTAGCAAATCTGGCTTTTTTCCTGCTATATAAACAAAATGGAAGGAAGTAATGTGACATTTTGTAAATTAAAAAGGTAACACAGAGAAATCCTTTACTTCAGTCAAATCTTCATTAAAGAAGGGCACAAAAAGAAATATTTCTTACAATTTTACTTTATGTAGATTAAAAGGAAAAAAAAGTACTGGTATAGGACTCACTAAATAATACACCCACTGACTGCTAAGATATACCATCTTATAGACTAGAAATATAATCTTCCTTCTTCATGAAGACTTACTGGGGAATCATTCCAGTGTTAACATTATGGCAGTTTATATCTTCATGTGAGTTAAGAAATGCAAAAGTTGTGTTTCAATGAATATCAAATGAAATCAAAACATTGCTGAAAAAATTTCTATGGCCATTTCTTACATGGCTTTGAAGATGCTGAACAACTGATGAAGCTTCATATAAGTACTGTGATTAGTTTCTTACAAGTCAGAGTAATGTGTATACCTGTCTGCTGATTAATTATGAAACATGGCTCAAAACAACAAATATGGTTCTAAGATACAAATCTATAACAGAAAGCACCCCATTGCTTGGAACAAGTTATGAATTTATCTCACAAATTTTAAAAGTTCACAATTCAAAAGACTGCATCAGTAGGCTACCTGGAGTTCACAGCACAAGCTGTAATTCATTGCTAGCCTTAGCATCTTTCTTATGGTCTTATGAAAAAGCTTTTTATTTGATTAAATAGTCCTCCTAACTGAAAGAAATGACTCTCTGCAATCTGTGTTACACTCCCGGTAAAGTGAAAAAATAAAATATTCTGGTAAGATTTCAGAAGTCATGATAGACTAGACTTCTTAGACTTTGTCACACAGGTTTGAAAATCTTGTCCCAGCCTTATGCAGAGTGTACAATGAGACAATATTTCCTGGGTAAAGCATACCTAATAAGCAAAACATAGGTATACACAGCACATTTGTTATAGTGACAAAAATGACACAGAATAGCAGCAGATCATATGTTTTGGCTCAGCTTACTGATTTAGATGAATATGGATCAGAAATTTACCAAATCCCTCTACTTCTGACATCAAAAAACTACTTGATTTGGGATTTCACAGAATGCTATTTCCAGAGATTGGGCTATGGGAAATGTTCATGACCTGCAAATGTTTGAATGGTTCTCTTATTAATACGCCAGGTTCTGGAAGTTTTTTGGACGGAAGAAGGCTTGCATATGATCTTCTATTTTGTATGAACAACATATGATCTTGGAATTTTAGTCTAAACTAAACAGTTGAGAACTCACAAGAAATATAAGTTATTTTTCAAGAAAATTCGTATAAAACAATATCACTGATGTTCACACAGTCTAATCTGAGGCACTGTGGGGAAAAGATCTCTTCTGATTTTTCAGAGTCATAAGCTTAGTTAGGTGTATACAGTTAGCTTAAACAGAAACACGTGGCCATTTTTTGTGCAAATTCCCAGTTGAGGGATGCATAAACAACATATTTGCATAAGCAAATAGCCAGCTAATTTTCTACTAGGTCACGTGAATGAATAAATACCTGATTTGTGCATGTACAATGGCTGTTTGTAGCCATATTAAATACATGCTAATGTATGAATGCAATTGTTCACCTCTAACTTCGAAAATGTTGTTAATTTGGCAAGAATTTCAATCACGATTTTTATCCAAATTTGAATAGTTTTAACAGTGTAATCTGCATGTGAATTCAGCTCCTTGTGGACTACCTATGCTCCAAAAATGGAATTTCTTACTGTTCCATGTTCATAATTAATCAAAAAGTTGTCACCTGTACTGTTTCCTTCTTTCCTCCCAAAGTTTTCAGTATTCAAGACAGTAAGGGTCTGTCTTAAATTACAACTCAGTAAAACTTGTATTCCATTTAAGTGACAAGGATTTGGCAGCAGGGGGGCTGCAGGGGAAGTGTCTGTGAGGAGAGGCCAGGGTGGCCCATGCTGACACTGCTAGTTCCAGCAGACTGCAAAGCAGACTCACCCCTGGTCAAAGCTAAGCCCATCAGCTGATGGTATTGCATCTGTGATAGCATAGTTAAGAAAGAGTAAAAAAACCCTACACAGAGCTGTGAGAGAGAGGAGTGAGAATAAGTGAAAGACACAACTCTGCAGACACCAAGGTCAGTGAAGGAGGACAAGGAGGTGCTCTAGAAGCCAGAACAGATTCCCCCGCAGCCCATGGTGCAGCCCATGGTGAGGCGGCTGTGCCCTGCACACATGGAGGTCCACAGTGAAGCAGATCTCCACCTGCAACCTGTGAAAGACTCCATACCGAAGCAGGTGGGTGCCTGAAGGAGCCTGTGACCCTGTGGAGATCCTGTGCTGGAGCAGGGTTCTGGCAGGAGCTGCAGCCTGTGAAGAGGAGTCCCCACAAGAGCAGTTTTTGGCACAAGTGGTGGCCTGTGGTGGACCCACGCTGAAGCAGTCAATTCCTGAAGGACTATACCAATGGAAAGGATCCATGCTGGACCAGTTCTTAAAGTACTATGGGGGGGAACCCCATGCTGGAGCAGGGGAACAGTGTGAAGAGGAAAGAGTGGCAGAGACAAAGTGTTATGGAGTGACCACAACCCCCATTCCCTACCTGGCTGCACCACTCAGAGGGGGAGGAGGTTGAAGAGTTGGGAATGGAGGATTGAAATTGAGGCTAGGAAGTTGCGGAGGGAGGGGATGGTTTTTTTGGTTTTGTCTTTGTTTCTCACTATTCTGCTTTATTTTTAATTGGCAATAAATTAAATCAATATTTCTTAAGCTGAATGTTTTACTTGTGACTGTAATAGGTAAGTGATCTCCCTGTGTTTATCTCAACCTATGAGTCTTTTAATCTTATTTTCTCCCCTTGTCCAGTTGGGAAGAGGAAGTGAGAGAGTGCCTGGGTGGGCATTTGGCATCCAGCAAAGATCAACCCACAGAACCACGGTAGGTTAGCTTTGGAGCAACTACCACCTCTGAGGTGAAACTCATGAGGTGTTTCTCCCCACTGTATGAAGCAACAGTGGAACTAACAGAATCAGAGAGCAGAAAAAATTCCAAAATACAAGGAGAATCCAACATGCTCATCTGCTTTGCTAGAGGAAGACTACAACAGGAAAATAATAGTAGGATTAACGTTCTAATTTCATAGAATCAGTTACAATGAACCATTACTTTGTCTTCCAACCGCAAACGTGGTTGTTAGTGTGATAGAGTTACAACACAAAAAAGATGACAGAGCAAGTCCAAAGTTCACGTCATAGCCTAATTAAATGTATCTTCACAAAGTCAGTGGCAAGAATTTCTAACACTGTCATGCATACATTTGAATGCACTTGTGTGCATACTGGAATAATGTATAAAGACAACCATATAAATATATAAACCACATATACCACATAAAATATACATCTAGTTCCAGTTATGCCTTAATGTAAAGTTAGTTCCACAGCAATAAAGGTGTAGAACATTCTCAAAATACTTCTTTGGTCTTGCGTTCCTTGAAGACACCTAATTAAAGAGAAGAACCAAAAATACTGTACTTTATTAATACTAAAAACATGCTACTGTTCATGACGAATGGCTATTTGATATGAGAACTACCATTATCTTATTGTAGTCTGCTGCTAAGCAGCCCTTTCAATTTAATTGCAGCAGCCCATGAAGTAAAGCAGTTTTCAAGGTCACCAACAATGTCAGATCCTAGTCTGAAGTTTCTGAAAACATCACTGGAATCTTGTTTGAATGACTGAAATAAAAGTAGTTGAATAAAATATTTTTGTTCAATGTACATCATACATAATGTCATATGTATTAATGTCTTACAATGTCTTATAGCCTTGATCTCAATATTTACAATTAAGAATGATGCTTAATAATGTTTATAACATATATATTTCCCTGAATTAATAGGCTTCAACCAAATAATGTGCATTGCAATATTAATAATTTCATTATTAGTTTTGTTTCTGCTTTTTGCAGAAAGTTATTTTCACTCACAAAAGCTCCTGAATACAGAATTTGCTACAAGATACATGAAATCTCACTTGTCAAACTACAGAGATTGCAAAGGACATTATAAAGGACATTCTATTGTATGACCATATATTAGAGGTTTTCCCCTCCACCTACTGCCTTTTTTGGAGGAAGAAATGATGGATATTATTTGACTGACGTGGACAGCCTATCTGAAGCTGCTAAAATCTATCATTTCCAATGCTTTAATTTAGACACTTCTTAAAATGCATGTTATTTATTTGATAGACCATGAGATATTGTACACATCTAGTTTAGGAGCTTTATATCTCAATGTACACTGACTGCTAAATATGTTTTCTTTTCCAATCTGCAAAGAACTGCTACTAGAGTAGCACCATCAAGCTGTATCACAGTAAAATAGTCTCTTGTTCATTCCCATCTCATCACAGAATGAAGCTCTTGCTATGTGCAGATGTGTGCAACTATATGTTTTTTTACAATGGCACAACAGATCAGCCAATAAGAAAAGAAAAGCAAATGCTCATAAACCCCAAACTGTTAAACCATAAAATTGTAAAGACGGAAAGTTCAAAGTGCCATATGATTTTGACAAAATCCCCAGACCATCAGATTACAACCTGAACCTTTGCTATGTACAGAAATGTCCTTGAAAAAAGCATGGGCTTTTTTTAAGGGTGCTTATGGTAGGGTAATCTAATCCAAGTAAGATACTCTGAGAAAAAGAAGAAAAAAGAAGAGACCTTTATATAAATTTATATGTATCTACACAGATTGTGTAGTGAAAGGTTAGGAACTAGAAGAAATTACTCAAATAGCTTGGAACTTCTCTTGATGTGGATCTGCATCTTTCTTTTTGCCTTTTTTTCTTTTCCATGTATCTATTTCTGTAAAGTGATGAACATTCAGAGGGTTTACACATTTCAGGAATACTTGAAAAATATTAAAAGGAGGCTTAGATTCAGGCCATTGATTGCTAACCTGATCAAGATGTGATATTTTCTTCTTTCCAGTTGCACTTTATTTCGTGGCAGGAAGAAGTCACAGTGTTACAGGACTTCAGCTTCTCTTATCAACCACAGGATACTTGTGTTGACATGCTCAGGATCTCCCTAAGCCTTTCTCCATATCTGTCATGGCTTTGTCCCATCTATTTCTGAGATCCTCTATAATGAAACAATTTTGTTAACTTTCCCTAGGAGCTCATTTATTTTTATTAGTGAGCGTGTTCATGTTAGGTACATTTGACTTCCTTTGTTGGCCTGCTGAACTTCCTAGAGAACTGAAATTTAATGATTGATAAGGTGATAAAGTGACAAATAGAAGGATAAAACTTGAGAGATAAAAGCTGAGTAAGAGAAATAAAATTCTGAAAAAGTGACATTGTTTTTAATTGAAACATAAATTTGAGGAACAGGATTATGAGATTTCATTTCAACAATGCGTATGGGGATGAGTTTTAAGAGGCACAAGCATTGGATATTGACCACTTCTGGGCTGATTTGACCCACTGTGCAAAGCTGTATTTAAGTAATCTAAGGGCAGTAAATGCCCAATGGGGTTGACAGTCCATAGTGAAAAGCAGAAGAATGGCCAGTTGCAATATTCACAATTCTGTTTAAAGCAAGTTCCACCTTACCCATCCCTTTTCATATTAACAGATGATGCTGATCAAGCTGTATGAAATTTATGTTTGTCTGCCCATCAGTGTGGTGGGACCCTCAACAGAGGAGATAAGAGCAGGTCTGAGCTGTCATTCTAGTACTCAGAAAGGTTGGACTAGGCCAGCACCACTTATTCTGCCTATTTTACACCCTCAATGCCCACATTGCACAACAGTCAGGGGAAACTGGTGTGAGGAGTCAATATCCATGGGCCATGTTCAGAGACGACTCCTGACTTTCTTGTCCACCTTCAACAGTGGGGAGATGGGGACAATCTTCTTACTTGGCCAACACTTTCTTTCCTCAGACTGTGGAGTCCTTCCTTACCCTTCCACTTTTCCATTTCATTTATTGACTTAATGGAAGGCATTAAGGTAGCTTTCTCTTCCTGTTACTCCTCCTCTTCCTGGCCCTTTTCACACCCTTCCATGTCAGCATACTCATTTATTCCCAGTTGGCAGGGATGCCACAGAGGGCACTTTCCACAATCCGTTTGCTCACATCAAAAGCTATCAGAAGCAGAAAATTCTGTTAAAGGACTGAAATGGGGAAGAGGAGGAGAAGAGAACAAAAAGAAGAGGAAGAAATCATCCTCCATTTTTCAGTGAGCCAGTGTACTAATAGGATCAGTAAAGTGTGAGTCCCGTTCCCACAGTGTTTATACAGCAAAAGCAACACTTCATTTTTCTCAGAGGTCTAGCGAACACTCTAGCCCAGATTTCACTATTTAACCAGATTTTCCCTATCAGAATTTAAAAAAAACCCAAACCTGGTAAAATTCATCATCTGACCTCAAATGAAAAGGGAAAAGGATTTATAGAAACATGTTTTCTTTCAGAAAGCGTGCAGCATTATATAACTAAGGACTCAAAAATCTAAAGATGTGGCTTACAGTGCCTCTAGTTCACGAGAGTAACAATATAATGAAAATTAAAAATAAAAATTACAGTGGATTTTAAATTCATCTTATTTGCTTTCTGATTCTTAAATCTCAATCCTTTAAGTATATTTTTCTACCACTGCAGATCACAGAATACCTTAGACAAAAATGAACTTTATATTTTCAAGTATGTACATGGTTTAGGAACCTCATATTCCAAGAAGACACCAGTCTCTAAATGAAATGAAGAAATCACAAGAACATTAAAAAAACTCTAACTTCAAAAGAAGGAAGAAGTGGGGGCAGGAATAAATCACAGAGAATCAACAACGTGGTAATAGCTCTGCTAAGTTCAAAATATGCTTAGAAAATCACATGAAGAGTCAAAAACTTGAACACCTCCTCCCTGAACTCCCAGACATGCTCACTTCTCACTTCATATTCTAAGTAGACTACTGAAAACAGCCTCAAATCGACTTGAAGTTATCAGCCTATTGCACATCCATAATTAACCCTGAAGGAAGGACATTGTATTATCAGTCACATAAAGCCTGCAGTTCTAAAATGTGTATTTGTCTTCAGGCCTTTCCAGAAAGCACAGTGTAGTTTGCATATCACATTTAGCTTTGTTGTGAATGGTAATTGCAAAGCTTTCATGATACAAACTCAACACCTTTTGGAAGGTTTTTCATTTTTCTTTAATACTCATAGAATTATTCTCAGTTTGCCATGCATATTGGTATTATATTTAAATTTCTGTTATGCAGAAACTTTAAAAGGTGTACACTATTTGTTGAAAACAGAGTAAGATATTCTGAGCTAGGCTTGGTGGAATCATTTTGTAGCCGTATCATAAGAGTCTAAAAACAGTATTGAAATTTCCTGACAAAGACTTTACCTCTCATACACTAACAATGACTGCTATTAAACCAAAGTAAAACTATAGAAAACAACTTTTCTCTGCAAAGAATCCCCACAAAACAGTAAACCTGTAAAAATAAGTGCCTTGCTTTTATTGTTTGAGGAGTTAATTTAAGCTTTCATGCACTGAAAACAGTCTCTGAGTTGTATCTGAGTTGTGCATTAGGTGGCTAGGGTTGCCCCTGTTCTCTAAAAAAAGCACTGGGTCTTCATAGGATAGCAAATTCACAGTGCCACTATGCAAACGTTGAGGGGGAAATAGGAAGATCTCGATTTGGAAGGTAACATTTTCCCACTGCTTCTTGCAGCTTTTTCCAAGTTCATAGCAAAAAACTAAAATAAATCTAAGGATGAAGTTGGAGGGCAAGGTTTTGTAGATCATGGAAAAAAATTTTGGAAATCATGACAGCAAACATTTTTTATTGTCTGGTAATGCAGTTTAAGACTTTCAAGAAAGGATTCCTCCCACAAGCTGTTTGTAAAGCTCCCAATTTTCTGCCCGTTTATTCAGCCAGCAGAGAAGCATGGAAAGCTACGCAGCTGGAATCATGGTTTATCCTTTGATGCAAATGGTGAAAAATTTGAACCCTTACTGAGATGACAAATGTAATGATGGTTTAAATATATTTAGTTTTTATAGTACAGACTACAAATGATTTCTACAAATGAGGGATAGCAGAAAGAAAAAGCAATATGTTCTGAAAGGCAAAATAAGAATTTCATGTTTCTTTTGCCTCGTGTTCCACATACCACACACTCCCAAAGCTTAGAAGTATAATTGACAGTTATATCACTGTTGACGTCTTTTTAATAGCTGACTCTTTAACTAAATACTACAAAAAATTTCTTTAAAAAATGGATAAAAATCTGGGTCTTAAGGAGATAAATGTTAGTGAAGCATAAACAATGCTAATTCAATGATGATTCCAACTCTACATGAATATCATCAGAATAAAGATACCACAAGAAATACAGGCCTATGAAAAGAATATTTTATCAGGCTGTAGGTTTTGATAGGAAACTAACATGAAGCTAGAAACACAAGCCAGTATAAGATGCCATTTTAAACATATTTCTTTTTTATCAGTCTACATCAGCATTAAAATTCCCCAATTCTGTATCACAATGTTGAGCTGCCACACTATTTTTGAAACTGTTAGTCATTTTATTTCACTTATTGGTCCACTTTTTTCTCCTTTTCTGAGTTTTTCAAGGTTAAAAAGCGTAGTATTTTATGCTGATAAAAATATTTAAAACAAACCTATTCCTTAAATCACTAGTTTTGAGTTCAGAGGACGATTCAGTTGCAGCACTAAATAGCCAATAAAATGTATTTTTCCTACCTGTTACAAAAATAATTCTGTTGTAAATATTTTTTGAAAACAGGCAAAGCACAATGGTAGTGTAGCTATGATACAGATACAGATACATCTGACCTGCACTACATCTAAGTGTACTCCAAACCATAAGTCTGGAAAAAAGAACGTAAAGATAGCTTTTCTTCACTTATGTGCAAGCTGGCTTTTACCAATGAGATCACGTCTGGAAGTTGCACAGTCAGGATCACAAGGTACAGTGTCATCTGAACACTGCTATACAGTTTCCTGACCCAAACTGTATCTCTGTGGTTCAACTCACATCGACATAAGCTTGGAATTTGTGCGCCAGTATCTATTGCTGCCCCAGACATACTCCAAGACAGTTTTGAATATAATCTTGGTAAATAAAATATCACTCCTTATTTACCAAGCCAGAAAGGAAAATATGAATGTGATCACGCTTAAACAGCCATAAGCATGAGGCTTACATACCAGCAAATTGAGTCTCAATTCAGCAGTTTAGTTCTTTGCCAGAGTGCCATATTGCTGTATAGTTTCTAAGATTTTGGCTTGAAAAGAGAAAAGCTACAGCAACAGAAAAAAGAAACAAACTGAAACTGTTCACTCTTGTGAAACATCCTTGAGAAACACCTCTTGTGAAACATCCATCAAAATCAGACAAGGTAGACCTATTTTTGGTAATGTTTAAATGTGTTCATACCACATTTCTAAAGAATCAGGAAGAGATAGATTGGTTAGACAAAAACAGGAGTCTTAGCTGAAGATGAAAGGGAATTCTCAGGATCTAATAACAAAACAATATATTATGCTAAAATAGTCTTGAAATAAATATGTACTGAGGCCCCAACTTCATACAGGTAACTATTTTAATATAACAACCTACATAGTGGCTACTAAATTTCTCTGCTAACCTAATTATTTACATTTTTTCCATTGCTTTCACAATGGTGCAATTCTAGTGAGTGTAGCAGAGATCCATTAACACAATTTAAGGGAAATAAGTCAGTTCCTTTATGCCAAAAACATGCTTTCTGTAAAGAAAACAACTTACTGCAAAAAATAAAGACCTGCTTAGAACTGAAATTGCAGTGGTCATTCGCATTTGTGCTTGTGGAATAGAGATTTTTTTTGCACTTAACTAGGACTGTGCAAATGCTCTAGCTAACAAGCTGAAACAAGCCTCTGCTTAACACAATTCAGTGCAATGTTCTTTGTGTTTCCCTTCTGTTTGTAGATACATGACTAAAATTTTATTTTAACCTGATTTCTGCCATATTGCACTTATAAAGTAGTAAATTTTTGTTTCAAGTCACAGCTACTACTCTAAGATGGTAATTAAGAGGAAACGCTGCTAGAAAGAATCAGGGATACATGATTCCATAAACACCTGCAATTGAAATAAGCCTGGAAACTGTCAATAAGGAAACTGACTTCAATAGACTTACCTGTTTAATGTTTTTAAATGTTCAATACTTCCTCTTTACCATACAAATCTTTTAACCACTGGGTGAAGTCAAAATAGAGCACTTGATCATGATAATCCCAACCTGTCAGGGACAACAGCATCTCTCATGGCACCACACTCAGAATGCTTGAAACAAACCTGGAAGACACAGATTTTCTTACATTTTAAGTGAAATATACTCGACCATGTTCTAGGATGAGGAAACATGAGCACTTAATGGATGAATACTTTATAGAGTGAGTACAAAACCAAAATATCACCTAGTAAACATCAAGTCCAGAGACTACAAAGCTCATGTTCCAGAGAACCCATTTGTGCTGACTATATGTAGCTCTGCTGTACTTAATGATCCATCAAAACTGTCAGGATTAATAAACAGTATTTATCTTTTTAAAAAATTGCAGCTTTTCATACTTAGACCTGTAAGTCTGTTTTGCTATGAATTTCAAAAGGAAGATCATATTCTGAACCAATGAGAATCTTATCTGAGAAAGGTCATGGAAAGAATTCAGTAAAATTATAGTTGTTCCATGAGAGCTTTGCTGAGTACCATTTCTGACAGTATCTTTAATAGAAAATGCAACTTGTAAATGAATGCAATGCAAACCCACACCAATCACATGACCCTCTTTTGACTAAGAAAAGGCATGCAGACAAGTAAAGTATTCAGGTGACATATTTCAACATGGTTTTAATGCAGCAAGGGAAATTTACAGTTTTATCTAGCACTGCTTCTGTATAGTTTTAAGCTTCCTTGAGAAAATTTTCTACCATTTGTAAGTACCTTTTAATAATTCAAGTAAATACTTTTGTTACAATGTCTAAATGTATTTTTTCAGACTTTAAATTACAGTGCATCTACCTCCTTCACTAAAAAGATGATTAATTTAGGTGAGCTGAATTTACTTAATAAAGATATTTTCTCATCTTTGTTCTCTGTCATGGAAATCTTCAGGTCAGTGCACAGATATCATGGGCAATACCAGATGGCATCCAGATCATGGCCAGTTCATCCAGAAGATACACTGCTCTGGGCTTTCCTTAGGAGTCCTAACTTGTTATTTCAGTCCCTGTTGAAATTTAAAGAGTCACTGAGCACTACTCCTAAACATCTCCAAAATTCTGTATGTGCCCTACCTTTCCCACTGATAGGAATGTCTCCTCAAGTGTTGCATATGGTTTTTAATAGAGAGAAGGAAACTGTGTGCTCAGAGGTGTGTGCTAGTGCATACATGTGCATGCAAGATAAAAATGAAATATTCTATCCAAATTCAGAAATATCCTAAGTAAAATGACAGTAGATTTCTTGTCTAACTGCAAAGTATTTCACAACTGGGTTATCATAGAGTATGACTTCTCAACAAGTCAAATTTATTAGACTGCAACAACAGAGCTAAAACCAGCGGATCAAAAGAGAAACTGTTATTCAACATCCACCAGTCATTAGCAGTTTTTCTGAAAGTTACACAAACAGAAGGTATTTCTAAAAAGGTACAAGATTGCACTTAGCCCAGTTTTAAAGTGAGAGTTCAGTGCATCTGAGGCATGATGCATCGCCATGAAAAACAAAGTTTCTAAGCGTATGAAATTTATCATATCTTTCATGACCTCACATGGGACAGCAACCACGTCCAGAGTTTGAGGAATGTACCAGACTAACTAATCAGGAATCACATTTTTGATCTCTCATCATACACCAGGTCAGATGAATGCAGGAAATATCAAAGGTTAGTGGAATGTACTTTGAAAATCGACTGAATATCTTGCATATTAATGGATATTAATGGATCTTTTCCATCCAATCCAGTGCATGCAGATCAGTCACTGGTTGCTGTATGGTTCTCCATGATCAGATGCAGAACTGAATTTTAGTGAGACAGAAGAAGGAGCACACTAACACGTCTCAGAATAAATCTACCAAACTCATAATAGATGGGGAAGGGTGTTCTTTCTTTGGTTGTGATTTCCATGGTGACATCTCTGATGGGGCAGCAAGAAAGCTTTCCCTAGAAATGTAATATCATAGGCACACACACAAAGGAATCTAAACAAGAAGTAAAGCTTCCAGAAAGACAATGGAAAAGTTTTATTCAAATGTTGTCATGAAATTCTCAGAATATGTCAGACTGTGTATGGCTGAAGTTAAATACTCCAGATATTCCTCTAAATTTGCATGATATTTTTGCTTTTTACACTGTAAAGAGAGCAATCACCGAGATTTCAGATTTGGATGCATAAGGATTTGTATGACCAAACTGAAACAACTTTGATCTTTAATGCAGCTGAGAAAGACAAGATAATAAGATCAAGGGATAAATCAGCTGGATAAAGGACAAGATCTCCAGAAACTAGAATTTGCTAATAACATAGGCAGGGGCATTCCTGAGTCAGAATAAGGGATACTGGACTGAAATGGGGGCAGAATATATGGATTTCATTATTAAGACAAGAATTTATGCCTGATCTTGGCCAATCACTTCTCTGAAGAAAAAGAAAACTCCTTAAAACTAGGACAACTTGGAGTAGAAAAAGAAGCAAGGAACAGTACCTAAGCCAATGAGGTCTACTTGTCTTTAAATACCAATGACGATGGAACAGGCAAAAGTCCTGCAAATATGCTAACCCCAGTTCACACATCTGTGCAGACAAAGCAAGATCACTTGTTACTTCAGGATACCACAGAACAAGATTCCTCCTTCAGAATTCTCCAAAGACTCCTTTCACCCTACCTGAGTGTGAAAGCTGCAGTGGAGTGTGAAACATAGGTCAGTGCTTTAAAAACAGTGTATGCTCACCTACAGAAAGAGACAAAAAATATGGAGCAGACTGTGTACAAGGCAATCACTGGTTGACAGTTGTCAATAGAATTTAAGGATGAAAAGGCAAATGTGGCAACTGGTGGCTTTGCATGTTCTCCTGTAAATAACTTAGCCGTGAAGACATTGCAGAAAAAAAATAATGTGAAGGAAAAGCTGTGTTTGATTAGTTCCCCTGTTGTGCTGGATTTGGCTGGGATAGAGTTAATTTTACTCATAGTAGCTACTACGGGGCTATGTTTCGGATGTGTGCTGAAAACAGAGTTGATAATACAGAGGTGTTGTCATTACTGCTGAGCAGTGCTCACACAGAGTCAAGGCCTTTTCTGCTCCTCACATCGCCCACCAGCGAGTAGTCTGGGGATGCACAAGAAGCTCTGAGGGGATACAGCCAGGACAGCTGACCCCAACTGACCAAAGGGATATTCCATACCATATGATGTCATGCTCAGCAATAAAAAGCTGGTAAAGGAGGAGAAGGGGGGACCTTCGGAGTTACATTTGTCTTCCCAAGTTACTGTTCCACGTGATGGAGCCCTGCTTTCCTGCAGATGGCTGAGCACTGCCTGATGATGGGAAGTGGTGAATGAATTCCTTGTTCTGATTTGCTTGCCTGCACAGCTTTCGCTTTACCTATTAAATTGTCTTTATCTCAACCCACAAGTTTTCTCCCTTGTACCCTTCCAATTCTCCCCCCACCCCACCAGGGTGGAGTGAATGGGTGGCTGTGGAGTGCTTAGTTGCCTGTGGGGGTTAAATTACAACACCTGTCAATCCTGTTTCACAGGCCAGATCCATCATGAAAATCAAGAGAGCAAAAAAGTACCAACACAAAATTCAGCAGGAATAAAGAAGGTGAGGTCTGCAGAGAAATTTCAAGTGTTGGGGAAGGAATACTGAGCAACAAAGAGAAACAGTGTGACAAGAATTCAACAAGATTTATATAAAATAAATTTAATTAAGATTCAACACAAAGTGGGGGAATGGAAAGAAAAATTGAGCAAACTATGATGTAATTTCTGTGTATAGTGTCTGGGATATCTAAAAAAACAACTAGCCAGTCATGGGACACAAATTTTGTGCTGAAATACTAGATGCTGAAAGTAAGTTGATATAATGACTACTCAACAAGGTATCATTTTCTAGAAGAGGAAGGACTCAACACTGATAATATCCACTGCTTGACAGTAATTTTTTGTCTCAATATCTAAGTCAGAGATTTGGATTAGGAAAGCTCATAAATGAAATTTAGATTACTGTAAACATTAAAATCAAATCAGTTAATTGATTGTTTAGCAATTATTTTGCTTGTCATCTGAAGAGTTATTGTAGTGGATCCATTTGTGTTCACTATCTGTTTTTTCCTCACTTTTTGGGGAAAAAGCTGATTGTTTTTCAAGGATCACCTCCTCCAGTCTTGGGGTGGTCCATCGCCACATGTAGAAGTCAAATAAAGGTTTCATGAGGCCTCAGTAGATGAACTCCTGACTAAAAGAAAACATAAAAAGGAAGCATGCAGGAGTTGGAAGAAGGGCCACTGTCAGAAGGTGTAAGAATAGGGTTAGGACAGCCAAATCCCATCTAGAATTGAACCTGTCAAGGGGTAAGAAGGGCAATAAGAAAGGCTTCTACAAGTACATCAGCAGTAAAGGCAAGACTAGGGAAAGTGTGGGACTACCTCCAAATAGGGAAGGGGGTCTCATGACAAAGGACACAGACAAGTCTGACTTGGTGCCTTCTTCATGTCATTCTTTGTTGTCAAGAGAAGCCTTCAGGAATCCCAAATCCCTGAGATCAGAGGGAATGTCTGGAGCAATGAAGACTTACCCTTGGTGGAAGAGGACCATGTTTAGGAACACTTAAAAAGCCTAGCCATATACAAGTCCAAGGAGCCTGACAGGATGTTCCCAGAAGAGGTTCGTGAGGAATAGGAGAATGTAAATATCACCCCTACCTGCAAGATGGGTAAGAAAGAGTATCTAGGGAACTACAAGGAGATGAAGCAAATCATCCTGGAAATCCTTTTCAAACCCATAAAGGACAAGAAGTTGACTGAGACTAGTCACCATAGATTTATGAAGGGGAAACTGTGCTTAATGACTTGATAGCATTCTATGATGAGATGATGAGCTTGGTGGATGAAGGGAGAGCAGTGGATGCTGTTTTCCTCAACTTTAGTGAGGTTTTAATCACTGTTTCCCATAATATCCTCATATACAAACTGATGAAGAACAGGTTAGATACACGCATAGCAAGGTGGACTGAAAATTGTCTAACTTTCTGGCCTTAAAGGGCTATGATCAGTGGCTCAAAGTCCAGGAGATGGCCATTCACTAGTGGTTCACATCACGGCCAACACTATTCAACCCAGTTGTGAAGACCTGGACAATGGGGAAGAGTGCACCCTCAGTAATTTGAAGATGATATAAACCAGGAAGGAGTGGTTAATACATCAGATGGATGTGCTGCTATTTAGAGAGGACTCAATAGGCTGAAGTAATGGGTCAAGATGAACCTCACAAAGTTCAACAGATGGAAATGCAAAACCCTGCTCTTGGGGAGGAATGCACCAGTACATGGTGGGGGCTGACTGGCTGGAAAGCAGCTCTGCGGAGAGGAGCCTGGAGTTCCTGGAAGACAAGCTGACCATAAGCCAGCACAGTGTCCTTTGCAGCCAAGAAAGGGGGCTGCATTAGGAGGGGTGTTGCCTGCAGGTTGAGGGAGCTGGTCCTTCCCCTCTGCTCAGACCTGGTGACACACACCTGGAGTGCTGGGCCCAGCTCTGCCCTCTCCAGCACAAGAGACAGGGGGCATACCAGAGCAACTCCAGCACAGGGCCTGAAAGATGATGGACCGGAGCATGTCTCATATGAGGAGTGGCTGACAGAGCTGGGTCTGTTCAATTTGGACAGAAAAAAGGCTCTGGAGGAATCTTATCAATGTCTATAAACACACATCAGGAGGGACTGAAGAAGGTGGAATTAAACTCTTTTCAGTGGTGCCCAGTGGCAAGGCAAGAGGCAACAACCTCAAACTAAAATACATGAAATTCTGCTTGAACATAAGAAAACATTTATTACTGTGAGGTTGGTTGAACACTGGAGTAGGTTCCCCAGAGACTGTGGAGTCTCCATCCTTGGGTATATTCAAAACCTGACTGTCCATGGTCCTAAACAACCTACTCTAGCTGATCCTGCTTTGAGCAGAAGCACTGAACTAGACTATCTGCAGAGATGCCGGCCAGCCTGACCATTCTGCAGTTCTGTGAAATCCTATAAAATGGTTGAAACAAAGAAGAAACTAATTAACAGCTTTTGCTTACTTCACAGTACCTTGAGACATATCAGTGTAATCATTTTATAACAACATATTGTAGAAGAAAGCTTATTTTTTCTCTGCTCTGCTAAGACAGTGTTTTTAGTGCAATAATATTAGCTGTGACTTTTGAAGTCACAGACATTCAGCAAGACTGGCATTTAAATAAAGAATCTGCACAAGAAGAACATGTCATTATATCTAACCCCCCCCCCCCCCCCCAATCCTATTTAAGTAGACAGGTTTAATATTTAACATCAATTTAATTCTCTACTTGTTCATTTTTACTATTACTGCAGTCCAATTTTTGGAAGTGAACTGAGGTAATAACACAGGAGAGACAGTAAAGCTAAAGTCTGGAGAATACTTTTAAAAACACAGACCCACAGAAGAAATACCTAACAGTGTGCTACTTAATGGGAGCTAGCGAAATCAAACAAGAAAATCACTCACAACAAGCCTACACGTTCTGTGGCATTTCCACCATAGTGAAAACAAAATTAATAAATGAAGGGGTTATGTTTGCACTCTCTTTTTTTCAGGTATCTGTGACTGAAGCAGAACCCAATTTCCACATATTGAGAGGCTTTATAATATTACTGGTGACAGCAGTCTGCCCTGCCTCTCTTCCTTGGGAGCTTAGGCTCTGTGATGGCCTCAAATCCTGCTAAGGTTTGAGAATTACACTGCTATTTGGAGTATTTATTAGCATTTTGCTAGTCTTTTTTGCAATGTCATGACTACGCCTCGGTCTCAAAGAAGAAATGAGGGATGTAGGGAACTGCTTTTTGGCTGGTTCTGTAAAATCTGTGGGGAGATACTCATAGCTCCCTCTGTTATTTATCATATTTTTTTCAGTAGTGCTAATGGAAAAAGAGGACAGTATAAGAGGGGTGTGTTGCTGTACCACACCATATAAAGGCATAAGACACTAACCGACCCAAGGGTTTACCATTTAAATCAAGAGCACAGGCAAAGGATGGGGAAAGAGCTAGTGGAGAGGAAAGAACACAGATGCAATGAATATAATATTAGTTCTGATGCCTTGTTTTAAATGTTTTTGTGGGATTTTCAGTCCTTTCAGTGAGTTTGTGGCAGAGGTGATTCCAGAGGTAGCAACAAAACAAAGAAGAAAGTGGAAAGGTGGTAGAACTGAGAGTGGGAATTTTCAGAAAAGAAAGTAGAGTGATGGTGCCATCTGAATATCTCCTTATAGGTTTGGGGGACTTTTTGAAGCTATGGTGTAGGGTGAAACAAAATTCAATGTTGTACTGATACATATTTAGTGGTTGTTATAGTATATGTGTGCTCACAGATCAGTTTCTAGCATCAAGTGCAATGGCTACAGGCTGCAAATTTCAACTGTTTTAGGAGCATCATTTGCATTTGCAGTCCTGGTTATTGGCTTGGGAGGCTGATACCAGCTAATTGTTGCATGGCAGAATCTGCAGTCCTGAGAGTAACATGGCTGTTCCTTTCTCATAATTTGTTTGACTTCTGTCCTCCCTGACCAGCCAACAAAGCATGTTAATCAAATCCAAAATTACCAGGATAGTCACCTACTGAGAACTGGCCTGAAACCATCGAAATCATGTATCTGGCAGTTATCAGAAGTTAATCTGAAGGTAAGAGCAGCATGTCAACTGGTTCTATTAGGTGGCAACACTGGAGACAGGAACTTTTCTGATTAGCACTGCTGCATGAAAAGTGTTACAACTGACTGACCTGGCTATTTTTATTGTTGTTTGGTTCACTGCCTGTTGGTGGAATGGAATCAGATGTTTTTAAAGTGGTTGAGGTGAGGTGCATCAGAGCAGCTGTCAATTGCTCTGAACACTAGCAGCAGCTCCAGTGGGTCATGAACAAAGCATATTACCTATATGTGTGTAAAGCTTTTGCTTCATGTAACAGCTGTGACACAGCCCAGTCCCACTGGAGATACTGCATGAACAAAAGTTCTAAGCATGAACATTTATTATTTCTAATGATTATGAGTCTACCAGAAGATACCTGGAAACATACATATAAAGAAAGGGGGAGACCTTTGCCAATAAATCTAGCATGGGCTGAAAAGGGCAGGGACTCCTCAGAAGTCTTTTCATGCCTTGAAGCATGGAAGTGTGTGAGCAAGCATACCTGCAGGATAATATAACAGTGAAGAATTCACTGATTAATTCTCCAGCTGCATGCGTGTGTGCTTTCTAACCTCTCTAGCCTCTCACTCACAGTGCACAAGAAACTGCAAACATGAATGAAGAGCACCAGCAACGATAAATTCAAATACTAAAAATGGGGAGGATAATTTTGATTTCTAAAATTGCTGCATTTTTATTCGCTAATTCCTGAGTCTCTAAAATTCCATTTCTTTTTTCTTTTTTTTTTTTTTTTTCCCCTCCATAGTCTTGGATCTAGAGCCTCATTTTATATAAAATGGAAAGCTGAAGTTCTAAAATAATGAGTTGTAGGAACTTGAGCTTTGATGCACGTTCTGTCAAAACTAAGGTTCAATACAGAAAAGCTTAATAAAATCATGCAGAGATTGCACTATGTTTTTCTTTCCTTTTCAGATTTCATGTTTTTAGAGTGGAAGTCACAAAACAGAACAAAACTTATCAGACTATGAATTAGTTAAATCTGTTCCATCCATTTAAGAATGGTGAGATATATGACCTGTGATCAGCTTGCCATGGTCAACCAGAAGAACACAATATACATCCCAGGTCTTCCATGTACAAAACCAAAATCCTAATATTTGTAAACATAAGACTAAAACTATTTCACTTTTAACTTTCATGCAACACAAGTGTAAACAGTAACACAAGACATATCCAGATCAAGTTGTTTTACTACAGAAAGTATAAATAACATACCTTAAGACTTAGTGGGTTCAAGTCCTGGAGACGGTCACTGCACCTTTGGAAATAAAATTCACCTGTTAAAACTTTTGCAGCTAATTTAGTTGAGGATAATGGTCCCCGTTATCTGAAATCTTTTACTTAGCACAGTTTGCAAGCTTCTTTAGTACCAAGCAGCATGCTCTTTTCTGACTTAAAGCTACCTTCAAGATATGAGTGTAATTTGTTCAGTCCCTCAGTTCCTCTTTTGAGGTTTCTGAGAAGAAAGTCCACTGTAATATACCCTCCTGCCCACTCCAGCCTCCCAGCCTGGATTTCAGCTCATTTTGTATTACAAAGCCTCGCAAGAAATCTTTCTAAAAGCAACTATTTTATGAAGCAAGAATCAACAATATTTTGTACTCCCTCTGCAGCACTGGTTACTGCAGCAGCAGTTAACCGAAAAACTGTTCAAAAATAAATACCAATCTTATAGATGACAGAAAATAACATACCTAGCACCAACCTCTTACTCAGCTTTTTTAGTATGAAGGGGAATATAACGACTGGACTTCTCCTGGTTTACCAATAGAGGTGTCAGCATATTGGACAAAGCATTTTAGACAGAGCACTGGGAACAGCTTATTTTGCACAGGAACACCTTGATAAGTCTTTTCCCATTCTAACTTCTGTTATTTGCACATATTATGTGAATGACATCATACTCTCTCCTACTCTGTTGTGGAAGAATCTCTGTAGCAGATCCTTTGCTCCTTTAATGATTTCAGAAAAGTGATAACAATTTACAGTGTTTGAGGGTCTCGTCCCTTGAGTTCAAGACATTAAAGCCCTGTTGACAAACAGACAACTCTGGCGTATTTTTCTGGAGATTAGAAAGAGCTGTACTCTTATGGTAGCCTGTCCTTGCCATCCCTTGTTCACGTCTACATATATATTTATAAATATATTTATATATACATATACAGACCTATATATGTATGTATATAGCACTGATATATTTTTTTAAATACTGGATCAAAATATTTATTTATTTCCCATTCCTTTGCACTTTGGAATTGATACATCCAATTTTCTGGAAGTGTGAAATTACCTGTCACTCTGGAAATATGAGAGCTATAGTCCATGTACTGTACTGCTATTCTACTACAGACTTTGCCTTATTCCACTATAAATAGTGCAACCATCTTATTCATCTTAATTTCACAGGTTTAAATGCTTTATAGCAAAATACACAGCTTACAGGGACCAAGCAAGATATTTCCTTTAGGTTCCCATCATTAAATGATCTCCGTAGGAACCATCACAGTGGTGTAAGAATCAAAGCAATCCTGTCTCTATAGCTGTTGCTTTATTGTCGAGTACTGTCAACAACCTGACTTCTGACTCACTTGTGAGAGGGCAAAAGGCAATCCAAAAAGCATGCATACTGAATCTGGCCACATATAGGGGGTTTGCAGATTTACACCATGAGTGATTCAAGATTAATCTTCCATAAAATTCCAGATCCTACATTATGTCATTCCCAAATCTCCAGAAATCTTCAGTTTATTAGATAATCCCGAAACACAAAGCTGACCTCAAAGAGAACATGTTTCCTAGATAGCTAACTCAAAAATAATTCATATATTTGTGTCTCAATGAAATGCTTATTAGAGATAAATTTTGATTTTTCATTGTGGCAAAAGTACAGTTTTCTCCTCAAACATATACTTGTGTGTAGAGATCAACACACCAAGATTTATTTAATTTTAAAGACACTGCAATTTCTGACAAAGTAAATTTAGACAAGTACTTTTACAGAGAAACCTTTCCAAATTTTAGAAGGGTGTTATTTAGCAAAAAAATAAACTAAAATTTGCTGATTTGAATTACTTAGCTTAAAAGTGTATCTGATATAAATGCATTAATGTCAGGGAAGTAGATCTTCCTTCTATGTGGAATGATTTGGGAAAACATACTGAGAATTGTTGCAGCAGTAAGAAAATGCCCTACTTAAAGTAAAGATAGCTAGGAAAGGTAGAAAGCATTTGTAGAATATAATTTTTTATCTGTAATTCATATTTATTAGAATGTATATGTCTCTGCCACCTCATAAACAGAGAATTTAGTGTCTTGTCAGGCTTCTTCCAGTACATGTTACAGACTTCTGGTTTTAAATCCATAATCCCAAACAGATCTTTATCAATTCTTTTGCTGATGTTTTCTCAAAAAAACCCCACAACCTGGGGTAAAACTTGGGGTAAAAACCCCACAACTTCATGATATTATCTACAAAATGCTTTCCAAGCATTCAGAACTAATGTCATAAAGGTAGTTTAGACTTCAGATGATGTAGCACCTAATGATAAAAAAATGCCAAATGTTTGTATCCATCTGAAGTCAATGGAGATAGATTACCGTGGCCTCACAACTCTTGGTCCTTAAACTCTCATTACCTTATTTTTGACAATAATGGAATTCTGTTTGACACAACCACATTGAAGTTGGGGCTATCACAGCTCCAATAATCACTGATGTGAAAGTAGCTGACACCCTTCATGTAGGGATGACTACGTTACATTTCTCTAAGGCACATCACTCATTAAAATTTGCATATATTGTGAAATATTTATTTGATTAAAAAAAAGAAACTTTCATAGACTTAAAACAAAACAATCTCACAACAGACCAACATACTTCATGCACCTAATCAATGTATTTCATCTCAAGAATTAATTAATTCACTTTCTGGCTCGGTTTATTCAAATGCAAAAACAGAAGTCCTGATTTGTAAAACTAATAGACAGATACATTTGTGTTGTATCTGTTACATTTATCTGTATCTGTAAATTTATTACATTTACACCAAGAAGCTCTGTTCATAGTCCATCACTGGATTTTCTTCTGTCTGCTAATGATGACCAAATACCTCCTTGAAACAAAATGATGCCAATGATGGAGTTGAGACAACTTAGTGTCAGTGGCAGAAACTTAGTGTCAGAGAGGCACAAAATCAGCTTTGCTGAATCATAAAGCATCCAGTGATTGTTCAGTTGGTTGAAGATTTTACAGATGTCATCTGTCTGAAAGGAAGACAGCAGAAGGAAGCCAGGCTCAAAGTCAGGGTTTTGAAAGTTTCTACCCAAATGGTCCAATGGCTTCAAATAACTGAGATACAAGGGGAAAAAAAACCCCAACAACTTTATGCTATTTGGCCCTTAGTAGAAAGTTCCGTCAAGTACTGTCAGGTTACAGTTCTAGTGCCCCTGTGCTTTGAAGAAGATTTCATATCTGCTGAAAGAGCAGCCTTTTTGCCATAAATTGCCATTTTGCCAACCCTCTGAAAACCCAGCAAATGTGGTCATGTTACAAGAGTTGTGTGTACACCCAGTAGAGTGAAGGGGAAATTCAAATTGCAGCTGCTCAGTGCTTGTAACTTGTGACCAAGAAATGACCTGGCATTAAGGGCAAGAAGGCCCAACTGCAGAAGGGGTTGAACTGGCTGGACGCAGGAATGCCAGGACAGAAGGACTCTCTGTAAGAGAGTGGGGTTTCCTTTGGTGATGAGTCAAGAGATGCTGCAGTGTTGATTGTAGCTATTGATTGGTCATGGAAGGTGAGTGCTCAGGGGCCACCTCTGGGCAGCAGACCTGGGCTGGGGGATGGACCAACACCAGGCTGAGGCACCTCGTGTTGATGCTCACGGGATTGGTGCTGGTGCAACTGTATGTAAGGACTTACCTTGTGGCACCTTTGCAGACTCCCTATGAACTGCTTATGGCAGCAGGATTCTGTCCAATGCATTGTGCAATAAATCTTTTATATTTAAACACAAACATGTTTATTTCACCTGAAGGGATACAATAAAAATTCCCCAACAAAAGACTTGCAAGTTAGCAGTTAAAAACATAGATTCTGTCTGCAGAATTGACTGGACAATAAACATGAAATTTTGACACAGAGAATGGGTTTATCTTACCCACAGTTACAACATAAAACTAATTTTTCTTTGATGATGCAGCTCTTGGCAGTTTCAGGCAAACTACAGGTCTCTGCTGGGATGTTCTGTGGATATTTATAAAAAATTTGTACTGAAATGCCTTATAGAGGAACAAAATATAATGTGTAGTCAGGTATATAAGTAGTATGTATCCTATTGTATGTACCACCAGGATAATATGAATTTCTTCTAACATAATCTATAGGACCTGTTTTTAACACTGAAAACAATGGAGAATCGCTCAGTCCAAAAGAGTCAGCTGGGTGATCTATAAAAATAAATTTCCTTAACTGAAAACAATTAGGAATGTAATAATGAAGGCACAGTTCTCACAATAACTAAGGGGTAATTACTGAGCTTGTTTTGTGACTGATGAACAAAGACTTTGAAAGGAAATTTAATCACTGATTTCTTATCATATAGTTAGATGCCAAATGAGATCACATAATTATAGATGAATGAATTTCTGTCCTCGTTTTATGTATAATCATGTCTAGCATGCTGATTACAAAAGTAAGAAAAAACAGAATCTTGGGTGTTTATTTCATGGAATCACAGCGGAGATTCATTTTTGGCACACAAGGGTGGATACAGTCTTGCAGCTATATGAAGATGAAAATTATTCAGCCCCAATCAGCTCATCTACATATACGGGAAAATTTTGCAGGAAGTTAAAGCGTGCATTGCCAGGACCCTTTATCAGGAATTAACTTCATCACAGCCACAGAAGTAGTGCATTGCTGGCAGGATGTGCTATAGGAAGGTACATAACCAGCAGATCCCCATCCTGGTCACATCACATCCCTTTTCATACTGTCCTGCTTTAAATAGCATTAGTTACTGTTTTTTTCTCTACCCATACAACAGCCTCCATCACTTCTTCATTCTTAGTGGCTTAATCTCATTCTTTACTGAGAACTGCTTCTCATATTTGAAAGATCTTTGAAGTGATACTGTTGTTCGTCACCTGGACATGGACGCTTCCTGACATGAGGTTAGGAACAATGCCACTAACAATGTCACTACCAAATGGAACAAGAAAAATCCTGTGTTCATCTACTTCCACCAAAAAATTTCTACCTTTCACCAAGAAAAGTGGCTATGCTTACTCCATGGTATGCTATAGATGGATTTCTACTGAGTTAATTATAGCATTAATACAGAAAAGCCAAGACTTGCCTTAATGCAGGCAACAATCAAGGTAATGGAAGAGGAGAGTGGTGAACCTTATGTAACACTGTAAAAGCATCAATAATATTAGCAGACAATGGAGCAAAGTAGAGCCCATGGGAACGACAGTACACATTTTGAAATTCATTCTATCAAAACGTGGTGTGCCATTGTGAACAATTGTGGGAAGGGAATTTTTTGAGAAGACAGAGACTGAAATTTTACTTAATTTCTCTGCAAGTGAAATTTTGCCCCAGGCAGAGCCACAGAAGAATAGCGTACCAGAAGGGGAGTACGCTGATTTCTCTTGTGCTGCCCACATTCTGCACAGTGTTAATGTGACTGTTCTAGCAGTCAACCACCTCCCCTGCTCACCACTGTACACGTAGCACTGAATTTCAGCAACTTGATAGCAATGCATTCAGGGAGCATAAAGACCACATGTGCAGCATGAAGGTGTCCTTTATAGAATACAAGCTTCTCCCTTTAGGTCTTCATAAAAAGTCCCCATAAGCTTGCAGCAAAGTGTGAGAGGGAAGGGGTGTGTGTGTGTGAAGGAGCTATCCTAGGTAGAACCAAGGTCTCATTGCTAGAATCAGGCTTGCACTATGCTTTGCACTGGAAACTGTTTCTGATGGCATCTGTTTTCTTCTTATATTTTGGTTTTTAAATAAAATAAAATCCAAGCCAATTTCTAGAACCTTTTTTTCACTCAGTATTGCAGACAACACAAGATCATCATGAATGACATATGCTATAAAGTCCTTTTCATACTACTCCTTGGTTAACCTAGTTTTGAGAGTGTTTTTGTCAAAGTAATTTAACTGTAACTGAAACCACCTCATTACACCAGGAATGTGGAGCAGAGCAACAAACACATTTCCACAGGCTACAGCATCCTACACATCCTAAGCTGGGGCAAGTAAAGATGAAGAATTAGAAAATAAGTGTGCGACCAAAAATGCAGTTAACAAAGGGTTACTTGAAGTAGCAAGTTATAACAATTCCCTACTAACCTTTAATTTACACCTTCTGCTAACACCTCACAGTAGGCTAGTTTAAATTGTTCGAAAAGAACCCACTGTACCTTTCTTGGCTCCTTTAATATCATGCCAAAATTCACACCATTTGGATTACTTGCTGGCCAATGTGACTGGGAGGAAAAGTAAAATCTCCTATTTATGTTGTGAGTAAAAAGACTGACATAGCCATCCCAATGCTCTCAATTGTAGATATTCCTGTTACTGATTTACGTCATTCAAGTGTTAAGTTTGTTATCAGTAAAGCTCCCAAGAGCAATTGTTTCTAGGACATCTGAAATTCTGTCTCTGCAAGTGCTGTCAGAAACACATACTGCTCACACCTGAGCTTGACAGGTACCAACACATATTCCGAGGTTGTAACAACTACTAAATCTACCTGTGATAAGACTTTATACTAAGTATATATCTCCTCGTGCTACATAAAAAACCCACAACAAACAACTTAATGGATTAAGGTGCACCTGGCTTGAGAGTTATTAAAGCAGGATAAAGACAATGCCCTCCAGCAGTCAGTTATGAGAACAACTGTTTCAGCAGTGTGTATCAGCATGCGGCGGGGCTGATGTTCCAATCCTCCCTCCCAAAGTACACATGCAGCAATTATGCCAACAATAACTCTGCCACTCTCAGGTTTTCTGGAAACCTTAGTCACTGAAAGCAGTTTAGAAAGAGCTAAGTTTCAAATTCTTTTCACAGCAGAGTTCAGCTAATGGATGAAAGGATTATCAGCATCCTACCTGTGTTCCTTTAGACTGGGTTCAAGCACGTATTATCAGCAAAGTCATTAGCAAAGACTACCAGGGAATAATGACACCATTCAATAATAATTTTTGAGGTTCCATAGTTTGCTTTTCATTCTACTTTAGAATGAAACCTAAAGCTGTCTGAATATTCCCTTTTCAATAGAAAACTGAAGTCTGTATGGAGTACAAGCTGGAATTTTGCTTAGCTTAAATTACATATATGTGTCAATCAACAGACTGATGTCTGGATGGCAGCCTCAGTGTAAGTAGTTTAAAGCAGTCTCACTCTAAATAGTTTTGCTGACTCATTTAGATCAGTCTCTCCACCTCTTATCTCTCCAAATCAACAGAAGAGGGATATGAATACGGGTTACTTGCATCTCATCAATTTTAGTTCTGCTCCTTTTTGGACCTGCTCAGTACAGTTGTATTCATCCTAATATAGCTGATGAAGGAACAGGAATAACAGTCCTAATAGCATTGTGCCTCAAAGGATATAAATAAGAGTAACTCTACTGAAGACAGTTTAGACTAATTGCAAACGTAGCTTTTTAATGTGGACTATACTGAGAGCACAGAAGAAAAAAGCTTTATATTTCCTGTCCTGACACCTTTCTAGTTTGACACAATTATAAAAGCATACATATTCCCTGTTTTTTTACACACATAAGCTTTTTCCTGGGAGGAGAAAGATAATATGAAGTTATATGATGTTAGGACAGACTGCAGCAGGCAAATTGAGCTAAAATCAGGCACCAAGATATGAAATAGAGTTACCTCTATTTTTACTTAGTGTTCTCATTCAATGCTTAATGTAACAGTATCCTTGCAGGAAACAAGCTATTCTACAATCAATGTGTTTTACTGAGTGCAGAATGAAGAACTGAGAATTGCTGCATATGAAGCTCAGCTCTGTTTCTTT
Organism: Strix uralensis; assembly: GCF_047716275.1. Classification (NCBI taxonomy): domain Eukaryota; kingdom Metazoa; phylum Chordata; class Aves; order Strigiformes; family Strigidae; genus Strix; species Strix uralensis. The sequence goes on along the minus strand of NC_134012.1, from coordinate 19,795,746 downwards.
TCACATAAGTTTGACCAAAATGCATTTTTCTGTCCTGTAACATCGTATTAACAACACAGGTTGCCTTACCAAGCTCCAGAGAGCCTCTTCTGTGATAGAGCATTAGGTGCCGGTGCCTACAGGGAGAAGGTGTTCTCCTATTGAGGAAGGCTTGCGGCGGGGGCATTTAAAAATGATTGAAGTAGGCAGAGGAGAGTTCTTTGTAAACAGATGTGTTTTGTCTGGTTTAGAAAAAGGAGCTGGTTGGATAATCCCCTTACTCACTGATTCTTAGAAGAGATCACATGGGGCTCTTAAGATGCAGCCACGCCATTAATTTCCATCCCAGGCAATTTAAGTCTAGAGTGATATACCTTCCCAACCCAACTCCAAACCAAGTAAAACATGCAGATACCAGAATCAGACTTTGTATTTTCATAGTGCTTCAAATTCATGTGAGTTATCTAAGTGAAAAGTGCTACTTGGAAGCAAATTTACCCATTTTGAAAAATAAGTAGTCTCTACTTTTGGAAGAATTTATAAAACTAAACAGACTTTCATCCCCATAATTCCCAAAGGAACCACTGCAATAAAAAAACAACCCCCCCCACCCCACCCCCCCACCCCCCCATGCCTGTACTAGCAACATATTGACAATAAGCCTAACTAATTAGATTGAAGTTGTCTTGCTTCTGTCAGCATATAGTTTGAGATGAATAACAGTCTAGCATGAACAGTTCATTTAGGGCAACTACAAAACACAGTATACCAAGTTCAAACTTGCCAACACAGATATATATTGACTTTATAAGGTTTGAAATTAGAAGCTGAAAAGGATTCAATTCTCCTGAATGTACTTTTATTTGGACCTGCAAAATAAACTGCTTACTTATCAGAAATGAATTCTCAACACAAACCAATATGAGGGTGAGAATGGCTGGAAATGGCATCAAAACTACAGCTATATCTGGAAGCAGCCCATCTAAGTATCATTAGATTTAATGAAAAGAGCAAATAAAGGACAAAAATATAAGAACATCAAGACGGAAGACAACCAAAAAGGGTGAATAAAATAAAATCAGTCTTGCAACAGAAACAACCATATTGTAAACAACTCAAGATTTCACTGTTAAACAGTGTCAGAAAACAATGTAGGTGGCAATACACCAAAAGCAATATTTAATCAAAGTTCATAGCTATCTGCACCTAAAAAAGCATTGTGAATAACTTCTTAAACATTCACAAGAGAAGCTGAGGAAGACCATATCAGTGAATGATAGTTGCTATTATTAACTGTCATTATTAGAAAACAATAACAATTAATTAACAGATATCATCCTAATTAAAATTGCTGAACAGGGTTACACTTGCTATTGTTGAGCATTCTCTCCCTGGAATGATCATCTCCCTTTTTAAGGGTCATATCCCTGTATACGTAATTAGATTATTTAGAAAGTAACTGCATGTAATGGGGTTTCCAGGGAAGGCATATATATTTTTCAGGAGGCAAAGATCACAAGTATAAATAAGTTTCATTGCCTTTCTAGAAGAAGATAAATGTTTTCTCCCACCACACTACACTGTTCCATTTTACATGTGCTGTCCCTCTTATTATAAAGCCAAACAATGGAGTGTTATTAAATTGATATTTATGCCCCAAACCCAGGATCACATGGCTGTCCAAATATTGATATTGTATAAGGCAATGTCTTATTGGTTTATATACACTGATTTTTAGCAGAAATTTTATAACCTTCTTAATATGATTACAATTTTGTCAGAATGTTCTGAAAAAAGGAAGTCAGATGCATTCCTATTGCAGATTCTTATTCCTGTTGTGTGCAGCCATTATTGGTTTAAACCTACCTTAAAAATATCTGAGAGAAATAAAATACAATTTTTTTTTTTTTTTTTTGTGAGGTCTGTGGTTACTGCAGGCCCTCATTAAAGTAAAGAAGCCTAACACAGAAGTGCTGCCTGTAGAAGACTAACCCCGAGCACTGCTGGGACGAACGGAGCAGCCTTGCTGCTGGGCACCACCAGGCACCTACACCCACTGTGGAGGGGCCATCATGGTGGAGGACACAGGGGCAGGACCCCACGCTGAGGTGTGCCTGTGGTACCTTGCAGGGGTTTCCTCACCGGTGTGTGGGCAGGTACAGCTGCAGTGCCCATTCTGCCACAGCAGCAGTGTGTGTAGTGGGGACCTTCGTGGCCAGGAAGGAGTTTTGCAACACCCAGAGCCTGTAAGGGGAGGCGCTGTGCATGTAACCATTTCTGCATGCATCCACACATGCTTGCACGTGTGTTTGAACAGGGGGGAATCATATCGTCTTGGGATTTGCTACAGAAGGATGCCTGGAAATTTGTAAGTGTTTAGTGTTGCAAGGTATATGTTTTTGTTGTTGCTATTGGTCACAAATATATAATTCACTGATTACCACTTAATTATTTGCTGATAACAATAAAGAACTTTGATACCAATTTGATTTAAACCACTTTAGCAAAATAATTTTTCTCCCTGATGTTACAATGTGGGTTTTTTTGACAGATTAGAATGACTCGACTTGAAACAGTCCACAATACAAGTATACATACTATCTTGATACAGCATCTTCATCACAACAAGTGAACATACAGTTTGCTCCCCAAGCAGACACACTTGCTGTGTGATTTCGGAGACAGCCACTTTGCCCTTTGGAAATTGAGTGTAATACTACTTCCCTGTTTCACACGGTTGAAGGTCAGGTATGCAATCAATGACTGAATGGTGCTCAAATATTACACTGATAAAAGCCTTTAAAAGAATAATACAGCTAAATATGCTTTTCCCTATTCTTTTTAGATCTTGTGTACCATGTTTATAGGTGGTGTCTGAACATACCCACTAAAATACAGACTTTCACATACTAATACATAAAATGAAGTAAGCCTGTAGATGAATAGTTATAATTATTAATAGAAATATAATTATTTTCATCACTTTAAACAAAATATTCTGGGTTGTTACATAGAGAGGGCTCTGTCTCTTTTCTATTTTTTTTAAAAAAATGATATGTGGCATTGATTTAAAAGACATCTCTGAAATCAACAGCTTAAACCAGCAATTCTGTTTAGCAAGAACAAACCTTAGAGCTGTTATATACTGTGTCTATTATGCTTTTTAAAGGGTCGATACTGACTACCATTTGCCTATATTATTACTAATTACCTAGAAGCTCTAAAGTAGAATGACTGCAATCTTATAAACAACAGCAACAACAGGAATCTGAAAGAAAATTATTTGGGATCACAGTCTAACAGAAAAGACTGTAACATGAAGGTGGTGTCAGCAAAAGTGGAAGCAATTCAGTTACAAGTCAGTTTCTTAAAGGTAGCACAGAAGAAGGGTTGATATTTATAAAACAGAACACAGTTCTCTGGAAAACTGATGAAAGCAAGGAGATTTTAGAAACTTATTTAAGTGGAAAACAGAAAATAAAAAGAAATATTCAAGAATAATACTAAGTAGAATAATGCTGCATACAAAGGAACATAAAATGGAAAAATAAAAGTGCACAATACGTCAATTTCTTTTCCTCAGACATTACAAAAGAGGTTGACATTGCTTAATAAATCAAAGAGACTATGCATTGAGGTTTTTTTTTTTTTTAATGTAGAAAATTTTTTTCTATATTGGAGCAGAATCTCAGCGAGTGTTTTTTTGTCCAACCAGCTACTGTTCTTTGTGAAGAGAAAATTGTTCTTGTTTCTTAAAACGAAAATAAGCTTATGAAATGTTTTTATAACAGATAAAGGTGGAAAAAAGCAATGAATTATTTTTTTTCTTATTTGCTCATGTTGCTTAACGTATTTTAAACACAAATGCAAGAAGGTGTCACTGAAGTCTACAAGCATTCAGAGTCTACCTCTTTGTTAGAGACATTGAAGAGCCACTTATAGTTTGCCATATAATCGGGGGACACTCTTTACTATGTATATTTCCTTCAAATGTTCAACACAGAAATGATGTAGTGAGATTGCTTCACAGACAATCATTATTTCTCTCTAATAATTTATGCAGCACATGAAAAGAACTCAAGGTGAACATGTATCCTAAGGTGACTTCTGTACACTGGAAATATCTCAAGGACAACAATACTGAATGAGTTAAGAAGTAGAGGGCTACTAACAGCTACTCTTCTAAATGACAGCAATTACATCTGGATACTTATACATGACCTCTACAGAAATTGAGAAAAAAAGTATATTCATTAAACAGAGAGGGCAGGAAACAGAACTTGATTTTTTTCCTTTTCACCCTACTTAACTCTAGTAATCACTGTTGCTCTTTCATGCCTAGAGTCCTCGGCTTTTTCTTTCAGCTTCTGTAATTTCTCACCCTTACCTCTCTTTCTTACATCATGTTTTTTAGAATCTGTGCAATGCTGGATTCTGTTTAACCCATGGTAGGCTTAGATACACCACAAGGTGAAATGAAACAGAAACAAAGAATATTACATGTTAATAGGGCTCCTAAGACACTAAGTGAGGATAAAATTGTTTTAAAAATGAACTGTGATGGTACGGAGAGAACATTTTCTTTCTCTTCAAATACTCTATTTTAATTCTTCTCTGGAACTTGCCACCAAATACTATCTTTGAAATACCTTGGCTATTAAATCTTCTCAAAGCTGAGGCACTTACACTGGATCTGGAGATACTGATAATCACAGAGGCTGAAACAGAGCTGCTGTAATCCTTTTCTTCAACTCCCAGGGAAGAGGTCATCAATTGTAAGGATATTTGAAAGTCTTATTTTTGAATAAGAATTCAGTACTTGCTTGGCTCCAACTGACTTTGATTGCTATTAGGTACTTTCATAGATGTCCTTAAACAGGAGTGATTTACTGAACTGGAGCCCAGAAGAAGCACAGTGTTGACATTGCTAACGAATGCAAAAGCATTGTTTCGTAACTTATGACAAACTATTTGTAGGTCACCAAAGATGGCAAACCAAAACCAAATTTTCTTGGTTCTTCACATTTCAGAAAGAATTTTTTTCACTCTGCAAGATAATTGGGGATAACTTTTATGCTACTGGAAAAATGACGTGAACATTTTCTTTACACTTTCTTTTGTAGGAAGCATGTTATGAAATACAAGTGTATTCAACTCCTCAAGGGGAGTCCAGGGGTGAAGAAAACACTTTGCTTATTCAGACTGAACTGTTAACAGAAGAGTTCCTTCTCAATGAGTAGACAGGCCAGTAACTTCCCCCAACACCCCCAAAGTGTGACAGATAAGAATTTGTCAAGTAGCTAATAATGCATAGTGAGGAATGTGGGACCAGAAGCTTCAATCCCCATTCCAACATAAACTCTGTTTGCAACTGTACAGAGGTAAGTTAGTGTCTTATTTTGTCTCAGTTAAAATAGTACAGGTAATAGCATGACATGACTGCAGTTAGGAGGAGAAATACGTTAAAGATGAGAAGGAACTTAGATACTATGGTAACAGAGGTCTGACAGCTATCTAAGATAAGAAAACAATACAGAAATATTGGCTGGAAGAAATGAAAACAGCAGTAAGATACAATCTAATATGATTAAAAAAAAAATAAAAGCCCAAGATCGTCTAGTGCCAACCATACTTCAAGGGCACTACCTACGCAATCACCTCAGTATTACCCTTTGAATCTACACACATTTCCAAAACTTGCTGTTGTCTACCATTCTTACTCATTATTTATGCCAGAGGGACACAAAACCCAAGACAATATTGTGTCAAGCATGGGGTAACCAAAGAATGACATTTGGAATAGACACAACAGATGACTGTGAAGGAACCAGGGAAAAGGAGATCAATGTCATCCAGTCTGTGGCCAGCAGCACAGCTGGGGAACAAGTGTCAGTTCTGTGGTCTCCTTTAGAAACATTACAGCCTCATTTTGCCTGTTTTGTTTGTTCATGCAAGAACTATAGGCTGTTTAGGGAAAAGGTTATTTCATGCAGATCTGCAACCAATATATTTGTCTTATTCCAGAAGTGCCAAACTCATGTTTCCTGAAAAAGTAAAAATCTTTCCCCACTCTCCAAGTGGAGGAATAATATTCATTACTATTCATTGTTTTACCCCACCTTGTTTTTTTCCAATGTGCTTCCATTCAAAATACAATATCTCTGTTTTCCTCCAGAAAAAAAATTAAAAAAATCTTTGTGGACTGACAGTAATACAGAAGTCCCACAGAAATTGTGCAGAACAACACAGAGTAAGAAACTGGTTGAATATTAGCATGGCATACACATGGCAATGAGGTAATATTCGACTTGAAAAACCCTTTTATATAATTCTTCTTTAAAAAAGAAGAAAAGGAAATATCCAAGACATTACTTGGATCCTGAATCCCTTCTTGGACTATGTTGCTCATATTTGCTTTTGAAGTCCTATTAAACTGTAAAGTGATATTTATAGTTAAATGCAGGTTTTGAGAAGAACATCAAAACACCTCAGGTAAGTGGTTTCCGGTGGCTTGAAGTGCCAGGAGGATTCAGTTGTGCGTATTTTCCCATTTGTTTTAAATCTTCTAATATTATGGGGAAACAGTCTACTAGCCTCATTACTACAGATGAGAAGTTTTATGAACTTGGATTAAAGTTGTTATGATATCTGAACATGGGGAATGGAGTTGTGATTGCATTAACAATTCTCAGTTGGTTAGAAGTGGTGGATTATGGTTATAAATCTTGGCTTTGATTATATCTGCATAATAAAGTGCAAGGGAGCCTGCAGCATTCTGAGCATTTGAAATGGGGATACTTTCATGAGGAAATAAGAAGTCATAAAAAGTCCAAGCTCATAAACTACTGGCATTTACAAGCCAATGGCATTTACACACCAGTGGCACTTACAATCCAGATATATCAAAGCCTTTGGAAACCTAGAGGTTCAGGGAGACACTTACATAGACGCCAAAAAAACCTCTTGAGTATCTGCTTCCCTTTATTTCAGTGGAGGGTAGACATCTAATTGTATTTGAAAACAAATACTCTCTATCTCCTCCCAGTCCCCTGAGACTTCCCTGTCTCTCACAAAGACAGCCTTTAAAAATGTGGTCCCTAGCGCTTCCATTACCATTGGAGGAAGAGGCTGGCAGAAGATTTGCAGATCAATTTACCTTTGCTCTTTGTTCATGGGGAGCTGTGCTTTGACTCTGCAGATAAATTCTCATTTTCTTCATTTAATAAGCTTGCTCACATGGAGTTAATTGTTAACATTTGTTGTAAGAGCAAAAGGGTGATAAATAAATCTATTTTTAAAAGTCCTCTGAATACATAAAACCAATAAATCTAGTTGTTTCTGCATATAACAGCAACTGGCTTTATGTTTGGAGAGCATGGACTCTATGTACTGAGCACTAAACTTGGCCTACAGAACTGTGTTGTGCCTTGTGATCAGTACAGTAAACAAGATAAATCAGTGCATTTCCTATAGCTCCCATCCCACACAGCAGAGGATATAAGTTGCTATGCTTCTTGAAAGGGAATGTAACACTTTTCATTAAGTCTGGATGGTGAGAAAGATCTTTGCCTACATTTTGACCTAGCTGGGAAACTGTGTGCCCTACATAGAAAGAAGGTAAGAAGAATCATGCCTAAGACTATTTTGAGGCAGGGAGTCTGCTTGCCAAGCATTAAGTAGTGGGTATTTTCTGATCTACTTTGCTTAGCTACATGAAGAACTGGCCTATGATAGTGCTGCAATTATGGATGATTTGTCTGTCTTCATGCTCTTCACATCTGTGCATTAACTGGCATCAGACCTGAAGCGGGAGGGACAACCTTAAGCATCTTCCCAGTATTGCAGACATGGATTACAAAATGCCAAGGATTTTAAGCACAAGGATGTTAACAGTTCTCAGTGATACAAAGGCAGACTGTTACTGCAGTTCATGGAATGCTTCACTGAAAAATAAAAGGAATTGACAACTATTCCCTAGAAGCAACTACACAAAAGAGATGCACCAAAGTCTAAATTAGTCTAAGTCCCTCTTCATTTTGGTTATTTTCTATTCAAGAGCAAAGGAGGTATTTCCTAGGCCAATCAATGTGCTAATTAAGGGGTCCTCTAGCAATTTTTGTCCTTTTTTTTTTTTTTTTTTTTTTGGTTTTGGAGAGAATACCCTTTTTAAAATATAGGTGAATTAATAAGCAAACAATTTGGTTACTTTTCAGAACTTGCTAGGTGAAGTAACTATAGACAGAAATTTCAGTCTACAATAAAAAAAGTGCTTTTTAGGATGCGCTCCTTTTATAGAGTCATAAAATGGTATGGGTTGGAGGGGACATTTGAAGATCATCTAGTTTAACCCTCCTGCCATGGGCAGGGACATCTTTCACTACATCAGGTTGCTCAATGTCCCATTCAACCTGACCATGAACACTTCTAATGATGGAGCATCCACAACTTCTCTGGTAAAAAATTTCTTCTTTATGTCCCATCTAAATCTACCCTCTTTCAGTTTAAAACTATTGCCCCTTGTCCTGTCACCAAAGGCCTTGGTAAAACGTCTTTCTCCATCTTTTTTATAAGTTCCCTTTAAGTACTGAAAGGCCACAATAAGGTCTCCCCAGAGCCTTCTCTTCTCCAGGCTGAACAACTCCAACTCTCTCAGTCTTTCTTCACAGGGGAGGTGTTCCAGCCCTCTGAGCATTGTTGTGGCACTCCTCTGGATCCACTCTAATAGGTCTGTATTTTTCTTGTACTGGGGACCCAGAACTGGATGCAGGTGGTGTCTCATGAGAGCAGAGTAGAGGAGGAGAATCAACTCTGTTGGTCACACTTCCTTTTGTGCAACCCAGGATTGGTTTTCTGGGGTGCAAGCACACATTTCTGGTTGTCTAGTAGCTTCAGAAGGGCCAAATAATTTTATTATGTCAATAACACATTTGAAAAACTGGATTTTCCCATTTAAGTTATCTCACTGGCACTTTTTAACAGAAACTGATGTCAACAGTAACCGATACATGTCAGCTTCAGTTAGACAAATGATCTGGAGCTGCATTCTAGGAATATGGGAAATAAGATATTTTTATACTTATTTTCAGAGACCTAATTAAGAAAAGAGTAATAGAATGTTAAGGAGAATCATGGGGAGATGTTACTAAGCATGGGTTAATACCACTGCATAAAAGAAGGTTAAAACTCTTTGCCAATTATCATCCAAAGAGATAAAGGGATCGGCAAGACAATGAAGAAAGCTGCATGATTGGTTAGTTTGTTTTACAGTAGGAAGATAGTCACAACTGGAGATACTTCTCCACTACATCAAATATGTTCTGATTACTAATTCTGATTATAGGCTGCTGTCCATGAGTCATTACTGTACTTTGTAAACAAAGTAGTAGTCAGAAATCTCCTTCATCCTTGGGTCAGAGGTTACTTTAGTTGTAAGATACATAAAACCGGAGAGGGCTGCCAGTGGTAGAGAAATTTTCTTCCCACTAGTTACACTTTCAAAACAAAGTAGGAAGTGTTTTAAAATGTCGGTGGAAGACTATCAATTTTGAAACTATCAGTAATCAAACTATTAAAGGATGAAATACTTAATTTGAACCAGTATCATAAGGCTTGGATGCTTATCTTAAGTTTACTTATCCTGATCTAAATTTTCTGCATCTGCAAATTTCCTGAAAATTGAAGGAATGAATCTACATAAGGCATTTATTTTGATTCTTAACTGTTCCTTATTAATTCACATTACAAGGAGTATGCACCTGGTGGCTCCTGAATATAAGCCTTCAATACCAGTAAAGAGTTGCAGAAAACTGGGGCCTTCACTGGAAAAATGCAGCAAGACACATACGATATGATTTTATCCACACTGTAAAGATGTACGCTAGCTTGATTTAAACTTGATTCAAATGAATGAAAAGAAAATTGCTGTTAACTGTTTATTCACACAAACACTTTGTTTGAATTTTATTTTCCTTATTTGTATTTCATTTTCAACGCTTTCCTGCCTGAAGGAAACATCCCGTTATTGTTCAGGAAAGATGCTTAAATCCAACTTTAGGTATAAATCACAAGTTTCCTCTGACAGAAATTTAAATAGAGTACAGTATACATAAACAAAGGATTTGCAAGCCTGGGCTCATTAACTAGGCAGAAAAGAAAAAGCCAAAGTTTTCAATTAAGGCTGATTTCAAATGCTAGATGAGATCCTTTATTCTATGCTACACAATACAGAAGAAAAGAAAAAATCCTATCTTGAACTAACTGGAAAAAAACATTTCTTAGAATAGTAACTCTCTAGACAGAATCAGAAAGGAAATAGGAATTAATAGTGTATATGTTACAAGAATGAACTTAAACCAGGGAATGTAAATGGGAACAGGATTAACATAAACGGAATTTGTACTAATTTTTCCTCCAACTGACATCACTGTGCTGGCCAGTTCAGTGCACTGAGTATAGTGGCATTCTTGAAAAGTCTTTTTGGGACATAAACCTCATTCAAACCGCTTTGAACTATTGTATGTCAGTTCATATGTTCCTATCCAGCTGGTCTGCAAAAAAGATGTAGAACTTTATCTGTATGCAAAGTACTGAAGACTTTTCAACTTCTTGACAAGAAGAAGTGGAGATGGAAGACTAGAAATCAAGTATGCAGATTGCTAGGACAGACTGAGAGTACTTCAGTGCTATAGGTGATTTTGCTTGAGCTAGTTCATCAGTCCTGTAGTCACCCTGCTGAACAGTTTCCCACAGATGCGTACTGACTTCCAACTGCAAACTTCCACAATTAACTTCTCAATGATCTGAGAAAGGCTTTTTCAGATTGGTTCTTGAAACAAGCTGCTTAACCACAAATTCCATTACTTGTTCCAAGTTCTGTAGCAGTGAAGTCCCAATGAAGACTATCACAGAGTTACGGTTTATGCTTGTCCTGGTTTAGCTAGGATAGGGTTAAGTTTCCCCAGCAGTGGGGGGAAGCTCTAGCCGGGTTATTCAATACCATGCTGAAGTCACCTCCGGGCGCCCAAGCGCGGGAGCGCGGGAGAGTCGGTGAACACATGTGTTATGTGATCTCTCTGCTCTCACTGCTGTATCAGTACATACCTTGCTCTGTTCATTGTTATTACTGTTCTTGTTGTTGTTTGTTGTGTTGCTGTTGCACTGTTGTATTAAACCTCTCCTTATCTCAGCCCCGGGGCTTTGTATTTCACTCCCTTTGTGGGGGAGGGGCAGTGGCCACATGGTCTCGGACCCCGGCAGGACCTAAACCACCACAACGCTGGAGAAGCAGAAAACAGAATGTGCCCCATTTCATTGCACATAACTACAGACTGAAGAATGTCAGGAACATGCCATTCACACTTGAAGATGGTACTATGCAAAGGATATGTTCACTTGTAGCGATTTCATTCACATTAACCAAGCATGTCATTGAGTGAGAAAATCCATCATCCACTTTTTAACTGAAGTGCTTACAAGGACTTGTACAGAGTATGTACCAGTAACAATGAATCTATGCAGTCTTGGAAATTGGTGTTGCACAAAGTGACAAAAAGGAACATGGTGATTACTCTGTGAATAGTGATCAAGGTCCAAGGAAATTACAATGCCATTTGTAGCTTTTAGTTAGGCACTTAGTCAAAAGATATTGATTCTGCAATAAACTCAAGAATTACTGATAACAGTAGCATGATCTACACAAAATCTAACAGGCCAATCACTCTCCAAAATTCTTATCAGCAAAAGTCCTCCTTTCTAAAACCACTCAGGACATGTGCTCTACTAGACAATTTGAATCATAGTGGGATGTTTTATACTTGGAATCGATTGGGGGATTTGAGAAATGATCTCAGCAAAATGACACTGCAAGAACTACAGATACACATTTCCAAGCATGCTTAAGTCTTCTTGTAGGGGACAGAATCCTGCCTAGTGTAGATCTGCATTAATCCATTAATTCATAGTTACTAAACATTGTAATGGAGCTGCATTTATTTACAGTTAAAGCTATGAAGCTCACTCTCTTGTTTAAAACTGAATTCAAGTCCCCAGGTAGATAGTGATAATGAAATGTTGCAGGAATTTAGAACCAATTCTTAAATAGTGGACAGTGCACAGAAAGATGGTGACTTTCTAGCAAAAAGGTTTTACAGATGCCTAGGAAAAATTGAACACATATAAAAACAGTGAAGGGAGCCATCTAAGCTACCTTCTCCAGGACAGCTAATTAGTAATGAATGAATTAGAGAAGTAGAAACAAGTGACTGCAGAAAGCAAAGCATAGTCATTGCTGTCAGTCAACCACACGTGGCATGAGGTAGCAGCTTGTCACAAACTACCATGAATAAACAGGAGATTAGGAAGAAAAGAGATACAACGGGGGGAGAAACACACATGAACTGAAGAAATCAGGGAGAGAAGAAGATGGATAAGCAATATCTTTGGAGAAAGAGCATCAAGCAAGGCTAAGATGTGTGGAAGATACAAGCATCTGGGGGTTGGTGAAGGTTGAGGTTAGAAAGGACACTGAGAACAGACAAACAGAACAAACCAGAGCAAAAAAAGTTAAAAAATGAGCATCCTGATTATTATTTTCTTCCCTAGAAAGTGAAAACCAACTGCAGAAGCTTAACTGAATGTATAAACTGTTAATATTGAACACAATATTTTTTTCCATGCCCAACTATGATTATTCTAACCAGAAGATGAATGGGGTCATAATTAGGAAGCTTGGAGTGTGTGTAATCTCTCTTAAGGTACACCCTTCAGAAGAGTGAGATAAGCACTACCAGAGGGTAGTTTCAAAGCTGCAAAATGACTCAATATAACTGTCCAGATAGCAACCCTGACCATACAAGAACAGGGATGCAGGTATTAAATAGCAGTCTATGGACCCTTTGCAAAACATGACAAGTAGTATATTGTGCCACAAAGATTCCCCCTACAACATTCTCTGCTAAAATAGACTACAACCATCACCAAACCACTATTGTTCTGAAAATTGAAGGAAAAAAAAAAGCTAACATACATCATCTTTGTGGGATTTTTAACATGTGGGGAGAATTTATAGTGTATTACTTTCAAGAACTATATTAAAATAAGTACCAATAAACTACAAGGACAGTCTGAAAATGAATAACGTCACTTACCTGCTTCAAGCACTTAAAACAGATTAAATAACATTGAGCACTGCATCCATATATATCAGTATCTTGGAGTGTGGACAGATAATCTATTACCAGGCAAAACCTTCCTATAACTCTCTTGAGGCTGCTGTCCCTGCCACTACCTTCACATCTTATAACGCCATGAGTGCAAAATAAATATTGACATTACCTGTACCATTTCTGTTCTGTGCTCTCATGACCTTCTGTATCAAGACTGAATACTCGGATAATTCTTTCTACTTGTGCTAAAACTTTTTTTAGAAAAACACTGCCATTCAGGTACAGCAAATAGCATGCCTTCCCTACTCAAATACTAACAAAGTGAAGAATTCAGAGAAATAGTACCAATTAAAATTTTAAAAAATGGAAGAAAAGAACAACAACAAACCCACCCCCCCACCCCCACCCCCCAAAGACAGTAAGAGAATATTAACATGCAGAAGATGTTGCTGCTCACAAGTGAAATCAAGTAACAAACTGTATGTATTGGAAGTCATTATAGATACAGGATGCTAAAAACAGAAAATGTAGAGAATGAATGTGATCCAAGGTACATAGAGACCTTTCAGAATTTCTTAAAAGGTTTCACTGTAAAATTATGAATCCCAGAATTATCATCCATCTCTTTCAGCACAATGAACAGACAACAAATGGATCAAAAAGTGGAAAAATCAAAAAGTGACAATTGAACTTAAGACAAGGAAGATGATAGTTCCAAAATGCATGAATGTATTCACAGACTATTTTTATTTCCAATTATCAGTGAAATTTTTAATTACCAGAAAACTGAAGTTTTACGCAGTTCTAGCAATTTTAATTGCAATTGTTACACCTCAAAATGAAACAACAAATACTAAATGAATGCAAATCATAGAATCATAGAATTATAGAATACCAGGTTGGAAAGGACCTCAAGCATCATCTAGTCCAACCTTTTCTCTGATCACTATGAGAATGCAGCATCTTGGAGAGTAACCACAACTTTGTGGGCTATTTATGATATGACAGTCACACCTCAATTCTAGTCTTACTTATTTCCAAACGATATATCCATGACAAACATAAGTGTAATAAACACACTTGTCCCGTGAAAGAAACATACATACAAACAAACCCACACATATATATATGGAATATATATTAGATTTATATGCTCACATACATATATATATTTCAGTTCAATTTAAATGGCATAGAAGAGCTCAACTGTATGTCACAGGGTAGATCTGAAGTATGAATAATTTGGGACAACCAAGCATCTTTTCTACCTGGAACCTGGAATTTTGTTTCCAGTTCTGCCACTGCCACTCACACATTAGCACATTATGATCCTTTTTTGAAGCTCAGTTCACTGATCTGCAAAATGGTATAACAATACCCATGTTGCAGCTAATGGATACTGTCAGATGGCAAGATTCATAGATGAAAAGCACTATCTAGGAATGTCCTGGGTAGCTAGTTGCAAGAGGAGATGCGATGACAGGGTTAAGGCTGGCTAGTCTCATAAGTATTAACTTTGTTACAGCCAAAACAAGCTAATTATACGATGATAGATTATGGGAACGCATTTTTGAAAGAAAATGCATCACATACCACATACTTATCTTCTACTGAAAGATGAACAGGAAACAAAGTAGATTTTACCATAACTGTACTACAGCTAATGTACAATATAAAGAGTAATACCAGGACAGAAGGCCACACCAGAGTGGCAGATAAGAACAGGTGGTATTTTTGAACCTTTTTAACTAACTTCTATTCACTTTGAAGTCATATTTTCCCCCAGTCTAGCAGTATCAAAGGATACTAAAGTGAGCAGAGACATAATTCATGTCTTTAGGTCTTTCCTACATTGCACAAATGGCATAAAGAGTTTTTAAAGAATACAATACAGTCTATAAATTTTTAAATGTATTTTATGAGCTAAAATACAAATAACGGATACTTGCACTCATATATATCCACCCAAGAAACACATATTCTGCCACATTCATAGAAAACACTTGAAAGGAAAAGTCATTTCAGAATGAAAATCTTGCTTTGGTATTTCAATATTTCTGGTATTTTTCCTTTAACATTTTTTGGAGAGATTTTACAAAATGCTTTTATCTCAAGACAATCCCTTGTAATGGAAAAAAAGTTCCACATTTTCTCTGAAATATTTTACTCAAAAGCTCTTAAGTTCTAGAAGTCCATTTAACATAAATATTTAATGTATCTCAAATATGTATATATTAATATAAATTAATACAGGGAATTTATCAAGTTTTACACTCAAAATTCAGAGTTCAAAAGGTTTGTATAATTTGCTACTTAAGACTCTGCTGCTAGATAGATGTAGTTCTAAATAAACAGTTCCTAAATCGCAAAAGGATAGATTTATCACTTTGTGATTTAGTTTTCTTTCATTTTCACTTTCATTTTCATGTCTCTTTAGGTAAATATCGCACTTTGAAACTATTCAAATGACATATCAATTTAAGACCACAGCAGCCCTCACAACAAGAATTATTTAAATGCCTTGAAATAATCAGATGAATCACTAATTTGTGATTCTTTAGTGCTGAGTTTTCCAATGAATTTTTTTTTTTTCTGTTTTCATGATCTGATCTCTGTTCGAGAAACTTTTATTTCTCTTTCTACTAAATTTGCTACTTCCACTTTTTAGAACTAGTTCCAAGACTAATGATTGCTCAAGTAATTAAAATCCTCAGGTGACCTTTATTTTTGTAATTGATATGATTTTTAGATTAACTAATCTGCTTTCAGCTACTCAGACTGTTAGGGTCCAGTTGAGTTTTCACTAGACAGGAAAACTATGTTTCACCTGGTCTATCACTGCAAATGTATTTTTATTCACAAAGATCAGTATTAGAGAATAGTAATGAAATGTCCATTACACTTTGATTCCACCATCTTTCTTTGAACTACTGGTCTCACACATCAGCTCCTTCCTATACTTTAAAATGAGCCTGAACAGAACACAATAGTATATCCTTGACCGTGTAGTCCTACCATGTACTGTTGTTCCCATCTGTAATTTCTTCAGACTGTAGTTTTGACTGACCAGTGTGTAATTCTCAAGTCACCTTCATTGTTGACTGACTTTGTGAGTTTATGTGGATACAGTGCTCCTTCTGTACATTTGTTGGAAGTACAATTTCCTACCATTTTTCTTCACAGTGAAAGGAAATAAAGTGATATAGTATGCTTTTCCATGAGAGGTATATTGTCAGCACATGAAATACAATCACTACACAGCCTGGTTGGTTCAGGACTCTGGCCTATCTGTAGAACCACATCTAGTTCCAGGAGAAGAACACCTTTTCTCAAATTCCATATTTCCAGTCTGCTTCAGAAGCCAGTATCCATTTGGAAGCAAACTTGTTTAGGAGCTACATAAAAATTGCACTGGAAAACCATATTTATTTCAAGGCTTTTACTGTCAATTCTAATTTACTTTGCCAAATCCATGCAGAAATTCAACTAATATATGTAGTTATCCTTCATTATCAGCAAAAGGAAACTACTGATACTGACCAAGGAACCTGGACTAGCATATTCTTTGCTCAGATAAAATTCTTAAGGGCAAGGTTTCCTGATTATCAATCAAACTATACTTACTTGCATTCCTTCCTCCATAAGAAAACATTTTAAAGTTTTCTTACTGTATTAAAAAAAAAAAAAAAGAGAAAAAGCAAATAGTGAAACACACATAACTGTACATCTTTTACAAGGAATACAGCCATCTGCAAGCTGAAGATATGCAGAAAGACACAGATAACATAATAATACTACCTTTTTAAATGACGATTTGAGAAAATTAACAAAACTGGTTCATATCACAGGCAAATCATAACATAAGCAAACCATAACATCTGCAGGACTGGGACAAAATCAGAAAATTTTAAAGAACAAGCAAGAAATTTTTTAGTCTTTAATCGCACATGGAGACTTTGAACAATCTCTCACCTCAGTGCTAACAACCAGTATTATCCAGCACAAATCCAAAGAGGAGGTCAGACTACTTTAACCATCAGGTATGGCTTTGCACAACAAACAGTACTGAAAGCACCAGGATCCTAATTCAGAGTCCCCTGAATGTCTTTGATGAAGAGAAGCAGGATGAGTTTGTGATTAAAGAACTACCAATAGAAATAAAATAAATTGGTTTCCTAGGTGGCATATTGTAGAGACTTTTGTCCTTTTTAATAAAAAGGGATTTACAATCAGTGTGGCATTTAGGTCTCAATGATATACTGAAGATATGTCCAGGTCCTCAAGGGCAAACTATACAACTGACCATAAAATCAACACATAAATATCTAGGTTGCAATTATGATGATGGGCAGTGTAATGGAAAATAATTTTTCTAGTGGAAAGCCTCATTATCAGTGTTTACCTGGACAGTGATAAGTGGATTCTGTAAAAAATCATGGAGCCATGGCTGAACCTAATTAATCCCAGGAATATTTCAACATGACAAGCTATAGATTACAACTGACAAGGATGAATTTATCACATGATGTTCTATGTATCATTTTATTGAAATGTGATGACATCCTATCTTCTGCCAATCTTTAAAGAAAAAAAAGGAAAGTTTTAAGAAAATTAATACAATTATAATAGTTGATAGAAAAATAGTACAGTTTCCTAGTAATGCAGGAGATACAGTTCCAGATCATACGGTGAGCCATTCTAATCCTACCATCTATCGATTTCTATGACTCTACTCTCTTATTACTCTTATATTACTCTTATTTGTGGTTTCAGAAATAAGCAGAATTAATTTTTATACCCTTCTTTAGTTCCAGAGACCATGCAAGTTTTAATTCAGCATGTTAAAGACGGAAACAAAGAAGGAAAGAAAGAAGAAGAAGAAAAAGAAAGAAGGAAAGAAAGATAAAGAGAGAAAGAGAGAAAGAAAGAAAGAGAGAGAGAGGCCCACCCCACCCACTCACACCTCCCATCCAAAAAAACCAAGCAAGAAAGACTGAAGCTGAAATTTGTAGATGACCTAACCTGTCCTCAGGGAGTTTTCCTTTTCTGATTGTACTGCTGATGTAATATCCCTGCTGTAAAGAGAACATGCTGAGCATACAGCTAGGATTGCAACATGTTCAATTTGGTAATTAGATTGTTCCCAGATGTGCTGGCATCCTCAGTGCATTCCTTATATTGTTCTTGTATCTGTCTCCTTGAGTCTTTAATGCAGTGCATCCTACTAGCCCTCTGCACTAAGGTCCCTTTTAACCCATACTGTAAAATCTATTGTTTCTTAGAAATTCAGAAGATTGTCTGCTGATTGTAAAACACAGATGGATATGTAGACTTTGGTTATGATTAATAATGAAGAAAAAAAAGAAGACTGAGATTTTAAAAATGATGAAGATATTTCAGCAATATTTATCATTTATACTAATTCAGCTGTATTCACAGGACAATATTTGAAACTGTTCCAATAGAAAACAGTAGTGAAAGAAGTTTTAAAGCACAGTTATAAAACTAGAGTTGCAGTTTGTGCTTTATCATACGCAACGATTCTCATTTGGCCCTGCCATATTGATTGAAAATATCTAAAGATATTTGAACATTTGTAATAAAGTTTGGAAATATCAACTAGGTAACACCACTGTTGTTTACACTGCTTTTTTGGAAGAAAAAATGATTTAGAAAAAAGTAGTTTATTCTCTTCATTGCCAAAAACCCCCCATCATCACTAAAAGCAGGTTAAATCATAGGCATATAATTATCATCTGGTGACTTTACGGCATGAATGTATTGAGCTGTCTCCAGTTCTCAAGGGAAAATCTTTAGAAGCCATGACTGTGCATAAAGGGCAAAATACTAAACTTTATGACAACAAACTCTTTCGTATTGCTAAACCAGAATTTATACACTATATACACTATACGCTCTTACTATGGTGTTCCAATATAATTTTTTAGAGTAATCTATAAGAAACAGACACTGAGCTGCATCGTAATTCACCTACTGAGTTTTAGAGATGAACAGCCTTTTTGGGCTAACCTGAGGTTGTCTACATCTTCCTGTGTATATACTCTTCTATACGTTTCTTAAATGCCTGACTCACTCTTTCTTCCTCCTGCTCCAATCTGCACACTTGGCACCTGGACGCCAGTCACAGAACCATAAAGTCATAGACCAGCTCAGGATGGAAGGAACCTCAGAAGATTATCTGGTCCAGCCTTTCACGCTGAACAGTGGAACTAATCTCTGAATAAATGTTAGCTGGGTTCTGTAACAGAAAATCACAACTTGGTTGGGTAGGCTTAGCCTTCAGAATTCTTCTCAGTAGAGTATGAACCGCTCTTTTTGTTCACTTGATAGTTTCTGCTTGATCCAAGTAATGGAGAGAAGTAAAAGCTACCATTTGTTTCTAGAATACTGAGGTCTGCATAGGAATGGCCTGGTATGGTCTGGTTTGGTGTAGTAAGGAAAATGAAATGGGTCCAAGAACCTGAATTCTGTTTGGGAGAGAAACACTAAGCAATGGGAAAAAGGACCAACTTAATATAAAACCACTCAATACACATACTTTTACACAAAGTTCAGTGCTGGAGACCTCCTGATTATGCTGTATTTAAGATGAATGACCAAATTTTTTTTACTAATCCAACTTTTACAAGCAATTTAAAATTATTAGGTATGTATATAAATAAATACTTATTTATATATATTCACATCTGTTACACAAAAAATGAAGGGACATTCAGTGAAGTGGTTACCCTTAGTACCAGCTTACTAGAGAAACATACACCCTTAGCAACCAAGAAGATTTTCTGTTTAATGAAACAGCACAATTCGGTACACATTCTACTGCAGAGCATCATTAATAAAATACCTCTGCACTGGCCCTTCTGGGAACTCAAGTTTGACAGCAGTAGTTAATTGCCTTTGAGAGGAACACAAGTAGCCTTGGAGAGGCTGCAGCATCTTTTCCTCCAACCAAATGCATTAGGCTGTAACAGAGTAAGGACTGAGAACAAAACACAGGCATTGTTTCCCTATTTCTCACTAACCACCTTACCAGTCACTCTTCACCTAAGATATTATCACGTATATTGTCTATGTTTCTTATCCTTCTATTGTCTATACACTTACGCCAGAAACAGAATTCAGAGATAAAGACCACAGCTACCAAAACTTATCCTGCTGAACTTCTGTGCATTGATGTGTTTACAGAGAAGTATAAAATCCTAATAATCAAATCCAAAGTGAGGTGAAGCTTATTGCCCTTTAATGGATAAACAAAGTAATAAAAAAGAAAGATGTACTTTAACGGCAGACACAATACACAATGAACACATTTCTTTCACAGCATATATACCCCATTTACAGAAAGGAAAGAAAATCCCACATTCAGGCTGACTTAAAATTGACATTATTTCTAAAACCAGCACAAGCAGAAGACAATTTAATAGGCTTTGGGACAAAGCAATTGAGACCAGTCAGTCTCAACTGACCTAACAGCACATTGTGAGGCATATGAACTTTTCTAGTGCAGACTCTAGAAAATTTCCAGAAACTTATGCTGAGAGAGCAGAATTTGTTCCAGTTTAACTTGTTTCATAATGCTGTACCAATGAAATGTATCTGTGGCTTTATAAAAATAAATTCTCACTTACACAAAGCAAAATGAAACATAAAAGAGGTGCCTCATTTAAACACAAACTGGTCAAGAGGTGAATTCTTGCTCTGATTGCTATCATGTGCTACAGCCTATGAAATACCTAGTTACCTCTTTTATCAAGATTAACCTGGCATCGCTTTGCTCACGCATGGTGCAATCAGAGCTTCATTCTGAAAGACAGACATGCCACAATGCCCCTGTGCTTGTGGAAATCTACCAAGTGCAACCCTGATCAGCTTCTGTGATGAGGTGACTGGCAGGGTGTGTAAGGGATAGCAATGGATGTTGTATGCCATAGACTCATTGTTGCCATGGGGAGGTCTAGCTTGGGTATAAATATGACAAGGTGAGAAGAAAACTCTCTGGAAAGATGGGTTCAAAAGGCTGTAGTCAGTGTTGCAAAGTACAAATAGTGGCTGGTTAGTAGGGACTGATACTGGGTCCAAAGCAGTTTAGTACCCTCATCACCTGTATGATGGGACAGAAGGCACTGCATTGGAGGGCACCAGATTGAGGGTAGTGGACAGCAGGCTGGAGGACAGTGCTGTTATTTAGAGGAATTTGAACAGGCTGGAGAAACGGGCTGAAAGCAAACTCCTGGAAAGGACTTAACCCTGCAGCAGGACAGGCTAGGGCTGACTGAGCAGAAGGAGCTCTGCATAAAAGGCCCCGGACACAGCAAGTTGTCAGGAGGCACCAGTGCACCTGGGCAGCAAAGCATCCTTTGCAGCTGGGGCTGGACTTGCACAGGCACGGCAGCAGGTCCAGGCACTGATCTTGCCCCACTGCTGAAGACTGGCGAGACCACACAAGGAGTGCAGGGTCCAGGTCTGGGCTCCAGAGCAGGACAGACTCTGGTATACAGGAGAGAGTTCAGTGGAGGGTCACCATGATGGTCTAGGCTGCAGCATGTGGATGAGATCTGTGTTTCTTCAGCCCTAAGAAAGAGGTTAAAGTGAGATTCTACCATTGGCTGCAAACACCTGATGAGGAATGGGGAGGTAGATATAAGGAAGATGAAGGCAATCCCTTCATCTGAGAGGCAATAAGCGCAGGTTGGAACATGGGAAATTCAGACTTAATATAATAGAAAATTTCTTTGACTACTATGAGGTTTGCCAAACACTGGAACGGGATGTCCATGGAAGCTGTGGCATGTCCATCCTTGAAGATGATCAAAACTTATGGAACAAGGCCCTGAGCAACAGTCTAACTGAACCTGCTTTGAGCAGGAGACTGGACTAGATGAACTCCAGCAATACTATCCAACCTACCTTATTCTGCGATTACATTAAATCATAATTAGTGGTAGTACCCTTTGACTGGCTCAGCCCTGGGAATGTTTAAAAACCACAGCAGGGTTTTTTGCTGCAGGGTTTTTTGCTGCTGTTCATATGAATAGCACAAATCAAAGTATAGTCTAAATATCTTTATATTCATCAAGTATCCTCCTTCCACATAGAAAAGGATAAAATCTAAAATATTGCAAACCTACTCACCTCTCACTTAGTTTTGTCTGATGTTCTTTAGTATATTTGATGCCTGTTGTAATTGTTCTCTGTGTGATTCATGCCAGTGAATGTGTTTGTTGTCCTTGTCAGAGTATTATGGATTTGAACTATGGTGCATCAAGGGCAGGACAGGCATTAAAAATAAGAGGAAAATTATCAGTTGTCTACTTTTGTCTTTACATGATACTTCAGTAGCAATTAATATAACTCTTGTTTTCATTCTAACTCATAAGTTCCTTTTCTGAAAGAATGAATGGCTTGGATATTGCATGCTTGTATGGCAGGCACAGTACACAATATGTTTCACAAAAAAGATTCTGTAGAATCACTGTCTTCTATTAAGTGTCTTCTCAAAGTTAAAAAATACTGAAGACCCAAGCTGTTACAAGGTTCTTGGAAAGATGACTGACTTATTTCAGCAGTACATACCTGAGGTTCTACTTCAGCAGATATTATTGGAAGACACCATTACCAGATCTCCTTCACTAATGTAATTCTAGATATCACAGGGAAAAGAAGAGCAGATATATCTCCTATCAGCTCACAGTTAACAGTACACAGCACTGCAGAAATTCTCCTTTGTGTTTCAGCAGAATGTGCTGTTTAATGCGGATGGAGGGAGAAAAGGAGTCAGCTGTGACAAAGCTTCTGGGTAACAAATGTGACTCCCATATGACTGGCCTTTCTCACTCTAGTAGTTCCAAAGTATCAAACCACTTGATATGAGTGAAATGAAAAGTCAAAGAATGTAAATTGACATAATGACCACTAGAGCTATCCCTCAACTAAATCCTTGGTTTCATCAGTTTTATTATAACGCCATATTTTCTAAAACTTTTTTCTAAAGGTTTCAGCTAAGGTAGGTTATACTATCACTACAGAACTGGACTGTTTCATTACACAAATACATATTTCTAAAAAAGACAGATGGGAAGATGACCAGCAGAACACATTAAGAACAGAAATTCTACAGTTTACTTAATCGTGTTACATCTGTTGGCTTGAAGACCCTGTATAGAGCAAGAAAGGATTGATTATTATTGATTAGCACAAATATATACCCAAAGCCCTTTGTTCTTTTATTCTGTTTTCCACACAAACCAAATGCCACATTGTTCATTATATTTGTTGAGCAAAAGCATACTGCTCACAACTTGGCATTTCACAAATAAGCTTAACCTTTCCCTCCCCTCTCTCCCCCACTGTATCACCCTCCTACTTTTCCTGACTTAAGTCTCTTAGACATCTGAAAAGGTTTACATTAACATTTTTAATGGTCTCATGAGGGAGAATGAAATTCAGCCATCCATCAAGACTCTTCTTACAGTGTTTCTGAGAAAAGAGGGCAATAATACACAAAGACATTTTTGTGAGTTAACTTATTTTCTGGATTGACACAGTAAGATCCAAGAGAAAGCCCTGCTACGCTAATTATTTCACTGCAGTGAAGAAATTATAGGGAATGAGAAACAAAGAATGCACACTCACAGAACTGAACCAAGCTGCCCTGATCTCTGCTAACGGTATAGCCATTGCTACATAGAATCCAGTACAGGATTTAAGCACAGGACATTCATTTTTTCGTAAGGGTTTTGCAACTTGCTCTGCTCTCTCTGCCACTACAGCTGTTTTTAAGTCTTCATGAATTCATAATTGCAGCGGTAAACTACTGTGTGTCCACATCCCAAGATTAGACTTCTTAACACACTAGGCATTGCCAACTTTGTCTCACCTAAACCAACTAATTAGTCTACTCTTCCTGGGAAAAAAATCAAATATAGAAAATATTACTTTGTTTCTTAAAATTATTTAAGGAAGCCACCAACAAAGCTCTCATTCTTTTTTTCTTTTCTTTCCTTTGAATGCCAAGTTCCTTCATGTTTCTTGTGGTCTGATAATGCAACAAAGTCCACAAAAAAAAGTCTCTAGACTGGATTTAAAAATGAGGAATGTCTGTTAAAATCTTCATTATCAAAACAAGAGAAAACCACCCAGAAGTCACAAAGCTTACTCTGGAATGTCTTAAAAACCAAACTTTCTCCTCTAAACTTTAAAATATTCTTTTAGAGAATCCTGTAAATGTATCCTACACGGTGTTTTATTTTTGTTAATCTTAACTGGGAAAAAAGAAGAAAACAAGTAAACAAACACCAAAACCATCAGCCAGAGCTTCTTCAGGTGCAAGCATTGTGTTTCATTTACTTTCATGACAATTTATAACACCAATAGATTGAAGTTTCTACCATTTCATTAACTTTGGTGGTATTCCCAAGCACTTCTAAGCATTGCTCAGAGAATAAACAACCCTGCCATTAAGCACTGAAATTATGATGTGAACTCAGACTGAATGATAGATTTAAAATTACAGGGTTCACAGTTTATAAATTCTCACTATTTTGTATATGCATGATTTTCCATGCATAGAAGATGGTTCTAAAAGTCTTTACAGAAGAGAATACCCAAGCACTAAATTTTTAGAAGTCATGCATTCACAAAATTAAATAACTTCATTTTTCAAATGAAGAAGATGATACTATGTAGTGATGCAAAGGAAGAAGAAATTACTTAGTATGATGAAATTTTAAGTTCAGACAAGGGAAACAAAGGAAATGCAAAGCCCTGCAGCTGGGGAGGAATAACCCCATGCATCAGTACATGTGGGGTCCTGGTCCACAAGTTGACCATGAGCCACACTTGCAGCAAAGAAAGCTAAAGAAGCTACCTGAACTGCATTAGATAGAGTATTGCCTGCAGGTTGAGGCAGGTGATTCTTCCCCTCTGCTAATCCCTGGGTCCAGCTCTGGGCTCCCCAGTACAAGAAAGATGTGTATTTACTGGAGTGAGTACAGTGGAAGTCCACAAAGAGGATAAAAGGGCTGAAGCATCTGTCATATGAGAAGAAGGTGAAAGACCTGGGCCTGTTCAGCCTGGAGAAAAGAAGGCTCAAGGGGATCTTATCTGTGTATAAATACCTGATGGGAGGGATTGAAGAGGGAAGCAGGCTCCCACAGTGGTGCCCACTGATAGGACAAAAGGTAATAAGCACAAATTAAAACACATAAAGTTTCAACTGTACACAAGAAAACTGTTTTTTACTGTGAGGGTGTTTGAACACAGGAACCCATTGCCCAGAGAGGTGGTGGAGTCTCCATCCCTGGAGATATGCAAAAGTTGACAGGACACACTACTGGGCAACACGCTCCAGCTGACCTTGTTTTGAGCAGGGGGGTTAGACCAATACTGTCAAGATGTGTCACCAGACTCAGTCCTTCTGTGATTTTGTGAAGATGTACTCTCCTCCCTGTGTGGAGTATATCAACATAGTAAATAACATTTTTTTTTCCACTATATTTTTTGAAGGTGATGTTGGCAAATCTAGAGACATGAAACATCTTTTTCTTTTTTCACTTTATAAATCTGGCCAAAATCTTAAATCAATATGGTTTCAATATTTCAGTTCCAAGACACTGATTTATACTAATCTGGAATTTGGATAATCTGTAAATTTGGTCTTCATGTAAATCTGGAAATTGTTTCTGGATTACTTTTTTTTTTTTTTTATCTTCTAGCTACACTCCATTATAGTCAGAATCACACTATGTGGTATCCAGCCAATAACATTTTCTATATATCATTATAAGAAAAAAAATAAATATTTGTTTAATGTTTTAAGAGTGGCAGAAATTACAAGTGCTGTGTAGATATCTGGCAGGGAGGGGCAAGGGAAAAGAAAAGGTAATAATATTTTCAGAGAAATTTATATTGAGGAGACTTCTTGATATAAATAGTTCAATCCGCTGCTTAAAATTTTCAAATTAGATCAAGTTGCTCAAAGCTTTGTCCAGACAAGTTTTGAAGACTTCCTGGTATACAGGTTTCATAACTTTGTCAGGCAAGGAAGGAAGAAGCATCAAATTTATCTCGCTCACTAAGTTCTAAACTCAATAATGAATTTTATTTGCACATAAAAATTGGCAATAATTTTCCTTTTTAGCCACAGCCTTTATAATTTTCCTTTACAGTTTCTGCAAATTAGTCTTTTGTTGAATTGTGAAAACACTGAACTCTCACAAATATATTAATCTAGGCAAATCTATCTTCCTTAAACACATAAATGCCATACAGAGAAGAATTGCAAAATATTTAACCAGATCATTTCACAGCATGGAGAAATTTTACTGTATGGCTTTTTACCTCATCATATGATTAAAATGACACATATGTGTATTATTCATGATATACCCATACTCTACTGTGTATATCATAAAAGCACTTTAGAAGTTTGTCATTTTGACATATACAGAAAGATAACATAATACTGTCCTGAAAATAAACTAGAGATACCTCATATTTTCTATTTAGCTAATTCAGAATTTTAGATCTGTGGCTGTAGTACATCTAGAAGATCAAAGATGAGAACTTTAAGACTACATCAGATTTTCTAGATAGAAATGGGGATGCAAGATCTTGACCAGTTAAAGGCATTTGATCTCCGCTATTTATAGAAAATTGCATTTCATATATTTTAACAATGAGTTATATTCTGGAGCAAACCTCAAATCAGGTAGTGTTTTTTACCCTGGCAGTCAGAAGTCACCTTGAAAAATTATACCATACATTTCTATTTTCTCAAATTGACACAAGAAGTCAGTGCTTGCTATCAGAATGTAACAAATAATATTCATACTCTATGTGTTTGGCAGAAAGCTTCAAACACATTGTTTCTTGAACAGCGTAAGAATTCAGTTTAAGATTTTTAGCTTGACTGGAAAGGGTTCAGAAATGATGCAACTTACCCTTCTAAACTCCAGGAATCATAATCTTTGAGGCACCTGTGAATTGCATAAAAAATAAAACTCCTTGCTTTTCTCTTGATGGTATTTTTCTTTGCTAGGTGTTTTTCTCCTTTTCTTTTTGTTTTCTCACTTTCCTGTTTCATCTTCCATATTTTTATGCTAAAGAAGATGCTTCTTTTGAATATTACATGTAGTTACACAGGTACATATAGTTACACAAGTCCTAAAGCAAATTTATCATTTCTACATTAACAATTTCTTTTTATGTCTTAAAATAAACAATAAATTCTAAACAAAACCAGAAACAATGCAAATTTATGTTGAATATTATGCAGAAGAGGGCAAACATGGAAGAATTTACACTGGGTTGCTTTTATACTGAGTTATTCTATTCTACATAGCTAAAATGCAATTCAGTATACTTATAGTCAAGAAATGGGTGCCTTCATGTCTGGGGAACCTAACATGACATGAGGTTGAAAAGGTCATACCATGAATTAAAGAGTTCTGAAAATGCCTAAAGTATATAATTTAGGAAGATAAATATGACTGATCACACCAGAAAAATTTGCTATAATTTTAATTAAGACAGTCTGTCATTACAAACATTTCTTGCTATATCTTCAGCCTTTACTATCAGTATAAATCGGGGCAGGGAAGACAGCAGTTCCAGATTATAACATATGATCATAAGATTAGAACTAAGGGACTTTCAAAAAATTCAAAGACATAGCAAATTTGAAACAAATAAAAGTGCTTTTTCCAACACACAATTAAATATTAATTAATTAATTGGCATGACATAGCGCTGAAACTAGGAAATTAAGTAAATCTGCAGAAGGAATTGGACAGTGTGCGGCTAACACTATGTTGAATTGAGACTGTATGTGCTAAAGTAGACTTTAATTTAGACCTAATACCAAATTCCAGGTAACTCTTAACAATCAAAAGATTATACAGATATGTAGTGTGTAGTGGGGTGATACAGGAAAAAGCCAGATAATGTCATAGCATTTGAATGTGACGTGCCTTGCATCCTTTCCTGAGCCCGTCCATGCCAACCACAGACCTTACTGGTGGAGACACAGGTCTAACACAATACTGCTATCCATTTGCTCTCAGTTCTCTTAAAACTGATGTGGAATGCTGCTGGTGACTTTGTTTGGAGAAAAAATGTAATCACTCCCATTTATATTTTTTTTTGTAAAGTACTTTCTTTTTTTTTTTTTTAATACCAGAAACTTGTGAGACAAGCATGAATATACAAGCTAGTTCTTCATAAAAAATCCAGATCTCTTCCATAGTTGAGTCCAGAAAAGTCTTATTACAGCTGTTTGCATTGGGAAATCATTAGAAGATGGTTTGATCTATGCAGAAAAGCTAAAAGCAAATGCATTTGACTTTACAACACAGATATTTTATTTAAGTTGTATCCTTTGCTAATGAGTACATTTTTCACATATCAACTTTAAAAAAAGTAAAAAAATTTCAATTATGTTTGTATGTTGTATCCTACTGATATTCCCAGGAGAAACACTTCCTGCTGCAGATGAGGCAAAGTAAACATCATAGAAACCACCAGGTTCAGGAGAACACATCTGAAGAGCAAATGCTGCACTTTTACTAGCTCAGTAAAGGAAAAATTCCATTTAAAGAACAAGAGACCCTGTCCTACAGAAACTTAGGCTTTTTACATTTTTTTTAGAGTTAAATATCAGAATTAGGCATAAGCATCACATGCCATTATGCAATCTCTTTGCAGTAATGTGGCAAGCTGCCTGATGCATATACTTAGACATGCACTCCAGCTGGAAATAGATTAAAGCCCATAGCAGTGCTGCCAGGTAAGAGGGGAAAATGGGGTTGGTAGCAAGGGTACTGCTGGTATCAGTAGCAACTGTTTTCCATGTTATATCTTTATTATCTCAATTGAATAAAATAATATCAGCTTCTATAGAGATAGAAGGTCAATATAGCTGATATAGTTCAAGACACTAGCCTTGCTGAATATATTTTTTGTGCAATCTAGACTCATACATGCTTTTAATAAAACATACTACCTTGGGAAGACACTTTGCTTCAAAGAGACCATTTGAATAAAAGTTTAGATTGTCATTTCATGTATTCATTCTAGACAAGATGTCCATTGCATGCCAATAATAATCTAAAAAAACAAGCCAGCTTATTCTCTGCCATTGCATTGTCTAAACTTCAATATGTATGATACTCAAACATCCTTAGTGTAAATTACTACATCCTGGGAGATTTCCAGCACTAGTGCATTCTGCCACCTGTTTAACATAGATGACTACATTTAGACTTGTACTGCTGTTGGTCTCAACACATGTGGAAATGGTCATACTTATGGTCTCCCATCTCATTTGATAGTAGATAGTCTCAACTTTGTGCATTGCTTTTCAGGTTCCTGAGGTTATATTTCTTCTGTAGTTGAGCTTGTATAATAGAATCATAGCACATCTCAAGCTGGAAAGGACCCATAAGGATCATCAAGGACTATCTAAAAATAGATAGACATCCAGATGCTTCTTGAACTCTGATAGGCTTGATGTCATGACCACTTCCCTGGGGAGCCTGTTCCAGTGACCGACCACCCTCTCAGTGAAGAGCCTTTTCCTAACATCCAATCTGAACTTCCCCTGATGAAGCTTCATTCGCTTTCCTCGTGTTTTATTGCTGGTCACCAGAGAGAGGAGCTCAGCAGCTCCACATCTGCTGCCCCTCTTGAAGAAGTTGTAGACTGTGATGAGGTCACCCCTCAGCCTTCTGTTCTCCAAGCTGAACAAACCAGGTGACTTCAGCCACTCCTCCTGAGCCTTGCCCTCGAGGCCTTTCACCATCTTGATCGCCCTCCTCTGGACACACTCCAATACCTTTTCAGTAACCATAGGTTCTGGCTCATCTGAACTTGCCTTTATAAGCATCACAGAACTGTCAGTAAAGGCTCAAAAACATTTTTTTTTTTAAGAGAGGAAGCATATCTGAACTATTATTTTATTTTATCACAGAATATGAGTGTACCAAGCATGTGTTTTATGAAGTTCGGGGAAAAAAGTGAACCCAGGATAAACATACTGTGATTAACACATACTTTGTGTATAGTTCTCCATGTTGCACTAGAGGAAAACACAGCTTCTAGATTCTTAGGGGTAAAGAATGCTGAAAAGTAACGAAAAATGGTAGACTGCAAAAGGCTGCTGGATCACATGAAATCAGCTCCCCCTTTTTCACTGCTGATTAAGTCCTGCTCTACCCAGGATTACAAATTAGAGGACATTTTCTAAGCATATTATAAACTGAACAGGGAACAATGGAAGAAGGGGCAAGTCAGCAGTGACATATCTAAGCCACAGAACAGATACGTGGCAAAGGAGAAAACAAAGAAATAAAAAAGAAAGTATGTGCCATACATCTATCATTGTTACTTAGAAGGCAGATATGGACATAACTAACACATGGATTTTGCATCTTTTTTACTGATAAGGAAACATTGGAATATGAAAAGTTGATCCCGAATTGGCAAAAGACACCTAAAAAATTCAAAACATTAGACCACCTGTTTTAATTGTCTTGAATTCAGGAGACTCTTACAATGTATTTTTTTAAAAAAGCTCTTCTTGTCATCATCTCTGCTTCTATATGTGACTTAGAAGCATAATTCAACTGCTTCTATGGAAAAGTTGAGATAGGCAAATTATGGTAAAGCAGTCTGAGTCCAGGTTGTACTTCAAATATGATTTGCATCATCCAAAGGATGCCAATGCTTATTACTGTTGCGACAAACTGGACATAACTGGTATGTAAAAGATTAAATAATGAAGATATTTCAGTTCCTTAAAACACTATATACATATATTTAGTGCTAGCACAGCAGCAGAGTCT
Organism: Strix uralensis; assembly: GCF_047716275.1. Classification (NCBI taxonomy): domain Eukaryota; kingdom Metazoa; phylum Chordata; class Aves; order Strigiformes; family Strigidae; genus Strix; species Strix uralensis. Next base: position 19,764,743 of record NC_134012.1, on the reverse strand, counting down.
TAGTTTATTAGTCCCAGGTTTTTTAGGTCTGTTTCAGAACTGTCTAAAGGGAATCTAGGATAAAGCTAGGATAAAGGAAACTTGGGTTTGTCTGCTCACAGATCCTACATATCTAGAGGCTGTATTCAAAGAAGTACATGCCATGACTGTCTTATTTTGGTGAAGATGATAAACAAAATTTGGCATTTCAAGTATTGTCATGACTCACTCTGTTCCCCTCTCTTTGGCTTGCTTTGAAAACCTAAAATATCAGTGAGCATCACAATTGAATTACTTTTTTTGTTGTATTTTGCAACAAGCACTCTGTCAAATTCAGTGTACAAAGAGGAGGATAGTGTGTCATAACTACAGTTTTATGGAATATTTTAGCAGTTTATCAACTTTCAAATAACTTAAGAGGATTTCATAGGCTATAACTGTGGGGCAACAAGAATATACTGAAATAATAACTACTACTAATTGCAATGTTTCAGATATAAATAATGTCTATTGGTCTCTGATGCATAAAAGTGCTCACTATTTATTTAAATGTAAACCTGTAATCAAGCCTGCAGATGTTAATGGGAACATTTGCATGCATAAAGCTAATCTGCTGCTAAATTAGCTAGTTGAGTCAGCATTTAGTGCTGAAATTCCACTAGGATTCACAGCCTGAAAACAATATATGGCTTGCTGCATATATTCAGGATAGATAAAGCATGCCTTTTTCATGCAGTTCTTTCAGAAAATGATCAGAAATACTTCTGGATCAAGTATCTCCTGGTAGTATAGTAACTGACACTTAAAGCAACATCAGCATTCAAGGTGACTGAAAGATCTCAACACAGCTGGTGTGCAAACATCTGTTCTCTGAGCATCTCTCAGCATTTTGGAATGATCTGCCTACCCCACACCTGCAAGAAAACCTGCATAATCAATATACTATAATCCAGCTGCAGAACATATGGTGTATGCTCTGGAAAGCATACAGAAAGCTCCATTAGACAGTGAAAACACACTTTTTTTTTTTTTTTTTTCACTGTCATTTAGACAAAGGAAAAGCAAAAAGGTCTCTGTCCATGCCAACCACTATTCTTCAGGGTTTAAAAAAACAAAACAGTTTGCACTGGGTGCTGTGAGCTTTCTTCATGGAAACAGACTAGCTTTACCGTTTCAAGCCTCAATCTGCTTGAATGATAAAGTTATCACAACAAAGAATCACACATCAGACAATTCTCTGAAACCATGTTTTCTTCCAATTTTTGTGCAGGTGACAATTTAACAGTGAATATTGAAAAGGTCAAATTACTGATTTTAAGGGGGAATTAGGAAAAAGTATAGGCACTCTGCACGTATGATTTTTAACTAGTCTAGCTGTTTCACAACGTTTCATGCTACACTCAACATAGAAATATTTTTTCCAAGCAATACTTTTTTTCTCTAGTTCACCATTTAAGATTCAGTGCAATCTCATTCCTACTACTGCCCCTTTCCTCAATCCTTAACTTTTTCTTTCATCATTACAACTTTCCTGTGATAATAGTTTCTCATTCTTTCTTCTACTATTTGGGTTGTCCTCTTTTTCTACAAAGTCAAGTTCCCATTGAATCCAAAACATGAAGCATAACTCTATGTCTTTTTTTCAAAACCCCAAATACATTGGAGAGTGGGAAGCTAACTGTCCGCAGAAAAGTTCTCATAAGACATATTTCTTCCAGACAGTTACAAGATAAATCCTTACATTATCAGGCTTATTTCATGTGATGCTAATAATTCTGATGTATTGTATGGCCAGGGAGCTTGCCAGATTTCCAGTGTTTGTCCACCAGAGCTCTCTACCATAACTAGGAGATAGAAATCCTACATACTTACAACTTCCCAGCTTTTCTGCCACAGTGGAGGGTAGGAAATACTGGAAGAGATGCTGACTACTGTTTATGATAGTTTTCTTCAGTTTGCAAACATTATGGATGGGATACAAAATGTCCTGTCAATGTTGGTGACTCATTTACTGCCACAGAGATAAAATTTGAACTTCTCATTTGGATTATTTAAGTTTCTATGTCTCATTACTATTCCCTCTAAATCACTTGGCTGCCCTCTTAATAACATGCATTGCCAAGCAAATCTGCCTTACAAAGCAGAAGAAAACTCAGGCTTCTTTCTACCAGTCAGAGACAAACAAAAATTAGCTGTATTAATTTTGAAGGTATTTTAAACTTCAAAGAAAGGTATAATTTTTGCTTGGAACAGTAAAAGTGCTTTCATTCTCTTGCCCCACTAGGAATGAATAGTACATGGGAGGTAAAATTTACTGTTGCTTTATGAAAAGACACATATATTAGGAATCTTTACTTTGTTGCATATGATCACAACATTGTCTGTTGAAAAAGGCAGAAATTGTTTCTGCAGAGTTTTCCTGGGAATTTGCTTTCTGCTAATATGAGTGGGAGATTGGTAACCTGTTGCCAGAGCCTACCGATTTACTGACAAGTGCCTATTTTGCATCCCATAGCATCGAGTGTGAAATCACAGAATGAAATTGCTGCTAGTGTAGGATGGAAATAAGGGATATGGAAACATTTCTATTTCAGGAATACTTAATTTCAAGGTTAAAAAAATGCAATTGATTTTCATTAATTACCATGTGTACCAAAAGTCTGTTGTTTTCTCTATTAGTCTGCAATTGTTTTTCTGTGTATACAAAATCTGGGTTTTCTCAGTGTTTTCAGAAATGCACTCTCTGCTGCATTCAGAGGTTCAGAAAAACAAAAGCTTTCTCAGCCTTTTACCAAGACTACCTTTCTATATCTTCTGCATGAGAATGGCAGATGTTTAGTGACAGTCCAGTAAGTAATTGAACCGAATGTAAAATTTTTGCTTGAGCTTGGTATACAATAGATTTTCAGATCAACAATTAATTTTTTTTTTATGATGGACTAAAAAAAAAAAAAATGTGAAAGATGCATGAGGCACTGGAACAGGTATCCCAGAGGGGCTGTGGCTGCCCCCTCCCTGGAAGTGTTCAAGGCCAGGTTGGACGGGACTTTGAGCAACCTGCTCTAGTGGAAGGTGTCCCTGCCCATGGCAGAGGGGTTGAACTGGGTGATCTTTAAGGTCCTTCCTACCTAAACCATTCTATGATTCTATATTTCATGATGGTTTAAAAATTAACCATTTTCACGGATGGAAACATTGATCAATGCTGAAAACAACATTTGAGTCAAATTAAACACAAAAATAATGTCAAACATTTGTACAGTAGGACTACATTATCCTACATAAGGCTAACTGTGGTCACTGGTACTGTTTCTTAGAGGTTTTTAGAAAGTCTAAAAGACTTATCAAGAAACCTTTCTGCCTAGGTTCAGCCTCAATATATCAATGTACTTTAAAAATGTAATTAAACCTTTCTGAACAAAGAAAAGTACCAGTAAGCTGAAAAAAACAAACTTTTAGTTGTATTTTATTAAAGTTAATATTTTATAACCTTTTCAAAAGCATGCCTAATCTTATCTCAGTCTTCATAATAGGTTATTAGATGGATATAGTCCATCTACAGTATTATATGGAATGTTAGGAGACTTCATACATGAGAAAGATTATTTATAGGTGTGACTTTTGTTGTGGGTGGTGGTGTCATGGTTCAGTAACAATATAAACAAAGAACAAAATTAAAATTTTTCATTTAATAGACTCCTGATCCTACAGATTCTTCTAGTAGTGTCTAAATCTCCTCAGGGATATCTCAGCCTGCAGCACACTGAAAATTATAGACCAAGTAAAATTTAATATGAAGATATTAATAATGAAAAAAAAACCACTACAGGAAAACTACAAGATATGGACAAGGATTGTGGCTAAAATCCTGATCTTACTTCAGTTAAGCCATTGGCTTCCAATGGGGAAACATGCACATATTTGTGGGTGATATTCAAAATCAAATGGCATTTCAAGCTGTGGGAAGAAGGACTATCCCGAAAGTTAGGAGGAATAGTCTCTGTGATAAAACAGGATTGCTTTCATTTTTATTTCAGTTAAAGCTTTGAAGTGTCTTTCATGCAAATAACCTCCTGTGTCATGCCTCTTTCTACATTTTTCTTCTTCTTGTTATTTTCACAGAACATCTCTGAAAATTTCTAACTTAATTGTTAATTTTTCCTCAGTTGAGATTCGGAAGTGTATAACCTTCTTCAGTCTAACTGATCAAATTACCTTTACTTTCCCAAGGAATACTTTCACAGATTATTCTGAACTTCTGAAATTAGTCTTGCTTATACAAAAAACTGGGAGGCAACATGTGCTTTGAGAAATTGTAAACGAAGAGAAATGTCAAGTACTAAAATCCAGTTTTCTTTCCTGTAGACAGATTTTCAAGACCATATTTTTATTGCTCACTGTTGTTATTTGTTCACTGTGTGAAATATCACAGGATATGAAGTAGAAAACAAAACATAAGAAATAAAAAACAAAAGTCAAGTTTTCAGTTATGTTCCATCTGTTTGCAAAAACATGCTTCTACCTACCATGCTGTTCACTAGCTCTGAGAAAATTTAAAAAAGCAACACCAAATGTGCAAGTTTCTACATGACTGTTAAATTCAAAGCTGCTAGTTAATAGTGTATTTAAAAAAGGTCCAGAAATGAAATTGCTTAACTCAGAATTGCCTAATATAACTATAACAATGTCCTAAAAAATTCTGATATTTCTTCTACTTCTCTTTGAAGAGTGCATCAGTCTATTATATTACCATTTTTAACCAAATGAGCTCAAATTTTAATTACCTTTTTTACTGTGTTTTTGTTTTGTAGCAAACACTAAGACTATATCCATATTGAGAGGAATACTACATAAATATACAGGGAAATATGATCCTACATTTGAATCGTACCATACCTAAATTTTTGTCAATTGTTTGCAATTATGATCAATCTGTAATGCTTGAAAGTTGTTATTGCTCAATAGTTGTGAATGGATTATCTGATATAGTTTATAGTCCATACGCAATGGAATATAGGTCATTCAAACTACAGATATTATATTATATTATATTATATTATATTATATTATATTATATTATATTATATTATATTATATTATATTATATTATATTATATTAATTATGTCATATTATGTTATATCATACAGATTTTATATTATATACTTTGGGAAGACAGCATTATTCAAGGACGTAACAGATAGGTAAATGAAATATTTCTTCATTAAAATTAGATGCACAAAAAATTATTACATTAATTTATTCTCAAGACATATATCTTGTTTCAGATCTTGGAAGAGTAACCTCCACCCCTCCTTCTCCCCTGCCTGCTCCCCTTCCCCCCCCCCCCCCCCCCCAAAAAAAAAAAAAAAAAAAAATCAGAAGACTTGAATTTTTAGGGCTAGCAAGCTGATATTTTTTACAGCCATTAAACAGGAAACAAGACTGACCTGGCACAACCCACAATTTCCATAAGCTGTTATGTATCAATTACAAATAAAGGCCAGTGCTGACAGCACTTTTCAACTTCTCATTATTTTTAGATTAACTACACATCTTAATGTAATGATTCCTAAGTGATGAACAAAACTACACATTTTTTTCAACTATTCTTTTTGTTTAAGGCATTCCACAATTCAGGGGAGAGAAATACAACAGAGCTGTCAAGCATGCACCACAGGCAGTTTTGAATCTGTAATTCTGATGCAACAGGAAAGCTCTGAAATGCAGGAGAGCCAGAAGGCTACATTCAAACCCCAAAAAAACCCCTATAAAAATATCAGACAACCAGTGTGCAATTCAAAGATTTAGAGAAAAAAAATTCAGAAAGCGTGCACAATTTTCTTCCTGTGCAAGAATACCTTAAAGATTCCTCCCACAGTTTAGCATGTATTTTACTCACTTTTGCAAGATCCTGAAATAATTTACTTCCGAAACTCTGGTCTGCTTTCAAGGACCATAAATTCCAGGATTAGACTAATGCTTGAACATCTACTAACATTATCGTATTTGAAGAAGAGACAAATATTAATACAAAGGTCAGTGAAATTTATGAAAAAAGGTCTCATGCAGACAAACCAGTCCATGTTCTGGAATTTAAGAAAACTGGACAATAAACCACATCACAGGTTTTGCTCAATTTTATTGTAATTAAAAAAACAAAACAAAACAAACCACAAACTGTAAAATGCCCTCACTTTTGTATTGCCATTGTTTGTTTCAATCTTATTTTCTGTAGTTTTGGAATGCTTAATGAATAATCACCAAAATGAAGACCCTGTGTGGTCATTCGTGTTGTGAATGTTTTTGTTAAGTCTAGCAAATAAGCTTTACTACAGCAGTGTATTAGAGACGAGAATTATAATAACCATGGCCTATAATATAATCCTGCTTGCTACATGCATAAGGTCACACAAAAGAAAACTGTTTATAAATATGAGGAAAATTAATCAGTTTCATTAGGCTGCAGTGGAGAGTAAGTTCTATGCAAAAATTAAACCTAGGCTGCATAAAGGAATGGAACAAACAGTCATGAAAGAGAGATTTCAAAAGCAGGAGTTTGCTGACACAAACCAGCACATCCTTAAATATTTATATGTTGAATGGCAGATATTTCATAGTTAATAATATTTTATATTACATGTTTTAAATTAAATATTTTTATAAATATTATATTTCACAGAAATGTTAATTTTTACTAAGGACAGTAAACCTCAGAACACGGCTCTGTGATTCAGTTGTATCAAAACAGACATAACCAGTTGTCCAGCAGAAACAGAACTTATGAGGAAAATAAAAGTGATGTCAAATCTGGAGCCATCCAGACGACACCAGGAAAGCAGAATAGAATTATGCAATGCATATGGCAATGGGCTTTTTTTCATAAATCATCTAACATCTTATACATCTTATGTGTTGTACAATTTATGAAGGACCTACGTACCAAAATTTAAATTACAAATTAAAGATTAAAAGAGATGACAAGCAGAAAATAAAGATGTGCATACACGTTTCAATCTCATCTAGTGTATATTACTATGGCTCCATTCATCCCCTTGAAGCAATGCTGATGTAATTAAAACAGCTGATGACAGTGAAGACTACTAAACTCTTCTATAAAGATACAATGCAAGGTGCTCCAGTTTTTCATTTTCAGTATACTAACTGAATACTAACTCTTTCACAGTTGGAATTCAGAGAGAAGCCGACATGAAAATAAAAGACAACTGAACTGAGCCTTCCAGTTAAAGTTGTCTTTTGTAAAAAGACTCATCTAAAAAGTTTGTATTGTGTTACCAAAAGAAAAGCAGCCTACCCCCCGCCCCCTCATTTCAACATGGCAATCTGAAAGCCCATATGCATTCAAGCACTACAATGGGAAAGTCTGATGCCTCCCCTCCACTTGTCTCTCACTGTATTTTGTATTAGAAGACAAAGAAGTGGACTGTCTCCACTAGATAGGTTTAAGCTGTCAATCATTTAAGTTGCCAGCAAAAGAAATTAATGTTACCATTAAGTCTCATCAAGAGATCAAAAGTGAGACCAATTCTTTTATTCTACCTCATCTACCCTGACTTCACTGTGAACTTATCCTCTGAGCCATATTGAAGTGATGCACTTATCAGTAACTATTTTTTAAATGTATTTTTGAATTATTGAAAGGTGAGGCTCCCTAACTGGCTTCCGCTTCTACTGTAAGTCTGATGAAACTCAGACATCTACACTCATCACAGTTAAAAAACAATTTACCTGCATCTTCATGCTTTATCTTAATTCCCACTATTCAGTGGCCAGGTTGGACATACTTACTTCATTTTACTGCCTAAAGGACTAACCCTTTTTTTCCCTGCATTGTTTACAAGGCTGTACACTGAAATTGGCTGACTGCCCCTTGGTGTATTATCAAGAAATGGGGTTGTCTGAAACCTCAGAAATGAAACTGGACATTCAAGAAGCAGTTATAACTTTTTCAAACTGACTGATAATAGTCAGAAGGCAATAAGAAAGGGAAGATGGGGTAAAAGTGACTTAATAAAAGCACAGCCACAATAGAAACAGAGAGATAATTATCATTTGCCTGGTTTATGAGATCTTTTTGCATTGTCCTCTTTGTTACCATTACAGCTGATACTCCTTGTCTTGTTTGGTGTTTCCTCCCTGCCTTAGATCTGTGCCAGTCTTACCATTTCATCCAAATCCAGCCACCTGCATGTGGGAAAACACTGGTGTCTTCAATTATTTTCCCCCTAGATTAATCAGGATTGATTTCTGCCATCTGGATTTCATTTTTGCTCTTTTTGCTCACTTTGCAAGTGTCTTTTTGTACCTTTGTCTCATTTCTTTGTTCTCAATGGTATTTGAAATTTCATCTCAGATAGGTAATATTATCTAAATGCAATTTAATTAAATTAAACTTTTGCTTGATGGTTCCTAAGACCATTCATCCATTTCCAAAAATAATTAAATGGAACCATTTATACAAAAATTATGCATGAAAGAGAAAAGATGAAATGGAAGGTAAAACACCAGAATAAATAATATAAACCACAACCACCAACTGCAATATAAATGCACAACTTCAGGAAGTCCAAACTTTGACCAAACCGACTTCTATAACAGGCAAATCCTTCTTCACGCAGTGCATGCAGAATTACCTGGCACTAACATAGAATAATGGTGCAAACTTGAAGTCTTTATTCATGTATCTTTGGAATGAAAAAATAAAATGTTTGCACTACTTCTCCAAGAAGAAAAGTTGCCCAGTTCTGCAAAACACTGCCTTTACACTTTTCAGAAAGACTTGAATCCCTTCTGTCCATAAAAGTATACTGATTGTGTATCATCTTTAGGCCCCACATTGAAGAAATCAACAACAAAGCTCATCAAGTTTAAAGGTACTACTAAAGCCAACCATCATGCAAGACCCAAAGGGACACACTGTTTTATTATGCAGGTTTTCACAGAGTAGAAGGGCAGAGGGTATACTGAAATATATTCTTTCAGAAATTCATTTGACTGCAAGAATCTGATGATGGCCTAATTTGCATGTCATTCATTTTCATTTGACTTTGAAAGCAAAATAATTATACTGTATTGTAAATCTATTTGGTGGCCCACTGACACATTCAAGAGGACTTGCAAATTCCAAGCCTGATGTTGTAGCAGAAACAGCTGAACAGTTCTATACATTCACTATAAATTGCATCTTCTATGAACCAATACAGGAATATGTCAATGCTCAGACTAAAGAACGCTTCAAAATACAAAACATCATGGCAGTTTGGAAAGACGGGGAAATCACAGATGTGCTACTATATACTTAGTATGAGAAGTAATTCATCTTAAATTTATGAAATACTCATGAAAGACTGTTTTTATGAATCATAACTGGAAATTTTATTCATATTTAAGAACATTCAGCAGAGAAAGAATAAAAAGCAAAGAATTCATCACAATATTTAAAATCACATTTTTGTAGTAATGTTTTCTTCAATAAGAATGAATATTATTATATGCAGTATTTTAAATAAGAGTTGAAATTACTATGTTCCCATTTGTTATGAAAACTGAGACTTTCACCACCATGCATGGTTTAATGAAACCTTTGAAAATAAGTTTGTATAATGAAATAGTAATAAATTGACTAGATGCAAAAGGCTGAATCCCATACAGATGTTCACTGACAAAAAAGATACCTCAGGGCATTCATATCTGGGGACAAAAACAAGGAGTCCTTAAAACATACTCAGGTTCAGAAATATAGACGATCCCTCTGACTTCAGTGATTACCTGGGCAAATGGACTTTAATGGCTTGGGATTAGGGTACTTGATATCTATCAGAATTTAATACTAAATAAATATTGACTCAAACTTTTGGTGGAGATACACAAATAAAAACTCTTCTTTCTTAAGAGCAGAACATAAGCAAGGTAAGTCTCAAGGGTTATTTTTTTTTTTTTTTTCTGAGAACTTCTGTCACCTTAGAGGCAGAAAAATTCACTGTGATGAAAACTGCCAGGGTACTATATCCAGAGACAGCTGAAAGAGGAGCTGTGGAATAGTATGTGACCAGACTGTGAGGGGCTGCCTTGCAATCCGCCTTACCTCTGCACTCAGCCCAGGTAAACACACCTAATTCAAGCCTGGAAACAAATTAAAAGAGAATTCCAAAGTCAGTGGGGACTTTTAAAACTGACTTCAGCAGCTTTTCAATGACACGATGACGTTATAACAGCCTTAGCACTAATTTTCCTCAAAATAAAGCCCATTCACCTACTTTCTCAGTACTGGTGTTGTGTAAACATTGAAGAATCAAGTTAAAGAACTCTTCTCCAGTGAAGAATGTGTAATTCCAGAATATTCTCTGAAAACTAAGAGAAAAATAAATTTACAACTAGTTTAAATTAATTTGGTACCAATTCTGATGACTATCCTGGCTTCTTATGCCAAATTACGTCAAAGAAAAATATAAGTAAAAAATTTTTATGCCTAGTAAAATATTCAGAATTTTTTGAGGCATCCCATACTTGCCATATGTCATAACTGTACCTTAGTCCCTTTTTTTTTTTTTTTTTTTCATTTAGAAAAGGGAACTTGTCAATTTAGAAACCTATGTGTTGCAATTTATGCTGTCATTGCTCAAGAGTGGCACCTATAATCTTTTCCAGCTCAGGTTAACTGTGATTGATTTCATGACAGCTCAAATCCATTCACAGTAAATGAACTCACATATACTAATGTGATTACAGCTTTAGAGCTACTGAAGAAGAGTTTAAGTGGTTTCAGAAATTGAGTCTTATCCTTATTTTCACTACATTTATAGTCGCATAAATCATGTGTCTATAATAGAAAAATGCTGTTATAAGATGCATTTTAAGCATATTGCATTTTTAAGACATGGGGAATCTGCTGTTTGAATTTAATTCAGATTATTGTCATTTCTGCAACTGAATATCACAGATAATTGAAGCTAACTTTAGCTTGACTATGTCTACCATTTATAAGGTGAAGGCCCTTCAGATCAATCACACTTTCATAGATGAAAACACCTGAAGTTTTAAGATGTATTTTCTTCTCTGTTTAAAATACAGAAAGTATTAGTGCAGAATAAAACACAGTTTGAACTTGAAAGAATGAATTAGTTCAGGGACAGAAAGGTTGCTCATAGGATCACAGCTTAACTACATATCTTCCACATTCAACATGTTTTTTCTTTTTTTTTTTTTTTTTTTTTAAATTTAAAATGATACCTCTAAAGAATGAAAGACATCTCAGACTAAGAGATGATGGACAAGCTGAGAGACATACAAAAAAAGACAGAAAAAAACCAAAACCAAAAGTCTTGCAATAAGACTTTTTACTTCTGACCCAATTGAAATACTAATTTTCTAAAGAAATGTAATTAGAGCAGATTGTATTAATCAAACACCAAAAAACAGTACAAGAAAAACAAAAAACAAAAAACATAATAAACAACTTCACCAACAAACATGGCCCTGATTCTAAAAGAACTGCAGTCATAAAGTTGTAACAAGAGAATAGGTAGGACATTGTCAGAAGGCCTTGCTTCCACACATAGTTTTTAAGTGTTGCTGCCTAGCTGCCTCTAGCAATTACTGAAGTTGCACTGCAGTCTGTTTTAATAAAGAAGGAATGCTGTGGGTATAGCCTTGATAAGGCAAGAGGATTCATCTAGAACACACTATTCACAGGGGAGAAGAGAAAGTATAAATAAGAAGAGAGCTTAAGGCCTGGAGGTTTATTAATAGCATTAGTAGTAGCTAGGGAAAGCCAAGCATTTAAATTTTGAGGCAAGATTTTTTTAACTTAGAGGTCTAATTTTAGATGATGGGATCCTCCTAAGCAGCCCTATCTTAAAAGGTAATTCCTGTTTGAAAAGTTAATTACTATTTGTTGACCCTTCATAAAGCCTGAAAATGAAGCTGGCCAGAATGCAAAAGGAGAACTATACCTGTGATTAATACAAATGTCATACTCTGTAGTCTATTGGTTCAAATAACACATGGAGATGACAAAATATTCCTGTATTTTACTATAAGAGTTTTCAAAAATTCTGTGAAGCACTCTGAGAATGTGAAATCAGAACTTACAGTCAGTAAGGTGTTTTGTCAAAATAATTTTGGCAAATTTTGCAATAAATTGCCATGGATGTGGGAGACATTCTTCTTGGACTTCACTATTGGTTTTGTGTCATTTGGGATTTGAGACTTAAAGGCAACAATACTTCCTGCAGTTTCAGAAGTGGACATAGGCTCAGTTTATAGATATTATCCATATAGAAAGAAAAGGCAAGAGTGTGTAACTGCTGTCTTCTCATCTAAACTGATGCTATAAATAACACTAATCAGAAAGTGACTGCTGAAATGGTTTTCTGACTAAAAAAATCCTTTAAAAAGATCTTTTCAAAACATACCCATTTTTCACGGGGGATGGGGAAACAAAAACCTGTCATCTTTTCTATCTGACAAACTTTACTGTCAGTCTGTTATCTTCTACCAATATCTAACTATAACAATTTTTAATCAGTGCTATAACACTGATTAAACCAAACATCATAATATTTCATCCTAGATGCTCAACAGAGACTCTACATTTCCTGAAGGACCAACAGAGTCATGTTATTTCCAAATAAATATTTCCTAAACATTCATAGTGTCATCCATATTTGGGTTTTTTCTTTCTTTTCTTTCTGGTGTACTCTGATTATTGATAAGGAAATTTTCATCTTCTCCAGCTTATATAAAAAAGCATATTGAGCATGGGTACCCCAAAATTTACAGCATGATAAAACAAAATTTGTGCCTGTTCCCAAGCTGTCCCATCACATGAATTTGCACAATCTCATTGCTTGATTTAGCAAATAAAACAACTCTCTCTGGAACTCTCATGCTCAACAATAAACCAACCTAGCTTCAATTTAAGGAAGTAGCATACAAGAGCTGAACTTAATATTTGCCAAACTAAAATGTCTCCCTAAAACAAACAAAAAATCCAAGCAAAACCCCTGTTTTCCCTTGGTCATCCTTTTAAACTGTTCAGACAACTTGTCATGTTTTCTTAAGAAATTCAGGGAAGCTAAACAGTAATAAAGAGGTGTTAACATGACACAAATCTTGTGAAATCAAATTCCTTGCCCCTTAACTTTCTTAATATCAATAAATAGATCATTCCAAAGTTGTAGTCCATTTTCTCCACTGTAGCAAATGAAAAACTTCCTTAAATATGCAGCCAAAGATGACTTTGTCAAAAGACTCATTGACTACTTTTTTCCAAACCATTCTCTTTCTAGAAGATGGAATATTTCAGAAGGGTTGAGTTACCTGCACATCACACAGTCCAAGTGTTAATCACTGTTAGCATTATGACTCAGGCGGCAGTCTTGGCTTCCAAGGGGAATTATAATTCAGTACGAAAGCAAAAAATAAAATGCAGAAAATAATAATAGTGAGATTACACAGAATTTATTCAGATTTCAGTGGTCTCTGAACATGCCAGCAGTGCAAGAACAAGAAAAAAAAGACATAAAAACTCTGTGAAGCAACTGAACTTTTTCAGTTAAATGTTAATGCTTTGGCATGCCAAGATCCAGAGAAGGATTTAATTTTGATAATGCAGCAAATATTTAATATGTGTCAATCCTTCAGTGTTTTACAGCCATATAAATACATTATTTTAAACAGAACTACACCACATTCAGTAGAGTGCAAAGATAAGACACAAAGCTACATTTTTATCTCTTCAGTGCTTGAGAATATTTCAACTGAAATTTTAGATCCAATTGTATTGCCTTACTATGAAATGGCAATGCAAACCATCATGAAAGACAAGACAGAAAAACTTTGAAAAATATTTCAAGCATGTAATTCAAATGAGGAAAAAAATGCTAAAAGGAAAAACCCTCCCTTGGGTTGCTCCTTCCCCCCCCCCCCCCCCCCCCCCCCCGCAGTGATTTAATGAATTCTAATGAAATTACATGTTGGTGGAAAACTCAAAGGATTTCACCCATTTACTTCAGATACAATTGTAACTTTGGATTTGAAATTCATAATAATGCATAATGAGAAGGAAACATCCTTTGTTTTGCTTAATACTTTTCCCACAATCAACGGGCAGAGAAGAAATGCTTCCTAAAGACACATCATCACCCTAAAGAGCAGCTGGTCCTTCACAAAAGCAAATATGCATGCACCCATGAATATAGGTACGTTTGTATATGCTTTAGACATCTGTAGATTCATATGAAGTAGTATATTATTTGTAATGAATATTCTGATTTTATTAATTCTATTTGGTTCCTCTCTGTGAAGTTTACTGCTTGAAAATTCTGGTGTATCTTGGTAGGCTGCAGATAAATTTTTAATCTGACAACAGCTGCATAGCCTTAAAAGGATAAATTTACATATTGAATCAAACTAGAAGAGAGAGAAGGAATATATTCAGTGGCTTTCACATTACTGGAAATGTCTGTTGTACATCTTACTATCTGTATTTATTGCCTCTTGTGATGCATTAGCCATAATTATTACACATTATCTGCCTAGTCTTGCATTAACTAAATGAATTCTTTTGCTTTTAGGTGAGGCAGATTTGTAATTTTGATTATGATATGGTCCATTAGAAAGAAGAAAGTGGCTGGCAAGAGAGTGCATTAGATTTAAAAAAAAAAAAGTTACATGAATAGAAGAAAAATGAAAGTTTACTTAGAATGTTCCTAAAAGAAGAAGTAGGAATAAGGCTTGGCTCAATGTCTTGAGCCAAGACCTACAGAAGCAGAAAAGGAAGATTAGGGGACAAGAAAAAGTGAAAGCAGAGGAAAGAGAAGAGCTCACAATTTGCAGTTTTAATACAGTTAATTTGGAATGCTTAAAAATGGCTCAGGTAACCTGCTGAATGCTCCTCCACTATGTGACAGAAGCACAGAGATGGTGCTACGCATCAGGGTATGCATAAGGGACTTCAGTAATCTGACACTTGCTGAAAACAGTCCTCACACCTACCTGCATCTTTTCAGACTGCCCCTGAAGTGGAAAGTGCAGAAGTGGAAATTAAGCAGAAGTATCCTGTGGTCTAAGTCCTACGCCCAAACAGGTGAGCGGGTACCTGAGAGTGTATTCTCCTTCTTGCAGGATTGCTCTGGGCACACAGATACATGGGCTCTCCCCACTCATGAGATGGTTATCTCTTCTCTTCACTCTTGTTTCCATTTATGCAGTAGGCCTGTAACTTCAATGGTTCTCTTGCTGGTTATTCACATGGATTGCCAACGCATGATTCTTGCTCTTGCTCTGAGGTTAGTTTTCCCTTAGTCCTTGCAGCAGTATGCCATGGGGCCAATTCGGTGTAAACAAAGCACTCTGGGCTTTTTTTTAGAAGGGAGGGTCAAGGACCAGGACAAAGCATTTCCAGGGATGTTAGAATATTTTTTTAATATAACAGAAAAAATACCTGCTACACCTTGCAGCTTATAAAACAAAACTCAGAACTTCACAGAAATTTCTCATTAAACCAATACTGAAGTTAGCATTTAAGAGTGCTTCATCCAAGCCACCTCTATTCTCTGTCCTGGAGGAGATATTGTCAAATTTCTCAATTTTCTTCTTTGATTACATTTAGCTTAGGCAAACAACATCTTATTGTGCCAGTGGTGCTGCTATTTCATGCAATATCATTGAAAAATATTGACTTGTGAAGGTAATACTTTGGCTGGTAATGGTGAAATGAATTGTTTATCATCAAGATGGAAAAGTATTCCTTTTCTCTCTGCAAATATATGACAATCTGAGAAGTTCCTCATGATTCCTCCACAAAGAATAAATCAGCTCTACCACCAAGTCATGAGGCAGAAAACTAAAAAGTTACATTAATTAAAATGTTTTAATATATAGGACTATTGAATAATAATCTCAACCTACTGATAAATTAAGCACATTAAATTATGAAGTGTAAACTTAAATCTTCACTGTTGTCAGCAATTGCCTTCAATATTGCCATCTCGCCATCCAGAGAGCTAATTTATGCATTAGTGCTGAGAATAAAACCTTTTTCTGTCAGGTAGAATGAAAAGGATCAACACTGTACAGTTTTGGCATTAAAGCTTAATTTCCCTTTGTACCATTTCTATATTTTCTTTTATTTTCTTGTAGAAATGGTTGCTGGAGGCATAGATTTTGATTAATAACATAGCTAAGCATTCTCTTTGGAAAGAATTAACTATCTAGGTAGGGTACAACAAAGCATATTTCAACAAGTATTTTACAAGGCAAATTACAAAGAGGACTGTAATCACCGATTTTGAGCACTGTTTTTCAGGATTTCCTCTAGGTGGGAGAAATCTGTTGGGAAAGGTGTTGTAGCCTATATTTATGAACTGATAAGCCTAATCCTCTAAAAGAACAGTAAATCACCCCTAAACTCAGTTCACAGACCATGCAGCATATATCTAAGGACTCAAATGTACAAATACTTTTCAATATAAAGGTCTTCAAGACTGTTTTTCTTTCTATACACAAATGATTTCTACAAGTGTGAATGTAGGCATGGTCTCAAAACTACACGAAATCTACATGGGGTGGTCTTTTTTAATTTTTTTATTTGGTATTAGTATTTAAAAGTCATTGGAGCATAAAGCAATCATGGCTGTGTGTTCAGTACCATTAACTGTAAAATAAAATATAATCAATAATTAGAAGTTACAGAACAATAAACAGAAGTTACAGAGGAGGTGCATTTATGCACCTAAGTCTAGACATAATATTGTGGACACTAACTTACGGCTGCATAGGTAAGGACATGCTTCCTTTCCCGGTATTGAATAGCTAGTTAGCAAAGTGAATCTTATCTCATGCTGTTCTTATTTTATTATAAAGCATACTCTTGGTAATAAAGATATCAGAATAGATAGCAAAGAGTTTTGCTATTTCACCCAACAGGAAGTTTCCTACATAGAAAATCAGCTTTATAAAAAGTTAAACCTTGGATACTCTGTTCCATTAATGGGACATTCTTCTCTTCATGCATTGCATGGAAATGCTCATCAGAACTTAATTAAAATGTTATAACTTCTTCTCCAAAACAGTTGAAGACTGGGTGCAATTCAATAATATGGTGAAGCATGCGAATAATGTAAGAAGGTTTAAACCCAACCCTGCAAAATATGGGGAAATTCTTAAAACAAGAGCTTCCCTGAATAAGGCTTGTTTTCACGGAGCTTTAATGAAGGCTGTATTTGAAGGAAGAGACCAACAAGAAGGGCTCAGAGAATTTACTAACCTATCGCCCCTATAGATTGAATGAAAACAATGATAAAACTAAGAACAGTGCATGAACTGAAAAGCTCAGTGGGGTTTTAACATAAAGATTGTGACATCTATATTTCTGGACTTTAATGCTTGAGGTTATACTGTTCTGTGGTGTGATGAAAGTCCCATGAGACTTAGCTCATTGTCCTGTCATGTGAACATTACAAAATCTCCCTCCAAAAATGGGCACCAGTTGAACAAAGAGGCCAAAAACTGACATGGGTAATAGTTAATAACAAAACATCTGCATGACGTCCCCAAATTAAAAATCTTTTATGGTGGGAAGAGAATCATACTTTTCTTATGACAACAGGGAAGGGAATGCTGACATGTCTTTTTTGATAAGTTATGGCTTCAGCACAAGTTGGGACAGTGGTCATTGTAGTTCTGGATGTATTTTTTAAGCAGAGGAGAATGGATAAATGCTGTTAAATAGCCACCATAATTTGTCATTTGCTTGCTTCTAAGATGTTCAGATTTAAGATGTTTATGATAGGACTAATATAAAGTTAAATGCCTGTGAATATGCAGAAGTAACCACATACTGAAGGTACAATACATGCTGTTTAACTTTAAACTTTCTCTCACCACCTTTGTAACATTTTTTCTCTTTCCAGCTGTATTCTGTTTTTCTTCCTCTTGCTACAACCCTTGCCCTACTTTCTGAGCTCCTGTGCTCTCCCTATCTTTCATGACTCTTCCACCCACCCACACCTACTGTTTGCAAAGCATCTCAAAAGCACATTATCATCCCTCTACTAAATTAGCAGATCAGAGAGCAACCTGTTCCCCACTGATTTTATAACACTTTCTCTGCCAAAGACATGACTCAAAGACAGGTAGAGGAAACTAATATGAAGAAACAAACCTGAAATAATGAAGAATCTGAGAAATCAGGTGATTCCTCAGCTCTACTTTTAAAGCATCTGAGAATATGAAGAAAGCCCTATAAATGTACATTAAAACAAAAGATCAGAGGACAGCTAACCTAAATTGGCTTAGCCTCTCTGATCACATAGGAACTGATAACCTACACTAGCTGAGAAACTGTACAATCCTAGATATAGCTTCTACAAGTTTATATGCAGAAGCATAATATCCTAACAGAAGTGTCTTGTAGCTGCTATATGGAAATAACACGCTGCCGTGAACAGGACATGCATCTTCACTCCAGTTTACTCAGTTTACCAATCTGGGAATAAAAAGAGATCTTGAACTTGAAGGGAGGTATCTCACTCTAGCCCTGAGAAACTGACCCCTGTGAAACTGATTTTGAAGAAATACATTAATATAGTTAGTACAGTAACAGTCAAGTAGACTTATCTGCTCTTTTCAGCTATGGAAAATAGACACAACAGCTCTGGTAACCTTTACTCTTATAAGTCTTGTTTAGTTCATTGTAACTGATGCCAGGGTACAATTCTGTATTACTCAAAAGAATCACAGTAACATCTAGTTCTGGGGAAAACCCTTTACACTAAACAGAACCTTTTCCCAGCCAGAATACCACAAAGGAGGCAAGGTATAAGTAAAAGCCTGTCTCATCACAGCACTTTCTAAGACAGGTTCCTTCCCTGTGCAAAAACTATTTATGAAACTGTGCTTGTACCTGTGGGAAGACAGCTAACTTAACTATTTCTATTTTCTCAGAGTAGAAGTGTGGAATATACAGACAAGATTCATCTTGATGATACTGCTTGCTGGAGCAATGTCATATAACTTTTTTGTATGTCAAAAGACCACAGTTATATTTTAAGATGAAATCTTCTAGTTTCTTCTAAGAATGTTTAATATTAGAGTACATTTGAAATGTTGGTCATGAAACTGATAGCAATTTTTACAGCACAAAAATAAATAACATGCTATACTTAATCATAGGGTTTACTGATACAATTTCCCCAGATTACCTTTTCTTTCTTATTCCAATTAGCATGCTTAAAAACACATTGACAGAAAAAAAGCTAATGACTATAAATCACTGTTACAGCTGCAAATGAATTCCTTATTACATGACAGGTGTTTTAGAAATGCCAAAACAAGATCAAGGTCAGGGTAAAAGTTAACACTTATTCATACAGGCAGGAACCGAAAACATAAGTGACAGAAAGTAGATGGTATTTTGAAGTAGCTATAAATAAGGGCTTAAATGGCCATTAGTAATACTTTCTACAGGTTCCATGACTTACTGGCAGCAGTGCTTTTAAGATTACTACTTTTTCAATAATTAATCACTTTTGGGGTGTGGGATAGCTCTTTAATCAAATTACTCTGTGTTTCCTTTAAACAGTAATTGGCCAGATTTATCTCTGATGAAATTCTTTTGACTTCTGACAAAATATACCAGTCATGAATTATTGCTTTGATCATTCTGCCTATGACATTAAGAGACGAGTCTACTATTCTGCTCTTGGAAATGAAGAAACTACATTCATAAAGTCTTTCTTGGTTTCCTTTAGGTAAAACAACAAGCAAGTTCAGCTGTAAACTAAAATAACCATACTGGTAAGTTTTAAACTTACATGTCAGTTACTGTAAGTTGTCTTTGGAAAAGATGACAATAACAACCAGAGTGAAACAGAAATAAAAGGGAGTCTCAAAAGTTTGCAGTTCAATTTTCAGATCAACTTCAGACTTCCCAAAGGATTATAGACAGTGTGTAAACAGATTTTCAAATATCTA
Organism: Strix uralensis; assembly: GCF_047716275.1. Taxonomy (NCBI): domain Eukaryota; kingdom Metazoa; phylum Chordata; class Aves; order Strigiformes; family Strigidae; genus Strix; species Strix uralensis. Next base: position 19,744,768 of record NC_134012.1, on the reverse strand, counting down.
TATTAAAAATTCTAAGATTTTCAGTAGATGATCAACTGCTCCCATTTTAACAGCTACAGTGTGCAAAATCTTAGTATCTAAGAGCATGTGGTTTTCTTGAAGCTGAACTACTTTTCCTCACAGTTTAAGTCCCTTGACAATTTTCCAAGATTGAATTTCTTAATTACTTCTTTGTCCTTCACTAAAACTAAATCAAGTCTTTAATTTTATTATATTTCTTCTACCTAGCCCTTTCTCTTTACATTATTTTCTTTTTTTCTATTATTTAATTTTTAAATTGGAAGTTTTTATAGCACAGCTCTCCTTCCTATGAACTGACTATTTCATTTTGTAGGTGTTTTGTTTTTGTCTGGTTGGGAGTGTTGCACGCTTATGAAGTTAACTGCAATTATCTTCTTTTCTAAAAGACACTTCAAAAACATGCAGGGTATACTTGTACCTTGCAGAGGAAATCTATGGTATTAGGCTTCCCAAATTTTACAGAAGAGTTTATTGACCTCCATGTCCATGCCATAACTTTTTCCCTAGTATTTTTTATGCCATGTTCATATGGTCAGATCTATCTTGATGTGCACGTTTCAAATGTTTTTCTTTAAAAGGAGAAACCTAGCTCCTAGACCATTTAGCAGCCTACCCCATCTTCCTCTCAAAAGTTTGCTCAAGCTTTGTAAAGCACTTTCCTAACTAGAAACATCAGTAATGAAAACAAACTATTGTCGATTTAGACTGAAAAGCTCTTCTGTACATGTGGCCAATAATCTAGCACTCTGCACTATCAATGCTTTGAGTCTTACTATTAACATGCTGCAGCTAAATTGTATTGTGCTGAAAACCAGATAAATAGTATTTCACTTTACACATGTCGTGTTTAGTACACTGTATGTACTTTGGGCAAAATTCTTCCTCGGTGAATAGAATAAGACCAACAGGGCTATGAAAATGGTGGCACAATTCAAACATCCATCTGTTTCACATTATTATTCCTGATGCATTCTTGAAGCAAGGTACAAAAACTTCTACAGGCTCAATTCTACCACCATGGGCAAGAGGGATTAGAAATATTCACTTCACATTACAAAAGGAAGAAAGGTGTCTACCTTTGCCTAAACCTGTCTCAGCTTCTGTTCATAACATGTTGAAGGCCACCAGCCTCTCTGGCAGAGTTTCCAGAGGAGACTTATCTGCCTGCCCTTCACTTCTTTTTTTTCCTTTTTATTATTTTGAAAAAACACATATTAGTTTAAAATGTATAACATCATGGTCTGCTTCTTTACTGCCTGCTCTTCTCAAAGTGACACTGAACAAAAACCAACCAGGGAAGCTTCTCCTCTTATCCTAGTGTTTGAAAAAATCAGTACTGAAAAGCATTTTTTGCAGATTGACTGGGATCAGACAGCAATTCCTGATATTACCCTACTTGTTTCAGGTGCCTGTACATGAAGTCCTTAATAATGATCTGTCACAATCACATTAACAAACTTTAAACACTAGCCTGTCTTAAGTGTAACACAATTTTCAAACTAATGAAGTAAAGGATTCCTTTCTTAACTGCAAATCTGGAAAGAGTTCTGAAAGAAATTAGAAACAATCAGAACAGTAATATTTTAGAACGTGCTTCTTCTTAGCTGATCCATGATTTGCACACTGATAGATGAGATCTCCATTTCAGTCTGTTTCTCAGACTCAGGATGAAAGGTCTTCCCTCTTTTTCATGCTTCTTTTTTCCCCACAGTTCTTCTCCTTGTTCTTTATTCCAATGGGAAAACAAAGAGGTCTTAACCAAATACAGCTATTACAACTTCTCTTTCCTTCTTCTCAGTAGTTTTTGCAGTTCAGTCTCTCCCAAACACCTTTTAATAAAATTAAACCTACTAAGCACTTGGGTTTGCTGCTCATGAGTGTGAATGAAATATTTATTGCTTACTTGATGAAATGACATCACTTCATATGTATTTTAAGGAAATCTACAATAACTAGTTCACCAGAAGGAGACCATACACAACAACATTAATATATACAGATGACAGGCTTAGCTTACAGTGCTCTACCCTCTAGTTCTAGACAAACTTGCCCTCAGAGAAACTATACCAAATTGGAAACTTAAAACAATCTGATTACTCTCAAAACCTTTACTCAATTAGATCCAACGGGCACCTGTTGATAACCAGGAATTTGTAATTTATTCTCATTAATGAGGGTATGCAGTGTTTTAAAGGAAATGTTTACAAATTTCTAAAACATCTACTGAAAGCACATTCATCTATCTAATATCTGCACCTTGTTCAGAATCACCAAGATTTTAATATTCTAATATGTGTAACAAGAAACAGGAAAAGAATATGCATTTCATGTCAGTTTAGTCAAAATTTCATATAATTAGCTGCTTGAAGTGGTTGGTGAAATTAAGGAAAACAGTTGATAAGATATTCCTGCTACTTCTTGGGAACAATGATAACCATAGAATCACAAATCCATATAACAATTTTGCAAGGAAGGGGCCTTTGGGAGGTCGTCTAGTCCAAACCTCCTCTCAAAACAGGTCTAATCAGATCAAGCTGCTCAGGACTGTACCCAATATATTCTTGAACACCTCAAAGGACAGAGATCTCAGTGTCTCTGGTCACTCTGCTTCAGTATCTGACCACCCTCATAGATAAAAAACAGCCAACCAGAAATCTTCTTATAGCTAATGGGAATCAAAGCAGAAAGCCAACTACATGAAGATTGCTATTGTATTATTGTTATTCACCAACACACTCATTTCATCTAACTGCAGAAGACATAATTTAGAAAGGTATATTCTAGAGGTACCCTAAAGTGAAGTATGCAGGTAATTATATGCAAAATTGTCTTTTCTGAATAACAGAATTACAAGGGTTTTCTCCTTCTCCAAAGATATCATCTAGATGTATTCTCACTTTCTGGAGAGTCAGAAGATTCAAGAAGGACTGAGCAGTTGGAAATTCAAACATGTTGAAGGGAAAACATCCTATTTCTGTGCTACCTGGAACATGACTAAGAAGTGGCGATGTTAAGGCAAGAAAACCCCAAGTCCCAGGGCCAGTCTAAACTCTGATCAAAAAGCACTCCCAAACCTGCAGAAAAAGACCAAGACAAATGCATCCACATAAAAAACAGCCTCTGCAGGAGCCTATAGTAGACCATTCTCCATCATGTGCAAGCACTGAATACCTGCTAATTCCCAGAATTAGCATCTTCCTCACAAATTTATCAGGAGACAAATTGCAAATACCTGTATGTAGTGCAAGTGGGATTTTGGGGACCCAGCCAGAAAAGATTCATGGTGCTTTGAAAATGAAAGTGGCAGTGACTGGGTTTATAGGGACAGGAGGCGGGTTTGAGTCAGCATAGGTTTTACAATATTAGTGGACTTACCATTCAACTTGGAGAACTCAAACAGTCTAAGCTGATATCATATGACAAGAAATATCCTTCCTGAAGGATAAAACCATATTCCTTTTCTTTCTCTATTAACATTTTTGATATCTCTGTCACCTACCAGTGATCACAAGACATTCACTTCATTATTATCTGATATACTTTCAAAGTTGGTGCAATGGTGAGGCACTAGTGATGAATTGTCAATATTGACAGAATAATCAAAATCAGCAAACTATTGTGTTTCCTTTAAATAAAGGATATAGACCATCCATTTATCAACAGAAGCTATATATATATATACATACAGAATTGAGCATACTTATACATATATACGAAAATGGAAATCAGATAAGACCAGTCTTGAATGAAGTCTACAAGTCCTTATTACATATTTCCTTGCTGATAAATTTAACATATTTATAAATCCATTCTTAGGCCATAAGGCCTTATGCTGTGCCAGGTCTCCAATACCAGGTATTTTTTATATTTTCATTTTTTTTAATTTCAATTTTTTATAAATTTGAACGTGTTACTGTATTAAATGCTGCAGCTCATCTGAATTGTTTCTGAATTTCTAAAACTATCTTACCACCTCCCAGCATTTTATTAGCCAAATGTTCTGTGTATGTCACTGATATGTTAGTGTACGAACAATAGGAGGGCTAGTTCCACTCCCTTTGGGGGCTTAGAGACTAATGTCCCTAAACATTTCTAACTATTTTACCTCCCAAAAGAGACAGCACTGCTAAAATTGCACTGACTTTCTTCTAGGGAGGAAAAATATTCACAGATAGCTCTTTCATAAAAGGACAACTCACCTGAAGCAAATATTTCTCAGAATAAAGCTGGACTAAACATTTCTTTTTAAAAATACAATTTGAACCTCTAATACAGTATTTTTAAAGTATGTTTATTTTTAAGTGTTTTTATTTTGAAGTGTGTTTTTCTAGATTAAAAAAAGAAAAAAATAATAAAGCAGAAGATAACATTTTAAAAGCCAACCCTTCAGCTCATAAAATTTTTGACATTGCAAAATCTAGTTTTGACAAGAGTGGGCAAAATTTGGAGTATTGTGTACATACTTAAAGGATTAGAAAACAATTTTCTGTGCTAACTGCATTGGCTGGGGACTGAAAATACTTGGATCCATTACAAAACTGTGTCTCAAAGAGATAATGAGATATTGAGTATTCATGTTTTGTTAGTACAGAGGCAAAGTTTCTGACATTTAACACAGAAATATCACATCAAGAATAAAAAACAGCAGCAGTTGAGATACAACTACAAATATAAATGAGACCACCAATGGGAAAAAACATCACCAGTGGGGGAAAAAAAAAAAAAAAGCAGCTTACCCGGTTGAAACTGTTCTTTGTTCACACTTGTGGTGATAGTCTTCCACAACTTTCCTCCTCCAGACTGCTTATCGTCATATCAACCTGAAAAAAAAAAATTAAAAAATGAACCCAGACCGAAATAAAATAAAATAGAGCAATGATATTCAAATCTTTAGATAAAATAACTTGAGTAACTGGGTCAGAAATCTTTCAGTAGATCAATGTGATAGATCATGTTCTCTGTTCTATATTTCATTATATTTTGAGACTGAGTATACAGAACATCTTAGACTGACCTAAAGCACTCATAGAAAAGAAAACCAGCTCAGCATAAAGTGTTAAAGTTACATAATATGTCTCAGTTTCCCAGTATTTATAAATTTTAGTAAACTATAATGGAAGTTTTAAGACTCTTGTAGTTGTAGATGCCACAAAGTAAACCCTGACATGAATTGATACAGATTATAAGAATATATGGAGTCTTGTATGTCTCAGTTATTTTCCAAAGTCTACTTGTTATTGCAGGCTTGTATTACCTGGGGAAGAGCTTAAAAAGCACTAAAACACTCATTCATTGAATAAAAAAAATAGTTAAAAACATGGGGTTTTTTTTCTTTGTATATTTAAGAAGAAACAAACAGCATTGGAGAGCTGAAATCCACCACATAGTGGTTCTTCATTAAAAATCCTCTCCCTTCTGGTTATATAATTAGTTGTAGTATCACTCTGAAAAGTAGGAAGAGATAAACTAATTTTCCAGATGTAGAATCATAGAATCATAGAATGGTTTGGGTTGGAAGGCGCTACAAAGATCATCTAGTTCCAATTCCCCTGCCATGGGCAGGGACACCTTCCACTAGACCAGGTTGCTCAAAGCCCCGTCCAGCCTGGCCTTGAACACAGCCAGGGAGGGGGCAGCCACAGCTTCTCTGGGCAACCTGTGCCAGTGTCTCACTACCCTCACCGTAAAGAATCTCTTCCTTATATCTAATCTAAATCTACCCTGTGTCAGTTTAAAACTGTTACCCCCATCCTATCCCTACACTCCCTGATAAAGAGTCCCTCCCCATATTTCCTGTAGCCCACTTTAAGCACTGGGAAGGCTTCTATAAGGTCTCCGTGGAGCCTTCTCTTCCCCAGGCTGAACAACCCCAACTCTCTCAGCCTGTCCTCATCTCCAGCCCACCGATCACCTTTGTGGCCTCCTCTGGACTCGTTCCAACAGGTCCATGTCCTTCTTATGCTGTGGGCCCTAGAGCTGAACACAGAACTCCAGGTGGAGTCTCATGAGAGCAGAGTAGAGGGGGAGAATCACCTCCCTCGACCTGCTGGCCACACTTCTCTTGATGCAGCCCAGGGTGCAGTTGGCTTTTTGGGCTGCAAGCACACATTGTTGGCTCATAGTCAGTTTTCCATCCATTAATCCCCTCAAGTCTTTCTTTGCAGGGCTGCTCTCAATCCACTCTTCACCCAGTCTGTATCTGTGCTTGGGATTGCCCTGACCCATGTGCAGGATCTTACACTTGGCCTTGCTGAACTTCATGAGGTTTGCACAGGCCCTCTGCATGGCATCCCTTCCCTTCAGCATATCAACCACATCACACAGTTTGGTGTCGTTGGCCAATTTGCTGAGGGTGTACTCAATCCCACTGTCTATTTTGCCACCAAAGATGTTAAACAGTGCAGGTCCCAGTGATGACCCCTGAGGAACACCACTCATCACTGTTCTCCATTTGGACATTGAGCCATTGACAGCAACTCTTTGAGTGCGATCATCCAGCCAATTCCTTATCCACTGAGTGCTCCATTCATGAAACCCATGTCTCTCCAATTTAGAGACAAGGATGTCATGCAGGACAGTGTCAAATGCTTTGCACAAGTGCAGGTAGATGACATCAGTTGCTCTTCCCTTCTCCACCAACACTGTCATCCTGTCATAGAAGGCCATCAAATTTGTCAGGTACAATTTCCTATTCATGAAGCCATGCTGGCTGTCACCAATCATCTTGTTTTCCATGTGCCCTAGCATAGTTTCCACAGGATCTGCTCCACGATCTTGCCAGGCACAGAGGTGACACTGACTGGCCTGTAGTTCCCCAGGTCTTCCTTTTTTCCCCCTTTTTATAAATGGGGGTTATGTTTCCCCTCTTTCAGTCAGTGGGGACTTCACTGGACTGCCACGACTTCTCAAATATGATGGATAGTGGCTTAGGCACTTCATTCGCCAGTTTCCTCAGGACCTTTGGATGCATCCCATCAGGTCCTATGGACTTGTGCACTTTCAGGTTCCTTAGATGTGTCGACTCTGATCTCCTACAGTGGGCAGTTCCTCAGTCTCCCAGTCCCCACCTTTGCCTTCTGCATCTTTGGCAGTATGCCTGGAGCACCTGCCAGTGAAGACAGGCAAAAAAGTCATTGAGTACCTCAGCCTTCTCCATATCCTGGGTAACCAGGTCTCCCGTTTCCTCCAGAGAGGGCCCACATTTTCCCTAATCTTCCTTTTATCCCTGAGGTACCTATAGTAGCTTTTCTTGTTGCCCTTGACATTCCTGGCCAGATTTAATTCCATCAGGGCTTTGGCCTTCCTAACCTGATCCCTGGCTGTTCAATTTCTCTGTATTCCTCCCAGGTTAACTGTCCTTGCTTCCACCTTCTGTAGGCTTCCTTTTTTGTGTTTGTGTTTGTCCAGGAGATCCTTGTTCATCCATGCAGGACTCCTGGCGTTCTTACCTGACTTCTTCTTTGTTGGGATGCATCATTCCTGGACTTGGAGGAGGTGATTGTTCAATATTAACCAGCTTTCATGGGCCCCTCTTCCCTCCAGGGCTTTATCCCATGCTACTCTGCCAAGCAGATCCCTGAAGAGCCCAAAATCTGCTCTCCTGAAGTTCAGGGTAATGAGCTTGTTGTGCGCCCTCCTTGCTGCCCTAAGGATCTTGAACTCCACCATTTCATGGTCCCTTCAGCCAAGGCTGCCCTTGAGCTTCACATTCCCCACCAGCCCCTCCTCGTTGGTGAGAACAAGGTCCAGTATAGCACCTTTCCTCATTGGCTCCTCTATCACTTGGAGAAGGAGGTTATCATCAATGCTCTCCAGGAACCTCTGGGGTTGCTTATTGCAGTGTTGTCCCTCCAACAGGTATTGAGGTGGTTAAAGTCTCCCATGAGGACCAGGGCTTGTGAACATATGGGTGCTCCTATCTGTTATTGAGGGCCTCGTCTGCTCTGTTTTCCTGGTTGGGTGGCCTGTAGCAGACCCCCACTATAACGTCACTTGTCCCTGCCCTCCCTTTAATCCTGATTCATAAGCTCTCAGTTGGCTCCTCAGCCATCCCCAGGCAAAGCTCCATGAACTCCAGCTGGTTACTGACATACAGAGTGAAACTCCCTCCTCATCTGCCCTGCTGTCCTGGTTTAGCTAGGATAGGGTTAAGTTTCTCCAGCAGTGGGGGGAAGCTCTAGCCGGGTTATTCATATACCATGCTGATGTCACATCCTGGTGTGAGCGCAGGAAGATTCGGTGAGCACGTGGGTTTGTGCAGTCGGTCCTCTCACTGCTGTATCGGTACATACCTTGCTTTGTTCATTGTTATTACTGTTATTGTTATTGTTATTGTTGTTGTTTATTTTGTCGCTGTTGCACTGATGTATTAAACCTCTCCTTATCTCAGCCCTGGGGCTTTTTATTTCACTCCCTTTGTGGGGGAGGGGCAGCGGCCGCGTGGTCTCAGACCCCAGCAGGGACTAAACCACCACAACTTTTGATGCCCAACATGGGGCACGAGAGGGCTGAGATAAGGACAAAAGGAGAAGGTGTGTTAGAGCAATCCGTTAGGTGTAATTTTTTCTGTTTTTATTTCTATTTGTTTGATAAGAAACGTTTGCAATGCTGGCCAATTTGCTTGCGTGGTAGGACTGCATTAATCCTTATATCCACTCTGTGTTCCTAGTGCTGGCGTTTGTTGTCAGTGGAAAATGTGTCAAGGGTTTTATTTTGCTGTACTGGCTACTGTCTGCTTATAATGGGTTTGTGTCACTGCTTGTGGAGGTGAACCAGTACCTGTTTGCTGCCTGGGCTTTTGTTTGGGGTCTCACTCACTCTATGGGTGAGCCAGGGGAAGAGATCCTCTCAGTTTTTGAGAGTTTCAGCTATCCCTGGAGCACCCAGGCCAGTGTGCTTGCGGCACTGTGCTTTCTAAATGTCTGCCAAATCTTGTTTTGGGCCATGCCTTATTTCTCCAACAATAGCACCACCCGGAAACCTGCCCCGGGGGCAGATAGTTATAAATGGCTAGGTATGTGGGAGAAGATGGGCAAGTACCTGAGTCAGTGGTCACCCCCAACGTTCTGGGATTTCACTCCCGAACAAGTAGAGAGTCCTGATAAACTGGTGGAGTGTTTGGAAAAGGTGTGCTGCCAATCTGACAAACCCCGGGAAACACAAATCCTTGCGATGTGCTGGGGGTTTGCCCATGCTTACCGCATCGCCCTTAACACTGATCACTGCCCTCAAGGGGGACAAAGGGCTGCAGGATCTGAAAGTGAACCTGCTGGTACAGCAGCTGGGCCAGAGGGACAAGCAGTGCCAGTACCAGTCGCCTCCACCAGCACAGCAGCTGAGCCAGAGGGACAAGCAGTACCAATATCAGTCACCCCGATACGGAAAACCACATACACCAAAAAATCCCCTCGCAGTGCACAGGATGATGATGAACCAGGCCCATCGTGAGAGCAGGAGGAAGAGCCGGCGGCAACCATCCGATCTCTATCCCTGAGTGAGTTGCGAGATATGCAGAAGGATTTTAGTTGCGTTCCAGGCGAGCAAATTTGCACCCGGCTGCTCCGATGCTGGGATAGTGGAGCTGCTGGTTTTGAATTGGAGGGGAGAGAGGCCAAGCAGCTGGGACCTTTAGCCAAGCAGGCTGGTATTGACAAGGCAATAGGGAAACAGGCTCAAACCCTCAGCCTTTGGAAGCGACTCCTGCTCGGTGTGAGGGAGAGGTACCCCTACAAGGATAATGTTCTATGTCGGTTAGGCAAGTGGACCAACATGGAGAAAGGCATTCAGAACCTCAGGAAATTTGCTGTGTTTGATATGGTTTATGGTGATCTGAATGATGAACGGTCACCCATGGATCCAGATCAGGCCCCTTGCACACAGTTGATGTGGCAGAAGTTCCTGCAAAGCGGACCAGAGGCACATTCCAAAGCATTAGCAGTAGCATCCTGGTGGCAAGACACCCAGACTCAAACAGTGGTTGAAGTGATTATCCAGCTCCGGCAATATGAGGGAAATCTCCCTTCCTCCCAACATGCTTTGGTTTCAGCTGTAGAGGAACTGTCTCAGAGGCTCCAAAAAATGGAAGAGGACATGTCCTATGTTCCACCTGCACAGGCTGATGCCTCAGCCATTAAAAGCAGGCGCTTCCCCACCCAAGAGAAGGGCAGTGGAAGGTACACACCACGGGGCACCCTGTGGTTCTTCCTCCGCGACCATGGGGAAAACATGAGGAGGTGGCATGGACAGCCCACTTCCACCCTAGCTGCATGAGTACAGCAGCTGAAAGGGAAGACCACCATGAAAGGGGAGTCTTCCAAGAGAGACGCAGCTCCAGTGTCCAGTCGGAAATCCCCCAGACAGAATAGAATGGCCAACATTATGCTTGACCCTCTTGAGGAGACCAGGAAGTCATTCTTGCAGGAGTCACTCTTAGATCAAGTGAGTGATGGTGAGCAGGATTACAGGGGCCCTGCCTCCAGCCAGGTGGAGGAAAGGGATAATCGGATTTACCGGAAGGTGTGGATCCGATGGCCTGGCACATCATACCCACAAGAATATAAGGCCTTGGTAGACACTGGCGCACAGTGCACCTTGATGCCATCAAGCCACAGTGGGGTTGAACCCATCTGCATCTCCGGAGTGACAGGGGGATCCCAACAGCTGACCCTATTAGAGACTGAAGTAACTGGGAAGGACTGGCATAAGCACCCCATTGTGACTGGCCCAGATGCCCCATGCATCCTCGGTATAGACTACCTCAGGAGAGGGTACTTTAAAGACCCAAAAGGGTACTGGTGGGCCTTTGGTATAGCTGCCCTGGAGGAGACTGAGCAATTGACCACCTTACCCGGCCTCTCAGAGGATCCCTCGGTGGTGGGGTTGTTTAAGGTTGAAGAGCAGCGAGTGCCAATTGCCACCAAGACGGTGCACCGGCGGCAGTACCGTACTAACCGAGATTCCCTGGTCCCCATCCATCAGCTGATCCGTCGACTCGAAAGCCAAAAGGTGATCAGCAAGACTCATTCACCCTTCAACAGCCCTATATGGCCAGTGAGAAAACCTAATGGCGAATGGAGACTGACCGTGGACTACCATGGCCTGAATGAAGTTACGCCAGCGATGAGTGCTCAGTACCGGACATGCTAGAGCTCCAGTATGAGCTGGAGTTGAAGGCAGCCAAGTGGTACACCACGATTGACATTGCTAACTCATTCTTCTGCATTCCAATAGCACCAGAGTGCAGGCTACAGTTTGCGTTCACTTGGAGGGGTATCCAGTACACCTGGAACTGATTGCCCCAGGGGTGGAACCACAGCTCCACCATTTGCCATAGACTGGTCCATACTGCACTGGAGAAAGGTGGGGCTCCAGAACACCTGCAGTTCATTGATGATATCATTGTATGGGGGGACACAGCTGAGGAAGTCTTTGAGAAAGGAAAGAAGATAATTGAAATCCTCCTCAAGGCTGGTTTTGCCATCAAGCGACAGAAAGTTAAGGGGGCTGGAAGGGAGATTCAGTTCCGAGGAATAAAATGGCAAGATGGGCGTCACCACATCCCAATGGAGGTGATAAACAAGATAACAGCCATGGCCCCACCAACCACTAAAAAGAAGACTCAGTCCTTCCTGGGCACTGTGGGGTTCTGGAGGATGACATTCCAAACTACAGCCTGATTGTGAGCCCTTTCTACCACGTAACCCGCAAGAAGAATGATTTTGAATGGGGCCCTGAGCAACAACAAGCCTTTGAACAAATTAAGCAGGAGATTACCCAGGCAGTGGCCCTTGGGCCAGTCCGGGCAGGGCAGGAGATTAAGAACATGCTCTACACCGCAGCCAGGGAGAATGGCCCTTCCTGGAGCCTTTGGCAGAAAGCACATGGGGAATCCCGAGGCCGACCTCTAGGCTTTTGGAGCCGGGGATACAAAAGATCTGAAGCTAACTATACCCTGACTGAGAAGGAGATACTGGCAGCGTATGAAGGAATTCGAGCTGCCTCAGAAGTGGTTGGCACTGAGACACAGCTCCTCCTGGCACCCCGACTGCCGGTGCTGGGATGGATGTTCAAAGGAAAGGCTCCCTCCACACATCATGCAACAGATGCCACGTGGAGTAAATGGGTAGTGTTGATAACACAACGGGCTCGAATACGGAACCTCAACCCCCCAGGATTAGTGGAAATGATCATAAACTGGCCAGAGAACTAAGATGCTGGGATGTCACCAGAACAGGAGGTGAAACGTGCTGAGGAGGCCCCACCATATAACGAGCTGCCAGAGGAGCAGAAGCGATATGCCCTATTCACTGATGGGTCTTGTTGCATTGTGGGAAAACATCGACGATGGAAGGCTGCAGTGTGGCATCCCACACGACAAACCACTGAAGCTGTTGAGGGACAAGGTGAACTGAGCCAGTTTGCAGAGGTGAAAGCCACCAATTGGCTTTGGAGATTGCTGAGCGAGAAAAGTGGCCGAGGCTCTATCTCTACTCTGACTCGTGGGTGGTGGCAAGTGCTCTGTGGATGTGGTTGCAGCAATGGAAACAGAACAACTGACAACGCAAGGGCAGACCTGCCTGGGCCACTGAAGTATGGCAGGATATTGCAGCCCGGGTGGAGAACCTCATTGTGAAGGTGCGCCATGTGGATGCCCATATACCCAAGAGTCGGGCCACTGATGAACATCAACACAAACAGCAGACGGACCAGGCTGCTAAGATCGGAGTGGCTCAGGTGGACTTGGACTGGCAGCATAAAGGTGAACTGTTCATAGCCTGGTGGGCCCATGAGACCTCGGGCCACCAAGGCAGAGATGCAACATACAGGTGGGCTCGAGATCAAGGGGTGGACCTCACCATTGACACCATCGCAGAGATCATCCATGGATGTGAGACGTGTGCTGCAATCAAACAAGCCAAGCGGGTGAAGCCCCAGCGGAATGAAGATCAATGGATGAAATATAAGTATGGAGAGGCCTGGCAGATCGACTACATCACACTGCCACAGACTTGCCAAGGCAAGTGCCACGTGCTCACAATGGTGGAAGCAACCACTGGATGGCTCGAAACTTATCCAATGTCCCACGCCACCGCCCGGAATACCATCCTGGGCCTTGAAGAGCGAGTCCTGTGGCGACACGGCACCCCAGAGAGGATTGAGTCCGACAATGGGACTCACTTCCGAAATAACCTCATAGATGCGTGGGCAGAAGAACACGGCATTGAGTGGGTCTACCACATCCCCTACCATGCACCAGCCTCTGGGAAGATCGAGCGCTACAATGGACTGTTAAAAACTACATTGAGAGCAATGGGAGGTGGAACCTTCAAACACTGGGACACACATCTGGCAAAGGCCACTTGGTTAGTCAACACAAGAGGATCTGCCAATCGAGCTGGCCCAGCTCAGTCAAAACTTCCACGTGTTGTAGACTGGGATAAAGTCCCTGTAGTGCGCATGAGGGATCTGCTGGGAAAAATGGTCTGGGTCAGTCCTGCGCCGGGCAAAGGCAAAACCATCCACGGGATTGTTTTTGCTCAAGGACCTGGGTGCACCTGGTGGGTGATGCAGAAGGATGGAGAGGTCCGATGTGTACCACAAGGGGACTTGATTGTGGGTGAAAACACACCGTGAATTATACTGTGCTTTTGTTAATTTTTCTTTGTTATTGCTAATTGCTAAATGGCAGCTGGATGTGACGCACATGGTATAGAATAAAGGGGTGGATTACAAAGTTGTGGTGGTTTAGTCCCTGCTGGGGTCTGAGACCACGTGGCCACTGCCCCTCCCCCACAAAGGGAGTGAAATACAAAGCCCCGGGGCTGAGATAAGGAGAGGTTTAATACAACAGTGCAACAGCAACAAAACAAACAACAACAATAACAATAACAATAACAGTAATAACAATGAACAAAGCAAGGTATGTACTGATACAGCAGTGAGAGGACCGACTGCACAAACCCACGCGCTCACTGAATCTTCCTGCGCTATAGCGCCAGGATGTGATGTCAGCATGGTATATGAATAACCTGGCTAAATCTTCCCCCCACTGCTGGGGAAACTTAACCCTATCCTAGCTAAACCAGGACACCTGCCTGTCCTTCCTAAAGAGCCTGTATCCTTCCATGACAGCACTCCAGTCACAGGAGTCCCTAAAAATCAGGGACAAGAAAAATTAAGATAAATTCTGGCTTCATTCCACATTTGTTGACATCTATCATAAATTATTGTCTCATTGGGAAAGGGGAAAAAGCAGAGGAAACAGAGACTCTGAATTATAGTTCTTTACTGAGGATAATCCTAGTCAAGACTGCAGGAGAACTTGTCTTCCTATGTTCCCTGATCTTGGGCCAGTAAGCAAAAAGGTCTATTCACAAAGTAAAGAATAGTTCAAAAAATTGAGATACATCTTGGAAGCATGGGATAGCAAGGATATAGCCTGGAAGCATAGGATAGCAAGTAGGTCAATTTGTACAACTTGTATATCATGCTTTCACTAAAAAGAAGACAGAAACTCCCCCCATCTTCTTCCCGACAGACCCCATCCTGAAGACTGCCAGCATTTTCACAAAGGTATGTTCTTACTAAAAGCAGATGCTTTATACGGTTCTCTAAATCTTTTACTACTGAAAATGCAATATAGAGTGAAGCCTCAGAAATTAGTTGGTCAAATTACAGTAGAAAAAAATGAAATTAAACAGTAAAAGCAGAAACATTAATTGTTAATAATTAGAGCTAATGTGTGAGAGATCTTTGCTTTGGGTAATGTCTAGTTTAGAAATCATAACTGTTCACATAGAAGGATAGATGTGTCTCCAAATACATTTTACTTGACAATTACAACACTGTTTCACCTAGCTAATGCCATTTGTATAATCAGACTTAGACTGTGAAAGGACATCTTCCTCTTCTGTATAGCTTATAAGAACGATATATCTGATACTCTAGTGCTGAGTATGATTTATTTGTTACTCTACTGCTGGGTTTTTTTACTGTGGTATGTAGTTCAGCAGCTTCCTATTTCAGTAACTTTGTAACTGTGAATATCACATATATTATTTGGTTTTATTTGTTTTTCTACAATCTCTTTCACAAACATTGGAATTTGAGACATTTTCTCAAAATCAGTTCCCTCTACAGAAAAGCTTCAGTGTAGAAACATCTCCCAGTTCTTTCACTGTAAACACCTATCCAAAGTATCTGGCATCATATTTTCCTAGTGGACTAATAGACATAGGACCAGAAAGAATTTCCTCCAGTCCTTATGTCTGGGCAACCATGTTACACAGTCTATCTAAATATTAACTTATATGTCTCCAGACAAATGGGACTAATGGAAACACTGTTCCAGATCCATGCTTTTATCATATTAGATATCTAATTTCCAGTTTACATGTGTCTGAGGCCAATTAATACTAATTTGTTCCTGGATACACTTACTACAAGTCTTACAAATAGAAAAAGATCCAAATCTTTTCCTAATACGTGACTGGAATATAACAGACTGAGAGAAGAGCCATGGTATGGTCAGAAAGTAATGAAATAAAAGCAAAAAAATAAATCAGAGTCAAAAAAGTGCAGCAGAGTCAAGAGACAGTAGTAGTATAGACTGCAATAACTTAGAAGGACCTGTAATCAATTGTTCCAGAAATATGTGTAGTAGTATAGCTCAGATTTCATTCATGAGATAACACATATTTTTTAGTATCTTAAGTGAAAGAAAGTATATAACTGGCACTACAAGAACTTATTTTTTTTCTTCTTTTTGGAGAGAAAAACCCATAGCAGCACAGATCATCAATAGCAAATTATATTTCAGATTTTTCCATAAAGATGTAAAGACATGACTGGTTAAGAACTAAGATGACTGCTTATGAACAAGGACCAAACACAGACACAATATTCTTCTGACTATGCTTATGACTATTAAAATCACTTTTTTAAACATACTGGTGACATTCAGCTCAAGTCTTTAAACTGTCAGTCCTGGATTCTAGGAGGGATTATCAAGCTCACTTTATATGTGCATCCTCACTTTCCCTTAACAATACTGGAAACAGACTACTGCTGAGGTTAACATCTGGTCTGAGCAAATAAAGAAATTTTCATGGTGAAAATCACATTTTTGCTAAGTAATTTAGGTGCCTTCCCAGCTGAGAAGTCAGAAATATCTTACCATTGAGCAATGTGACAAAAGGACTGAGGAAATGATAAGCATTTGAATCAGAAGCCAAAATTTGAAATTTTGAGGATTTTATTTTTTATGCTGTTATACAAGTACATCCTATCGCAACTAGAAATATTAAGAGGCAATCTGTTATCTTACTCACTAAACAACACCTATTCATTTTAAAGGGACTATTTATACACAAACATAGTTTCTCAGTGTAATCAAGGAACGTTGAGGCTTGATTTTAATTGTGTGCCACAGAGAAAATGAGATGGCACCTGCAGAAACAGGAGCTATCACCAGTAGATCTACTATTAAGCTATTAACCAGTTAACAGACCTGCATGTATCTGCAGCCTGACATCCCCAGTGTTACCAACAGCTGAAAAGAAATGTCTTCACTGATTTGTCAAAATGTAAGCATTAAATGGAGTACTCTTTCACCCAACGGAAAAGATCACACTGATTACATTAAATATAGATGGCACACTTTCTAAAAGGATGCTGTGCACATGTATACATTTCAGCTGAAAGGACAAGATGCTGTCTCTACCTGCAACTGAAATGCAGAACCAAGTTATGACTTGAATAAGATGCAAAAAAGGTCCTAAGGGCAGTGGGCTGGAAAACTGACTATTTTATTAAATTGAACACATGTAGGCACCCACTGAATTTTAAATAGAATAATCAGATGGCTTGTAGGTGCTGGGTATAATAAACCACGATTTGTCTGAGTACAAGTGAAGGATCCGACCTAATGTTTGAGAAGAGTCAAACAAGCAAGATATCCTATAAGCAGTAAAGCAGTTTTTTACTCTTTACCATCAACTGTATTTTTATTATTTCTCAATTCAGAAATACAGTGTCTTCTTACTTGTGATTTCTTCTCCTAAAAAGCCAGCTGCTATTTGATATGACAATAATCTTGTTAGAAACAAGAAAGGTTCAAGAAAATTGTCCACAGGATTAATGCATCAGTTCTTGGGATTTCTGTTTCTGGAGAGGGGAAAAGAAGAGGGGTAAAGGTATCTCTGAAAAAATAGATCCTTTATTGATAGTGTTTGAAAGGGACACATGTTAATGGATCTTTAGACAGCTAGATACATTCAATAAAAAATGTTTTTCTTTGGATTAAGATTGTTTCTCCTTGAAACCTTTATCACTCTAATAGATTACGTTCTTACACCATAAGGATGCTTCTGAAACTCACATCTGCAAGGCAATAGACTATTTGTTAATAAAGTGCTTTTTTGTGTGCTACATGCATTTTGAAAAGAGTTTTTGAATAAAACTAAATGAGTTCAAATATAAATAAAGAAATGAAGAACCTGAAAAATTGCAGCAAGCACTCAAGAAGATATTGGTGTGACAGCCAGACAAGATACAGCATGAACCTGTGTAATTGAAATCTTGTATTAAGTAAAAGATCTAACAAAATATGTTACATTATGGAGCTTGCGCACTCATGAAAAGTGGTATTAAACCTCAACTATAAACTTTTACTGTTGTTGGCACTGGGTTTGGGAGACTGGGAGAAGGAAAAAAATACACGTAGAATTGTTCTTAGTAATGGCAAAATGCAAGCAATCATGTTAAATCTGCCCTTTCTAATTTGATCACTGTTAGAGTTAAAAATGCACTTGTATTTTACATATGTTCTGTCTTTGTAAATGATTTCACAAAATGTTAGCTCAGGGCTTACCTCAGCCCTCTTATAATTTCAGACCTTCTCCTTCCTGCTCATAATGGGGCTACCTCTCACCTACACTCCTCATTTACTAAGAAGCGCATTATTTTTTCCTAAGAGACAGCACCTTTACTTAGGAATATGCTAAGGGAAAGTGTAAATGCTGCAAAATTCTCTTTGAGTCTTTGACATGGTGAAATGTGGGGTGCTCACTGGAGGCAGTCATGCGTAGGTACTGTTCTGTCCCTGGGGAAAAGGTAGATGGGACAGATGCAGAAATTTCTACTCATTCACAGCTCATATTGCCAAATAGTTCACTGCACAAACTTACCTTACGTCACCTCACATTTACAGTTTGTATTTTTTATGTTTGTTTCTCTAATATTTCCCACAACAACTCTGAAAGATACCAGAGCATTTTTGCAAAAGCCCTTCCTCAGGGATGCCTTAGACTTCAACCAGTTTAAGCTGTGCATCAATGATTTTCTGAGCAAACTACTTAGTTTGTATTTGTTGCTGCAGTCAGTGCCTACATTTCATGTACAGATAAATTTGATAATCACATTCAAGAAAAAAAACCTAAAGATTATTTCAGATAAAGCTGTCATCTTAGATTCCTAATTATTTTAATAATTACAGTATTGAGAATACTACTGTAAGGAACTGAAGGAAGTAATGCCCCAAATATTCATCAACATAGAAAACCTCAAGGACAAATTGTGGCCTTTGTGATTAGTCTAAGGAATGAATTATCTGCCCAGGGAAGCACAGGGTGTATCGACTTAGAGCTGAGGGATATGGTGTAGTTGGGAACTGTTAATGTTGGGTTGATGGTTGGACTGGATGATCTTCAAGGTCTTTTCCAACCTAGAAAATTCTGTGATTCTGTGAAGGGTGCGTGGCTCTGCTCCCTTGCAGTTGTATAACCAAATTCCTTAGATAAGCCTTGAAGGGAGGAGACATAAACTGATATGGCTGATACGAACCCATATGTACGGGTTAAGGCCTACAATTTAATTTACCACTATAGCTTCGAAGAAGAGCTAAAAGAGTGTTAAGAAAGATAAACAACCAACACCAGATGGAGCTAATGACTGGATAATTGCCCAAGAAACAAAAACTGAGGAAAAGGTAAAGGTGGTAGGGGGAGATCGTGACCACTGACTCAATTGGACAAAAGGGTTAATGTACCCCATTCCCCCTCCAGCGCATGCACAGAACCCATGCTCCACCTTTTGCCCATCTCTCATGGAAATGAGTTCATGGAATACCTGCCTCTCTTTGTATAGTATGCTAATCAGCTGGTAAGATGAACTTAAAAAGCTGACAGAAAACTTTCTGTGCACCCACCATGCAAAATTAGCAGACCTGAGACAACACTGGATCCACGGGTGGTGATCCGGATTTCTTCGACTCTCTTTCTCTCCTTTCTTTTTCTTTTCTTTCCTTTCTTTTCTTTCTTATAGATTCATAAGAGACCACATTGCTTATTATGCTTTCCCAAGTTTAAATTGCTTTCTACTGCAAATAAACCATTTTAACCGGTCATTTGGCATCGTTTCACCTTAATTTAACCCAAGGGGATCACAGAACTGTTGTGATTATCTGGGCTTCCAGTCCAGGTCATGACAACTGCATTGATCTGTTACATCAGGTACTACATTAACTAAAAATTGCCTTTCAAGCATGGATTACTTTAGCCCCCTCCACTACTACTATGAAATGTGCTCAAGTCTATCTTAATGTACAACCATGCACTGTATTTATCAGTTCCTTTCTTGACTCTAATACCTTGTACTTTCCTACCATGTTAGTCAAGCTCAAAATCCAACTTTCATCTACTCTGAGTGCTCAGGATTATGCTTCTTTATCCTTCTGTACCACCTTTATCTTCTTATATGTCAAATTTCATCTTCAGGACTCTATCAAAGACACCATCCTGAACATAACATTTTTTCTTCTTTCCACTGAAGACCTTCACCCTTCTTCCAGTGTTGGCTTTTTCTCATCTTATCAACTAAACAATAGCATACCTGGAAGGAAAAGCAGAATTGTATCCTGGAGAGAAATATCAGAATACTCTACATTTAAACTGTTGGTAACTAATGAATAGGGAATGTACAATTTTGAGATTTTTGGCTCTCCACTATCAAAACATAGGCAGAAGTGTGACTGGTTAGTAAAAAGTTATCTTAATAGTTTTTGAGATTAATATATCCTGTTAATGACAAGATTATGTAAACATCCAAAGCGAGACATTCACCACCAAATACACGACTTCACATACCGGTGCTTGAACTCCCTGAATGAAAAGCTCATTCTCCTGGCAATTTCAGCCTCTCATGTCTACAGGGTGTGTTGTGCTTGTTTCCAGCCTATTGACAACTTGTCGATGCCACACCAACATAGTCACTCAATAATAAATAAAAACTACTACCAATTCTTTGAGTAAAGGAAGCAATTTATGGGACCTTCCAGGTTCATCTGAGCTAGTATTTCTGGTCACCTGGACCTCCATGACTGAGGAGCACACAGCCAACAGTCCTGACTACAGCACATCAACTCCGTGACACTGTACACACAGCTGCTCTAGGATATAGGTTTTGTAAATGTAGTCATAGTGTTTAATAATGTGTAGGACAAATCATTAGTACTAAGTGCTAATGAATGAATTTAGGAATGTTTTGATTTTAAACTTAAAAACTGATCAGATTTAACAGTATACTGATCAATATGCAGGATAGTTGACATTTTATCAATCAGATACTCCAACAGAGTAATCTCTATTTTCCCAACATACATAGATATATAAACCCATGCACACACATGCAGAATCAGTTGCAATGCAGACCCTGTTCAACACCAAATTTCAGACAACACAGCGGTATCGCATGTAGAAGTAAATACAAGTTGCCTTGTCTAGGAGATCCCACCACACTCACCATCAGATAGAGAATAAACCTTTGATTGCTACATATAAGCCCGTTCCCAGGATGCCTATGTAAAGTACACAGGATTTTCTTTCTTTTCCTCCATACCTAGTTTTTATTTACAAAGTAGAAACATTATTAGACTCTTCCTTGTTCTCACATTTTAAGGTGTTGAAAAGCTGTGTTTCCAATCTAAAATATTATTTATTTTTAAGGTAATCTTCTTAAGAAAAAACTTGAGTAGTTTTAATCCACAGTTTAAAACATGCTTATTGCTAGAACTTTAAAAAAGTAATTCACTAATAATAACAAAACTTTTCATCTTTGATATTTTTCTTACCAAAGATGAAATTTTTGTGCAGGTATCTTAACCAGTAGCCTAGTGATTATTCCTTTGTCTGTTACAGAGGAGTTCTTGTTTTCAATGATGCAATAATCTTACTAGCAAATACCAACATACAGGTTACTTCACAGTTTTACAGCTCTAGATTCAATTTGTTGTGCATTAAATACTCATTCAGTCAGGTTACATTCTTACTGTAGGTCTTACTTTTGCAAGTTTTCTCCTCAGCTCAGTTCCATTCTGTTCTTCATTTGCCTAAATTTCATCTAATAAACAGTTACAAATGTTTCTGTATACTACCTTTCTGCTATATTTATATTCTATCTTAAATATAATTACTTAGATATAATTGTTTATCTTTGCAATATTTTTGTTACCAATATTTTTATACACTGAGAGTAGATAGCAATTAAGAAATGCTAAACTCTCAAGAAAATGTACACAAGATAGGGATAAACAGTAATCATGAAAGGTTTAGAAAATATGACCTACAGATGAGGGCTGTGATAAGTAAATCAGTTTCTTCAACAAGAGAGAGATGACTGAGGTAGTACATAACTTGACATGAAGAGGCTAATGATTAACTGTTTTCAAGTTCCACTGCACACCAGATGAGAAATGTTGATACAACTTGCAGAAAAAAAATCTTTGGGCAGTTAAGTAAAGATTATATTTGGGATGTAGAGAACTTCTATCTTGAACAAATTTAGCAGCTTGGACACAAATCTGTCAGGAATGACTTGGATAATGAAGTCTACCTCAGGATCTTGGACATACGCATCTATCCACTTCATGTTTCTTAGTAATAAAAATCTACCTGAGAAACTAAATATAGCTTCAGTGACAACAGAGTCTGTGAGACCAAAATTGAAGTTTATGATTATATTATGCCTGAATATGCATGAAGTTTGCTTTTTACAAAGACAGATTTTTGAAGCTCTGCTGTAGTAACAAAAACTTTGAATTTATTCTCTAAAAATGTGTCTGTGATGCATATGCACATACATTAGATAGAACTGGCAAAATTCAGCAAAGGCCTTGCAAGTAAAACAAGCAATTATTAGAAAGAAAATTTGGGAAAACAAATGTGTGGCAACCCCACATTGCTTTAACTGAGAAAGTTCATGCATGACAAAGTTTTGTTGGTATTATTGAATTAGCGACTCATGCTTTTTTTTTTTTTTTAACTTGAGGCACTTGGGACTTCCTCAGTTCAGGGACCTAGATAACTAAATCACTTGAATTTCTGAGATCCTGATTTATGCTCTGAGTTCAGCAGCCTAAAAGCTGCATGCTTAAAAACTACCTTTATCCAAGTGAAATCACATTGCTCCAGATAAGGCTTAGTAGTACCAAAAATTTATTCCCCATCCTCACAGGAAGGTGCACAGACAGGGATTTTATAACGTCCCCAAGAGGTAAATGCCAGAAAATCACAAGGCTCAGGTTTAGAATTCAAGCTTTGCTAAACTGCCTAGAGATTCTCCTTTGCAACCACACAGTCTAGATTTTGGGGTTTTACCTTACACAGAATACGTACTGATCTATTACATGAGAACACAATATTTGTGCTCTGAAGAGAAAAAAAAATAGAGGAAAGAGATTTCATTTGTCATTTTAAATACCTCTCATCTCTCATTTTTGATCAGTTTATAGAATTTTCTTCTAGATGAAGGTCCTATGTTGCATCAAAAGCTTGAGTCCCTCAGATTATATTCTTCAAATTCTAGCAAAAACCTACAAGTGACCAGTAACAAACTTCAGAATCCAGCACTGAAGAGCAGCAAGTTTATAGTCTGTAGACTACCTCAAACGTTAAGCGCTATCACCTCCTACAGTCAGAATGTTACATCATGTAAGTTTCGGCCAAATATTTTAGTGCATTCACATAGTTGTTAAATACTCTAAACGAATTTTCAGATTTTTGATTAAATTATTTTCTTTTATTTTCCTTACCACAGGACTTTCACCACTAAATCAGTTTTCATCTACCAGAATACTTGAATTTCAAAAAAGTAGCACTGAAATCAAGTATCACTACTACAGGAGGAAAATTTCATTTGCAGTCCAAAAAGGTGAGTATTGAAACTTTAGTCAAAAAATGTGGACTATTCCACAGTTCTAATTTACTGATAGACAGTCTTAAGTGTGACAAACTGAAATCCAGAGCTATTGCTGACAATCTGCTTTTTTGGAGTCAGGATTCTAGGTTGCTTTTAAAGTAGACAAAATATAATTTAAAAGTAAAAATTAATTAAACAAGTAACTCCCACACTACAAAATTTTAGTATTCTATACAATGCAACACAACAATAAAAACAGCAGTAAAAAGCCCATAATGCACAACTATAGCTTTTTAGTGCCATAAAAATGTACTTTCAAGACAGTAGCACATTATAGTTTAAGTGAAGCTCTTCATTAGATAGTATGAGAAAATGAGGCATGAAAGGAAGATAGAAAAGCCTTCTTAATAGTTCCTGTGCAGATAATGTAGGGCAAAGACAATCAATAGTCATGCCTCATTTATTTTATGTTTTTGAACACTTAAAGGCAAAATGTTAGTATTTGCTGTACTGCATCAGTAATGACAAAACAGATTTGCATATTGTGATGTAATTTATACGAATTTATATTCAAATGGCATGTGGTTATTGTTTGCTAATATGAAAAGTTAACACCTACTCCATTAGTCTGGATTAATTAAAAATCACTTTGGCCTACTAATCTGGTTAGTCATCAAAATGACCCAAACAATCAGTCCAAAGGTTCAGAAACACATTATAAAATCACATAAAGTGTATGTCAATAACTTAAGCATCACACTAAGTACCCTAATAAATCAAACTAATCTTGTACAGTCTGTGAAGCTAATCCCGACTGAAAAATGAGACTAAAAAATATATGGTTTTCAATGCATTTTTCATGGTAGTTTAACAATTATTTTTGAAGTGTTCAAATATGATTTTGTGTGGCAGTCATACCACCATGTTTCAAATCCTTATTGCCTCAATCAGATCCATTTCTTAATATCGGTAATGAAACAAACTATTAAGCTGTATGAGAAACAGAATAGAGAGAGCCAATGAAAAATATGAAAGAATTTTAAGAAAAATATGTGCTAGAAAAAAACCAGCATTTCATCATGTTAATTTAAAAATACCTAGTGGAGCAATTTTATCATATTCAAAATCTACCGCAAGGGTCAAGAGAGAAACTGGTTAGTCCTTCTGCGTAAAAGTTCTAGCTAATAATAGTAGCCTAACTGAAAAAGTAAAGCTTTTTCTAAAATTCAAGAGAAATAAGATACAGTTTGGACTTCCTCAGACTTCCCCTGCACAGTTTCTTTATATATTTAGAAATCTGGGTAACAGGAAACAAGTCTGATCTAATAAACCTCTACATTAATATTTTTAACTTACTGGCTTCACTCCTGTAACCTGCTTGGCAGTACTGTTATTTTTATTACTCCCCAAGGAAAACAGTCACTGAATGTATACGCCTCAGTAATCAAACATAAGGATAAGGTTTGACCTCTTGTTTACAATAGGTTTCACTACTGCACAAAAGCCAGATCATGCTACTAATATATTCGCTAATACAGTATTATAGCCCAATGATTTTCTAAGCTTGTGTAGGAAATTAGTATTGCAAATAATTATTTGAAATTGTGTTTTACTTGTGCTTAACCTTTTTTATGAGCAGTGTTAAATCAACAGAGAAAAGCTGCTACTTCACAGCAAGGCAAATCATGCTTACAGAATACAGTGGCTGCACCAAGTAACACCACACAGAGAAGTAAATAAAGAGGCCATCTGTAACATATAAACACCTCCAAGCATGTGCACAGGGGAACAATGAACCACTGGATTGTAAGAACTTTGGATATATATAGTTCTAGGACTGGTACAATTCTGTTGATCAGACTTTACAGATGAAGCTTTTGTCATCTATCTCCCAGAGCAGAGATACAAGCCCTGGTGAAAATACCTGCTTTTCAGACTTTGCCATACTACTTCCTACCCAGAGTTAAATGCACTAACTTTTAGAATTTTCTTTGATTTGCAATTACATACAGGAGGGAGGTGGATTAGACTCTTCCACTTTGGCACACTAGATGCAAAAACCTGAAGTACTTTCTGAATCTGCTCTTACAATCCAATCACACCAAAATTCTGGTAGTACTGAAGGATAAGTCATCGGTGGAGCTGTTGCCACAAATATTTTAATTTAAAGCATAGGGATTCACAAAATTTTGAGAGGTAGAAAATAACTTTTCAATGCTAATTTATTAAAAACCTTGCCATTTCAATAAACTGAAATCTTTTATTTGCCACCAGTGGAACACCTCATAGTACTTGTCATTAATCGAGTGCTGTGGCTCACAGATTTACAAAGAACAGAGATATTTTTTAAATATAGGATCTCGGAATTGCACTTTTTTCTACAGCAAAACACAACTTTGGTTTACACCTAACTTGAGAATCCTTGACTGTCAGGGCCTCAACACAGAGAAATGGATGCTATAAACCTCATTTTTCTATTTCATATAAGTTACTGTAGAACTTTTATACATAGGCTGAAACAAAGCACATAAGTTTGAGTGTGCAGGGTGAAGCAAGATTTGTGAATTTTATCCAATGGCTACTGCAATCCAATGCTGAAATGGAAGAGGAACAATGTCTTACAAACTACCAGATAGACAAACAAATTTGATACAGTTCCAGTAAATATCTGCTAGAGATATACAAAATCCCCCTCCTTTGCAATCTTTTACATATTGCTGTTTGTCTATTCCTAAATTATGGATCTGAAAGAAATACTGTGGACAACAATATCCTTCCTATGACAGGATATGACTGTTATAGACAGAAAGAGAGAGAAAGGAAGAGACAATGAATGATAGAGAACGAATCAGTAGTACCTGATACCTGTATGTTGGTGGTACAACCAAAGGACATAATGAATTTTCCTCGGAAACCCTTTTGTAATGCCAGACAATATTTAGTAGCATAGTCACTCTGCAGAGTACCACAGGATGAAAGTAGCATAGGCACAACAAAAAATAATAACCACCAACTTTAAATCTGATCTGCTCTTATGCATTTGCAAAGAATTTGTAGCTAGTATAACTAATCTGCTTCAATCATAAAACTCTCAGTAACTTTTATTAGTGGTAAGGGAAATGGTTGGAAGGAAAAGAAAAAGAGGACCTTGCAAGTAAGGTAGAAATTAAATAGAATATCCAGCTTCCAGTATTCACAGAATCTTTTTTCATTAATTCTCATTAATAAGATTTTCACAAAATGAAAGGGGATGGTTTTGTGATTTATGACCATTGCGAGGTGAGGACAGGAGGTAAAAGATGGAGCAAATCATATCAGGCAGTGTTTAAAAATATTAAACTAATAATTATTATCACAGTAAAAAATTTTGTTTGGATTGTTAAGTCCCTAACAATTGTGCCAATAAAATCTGTCTTAACATTTTTCACTAAAAAATGCTTTCTAGCCTTAATGTTTATCAGTAAATTTCAAAGAAATTGGAAAAGATATCAGTTATAATGGATGGCATTTGAGTTCCTGTCTACAGCTCTGGGGTATTCACTTGGCTCCATCCCACTCTTTTGTACTGTCTTGCACTACATGGTGAAACAGGATCTCTGTTGTTGTCCCAACATTTCACTCCTTCCATTATGCAGATAGCTCCCTACCACAGACTGGTCTGTGAGTATAAAATATGTACAAAACCCTCAGCAGGCTTTTAACGTCTGTCTTTGCAAACAAAGCTGGAAGGACAGAGTCCATTTTTTACCAAGTGTCAGCTGAATGTCTTGTCTAATTGTCATAGGTGTCATAGAAAAAAAATGCTCTGTCTGCCTTTGCTTATACGTGCTGTCTAAATACATTCTTTCATCATATTCTTGAATCTAATCAACTCTATTATTGAGAAATTATTCAGCTATATTAGCTTCTTGAAAAAGGAAGGGCTTACTGTCTTTGCCTGTGTTAAATAATCTACTGTCTTACATTAGACTGTACACTGTCATTTCAATTCTGTGATTAGCATTGTCTCCTAGTATCATTAAGAGTACCATACCATAGGCAATAAAACTTTGACTTAAATAATATTTTAATCCTTTGTCTTTAAGTGCTTCCATCATTTACCATCCTTAAGTAATACAGTTTATATACCACTGTAATTTAAAACAAAGACAATATGATCATTTTATTTCCTTCAGTTCAACTCTAGCTTAATTTAAAAGATAGTGTTTAAGGAAATGGCTAAACAGGTGCTCATGCAAAATTGTCCTCCCTCCCCCCTCGTCCTCCACAATTACCATGAAAACTTCAATATGATTAGAATATTTCAGTGTTCCTTTATGCCAAACTGATTATCTATAGTCTAGTATAATATGAGTAATTTAAAGAAAGAAATTAAAACCTTCACATTCACCTATTCCTCAAAGGACATTTAAACAAAACTATCAATGACCAGATTTTCAGTGAAGAGTGAGCAAAACGGAAGGGAGGAGTCTAAACAATTCACTGATATTAACTGGTTAAAAAGGAACTAATACTGACTTTAAATGTCTATGCATGTTTGCTACTTTTGACTGTTACTTGAACTGTTTAGCCTAAGACTAGAAAGAAGATCAAAGAATACTGTGTCTTTGCTGCACTATATATCATCTAAAAACATGCATATGTCTTCTGAAACACAACAGGAGAATTGTTGTAGTCATTCTGAAGTGTGATACATAAATTCTCAACTTACTAGTAACAACTTGAAAAAAAGAAGCATCTAAAAGCCCAGCATCACATTGAATGTTCTTAAAGTACTTTAGAAGGACAGATGCTTCAGCTTTTCTAGTGTCATTCAATAGTGCTTAAGAAGACTGGAAAAAATACATGAAGATTCAAGCACAAAGAAATTTGATCAAAAACTAGTATCCATTTTTCTGAACAACAAAATGTTTGAAGTAGTTCTTTTGCTCCAAAAAATAATTAAAGGTGGCTTCACAATTTGGTGGGGAATCTTAATATAGCAGGTTTTAGTCTAAACAGAAAGAGGAAGATGGAAGCAAAAAAAGATCAAATGCTTATTCAGTAATGCACTGAAGTGAGTTTTTTTATAATTTTGCAAGTATGATCTGTCTTTATTACAAAGTCTTATATAACTGAGGCTGAGATGCTTGTTAGTGGAACAGCATATTCTACCTTCAGTTCGTTGAAGCTGAGCATCCGGAATGGAGCCAAAGAAAAATACAGCTACAATGAATTGCACCAAAATGGTGGTAAATTACAGAAACTGTTTCAGTCAAGTAACACATTTCATAATGCAATTTTACATATTTTTTTCAGTTTGTCTTTTCTTGGTCAGCAGGCTAGCATTAGCCAATATCTTTCTAAGTTTAGTTTGTGTACTTTAAAATTTGGATTTAAGTTATAAGCTTCCATTAAAGCGTAAGAGCCAGCAGCACCAATAGCATCTAGAAATAGTTTTTTGAGCTTTGCATTTAATTTTAAGAAAATGAAAGCTTTTTATTATGGATAATAAGTTCTCTCATGGTTGGAGGGGAAAAATATACAAATAAGCCAATGAAAATGAGTTGGACACTTCAGATAGAAAATACTGCTTTAGATAGTGACACACACAATTCTTTCAAAAGGAATCATATATATGTAGTTCCCCAAACCTTTTCTTCATCTAGCATCTAAGACACAAGGAAGTTCATCAAATGTTGAGATAACTTTTTAGAGAACAAACCACTACTAAGGATGTCGGGCACCACCCACTCCATGGACTTCAGACTGTGTTTAGCAAATATTAGTAGCTTTTTTTATCTGTACAGCATTTTTTGGTTGCTTGTTTTTTTGTGGGTTTTTTGCTTGTTTGTTTGTTTGTTTGTTTTCTCCTGAAGGACAAAAAAATACTGAGAAACCAATGATAATGAGTTGGACTTTTCAAGCAGGAAATACTACTTTAAAGTGACAGACTATATAAGAAATAGAGTCAAGAATACGACCTTGGAACTTCAAGACCAGATTTAGTTTACCAAACTACAGCTCACAAAATGCCATTACTGCATATGGTACCATATGTTGTCTCAGTATCTTAGCATATAGAATTGGATTGCTGCATGACTTTCTGAATATTTCCCCTAAATGCAAATTCTTCCTCAGCATACAAAATACAGATGCTGTGATTTAGCATGCAGAAGGAGGTCTCAGTACGAAGCTTGAGTTCTGAGAGAATTACATTGGCTTACTACTCAACAATGACTTGATTTTAAAATTGCTATATGACAACTTACAGTACAAAGCTCTGCAGAATTTGGAATCTCTGTTTTTATCTAGCCTATTATCTTTAAGAGTTTAGAGGTTGTTGAGACCATCTGAAGTTGGCCATTTCAAAGCAGTGCACATATGTTCAGCTATTATGTTTGTCAATTTGAAACCCATTTTCAGCTGGGGTCTAGAACACAGATTCAGACTCATTTAAACATAAACTTTTATGTTTTCAGTCTGACATCATCAACTGAGCACTTGTACTTTGTATTTTATGTAACTGAAAGTACAGAAATAAACAGAAAATTACTTAGCAGAGGAATATTTTTGCATCAAAAGAGATTCTGTTTGTTTGTCCTTGTATTGTAAATAAACTTGAAGCTGTTGCTAAATACTTGAGATTGCTTTCCAGTAAATACTAAGGTTTGATTATATATAGCAAAAAGGTGTACACCCATTGTTTTTTCATCACATTAGTCTGGGATCAGATTTGCAATATTCATTCATGTTAAGAATGGAGACATTAACTGCTTTTCTGCCAGTGAATATGGGAGGGGCTGAAACTGATCAGAGAAAAGATCCACCTGACTGGGGTCAAAGGCAGGTTCTTAAAGAAGAGTATAAGGATGAGGCAAGCACATCTGTGTAATTACAGTAGCCTTATAGTCTTTACCAGCTTCTAGCAATGCATTGTTCATGGACATCCTATGCAAAGGTAGTCCCTTCAGGTTTAAGAATCTTGTATCCATTTTTCTTCTAAGTGTTTCCTGAATATATATAGGTCTGACAGTCATGCTATCCTACAGCAACATACACACACTTTAAATAAGCTTTTTGTGAAAGAAACATATTCTTTCACTGCTTATGAAGTGACTTTTGGAAATATTTATGAAAATAGATATATTCTGGTATTAGTTGGCTATAATAAACATGATTATGCTTCTACCCAGAAAAACAGGCAGTATGCCAACACATTTGAAATGTAATACCAAAGATACTACTTCACTAGCTATTTATTCAAACCTTCCTGGAATATCTAGATCTCTAATAAGTATGTCCTTTCAGACATTACCAATTAACTACCATCCTCATTCTTAGGATGAAGAGATTTAGTGCAATGTTTTCAAAAGAAATTACAATCACTTCCAGTGAAATTTTAGAAAATTATAACTAAATTTTCCCAGTTAAACTCATTACTAATGAAATCTATTTGACTTTATACAAGTTTATTGGCAGGAAAGATATTGCCTATTTTTCTGATAATTTTTCCTGTACAGTATACTATTACATCAAGATTCACATTGCCTGTGCTACCATAAGGTAGCAGTATATAACACATTTATTTTGCTGAATTTCTATGTAACAGGTATATATTTTTTGTGTGTTTTAATTCACCTTGTCACAATTAACACAAATGTGCCTTTAGAGAGATTGCTAACAACTTATTTCAAATTATTTGTAGATATCTTTATACATCTTAAGCTTTTATTGGAAGATAATTTTTCCCAAGAAGTACAAGGTCAGTGAAAACGGAAGTGCTATAGTTACATAAATATCCATGTAACTACATTTTTTTGGCTGCAGACTTAGAAACTAACATTTGCTGAAGCAATCTTGGAAATAACATATTGTTTATAGCTATGCTTTAGTAGTTGTCTACCAGTGTAACAGAATACCCATACCAGTACTCCCTGCAAGCCTTCCAAACAACATCAGCTATACAAAACTGCCATCAAAGCACTGTAATTTGAATAAAAAGAACAAAAGACTGGTTTAACACAGCTGTAACTTTACATGTTTCCATATGTTATTTTCAAGGACTGGTGGTTTAAAAAAACCCATAAAAAACAAAACAAAAAGTCAGATTCAATAGGTTAACATTGAGGTTTTAACACTAAAGATAACATGGCCATTTTATAAAATGATTGTTGGAATTTATATTACATAGAATATTTGTGTTCAAACTTCATTTGGAAAGCTACAAAAAGTTGTGGCCTTATTGCAAATCGAATGTCAGAAAAGTATATTCCTGTTATGTGCAAGAAGAAGATCAGAGATATTGATTAGGACTTGGAATAATCTGTTTCTGAGGTACTCCTTGCTTTGGAGAAGAAGAGAAGGAATTCTAAATGGGCACAGTGAAAAATAAGAGCAGTTCATAATAAGAGTGTTTCAGAATTACAATAGGTTGTGCAGAAAGGCTGAAGAAAGGTCATCAGCAGTCTGGCCTAAATTTGAAGTTAGCCCTTGTTTGAGAGAAAGGTTGGACTACCTACCTGCAGCTATGCTTTACGACACAATTTTCTATGCTTTCTCTGAATGCTCCTACTCTGCATCAGTGTTGTGCTTGGAACAGGTGATCTGACAGAAGATAAGAAAAGACAGTTACATATGATGCATGTATTTACTTTGTGGGGAAGAAGCCTGCTCTCCCTACAGGCGACAAGAGTTGACCAGAACTAACAATGATAATGTAGCTTTATTTAGCACCTGGGGAACTCTCAGAGGCCACTGTCTGTCCTAAAGTAGGTCAGCTAAACAAGCATATTTGTCTAGCTTCTTTAGTTCTCAACTCTCTATTGTTTGTGAATATCCCCAGCACCTTCTGTCATTGCATTTGGACACTATGTAAATTAAACTCACAGATTCTCCTACTTTTTCTTGTTCTTCCCCCCCTGGAATCACAACCCAGGCATTTTATCCAGCTCTAAAAAAAAAAGCACAGTCACAATCACTGCCCTAATTTCTGTGCTGTCTCACTTGACTTCAGACAGGGATCTTGTCCCACCATGTCATTTCTACAGGAAACACCATGGGATCCTTTCTTTCTTTCTTTCTTTTGTGAATCCAGTCATGCTAGTCTCAGTTAAAATGAGTGAATAGTAATACAAGTGAGTTATCACATTACATATGGTCTCACTATACAATATGCTATTACAGTAATGTAAGGACCAGTACAGAGAATTTTGATAATTTATAATTATCAAATTATTTATTTGATCAGTTCTCAAATTCCTATGAATTTGATAATTTTCAATTATCAAAAGGACAAAAAAGGTCCTTTACATCCTATATTTGAGTTGTCTTTATAAACTGTTCACTGGGAGAGGCAGGAATGTCACAGTACTAATCCTACATTGTTTTCCCCCATATAACCTTTTCACAAAGTTCCCACTATGATTAACCCTGGAGCAGATCTAATTTATATAAGGGAATGGCTCCTACGGCCCTTTGCTCTGCAAATCCTCTAAACCCTCTTAGGATTGTCTAGAAGCTCTTGGTTGTTACTGCAGTACATTTGAGAGTACTCAGTCCAAGAGCATTAAAACACAGCCTTAGACTGAAGACTATCAAAACAAACAAAAGAGATATTAAATCAAAAACTTCTCAATCACTTTCATTATATTCATTTTTCTATCAGTGTCTGGCTTTTTTACATTTGTCTGGAGGACTTTCCACTTCCCAAACTGTTTGCTTTTCACACATACCCAAATCTTATCTCTGCTGGCAAGAAAAGCTTGTGTAGAGTCCAGCAAGTTCATATATCAGTTTCTGAGGGAAAAATACATTTGTTGGCAGATCCACTTATGCAAATCGGGGCCTTTAAAGCAGGCCACTGTGGATATCTGGGCTACCGCACACCAGCATGAGGCTGAAGAGGTAGGCCTACTAGCCACATGATTATAATGAACAGCAGCATGCCTTGTGGGGAGAAAGGCCCAGTTCGGGTTCTCTGAGTTCTGGAATTTTCAGGATGGAACTGCCACTTTAGGGGGGAAAGAAACAATGTCATAAAATGGCCTTGGAGACTGCACAAGTGTCCTTCTGCATCTCAGCCCTGAGGTATATGTCTGCCTAGAGCAAATTTTCACAGCTTAGTAAAGAATCCTTGAAAATTAGTGTTTTTAATGTGAGTGCTAAAACAGCTTGTACCATGGGATAGCTTTGTGCAGGGGACATGCAGAAGACTCAAAATTAAGAGGCAAAATTTGATAAAAAATGCATGCTGGAGCTCAAAAGGAAATGAAGGGTTTGAACAATGTAACTTGACAGAACTGCTAGAAATTCTTTTTTATTTCCCTCCTTTCAACATTTTTAATTTCCCAAACAAAACACATCATGGTACTGCTATATTCTGCCTGAGGATACAGCTGAGAGAAAGGGAAAATTAGCTTTAATGGAACCTCCTGATTCCATTCACATTGTTGCCAGGACCAAACCTAACTACAGCATTTCTACCGGCAAGAAAAGAAAAAGAACCAGGTTGTCTCACCCTTCAGAGGGTGATCAGCCAGCAGAAGGGAAAGTCATGACACAAGTCTGAAGTTTGACTTTTCCAATCATGCTATTACCTAAAATTCCCTTCCTTTTCTTCCAGTGCTTTGTTCCTTTTTTTTTTCTTTTTCTTTTTTTTTTTTTTTTAAAGAAAATGAAACAAAAGTCCATGTTCATGTTCTGTAAAATAGAGATACTTTGTTTTCTCCTGTGGATACTGCACTGACTGCTTAGTAACAGTAAGGATGTGCCTCTGTTTTTCTGGTCAGAATCTTCTCTCCTCCCAAAGGGGCACAATCATGCTATATTCTGATTATAGATCTCCTCTCTCTGTCAATCTTTACTGAATTGCCTCAATAACTGACTTTATTTTCAGGTGCTGAGCCCCTGGCAGCTCCCTTTAAAGTAAATGAAAGTTGCCAGAGGCTCAGCATTTCAGAAATCAGGGCACTAAAATTTGTTGCCTATCTCTGGATTTAAAAATCTGGCTTGAGGTTCTCTTTTATTTTTTAACTTTTTTCTATAAGCCAACATCAAGGGAGAAGTAATGAATGCAGACCTGACTACAAGAAAGAAGGTTTCCAGCTTTGGAATGTCTTTTCTATCTGTTGGAGTTAATTATTAAAGAGACAGTCTCAGGTAAAATAACACCTGTTAATTCAGGTATAATTTTCTAATCTGTCACAGCTACAAGTAAAAATTACGATAATACAGCTCAGAAGGATTTTTCTTCTGCTTCAGCTTGTTAACTTTACATTTTTGACAAATATGACATCTGATTTTTTTGTAAATCTGACATCCACTCAGACTTGGCCATGTTTACCTGAAATATTTCTAATTTGACAAGCCTTTCAGTTTGAACCATCCTGAAGCCTGACAAGCCTTCCAGATTTTAAGAGGGCACTGAAGTACTTTCTTAATAGGCTAAAATAAAAACAGAAAGCTATACTCACAGTTGTAATACTGTAGCTTGTTACAGACCACAGATATTAGTGAAGCAAGGTCATCTCAAGAAACAGGTATTTGCTTTAAAGCAGCTAATACAGCTGTAAAACAAACAAATCAGGAATTACTCTCCTTACACACAGATTGCTCTAATGACATTACTTTTTTTTTACAGCTGTTACTCTCCCATATTTTGGACCTCTATGCTGCAGCTCAGTGATTCATGACAGGTTTTTGGCTTTGGCTTGTGGCAGAACAGCGCACTCAGAGTTGAACAGAGGTAGACACGCTTTTTGGGCCAAAGTTCTTGGGACTGAGTCAGTTCCAGAAGATGCTATCTTGTTTGAGAGGAGGCAAATGTGCAGTTCTAAAGGTACCACAACTTTTATTTCTTAATGAAGATACTCCTAGTAGTCTCATATTTTACTCTGCATTTCAAATCAGGTGAATTCCACTCTCTCCATTAAAGAAAACAAAGATATATGCAGTATGATCTGATGAAGAAGATACCAAATCTGCAAGCCATGGTAGCAGAATAAAACATGATGTAAAACCACCATATGACTCATTTCAAAGTTATCAGAACTCCAGTTATGTATGAAAAAAATAAGTGAGACTGAAAGAAAGTTATGTCAGAAAAAGTTATAATCTATCTCTTCAGCATCTCTGGAGTACCTGCAATAATGCACAAAATATCTCATATATTTCTGATGGTGGTGAAAGACTTCATAACACTTACAAATTGTGAGAACCACAAACATTTATTTGTCCCTTCTTGTGGGCAACTTCTGCCTGCAGATCTTCTACTTAACCTAACTGCATCCTAGGGAGGGTCTTGGAAAGTACCACTGCCTCAGAAGTAACAACTTCTCTTGCCCTCTACCATTTAATATTTGTGCTCGGACATTATTTTATTCACAACTTTTTGTGAATAAACCCCTGTAAAGTTACAGATCTAACAGTCAATTCCAAACACTCAGAGGCATCAATCAGTCTCCATCAAAAGTCATGTCATGAAAATGTTTCAAAAATACTGCACTTTTAAGAATTAATTTTTACTCTTGTTATTCATTCCTCGGTACTAAATCTTTAAGGAGTTTATTTGTAAAATTTCTGCATGATATAAACTAGAAACGTTTTAAAATGAAAGCTAAGATTTTGAAATAAATTTTTAGCAGGAAGGTACAGAATTTTTTAAAAAAATCCAAAATATAACAAGGGCAATATTTGAAGTAACGCACAGTATAAAATTGGCATAACTTTGTCTTATATAGGTCTGTGCAGTGGGACACGGAAACTGTTTAGAACTGATTAACATGACCACAGATTTTAGAGAAGGAACAGTATGTTTTTGAGATAAAGAAGTATCAAACAGTTAGGAGGTCCTTCTCAGGAATAATTTCCTGAGATTACATGGAGATTATAAATGTGAACATAAATTTCTACTCAATTTGTCAGAAACAACTGAAACAATTTCAACAAATTGGAGAAAATTACATAAGAGCTAGAGAAAACCTAACCAGATCAAGTAACATCCCTTAACAAATAAATTAGATACTGGTGCTACTTTTTAAGTTAAGACAATCTGAATTTCATACAGTTCAAGAATATACTTATATTTAGGCATCTACATGTAGGTGTCTAAGCTATTATAGACAATTGAGATATGTCAAAACAGAGAGCCGATCTCAGAAA
Source organism: Strix uralensis (assembly GCF_047716275.1). Classification (NCBI taxonomy): domain Eukaryota; kingdom Metazoa; phylum Chordata; class Aves; order Strigiformes; family Strigidae; genus Strix; species Strix uralensis. Next base: position 19,708,417 of record NC_134012.1, on the reverse strand, counting down.
CTAGACTGTCAACTAACATTTCTGCTTTCACAGAATCAATGAATGGCTGAGGTTGGAAGGGATGTCTGGAAGAAATCTGGCCAAACTCTTCTGCTCAAGCAGGGCTACCTAAGCCAGTTGCCCAGGACCATGTTCCAGATGCCTTTCAAATATTGCCAAGGATGGAGACCTAAGCATCATCCTGGGCAACCTGTGCCAGTTCTTGGTCACCCTCACAGTAAAAAGTACTATTTTATGTCCACAGGGAACCTCCTGTGTTTCATTTGTGCCTTTTGTCCTGTCACTGGTCACCATTGCAAGCAACCTGGCTCCATTATATATATATTGATAATACCCCCCTGAGCCTGCTCTTCTCCAGGCTAAAGAGTCCTAGCTCACTCAGCCTTTCCTCACAGAAGAAATGCTCCAGTCCTTTCATGATCTTTGTGGCCCTTCATTGGACTTCATATGTCCATGTCTCTCTTGTACCAAGGAGCTCAGAACTGCACACAGTACTCCAGGTGTGGCCTCACCAGTGCTGAGTCGTGGGGAAGGATGACCTCAGACCGGCTGGCAATACCCCAGGCCAGGATGCTGTTAGACTTCTTTGTCACAAGGGCACACTGCTGGCTCATCTTCAACTTGCCGTCCACCAGGGCTCCTTGGTCCTTTTCTGCCCAGCTGCTTTCCAGCTGAGTGGACCAAAGCATATACTAGTGCCTGGGATTGCTCCTCCCCAAGTGCAGGACGCAGCACTTCCCCTTGTTGAACTTCATGAAGTTCCTGTCAGACCATTTCCCCAGCCTACTGAGGTCTTTCTGGATGGCAGCACAACCCTCTGGTGTATGAACTACTTCTCCCAGTTTTGTGTCATCAGCAAACTTTCTGAGGGTATACTGTGTGCCGTCATCCAGATCATTAATGATGTTAAACGGGATTAGACCCAGTACTGACTGCTGGGGTACACTACTAGTTACTGGCCTACCACTAGGCTTTGTGCAGCTGATGACCACCATCTGAGCCCAACCATTCAGCCAGTTTTCAATCCACCTCACTGTCTGCTCATCCAGCCTACACATCAATGGCTTCTCTATAAGTATCTTATGGGAGATAGTGTCAAAGGCCTTAATGAAGTCGAGGTAGACAATATCCACTGCTCTCCCCTTGTGCATCAGGCCAGTCATTTCATCATAGAGGCTTATCAAGTTGTCAAGCATGACCACAAGATGGTCAAGCATGATAAAGCTTTACAGTGAGGCAAATCTTTCTCCAGACATCACTGTCACCTAGATCTCACTGACAACAGTAGATGTTTGGTTCATTTGTAGATCCTACATACAAATGCTTAGCATGCAAGGGCAGGCAATGCTTGTCTTCAGTTGTGTGGAAATGAGGTCATACTTTGCTGAACCTTTTTTCCTCTTTGAGGAGATGCTAAACTCAGGCCCAATCTTGCTCTTTCCATAGCCAAGTGTACTGGTTTTGGCTGGGATAGAATTAATTTTTCTTCTTAGTAGCTAGAATAGTGTTGTGCTTTGGATTCAGTATGGGATTTAGTATGAGAAGAATGCTGATAATACACTGATGTTTACAGCTGTTTCTAAGAGATCAAGGACTCTCCAAGTCCCCATGTCCTGCCCATGCACAACTGTAAAAGAAGCTGGGAGGGAGCATGGCCAGAGCACTGGACCCAAATTGGCCAGTCAAATATTCCATGTCATGTAACGTCATGCTCAGTATATAGAGGGTCTGTCAAGAAGGAGGGGGTTCTCTCTCACTTCCGGGACTGTGATTTGGGATGTTGGTATTTCGGGGTCACTAGTCAGGAATGGGCTGGGTATCAGTTGGCGGGTGCTGAGCAACCACATTGTGCATTACCCATTTGTACTTTCTATTATCGTTATTGTTTTATTTTATTACAATTATTAAACTGCTTTTATCTCAACCTACAAGTCTCCCTTTACTCCTCCAATTCTTTCCCCAATCCCCCAGGCAGCGGAGGGTGAGTGAGCAGCTGCGTAGTGTTTGGCAGCTGGCCGGGTTTAAACCATGACACCAAGGAACAGTGGCTTCCCCAGAAAGCTCTGCTATGTTTCCTCTGGTGGCAGCACTGGTTGATTCTCATGCAAGCAGCCATATATCCTTCCCACTGACCTCCCTATCTTGTCCCTTTGAGGTGCACTTCTGATGAGCTGAGGGGAGGGAGCAGGTAGGATGAAGAGGGCTGACTGTCTCAGCCAGACCACTGGGTTCATGGTGCAGCCAATGTAAGACAGCAATGGTGTGGCGACCATTCTTCTTCCCAGTTACCAGCAGGGGTGCTACCCCTCTCCAACCTCTTTATGGTGGGACATAAATCTGTCAGCTTTTGCTAGTCAGAGCAATGGAATAACTGCTTCCTTTCACCTGTAAAAAGTGGCAAGTCAAATAGAAACATCTTGTGAGCTGAATCAAGCTCAGGGGCTGTCAGCTACCACTGATAAACAATGAAGACAGTCTGAATTTCCTAAAAAGTGGATTTGACTGCTTGAATTAATGCAAACAGCTCACCACAACTGGTTCTCTATTGACATGTTCTAGAGGAAATCAGTTACCACTACTTAAAAACAAACACAAAAAAACAAGAGAATTACATCCATTTAATTTAACACCATAACATAAGGTTCTACAGACCTATAGACTCTATAAATCTATTTAAAAAATTGCAAAGTAACAAACATAATGAGGTTCAATGCAAAACTCAGAACTATCTTTTGTATTCTGAAATCTGGATAAAGTGAGTTACCTGAATGGGAAGAACCATAAGAAATATGCTAGAGATTGGAATAAATTTTGGTGTATGCTATGATCCTGGCTGCATAGCAGCAATGGTAACAGAGACTGGGTAGTTTGGGGTTATGAATTCAGTGTTAAGTAGCAGAATAACTAACAAATCTTGAAAATATTACTGAACTACTTGGCTACTGAAAAAGAGGTGACAAGGAATTGTGCTGGGCTGAGCATTTAACATCCACTCTAACTTAGGAATTGGCTGTTTTACATTTATGAAGGTTGGCATTTTTGATCTGCACAATGTAAATAAATTAACTAAAGATACAGATTTGGAAATTTTCATTGTGTTTTTAGTTTGCCAACCAATCTATTACAGTTTGCAAGTAGATGAGTGAAACTTCAGGTAATGCAACAATTAGCCAAATTTCTTTCTTCATTGAATCATAGATTCATAGACTGGTTTGGAAGGGACCTTAAAGATCATCTAGTTCCAATCCTCCTGCCATGGGCAGGGACACCTTCCACTAGATCAGGCTATTGAAAGCCTCATCCAACCTGACCTTAACCATTTCTAGTGAGGGAGAATCATTTGAAACAAGAGGCAGGCCTTCTAACTAAGATAAAAGGGCTTGGGTTTTATAAAAACACAGAAGATTTCACAATTTCTTTGTAGAATATTTATCAAAGAAATAATATCACAAGATCCTAAAATGCATGGTGATTCTTCCACTAGAAATGCTATTTTAGTGGTACTGTCTTGCAACTGACATCATTATTTATTGCAGGCAGGCATTTTTTCCCTCTTTTCATTGCATGGTCCTATTTCTGTTCTCAGTAGTTTTTGCTGCAAACTTAAATACATTTTGATAACTAACAAAAAAAATCACAAGATTATTGATTGGGAACATGTTACTGACATTTATCAATCTCTCTTCACTGTTTTATGTGGAAATCCAGTTGATTTCACTGGGAATTGTAATTGACAGATTAATTAAATTATCAGAACTCTGATCTCTCTTTTATTCACATAGCAATATAAAATCATATAGATCCACATTCAACAAAAGAATTAAGATATCTGAAGATCCGCCCATCTCAGCTTTCAGAGATTGACTACTTTGTCTGAGTTAAGCATTATTTGAAATGGCAGCACAGGGAATCCATATGCTTCCCATTAAGTTGTTAGTTTTTCAGCCTTAGCTCAGAAAGAATGGAGTCTGCGTAACCATAAATCTTGAGGAAGTTTCAAAGTTTCCCATTTCAGCTGGACAATTTATTCAATCTCTATATTCTAGTGATCTATGTCACTGTATTTCAGTGTTCAAATCTCTTGACACTTTAGGTAAAAAAAAAAAATCAAAACCAACCCCCTAACGTTCCTATTAAGTAAACATCTTTCAAGAAAAAACCCTAATACAATGTTTACAGTGGATATGAATAGGTCTTGGTGAAGCTATAGGCTATGTTTTAATTTATTTTAAATGTTTTTTTTTCTTATACTGTGTTTTGATGACCTATTTTTTCATGGAAGAAAAAGATAAAAAACCAAAATCAATTAGATGATAACTCTTTGATGTCTCTTCCCAAGGGAGAAGCAAAAGATCTCAGGCATTATTTTAGGAACAGGCATGGTCTAATGCTGGGGGAAATCATTCAGTATAAAAATACATAGAAGGGGGGAAAGTTTTGCAGGATAGAAAGAGGATTAGAAAACAGTGATGGAAGATGAATCAAAATAACAGTAAAAATAGTAACAGCAGTTGAAATCTGAGATAGTATCTGAGAACAAATTTTCTAGTCAGATTTTATAGTAGTTTATTCCAGTTTTGCTATTTAACAAACCTCTCGCTGGCTGACTGGATTCTATTGCTGTCTCCTCTACATATGACAACAGTCCCTCTGGCCATTCTAGCAGCAAAATAAGAGCACAAAACCCAAGTAACTTATATTTCATACTATATGGATCTGCTAAATCACTGTTCAGTTTTCACTACCAATTACTGTATACACATAAAAGACAGATAAGAAGGGATTCTGCACAATAAATAAGCATGGGCACTTTGATTCAAAAAATTGCTAGGCATAGCAGCTATCTTTTTAATAGTTTTTCTATAGGTTCTAGGGAAGAAAACCTCACTTGTTTCTTCATCCTGATGGGATTCACACCTTTGTTTCAGATACATTTTCTCCTGAGGGGAATGTCCTTAATGATAGGACACACTATGAGATAGTTTGAGAATTAGAAACTTGTGTACCTGGCTCTCTAACCCCCCTTTTGTTTAAGATGTTACTGTGTATGTCTTAAAAAACTCCCACAGTGTATCTCTGGCAGGAGGAAAAAAAAATAAAAAAGAATGAACAGGACTGTATTCAGCTCTGAGCTTTACACATACAGGATGGACCCTTTGTGCTATCCATTCTTGCCCTCTGCATCATTCCCTGTTTTACACTGCACAGGCATGAAAAAAACAGTATGGCGTGGGTGGGACAGTAGATTATTTTAAAACAGATTTACTGGCTTGCAAAAAGGCATATATCATTTTGCATGAAAAATATGTCTTCATCTTCTGCAGAACACTTATCTGATGGACTCACAAAATGCATGGAAATATGCTGGATAATTTGCAAATAACCGAGTCCAGCACTGGGAAACTTTCACTGTGAGCAGTCAGATGAAATCACCTGTCAGAATCATAGTTTGCTAAATTACGGGGAGTGTGACTCATACCAATAAAACTCTTCTACAGTATTATGTCTATACCCTCAGTTTGGCTAATTTAATAATGTTATGGGATGAATGAATACATTATTTCTCTTGCTTAGCTTAGTCTGTAATACTGAAGGGACAAGGTGATCTTCAAAAATTGTTTTCTGACTGTGTTGCTGTTTTATTCACATGTGTCAACAGCATCTGGTGAGTGTGCACTGTGAATTGCTAATTCATCTCTAAGCTCTAAAATGACTCCAAGTTCCAGGAAGAGCATGAAAGCAGTTGGTAAAACAATGAAGTTGACTAGTTTGATCTCTGAATATACCTTGGAGTTATTCCTGGCTCAAAAAACTTGTGCTGCTTACTACAGCTAGCTTCAGGGCTAAGTCTGAAATACTTGTCTGAAAGGAAGAACTGACATGCCTTTCACCAGCCTAACAAACAACAGCTTAACTAAATATGAAGATAAAGCAATAATGTAGATTTAAATGAAAATTAAACTCAGATTTACTTTAAAATGGGAAAAGAGTATTTTAGATGATTATTGATACTGCTCACTCACTGAGCCCAGGCCATAGTCCCAGGTGAACACAAGATTTGCCTAAATCAGACCACCTGCTCCATTACCTACTACTAGTAACAGGTTGCAGTCAGTAAAGGGAACCAGGCAAAGTCTAAAGCTAATCTCTTGCTTTACTATACTTCCAGCTTCTGACAGCCAGAAGTACCTAGACACTAAAACTTTTTCACTGCATTTAAGAGTCACTTGTATACCTATTCTCTGTGAATTTATCTAGCCTCTTTTATGGAGGATCCTGCCCTGGAGTCCACACACCCTTGGGAGAATGACTTCCACAACTTAGCAATACACTTTACCATGGGGAAAAAAATTTCCTCCATTTTAGATCTGCTGTCTCCACAGATGCAGCAGTTACCAAATACCATGTGCTTGGTGGCATCCACAGCAATGACACACAGGTCACTCTGAGGTGTTGCTAATGCCATTTACTGAAAGACACTCAGCAACCGTTTACACTGGTAGCAGTCACACCCAAAGCAAGTCAGAACAGCAGTGGGCAGGAACACAACAGGTACTGGACCAAGAGGATTTATGGGTGGAGAAAGGGGAAATACAAGCCCTGGACACAGGCAAACATAAAAGTTCCTGGTTTAACAATAACAGCTGTAAAACTTGCTTTTAGGTATTTTTTTCAAAACTTGTCTGAGACTACAGACACTTGTATGAATGTTACATAAGACAGACAAATTTGGCTTAACATTTAAAAGGGCGTTTTAAAACTGTAATTTTTGTGATTGTTCTTTCATTTTATGTTGCTGACAAACTGAAAAAGCTCAGATTGTTGCTCTTCTACAGAGCCAAAAGCGTTCTACGCAACTTGTCACATTTTAAGCACAAACAATTTCTAATGATATTATGTTAGGACTATGAGGAACAGTTTACACTTATGTAATGTATTAGCAAAGATAGTACTTTCAACCAGTGAAAAATTGAAGATCTCAGTTTAAAAAATGAAAAAAAAGAAATACAAAGGAAACCCAAAATCCCAGTGTCATAATGGATCCCCCTGTAAAAGAGAAATGTGCATTTTGATGAAAATATTATATAATTGACAGCATAAGCGTTTAGAAATAATTATGCATAAGCGTTACTATTCACTTCAAGCAGACTACACTCAGGTGACATCTACTTCTGTGGTTATAGAGGGAGAAAGCAGCAAGGAAGAAAAGAATCAACCTTCAGGAAATCATGATCATCACCTCCTTGATGTGTGGCAAGGCAAGACAAGACAAGAAGGTTGTTCAAAATCCCTCCCTCTCTGAGGGGGACCTGGATAAAATTCTCTTCATGGCTCCTACGTACAGTATATTTTGGGTCCCTTTTTTACCCCCACCAAAATACTGGAAAATCCACCCATGATAATTTTAGGTAAATATGGCTTGGCCCGAGCTCCCTTGAACATAACAGTTTTAATCAGCTTAACTAGCTGTGTCTTGAGTGAAACCACTCTGAGGATATAAGAAGAATAAAGTACAAAGAATAATAAATATTCTACTGCAAAATTGGCCTTTGACAGATGTTACATATGAGATGTAATGAAACAGTCGCTCCTGAGTAACTTAAGGCCACAGACAAACTACACAGGAATTCAGTCCAGGTAAAAATAAACCAACACAGGTACCACAATTAGCATAATTTACATGCATAACAAAGAATAGAATTTTTTTCAAGTTATCTATCAGTAATTTACCATTTTTCAGAAGATGACTGAGATTACCCAAAGATTTCCAGGAAAGGAGTGTGCTACTTCCAATATGTGCCTGGTGGTACTTAAAAAAAAGAGCTTTTAGGTTTATGGTGAATTGTGAATTAATTATTTAAGGTACCATATTCAGGTAGAATGGAACCATTAATACAGGAGGTGCTTGCCACCCCTCAGCCCTTTCACCATTTTTAGTGAATCGCTCAGCTTTATTAGAGTATCCAAAGGCAAAGCTGCATGAGAAACACTATATTAAAACTGATTTACTAGTAATTAAATACTACATTGCACTTTTATATCTACATTGACCAGAATGGTGCTTTACTGCTATGTTACCCTGGATACAGCTCAGGGAAGGAACCACATCTGTGGGGAGAGTTCATGCTGTATCTCTTAAGGTCACATATCTAAAACACACTCTCTGACTTCTCTTTCTTCCTGTTGTCTCCTCTCTTCTGGCTCAGTGAGCCCAAATAGTTCAAAGCACCATCACTGCCTCTTTCCACTCATCTGTACAGGAGAGAAATTAAGGCCGACCACTCTGGTTATATATCTTTACCTGCAATCCATGCTCAGTGGGAATCACCATCTTCCTCATATTACAAAGAGTAATAAAGAGTAGGTATTTTAATTTTACAAGGATTCATTTTATGAAAAGGGTTCTTAATTGTATTTAAACAGGAAAATATTTCTCAGGCAACTTTGTGATAGGAAAAGAAAATCCCCTTTTGAGGAGATCACACAAATGTTGTTGTGAAACATGGAATTTCTTTAAAATCTAGTCAGGCTCTATAAAGAGGAGGAATTTTCCTTGAGATGTTAAGAAAGCTCTGTTGCTAAATTTGCATTCAACTCATTCACATATAGACAGAAAAATAAACAAATACAATATTTAGCTTTTTAATGCTTCAGTTTCACCTGTTTCTGTCTCTGTTTCTTTTTCTTTTTAAGTTCTCTCATTGTATTTGTCCCTTGCTCACCAAAGTGACTAGAGCTGTGTAAATGCAATGGGCTGACCCTGGCTCCTGGGAGCTGCTTGTCTCTGAGGCACTGGTGCTAGACTCCCACCTGAATGACCACTCTGGGCCTGATCTTGCCCCCCACCCACAGGCAGACGTCCTGTCCCAATAGTGCCCATCCCCATCCCTAGGGATGTGCCCACTGCCCAGGAACTAGGGCTGCCCCCCAGTTGCCCTCTTCCCAGCTGGGGCAGTTGGATGGTTCTGGCTGCCAGGTCCTGCCCTGCCACCCCTGACAGTCCCACCTCCAGCAGTCCCCGGCCCCCGCAGCACCCTGGCAGTTATTTTGGAAAAAATTTCACTTGGAAGAGTGTGTTAGAGGCTGTGTAAACCAACAGGCTTCCTGATGCCACGTTAACAGTTAAGCAACATGGTGCCCTGAAAGAGTAGTTTGTATGGGATGGAAGGCATTTGTTTCTGGGCCTCTTTACTAACTGATATCAGTCACAGCTGAGATCATGTGGGGGACAGCATTCAGGTTTGACCTGGGGAAAAGCTGCCATGGCCAGAGCAGCTGGCTGGCTGCCTGAGCAGCAGGAACAAGACAGACTAGAGACAAATGTCCTCATTGCTAAGGATGTGCCTCAGAGGGCCAGGGGTCTCCCAAAAGAGCACACCCAGCTCAGTGGTCAAACCTGGACGTCTCTTCTTTCCTTGCATATGACCAACCCCAAACCTAGCTGTGTTGGATGTATATGGCAGGTTCAGCCACCTCCAATGGACCCACTGCTGGCCAAAGCTGAGCCCATCAGCCATGTTGGTGGCACCTCTGGGGAAAACATATTTAAGAAAAGGCAGAAAACACCACACAGTTAGAGGATGAGGGAACAAAAAGTGAGAGAAACAGCAGTGTGAGAAACAAGGTCAGGCAAAAAGGAGGTGAGGAGGTTGTTCCAGACACCAGAGCAGGTATTCCCCTGAAGCCCTGGAGAGCCCACAGCAGAGGAGGTTACTCCTGAAGAACTGCAGCCTGTGGGAAGGACCCACACTGGAGCAGGGAAAAGCATGAGGAGAAAAGAGCAACAAACTGTTACAGACTGTCTGAAACCACCCAGTCCCCACCAGCTCAAGAGGAAGTAGGAATTTGGGAGTGAAACTGGGCAGGTGAAAAAGGGTTGGAGGAAGGTGAATGATTGAGCAGCTGCTTGGGCATTTGGCCACTAGCGAGGGCTAACCCACCACAACAGGTGATAAGGCCTGGAGAACAAATACTATCAGGAGTGATTGAAGGAGCTGGGACTGTTTAGCTTGAGGAAGAGAAGGCTGAGGGGAGACCTCATCACTCTCTACAACTACCTGAAAGGACATTGTAGAGAGGTTGGAGCTGGTCTCTTCTCACAGGTGATTAGTGACAGAATAAGGGGGAACGGCTTTAAACTGCAACAGGGGAGGTTCAGACTGGACATTAGGAAAAAATTTTTCACAGAAAGAGTGGTCAGACAGTGGAATAGGCTGCCCAGGGAGGTGATGGAGTCACCATCCCTGGATGTGTTTAAGGGTCGTTTAGATGAGATGCTGGGGGATATGGTGTAGGGGAGAACTTTGTAGAGTAGGGCCGATGGTTGGACATGATGGTCCCAAGGGTCTTTTCCAACCTGAATGATTCTATGATTCTAAGTCTCTGTTTCTGCAGTATTAGGTTTGGGAGAGAAGAATGTGGTTCACTGAATGTATGTGTATTAGTTTTCTATGCAGTATTTTAATATACCATTACCTGAAGACATTTAAGGTTAAATAAATACACAATGAAAACAGCTTTTTTAAAACTATGTTTAGTAAGTACCAACAGCTGTCATTTTGAGCTTATTACTTCCCTCTCTCTCCCTCCCTGAAACTGAGCTGAGCCTCCTCACAGCTCCTCCCAAACTTTATTACATTTAACCACCTTTTTGAGGATGTGATTAACTTACTGCAGTCTTTGAAGGCTCTTCTAAGTCTGTTCAGTTTTAAGCTGAAAATCTAGAAAGGCTTTTCTTTTCCACAACGTAACTCATAAATCTAAATGCTGGAGTCCCCCATCAGTCATTGTGAGCCTTGTAACCTTAAACTGCAGTTTTAGTTTAGAGGAGCTAAACTGACTGCAAGGTATTCCTGCTTAGAGAAGAATTCATTTCATAGGCTCAGTGACTGGACAGCAAGTAGAAATTGACACTGTTATGATCTGTCTCTATGAAGGGCTTAAAATGAGAACACAGAAATATCAGTATTTCAAAGATTCCAAAACCTGTTAAAAGATCAAAGCCAGTAGCATTTGAGAAAAAAAAAAACCCTGAACAAACCCAACCAAACCAAACCAAAGCCAATACCTTCTATAATGTAATTAAAAGGAAGATTTTTATACAGAAGATGTTTATAAAACATCTTCTTCAATAAATGGCTGTTGATCCATATCAAAGTGCCTTTTTTTTTTTTTGGTATTCAGAAAGGGAGGGGAAATTAAGAGTTTCAAGTCCTGCTGCTGCACTTGAGTGAAATCCCACCCCTGTGTGAGAACAGCTGAAGAGGATACCTATACGTGTGCATGTTCTGAAACCCTGTAGAAAGGGAAGCCTCTTAGAGACAAAGGATGAGATTTTACCCAAAGTCAGGGCTCACACCTTCCTACCATATAGAGAAACTGGCTGTGTCTTATGGTCTTCTGAAAATCCCAAACACAGCACAAAGACCTATGAAAACTGTTTACTTGTGTCCTTCACAAAGACCTTCTCAGTTAATAAGCTAAAGGTATGGGAAACAAACTGTCCTTGAAGACTTACTTGTTCATCTTCTGTTTTGCAACTGTTCACATTAGAGTCCAAATCAATTTTCTCTTCTGAAGATCCCAGGACTTCTCCAGTGACTGCAGCTACTGTCTCACCAAATTATTAATGACCCGTTAACAGGTTAACATTGTCAATTGCTGATTTTGGTGCAAAATTTCTTGGAGTCAACCTGAGATCGTTACTAAAGGATCAGGCAGGAAAGGGTGAGCCCTGGCTTTGGAGAAAATCCAGTTTACATCCACAGAGTATCATTGGATGCTTCCATTTCTTTCTTCAGTGTGAATTTTTTTTTATTAATTTTTACTGGAAAACATTTGGACTACTCAGTTTGTCCTGTAAAGCACTCATGGTACAAAATTCTATTTAGTTCTGAATTTCTCTGTGAGCTCCCCACGCTGAGCATGTAACAGATTTTGCTGTAGACCACACCAGCACATCCTAGCAGAAAGGCAGGTGGAGTTCTTTATTCTCTGCTCCTCACCCAACCCTGGCCAGCAGCCAGATTGCGACTGTATTCAACACCTGCAATTTTACTTATGAAATGGATAAGAAGCATAAAAGGACAATTGAAGGCACCTGAATCATGCAGAAATTCTGCATCTGTCTGCTTCAAAACTAACTAGCAGATGTCCTCTGATGATTGTAATTGGGTCCCTCCATTCTTGTCAAAGTTCCTAACCAAAACTGCTGAAAATAGGTTCTTCTTAAGGGGCAACTTGTTGCTAACACAGGAAGATGTAAATTCCACCTCTCTGCACCAACTTTATTGATTTTTTTTCCCTGTACCCAGATGGATTAACATTAAACAGTCCTGGAAAAATCTCAAAGAAAATCAGCAGGCTGCCAGAATGATTTGAAATTGCAATTTATATTCATAGCACAATGATATGCGAAAACTGCTTATGTGTGTTTTTCATAAAGATCTCTTCAGTTAATGAGCTAAATGTATGGAAAAGAAAACTCTCTTTGAAGACATACTTGTGCCTGTTCTGTTTTGCAACAGGTCACATCAATCTTGCCTCAAAAAAACCCCAACCCTTAAGTGTGCAATGGTCTCCCACCTCATCTGAGTAAGACATTATTCTAATATAATCTGCCTTCAAGCTCTGAATATCAGAGCTAGGAATGATGTAAGCCCTATTAATAAAGGTTATCTATTCAACTCTAAGGTAGACTAAGCCATTTCTTTTTTTTTTTTTTTTCTTGAGTATACTAATCTTTACAAGTTTCTAATGACAGTAATTTGCATTTTTAACATAACTCCCTTACAATAAACATGAAACAAATTTTAAAGATTAGTTTACAGACTCTAGATGTAATTTCTTCATCCTTACACTGTGCAAAGCTCCATAGACCTTAAATGGTTTGTCAGATTCACAGCAGTCAGACTAGAACATAGGATCAGAACACAAAGATGCATGCCCCACATTAGGAGCATCTTTGATGTAGGGACAATCAGAGTTGCCCTCATTTGCACCAGAAAGAGATGGGCATGTACTTTTTAGTGTATCAATACCACATGTGTAGGAACTGCACATATATGAAATTGAAGAATGCTTTGGATTTACTGTTCAGGTATCATTGTCTGGCATATGCCATAAAATCAATGCTTCTGAGACATCATTCTCACTGCATACATAATATACTGATATATGCAGGCAGAGTGAGTCAGTCTAATGCATCTTGAAAGTGTCAGAAATATTGCACAAATACATTAACAGCAGTACTTTCAGAATGAGTGACAGGTTCTGAGTATAGTTGCTGTATACGTTCAGTAGGTCTCATAGGAATAATTTCTGATAATGTCAGATTTTTCTATAAACTATAAGATTTTATTTAACAAAATTTTCATTTACGGGAAAAACCCCATGTTTTCAGAAGAAAAGAACTAATTAATCCCATGGAAGACAACATGTGGTGACAGAGAAGAAATGCAGCAGTTTTTTTCACAACAATACTGTTCACTGGTTTATTTTGGAACAGCAAAGTAAAAATATTTTTCGATTTGAAACTAATGTTAATAAGGAAGTCATTCAGAAGCTGTGATATTATCTAAAAGACTCGATGACCCTTAGTCTTCTTAACAAGTCAGACATCAGGGGACATGACTGAGCAGGATTTTCATAGCTTGTCTAACTTAGAAGGAGCACAATAGAGTAACACGTAATTATTTTCAGGTATCAAAAAGGTACAATCCAGCTTGTATTCCACATCAAAGGGGAAAAGAAAAAAGGATTAATTTAAAATAATATGCATTTGTCACAATGGTATGCTAAAGAATTCTTCATGCTGTACTGTTTACAGATTTTTGTAGAAATATCACCCTTTCATCCTTTGAAGTTTAGATTAAAAATGCTCTACAGTTGATGATCAGTTTATTCTTATTTTTTCCTTATTCTCTCTCCACTAATATTGTTCCAAAATATGTATTTGACTACCTTTTTAATTGGAAAGATCTTTAATTTTTATGTTGTGCTAAGATTATAATTAAAGCTGTTTACATCACTGTAATTGCATGCTGCACATATGAAACATTTATAAGTTCTTTAGGCAATGGATGCTCATAGCTACCATGAATTACAAAATCAGAGTAGGAAAAAATTTCCTGGCAACACAAAGCACAGTGTAAAAGTGTTAAAAATTGCCTTTTTGGAACTTAACCCTTTCTGAACCTAAGAATAAAAAACTAATGAATCATTTCCAGATTATATTCTTAAAATATTAACTGAAACAAAATTAAGCAAGCATTCTGTTCTTTTTAGTCTGCCTGTGCTGGTTATTAAAGATACTCTGCTGGCAGTAGCAATCAGAGGTGAAGACTGCTCTGTGATAACCTGTGCAGTGATACCCATTTCTAGAACTCTAGTATAGTGGTGGGAATCTTGATGAGTTCTCTGGATCAGCTTTTTCCTACAATGTCAAAACACATGGACAAAACATTTTGCTCAATGAGCTCATGATTATCCAGAGGTGAGCAGCATTTACTCTTCGTTGCTGTCAATAGATCTGGGCTTCAAATTGAACTATCAGTTGGCTTTGGCCTGTCTCTTTTGTGAACTCTAAGACTGACTTGGTTTTTATTATTGCTCTGATAAATAATTTTAAAATTGAAATATATGACTCAGATCTGTGAGTTTGCATTTAATGAGTTAAATATTCTCAACTAGGATTTACCACTCCAGTCATAGCAGATGTTTGTGCTTTAAAGTATACATGTATACTTCCACACAATGTGTTGATAATTTGTGTGACATATACGCAAATTCTTTTTTTAAAAGAAACAATAACTTCAAATTAAATTCCACATATATGTTTAGATACACACACGAAAACATGCTTTACTGTTAATATAAACGTTGCTGAATATCAGGTAGTTGGTTTTACCAGACATTTTTCTGCAATATCCCTTGCTCTAGCTGATACAGTGGTATGAAAAAGAATCAGATACTTGTCTCTCAGTGAGCTTTGCTGCTTCTACTATCCAATTCAAATAAGTGCCAAAACATCTGAAAATGCTTCTGCGATTCTCCAAATCTGGCTGGTATTTGCTAGCTAATTCATTTCACTGCACCAGAATGGTTATCAAAAAAATAGCATGGAAGGGAATCCTACATGGAACATCTAGGATACCTGTATTTTGGCAAAACAAAGTTTCTATCTGTACTGCATACTTCACATGAACACACCTTTATGTATACACACACATGTACATGTATATAATCACTTTATATATTTGTATGCATGTTAGGCTTTCAAGAAGTTACTGGACATGTTGTCATCACCCCACACAGCAAGATACACAGTTCCCTGAGACTTTGCCCAACAGAAACACTAAACAGTTCCTGACAGGCAGTGCCCAGTGTAACCTATGACGCCTACATACCTGCTTCAAATTTTCAAAGTAGCTCAGTTATGCCTAGTTAATCAGCTCCATATCTGCCCTATTTCATGGTATAAATGTACCAAATGATTAAATTAGCATAGAAATCTTAACACAGTTCCATTTAAATAAAAGTAAGTCTTCTCACTTAGTCTTCTTTCAGTCCACCTAAGGACTTCCTAATTTTATACTGATTTTTTTCCTATCTTTCTCTCTGCTACATTAATAATGTCCTAAAAAATATCCTAGGTGATTAGTCATATGGTGTGTAACTGCATAAAGAAGCATAGCCAAGTACAATAGATTTGCTTTTCTTAAGAATGATACAATGATAAAAAGGTTGGAGGAAAATCTAATAGTTTGTTTCTGAATCTGTCTTATTCATCTTATTCCCCTGTTATAGCAAATTAAGCTGTCAACTATCATTTAAGATGACTGCTTCTAAAACATAAGCCTTGTCCAATAGTTTTAAAAGATACCTTGTATTTATCCTTTAATTTCTTTTCAGTCATTGAGAGTTTAAACATTCTTAAAGATAGAGTACTAAAAAGAAAGAGTACTAAAAAACTAAAAAGAGTACTAAAAACTTTGGTGAAACAATTGAAGTGCTTTTTCTCTACAAATGTAGTTTAAAAGACATCATACTGTGGGAGTTCAGACTCACCTATGACAGTGAGAACATTTGATCTACACCACTTGTTTTGATGTTGCTTTTTATTTTCACAGAATCACAGAACCATCAAGGTCGGAAAAGACCTTGAAGATCATCTAGTCCATCCATTAACCTAACACTGACCATTCTCAACTACACCATATCCCTAAGAGCTATGTCAACACGACTCTTAAACACCTCCAAGGATGGAGACTCCACCACCTCCCTGGGCAGCCCATTCCAATGCCTAACAACCTGTTCTGTAAAGAAATGTTTCCTAATATCCAGTCTCAACCTTCCCTGGCACAACTTGAGGCCATTACCTCTTGTCCTATCACTTGTTACTTGGTTAAAGAGACTCATCCCCAGTTCTCTGCAACCTCCTTTCAGGTAGCTGTAGAGGGCGATGAGGTCTCCCCTCAGCCTCCTCTTCTCCAGACTAAACACCCCCAGTTCCCTCAGCCGCTCCTCGTACGACATGTGCTCCAGACCCTGCACCAGCTTCGTTGCCCTTCTCTGGACACGCTTGAGTAATTCAATGTCCTTTTTGTAGTGAGGGGCCCAAAACTGAACACAGTAATCGAGGTGCGGCCTCACCAGTGCCGAGTACAGGGGAAAGATCCCTTCCCTGTCCCTGCTGGCCACGCTATTTCTGATGCAAGCCAGGATGCCATTGGCCTTCTTGGCCACCTGGGCACACTGCTGGCTCCTGTTCAGCCAGCTGTCAATCAACACCCCCAGGTCCCTCTCTGGCAGCTCTCCAGCCACTCCTCCCCAAGCCTGTAGCGCTGCTGGGGGTTGTTGTGGCCCAAGTGCAGCACCCGGCATTTGGCCTTATTGAAACTCCTCCAGTTGGCCTTAGCCCATCGCTCCAGCCTGTCCAGATCTCTCTGCAGAGCCTCCCTACCCTCGAGCAGATCAACACTCCCACCCAACTTGGTCTCATCTGCAAACTTACTGAGGGTGCACTCGATCCCCTCGTCTAGATCATCAATGAAGATGTTAAACAGGAGTGGCCCCAAAACCGAGCCCTGGGGGACACCACTTGTGACTGGCCACCAAAATTTTAAATGACAAGGAAAGGAGTTTCAGTAATTTTGGCAATGTTTTTCACAAACTGTTTCAGACAATGCTTCACACAAAATGAGTTTTTAAAATAATTACTCAGTCTGTATATCTCTCTCACTTTTGACAACATGCTTGCCTTGTGTTCGTGCTTCTTAAGGAAATCTAGCAGAAAGTGATTGTGAGAGGATATCTTAGCTAGAAGTTATGGGGACAGCATCTGTGGCCAAGATTCCCCCTCTTGTTTATCAAGTGGATCATGCTACCCAGTCTCTGTGTCTGTCTCACCTCTTTCATGCAACTTTGGGTATTTAAAATTGGATCACTGTTTGCAAGATCCATCTTGCTGATGCACAATTTCCTATATAGGTTCAAGAAACAAAAATTTGAAGAAGTGAAATAATCTAGAACAAAGATCAGATACAAGATGGTAGACATAGCCAGAGAATTATTTCACTCTCACTAATATAAACAGCACAGAATGGGAAAAGGAGGAGAGTAACATTTTTTTCGGTGACTCAGTCACTGGATATACAGGATAGCCAGGTCCAGGGAGGCTCTTATGGAAAGTCCAAGGGAGAGGAGAGACTCAGGTAGGGATTCTTGATTATCTGTCAGCAACATGGACATTTTCCCTTTTGTATCCCTCATTATGGCACAAATGTTTTTGTGCAAACTGCAATTTCTACAACACCATCTTCTTCAAAAAGATGTGCTTTTTCCTTTCCTTTTTTTACTTTTTTCAATTGATGGATCAAGAATGGGAATCTTCAGTTCTTATAACTAAAATTTTATTTTGCATTGTATTACCTAGTGGGGTTCTCTTTCAAAATATTAACTCCAGCAAGCATGTCACATTCTGCTTGTAAAGGTAGATGGGCGGAGAGCATTATATTAATGCCAGCACAGCTCTAATATAAATAGAGAAAATTTATATTCTTTTATTTCAAAGCAAGTTCCTTGTAATTCATTGTGATATCCCACCTCTCCACTCTCCTCATCAAGAAAAAGTGGCATCCATACAGACATAGCATTATTAGCAATAAGACTCTAATGAGACATTATTTTATAAATACGTAAATTGAAAACTGTCTATGACTTCCTTAAGTCACAAACATCCTTACATTTGAAAAATAAAGGTATTCTTTTGTATATATATATATTAAATTTTTAGTATCTGCTGTACTGTAGTTAAATAATATTCAGTTTGCTAAATGCTGCAGTCGCTTCCTATTGTTTCTGCTTCAAGAGCACCTGGAGGTTACTCTGCAGCAAGCGTAATATACATACCTGTTATAATAAAAACTGACTACAGTTCAGTGGTGTGCACTGAATAGCACTACACAGCAATGTGTAGGTTTTTTCCAGTGATTTCTCATGTTTACACTTGCTAGAGATTTTTATGTTTTGCTATTTCACTTTAATACAGCCATTATCAAGAATATAATACCCAAGACTCTTTTTTATGAATATTTTTCTTAGACAAAATTGTTGAAAGGATGTGATGACCAGTATGTTATAAACCAGCAATAAATGTTCAAACTGTAACTGGAATAAAGTACTGCTATTTAGAATGAAAATGTATAAAAGGGTATTTATAAACCTCTACTTATTGCTCTCTGCTGTCAGAATGAATTTATCTAAATATTCTTTTGGTCTTCTACAATGACGGCAAAGACTTGAGAGCTGAAGGTGGAAACAAAAGTTGTTAAACTAAAGGTGACCATCATGAGGTAGGTAAATACAGAATCCGTTCCCCATCTGTAGCACCAGCTTCAGCAAGAGCTAAGACGGACTCTCTTGCAAGTGCTCTCACCCTTGGACACTGACGACCCACTGAAACTGTCAGAGGGCTGAGCAGGTCATTGCTTTCTCAGTCCAGTCTCAAAACAATAGGTCAATATACTGTCTTTCTGCATGAAGGACAGCAACAAAGAAAAAATTAAAAGGCTATTCACGAGCATTTTTCAGGCAGAGGATTTGAGAGGCTGTTGGATAGACAGAGTACAAAAGGGAGCCATATGGAGTCACTGGGCCACTGACTAACTGTGAATTGTGTGAGAAATAATTACCCTTTACTGAGAAACCCCTTCATCCTTTCCTCCAAAAAATGTGGCTCACATTTTTAAATGGCATATCCAATCAAAACTCATCTGAAGGAATGGCAAAAAGAAAATAGATTAGGGTCTTTCTACTAAGCTTACTTTTTTGAAGCTCTTCCTTGTTTTCCTAATAAGAGACACTTCACTGCTCCACAATATGACATGGAATTTTGTAACACATTTAGTGAGATTAAGAAAAAAAGCTTTTGGTGCATCTACAAACTCATCCCAATCTATACATTAAACCTGGCCCCATGCAAGGTTAGAAAAAACTTGGAGACCATTACAGTAGGATAACCTGATAAACTTTATCATTTATTTGAATTAGCTGTGTGGGAATAACAGTATGTCTGAAGCTACATGCAGGAGTCAGACCTTGGATACTCTTCTATAAAATAACTTAATGTCAAAACTGAACTTTTACTGGCTGACAGCAAACATAAAGCAAGTTATGACTGATCAGAAAGTGCATTTTCTGGTATAGCAGTAGTGATCACCATAAAAGTCAGTAATACCAAATTACCCAAAGACTATCTGAGATGCCAATTTTCCTTCCACACGTTCAAAACAGGAAGTAAACATGGTGATTGTGCAGGTCAAAACAAAAAATTAAAACCTGGTGTTTTATGCAAATAAAACACCTTCTCTGCATATTTAATTCAACTGCAGTGTTGTGCTTAAAGAAATGACAATTTGCCAGAGATCAGGACTGACAGGACACAATCTGGGACATGCTATGGGAACAGTACATTTGGCATACTTGCTGACTGCCATCCCACCGCTTGGCATTCGTGCACCTGGCAGCTCCCAGTGGGATGAGCAAAGGGTGCTGATTGAGATGTCATCTCCGGTGTTGGCCACTGCTTGCCCAGGGTAGTGAAGGTAAATGCAGCAGTTTCAAGCCAGATGCACAAGGGTGCTCTGGCTGGAATGTTTGTCTCCAGCTAGGATGTCTATTTCTGTCTGCTGTCATCATCATATAGGGAAGTAATGGGAACAAGAGTAAAAGAAGACAGCATGGAGCCTCTGTTTTTGCCTGTTTATTTATATATTGCCAACAGAACATAGCTATAATGTTGCCCAGACATTACTGTAAGCCTCCCTCTGAATCATTACAAAAATACTCTTTTCCTAGGAAACCTGTGGTTCACAGAATCACAGAATCGTCTAGGTTGGAAAAGACCTTGAAGATCATCCAGTCCAACCATTGACCTAACACTGACCGTTCTCAACTACACCATATCCCTTAGCGCTAAGTCAACTTTACTCTTAAACACCTCCAGGGATGGGGACCCCACCACCTCCCTGGGCAGCCCATTCCAACGCCTAACAACCCGTTCTGTAAAGAAATGCTTCCTAATATCTAGTCTAAACCTTCCCTGGCACAACTTGAGGCCATTCCCTCTTGTCCTATCGCTTGTTACTTGGTTAAAGAGACTCATCCCCAGTTCTCTGCAACCTCCTTTCAGGTAGCTGTAGAGGGCGATGAGGTCTCCCCTCAGCCTCCTCTTCTCCAGACTAAACACCCCCAGTTCCCTCAGCCGCTCCTCGTACGACATGTGCTCCAGACCCTGCACCAGCTTCGTTGCCCTTCTCTGGACACGCTTGAGTAATTCAATGTCCTTTTTGTAGTGAGGGGCCCAAAACTGAACACAGTAATGGAGGTGCGGCCTCACCAGTGCTGAGTACAGGGGCAAGATCCCTTCCCTGTCCCTGCTGGCCATGCTATTTCTGATGCAAGCCAGGATGCCATTGGCCTTCTTGGCCACCTGGGCACACTGCTGGCTCCTGTTCAGCTGGCTGTCAATCAACACCCCCAGGTCCCTCTCTGACTGGCAGCTCTAAGGTTACCCCTTCGCATCCTGTAACTCATGGAAGTTTTCTTCATGGAATAATGAAATGCCTCACTGTTCCCACAGAAAACCTGGATAGTTGTAACGGTAGTCCATTCTAGTTGTTCCTGTGTGTTCAATCACAGTGATCTCTCATTAAGCATTCAAATCATAACCATGCTGGCTGCTCCTTGCAAGATGGCAAGAGCATGAACTGGCTCAGAAAGCAAACTCCTTCTCTCCCCTTCGCTGAGTTTCCCCAGACCAGAACTAAATTAGAAGAGGAGAATCTGCATTATGCCAGCGTACCAGGTTGATGTCACCTATATTACACATTAGTACTTATTTGCCATTTCCTGTTGGCCATTTCTTTGCCAAATGCTCTCCCAAATAGTACTTCTTAGACAATACCAAATATAATGTACATCCTCAGCAAAATGGCTTGCACAATATATACATACAGGTTTCTTCTTGCATTTGAAGAGCCAGCTGTCCTACATATGTGAAAGGAAAGACTGGGTTTGGTCGACAGCTAACATCAAGTTCTTACAGCATTTAGACTTTAGGTGGCTATAGTATCATTAACAGGGTGTCTGTGAGTTAAAAGCATATGAAATAGATAAAGATGTAATTTGGGCGTGAAACAGGCTGCATTGTAATATGGTAACAGAAACTGGGGTACTGCTGCAATTGTACTC
This sequence comes from Strix uralensis, assembly GCF_047716275.1. Taxonomy (NCBI): domain Eukaryota; kingdom Metazoa; phylum Chordata; class Aves; order Strigiformes; family Strigidae; genus Strix; species Strix uralensis. The sequence continues at coordinate 19,686,664 of NC_134012.1, read as the reverse complement.
CATGCTTTATAAATGAGATGAAGAACATAATGTATTCTGGAGCTTCTATGACCAAAGACGTTCCCACTTAATCTAAAACAGTACACAGAACATCTCTTTACCCCATTCCCTGGAGGGGACCTGTACAAGAGGCTTTGTGAAAGGATATCTGTACAGCATCTTTCAGGTGCAATGTTACAGTCCTTTCAAACACTAGATCTTGTTTTCCTACTGTAAAGTAGCTGCAGTGTTGTCAGCTCTCACAACTTTATTCTGATGGCTGGTGTATTTTTAAAGTCTCAGCTGTGATAATTTTGTCTCTCTTGAGAATTTTAGCCTCTGTGTAAAAAAGAACTAAGATTTCTATTTGTCTGGCAGCAGAGTATGATGCATGTATGTGATCCTGATAAGCTCTCATTGCACCAGTAAAGAAGACTGATAAAGTTTTATCTACCAAAGGATATCACAGTTTTTGAATGTTCAGATCTGAACAGGCTGATAGTCATCCTTGTTCACCCAATTAATCCAAGCTCTTCATCTCTTAAACCCAATAAGTAGGGCAGAAATACTCTTTGGTACTGGCTTCCCATGGCAAAAAAGCAAGAAATGTTATGGTGATACTTTTTAAAGCTGAATTACTACAATGCCTAATCAGTCACACACTGGAAGGATCGTCAGAGGTTACACCAACTGTAAAAGAAACATGAATGAATGAATAGATGAATAAGCAAAGCTTTCTGCAGCCTTTGGAGAATTTCTGCTACTTGTGAAAACCCATGTGGATTTAATAGGTGGACATGCTGTTAAGCTTGATTATATTATGTTCTGCATGTAATAAAAGAGGAGTATTGAATAGAGTAATGAGAAATTTATGCCTTGACACAACTTTTGTATCAAAATGATCACTCTTCAGCTGTGAAAATTGCCTTGTTTTCATCAAACAATACAAAATGGGTGACATTAAGACAAAAAAATGCCAACCTGTTTAACTTTTTCTTAGAGGAATGAAACACAAAATTATTATTATTATTATTATTATTATTATTATTATTATTATTATTATTATTATTATTATTATTATTATTGTTATTATTATCATCATCATTATCATTATTGTTTCTTTTAAGTAGTTGATACTTGTTCTTTATGTGAATGCATCTGGGACTGATAGCTTTATCTGAAATGCTTTACAGGAAGTGCCTTATTTAACAGGTTATACCTTCATCTCTTGGATGCACAGGTTGACATGCTCAAAGGACCTGGCTGTCTCTAGTCCAGCTGCTTCTCAGATTTCTTCTAGTCATCCCTGAAGCTTGCAGGCATAAGAGCAGGTTCAGCCTCAAGCCTTTTGACAGAGGTCAAGACATTGCATTACCTCAGCCACACTCATGGCCTCAAGAGAGTTTTCAAGAGAGACCATCCCCTGACCTGTGCTCCCAGATGAAAGAAACAAGGAGCTCAGCTTTTTCATCATCAGCAGACTCAACCGGGAAACTTCAGGTGCAAGGACTACTTTCAAAGCTCTGCAAGCTCAGGCACAGCACATTCCCTGGGTGGAGAAGTAGTTCCAGCATCATTCTGCATCTGCAGCTATTGTCAGAAAGAGCCACCACTCCCTCCTCTACAATGCCCCTGCAAAACCTCTCACTCTTCTCTGCTCCAGCTGAAGAAGGGGAGTAATAGTGTCTCTGGACTGGAATTTTTATTGTTTTCAAGACCAGTAAAGCCCTTCCTGGCCTGTCCCCATTTAACAATAGAGAGTCAGTGACAGTGTCCTTTATACCTGGGCTAGGCCAGTATCCCATACCTTTTTTTATTAGAAGACTATACTACAGGACAAAGAGACTGGGGCAATTATAACAAATATATAGACAAGTACTAAGACTCAGATATCTATAAAAGGCAGTTGGAAAGACTAGGAAACTTCATTTTTCACTCTTGTGTCCTGTGTTTCCTTTTGAGGGTGTTCTCCCCATTGTATCTGAGTGTCTTTGAATTCACAAACTGCAAAGTGATAAACAATGTCATTAATAATGTACAGGCCATGTTTATCACTCTAGGACACATCAGTTGTACTGAAACAAAGACAGTCTGCTCTATATTACTTCCAAAATTCAGGGAATGGTATCTCTTTTTTTTAACTTTAGTAACATTAATCTTTTCTTGGTTTCATATTCTGTGCATCTGCATTAACCCAAAGCATTTTAGAATTTAATTCTCCTGTTATTTGCAATCCAACATTATTTCAGAACAAAACAAACCTTGTTTAACTTCTATCAAGGTAACTTCAAGTAGTCTAAGACATGATGTCCCACTGCATCTTTCATGAGGAAATGCATATTAGAAATGTACATAATGCATCTTGGCTCCAGCCAGGATATTTTAGATGAGTTTGCCTGGAAGGAAGCCAAAGAAGGAGAAAGTATAAACTGACAACTTTGTGATACTGATGCTATTTCACTGGAGGATATTTTTTGGACATTACATGAAGCCTGAAAACCTCCTCCTTGCCAACAGAAGTGATAGCTGTAGAGAAGAATTGACTGCAAACAGTTGTCTTCTCTTTTCATTGTTATGTAACTAATGGCAAAGACAGTAAAACAAATCACACGATATTTCATTCAGATGTGTTTGCCCAATTTTCCTCTGTGTTGATTTTCTCCATTAAGGAACTCACTGTTGAACCCTTAATTACAACCACATGATTTCCAAGACAGACAAATTTTATTTAAAGAGAATCATTCCCACTGGCAAGAATAGAATACAAGGTAGTAGAGATCATGTACGTCAGTGCTTATTTGTCTAGTGACACTCCTGTTTGTATCACAGGTATTCCCCAACACTAAAAAGCAAAATTGTCATCAGAGATATTAATTATGAACCGAAACACACACACACAGACAAAAGTTAAGCCCAGAGTTCTCCTGTAACCTTTACAAAAAGCTACTAAACACCTAAAATACGTTTAAAGATTCACACCTCTGGCAAATTTTTAAGTCCTATAAGTTCAAAGATTTAAGTGCATTTTGAAAACTGCATAACAATGCTATGTATGAATAATAAAACCTCTCTTTCTCCCTTTTCTTTTTAAAACGATAAAAAATGGATGTAATTCTAGGTTTCATAGAATATGTTTCATACTGCAGCTATTGGATGTAGTCTGGCAAATTTTCCTTCCACCATCTCTCAGCACTGAAAAGAACCCTTCAATAAGCAATGAAAAACCAAAAACAAACCCTTTGAACTATCTCTTCACTTTTTCTTTCTATTCTTGTCACTAGTCTTGTTCTTCTTTTGGCAACAGTTATCTTGATGTAGGCAAATGACCCCTTCATATGATGGGGGTCTTTATACCAAGACATCAAATTTGTTGACACAGATTCTTGCTTTCCCTAAGCTTTAGTTCATCATCTTTGTGATCAGTAAGAATAACCATTTTATGGACACGTCTGCATTAGTGTAGTTCTGCAAGTCACAGTAATGAAAATGGCTGCTGGATCAAGCCACTTGTTAGAAATTTGACAACTGTGAAACTGGAAATTTTTTTTTCATTTTCTTGCTCTCTTTTTGTTAGACTGTGTATGTGTGTTTACACACCTAGGATGAATAAATACTAAGAAAATTAAGGGAAGATTAAAAAATATGAACTAAAAGCACATCTTCCCCAGTCTCTGTTCCAAAATAGTATTCTCAAACTTGTATTAATATCTGTAGGTCTGGGCAGAAAAGGACCCAAAGACATCACAGTCTCCCAGATGTAAGAGTCTGACCCTCTCATTTTGCGACCCTCTCCAAGGACAGCTGTGAGCTACAGAAGGTTTAATATGTTCACATTCAGGTGAAAGGTTATACACATAATCAACCAAAAATTGAGGTGCTTTAAATCACAATTTGTTAGCCTTATGGTTACTGTAAAGCACTCTTCACATCACCAGATGAAGGGATCAAATGGCCAGATGACCTGCAATATCAAATTGCCCTTGTGCTAAATTCTCAAAATGTGAATTATCTGCATTGTCACTGCTTCACTGTCTATGATACTTTATTTATTTAAGACTATTGCTATACTGGCTGCAAAATTATGATTAAAGTTGCCTGCAAGTGCAGGTTCAATGCATAGAACACAACCTTCTCCTTGGATTATTAACATGCAAGACAAACTTTCACAGTTCTGTCTGATGAATAGAATCTACTTTCCTTTTAACAACAGAATTAATTTCTATAACCACAAAGATTATCAGTTAGTCTAAACTGTTAGTAGATCATAATGTTACCAGAACTTACAAACATTGGGCTACACTCCTCTAAGCACCAAAATCAAATTAATTATTGTCGCTCTGTAAAGGAAACAAGGCCAGATCTTGATAAGACTCCCCTTGAAGGCAAGAATCCCACTGATACCAGTCCGCTAGGAAGTAGGATCAAGCCTGAAGAACAATTGTCAACAATATCCAAGAATTACACTGTCATTTAGTGTGACTGAGATGATCTAAACCTTCATTTGCAGTTGCCCATATTTCTTTCAAAACTTTATAATGCACTTATATACGGTTGTGGCTTAAATTTTACCTGGAGAGACAACAGAGTGTGAGCAAGCCTTTCCTAGAAGAACCTGACCTTTGAAACACTTAACAAGAGGGCTTTTGTGTAAAAGATATTTGTGTGTCTATGAAGACTTTGAAATCCCATTTGTTTGTCAAAATACTTTGAAAATGTGTTTATGCTACATCACTTGTGCTTAACTTTCTTCTGCTTTGCTTGCCTCATTTGGTATTTTAGGTACTCTACAGTATGGAGCCATCCAATGTCAAAAGATCAAAGTCAAGTGTACATGGCAAAATAAGAAATGGAAAGAGATGAAACCTTATTTCTGGGGCCAGCAGAATCAAAGCTGTGTTTTTTACTACAGGAATACTGGACCCAGACTAAATTTCTAGTCTGTGCAAAGTAACAACTGTATCCTAATCGTGCACGAGTATGTTATCATTCGTATTAAGGATTTCTTGATGAGATCTCTTTAATATTTCTTTTCCTTTTTTATAATTTTTAGATAGGGGTAGGAGGTTGGATGCTTTTTCTTGTTTTGTTTTTGTTTTAAGATTTGCATTAGAAAGCCACTGTTCTGACAAAGCTTGGGAAATTAGCACAGTTAGGACTCTCACCTGCTTTCACCTTTGCAGTACTACCTGACTCCCATTTCCCCAAAAATTCAAAACAGATTTGCAAAACTGATGTAGAATTGGGAGATATCATTTTCCTGTTATTTAGCACTTTCATGCATGACAAGCCAGATATCAGTTTCTGTGTCTTGAGTATCACAACATAAAGGATGCTCTCACTCATAGCGAAGAAAAGACATTTCTTTCTCACAGAGAAGTCTCAGTGAAAGTCTCAGAAGGTGAAAACTCGGTCTCATATCATCTTTCATTTACTCAGAATATAGATGGGAGCAGCAGCAGAGAGGGACATGAGTTACAACTCTCACGCTAACATCAATTTTTATGCCTAAAGGACCATCAACATTATAAAGAATCAATACAGTTCAGGAATCAGCCTCAAAACCCAAGATAACCTTAACAGTTACCTTATGGGAGCTGATACATTCCCTGAAGAAATTTGGTGCATCTTTCCAGGCAGATATTAATACTCTTTCATACATCAGCCACTTTCCTTGACACTTTATTTTCCATCTCTGTGGTATTTATAAAAGTTTAAAGCTAATAGCACAACAAATACAACTAATGGTACCGCAGATGCATGTAAATCTTGGGAAGAATAAATTATAAGTGTCACAGTAAACTGAAATTAATGGGACAGAAGCTGAGTGGCTGAAAACAAATAGGTGTAGTTGTATTACAAGACTCAAATCCACTCAAATATTGAAGCAAATAGCCCTCTTGCTGAAGGCTAATTGCTTTCCTGGCATGATGCTATACCATGTTTGTATAAATATATAAAATCTTTACTTCTAAAAAAATGGATGGGTGAGCAGAGGCTGGGCCAGCTGCAGTTGCTTGGTTTAAAACAGGTAGGAACCTGAAGAAAGATAAAAGATTTACTTTTCAGGACTGCAGAAAGGATTAAAGCTTTTATCTATACATGGGTTGCTGAGAAAGGATCTCCTAAATCCTATATGTCCTCAGGGACAGATAAAATATTCCTTTTTTCCATCCTCCCCTTTCATTTGATCAAATTCTGTTTTATCTGCTACTTGGGTTTAAATTTCCTTCCAAGAGGGAGTAGCCAGACTTAGCCCATTTGTGACCAAGCAAGCCTTGCTTTCTCTCTTTACTACAGCTCAGGGTGAGTGCACTGCTGTTATACTCCTTCTCTTCTTCTGCGAACAAGGAGGCAGCATGTTACTCATCCCAGGTGAAGTGAACGTTCTTTGAGAAAAGGTGATGCTGCTCAGTGCCCAAATGCAGGGGAGAGAATCATAGAGTGGTTTGGGTTGGAAGGGACGTTTAAAGGTCATCTAGGCCAAGCCCCCTGCCATGGGCAGGGATATCTTCAACTAGATCAGGTTGCTCAGAGAAACTTGAGCTCTGCTGCTAAGCTGAAGTAGAAGGGGTGGCTACATAGACTTGTTTTTCTTAGTAGCAGCCTTGTCCTTAGGTGGACAGGCCTTAGTATGGACTGAGGGAATAACTCCAAAGACACTGGACATTCCGACAACAGCAACTTTTGAATGAGGGTCCCAGGGAGACTGACACAACGAAGAGTCTGTAGCACTGTCTTTTATCTTTTGCCTGAAAGGAAAGTCCTTTAGAGTGTTAAGTTCTCTTTTCTTGTCCATTCTTGTTACAAAAATGACAGTGGACTTATGAGGCCAGAGTTAAATATGGAGTATCAATAAGTAAGAGGAAAACAAAAACAAAACAATAAAACAAAACAGTAAACCCATTAACCTGAAGCAATATCACTCTGAACTATGATCTATACTTATCCTGCAGGAAAACAGAAAGCCAGAGATTTTCCTTGTGCTTAATGACCTCGCCTGTCATCTTGCAACTTCAAAAAGCAAGAAGGAAAGCAAATATATCAAGAAAATAACAGATTTGTCTAGCAAAGCTGGATGAAGTGTAAGACTCCAAACTGTTCTCTAGAACCATTTTTCTCTTCTGCATTGATTTTGTTTAGTGCCTCCCACACTGCAGCTGTGGACCCTATTGTTAGGACATTCAGAAGCTGAGGGCTGCTGAAAGTTTGTACATAAACAAGGAATGCAGAGTATAAGGGGTACATCAATGCCTTGTCAGCTCCCACAACCTCATTCATACCTGGTAAGATAGTGTGCGTAGAACACTTTCCTGACACCACAGTAAAATATATCAAATACCCCACAGCTGTTTACAGATGTGGGAGCAGATGACATTAAATACGTTCCAGGAGCACTGTCTTCGGTTCATTTATTCATCTTTTATCACTGTCACATCCTTCTCTAATCCATACAGGCTTAAAATACATGAGTGGAGAATATACAGTAATTTGGATATTGAACTATCTAACAAATCGTACCCTTAAAACACCTCTTTTCCTATAGATTATTTCTGCAGAGGTATATTTCATATTTTCATTATAAAAGGAATATTAGTAGATGAATTGCATATTTAGAGATGGAATGAAGAAAGTAGGGCTACGAAAGCATCTTTCCCCCTTCCTTTTGACCTTTATAATTGATTCTTTTTTCCTAAAAACTTTCCTTTAACATATTTCAAACTTTATATATGGTAAATATATTTCACACAACACTTGCCCAGTTCTGTCTTTTTTCCCCCAGCTCAGTCACTTTTTCAAAAAATGCTGTTATTCCTCTTATCAGCTGCAGCATCCCTTGACACTGGAAGCTGCAGTACCTTTCTAACAAAATCTTTAAAGTAGCCTGTCTGTAAATGGCAAAGGAGCCTATCAGGAGGAAAAGCTGAGACCTTTCATGTGAAATTGTGCTGTCTGAGCAGTTCTGGTGGTTAAGCTTAAAGGAAGGTAACCCATCTCTGCTGTTCCCATTAGTACTTGTCTGCTCTTTGTGGATGTACATGCAACCCTCCATCGTTCGTTTCACCAGAACCTGCTTAGTGCTGCTCTATGCAATAATCACCATTGACATGGCAGCACTAATAACCACTGCAGAGAAGATAGAAAAATATCATTGCCACAAGTGGGTTTGCAGTTTGCAGTTAATAACCCAGAGCTGGCTGAAAAAGTGCTAACCCAGCAGATGAGGTGGAATCCAGTGGAAACATTCTCACTTCATTCTGTAAATTTTGCTCCTCTGTTTTTATATTAACAACAAGAGTAATTGAAAGTATTTAGACATTTTCAATTTTACTCACATAAATTTTGCATTAGAATATTTCTCAGGATTTTAGTTTGTCCTTACTCCTGAGAACTATATTTTGAAATACTGGAACTGTAAGGAATATAGAAAGTCAATTTCTCAACTAATACCATGAACCTATAATTCAGATTTCCACTAATTTTTGGCAAAGGAGAGGAAAGATCTATCCTTGGTGGCAGTGATGAAGAAGACAATAACACATGCGCTACATACAATACACTTCTCTTGATGGTCTGACAGATTCTTAAGAGGATGACAACAAAAAACCTACTGTCTTTGGCTCTGAACAATCACATGAAACACTTTATATAAGAGACTAGAAAACTGATTTGGATTTTTAAATTATCCATTAAAAAGGAACAGAAGTTCTTTTCCTGTTTGGCCATCAACAAAGAAATTAAAAATCAGCAACTTCAGATGGGGTTGCTTGAATAACAGATTTCCAAATGTAATTTTAAAAAAAAATAGTTAAAAATTAAAATTTGAGTCAATGGGTTACTTTTTTGTAAAAAAAATGAAAAATAAAAAAATTAATTTCAGGACCAGGAAACATTCTGAGTAATCCTAGAAACATATTTTGCCTCTCTGGAGGGTTGTTTAATTTTTTTCATTGTGCTTCCATTTTGAAACCAAAAAAAGTTGCTATGAAATGAAAAATGAAAAAGCTTAGATTTACTGAATTTTCTCGCCTTATCTGGGCAAAAGCTGTGACAATTTCCAGGAACAGTAAAATGAAAGATGTCCGTTCCAAAGGACTTTGATCTAGAATAAATAGAACCAGCTCTGTGCAAACCACTGTAACAAGAGAGCAAATGCCTTATTAAAAACCTATTAAAAACTCCAGGAACATTTATAATTAAAATGCCTATAATAGAATGGTTACACAACTTCACAGTCCCACTTGGTTTTCACTTCAACAACTATTTTAACAACAAGGAAAAATATCCAACCCGCACAATAATCTAAACAGGCTTGGGTCAGCTTTTATCTTAGCTAAAAAGGTAATATACAAATAAATAAAACCCCATAATCATTATGGTTTAAAATATAAGAGATGGGGGTAACAATCCAAAATCTGTGTGTGGAAAAAAAAGGCTTCTAACAAATCAGATGCCTGCTTGAATATTATCAAATCTCATTTTTTCCAAATGCTCTCAATGACAAAACCTCAACGGGTTTCAGTGGGAACAGGATCTGACTGTTGCAGATGGAACAGAGTATCTGAATCTTTGTCTTTCAGGTTCGTCTTGCAACACAATGATAATATACCGCTAACTCCACCACTCATTTCTCATTCCACCTAGCCCATGTTGATTTCTGAAAGAAAAGAAATAGAGAAAATGAAAGCCTTCCCTGGTGACATAACCAATGGTGTGTAGTCAGGAAGAAGGACTGAAATGAACTGCAGAATCTAATAAAAAAAATTAAGTCACCCAGTATTAGACAAAAAAAAGTGTATGCTATATATAGCTATACTGCAGCAACTAAGACTGAAGTATCAAGCAGTGAAGTAGCAGAGGCTGGCAGAGGTTAATTTGCAAATTTTCTCTCTGAATGTAATCTAGATAAGATTGAGACTATCACAGAGGATGCTGTAAGTGAAGCAGAAATCAGACCCCCCAACTCAAGGGGAAACTTGGAATAAAGTAAGAGATTGAAACAAATGTAAAATAAACAAAAGATTATTTTTTTCAGGCAATGAACAATTAGCCTACAGACCTTTTATCAGAACAGTTTTGAGTTAAATTATTTATCAATACAAGACAGGTTTTTTTGTGTGAGGAACGCTATGAATATTTCCTTTACATTTCAAAGGGATTTCAAAAGCAAATTCAATAAAATTCATAAAAATCCATTAAAAAAACACACAACTGATAAAAAGTTTCAAGCAATGTTTCTGTGATAAAGGTGGCCTTGGATTTCACTGGTTTTCAAGAAATGTATTTAATGTATTAGTGACTTTGCTGATGTAAAGCAACTTTTAGATATATTTGCTTCTTTATGAATATTGTGATATATACTGGGCACAACAGTTTTTATCCAGGCAAATAGGCTGCTTGCGAAAGGGAAATTTAGGAATTTTTGCAGTTAGGAAACTGCTGCACATGTATTGAGCCTGAGTTGACAGTTTGTGTTGTTTTACTCTTTCTAAGTTAGAGTTGTACTTGGAAATACTGTTTTTCTATTCACCATCAAGTCATCCGACACACACACACACACAAACATCTGTATTTAATTTTTCATTAATTCATATCCAATAATCAATGACAAGTAAAGTCCCATAAAATTAGACAGTAGTCAAATTCATTATTGTTCCTAAACCATCTGTTACGGTAGAACAACATAATATCTTCATATTCTACATAACAATAGGGCATTTTAGGAGGATAAACTAACACCACTCTTAGAATTTATATATCTGGCCATTGTCTATCTTTACTTTTACTTTTTCTTTCTCCAAATTTTCAACACTATTATTTCACATATTTCACTTACGTAAAACTTTTTACAGTGCTGTGCTGGCTCACAGCATTTATCATTGTGCCCAACTCCATATAGAAACATAATAGAAAGATGTGGGACTTATATTGGTTCTGAAGAAGTTTATAATTTTGTTACTATCTTAAATCTCAATTTATCCCCAAGTAATTGAAGGATAAATAGGATTTGAGGAATAATATAAATATACAGTATTAGGAAATCCATTTTCAAGTCATGTGTCTACTATTTTCTTACTGCAAAAGGAAAATATAAATTATTTTTAAAATTCAAACCATTAGATTCCCAGATAATCCAATAAAGATCACTTTACACCTGAGTGTGTTCCCATTTCTCATCCATTAAAACTGTGAGATTTTAATTTAACAATATTGTTAAATTAACTATTTTAGTTAACAATAACAGATGTTATTGGGTTTTGTTATAGGATTTATATTTTATTAATGTTATTTACATTTGTACATATCCTGAGTACCTTTTTGATCTATTTGTGTTTATATTTTCCCTCCTTTATGTTTTAGCTATGATTAGGCAAAGCATGACAACTTATGAACATACTACTATTACACTTTCATTGTGGTACTCTTTCTAATTCTGTATCAAAATGATTATAACTGCATGAAAATAATTTGCATGCTGGCTCTTATTACCTACGTTTTGGAGCACACAATAGGTGTGGGTAATTTTTGTTCTATTTCTAACATGTCTTTAGATGTATAATAACACTTTTCTATAAATAAATATAGTAAAGTCATTTCATGTGAATGTCTGCGTCTTCATAAACAGATCTGGTAAGCTCAATTCGACAAGCTATCTCTAATATTTCTATTGACTGCAAAAGTGTCAATAACAGCAACCCATTCCATAAATTAACACAGAATATTCATGTCCATTTTGTTCCAGAGAGCCATTTGGTTAAAACGTTTTAAGCTGTTAAAGAAATCAAAGTTTTTCAAACACTTTTTGCTCACAGCATGACATCTCCAAGTTGCTTTTCAAAGACAAACTCTAGTGTGGTAATGAATATCAGCTAACTCTCCAGAGTTAAAATTCCCAGCTGAATTTCATTGTGCACAAATTATTCTGTTATCAAATGGCCTAAATGTTCCTGTCAGGTGAAGCATTAGGAAACTGTGTAACCACGGTGGTCCAACTTGTCCCTCCTTCCCCACATAGAACATCTCAGAAACTACTGCTGTAGCTTGTTCACTGCTAGGGATTTCCCTGTGCTTACATCAATTTTCAGATTATTTCCGCATAGTTGCCTTTCTAGAGAGATCTTCTAGATCCATGGAACAGAGGTGGACTCTCTTTTCACTAATTCCTGCTGCACTCATGAACCTTCGTGAGGCTTTAGGGAAGGGGGGTACAGTTTGTGGCAATGCTCCGATCTCCAGCAGGGTCTATGGAAACAGTATCAGAAAAAATGTCTTTCTATCAACTTCAAAAAGGCAGGTGAAGTGTTTATAGTAATCATACTAGTCATCTCAAGATGTTTCTTTTAGTATTCAGTGTCCTAGAGTCTTCTGGGGGATTCAGCAGAGTTCCTGCAGAAGAACATATCAGCTGCCACAGCTCTCTCTGGAGACTGGTAACCCTTTTCAGACTGTTAACACAAAGAAACAGTAAGTGACTGTTCCGTGCCCAATGGCAAGAATTGCAGGGCAGTGATTGTCAGTTCAGGATCTTGCATGTACCCAGATGCCTGAACTGTTGTACAGCTGAAGTACAATAGCAAGACTGTTGCATTCCTCTCCCTGGCCATTTCCAGCCTTGTCCCCCACTTCTCCTGACTGGACATCCTCAGCTCCCAGCTACTTATTCTTTGCACCCCATACTTGCTGCTCCCTGCCAGGTATGGTGGCATTCAGTTGCTCCCAGGACTAAAAAGGAAACAGTTTATTCTTCCCATGGACATATGACAGGAGTCAAGGGAAAGTGGCTTCTTTATTGTACAGCAAAGTGACACTAAGAAATGCTGAATAGATAGAATACACATTCTTAATTAAGCAGACTACCCTCAGTTCCCTTGTACTTGTGACGTTTCTAAACAAATTTATTCCCATCTCCTTTTCTATATAAGATCAGTTATTTATAAATATGATTAATTATGAGAAGGAGTCCCTGGAAAGACTCAGGTATACAATGGGAGGAAAAATACTTGTAGACTCCTTTAACTGAATGTCTATATTTCTTAAAGCCCCAAATAATTTGCTGGGACTAGTTGAACTTTCAACTTATCCTGTTCACCTTGTGGACAAAATTAGAGAATTTGGTCTCCAAATACAATTTGGACAATATAATATTGTCAATCAGACCTTATATTCTGATGAGTTACTGAAAAATAAAATGAAATTTGCAATAGAGATATTCAGGAAAACAGCACAGGGAATATTTCAGTAAACTCCTTCCTGTACTCCAATGTTATAGGTTAAAATACAAGCACGGATACACTGGAATTCTTTTTTGGAGGATAAACGTACATGATTTGAATAATCAGTCTATTACACAGTCTCTACACAATTGGCAATTGCTTTGTTTTCCATACCACGTGTGAAAAAATGATGGAGATCTTTGTCCAGCTGTAATGCTAGAGTCTACTGAGAGACACTGTTTTCCGCATTCTACGATTTACGTAATTGACTGTTTGATGCCATCTCCAAATTTCTGATGGATTGCTGTATCTTTTATTTCAACTTTTTGTGTTGCTATTTTGTAATTTTTTCAATATATTTTCACACTCATCCCAGGAAAATGTGTTACTGTCTTTTTGCTGTAGCCTATGTAGCCTGGTCATCCTCCAATGCATGATCTTTAAAAGATTTACATTTCTTATTTATGTTACTGCTGTTGATAAGAAATTTGAATTTATATTGTTTATGTTATGTTCTTTTGAGTACTATTGGACTGGTCCTTTACACTGCTTAGTTTTCTTCCAGCTCTTTTAACAGAGTCCAAACAGATGAAGGTTTTCAGAGTGGCTGAAGCTGTCTGGGTACACTACCATATGTTCCCTTTTCTAACTTTGTTTCTCTGTTCATAATCCAGATGGCTGCAGAATGTATTCTATGTTTTACTGCAGTTTAGATTTTTTGCTGCATCACTGTGTTTTTCAGATAGCAAGCCAAAACAATTTATCTGTTATCATGGCTTCAGAGCTTCTGTTCTCTTTTGTACCAGGTTGCTACATTGCTTTGCTATTCTTAATTTTATTATTTCTTTTCTCTAGCTATCATTTTATCTATTCTGTAGATACAACATAGAACCTTGCTTGTATGGTCTATTCTGTTTTCTAAACTACCGTCAGTGCATTAGAAGTACTGAAATACTTTGTGACATATAGGATACCTCTTCCATCTGCATTGTCTTTATCTGTCATCTCATTGGTGGTTTTTGGGTTATGTATAGCCTCTCATGAGAGCAGTGTATATACTGTATCATGTTGAAAGTCTATTTCATGTTCTTGATAGGGAACGGGATCTAAGTTGGTAAGCTGGGACATGATCTCAGTCACTATATTGTGACTTTCCTGGTGATTTGGGGTCAGGTCCTCATTCTCAACTGACAGCTCTGGAAGACGAATAACAGGCATTTTAGTCACTTGGATGCTTTCAGCAGTGGCTTTTTCATGATGCTTTCTGAAGCTCATGATCAAACCTCACCTGAGGCACAAAGCAGATCTACCTTGATGCGATGATTTCGTTCCAAAGAGCACAGCTAATGGCTCCTTTTCAGTACAGGCCCACTCTCTTACTGAGTCTTTCACAAACTTTTTATCAAATGCACCAGATTGCTGCTTTTCTGTTACTACAGCTTCCTCAATAAATCAAGCAGTAGAGTTCTCAATGGTTAGTAAAAGGTAGCAGCTTCCTTTCCAGGTGCTATTCTGCAGCTTTCAAACAATGTAAACCCTTAGAAAGGATAGCTAGGTCCCAAGAATGTGATTTGATAAAAAGCTCTAAAGTTGAAGCATTTACTTCATCCACTGAAACAAAACAAAGCTGTTAGGAATTTTTTTTCATGAAAAAATAAGTGAATATAGTAGACTCAGAATAATCAACAAGACCAAGATTAAGATACTAGTATGATACTAATATGTTCTAACAACTACATTATAGACCTAATTTTTCAATTTTTTCTGGTAAGGCTCTTCCATTTCAAGAATGTAATTAAATATCCACTTCAGCAGGAAAGTGTTCATTTTACAGCTAAATAACTTCAGTCCTAAGGGATGAGAGTCTGGAGATCCAAATTCCAATGCAGTTCTTGGAGATCAGTGTATTGCTGAAAAAATTATTTTCTCTTTTGTTTTATTTCCTAATAAAAACTTACTCATCTAATAGCTGCATTTCTATTAAGAAGGTGTGACTCCTATATGACACAATTTATGCCATTGCTTTCTTGCTATAGACCACTATTTTCAATAGTTGCAATGAATTTTCTTTGTATTCTTGTTAATGCTTTAGTAACTGCAGCAGGGCTGAGATTAATGCTTTTCAGCAGTCCCAAACTGTACGTAGGGCAGCATGTTTAGAATTTCGAACTGCTATTTATATGTCCACTTGACTAACACAGATCCTCAAATTGCTGGACAAGGCCCATAATAACTATTCTTTCAGTTAACGTTGACATTCTTATACACTGTACTGTTTCAAAATGATCTACTGTCTCACAATGCTACATAGGTACATCTGTATGTCATCTCTCTTAAAGTCTAAGTGACATCACCTTTTGTTGCTCAAGGTTTTTTTAACTATGCTGCTTTTCCCTATGAACAGCTCTTGTCATAACCAGCACAAAGTTAGACTGCACCAGTACATTTCTGCCCCTCAGCACTGCCAACACAGTATTACAGATGCCTTCCTAATCCTGCTGTGATTTAACTGTTGTTGATTTAACAACATAGTGGCAAATTTGCCTGTGTGTAGCTGACAGTCTTTTCATGCATTATGTGCACACTGAGAGTCTTAAAATCTGTTAAGGCTATACTCCAGCCAGTCTTCTCTGCAGTACAAGGCTTTAGTCCTCAGTCATGCTCATATTACTCTTCGGAGAACCCACTTCCCTGGAATATAAAATGTGTATGTACTTTATCCTCAACTGTCTACAAGCTTTGCATTGTCTTTGTGCTTTTCATGTTTCTTTCCATGCTGAATACTTTGAAACATTCATGGCGTCTACATTTTTAATTCATCTTTCACTATCTTACCTCTCACATTTCTTTGGGTAGTGACTCCATACTTCGTTTGTGAACTGCAATTGTGAACACTGTTGTTTTGTGTCTGCTCTAGGATAACTGGCACTGTTCTCCTAGAAGCATTTCTGCAGGGGTGGGCTATTTTTCTCAGCTATTTCTCCAGTAAGCTTAAGTCACGTGTGCCAGAGCGATATCTTAAGTATCTGTTTTTGTGCACTGCTCATATTCTTAAGGAATGTAAAATGTCTTTGACATCAAACCATCAAAATGTTTTCCTTTTGCAAAACTGATCTACAGAAAATTCCTGAAAAATGTATAACATTGGAAAAAACAAGGTCCTTTGAAGTGTGTACATAAAAAGCTTATGTAGCCAAAAAAGTGCACAGGTTAGTAATCCCAGGTGTAGCAGATTTTTCACCTATTAAATGAATAGTGTTGGTGCAGCCTCACCTTGAGTGCTGTGTGCAGTTCTGGGCCACACAATTTAAGAAGAATACGAATGTACTCTAACATCTCCAGATGAGGGCAACAAAGCTGGTGAAAGGGCTGGAAGGCATGTCCTGTGAGTAGTGGCTGAGGACTCTGGGTTTGTCTAGTTTGGAGGAAAGGAGGCTGAGGGGCAACCTCATTGCTCTCTACAGCTTCCTGAGGAGGGGAAGTGGAGAGGGAGGTGCTGAGCTCTTCTCCCTGGCATCTCCATGACAGGACATGTGGCAGTGGTCCAAGGCTATGCAAGGGGAAGTTCAGACTGGGCATTAGGAAGCATTTATTTACAGAGAGCGTGGTCAAACTGCAACACACTTCCTACAGATGTGGTTGATGCCCCAGGTCTGTAAGTGTTTGAGAGGCATTTGGACAATGCCCTTAATAACATGTTTTAATGTTTGGTCAGTGCTGAAGTGGTCAGGCAGTTGGACTAGATGATCATTGTAGGTCCTTACAAATGAAACATTCTATTCTATTCTAATATGCTGTCACCTATAAAAATGCTGTTAACATAGCCTATAAGATTGGAATAACAGTATCAGATAAACTTATTTCAGAAAGCATCTCTCTTCCTATCCTGCATAAAATCACTTATAAGATTTTCTTCATAAGTTGTCCCAGACTCAATATTCTTTGAAGTTTGTGATATCAAGCACTTTCCTGATGCTTATATTTAGGGTACATTGTTGGCAGCAGCCTGCAGCAGAAGGAATCTTAGAAAGAAAACAACTATAAATACTGTACAGGCTTCAGCCACTACCAGTTGCTTGACAAATAAAAATAATGACAGACAATAATTTGATGCAATAATGCTCTTTCACAGAAAATAAGGAACCCCATTCTTTGCTTGCAGCAAAAGTAGTAATGAAAAAATAGTCCTAGGTAGTTGTGGTTTTGTTCACAACTTCTTACCCATTTCAGCAACACTTCACGGAAAACTTAGTTGGTCTACAGTTATCCATATGGTTACAATCTCAGGCCCTGCCTGGTGCTTTTCTTTCTTTTTTCCTATCTGAAAAAAAAGAAAATCACAACACAGTTAGAAATGAAAATCTTTCACCTACAGCTGTCTTACTGTGCCTCTGCCTTGATTTAAGTCATTCTTACAGAAAGCTGATGGTTTGACTTGGTCAGCATAGGAATACTGGTCTAGATAGAGCTGTGTCAGAGACAGTGGAGCTGATGTGTCTGCCAGCGGTCTGTGAGAACAGAATTGCTCGGCTCCTCTCGATTGCTCGGCTCCTTTCAGCAATTGTAAAGGAAGGATGAAATCACTCTTGATTTCCTGAACACCTCTTCTGACGATATGACACTTTTACGAGTTCTTTAGATAGGGAGAGTAATTCCCATTTCTCAGCTCTGGAATATGACTTTGACTTTTTCTGAATGACTCGATAGAAAGGTATAGGTAAGAAAATGAAACTGTTGTCAGTGAGATGGAAAAGGAGCCAGCCATTAGTAAGGCATAATCAAAGTCAATAGTGTAAAGGATCCAATACTGTCAGGCTTAGTAATAACATTGTCTTGAGTGTCAGATAACAGCAGATAATATTTCAACAGCCCCTTCCTTTGAATATTTTAAGCCATTTTTATACATTTTATTGCAGCACCATCCAATATATATTATCTACAGATTGTGCACTCAGATACAGTGTGCTCCTCCCTGCAAGATGCAAGCAATTTGCTGAGGACAATGTTTATATCCTGGACTGGCTGCCAGAGACAGTCATTGACTCTGAGACCTTCCATCTAAAAGGACAAATCTCTGTTGTCACATTTAACTCCAGCTGTCACAGTGTATGTCACCCCTCCTGGAACTCAGCCCCATTCTTGAAGGTACAAGAAGAAAAGGAAAAGATAATCCTTTGAGTCCCTTTCACACCAAGTTAATTTTGAAGGTAATAATCAGAAAACAGATAATGTGCATCTCCTTCAAAGACACACAGAAATTCATTGGGAAAGGAAATACAGCAAGTCCGGTGTGTTGGTGGGTTTTTTTTCCATTCTTGAAATGGTTTTGGTAACCAGTGGGCATTATTTGTTTGTTTGTTGTGTTATTAATTAGTGATGCACTTGGGTTTCTGAAGTCAGCTTTCAATGTAGAAATGACACATGATGCTGTCTATAGCTTCATACTGGTGGCAAAGGGAGACATTTCCTGTTGAGCTGAGTTCCATTCTTTCCCCTGAATCAGTTTCCTGTGATACTTTTCTACAAGTAGAGTCACAGAAACAGAGGAAGTCTCTGCAAGGCACCTCTGGCGGTTTCTGCACCAACCTGATGCACAGAGCAGGTCATCCAGAGTTGTATCAGCTTGTTCTTTCATGATACTCCCATGCAAACAGGGAAACCTGTTCAACACAAATCCCCTGGGGCTCATTTCTCTGTTTTCCCCCAGAGACAAAGCTAGACTGCAACATGTGTGAGTACTTCTACCCCAGGTGCAGGAAGAAACTGAACCAAGGGACTGCCTCTCCTGTTCAGGCCTAGGAGCAGGAGATTAGAGGCTGGATGGTGTTTCACTACTGAGGGAAGGAAAAATCCCAGCAACTGAAATCTGGAAGAAGACCAAAAAAAAAAAAAGAAAAAAAAAGAAACAACAAGAAAAATGTCTCTACCTCTCTATCTACACACAGCTTTTCTTGACATGTGCATTTCATGTATATGTTCCAGATCTTCTGTGTTGATCAGCCTATGACTGAAGCAGGACACCTAACTTTACATGTCCATTGGGAACAACCAGTCTTGCCCTGATTAAACCCTAGTTGTATGTAACAGCAATTTCAGTTTTAGCCCAAGCTGTGTGTGATGCTTCATGCCATCACTGATATCAAGAATCCAGTAAGGAGGGCTCCCCAACCATACTGTTAGTGTGAGTTGAGAGAAAACACCTCTGATCTCAAGAGAGTTTCTTGTAAATCTGAAGTCACAAATATATGGTTTGGACTGCATTGTTCTCTAGGTAGGTGGAAGGTCAGACAGGAAGGATGCAGAACCTGAGATTATGAAGGGTATTTTCCCTTTCCATGATGTCATATTTTGTGGTAAGTTATTTGCAATAAATTAAAGTTTAAAAAGTTATTTGGACAAAATATTTTATAATTAAATTTTATTCTCATGTTTAATGATTTATGTACTATGTTTAGTGTACCTTTTAACTAAAGCAATTTTCCATCAGTAGCTTAATAAACGTATTAAGAAAACAAGGACAAACACCTCAGATGCTTTTATTGTGAATATACTGTGCATTTGTTGTTGGAGATGGAAAATAAACAAAGGCTGCTTTCTTTTCCTTTTTTTTTTTTTTTTTTAATTTGCCTTTCAGATATATTTCAGCTCTATATTTATATCTACAATAGCTCTCAAGAAGTAATAATGCACTGTCTCTCTACATGGTATGGTGACAACCTAAGAACTAAACAAAGAACTCCCTGTCCCCTAAAGAATATGGAGCTGTATAATAACATTGCTGAATAATTCGATACCGTTAACAGGCTTTACATAACAAACAGTTATGAAATCAGAAGTTCCCTGCCAGCTATTTCCTCCTTTTCTAGTTTCAAAACAAAGACGAGTCAGCCATGAACAGCAGATGTAACTGTCTTGTGTTCTAATGGTGTTGAGTAGCTATCTAGAAGGAGCTGGTAATGGCAGCAAGTAGTTGTTCAAATTGCAGCAGCAGGAACAGGAGATACCAGTTGTTATGCACCGGCCACAGTCCTTTAAGGAATC
The DNA here is from genome assembly GCF_047716275.1 of Strix uralensis. Classification (NCBI taxonomy): domain Eukaryota; kingdom Metazoa; phylum Chordata; class Aves; order Strigiformes; family Strigidae; genus Strix; species Strix uralensis. Next base: position 19,666,433 of record NC_134012.1, on the reverse strand, counting down.
AAGTATATCTGTGTCAGGATGGTGGAAACAAATAATTTCTCTTCGTTCAGCAGCAATATTGGTAACTCTCTCCTTGCAATTCCCACTTGTGTATAAACAGCATTACGTTTGTCTTGACACTTGACCTGGGTTCACTAATCTTCAACACAACTGAGTCAACTTGGAGCTGACCCCTAGACAAATCTTAAGAAACTCATACAGGCACTGATGGCCTCAGATCAAAGTCTTGAGGAAATGGAGCCTGTTTCTGGGTTCATTTAAATCTAAAATTCAAGAGGATGAAACTTACATGAAATGAAATAGACCAAATATTTTTAATTAACCTGTGTGGGAACTGCAGCAGAACTCCACACAGCTCTGCAAGTAAAGACACAGAATATGAATAAGGGATGTCCAAGCTACCAAGCTCAGAAAACAATGTGAATTGCCCATTCCCATCAAGGATATTCAAGTTAGATAGTTCAAGTCCATTTACACTGTGCATGAGAAACTGCAGATACCTGCGTATACAAACTTGGTTTTGACATTAGCATTTACACATTCTGTAAGTAACCTTATTTTATGTAACTGATGTGATTGAGTATAGTATGGCCTTTGTCTGTGTGGTACAATGTGATGAACAAAGCCAACTCATATTTATAAAATCCTATATTAACTGCTAAGATACCGAGTATACTTACTATTCTACATCAAGCTCCTAAATGAAATTTTTACTATTTTATGGATATCAAGGACCGTCTGCATAATCCAAAAGGACAGGGAAATGATAATCTGTCAGCAGTAGATTAGGGGCTCCCTATATCTGCCATATCCAGGTAGAAAAAGTATGCAAAGATTTCACGGGACTTCAAGCTTTCTAGTATAGAGAACAGGCAAGACAGAGGGTATGAAGGGTTTGCACAGTTCTTACTTGTTTTAGCTGGGTGAGATGGTGATGGTAGGTGAAGCTCCATTCGTATCTGGGAAGGAGGAGTTCATTAAGTAGCCTACTCAACAGTGAAGCGCATTGCTGCTTTTCAAACTGCCTGACTAATGTCCATTCACAGATTTCCAAAAAAAGAGTGAATTGATGGAGAGGAATAGTACAGCAAAAGACAACCTTGCAGTCCTAGAGTTTCAGCCCTGATGATCATTTGCTTCAGAAACAACCCTTCCTACCGTCACAGCACTGAGTTAGAAATTTCCTAAAAGATTTTGATTTCTGACTTGTTCTTTTCATCTTTGACCTAGGGTGCTGCCAGGTGATTCCTTAGCCAAGAAAAGATCCTGCTAAACTCAAAAGGCTTGGAATCTTTGGAGGTTTTGTTTTTTTTTTTTTTTTTTTTTTTTCTCCAAGAGTCACAAATCTGAGAAGGCATGGTCTTGACATTAGTGGGTATTCTTGCATTCTAATGATCTTCACACTGTAATTCCCAAAAGAGTAACTATCCAGCTATTTCATTTGTATCTCCTGTCATTCTGGGCCATTTGAATTTTTCTCCTAAATGATACATTAAGAAGGAAAATAAAAAGTTTTTATAATGCAGTTCTAACAATGCAACTCAGAAACTGACTGACAGTAAGTTACAATAAAATAGCAGTGCATTCTTCTGTTGTTAAAACCAAGGATCTGCTCAGGAGAAGAAAGAAACTGGAAAAAAATCCAGGTAGTAAATTATCCTCACAATAAATACATTGGCTGAGTTGTCAAAAACTGTTCTCTTTGTGAAGGGAAATATACTGCAATTTCTTTACCCTGACTCCATAACTTGGATAATTTTACATGTATTTATAATTTAAAAAAATAAGCTTTGAGTGGTTTTACAGGTTTTGCTTTGCATGCTTCTGATTAAAATTAATATTTTGCATGGGAACAATCAAAGAAATACCAGAAAACAGCTGCACTGCTCGCATCCCTGAAAAGTTCAGTCTTTGTCAAGTACAAATGGGCACCAAAGAGATTTTGTGAAGCAAAAATGAACAAGTTCTCTACATTTCTGAACAATGTTTTATTAAATCAGGAGAACCATAAGTGAAATAGGTCACAGGGGTTTAGCTTGGATAGAGTATCTGCTGTTTGCTTGTTCTGTGTCACGCAGAGCAGAGCTGAGGTGTCTAGGTGTTACTACAGCCTAAACACAACACAATGGCATCTGTCAGACCAGGCATAAAAAAAGAGTACAGGCTCACCAAAACACATTATTCTTTATTTTACAGCTCATTTTTAATACAGCTAGGCCCTTACATGCTATCATTTTACATCACCTCTGGTGGGTACTCAAATTTTCCAACTCAGAATTTGATGACACTGGCAAATTTAAGTAAGTTTTCTTAAGAACTTACTATATAGTGTTTTCTAATGTATCTCAGACTTGGTCTGGTCAGTGAAGCTGAAGGATTACCTATTTCTGGCTTTTCGTATTCTGTTAGTAATGGCACTGCCCTGTAAATACTAACCTTCTATGTGAGAGTAGCAATCCACAATCTTCATATCATGGATTTCAGTGAAGAAAACATCTTATTTTTCCCCAGTTAGTTACAACTGAGACCTAAACTTTGATTACAGAAAGGCTAGAAATTGGCCTCAACACAACCAAGGTGAGTTCATGGTCAAAGGAGTTTCCCTTCGGGTTTGTGTCTGAGGGAGAAATTTTAATAAAGTTTATCATAATCCTAGATGGTCATTTTAGGAACTTCACCACTATGCAGATGTTGAAATTCAGACATAACTGCTCAAGTTTCAGTATGTAAAGACCAGCTCGTGATCATATTATTATTGACTTCAGTGGAACCAGGAGTTGTGTTTCAAAGAAGAAACTTTGACCTTAGTTTTCCTTAAAATATTCTGCAGAAAGAAAAAATTACTTGCTGACCTAAATTGAATCTCAAAAATAAGGAGTAATGTTTCAGACATGCTTTGAATTATGCATGAAAAAAACAGACAAAAGAATGAAAGACTACAAAAATAAAACCTAAAATTTAGTGAGAAAAGGAAAGTTTGAGAATCAGAGATGGATGCAAGCCGAATCACTGGGAATATGGCACACCTCACTTCATCCCAGAAACTATGTGAAATTGTTATCAATCAAGAAATTTAAGTCCATTGAATTTGATTCCAAGAGGTCCAACACTATTTTGTACAGCTGCCACACAAAATTTTATTTTTGTTCAACAGTTTACTTCATTTCCTTTCTCTTTTCATTTGGTTTGAATCAATGTATTAACACAGACTATGCAGTGAAGGAATGTAAAAACAAGAATCTGAAAATTTCTTTATGAAGATCTAAACCATATTCAGTTAAAATACAAAAAAATAAGAAGGAGCATCACAGTGCATTGGGAGTTATTTGTAACCTTATAAAATCTCTGCTTAAAATGTAGTAGCTCAGGAACAGTTATACTTTTTCACATGAGCCTAGAATAAAGCCCAGACTGTCAATTACTCCATCCAACCTTTTTCCTTTTGATCTTAACTGACTTCTCCCACTACATCAATTTCACCTCCAAACTCATCCCATCAAAAGGAAAAGTATGCTTTTAGAGAAGCAGCAGCAAAATTATATTGTGTTCTCAGATGATGTAACATTAGTATCAGGATACTAATTCTATTAGACTGTGTTCTATTAGATTAGATTAGATTAGCATCTCATTCTATTCTGTTGGATAGAGCAGAAAGCTCTATTAGCATCAAGAGATTACTTTCTTTAACTGTAACAATACCAGCAAGTTATTTCATTCGTATTTAGTGATAGCTAAAGAACACAACTATAGAGGAGATGATAATCAAAGTCTTTTACCTTCTGCAAGTCTAATATCCTTTACTGTTGGTTTTCATTCTATTGTAGTAATTTATGAATTCTCCTAAACAGTAAATTCACTAATATACAGTAGTTGGACTAGTGAGTCTGTTTTAATGAGGGAATATCCTCTTCAAATCTGAACAATTGGCATAAATTTGTGCTTTCCATTTGTGGTTCTATCATAAACATTTCACAGTCGGACTGTAAGTTAGTGAGGAGCTGTCTACCTTAAGTGTGGAAACAGAATGGAAGCTAAACTGGAAAACAAATAAATAAAACAAGTCAATGTTCCTTCTTTCAAAATTTTTTCTAAACGTCTGTCGCAACTGAAAACCTGCTTCTTTTGTTTATTGTTATAACCCTTTAGGATAGTGATATAAATCTTCATTTTTATTTTACATACAAAAACTCAGTAAAGGAACTGTGAAACAATAAAACATACCAAACTTCTGAAAAACTTTTAAACGAGAAATGTCAGTTTTTCAGCAAAGATCTTCCACAATTTCTCCTGAATAAGCTCTTGGGGGACATGTTTTTTGTAAAAAAAAAAAAAAAAAAAAAAAAAGAAGAAAAAAATCCTATTTGTCAAAGTAGCCTGATTTGGCAAGAAATGATCTTGACAAATGCTCTAACAAGGATTAAAATGGGATGTCAATACAGTATCTGGTTTACTAGTTCACTGATATTTACTTAGAAGTGAAATATCTAACACTGAGTTGTTCTCTGTGTTTTGTATCAATAATAGTCTTTATCTGTTATTTTCCACTTATGAACTTTTTCAGTTTTTTATTCAAGCTCAGTAGAGCATCAAATTGATTGATGACCCCAGCTCACATTGGCAGCATGTTTAGCTGAAAGCATTACATGGCCTTACTAAAGTTAGCCAGCTGCGTACCCTTTCTCAGCCTGTATGTAAACAGTATGTTTTATTCACACAATTGTTACTAATGATGGATTCCATTATCCATATATCTGCTTACCCTTAGGAGACTATAGAGAGACAGCAAACTTGACTTTGTTTAATATGAAAATTTATATCTAGTGTGCAAAATCTAATTAAAGATATTTATACAGCAGGCGTACTAACAAAAGAGCCAGGGAACCAATCTTATGTCACTTATATGTAAATATCAATGAATTTTACTGCCTTGTGGGAAATTAGTAGTTTATTAAACAAAAATGTTCCATAAAAATTTCTTTAGGCTGAAGTGTGTGATTGATTCTACTTCGCCAGGCTTAACCTCAAAAGACTAACTTACAAATAAGAGAATTAAGAACCTCTGAATATGTTCCAGGTTAATTTTACTTATCAATTTTTTATAATTTGCATGTTACTTCTATAAAACCAGTGTTCACTAGCAGCTGTGTACAACAATTAAAACTGAGTGGATGATTTGCATTCAGTTTTTACACACACTATTTGCCAACAATTACCAATAATTTCTAATAGCAAGGTTTGTGTGAGGGGAATTAGAGAAAATCAGACTAAAAAATTCAAGTTTACAGTTGTTTTCTGTATTTCTGAATTTCCTATTACCAGAGGCCTGTCTGTTTTACATGATCTATGTCTAATACAGTGGTTTGAATCTGTACAGCTACCAGCCAGCAAGACATTCCATATTCAAATGTTTTCAGGAGAAAATATCCATTCATTGACAATGCATGGTAGGGTCTATTTTCTCAAATGTCTTGACATCTGGTGTGGGGAGAGGAGAGAAGGGGGCTTCCTAATCAATGGAGTATGTAAGTTTGATATACTCTTTTTTGTATTAGTATTCTAAAATCTCTTAAGTTTAAAGCTGATGTGTTCTATACCTACTGCATCATTATATTTTTTGAGTTTGATTTGCACATCATGATTGTGGTGAAGTAATCTTGTGAAAAGAAAATAAAAAGAAGTCTTACAGCAATTATTTCTTTACCATGTCTAATTTTGACTGGATCTGATAGTGTTTTGGAGTGGGAAGTGAGACTCTTTTCTGCAATCTAGGTTGAATTTTTTTCCCCATAAAAGTCTACTAATAGGAAATATCATGGGATGTCTTTATCATATATATGCATCTTGCATTAACAAAACTGATTATTTCCTACACAAAGACTGGTATAATACTGAAAAGAGCACTTCATGCCTTCTTTAAAATTTTACTGTCAACAGACCAAGAGCAAAGCCCACAGCAACAGTCATGGTATGATGCCAAGCATCCTCATATCCTCCTTACACAATGGAAGTTATAAGCATAGGACCTACCCTTGAAACAGTAGTGTTAAAGATGTATATCTTCCAATCAGTTTAGGTGTCATGTTTCAATCCCACAGAAATCATACAGGCAAAACCAAATCAGCCTGAATTTATTTCTAATTGCTTCTGTTAGGATAAAAAGGTCTCATAAAATACTAGTAAGACCTCTGTTCCAAAACACACATAAAAACATTCTTGTTTTTTGTTTTTGTTTTTGTTTTTTTAATGGTAAGAGTATTCATTCTGTCTTCATTTGCAAGAAATTATGAAAGGGAATAAAGATGATGAAAAAGAGTATGTCCTGACTCACCTGTCACAGTCCTGAATGTGTTTTACATTAAGAGCAGCACAGGGCATAAAGCTAGAATGTAATTTATCTGGGAATTTCTCCTTAAAAAAACAGCAGAAAAGCTGGAAATGCTTGTAAGACTAATATTTTTGCCATTATTAATGACTCTTACTGTACACAACAGCAGAAGCCTTCCTTTAATTAGAGGTCTTCCACCAGGTTGTTAATAAAGCAGTAACTGGTAATCCTAAAATCACTGTGTTTGCAAGATGACAGAGTAGCTACCAGCAATTAACATTCTGTGCCTACAGCAATACATTTTCCAAGGAAATGCCCACTGGCCTAAAGCAAGTGTTATGGTATGTTACACTGACAACTAGGGCCAGCTATGTCTCCACACACAAAGACATATACGTTATGGAGTTGCTCTATGACAGTAGAGCTGATAGTTACCAGTGTTTTCTTCTGTAGCTGAAGAGCATACTGGAGACAATTCTGACAACAAAATTAAGATCCATGAAGCAGCTTCATAAGAAACAATACTATTAGCAACAAGGTCTAGTGTCAATGACATTGTCTTCAATTATTAGTAACACGTATGTTATGCAATTTTTACTGCCCTATATAAGTTTACTGGATATGCATTTTGTAATTAAAATATTGTCGTCTGAAAATACTGACCTCAGTCATAGGTTTTCCTTAGCTTTTCTCAGATCTAGTTGCATGAAATCATGGAAAACAAGCTACTAGCCTAGACTGAAGTTATTTCAGAATAAGTTAAGACTTGCTATACCATTTCCTATTCCCTGGTTATGCAAATCACATTTACATTTCTAAAACCGACTGTCTGAAAAAAGAAAAAAAAAAAGGAATCCTCATAAAAGAAGTAAAACTAAAATCAGTTGTGACATAATAATAATTAATTAATGAGGGTAATAAGAAGGACCCTGGACCTGTCAGCCTCACCTTAGTGTCTGGTAAGGTGCAGATTCTCCTGGAAGTTATGTTGAAGACACAGCCAACATGTCTTCACCAAGGCCAAATCATGCCTGACTAATCCACTGGCCTTCTATGATGGAGTGACTGCATTAGTGGACAAGGGAAGAGCTAGGAATGACATCTGTGTGGACTTCTGTAAGGCCTTTGATATAGTCCCCCACAACATTCTTGTCCCTCCAGTGGAGAGATATGGGTTGGATGGATGGACAGTTAGATGGATAAGGAATTGGCTGGATGGCCATGTCCAAAGTGTTACAATCAGTGGCTCAATGTCCAAGTGGAAACCCCTCAAGGGTCTGTACTGGGATCAATACTATATATTATCTTCCTCAATGACATAGTGTACCCTCAGCAAGTCTGCAGATGACACCAAGCTGAGTTGATGCATTTGAGGGAAGGGATGCCATCCAGAGCAACAGGCTTGAAGAGTGAGCCTATGTGAACCTTATGAAGTTCAACCAGGCCAAGTGCAAAGTCATGCACCTGGGCTGGGACAAATCCCCGCATGGATTGAGAGCAGCCCTGAGGAGAAGGAATACTGGTGGATGAAAAACTGGACATGAGCTAGCAATGTGTGCTTGCAGCCCAGTGTACTGATCCAATGTCAAGGGAGGTTTCGATATGATCCCAAGAACAAGATTAAGACACAAACGAGGTCAAATGCCATACACCCAAAACAGTTTTTATTATTAAAAGTGAAGAGTGGTAGCGATAGGGCAGAATGGCAGGAAAAGACAGAAATCAAACAAGCATGCAGAATAGGGTCACAAGAATAGCCACCACCAGGGATCCCGTTGGTCCTCAGTCTTCAGTTCTTCTGAGGCACACAGAGCAAAGTTTTCTGTTGCCTTTTAGGTTCATTGTATCAGCTGATTAGCATATGTGCCCACCTTTAGTTTTTCCTCTGATCCCACACGGTTTTTTTGCATCCAGCTTCTGGGGCAGAAATGCTCGCCTCTTATCAGTTCATTAGCAACACATGCATGGTGTCTGGCGTACACAATAGAGTCACAAATGGCTACATGATAGAGCCACTGATAAACATTTGGTTTTGCTCAATTCATGTCTCCCCCTTTGAAACTTATCTAAGGAGTTTGACAATGCAGCTGCAAGGGAGTGGGGGGTGCATCCTTCGATACAGTCCTGCTTCCTCGGGTGACATTCCTCAGACTAATCCAAAGGCCGCAGCTTGTCCTTGAGGTTTGCATAGACACAAGCAAGCTTTGAGACAGTCATTTGACATTTCAGTCTCTAACACCCAGAAAGCCAAACATATCCTGGGCTTCATCAAAAGAAGCATTACCAGCTGGGTAGAGGGAGGTGATTCTCCCCCTCTACTCCACTCTTGTGAGACCCCACCTAGAATTTTTCTCCCAGCACAAGAAAGATGTGGAGCTGTTGCACTGGGGTTAGAGGAGGACCATGAAGATAATGATCAAAGGGCTGGAACACCTCCTCCTATGAAGACAGGCTGAGGGAGTTGTGGCTGTTCAGCCTGGAGAAGAGAAGTCTCTGGGGAATCCTTAATGTGGCCTTTCAGTACTTAAAAGGGGCTTGTATGAAGACAGAGATTTTTTTATCAAGTGACAGGACAAGGGGCAATGTTTTTAAACTGAAAGAGGGTAGACTGAGCATAAGGAAGACGTCTTTTATGATGAGGATGGCAAGACACTGGAACAAGTTGCCTGGAGAAGTTATGGATGCCCCATCATTGGAATTGTTCAAAGGCAGGCTGGATGGAGCCTTGAGAAACCTGGTGTAGTGAAAGATGTCCCTGTCCATGCCAGAAGGGTTGGACTAATTGATCTTTTAAGGTCCCTTCTAACTCAAACCATTCTATGATTCTGTGATTCAGACTCCTGTGCAGAAGGTATCTTTCAGGTGGTTATGTTGTTTAGCTATCTAAATAGAGAGCTGGATTAGGACTTGGGGGTTGTGTTTTTTCAGCAGCCTGATACACAATCTTAGAAAATTTGTTTTCTTTCATCTCATTAAAAAAAAAAAAAAAAAAAAAAAAATCTTTCTATCTGAAACATTATGGTCTAGAAAATTCCTTCTTGCTAGAAAGAAAAGAAAAAGATAAAATTCCTGAATGCGAAAGTCAGTTCTACAAACCTCTTAGTAACAACCAGAACTATTTCATAGCCAAACATCACTGAATACATATAATCATGTTACAAACCTGAATACATGAATAAAATCAGGTATGGGATCCCCAAATTTTCAGACTGAAATTATGTCTGAAGAGTAAGTTCCACTGCCTTTAAGCTACACTTCATTTATTAGCACGACAGTCTAAAATGATGCTTTCCAAGGTGACAAGAAATGGCTGAGATCCTTCCTTCTCTGAGCCCCTTTAGGGAAGTAGCCACCTTGGCTGCCATAAAGCGTTACCGGAATTGCGCAGCAGTGCTGTAAAGAAATCACTTGTGATTGCATGCACAGACATGAAATTCCCAGGCCATAACACCCTTCTATGCCTCTGCCCTGGCTCCGATAAGCTGCTCCTTCTTATCAAGCTGCTCAGCTTTTGAACAGAGGTACTGTGGATGCAATCAGGTTGATGAAATAGCTAAATATGTAGACAGTTCCAAGCCATGTATTCAGTAGTGCTTGCCTGGAAGTACATACACTGGTTGTTGAAGCAATGATGAACAAAACAGTTACTGAAAAAGATGACGACATTCCCTTCTATGTCTTTATTGATTTCTCATCTGGACTTTCCAGAGTTTGAAGAAAATTTTCTTATGGTTTGCCATCTGTGGATAGCTCATGGTTTAGAACCATGCCCAAAATCCATGCTTCAAATTTAATTAAAAGAAAAAAAGGCCAAATCCACTGTTTGCTTTCAATGTGCAATATGGAGTACACTATGTGCAGTATGTGCCAACTCTGCAGCTGTGGGAAATAGGTCTCAGATTTGGGATTCCATCCCCAGTCAGTCCCTACCAACAACAGAAAACTGAATGCACCCTCTCTGAGATGTTGTAGAAAAACAAACAAACAAACAAACAAAGCCCAAAAAGACTGTTATGGGGGACTGTGCTCTGCAGTTTCTGTCTTGATGCCTCTTTGCAGTGGGTCACTCTGCCAACTCTGTGTATCAGACAAGAAGAGGACTTGGATTTTCTGAGTAGCTGTCTTCTGTCACCCCAAAGTTGGAATTTAGTTTGGTTAATGTGAAGACATAGCAGACAAGCACAGATATGATGCCAAATTAAGTATGGAATTATGACAGAACAAATCTTCAGTAAGGCTGTGTGAACCCTAGCAACTTTTAAGCCAGGTATTCTTCACCAGTGACCACTTATTTTGAGCCCAGAGGAAGACAAACTATGCACGTTCATTTACCATTCATCACTACTTTATTATCCTTCACACAACTTTCGATTAGTATAATTACAAAATCCAGTTCTGCATCCTGTCTTGACTAGGCAAGTTCACATACAATTTATTTATTACTTTGTGGCTGAAAAGCGTGTCACTGCAAGCTGATAATTTAAAAAGAAAACTGTAACATTTTTAAACAAAAATAAATAAGAGCACAGTTTTGCAAAGTGAGAGTGTAAACCAGGTAGGTGAGAAAACATTTTAGGCTAATGTGATTGGTTAGTTCAAAGTATTCATATAAACTTCAGATACTTTGGAAATTATGTCCCTAGAAGAAGTACAGGTCATTCTTAAAGTAACACTTCAAAGTATTATTTACCTTAATTGGACTGTACTAAAGGAAAGGTGGATGAAAGAAATTTATCTAAAACTACTGTATATTGTTATTTCAGCACTGACCCTGAAATGACAAGTTATTCATTTGTTCTTAATTTTAAAATTTTACTGCATCTGTAAGTACAACCTTGCCAGCATTTTAGTGCAGTTAGAGAAATAATTGTCTACATGGCAAATATATCCATGTTTTACATTTAACCAGTAACTTAAAAATGCAAAACTATTTCTTTCTTTATTTCTAACCTGTATGTCTTATCTAACTATCAATACCAATTTTTCCATGAATATGGCTCTTGGCAGAATTTATTATAGAAATACAGTTGGGGCTTTAGTTTATAGAAGATATGAGTACATCTCAAAAACAAACAAAAATTCAAACCAAAATACTTCCTAGCACTTTAACAGTAGATCCACTGTCTGGTGAAACCAAGTGACCATTGACATATTATGTCTCTGTTGGGTAACAGTAGGAAAAGCCCACAGGTGAGTATAGGAGACGTGCTATGTTCCTCTACAAACACTTTCAGCAAAGACAAATGGATGGGTTTTCCAGGTAAGATGTTACACAATTTTGATGACATCAAAAAGCTTCTGCCCCATTCCACTTTCCTGATATGTTTTTCAACCCCGTTATAAATTGTCCTTTTTAAATTCCAGGAATAATTAGTTCCATAGATTTTCCATTCTGTGAAAATAATCCCTTTGGAGCTCTCAACTTTCTTCCTGAATATTTCTTTGGTTGTCCCTATTCTCCTGAGAGGAAGTGGTTATTTATTGCTATTGGCACTCTCTATACATTGTATCGATTTCTCCCACATCCCCTCAATTGCCTCTTTGTCAAGTGAAAGAGATGCAGTCTTCATATGGAAGCCCAGTATATCTGATCGATCTACAGCAAATATTTCCTTTTTAAGATTAGTAACCAGAACTTCATGTATACTTAAATTTTGAATTATCATAACTATTTATTTTTTCTAATGTTTTTAGTAAATATTCATAAAAATAACAAAAACCTGAGAAAGATAAAATAATTTTCCCATTGTAAGACTCTGGGTGGAGGTAAGAGGTGTTTTTACCTTAGGCTCACTAATACATGCTAATTACCCAGAAAAAAACAAACAGGAGAAAGCTGATTTTCTCTGACTGTGACAAAAATTTATGCATATGAAGGAACAGAACTTGGTTATGTTGGCCATATTTTTAATCAAAAAACTTTTTCAATGATACTGATTTTTTATGAACTCATTTTTGGTTTTGCCAGATGCTTCTGTCAGATACAAAGTAAATAATGAGAAAGATATTGTAATTTGGAGGTTATTTGCAACTGTACATTTTGATTTGTGTTTAAAGTCTTTTGCAGTTTTATTTTTTGAAGAAAAAATGCTCAAAACTGAATTGAAGCGTTTTTCTAGAGATTCACTTTTTAACACTGATCTATTTATTTTGGCTTATACCAATTACCTGTTGGACCATTCTCCTCTGGCATGTTCAGAAAACTTAAAAAGCTTTTATTTGGACTGTTCTATTGCTGATCTTGTTTCATTTTTATGCTACCATAGAAAAATACCAACGCAACACCTCCCAGATGGTTTTACAGTGGGGCAGCTATTGCTTAATTAATTTAGTTAATACCAGTCATGAAAGAATGAATGCTTGTTGGTTGTTAGAGAATTTCTCTCCAAAATGAGTAATTTAAAGCTCTTCATCAATCTCTGCCTTTACTCATGCTCTGTCTGTCTGTATAGCACTTAAAGAAAAACAAAAAAAGTAAAAAAACCCAGGGTTCAAGAACTATCTACATAATAGATGTCAATTTTGCACAACAGCATTTTGTGAGCACTTCAGAAACATAAAGAAAGGTGTCACATGATCTATGGTGGTAATGTGATCCAAACTACAGGTATGGCAATTGTGTCATGGTATTTCTGAGGTAGAAAAAGAACAGAAAAAAAATAAGTCTTAAAAAGTCTTAATATTTTTATAAAATGGTAAATTGTATTTTATGATTATGACTTGACAGACACGTAATTATTTACATAGACGCCTGAGCTTTGGTTATCTCTAAAACATATGCATTGGTTCCTGATTTGCAGATTAGTCTTCAAATGAGCATTATTAGAGGCACAATGCCTCACTTCGTGAAGGTATGATTTATGCTTCTGTTTTGAACTCCAAGAGTATTAATCATTCTGGTTTATGAATTAATGAACATACAAACACACAAAACTATGTCCTTCCCTTATGCCCTTACATTGATTGGAAGATGGTGAAATCAGGTTGCAGACTGAAACAACAAATAAAGACAGGGCAACTACAAGTCCTCATTTTAACTTAAAACTGTTCTAACTGTGCACCAAAAGAGAATGAAGCACAGGAAAAAGTAGTTTGTGATTGCGTAGTGAAATAGACCACAAAATGTTTACCATCTACCAGTGTTGTTAATGATTGCCTCAAAAGATTGAAAGAAACAAGTGCCCATGTAGAGGGAAAAGGGAGAATTTCCATATTCCTCTATTACATTAAGGTAAAGGTCAATGTAAATGTAGAAACTCTTTTAAGAGGAGGCATTGGCAGGATTTGAACGAAGTTCATGTAAGTGCTGACCATCTCTGCTGCCAACAACCTCAGGGAAACCTAGATGATAAATGTGAGCGACTGGCTTTCCAGAAGAGTTAATGAAACATTAAACATTTGCCACTTTGGCACCAACAAAGATAATTTCTTTTTGGACCCCATACTGGGTTCAAACTTTTCACACTTATAATATACTGGCATATTATGACATGGCTAGTCAGATGTAGAGCAGCCAAAGGTCCAAGAAGTGCTCCTGAAGATTTATACAAAATTATGCATTAATGAAGGGTGAAGGCCAAAGAAGAAACATCTTCTACTATTACCTCAGAGGAAGGGAGGCAAAAGCACTAAAAAGAGAATAGGGTGCCCTTTGTACCCCTTCCAGAACTGTGCAGAACTGTCTTCTGCAGTTCAGCAAAGGCTCCCTCGTTAGCCAGATACTTAATTAAAGACTCTACTCAAAATATTTTCAAATTTTCTTGAATTTTTGAAAGGTCTCTTTTAAATGCTTTTGTTTATCATTTAGAGGAAGAAATGTCAGAATATGCTATTGCATTAAAAAATCTTTAGAAGTGTGTGACAAGGGTGAAGAAAGGGGAAGAATAGCTGGAAAATGAACATAACATACTTTTATCTTTAAAAGGAATTAATTCAAGTAGAATACTAAACAATAAAATAAGGCTGAAATATAAAAGACTTCATTTTTTTTTTTTTCCCTGAGGATTAGCATTTTGGAATACTATAAGTTTAATTTGTTTAACTTTTAATAAATGTAACAACCATAGTTTATTCAGGACTATAAGGACTAAGACTCTGAAGGACACTATACCCTCATGGAGCTGTTTCCCATCACCACATAAGACACAGCCAGAAGACTCACAAAAGCCCTACATCTGCCTAGTCCTGAGTGTCCTTTAAAGTATGGCTATAGTGGTAGAAATCCTTTCCTTCTCAGCAGGCCCAATTTCAGCTGAAAACAAAGCTTATATGCAAGGAATGCAATCACATACCCAGATGCTTTTTTACTAATCAAAAACTATCCAGGTCTTTTTGTGTCTGTTTTTAACATTATTGGTGTATACACTCAAGATCTGAGAATTATTTCAAAAAGCAGGATAAATTATTTGAAAATATAAAATATATTCAGAAGTACAATGTGCTTACTTTAAAAGACCTCAATAAAAGAGTATCTTCAAAGGCAAAATTATCTAAGAATTGCTTTCCCTCAGGTATTAATTCAAAATTCACTGCTCTGCTAAATACTTTAATTTGAGAAATCACAGAAGTCTCCTCTTGATTTCAGTAATTTTTTTTAATCAAGTATTATAAATGTTTTTTAAAATCACAATGCTAATTTGAAGATAAAAATCCCAGCATTTTAACCTGAAATACACCATTAGAATATTGTGTAAGGTAAGCATGGTACGGTACTTGAATTAGGACACTAGACAGCATACAATAATGTCAGCATAACTGTGTATGTGAGTTTTCCTTTGAAATACCCAGACTTCCTTTATGCAGCAACCTCCAGAATAAGACAGCATTTTGAAAATGAAACTTTTAAGTGATTGAAATGGAAAAATCCTTCCTTTGGTAGATTGCACTTTCACTAGGGTGATTTTCCTCTTCAGACCTTACAGCAAGGCTCACACCAGTTTCTATGGGCAGTTATTTTTGGAACTGGCACTCACATTCAGCTGTCACTCGTTACTCACAGAGCACCAACCTTCCACATCTAGCTCTGAGATGAGTTGGACGGGAGCACAAGTGGAAAGGCAGTGCCACCCCAATGGGCAGAAGCAGCCCTATGTCAGAGTCCTTCAGTGGACCTCAACTTGGCTCACAACTGCTTTGAAGTTGAGAGGACCCATTCATAGCCGAAGACTGAAAAAACTAATGCCTTGGAGCTTGCAGTGCCCAGAGTTGCTGTGGTGGTTTAGTCCCTGCGGGGTCTGAGACCATGTGGCTGCTGCCCCTCCCTCACAAAGGGAGTGAAATACAAAGTCCCGAGGCTGAGATAAGGACAGGTTTAATACAACAGTGCAATAGCAACACAACAAACAACAACAATAACAATAACAGTAACAGTAATAACAATGAACAGAGCAAGATATCTACCAATACAGCAGTGAGAAGTGCGATGGCATAACACACGTGTTAACCGACCTGTCTCGCTTTGGCGCCAGGATGTGACTGTCCCCATGGTATCTGAATAACCTGGCTAGAGCGCCCCCCCCACTGCTGGGGAAACTTAACCCTATCCTGGCTAAACCAGGAGGGTTGCCCGCAGTGACTCTCAAAGAAATCCCAGTTTTGTCCACAGGTTCACATAATCCTGGAGTGACAGGGCTGAAATTGTTATTATTTATGTAACTGAAGGGAAAGAATGAAAGACAGAAGGTGACAGCCCTCAGAGCATCCCTTCGCCTGACAGACACACTGACTGCTCTCTGAGATTGCCTGCTTGCTGAAGGAAAGATGAACTTAAAGCAAAAATTGGAATTCAAAAGCAGATGAAATCTCAGAATCTGGTCAGTTCATAACAGAAGGATAAAACTTTCCTGACTACCAAAACCTGTCTTTAGAGGAAAGAAGTCTATCCTTTCTGTTTAGAGAACTAGTATCCCCAGTCCACTGTCACCATAAATCTTCTAACATTCAATTACTATTGTACTTGAACTGAGTGAGCTGACTATTTAGTGACCCAGAAAATGTGTCATTCTCCACAGGATGCAGTTCTGCTAACCATTATCCATCTACCTGCTGCTACTCACAAAACATGCATTTTGCTGACTGCAGCAACAGTAAGAGTTTTATTTTATTTTATTTCTGCCCATTGAATACCATCTTGGTAAAATGAATTCCTGTAATTAACATGTTCAGCAGAGCTGAGGAGCTCTATAATACGGTTAAATGAAGCTGGAATTTTATCACATTACATAATTTACAAATTACAAAGTGTAAGCTCCTCACACCCAGAGTCTGGAGTAGCCTTCACAGCTGTACAGTCTGAAAAATGTGAAGGAATTTTGAGTAGTTAGGATCAGAATCTTAATTCAAATGGATCAAGTTCATTAATTGGAATGGTTTCCACTCAAAGTTCAAAAGACTTTTTTCCCTGGGAGGTTTACTCATCTCTTTTCTTCAGGTTCAACTATCTGACGTCTTGGTCAGTTTTGCCAAAATTTGACTCATACTGGAATCCCACTGGCACTTCTTCTATACAACAACTTAATTCCACATCTCTATATCCATCTTCTATTATCTCCACTTTCAAAACCCTGATCACTTTCATCTTCACTGGCATGATTGTCACCTTTTGGGATGCTATGCAGCTTACATTCTCTTCTTTAGCCCCTCCACACAGCTGTGCTAGAAGTATTTTTTCCCTGGGTTATTCAAGCATAAAAGGCATGATCTCACTCACCTTCTGTGGCTGTTTTTTTTCTGTTGTTCTGCATCATGTTACCATTGCACTGCATACATGCACGATTATAGCGTATGCTACACATTCAATGGCTGTTTCACACAAGTTCCTGAAAAATTCTGTATAAAACTACAAATGCCACAGTTCTGTTTTTGTAACAAGCAGCCCTGCTACCCAGGGGTGCTATTGTCTAATTATGAAGAGCTATGTGATGCTAAGGAGTGGCTCATGAAAAAGAAGACAAGGAAAATAAAAGAAAAAGGACACAGAGTATCTAGGCAGATAAAACTGGATGTGATCAATTGTGACATTTTGAGAAGAAATTAGAAAAGCCCATCATTAATAATAAATCTTCCTTAAAAGTGAGAGTGGTTTCCAAACATGTGTGGGCAAAGAAAAAAAAAAAATTATAATCTACTTACTCTATTTATGTGCTTAGAAAAGTATGAAAACAACAATTAGGCAGTGCATAAGATAAGCATGGTTTTAGAAATACCTGACCATACCAGTAACTTTATTGGCTCAGGTATCTGCAATTATGTTAGCACTTACCCAGGCACTCTGGTGCTGACAGGATCCAGACACCTGACTTGTCTGAATTTATCATTCTAAAAGAAAATGTTCAGGGCGAAGACCATAACTGTTGAAAACATATCACCAAGTATTTGAAAACTATGCTGTGAGTTGTAAAGAAAAATACAGGCATAAGGTGCTTACAGACTTTTAAATGGTGGGTCCTCACTTTCCTTCAGTAAACCAATTGTAAGCACACCATGTTTCTTGCATAAAGATGAACAAATTTGGCACATTTTGTTTAAGTTTAGCTTTTTTTTTTTTTTTACTTTTTTAAAGGTTTAAGTAGCTGATAGCATTCTATGAATATTACAAATATCCATTTTTAAGTAGGAATAACATAGCTGTCACTTTTTTTTTCCTCTCTCTTCATAACATTTGTTAAATAATTACTGATTTGCTAAGACAGTGTAGGCGATCCTAATATTTCATAACTGAAATTAAAATAGATGTATTTTTGGCTCCTAGATACCACGTGAAGGCACACTACTTTAGTTGCTGTTACTGCATGAAACAAGCTTCTCCCAAATTTCAATATCTGGTATTTTTTTAGCACAACAAAAGCCAAGTTAAGAACATATTAAAGGAAAAAAAGTCATGAACATCTTTACTTTGAAAGTGTCCAAATGAATAAATGCAGCAATTTCCATCAACTTTTTAATCAAAAAATGTTTCAAAATATTTCTCCCATGAGCTTCACTATTAAGCAAGTCAAATGTCCAAAGCAGATCTAAGGACTACCATAATTTCTTGTAAATTAGTATAACTCCAGTGATATCATGAGTTACATTAGCTTAGGATATGGCCTTTAATTTTCATGCCAAATGACATGAATTTGACCTTGATGAAAATGAGAGGTATAGGGAATGCATTAGGAATGACACATTTTTATACATGCATGAATACTGTAGAAATAGCCTACTTTGTCCTGTAATGCTGGGTGTTTGATTCTGAAAAGAATCACTGTTCTTCTAATGTCCAAACTAAAATCATACAGTCCTCAGTGCATTCCCTTCTTTCCATTCTTTCTGTCTTCTTAATCAGCCTGTATGACTGAAGCACTGATCTTCTTGTCTGACAAGACATCAAGAAATTGAAATGGTGGCTGCTTTCTGCTTAATTTATACTAATATTTTTAGAGTGATTACATTTGAATAAATGGTATGAGAGAGGTTTCTTTTTCTTGTGGTAGATGAAGGTGACTAGCAGCTACTTTAAATCTTCCAATTAAACCTACTCTGATTTTTATAATTGTTTCCAAATAATTTTCCCCATTAGAAGGCAAAATTTTGTGGAGGAATGAGTCCAGAAAGATTCCAAATCTATGCTAACATTTGCACAGGTAGAAACAGCCATGTGTGGGGAAAAAAAATGAATTTTGCACAGATTTATTCTGCATACTGACTGCAGTGAGAGTGTTCAAGTAATGGCCTTCAGAGCGGTAATCAGTATGCTTCAGAGACAGAATACCAGACTCAGCACAGGGACTCTACCTGAACAAATGAAAGAATTCAGGAATAATCTTGGTGAAATCTTGATGACCCTCTTTTTCGTAGCCTGCTATTTATATATAAAGGAGCACACTTCTCTGCCTCCAGATTTATGATTAAAATATTTATATTCTACTGAGGTGATATATTTTTTATTATTCCATATTCACTCCCCATCATTCATACTTTTGTCTTTAAGAATGTGATGACAGTAGAAATTCCTCTTGTGATATTGTTAATAATATTTACAGTGACAGAAACCACTTTGGAAGAACTATTTGCAGAAAAATACCTCTTTCTAAATTTGGTGTACCCATAGCTTCTTTTCCATATTCCGGGACAGGATACACACTGTGCTACTCTCCACTTGAGTGCTTTCTCAAGACATGTCAAATTACATTACTTTAAAGTTCTATTGACCTACAGTTGTTCTCATTCACATGACTGGGTGACCTGTTCTTCCTTGCACACTCAAGGGCTTTTTAATGGATTTGAGACAGGGCTCTCCCAGGGAGCTGACAGGGCTCCTCATCATCAAGCACTTGACCATAGCTTTTCAACATCCTGTAGTTCCTGGACTTTCAGGCCTGAGGTCTCACCTGCATCAACATGCACTGGCTGGCAGAAATTCCTTCTGTGCACAAGAGTAAAATGAGGTAGAACACAGTGGCCTGTATATTAAACTTAAATGTATAGTGAGCCTGAGAAGATCTTCTAGTCTAAGGATGATTTAGTTCACAGTGAGGCAGTAAACAAGGATGGAATAAAGCTCTGAAACTTGTTATTCAAGAATGAGACTTAACATTCAGGTCCAAAGTTTCTATACAATTCCTAGTGGGACTGATAAAATATACCAGAAATCACCACTGTATTTAAAGTAGTGATTATGTAAAAGAATTCAAGGTGTTAAACTGTGATCACCTATATATTAAAAATCTGTATATCCACAGGCTGCTGTTATATAACAGATTTTTTATGTTTCTTTTTTTGCCAGTCAGGAACTGAAAAACACTTTTTGGCATGCAAATTCTTTTTCCAACATGAAAATAAATCAACCCACTCAGTTCAGTTTTGGATAGTTACGTATCTTGATAAAGTCTCTTTTTATTATTACTGTAGCTCAAGTGTCGCCCTTGTATTGACAGTAATAGTATACAAAGTTATGGTTTTTTTTTCTTTTCATATACTTTCTGATTAATGAAATGCAGCACAGTATTTTACTATGATGAGGACTCATTGCAAAATTCCACACCAAAGATTGTGCAGCAATGCTGAAACTGCAGACTGTAAGGATTTAAGGATGCACAGTAGGTTGTGAGTGAGGCATGAAGGAAAGTCAAGGAAAGACTGGAAGGACTAAAGCCATTATTTCAAGGAAGATGTGCAATCTAAAATGGTGAATTACTTGTGACAGAAAATGGAAGCATATTGGCATTGCTACTAAAAGGAGACAGCAGATCTTTTTTTAAGGTGTCTTTATCTTCTGCAAAACATAGGAAGTAGCTGCAGAGTAGCCATAGAACAAAACTTTGTAACATTTCCACACATAAAGAAATCCCATTTTTAATTGTGAATTGTAACTTCACTATTTTCAGCAGATTGTTTATCTAAGATTTTGTTCAGTTCTGATTGTCATTCTTACTTTTCAAAACTAAAGAATACTGAGGTTAGGTTTATAATTTCCAAACAGTAATTCTAGTTCCCTTTTAAATGTGAATGCTACTTGATGCTTGGGGGAGGACAGGGAGTGTCTTCACTGAATGAACCGTACATCTCTCTAAATGAAGATTCACAGAATCACAGAATCATTCAGGTTGGAAAAGACCCTTGGGATCATCGAGTCCAACCATCGGCCCTACTCTACAGAGTTCTCCCCTACAACATATCCCCCGACACCACATCCAAACAACCCTTAAACACATCCAGGGATGGTGACTCCACCACCTCCCTGGGCAGCCTATTCCACTGTCTGACCACTCTTTCTGTGAAAAATTTTTTCCTAATGTCCAGTCTAAACCTCCCCTGTTGGAGTTTAAAGCCGTTCCCCCTTATTCTGTCACTAATCACCTGTGAGAAGAGACCAGCACCAACCTCTCTACAATGTCCTTTCAGGTAGCTGTAGAGAGTGATGAGGTCTCCCCTCAGCCTTCTCTTCCTCAAACTGAAGAGTCCCAGCTCCTTCAATTGCTCCTCATAAGATTTATTCTCCAGGCCCTTCACCAGCTTCGTTGCCCTCCTCTCAAACACTCCAGCACCTCGATATCTCTCTTGTATTGAGCTGTTTGTTGTGCATCAATTTTAAACATTTATGATTATATTGGAGTGTGGATGCCTACTGTCCCTACCCGAGAACTGTATTTCTGAACTTCATCTGGAAAATAGTCCGATATTCAGTAAAGTTTAAGTCCCAAATAATTCCTAACACATATTTAAAGTCCAATTATAACTCGAAGTATGCAGACCATTGCATACATAAGAGCTCAAGATAACACCTCGGAAGACTGAAATTTATTATTTTAATTTATTCTGGCAGTTTTAAGAATCAGCAGGTCTTGCAGCTTCAGTGTAAGCAAAGATTTCTCTAAGTGATTTTATGGGTGTGCATTTTGAATTTAGAAGAAACCTGAATTTCATAGAAGGAATGGTCAGAACTTCCTGAAAATCAAATTCCTTCAGACTGTATAATCTGAGCAACCAAAGCCACCTGTTACTTTTAAAGGTACTAGATTGAATCGTCAGAGATGAGTCAAGCACATAGAGTAATATAAATGGTTTAAATCTGAGGGCCTGTACTGATTTTATTCACATACCATGTTGAAGGTATTTCTAGTCATTTCAACAAAACTCTTCAAATTTCCCTTTTTTAGTTTGAAGAACAGTAGGTTCTGGTCTTGAAAACATAGCAGTTATGATAGCCTTTACTTATTTTCAAGCAGGCAGACCTGATAGCACCAAGAGATCTGAGAAATCTTAATCAATTATAGTGTGAAACCCCTGGATAAGCACTTTTAAAATCTAGATTCATAGATTAAATTACAGAAAAAAATTTCAATCATCAAGAATTTTTTCTCTCCTCTAGGAGTGTTCAAGAGATGAATTTTTTCCTCGATATACAGGTGCTAATACATCAAATTCAGGGAGGATACTCAAGAAATATAGATGTTTAAGCACTAGAAATATGAATCAATATAGAAGGCAGTGGAAATAATAGTTGATTATTTCTAGACAAGTACTGCACTCATATGAAGTTTGGCTATATCTGACGGTATAAAAAATATCTGACACCCTGGTAGGCTGTAGCTGAGGGTAGTAAAAATCAGTTTTTATAGTACTTTTGTTCATCTGGGGAAGGAAGCTACACAAACACACCATCAGCAACAGCTAATGTCACAGAGTGGAAAATCTTCATATTGTTTGTACTCATTTAAATGAATACAGGCTGTTTACTGCAGATACCCAAATTAAAAGCACATCACTTTAGCAGCATAGCAGGATGGCTATTTGTTGAAGGAAAAAGGGAGAACAGTTCATCAGAGTCTTAAGAAACACACTTAGAGGATATCTGGTCCAAATGATCAGTAAAGGGACTATACGAAGTGCTTAGAAAGGATTCCTATACCCCAATGCCAGGTGTGAGTTCATATTTGCCCAGGAAACAAAATCACCTTAAATCAGACCCCTGGTATATAAAAACGACCGGGATGTTAGATTAGAGGACATCACCTTTAATCTAATTTTATTTTATTTTGAATGTTCCAAGAACAAACATACATAATTTTTGCTCCTGTGGAAAATTTCAACTCGTATCTTTTTTGTTTAGAAAATAAATACATCTGTACGGACATATATAATTACACTCTGAAATAACCCATTCATTCATTTTATTTATTTATTTTTAAAAAAATTTTCTGAAATAGAAATAGCCATTACAGCTATAGTGGTTTGGAAGCCTTACATAACACTTAGTATTATCTAGATTAATAAAGAAAGAAACATTCTACGAGATGCTTAAAAACCACTCAGGGGTTTGGGATGTTTTTTGTTGTACCCTAATATGAAATCAAAGTACAGAGAAAATTTTCACAGCATCAGCTTATGCAAATCTACAAATCTGATTCACTATGCATTCCAAATTCACAACAAGAATGTTAGGAAAACAAGTTAAACAGATGTTAATAAATCCTTTCAGAAGGCCTAACACAAAAGATAGAATGAAAGACAATTTACTTCACAATAATTTAATGTTTAATATTTAAAAATAGAATGATCAAATTGCAACTCTGAACCTACCCTTTTGGTTGATTAAAAACATCTCATTACCCCACACAGGATCATCATCATAAAGGTGTATTAGTCTATTCTCACCAGCAGTGACTTATCGTTAACTCCAAATTGAATATTGATGTTTTGCTATTGCAACGTCAATGACAAAAATTACACATAACTTGCTAGAATCAATGGCACCTTCAGATTTAACTACAGCTACAACCAAAGGAAGCCCAGAAAGACAGAACTTCTTATTTTGAATAAAAAGTCATAATTGAATATTTTTTAGAAAAAAATTAAATGCTCTTTGCTAATTTTGTTTTAAAACATTATATTATTTTTGTGACTGTTATCCTGCATTAGATACATGATGGAGAAAGACCAGCTCATGTCTCTGCTATGCCATGTATAGAAGCTTCTGAAATTTTACTTGTTGTTTTCACTGTCACTTCTTTAGCTGCCATTGAGCCAAATATATCCCAATTCTGTAAGTGTTTAAGTACATGCTTAAATTTTCATTAAACACAATGCAATGTAATCATGAAAATTGTGTTTAAGCCCTTGTAAAATTATGGTTTTAGCCATCACAGTGCTGATTGCTAGTGCTTTCTCCACTTCTGCTGGATTGAAAACTCAAGATAGATGAGACTTATGTAACACAACACAAAGTCTGGGGAGCTGCACCAGCACCTCTTTGAAATGCAACATCACCCACACTTTTCTGGCAAATCCAATTGTTCAATGCCTAACCATATGCATGGAAAAGCATTGTGTTTGGACTCTTCCTCACAACTGGAATTTTTCTACTGTTTCTAGCAGGTGAAAGAGAGCTGGTAAAAATGGACAGCCTTTTTCAGCATTTACAAGTGGCTTCCACGCTCAGAAGGTGCCTAGAAGGAAATGCTGCTACTTTTCTTTTTACAATCACCACATCTTGTAGCAGGGTTTCACTCACAGCAAAGGCTGATTCACCTTTTTTCCTCTCCATACTAAAGAAATACAATACATTAAAATGCACATCCTTGGGGTTCAGCTTGTTAAATAAATGTTGAAGAGTAGAATATTCACTCCCCCGTTTTAGGTGCTGGGAAGGCTGCTGATTTTATTTTTCAAGAGGACCAATTTTCCACCTTGAATATACAGCTTATAGTGGCACTTCTGTTGAGAAGGGGTAATTCTGCTCAGCACTCCATTTAAAAGCATGAATTTGGAGTAGCTTTTGCATAGCTTCTGATTCAATTCTTTATAATCTATAATAAAAAAGCTTTTGAAAAACTTTTTTTTTTTTTTTCACCATGTGTAAAAGAGCTAGTTTCAATGGCAGAAGGATTCAGGGAGAAATTTTCTTTCCTAGAGACAACGAAGACAACTTCAAAGATAAAATTCAGGGGTGGAACAAGGTCTCAAAGGAAAGGGTAGTATTAAGCCTAGACCCTTAACTAAAGCTGAGGAAGTTATTCAGGGACATATTTCTCTTGGCAGAGCCAGCAGTCTTCCATGGTAACAAAATAAATTATCAAAACAAGCTAGTTTCCCTGTGGTATTTTTAAACTCTAGAAAACTAATTTTTCCAAGAATTTAACATGACTACCTTTCAAATATCACTATTAAGAACTATATTTAAGAGCAGGAATAAGAATCTCTCATTTTAAAAACTGCACAGCAATAAAGATTGTCAAAAATAGTCAGGTACATCTCAAGAATCACCTTCAGTCACCCTTCTAATAAAATCACCAATAAACACATGTCCTGGTTTAACCAGGATAGGGTTAAGTTTCCCCAGCAGTGGGGGGAGCTCTACCCAGGTTATTCAGATACCATGCGGACGTCACATCCTGGCAGGTCACATTTTCCTGGCGCGGAGCGCGGTGCACTCGTGGTTTTGTACGTCGTGCTTCAAACTGCTGTATTTGGTAGCTATTTTGCTCTGTTCATTGCTATCACTATTACTGTTATTGTTATTGTTGTTGTTGGTTGTGTTGCTGTTGCACGGTTGTATTAAACCTTTCCTTATTTCAGTCTTGGGGCTTTGTATTTCACTCCCTTTGTGGGGGAGGGGCAGCGGCCGCGTGGTCTCAGACCCCATCAGGGACTAAACCACCACAACACAAAATCACCAATACACATTATTTTTATATGTATTTAATATATTTATATTTATTATACATTACGTTTATGTATAATTTATATTTATTTATTATATATTACATTTATATATATTTAATATTTTATAGAATACAGAGAATACATCTTGACATAATAAATGCATTCACATTCAGATTTAAATCTTCAGGCTCAGCTTAACTGTTCTTTCACTCTGATGGAAATATAGGAACAATAAACCAGAAACTCAAAAATAACCTAGATTTTGGCATCTTTTTCATTTGTTTCTGAGAGGGAGATGGGCTTGTTAATGAATCTAAAGCAACTCATTGCATTTATTTTAAGTTGTAAGAGTATTCTAAGACAATTCACTGCTAAAAGTGTAGAAACACTAAGCAAGGGTATTTTCAAAACCTAGAGGTATTATAAGGTCATTTTAGTAATTGGAACCTAAAATACTACAAAATTACAGTCAATTAAAATGGAACAATTACCTTGCAAACCAGGCTCCACGGATACAAGCAGGAAAGACAGAGTTTGCTGCCAATTTTTCCAGCTTCACTGCTCACTTACTAGAAAACAAGAAGAGGAAAATTTATTTAGATTTTTCTGTTGTACTGAGCTTTTTGAAAAGGTGATGTTTTTAGTGAAATTCCTTGAGATGTTTTACAATCATATTTAGCTCCTATCTAAAAAGAAGCAGAAAGGATTGTCAGAGCTGTAAATGTCTCTGCTGAGGTAAACAGGGTTAGAGGCAAGTGAAAGCTCCTAATAAAACCAAATAGTGTGCACTCACTGGCACTCAATTGGAGCAGGCAACTGTGTTGCCTACAGTAGCTTAGAAAGCCATTTACTAAAGGATCTGAAGGTGAAATTGACAAAGCTTTAAACGCAGAATGGAGTCAAAGATAAAAAAATCTTTTCAACAGTAGGATTAACTACTTGTCTCCACTGGCACCTCCACAGATTTCTCCATCTATGTCTCCAACTCTACAGTAAGAAAGGAGGTTTTTAGAACAGTATCCTCTTGCCATATTGAATTGAAATCTGAACTTTCCATTTATTGTAATGGTACATACAAAAAAACAGTGAAGGCAGAGGAGTTAAGAAAAGTTCTGACTCATGTTTGTCAGGACCAGAATAATCCCTGACAGAGCAAAAGAGTTATAGGTTATACAATAACCCAGATCTACACTGATACCAAAGACTGTTATTTCAAAATTAATCTGAAAAAAATATCATGAACTCTTTTGATCAACATGTCCCCTTAAGCTTTTCAGAAAGACAAATCAAACAAACAAAATTCTTTGGCTTCCTGCCATATAGAAATGACTTTTCCAAGAACTTTCACAATGTCTTAAAAAGATTCTGCACCTCTACATAAAGCACTTTATGATCTGACATATTATTCTGAACACTGAAAAACAGCATATAAAAAAGAAACAAAAACACTACTTTAAAATAATTATTCTTAGGTTATTATATAAAAATAACACTGCAGTTATGGGAAAGATCAGGTATTGTAAGTAAATACAAATTTCATGGTGAAATATAATGCTTTATCTAATTCTTATTCAACTACCTTGTTATGTGATATACACAATGTGAGTTAATTCAATCATTTTATATTATACGGTATGCTTGATCATGGACAGGGTAAAGGGATCAACAGCTGAACTGCAGAGGGAATCTGTATCATAAGAATTTATGCAATTTTCAGGAGTCTTGGAAGGCAGCAAAGAGCTGCCAGCACTCTAGGGAGGACTGTCTCCACTAAACAAAGTTGCTTCCCTAAAAGAATTGGGTTGCTCATTCACTAAAGCAGTAGCTTTGGCATAAGATTTGCATCAATTTCTTAGCATATCATTTTCAGCCAGCTTACTTTGTGAAAACAAAAACTTTATATACTATTCATTTATTTTTTTGTAATGCAGGGTCCCAATGGGACCTAGCAGAAAATATTCTCCCCTTGAAATTATTATTTTGAAGGAGTGGAGTGATAAGCAAATTCTCTAGAAATCCACCGCTTTGGCTTCTGGGGCCCCTTTATGCAATTTGCTTGGCTTTCCGTTGTTCTCTATGAGCTGTTAGTATGACAAAAAACCAAATAACACCTCAACACCCCTCCCTTTTCCCCCCACCCCCCTGTTGCTTAGGTGAGAAGATTAACATGTGTGGGCAGAAAGTTTGCCTTGGAATTTTTTTGAACAATTGCCATGGAATAAAAACTTTAACTCTCTAACATTTTGCTGAAATTTGAACACCCCTCTAGACATTTGGAAACTTCAATATTTTCTTCTTGATGGAAACTCATATTCATGCCTAAATCTGATTGTACAGTTCTTATATTTTATCTACCAGAGACAAAGGCTGAGAGAAATATTTTGAAAGTCAAATGCTAGCTTCTATTAATAAAGAGATCAATTTATTATTTGAAGAAATGTAAATAATGAGTAATACAAGAAAGTAGGAAGAAAAAAACACTAGAAGAAAATAACATTGCATTGTCTGGATGTGTAAGAATAACAAAAAAGATATTCTATTAACAGGCAGAATTCATTTCTAGACAGTTTATTTAACTTTTAGCTTATGTTCTTTATTCCTGATCTCTAACTAGATTGAAAATGCTTTATCTTGATGAAATCATATGAAGTGTCAAAACACACATCAACCATAAAACAACTTATTTTTGAATATAACTGAAAGTATAAAAGTTGGGCATGGAGGAGTTTTGTTTTTGTTTCTTACCATATCACTTTATTTTTAATTGTCAATAAATTAAATTAATCTTCTCTAATTTGAGTCTGTTTTGCCTGGTCCTTATCTTGGCCCATGATCTTTTTCATCTTATTTTCTCCCCCTGTCCTGTTGAGGAGAAGAAGTGAGAGAGCAGCTGGGTGGGATTCTGGCAGCCAGCCAAGGTCAACCCACCACAGTTTCTTTACATGGTCCTGGTAATTCTTCACTAAGAAAGACAGAAAGAAGTTTCTACTCCTAATGAGCTATACTGTCACTGGACTAAAGCCAACATTATGAGGTTAAGTCAAAAAAACAATAGTTTTTCAGTGTTCTTCTGTGGTGAAGGTTAAAACAGGACAATTCTGCTTTGGTAAAAGCAAATATCTGGTCATTCAGTGCATATGCTGTTATACTGATTAGGTCAGCTCTAGAGGGTGAAAGGTAAGCAAGTTGTTCCACCATTGCAATATCTTACTTCATTATTACTGGACATTTTTATTTCTTTCAATGACAAGGTATTTTCCTACAAAAGAAAACTGCTATTTTCAGAACGCCTGTCTTTCCATAGTGCTTTTCCACAGAAGCAGCAGTTCTTTCACACCATACTGGAAGAGTGTCTTCAAGTCTAAATATATATTCTACAGTAACGTGAAAGGTTTCTACACTATATTGAATTCCTAAACTTATTATGTAGTATTAAGTTAAATAAAGAGCATGCTTTGCTTTCACTACTGTGTAGGTTAACGTAATAGATTCACAGCTAACTTATCCGGTGATTTTAATGGAGAAGGGGAGAAGCTTTCTTTGAACTCATGGCAATATTTTTTTTTCCCAGGTTTTTCACTTCCTAGGGGGAATTGCAACTATTTTTTTAATCTTGCCTTTTGTTCCCTTGAATTATTTTTAGACTTCACACAGAATGAAATTAGAATTAAAAACACCCCATACAAGTAAGCAAATCCACCATGTCTCTAAAAATTTCTTTCATTTCTCTTATGCTGGAATAGCAGGGAAGTATTTTAAGTGTTGTAGCCATTTCCCTTCACCTTTGGTTGCACACATAGCAGACTTAAAATAAGGATGAGTGTGAGCCTTTGGAGGCTAAGAGAATTTAACTTTGAACTGTGCTCTATATTGTAACTAACCTTCAAAGGACATTTAAATAATCAGAGTTCTGTCCTCCCCAAAATGCAGCAGTACAATAGTGTATTAACATCAAAATCTCCTCCATTGGAGAAGCTCAAGAATCAAACTCCCAAATGTTGATAACTTCTTCATGTTATTATGTCATTATTTCTGAGAGAAAAACCCAAGTGGAGTAGAGGACTAGAGGGGTGTTGTTATGACACATCCCAATGGGAATTCAACAAGGTCCATCACAAAAGGCTATTGGAAAAACTAAGTTTCTCTGGAACAAGGAAGAGGTCTTTATAGAGATAAGTGATTGCCTAAAAGGTGAGAAACAGGAACTAATCAGTTTCCCCAGCAGAAGGATATCATTAGTGCCTCATGTTACAACAAGCTGCCCTTGGCCCAAAGCTGCTCTTCAGGTGGTACCAAGCTGATGCCGGAGAACCTCACAAGCTTATTAACCAGGTGGGGAAATGGTAGAGGAAATTCAGTGTCATTGCATGTACAGTGATACACATGGGAAAAAAGCACTCACATTACATAAAAAGTAGTGTGTTCTGATATCATCACCACCCCTCAGAAGTAAGATTTAGGAGTCTTAGAAAGCAGGCCTGCAAGGACATCAGCTTAATAGCTGTGAAAGCAAACCTGAATGATAAGAATTACTGTGAATGGACAAGGGAAAAAAATGGAAAACACTGAAAGAGAAATGAGAGGGGAGGGCCCACCACAATTTTCTACAAAATCTTTAGTGGTACAGATAGTTGCCACTGCAAGAACCAGTGGGAACTATACAATATTCAGCAGAATAAAAGTACAAAATAAACAAAAAGTTGTATTTCATTCATGGTGCAGGGATAACAGAGAACATGTTGCCCCAGATGCTGATCACCATCAAATTTTTGGAGGAAAAATCATCTTTGGTAACTCTGGAACACTTCATCTAAATTTGTCTATTGCAACAGTGTAAGTGCAATCTTAATCAAGATGTTTTAAGGAAGAGGACAACTGTCACAAAAATAATGCTGAGAGTATCACAATATCAAAACAAGAAGTCACCAGAACACACTACACAGGGACAGCCTGAAGATATTACAGAGATTTCAGTTGGATGTTTGGAGCCACATGCCAGACATGTGAAATGAGTTAATATAGTTTTGCCCTAAAAGCACACAATAAACATGAGCATCATGAAAATAAGTTATGGTATACATATTCTAAAATATTGAAAACATTAGAGGCCACAGAGCTAAAATGTTGAGATGAAACACAACCAAAAAGCTGACTGCCTTAACTGTCAAACAAGAAATATTTCAGACTTTAAAAAGGTTTCAAAATTCTATTAATAATCATGAAGATCCTCCAGATCTATACTTGACACTATAATTAATAGTTTTAAATATGTTACATGGTAGGGTTTCAAGCATAAAATAATGAAATTCTTTAGACAATAGAATTTTGTAAGGCTAGTGGTCATATATTTCCTCAGAATAAATCACCATTTTTTTTCTACAGATTTCCAAAGAGATTTTACCCAAGATGCACTGAGTACAGCAGTAGTTTGTTTTATAAATCTGTCATAGTTCAAAACATTATCTTAAGATGTATGTTTCTTGTCAAGCATTAACAAATTGAGCAAATAAAAATTTCCATATAAACCTAAGGCAGGCAATGTTGGGGGTTTTTTTTGTTTGTTTTTGTTTTTTTGTTTTTTGGTTTTTTTTAACAAATGTGTTAGATTTCTTGCAATACATATTAAGCTTAGAGCCAGATTTTTAAAAACCTAAATGAACTAGCTAAGAAAAAAGTAAATCTTGCTGGACCCAGATATCTTTCCCTGAAAGCATATCTCCAAGACTTGGTATTGAAGAAATTAATTCAAAGTATCTGCTGCCCACTGAGGTCTGCAAACACGGCCTTTGAGATTCAGCTTTACACATATGCAGCAAAACTTTCTAAAAATTTACTGCTTTTAACAGAGTTGCAAAATTGTGCCAGACCACTGTAACATACAGGCACCTATTTCTTCTCTAGACTTCATTCCACTCTCCCCAGCTAAGAGGAGTTTCAGAGTGACACAGTAGAAGTGTAGCTTTGTGAGAGCAGGCATTGCACTGAAATGTCCACTGCTTCTTACTCAGAGTTACAGGGCATGCTCTGTAGACATGTAATCACATTTTAGCATTACAGATCCTGCACAAGAAAACACTGGAAACAGAAGAAACAGATGTTAAAGTTGACACAACTGAAAGTACTGAGTTTAAGCTGCAGAAAAAGAGATTAAACTTCCTCTGGGAAAAAAAAAAAAAGCTTTCTAATTCTAAGGATAGTTTAGCACTCAAATGTAATACTATGGCAGTTGTGGAACTCCAGTAATTCTGTCATTACAAAACTTGGATAAACGTATGTCAGAAATTACATATATGCAGCTAGGGGCAGCACTGGGGGAGGGGAGCAGGTTATATACCCTTGAGGACCCATCTGACCTACCTTCCATGATCCTTTCAATAATTTCTAATATTTTAACAACAGAAATTGGGTATAGGTCTCGGTTCATATTTTATTGTCTGACCTAAAATACACATCTGTCATTGCTTTATTTTAGTTATCACAAGTGATCACAACGTAATGGAGGCAGTATTTTCACATTTAAAACCATGAGAAAGCTGAAAAAAATAGTTCAAATTTCCCTTTTAAAATGTCCTCAAGAGTTATATGATCTTCAATTATTACATCTTCTACTTTAATCATTCTTTATGGGATGTTTGAAAACTAATCAATTTCAGATTTCTGAAGCCAAAGTATGTATTATCTCATTCACTTTCCACAAACCCCATAAAAATTCATTGATGCTTTTGTTGAAAGTCAAAAGCATGGTTACTGAGGCACTCTGCAATAAGAGAATTAAATTCTGTCATTCTTTTCAGTTTTCATCATTATATAACCTCCAAATAGAGTGAATGTTGACTAAGTTTAATGTTTAAGAACGACTATAAACAAAGGTGTTGTGAAGAAGCTTAGGGTCCTTGTAAAATCAGCCCTTCAAAACATTTATTTCCTATGACTCTAAAAATTTTTCAAAAAAGTCACAATAATTGGTCACTTTTTACCAAATATCACAAAACACAAAATTAAAATTGCCAAGAAATGAAAGCAAAAATACTGCAATCCAGGATAAATGTCAAAGTGTTACCCGATGAAATAATAATAATATATCTCTGTCCTTTCAGTGTTTGCTCTCTTTGACACCAACAGGATTCCTCCATAAAGATTACAAAATTGTCAGTTTCATTCCTCTACATACCACTCAAGTGCTACCCAGGTTTACAGCCCTCTACCAAACTCAAATTACATATATCTGGAAAACAAGAGGCAGTGTTGTTTACACCTTGACTATATATACATATCATCTGTAGATTTTTATTTCATGTGTGCCATTCCAAACATAAAGGTAACTAATATTGACATATGCCTCCTAATCAAATCTCTCAAGCCATCCCATCCCACATCCTTGCATGGTGGGTGAAATACTGTTTGGTGTGTTACACACCAACAGAATTACAGCTATTAAGAATTGTTTAATGACAGACAAATGTTCTGAATATTTCTTGCGATGAACTGCATCATCAACTCGCTTATGACAATCTGTGACACCACCACTGCCTCAGATAGGTACTCTCAGAGTTGTGAAAAACCTCATGGAGGACCAGTGTTCTGGGAACCATTCTTGATTTGATTTTGTTTAAAAGTTTGGAGGCATTTAGGAGTAAGTGGTTACAATAGCTGAACTTATGTCAGCCTCTTCTTATGAGAAATAATCTCTTTTTATTATGGATATTGGGAAGACACACAGTCTTTTATGAACCAAAGACTTGACAAAACTACATTAGATATCAATTCAAAATTGCCATTCAGTATAAAACAGAGTTAGGGACACAGCTTAAACATGTCACACTGAACTGGACAAACAAAACATGAATACCTAGAATACCCAATACTCACTTGCAACATTTGACATTAAATCATCACTACTAATTGTAGGTTTCACTCATATAAAGTCTAACAGACAGCTTTATTTTGCTGCATGATAGTTGGTTCAAAGAAATCACTCTTTGACAGAAAAAAAAGGAGTTAATGAAATGATATGATGCAATATCAAATTGTTGCAACAGTCCATTTTATAATCTTTTCTCATCAGCTCAGCAAATAGGATTTGTCACAAGATAAAGGAGTAGGATCTTTGTTCAGGAATGTTTCTCATCTTCGTCAGATACACGCTGAGACAAGAAGAGATGAGAAGGTACAAGAACATGGATTAAGAAAACATTCATTTGTTTGAGCATAAGTTGAATAGTACTTTTGTATTTTCTGCAGCTGCCCACAACCTTTGTTTTTCAGGTGCTTTCCACCCCTGTAATTTGCCTGCCTCTATTATTTACAATAGCTACATTTCTTTCTATGACATAATGCTAATTTA
This sequence comes from Strix uralensis, assembly GCF_047716275.1. Taxonomy (NCBI): domain Eukaryota; kingdom Metazoa; phylum Chordata; class Aves; order Strigiformes; family Strigidae; genus Strix; species Strix uralensis. The sequence continues at coordinate 19,632,621 of NC_134012.1, read as the reverse complement.
TTGCAGAAGAATGAATATTTCGTTTTGTGCCATTCAAAAACAAGGATAAATTACTCTCAGAACTTAAGGGCAAGTTCATGACAAAAAAATGGTATGTGTAATTTAAACAACACCTGAAAGTAGGCCTAGTACATAGTTACAACAATCAACATGAGACAAATCCTACAGTTAAGATATTGTTTGTTAGCTTTTGTGGGTAAGCATGTTTAATCTTTTATTTGTTACTCAGAGTGGTCCTGAGTCTCTTCTAGGTCAGAGAAAGGTAAGAGATATGCTATTTGCTTTAGTCAGGGATACACAGTGCAATTTCAGTGCCATTGGTATGGCTTGACGATATCACACCACGATAAAGTCCATGGGGATTACCAGAGAAAGAAGAAACAATGAAGGAATTACTTTACTTATTGCTTCTCTGGCTTACTCTGAAACAAATCTGAGCTGCCTCTGAGATTTCCTCTTTCTCTTCCACAGCCAGGATTTCTCCCTATTCATAGTCATATACAGAAACAAGTGCCTGAATTAAAAAAGTTACACCTATAAAATAAGGCAGCTCTCCAGCATGCATACATAAGAGGTACTTCATTTTATAGCTATAATCTACCCGTAATGTAATTGATATCTTTTAGCAATATAAAAGAGAATATAGAACCGTCACTACAACTAAATCAACTTTATATGAATGTTCTTATACTAAAGCAAAATGTTGTTTGACCTTGCACTTGTAACTTGATGGATGATTCAAGTGCCAACCTGATGCATTTTAGAGGACTGTGTTTGTAAAACATGTGACATTCGTCTTCAGATTCGGAAACTGAGCTCTTACCCTTAAGGTTTGTAGCAAACTTAGCAGAATTGTAGCCTGGAAAAGAGTACCAATACATTTATGCTTTCCTTACCCTTTGGCAACATTACTTTCAGGGTAAGAGCTCTAGCAGCAAATATTTTGTTATATAGTCAGAGCTTGGTGTAGCTAGTGAAGCAAATCAAAACACTCTAAACTCCAGATGCTTCATTTCATGAATTCACCCCAAAGCAAACAGATTACCATCTGGGCATATGAAACAGAAACATAAAATATACACTTAAAGTAGTCTGTGTTTGCAAGTACAGTCTGTGTAGTTTGAGCTGACATACTGAATTAGAAATGTTTTCTACCTGAATAGTATTTGAGTTATTACTGAGATGCTGAGCTGATATTTTGGATTAAATGTAATATGCTTTAATTCAGCTGATAAATACTGCAAGAACATCAACAATTTTGACCCAACACCATTGATAACATCTGCACTAGTGATTTATTTATCCAATTATTGTTCTTCATTTCAGATATTCAGAAAACATATTGAGGCTATTTAAAGCATATTATTTCAGAGAATTAACTGTAACTGCCCAAACAAATTGAACTAATTTCCCTGAGTGGCTTTTACAAACCCTTTTCTTATCTTCATACAGGTTAAAAGCTCACACTGTAAATATATACAAAACAGATCATAAACTCTTCCCCCATGATTTCTACATATATGCACTTCAACCTTCTTAAAAACCTGAAGTTTTTTCACAGGGTTTTGTATATCTATTATGAAATTTTCAACTCACTGAAGACCATGGAGAATAATTCCCACCAATTCCAGCTTTTAATTTCTTATGTCACAAAAACATACTTTATTGCAGTCAGTAGCCTAAAATGTGTGGAATCATGTAGACTGAAGCCTTTCGTGTAATTTTGCACCATGGATGTGCTTACCATCTGCAGCACAGGGCAAAGGCAGCAACAAGTATCGTCTGAGGAGTGCAGTCATTTTGGGAAACAAGACAGCGACTTTTTTCCTGGACTCAAAAACTTCCAGGAAAGACAATCTGGATGTAGATGTTCTCCACTGTCTTGCCAGATAAAGAAGTCACAGGAATTGTGATGCAGGGGTGGAAAGGCTTCAGGAAGAGTCACTTTCGAGATGACTGACTTATTACTGCAGGTACACTGAGTTTGAGGTAATTCCTTTGGAATCTCTATCACTCACCAGTGCTCCAGGTGCTCTATTAGGAGAGGCACTTTCCCTTTGGGAAATGCAGAAATCCCACTGATATCCCTACTGTGTTTACAATAATATAGTTCCTGCAAATTCCCTGGTGATTATGGTGTGAACACTCCTCACGTTCCTGCAAGAGAGTGCCACAGGTTCAGGTTAATTTTGCTCATCTCTCCAGTTCACACTGTGGATTCCTTGAGTTTATGTCCGTTACCTTTAGTATAAACCAGCATGAACACGTGGCTAATTCTACTGGACTCAGATACTAAAATGGGATGCTAGAATTTCTATTCTATGCTAATATGAGACCTCTTCCTCCAATCTTTTTTAATACTAACATAATTTCTTATTAAGGATTATCTACTTGAGAACTTTTTCATCCCTTATTTTCAACAAGTTCTCAGTAACTATAATCTTTATTATAATTGCTCCAAGTCCTTTTGGCCTTACAAGAAATGGACTCACAGATCAGATCAGGAAAAGACTATAGTTTTCAAGGCCAGAGGAACCAGAATCATTACACCAAATCCACAATTACTTTCCCTGACCTTGGGAAGTCATGTATTTAAGGCTATGAAACTGAGCTCACAATCTGAGACAGATTTGTAGATTTTAATGACACTGACTGGTATAGGAAAAGGTTTGCATGTTATAGATCTTGTGATACTGTAGAGATGATACCCACTATCATTTTTGAGCTGGTTGTTGCAACATGAAGTTTCATGGACTGTAACTCTATAGCTAAACTGTCTACTTTCTTCCAACTGTTACGGAAGACAAGAAAAATGCAGAAGATGAGCATGCCCTGTTGAAAAATTATTAGGAATCAGAGAGTTTTATGCAAATTTATCAGCAATTACAAGAAACTGAATGAACTGTATGGTAGGTTAAGGTTATTATTCTTTAATAGAACCACAGAAATGTCTTTATTTTAACCTCAAACATGGTTTCTCAAAATTAAAAAAAAAAAAAAGTGCCAAAAAAATCTAACAGGAAATTTGATGACTCCTTTGTTGTTTTAACATTTCTAATCAAAACACGAAGATGGAACTTTTACCAAAAACGTATGTTTTCTTTGAGGTCATCAATATCATCTCTCAGTGCTAAATTAAAATGAAATCTTTTTTCATTAAACACTCTACTGTGTTCTTAGCATTGCTTTGATCCTGTCTCGCATTCTTTTCAATGGGCAAAACATTTGACTGTCCTTCATTAGGTGCTCAGAGGTATTTAATTCCTAAAATGAAACAGTTATACAAAGGCAAGTCTAATCCAAAGAGTAGCCTGTTCACTTCTGGAATACAATCAGATCAGAACTGGATTTGCACATTATGGCATTGTCATTTCATGGTGTGAAATACAAACTACTACTTAGGTAAGTCAAAAGAAATACTCATTTTAATTCAGTGAATGAAAACATTCTGATTCCAATTAAAGTGGGTGATTAAGTATTTAAAGTTTTGAATGGAAAGCTTAAGATAATAATGGATTGACATATTTTAATTTTTTCAAGAAAGAATGATTCTGATCTGACAATTGTTGCCTATTTAAAAATTCACAACCATTGCATTTGAGCAAGGATTAACATTTCCAAAGGTTCTCCACAGAAATGCATATTTTACAGTATATAACTGCAAAGGTTGGATTTTGAAAAGAATGTTTAGATTTGATGATGTTTATTAGAAAAAGATCTGGTAATCACCACTGAAATTTTCAAATCTAAAAAAAAAAAGGGTACCAGTACAAATGGATGCCCCTCTTTTCAAACAATTTGTAAATACAAACATATAAACATCTTAGTTTTGCTCATGTGTTCATCCTGTTGGGATTTCAAAGAAAGAGCTGTATACATTATGAATGTGAACATGCAGGGCCCCTACTCTATAGCATTTCACAATTTTAAAAAATCTGTATAGATTTCATTAGAAAAATAGAATTTATAAAAACTTTCTCAGATATATTAACAACCAAAAAGGCATCAGTTAGAATACTGAAATAATTTGTCTTTTTCCTAGTATCTTGTACTCAACAAAGAATTTCTATCATCTCCTGCAAAATTTCGTTTAGTGAAAAGGAGGAAAAACCCTCAGTGAAATACCTAAAGATGACTTGTCTCTGTGCAGAGAAAATGTTTGATCTTTTCTTCATTTATATACATAAAAGACACAATATTTTCCAGAAAACTTTTGTGAAGTTTGACACTGGTTTGATTTTTAGTTTAACCATTATTATAATTTAAGAGATATAACAAAACCAACAGTTTTTCTTAAGAAAGGAAAAAATGGTGTAAGATCCACATTTATTGAGAGCTAAATGTTAATAAGGTCCTGGGAGAATTAAGTCAGTAACTGTGAACTTAAGACTTGACAACCGGGATAAGTAACCTCTGAAATATGTGTCTTCTGCCTATCTGTGCTCTATGGCTTCCAACTGTTTCCTTTCTCTCAATCAGAAAGATTTAACGGAAAAAAAAAATCAAAAATATTTAATGTAGAAAGCTTGAGAGAAAGCTTTAGATCCACAAAAAGAAACAGGACTCTCCCTCTCTCCCCCCAGCTATAGGCATGGCGTTACTGCAATTGCTGGAGAATAGCAGCAGCTATTGAGGTTAGAATTTCTGAAGAAAGATATCTATGTACCATAATTACTTTTTGTCTGTGTTTACTGGAAAAGGCATATGTTCAGCTGAGAGCATCAACCTCTTTCTCACACAATCTTCTACATTGAGTCACAAGTTTAAAGAGCTCAAAATATGCCTGCAAATGCATCACAGCTCATTTTAAAGGCAATAGTAAACTGTAAATGAGTAGAATTGTAGAAAGAAACTATTCTGATCCACTGAATAAACTTTAATTAGGAACATAAAATATGTATTAATCACTTGGTGTCATTAAGAAATTACATGGAAGTCCATCACTACCAACAGCCACAGTCCAAATTTATAACTTTGTAATGGCCTAAGGGAGTAGTTACAGACTACTGTGTAACCTAAAATTAAGAACTACTCCTCTTTAAGTGATATGATTTCCTTGATCTGTACATATACTCATGCCGTTTAGTCTGGCTAATGTTACTTTCAAATCATGTGAATATTTGCTTCCATTGACTTGAACCTTCAGTACATTTTATTTTTTCCTGGAATGAAGTCAGCAGTCTAAGAGTTTGTACCATCAGGCTCAGAATAAGGCATTTTAATGTAAGATACAGCAGATGGTATTCCAAGTTAATGTTCACTTTGAATTTAGCCATTTGATCCTATGAAAGTAGATAAACCAGGCAATATTTAAGACATTTCATGTCTTGGAAGTATAACAACTGGAGTCCGGAATGGATGTGTAAACAAGCTTTTCATTTTAAGACAGTCTAGATGTTATGGCCATATAAGAACTGACTGAAAGAGGGAAAAAGAAGCATTGTCTAAGGAATAGTTTGGTGATCACTGTCAGGATACAGAAAAGGAGTGATTCCCTTTAAAAGTATTAAGTGCATTAGTTTAATTGTTGTAACAAACTCACAGCTGTAACCCTGGAAGAGATTACCTATTACAGCTGTTTTATGTCCAAGAAATTTTGCAAAGCTACCATACTTTCTGCCTCTTTTTCTTGCAAAGAATCAACAAGGTTTCTTGGACACTTGGAACATTTGGGGAGAAACAGGGCCAGTATTCTCCACATCCTTCATATCTGAATATTTAGGGAAAAAATTTCAACCCATGCAAAGATCATACAGAAGACTGACGACCTTTAACGTCCATGATCAACTTGTCTCACAAGCAAAATTTTAAGTAAAGAACTGTTAACGGGTATTCTTTTATACAAATAAATAAGTAGATTTAGTACTTTTCCATAAAACCATTATTTTTGTTTCTTTAGCCTCCTTAAAAACCCTGAGTACAAGAGACTTTTAGTAATGCAGTTATGTTTCTGTGACTAAAGACCAATGCATAACTAAGTATTTTACTAAGAACAGTATCTTTTTAATAGCATTTATGTACAAGTTTCTCTTCATGTAAAGGGTGAAAATAGAGGGTGGTATACCTATGTGCTGTGTATGCTGTACTCTTTATCACTGCACACTGACAAAACCAGAAAAAAAATAGCCATCACAGAGAAGCTAAGCCATCTGTTTAACATTTGTATAAGCAAAAATAAGTGCTGGTTTTATTGTCACTATGTCTGAAAAAGGTAATACTACTGTCAGTATACCTCAAACATCTGTGTTTAAAACAAATAATTAATTTTACCAAATATCATTGTACATTATTTTCCCTGTGACAAATAAATGTGGTTTTATCAACTTGTAATGATTTAGGTAAACCACAGTCATCCTCTTTGTGGTATACGTTTACTTGGTAGCAAGGCTACAAACTGTGATTGGCTTCCCTACATTACCTAGAAGAACCAGAAATGAATTGAGACTCAGACTGACACAACTTCACAGTTAAGGGTATCTTTCCATTGCTAATAAAGTGTAACAAGCAGTGCTGTTGGTGTTCTATTGCTGATTCGTATCAACTGTGATATGAAGCAGAACACTTAAGTAAGGAATGACTAACTTTTCAGTCACGTTATATTTTTCAGTGTCACAATACAACTAGACATTTCACCAGCTTATTTGGCAATATAAGAATGACTCAGATTTTTAGGCACAGAAAAATATACCCCCCTTTTTTAAAGCATATTCATTGAATATAGAAAAAGTTTAAAATATAATAGAACAGAGACTTACTGACTTTTGCCAAATCTTAATTATAGAGTTCCATTATTTCCCATAATTAATTTACAGTTGAATAGTGTCTCTAACAGGACATGCAAATCAGAACTATGATGCTGTGCAGAATTCCAATCATGCTTGAAAGCCCACAATATGCCAAAATAAAGAAACCGTGCTGAAAACATTTTAATGTGAAGCAAAAAAAAAGTTTAAAAAAACCCAGTTAAAATTCTGTGTGCTTGCAAAAAGATCTCAGAGACTCTATTTCTTTTTATAATTTTTAAAACAAGCTTCTTTGGCATCATATTAGACAACAGAACATTGTCTAATATTCTCTACGAAACATGATGGTCTACATAAAATTATTGTCATGTGTTTAACAGATTTTGTATCAGAACTGCAGCATTTATCGAAGTGAACAAATAAATATTCAAAACATGCTGGAGTTAACCTATAGAGATAATTTACTTGTCTATGGGTATTCAAAAATGCATGAAGAATGTAAGATATTTCTTTGTGTATAAAGAACAGTGAGATTCACAGTGACCAAGGTTTTATTCACAGTCCCTTTCTAGAAATCAGTGCCATTTGCACTTTCCAGGTGCAAAGGGACTGTTTTGTGCCATGCGCCCCCCCCCCCCCCTCCCCCCCCCATTTCTTTCCCAGTTTTTCTATCTGTCTTGAGGAGAGAGAAGCTCAAACAAGTATGGGAACTCTGTTAACATCCTATAGAGCAAAGGGAGAAAAATGAAGACCAAGAGGCAGTTCTGATGTATGGTTGTTTTGTGCTATTCTGTTAGAGAGGAATCTCTGTTAAAAAGAGATTTATAGCAAGTAGTACATGGTAAAAACACGAAACTGCATACACAGAAGGAAGTCAACTAACCCTCTTAAGTGTGCCTGGATTGAGCATTAACAATAAGCCAGAATAGTATGAACAGAGAGTGTTCATAGTGTCAGGCTGGCTGCACGTAAATCAGGTCTCAATGTCCAGCCAGATTTAATAATCTCAGAGTGTAAGTAAAGATTACTGCAAGAGAGAAAATAATTTAGCTGCACTACCAGGTTCCTCTCTACAGGAAAGCATCACAGAATGGTTTGTGTTGGAATAGACCTTTAAAGACCATCTAGTTCAACCCCACTGGGCAGGGACACCTTCCACTAGACCAGGTTGCTCAAAGCCTCGTCCAACCTGGCCTTGAACACTGCCAGGTAGGGGGCAGCCACATCTCTGAGCAACCTGTGCCAGTGTCTCACCACCCTCACAGTGAAGAATTTCTTCTTTATGTCCAATCTAAATCTACCCTTTTTCAGTTTAAAAGCATTGCCCCTTGTCCTGTCCCTACAGGCCTTGGTAAAAAGTCCCTCTCCATCTTTCTTACAAGCCCCCTTTAAGTACTGAAAGGCTGCAATTACACCTCCCTGGAGCCTTCTCTTCTCCAGGCTGAACAGTCCCAATTCTCTCAGCCTTTCTTCGTAGGAGAGGTATTGCAGCCCTCTGATCATTATTTTCATGTCCTCCTCTGGACTCGCTCTAACAGACCCACATCTTTCTTGTGCTGGGGACACCAGAGCTGGACACAGTGCTCCAGGTGGAGTCTCACAAGAGTGGAGTAGAGGGGGAGAATCACCTCCTTCACCCCACTGATCATGCTTCTTTTGATGCAGCCCAGGGTACGGCTGGCTTTCTGGGCTGTAAGCACACACTGCTGGCTCATGTTCAATTTTTCATCCACCAGTATCCCTTCTCCGCAGGGCTGCTCTCAATCCACTCATTGCCCAGCCTGTATTTGTACTTTGGATTGCCCTGACCCATGTGTAGACCTTGCACTTGGCCTTGTTGAACTTCAAGAGGTTCATATGGGGTCAATCCTCAAGCCTGTCAGGGTTCCTCTGGATAGTATCCCTTCCCTCTAGTGAATCAAGTGCACCACTCAGCTTGGTGTCATCTTCAAACTTGCTGAGGGTGCACTCAGTCCCACTATGTCACTGAGGAAGATAAAATATAGTATAGGTCCCGGTACAGACCCTTGAGGGACATCACTCATTACTGGTTTCTACTTGGACATTGAGCCATTGACTGCCACTCTTTGGACATGGCCATCCAGCCAATTCCTTATCCATCTAACAGTCCATCCATCAAACCCATATCTCTCCAATTTAACAGCAAGAATGTTGTGGGGGACTATATCAAAAGACTTACAGAAATCTAGGTAGATGACAGCTGTAGCTCTTCCTTTGTCTACTAATGCAGTCACTTCATCACAGAAGGCCACTAGATTAGTCAGACACAATATATTCTTGCTGAAGCCATGTTGGCTGTGTCTAATCACCTCCCTGTGTTTCATATGTTTCAACGTAATTTCCAGGAGGATCTCTTCCATGATCTTACTAGGCATGGAGGTGAGGCTGACTGGTTGATCATGAAATTGCTATTTATATAGTTATGCTTGGAGATTCAGTTACTTCCACCCTGTGTATTGAGCTGTGTTTCAGTGTTTAGTTATTTTGGTGGTTTTTTAGTTTTGCTTTTTTTTTTCTTTCCCCCCTCCCCCCCCTCATTGAAAGGGGTCACAGGAGTTCTCCAGTCCAACCCCTTGTCCAGAGCAGGCTCAACTGTGGGTGAGACCAGGTTCCTCAGGGCCTTATCTAGTCAAGCCTTGAAACACTCAAGGTCTCTTCAGTCACCTCTCCTGTGGTATCTTAGATTAATCCAGCTATCTTCAATGAAGACACACTGGTGTAAAACCTATGCAAAAAACATTTAATTTTTTGATTCCATATATATCTATTCATGCATTCCACATTTGTGGTACTAAGCAAAATCTTCCTAAATCTCTGAATTCTCAGGAACTCTACCTAGCTACACACATTCTGATTTCACAAAGTGTTTTAGCAAGATTAAGATGGCAAAATGGAATGGAATAAAAGCAGCTCTTAGGACTTGTTCACAAAAGTAGCTTAGCAGAACCAGGGGATCAAGTTAATTTTAAACATCTGGCTGAAGGCTTTAATTCACCTGAAGTTATAGAGACACCTTTTGATAAAGATGAGACCTGAAATATGCTTTGTGATGACCAGGCTAGTCTGCCAAAATTCTAACACCCATAATTTATTTTAGCTCTCAAGCAATCCTGTTACACAGTTCCTAAGATAACCACAAGAAGCAAAACTTGTTTTACTTCTGCTCTGAGTTTTATCCTAAGAAGTCTCCAGGAGCTAATTTTTGTCTAATTTAAATTAATAACAAAGTTCACATTATCCTTAGTGCTGTAGGATTAGTTCCTTAGACTTCTAACAATGCCTTCATTTCTTTTTAGTAACTCACTGGATATGGAATAGTGGTCTTTGAAGTGCAGAGATTTTGCCTTATGGGTTTTGTGAAGCGCTTTATGCACTTACCACAGACTATAAATAATGAGAAGAAAAGGTGATTATTTTGAGTAAGAAAAGGTGTTTACAAGAAAAATAAAATATAGTGCTTCTTTATATTCCCTGTGGAACACACAGCAGAGCCATGGTGTTTCCTCACTTTTCAAAACAACACAAACAAAAAGGTCATACAGACAAAGGAGGAACAATGCACAGAAGAACCACGAACAAAACAGAAGAAATGAGATGCACTTGGATTTCAATTCTCCCCTCAGAAAGAATTATCTAGAAGGAAAGTAAAGGCAACATGCTGTCAGCTCTAAATATTTATTACAGCATCTGAAAAATGTGCCTTTTGTGACCACTATCTCCAGCTAATACACCAAGACTGGGGTGACAGAGATATAAATCACAACGTATCCTAATTCTTTTGCTTCAGTCCTCACTGCATGATTATTTTGCAGGAGAATATATAACCTCAGCTAACCCTGGGATGAAATGAGCAAATGCCAGAGGAATATTGGAAATTTTGTCTGACATTTGACGTACACAATGCACACAGCTGTTAAGAGGACATCATGCCGTTCAAGTCTGGCTGACATATTACTAGGTCAAAACACAGGTACTGGGTCCTGGCATAAATTTAAATAATTATTTGTCTGTTGCCATGTAAAGTCACTTTGTAATGAACTCTCTGCTGGAAGAGGTATGGCCTTGGTGCAGCAGGTTGTCCCCCAAGCATGTGCCAGCCAACCCATATTGCTGATCAGCTACTTGCATGGGGAAGTTTTCATTTCATCCCTTTTCTTCTCCTGCTCCCCAGTATCCCTGGCTGTGGGCCCCTGCCACCAACATTACTCCAGCTGCAAAGCCCTGTTAAAAACTTTGGTGAATAAACCAGCTGAGAAGTCCAGCTGGGTTAGTTTACCAGTAGATTAGCAAATTGTGTCAGTTTATGGAAGAGTCTGAGGAGAAGTAGAGCCAGAAAAAAGCTGGCAATAGGAAGATGCAGAAGGTAAGCACACAGAGCAGGTAGCTTTGGAAAGGTGGGAGCAGGGTAGGGGAAACTTGGGAAGGGGATTGCCTCTTTCTGCAATTCTGAGTTACTAAACTGCCTTGCCCCATTTCATGGAACTGCACCATTATGATGTAACATACCATCACGCTATACACTTAGCATGGGCATAATTTTTCTTACAAGTACTCTAGGGCACCTAGATATACTGAGGGCAAAAAGATAAAAGGGAAGGCATAGAAGAAGATGACTGCCATAATTTACAACACTTGTAGAAAGGAATAATTTGGCTAACTCATCTAACAAAATAATAACTATTAGCATTAGCTATTACAGCACTAGCAGACATTACACAAATGAATCCTCACCATTCTTCTGAGATTAAATAAATAAATCTCATTCCACAGGGAGACACAGGGAGCAAAGACTAAAATTATTCAATTATTCAAATTATGATTATCATTCTGTTCTTTTTTTAAAACAAGTACTATTGTTTTCATACTATTTGTATTCATTTTCTCCAGATTTCTGTTGGCACACAGGAATTATCAACAGGAATGACTTCTCTTTTCAGCAAATACAGCAGAAGGAAAGTTCTCAATTCATAATTCACATGGGGATCATGATTCAAGGATCTGCTGTATTCATGCAGCCAAGTAACAGAAATATATCATATTGCCTAGGGGGCCATAAAAACATGTTTGAGAACTGGATACCTGCAGGAATACTTATAGGAAAGAGTGTGGGAGAAATTTATTTTCTGAAATAAGCTACTGCATTCATGAAGCAATTGACAACAAACAGCACACTATTAGAACTGGAAATAATTCTAGCTATTCTTTCAGTTGGTAACAGAACTATATTTGAACTGTTTTGTAGACTTTATTCAGCTTTTAAGAGTGAAAGAATCCACAATCTTGCACAAACTTTAGACATCTTAATTTCGCTCTACCAACGTTGAGCAGGAACTTATAAACAGCCAACTTATGGGCAGGAACACACACTGTCTGTCTTTCTTATATTGTGATTGTTAAACTTTTCAGGTCACAAATGGTTTACAAACAGGTCTTGTCTATAATGGTGAGTGTGCATGAATGTAGGTGAAAGTTCCTGCGTCAGTGAGATGTGTGTGGATGTTGAGCTCAAATGCATGAACTCACAAAAGTGCATTCTTTGCTGAAAAATTATCACTTGGTATGACTTCTTCAACTGGAAGCTGATTCCAGTATTTTGAGTGTAATCTGCACTGTCAGTGATCCAACGTTTCCTGACTTAACTGAAGACATTATGAGTAAAATCTAAAATGGAAGCTAGAAATCTTTCCTCCCAATCCTTTACTGCAACTGTAATGTCAAAGTCAGAAATAAAAGTTTGGGACTATCTGTAAAGCAACTTGGACTTTCATTCAAAACAGAAGATATTTCACACTCTGTTAGTGCCAAAAACTGCTGAGGCTGCACAGGCTTTGATATAGCTGTTATCTAACTAGTGAGAATAACCACCTGACTCAAGTCTGAAATGTTCAAGATTTTCTGAAATGGCTCATCTAAAACAAAAGCATGCAGAACCTGCCAATTTTGTAGGGACAGGTAGGCCACTAGAATGCTTTCCATTGACATTCTTTGAGTACAGTAGGGGATTTAGCAACCAAATTGTCTGACATTCCAAGAAACTGGAATTTTAGTGGCAAGACTTGGCACTGGACTCCTGTCACTTTTAAATTAAAATCCTAAAATTCATACTTGTCAAAGTCTTCAAGATTAAGGATTTAGTAATTACACTTTAGTCTCCAGCTTGGCTGTAAATGGAGAATTAACTCTGTTCATGAAGTTTTCTATGTAGAGAAGGAAGCTCTGTGCATGGCCATATATATATACATATGGAAAAAATGAGAGTATCACAGCAGCGACCACAGTTTAAATTATAAAACCCTTAAGACAATGCATATGAGCTTAAACTCGTTCATGTCACTTAATAAGAATTTACATATATAAATATTCTATTTCAGCAGGGAAAAAAAAAAGAGAAAGAAATTTTAAACTATGAAAGAAATTTAAACTATGAAAGAATCTTCCAGACAAGAGATTATAAATATAAACATCTACATAACCTATTAAAAATTCACACAGCAATGATAGGTTGAGAGCTTCAAGATTATCATCACAAAAATATGGCAGAATCAGAAGGTTATCGGGAAACAATTGTCAGGCTTTATCAGCTATAAACAACTACTCACAGTCCTTAATCCTCTACTGAGTTTACATCTCCTCTAAAATCTATATAATACTGCTGTACGCAGGGTGGCATCATGACTTCAGAAGACATAAGCAAGACTGCAGGTGGGAAACAACATCCCCAGCAGTCTCCCAGTAGGATGGAGGAAACTCATTGGTGTTAATAATGTGGAACATATGATTTCTGCAGAAAGATCAAATCACACTAAGAAAAGCTTTTAAACAGAAACAATGGGGAAGACAGATGACAACCCAGAGCCTAGTAAAGAGATGATGTATGGGGTGGGAAGAAAAGGGTGCTGGGAAACAGGAGCAAAAGAGACCCCAGGAACAGTATTGCAGGATAGCATGGCTCCCACTCCAGGGTAGGCACACAACTGCACACAGATGGGGAAACAAAATCACAGTGGCTAAGATGTGGTGGGACAGCTCACATAACTGGAGTAAACAATGGACAGGTAAAAAATCTCCAGTACAGGTGTATGGGGAAGAGAAGGAGGAGGAGGTGGTCCCCAGTATGATGGTACAGGCTAGACACACAGGGCTACTTTACGGACGTGGATGAGCCTAGCTAAACAGGGAATGCCTTTTGTCTCAGTATTCATTAACAAGCTGTATCTCTGTGCTTAAAGATGGTATTCAAGAACAAGGAGAATGACCAGGGAAGGATGAGTCAGGGATTACTTATGAGCTCTTAACAAGCTCATAGGCTGCACTCAGCTGTGCTGAGAAATCTGGCTGATGTGCTTGCAAGGCTGCTCTCCAACAAGAAAGGTCTTGGGGATCGGGGGAGATCTCTGACAATAGAGAGAAAGTAAATGATGCATCTATCTTCAATAAAATCCAAAAGGATCATCCCGGTCCAATTTACTTTGGTCCCTGGGAAAATCATGGAGTGGGTCCTCTTGAAGCACATTTCTAAACACAAGGGAGAAGAAGGTGATGGGGAACTGTCAGTGGGGTTTTACCAATCACAGAATCATCAAGGTTGGAAAAGACCTTGAAGATCATGTAGTCCAACCATTAACCTAACACTGACAGTTCCCAACTACACCATAGCCCTCAGCGCTAAGTCAACGTGACTCTTAAACACCTCCAGGGATGGGGACTCCACCACCTCCCTGGGCAGCCCATTCCAACTCCTGAAAGGGTGAATCATGCCCAAATCACCTGTTTATCTCCTGTGATAAAGTGACAGGATTTGTGGACAAGTGGAAAACAGGGGATGTAATTTATCTTGAATTTAGCAAAGCTTTCAATACATCTTCCACAACATTCTTATATCCAAGTCATACATTAGGGCCTGTGTGGGTGCTCCACCCAGTGGGTAAATACCTGGTTGGACAGTTAGGCACAGAGGTAGTGGCCACTGATTCATATCTGCCTGCATGCTAGTGCTTCCTGGTGTCCTACAGCGTTTGCCCTGAGGCTTGTCCTGTTTAACATCTTTTTCTGTGACCTGAGGAGATGACCAAGTATACCCAGTCAGGTTTGCAGATAACACCAAACTAGAGTGGGGGACAAGTCCATATGCAGGAGGGCAGAGCTGCTGTCCAGCTGGTGGCTAATGGAGTCCTCATGCAATTGGGGCAGGAGCAAAGGGCAGCCCTATCCTAGGCAGGTGGAGGGTTTCCTGCTGCCATGGAATAAAGCCCTAAGCAACATGGTCTAACCCACAGCTGACCCTGCTCTGGGTGGAGGGTTGGACTAGAGACCTCCAGAGGTCCCTGTCATCCTGAATTGTCCTGCAAAGTATACTGGTCATTTTGAATACATACTATTCATGCCTGCTGATTTACCCTGCATCAGTCTTGGGCCAAATAACAAACTGTGTCTAGCAATGTGCTATAAAGGATGAAGGATAGCAAAGCAACTTGGTGAAAGAAGTAGGAAGTTAAGTTTTTTTAAAAAGACAAATTGAATGTAATTGTAACTAGAGGCTCAACACTGTAGTGTCACAAGCAGCTGCTCAAGACAGAATGGGAAGTGGAGGGCAGTAAAATTTGCTGGGCCTAATCCACAGCTAGACTAACTTATGTTTCCCTCTAAAGGACAGCAACCACAAGGTGAGCTGCTGCTTGATGAGTTGTTGCCTCTGACTATTCCAGTCAAAATGCATTTTGAGGATGAAAAGAAACTGAGAAAGAAGAGTTATATTCATTTTCTCACCTTATGTTTCTCTTCTGGATCTTTACAATTCAAGAACTTCCCAAGAATAAACTAAAATTCTTTCTAGATTACAGCTTGTCTGTTATTAAAACAGAAGATAAAGCTGGCAGTATTGGGACACTGTTTCTTCAAATGCATTGAGTCAGGTGAGGAGGAGTGAGCAGGCTACATGCTATTTAGAAGGGAGTTTGGAAGTTCATGACTCAAACTGTGCCTTGACAGGATGTCCTCTCAGAAGCAGATTAGTAACTTTCTGGCAGGAACATCAGTAACATAGACCATTACTTCTGGCAAAACCCCAGAGTGTTGCAGCACAGTACACACCAATCCTTGACACAAAGTCAAAACAATGTGTTTAGACTACAGAAATCAAACTACAGAAGTATTAATGACACCCTTTCTCAGTGAGACCTGTTGTAATTTGTCAGTATAGTTTGTCATTGGGCTTGCCATATCTGAACACTTGCCTATTGACACCAGTCCAGGAATTACTGGGACAAATATAAAGTATTTGGTTCTGCACTCTGGTTATACTTCATCTCCAAAGTGAAATCTCCAGGTCTTAAAACACAGAATTTGTCTGTTTTGCTTGAATTTACATATTGTGTTTTCTAGTGTGAAGTTGGAAGACAATTTTCTTTTTTAGGGGTGTTTTATGATGGATTCTTTTATGCTCTGCCTTATAACTGATCATGAACTGATTAATGTCTACTGCACATACTGTGAACTGAATCCAAGTTAAGTGCTCCAACAAATTATAATATTGGCAATCCAATTACTGTTATTCAAAGAGTAAGAGATTAGAAAATACATTTTCTATATAAAACCACTAGAAAAAACTGTCTGTATGAATGTAAATTTTGCTCTTAATATCAGACCCACAAATTTGTATATTCATTTCCAGTACTTGCTGTAATGCAAAATTTAATGGCAGCAAAAGGACTAAGTGCAGTAACAGGGTTTTCTCCATGAAGGGGGCATCTCATAGGTGTTGAGCCTTTTTAAGGAAGAATTTCAAACTATAGCCATTATTTCTTACTTGTGAACAATGTTGTAAGTTACTCGAACAAATGGGAGTCCAGAACAAAGAAATGAACATACTGACACCCAGGGAACTCTTCATCAGAGCTGATATTACAGGCTGTAGAGTGAGCTGGTTTGGGACTCCAGGCTTCTGTTAGGATATGTGCTATTCTGACTAATGGCTAGCAAAGCTCACACAGTTCTCACAATGACATGGATGCTCCATTCAGCTCTAGTGAAAATCTAACAAGAAGAAGGAAAAGAAAGAATGGTAGCCCAACATAACTGCATGAAAATACAGCCCTACAGATTTTCTTACAAACAGCAAATGTGGCTTTTGTCCAAAATCTTCAGGTTCAGTTTAGAAAGACAAGGTGACATTGATTCAGATACAAAGAAAAATACAATTCTAAGTCTGACTTACATATAATTAACTATTTGAAACCTCCAGAATAATTGAACTGAAAAATTTCTTAAACAGAAGACACTTCTAATTTAGGAATAAGACCTGAAGAAAAAGAGCCATAATTAAAGAACAAGCAACATTCAGTAAGATAACAGGGTGCATCCACCCATCATTTACAACATCCTAGTTCCATTTTCCATAAAAAATATAATCCAGCACATTACTTATCTCACTTACTACCACTATTTTATGGTTTTACCTTTCATGTTTTATCGTAAACCAAGTTACAGTTAATTTGCTGTCTACAAAGAACAATGGCAATTTCAGTTCTGGCCCATTAAACGTTAAACACATAGATCACTTTGGAAACTAACTAAAACAATGATCCTGATCTTCCAAATGCAACAAGCTTACTAAATATGTGCTTAGCTATAAGCAAGCGATAAGCACATGTTTTATTGAACCACAGCATGAGCATTACAGGAAACCAACCTGAGATCCCGCTTCTCTAAAAAATGATATGTGGGAAAAGGGAAAAGAATTCAGGAGGGAAAATGAATATAAGCACTTGAAGCATTAATACACCTTAATTCTAATATGGAAAAGATGTTAATGAATTTCAGTGAGACAACCCTGCAACTTAGGGCATCAGCCAACCAAGGCACAGTGACAACAAGAAGGCAGCAATTTGCAATTTTGTGTCATAGAAACATAAGGAATAAATATATAATGAAAAGGATGGGTATATCTTTCATACACAGAACTAAAGAACAGATAGACCAAAGAAAGTTAAAGGGTATACCTGAAGACTAAGAAAGACTGCAATGGCAACGGGTGAGTTTTAAAACCTGAATTACTGTACTAAAACTAGTAATAACCAGTAATAGTTTTTGCCAGAAACTGCTCATTGCTAAACAAAAGGAGAAAAAAAAAAAAGTAAAATTAAATGTAGGGTCAGGAATTCTCAGCACTTGAAGCTCTTTAAGCAAAAATGATATACAGAAGCTGAGGAAGCCCATGACAAGGAAAACCCTATGCTGAAACCCAAATTCAAACACAAACCTCAAGGACAATCTTTCACAAATATTTTCACACTGAATTAAGGACAGTTGTCAGTTACAACACAGCAGTCAGGCATTTTATTCTCTCTGCCTTCTCTAATTCAATGTTAATGTATTTCTTATTCCAGCTAGCTCTACTGCATTGGACTATCCTGAATGTAATGAATAAGGTCTATAGATTCTTTGACATGCTATGGAAATGCAGTAACATATTGAATGACTAAGCTTCTGTAAACAAATGTGTTGAAGGTGCTTAACTGTATACTAAGAAGTAACAAAGCAGCTTTGCCTCCACTTGTTTGTCCACCAAGTAATAAAACCCCCTGCTCTCTAACAGTCTCTATACAGTTAACACTGGTTTGGGCTGACAGATTGGGCACAGGACTGCAGTTTGAAATATGCCTCAGAGGGCATCCAAACAGAGGTGAAAGGACAGAAGTGCAGCTGATTTTCATGTCTACTGAACATCATTCAGTGAAGGGTCAGGCACGACCAGACTGCTCAAAGACAAATTACTGCTAGTTTGTAACATAGTATAAATATTTTCCAGCATAAACATATAAATTTGCATAGCATTCCAGTCACTTCCTGGTTTTGCAGTTATATTTGCAAAAGCAAATAAAAAAATCTAACTTCTCCCCCACCCCCAAAATAAAACATTGAAATACTACAAAACAGTGTAATATCTTGTACAAACCAAATCAAAACTTTCAATTCTATTCCTAATCCAGTCTCTGGTTCAGTAGAGAAAAAAAAAATCAATAAATCTTTAAACATATATCTTCATGCTTTCCATTCTAAGCTCCTAAAATGAGATACTGATGCTGTATTTGTCTTTCTCACAATATGTGAAGACTGATCTATACCTGAAAATTACATGGAATCTCTAAACAAGACCAAGAAAAAGGAAAATTGAATCTAATTCTTGATGATACTCAGATTGCACTTTCTCTTCTCACAGTAGGAACATAAAGGATAAAAGTATAATGTTCTGTTTTATATATATTTTCACCTATGTGGTGGTTTGATCTTTGCCCTTTATTCACAACAGACACAAGTGAAGATGAAAGATCCAAATCAGAGTGGTTATGAAGTCGAGGGTAAACTATGGTTTTAGAATATATATATACACACATACAGACTCACAAAGATTCTGCTGGAAGCTTTAGTAGTTTTAGTAACATGTAACACAATTCAGCTCTTTCATGTAACCAGTGCGCATAAATTTCTGTGTTTCCTTTTTGACCTCCCTCATCTGCAAAGCTACTGCAAATAATGAGCTTCCACCAGTGTTTGTGGAGCTCTTAGGATTCCTCTGATAAAAAACCAGTTACCTATATTATGAAACCAGTGTTGAAGAAGATCCATGAATATGCACAGAAGCCTAACCAACACTTAAGTAGTCTATTAAATGAAAATATAATGTATCCACAGCAAGCATTGTACTGGTAGAGTACATAGAGAATCCATGTTCAAAATCCAGAAAACTCTGCTACTGATGAAAAAATAATTCCAGAATGACATTCCTTTAAAAAGGACACATTTGTCTCTTTGTTTTAAAAAATCCTAACTTTGAACAAGAATAACAACCAGCTTCAAGAAAAAGTCTGTGCAGACCTTGTCAGAAATAGAGATATAATATATGGTGTTTACTGTAATTATAATTTCATGACAACATATGTGAATCAGTGGCTAAAAGGAAATATGTCACTGATATCACTTCACTCTTACTATTTGCAATTGCTATTCTAGCTTATATAAACTGTGTAAACTTGTATAAAGCTCTGTAAACTACGTTTGAACTAAATATATATACATGTAAACACATACATAACATATATGTATATATCTGTGTGTATATATATATGTACATACATAAATATAAGGCGATATACAGATTTGATTCAACAAGGGGAACTTTGTAAACATGCATTTTATAGATATAAAAAACCAGATTAAAATTCATTAAGAGAAGGGAACTGTACTGAGTGGCAAGGATGGACCAGATTATAAGAGCAGGGAAACTGCTGTTCTTGGGGTTAGGGGCATTTTAAAGGATTTTGTATGCTTGTATCAGAGAACAGGAAAATGAACGATTTTTTTATAGCAACTGATGGTTTTAAACATGCCTCATACTGAAATGAGAAAACTGTTTGATAAGTCACAACAGAATGGCATTTAAGGGACTGCTCAACCTAGAAACTGCAAACCATTCAAAGGAACAGATACAGTCTAATGACAGATTCATCACTGAGGAAGGTGTTAAATTCAGGTGCAAACTCTACGCTTATGAAACATGTTGCTACTCTTATGCGGTTTGCAGCGTAAAAGCCAGAAAACTGATTCATATGGACCATAACGATCAGTTTAATTAATTTAATTAATTAATATGAGGCTCTACAGAGAGATCTGGACAGGCTGGAGCGATGGGCTAAGGCCAACTGTAGGAGTTTCAATAAGGCCAAATGCTGGGTGCTGCACTTGGGCCACAACAACCCCCAGCAGCGCTACAGGCTTGGGGAGGAGTGGCTGGAGAGCTGTCAGTCAGAGGGGGACCTGGGGGGGTTGATTGACAACTGGCTGAACAGGAGCCAGCAGTGTGCCCAGGTGGCCAAGAAGGTCAATGGCATCCTGACTTGTGTCAGAAATAGCGTGGCCAACAGGGACAGGGAAGAGATCTTACCCCTGTACTCAGCACTGGTGAGGCCACACCTCGATTACTGTGTTCAGTTTTGGGCCCCTCACTACAAAAAGGACATTGAATCACTTGAGCGTGTCCAGAGAAGGGCAACGAAACTGGTGCAGGGTCTGGAGCACATGTCGTACGAGGAGCGGCTGAGGGAACTGGGGTTGTTAGTCTGGAGAAGAGAAGCTGAGGGGAGACCTCATCGCCCTCTACAACTACCTGAAAGGAGGTTGCAGAGAACTGGGGATGAGTCTCTTTAACCAAGTAACAAGCGATAGGACAAGAGGGAATGGCCTCAAGTTGTGCCAGGGAAGGGTTAGACTGGATATTAGGAAACATTTCTTTACAGAACGGGTTGTTAGGCGTTGGAATGGGCTGCCCAGGGAGGTGGTGGAGTCCCCATCCCTGGAGGTGTTTAAGAGTCAGGTTGACTTAGCGCTGAGGGATATGGTGTAGTTGGGAACTGTCAGTGCTAGGTTAATGGTTGGACTACATGATCTTCAAGGTCTTTTCCAACCTTGAGGATTCTGTGATTCTGTGATACTGTGATCCATTTCTTACCTATGATAAGGTAGGAAGTTTCACCTAGCAATTCCCACCACACACCCAAGAGCTGTTGGCTGAAGTGGGATGTGTTTTCTGGGAAGACTGTCAGCCACCCAGCACTTCTTACATCCAATCAGACAGCGCTGAAGCAGTTCAGCAGCAGTTGTGAAATTATACATGAAACCTCACTGTAAGAGCTCTGTTTCCCAGTGTTCTTGGTATTTCAGGGTTGTTCCTTGCCAATAACTGGAAACTTTAAAAAAACCCCAACTATACAGCTCATGGGAATAAGGAAGGTATATATAGGATATTCATTATTTCTACCCCTTTCAAACTCAGGAGGCAAAGTGGACATGAAGAGTAAAATCTGTGAACTTTGGGAAAACTGGTAAGGATAAAAAAATTACTTTGAAACACATTTTTGACTTCCTGCAGTGGACCTGCTGACATCGATTATTTTTTCAACATAAAGCCTGTACCTACATTAGCAAGTGACGCAGTACATAAGGAACAGTTTTGTGGGACAAGACAGGTGGGTCTGAAGACCTCCAGTTCTGTTACAGTCTAGTTCTAGACTGCTTGCAGGGTCTGAAGGCCCATTAATGTCTAGAGGAAGTTGGGTGTGCACCGAAACTCATGTTTTAGCTTCATTTAAGCTGAAATGAATCCAGCTTGTGTGCTCTGACATTTCCATATGATGTGAACCAAAGTGCACACCTGATAGGGAGATTCCTGTCAGAGGGGACTCCCTACATGCTAATGAAGACAATCCCCAAAACAGCTGGTGATTGGTGGCAATTGGGCCCTGCAATACAAAGAAGTAACATACTTTAAAAACTTCAATCTTGTGCTGAGGTTTTAGCAAAAATGGGTGTCCACACCTGGGGCTCAAAGGGAAATTGGAAAAGCAAACAAAAACCCAGCATATTGCTTTTATATGTTTATTTCCCTGTTACCTAACTTTGATCAGTTTCTGCAGACAGGATCCATTAGTCCTGAAAAATGTACATGAATCAAGATCCTGAATCTCCCTCTTTCCCCACCAATTTCCTTCTTATTTGACAGCATGTCCCCAAGCTGCTGCTGGTACCTTAGTAATGTTAGACCTGCTGTCAGGTTGTGCTAGGTACTCGGAGTACCCTTCCCTTCGTCTGCAGCCAGGGCAGGCAGGTCTGATTTGACATGACTGAAGCTGGCACAGAGGCACCCTCTGTGTGAAGATTAATTCTTTGAGTTGCTGCATTTTGCAGGAAGCTTCTCTGCAACTTTCCCATTTGACCACTAATGTACATAAAGTATGAAGCACCATGGCTGTCTGAAGCTCTTCCTCCTTTGGATTTTCCTTCTGAAATTGCCCAAGTAAACTTCTTATGCCTGCTTAAAGGCAGCATGACTAGGACACCAAGAGAAAAAATGATAGGACTATACCTGCTACTGTATAGAGGGAAAAACAAATGTGCATACCTTCTACACTGAAGACATTTGCATGTTACAGAACCACCACAAATTATTTGTTACCTTGACTAGTTTTGTCAGTAGGAAGGAAGCTCCCAGTTTCGGTCAGTGAGCAAACCTACACCAAAAAACCCCCACCAAATTAATACTTATTAACTTTGGTTTATAAGAAATGAGTGCACGTAAGAAATAACTGGGAACCTTAAAGAATCCACATTATTCTTTGAGCAGAAATCCCTACCCCATGCCTGATTTGATCTGAAACACATTCTGAAGGTTATGCTGTTTTCCTGGACTTGCATTCAGTACTGAAACCTGGAACAGAGACTTAGTGAATACTTTAGCCCTTTGTGCAAATATCTGCATCTGGTGCTACAGGCCCATATGCATGGGCAGGGTTAAAACGTAAACAATATTTACTCCCTAATGCTGACTCCATTGTAGACATTTTCTTTTCATGGATCAACACAATTTCTGCCAGCATATTTAGGTCCAGTAAGGACAAATTTTAAGACAGTCATAGCTTATTTTACAATCTGGTACTCCTGTGTCCTAAAATTACTTCAACTCTGCTTTCCCAGAGAGGTATGCACGATACATATACATGAGTAAGCACTTTTGAAGGAGGGCAAGTCTTCCCTTTGTCAAGAGATTCAAATTAAAATATAGTGACTTATACCAAGAGACACAAAAGTTCATCGTGCAGATATCTCTTCGATGGTTTTTCAGCAACAGCTTCAATATTTGCCCACATGATACCTCTGCCAAGTTTACAGTATCACAGAATCGTCTAGGTTGGAAAAGACATTGAAGATCATCTAGTCCAACCATCAACCTAACATTGACCGTTCCCAACTACACCATATCCCTCAGCACTGTGTCAACCCGACTCTTAAACACCTCCAGGGACGGGGACTCCACCACCTCCCTGGGTGGTGTATCCCATCTGGTCCCATAGACTTGTGTATGTCTATGTGATGCAGTAGGTCACTGACTATCTCCTCCTGGATTGCGGGGGGGGTTGTTCTCCCAGTCTCTGTCTTCTGGCTGAGGAGGATGGATTCCTTCAGTACAACTAGTCTTGTTATTAAAGACTGAGGCAAAGAAGGCATTAAGTACCTCAGCCTTTTCCTCATCGCTTGTTACCATGTTACTTCCTGTGTCTAGCTGGGCATGGAGGCTCTCTCTGGTCTTTCTTTTGCTGTTGAAGTACTTACAGAAACATTTCTTGTTATCCTTGATTGCTGAAGCCAGATTAATCTCCAGCTGGGCCTTAGACCTCCTGATTTCCGCCCTGCATAGCCTCACAGCCTCTTTGTAATCACTGTGAGTGGCTAGCCCCTTCTTCCAAAGGCCGTAAACTCTCCTTTTCTCCCTGAGTTGCAGCCAAAGCTCCCTGTTTAGCCAGGGTGGTCTTCTCTGTCGCCATCTTCTCTTACAGCACCTGGGGACCACCTGCTCCTGAGCCATTAACACTTCCTTCTTAAAGAGTGCCCAGCCTTCCTATACCCCTAGATCCTTCTGTCAGGCAGTTGCCTAAACAAGTCAAAGGTAGCCCTTTGGAAGTCCAGGATGTCAGTTTTGCTGCCCCCTCTCCTGGCCTCTCTGAGAATAAAGAACTCTATTTCATGATCGCTGTGCCCTAGTCGGCCTCCAACCACATCACCCACCAGTCCTTCTCTGTTCACAAAGAGGAGATCCAGCAGGGCACCTTCTCTGGCCAGTTCACTCACCAGTTGTGTCAGGAGGTTATCTCCCACACATTCCAGGAATCTCCAGGACTGGTCCCACTCTGCTGTGTTGTATTTCCAGCAGATGTCTGGGAAGTTAAAGTCTCCCACAAGAACAAGTGCAAGCGATCGTGAGATTTCTCCTAAGTGCCTATAGAATATTTCATTCACCTCTCTGTCCTGGTTGGGTGGCCTATAATAGACTCCCACTAGGACATCTGCCCTGTTGGCCTTCACCCTGACTCTAACACAAAGGCACTCCACCCTGTCTTCACAGTACTTGGGTTTGAAGCAATCGTAACAGTGCCTAACATACAGCACCACGCCACCGCCTCTTCTTCCTTGTCCATCCCTTCTAAAGAACTTGTACCAGTAGTACACTGGTAGAAAGCTAGTTATAACACAATAACAAACTCTGTGTTGAAAAATACAAACCAGCTGCAAATACAGAGTGAATATTTTTCAGCAGAAGGAAAAGTAATAGCTTTATTGTAAAAAAAAGCACTAGCAAAGTATTTCTTAATTATTTTAACAGATCATTTAGCACTGGTAACACATGCAGAAGTTGGAGACAGAAAGAGGATGTGATGCTTTGGAAATCTTAGTTGAAGAGATACATGACAGCAAATCTTCCTCCTGCAGTCTTAGAAAAACAAAATTTAAGACAAAATAAGTCGATACAAACTAGTAAACGTTGAAAGAGCCTAATCCTTCCACTAGTTTGTTCAGGCACTTCAAGGATGAATATTAGCCCTATTCTGTCTTAAAAAAAAAAAAATGATATATCAGAATTTTCTTTTCATCTGGACACAGCACTTCTTCTGATTGTCCCATTTGAACCATCACAGGTGTCACAGTCTACAGGCATCATTCACAGGTTGTAAGTTGCTAGCCTTCATTGAAAGTGACTATTAGTGTTAACTGAAAAGGAACAACATCCACAGATTTATTTCAGTCTTAAAAGCTACAGAAAATTATACATCTAATTCATAATAAGTCACAAAATATTTACCATCAAAGACACTAAAAAACCCCAAACCTCAGTACATTGGACAGTCTATCTGAGCTCAGTATTATGTCTGACACTGGACAGTAGTTTATGTACAGGGAATAAGAACAGAGCAGGTACATAACAATAATGGTCTTTCTCAGATTCCAGAGATCTGCAGTTTAGGCAAATCTAGCATTTAAGGTTATAATTGCATCCTGTAATTTAACAGATCTGACTGGTCATCCTTTTTGCTAAACTGTGGACTGCATTTGGCAGCATCTGTTTTCAAGTTTTTTCAAGATCCTTTGCCAATGATTTTCACAGCTTCAGGAAAATGCTATGGAAATAAGTAACTTTCATTCATTCTAAAAACTTGTCCAACAATACCATCTGATGCTTTTTTGTTTCTGTGTTATGGGAAACAGAGAATAATAATCCTCCCCTTGCCTTCACAACATTCAGTTTTACAGTATGGCTGGATCATATCTCATTTGCTTACTTTTTACCAGGCTTATAAATACCTATCTATTTAACCTCTTCATACAAACGATATTCCACATCCCTAATCATCTTTTTTGCCCTTCTCTCTACTCTTGTTTATTTCTATGGTGTACCACTTGAGAAGAAGAGAATAGGAGATATTCAGTACTTAAGGGGTGAAAGTATATTCTGGTTTGTTCCATTTTCTTTCCCAGCAGATCCTATGATTCTGCAGTGTCAGTGTTTCTGGAACACTAGCCAACCCTTTTAACTAGGATAATAAGGAGGTAATTGAAAAAACAGGTTAACCAGGGTCCTAGAGAACACAGCGAGATTCTTGGTACAAGGACACTTCAGTGTCACCACAAAAATCCAGCCTAGTCTGAGTCAGCTCACGTTCAACCAGTTAAACCTTGGTTATTGGGATGAGCTCAAGTCCAGCTTGACTCAGTTTTTTCCAGTTCGTGCGAACCATGTAGAATTTGGACTGACCTGCAGATCAGCCTGGTGCAGCTCCATGTTTCCTAGGGGCTCCAGGAGTATTTATTAGGTGAAGTGCAGAGATAGCCTCAGCTATGGTGACATTTTCATGTGTTGTTAGCTTACATAATAATATCCTGAAATGTGGGATGCTTGGCAACAAGTAAGTAGACAATGGCTCCAAAACAAACCACCTTAGGTAGAAGGCCAGATATAACATGTACAGCTGACTCTGAATAACTTCATGAACAACAGCTGTGCACTGACTTCCCAGTTCTGAAGGGAAAAGGGTGAGCACACATACTATTGCATAGGGTCAGAAGAAATTATTGTTAGCATTTTCTTAAGTGAAAATGGCCTAAATGGCTGAGATGTCACTGGAAATTGTACAGCTACATTCCTGGAAAGGTAAGCCTCTCTGTGACACAATGGTAATCTCTGATCTCTGGCACCTCTCCACTGAACAGAGAAGATACCATCCTCTATTAATGCTATGAGACTAGGCAACTGGTTTCACTTTTGCAGAGAAGAAAAATATATAGAACATAAGCAACTGGAATGCCAAGGAAATATCTAATGACAAAAAGCAATCAAAACCCAGAAAATCTTGTTTCTGTATCACCAGTTATGCAGTTTCTCTCTTCTCCCACTTACAAAATGCAGAATATACTTCTAGCTTGCCTCACCAGCACATCATGAAGCTCACTCATCTTTATATTTATGAGGTAGTTTTCTAGAGGGAAAGTATTACAGTTGAATGTAGCTCTGAAGCCACCAGGAAACACAGATAACCAACTGTTTTTACTGCTCACACTAATCTCTTTAAGTCAGTGAAAACACCAGAATACCTGATAGAGGGCAGATGCTATGTGGTCTTGATTTGGAGTGGCATATACTGCATACAATGGAAAACTACTACGAAAATTCAATCTGCACTGAATTTTAGAAACTATTATGTGCTGGGTTTGTGTGTGTAGCAGGGTTTTTGGTAGCATGGGAAGGGGCTACAGCAGTGGCCCCTGTGAGAAGTTTCTTGAAGCTCCCCAGCATCAAGTCAGACCCGCCTCTGGCCAAGGCTGAGCCAATCAGTAATGGTGGCTGCGCCTCTGTGGTAACGTATTTAAGAAGGGAAACCTGAGAGGAAGAGGAGTTGTGAGGAAGAGTTGCAAGGAAAACACCTCTGCAAACACCAAGGTCAGTGGGAGGAGGAAGGGGCGGAGGTGTGCCAGTGCAGAGACTCCCCTGCATCCTGTGTGAGAGGTCAGGCTGTGCCCCTGCACCCATGAAG
The DNA here is from genome assembly GCF_047716275.1 of Strix uralensis. Classification (NCBI taxonomy): domain Eukaryota; kingdom Metazoa; phylum Chordata; class Aves; order Strigiformes; family Strigidae; genus Strix; species Strix uralensis. Next base: position 19,604,945 of record NC_134012.1, on the reverse strand, counting down.
GTCATCGGTGGAGCAGATGCCCACCTGCAGCCCATGGAGGACCCCATGCTGGAGGAGGCGGCTGCACCCAAAGAAGGCTGGGACCCTGAGGGAAGGCTGTCCTGTGGTACTTTGGCACTGGGAGAACTGCAACATGTCAGAGGGACTCATGCTGAAGCAGCTCAGGAAGGGCTATGGCCTGTGGGAACTACTCATGTTGAAGAAAGTTTGTGGAGGACTGTCTCCCATGACAGGGATACCACGCTGGAGCAAGGGAAGTGTGTGAGGAGTCCTCCCGCTGAGGAGGAAGGAGCAGCGGGACTGACTGCACTCCCTATTCCCTTCCCCCTGTGCTGCTTAGGTGGAGGAGGTAGAGAAACTGTGAGGAAAGCTGAGCTCAGGAAAAAGGGAGGGGTGGGGTGAAGGTGTTTTTAAGATGTGGTTATACTTCTCACTGTCCTACTCTGTTAAGTGTTGTTCTTGCTAGTGTTTGAATTAAATCTATGTTCTTTTTCTTCCCTAAAGGAGCCTGTCTTTTGACTGTGACCATAATGGGTGAGTTAACCCTCTCTGTTATTATCTCAATTCCCGAGCCTTTTGCTTCATTTTCTCCTTCCCATACCTGAGGGGGAAGGGGTGATTGAGCGACTGAGTGGTGCTGAGTTGCCCTCTGAACAAAAACCAGGACATATTACAATAAAGAATTCTTCTGAAACCTCTCAACTTGCGTAAATAGTATCTTAACATTTTATCTACAAATAATATGCTTTAGTGCATTACACAAGAAGAAGATTAGTGTTAAACAAATTAAGGGAGTGACTTGCTCTCTTGTTATTAGTATTGTTTCAAAGAATCATTATTTTGTATATATTTCTATTATGCCTTCAATTCTCATGTCCACAAGTTCTCTGAACTTACCTATAATACTACAGGGGTTTTCTGAAGTAGATGCTTTATTTTTGTGTGAAATTCAAGCAACAGAAAAAACTGAGACAATCCAAACTCCGCTGGCTAGGTTTGAAAGGTTTCTCCATTTACTTTACTATACTTGTGATATCTATGTACACACAAGCAGAATCACAATTTTATTAAATAATAATGGATTTAATCAAAATGGTGTACCTCTATTAACAAGACACTTTGTTTTTTCCAGTTTGTTTCATGTACTTTTTTAAAACTCAAAACTCAGATGTAAATGTCTGCATCAAATTGAGAGTATTTAGATCTGTTCATATATAAAAAAACTCATCAGGTGTAAACTTCAAAACATAATGACAATATGTCTGTGCCAGCATTTAATTTTTTCCATTGAATCTACCCATCTAGTGGTAGCTATGCATCTGTTAAGTTAACTGAAAAAAGTCTAAATCAGACTTTTACTCTTTTCAATGTAATAAAAAATTCTGCATTCAACTATATGTCCAATCAGTGTTAATAATGGTCACATGGTTGATCACAGAATCATGCAAGAAATTAATGAAAGCAAATAAATTAAGTGGAATTAGGTGGAAATCTGGGAGGATAAGCCAAGCATCCTCAGCAAATACAAACTGTCAACATTAACAGACTGCAGCTTATACCTTATTGAGCCATGATAGTAAACATTTAATCAAATGAAGGACAAGAATAAACCAACAGTAAGAAAACCTCTCCTTCTTAAATTCTGGGTGAATAATCTGGTAAATCTATCCTAATTAACTGTGAATAACAACAGGGCAAGACTACTGACAGTAATATTCAGGCTAGCACTAGGATATTGAATGCATTGAAATACAAATGGCCTTAAAATGCCTGGATAAACAAATATTACATGTACGAACAGATGGACAACTAATAAATCTTACTGAACGGTTGCAAACTGTGCTATATCAGGCCAGACCCTGCTTAATACTGATCCTTCAGTATCCTCACAAAAGAAGCAGTACATCTGAATCTGTTCTGAAGACAGCAGAATTCATTCCTGATCTTCCTGGCAGCTAAAGGATTACATCATTTGGAAAGATAAGCCTTAATATTACAGTATGTATTGTTGAAGTATAATACTATACTATATCTTAGGCCACAACAATGTTGGCTATTATCACAAGCAAAGGTTTGCTGCAGAAGAGTATTATGGAATCAATAAAGCTGCTATAGTGCGTTTGTAACTAGATTCACAGATGTTGTAATGGATAAGCAATTGCCTTTAATGTGGGATGAAAATGACCCCAAATGGCAATTAAAAGGAAGTAGACCTTGACTGCAGAATCTGATTCATCACTGTGGTATCCATGTTACACTGTAGTTACTCTAGCAGTTACTCTAATTTTATGACACTGTATTTCCACAGATTCCATTTGCAACACTGATGATAATAAAACTGGAAGAAACAGGGGAGATGATATGAAATAAAAAAGAAAAATTCCAATGTTAATGAGGAAATATAATGCAAATATTGTTGCCATTTTACTTCTTTCTTACCCTCAATCCATATAAAATTTAATTGTCAAAAAACGACATCACCTGATCATGTGATAATCAGGTAAAACAATGAACATGGATACATTGGAACATGGGAATATGACTTAGTATTCGCTGTATTGAAATATCTTTTTTGAAATTTGGCTCTTGTAAGAAAAGTTAAAAAAGGGAGGCAAATAGGAAACCAAGACCAGGGTGCATTGCTTGACATAATTCCATTCTTTCAAGCACCAGATACATTTACCCTACAGGTTTTATGGCTCTCAGGTCATCTAATTCAACAGAGAAAAATGAAATCAGAGGAGAAATCTTAGTTACCCTGTTGCACAGGTTTGAAGCAAAGTTCTTCCCTTAGTAGACAATACCTCTTTTATGGTTATGCAGAAAAAAAATGTACTGCTTTCATTACAGTCTGATCTACACCCAAGCCATTCCAACTGTAAACTACTGCCTGAAGAGACTACATCTCACCTCCTGTCTTGTAACAACCTCTTGTATGTTGTTAAACAAGGTTCTATAGATACATGTATTTTCAACAATGCTTAAACACATCGTAAAGTTCTTACATTGTCATATACCTACACAGTGGAGATTTTACTGGCTGTCATAGAGCTCACAGATATAGGCACTAGAAAGACAAAATGGAGTGCTAATGAGAAAGATAAAAAGGTAAAGGCCACTTTTTCTGTTTTTCAGTGTGTAAGATTTAAACTTTATCTTGTTTCTGTTTTCCTGATAATAAATAATCTCTATTCTTGATTTTGTATGGTGTAACTCCTTGAAATGAATAAAAAATGAATAAAAAGTTCAGTATTGAAGTAGTTCCACTGAACTTTTAGTTTTAGTTTTTTAGTAGAACTATTAAAAACCAACAATGAGGGAGAAGGACAAAGGAAGCTTTTAGCAAGTTTTATCAAGTTCTGGTGGTTATGGACCCCACAACCGCCAAGGCAAGAGCAACTTCTTTATCTTATCACCATACACCATGACGAGAAGTGAAATAAGTGCAGTTGGTTAAGAAGCACATTTCCTTGTATCAATGTTGATCTAGCAGTAAGCTTCCTGAAAAAAAGATATATAGCTTTATGTACACACAAAGAAGTTATCAAAGAGTTTGTGTTAAAGATCATGAAATGAGAATGTCCTTTAATAGCTTCCCTTGCATCTGAGAAACCTAGAACAGAAATTAATGCATTTCCATTCTTCCTGCGTAAGCCGGGGCTGAACTTATTTTTTCTGAGGAGGAGATTGGGGGATGAGATAACTCATCCACTCATTGGCTAAAAACCATAGGATCAGAAGGTTCTTTGTCAGACCTTTATTATCACAGCAAAGCCACTACCCCTTTTGTTTCATGTCAGACCTCATATACGCTGGAAGACAAGAGAAAGGAGAGGAGATGGAAAGAGAAGGGATGTCAGGACTTAGATTATTGATGTACCATTGTATAATGCAATTTTTAAGGCTGCATCCTGCTATATTTGCAATGTGATGGTTCTTCTGGAGACATCAATTAACAAAAGACTTAATATTCTTCTTGTTTATATTTTAATAATTTCTAGTTGAGATCCCTTCTAGCTGTACGAACCAGTTCCGTTTCTTTTACTGCAATCCATTGCTTGCTAAAACAGAAATAGAAGCTGTCATGTTAATATGACCAGTAAAACTATCTGTCCATAAAAATTCCTGGAAATTTTGCCAAACTATCAGTAAATATACAATTCTCAAGGCAGGACCACTTTAATAAAAATTAACAACAGTGAAAATATTATCTTAATCTTTTATTTTCTTCACAGCAATGTAAGAGCATGACAAGATATTTTAATGTGATGATTCATCATCACATTAAAGTATCCTCAGTGCTTTCCATGGGATAGAGTTCAAGTAAATGGCAAAAATTCATGAAGGAGTACAAAAGGGGAAGCCAGCAGAAAAGAAAACAAAACACAACAAACAACTGAAAAGACAGAATCACAGAATCACAGAATTGTCTAGGTTGGAAAAGACGTCGAAGATCATCTAGTCCAACCATTAACCTAACACTGACAGTTCCCAACTACACCATATCCCTCAGCGCTAAGACAACGTGACTCTTAAACACCTCCAGGGATGGGGACTCCACCACCTCCCTGGGCAGCCCATTCCAACGCCTAACAACCCGTTCTGGAAAGAAATACTTCCTAATATCTAGTCTAAACCTTCCCTGCTGCAACTTGAGGCCATTCCCTCTTGTTCTATTGCTTATTACTTGGTTAAAGAGACTCATCCCCAGCTCTCTGCAACCTCCTTTCAGGTAGTTGTAGAGGGCGATGAGGTCTCCCCTCAGCTTCTCTTCTACAGATTAACAACCCCAGTTCCCTCAGCCGCTCCTCGTACGACATGTGCTCCAGACCCTGCACCAGCTTCGTTGCCCTTCTCTGGATACGCTCGAGTCATTCAATGTCCTTTTCGTAGTGAGGGGCCCAAAACTGAACACAGGAATCAAGGTGCGGCCTCACCAGTGCCGAGTACAGGGGTAAGATCCCTTCCTTGTCCCTGCTGGCCACAATACTTCTGATACAAGCCAGGATGCCATTGGCCTTCTTGGCCACCTGGGCACACTGCTGGCTCCTGTTCAGCCAGCTGTCAATCAACACCCCCAGGTCCCTCTCTGACTGGCAGCTCTCCAGCCACTCCTCCCCAAGCCTGTAGCGCTGCTGGGGGTTGTTGTGACCCAAGTGCAGCACCCGGCATTTGGCCTTATTGAAACTCCTACAGTTGGCCTTAGCCCATCGCTCCAGCCTGTCCAGGTCTCTCTGCAGAGCCTCCCTACCCTCGAGCAGATCAACACTCCCACCCAGCTTGGTGTCATCTGCAAACTTACTGAGGGTGCACTCGATCCCCTCGTCTAGATCATCAATAAAGATGTTAAACAGGAGTGGCCCCAAAACCGAGCCCTGGGGGACACCACTCGTGACCGGCCGCCGACTGGATTTAACTCCGTTCACCACAACTCTTTGGGCCTGGCCATCCAGCCAGTTTTTTACCCAGCAAAGCGTGTGCCCATCCAAGCCACGAGCAGCCAGTTTCACCAGGAGAATGCTGTGGGAAACGGTGTCAAAGGCCTTACTGGAGTCAAGGCAGACAACATCCACAGCCTTTCCCTCATCCAAAAAGCAGGTCACCCTGTCGTAGAAGGAGATCAGGTTTGTCAAGCAGGACCTGCCTTTCATAAACCCCTGCTGACTGGGCCTGAGCATCTGGTTGTCCCGCATGTGTTGTGTGATGGTACTCAGGATGAGCTGCTCCATCAGCTTCCTGGGCACTGAAGTCAAGCTGACAGGCCTGTAATTTCTCGGATTATCCTTCCAACCCTTCTTATATATGGGTGTCACATTGGCTGATTTCCAATCTGTCGGGACCTCCCCAGTCAGCCAGGACTGTTGGTAAATGATGGAAAGCGGCTTTGCAAGCACCCCAGCCAGCTCCTTCAGCACCCTCAGGTGTATCCCATCCAGTGCCATAGACTTGTGTATGTCTATGTGATGCAGTAGGTCACTGACTATCTCCTGCTGGAATGTGGGGGGGGTCATTGTCCCAGTCTGTCTTCTGTCTGAGGAGTCTGGATTCCCTCAATACAACTAGACTTGTTATTAAAGACTGAGGCAAAGAAGGCATTATGCACCTCAACCTTTTCCTCATCACTTGTTACCATGTTTCCTCCTGCGTCTAGCAGGGGATGGAGGCTCTCTCTGGTCTTTCTTTCGCTGCTCACATACTTACAGAAACATTTCTTGTTGTCCTTGATTGCTGAAGCCAGATTAATTTCCAGTTGGGCTTTAGACCTCCTGATTTCCACCCTGCATAGCCTCACAGCCTCTTTGTAATCACTGTGAGTGGCTAGCCCCTTCTTCCAAAGGCCATAAACTCTCCTTTTCTCCCTGAGTTGCAGCCAAAGCTCCCTGTTTAGCCAGGATGGTCTTCTCTGGTGCCATCTTCTCTTACAGCACCTTGGGGCTGCCTACTCCTGAGCCATTAACACTTCCTTCTTAAAGAGTGCCCAGCCTTCCTGGACCCTTATACCCTTTAGGACCATCTCCCAAGGAATCCTGTGAAGCAGGTGCCCAAACAAGACAAAGGTAGCCCTTTGGAAGTCCAGGATGTCAGTTCTGCTGCCCCCTCTCCTGGCCTCTCTAAGAATAGAGAACTCTATTATTTCATGATCGCTGTGCCCTAGTCAGCCTCCAACTGCCACATCGTCCACCAGTCCTTCTCTGTTCACAAAGAGGAGATCCAGCAGGGCACCTTCTCTGGTCAGTTCACTCAGCAGCTGCGACAGGAAGTTGTCTGCCACACATTCCAGGAATCTGGAGGACTGGTCCCACTCCCACAAGAACAAGGGCAAGCGATCGTGACATTTCTCCTAAATGCCTATAGAATATTTCATCCACCTCTCTGTCCTGGGTGGGTGGCCTGTAGTAGACTCCAACATCTGCCCTGTTGGCCTTCCCCCTCATTCTAACGCAAAGACACTCCACCCTGTCTTCACTGCAGTTGTACTCAAAGCAATCATAACAGTCCCTGTCATACAGTGCCACCCCACCACCTCTCCTTCCTCGTCTATCCCTCCTAAAGAGCTTGTAGCCATCAGTTGGCGCACTCCAGTCATGGGAGATATCCCACCATGTTTCTGTAATAGCCACAGACAATATAAATTCCCCTGGGGCTGCAAGTCAGAGAAGAGTTTGAGGAATGATTGGCAGAAGGACAGCTTCCAGTGCTTTGTGACATTTCTTTCAAGGACAAGAACATCAGCTCTGTCAGCTGCAAAATGGACAACTTGTGCCTCTTGGACCTCTTGCTAACTTCCTCTCTGAGTCTAAGGGTTAGGATGTGAATAGGGGTGACATTTCTACCTGTTCCCATGTGCTTCCCTCATCAATTTTCTTTTTCACTTATATACACTTACTATTGTGTCCTCTCTAGGTGGCCTGCAATTGGAGAAGCAGTGATATATGCCAATTCACCCACCATGTCTGCTGACTACTGCACGAAGTCGTTATGTTTGTGTGTGACGCAACACAACTCTACTGCCACAACTGGGCTGGAACAAAACTTAAAGCAATGTCTGTCTCTTGGTGGGCAGAATTCATTCACGTAGCTATAAAAATAGGAAATAAAAAATTGCATAAAAACAGTAACCCTACACTGACAGGAGATTTCCATTAGCTGCAGCTACTTCCATGTACACAAATGTTTTTAATAATTTTCACTCTGTCTTTTGTGGTTACCAGTGTTTTCTTAAGGCTGCCCCTAGATAAGTTAATACTGGAATACTGATGCATAGTTCTCAGTTGATGGAATGCTATTTCCTTATACAATCTGTGATTTTTACTATTAAAACAATATTATGTCTGTATACAAGAACAAGCAATTCTTATATGTCAATCATCTGAGGTACAAGGTGTATGTAGTATCTATGTAAATAATACAAAATTTAAAAAAGCAAATGCCTTATGCTCTTGTTCTAAGAACTCACAAAAATCAGTACAGTTCTTTTGCCATATACTGGCTTCTTCCTAACACATATCACCTCTGTCCCTTACTATGTCTTGTCGCATTATCATACTCTATTCCACTGTCCCTTGGTCACACAGGCAATGATAGACAAAAGTTCGTCATTTTATTTTCAAAATCTTTAGCATGAAAACTAGAAATCTGAGTAACTGAATTCTACCAGGTGAGAATATCCTTCCTCTGACCATTGAAGTGAAGAAGGATATCACCGTTTTCTTAGTTTCGTGCTAACATTCATATATTATTTAAGTGTCTGACAGAGTAGTGTAACTTCTTTACAGTCCAGTAACAAAGCTGGAATGAACTATTTACTCTTAGTATACTGCTGCTAGAGAAAAGAAATATCAAAATGTCTCCAAAATGCACAGTGCCAAATCAGACCAACCTAGTATGAGTAAAAAGACCTTTAATGAGCAGCTCTATGATAGTCAGTATTCATTTAGTCAGCACTTGATCTGATTCACAGGTTTGGGGCAAATACCTCAGGACTCATTAAAAGCAGAAGGTAGTTTTAAATATTCTTTCTCCACAGAACTAACAACATGTCAATTTTGGGAGGCAAAGGCTGGGTTGTTTATGCATTTTTGATATTTAAATTTCTTCTCATTCCTTTTCAGTGCATGGCATTATAAAACATTCAGCTCTTAGATGGCTCCAAACCTGCAGTCTCCTTTCCAAATGAAAAATTAACCACCAGCAGATTATGGTAAATAATGTGTCCAATTTCCATATTGCCAAGCCAGGCAGCAGAACTATTAGTACACTATTTTTGGGAACCCTGCTGTTTTTTAGCTAACATCTGAGGGTAATGTTTCTCTCTCTCCCTCCCCTTCCCACTCTTGCTCTCCCCTCCCTACTTCTCCATCTCTCTTCCTCTTTCTCCATCTCTCATGCACACATGCACACACAGAGTCAACTGCTATTTATACATCCTGAACAACCTTAGCATACACAGCACTGAGTAATAGGACAAAGATGTCAAAACAAAAAGTCCTTGCCCTGGAAATCTAACAATAAAATAGCACGGTAGTTTATGAGTTTACTATGACTACTAACTTGTAGTAAACAAGTACTGAATAGCAATCGGTCATTGTAGCCAAACTGCTTTATGATAGGAATAAAGTTATCCCATACAAAAAAACTGATAAACAATTAATACAGCAGTAAGATAAGTAGACCTACCATTGCTGTATTATATTAACAGTTGAAAAAGAAAATCTGTCGTTTTTCTTCCATTTATTTGCAAGCTGAAATTTTATTTTCATTTCATGCTAGTCTTACTGAACAGACTACTTGTCTGTTTTACTGATTAAACTGGTGTCTCACAAAGCACTGAATGTTGCTATTTCCACAGTACATTCTTACCTGCTTGCTCAGTGGAAATCAAACAAAACAGGTAGTTAGGTACATTGTAGGTGATTTACTGGACAGAAAGAAAATCCAAAAAACTTGCAAGTGAAGTTTTCCTGAGATAACTGCATTGGTCTCATTGCTCACTGACACAGGGACATCCCAAAGCCTTGTGATGCCACATGGGCCAGCTCTGGCACTTCTCTCAGTTCGCAGGTAAGCCAAATGGACTCACAAACCTCAAATAAAGCAATTTGCCTCTCTTGTCAGGTTAACATCCTGACAGTTTAGCAAGATGAATCAATCCACTGAGTAGTCAAATGAGCACCAACATCACTGCAAGGGATAAAAACAGCATGGAGCTTGGTGTCAGAAGGCAGCTGATGGTGTACATGAAAGAGAAATCGGAGGCCACTGACAGCTGCGATTTCTAGACCAGCTTTGCCATCTTGTGAATCCCCACTATTAATTAGGACAAGAAAAATTGCATGAAATAGAGACATGTATCCTTTTATCTTCCCACAGGTCATCTTATAATTTTAGGTTACATGTCATCCTGACAGAGAAAGTATTATATTCCTGGAAGACAAATGTGTCCCCTTCTGTTTAGTTCTTCAAACAGAATTAAAATTTGTTTCCAATGTAAAAACAAAAGGTATTTCCCAAGTTAATTTGATGATAAAATCTGGAACACATAAATATTAAAACAAAAATCCTGAAATGCTGGTTGGAAAAAATGTTAGCATCCCTCTCTGCCTTTTGTTTGTTTTGCTGTCTGACTCCTCCCCAGGTTTGTTTGTGTGCTGCTGCCTGCTTGACTGATGAAAAATGCTGTAGGTAGGAGGACAGTGAGCAATCTCCTTTACTGATCTCAGTTCTAGAAGCTCCAGCAAACGAAGATCCTGCAAGAATCCTGCTCCCAATAAAACTCGTACAGTTTCTTCAACTGCTTTTTGTGGGGTTCATGAAACAAAAGCATTTGTTTGCTTGTTTGTTTGTTTATTGCCTCTACAGCTGAAGTGGTGATATGACTGCTTTTTTAATTATGGCAGTCCCAACATACATGAGCACTACATACCAACCAAGACTAAAACAACGACATCTTCGTAGGTCAGATAAGCTCTTACCCAGCACATCATTAAGCAGAACAGGAAAGATCATGAAACCGTAATTCCAGAAATCTAACCATGATTAGATTTTATTTGGTAAATAGAATATGATATTCCTGACAACACATGTATTTTATAAATAAACTTCACAATCCAAATTTCGATTTACATAAGCCCAATTTCCACACATATTTCCTTTATTCAGATTTCATCATTTCTAGTTGGTTCCAAGGTCTGATTAAGCCTTCAGTAGGAAGGAACACAGTTACTAAAATTGTTGAAAAAAATCTGTGTAAAAGATTTAGATTTTGGAGCCAAACTGAGACAAAATGACTGATCCAAAATCAGTCTGAATTCTGCTGAAAATTCCCAGATTCTATTGCATGTTAGCAAGACTCTATGTCCTTGCATAACTGCAGCTTCCCTCATTCATTTCTTTTTACTTTTTTCCTGTCACTTTCTTATGGCGTTCCTTTTTTTTTTTTTTTTAAATTCTACTCCCTTCTACTTTTGCTTCAAAGCCCAAATCTTTAAGACAAAAAAACCCCCATAAATCTAAGAGCTAAGGAAATAAAAAGTGAGTTCTTCCTTCTGCCCATGCTGCAGGAGATTTTAGGTTGGAAAGGAACTTAAACCACCCATAACAACAGAATTTTACATAATGCCGAAAGCTTGGCTTCCAGAATGAGGATGTTCTGGCATTCTGCCAGAGACACTGTACATCTAATTTCTTCACCTTCTGGAAAGTTAAACAGTGCTTTTTTGCCCCATGTTACTCAGTATACATATGAGGCCAACATACGAGATACATCCTAAGTTCTGAATCCTCTCTGGAGCATGAGTTTTCTTGTACAGACTCATCATTTTCTGAGAAATGCAGAAACTCCTCGCAAACCAGAGTTTTTTAATGTGGTATTAAACAATCCCTTCTCATCTGGCCTAGAGCTGTAGTCTTCTAGAACTCCTTTTCAAAGCAGTTCAAGTGTCCTGAGTCACATGCTCCAGAAAAGCCTGGTTGCGATGCTCATCCATACCCACTCACAGGACTCTTGAGGCTCCTTCTGTGGAACTTTCTATCACTGTCACCTGTGAAGATCTTAGCCTGAAGTCTTCTACCTCTGGGCTTTTTACACTGAGGCATACATTCACAAATGCTGTCCTGATGACAGTATTTCCTGCACCTGCATCACTCGCAGGAGCCAAATTATTACTGAGGTCTGCGCATTGTAGCAGCAGTCATGATTACTCTACATCACTTTTGACCGATTTTTGATCTGTCTCTAGCCATAAACACACAGTTGCAAATTTTTCTCTTTCAGGCAATTTTAAATAGAGAAAAAGAAATGGCATGAATAGGAAAACACTCCCTTTAGCTTTGAAAAGACCCATACAAAAATCACACAAAGGAGAAGAAAAAACCGACATGAGGAAGGTTTCTATTGCCATACCAGTATAGATATATGTAGGATGTTTTGTACACTTAGAAGAGCTGACATTGCAATTTAAAAATATGCATTTAGGATAACAATAATCTTAGAGACTTTCAGGAGTACCTATAATTAAGGTAGAAACAAGATGTTGAAGGGAAGTATTCTTTCAGAGATCACTTCTGGAAAAAATGCTAATACATACAGTAAAGGACAACTTTCAAAGTCAGATGATTTCAAGACTATGCAACCTTGACAGTGTCCCTCTTTACTGAAAATTAAATTAAGTACATCTTCATGCTATTTGGCACAAAAACGGTAGGCAGTGAAATGGTTGATAGAATCACATCTATTCAAAAACAAAAGCTCAGCCATCATAGAGCTGTGAGTGAATGTCTGCAGCAACAGCAAATTGACCATATTAGACAGGCTAAGCTCTCTTTTTGATCATCAAGAGCAATTGTATTATCCCTTATTTAGACACATATAAAGGCATACAGGAATAACACCTGCAGAATTCAAATGCTTGATAAATTTGCAAAATAAAAGTGTTTATTATATTGAAATAGAAAGAAGTAGGCAATACTGCTGGAAAAACTAAAGGTATTCATCATACATTTGAGATTTGTGTATATTATAAAGGAGTTAGAAGCAATGAAGCAGACAAATTTGTTTTAGAACTATACTTGAAAAGTGGTAAAAAATACTACTGCCAAGGTCAAAAGCAAATGAACCATGCAGCTAACAGCTAACACACACCCTTCTCTGCAGCTAGTAGAAAGGAGAGAGAAGTTTATAGCATTCAGAAACCTCTCTCTGATACACATACATACTTTTTCATTTGCCTGTGGACACGGTTTCAGGAGACAGCTTCATAAGGATTAATGGCTCATTGCCACTGAAATGGGGAAAGTCCAGGTACTCTCTTCCTCTCCTCTCTGTGCTTTTGAAAAGTGGTTTTGGAGCATTTTTGTCAAACAGAAAGCTAATCCCTCTCACTGTAACAGAATAAAACTCACCATTTTCTTCTGTTACAGTGCTGGAGGAGGGGAGGGAAGAAGAATGAAACCTTATATTGGGTTAATGTTTAAGATTTGCTTACTGTGCTATCAAATGAGCATATGAGTTCAGATCAGAAGGAGATAAATGGTGAGGAATAGGTAGGGTAGGGAAAGATATTAGCTGCCTCCCTTCCAGTAGCTTGGAAATTGGCCAAACCCTTGGCAAGAGATGCCTTGTTTGGCAAAAAAAAAAAAAAAAAAAAATAAAGTACTTATGGGCAGCTGGCTTTGGTGAGGCCTCCATTGACAAAATGCTGGAGTTGGTCTTGAACTTGGCAGTTAAGCAGTATGCCTTAACCGTTTTGCCTCTAACTATAGTCAATCCATTAGAGACGTTCTTCTGTTCTCAGAGGAAGCTGTAACAAAACTGAGTTTCCTAAAGTTCCTGGAAAGATTACTTCTTCCTCTTGTAAGCATTCTTTTCACTATGCAAGGAGTTAGATATTTGTATTCTTCCTTCTCTAGTTCTTTGCTTGCTTTCCTATTAGTGACAGATAACCCTAAAATTAACTACCTGTTCCTGTTCCTCATCACCTACACCCACCATTAGGCCCCCAAATTCATGACCTTCTCCCCATATAGTCCACCTGCTGGGGCATCTTCTGTTCTCCAAATCCCTTATATGTAGGACCCTCACTTCCTACCAGTCTCATACTCCCTTTCACACCTTGGCTCCTTCATTTGTTCGCATGGCAGATCTTAAACAATCAGTTTTCATATGGCTAAATTTTACCTATATCAATGTCCTGGTTTAACCAGGATAGGGTTAAGTTTCCCCAGCAGTGGGGGGGGAGCTCTACCCAGGTTATTCAGATACCATGGGGACGTCACATCCTGGCAGGTCACATTTTCCTGGCGCGGGAGCGCGGTGCACTCGTGGTTTTGTACATCGTGCTTCTCACTGCTGTATTTGGTAGCTATTTTGCTCTGTTCATTGCTATCACTATTACTGTTATTGTTATTGTTGTTGTTGGTTGTGTTGCTGTTGCACTGTTGTATTAAACCTTTCCTTATTTCAGTCTTGGGGCTTTGTATTTCACTCCCTTTGTGGGGGAGGGGCAGCGGCCGCGTGGTCTCAGACCCCGGCAGGGGCTAAACCACCACAATCAATTATTTTCCAGTTCATCTCCAAGACTCAGAATCCTTCTCAAAGAACTGCATAGGCTGATTTTCCATGTTTTTACTAGACAGTACCGTAGAGCTGCTAGAGGACATCATGACCTCCTGCATTTCTGGAGAAATCATAACCATGTTCTTTAGGTAGAAAATTAGGAAGGGATATTTCTTGGACTGGCTGGGTATGCAATAGTTTTAATGGGCTACTAACTGAAGGGCCACATTTTAAAATAATTATGGTAACTCCTGTCATTAGCATGAACCAGATCTGTTCATCTATGACATCTGAATGCAGATCTCCTTTGTAAATTTAAACTGACTGCAGTCATGCACTGCTGTCTTCAAGGTGCAAAGTAAACTGGTACAGTCAGTTTTCTAGCCTGTGCAAATACATTCACACAGCTAACTAATAAATTCTATTTTAAAACTGGTTTAATTTGAATGTGTTAAATTTGATGTATTTTTAATCTTGAGCTGAGTCAGTCACTTTTTAGTATCAGAATATAAAAAAATCGAATAATTATTTAGCTTTTGAAAAATATTATTTTTCTCTTTACATACAAAAATTCTAACATTTCTCTAGTATTTTTATTTTCTAAATAAAATCAGAAGGGTTTTTTATTTTTAAAAGTACATCTTTTTATCTTTTTATAACATGTTAGAGACAATCCTATTTTAAAAAAATAAATCTGGCCAATTAACAACAACACACAGTGCTTCTAACCCTTTAAATAAACAATAATTTAGCTTCATTTGCTATAATTGTATTACAAGTGGTTTTTTCCCAATGGTAGGTATTACAAGCAATGAGTTAATCACATTTCTATAAACAATCATCGTATTTCTTGAAAATTTAATTTTCATTTAATTGAACGCTGTTTTCTAGATTTAGTAACAGAATCCATACAATATACCTACTTTCCACATCCTCCTGCTTAATACAACAGTTTTACATAAATTATGTTTAATTCACAAATTCGCCATGCTGTAAACAAAACAATTAAAATTTATTATTTCACAATGTAGTACACTGTATTAGTCATCCCTAAGACCATGGGAAGAAGACAGAGCTAACATATGCTTCAAACAGAACAGCTTCCTCCCACCTCTCATGCCCCTGCTCTCTGTTTTGGTACTTATTTAGTAAAGCACATGATTCATTTAAAGCCTAGGAGTCATTTGCATTTAAATTATATGCCTAAAAACTATTAAGCATTTGCTCATGTGTTCTATGAATACAGAATCTAATTTAGTACTTGCATATGAGAAAGTTAACTTCTGCTGTCAAACAACTCAGAAAAAAAAATCTGAATTAAACAATCAAAGGGTAAGAAAAGTATCCCTGTCTATTTGAAATCATGGACAAAATCAGCTTATGATGGAGATTTAACAACTGCTTAATGATGGAGTATATTTGTAGATACTAATTTTCCAGTCTTTCAAAATGGTTGTGCTCTGGGACTGGTTCTAACACATCCATTTGACAGGAACATCCATTTCATGAGAACAACCATCAAAATGAATAGGAAGCTGGAATTAATTTGCTCTTTCCTAGAGGCCACTGTCCCTCAAAAGCCAAATGTATCCTCAGAACAGTGGCTGTCCCTCTATCTATTACAGCTCATTGGCTTTACCCTCTATTCAGTAACATGCTAACTATGAAGTATCCACACACTCAGATGTAAATAAATATCTCTTTTAGAATATTAACTGAAAGAAAAAGTCTCTCAAGATTAATGAAAATGTACACGTAGAGAATGGCCACTTCACAGCTCCTCCTACCACTACTTTCCAGATTCAGAGATATTTCTATGAAGACCCCTGAAGATGATAACACTGAAACATGTGTTAAGCTTTTTTTCCTCACAGAAAAAATTGCTGTTTGTTTGTTGGTTTATGGGTTTTTTTTGTTAACATATTCACTTTTACAATAAAATCTTGTTTAATATTATCAAGAACTGACATATTAACTTTTTAATATTTTTGAACATAGTTAATCAAGACAAAAACACAAAATATTTCTCCAAACCTCCATGTGTATCCCTTTAAGATACTGAATCAACATACAGTTGTTCGGGTTTTTTTTAAATATACCTACAATTAGTGTTAAAATTTTGCTTTAAAACATCCAGAATAAATTTTTGAAATGAGCAATGACTAGAAGTCACAGTATCTGACTGACCAATGAGCTGTTTCAAATGGGTCTTCATCTCAGTCGCATGCACAAATGTTTCAGAAGAATTCACCTGAAGTCTTCTTTTCCTCTTCATAGCACCGCTTTCTGTGAGTCTCTTCCCACTAAGTTTTCATGAACTGTCAACAGCAAAGCACACTTCACGCTATGCCTGGACAAGAACAAAGCGGAGCTGAGGACTGATGCAGCAGTAGTCACTGTTCTCCACATGGGTAAAGCAGTGCTGATTGCCTACCATTCTGCACTGCAGCTGGCATGAGTGAAGACCAGGAAAAGTTTTATAATAAAGCAGAAAACACCTTTCTCTACTCCCATACATTATAACAACAATCTAATTGTGTTTTTACACACTTATTTTTATTTGGTACATCTAGCTGTGAAGTCCATATGACAGCAGTACAGGTGAAATATACCACAATACACACATGTGTATCATGAAGATGACCATAGCTCAGGGGCAGTGATATGAATTCTGCTCATATATACCCTTTGTTAAAAAACATTTTATAACTCAAACTTTGGTTGCACAACCAAAACATGGCAGCTTCTCTACGAACCCATTTTATCTTGCTGTGGGAGTGGATTACTGCCCATCAGCAGCCAGATGATGGGCAGTAGTACAGTTAAGATCAACAGATCACATGCACAGATGCTTGTCAGAAAGTCCATTTGCTTGCTTTCTTCTCATTCATTAGATCTATTAAATCACTGTGTCATCCACCATAATATTTCCTTTTCAGGAAGCAAGTGTATCTGCATTTTTCTGAACCTCATTTCACTGAAAAAGCATTTTTAAGTTTCTGTAAGATTCCCAGCAGTTTTGCAAACAAGAAAAGATGATATAATATAAAAGCACACAGGATGCAAAAAACTATGCATGCACCAAGCATCTATTTTCATTTTAATAATAAATAAGACCATGCAAGATCATATTTTAATATATGAAGAAGGCACGTACTTGTGTTACCAGTTTAGCTGACAGAAGAAAAAAAAAGTATGGAAACTGCTGTCTTAGCAAGGATAACCAATGAGGTGTTGAAATAAATTCTGGGGTTTCTCAGTGTGATTTGTAAAGCTATTAACCACTCACAGTGCTCATGAATTCATTATACTCATAGGCAAAATTTCCAGTAATTCATCTTTTGATGTATTTAGGCAAAATAAGGAAATCACAAATTATCTAACGCAATATAATTAGGTAACACAGAGCATACAAGCAATTAAAAGGTTCAAAATAACTGCAGTTGGAGCAATTTTGAAATACTTTAATCTGGATTTATGAAAACTTTTTTGCTTTAGAATTAGTCTCTGTGAATTCAAACCAGGTTAGAGTTGATCAATCTTTTAAAAAAGGTTTAAAAGTAACTTCTCTAGCATGTACCATGAAGATCTAAGCTAAAGAAAAAAATGCTGTCCAAAGTTTGAAATTAAAGATCATTCCTGTAGTTTTACTATTAACTGAATAGAAGATTATGGTGACTCATTCTCAATATAAAGACTTCTACAAATTCCAGGTGCATAACCATGAGTAACTGACTCATGGCTAAGGGGAGCTACTCATAAAAGCAGACACAGAGATCAGTAACAGAGCTGAAGGTGAGATAAAAATCAGGACCAGATGGTTGGTACAGGGAATGATGAAGCCAGGTACAAAAACAAAAGCAGACCTACTCCTATTGCTGCACTCTGATACTTGTTGTTTCTCCTGGTGTCACCTGCACTACCAACAGTTGGAGCTTTTTGGAAAAAATTGGCAGAATTTGGGAAATCTTGGAATCTAGGTCAGCTGGAATTACTCAAAGCTTCTTCCTGAGAAAGAAAAGGATTTCTTAAAGCTATTCACTTCTGGTTGGTCAGAAGCAAAAATACTTGAATTGCTCTGCTGTTGTACAGAAGACTGCATTATCCCAGTGAATATACTGAAAACAAGTAATGTTTTTCATTTCAGTCTATAGTTTACAGTAACTCTTGACAAAAATTGAATTTGAGACAATAAATCAGCTTGATCTTCGTTTTAACAATAATTGAGCAGATCCACTCTATGTCTAAATTTTTATCTGCATAAAAAGTTGCAAATTACTACGTGAATGGCAAGAATTCCTAAGCAATCCAAAACAGTTATTTCTTCCAGTAGCTGAAAAAAACTTTTAAGTAATTAGGAACCACATTATTGCAATAGCTTATGACCATTAACTAATTTAGCATTGCATTAATTTTAGAATTGTTTAAAAGAAAATAAGCAATCTTATCCAAATCATTAACAAACTGCAATGCTGTCTAGTAACACATATTAAAACCAGTAATGGTTTTACTGAATACCTAAGACATGTAAAAGACTTTGTCTAACTACTTTTTTAACCATTTGCCAATGGCTTTTTTACAAGGTGAAATTACTTCCCTATTTGTTAAAGATTCCTTGATGTAAATCAGCAAAAAATTTTAACACAAGTACCAAAATATGTAAAACTCTGATGCAGCATTCACTAGACTTTTAACTTGACTTTTTAATACACTAAGGTGATTAGAATCTGGGGAAAAAACCCCCACATCTGTGGGCAGCAGAAAAATTTGCTTACATTAAAAAAATTTGCAACAGAGGCCTATTAATTTTTATGAACTCCCAGAATATGGACACATGAATGATACCATTTAAGAAGAGAAAGTAAAGATGTGCAATTATAACATGCAAAGCTAACAGTTATCTTGAACTCTGTAACAGGACTACCTCCTGCCATCCAGAAATTAAGATTAATTAAGTTACCAGCAAGAACCTTGTACTTCTCTGTCACCTCCCAGAAGATCTGAATAGCCATAAGCTATGTCCCTGCACAGCTTTAATTGTAATAATTGCTTGAAATGCAACCAACTCTTTTTTCTCTGCTGCAGTATCATCCAATTACTGTCATAAAATAAAAAAATACAAACTGAATGTTATCATTGAATACAACCCCCTTAATTTTTAATTCTCCATTTGCAAATCCTCAAGATGTCTTTTTTTGTGTCAGCTGTTACTGTTCCAAAGCTGAATCTATCGTTTTTGCCTTCAAATGTAATTCATTTCCCTTGTATTACCACAGCCAAAATAATCAGCTGCATCATATAATTTCCCAGCAGATCTCCCCTTGCAGTCAAATACACATGAAAACTACCAATGATCAAGAAGTATTTGACATGTCATTTCGTTTTAACATCACTCCACAGGCATCTCATTAGGAAGAGAAAATCCAATGTGTGAACTAACTTGTGCTAGTAATGCTTCTACAGTTTTAACTACTTTATACATTGGTTTTAAACTTAGTCATATTTCAAGAGTTCTCTGGGATCCAACATACACACAAAATGGAAAAACAGTTTCATGATCATGACTAGTCACTGCTATCACCAGTACCGAAACCACTCAAATAGATCTCGTGGGACAGCAATTTTCTGTTAATAACCATTAATTATTAAATCTTTATTTTAATTTCACCATGCTTCTTGGGATAAATCTACCATCATTACTGGTAATTATAAAACTTCCCATATTATTGGGCAGTGCAGTTAGGCTTGTGTTGCCCTTTACACTGATCTCTTTATTCTGGAAAAGAGATTTATCTTGCCAGAAAATACATAAATGATTTGTACCATTTCTATCCTTACTCTTAGGACACCAAACAGACATTTCCAGGAGTCAAATGCTGGATGTTTTGGGACTACCATGCTTCTTATTTTTAAGTGAAATGATTAAGATTATTTAGTACTCTAGAGGCATGTCAGGTGAACATTTGGAGATTAAAAAAAAGACGATATACAATCATATGCTGCATAGCAGGTACACAGAACTGACGTGATACAGATTTTACAATGAATATCCATTAACTAAAGCCCTTGCTTGCTTTGTTTAGCCTTTTTACTACTAAAAGCAACTAATAGGTAACATAGTTTAGATTACAGTTTGAGTATATCATAGAGTCTAAAATGCTTGAGGAAAAATAGTTTATATACAACTTAAAAGAAAAGCAAAATCCTAGTAGAAATACATAAATAATAAAAGCAGAGTAGACATGAAAAGACTTTAGCTTAGTTCAAAATATGAAAAAGAACAAAGGAGATTTTTTTTTTTTTCTGAAATATGTAATACTGGTTCTCCACTGAGGCAGCTAACAATGTAGAAGAGATTAATAATCTATTCTTTCTTGATATATTCATTACTCTCCTACCTGGGGCTACCACTTGCCTTCTCACAAAAGAAAGATGATAGTAATTAATGCAAAAAATGTGACTAATCAGTGCAACCTTATACTTTTACAAATTCGATTCTGACCATGGGATTAATTTGTAATTAGCTTCTATGGCCTGATCCAAGGCACATCAACCCACAGTCATCAAGGTTTACAGAAATCCAGGTTAAAGTATTTGTGTAACTGGGAAGCTAGACAGTTGAGCTAGTAAAAATATTTCAACTACAATTCCGTTAAAAGGAAAATAGTTCATAGGCAGACAAAATTAACAACTCAATGCTCAAAAAAACTTCAAAAAAAATTAATAACATCTTTCAAAGTAAAATGAAATTGTTTCAAGTTATCATTTTGTTATTTTGGATTTTGAAAAGACTATTTAGGACCAATATGCAATGCTATAATTACAAATGAAATCGGTATACCTTCTTCCTCAAGACTGAAACTTTTCACACTCTCAAAGAAAATAACAATGGATTTTTCTGTAAATCTGCTAATTCTCTATTCAATTCCCTTCCTTCATAGAAATGTTACACTCCTGCATACATTTGTTGTTAGGGATGATGATGTCATCCTGTCCATTTAAGGTTAATTAACATTGCATGAGTTTAAGTTTGTAACTCTTTCCATAAGCATAATTTTACAACTGTATTTATTGAGGTGGAAGGTGTAGTAAATAAGGAGTGCCTTAGGAGCCAAAAAAATAATTATCAAGCAAAAGCAATAGCTGATTATTCTGCAGGTCTCTCTTTAGCAAATTATTGCAAGTATTTAATTTATCTAACTACCACAATTTATAGAGTACTCTTCAGTACCTTTGCCCTTACTCATTATGCCTGAAAGGCTAGCCTCCAATTTCAGATGCTAAACTCTTAAGTGGAGAATAAACACTGTGAAAAATAATTAATTCAAACAGGAAACTAGGAACTATACTAATACATGTTCAGAGAAGCCTGATAGTCTGAGTTACACTTTATCACCTACATTTTTTAAGGTAACCATTTAACAGAATATTTTGGGTATGGGAGATGGGAGGGTAACGAAGGGAAGGAAGATTTAAGGCCTTAATTGCCTCTTAAAATGAACATGCCATGAACTTCAATAGTCCCCACTTCCTCTGGGGCTAAAATAGGTCTATTATAAGCAAAAACGTTTATTACATTCAGTCATATGTCTTCAGAAATTAGTTATGAGATGAACTGTCTTCATGTGTAATAGTCATGCATTTCCCCCTACTTTATACAGTGGCACCTCTGCAAGAAAAAAATTAATTACAGCAAACAGTTTTAATTCAAGGGGAATAATTAAAGGCAGTGTGGGGGAGTGAAAGGAAGATGATGCCATTTTCTAGTTAACTGGAGCATTTAAAGATCCACTGCCCTATTCTTTGAGCTTAATTAAATGTATTAAAATTGGTTGTGAAGCTAATATATTCAAGCTATGAAAAGTGATTAAGATTTTGTAGCTTTTAAATACAAACACTTTCAGATTTCTTCACTGTCATAAAGTAACTTAAACTTGTGATCAGGGCAAAAAGAAGTAGAATTTGAAGTTCATTCCAAATGCCAGCATTGTCAACATCTCTTCATTGTGCTCAGAATCTAATTATGGTAGAAAGCAAAACTTCAAAGCTACAGGAAACAACGACATCCTTTAATTAGGATATTATCAGTAGTAAAATCTTCAATAGCAACGACAGCACCTGCTAGACCAGTTTTTGACCTGGAATTATTTTCCCACTTTTCTATTGTCTGATTTTACTTTAACTGAATCCAACACTGTATTAATCTGTGACCACATATCGTGATTTGTCAGCAAGACCACTGTGGCCTCAGAAGCTTTGCTCCCTAAACAGAGAAATATTTTCTTAGTTAAGTATAGCTCTGAATCCCACCTGTATGACACCTAAAAAAGGGGCATCTGAGAGGTTATTCCCAGAGGCAGGTATTTGATACATTAGATTATTTAATGCAGAGGCATCCATTATGGATAGACAGTTAAGTGAAATAGATAAATGGTTCATCCATTATGAAGTCATAAAAACATAGCCACCAAAAGAAAGTATAAAGAGACTCTAAATAAAAGTTTTTCTCTTTTCCACTACACTGATATTTCAGAACTACAGATCAACTGAAAACATTTAAAAAAAAAATTAATTAAAAACATTTGATATGAAGTTGACACTCATTTCTGTATCAATTTCCTAGCTGCTATCTGCCAGATACTGACTGACACTAACTAGTAACGTAACTTGTCAAAATGTTGGTGATTTTAGTCTAATGTTAATTAAACATTTTGAATGACTTTTTGGATATGAATATTACAGTAGATTTTTTGAGAACCACCATATACTGTATACCAATTGCTTATTCACAGAGGACCAGACTTAGATCACTCTTGCAAACACCATATTGCTCCAGCAAAAAATGGGGTTTGCCTACGGAGAAAGGTTCATGAGTTATCTTTGGGCTTTTGCAACCTGAGTAGTAGGTGTCTGGCAGAACATGCAGAGATATTTCCTATTATGATCTGACATGTACTCCAGTATGTTGCTTAAAAATACACCTAGATGTAGCTGCTCATGACTTGGACAGGCATAAAGTATCATTTTTGGGGATGACATCACATTTCAATATGGGGAGAATTTTCATTTTTGTGCTAAGGCAAAATCTAAATCCTGGTTTACTTTGCATTACTGATTTTATGCCACTGATGACACTTTAAACTACATCTATTGGTTTTGCTGTTTGAAATTACTTTCAGGATTTAAAATTGTAGTTTGAGACTGTTATCAACACAGATCAATGAAATATTATTGAAAATGAAAGATTATTAACACAATTCAATAATTCATGATTGGTTACTGTATAATTATAGCTCATCAGTATCACAGAATCATCTAGGTTGGAAAAGACCTTGAAGATCACCTAGTCCAACCATTAACCTAACATTGACCGTTCCCAACTACACCATATCCCTAAGTGATATGGCAGTCCGACTCTTAAACACCTCCAGGGATGGGGACTCCACCACAAGTGGAAGTACAAGAACTTCCACCTAAACCAACATCTACATGTCTAACGTTAATCTTAAAGTCCTGTTTCCCTACATGCTACAAACAATTTTCCATCCAGACTTGTCCACTTGGATGAATTATAAACTTAGGTTTATTTTACTAGCATTTGTCATGGGTTATTTCTTTCAGTTTGTAAACTGAAAAGAACATGGAAGCATGCTGTCAACAGTCCAGGATTCTTTTTAAAATGGAAGCGTTGAAATTGAAGGAGAGAGAAACAGTATCTTACGAAGTTTTAGGAACCATAAATAAAGAAACATTTCTGTATTATTGACTGAAATTCAGTATATTCACCTGGCCAGTAGATTTATGTTCTGCAGGAGGCAAAAGAATGGGTCTTTTTTTCCTTCTTCTTCTTTTTAGGTTAATAAATAAGGATGAAATTAATGTCAGTGCATTACAGTCTTCTGCACTCAGCAAATGCAAAAGCCTTTTGTATGTGAAATTCTACATCATCTTCAAAGAAATATGACTTATATGTCAGGCCCTAAAAATCATAGTGGCTTTGCATGGATTTTGTTAATTCTGAGATTTTCTAGGCCATGTGCCTTGAGAGAAAGGATTGAAATACGGGATTTTCTTTCCCTAGGGAGACACAGTGGTGTTTTGTGACAGAAGTCACTAAAACAATCTCCCTAAGATCTGAATTTGGATACTGAGTCCAGGTTTGAATCTGCATTGCTTTTCAAGTTCAGCAAAATGTCCCAAATTTTATTTTTATTTGTATTCTAGTACAACTGTCTATGATGTCTCATAAAACATAAATTGTCTCTATAGCATGAGAATTAAAGAAATCTAATACACCCATGACAAACACTGTCTCTACTCCAAGAGTAGGGAAGAACCTTAATACCTGAACACCAGCTCTTTAAACTTAAGCCTCAAATGCTCCATATTTTATATAAACCATATGATATGGCATAATACTACTTATTGTAGATAATAAGACTATTGTTCACATTCTCCAACTGGTATATGTGAAATCATTCTACCTTTCCACTGTAACTGATTGTCAGAGCCTGACATTTGTCACTGTGGAACCGTTACCTAGAAAGGGTTAGCCAATGCTCCTAAAATGAGATAACGCTTCTGGCAGTGCATGTACAAAAATGGCAACTCTTGGAATATAAAGCTGCTTTTGACCTCAACAGCCAGTATCTTGAAAAGACCCACAACAGTTTGTTTTAAGTATGTATGTTAAAAAGTGTGTTTTAAATCCGCTGAAGGCAGACTGTGACTGGTCAGAAAGATCATGAGTAAGTGACATTTGGTACTTTCTCCATCATCCTCTGTCTCCCTCTTGGACCTTACTCCAGGTCCCTTCCAAGAGGTCTTCACCTGCTAATCAGGTCTGTAAGCAACATCTTGGAAACACATGGGAATAAAAATTAAACCATTCATGTTGCACTTCATTAAATGAAGAAACCCATATTTTCCTGATCATGAATTTCATGCCTTTGGTTGTCTGAGACTGAGTAATCAATGGAATGATCAGGCATACTTACATAATTTGTAAAGCACAGACAGAGCTGACAACTTATTTATACATTAAAGTTAGGGTGTTCTTAGAGCAGAATGATTTGGGCTGTGGAATGACAAATCACAAGATTCAGAGATGATACCAATTCTTTGTGTCTTCACAGTGTATCCTTTTCTAAGCCTACATTAGAACTTGTAGACAGTCCTATAAAGCACTTAAGAAGGTAATGAGGACATACGCTTTATGTTTAATTTACAGTACTGCTGTTCCTGCTGAAAACACAGGTGTGATTAACAGTGACATCATGGAAATTTCTCCTCAATGAAAGATGGACAGACTTCAACACCAGGAAAAAAAAAAAAAAAAAAAAAAAAGGCAGGAACTACTGGCCCTTCAGTCTTGGCACAAATCTGTACTAAACCAAGCTCAGCCAACTGGGAAGTCATAAATATTTATACTGGGGGAAGAGCTATACAGGAGATAGAGAATGCAATAAATACCAGTGCTGTTGTCTGTTTCTGTTTCAGGCTCAGATTTCTATTTCTGTCACCCTGCTTCCACAATGATTTTCTGAGACAACTCCCTTCCTTGCTAGTACACTGTTTTCTTCAAATAATACAGACTGGCAACAACTAAACAAGTTCAATCATGATCAATGTAGATCCTTCGAAACAATAATGATCACCATCATATCCACTCCTACTAGCTCAATATTTTTTCTGATTTCCCTTCCTTTCTGAATGAAAATAGCTATACTCTAGTAGTGTGGAAAAAAACAGTGTATTGCATTTGCCTTTTCAATGATCATGGACCTGATTTCAGAAGACTTCCATTAATTTAAAGAACAGGGTAAACTAGTGGAAATTTGGTTACACTTCTGTGTTTTCTGTTTATTAGAAATCTGGGTAAAACATCTTTGCTTTGCATTTAGCTACAATGCAAAAAGTACCTAGGTGAAAAAAGCCTGATGCTGCCTCTTAGATTTTCAGGCATATAGGCAAAATCCATTCTGGGTGTTAAAGCCTGGCTCTGCATTGCAAGAAAAAGTCACAAGCACCAGTTCTGCAGGGATTGTGACCACATTCTCCTGCCCACATTTTGTCAATAATGGGAAAATTCATAGTATCTGCAGCTAAGCAGGTACTGTGGCATCAATGAAATGAAAGAGAGCTCCTGACTGCCCTGATGAATACTCTGTTTTTTAAAGCAGACTTGATTTGACTGAAATTATACTCAAGTTTTCGTATAAAATGCTTTGTGCAAATCCCAAGTTCATTGTTTTAATGCGGGTTTTTTCTGTATTTTTTTAACATGAGCAAATAAAATCTAACTTCATTCATGGGCCTGGAACAGTCAAGCTCCCTTTTCACAGTGAGAACTCAGAATAATTTCTTAGCTAAAGCATTGTCTTTTTGTCTGTACAATCATTGCTGCCAAGTGTCAGGTCAGATCTGTTGATATGAGACAATGGAGAAGGAGAGTGCACAAGACACACTGCAAAGCTGAGAGAAAAAATACCTCAAACAAGAGAAAATATTATCTGCTGCCTCTGAAATTCAAGGCTGATACATTCTTTCTTAGACTTGGACTATAAATTCCTCCCAACCCAACAAAATGCATGTTTTAGAAATCAAAGCAAATCAGATTTAGTATGATTTAATATAGAATTGTTGGGTGATAGCATTTGCAGAATGCCGCTCACTTTCTGTAACCAAGTAAACTAACCAGAGCAATACAGTTGAGCTAGTAGTAAAAAAAAAAAGTTTAATAACTTCAACACACTCATAATCATTACATTATACAAAAGAGCTGAATGTTCAGCAAAATGCTGTTAATACTAGGTTTAGAACACATAGCAAATAATGGTTTCTGCCAATATTACCTATGTAAACCTAGTCAATCAGTTAATTACTGAGCATGCAGAAGATTCCATAACTTATCCTTCTCTTCAGATACTGATAGACTTACGTCTTTCAGTGAGCAGTCTGCCTTATCACTACATATACTGCAGGTGTTCTGAATAGTTGGCTGATTGCCTAGAGAACAGCCCATTTGAAAAACTGCAGACGACAGGAACAGAGCATAAAATTGTCTCATGGAAGAAAAAGGGCATAAGCAGCTTCCTACCTCAGCTAAAATCATTTAGAACACACTCCAAACCCATTTGTAAAATACAATGAAGTTTTATAATATAAAATTTAGAAAAAAACACTTATAAAAATGTTTGGGACTGCCTGATCATTGCCCAGTGCTACCAAGTCAGCACAGAGGAATGTTGTGACTGAAGAGATTGAACATGACCACTCAGCTCCTATAAATTCACCCCTCTAAAGATCACACTTAAGTGATCATACTTAATAGATGCTTTATGCAAAAGGAGCTTGATGTTTCAGTGGTAAGGGGCAACAGAAAACATGCAACAACTTTTACGATCTTTTTTTTTACCTAAAAAGAAATGATTCTGCATTTTATTAGTTATCTACCATCTTTGATGTATGACAAGAGATAAGCTTGAAAACCAAAATGCTCCAGGGTTTTGGTTTAGGTTCTAGCTAAACTAAATCTCTAATCTCTAGCTGTTTCACATATGTATGTTTTACCTTCATCAGCAATATATTTGTGTAGTTTCCATAAAATGTATGTAAACTGAAATATTCGATATGTTGTAGGGATGCAGATTGTCTCTTGGAGACAATCTTTGTTTACCCATATTTTACCTACAAAATGAAAAAAATAATCCCCTTTCCCTACTCAACTCTCCCCACTATCCAGTGCACAGCCCATATACCTTCCTTGCACTAAGTAAAAACCTTCTGCCCAGCCCAGAGTACTGAAGCCAAATCCCTCTCCCAAGCAAAACAACACAACCAAAACAACCTACCCTGTTCTCTTACTTACATTATTTTAAACATTCAGGTATTCAACATAGAACTTCTCTGTGTTGCAAACTACTTTCCTCTCTAAGGAAATCCTAATACAGATCTTAATACAGATCTCTCTAATCAAATTCATATTTCCAGAAGTTTCATATCAATGAATTTGCTAGCTGGTAGACAAATGAAAGAAATTACTTCAAACGATAACAGAAGCAGCAGTGAGCATAAGGGTATCACAGGGAAGAAACAGTTTCTGACAAACCGTGTCATCCTATAAACCTCATTTCTGTAGGAAACTAAGCTATAAATAAGCCACCATCTTAAGTCATTTTATCAAATGTAATGCCTTCCTCAAGCATCCTCATTATAAATCAGTCTACCCATGAAATGTGAGAAGGTGTTTAGAAATTCCAAAGTAAAATGGTACATATCCTAAACAGGTAATATCCAGTGAAAAAGGAAGAATATAGGAGGACATACTAATACTAGAAAAGACACAGAGAAGAACCTTGAGTTTAAACAGAGGAACTAAACAACTGCTATTTAAGAGGACAATAAATAAGACAGGAACTAGAAGAGAAGGGATAAAGTTCAAATGATATTGTGGAATCCAAAAATATTGGAAGTGAAACTCATACAACTTGTTCTTCGTTAAAAACAGAAGGTTTGAGGCAACCTGCAGCCGAGGATGTCCCTAGAACACAGATTGCCAGAAGCTATACATTATCATTTTTTTTATACTCTTCCTTATTTGATCATGTATGGGCAAAGGACAAGAACCTAAGATGGGACAAAATGCAGAATAACAGATCTCAGCTGATCTCCATGATTGACTCTGAAATCTGAGGGACTGCTGAGTGGTGGGGTTGATACTCTAGAGGGAAGGGATACCATTCAGAGGACCTTGACAGGTTGAGAGGTGGGTCCATGTGAACCTCATCAAGTTCAACAAGGTCAAGTGCAAGGTCCTGTGCATGTGTTGAGGCAATCCCAAACACAGATACAGGCTGGGCGAAGAGTGGATTGAGAGCAGCCCTGCGGAGAAGGACTTCGGGTATTGGTGATGGAAAGCTGATTATGGGCCAACAATGTGGCTCACAGCACAGAAAGCCAACTGTATCCTGGGTTGCATCAAGAGAAGTGTGGCCAGCAGGTGGGGTCTCACAAGTACTCCGCTCTCCTGAGACGCCAAATGCAGTACTGTGTTCAGCTCTGGGGACCCCAACATAAGAAGGACATGAACCTGTTGGAGCAAGTCCAGAGGAGACCACAAAGATGATCAGGGGGCTGGAGCATCTCCCTTATGAGGACAGGCTGGAAGAGTTGGGGTTGTTCAGCCTGGAGAAGAGAAGGCTCCAGGGAGACGTTATAGAGGCCTTCCAGTACTTAAAGGGGGCTACAGGAAAGATGGGGAGGGACTCTTTATCAGGGGGTGTAGGGATAGGACAAAGGGTAACGGTTTTAAACTGAAAGAGGGTAGATTCATAAAAGGCATAAGGAATAAATTCTTTACTGTGAGGGTGGTGAGACACTGGAACAGGTTGCCCAGAGAGGCTGTGGCTGCCCCTCCCTGGCAGTGTTCAAGGCCAGGTTGGACAGGGCTTTGAGTAACCTGATCTATTGGAAGGTGTCCCTGCCCATGGCAGATGATCTGTATGGTCCCTTCCAACCCTAAGCATTCTATGATTCTATGACTCACAAACAATAAGAAGCATCATTAAGGATACAAGAACTTTTTGAAAGATCATCCCTCCTCTCAAATTCTCTATTATTTTGCTTTGAGTTGTCCATGACAAAATGGAGATCGCTTCTTTGACATGCCTCTATGTTACATTTCCAGTAAGGTATGCTGCAGAAGCAC
Organism: Strix uralensis; assembly: GCF_047716275.1. Taxonomy (NCBI): domain Eukaryota; kingdom Metazoa; phylum Chordata; class Aves; order Strigiformes; family Strigidae; genus Strix; species Strix uralensis. The sequence goes on along the minus strand of NC_134012.1, from coordinate 19,575,183 downwards.
TCTAACCTTTTTACAAAACATTAACACATTGAAAAAAACATATTTCTTCAATTGCTAAATATAAAAATAGTATGACATTTTAATTTAAAGAAATTGAAATGTGGGATTTTACTGAGAAGCAGCATAACAGTATTATGTCAGAAAGTGGGAATACACCAGACACTCCTATTCATTCATCTTCTATACACTAAAAATAACCTGAATGCTTTCTATTTTCTTCCAAGAAAAGGTAGGTGTAGTAAACTTTTCCTTATCCCCATGTGTCTCACTCATGTAGCCAGCAAAATGGAGATATGATAATCCAAAATTATAACTCAAATTCAGTCAGAAAATTAGAATTGTAACAATTCAGTATATTTACTGTATCTTTTTAAGACCGAGATTACATTACTTTGACTTTTAGGGCTTCATGTGTCCGAAGACTATGGTACCATGACTGTTCAGACTATGGGTACTGGAATACATACTCACATTATCTCTGAACTAATTGCAAGTTTGCAGACGTGTCAAAATGAAAATACATCAAGCAACAATTATGAGCTGATGATATAGGCAGACAGATGAAGAGACTGAATCAAGTGGAGGCAAGAAATAAAAAATTACTAAAAAAATTTTAAAAATAAAGGTGACCCAAATCTAATAATATTTTTGAGTAGCAGAAAAAAATCAGAAAAGTGTGCATGAAAAACCATTAAGATAATTTGAAGTCATGCAGTCTCTGGGAGTGAACAGCCTTTACCATTTCTCAACACCTGAATACAGCTGCAGTTCTGTACTAAAGAAAAAATGTCGGAGGCTACATTACCATCACCTTTCTCGTGAAAGAAAATAAAGAACACCCAAAGCTCTAGCAGCCATTTGATCCTCTATGTCATCATATACTATCGGCCTGACTTTTTAATATCAGACTTAATTCTGCTCAGACTCTCTCTAGGCTTCAAAAACTGGTCACCAAGTACTGTTTATATTTTAATAGCACGTAAGTATCCAGAGTATCAGGTAAGGTATGTGTGCCCAAAATTTCCCTTCAAAAAGGAAATTTCCACTTAACTGTACAAACCTGACAGAAAGAATTCAACGGATAGAAAATTTAACTGAGATTCAGAAGCAATCAGACAGGAGATATGATGGGAAAATTATTTCATTTAAAAGGAAAGCTCTATATGAAGCCAAAGAGAACGTAGAAAAGAGCTACCCTTAACATTGTTTTCCTGTTCAGCACTTCAACTAGCTCATTAGACTCTTCTGAAGTACTTTTTTTTTGAAATTGTGAATTGCTTTCTAAACTTTTCTGAACTTGATAAAAGATAACGACTTAGCAATATCTGACAAAAAGACCATTCAGAAGATAATGAATTTTATTTGTAAAGTTTGTGGTCCAAGCCTGCAATTGCATATCAGATTAAACTCTGTACACAAGCAGTTCCCTTGATATTACAGGAAACATTCCTAGGTGCAGGGTTAAATATAAACACAAAAGGACTTGAGGTAATAGATCTTCTAGACACTCACAAACTGACTGAAACACCTATTTTTACAAGAAACTCATTCTTCAGAAATAATGGATAATTTGCAAAGGTCTGATAAATCAAATCTGGTATTCAGCATTTCCTGCTTTTGAAGATTATGAGGTTGTATTTTCAATTGGCCATTATTTTTGCAGTAGCAGATCCAAGGCGGACTGAAAAGGCAAGAACAATTTCTATTTGCTTTTCATAGGCTGAACTGAAGAAAATATTAGAAATATTTGACTAAATTTATTATGGTCTTCGACAAATTTTTACAAGTGTATAATCTCAATACTCAGTTTCTAGAAATATGCAAGTATATCTGGACACTTAAGATGAGAACTCTTAAATTTCAGAAAAGCAGTATAGGAAATCTCAAACTGAGATTACTCTTTCTGGACAGGAAATGAGCACCATACTTATTTTAAAAGCAGTTAATTCTTTTCCAGTAGTAAAAAGAGTTGACGTCTGTCCATGAGTTTACATATTATGTCTTTGGTTGAGCACTCATTACATTCCCCTGATTTAGACTAATCAGATGTCTAGTCTGGACTTAAATGAACGGTTCAGAGCGTATAAAACACTTCCATTTCAAACACCTAAATAAATATTGCTAAACCAACACATCAAGAAACACAGGTCAAGCTATTTGTGAAGGTATTGGGTAGACTTACACTCCAGAATCTCCATAGAGTTAATTTCTTCTTTCAGATCTCAGCTGAGAATCTGTCATCTTCTCTGAACTCTCTATGGAAGTCAAAAGTAAAAAGGTATCTGAAGTCCTCAGAAAATGGATCACCTAAATCCCTCAGAGATTCTCTGGTTTCTGAACTGCAAGCACTGAGTAATTTTTGAGATCTAACCTTGGCACTACTGAAATAAATGTAAGAATTTCAAATTATTGTAGCTGTTGTAGTAGGACTGAACTCTTAAATTTTATTCTTCACTATTATGTATTATTATGTACTCTGATACAGTAATTAATTTTTCGTCTATTTACAGCTTTTAGAAATGCAGCATGTATTTTTAATACTTTCTGAGGCCAAACACTTTTGGAAACAAAAAAAAAAGTAATTGAAAACTGTTTATGTTTTTCAGTTTTAAGGGGGAAAAAAATAAACAGTCTAGGCAAATCAGAGGTCAATTTTATAAACCATGATGTATCTCAAAAAAAGTGTTAAACACACTATTGATTTATTTAAATTTTTGTCCTGGAGCCAATGAACACAGCAGCAAAACTCATACTACCTCGCCTCGTACTATGAAGGAAGTTCCAAGTGCTGTGTTTCAATCTTCCTCCATTTAGTTCCTAAGCACAATAAGCATTTTACTAAGTTAATTCCAGACAACCAATATTGAATATGAAGTGCATTTGTCTAGCTCTCTCATAAAATGCCTAAATGGGAATAAATCAATTTACGCAGTCACATTGCTTTTTATTTTGTTTATAAAAGCAAACATAAAATTTAGCCTGATACATGCACAGTCATTTGTTTTCTTACGCAAACAGTACAGCAATTCCTATGCAAATCTCTATCATTTTCCAAAACTGTATTACGTACCAATTTTGAAGTCACTACTGCAGAAGATCAGAAAGTGAGTAGGAATCAGGATCCAATTGCATTAGATATTGTTGATACTGTACAAAGAAGATTCCCATTCTGAGGGGCATACTCCCTGAACTAAAAGAAGATGAGCTTTATTTGTGCAAAGAATAAATTAAACACAAGTTAAACAATTTTTCCAGGACCGTATGTTGATATATGGCAGAGAACTATGGTCTAAAGGTCCATCATAGTTCACCATTCTACTGGTAATTCCCCTGCTATCCCCTTTATTTTGTTAATCCAAGACATCCACTTGCTTATGCTTATGTTTAAAGCTTTATTTAAAAAGTCACACATCACGGCCTTCCAGAGATCTAGACAAAGGCATTTGTCTTTCCAGCTGAAGATTCTTTGCAAGATTTTTTATAGCGCTGCAGATTGTTCAACTTGCATTTTAGTAAGAAAAATGGCAGAGCTGATACACACAAAAGGGCCACTGGTTTATCCTTTCTTTTTCTATAGTTAGTGTTATCATACTTTAAAATCATACAGCTTACGCTCTCACCCCACCTTAAAAATAAAACTATCAAGACACATTCAGTTGACAAAAGGAAAGGGGAAAAGGCAGACATATGCATTAATGAAAATCAGAAAAGTATGTGATTAATTTTAGAGTTTACACCACAATATCATCAGTTTGATACCATTAACATTCACAATGTCTGACTCCAGAAGAAAGTATCTCTAACTCTCAGTGGCTCCTGCAGAATTTGTAGATCTCTCCTTTCTGCAGCCTTAACTTGGCTTATATATAAGCTTGGGATAATCAAACTACTGATACCTAGCAGCACAGCCTACTTCTGTTACTTGTTTCATAGACAACAGATTTTGAGGAATAACAGAAATTATTTATGTGACACAATTCTCTATTGCCTCAGCGGTGATACAGCATGGAAGAAAGACAAGGGTCAGTCATATTGGAGCTGTTTGGGTTGTGTAAGAAACAAAGAAAAAGAATATGCAGCAAAATGCACTCTTCCCCCATTTACATTCTGCAGAGAGGTGGTATTACCAGAAGTGTATCTAAATAAGAAGACTCATGATGGCAAAAAGGAAATTATGGTGCAAGGACAAACACTGTGGAAAGTATGATGGTAAAACCAACAATTTCAGTAGAAAGGCATGGCACCTGAGAGAAAATAAGGAGTAGGAGTAAAGAACAAATGTCAAAAACTGCTTTATCTCCCCGGTATCCAGTGACAGGATGCATGGCAATGGTTCAAAGCTGAGTCAGGGGAGGTTCAGACTTGACATTAGGCAGCATTTCCTTACCAAGAGGGTGGTCAAACACTGAAAGAGGCTTCCTGGAGAGGCTGTTGATGCCCCAAGCCTGTTAGTGTTTAAGACGCATTTGGACAATGCCCTTAACTACATGCTTTAACTTTCGGTGAACCCTGAAGTGGTCAGGGAGTTAGACTAGATGATCATTGTAGGTCCCTTCCAGATGAACTATACTATTCTATTCTATTCTGTTCTATTCTATTCTATTCTATTCTATTCTATTCTATTCTATTCTATTCTATTCTATTCTATTCTATTCTATTCTATTCTATTCTATTCTATTCTATTCTAATTCTAATTCTATTCTATTAACCCCCCCCCCCCAAAAAAAAAACCAAAAAAACCCAAACAAAGAAAACCACCACCAACAAAAAAAACACCAAACAAAAAATAGGGAGTATCTTAATTATGCTTACCTAAAAGATGTATTTATTTTTCATATAATTGTCAATTATCTAAAGAGACACACTACGGCACTCCTAATACTTTTATGGATATGGCATCCCAAGAGTGACATAAGAAATTCTTGACTATCACTTTTCATATAGCAGATAGCTGATTGTTCTGTTCAAGTAAGAGAGGTTTTGACTGCTTAGAAAATATCCCAGTTTTTCCATACATGAGCAAGTAGTAATGTTAAATATATTTAGGCTGAGATTTAGAGTAGACCTAACTAGAGATCATCAGCTATTTTCAAATGTTTTAGGATTGAAATAAAATTCTGCACTGAAATAAAATTCAGATCTTATTAGGGAGGTACAAATGAACAATTTACAATATAATAACCACTGATCTGGAGTATGAGCTTGTGAGGAGACTCCATTCTTAATTTACAGAGAAAGATTAAATTTTAGTGGTGGGGTAAGGAATTGCGCTAGACCACTTATTCATGGAACATCTGCATTATGATTAAGTGAAGCTATCCACATTTTGTTCATGTCTTCTACTTCAGCTACAGATCCACAAAAGTCTAAAGCTGAACTGCTGACACTCAGGTTATCAATCCATGTACTGCTTGGTGGATTCTGCACTGAACCATTTATGAATGAAAATTTACTTAAAAAAAAAAATTTACTTTCCGCTTCTCAGCACCAAAAAAACTGAGATAGGCTGAGGAACCTGAAAATTTTTATGTCGTTTTATGTGTTGAATCTGTTATCTCTCAATTCCTCACAGAATTAAAAAACTGCCAGTGACTCTATAAAGTTCAAATCTTCAAATTTGCCAAGATATTCTGCACTTTTTCTTGATCTAGCTGTTTTTACATAGAAAAATTAGAAGACTTCCATTCAATGCGTCAGCTTTCTAAACTGGCTCTGGAATATCAAATGCTAGAAAATATTCTTCTTCATGTTTAACCATATATTGTCCTCCAAAGAGAAATCTGAAACTTTCTCTTAAAAATTTGAAAGAACTAATTTTTTTTTTCATAAACAGAGAAATGTTCTAAAGAAGGGTTGTAAACATTTCCACTAATATGTCACAATAAACTACAGATACAGTTTGTATAATAGCATTTTACAAAGTATAAATATCAGACACATATTTTATTATTCCCACAAATACAGTCATGACACATCCATAAGCAGTATTAACCATGTCTTTCCTGATTCTTAAAGTTAAATTAAAATGCATTTACCCTCCCCTGTATTTCCTACAAATTATTCCTACAGGTAGTACAAATAAGCAGAATTGCCTTTACATTACATTCAGAAATGTGTTATTTTTGTCATGTATGGTTGCTATTTTTGTTTAGTTTCTCTTTGTGACACATTATTCAGTACAGATTTTCATCATGTTAGGAACTGTCCATGCTGGTGAAGACTAAAACACACACCTCACCAACTACTTAACCTGCAGTGTTTGAGTCCCCAGTGTTCTCTATTACAATGAGTCTATTTCAATCACTGATGTGATTTGTACCCTACAGAAAATGGAGAATGTAAAATTCTGCTTCATCTAAATCACCGAAAAGCTAGAACACATTATAACATGATCTTAAATGCCTTCATATAACTGACACAAATGCTTACTGAAATGATCACTATTTCATTGCATAAGAGAGAAAATATGAAAAAGTAGCATTATAAAAGTCTTTCAACATTTTATGCAAATATGAACACTTCAATACAGAAGCAATTATAAGGTAGAATAAATTGGATAGATGACTTCTACTTCTGATAATTCAGGATTTCTTATTAAACTAAGTGCAACTGACATGACAAGAATACTCGTTTTCCATACTTGAAAGCTGGTGTCCTGAGAAAACTCAGGTTTAATCTGGAAGGGAAAATCTTCATATTCCTCACTTCTTATGGATACTTTGTGGAAAAGATTAACTCTAAATCCCTTTTTATTTCAGGAAAAAATGGTTTCCCAGCTGTTTAGAAAGTGTAGTTATATTAAATCTGCAACAACAAACACTGTTTCTCAGGATTTTATAGGCTACATGAAATAAGTAAAAAAAACATCTTTCTTAGACTCTGATAATCCAACATTTATTCTGCCCATGGCATGCAGATTCATTATTCCTTTTTCCTATCTTTTATTCCACCATATTAGCTTATCTAAGGAAATGCAGATGTAACAGAAATACAAAATCCAAGAAATACTATCTGGAGCTTCTTCTGTATACTTATCACACCATCACCTTCCTGAAAAAATGCTTACAAGGTACCATAAAGTCAGGGCTGACTCTGGTGAGATTTTTATCATTGTACAAAGGGAAAAAATCACACTTTTGGAAAACTAACTTTAAAATTAACCTCTGGAAAACAAAGAACTGATTACTGCAATTTCATGATAGGGGAGAAAACTAAAAAATAAAAAAAAGAATCCAAGATTAAATATCCAGGCTTCCTGTAAATGTAGCAGAACTCAGAAGAGTGCTGCAGCTGCAATATGTAACATAGATCTGGAAGCTTCAGGAAGCTGAGGTTAAAAAATTTCAAATACTATGTACTGTATCTTAGTAACCCATTCTGTTTCAAATGTTGACCGTCTCATAGATAAAGACAAGATTAATGTCAGTGTTCAGTTTATGAGTTCAGCACCCTACGTAAACATACTTTCCAAGTAGCACAATTCAATACTATTATTCAGCTCTATCTCACATCACAGTATTTTGCATTAAGAAAAAAAAGCCTCCCAATCTACAAGAAGGTTAGGCCACAACACTGCCTAAAATATACATTTAATTATTAATCAAGGTTTTCCCTCATCACAGTCAGATTGCTCTTGTTAGTGAGCTTGCATTCTTTGATATTAGGTCTAGTAGGAATTTAAAGTTGAATAACATAACAGTGAAGAGAGATGGGGACTGCTGCTCCCATTCCTTAACTGCTATGAAAAGTTGTACCATCTTTTCAGAGGACTAGAGAAAAATGGAGTGTGTATTAAAAAAAAAGAAAAAAAAAAAAAAAAAAAAAAAAGGTTAATATAGCTGTCAATATAAGCCAGATAAGGAAGTCATTGGCTTATGTATAGACTAGGACCTGGCCTTCCTGGAAAGAGACTGACTTGCTTATGAGTATTAAACATTATGGACAGACTAGATTTTCATAATTCAGATGTCCTCTTCTCCTCCTAAATTCAGCTTAACACATTAACAGACATTTCCTTGTAAGACAGAGTAACTTGTAAAATGCAGTGATTCCACTGTTGCTGAATGTTAAATATGCGATATGCCTGAAGTCAGCATTTTCAGTGAGAGCACATGAAGTGCATAAACCAAGACATTACTGCAGCTCTTGGTAAGACTGCCAACTTCAGAGATACAGTCAACATCTTGCCCTTTACTATCTTTTCTGCAAAGGTTACTGACATCTCTTGGGACTTGTTTTAATGCAAGTGAGCTGTTCAGCATCTTCTGTAAGCTTAGTCATTTCTCTTCTAGTTACTTCACCATCTGAAGAAATGGCAGGAGAAAGAAACACAGTAAAAGTGGCTAAGCTGTATTTTTACTTATGCAACCAAAGAGCTTGACTAGGAAAACGATGCAGCAAGAATACCTGAAAAAGGAATTAACCTCATTAGTAAACCAGATGTATTAGGAAGGTTTCAAAACTGGTAACTCTTTAGTATCAGTATACTGCAATAGAAATACACAGAAGTATCCATGGTCAATCCACATGGTCAGTGATGAAGAGCAGGAAATACTATGGATTTTTTTTTTTTTTAAAGTCACATTAATTAAAAAAAAAAAAAAAAAAAAGAGGAAAAGAATGAAGTTGAGTGAAAAGACCAAATATGTAAAATGCTTGGCTCTATGTATAGCAGGTGAGAAAAGTACAAGTATTTCTCATAAACTCTGAACAAAGGTGTGCAATCACACAGACATTTCTGGCACATATTTTTTCTGCTAAATTCAGAGAAATTATGTGATACAAATGCTGTAAATTACATAAAACATAGGTTCTCAGACAGCTATTTGACTAAAAAGAGGTACACAATTTATTTAGGCTTCTAACTCCTAAGGATGCCATTTACCCACAGGTTTCATGTCTGTTCTACTTCCACAGTCCTTATGAGAGTCAGAGATCCAGACTATGGCAAAAATTTTGCCCAGCTGCTGACATTTCTGTTTATGATGGACAAATGGGATTGTATTGAACTATCTCTCTTGTCATATTAGCTATGAATAAACCATTATGAAAAACTGTATTCCTCTCCCTTCTTCCTCTGTCAATTATAATGCAAATTTTACTGAAACTTATGTTATATTCTTATTACATTTCATTATAAAGAATTTACACAAATTATTTTCTCTTCACATATAAACTCTTTCAAAATAGCTAAACGTATTTTAAAGTTAATATCACCTTTTTTCTTTTTCATCCATATATTTTTAAATAATGTTAGTGGCTTCATTTGGTCCCTGAAAAAGTTCAAGTCACTCACAAAACACCATTATCTAGGAGAGTTTGTATAAACAGACAAGCCAGACAAAGGCGTTACATAGAAATGTACGTACAACAATTTCTAGTGACAACAGTGTACAAAAAGATTTCCTTCATTAGCTGCTTGTTATCACTTCTAGTAATAGTATAAATGCGCTTACACCTGGAGGAAGAATGATTTTATCCAGGCAAAGATCTGTCATGAATCACGTATCTTGTCTCTTCTGATCTTTTTAGTGCATTTTGAATCCATTTGTACTTATTTAACACAGACCCAAGCAACAAATTCTTCTTCTGTTCCTTTCAGCAACTTTTAGACAAAGATGTCATCTCTAACAACACCTGTGCTTTGTTCAGGCTAAAGGATACCACCTTTTCTAAGAAGAAATGTTTCCTACAACCTCCAGTCATTTTTCTTCATTGCCTTTGAATTTTCTCCTACTGGGCTACCCTGTCCTTTACCTCAGCACTACAACTTCATTCCCACTTTCCCAGATTTTAAAAGAATAATATATTTTTATAAAAGAATTCTGTATTTTATAAATGTTATAAATTATTATACAAGAATTATGTATTTTTAATTTCTTAATTTAAGCAAACTGTCATAAATGAAACAAATTCCACTCTATTATACTTGGAAGTCAGTTTTAATGTCAACTAACTAACACTGTCATCAGGACATTTTTCTACACCACTTTAAGTAATTTGGTCATGTCTACAGGTCACCATTCATCATGAGGTATTTCCGCATCTGCTTGAATGTTATTTTCAGAGATGTTTTTAGTGATGTCAGTCTCTTGTAGCGACTTCAAATGGCAGATCAGATCTACCTGAAAAGTTCCAAGCAAGCATCTAAGCTTGATTCCTGAAAAAACATATCCATTTATGTTTTCTATCTTTTTAAATTTAAATTTAACACTTATCCAGTCCATCAAATCTATCTTGAAACCCAGTGAAACTCATTAATCTCTTGTAAAATAATTTACAGAAGTCATACATTGTTCCTGTAAATAATGTTGTAGGCTGCTCACACTTGACTGTGTTTTTCATTTATGTAGACCTACTTGTATTAAGGTCAGTTCAAACATTTTTGAATTGTACTGGCAATATAAATTACAAAATAATCTGGTAATATAAATTACAAAATAATCTGAATGTACCTATTTGCAGAAACAATAAAAAAATCAGTGTGGTCATTAAGCATAGATTTTCTTACAGAAGGATATACATGATTTTCAGCTTCACATGACAATGAAAGGCAGTTTAGTCCCTATTGAGAGTGGGTTGGATTCTGCCTAGAAATTCATATTTTATGATCTGCTTCTTATGCACTCAGAAGACTGCAATGCTTGGGTTGTGTATTAACTGAAGATGTCAGTAAGAAGAAACTCCAGTAGTCTGCATAAAGCATTGCTACATAGAGATCATGAATGCGCAGCCATAATGATGACATGTTTTACAAAAGGTCATCTCTAGGGAGCTTTATAGTATTGTTTTCACAGATGCTTCATTCAGTTGACAGATCACAATTCTTTAACCCAGCTAGCAACTGAGAAGGCTGAAACTCCTCTAGGGTTAAATGGCAGAAGTGTCATTGTTGCAACAATTTACATTTATGAGTCTTGGAAAGGAAATTCTGTCTCTTCAGTGTCAGGTATAAAAAGATCTGAGACTAAATATACTTCAGAGGTTTCTGACTGAAATCAAGTATCTGCACAAGAGTTGCTGAATCAATTTGGTATTTTTTTTCCTAGTGTGAGCAGCATTTATTTTAAAGAGATGTGTTGATACTATAGTAGTGCCTGCAGGATTATTAACTATACCAGCAAGTGTACCTTGTACAATAGACTACACGTGTTTCCATAACCTATACAAAGTCTTAGCACTAGTTATATTGGATTCAGTTCCCACAGATGGGCTGTGAAACATTCTGAAATAAATCCCAATATCCTGTACTTCACAGAGCTACGAACGTTTTGTTCACTAGACAGCAGCCTCAGCCACTAAAGCACAAAATGAGTGTGTGATGAGCATATGCCCTTATCTACAGTTACTGGTTTAAGCCAAAAACTTGATCACATGATCTCCCGCCTGGCCAAAAGACCCACTTTGTCCTTTCCATTACCTTTCCATTATGTGCTGATACACTTATTGGACATACAAGAAATAACCAGTAAATATACAAAATGTGTGTATACAGGCTTTAACCCTACATAGAAATTACAATTTCTCTTTCCCTTTAATTTGAAATATGTAAGGTTTCAATTGGTTTGTTCAGATACCAATTCTGTTATTATGACTGTAGGAAAATGGCTACTAGTTCATCTACAAACAAAACCAATGTTTATCTAAATTAGAAGAATCTGCACCTGTCAATTTATAGTGTCCTCACAAAAGTCCTGATGGACAACTCGTTACTTTATGTCTCCCTACCTCCTCGCCTATTCCTTTTTGCACTCTAGCACAAAAAGTTTACTCTCCTCAATCGCTAGCTACAAGAACTTTATTTCTCAAGCAACACTGAATATGACATCAACAATGTTCATTAATTTGTCTAGGTATTCTACTTATTTAATAATAAAAAATGTCATATTTTTTAAAAATAGTTTTCATTTTCCTTCCCAAATCTTAGGAAAAAGAGGCCTGCAAAAAGAACAAGAATTCTGAATATTCCATTTTGATATTTCCATCTTGTCTAAAATAAAGTGATGGCTGCATACACTCTGATTTCACAGTAATATACACTGTGCAATATAAAAAGTTTGAAAGTAACTAATAATAGCAGAAAGATGTCCAATTTACTTAATATTGGAACTTTACAATATTCTTTTTTGTATCTCTAATCAAAAATCATTCCAATTCCAGGACTGGTTGGATGAAAGAGGATTCAATTTAAATTCAGGCTTTATTAATAATACATCTACGGTACAGCAAAGAGTTTCATTTTATAGTATGTTTTCATTTTAAAGAAATGAATGTGCGCAACATTGTAAGTGCCTTAGAGATTATATTGGATTTGCTCTTGCTGCTGTATCGTGTTGCTATCCTAATTTTCACTTTCATAAGCAGGTGAAAAATGTTTACACAGAGTCTCTGTAAAGACTTCACAATATCCTTGAAAAGATATATATTCTTCAAACCATAATCCAGTAACATTGTCTTTAGGAAAAAAAAATGCTATGGAAAAGTGTGTCCAGCACAGGATAGAGAACAAAACTAGGACCCTAGCTCCTATTCCTAAATACTAATCTACAGAAAGCTCTGAAAAACCCAACTATTACTCAGTGACACTTTTCCTACTTATATTTATTGCGGATTTTGTGTGGATTTGGATGGATTGCCTCCCAAGTATTTGCATAAAACAAACTCGAAGGTCCCTAATGGTGTCTTGGGCCTCCTTGTCATGCAACGACTCAGTACAGCCATTAAATTAGTGTGCACATTATAAGCAAATATCAGCATCAATTATCATATTACTTCTATTTTCTAAAACAGCAGCAATGGTTATATCCTGAGATAAAAACGACACCATCAATTAATTGCAATAGTTATGCAGTAAATGATACAGTGTTTCCTCATGATAACTACTATCCAAATAACTGGGCTAAGACATCCATATCACATCACCACCATATAAAATGAAGGATTGCTTTGAATCTGAATAAGCAATTTTCATTGCTTATTTTGGAAGATTAGTGCAAAGATTTTTTTTAAATTATTCTATCTATATTTTAAGCGATGCATGCTGATCAAAAAGAGTGCAAGATTGATTTAAACAGTGCCTTGAATGATCCTCTCTTTTCTTGTTTTTCTCAAATAAACTTGTAAATTCCTGTTCTCAAACTGAGCTCCCTCCTATGTGACCTTCTGTCCATGGAAGTAGGCTTGCTTCTTCATATTCTCTTAATTTCACTACCTCTAATGATCTATTAGAAGAAAGTTGAGGAAACTCTTCATATAATAGAGGAAAATTTGCACTATGATTGCTGAAGCCAATCTGAAAGAAAATGAAGTTTATCAGTACTAAAAAAGAAAAGGATTGGGTAGGGAAGAAGAGAAATTAGGGCTTTTATAAGATATTTTTTTCACAGAGACTAAAACTCCTATAAGAAACATGCAAATGACAAGTGACACTAGAGGGCTGAACACATTTAAACATTGGTTTTAGGAGATCCAAATTTATTTTTCAGTAAGTGTTATGAAATAAGACAAGCAGTGGTAATGAAAATATCAATTCCTGGCCATGTGGAGCCATCCAGAAAAATCAGAAAGCAGTACTTTTATGTAACAAATGATGTGGGTTTTGGAGTCATTAATATATCTCTGAAGTTTACTGTGAACTCTGAAAGTTCTTGCAAACTTAGAAAAGCATCCATAGACTGATTCTCTGTTTCTCAAGGGTACACCAACCTATGGTACACCAAAAGGGGGTCTACAAGAGAGATGGGGAGGGACTCTTTATCAGGGAATGAAGGGATAGGACGAGGGGTAACAGTTTTAAACTGAAAGAAGGTAGATTTAGATAAGATATATGGAAGAAGTTGTTTACTTTGAGGGTGGTGAGACACTGGAACAGGTTGTCCAGAGAAGCTGTGGCTGCCCCCTCCCTGGAAGTGTTCAAGGCCAGGTTGGACAGGGCTCTGGGCAACCTGGTCTAGTGGAAGGTGTCCCTGCCCGTGGCAGGGGGGTTGGAACTAGATGATCTTTAAGGTCCCTTCCAACCCAAACGATTCTACGATTCTATACCAGATGTGGTATTTCAAACAAAACATAATCAGAGGAAGTTAATATTGCACAAAACAATGCCATATCAGATTTTCAAATATTAAGGATAACTACATGAGTGCCTTATAAAATTTTCAAACTTTCAGAAGTCAGCAGCTGAACACCGCTGGTATTATTCAGCTCCAGCTGGCTAGCCACATCTGTCCAGGCTCCTGGACAGGCTTCAAGAGATGAAGCTTCAGGTTCCATTCTGGAGAAGTACCTTGCAAGTTTTCCACCCCAGTTTTTCTTTAGCTGTACTCTTTTTTCACACACAAAGAGGAGGTGACAACTGGAGATTCCAGGGTGAATATTTATAGAAGAGTCAACATCTAGACATCATCATGACTCAGCTTTCCTCTTTTGAAAATTTGGGTCAATTAATTCACTTGAGATCCTCTATAATCTTCAGTAATAACATGTGTCTAAATTAATATTTAGAGAGGACTATTCAGTTACCTCAATAACAATCAGGACTGCAAATCAGACCCGCATATTTTGAATGTATGTGAAACTTTAATTTTCATGCTAGAATATAACTTTCAGCATAAAACTCCCAAGTGTGTGGATCTACTAATGTTGATTGATTTGTTTAAGGTCTTAATAGTTTTTGTCATCTTAATGCTCAATGGACTGTTTCTGACCTTTCTAACTATTATGATACTTTGCTAAGAGCTACTAGGACATGCCCCAAAACCTTAGGTAAAATATAAAATGAAATTGCTAGCAGATTCCATAAGAGCACTGTTGACTGGCAACCCATTAGCAGCAGACTGTCCCTGCTTTCTGGCAGCAGTAATAAATCCAAGCATTCTGATGCCTGCAGAGCTTTATCTAAATACACAATGCCAGTGCAGGCTGATCTCTTCAGGACTTTGACAAGTACCTGGAGAGTTTTGCAATTAATATTATCATGTACTTTCTGCCAGGAATGCCCTTGAAACAATGAAATGTTCCCTACTGTATCTGGGAAGGAGGAAAACACTGAGGGACAAGGAAAAGGAGCTCATTTGATAACCAGGGCCATCTTAAAATGTTAAACTGTGAAGTAGAAAAATCTTTTTGAAGGTAACTGTGCTAGTCATTAGCAGTATTTTAACTACAGCAATTTCAGAGATTTGTGACCAGTTCTGAAAAAAGCAAAAAGATTTGACACATTCCTACAAACCTGTGAGATTAGGGGCTGTATTTGCATTCAGAGTGAGGAATTTAATTATTCTGAGTATCTTGCAATCAAAAGTTTGCTATCACTCTATCAAGTTGTAAATGGACCAGTTACATTTTTATCTCTTTTGATCTAAGACATGTCTAAATCCAGTTTAAAGTGGGCACCCATTCACCAGACTCAAATCTGTGCTTATTTCTGGTGCAGCTGTGAAAAAGCACACCATGATGCAAAGCACTGGAGACACTATCAAGTGTAATTCCCAGGTCAAATGTTTACATAATGTTTCAATTCAAAGTGAAAAAAAAAAAAATCATCAAACCCAATATGCCACAACTTGCATTAAGTTTCTGCTAGACCATCCTACCGTATTTGGAGCCAGTCCTTAGAAGTTCTTAATTTTGTGTTGGAGACAAGGCTAAAAGTTAAGTTTAGTCTCCTGTATTAAATTAACTGAACTAAAACAAATAAATCTAATTATTTGAAACTTACACAAAAACTCACATCTTTTGTGAATATTAGTGAGTATTACACTGTTTCTCACCAGTGCTAAAAATACTGAGAACAGAGGTAGAACCAGATGGTTTCACAGGAAAGCAGGAATTATTGTATTGTATCAGAACAATGGTTCATATCCTTACTCTGAGAATGGCCAATACCAGCTGCTTTAATGAAAAGTACAATAAACCCAACAGTAGGCTGTTACTGCTTTTCTTCAATCAGAAACACCACGGAGCCAAGTAATTATTTTTTTTTTCTCAGCAAATTCTCTGTAATAAACACATTTGGAAACTATAATAACTATTATAAATGGCTGTGCATTTGAGCAAGAAAATGTAATTATTCTTCAGTAATATTTCACATTAGGCTTAGAGATACTCTAATCATCATTAAGTTGCAGAAAAAAATGCATATGAAGGACCCAGGCATAGTGCCCATCTTTTTCACAGGGTGCCACAAATCTCTTGGCTATTCAGTTTTTGTGAAAGCTTATTTCTTTACATATTTTTAATGTATTTGGCGGTCACAGGGAAAGATGAGAAAGGCGGGACAATGCCACCTTTTCTCTATTATCTTCAAGCCAAACTGCACATCATCACAAGTTTAGTAACCACCATGTTGGGCAGAAGCACTGAAAATTAAATGTTAAGCTTCTAAATCAGAAGCATGATCTTCCAAGATGCTGAGCTAGGGAACCCATTAATTGCAGAAGGAAAATGGTGAGTATCAATTACTTCTGGAACTGAGGCCTTAAAAAAAGAAACAAGAAACACAACAGACAAAACCCAGCCATCCCCTCTAACAGAAAACAAAATCATTCTTTGTGTCTTTAGGCAACGTGACCTATACATGGTCCCATTTCAGAAGATTCAGTTCACTAGCAAGAAGCTATTTTTACGTTATTACATTCTGGTTTTAGGTACATATCTCTATGGCATTAATGTTTTTCACAAAAAGATACACAACAGGACGTTTGAAGCAGATCCTGCAATCCACCTGCTGAGACTATTGGCTCTGTGTGTGAGCACATGTGTGCACACGTGTGTGTGCACGGCTTGGTGCAGGAAGTCTGTTCAGAAACAGCTGTGCAGGAGCTCAACTTCCTCACCCTCAAACATTTCCTGGGCTTACGACACCTACAGAAAAAACTATTCAACACCACTGAGCTTCCAGTCAGCAGTACCGCAAGCTGTATGACTGCAAATGCTTTGTCTGTACTAAATGAAGATTCAAGCCAAGTTTTAACCAACAGCTGTTTTTACCAAAACGTTATTCATAAGGGGTAAACAATCACTTAGTTGACACTTTTTCCCAGTTACATTTAAACCATGTTGAAGGAAAGAGAACACGCTATACATACATTACATGTATGTGCCTGTGCATACACACACATATTTACACCATAAAGCTTAGTAAGCAATGCAGTAAGAATCCAAATTCTCCCTCCCTGCCCTCTGAACAGGGGGACTTCTTATTCAAGCACTGGTGGCACATACACTGAATGCAGTATGAAGATGCTGTACCTAACTGGTGCACAGCACAGGAAAATGTGTTCATAAATTTCATCTCTTTGCCATACTGAAGTATTCCATTTTCACTGCTAAATGGTAAAGCAAGATAGCCATCATTTGGAGTGGTATCAATAGGAACTATACCCCGAGTGTGAGAAGATGCTCATAGTCACAAAAGTTTTATATGCTGCCCTTTAAAGCCACCCTGGTAGAAAAAGACCCAATTTCTCAGAACTTGTGTGAAAAGCCTTAACCATCTTTAGAGCCATTTCATTATTCAGACGTAAATCATTGTATTTACAAACAAATGACTGCAGGTAAAACTGGTTGTAGGAGATCAAGCTGCTTTAAATTCAACTGCTGGTAGACTGAACAAGCCTTGTGCAACACTAATGTTACATACAAATAAATGCAGATATTTTTATGTGTTCAACTGACATTTATCATTGATCTAGAAATTCAGGAAAATTTTCTTGGTCTTCCCATAATGCAAAGTGAATTTTGTTTCCATTATGGTCCTTCAAGAAGATATGCACACGCTGTCCTTTTAAAGGGTTTATCTCTCAAAATAATCTCCAGAAAGTTTCCTAGTAAGGAACACCTTTTTTTTTTTTTTTTTTTTTTTTTTTAAGAACTGAAGCTAGGTACTAGCTCTCTAACTTCTTACACATAATTGCCATCTGGGATCTCCCTTGTCTCTCCACCAAGACTGGGGTAGGTATGCACTGATAGTTCCAGATGATTCACTAGCCTTTGCAATTCCAATTATATTAACTTTGGCAGATTTATATTTGATGCATAATTCAATATAGAGTGTATAAAATAGCAGGCATGACTACTCAGTTGAGTTGCATAAATATTTCCAGTGACATATCTCGTTATCAGCTACTTATAACTTGCACTTAACAGGCTGTCACACGAACTCTTGATCTAGGTCTCATGTTGACAACTGAAGCAAAATGAATTTGCTCATCTTGCATACGAATGCGTGCACATACTCAGGCTCCCCTGTCTCTGCACATTTGCATGAGGATTGTCACTGTACAGACCTCCCTCCCTGGTAGGTATTTCCCCACTATTTCAAAGATATGGATAACAGCAAATAATATTCAGTATGTCAGAAAAAACGAAGTCTGAGAAGGGCTGCAAGTTTACTGAGGGGAGCATCCTCAATGCACACATGTAAAAAAACCCATCATGTAACCTGTGCCATTGTCTATGAAGCACATCACGCAGAGGCCATCATCTAGCTACACAAACCGTAGTCCTACTGTTGAGGCTGCATGTGATAGTTTGTTGATCTGGACACGATTTAGTGTAATTTTTAACAGTGATAGACATGTTAAAGAGGCAGATCTTAAGAGAACACATATTTTGCCCAAAGTAATTGTTTTGTTGATATTATTTTAGAGTTTATGCTAGTGAATACTTTCAGGAACTGTCTTCATTGTTAAGAAAAACCTTGATGCTTGTGTGCTCAAACACACAGAAAGATCTCTTCTAAGTCAGAGATTACAAGAATAAATGACTGATTATCTTTTAATTATTATTAACATAAACACAGTAGGTTTCCCCACTGCAATCCACATTAATAAATCAAATGCACCTATGTTACATGGATTATGCCACTGGAGATAATATATTATCCCAGTAAATATAAAAACAAAAAGATAAGAAAGAAACATACACTTGCAATAGACTTTCACCACCATGATGAAAAAAAAGGGGGAAAAAAAAAGAAAGAAGGATGATTTTTCAATTTTAGAAAACTTGTGTCGAGGGAAAAAGCAACTGCTCTTGTAAATAACTGCTAATCCACAGATGTAGCTGTGCAGAAATCCAATTTATACAAATTGCTTTTTAAAGACAGCCCTTTCACAGTGAAGAAGATTGCTGTATACAGTAGGACAGCATAGACTACTTCATGCATCTTCACAGATCACAGTTGCTCATCTCATTACCAATTTTCAGTTGTCCTTTTCCCTCTGCCCCTTATCCTGTTCTGGCTTAAGGCTCCTAGCATTTAAACATTTTTTTCACAGAATTCAGCACCTTTCCTAATTTTAAAGATGTCTTCATTTTCCTCTTTAGTTTACATAATAAATACATACACAATAGTTCATTCTGCTCTAAGCTACAATTAAGTACTACAGCAGATAAAGTTTTTTTCTCTTCTTCATGACAGTACAGTTTCTTGTCAAGTTTAGCTTTAGAAACATCTAAAACTTGCCCGATACAATTACTCAATAAATCCACATGGTGAGAAGACACACACACACACAGACACAGACATAGACACGCTCCCTCCCTCCTCTGCCCCCACCCTAATGAACTGAGTACTAGTATGGGTCCACTGTTTCTTATTCTGAACCATGAATGCACACACATATGCAGATAATGCCTGATCCCCATTTCTTCCCTGTGGCCAGTGCCATTCTACTCTGCCAAGTGATTTTGCCCTTTACTGGGGCTATGTAATATACATAGTGAATAATACAAACCCATGTCCTTAAATAGACACCAAGAGCCTGATGGGACATGATTTTTGTTTTGGTAGCTTGAATGGAGAAGTGGGAAGAAAAGGAAAGATTTTTAGGTGGCAGAATGCTGTTTTGTTACTTTCTAAAGGAAAAGGTGTTTTATATGTGTTCTTTATTCTTCAATTAGCTAATTTTAGTTAATATTTTAAAACAGTTCAAAATCACTTTAAGGGTCAAAATTGCATCCAAGTATTTTGACTGACCTTTTTCAACTGCTGTTAGTATCCTAATTATCAATTTGTAAAAGAATTTACACTCTGCTTTTTGTTTGTGTTTAATATTTCAGCAATCCAGAGGATGTTTAAAGTTTGGAGAAAACAGTTTTTTTGCTATCCTGGTGGTATAAATTAGGACCTATTTTTTAAAACTCTGGCTCACTAGATACCACAGACAGGAAACATTATTTTCTCTTCTTGATACCACATCTGCTTCCTACTGACCTCATTAGAAACCTTGCTCCCTCTGATGGGAGAATATAGTTCTTGTAGTGTGAAGGATTTTCTCGCCCTCCCTACCAGTACTCCAGATTTTCCATGAAAAACACAAGAACTGGAACTGAAAGTGGAGAGACTTTTCAGGGTGTACTCTGTTGGAAGCAAGCTGAAGCAAGGAGAGTTGAGGCAAGGAAAGAGGGGAGACAAACAGAACAGTTTCATAATGAGTTCTGAGTGAGAAATTACATGTTTGAAAGACTTTTAAAAGAACATTGCTTTGTCACTTCTTTTACTTAGACATTATTATTCTGAGGATTCTTCTCACAGTATGCAAGAAACTATGAAACAATGATAACTCAGAAAGGGACAAAACCTTGTTAAGTACCCCCTTCCAGCTAACTAGAATCAGCTTATTTAAGGAGAAACCCACAAAAACATAACAAAATCCACCAAAATCCACTCATTCCCAAGCGTCCAAGCTGGACGTTGCTCATACCGCCTATAAACGCTGTTGTTGCGCTAGCTATTTTTGCAGAGGACCGACCTCCTCCGCAGCCACTTATCTGTGCTTTACTCTGCCCACTTAGTCTCTTGGGAGGTGGAAGATACTGCCAATGCAATGGCTGAGCAAGTGCTCACATACACACTTTGCCCACCACCCTCTCATTCAAACAGCTGTTGTTCACCAAGGCAGCAAGAAGTCCAACACATTGATGTTCTAATCAAGCAATTTCAGTGGCAGCACGAGAACAGGCATGCTGCTGTTAACTTCCTTCACAGGGAGAGCAAATCACTCATTTGAAGTTTTGCTGTACACTCATTCTTTTTTTTTTTCTCCAAAAATATAACAATTATTGAAAAAGTAGTCAAAGAAATAAACAAAGTGTGGTCTGTACTATTCAGCAGTTGAAGAGGCCATCATGTAGTCAAAGCTACCCTCAGAAACCTCATATTCCAGTTCCTAAAGGCTGAGTTTACTGTTCTGAACCCTGCATGACATGGGAATGACACCTCTGACAGGGCACTACCTAAAGACCATCACTGCCTCTAATCACTATCAATTATATACAGTCATTTTCAGACTTCCAACAAAACATATGCTGATGAATACAGCAGGATTTTACTCCTCCTCAACTTGCCAGTAATAAATGCATTGCCGGAATTAATCATGTTCTTGTCAGGCAATGAAAAACCAAGTAGCTGTCAAGCGAGGCCCCTGGAGTACCAGAAACCACGTGCCACCTGAGCATGCTCAGGCACCCAAAGCTATCTTTGGCATATGGCATATGAGATGACACACAGAAAGCTGCCTGGAAATTTTCATGTTTCAAGTCAATGTCTGTTCCAATAAAATGTTTTTGGGATTCCTGAGCTGAGTGCACCAGAAACAGGGGGCACCAGGTGCTACGAAGGAGACGACAGGAGCAGCACAGGTCCCCTGGGTTTGCTGCTCTGGAAGAAACCACCAACTGGGCACACTGGGTCTACATGTCATGCACCAGCCACGTTGCAATCCAAGCTGAATTTCATTAATTCTGTCCCACTTTGACAGCGACAAGAAATCAATAGCTATCTATATATGAATGCTAAGTGCCTGGGTGAAAAAATGGTAAAAATAACATAACAAAACATAAGGTAACATGTAGCATAACATAACATCACTACTTACATACTCCAACTTCTGCCTCTACTTGTACATAACGATGCTACAAGACAGTACAAAGCAGTATAAAGCCAAAATATTTTTATCCATTTTTTCTAAACAGCACTCTCACAACAGCATGTGCAAAATGCTACTCAAGACAGGAGAGCTATAAATACCATAGAGTAATATTTCCATTTCCTAATGTTATTTGAACATATAGTTTTATCAAACATGCTATAATCTAATCAAGATTAAAATACTGAAGCTAGGTATGTCTCAGGTTGGCTTCTATAATTTAATTTTCTATTCTCTTAATTACCTGATAATGTAACTAGAAGTTAGGTGTCATGACATTTTCTTAAAAGAAATCAAATTACAGTTAACATTTGTTTATGGTAATCACAATATACTTTACTTCCCAAAGCAGCCACAATAATCACTGGTAAGGTTGGAACTACTTTATGCCCTTAGTCCAATAAAGTATTTGAAGCCTGAAATCAAATGTCAAAGCTGAATTTTTCTCCACAGTATGATAGTTTCTCAAGGGGATTATTAATGTTTAATCCTCTCTAGCAAAAGTGCTTCCCAATTTACTCTTTAATATGCAAACTGACTTGTGATCCTGCTGATATTTCCATGAGAAAGTACACCTGAACACTTCTGGCAGGTCTTCAGAAATTGTATCACTCAGCTAGGAAACTATAGCTGCTCAATGTCTCTGTAGGAAACAGTAGTTCAGCTTAGTTGTAAAATGTTCCTGCAAAATCATTTAGTCCTACTGCTACTTAAATAAAACAGAACTCCCATAATTAAGAATATCGAGGGCTCAAGAGTATGCTCCATGCAGTTGTTGCTGTTCACTTACAATCTTGGGAAGTCATCTCGCAAACCCATCCCACTAGGAATACTGTTGACTGCTGTGATGAAAATCAATTTCAATTTTCTTGTACTACTCTAGGGATTAATCCTTGTACCAGGTTATGTTCATAAAAAACAGAGGAGGCACCAGGGAAAGTGATCCATTTAAACAGAACATGGAAGTTCATGCTGATTTGCTTCCTAAAAAATAAAGTGAGGTTTAAAAAGTCACGTTTTGTGTAAGTATTAATGAAACATACCATCTGTATTATTTAAACTTTTATTTTAAATTATTTTGGAACAGTCAACTTCCTTGCTATCCTTTCCCAAGACATTTCAGTCTCTTCTTCCTGTATGTTAACAAATTATGTTTGGAAAATAAAGGGGAGGAGGACAAGACCACCAGAGACCTTTTAAGATCGAAAGTTCTACAAGATGATATAGCCACAGGATAAGGATGTTACCTTGCAACACCAACTGATGAAGCTACTTTGCTAGTAGTTAGGCAATTATTTGTGACAGCTGAAAAATGCTGGTTGTCAGGTTTCCTTTTTTTTTCTTGGTGGCATCTGAGATGACAGAAGGTAACAAGAGCACAGATATAGAGTCTTGTTCTGGAAGAATGTAAGACTCAGGGAACACGCATCTCTAGCCTGTGAGAGACAGCATGGGTTTCTGTGCAACTTAATCTCAACATGCAATACCAAATTCACATGACAGTAGGCCAAAGATAAAGACTCTGTGTGTCAGCCTACTCTGAACTATTCCACAGATGGAAGCAGCCCTAACAAAGTTCAGGGAAGACTCTGAGGCTCTTCTAAGTCACAACAGCAGCTGTGATCTGGCCTGCAATTTTTAACACCCTATTCTATATCTAAGCCCACTTTACTCATAAAGGCTTATATATAAATGTTTAGAAAGAAGATCTATGGTGTTTTTGCAGAAAGTATTAGGATTATCCATTTGCTGGAGACTCTAAAGCTGTCAGAATGTTACTCAGGCCATTAAGCCAGTGACTTTTTCCTTATAGGCTACAAGCGCCCCTGGGAAACTAGCTTGTGAGATGTGATATGAAGATATGAACCCTGCCCAGTATATATATATTCCCCTTCATAAGAGGTACTCTTGGGATGCATTTATGCAATATGGTATAACTGCCATGTATGACAATTGGAAAGATACCACGTACAAGTCTCAAAGGCCTCTTGCTGCCATTCTAAAATAATGTTTTAATAAATCCTTTATTCACATGAATAACAAGCAGGTTTCTGATGCTGTTTCAGAGTGTTGTCCAAGATACAAAAGAAAAAAAGGGCTATTTTTTCCACTTGTATCTCACTGCAAATAATGATGGCACTGCAGAGAATATGCAATGCAATCTGTGCGGAGAAGCAAGAGCATCACAGATGAAGTCCTGTATTCTTGACTCACTCACAAGCAAAACATCTTTACCTGGTATAAACAGGAAGACTCAAACCTTCAGGGATATTAAAATATTTTTGTGAACAGCTGAGCTGCCGAGATGATCTCAGGACAGAGCTGCCAGTCCTGACATATGAGCTGTGTTGCAGTTCTGGCTTACCTCGAAGGCACCTCCCACTGAGATAAATGATGCTAACTGATGGCAGAGATACCACAGAGTATTGCCAGCAAAAAGTAGAACCCGCAGGCCAGAGGCAGTAACTATCATACACCAGCAGTCATTCACTACCACTTTTTGCAATGACCTTCCCCACATCTATCTTGTTAACCTTCAATGCTTTACCTCTTTACTGCGGGTGACATAACTGTGCTACAAAGAATTTCTATTACCACTTTTCCTTAGAGTGCCAATGCATATTCTGGCAACACAAAAATACTCATATAAAAGAACTCAGTTTCTTTCACTTCCCATTCTCCATTTTTAGGGAGTCAGTTATAAAGAAATAGCAGATTTGTAACTAGATTGCTGAAGCAGAGAGTTAGAAATGCAAGACTGGCCCCCCCCTCAAGTGTCTGTTGAAAGATTTTTGCAGATTGTAAATTCAGATAGTTGCCTACTGTTAGTAGACCTACATACAGATACAGGTTCTTATGAAATTTAAAGAAAAAATAATTAGCTTCACTGACCTTTGTGTGCTCAGTTTTTGTACCAGCAGTAAGTACAGAACATTTGGTGACAGTTCAACCAAAGCCCAAGGTAGGGATTCTTAGGCTTCTACAGACTACAGTTATTTAAAATGGCATACAGGAGTCTTATGAGCGCAATAAAGGTGATGTGAAATAACGTATTATTACTATGAGCTTATGGTCAGTGTAGGCATGAGAAGGATTATTCATTAGTGCTCCAATAAATGCAAACTGAGTGCTATGTTCATCAACTGGCAGTTGATTACACTTAATTAGACAATCCACTAAACTGTATTGCCACTGATGAATGAGCACATTGAGAAGCATAAGTTTAGCTTCTGTGATGCCTTTTGGCACTGCATGCCTACACCTTCCTTCTTTTCCAATTCCTATCCCAAATAATTGTCTGTGACGTGACACCTAAACTAAGCACTTCTCTTCTTCAGAGCCTAAGGCTTCATTAAATTATTTTGACAGACTACACAGCTACTGTAAACTATGAAGTATATAAGATGCAGACATGTGAAGTGCACACTTTTCACTGAGCAAGCTATTTCTTTTCACATTAGCTACCAAGATCACTTCCAGTTTTCCTTTGCTGACTTAGTAAAATATGTGGTTCAAGACAAAAGAACATAACCCTCCTTTTACACCACCAGTTCAACCGTATTGTCCCCTGAGAAATAACACACCAGGATCACATCCTGCACCACTGCTCAATATTGAAGACATTTCTTCCCCCTTTGTGGCTGTAAGACTCATTTCCTTCTGGCTTCCCTGTAACAGAAAAAACTTGAATGATCTGTTGCAGGTCATGATGGGAAGAAAGATTTTGTTTTGTTTTGTTTTTCTGTAAATATTATAGTTTTTAGAGATCTATCAGTCTGCAAATCACAGACATATACTAGTATCATCCCTCTTCATCGTTTATGTCTGCCACCATACTGTGGTAGCAATTATAAACCTGTTCTTCTGGATTAAAAAAAAACATATTAAGGTTTCACCTAACCATATGATGTATAAAATAATTCTACTGAATCACTATGTACAATTAATACACATTCAAGCACAATGATTCACAATGTGCACTGCTGTGAATATTAGTGTGAATGTCTTTCAGTTTTAACATATAAATTTAATTCAAAATATTCAGTTATAATGACAGAAAATGAGCTCCATGTAGACTTGATATCTCAAAACAGTCAGTTGTGCTAAATTTGACCTGCTTTTGCTGTAACCAGTGTGAATTTTACTTTATCTCACTCTGTGTACAAGTGAAGAGAAAGAAAGGGGAAGGGAGGAGAAGGGAAACAGTGAAGTCAGTTGTGTGCAAACAGCTTTATTTCTGAGCATTAGAAATAGAAAGAATAGACAGGAAACCTTCTGTCACTGGGTATTTAAGGGTAATTTTCCCCATGTGTGCCAGGAAGATATAAGCACATAACACAGTAGCAAGACTTTGGCGCTGCTGACTGCAAAGCTGAATTAATAATTAGCAAATTGTTTCTTTCATGGACTGTTAATCAGCATTTCTTAGTAAAAATCCTTTTTTTTCTTGGTAGCTTTTTCTATCTAAAAGTCTTCTACAATGCTACACATTTCATTGAACCAAATTATTTTATAGGCTTGCAAGTTACTGGTAAAATTGGTTTTTGATATCTGAACATCAACTGCCTCCTTTGCTGGTTTCAGAAATTATTCAAATGAAACTACTCCCTTCAGTAGTGATAATATGTATAGGACATGAATTCAGTTCAGACCTAACTGAGCTATCAGAGAGGCTTCAAGGAGTTTTGGTTCAGGTTGATAACACTACTCTTCCTTCTATGGCTTAGACTCTTCGGCAACTTCCTTCTATAACCTGAACAGCAGTTAATTCAGCTGAAGGAAAACAGCTTGGGTTTCTAAGTTGTATGATTCCTAAGTAATGAAACCAAGAATCCTTACCTAACAAGAAAAGAAAAGCAGAGGCATACTCAAAAAGGATGAACATGGTTCAGTTTCAGATCAAACCAAATGAAAACAGAAAATTCTGAGATGATTATTTTAAAATTTTCTATCCCATGAATGTTGTCATTATTTTGAACTCTGCAGTCATGATTGAAAACAAAAATTCTAGGTTACTCTCTTTTTTTTCTGTTCAGATACACGTTCTGACATTTTGCCCAGCCGTAGTGTAAATTTTAATAATTAAAAAAAAAATATTTCACAGTAAAATATTAGTAGAGGCTGAAAATACAATGTAAAAGATTAAGTTACTACATCACAATGTAATCATAAAGATTGCTATTCTATATAATCAATTTGAATATAAGCAAGCTGGGTATTTAATTCAGCTTTGCAGGCTCTGCCATTTTTTATTTTTTTTTACAAGTGGTGATTAAAGAGTAGAAGAATTGCTTCTGTAGTTAGAAACTGAACATTTTTAAACTAGGATGATGAGTTACATAAAGCCTAGTAATAAACTGAGTCTCTTAATTAGATAATACATACACGACACTGTGTTTTTCAGGCAAACAGGAAAACCACATATTAACAGATCTAGAATGACTTTGAGATGTCACCTAGAATCAGGGTGCATTCTTTGCCCTCTGTGAAAAAGGCCAGTCTGAGAACTGGTGATATGAGTGCTCCACAGGCACAGCTATGTTTTCTCCAGTTTGCATTAAATGATAACCAGAGTTTTGGTGAGAAGACAGAAAATTGCATTAATTGTTTATAAGGCACAGGTACACACTTAGAGAATTGAGTAGTGATTCTTTGGAATCTCTGATACACAATTACATTTCTGATCTATGGATGCTTAAGCAAGTTACTATAAATTTTAACAACTGAAATGAAATATTTCCACCAAAAGCATTTTGCTTGCCATCCTACACAAAAAATTTCTAAAATCAGCCCTCTGAAGTGCATGGTTAAAAACTCATTCATGTGCTAGAGAATATCCAATCCATTCTAACTTAACTTTTACCAAAACTATGAGCTGAAGACAGTGGGAATTCAGAGCTAACAGAGAAATACAAACAACAGCATGAAAACCACAACAGAAAGAAACAACTTGTCATTCAAATGGCAAGTTTAACGCTGCTGGGTTAGCTCACCAGTAAAAAGGTAAGCAATGATAAATGACCCGTGTTTTCTAAACAGAACTAGGCAACTGCAGTCTTCCAGATACATTTTTCTGCATGTTACCTTCTTTCTTCTGCGTCACTGACCACAGAATAGAGAATCATAAGGAAGTAAATAACGTAAGACTGTATGCCTGAACTCAGGTAACATATTTTCTTTACAACTGCCTGATGAAACAGGAACTCTGCAGTTGGAGACAGGCTGGTCTAGGTTCTTTATTGCTGCAGGTCAGCATGCACCTCCAGGAGTATATAGATCTATATAGATAGATTCATGAAGGACAGCAACGTTAGTAGTTATTATTCCATCAGACTGGGACTCAGCTCTCTGGAGTCTAAAGGGATTGAGAAGAGTGCAGCAAGAAAGAAACCTCATTTCATTGTCTGGAGTAGAAGAGAGAATGATGAAACCAAGTACATTCTGACAGAATGTTTGCTAACATTTCTTTTCAGCTGTCCTTTCACAAAAGGAAGTAAATATCACACTGCTGGCCATGCTATTACGCTTAGGTTTCTCTACTCTGCCCACCTAGTCCATTGACTTATATTTCCAATTTCTCAAAATTTTCCTAAGCAATAAACTTGATGATTAGACCAAGTTGTCCTTGATATCCTAGAGAAACTACTGTGCAGGCTAAAAAATACTTCAGCCATATACGGGTCAAAATTTGTTTAAGGTCTATTATTTCTTTCAACTGAAAACTATGAAGCACTTTCTGGAACCTAAGTCATCCTTTTAAAACCTAGAAGTCATGTGAGTTGTACACAAGTATAACAGTTAATTAAAAACATGTGGTAGAAAACTGTGCTCTTATTAAACATAACATACTGACAATGGCTAAGCCTGAGTACTAGTAAATCAGTGATTCATCTATCATTGCCCTGCAGTATATCATATGCTCCTGAGAAGAATGGTAGTTGTTGACTAATTTGACAATAAACACCATATTAAATGAATGCTTTATTAGAAGCAGAAAGCATTACAAAAATTACAACACAGTCTAGTTTGTGGATTTTTTTACTGAAGAAGTGACAGTTAAGAAATGGTCATCTGTTTCCAGGATCATGCACTTCCACTTGATGTAAAATTAATAGGGTGCTGAAATACAGTTCTAGTGTCCTGCTAAACCTGGCACATACATTTCACGTTTTCTCAATATAGCAGCAGATTTACTAATATTTATGGGACTGAACTGCACATTTATTTCTTGTATTCACTTATATGTCAGGTACTCACCTAAGCAAGATCTTCCTTCTGTAACAGTTGCAACCTTTAACTTGGAAACCAACTTAAAATCTACAACTGACAGTTCCAAAAGAGTACATTTCTCAGTTAAACTCCTTTTAGGGCATATAGGGTGGTTTTACCTCAATTTCTTAAAAGTAATAGAGAGAATAAATAACTTGCACAATGTCATAAAGAAAAGAAGATCTGAATACAGAAGACTGTCTCTAACATTTCCGATGCAGGCTTTTCTAACTATTTAAGAATTTTGTGATCTGTCACTTATTAGTCTCAGTTATGCATGTGTACAGTCAAATGTAAAAAGCTGGAAGATCACATAATGGAAGTCCACATCTTTTACAATATTAATAGTCTATTTTTCTAGCAAGAACTGATGACATAAATAGACAATCATGATAATCATGATAGTAGCCACTATGGATGCTTCTGGTGGTTTTAATCCAAATTCCATAATATACAGTGACAAGGGACTGGACAAAATTAATAGTGAGAACACCTGAGATACAGAAGATGAAACAACATGAACTAGCATGAAGAGTCTCATCAAGGGGCTCTAGAAGCTCAGCTGCCTGGGACATTTATATTCAACTTGAATAGTGGCGGGGGAGAAGGTGGGGAGTGACAGTGCCCTGCAAAGGACAACTATCCCTAGCAAACTGAGCTAAGAAGTCTTCACAGGGCTTGAGTCAGTACTAGGAAAAATCTGTCACAAAAACTGAGCCCTATGTTTATATCAGTTACATACAGAATGCAAACAGTCTCAACTCATGATCTTGTGACTAATTTTGAATGTAGAGACTTATACTGCAGACAGTAGAAGGAGTTTCATGTTTGAAAAATATCCGCTGTTGGTAAAGCACTCATAGCTGAGTATGACTTGACCACACCTCAATATTAGAGTCTAAAGTGACATTACATTAATGAGTCAACCCTACCATTAAATACAAGGGTGAAAAGAAGAATGCCTAAATCTTCCTTGCATGAAGCTTCAGTATTATTTTTAGATTTAATGTAAGTATTATGCATTTAGCATCCTTATCACTTGTGAAAATGTTAAGGAAAATAATTTCTAGGAGGACTGAGGTGAAATTCTTAAGTGCAACATAACACCATGGGGCATCAACCCATAAATAAACATAGTCCATGCATTTGGAGCATGTTTGAATGCATACAAGTAATATAGATCAACAAAGCACAGATGACATGAGATTTGTAGAGGCACGTCAACATTTCTCCCATTGTGATGAAACAACGAGAACAAGAGATTCTTCAGCTGAAAGTCAATCTTGACATTGTTTTCCCTTCTCAGTTCTGCAGATAACTTCCGTAACATCAAGAGCAATTTAATCTATGAGTGCTTGAGACCCTGCTATCTACATTTCCAATAGCCCAACATATAAAAAATATTCTTATAAGGAGACTGTAAGCCTTTGCTTTAATAACAGGAATCCTTAGTCATTTTAAAAGGTAAAAAATATGAAGTACAGTATCCTAGGGACATATGATTGTGCTTTTCAGCCTTTACAAGTATTTGTGTTGACCTATAAAACTGAAGTATAATGTAACAACTTTTTCACAATATTTCAGCACCCTTTTCTGTGTTTCCATAAGGCAGCAGTTTCCTCTCCTTCCGGTTTTGGTGTGATGTAGATGTAGATGAGATGGTTGTCTATGGAGTATGAAACGGAAAAGAAGTGGGAACTTATAGACAGATAAGAACAAGAGTTGGATTATCAAACCACTTCAATCAGTTTTGAATTTATCAAAATCCATTTCTGCAATTTAAAAGAAAAACATTCACATTCTTTCTTGATGCTTATCACTAAATATCTTTTGATATAAAGTCCTAGCGAAGAGAGACTTTAATATACTTAGCAGCAAAAGTGTATTCTCATATGTTAGAACATGCTTTATACTTACATAAGACTTTCTAATCAGCAGTTACTATAAAACTTTATATACATACATATATATAGGTACTCGGTCTCGCCCATAACAAGCTGTGGGATGACACACCTGGGTTAGAGGGACAGGGTGCTAATGGCCGTCCTCACTCTGTTGCTCTGAGACTTGCTGGGTAAACTGGAGCACACCTGAAGTCTTACAGAGATGAGCCAGGGGCTCCTGAGGTAGTAAGAACCAACAGGGGAATATCAGTGAAATACCTCAAAGGAATTAAGGTGTGTTTCTCCAAAAAGGTAACACAGCCGAAGCTGAAGTGCCTCTACACCAATGCAGCAGCATGGGCAACCAACAGGAAGAGCTGGAAGTCACCACACTGCTAGAAAGCTATGACCTAGTTGACATTACTGAAACCTGGTGGAACGAATCCCATGATGGAATGTGGCTATCTATGGCTGCAGGCTGTTTGGAAGGGACAGGTGAGGAAGGAGGGGCAGAGGGGTTCAAGAAATTGATATATGGTGAAAAGCTATCTGAAAAATAGCCATGAGCAGGCTGAAAGCTTATGGGTAAGAATGAGGGATGGGGGCAACAAAGGGAACCTTGTGGCTGTTTACTACAAAGGGAACCTGTTTACTACAGGCTGCCTGATCAAGGGGAGCCTATTAATGAAGCCTTTTTACTCCAGCTATGAGGCATTGTGCTTGCAGGCTCTCATCCTGCTGGGTGACTTCAACCACCCCAACATCTGCTGGAAAATCGCATTGTATGTCAAGTAGAATCTTGAATGTATAGAAGCCAACTATGGTGATTGTGGAAGCCCTATCGAATGCCTCTGGGTCAAGATCAGAGGGGTCATCTCCAAGAGGGATCTTACAGTAGGCATCTGCTACCAACCTCAAAACCAAGACGATAAGGCCAACAAAGCAATATTTCGATCACTTAAGCAAGCTTCAAGTCGACAGAACCTGGTTCTTAGGGGTGACTTCAACTACCAAGGTGTTTGTTGGAAGAACAATACACCAGCTCACATCATCCATCAAGTTCCTGGAATGTGTAGAGGACTGCTTCCTCAAACAAATGTTAGACGTGACAACCAGAAATGACGCACCGCTGGACTTGCTACTCACAAACCAAGAACACCTGCTCTGTAATATCTCGGTTAGTGATGGCCTTGGCTGCAGTGATTACAATATTTTGGAGTTTGGGATCCTGTTGAGTATGCTGAAGGTTAGTCCTAGGACAAAGGTTTTAGTTTTTAGAAGAGCAAACTTCAGCCTGCTCAGAACTTAGTTGGGAGGGGTTCCGTGGGAAGCTTCCATGAAGGATAAAGGAGCTAGAGTGCTGGGAGTTTTTCAAGAATGCTCTCCTGGAAGCACAAAAACAGTTCACACCCTTTAAAGGCAAGGGAGGCAGGGGGAGAAAGAGACCCCCTTGGCTTAACTGCAAGCTTCTGAGTCTGCTCAAAACCAAAAGAGAATTGTACCAGAGATGGAAAAGTGGACGAATACATGTTGAGAACTACAAGAGCACTACCAGAGAGTGCAGAGATGCCGTTAGAAAAGCAAAAACTCAGCTTGAATTGAAATTGGCCAGAGATGTCAAAACCTACAAGAAAGGGTTCTTCAGGTACATAAACATCAAGCAAAAACAGAATGAAAATATTGGCCTGCTGTTAAACAGGAGAGGTGAATTAGTCACTAACAACGCTGAAAAGGCAGAGGTTCTCAAAACTTGATTCTTCTCTGTCTTTACAAGCAAGCATTGGGTCCCAGGCCTTGGGAACAAAAATCCAGGTTGACGCCAACACAGACCACCTTCAGTGAAGGAAGAGGTGGTATGTGAACTATTACAGGAGCTTGATCCCTCAAACTGATGGGCCCTGACGTTATCTTAACACCCATGCGTGAAAGCCCATTCCCCTTAATTGAGAAGTTGTGGACCCTGGGTGACATCCCAGGAGACTAGAAGGCGGCTAATGTCACCTCCATCTACAACGAGGGCTTAACGGAGGATCCAGGAAATAATAGGCCCATCAGTCTTACTTCAGTCCCTGGGAAAGTTATGGAATGAATCTTCGTGGGGGCTATCACAAGTCAAATGAAGCACATGACTGAGAAAAGCCAGCACAGATTCACCAAGGGCAAATCGTGCTTGACAAACCTAATCACTTTCTACAACAAAGTAGCCTGCTTGGTTGATGTGGGGCAAGCAGTGGACACTGTCTACCTGAGTTTCTCCAAGGCTTCTGATACAGTTCAAACTGGCAACCTGTCACACAGGGCGGTTATTGGGTCCAACTCTGTTTAATATCTTCATAAGTGATCTGGATGATGGGATCAAGTGTACACCGATGAAGTTTGCTGACAATACCAAACTGACTGGGGAAGTGGACACTTTGGAAGGGAGAGCCACCCTGCAGGAAGACCTGGATAGGCTGGAAGAGTGGGCTAACAAGGACCTTATGAAGTTCAACAAGGCCAAGTGTAAGGTCTTGCATCTGGGAAAACATAATCCTGCAGTGCAGCACAAACTGGGATCTACCTGGTTAGGGAGCAACTCTGTGGAAAGGGACCTGGGGGTCCTGGTGGACGACAAGCTCAACATGAGTGAACAGTGTGCTGCACCAGCAAAGAAAGCCAAAAGGATGCTGGGTTGCATCAACAAGGGCATCACCAGCAGAGAAAAAGATGTCATTATCCCACTCTACTGAGAGCTTGTCAGGCCACACCTGGAATACTTTATTCAGTTGTTGTCTCTGCTATACAAAAAAGATGTAGACAGGATGGAGAGGGTCTAGAGGGCCACAAAGATGACCAAAGGACTGGGAAGTCTGACATATGAGGAAAGGCTGAGAGAACTGGTTTTTTTCAGTGTTGAGAAGAGAAGGCTTAGGGGAGACCTCATCACCACGTTCCAGTATTTAAAGGGTGGCTACAAAGAAGATGGAGACTCCCTTTTTACAAGGAGTCACATGGAGAAGACGAGGGGTGATGGGTACAAGTTACTCCTGGGGAGACTCACATTGGACACAAGAGGAAAACTTTTCAGAATGAGAATAATCAGCCACTGGAATAATCTCCCAGGGAAGTGTTGGATTCCCCAACCCTGGACACTTTTTAAGAATCAGCTGGACAGGGTGCTAGGCAATCTTGTTTAGACTGTGTTTTTGCCAAGAAAGGTTGGACTACATGATCCTTGAGGTCCCTTCCAACCTGGTATTCTGTGATTCTAAATTGGAGAGATATGGATTTGATGGATGGACTTTTGGGTGGATAAAGAATTGGATGGATGGTCACATCCAGAGTGCAATGGTCAACAGCTCAATGTCTAGATGGAGACCAGTGACAAGTGGTGTCCCTCAGGGGTCCATATTGGGACCAGCACTGTTTAATATCTTTATCAATGACATAGTGAGATCGAGTGTACCCCCAGAAAGTTTGCAGATGAAACAAAGCTGAGTGGTGCGGTTGACATGCCTGAGGGATGGGATGCTGTCCAGAGGCACCTGGACTCAAGAAGTGGGTCCATGTGAACCTCATGAGGTTCAACAAGGACAAATGCAAGGTCTTGCACCTGGGTTGACGCAACCCCCAGTACCAGTACAGGCTGAGGGATGAAGGGATTAGAGCAGTCCTACAGAGAAGGACCTGTGGGTACTGGTGGATGAAAAGCTGTACATGAGCTGGCAATGTGCGCTTGTAGCCCAGAAAGCCAATCATATCCTGGGCTGCATCAAAAGAAACACACCCAGCAGGTTCACAGCCAGAGGTTACTCTGCCCATGCCCCTCTACTCTGCTCTGGTGAGACCACACCAGGAGTATGTGTCCAGCTCTGGAGTCCTCTACCACAAGACATGGTCTTGTTGGAGCTAGCCCAGAGGAGGGTCACAAAAATGATCAGAGGGATAGAACACCTCTTCTGTGAGGGTTGGGGTTGTTCAGCCTGGAGAAGAGAAGGCTCTGGGGAGACCTTAATGTGGCCTTTTAATACTTACAGGGCACCTACAGGAAAGATCAGGACAGACTTTTTTGTAAGGCCTGTAGAGATAGGACAAGAAGTAATGCTTTTAAACTGAAAGATGGTAGATTCAGACTAGCTACAAGGAAGACATTTTTTACGATGAGGGTGAGGAGACACTGGAACAGGTTCCCCACAGATGTGGTAGATGCCTCACTTCCCTGGAAACGTTCAATGTCAGGTGGGACAGGGCTTTGAGCAACCTGATCTAGTTGAAAATGTCCCTGTTCATTGCAGGGGGGGTTGGACTAGCTGACATTTAAAGGTCCCTTCCAACCCAAACCATTCTATGATTCTATGATATATAACAAACATTAAAACACTACTGAAACTGAAAAAGTTCAGCATTTATATATTTTTTCTACTTGTACTTTAAATTGTGGTGCAGAAGCGACAAATATTTTAAAAATTCTCTAGCTAAAACATATTTATTTCTGAACACACTTATTAGCAAGGGAGTGTAAAAACCAGTAAATCCTAATTAGCCTAGAATGAAGGCACCTGTTAGATTCTTTGGCAGATGGCTTAGACAGCAGGGCAACCAAGGACTAAATATTTTGGTAATTACTTTCAGTCAAATATGAATGTCCATGAGCTAAAACCTTGCACTTCAGTCTCTCAAATCGCTTACCAAAATGTTACAGATACTCATCCTTAGCTTTCATTTAATTTAAAAAAAGCCTAAATTGTCAGCGAACAAAGCATAAGCACAACTTTCCTTCCAGGATTTGAATCAGAGTTCTCAGATATCTATCTACAGGTTTTGCCTGACTCCAGTTTACAGTTCCACAAATGGATCTGGCAATAATACCCCACCACAGATGGAGAGAAATGGAGAAAAAAAAAAAAAAAAAATCAAGTGAGCTGTAGCAGTAACTACTGAGAAGAAGCAAGAACATTCTCAAAACAAGATTTTGAGAAGAAAGAAAGCAGTCAAGGAGGACTGATTGAGAAGATGTCCTGCAAACTGGCTGTGTAGAGGTTACTTGAGGTGTGAGACAACAGTAGCTTCCATTGATGGGACAGGCTAAAATCTGAATTTGAGCAGGAGTGCAGGGAAATTTCAAGAAGGCTGAGTACAATTTCAACCAGAGACAATGCTTGGAGAAGGAGGCAATATCTACATATGGGAAGTGCAGAAGAACAAGTACAGACCAGCTAAATGGTGGCAGAAAATATGCAGTTAAAGAGCTGGGAAGGACAAAAGAGAGACTGTGGAAGCCTTGAGGACAGAGCAGGCAACATGGCCAAAGAAGAGGCGATAAAGACACCATGGCTGGTATGAAGATGAAAAGTGCTGTCGCGTCACTTCAACTTGGAAGAAGTTCATTAAGTTCTCGTTTCTAAGTTCTTGTGTGAGACATGGCATTGCAAATTCATGTGGGTGAGACAGCTCGGTTAAAATAGCTCTGAGACATACTAAGCAGCAGTTGTTGGCCTAAATTTCTAGAAGAGGTAGGACGATAGTGCTGTTCAGTCACTGAGGGCATGAATGGAGAATGTCTGCCTGGTAACAACGATCTCTTGAAGGCTACTCATAAGGAGTAAGTGCAATACTGAAACAGCTGAGAGGGGTGAACACGGAGATAAAGGCAAGCAACAAGAGCCACGGAGAGTATTTATGACTAAATCAATAGAGAAAAGGGAAGGGAGCAGCAGAAAGTTTGGGATTGATAAATCGCAGGAGTGACTGGTGAGGGAAGTGGAAAAAAAGAAAATTATGAGAAAGGAAACAAGGCAAGGTAGAACTCAATCAAAATGATTACTTAGGATTGCATATTAAGAAAAGTGAAAGCAGGGCTTCACTAAAATAAGTAAGCCAGGGAGCCAGTCTGCAGTCTCTTCTAGGTTTGCCATGAGGAAGACAGTAGTCAGAAAATGGTGTTCAAAAGCAAACAGAAAACAGAGTGGTGGGAAAGCAAGACAGAAACCTATTGTCCAGTCCATTTGCAGATAATCAGACAACTTGAATGGCTGTAAATCATTACAGCAGCATTAGTGTTAATGGAACTGCCCCTTTGTGTCATTTAATGCATGGAGCGGGGTCTTGGAAATGCTGGTCCAGCTGGCTAGCAGGAAGGCATCTTAATTGACAACTTTTCCAAATACCAGGCAAAAAAATCTGGAGGAAAGGTGAAAGATGCAAAAAACTATACTCCAGAAAATGGTTTTCTTGAAGGAGTGAAAGTGATAGTCCAGCTCTAAATTTAGTTTGGATGGATTTTTATCCATCACCATTAAGAACTACATGCAGTTATTTAAGTACATATGGGATGGAAAAAATTCTGAGTGTTTACTTACACTCGATTTCCACTAAGATGACTTACTCCTCCATAAGATTAGCTCAGATAATACAATGCTTGTACTTTAGAGGTATACACTACTGATGGACTGGAGCCTGAGAATGGACATGCCACCCTGGTAACAAAGATATTAACTAAGATACCAAAAAGATAACTGGTTTGAGAACTGAGGAGGATAAATATGTCAAGAGCAAACAACAAGACCATAAAATTAAAACTCACCTGCTTGAAAAGTTATTCTGAGATGGTTTGCGGAAACTAGGCCTAGTTGTCCACTGTGTATAGAGTGATGAACAAATATTTTAACTGTAATCAGAATTTTGAACAGATGAACTATAAACAACTCAAAAGACAGTTATATCCAGAAACTTTGCAGTGTCATCTAGTGCTCACTGAAATCACAGCATCATTAACACTTTGAAAAAAATCATCTTCTATTTCTTTCTTCCGTGCTAAATAGATAGAGGGCAAATCCTAGGTGAAGTAAGAACTCTAGGGCTTTGATATGCATCTCAGAAAAATGTGGAGCTGGCTTAAATGACATGTTGAGAGACTGATTTTGGGACTAGCAACCTGGAAGCCCTGTTTATGCTTTTCACTTTTAAAATCAAATATTGCAAATCAAGCATTGCAATGGACATAATGCAAGCATAGTACAAAAAGTCCCAGTAAATTTCCTGAAAAATATTATTTTTAACTGCAGATTAAATGCCTTTAGAAAAAGGAAGCTGAATAGAACATTCTCACTTTAACACAGAGGAAAGAAATTCATACTAATATCATTTATTCAAAATTATATGATGCACAAAGTACTCCCTTTGAAATTTCAAACAGCTCTATAAAAATGCTCCTTACATCCATAAAATATTTCTTTGACATTACAAAGAATTACCTGTATGTTAAGTATTTCTTAAATGAACAGAACTAATTCAGCATAAAACAATTTTAAAGACAGTTTTACCAGATATTTTGCTTTGCATGATGAGTCTATTTCAAAAGTATCAAATTTATTTCCACTTTTCCATACAGTATTTCTACACAACCTATGGAAATAAACATGCTGATCATTAACAAAATGTCAATTTAATGCAATTTACTGTAAACTACGGTAATCTTTTATTGGACTGTTCATATGAAAGATTAAATAGAAAATTGGAAATGCACACTTTTTTCCTTTCTCCACATTTTTAAGATATGGTATTATTACTGGAACTGAGTATCCCGTTATGAGAAATATACTGCAGTTACACAGGAATACACAGTTACAAAGGAATGATGCCAATAATTCACATATGAAATAATATATGGTATGGAACAAAATTTTAATTACTAATAATAAACCAAAAATATGCATACTAAGCTACAGAAATGAAAAATACCGCAAGATGAATTCTCAATGTGCTTCCTGGCAGTCACATCAAAACTGTCTATCACAGAGGTGACTGTAAGGTACTTCTCATTATAATTTCACCTTTCCATTTACTCACATAACTTCCCAGGGGGAAACTTCTCTACTTACTGTTGAACACATATTTTTGGCAACCTCCCTTCAAATAAAGGATGTATGAAATCCTTCTTATAAGCAAGAATATTCTTAACATTCAGTGTATTTCAATAAATCTTGAATTGTCACCAAACAATGTTGATGGGTATTCTACAGTAGAAAAAATTACATTTCTCCCTTTTTCCTCACAGTCACATCGGAAGAGAGGACAGATGCACAGGCACACCATCAGCAGTGAGGCTATGGTGTTGCAGGCTAAGGAAGGTGCTGACATCCTCCCCACCTCCCCCAAACACCAGTGCAGCCACCCCTGGTCCCACAGAGCCTTTGAGGATGGTGTTGTCAAATGACTGTGTTTGCACTCATCACTGTAAAATGAAAATTTTTTAAATCTTCTGAGTGAAACCAAACACACCGAGGCTGCCTTTCACTTGTCAAGCTTGGCATGGCTTTCAGTCAGCCCTGCCACACAGATTTAACCCAGAGTTCTCTGCTGCCCTCGGTCACCTCCTCTCTACCACAGCTTCATCCAAGTGTCAACAATCACTCTGAAGCTTTGTTTCAAACAAACAAACAATAAGCTTAAAACTGTATTCTAATTGGACAATGTTCTGATAGTTTTATGGTGTTGTGGAAATTTCTAGAATTTTCCTATGCAGAGAAACCTGAACAAAACTACTATACCAGCTCAAACCTCTTATCCATAAAACTGTTGTATATAAACTTACCTTTTCAAAAAGCAAAATGTGTAACTCTCTTAAAATATATTTGCCTGAGTTTCTCAGTCATTTTCCATGGCATACCACTGAGAAAATGGAGAGAACTGAGCGGAAACCATGGCATGGGTTTGCTCAGAATTGAAGTTTTTATTAAAAATTATTTTTCATGAAAAACAATTGACCATTAAAGGAACATTCTGAGAAAAATTGTTGATCATTGTGGTTCACCACAGTGGAGAACATGATCAAACTCAAGGGAGTAAATTATACTTTAACTCCAGAGGTGTATACTTTATAGACTCAGCAGGCTTGTACAATTATTTGCATGACAGTAAATTGTTTGTATTACAGTAAATTAAACGCACATCTTTCAAACATGGCTAAGAGGCAACAATCTCAGACTCAAAAATGGCTTAAACCACTTAATCTAAATCCTCATACTACACTGCTTTTAAGCTTCTTATGCGGAGGAAAGGCTGCAAGGCCAGCTTGAACTACATAAAAAAACCCATAAAGAAACAAACAACCCCCCCCCACCAAAAACCAATCTCCCAAACCCTACATCTTAAAAACAAATCAAAATACTAATGAGCAGGCATGAACATGGACACAGCCTGGAGCACAGAAGAAATAACGAGGTGGGTGTGTGTTTTTACATCATTGCCTCACCTTCTTCTGTCCTGTGCTGCTGCCACTGCCCACAGCAGCTCCAGTTCATCTTGCTATTGAAGGCAGCAATACTGGGCCTGAGATCGGGATCTCTCATTTTTGATCTTGATTTTGCTTTCCTGCTGTGTCCTCTAAACTCACATACTTGTTAACTCAGAAATACACCTCTTCTCTTGAAAACTCTTGTGTTTGTGAGCACATGTACATGCCACATTAGTTTTTTAGAAATGAATTAATTCATTGGTTTGGCCTGTCATTATGTGTTATACAGGGCTAGGAAGAATTTGCCTCCTAAACATAACACAAGCTATTCAAAGTATTAAGTGAAATCACAGCACTGTGTCCAGTAATCTGTATTACGCTGCTCAATATTAATAAATATACATGTCTGTATATTTATTGGCCAAGGAAAACAGTAAAGGCATGAAAATAGAGAGAAGAACATTTGAATACACCTCTTCTTCCCCTTAATTTATATTACACACTTGGTGGCTCCAGTTTGTGTTTTCCCATGAATAAAATTTCAAAATCAATATTAAGATATTCATAAGATTAATTTTTTCCCCTGAATATGATGAAAACGAACACACCATAAGTCACCATCACATTCTCTCCTGAGGGCAAGGAATCACTCAGAGAAAAAAAAAAAACAAACAACAAAAAACCCCCTCAATTTTTTCATTTCCTTATTTACTGATGTTCTGCAATGTTTAAAACTGTTTAAACCTGTGACACCCAGGAGATCAGAATAATGACACTGAAAAAGGAGAGCTTTTTTTTTTTTTTTCTTGGAATGGCACAAACTGTGAAAGTTTGTTTGCAAGCACAGCAGGAACAAGTGAGATTCAAAAATTGACCCTGACTGTAAAGGACAAATACTTCCTGTGACTTCCCAACTCTAGTGGGAGCTAGGTCAGAAAAAGCTGCTCTGCTTGAAAATAAATCATGCCTCTGGTGGAGGTAGGAGCCTGGGCTCCCATCTCTTCCTGAAAGAAGGTTCAAAACTTCCCATAAACTAGCCATAATGGAGGATATGTGATTTAGGACCCAAGAGCTCAAAATTTTTGAGAAACAAGATACATCACTAAGCCAATAGTCAAGATTTGTCAAGCATCAGCTTCTGATGAAACCTCTTCCATTTGAAATGCTTACAGGGACTTGGTTGGATGGAAAATGCAAGATGGACTCTTTCTCTTTAGGGGCTGGAGTGCCTTTATACAGGATATTCTAAGGGTTTCATAATATTCTATGTATACAATGACCCACAAATCCTGCACACTATTCTAATCTTCATGTAGTGAACCAAGAGACCAAGCAAGGTGAATATTTTCAAACCTGGGCTTCTCAAGTTATGTCTATATTGCCATGATGCATGAATTTGCGTGAAAAGTACAACAGCTCACCTTTGCCATCAATTCTCACTGAAATGAGAATTGTGCAATGAGGCTGCAAATTAATAGAAATTTACATAATTAAATACTTAAAAGCTGAAATGCTATGCTGTCATTTAAATGAAGGTAAACTAAATAGTTATATAATGATTAAATTGATCCGTATTTTAAAACAGGAGACTCAGCTAATATGGTTGTAGCTCATCAGGAACATTTGTCAAAAGAAAATAATTTTGTAAATGTATTTTCTGTAATGAAACAAAATTTTAGCCGTTTTAAAAAATTCAGTGGAGAGGCTGTAGCTGACCATATTACCTAACAAAAAAACATAAGCTAGAGGAGAAAAAAGTCTTTACTACATCCCCCTAGGAAATAAACTTGCAACCTGATGGCCATAAGAGAGACATGTCAGTTAATTAAATAGCAAAATTGGCGAATACATGGGTTAATTTGTGGGAACGTACAAATCCCTCACTCTGAAAGCTAATTTGCTTCATAAGCAATCATGTGAAAGATAAGGCAATCATTTTGTGGCTGTTATATAAACAGACATTATATTCTAACCCAGAGCATCTGCTAATCAATTACACAGTCTAGAAATATAAATAGTTTCTCTCCAGTAAAATTCTTTTTAGTATTTTTTTTAATAAAAGGATCTGTGAAGGAAGGAAAACTTACAAGCACGACATTTACCACAGAAGAGACTGGACAAAACTGATCCAGTATACTCTTCACTATAGATTTACAGAAAGAATTTTGTCAGAATTACAAATTACTGAGCTGTAGTACCACAGAATTTTCCCATTACAACAACAGATCTTTGGTAAGCAACTAAGTTATTATGTTTGTTTACATCACACAAAACTAATGGATAAAGGAGCAAATAACATCAAACAAGATGAGCCAGTAAGAGCAAAGAATGAATTTCTGGAAAACAATAATACCTTTAAGAATTAAAAATGTTGCTAAGAATTTGAGTAATTAGGCTGCAAAAGGCCTTTTAAGTACAGTTGAACAAAAAAAATGCAAGACTTTTTTTAATTTGATAACCTCTATTTTCTTGTACAATTGTCTTACATTATATGTATCTTGTAACTGAGCATGTCTCCTGACCCTTTTAATTTCCTACCATACTTCTTTTTTTTTTTTTAATGAGTAATATATGAACAGACTTAAAGTCATGGTGCAGTAACATAAATCAGTATTTTCAGATTTTTTAATGCCATTGGAAATTCCTGAAGATTTCTGTAGGACTCATCTTGCATGTACTACTCACTATCTTGGTTATAACCAACTACCTCCACAGCTACCTCCATCAGATGATGGTGTTGTTGAGTTAAAAGGCACAATCACAGATTGTTGCAGTCTACATTGGAAACGCAACAGAGAAGAAAAGTTACTAGCAGAGGACAACCCTCTGTGTTCGCTTATGTATTTACTCACATATTTAGAAAAATCTTGTGTATTCATGCAGAACAGGCACAGTCTTTTTTTACAGTGTTTAATCATGAGATGAAAAACAAGAGGATTTTGAACATGCATATTTTAAAAATATGTAAAAGGACAGAATGAGATTTTATTTTATATAGGTTTCTGTAGGAGACTTCTGTGTATGGATTCCTTCTTGCAAAAAGTGCAATATAAAAAAAGCAGATATTCATCTGCATTTGGGTGCCATGGCATTGCAAAAAAGTAGGACAATCTATCATTATGTTTAGCTGCAGATACTTGACAAATTTGTAGTACCACAGACTTTTTGCATTACAATAACAGATCTTTGTTAATCCTTCTACCTGTATAATTACAAAGATTCACCCTGTATCTTCATGGGCCTTCATTAACACCTTCCCAGTTTTCAGGTGCACGGAAAGGAAACACGTACCCTAACACAGCAGCCCTATGTGTAGCCATTCCTGCTTTCTGCTTCTTAGCAGGAGAACAGATGCTGTTTCCTGCTGAAGCTTTTTCATTCTGCAGAAAAGGGAAACACTGAATGAACCGCAATCAGCCAAAGGAAATAAAACAATGCCATCCAAGATCAGAAATGAAGAAGGAATCTTAATTTCCCATTTGTGCTCCAAAGACTGTGTTAGCCCTCTCTGTAAAGTAGACAAGTAACCTTTAGGGCTGTGAAACTTGTCACATTCCTTTGGACATTTTTGAACCTTTCAGCCCCTCACTTTGACAACCAGAAAGGACAATGGGCAAGGAACTGGCCTGGTAAATAGGAATATGCAGAACAAGGATACAGATCCTGGTGTATGCTCTGAATAAAAGGAGAGGAGGTGGATTGTTGCAGCTGTAATGACTTCAGAGTATAGGTGCATGTTGGTTTGTATTTTTTGCAGACTCATAGGTGGAATACAAACCTGAGGCACCTGTGGGAATCCATAAAGGCTGTCCTAAAGAAACTTCACCCTGAGAAACTAAGGTGCCCACAGAGGTAGGACATGCCCAGAATTAGGCAGCCATTGGAAAAGAGGTTTGGGAATCACAGTTTTAGACTGAAGTGACTGAACTGCACACAAATCTTCACTTCACATGAGCCTCTCTTTAGATTTGAGCCAAATCTGCTAGCTTTTAAAGAAAATACTACTATGAAAGAGATCACAAAGACAAGGTAATACTTCTTTCAGCCTAGCTATATGGAGAGTATGACAAAAAACCCACATTTCCTTCTTTTTGTTTTCTTCCAAAATAATAAAAAAAGTATAGGTAATATCCTTTGGGAGCACATTAATTCTCCTGTGGGATTTTGCTCTGCAGAAAGTATTCTTTAAAATGTATCAACAAAGAACTATGAACTGCATTTAAGGCCATTACTCTACTTAATTACTTTTTTCTCCGGCATTTCAGAGACTCCA
Source organism: Strix uralensis (assembly GCF_047716275.1). Classification (NCBI taxonomy): domain Eukaryota; kingdom Metazoa; phylum Chordata; class Aves; order Strigiformes; family Strigidae; genus Strix; species Strix uralensis. Next base: position 19,530,615 of record NC_134012.1, on the reverse strand, counting down.
TAAAGCTAAAGGCAAAAAATAAGTTTTATTAAAAATGTTGTAAAAAGTAAAATTGCACAGGAGGATGCAGCAGACCAAAGGCATATTAAAGAAAGTAAGTCCTTTACAACCAGTTAAAGTTCAGCTAAGGCAATGCCTGTAGCATAGCCAGCACAAAGGATTCCACATACTAGCTACAACGGCAGCAGAGAGGAAGGCAGCTCAATCCATCTTCGTTTTATGTTAAGGAACTGGACTACAGGGGATTACCTCAATCAATGTCTAGTCCTTTGCTTAGACATACTTACCTCCAATACATTTCTTTTCATAAAGACTGAGTTTCTCCTTAAATGTTTTGTCTGCATTACCCTAACCAAAAGGCTACTAGAACCATGGGGACAGTGCTGCACAATCCAGTTGCCATACGCAACGTGCCGGAATCATGAAACTCATTGCATGTGTACTCTGGAGTCTGCTACCAGAAGTGTCTTTCACAGACATCAAAACAAGCATGAGTTACCTTGTGCTGGGCTTGGGATGCATGGGAGTGTCTCAGTTGTTACGGCCTATGTGATGCAATAGTATTTAAATCATACCACATGGCCTATTCCATATGTACGCTCCCTGACTGCTTGCTGTGCATTCTTTTGTCATTCATCAACACCTCAGTAAGCCTAGAGCAGTTTAGGTTCACCAAGAAACAGAAAATCAAGAAATCAAGCACTAATTCTTAACTATTTGCTCCACTGTGCTTGAAAAGCTATCAATGGATGTATGATACTACAAATTCAACTTCTGAAGCCTTGTGCTCTTCCCCTGTCAGATCACTTGTTTAAGAGGAAAACTACTTGGCAAAGTTTTACATATTTTATAAGAAAAATCAAAAGCTAAGCTAATTCTGGCCAGGCAAAAGCACATTTAATCACAGAGCCTAAGAAAAGAATACAATATTCAGTGGGGACAACTTCAAAGGATTGTCTGGGAGGAGATACAGAGCTGGAAAATACTGCAAGTAATTGCAAATCCCAATATGTGACCATTTTACAGAATAAACTGCAAAATAAAATCAAGGATGGCAACTCAGTTAACTTAATAAAAATTGAGGGTAATAGTGTAACAGTTCTGAAGACAGTGCAGATTGGATTTAGGATCCCACTAATGCTAGAGCGCCTTGAGACTTTTCCTCTCCCAGAAGTAATTAATTCATGGCCATGGCCATGGTGTAAGTTCCACAACTCACAACAACATGTGCTGCCCTATTTGTAGTTACCTATGAAAAATAAGTGGAAACTTCTCATTTTCTTTGAGACTCCATACACCTGAAAAGCTACTTGACATGTTTCCTTGTGGGTCTCTTTATTCAAAGGATGCCTACATGTGTTCCAACCTTATGATGAGGCCACTACCAAAATAAGCATGCTTCCTTATGAGACAAACATCCAGTAGTATGTCATGACATGAGAATGAGGACTTAACATTGGATGAGAAACTCTTTGAGATGAGGAATGGTGTCAAAAAGAGAGAGAGTAACTCAAAGCACAAGAACCATGACAATCAAAAGAGACCCAAGAATCAAAGGCATGAAAGACAGAAACTTTAATGAAACTGCTAGGTATTTTTCACAATGTCCAGAAACTGATTTTCCTTCCACTTTTCTGTTTCAGTCTACTCTTCTGCCTCCCCCCACCAAGCTCTTACTGACTATGAAAATAACATGAGATTGCTGATTACTCTAGACATTTCTTAATTCAGACTTGAGGAAAAGTTTCCTATTCTTTCTTCATCTTCATCACAACACTGAAAGCATTACCATGTTATTTCTTATGCAGCCATTTGTATCTATTTTTTAATCTAAAATTAAATGGAACTTTATGCATAGGTTTAGCATGATTGGTTAAAATGGAAACCAAAAGAAGAGCAAACAAAAAAAAAAAAGCTTGATTTTTGCCTGCCTTCCTCCTGCTGCTGCTATTTACACAGTAACTTAGGTTCCTATTAATTAAAAATCATGGTTCAGCTGTCTCTCCCCCTGCATTTAATTTACAAGCAAGTAAAGCTTCTTCGCTTTCTAGCTATTAAGTTTTAAGACACAAAGAACACTTTTAAAATTTATTTCTGTATATATGCTTTTCATTTGCCTTTTTTTTTTTTTTTAAATTTCTTTTAAGAAGAATAAGAGTCTGGGGAGGTTCATCCTGACTGGAAGCTAGCCAGTGTTATTCCAATTTACAAGAAGGCATGAGGGAAGACCCAGGAAACTACAGACCTGTTAGCCCCACCTCAGCTCCTGGAAAAATTATGGAGAAGATCATACTGGGTTCTATTGAAAGGTATTTAAAGAACAATGCAATCATCAGGCACAGTCATCACAGGTCCAGAAAGATAAAGTTTAGCTAATTGATATCCTTCTATGCATTCACCTCGAGCATGAAGGGAAGGTGGTGGATGTAGGTTTTTCTGGATTTTAGCAAAGCTTTTGATACTGTCCCTCACGGCATCCTTTTGGACAAGTTGTCCAACTGTGAGATGACCAGGTACACGGTGTGCTGAGTGAAGAACTGGTTGGATGGCAGGACTCAGTGTTGTAGTGAACATGTACAGCTCACGACTGGTCATCAGCGGTGTTCCTCAGTTGAATGCACTATTCACAAATTTGCTGATACCAAACTGGGAGGTGCTCTTGACTCTTGCGAGGGATAAGAAGCCTTGCAGAGGTATTTAGACAGATTGGAGCATTGGGCAATCATCAATGGCATGAAATTTATCAAGAACAAATGCTGGATTCTGCACCTGGGATGGAGTAATGCGAGACACAAATATAAATTGGGAGTGGCTGGAGAGCAGCCCTGCAGAAAGGGACCTGGGGACGCTGGTTGGCAGCAGGCTCAGTGTGAGGCAGCAGTGTGCCCTGGCAGCCAAGAGGGCAAACAGCATCCTGGGGTGCACCAAACACAGCATAACCAGCCGGTCAGAAGAGGGGATTAACCCGCTGTACTTAACGATGCTGCAGCCTCACCTTGAGTCCTGTGTGCAGTTCTGGGCCACACAATTTAAGAAGGATGTGAAGGTACTCTAATGCGTCCAGAGGAGGACAACACAGCTGGTGAGAGGGTCAGAAGGCATGTCCTGTGAGCAGTGACTGAGGACTCTGGGTTTCTCTAGTTTGGAGGAAAGGAGGCTGAGGGGCAACATCATTGCTTTCTACAGCTTCCTGAGGAGGGGAAGTGGAGAGGGAGGTACTGAGCTCTTCTCCCTGGGATCCAGTGACAGGACATGTGGAAATGGTTCAGAGCTGCATCAGGGGAGTTTCAGACATTAGGAAGCATTTTTTTACTAAAAGGATCGTCAAACAGACTTCCCAGAGAGGTGGTCAATACCCCAAGCCTGTCAGTGTTTAAGAGGCATTTGGGCAATGCTTTAACTTTTGGAAAGCCCTGAAGTGGTTAGGTAGTTGGACTGGATGATTGTGTATAGGTCCCTTCCAACTGAACTTAACTCTCCCTCTCCCTCTCCCCCTCCCCAAAGGTCATGCCTAATCACATGATGCAGATACTGGGATCAAGGAAAAACATCAAATTTGTCTATACATGGCCAACAACAGTCAGGAACAACAAAGCCATGAAAAGGAGATTAAAAAATTATCTGTCAATATTTCTTTCTTATTTTTGACAATTAGAAAATAATAGCTAAGGTTTAGGAGTAGTCAGTAGTGTGTCTACTGCCATGAAACCCTTTACTATAGCCATAGACCCCCCACAAAAGCAGGTGCTGCCTATTCATCATCTACCTGCTGGGTAGAAGAGGTCCTTCTTCCATGCCTGAGACCCTCTTTATCTTTCTGCACTTTTAAAGCAAAAGAGCACCATTATGCTACATTACTGTACCCTATTATATACAAATGCATTGGCACACAGAATACATTTCTAAGCAGACTGCTAAGTGAAAAACAACTGGCCTTTACAGCTTGTTAAGACTGGATTTGTATAATGGAAGACAGCATCTAAAATGTATGATTGTATTATTTCCCAATGCATCAACAACAGTAGTCTTTTTAGATAAGTTTATACTTGAACTTGTTTCTAACAGATCTCAAATCCAGCAAACATGTCTCTTTCCAGCCATTCACCTTCTTTCCACCCATAGCATCTAGGGTGCCTCCATTTTTCTGGAAGCCTGAATTTGGTTGTTTGATCAACAGCACAGAGTTCTGCTGAATTAAAAAAGCAGTACACCACACCTACATGGGAACAGCAGAATTACTCTTCCACAAAAGATTAACTCAAAAACTGTCATCCAGCACAAAACAGACACATTTTGCAACAACACAGCCAAGGAATGCAAATGCAGCAGAGAAAAGGAGAAAACATCCTGCTAATGGTCTGCTTCAAGATGCAATAACAGCTGAGAAAGGAAGAAGGGAGCAGTGTGAACAGGTTTAATCCACAGCTACACTACTACAAGAAATATTAATAGAAGCAATAATCAGGCTCATTGACTATCAGATTGAGAAAAAAAAAAAAAAACATCTCTAGCCACCCTTGTCTTTCGCAATGGCAAAAACCCAGAAGAAAGTTCATGCATTGGTGGTTACAGGTGAATCCTATTTCTATAGCATGTGTCTCCAGAAACACAGAAGCAGAACTGATTTCAAACATGGTTATTATCTAGAAAAAGTATTCATCAGTAAGCATTACCTTAATATTTCTATGCTTTCCAAGATATGGATGCACTATAAATTTTGCTCAATTTAAGCAGAGCATTTTATAAAATATGGTGTTTTGTTTGTTAAGCAATAATTAATAACCAGCAATACTAGAGAATTGTGTCTAAATGCATTCCCATGAAATTTTTCTGTGTATACATCATGCAGTTACTAATTAACTGGAATTGCAATTTTAATCTGCACAAACAAACATTCAATGCAAAACAATCCCTTGTGTGATCTACCTTTACCATGCTATTAACTGAGTTTGGCTCTGATCATGAAAAATGTTACTCACTTGAGTAAGTCAGCTAGTATGTCTAATGAAATACAGTCAAGGAAAATGTAGGAACAAAATTTTAAAAACCCTCCCACTATTTCTCCTTTCTGTTCTGTTTTAAGCCTTGTTGGGAGCACAGATTCATATTGGCAATGAACACCATTTATTTAATCAACACATAGATACAACATTCCTTATTAATTTCTGGGTTTTCACTCTGTTTGGATTTTCCTGCCTGTAAGAGGAAGGTATTACTCCACCTGTTATATGTAAGAGATGTCATCTGCAAATATGGAATTCCACCAAATATTTTTAAACATCATTGCTTTGTTTACATACTCCAACATTGTTATAGAAAATAATTATGAGATAATTGTCCCCTAACACTGTTAAATGCCTATGTCCCCAGTGCATGGGAAACACCTTCCTAAATGCTTATAGTTATTCAGCTGCTCATTCCACAAAAAGATGATCTGACATGTTTAAATTCAGCTGGGACCTTGCTATTGAACTGATGGGGATGAAGAACTTAAATTCAGGTTACAATCCCCTTGTCTTCAAGTGACATATATACATGCCATTCAAGTGCTTTTTCTGAATAGCCCAATGGCATGAAAAGGACATTAGTATCTGTGTGTCTTGAGAACAGAAAAGCATGGGGCTGGATAGTCAAAATGCCTTCATAGTTAAGGAAGTCCTATTGATGCATTATCAATGTGTGATGCAGCTGATGACTATTTCACAAAACAGGCACATGACAGACAGCATTTAAAGAGTAGGTATGCAATCTCAACTCTGACACTGGCCAACTACTCATCTGCAAAAATGCACTTTAGCAGCTGCAAAATATCTAAGAGTTTAATTTTAAAGACAGATTATTCCGGCAGTATGTTAGAAACTATGTTCAGAGCTTGGCATAAGTAAGAAACAGGTTTTTATTTTCTCTTGGTGCAATGTATTATTGATTCTAAATTTGGCATTATTTCATATTTATGTAACACTGTGAAACTGAATATAATTATCTCAACAACATCTTTATTATACAATACTTTTACTTTGTCTTGTTTTATCTTGAAAAAACCCATAGCAAAGGGGTAAAGAGAATAAGAAACAATGTCAGTGAACTACCCAAAAAAGGCATTTTCAGGTGAGTAAGCAATGATACCATATACATGAAGACCCACAGATTTTGCAAGGTGATTTTCTACCAGTTTATCCAGTATAAGATAGCACAGACATAAGAAAATAATGTTTTAGTGCTATTTTAAGTTCACAAAATCCATCAGATTCTTTTACTTCACCCCTAAGCTAGAAGGCATTAGAGCATTTTAAGAGTATTTTTTGATATAATAAAGTGCTTTAAGTGCCCTGAAAGACAGGGGACATCAAGCTCACTGCGGTTGGAATGTCTCCACAGAGTCTAATATTTCTGTACTTTAACTTAACAGAATTTTTGACCTGTACATTAGCAGAAGTAAAAAGAGACCATCAACCCATACAGGACCATGAAGAAAGAAAGAGTATGCTAACCTTTTTAAATTTTAATGCGTCTGAAGGGTCTATACAGCATCTTGTGTCCATGACTCAATCTTGCAGACACTATGTTAAATACAGCTAAACCAATTACCAACTTTTCATATTTTAAACATTTTTCTGCTTTGAAAAGATTAATCAATATTACAGGATTTTTAAAAATAAAAGGCATTTGAATCAAAATATAATTACTGTATATTTGTTTTATATTCCATCATATAACTTAATAAGGCAAATAAACTTTCAGAATAAAGAATTCGAAGGAAAATATTCCGGATCCTGTACACTACAATGCAGTGGCGTGAAGGAAATTATATTGACTACTTAGAGATCTAACATTGCGGAGAAAATGTGGGTTTCTGGTTATGGCAATAGACTGAGACTTACAAAATTCAACCTGAAAGCACAGTTCTCTTTTACTTCCCTCATACAACATTATGCAAAGCATTTGTTTATCTTCTCTATTTGCTACAGTCTCTTTTCTTTCCTTCAAGGTGTTCAGACTTTTCATTGCTAGAAAAATTGGAGATGAATGATTTGACTGCGTGGCTTCCATATGGCAGAACTGGCAATTAAAACATGCATTCTCAGCTCGCATATATGCATATGTGCTAAATGGTGGCATTCAGTATCTTGTAGAAATGGTTGGCATGGGAACTACCTGTTCGCCAAAACCAGATTGTATTTTCCATGGAAAACTTTCAGGCCTGCATTTAAACTCTGAACAATAATCATGGCCTTTATGTCTTTTCAAGCTAGTACCCTGAAACAGACACAGATATATGGAGTACTTCATAAGGTTATGAAATCCTATATCTGCTATGCTAATGCAGTTAGCTTGAACTTACCATATGACAAATAAGATTGCATGGAAAAGTACCAGCTGTTGACTGAGGTTGGAACCACCCATGCTTTCAAAGAAACAGGCTAAAAACATAAACAAACATCACCATCCCCAACACAACAGCTGAGATAATAGCTCTCTGCAATCTAATTTACACTTTGGAAACTGTAGGTTTTTCTGATTTCTAATTGTTACCCTTAAAAACTTGCTGATTGCTTTATATTATTTTCAGGCACTATTACTTCTGCTGCTTTAGCACCACCACAACTGCAAGTGTTCAACTTTCTTTTCAACAGATACTGTTCAAGTGGTAACACAGAGTTGGTCAGTAGACATCCTGCTCTACAGAGAGGCTGAGGCTCTGGTTTGTGCAGGTGCATTCTGTGGGTGCCTTCTGGATAGAAATCTCAGAAATTTTACAATAGAAATTTCTACTTATCCACCACACCCTTCCTACTTGGTAAATAAATTTAATCTTTTAAGTCACTTTCAAGGTACAGTTCTGTTCTTGTAGGTACCACAGCTAAGTTCCCACATGACACCTGTCTGTATCATACACAGTAATAAAAGAGAGTCAAAGATTTGCAGAATCTGCAAGATGTAAGTGTTTGTGATGTGTTCAAAACTACAGATACACTATAACTTACGAAAATAAGGTATTTCTTTTCCTTATAAAGCAGAGAGAAGAAAATTTTCATCAGGCTCAAGAATAAGGTGATGCAGAACTGACAGATGTATGAAAATATGTTTGCTCATTACTTTGAGCAAACATTATAGAATGTTGAAAAAGTCTTTACGGCATGTTGGGTCAAAAAGGGGTATTTGGCACTTGTTTTAGTCAAATGACTGTTTCTAGGAGAAACCAGTCTTCTCTCTGAGTAAATTTTTGATAGGATGGAACACCATTGCTGCTGCTTTTTGTATCTCACCATAGTAAGCCTTAATCTAGCACCTTTTGGCTGTCACTGTGGCAAAACTGAGAAAAATTACTTTTGTGGAAACTTAGTAAGCTAAAGTTTCTACTAAGAAATGGGGAGTTTTCTTTCATTTTTTTCTTTACTTTCAGTATCAAAACTCATAAGCAAATTCAGAACCTTTACAACTTGGTTGCACAACTAAAAATTAATGTGGCTGCACCTATAAAGCAATAATTCCACAAAGTAAGGAAACACATGCATATGTGCCTATCACAACATTGAACAGAACTAGAGTAGCTTAAAATGGTTTGAGTAGAGTTGCTTTTGAGTTAACACTTTAAAATTATACTCACAATTTTTGAGACAGTGGGAAAAAAAGTGGTGGGATACACTATTTTTTTTTTAGAAAAAGTATCATTTTAGTATTTATATTACAGAGCTAGGATAGCAGAATTTAAGACATCTGTATTTTGTTGAGACAGACCAATGGACTCAAGGGTAGGCTCTGGTTTAGGTATCAACCATAAAACTGATCTATAACACTAGATTATAATGAGCTACACAGCATCAAATGACAACACACTACTTTTCAGGAAACTGGAAATTCATAATGTATGTGAAATTTTTAACCAGCTATGTATCACTACCAGAAAAAAAAAAAAAAATCAAAATACTAACATCAGGCAGAAGTTGAAAACTATTAAAGAATAATATAAAAAGCAATTGCTCTTAATATGATTATTCTTTATCTTTCAGTCCACTTGCTGTGAATCTGAATTCACATGGATATATATACATATATATGGGATATATGTATGTATGTATACACATTCCCTTTGCATTACTAGCGTTCTGGGGAAAAAAAATATATATGCAATAGATATAAAAGTATATCTATGAGTAACAAACACTGTAGTTAAAAGATTTTACCCCAGAGTACTAATAACACAAAGGGAATTTTTATTTTCAACTATTGATATTGGATAAATTTGCCCCCATATGTTCATTTTCGAACTCATGTTCTTTTCTACTAATAAAGCCTTGAGTTCCCCCGGGACACTTCTCCAAACAACATATAGATTTTTTTTTCATCATGGAGCCTTACTGACTACACTCAACCCAGGGTTTAAACCACAGTATTAAATGTTACTGTAGACTTCAGTGGAGCTAGATGGGCATCCTTCTTTTTCAGTATCCTTGGCTACATAATAGAAATAAAGAAGTCATGTTAAACAAAACACCCTGCCACTTTCTGAAATCAATGACCCTATTGACTAAATAAATGATAAACCATAAATAGTATAATTTCTCACAGTGAGTATTATTCAGGAAGACTGAAGGTCTATTCTAAAGTTACCACTAAACTCAGTGGGAAAAGAATGTGCCCAGAAACATTGTGAAAATCAGTACCTTTTTTGTACAACTAAGAGTGACTGCTACATTTTCAATCACAAACATTTACCTTAAATTACCACTTGTGGAGCTATTCCCATCAGTCTAAGCTATTTATACTCATTACCAAAGTAATGAACTTTACATGAATATATCAAACCATTGCATCAATCAGTACAGCCTCATTACCTGACATTGTTTAAAAACTCAGGGCATAATTGGAAAAATTGCACATTTCTACCAATGCTGTAATTCTCATAGTTAAATACTTCTAGGTTCTGCAAATTTGGATGCCACAGATTTTGTCAGCTCAATGACTCTAGTTTTCCTGAAAGGGCAAAGCCACAGAACTGCTTCTTCCATCATTACCATATTTTACTATTGTCAAGATCTTGTAGCAGGTCATGTTTCTCTTCAAGTCACAACTCCAATAAGCTATAGGCAGTATTTGACAATCTCTAGTAAATACCAGCCTTTGAGCTCTGCTAGTTAAGCCAGACAGCTTAAAAGTCTTTGTCTTACACATCACAGTCTCAAATACTACAGCACAAATAAAAAGCCCAAAATGAAGTGACCATTGATATTTGAGATTCTTTTATTGTTTTCTTTTTATATTTGTCAGTGGAGTTCTGTGGTTCACACCTCAAAAAATGCTAGGGGCAGTAATACTCAGGTGGACACAATCACTTTGGCTTCATGACCAGCATAAGTAGCAGATCACTGTGCCTTGGCATGCAGATGCAATGCCTGGCAAAATTTATCTCTCTATGAGAATTGTCACATCAAAACAAGCTGTAATATATATATTCAAGCATCATCTGTCAACCACACCAAAAAAGCCATGTTCTTGCGTCTCCCAAAAGATTCTGTTAACATACCTTCTTCTGTCTCCAAAAATTCAACAGGAACTACACTGTTTAACTGATCCCAGGCTGCTCTGGAATGATTTCTGAAATGTCCTTCCACACAATTTAGATGATAACAAGAGAGATACACTAACCCTTGTGCTTCAGGTGTTACAACTCAGTCCTCCTGTTTGTTCATTCTGCCCCTGTGCCCTCTGTGCTTTTTTGCATTTCCTTTTGTGTGTGTGTCACTACTTTCTGTCAAAAGAGTAGGTTTGGGGGATTGGGCTCTTTTATCTGTTTTTGAGTTTTGCTTATTATGTTACCCTCTTTTTAGAAGGAGTAAGTACAAATCTGCAGGCTTCAGGAAGATCATGTTGTCACTCATTAGGAAATCATGTAATGTGAAGATTGGTGTATGAAAGACAGAGCATCTTCCAGGGTTCCTGCCCAGCATTTCTATAGCTCCATGCTATAAAGCAAACTGAATTTAACAGGAGACCGCTCAGTTGTTATACACTTCTCCACATGCACAAACATAAACTGCTTATCCCACTTTACATGAAAGGAGAAACACCAAGCAATAATGAAAGTGAAATAATTATATCTGAAGACGGGAAAGCAAACTGCATGATAAACCTGCTGTCAGGCTTTACTATCATGATCACAATAATATTAGTTACAGCAACAGCATCTGTAAACTTTTTCAAACATCAAAACATAAGAAGGGCTAAATACTTTTCCTTCTGCATGCATTAAAAACCCTCCCCCCCAAAAAAAAATTTAAGCAAGATTTTAAAACAACAGTAAGATATAATGGTATAATTCAACTTACAAAAAAAAAAAAGAAGTCACAGATTTTTCTTAGTTTACATTAGTGGACTGATCTGAAGAGACTGATCTCTTTCATATTCCTTTTCTGCAAGTAGAAATGTTACTGATGAACACAGGTAGTAGCTTGCATAATTACACTGACAATGTTATCGTGTGCAATGGATGAGATCCTTGTTAGACAGTGTACACAGGGAACTCAACAAGTCTGACAAGGATTAGATCACAGAGTCCACTGGGCTAAAGAGACAAATGTACACAGTGGGACAGGATGATTTTTTAATTTCAACTTTTTATCCTGATGTTGCCCAGCCCTTAAAAATAAATAAATAAATAGATTTATTTCAGGCCCTCAGCTTGCCTTGAAGCTGTAACACCTGCCAGCCTTTTGACTTTCAGCACCCTATAACTCTTAGCTTTACCCTTTGCTGTGGTTTGAGCCCAGACTGCAACTGAGCACCCACAGCCACTCGCTCAACTCTTCCTTCTCAGGACTGGGAAGAAGAAAAGTAAAGCAAAAGACTCAGGAATCAAGATAAGGACAGAGAGAGGTATCTCACCCATTATGGTCACAGGCAAAAGGCAGACTCATTAGGGGAAGAAAAAGAACCATCATTTTAATTCAAATACCAACAATGGCAACAATTAACAGACAGAGTGGGACAGTCATAAGTATTACCACATCTTAAAAACACCTCCTCTCACTCCTCCCTTATTCTAGGGCTCAGTTTTGCTCCCGATCTCTCTACCTTCTACCCTGCAGTGGCACAGGGGGCAGGGAATAAGGGGGTGGGGTGGTGGTGGTGGTAGTGCAGTCAGTCCCACTGCTTCTTCCTCCTCAGGGGGAGGACTCCTCGCATTCTCTCCTGCTCAAGCATGGGGTCCCTCTCATGGGAGACAGCCCTCCATGAACTTTCTCTGATGTGAGTCCTTCCCACGGGCTGCAGCAGTTCCCATGCTGCTCCAGTGTGGGTCACCCCCTCATGTTTCAGTCCTCCCACTTCCCACAGAGTCCTGGCCTTCTTCAGGCGCAGCCACTTGTTCCAGTGTGGAGTCCTCCATGGGCTGCAGGTGGGCATATGCTCCACTGGTGACCTCCATGGGTGGCATGGGGGTGGTCCTGCCATCTCACCACAGGATACAAGGAGGTCTCTGCTCTGGCGCACCTTTCCCCCTTCCTCCTCTTTTCTTCCACTGACCTCGGTGTTTGCTTAGGTGTCCTCCTCACAACTTCTCCTCACAGGTCCTCCCAGGTTTCCCCTTCTTAAATACATTATCACAGAGGCGTGGCCACCATCGCTAATTGGCTCAGCCTTAGCCAGAGGTGGGCTGAACTTGGAGCTGGGGGACCTTCGAGAAGCTTCTCACAGGGGCCATCACCATAGCCCCCTCCTCCACTACCAAAAACCCCACCACACAAACCCTGCACACCCTTGGAGGATGGCAAGTCACTGCAGCATAATATATGTTGCACATGCAGGAAATAGTTTTAAAATATTATAATCCTGATACTGGGATGCCATCTTCTTCCAAATTGCCATTTCTCCCCAGAGATTCACATACACAATGGATTCCTTGATGTTTTAATTATTCCATAACTGAAATCTCATTCTTCAGTTTCATTGGTATCCATCCACTAGCTTCTACAGTTCTTGCACAAGGCCGTAGCAGATGGGACAAAGGCTTCCTAAATTCATATGGCCATGTGGCAACAACACAGCAGGTGGCTCATGTTGTTCCCTACCCACATAAGACTGTACCAGTGGCAACCACAGTTTTAGTTTATTTATCATGTATAAAAGCAACACTGGAGGGAATCTGTTATTTAGAACAATGAGATAGAGTCTATAGAGCCTGACTTTTAATTAATTGAAACAATACTAAGTGATTTCTATGATCAGTCAGAATTAATCAATGCAGCTCAGTTCTGAATGCAAAATATCCAGTAACTGCAGTGATACATTTGCAATAAACAAAGTTAGAAATCTTTAGTTACAAAGCAAACTGAGGACAAAGCAACAAAGGAAAGGTGAGAAAAATCATAATCTGATCACAGAAGGAAAAAGAAATCCCAATTGATTAAATTCTAATATTGAATAAAAACTATTCCTCCATCTCCTCAGTAAAGATGCGGAACAGCACACAGCCATTAGAAGACTGCTGATTTACAGTGTAAGCATGCTACAACATATGTGTGGATTACACACACACTGATGGAAGTCACAATAAATTAAAATAAGCATCTCATAACTATCAATTCTTTTAGGCTCTCTTTGGTGGGTTAACCCGGGCTAGCTGCCAGGTGCCCACCCACGCACTCTACCACTCCCCCTCCTCAACAGAACCTGAGGAGAAAATACAATAGAAAAGCTATTCTGGTGGAGATAATGACAGAGAGATCACTTACCAGTTACCAGCAAGGGCAAAACAGACTTGACTTGGGGAAATTAATTTAATTTATTGTCAGTTAATAATAGAGTAGCATAGTAAGAAATAAGAACCAGACAAAAAACACCTTTCCACCACCCCTCCCTTCTTCCCAGGCTCAGTGTCACTCCCAGCTCTTCCACCTCCACCCCCGAGTGGCACAGTGGAATGGGGAATGGGGACTGCAGTCAGGTCATAACACTTTGTCTCTGCCACTCCTCCCTTCTCATGCTCTTTCCCTGCTGCAGTGTGGAGTCCATCGCATGGGAGGGAGACAGTCCTTCACAAAGTGAGTCCTTCTTACGGGCTGCAGTTCTTCATGACCTGCTCCAGTGTGGGTCCCTTCCCTGGGGTGCAGTCCCTCAGGAACAGACTGCTCCAGCCTGGGTCCCCCACGGGGTCACAAGTCCTGCCAGCAAACCTGCTCCAGCGTGGGCTCCTCTGTCCATGGGGCCACAGGTGCTGCCACGAGCCTGCTCCAGCATGGGCTTCCCACGGGGTCACAGCCTCCTTTGGGCACATCCCCCAGCTCCGGGCTGGGCTCCTCCCCGGGCTGCAGGTGGAGATCTGCTCCACCATGGACCTCCATGGGTGCAGGGCACAGCTGCCTCACCATGGGCTGCACCATGGGCTGCGGGGGAATCTCTGCTCCTGGAGCACCTCCTCCCCCTCCTTCTACGCTGACCTTGGTGTCAGCAGAGTTGTTCTCTCACATATTCTCATTCCTCTCTTCCAGCTCCTGTTGTACAGTTTTTTACCCTTTCTCAAATATGTTATCACAGAGGCACTACCAGTGTTGTTGATGGGCACAGCTTTGGCCAGTGGCCGGTCTGTCTTGAAGCCAGCTGGAACAGGCTCTGTCTGACATGGAGGCAGCTCCTGGTGGCTTCTCACAGAAGCCACCCCTGCAGCTCCTCACTACCAAAACCTTGCCACATAAACCCAATACACCCTCAAAACAGAAATTCTTCTGGCAGCGGAGAAGTCTGAATCTATTTAGTGATACACACCATGATTTTGTAAATACTAAAAAACATGAGCAAGAACATACCTTTGAAAAATTGCCACTCATATGTGCAAAGGAAAGATCTGCTTAAAAGTCTGCAGAAGTGCTGTTTCTGCTGCAACAGAAACACAAAGTGACACTGTGCTTTTGAAATGCACCAGCTCTGTGAGCAAAGACAACTTTTAATACTAGCTATGTCATAAACCAGATTATGTACAGGTAGTATAATTTAAACATATTTATTTAACTATCCCAACATGACAGTGCTACTCTGTGCTCCCAGGAACATAGGGAATATATGGTTATATGTCCTTACCACCTTGTAAGCCTAGTAACCACCTACCCATGTTTACACAGTTTCACCTATGTACATCTATTCACCCGATGTTGTGATCCATCTAGGGACAAGGTATTCTCAGTCACTCTCTCACAACATTTCTACAGTTTCTTTATTGACAGATGGAAAAACTAGGAAGACCATGAATCTGCTCAACTGGGTCCAGAGGAGGCCACAAAGATGATCAGGGGCTGGAGCACCTGTCCTATGAGGACAGGCTGAGAGAGTTGGGGTTGTTCAGCCTGGAGAAGAGAAGGCTCTGGGGAGACCTTGTAGCAGCCTTCCAGTACTTAAGAGGGGCTACAGGAAAGATGGGGAGGGACTCTTTATCAGGGAGTGTAGGGACAGGATGAGGGATAATGGTTTTAAACCGAAAGAAGGTAGTTTTAGGTCAGATATAAGGAAGAAATTCTTCACTGTGAGGGTGGTGAGGCACTAGAATAGGTTGCCCAGATAGGCTGTGGATGCCCCCTCCCTGGAAGTGTTCAAGGCCAGGCTGGATGGGGCTTTGCCCATGGCAGGGGGGTTGGCCTAGGTGATGTTTAAGGTCCATTCCAACCCAACCCATGCTATGATTCTATGATTCTAAGACATGCTATAAAGCTTTCCCCAGTCAAAAAAAGATTAAGTTCCAAAATGAAGCTTAGAAAGAGAAATATGATCTGCTCATTAAACGCCACATTTTCTAGCAGGCCAGGTCAGCTTTCTATCTTTAGTCAGGCCAACTGACTAAAGCAATCACACGTGCTGGCACATGCAGACACAAACATGCACACTCAACACCTACGCTTTTCAAGCAGATATCCTGGCCATGTCCAAGTATCATGTTGTGAGGAGACACTCTTCCATCTGTCTTGCTTGTTGGAACCTACAACCACTTCCTACCTACATCTGGTTTCCAGCAGAAGGAAATAATGGGTGCATATGGAAACAGAAACATGGCACAAAAGATCTGATTTACTTATTTGAAGGACTGGAGGACAGCAATGGAATCTACTGTTTCTGCAGCCTAGACAAACACTATGAAAAAGGTGCTATGAAGCATCTCTATTTCATTCAAATTTTACACTAAAAAAAGGGGGACTGGGAGTGTGAACTAAATATTGACATTTCATGGCTATAGGAAAAATAAAATAAAATAAAATAAAATAAAATTAAATTAAATTAAAATAAAGCCTCAGAAACAAAGACTTTCATTTCAAACACAGTAAGTACACAGCTTTGCATCACAGTCGATGTACTCCAGCTTCAGAGACCAAAGGATCAGAGCAGAATGGAATATCTTCATTCTGGCTCCCAAGAAGTAGTGTGATATCAGATCAAAACTGACAGTCCAGTGTTCATGTGTCTAGATTTCCTCATAAGGAAATATGTATATTTCTCATATATATATGTGTATATAGATAAAATATTTGGAAATACATATATATTTCATTCATATGTATATCAGAAAGCTTTTTTTTAAAAAAAAATAAAATGCTAAGAACTCCAGGTTTATGACATGCAAATAATTTATGGAAAACAGTGCATTAGCCTTGACAATGAACACACAACAGCTGTAAGCATCTGGTGGTGCTGGAATATGTTCCAACATCTGGCAGTTAACAGATCATAAGTAGACACAAGGATTACATCACAGAAAGCTCGAGGCAATTGTTCATGATTATACAAAATTGGTATATAAAATGGATTATAATTAACCAGAAAATTGAAATTAAAATTACTAGGAAAGAGTGACTGTATTAAATATTGGAAATATTATTGGACTGTATGGTATTATTGGCATGTACGAAACTAAAGATGAGGAAAAAAAAAAGGCTTATTCAGTCCTCTGCTTCTCTTCTTGTGAAGGCACAATGCAATTCTCAAGAAAGTACATCCCAATGTTCCCAATTACTGATGACTTCATCACATGCCATACCCCACTGTTACCTCTCCTCTTTCTAGTCTTACTTCCATAAATAGTTTTGAAATTCTCTGATAGAGTTTTCAAAAACGAACAAAAAAAAAGGCCAAGTACTACATCTACTAAAATGACTAAATTGGATGATGGCTTGAAAACCTTGTACCAGTCCAGGCTTCATAGTACCATTGCACTCCAAAGGACTTAGACACTATGTAAAATCCAGCATCTAGAGACTTTTGCTGCTTTGCTTTTTTTTTTTTTTTTCTTTCCCCCCACATGAAGTCATTCATTTCAGGTGGAGAAACTGAGATAACTGTAAAAGACCAGGATGTATGCAAAGTAAGCCACAAGATGAAGTAAGTTTAAACCTTAAGTTGATTTGTGCTATAATCTGAGAGACAATGTGCTGCTAGCTAGTGTAATAGCTTGAAGAGCAGTTAGTGTGTAATCACTAGGGCAAACACTGCACTCCCAAGGAACTGGGAACTGTGCAGCAGGGAACAGGCAGTCAGGTGAGAAGAGGGAATAAAAAAATGCCACTTCTTACCAGCAGAGACTCTGTGTGTGCATGCATACACAGGTGCACAGATGAAATGCTGGGAGAGGAAGGGTCCAGAAAAATTAAAGGAGAGCACTTCCCAGGAGGAGGGAACTGTTCACACCCGTGCGTTGACAAAGGTTTTACCAATGACACCAGAGAATATAAAAGCTACCATCACTCAATCAAAACACATCCCCGTTTGCTCAGAAGTGCAGAGTGGTCAGAAGATTTCTGAGGAAGTTTATCAGCAAATATTAGAGAATTCCCCTTCTTCAAGCATATCTTTCCAAGACAATGGCTGCCCCAGCAAGGCATTACTTTGTAAGCTCACTCACTTATCTAATCTCTCCTGGAACACATTTACAGTTTTGGTCTCTAAAACATCCTTTGGCATTGGTTTGACAATTTCATTTTATGCTCTAATTTAAACAAGCAGTTCTTTATGTCTGCTTTAAACTTAATACTGAACATTTAATCTAAAGTCTCTACTTGCATGTCATTCACTCTATTACACAAAAATAGTTCACTATTCACCAACTCAAAATTAATTGTTATATCTATATCTCTCATGCTTGCCTTCAGACATTATATTTTTGGACAGAGAAATCCTTATCTATTAATTTTCCTTCACAAACTGTTTTGTCCCTTGATAATTCATTAAGTAATGGATCCTCTTTCTCATAGTTCTATAAAGTCTTTTTTTTAGGTGGACAACGGAGCAGCAGAGATTTTTATCACAGGGTTATATAATCATAGGCTGTAATCATAGGGCTGTAATGTTCACTTAGTCCAACTCTCATCAAAGCAGGTCCAGTCTTGATTGCATCCAGGGATGGAGGTTCTTCAACCTCTCTGGGTCTCTGTTTCACTTTTTTTTCCCATCTTTTGTGAAAAAGTTCATATTTATCAAGACAGAACTTCCCATGTTCCAAATTAAGCTCATTGCATCTTGTCCTGACACTGCGCACTTCAGCCTGAGGGCTGGGCAGCAGCACCCTGGCCCTGGAGCTTCCCCTGGGTCAAGGGTTCTGCTGCACTATGTGGCACTTCACCATGGTGGTGTAGTCTCTAGCAGGTTCTGGGCCCCCTTACATCCCTCTTGCTGCCACACTGCTGCCACAACTGCTTCATTCTTAAAACTGACTAAACAAAAACTTTCGAATGAAATCACAACCTATGGTAAGTAAAAGCAAAACAAAACAAATAAACAAAAAAACCACTGCAAACCCCATCTCCTCCCCCAAAGCATAGCATGAGAAGTTTGTCATACTTTCACCAATTATCAGTTTCTGACAGAACAGATTATCAGTATTGCTTTAAAGATCCTAGTGGAGTAACAGTGAAATGAAGACCGTATCTTCCAACACATTCTCACTGACAATTTAACATCAATATTTATGAACTTTGATGAAACATACGTAACATTTGCTGTGTTTTGTATGTTGGGATGGCAGCAGTGCTCCTTTAGCTATTATGACATGGGAAATAACAAGTCCCCAGGGAATAAATAGTATTGAAAGGTTATTTTCCTAAATTTTTAGAGAAATGTCATCATCAATTGCAGACTACTATGGAATGTTTCCTAGAGAAACAGCATGGAAGCACTTTCATGCTACAAGTTAATACAAAATTCAAAAAGTTATAAGCAAAGAAGAGGCAAATACTATGGAAAGAAGGGCACTGCCAGCTTTATAAAGGCACAGCTATTCCTGTACATTTTTATGAAGTGTAAGATGCTCAGCAAAGTTCCATTCAACTTCAAAAGGTGAGAGCTGAGCCTTATACTAATTTTCATGCCAGCTAGCCAAAATTTCAGTTCATGTGACACAGGAAGCTTCTAGGGTCCTCAGTGCCACCACTGGAATGCCACTGCTTTTCTGACCAAAACTTCAAGACACTGGATTGTTTAACATGAATGTCTGAAGCTTGTTTAATCCAAGCCCCAAATACCAACTGAATTAAAACCAGTCATCTGAAAAGAATGCTAGTGTGCAAGCTGTCCACTGAGAAAACTGAGGAAGAGGTGCTCTAAAGATAAAAAGAGCTAAATAACACAACAGCTCATGCTAGGTGTGATAGCAGCAATCTGGTGGCAATTTATTGCTGTATAATGAATGCCCAGAATATATTGCAGGCAATGAATCAGAGACTGAATTTATCAGTTGTTGTCCTAGAAAATGAAATTAAAATCTGGTATTTTAAGTTCAAAAAATGTAAAAGAAACATTAAAAGATTACATTCATCAGTATACACTTTATTCTGAAATACCTGGATCTGGTGATTATCTTAAGTCTCAAAACTTAGTTTGCTTTGTCACTCAAAAAAACTAACAAAAAGTAATGCCGTCACATTACCGCATTTTACTTAGGAGCCAAGCACCAGAGTGCCATACTTTTGGAAAGTATTTTAACAGTAAGGTGCTTACATCTTCACAACTTCCAAACAGTTTGATAGTTTAGCAGTATTATTGTTGGGTTTTGTTTAAATTTTACACTACCACTTTGTACATTTTTTCTTGTCCTGATGCCAGAAACTCTATTAGTATACCAATAAGCAAGCATTTGTGCCAATAAAGCAATGAAAAAAATCCAAACATAAAAAAAATCACCAGCCCCCCACCAGTCTCTGGTGCTTTGAAGTTATGTTCAACAAAGCAGTTCTAACACCACAGGAATCTGAACACGGTTCTCAAGGGATTATTTCTTTTTTCTTTGTCATTCTGCCAACATAACTGTTTTAATGAAAGAACATGCAAACAACAGGTGGTATTCTTTTTTCTGGATGATTATCTGTATCTCTTCAAGGAAACCTTTAAATCTTCACACTGGTCTTGACAATATGCAAAAAGGAATTTCTTCAAACCGAACATGGATCTTCAGTCCTGACTCTTCTTCCTCCTCAATGGCATTACTTCCCTGACTATGGATTTCACAGTGGTGGGACTTAGAGTAAACACTGCGTATTCTGTGTCATAACAGGCAAAAAAATCTATGTAAGTAGAGAAGAATGACATCCAGTCTCTGTCACTGTTAAGGCATAAACCTAGCAGCATTATTTTGACAGGAATGATTTTGTTATCTTATCACCTGAAGACCACAATTTAGCCCAATTTGCCAGGGATGAACACTTGTCATTAAATCATTCTGCATGACTGTACTGCTATTCACTTTAATTTGTCGCTCCAAACATTAAGTCTATTTGGCAAGATTAAACACCTTACTCACAAACACAGCCCTGAGTGTAAGGCAAGACAGATTCCCCAGACAGTGTCAAATGCAGCACTCATTGCTTATCTTTCAAAGGAATACATTTAAATATACACAGAATTCAGTTATGCACTCTACAACCTAGCAGTGCCAAACCCAGCTCAACTCCTTTAAAAAGCAAGCACTCAATTTTCAGTTATTAGTTTAACACATCAGCTACCCCTCTGCAAAGCTAGCCTTAGCAAATTAATAAGCCTGTACAAAACCAAGAGTATGTAATGTCAAAAACTGTAACAAAACACAGCATCTAATGCTACTTATTTACACCATGGAAATATGCATTATAATTTTGATTACTACTAGTACAAATATTGACAGAAGGTGAGACCTGATGGAGAAGTGATGTATGAAATTTAGTCCACAAAATAAGACTGTCACTTTAACCACACTTAGAAGACTAGTAAACCCTGGATACTTTGAACACTAGTTGTACCTTTAAAAGTAATCTGAAATACCACAGGTTTAACATTTCCAAGCAAACCAACTGTGCCTCACCTGATTTCGGGTGGCCCGGCTTTCAGAAAGGTGATGACAAATTTAGGCACCGAACTCAGAATAAGTGGGACAGTCTCCCCTATTTTCTTTTACCAAAGTCCTTTGGTGATGAGAATTCATGTAACATAAGCCTCGGGCATACGGACAATACTTCATTTCTTTATGCGCTGGACCTTCTTCCAGTATTTCTGAGTAAGTTGACCAATCTGTATGTTTTGGCCACACTATATGGTGATATATACTGAACTACATTTTTTCATTCAACTGTATGTAAGCTGTTTTCTCACTAATTCTCAAATTTCCTGAGCAGCACCTTGTCTGATAAGATTACTGGGTCTTAAGGAATATGCATTTTGTCCATTTGGGACATCCTCTGCTCATGTTCAATTTCGTGGTGAATTAAAACTCCCTCATCTGTCTCAGCAATTTAATTCATGTTTCTAATTGCTCCTTTCCTCTCTTGTCCTTTTATTTTTCACCAAAACCTTCTTGAGCAGGTCATATTTAGAAAATGCAACATTAGTTCTTGCAGATATCTGGTCATAAGGAACAGAAACGGCTGTTTTCACTAACTGACTAATACCTCATGTTCTTAGCTGGTACCAGCAATAAAACCCCTTCTCTGTGAAAGCTGACAAGGGTCGAGAAAGAAGAGGTTTGTATGAACTCACTTCTGTTCAGTCAGCCCTTTCAAGATCAAGGCTCAATGCTGCAAAAATAGAATTAGCCAGTGTCAGCTTTATTATTTGAGAAAAAAATGAACAGGAATTTTAACATGCTAGATATTTTAAAACTACTACTTCACATAGTTGTAAGCACTTAGTTATACTGTCAGGAATTAATAAACATTCTTAATATTGTTCTGAAATGAAAAGCACGTAGCACATTTTTTTCCTTGTTCTCAATGCCCA
The DNA here is from genome assembly GCF_047716275.1 of Strix uralensis. Taxonomy (NCBI): domain Eukaryota; kingdom Metazoa; phylum Chordata; class Aves; order Strigiformes; family Strigidae; genus Strix; species Strix uralensis. The sequence continues at coordinate 19,508,403 of NC_134012.1, read as the reverse complement.
CTGACACCTGGTATGTAGACAAGTGTGGCATCATACTAGGTTTGGCTCTTTGTGTCAGCAAACATTAAGGTGGCACAAGAGGACTAGTTCAGAAGTGATCTGCTTTACAAGATTTAGAGTGATTTCAAAAAGGGGGGAAGAAAATTCTTCTAGTATTCCTCCCAGAGTACTGCTCCTCCCACACCTAATATTTATTCTAAAGACCTATTTTCACTGCTTGCAGGGAGGACAAAGTATCACCTGAAACCAAAAATTACCAGAACTAAATCTGATTTTCCTGCTTTATCAGCAGCAGCTAGCAGGATCTTGTTAGCACACAATTCATTGCATTAAGTTATGAGTTACTTTGGGGATCTTGCTAGCAGTAACATTGTAAATGGGTGCATTATTTAGTCCAACACTTTGTTTCTAGTAACTGAAAAAAATTGAGTATAATAAGGTATATTTGTAAATTCTGTGAAATTGTCATATGGTGAGAGGAGGAGATATTTCACAGGATGCGTGGGAAGCTACCAGCAGAAGAAAATGAAAAACATTTTTGCAAAGATTTATTTATAACCAAATTGCTTTTTACCCTAGAAAAGTACAAAGGTATAATACTTATATGCTCCCATAAAAATGAATTGTTTCTTGACAGAATGTGTGTTACTGACAGCTCATTTTATTACTAGAAGGCTGTAATAGAGCAGGTATACACGGTATTATAAGATAAATGGAAGGCTGACAGCTGATTTGAGCAAACTCATTAGCTAAGATACTAATATAATAATTATTTTTTTATAAAGGCCTTGCAAAAAAATCCCCAAAAGCCAAACCCACAAAAAAAAAATCCCAAACCAAAAAACAGGTCAAAACCAAAATCTGTTTTGTTTGATGCCTGTTAGGACATTTTCTCTTCCTTCACTCTGAAATAAACCAGTTTACTTCAAAGACATTTCAAAGGAATATTGATGAGTGTGGGCTAATATCTCCAGATTCAACCCATTCCAAGTGTCAATTATGCCCCAGGATCACTGTCAGTGTTTGCTTAATAATTTTTAGTTACTTTGACTTTGCTTGTTCTACTGTGGAATTTTTCTTTTCTTACTATACTGGAAGCTTCTCTGTTCTGCAACCTTGGTGCTGCCATGCTGCTAGAAGCCTCTGACATTGGTTTCTACAATAGAGCCTGTGAAATAAACTGTACTGAGGAGCCTGTATTCTTCTTCTCTGCTTGGAATGCTGTAGCTGAAATGCTCTCCTAGCATTACACTACGCATTGCAGTTTGGCAGACTTTCTCTCCACTGCAGGGGAGCCAAAGAAAAATGGCATCCAAAGATGCAAGGATGACTAGGAACAGGGTGAATATATGCCAGCCTCCAGGGCAGCTTTACAGTGAGCAAATCAGCCAATAGTGCAATTAGACCAGCAGAAGCAAGAGGAGATCTGCCAGAAAGCCAGATGAGAACCCAGATGTCACTACTGGGGTAAAAATCCCAACAACAACAAAAAACCCCAGACTTCCGAGCTTCGTCTCTAGACAACTGAGTTGCCAATTTATCACTTTAGCTATCACAGGAACTGACCTGAAATGCTAGATCAATCATTACAGATTGATAAAGTTTAGTTCTCTAATAAACATTAATAAAACATGGCAGAGGACTACCAGTTAAACTGAAGAAAAGAGACCACACTGATTTACATTAGGCAAATTAGATTTTTGTGATTCTCTGTCTGGATACATTAGTATCAGACTAGAATACATATAAACCATAAATACCTCTGCATTCATTGCAATTTTTAAAAATCAGTGCTTTACTCCCAGTATATTACTCAAACGCTATCTGAACAGGATTATTTTGTTTTTACTGTATACTGCAATGTATACTGCAAACAGAGTAGGACTGATGGAACATTCTTTGAAATCCCCTTGGCTTCCAAACACTCTGATTATGTCTACAAATTTACATTTCATAATACACAAATAAATGCCCACCTTAAATTTTAAGAACTAGTGTTGCAGTGTCAGAAAAACCCTTTGAAGATATGAACTGCCCAAATGAACACTGCTGTCAGAAATATTTTACTTCTTCCCACACCAAAATTAGTACACTCTGTCAACATTGCACCTGTTCGTCTTAAATTTACTAAAAATTTTGTTTGCTCTAAATCCAGTACAAGTATCAGCAAAACAGTGGAGACTGCCTTCTTTATTATCAAGTATTCTATTCAGCCAATGGTAGAGACACTTTTATGACCATTGGACAGTAAATACATTTTCCTCTTACTCTCTTTCTCTTATGCCATGTATACATCCAAATAAGATTTCCACACATGCTGCTACCAGGTACAATTTTTTTCTGCCATTCCTTCAATACATTTGAACGTAACCTTTACTCTTATAAACTGTCTTCTGCAAAGTCAAACTGAGATACCTATGTAATCTCAGAACTGAAGAAACAGCAAAGTATGTGCATGCTATATGCATACATATGTTAAGACTACTAGAAGGGTCCAGTCATGGGGTCCAGACAAGGGGGCATTTTTTATCAAGGATAGGGGCAATGAAATATCTGAATCGTTAGTATAATGACAACATAGCTCTTTCTGTTTTAGAGTTGCACAGTGCCAACAACTACCAGAGATACTCAGGGTTTTCAAAGAGAATTTAGTAGCAAAGTCAGATTCTTTAAGCAATTAAATAAAATGACACCTGCTTCCATCAGGACATTCCAGCAGGCTCTGTACTGGAGTTGAAGTTGGTTGAAATTAATCCTCTTCGATCACAGGGTGGAGGATTAGCAGCTGATCTAAAACAAAGATGTTAGGTAATGCTCCAAGACTGTTCTGATCTGTGTGGGCTGACCTGCAGCTTGATGTACAGCTCCAGTAAGGTCAGTTAATTTCCTCAGAACAGGAGTTCATACCTACAGATTAAGTTCTAAAACTCTGTGGTGATTCAAGGAGCATCACGTTCATTACAGCCAACAAAATATAACCTGAGCACAGACACTCATAAATACACACATAAAACTTACAGGTATGGGATATATGCCCCATACAAGTGGTACAAAAAACTGGTCATTTTCTAGACAGTAAGCATATTGAAATGTTTTTATCTGTAATAAATTCACCAATAATTCCTCTACTAATAAGCATAAATTTTGTGAAACACTTTTTCTCAACTTCCTAGTACATCTTCTTTTTGGTGTAAATGCTCCCATTTCTAATTGAATTCAGATCTGCAAAACCACATGATTTTAACACTATAACTTCATGGGCACTTCTTGTTGGTGTTGTGTCTGCATCACAAATTTTTGTAATTTTTTTCTCTTAAAGTTTTTCGCTTTGACAGTTTTGTTCATTTAGGTGTTATTTTAGGTGTGTTCATTTTGATGCCTAAGACTATATTAACCTGCTTCCTCAGAATAAATACTTTTCCATTTCTTTAAAAGGGGAAGGGGAAACAGAAAATGTCTGACCTTAATGACACCTTTAAATGTACTTGCATTTAAACTGCCCCAATTAAGCTTCAACGTTTGCACCTGGAAAGCTAAGTGCATGAGGGACAAATACTTTCCCAGCTCAATTATTGCAAGATTAGGCTAAGAGATCACCTGCATGCTGATTAGCACAAAGTAATAGCACACTTCAGCTTTGGAAAAGTCAAGCAGAAAGCTGAAATCACCAGCTTGCGGCAGCAGCTACAGCAAGTTGCTTTTACCTGGGAGTCCTGTCTTTTGCTCATATAGTTACACGTGTCTTAACAGTTATGCAGTCAAACCTCGAGCTGAACATTCAACTTCTAACTACTTCAGTGAAGAAAATTAGTCTTCTTTCTCACTTCAAATTCTCATTTGAATTTTAGATGTTTTTACTATATATGATTCAATAAAGGATTTGAAGTTTCTTTCAGAAGATCATAGCTGCATTTTGAAAGCTGCTGCTTTTAATAACATCTGCCATTTATTTCTTCCATTACAAAGTCTATGCCATTCCTCCCGCTTGCAATCAGAGGAAAAAATAAATATGGGAAGAAAGTTCATTAGCTCTAACATCTTCAGAGAAGTGTATCAAATGTATTCATCAGGACAATTTTCAAAGTGCATTAGGATGCACTCCATCTTTTCTTCCTCTGCCTCTCTTGTTCTCTGAAAATACCTTGAGGGCTGGTAAGCTTCAAACGTATTTAGGCCAAGACTGTACTATGTCACCGTATTACAAATGGTGCACATAATATATATGAACTATTCAAGTACAGACACATGTAAATGTATGGAGAAAAGAAATGTTTAATCATAATCTCTTACTGATTACAGAACACTGGCACTTTAAAAATTAACAATTCCTAGCGGGACTACTTTTTGGACTTAAAATGAACATGTGTTTTTCGTCAATTAACTAGTGTTGATTAAGAGTCATTAGTTAACTTTTTTCCTAGCTGACTACTACAAAATAACTTCACATCAACAAAAAGACAAAGAAACATAAGGGTTCTCTATTGGACACAATTTTTACACACACACCCCCATGCCAGAAAAATACCTGTTAAATTTTTTGTTAAGATAAAGTTATCCAAAGTGAAAACAGAATGTTAAAATATTTATGGCATCAGCACAAAAGGTTAAAGTTTTTCCAAACTGTCCTCAAAATGTTTTAGGCACAAAACTAATCTAATCCAGTTTATTATGTTCATTTACTCTCCAGAATGGGGAGACTCATGCTTTTAGATCTAAACCAACAGTCCTCAAATTCTGGTCCACACGCCATAAGCATAACCATAACCCCAAATTACTTAAGAAAGATAAAACTCTCACTGAAGCAAAACAAATACTTCCACACATGTAGGGAAGCAAATTAATGAAAGACTGTAAAAATTAAAAAGGATTATCCAAAACTCAGTGTATTTTTCTGTGTTAGTCACACACAAACTGCAAGGAAGGCCTTGGGTCTGATTTAATTTAACATCTTCAATTTGGCTAAAAGATGTTTATGAGAAGGCTGTTTAACTATCTTTGGTTAGACCCTCACATCTAAGAGGGTGAACTTTCGCATACACACAGAGGGTCTGATTTTCAATAAGCCTTCCTTACTTATACAGAATAAAGAAATTTTTTTTGTAAATGAATATATTTGTTCATGCAGCTGCACATGCAAACAGATCTGCTACCAACATACTGAACTGGAAAATCTAAATCTGAGTTCTGTGGCCCAGACCAACCTCTCCCGTAGGATTTTACATTTAGTTTTGATTCTGAATATTCTTAGAAGAACAGAAACAAGCTGATGCAACAGATATGATGACTGCCATTCAAGGAAAATCATCATACTTGTCATTGTACAAACAAAAGCTGCTGATGACACTAATTAACAAGTATCATTAGACAATTAAGTGACTGTGGATGTAAAAAGCTAATGAATTATGTACTTGATGGCATGCCTGACAACACATACATCACATGTAACCTATGGCAAAGAAATTGTAAACCTAAGCTTTCGAAAATATTAATTTTTTTAACTGCTGGTCAAAGCAAGGATTTCTTAGGACCAAGACGAGACAGAAGCAGGGATTTAATTCAACAGCAAAATACTAAGATACTCTGTATTCAGAAGCTACAATGTTTTGAAGGCTTCCTTAAAAGCATAGCATGACAGCAACTCAAACCTAAATGGGTAAAATGCACAATGACATTCCCATCAGTCATAACCCACAAGATTCAGTTGGTGCCACCTATGCACTAGGAATTCTTGCAAGAAATTCTAAAATAAAGAAAATAATAAGAATATCGCATTCTTTCTCTCATATAGCAAGGTGAAAATAGAGTATACAGTCCAATGGCAGGCATTTCCTGCAAACATCATTGTAGTTCACAGGACAGGGATCCACTCTTGAAATAAGCTGCAAACAGTTATTGACCAACAATTCTCTTACTATCTCTTATCTTGCAGGATATATATTGACCAACCATTATTAACTTTTCAGACTGTCTTTGGCCCTTACTTTAGAAAATCACAGAGGACAGTAAGTTCTTCATAACGGTGATAATACACAGGAAAAATCTAGAGAAGAAGAAAACCTAATTTCATTAAGCTTCTGTAGCATCTTCTTATTTTTTTCTTATTTTTATTCAGATCTGGATTACCTTTACTCTCAGAAAGAGAAGCACTAGCACATACATTACTCAAAGGCTCACAGTATCTGTCCGCTAGAACTCATGAACTACTCTTTTTACAGTAGAAAGCAAGCAATCACTAAAATCTATTCTTATCTTTAAAGGACAAAAAATGCAAAATAAAGCTGTGATCTGTGCCACTATCTTTGTAAGTATTTAATGTCACTACAAATCAGTAAGCTGGTTTATTGTATATATTGTGTATATTGTATATAATTTATTTTTATTACAAATAAAAACTGGAAGGGTTTCTTTAAAGAGACTGTCTTGAACTATATACAATTACTGCTAAATGTAATCTCTTAACTTTCTGACTGAAAGAAACCTATCTCATTATAATCGACTACTTAAATAGATGTGTAATTGAAAATATGTAAGATTAAATGATTGACACAGGAAAAATGTATGAAAAAAAACCCCTCATATTAAAATAGCCTTTTTATGGAATTATTTTTTCTTTTCCTTTTTTTTTTTTTCCTTTTTGAAACATGGATTCAGAACACGATTTACTTCATAGAATTTTATAATCAAAAAATTGTATCAAATCCTCAAATTTGAAAAACAGCCCAACTATTCAAATTACTTATAACTTCTTTTGTCTCTTCCACAAAATAAAGGAAATTAAAACTAACAGAACATAAGTAAAACCTAAAAAAAAAAGTAAATTAAACCTACAGGCATGATTCTTACATCACCTACTCAGCTCAATACGAAAATGATTCACTTCTATATAATTACTATACCTCTGATAGACTTTAGGAAAACCTCCATGCTCAACAAAACCTCAAAATACCCTAAACGTGTAACCAGATCTGGCATAAGCACTGACTCAGATTTAAAAGGTTCCTAAAGGCATACAGGTATTAAGGACAAATAAAAGACTTGGTAGTGTTTGACACCGGCATTAACAAAATATAGGCTGAGAAGTGAACAAGTCATTTTTTGAAAAATGAGAGTAAGCCACTGAAACATAAAGTTATGCAACACTGAAAAGAACAAAGCATAAATTAAGCACAAGCAACACTCGAAAGACCAGCTTTAATATCCAAAAAGAAGATTTTAATTACAAAATAACTGAAGAAACAAAACGCCTTAGACCCTCTCTGAAGCAGGAGAGGAGTTTGCCCTAATGCACTACACTGATGCCTTCAGTGGTATATATTTTTAACCACATGATCATCTATGTGCTATATATCTCTTGGACTTTAATGCTTTAGGACAATGTAGTGAAGCTCATTTTCCCATTTCCTTATTCTTAAAACCTGAATTTAACACTCTGCCAGTAAATTAAAGAAATAATATGAGGAAATGACAATTACTACATTGTCCTATACCGTTAAGGTGTAATTTTACTTAATTGGGTACTTCTATATCATTTAATAAATAATGAAAAACAGAAAAAAATCATGCATTATGAATAGACTTTTAAAAATATTATAAATAATATTAATGAAGGTAAAAATACTGAAACAAATTAGTAGAGGTTACAAGAGAATACCTACCTTCTAGTATGAATATGTCTTCTGGAAAATATGATCATAAGGACTGGCTCTCTGGAAGAATGGGAAGGTACTCTACTGTGAAGCAAAAGGTTTGAACTAGAGTTTATATGCCCTTTTCAGTTTATTTTGTAATTAAAACCAAAGCATAGGAGTTAAAAAAACAACCAAAAAGGCCAACCACTGCTGGTGACCTAGACTGTGTTGGAGAAGATTTAAGTGCTCTGATCAGAAATTTCATTTTGATTATTTCACTTCTAAGTGAAAGATACACTAAATGCCATTCTTTTTACTAAAAAATATGCCCTGTAACATCATGAGAACAATCATTATACTTTAAAAATATTATACTACTTTACAATCAGTAATACAATAAGTAATCCACTTATATGAACAGAAAATGCGTATTGCAAGCTTTTGCTTTTTCAAGAGGGAAATAAAGCAATGGAAAACTATTTTCTGATTTGTACCTTTCAGCCTTATCACAAACCATGTCAACTACCAGCAATTCTTATCCACTTTAATGAAAATTCATTTCTGAGGGAGTAGCAGGTGTACAGAACAACCCATAATCAGTCTACAGAGCCCTTATTTCGGTCAGAACTGAAAATGAATACGAGTGTGATTCATCATTCAATAAATACGAGAACCCACCTGTGCCCTACACAAAGAACAGTACTCTCTATGTGTCTCAGTGGACTCAATGGGTTTGACTACTCTTACGTGCTCATAATGTTCAAATGGATCCTACAGAGATATTTTGGCCTTCACATTGAAAACAAGACCATGAAAATAAACTGAATTTCCTCATATTCATAGATATCTAATTCAGTTCACCTAGTGCTTCCCCTAAGTTGACTAAAATTATACCAGGATTCAGTGTGGCCTCAGGGTACTTTTCCCTAACAGTTCTTTGAATGTACAGCCTAAGGTTTTCAATAATATTTCTTCAGAATAGTAAAAGCAAAGCACTCCTCTTCCCCTTACATAACAAAAATCCAATATGATGACCACTCAGGACTGGGCCATAAAATCAAAGTTTGCTCAAGAAGTGTGCACATACTGCAGAATCATGGCTCAGTTTAGTAAGGAGAAGAGACACTTACTGCACACTTCTTACACTTCATAATAAGACAAAAAAAAAAAAAATCTTGTATCACACACTTTGTGGCCTAAGATTTTTATATTCAGCACCCTACAAATCTTATATCTTTAAACTTCTTGCTTAATTTCCAGTAATTTCTTGCGTAAAGCTAAAAAAAAAAAAAAAAAAAAAAAAAAGCCTTGGGTTTAAGGATAAGTATGTGCAATGTTCTGTGACTTTAATTTGTGAAAGTTATATTCCCACATATCATCCATGTCTTTATCTATCACAGAATCGTCTAGGTTGGAAAAGATCTTGAAGATCATCCAGTCCAACCATCAACCTAACATTGACCGTTCCCAACTACACCATATCCCTCAGCGCTATGTCAGCCCGACTCTTAAACACCTCCAGGGATGGGGACTCCACCACCTCCCTGGGCAGCCCATTCCAATGCCTAACAACCCGTTCTGGAAAGAAATACTTCCTAATATCTAGTCTAAACCTTCCCTGGAACAACTTGAGGCCATTACCTCTTGTCCTATCACTTGTTACTTGGTTAAAGAGACTCATCCCCAGTTCTCTGCAACCTCCTTTCAGGTAGCTATAGAGGGCAATGAGGTCTCCCCTCAGCCTCCTCTTCTCCAGACTAAACAACCCCAGTTCCCTCAGCCGCTCCTCGTACGACATGTGCTCCAGACCCTGCACCAGCTTCGTTGCCCTTCTCTGGACACGCTTGAGTAATTCAATGTCCTTTTTGTAGTGAGGGGCCCAAAACTGAACACAGTAATCGAGGTGCTGCCTCACCAGTGCCGAGTACAAGGGTAAGATCCCTTCCCTGTCCCTGCTGGCCACGCTATTTCTGATGCAAGCCAGGATGCCATTGGCCTTCTTGGCCACCTGGGCACACTGCTGGCTCCTGTTCAGCCAGCTGTCAATCAACACCCCCAGGTCCTTCTCTGACTGGAAGACAAGTACTACAAGTATCTACAAGTATCTACAAGTACTATCAAGTATCTACAAGTACTTGAGCATATATATCCTATTATATAGAACTCAAGGTGACTTTAAGTATATTAAAAATTATACTACAGTTATTTTTAAACCACATTTTTTATGGGGTTTGAAACTGTATGCATCTTTCCTTCAGGATGCTTAATTTTTTAGGTTCCACGTTAGGTACTGCATAGTCATACATGAATACAGTCACTACTGAAACTCTATAGTCTAGAAGTGATCATTTGCATCAGTTTTCCACCTCCAAAAAAAAAGATCAGCTTGCAGAATGAAAACTCAGGCATGTGACCAAGGCTCCAAATGTTATAAACTTTTTTCACTCTCCAACTTTCTTGTAAGAATTAAAGATTATGTTTATCTTTGTGGAAGTCTTAATTTAAAAACAGAGGCAAAGCAAATGTAGTATTCCACATAACACCCTTATGTCCTGATGGATCTCTAATATGCATTCTGTGCCTACAACACCCTTTGATCCAAAACAGACTGCCCAGGTCTGCTGGTCTGACTGTCCAGGACTGCCCAGACTGCTCAGGTAAGGAAGGAGAGCTGCAAATGGGTCCTTGGAATAATGGGCTGGATCTCACTCACAGCAAGTGCCAGAGAATCATCAAATGTACAATTACACAAAACCAGGAAAATTTTACATCTTTCCATACCTCAGGCTCTTTTTGTCTTTGATCTAACAACCTTGGTCTTGAACATCCATAAGTCATCATTGATTATCTAGTCACAACAGGGTGAGAGCAAGACAAACTATACTGGTCTGGACCCTCCATTCCAACATGCCCTCACAGAAACTTAAATTGCACAGTCACCCTAAAATACAAATCCCATAGTTGTTTCTTGGTTGGACTGAGAACCTCTAAACTGAATTGAGCCAACGACCCACTGAGTCAAAGCTAGTGTCCCAAGCTTAGTGCTGCACTACTTAAGATGATAAATCACTCTAAACTTCCAGCTATTTCTTCCTCTTAATGTTTTCACACTACCATTATTATAAATAGAGCTACTTACAGACTGTGAAATTACCCCACAAGATTACAGCTATGATTGCACACATGTATACTACAAAAAATACTGTTCATTCCATCACAAGTAACATTTTAGCTAAAACATATCTGCTTCCAAAAAACCCAGCTTCAGTGACCAATTTTTATGTTTTCCAGAAGCTAGGTATGTTTCTTTGTTAGAGCAGAATTACATACAAGATCTAATCTTATGCTAACAGAATTTTCTCAGCAGTGTAAGGAAGGTAGTCTTCACAGCACAAAACTGGACCAGAAGCTGGAAGTTCACGTTAGCAATAATTTCTCCCTTCTCAGTGATCTTTCTGGAGCTGATACTAGCGGACTTGACTACACGGAACAGGTGACTGTCAGGAAGTGGCACACTGTCACTTCTAGTCATGTCCTGGCCCTTTGAGGCTCCAGTGCCGTTAAGACATATGCAGCATTGACCAGACCAAGAATGTTCACTGTGTTAATTTCATAGCAGTCTCATTTTCAATGTATTTTGGGGGTGGGAAAGGAGTGAATGGAAATGAGTGAAGAAAAGATAAGTGGAACTATTCCTGAAGGTGAGTTTGACACCTATTTGGTACCTTACAGAATCAGCAACACTAGTTTGCACTGGTTCCTGGAATGAAATGGAGAGTCTATGGTGTGATGTTGTCACTGCAAGTTCATAGCATCATCATATGGATGCTATCTGATGCTATCTCAGTGATAAATAAACCATACAAATATTTAAGTCCTGGAGAAAAATACAGCAAAAGCCATACTGAGAGTCATATGTAAGCATAAAAAACCTGTGGATATTTTAAGGCTTAGAATGACAAGTCCACAGCTAAAATGAACTAATGAATTACTGATAATTGAAATTTAAATGTCAAGAAAAAAGTTCCGAAACTTACATTTAAATCTTTTTTTCATCATTTTTGCTTGCTGATTAAGTGAAGCCTGTCTTGTTCGTAAAAAAAAAAAAAAAACAACAACAACAACAAAAAAACCCCCAACAAACCAAACAAAGAAAATTCAGCAAGTAAACCAGCCTGGTATCATAAATTCTGAAGAACTGGGCAATGATTTTGTGTATATTTTTGACATACAGCTTAGCACATCAACTTGAGCGTCTATAAAAATGAAATGTTTATTTTCTGAGTAAATTTACCTTAAAATTGATCTGAATGGAAAAGTAATATTAGTGAGTTTGGCAATTATGTCTAAAAGCATATTAGTGAGCTTTGACAATTATTTCTAAAAGCATTTTAAATTGACTAAAAGATTAGGTGATAAAAACAAATTTTACCATTTTATTTCCTTTGTCTCCCACCATCTATTGGTAAAAGAGAAAGCATTTTCAGCAAAGGAAAATAAATATGTATGCCTAAGTAGGTTATTAGAAGAAAAAAAAAAAAAAAAACGACCCTAGAAGTTCCTTACATAGTAAGCAACACACAAATATTTCAGCACAACTTTTGACTCTGTTATTGTTTCCCAAAAATACGGCTTCATATATACTATAAGAGATCACCTTACTTTTTGTCTTCAAGAATAAAGGTTTTCTGTTCCAAAATCACAAAAGAGAATATAATTTGGTTCAGCTGCATAATATACTGTGTTAAAAAATAATTTTATACATGACCTATACACATTGCTAATCTTAATTTATTATAATAAATAGAATTTATCATAAAGATCATAAACATTTTGAATTCTAGATGTAGAATGATAAAACAAATTATTTTCCTTCTGTAAAAGGAAATAGTAAAAATAATCTCTGCAGTGCAGATTTCCATAATCCATGGCCAGAAATGAGCTGCAGGCAAGCAACTTCAGCTTTTCATATGTAGCCTATACACTGAGGACATCAGAAAAGGATCAAAGTACTTATGAAAATACTCAGTAGAGTTGTTTTCTATAAAAAAGGAAGAATTTTCCACACATACTTGTTAAACTTGAATGTTGATTACATGACTTGATTGGTATATGGAAATTTAATGACTGTAGTTTGTTTCATCTGTCTTATACAACAATTCCAATTGTAAAACGGAATGAAATGACATTTTAACACACTGTTAATGATATTCATTTTCAGTATGCTTGCATTTTAGAAAGCAAAGCAGATTTAAGCAAAGCAGATTTATTCATCAAAAGTGCTCCCTTAAAATGAAGCAGGGCTTTTAGTCTGGGGCAAGTACATGGATAAAATTTTTGTACTCCATAAGCATCCAGTAATTATAATCACACAGGTACAACTCTCTTAAACTGTTCAGTTCTGTGTGTCTGGCTGAACAGCTCTAGAGTGTGCAACAGAGCAATATGAAAAGCTCACCTTGAACAACTACTATACCAAAATTTAATGGCATGTAAAAATGTTTTAACCTTCTTTGAACTATGTGTCAAAGTCTATTTGACTCAACCCAGGGAATGAAATCAATCTTCCTATTCTAAAGAGAGCTAGAGAAGCACTTCTCAGTGTCAAAATGTAACTCTTTCCTTTTTAGGTGTTTTCTTCCAATGATGATACTACAGAGGAACTATTTCCCTGTATGTGGTAATCTTTAAATTCTACCTATTTTTCTCACTACCAATTTTCTATCAGTTTCAACCTTCCAAATGAGAATGTTTCATGGGATTACTCAAATGTAGTTCAAGTATGAGCAATTTTGCCAATTCCTAGTAATAGTGATATCCCAAGTACAGTTGTATTTCTTTGGTAAAACCAGGGTATAAATGAGGAAATAATGTATCATTTCTGGGAGTGATAAAAAATAACAAATGTGATCAGTTGCAGGAAGTCCAGCTGAAGGCCAGTCACTACTGTTGAACACAGAAGTGCATACTGGGGTTAACACTGTTCAACCTTTTTCATTAATGACCTGGAAAAAGGGCAAAGTTCACTCTCAACAAGTTTGCTGATGATAGAAAACAGGCAGGAGTAATTGATAGGCTAAATGTGCCACTCTCCAGATGAGCCTCAACAGGTGGATGAAATGGGTCATGAGGTTAACACTGGGAAATGAAAAGACCTGCACCTAGGGAGGAAAGACACCAGGCAAGAGCTGATGGGTAGCTGTCTGGAAAGCAGGTCTGCAGAGAAGGACCTGGGGGTCCTTGTGGACCACGAGTTGAACATTAGCCAGAAGTGTGCACTTGGAGTAAAGAAGGCCAACAGCCTCCTGGGCTACCTTGGAAGTGCTGTCAGCAGGTGGAAGAAGGTGGTCCTTCCCCTCTACTCAGCCCTGGTGAGACACACCTGGAGTGCTGGCTCCAGTCCAGGGCTCCCCAGGACAAGCACATCCTGTATCTTTCCAGAAGAGACACTGACATACTGGAATGATTCCAGTGAGGATCACAAAGATGATAAACAGACCTAGGAGGAGAGGCTGAGAGAGCTGGGACAGTTCAGCCTGGAGAAGAGAAGTCTCAGGCAGGGATCTTAGCCATATAGAGAAATACTTGATGGGAGTGGGTAAAGAAGACAGAGCTAGACACCCAGATATCCAGTGACAGGACAGAAGGCAACAGGCACAACTGAAATGCAGAAAATTCCATGCAAATCAAAGACTTTTTTAATGTGAGGGTGGTTGAACACCGAACCGGTTGCCCAGAGTGTTTGTGGACTCTTCATCCTTGAAGTCAAAATCCAACTGGAAACAGTCCTGGACAACTTTCTCTAGCTTATCCTGCTCCGATCCAGAGACTTGGAATAGCTGACCTCCAGAGGAGCCTCCAACCTCAGCCATTCTGGGATTCCATAATGCCACTGTGTGAGGATTGACAAAGATCCTGTATTTGGCATTAACAAATTACAGAGGGGAATGACATGCATACAGATGTATTAAATGCATATGCACGCTTTCTGTCTTAAACCAAAGAGGTATCTATATGAATAGGAACAAGTTTCTGTAATCAGCTTTTCACACAGGAATCCTATCAAATTACATTAACTGTTATAAAAAAGTCACCTCTATCATCAAAACCATGCTACCCTCTCTTTAAAAGGTATTGTGAACTTTGAGAGTTTCACATAAAACTGTTTTGGAAAACATTGAAGATATTAATATAATTAGTTGATTAGTTGCTACCTATGTCAACAGGTCTCCAGTAAACATCTAATGATTGATAAAAGGTATTTTAACAAATACTAATGTACAATGTATGGCATTAACTGTAATGGAAAGAAAGGCATCCAGCAAGCAGGTCGAATGCCTTCACTCAAGGAAATTGCTGTTCTATTTAGGATATACTGACAGAAGACATGCACTTGAAAGCAGCCTCTTTCACACCTATAAAAGGCAGACCTTAATCCTAAACAGTAGTCCTTAACCTGCTGGATAATAGGAGACCATATTAAAGAAGTTATTAAGTTTGTTTAGGTCTCGTAATTTGAAAACAGTACACCCGAAGGCATATATCAGAGGAGTAGATGTTTATTCTGTTTGTTACTAAGCTCATGCTGCTTCACAAGAGAATGAGGAAACTCTAGAAATGGGAAAAAGATTGCTTTTGCCTTTAACAAATAGGCATCCTACACTGGGAAACATGAGTCACTACAGGTGGATTAGGCTGGCATTATCATAGCTTACAAAAAACATTTCCCATTACTTTCTTTAAATACATGTGCTAGGTATCAAATCTATACAATTTGCAGAAAACAATGCTGAAAGAACAGTACAGTTCTTTAAATTCTTCTGTAGAAACTGTCCAAAGAAGAAAAACACTATCTTCTGCCCATATCTTCATGAAATAAATACTTCTGAACTTCTATTTTAGCTATTAAAGTTAATCAATTTAGAAGATATATACTCAACATGAAAAAAATATTTTGAGAAACAGAAATGTCATCAAAAAAGAGACCATCCAAGAAACAGTTCCTCTTGTGCATAACCAGAAGACTGCAAATTTTAGTTGTTCAGAGCTCTGTCAAAATTCTGAATTGTAATACTCATACAATTATTAACAAAATCATTATACAGTTATGAAAATCTATATTCTAACAGCAAAGTAAAACTAAATACTGTGAAATTAATACATTTGCACTTCCTTCCTTTGCCTTTGCTGTTGATAAGACTTCTTGTTTGCCATTTTAGTAGGACACCTCTTTTAGCAGACAGAAATCTGATAACCCTGAATGAAAAACAAGGAAGTATGTTATCGAATGATAAATATTCCACTCAAAAAATAAAAAAAGGGTCCCTGTGTAATAAGACAGCTCCACAGGCATGCACAATAGATATATATATGCAATAAAGGTTTACAGAGTATTTCATCAGGGTTTAGCACAGAAAAATTGTTAGTCCTTCACTTTCCTATGCGTCTGCTTCCAATTCTATGCAGCATTTATGACAGTATTCTCACAGCTGTGAGACTATCAACAAGGTGATCTGCAAACTGATTTTCTTTCTGTGCTTCTGTTATAGAAGCAGACCAATTAAAAAAAAAGAAAAGCTTACTCAGCTTACTCCTAAATTCAAACTTCAGTGTATGCTTTACTAATTTAGGGCCAGATAACTCGACACATAACACAACACAATCAATAGACATAGTAGGAAGGAGGTGTCTCCAACTTCCCTTTCATTCATAACACATTTGTAGAAAGCACTTGTATGTGATAACTAGTATGACTATCCCAGTCATATCCTATATACCACTGCATTTTTCTTGGATCTTTATGCTATACTCCACCCTGTGCAATTCTGGCTAGGGAAGACAGGACTCTAACCTACTTTTGTACCAAATGCAAAATACATCGTGTCCTTGCACAACTAAGAACAAATTATTCATTATGCAGAAAACCATCCTTGATCTTTTACAGTCAATTAATTTCCTCTGTATGATCATCTGAGTTACTCACTGAATCATAAGGGATGTTCAAACCACAACAGCAAATCCTAATACCAGGAAGAAACTAAGGTTTTCTGGATTATATTCTGGATATATCACAGAATCACAGAATCATCTAGGTTGGAAAAGATCTTGAAGATCATCTAGTCCAACTGTTAACCTAACACTGACAGTTCCCAACTACACCATATCCCTTAAGCACTACGTCGACCCTACTCTTAAACACCTCCAGGGATGGGGACTCCACCACCTCCCTGGGCAGCCCATTCCAACGCCTAACAACCCGTTCTGTAAAGATATGCTTTCCTAATATCTAGTCTGAAAAGACAATAGAAAATTAAATTGGTATATTTACTGTATTTGCCTCTGAATACATTTGCCATGATTTGCACCTGAATGTTCATAATTTCACTCTAACTGAAGATGATAATGTTCATGTGTTACCTGATCTGCAACATCAGCAGCAAAGCATGGAGAAAAGGATGATGCAACACTACACTGCTCTCTGCCTGCTTCTGGGTTGTCTTGTTCTGTGCACAAAATGCTCTTGGGTGTTGGAACACAGCACCTGATGCTCTTTCAACTCTTCTGAGAGACTCCTTTAGAAGAATACTTCCTCTTTTCCTTTAATTAGAGCTTTGATTTTTAGCAACAGCTTAACCGGAACTTTCAACTTGGGAATCAATAGTTTGAAATCACAGAAAAGTTCTTAATTTTTTAATTGCTAGATTGAATTAGAAAATACAGAACATATATATTTTAATTACGCAGCGATAAGAATAAAAATAAGCAAGCATAAGCCCAGGTTCTGTTCGCTGTGTCTTGGAGGGGTAAAGGGAATGTTGACATAATCAATATAATTGGAAGAAATATATGCCACATTTGCTGTTTCACAGTACCATAATTCAGGTACTTCATTCTCCCTATTCCTCCCTGCCCCCCGCTCCCCCCCCCCCCCCATTTTTTTATGTTGTAATTTTTAAGTACCTCGTGAACACACTATAAACACAGAAGCTTAGAAAAAACTTCAGAAAGACACCTCACCTTTTCCTCTACCTCTGGGCAAAATCAGTTATATATGTAATACAGCATCAGAAAGATATTTGTTCAGCCTGTTTTTAAAAAACGCAAAAATGAACCAACCATAATCTCTGTAAGCAATGTTCAGCCATCCTTAGCAGGTAAATGTCTTTTTTAATGCCTAACATAAAGCTCCCAGCAGTAGTCGAAGGAAAGCACTCCAATGTAAGTGGACACTACAAATTATAAACTACATTCTTCCTTGAATAAAACCAAAACAAAGGAAAAATTTAACATGCAACCTTTTTCTTTCTGAATACTAGACAATTTAATTTCTTTGATTATGTCTGTCAGCAGTGTATATATCCTAGATTTCGGTTACCCTTGCACAGACTCCAATTTATTAATGTGCAGAACCTCATTCATTTAGGGAAATGAATACCTAAACTGCAATACACAGGAAAGTACCTAACAGTATTTCCAAATTTTAATTTTCAATTTTTCTTTATGCATTTGCTTACTATGCTCCTAATGTTTAAACTTCCCAGTTTCCAGATGTTCCATTTTCATCCCACAATTGACTTTTTCAATCGTTATGATGCTTTTGAGGGTCACTTTAGGATGACTTTGAGAATGATTTTAGCAGTAAATGAAAAGTTAAGATTGCCATCACAAACAAACAAAAAATTAAACGGGAACTTTTCAAACACCTCCAGTTACTACTAATGTGGCATTCTATTTGCACTATTATAAAAGTCCATCTGATATATCTGAAGAACAGGTCTATGATTCTAAAAAGATAAAACATATATTCTAACAAAGCCTGCACAATTCTTCCCCCTGGAAAGCCTGACCATTAGCAGCTGTTGGAGGCAGCACTGATATCAAAGTCAAAATCAATAGTAAAACTTACACCCTCAGCCATAAGTTAATAGATATTTCCTCAGCAACATTAAAAAGAAAAGAAAATATGTAGATATATCTATTTCAAGGATATTCTGGCAGATAGAGTCCTGTTAGAACTAAAGTTATGATCATTATAAATGATCATTAGAAAAAATTCTGAATGCCCTTGGGGAATTCTAGGTAGCATAATGTCAGTAATATTTGTCAAGAATCAACTGATTCATTTTCCGGATTTGTGCAACTTATCTGCTTTTTTCACAGGAGGAAAAAAAAAATACAAGGAAGTACCAGGGAAAGCAGATTAAAATGTAAATTTCACTATCTTTTCCATCTGTTTCTTCTAAAACCGTTTCTTTCAACTGTGCAAGTGTCAGGGCTAATCAAGTAAAAATATCTGGAGTAGCATACAGCATTGCCTTTTTAAGTTAAAGAAAGACTATGCAGTTTATATATATAAAGTTGAATATGATCATGATTCAACATGTTCTCTGAGAAGGACAAGCAGGAATGTTTAGGGGTCTCAAAACAGAGACCTGGAGAGTGCCAAACAGCCACAGAGGAGAAGGACTAGAGTGCTGAGAAATCACAGAAGATGATGAATACGTCACCGCACAGTAGAAGAGAGGCAGGGGATTTAGTCTGTAAGTCTTTAGAAAATCTTTTTTTCATTTTCACTGGTAAAACTCCAGTTAATTCAATTCTGTCACTCTGGATGTAAAAGTATCAGTTGAAGTAAATAAGTTAACCATACAAGCTATCTTCTCAGCAGATAAACGTGAATTTACCACATCTGAGAACATGACTCCAGATTTCAAGCTCAACATTTAATCATTAATTTTATTCAACAGCAAATAATTCCAGCTCTTTCTTATCTCAGCAGTACTGCATAATAACAGCAAAATGTTTTGAAACAGCTTTCTGGATTGGCAAAGAAATTTTTAGTTAACATCCATTTCTCCAGTTATTTTAGGGAAGACTAACAGTTCATCAAAATATATGCCTAAATAATACTGGTATCCTTAACAGTTTACAAAAGGCTATTTTTGCTGCCTTGTATGGTCCCTCTCACTATCATCCTTCTTCCCCACCACTCTAATGTCTTTCCCCACCAATTCTTGATCTCATAATAAAAAAAAAAAAAAAACAACCCAAAACCAAAAACAAGCAAATAGTAAAATTTGAGGCCAGGAAATGGATCGTACAAGAAGAAAATGCAACTACTATACCTAACAAAGAGCTGTCAGTATCTACAAAGGCCAACAGTGCAATATGACTGCCAAGAACAATTAAGCTGAATTCTCAGTTTTTTCAACAAAATTCAGCTAAATGGAAATGGAGAACACTCTTGCCGATCATTTAACTATCAAATTAAATTAAATACTGGTCTTCCCATTTATAGCAGGTGTAAATGTCAAGATGTTGGTAGTGGAGGGGGCTCTGCAACAGTCCCCTTGCCAGCCACACCTGAGCCTGTCAGCCACACTGGTGGTGTCTTTGTGAGGATGTATTTAAGAAAGGGCAAAACACAGCAGAGGCACAGAGGAGTGAGGAAAAAAATATGAAAAACAGCCCAGCAAGCATCACAGGCAGAGAAGGAGAGGAGGAGGTGCTACAGGCAACCAGAGTGGAGACCACCTGTGGCCCATGGAAGACGCTATGGTAGAGCAGATGAATATTTTCTAAAGGACTTTAGCCCATGGAAGGGACCCCATGCTGGAGAGGGGGAACAGGGTGAAGAGAAAGGAGAGGCAGAGACAAGCCGTTATGGACTGACCACAGCCCCCATTCCTCATCCCGCTGCACTGCTCAGGGCATGGGGTGGGGAGCGGGCAGAGGATTTGGGAATGAGTGAATGAAGATGATTCTGGGAAAAAGGGGAGAAGAGGTGGGAGGAGGGTGGGGTTTTTTTATTTTTGTCTTTGTTTCTCACTGTCCAAACCTATTTTAATTGGCAATAAAATAAATTAAAACAACAACATGATGCATTCAAATGTAGACTACTATCCAATCCTATTAGCTGCTACAGGTATATAATTATTTTTTTATTGCAATCCTACTGATTTCAATGTCAGTAAGACTTTAAAATATGTTTCCTTAATTCTGACATTACTGCCTCAGTTTTGAATGCCATATGGTTGCAGGCTTAACCTTTCAAACTTCGGTTTAATATTGAGGTCAATGATAAGGTCACTTGTTCATGTCCTCCAGCTCAGCTGATGCTCCACCAATCTGAAATAATATCCTATGTGAGCTATAATAAAAATTTTTTCATTTAACAGTACTTCAGTAAATCAACTCAGCTTTGCAGAACACAGCTCTCCTTTTCCTTTGAATGCAGATAACACAGCTACATTCTGGAAAGCCATATATTTGAACTGTTCCTAATATTTATTAGCTATCTGAACTTGATGCAAAAGTGGAAGTTATCAGAAAAGCACTGAGATATCAGAACATAAATTGGCAACTCATTGTTGTGTTCTCTCCTAGTTTTACATTTGCAGAGCCTTCACATGTTTTTATAGCCTCTACAAATTTATTGCTTAGGATGAAGATACAAATTGCACACTATGATATTGTGCAAGCCTGGAATGAATAATATTCCTTACCAAACTATCACAAAGGGACAGATGGCAAAAAAAAATCACTATTTAGTATTATTGCTGATGAAAGTTGATCGAATGGGAAACAATGTGAAATTAGTATGACCAGTATGAATGAATAGTAACACATACTGGCATAGCCAGAAGTCAACCATTCAGAGAAATGACAGCAGTATCACAGATCTTACAGTATACACTTCACTGATCAAATACTATAGCTGTAATACAATTGCTTTGTTAATCTTCTTTTTGATACTAGGTTGTACCTATGGCACATCAAGATGACATGATTACTGGAAAGTTTATAAAGATGACAACTGAAAGTCAAGAGAGCAAATGTCAGGTTACTTGAACTCTCTTCAACTCTTAGATTACTGGTGTTCCTCAGGATTTATTTTCATCTAGTATATTGTGGGGGCAGGGGAAATAAGAAAGAGAGACAAAGAGAAAAAGCACACAAATATTAAATGCATGTTAAATCAGAACTATAAATGTAAGGATTTCCTGACCTGGGACTCAATTAGAGGAGAAAAAATGAAACGTATTTATTAAATAGTACATACATGTATGTTTTCATAATACTGCCAGAAAACAGAAATGATTCAGTGCCTTCATCTTCTCAGCTCAGGAATAAAACCATCAATTTTATATTTGCATGCAGATTTAGTAGAAATTGGTGTCATCTTAACTCAGGGAGATAAGAACTACTAAAATACAGGATTGAATTTGTAGAAGTGATTATGCCAAGGTGCAAATAAATAAATTAAAACTAATTATGCTAATTAGAAATACCTACAAAGAGTTTTATACTGACAGCAATCAGATTGCAAGAAATGTCTGAGAAATGCAGCTGTAAGATGAGGCACTAGCCAATCAGTGAAAATTTAATTAAAAGGTCATACATTCATTTCTCATATGCAGGCTTTAGAACTCCAAAAGAAGGGTTCTCTTACACAACAAAAAATCATTTTATAGTGTTTCTGAATTATTATTCTCATTATGAAGTTGAAATATTGATATTTAATCAGACTTTTAATTAGTCTGACGAATTAGGCAACACTTTACATTCACATGTTGGCAGACCTTTCTCTTCTTTATCCTTGTCATATAATGGCTTCACATATGTCAAAGTATCTTATGAGACTTTTTATCCTTGAAGCTGTATTCCTTGATGTATTCAAATAACACATCTTGACGTGGGTCCCCAGGATTATACTGTAAAGACTGTAAAAGCTTTGTGTGGGTCTTTGTTTCACACTGCTGCATGATACAGTTTATTTCATGATAGCCATATAAGCATTGCCATTATAAATATTATCTTAATATTAGTATCGTTACGAGGAAAAAAAAAATCTCATGATCTTTACAATGTAACTATGTTCCTACTCTGTGTGTGTACATAATTTAGATAGCAATTAATGCTGGATTGGCTTTTAAAAAGTTACTACCTAGATTCTGATAATCACAAAAAGATCTATTGAACTACAACTCCATATTCCAGTTGTTAGCTGGGTTCCCAAAGCAAAGAAAGGACTTGTGATCGTGTCCAGTGTAGGTGTCTACATCAGTCCGTTCTATCAATAAGTGCTCATTCTGGGGACAGAAGAGCAGCAATTTCAAAGACATTAAGTTCCTAAAGGTTTTGTGAAAATCAATAGCCACTAGGTATGTGGCCTCAGTAAAGAAATAGTGGAGACCAAACCTTCCCCTTTCAAACCACCAGAGATTTCACAGGGGAACACAGACGCTGGAAAAAAGCTACCTTAGCTGCAGGCTAACAGGTTAACTTGGTTAAAAATACAGGAGAATTGACAAGTTCTGAGACAGTTTTGTCTATTTGTATAAAGCCACCTGAATACCACACCTTCTGAAGGAATAAAGTATGTCAGGTTAGGCACCACTCTGTGTATGAGCATCACCTATTACACACACACACACACACACACGTATCATAAAGATGACAGTACATTCAAGTTTTTTCTTGTACCTTGGGATCTTGTCAGTAACATTCCCTGCCATCATGTCTCCTGTTTAGAAATGTGATTCAGCAATCACTGGCTCGCTGACATGTCAGCGTGTAGAACAGAATAGCAAAAAAATAAATGTGAAGATATTAGGATTTCATGACTCTCCTCTTATTCACATGCTTCATCATCTTCATCATTCTGTCAAAACATGAATATGAGAGTTAAGAGGAGGCGCTACCTTTGTTATCCATGGTCTAAAATATTTTAGTGAGACTCTGAATCTCTTGTGCATTTTAGATATATAACTTTATTTCCTTTCAAGAGTGATAAGGAAACCAGACTAAGGGCTCTGAGACTATTACCCAGTGGTAGGATTTGGCTACTGGGGCTAAGGGAAACCAGTCCCCATCCCGAGGGAAGTGCCACCTGCCCAGGGCTGGAGCTGCTTGGCAGCTGCCCTGCTTCCTGGTGGGGTGTGGGATGGTCCTGGCTGTCAGGCCCTGTCCTGCCACCTCCCTCATGCATTAAACAGTGGCTCTGAACACAAAGGAGCACTCAAGGATTCCCTGTCTTCAGATTCTGATGAAGAAGGATGCTCACCTTCTTCAAATACTCCTTCAAGCCATAAAAGATGGCAGAAAAGGTGCAGAGATTGGGAACATCAGCTTTTCAACAAAACAGCCAACAGTGCTCGTCTAATGTTGACACCCCCTCAGCATCGCCCCTTTTTTTTGAAATCTGAGAATTAGTAGTCCATTAGGTACATAATGTGCCTATGTGATGTATCGATTAGTGAGAGAAATGATAAACCACTGTAAATAGAAATATGAGTCCTGTGGATAATATTCCTCCTACTCAATACAATGAAGCAGTTATGTTTTGAAATGAGTACATGAAACTTAATTTGTCTCAGGTTTAAATGATTGCTTACAAAGCCCAGGACAGGCATCATTTCAACCCTGACATCCATGATGTACAATATAGCTACATAAATTTCAGGGTTTTTACACTCATAATGGCACTGATTATAATTCTAGAGAGGATATAAGTTACTACCGTAACATTGTGCTTCACTGCAGAAGGTGTCTAACACCTACACACATTTCCTCAGTAACAGAAAGTTAAGAGCAGCATACACCCTGGGTAAAATGTTGCCTGTACAGTGTAAAAATAACAACAAAGTTCTGCTAACTTGGAAATTCTTTGTAAATAATCACTAATAATTTTCAAATTTACAGAAAATCAAGAGCGAAATAATTTCCCCATGTAAAATGTACATGGAGGAGCATAGCAATATACTCTTAAAAAAAAGAGTCTTCCTTAGTGCCATCCCTAAAATCACCACGTGCTGAGATTCCCCTTCAGAACAGGTATTGCACTGTACATGCTTGTCTCATTTAGATTTTAGCATGACTGTTAAAACAAAATGTAAGACTGGTCTTAAGAGACACACTGCAACAGGCATGCTAAGCATTTGCCTTAAATGGTAACAGAGAAACAGACATCAAGTATACTTGCTACTATAGGGGTCTTTCTGATTTTCCCCTTTCTGCCCTTTACACCCTGGCAGAATCCTGTTTTATCACCAGTGCTAACATTAGTACCCATGGCAAGCAATTTTCCAAAGCTAACCTGCCAGAACACTGTTCATCTTGACTGTAGACAGAGAAGGGTTGATCTCATTCTAATTCACTGCCCTGGATCAGCTCACTGTGACAGCAAAGTTAAGCTTTTGGGGGCAGCTACCTTATAAATTGGTAATGTCTAACAACATCTACAACCACTGAAATGCAGAAGGAGGTTTGTACACCTTGCTGGAAAAGTAATAAATGAGTGAACAGAAAAGCACAGGAAATGACTCAGTCAAATAAAGGGAATTTCACACTTCCAAGAAAGTGCAATAATGCTTATTATGGTGAATGGCCAGACTGTCTCCAAGATCAGAAAGATAAATTTGCTTCAGAGAAAAAGACACTACCCAGAACATCTAGAAGGTCTCAGAGGAAGACTGGAGATAAAAGCTAAAAATGCCCCAACTGAGAATAGATAATCTCTCACACTCTCCCAAGGCAAGACTCACAAACAGTGACCACAGAACGTCAGCTGAATAGACAGAAGAGGTTTTCCAGTTCAAACTCAATGTTAAGAACAATAAACATGGTTTTTCTTTCGGTTGTTCAGTTAAACTTCTCAGAAATACATCTAAATATACTGTCTATTTCAAAGACTCTCCATAAACCCTAGAATTTAATTGCATTGGCTGAAATGAAGTGCAATCCCAAAGTACCCAGATAAAAACAAGGTATTCTTCAACTCTGTGGGACATTTTGACAAGTGCTCTCACTCCCAGGATTTTATCCACAGGACAACAGAACACACCCAGATATTGGTGGGTCCATGGGGACCTGACGAACCAGTACCAGGAGAGTCAGAGCAGGACAAAGTGCCTTCCAGTGGCTAGAAGAGGAAGGATCTCTGGCATCTGAAAGATAAGGTCGGGTGCACAACTGAACTCATATGGTCCCCAAGGTATCTGGGATGGATACTCAGTATAAAGGCCTGTAAACCTGAAGTGTGGTTAAAAGACTCTTAAAAGCAATGACTGGATTTAACTATTTCATAGTATGACCATAGCTAGTTTCAGTGATTCAATGCAGTTATTTTATTAACACATTCTGATGTAGACTGTAGAAACAATTTGTTGCTATGTCACTGCTTCTTAGAGCACATGGTTTGGTCAGTTATGTAAAAAAAAAAAAAAAAAAGACTTTGCTGTACAAAAGTAATCAGTTGCCTTCTAAATGCAGAGGACACACCACGTAGTCATCACTGTCTGACTAAAATATCTGTATCCATATTAAAGAACATAACCTTAGCCAGTCAAAAAAGTTGAAGAAATCTTAATAGATTAAAATGTATACAAAAAAATGGAAGAAAAAAAGGACAATGCTAATAACAATGAATGTTAGAAGACTGAATTTAATTAAAATAGGCACTTGCACACATTAAGTCATGAGACAAAGTAACATGGCAGTTATAAAAGCGCCTTCAAAGTTCATGTATTTCTAAAAAATAAAGTAAAAAAGTGACAGGAGAATGAATCAGGGGTAAAAGGTAAAAGAAAAAACTTTTAATGATACAGAAGGAAGATCAATAGTATCACCAGATGCATTCCAAAAAAACTAGAAGGAAAAATTCTGTGGACAGAATTGCCACAGGTGATGAGTGAACTTTTTAGTTTTGCTGTGATATTGCTCCAAGACCTCACTGAAGGCACACTCAAACCAGTATGCTGCCTATTCTGCAAACAAGCATAGGACTTCCATATCCAGGCCTACCAGGATATCACTTTTCACTAAAACTAAATTTCCTTCTCCCAGTATGTGGCAGAAATTCAGTCATGCAGGTAGCAACTTTTCCTCTCCCAGATACCATTACAGACTGATTGACTGAGGAGCCATAACTATTTCTCATGAAACTACCTACCTTTTCCTGATGATTACACGTTACATCTCATGTTATCATTGCAGCAGGAGGGCAAGTAATCACAAGAAACAAAAAGGAAACTATTTTTTGATGCAGTTTCTCATGAGGATGATGATGAAAATTTGCCCCTGAATACAATAAGGACAGCTGGAATTCAAGATTTACACTTAACACTATTCCCACGAAAACTGCACTGTGACCTCTGATGCCTCTAAAAGAGACTACGCTGCGCCTATCAATAAACCACCAACGGGTTTTACAGTTCTAATTTGCAGTTCATTACACATTTCTACCATTAAGTTTTTGGTGTACCTCTAATACACAAAATGAATCTATTTTCCCTGTTATGCCTGGCAATTTCAATATTCTCTGAAAACGTCTTAACAAGTAATTTCCTTCCAGAGTTCCAGCAAACTTGATGTGATAATCTTGAGAAGTTCTCATCCATATTTCCAGAGGCAAATAATGGTTATTGAATATAAACCTTTTGAAATCCTTGTAAAATAGTTTAAGTAATTTCTGCCAGCTTTCTCTGCTGCTTAAAACAACTGAGACTTTTAGGATTAGATGGTCAGCTAAACTGTTCATGGTCTGCTTTACATCTTCTTAGATCCTGGGCTGCAGTTTCAATTTTTAAGTGAGATGGAAGTTATCCAAGGATAGTTGCATCTTTTCCCTTTCTGTGCCCTTAATTTCAAAAATTGAAGTGCTTAACTGGGTCTACTCCATGCAGCACTTCTACACTTCTACACTTTAGTATGGCCCTCAAAAAGAAAAAACCCAAACAAAAGAAACCCAGGAACACGGCTCCTAAAACACACACTTAGCTCTACTCTTAGCTCTACTGTTGTAAAACCTCTCTTTGGAATACAGTGACTACTGGAGAAAAATGCAGACCAAATAGGAAAGAATTGTGAAACTGAACCAGGAAAGAATTGTGAAACTGAACCACTGTCGAGTGGTTTAGTCCAGAGAAAATAATATCCATGACCGCTACATGATAATAATCCTCAAAAAAGTAAACAGTAGATACAAAAGTAAAGGCAAAACCTCTTTTGTCTTCTTACTACAAGCAAGAGAAGAAGTAGTACAAGTAACGCCTATGTTACAGCAACGGTGATACATGTGCAAGGTAATAAGAAACTTCTCAAAGTACAGAAAGGTACTGGAGTAGACTGTTTAAGGAAGTTCTGCTGTTCCTATTGCTGGAGACTAAATGCTTCTCAAGAATGACTGAGATAAAGGTGGCAGAGAAGAACATAACCTGCTCAGGCCCCTTTTGCCTCATTTTTAAATCATCCTATAATTATCTTAGTCTATGGTTTTAATTATCATATTTCCGGCTATTTCTATGTTTATATTAATCAGTTTTTCTAGTATTTCTTCATCGGCTAGCAGAAGGCTCAAGTATCTATAGCATTTTGGACTTTTGTTCCACAACCTTTTGTGTTAATATCAGCACTCTGTTGGCTGCATGTTAGCATGCTCACAGTGTACCTCAAAGGGTATCCAGTTGCTTCCTATCAGCTTCAGGGGGAAAGGGAAAGATTTTTAACCTTACGTGGAAATTAAGTTAATACAAATTCTTCCATGCAGATCTAATGAATTGCAAACAAAAAATACACTGCCTTGGAAAGCAGATCTTTCTAATAAGTTTTCTTATAACCAAGCTCTATTTGTGCTGAATTGTACCACACACAACAGAGAAGCAGCACAAATTTACATAGTTGAAATTCAAAGTTTGTTTTGTACTTACCAGTAAGAATGGGAACTGGATTTAAATCTTTCAAAAAGCAGACTGCAGAGTAGAAAACGTTTTCTGACTATTAAGTCCTTTTACAAAGAATGAACTACTTACAGATGTGCAGGACAATGCACATCAGACTTTCCAAGTGGCAGTCCAGAATTTGAGCACAGCGTTCATACAGCATGTCAAAACTAATTTTAGAGCTGAAGTTATCCAGTCAATGAATAAATATCTTGTAATAAACCTCTTTCATTTCTCAGTAGAAACACTGCCTTCTTTATTTTTAATAATAAGAGAAAAAAAACCTATCTATTTTAGGTAAATCTGGCCATGGGCAGCTCTTTCCGCTTCATTATAAAAAGGTACCACAACAGTGAGGCATTCTTGATGTCTAAATAAAAGTAGATCTAATTCCCAAGAGCAACTCATTTTGTCGAACCACATACAGTATAATGCTTTTCTGCCGGCCAATTGGTTTGTGACAGTTACATCCTATTTATAGATTTCTTTTTGTAACTGTTTTGAGCCTGAATTGAACAGGCTCCAACAATTGAAGTGAATCAGCAACTTATTTTAAAATAAAGAACTTTTCAAAATAAATGAAAACAAAAAGCTCTCTAGTACAACAGCATTGTATAGAAAGCCCTTAGGCAATTATTTTCATCGTTATAGTAGAGGCATTATAGAAAGAGGCAGCAACGGAAGAGGCAGCAACTCAAAATAGAGTGGCCTGGAGGGAGAAAAAGTTAGAAACAAAAATATTAGGATAAACTAAATAACAATCTGTGAGGTAAAGCAGAGTGAGCATTTGTGCGATTAAAGCAGTATTATCATGAAAGCAATAGTACAATCCTGAGGCTTGAACTATAAATTCAGATATGTAAGGGACTGGGGAGGAATCAATATTACCAATCAGAGTTGACAGTGAAATAGGAGTCCAAAGATACCTGTAAAGATTTTGAAAAAGTTTGTTCTTTACCTTACTCTCCAGGAAAAAGGTAATGGATTACAATATTTACAGCTTTGAAGCATTACTTAGTCATGAAGGAGTCATGTGCTTACCAAAAGAGAGAAAAATCTTCCTGCCTACATGAATACACAAAGGTTAAGACAATTCACAAGGATGGATTCTGACAACTGCAATGGAAAATACTAGTAGCCAAGATAATCTCAGCTTTGGCTCCTATCAAGTTACCTTTTCCCACAATCTTGTGCCACAGAAAAGGGGAGTTTTAGGTAGGGATTTGCAAGAATACAATAGTGTATGGTTCTGAGTGTGTGCACACAAGTGTTTCCAAACAAAAAAGGTAGCATGACAGAAAGTGTGGAAGCATTTGCCTCAAAGGAGAACAGGCAGGCATGGGACGTGGCAGCAATGCAAATCTTGTTGCACATCTAAAACTGTTTTTGAAATGCTCTTATCAGTTGTATAAATTAAGTGTTCCAAGGAAGGCATGATTACAGCAACTAAAATAAATTTTTGCTCAAGTACTTTCTCCATATTGGTCCTTAGAAAGATGTCAGTTAGCATTACCACTCATATATAAGCATGGATACTTCCTCTAAATACATGTATACTTTTAAGGTCATACAGTTAGGGACCAGATGCTCATGTTATGCATATATAGTGTTCCCCTGATCTTAAGGAAGATCATAAACCTCCTTTTTTGATTGTGAGGTCCCTTACCTTACTCTTGCCTTTCATCCTTGGATCAAGGCCCTTGAACACTATGATTACCCTGAAAAGCAATTTGAATTCCAGGCACTCTTATTCCTCATCTCTTAGAGCCAATAGCCTTTTTTAACTGATGAATCCTGCTCTTAAAAAAAATTAAAAATATCATTTTGCCTTTTTAAAAAAACTTGTTGGAAGAAGCCATTAGGAAAAAAGAATTACCTAAAACTCTGCAAATTTATTCTTTGCTCATCTTAAAATCCATTTTCACTTAAGGAAACAGGTTTGGCTTTTTGTCCCCAACAGAAGAGAATGTAATTACATCCCCGTAGCACAAAGGAGATCCTCCACCATCTGGAAGGCTCTGAATCTCATTCCTCCTTTGTCAGATTGTTCTATATGTCAGGATATCCCCTACAAAAGTAGGATAAGGCCATTAATACTACAGTTAAACAGAAGACCTTTCAATATTATTAATACTATAGTTAAACAAAAGACCTTTTAATATTATGAAGTGCTACCTTCATCTTCCTTTATGAACTTTGTGGAATTTGCAAAACCATCTCAGTCATGCACCCAAACACTTATCACCTCTAGTGGGAAGGTAGTCTTTAAAACAACTTCAGCACAAACATAACATTAGGGAAGAAAAAGGACCTTTTTTTTAACATTATGAAAAGATGAAGGAAGCAAGAAAGAACTGTGGGAAAGGATCTAATGAGAATAATTTACAAGTTTAGAGAAAACATGTTTCAATTGCCACTACTGGCAACTGAAAACATTCAGCTGGAAAGGACCTTGCAACATGATCTTTTCCATTCTCCTCCCTTAAAGCAGGATCGGCTATGCTCACATCCAGTGTCAGGAATGCTATGGCCTCCCTGAGCAAGCTGTTACAGTGCTTCCTTAAAGCTTTGTTCCTTAATGTGTATCTCCCAAAACCAGCTCATCATATCCTACCCAAAAATATCATCTATGTTGAGGAAAGCAGGATTATTTACATAACTAGCTGCTTATTCTTCTGCTCATACATCAAAAAAAGTATTTTATTCATTAATCTTGTTCAAGCTTATGATCCACTATGGCCCTTTTCTAAAGAACTGCCCATTATTTGTGTTTGTACAGTTGGCTATTCATGACAAAGTGCAGTACCCTGCAATCGTCTCTGTCAAATTGCCCTGTATTTTTTTTCAAGCAATTTCTTTTTCTTTTCTGAAAATCTAGTCCCAGCACACCTGCAATATTTCCCTGCTTCTTGTCATCTATAGATTTAGAAAATATACTTTCTTCTTCCATGAATCATGGTATTAATCACAGCACAAAGCAGAACCAGAATGAGAACAGAGCCCAAGCAATCCACTCTCCCTATCTACTTGAAGGGCAGCATGTCTAATATTGATGTCAGAGTGGCACAGATCAAACAATCTGCTTCAGGAGGAAGCCTGAACTTAGTTTCTTTGAGTTACCTCTCTCCTTACTACTGGTGAGAAGCCTCTTTATAGGTCTCTTTTACATGTTCACAATTGATGCTTACACCTGGTTACCCACTTCTGTTGCCTTCTACCTGATTCCAAAGGAATGCTACCCATACATCCTTCTCATATGTTATGTCATCCTCCTCCTTAGAGACCTCTGGTCCACAGTCCCTGCAAATGGACTAAAACCAATTAATTTGCTATGAGATAGAGACAGAGTTCAAGTTAAGAGTTTGCCAGCACAGCTTCAGGCAAAGAGGAACTGGTTAAATCCTGGTGATTCTCCTTACATGTTGTCCCTCAAACACCTTCAAAATCATCGTACACCACCATCCAGATTAACAACTGCTAAGCTTTGAGAAGCTTTGGTCTCCGCATAGGAAGCAGCGGCAAATTCAGCCTACACAGTATTCAAGCAGTATCTCAACATGTCCAATATCAAATTTACAACTAAAAAAAGCTGGTCAAAAAGGGAGGAGAAAGGGAAATAGGGGCTGAGTTTAAAAGTGTGCTGAAACCCTTAAAATTTTCAGGTTTACTGTCTTTTCTGACCAATTTCAGATTGTGAAAATGTTAACAAACTGTACTTGAGGAAGGTTGGGATACTGTTGTCTTAAATTTAGATGAGAACAGCCATATATATTTAACATACAGTGGTACCAACATCAATTTTATATTTAGGGTCAAATACTCAGATTGACATGTTGATCCCTTAATGACTTTTCAGAGTGTTTTTGTGTGCAGTATTATCTACTGGAAAAAAAAAAAAAAATCCTTCTTGCTGCTTTGGTTACAGATGTCCATCCTTCCCCACCATACACAATTCCTCCACTGCTGAACTGGGTAAAATTAGAGAAAACACAGTACTAACTTCAGTAATGTTGTATACTACTGTCCTGGTTTAGCCAGGATAGGGTTAGGTTTCCCCAGCAGTGGGGGGAAGCTCTAGCCAGGTTATTCATATACCATGCTGACGTCACCTCCGGGCGCCAGAGCGCGGGAAGAATCGGTGATCGCGTGGGTTGGCGCAGCCGGTTCTCTCACTGCTGTATTGGTAGATATCTTGCTCTGTTCATTGTTATCACTGTTATTGTTATTGTTGTTGTTTGTTGTGTTGCTGTTGCACTGTTGTATTAAACCTCTCCTTATCTCAGCCCCGGGGCTTTGTATTTCACTCCCTTTGTGAGGGAGGGGCAGCGGCCGCGTGGTCTCAGACCCCGGCAGGGACTAAACCACCACAACTACTTCTAAGTACAATACTGTTAAAAAACTCACACCACCCTATCCAAACATTTTCCTCAAAATTATTATAAAAGCCCCACTTCGTGGGGTATTATCATACCCAAGATAATTTTACTCATTGTGATATTCAATTATTATCACATCTGTGAAATGAGCAAGGTGTTGGGAAAAAAGTCCTCATCTTTTCTACTAGTAAGTAGTATAGGAAACTGGAGAAAGAAAATTCATTGGTATTGAAATTAATGATGTAAGATTGACTACATTACAGTTTTAATCTCTACAGTTCCTCATACTGGTCATAAAATATGAGGAAAGAGCTTATAACCCTTTTGAAAACTCCTTATGTTGAGACCCAGCCCTGAAAAGACTCTTGGTTGCAACCCCAAGGCTATTTCTGTCTCTTTAATACTACTCATAGGCTAAATTATGCAGAGATACAGAGTCTCTTCTTTATATCCCTGTGAAGAACCTCACTCAGATGAATTCCCTTCAGATCGAAGGGAGTGGATCCTTGAGTATCTCAACAGGAAGACAATGCTAGCACTACATTTCGAGCTCAGATTATCCACTTTTCCTTTCCCTAGTTTCTTTAAATGATTTCTTAAAAAATCAAAAACCATGCACAAACTGATAAGAATCAAGCATCAATATTCCAATAAAATATAGAATTTCAAAGATTCTTGCAAAGTACAGTATGCAACTGCAAATCTGCATTTTCATATCATGCAACACTACAAATGTGACAGCTTCATGAGTTGCTTGTGTATGTCAATACTGTGAATATCATTGAAGATATATATCAATGGCAGATCCCAAAAGAAGATTCCATATAAATAGTACATTGATAAATATAGTAATGCCTGCAATATTTATTTATAAAAGCAATGTTTAAAGACAACTTTTTTTCTCTGGAGCACAATGGTTTCTTCAATGCTGTCTGTGATGGAGTTGATTGCTGTTACAATAAACTGTAATATATTTTTCTTCAAATTCATATTTATCTTTAATACACCATTGGTATTTTCAACAGCATAGATTCATGGTATTTCCACTCAGTTCAACAGGGTATTTAAGCAGAAAAGAACGAGACAACTTTTCCTGAACTCTGAGTGTTCATGGAGATGACAAACCAGTACTTATTAATCTTGGCATCTACTTGGTATTGCAAAGAAGAACGCAACTATGATATTCTTCGCAGCTCAGAATTTGGATCAATACTTCAAATGTTACACCTTCAGGAAGAAAAAGAAGAAATATCATAAAAGCTAAAAAGTCTGCAAGATTTTATGAATGGCTTGGATATGCTGCAACACCATCAATGCTTCAAAGCTGTGCTTTCAGACACATAAAAATTCTCTGTCTGCCTTCTACTTCTTTACATAGGAACAAGTAAGAGACATAGCAAGTAAAAATGAAAGATGATTTTAAAACTTTTATTTTAGCATTCCATGGCATACAGTGTAACTGTCCAAACTTTAAAAGGGAAAATAAAAAATTTATTCTGAAACAGTACAAGAGAAATCCAGGGTAAGATCAAAGTTCGTTAGTTTTACATTGTGGGCCATCAGAAACCTTAAGCCTTTAATAAATTGCTCCTAATCTTTAGTAAGATGTATCAGAAGCCAGAAATACTAAAGAGATGCTATAAAAAGCATCACCAGCTATGTTGCAAAATTAAGTACCTGGGTATCATTCACTGTAAAATAAAATAGACTGGGTAGGATAAGGAAAGTTGAATTATATTTTGAGGAAGGCTTGAACTTCTGTAAGTGCATTAAGGGAGAGATAAGTTATGCTTGGAGCTGCTTTTAAAAAAAAAAAAAATGTTTAAGGAAAAATAGGTTTTTAGTATGGGTTGGAATTGTGGTGGAAACTCTAAACAACTACAGCTCCAAAGTGCCCTCTTTACAGACCTCTGCAGACCCCATGAAATTAATGAATTTGCCTCAACAAACCAAGAAAGTAATTTCCTTTCCACACTGAAGAACTTTATTGCTGATTATTGTAGGTCTGCCATGTTTGAGATGTTTTTTTAACATTTAGAGGATAAAAAAAAAAAAACCCAGAATATTTCTGTTTTGTTAACCAGCTGCTTGATCTAAAACACTGAAGCAAGATCTTTTTATTCTGTACATATCAATAGGATTGTTCTACATGACAATGTTTTTTTAATTCTGCTAACTAAAGTTTTCTACTCTGCTTCAACCTTTCTTTAGGTGCCATCTCCATCTGAAAGTGTTTAGGTTAATTAGACAACATACACACTATATGAGACAGTAGATAAACAAAGAATTGTCTCTGGTTATGCACAAATTAGACTAACTGCCTAGCAGACTTTAAGGTTGCAAGTTCTTTGGGACTGGGACCATCTTACCCTGTCAATGTACAGGGATAGGTGTATCACATAACTAGCTATGGTTCCAGCACTAAATAAAAAAGACACCACACACACCCCCCAACAGATTTAAAAAAATCAACTAAGCTGCTAAAAGGCAGTCAGAAATCTTGTGCTAGAAAACAGGAGCATGGTAATCCTGTGCATTACTTCTGAATTAAATTCTAAGAAAGCAAAATTACTGTCAGTGTCACATTTGGTCCAATGTGTATTCCTGACATTTTCTATTTTCTTCAAAAAAGATTGAAGAAGGCATTTCTTTCCAAACTTCAACTGGACTTTAAGTTTTTAATTATGTCTTCCTTTATGTACAGATTCCTTAAAATGACTGCAAATTGTATTTACATCTAAAATAAAACTGAATGCTGGAATATAGTTTCTCAATTTAACCCCATGAAGTTCAACAAGGCCAAGTGCAAGGTATCATCAGTACAGGCTGTGGGGTGAACGCATTTGCAAGCAGCCCTGCAGAGAAGGACTTGGGAGTAGTAGCAGATGGAAAACTAACTATGAGCAGCAATGTGCACTTGCAGCCCAGGAAGTCAACTGTATCCTGGGCTGCATCAGAGAATCGTGACCAGCAGGTTGAGGGAGGGGATTCTACCCCTCTACTCCACTCTCATGAGACCCCACCAGGAGTACTGCATCCAGCTCTGGGGTCCCCAGCACAGTTAAGACACAGACCTGTTAAAGCAAGTCCAGAGGAGGGCCATGAAAATAATGATCAGAGGGCTGGAACACCTCTCCTATGCACAAAGGCTGAGAGAGTTGGGGTTGTTCAGCTGGGAGAAGAGAAGGCTCCAAGAAGACTTATTGTGATTTTCAATACTTCAAGAGGGCTTATAATAAAGACAGATAGAGACTTTTTACAAGGGCCTGTAGTGACAGGACAAAGGGCATTGGTTTTAAACCTAAAGACGGTAGATTTAGATTGGACATAAGGAAGAAATGCTTTATGATGCCAAGGCACAGGAACATGTTGCCCAGAGATGCTGTAGCTGCCCCCTCCCTGGCAGTGTTCAAGGCCGGGTTGGACAGGGCTTTGAGCAACCTGGTCTAGTGGAAGGTGTCTTGCCTACAGCAGGGGGGTTGGAACTGGGTGACTTTTAAGGTCCCTTCCAACCCAAACCATTCTATGATTCTATGATTCAATTTCTACTATTCACTTTAATGTGTTTGAAGTATTTTAATTTCCCTGAGTATTCATTTGGGAATAAAAAGTGCAAAATGGTAAAGGACAATACAGCTTTAATCTTATATCTCATGGCTTTCCTACTGTACAGCTTATTCCTTCTATAATTATTCTGGATTCTTTTTTCAACAAGACAAACTATGATCTTTCCCAGTTTTCTAGTTTTCAGATTCATTAGATAAATCAGATGATATTCCTAGAACAGTCCAAAAGTACTAATGAAGAGTCAATTATTTACAACACACAAAAATAAAACAAATAGTTTGGGGTTTTTTTTTAATTTTTACCAATTGGTACGTTTTACCAATTACAGTTGGTAAAATGTACCTTAATCTTTGATTTATAAATATTGCTTTTAAGAAAGAGGCAGTCTGGAGCTGAATGCTAAACTTTGAAAGATTTTTTTTAACTATTTGTGTTCAGTTTGACATTAAGCCACCACCGCTCCTGTGTAGTTCTTTATTCCACCAGTGGAGGTGTAAAGATAATCCAAGCCTACTGCTTCAATCTTCAAGTAATTTATATCACTCTTCCAGCATCACTTAAATTTAACATACATATATCTCCATGCAAGATTTTAATCAGAAAATGCTGAATCTGTTGCTGATTCAGCATGTGCTAAGAACACATGCTTTCAGCTGCCCATGTCCTCTCCCATCCACCCTCACCACACTCATTAATTAAATGATTTATTTAGATTTGATATGTGCCCCTTCAATTCCATCAATTCTCGGAAACAGAAGATGGTAATGACTAAGGGAGATATATAACATCAGTAAATGCATACAAATATCTCTAAGCAAACACATGAAGAATCTGGAGGAAAAGCTCATGTAGTTCAGTATAAATCCAAAGAAAGAAATCATAGTTTAATACAGTTTCAGTATATCAGAGTTTTACCATGTGGATCACTTGTAGCAAGTTGTGAGAAAAGAAGAGAATCAGAGTGGAAAAAAAAAAAAATATGGGATTGCATTTCTTCATTTTTCTCCTCAATTATGCTTTTATATAACTTAGAAGAAGGAAAACTGAAGTTCTAGCAGCTGTAGCTCAAGGCAATAAATCATTCTAAGAAGCTCTCAAATGTAATTGTAACTTCAGATTTTTCCAACATTATCTATTTCTCAATCTTGTATTCCAACTGTTCCATCCCTACATTGTGACCCTGCTGTAAAACTGGAAGGTCCATCTGGACACTTTATCTCCATAGCAGATATGCTTATTTCAACTCTTGTCTAAATTTGCATCAGAAGTATTTCAAAACAAATGCAGGCTGTATGACAGCTCTATAATTTTACAACATAAATTAGTGTAATACACTATTTTAGGGTTTTGTTTGTATTCTAAATTGACATTTTTTGGGTGGTAGTTTGCTTTAATGGGATTTTAAAAAAAGGATATAGACAAGTCTTGCAGTTTTGCAGTAAAATGCTTCAGGACTATAAAAAACACTGCCCCAAACTGAAGAGAAAGGATAACAGAAAGGATAAACAATAACATAAAAAGGAGAATCCAATAGAAATAAATGTTTTTAGGTTTGACCAGAATCATAATTTCTCATTTTCATGGAAAGTTAATGCAAGAAAAAAGGCAAAAGGAACAAAAGTTTCCCTTTTAATTGTTTCATTCACACAGCTCTACCACTATTATAAGAAATAATTGAAAAATAATTGTTTTATGAAATGCTTAAATCTCAAAAGACCCAGTTTCTCAGCACTCCCACAATTTCCTCATATAGTTGAACCTTATTCCACTTAAGAAGGAATCTCAGATTGTTTGCACTGCCATCTCAAGGATGTAAAGTAGCATAAATAACTTTTGCAATGTTTATTTCATTTACTCTCTTACCAAATACACAGTAAATGCCTAATTAAAAACATAGTAAGTGGGCAGAGAGGTATAAAACATAATCTTAAGGACTAATTTATCGGGCACTTATCTCAGTGCCTTCTTTTAAAAAATAGATTGAATGTCATAGTTTAGAAACCACAATTTTAAACAGCCCCCTATTTAAGTGCAATTTCACCAGTTTAATATCTCTGAAAATTGTTTTTGTAAACACACTATAATGACATATTATGCCATGGACCTATCTTGAAATACAGCTCCACAATGCTAGTCCTCACCATGACAGGTTAATTATGAAAGCACTCTAAGAGATTTAAGAATTAGACAGTTGTCCTTGGTGGACTGGCAAGAGAAAATAAGTTTTCTATACATCAGAATACACTAATTAAAAAGCAGCATTTCAATTTCATTTTAATGGGTGACAACAGGGATTCCACAGAATAAACTATAAATTTGGTTTGTGGGGTTTTTTACATTTCTTTCACTTTATTATAGAGCTGTCAGTCTTAAGGAGTTTTAGGCAAAAAGGAGATAAAGCAAGTAGCTTTCATTGAGGCTTGCAGTTTTCTCAATCTGAAGCAAGAGGTAAAACGCAGTTTTTCTGTGATAATATCTAATTTTGACAGGTGCATTAGGAACCCCTAAATAAAATAGCAAACTGATGTATCATTGCCTTCCAATGAATCTTTCCTTGATAACAGTGAAGTATAAAGGTCTTCCCACACTCATTTGTATCCTTGCTTAAGTAATATATCTATAGCAATTTGACAGCTAATTAAGAACTACCTTAATTCTTCAGTTTGTTGGCAAGTTATCAATAACATTTTTTAAAAGGGAAAACACTGCAGCTGTTGGTTTATAAGAGTATATAAGCTAAATAACTATTTTACTAGTACTACTTTCCATTTCACCAGTCACTAGTTACACAGTCCAAGGCCTCGGGGTGAGTGTAAATCCTCAAAATAATCTTTTATTTTACTTGTATGATTAGTCAAGTCAGTTCAGCCACATGAAAAGAGTTTAAAATGTATGATTTGTATCATGGGCCAAGCACACAGCAGAATTCCCGGAAAGTTTTATTGAATTTACAGATTTCGTTCTGTCCTTTATAATGTACACGGTATCATTCACTTCCACAACCTTATTACTGTCCATAACTACTTTTCATCTAAAAGAGGGCTGAATCATGTAGTCTTAAATAGTTATTTTATATCTGTATTTTATATTTATGAATTTCTGTGTAGGATGATCTTTGCTGTTCACAGATGAATCATGACTCTCAGTTGAAGGTGGGCAAAGCCCAGCTGCCTAACTTAGAGAAAGTAGAACAGCCTTTATGAGAGGAAGTGTTATTTCAGCCACACACCATTCTTGCTTTCTTACTACAAATGCTTTTAACACTTAGCTATTAAGCACTAAGATTAGGTGCCATCTCAGGATGAAGGAGATGGTAAAGAAAAGTAATGCTGTTGTATTCCCAGTCATAAAAGGCTTCTCTTGGCATCAGTGCTATTCAACATGCTACAGCTTAAAACAAAACAAAAACCTAAACATGACATTCAAAGAGTTTACAAAAAAAATATTCACAGGTAATCAAAAAATGAGTTAGTCAGAAATGAATTATCTGATTCTTTGGAAGCAGAAGCACTGAACTGTAAGCAGTTACGCTGAGTATGTACATGTAACCAAAACACGATGACACGTGGTAGAACTGATCTTGATAAGTTTATCTTCTAAATGAAATGGTGCTATAAAAATTAATCTCCTGAGATCACTGAAGTCACGGGCATTAATAAGCTTCCTCTGACTTCAACATCATCAGGTTTGAGTTGTACACACTGTCTATACTACCTTAACAAGTACTGCAGTGAATCTGTACAGCAAAATAATCCATACCTCCTACATTTCATGGAACTACACTTCAGCCTTGGTCTTATCTGGTCCAAGAGTGTCCAGAAGCAGATGTAACTCACTTCAGTCTCAATGAGGTCATCTGTCCTGAGATTGCTGTATACAGCTGGGTTGAAGCAAAGAACAGCAACTAGAGAGAGCTACAAGATTTGCTTTCAAAAAAATCACACACCTAATCCAAATAATTACATTAGTGAAGACACACTCCATGATGGCAGAAGGCAAAGCTAATTAGTAATCCTGGTCCAAAGAAAAACTCTGATATAAATCAAGTGCATTTAAATGATTTCAGGGTCACACATTATGCAATAATGAAGATACATTTTCTACAGAAACTAGTATCTAACACATATATATTTATGAACTGTCAAACGATTTTTAGAAGACTGGCAGTAAACACATTACTGAAAAAAACAGTACTCTGCTCTTCAAGACAAGCTATTATGTAGCCCAACTTTATCCAGAGCTTATGAAAAATGGAAGCATGATATTAACTACCTATTACAGTTTCTCCCAAATGGGGAACTCGTTTTTTTAGATCACATTCCTCAAGAAGAGGAAAAAGGCTGCCAAAACCCTCATATAGTCTCTGTGCATCCTCTGCATTAGTTAGGGTGCTCCATTTGCACAGAATCAGTGGCAGGTAAAAATATGACACTCATGAAATTTAGACTCTCTTTCTAGTCCTTTTTGAATGATTTGTAGAAGAAACATTATTCACTGTGTGAAGAAAAGACAGGCACTGTGTTTCCATATAAACTACAAACAGGCAATGTGTGTTTATATGGCTTCTGTCATGCAGTGTGGAGACAGAATGTATTAGTTTCCCATAAATGCATTACTGTCAAGGTATAAATGAGATACGGTGCCATTTATTACAGACACACTGATACCCTGTTTAACTAGACCATTTTGAACAAGAATTCTATAATAAATATGTTTTAAAATGATTAATGTGAGTCAGGTTAGATAATTATGCACTTAATTATGGAACAGCATTTTTTCAGTTTTACTTAATTATATTTCTGTATTCTACTATTTTATAAAAAAATATCTTTTATGCTGGAAATTCAGAATAACAAGAGATTAACCCTCGTGAAGTTGATGGGGAGTCTCCACTGTGTAAGGACCCACATGACCTGACAGAAAGAAGAGTATTCTTACTTTAAATTTTATTTTGATGAAATATACACATGCATGCCTGAGCAGCACCTGGCATATTTGATCTCAATCCTGCTAAGAGGCCCAGTGATTACTTATAATAGAAAGATATATTGCACTGCTGGTTTTCAAGGCATTTGCATTATCTTAATCTTGAAACTATAAAAATTGCTTCCATTATCTGTAATTTTATTCTAAAGGAAACAGAGAGAATCACAGAAACAGGTAACAAACAAATAAAACATAATGTCATACCAAATCAAACTAAGCAAGTACTGTATCATCAAGATAAAATGACAAAATTTATTTTAATGATGAAGAAACTAAGGAAAGAAAGTATACTAATATTCTTGTTCTCCAAACTGCCAAGTACTTGCAATTGAGAGCATCATATGACTATTAACTTTGAAAACTGACACAGAAGGGCCTTGACTAAGGCCAAAAATGTGCTAGAACCAAATCTCACCTGCTGCATTTCAAGGTTCCAGGTAAAATCATTGGGTCAGTCTATGTTACAAGTGAGAAACAAAATTTCATTTTGTGCAAAGTATGCAGAAGAATAACTATTTTCTCACTGCAGGAAATAGAAAAAAGGGTAAGTTATCATAGCAAGATTGCCAGAAACAATATATTTTATTTTGTATTGATTTAGCTCTAATTTCTGATTCAGCTCAAAATACAATAATGCTGATTAATGATCTGAAACACCACAGGTGAGTGCATAAATTGAAATAGTCCTAAGTTAGTTTTAGGTCATAACTACTAAAATCATCTTTTAACACCTAGTGAGGCTTGCATCATCCCAAGATATCATCTTTCCCTAGGATAAAATTAAAAGATAGGTCAGACAAAAATCATATTAAACTCTTCTTAAAAATCACACTGTCAATTACTAAAATGTACTACTTCAGCTAGTTAAGTATGTCCTTCTTTCGACATGTAAGATGGTAATTTGATTTATCTGAATATAGTTTAGATTAATACAATTACACTAGAAGTCATATACTTTGTTAAAGAAATCTTTCAACGGTATGTCATTCCAATAACAGAGTGAAAAGTTAGCACTTTTATGTGCTGTGTCTAAAATTATCGGTGAGAAATGGAATATTTCTGTCTACATCAAGGAGAAACTGCTCAGCAGGGTTTGGCATTGCTTCCATAATATTCTTTGAAGTTCTGCTATTGCATGAAAATTGTCCTTAAAATATTTAAAAATACTACTCATTTATACAGAGAACAACATTAGAGCAATCAGGAAACTTATTACTTTTGCTGTGAAAAAGAAAAATGCTAAAGAAAAATAATAGCTATGTGCAGAATATTAGCCATGTTTTACCAAGCCTCAAACCTGTAAGAAAAAAGATATTCTAGCTTGGTGCCTACACATTTTTCCTGAAGAGTGGAACTCCACACATAGGAAAGAAACAAAAAAAAAAACCCAAAGATTCACTGAGTTGAATACCCTACTTGGCTTTACTGTGTTGGTTTATCATGGTAAATTTCAGCTTATCAAAAAGAAAACAAATATCTCTTGCCAGTCCCATGTTCAAAGACTGTATGTAAGGCAAAAGAATCCTCATAATCATGCAAAATAGACTGTGCAATTTCTGCACCGAAGTGGCATATTCTAAAGAAAGGTTAAACCATGTAACATAACCAGCACACCCAGATGTTCATTGCCTTTCTTCACCATTCAAGTTTTAATGACCCCAGGTATTTAAAAATACAGCCATGGTTAACTAAACTTTTAAATTAACCTTATAGGTGAGTAGTCTACTTACTGGTTTCTGCTGAATTTTTGTGTGATATTGAAAAGGGGAAAGCCAGAATATATATGCTGAATACAGACATTTTTTCAGCATAAAAACACATAAGATGATTATCACACATCCGAATGAAAACTGTGAAGGTTTATAGACTGTGGACTGTTGTGCCACATCACAAACTCCAATGGCAAGGTAACAATCCTACAATTCTCAAGTCATCTCATTTGGACAGACTAGTCCACTTGTATAGCTTGTTTCCAAAGACCTTACAAATTAAGGAGTAAATATTCTGGATTCTTCACCCTGTTGTGTGTAGGGAAAGGGAAAAGCAGAATTCACACTACCACTTACACATTATTTATTGATCTCTTTGTTGCAGAGAAGGTTTATCCTTGTACAAAAATATCCACACACAAAATCAAGAAGTATGCTTCAATTCAGCCATTGAACGCTGAACAATATATTATGTTGTACTAAGATTTTTCATTATACTGAAAACATCAGCGGTTTGAATTTTTTTACCATCAATCCTCGTGTACACATTCTAGACTGGTAAATTTCTGCCTAGGTGTACATTCTTATTCTGAAATGCGTATTTTATATTCATTTATATCAAGTCTGCACACTCAGAATCTGACTGGGCCTATGTATGTTTTATGGGAACACATCTCGGCACAGGAGGCACAGAAATTAATTTACAAAAGCAAAGCGCTACAGTTCTAGCTTTTTGGATTCCCTAATGGTGTTCAACTTTTTGAAAGGTAAAAAAGAGGTAACTTCTGATGGAAGAATTTGTTCTTATTAGGAAACAAAAGCTGCTTATTGTTCTCCTTAGTTCTGCAAAAAAATTTTTTTCATTATTTCATTTGCCACTATTTGCGACAGTTATTGAAGGTGCAAGGTGAGTGATGTGGAAGTCCTCTCCCTTTATTTGATTACCTAAGAATACACACTGCATGTTATCCTTAGGTACCCTTACTTGTTGATTCTGGATTTTATTTTTGATGTCTTTTCTGAAAGTGCAATTTCCTAACAGGCAAAAAAAATGGAATGAGAGAGAATACTGCTCAAGAATGCAACACAGAAATTTTAATCTCTAGATCACAAAACCACTTGCAATAATGTCTCTAAGATTTTTGCATATTTTGAAAGCCCCTGGTAACAGTTCAAGAATGTCTATATAATATCTCAATGTCTCCTAGATCACTATTTATTTATATGCTTTAATTAAAATCAGAGTCCTCTTACTTCTTCTGTTAGATGAAGGGTTTTTCCTCAGAAGAGTAGGAAAAAGCCAGTGGAAATCACTTTGTGACAGAGAATATGAGAGAGAACCAAAACTCAGCATTACATTAATCAGTTCTGATTAGAAACTGCTTCCATAAAGATATA
Organism: Strix uralensis; assembly: GCF_047716275.1. NCBI lineage: Eukaryota > Metazoa > Chordata > Aves > Strigiformes > Strigidae > Strix > Strix uralensis. Next base: position 19,464,019 of record NC_134012.1, on the reverse strand, counting down.
TTAAAGGTGTCACAACCGTACAAGCAAATCGTGCATTTTGAGGGGTTTTGTTTTTATTCTTCTGGTGCTTTGAAAGTTCTGTCCAAAGAACTTACATGCTTTCCTGTAGAAATGATCTGATAATGCTGAGAAACAGCAATTTACTTGGCAAGGTCTCCAAACATAAAACATGGCTTCTGATCAGGCAACTGTTGAATCAGTCACCTGTAGAGGCTAATACTGTAAAGAAGACAGCAAGCAGCTGTAATTTGTGATACAACTAAATCTGGGACATGCCTATTCTATTTTTCAAGAAAGGAAACATGCCATTTGGTGTATTCCAGTGAAACAAGAGCCATTGCCTACACTGGCTTTGAAATTAAAACTACACATTCACAAATTAGAAGTGTCCTCTGTGAGTTTTAATAAAAATGCCTTTGCTAAAACAACACATCCTTATTAAACACATTAGTTGTTCAAACTACTCATACTGCTAAGAGAAGGAAGGTTTTACTAATTAATTTAGTAAAAAGGGAGTCAAAGAAAGTAAGGACTGAATCACATAGGCTGATCCCTGTTAAGTGGGAATTCCTCCATCATAGCAAACAGCATAACTGATAACACAGGTCCTAAAATCTGTTCTTGCATATCTGGGACATTACTCTTGGAAATTAAGAACTCCAGCAGAGAATATAATAGAACCATAATTTTTTTTCTAATCTTTGTAAGTTTGTGTAAAACTTGCAAAAGCCATAATTCCATCATCCATACTTGTTATTTGCCCTCTTTTTCACTATTACCTGTGTTTTAACACAAGGCTTTTTTAAAAGTCAGTCCATAACTGATTTAATCTACTGTCATCTAGAGTACAGAGAAAATGTCAGAACATTTTTCATTGAATTTTGATAGTCCTTTGGTTAGAAACAGGAGTTTTTCATTATTTTTCTTGAATCTACAGAAGAAAGTATGGAGAGAACAACTGAACGCAAATACTCATAAATGAAACACCAGTGCACGGTTTGATGCACTAGTAAACTATTGACTTGCATTTATGTTGAGATGATTTAAAAGCTGTTTGGTTCTGCTTCCCTCAAGTAAACCATTCATTAATACAAATAGATTTAGCTATGTCTCCTTAAATATCTGAGATTATGTCCTTTGGAAATCAGGCATTACTTGTGATCATATCCCATTGAATGGCCCTTAACATTTCACTTTGAGCCATAATTTAATTTTTAATTATTGACTTTTCTTTGTCTCTTTCTTCCAGAGTTACCTAATGCATACACTCAAATCTATCAATGATTCTTTTTCTTATTATTATTAGAGAAAACACTTTGAAATGAAGAGACGTGCAGACTGGGTACTTGATGAATGCCTTGGCATGTACTTAACCAGCAGGCTACTCATTACTGGGTACTCATGGAACAGGACAACCTTAAGTACCACATATCACAGGAATAACTGCTCTGCTGTGCAGTGCAGCAATTCTAAGACTACACCAGTTATCATTTTAGTCATGCTAATAAATGTTGACAAATGACTTCTCAACTTTTCTGTTGGTAGCATTGCTTTCAGGAAAGCAGGATGCTTGAAGTTTCAATCAGTAAAGGCAGTGAACTAACACCTCTGAGCTCTGCCAAGCAATGATCCAAACACAGGGACAATGACTGCTTAAAACTCTGCTCTTTTTATGCTGTGCCATTTTTTTACCTTCTTCACTTATCGTTGTGCCTTCCAGACCATAACAGAGAAAGACAGAAAGACGAGAAAGGAAACAGTAACAGCAGTAAAAGCAATACAAGATGTTGATACTGGTTATTCATCTGATAAGATATGCAAGATTGATATAAGAAACAACTAACTGGAAACTAACAGGAAAGCACTGCATAGTTCCTATTTGATTATCTAAAGTACCACCTCACTAGAATTGAGAATAAATTTTCTCCCTAGTAAATCACTCTTCTGCAAAGACATTGAGTATAAAGAGGAGACTAAAGGAGTGTAAAGGAGAATTGGTACTTTAAGGTATTACTTGCACAGAAATCTAGAAGGACCAGTAAAGCATTTCATCAAAATACGTAGAAACTATACCAAGACCTTAATATGCTTAAACATTGTAAACCTTCAACCTCCAATATGAAAGTTTTCTACTACCTAACCTCTGTTCTAATGATATGAAAAGATAATCCAATAATAAGCAAGTTTCATTTTTGTCTCTACAGAACTTCTGGCTCAACTCTTCCTTTCTGTGTTCATCTTGCTTTTGACCTTTTTCTGGCCATGTCAAAGCAACTTTCAAGTAGACCTACAACTGCTTACTTTATTTTGTGAGATAGAGATTTGCCACTTTCCTGTTGAGAGTTCTAAGAGCACTAACACACATCGTTATTCACAGATCTTGGGACAAAAAAAAGTTTCCCTTTCACTAAACTTCCTGTAATTTTTCAAGCTGTTAGAGAAATTGGGTCTGTGCCTCTTAAGCAGGCCAAGTATAGATACCTGTTCCTTCCAGTGCATGATCCAGAATTCTTCTACATGTGTAGATTCATTCCTTAAGATTAGACACAAGATGTTTACAATGTAGTTTTTACTCATGCTGGAAAGTCCCTTTTTGTTTTATTAAATAATACAAATATTCCAATGCTCAGAATAAGTAGCATAGAGACAAATTTTAGGAATTAATATTTTGCTTTGTTTTGTTATGAGACCCTGTGAAACTTGTGAAATAAAATCTTTCCTCCAAAAGGTTAATTTTACTCATGTGATTTACTTTTTCCTTGGAGGGGGGAGCAGATAGTGAACTGCTTATTCACCTCATTTATTTTAGCAATGGTCCCATGTCCTTTAGAAAGATTCAGATGCAGTATCTGAAGTAGATGAGGTCAGTGAGCCAGTTACTGTTGACCAACACAGAACCTATTCATCAGTTCACAGAAAACAGCTAAAGTTCAGAAACAGCAGAGTCCCAAAAGCCAAAGAAAACATCATGAAAGAAAGATACTAGAGACTAACCACTGCTCTGAACAAAAAGTATAAACTGAAAAAGCAAAAGGAGACAAATTAAACCACAAAACAGGGAATGACCAGTTATCCTTTGTCAAGATAAGTGTACTGGTTTTGGCTGGGGTAGAGTTAATTTTCTCCATAGCAGCTCATAGCATGCTATGTTTTGGATTTGTGACCAAAACAGTGTTGATAACACACCCATATTTCAGCTGTTGCTGAACAGTGCTTGCACAGTGTCAAAGCTGTTTCTGTTTCTCACACTGTCCTGTGAGCAAGTAGGTTTGGGGTGCACAAGAAGTTGGGAGGAGACATAGTTCGGACAGGTGACCTCAACTTTCCAAAGGGATATTCCACACCATAAGATGTCATGCTCTACAATAAGAAGGGGAAAGAAGGACGAAGGGGAAACTGTCTTCCCAAGTAACCATTGCATGTGATGGAGCCCTGCTTTCCTGGAGATGGCTACACACCTGCCTGCCGATGGGAAGCAGTGAATGAATCCCTCATTTTCCTTTGCCTGCATGTGCAGCTTTGATTTACCTATTAACTGTCTGCCTCAACCCATAAGCCTTCTCTTTTATTCTGCTGATTCCCTCCCCCATCCCACTCCCAGGGGAGTGAGCGAGCTGCTGTGTGGGCCTTAGCTGCTCACTGGGGTTAACCCACAAAAATAGGAAAGAAGATAGTTTTAACAGATCAGATTATGTAAACTCATGATAAAAAGAAGTAACTAGAAAGAACTACCAAAACTGAATCAGAGAACAAGCGTTTTATTTTTAAAAGAAAAAAAAAATCATCAGCAAAAAGGGATTTTGTTCTTTAATAAGTAAGTGACTAATACAAACCAGAGAGGGATAATGGCTCAGCTAGTCACCAAAAGTAAAGAAACCTTAAAAAAAAAAAAAAATCACATAAGTAATCCTGATGGAACACAATTATATGGAGTGATATTACTAACAGAGAAGATGTAAAATCAACCCCCTACTGTATTCTGTAGTATCCTTAGATAACTGTGAGAGAATTGTAAGGGTGCTGGAGAACATACAGAGGAAGCATACAGGGGAACTTCATCAGCAGATTTCAAGGAACTATGACTTTTTTCTAAGGCAACCTAGGAACAAAGACAAGGGCAGGCGGAGGATTAAACAGGCACAGGCTTCTTCCAACCAAGGCTATTTTATAACAGAACCAACCATTCATACCTCCAGCATCAAGTACTTACACATTAAAGGAACGACACCAAGGACAAACTGATGGATGCACTTACCTTTGAAAAAGAAATGCTTCCAGATCATAGATTTACAGAAGGGAGTCAGTTTGGACTGGCTGTATATAAAGGCTAGTAATCAAGTACAAAATGAATCAATGGAAATACACAAAACAAAGACATAAAATTGTTTTACAACAGTGACTGTTTAAGAACAGGCAATGCAGCAGACATTCTCTGCACGAAAGCACTGTGATTCAGAAATGACAAAGAAACAAAAGGTGGGTAAAATGATTCATCCACTGTAGCTAGAACTGGATAGGAAAATTCCTGGAACTATATCCACTAAACCCAGTAGCAATAAGGTACAACTTCACTTCAAACAATGAATATGTAACATTTCAAAATGTCACCTTCCATACCGCTTTCACAGAAGCGGTAGAGTCAGATATAGGAACAAGTTCTTCAGTATATTTCTGAAAAGGCTTTGCTTGGAAATTAGTGTGTTGTGGTTTGACCCCAGAGGGCAACTGAGCACCACGCAGCTGCTCAGTCACCCCTTCACCCTCAGGACTGGGAAGGAAAAAATGAAGAAAAGGCTTGGGAATCCAGAGAAGGACAGGGAAGGGTGACTCACCCATTATGGTCAAAAGGCAGACTCGTTAGGGGAAGAAACAAGAACATCAATTTAATTCAAACACCAACAAACAACAACACTTAATAGACAGAATAGGACAGTGAGAAGCATCACCACATCTTTAAAACACCTTCCCCCCACCCCTCTCTTCTTCCTGGGCTCAGCTTTCCTCCTGATTTCTCTACCTCCTCCCCTGCAGCAGTGCAGGAGGGTAAGGAAGAAGGTTACCATCAGTCACGCTGCTTCTTCCTCCTCAGGGGAAGGACTCCTTACATTCTTCCCCTGCTCCAGTGTGGGGTCCCTCTTACGGGAGACAGTCCTCCATGAACTTGTCCAACGTGAGTCCTGCCCATGGGCCACAGCCCTTCCCAAGCTGCTCTGGCATGAGTCCATCCTGCATGTTGCAACCCTCCCAGTGCCAAACTACAACAGTGGGGCCTTCCTGCCTGGGAGTCTTCAGGTGCAGCCCACTGCTCCAGTGTGGGGTCCTCCACGGGTTGCAGGCGGGCATCTTCTCCACTGGTGACCTCCATGGGTGCAGGGCACAGCCTGACCTCTCACCATGGTGCACCTCCCCTGCTTCTTCCTCTTTTCTTCCACTGACCTCTGTGATTGCATAGGTGTTTTCCTCACAACTCTTCCTCACAACTCCTCCTCCTCCTCCCAGATTCCCCTTCTTAAATACGTTATCACAGAGGCACAGCCACCGTCACTGATTGGCTTGGCCTTGGCCAGAGGTTGGTCCGACTTGGAGCTGGGGGAGCTTCAAGAAGCTTCTCAGAGGGGCCACCGCTGTAGCCCCCTCCTCCGCTACCAAACCCCTGCCACACACACACAAAGCCAGCAGAGAGTGGGTAATTTTAACAGTGGGTAAGGACAAGAAAGGAGTTGATGGTCTACTATCAAAGTCCTGATTTTATACCAATGCCAGGAGGAAGGATGACAAACTTCAACATTTTGTGCTCTTACTACACCTAACTGAAAACCCAAAACATTTTATTTCACTGGTAAAGAAATGAAAGCTGTACAAGTTAAAACAGCTACTACAAAGTGAGGTCCCTAAAAAAACTAAATGGTTAAAGATTCTATTAAAACTATGTTTAATAACAAAATAATATTGAAGAGAGAACATATCACAGAAAACCGCATACCAGGCAGAAATCAGAGCTGCATAGCACACACACACATCCAAACGTTAATCTCACTTATAATTTAAGGCAATAATGAAATAGTATAGTAGCTAACATAAACCCTTCTTTAAGCAAAGCTTCATATTTATCCCACTCAATGAAATTTTGGGTCAGACTTTTAAGAAATTCATGCAGAATGAAAAGGGGAACTGAATGCTTTCAGACCTTGTACCTTAGTTTGCCCTGCTTTTACACTCTATTGGTTTGACTGATGTAGTAAGTGAAGTCCTTATTTCTTGTCAAATGTATGCCCACACCAACAGGAATAAATACTTCTTGGACTTCTGAACTCATTTCAGGACTTATTACAGTAGCTGAAAAAATTAGTAACATGCTCGTAAGTGTGGATTTAATATGACAGAAAAAGGAACATCCATTTTAAAATGTCCTTTATCTGCTGTCCAAGTTGTATATTTTCCCCATGTATTATGAACCATGTTTATTGCAGAAACATCAAGAACAATAAGCTACCTTTTCATGAAGAGGATCTGCACATCTCTAGGTTTCTTCCTCAAAATGTCTGTGTGCAAAATCAGTTATGCAGCATATATGATTTATCTACTTTTAAGTGGCTCAGACCATCCACATGAGATTCAGTGACCAAAGAACAAATATACCCATAAAACTTTACGGTCATAATATGCAGCACTAACCTCACTGCCTGTCTTCAAACAGGTATTAAAGATGCTACGTGACTGCATTAAATTCAGTGTAATTAAAAAATAACTGTTTCTTCTTGCTAAGTTCTATCTCATCTCTACCAAAAAGGATAGGACACTGATCTTACTCTGAATTTCTTCTGGACAGTTGCCCAGGTGCTAAGTAAACTCTGTGTATACCATTGCTAAGGCTTGTCAGGGTGGTTAGTATAGCCTGTCACTCAAATGAGGCAAATGGCATACATTAAACCAAACATCAGCATCAGCAGACAAGTTTCTGGGCTCTCAGTTCTCCTTGATACAGGAGGAAAAGGCTAGAAGAGGAATTGATAGTGCTAGAAACAAAACAAATTTTCAAGTTGTTGAAATCTTCTACTCTCCAAAGAATTCATAGAAGCTATTCTTACTTCTATTACCTGAGGCCCAAACCTGCTCACATAAACAATTCACAGCTAGCTAAAGAAACTGTTTGAAAGTAGTAATTTTATTATCCACCTAACCAAAGGAGCACCATGTTATGGCAACCTAAAAATTTTCAACACAAAGAGAGGATGTCAGCATTCTTTAAGGAAGAACACATACACATAGATATGCCTTGACAAAAAAAAGTCAACTAAAATAAATACTATAAAAAGAAAACATGCTCAGGAAGCATCTTTCCTGTGTAGTATAATTTCCACTGCACATCACTAAGGCAGTCCAAAATCTCCCAGTACAAATTACAGTATATGAACACTGAGCTTTCAGATTAAATCACTGAAGTCTCATTTATGCAGTGGGCAATGTTGTACATACATTTTTGTTGCACAGTGAATCTCAGGGAATTTTTTCTTTCTCCCCATTTACTATTAGATCATTTTTTGACATATCCCCCCAATATGCTATTTTATCAATCTTGTTTTCAATTGGCCTAACTGCTGGACATTTTTACACACCCCTAACATCGAATATGTTAGACCTGAAGCAGAAAATAGAGCAAGCTAGAGAGAAATACTGTGCTAGAACTATATTCCATCACAAGACATTTTTCAGAATGTAATTCTTCACAGAAACCAGTTGGTTTTAGTTGGGAGGTTCATTTTGGAGACAAAAAGGAAAATATGTACTGACAATGTCAAAATCATTCTGCTTCCAAATTACTTCTCCTTTCAAATTCTGTTTATATTATTTTATATTATAATGGCACACATGAAAACATGAACATAAAATAGAAATCAAACACAACTCCAAATATTTTGGATCAACTGCTATTGGTTTTTAGTTCTCCCCTGGAAAATAACAAGTTGAGGAAATTTGGATTTATCCGGAAGGAAACCAAATCTCTAAATTTAAAGTTGTAAAACTGAACATACAGTTTTACAGCATTACTGGATCGTACAGCTGAATCCAAAAGCAAAGCAGTGGACATTATCTCTCTTTCACTCAGTACAAAGAAACTCATGTCTAGCAAGAAATAGTAACAGATGTCCATTTCTGAATCTCTATACAAACTAGGATTTAAAGCTTTGAGTTTGTTTTGATGTCCTTTTCTTACGGAAAGAGGCTATAAAGCATTTTTTCTAGATGTCTTACAAACAAATCCAATGCCTTTCTCTCCCACTGCATTCACCTTATTACAGGTCACATTTCAGAATGTGGCCTTCAATTTCATATTTCCAACATGAATTACAAGATTACCTAAGTGACTTTAAATGCAAAAAAGAATGAATGTCTATTTTCTAGCAGTCCTGCTCATAGTTACTCTGAAACAAAGATGTGTCAGTTTATTTCAGGGGACAACACAGAACAGTGTATCTCTTCTATTTATTATTTCCTTAGTTTCTGTGTATGTAGACCACAAAGTAGCATTGGTAAAGATGGTAATTTATTCTTAAATCTCAAGCCAAAGTCTCACACATCTGTTTTTTAAATGCTTAAAAATTATTTTCTACTTTATTTTCAAAGTTAGGCCCCCCTGGGTTTTGGCTGTTTTGTTGTTTTGGTTTTTTTAATCATCTAGAAAAAGCATTCATGTTATGTTCATTCATCGTGGATTTGGGGTTCCCATTTAAATAATCCAGGCAAAATCTTCAAAAGAAATTTAAACTGAAACCCTAAACGCTTATATGTATGGTGCTATGCAAAAGCAATTTCAGAATTTGTGAAAACTTCGGAGTCAGAAGATAGAAGCTTTGACCACACAGAAATAAAAGGTCACCTAATACCTGTGAAGCTGTGTGCTTTTTGCAGCCAGTTACCAGTGTACTTAACACTTATCCTCCTCCCAGAATCTTAGACTCTCTCCTCTATCAGCAGATGATATACACTCACCATTAACTGTCTTTCAAACACTTTTACCTTGCACAAAGTGAAATGATCACACCATTCACATTCACTCCCTCTGAAAACAGTCTTCAGGGTATAGTTTTATGATGAGGTACCATTTGTTCATCTTTAATTGTGCAACTAAATCTTAGTACTACCTTGATGACACTTGATGGTACTATCCTGATGGTACTATCTTGCCTCATCTGCCAAAGTCTAAGCAATACGTACAGTCAGACCTTCCAGCCTATTTTCTCCAAAGATTCTTCCTATGCCCCCCGTTTGTCTCCTCTTCCACCTTTCCAACCTTGACATTGTCCATTAAATCTATTAGGCTTTCCAAGGCTGACTGCTCCATCACAGACTATAAAAAAGAATTAAAAATATTCAAAATTATTGCCAATTACGTATATTTAGCAATTTTGACCTACAGCTATTGAAGCTCTAAATAGTGACGCATACTTTAAATATTTTAAAGTTACTGTAGTTTTTTTAACTCAGCTAAAGCAAAAACACCTGGAAAAGTAGTCAGAAAGCAAAAAATCTGCTCTATGCTCACTTTTAAAAAACTACTAAATATATCTGAGTAATTGATTTGACCTACCCTTCATTATATTACAAGTACACCAACTTATTAAGACAATGCTTCCCAGAAAGTGACCTTACAAAGTCACAGTACTGAATATATGTAATGCACAGATATGTACTACACCTGGTATATCCTGCACAACGAGGTGCACCTTGACACAATGAGCTGGTATCATCATATCAAGGTGGAGAAGCATCACTACCACAGGACAGAGAGTTTATGTAAAACAGAGCCAGCTCAGATGCATTTTCATGCTGAAAATATAGTACTACCTTAATATCTACCAGCTCCACTCAAGATCTGCTGTATATACTGGGTACTGCAGCACAGAAATATGGTCAGTCACTTACTACCTCAGAGAGCTTGAATTCTAAACAATAAAAACAAACAATGCAAAAAAAAAAAAAAAAAAAAAGGAAAGCACTGAAACTTTACAAAGGAAAAGCATGTGCTCTTGGCACACCATTAGCAAATCTCAGTTCTGAATCTCAGACCTTGCCCACTGCTTCCAAGGCTCCAAGACCATTCATCCCAGTTTGGTTTGTCAATCCAACTTCTTAATGCTACCAGAATGAGGTGGCACCTCCTTTGCACCTACAGTGATGTTCGCTCAGCCACACAGTCGACAAGACCAAACACTTAGCCTGCCTGAAAACAAAAACAATTATCTTTTTCATTTGGATCAATCCAGTCAGATGGAGTTGATCAGAATACTGTGCACTGAGGACTATTTACAGGGTAAGTGAATGAGAATGTTTACTTCACACTGGGGCAATCCACCTAAGGTGGCTTGCATCAGAGTGCATTTATCTGTTAGTTTACAACTTTCTTCTCTAATTTTTCCTATTTTGAAGACTAAAAGTAGCATGGTATTCCCTAAGGAAGTGGATGCTTACTACATATCTGAATATCTAAAATGTGGGTCATATTTGACACCTAGGTAAAGTCCTTGAAATGTTGTGGGACTTGTACTAAATCTCTCAGGAAAAACCTCTTCTAAGAGACATGTTAAAATCTTAGTATCTGTTTATTTTCCAGTCTATGGAACAAGGAATCTTATTTCTGCAACTGCATCTTACACAAATGAAGGAACAAGAACAGGGAGGCAGGTACTGTGTTACGTGACAGGTCAGATGTTTCAACAATAAAAGTTACACAAAGAGCAACACTTTAAAAGCTTCATCTTAAAAGGACAAAAACATGTTTGGCCCCTTTTTTCAATAAAAGGCAAATTACTAGTCAAATGTATCTCTAGGAGGAAACAGCCTCAAGTTGTGCCGGGGATTTAGATTAGACATTAGGGAAAATTTCTTCACCAAAAGGGTTGTCAAGCACTGAAACAGGCTGCCCAGAGAAGTGGTGACATCATCCCTGAAGGTATTTAAAACACACAGATAAGAAACACTTAGGGACATGGTTTAGTGAACTTGGCAGGGTTAGGTTAACGGTTGGGCCCAATGATCTTAAAGCTCTTTTCCAACTTAAAAGATTCTATGATTCTATTACAATATCACTATGTCGAAGTAACACGCTATTCTTAGCTTCAACATCCAACACTGAAAATCCTGGTATCAATCTCTGCTCTCAACATGGGATTACTTAGTCTCTTCTTCACGTATTTTATGGCAGTCTTTAAGATCTAAATACATATAAACCAGGTATTTATATGCCTCCCATGTAACTCAGACTGATGATTTGTGACTTGGAAACCTCTGCACTCAAGTAGCTACAGTCTTTGCGGCTGGTACCTTACTTAACCATGCAGCAGAAACAGGAAGCAATAGGAACAGTAAGCCTAAAGGGAGAACAGGCTATAGATGAATAGGGGCAAAGAAGATAACTGGGAGACAAAGACTGCAGAGAGTAAGGTTTCTATTTGGAACACTGTTCAGGCTATACCATGTGAAAAAAACAGAAATTTACCTTCAAACATACAACAGCATGACACGAGCCTGTTGGATCACGCAGTTAGTATCTGTCATGCAGAGTAAGCTATTAGGAACAAAATGATCAACACACGGTGCCACTGCTAATCTTTGACTGACAGCCTGAAGAGCCTAATTTGCCTAAATAAATCAAAGTTTACTTTGCTTTTCACACATTCCATCACATCTATTATTGATTTCAATTGCACTTATATGGCAGCCACACCTCGTCCTCAGTACCCAGAACCTACTGATAATGTCATTGTTCAGCATCTCTTCGGACACTTACATAAACCACCAGCATCACAGAGATGATGCTTTAAGGGCAAAGGTAAGAGATAAAGACTTTTATCCCTTCACCTGAATTCACTGAAACCGCCTTTTTTTTTCTTCCTTTTATTTCCAATAGAAAATCCAGATGATGTGGACCATTGCAGTTCTGGAACAACCTAACCCTTGAATGACTTTATGACTAACCCTAGCTGTTGATCACTTTCCTTTTTAAAAAACTCTGAGCAAATTTATAGTTTTTTCCTGTGGGATTTTTTAAAAATCTACTTTAAAAGGCAAATGAGACAAACATAATTTCCAAGTATCTTTTTGAAGCAAAAAGACAGTGTTTTATGGTTCCCTGCTGGACCTCCTCTTTGTGAACAGAGAAGGACTGGTGGATGATGTGGTGGTTGGAGGACGATTAGGGCACAGCAATCATGAAATAATAAAATTCTTTATTCTTAAAGAGGCCAGGAGAGCGGGCAGCAGAACTGACATCCTGGACTTCCAAAGGGCTGACTTTGTCCTGTTTGGGCACCTGCTTGACACGATCCCTTGGGAGACAGTCCTGAAGGGTATAGGGGTCCAGGAAGGCTGGGCACTCTTTAAGAAGGAAGTCTTAATGACTCAGGAGCAGGCGATCCCCAGGTGCTGTAAGAGAAGACGGCGACAGAGAAGACCATCCTGGCTAAACAGGGAGCTTTGGTTGGAATTCAGGGAGAAAAGGAGAGTTTATGGCCTTTGGAAGAAGGGGCTAGCCACTCACAATGATTACAAAGAGGCTGTGAGGCTATGCAGGGTGGAAATCAGGAGGTCTAAAGCCCAGCTGGAGATTAATCTGGCTTTGGCAATCAAGGACAACAAGAAATGTTTCTGTAAGTATGTGAGCAGCAAAAGAAAGTCCAGGGAGAGTCTCCATCCCCTGCTAGACACAAGAGGAAACATGGTAACAAGTGATGAGGAAAAGGCTGAGGTGCTTAATGCCTTCTTGCCTCAGTCTTTAATTAAAAAGACTAGCTGTACTGAGGGAATCCAGCCTCCTCAGCCAGAAGACAGAGACTGGGAGAACGACATCCCCGCATTCCAGGAGGAGATTGTAATGACCTACTGCATCACATAGACATACACAAATCTATGGGACCTGATGGGATACACCCGAGGGTGCTGAAGGAGCTGGCTGGGGTGCTCGCCAAGACGCTTTCCATCACTTACCAGCAGTCCTGGCTGACCGGGGAGGTCCCGACAGATTGGAAATTGGCCAAAGTGACGCCCATATATAAGAAGGGTTGGAAGGATGATCCAGGAAATTACAGGCCTGTCAGCTTGACTTCAGTGCCCAGGAAGCTGATGGAGCAGCTCATCCTGAGTACCATCACACAACACATGCGGGACAACCAGATGCTCAGGCCCAGTCAGCAGGGGTTTATGAAAGGCAGGTCCTGCTTGACAAACCTGATCTCCTTCTATGACAGGGCGACCTGCTTATTGGATGAGGGAAAGGCTGTGGATGTTGTCTACCTTGACTTCAGTAAGGCCTTTGACACCGTTTCCCACATCATTCTCCTGGCGAAACTGGCTGCTCGTGGCTTGGATGATCGCACATTTTGGTGGGTAGAAAACTGGCTGGATGGCCAGGCCCAAAGAGTTGTGGTGAACGGAGTTAAATCCAGTTGGTGGCCGGTCACAAGTGGTGTCCCCCAGGGCTTGGTTTTGGGGCCACTCCTGTTTAACATCTTTATTGATGATCTAGACGAGGGGATCGAGGGCACCCTCAGTAAGTTTGCAGACGACACCAAGTTGGGTGGGAGTGTTGATCTGCTCGAGGGTAGGGAGGCTCTGAAGAGAGACCTGGACAGGCTGGAGCGATGGGCTAAGGCCAGCTGGAGGAGTTTCAATAAGGCCAAATGCCGGGTGCTGCACTTGGGCCACAACAACCCCCAGCAGTGCTACAGGCTTGGGGAGGAGTGGCTGGAGAGCTGCCAGTCAGAGAGGGACCTGGGGGTGTTGATTGACAGCCGGCTGAACAGGAGCCAGCAGTGTGCCCAGGTGGCCAAGAAGGCCAATGGCATCCTGGCTTGCACCAGAAATAGCGTGGTCAGCAGGGACAGGGAAGTGATCTTACCCCTGTACTCAGCACTGGTGAGGCCGCACCTCAATTACTGTGTTCAGTTTTGGGCCCCTCACTACAAAAAGGACATTGAATCACTTGAGTGTATCCAGAGAAGGGCAACGAAGCTGGTGAAGGGTCTGGAGCACATGTCGTACGAGGAGCGGCTGAGGGAACTGGGGTTGTTTAGTCTGGAGGAGGCTGAGGGGAGACCTCATCGCCCTCTACAGCTACCTGAAAGGAGGTTGCAGAGAACTGGGGATGAGTCTCTTTAACCAAGTAACAAGCAATAGGACAAGAGGGAATGGCCTCAAGTTGCACCAGGGAAGGTTTAGACTGGATATTAGGAAGCATTTCTTTACAGAAGGGGTTGTTAGGCATTGGAATGGGCTGCCCAGGGAGGTGGTGGAGTCCCCATCCCTGGAGGAGTTTAAGAGTCAGGTTGACTTAGCGCTGAGGGATATGGTGTGGTTGAGAACTGTCTATGTTAGGTTAATGATTGGACTAGGTGATCTTCAAGGTCTTTTCCAACCTTGATGATTTCTGTGACTTGAACAATATTCAAGAAAAATGCTGTGGCTATTTTGGACACAATGTCAGAACTATTAGCTGAACTCAGCCCAAACTGCATTTGGGTTAATAACTTATTTTTCTGAGAAATTTTGTTCAAACAGAAAATAAAACATAGTGGCACATAATGTGTCAAGGAAACACATTTCTATGTGATTCTTCCAAAGACTCCTTGGATGCCACACCAAAAAGTGATTTCAAATCTACTGTTGGCCATTAATTACAGATTTCATATATTCTATCTTGTTTTGCTTATTAGTTCTTACACCACCCAGAGCAAATGAAAATTGAATAAATGTTCATAAAACCACACGAAGTTTTACACTTGTAAGCCAATTTTTTGTTTCACAGAAATCACAACAGCATCACTGACAGCAAAGGATCTCAATAAAGATAAACCATTTCCTACCAAATGAGGATCCAGACCTATTCTTGGGCAGATACAACAGTGAATCAGTCACTTTCACCAGATCGCATGCTTCATATTGAATCAAAAACTGTACTGAAGAAAGAATATAATTCTACTGGCATGACAGTTTTCCAAGCAGTCCCTCTTGCAGAGATCCACAGAATGGAGAAAGACATGTCTTTCAAAATCAGCATTTTGTGGTAACAGCAAGATTTTATCCTCCCATTCAGTAACGTATTTCAAATAACACCTTGGAAAAAAATCCTGTGAAACAAAATGCTGAACAGACATACTTTTACTATGCTTACTGGTCGTAAGATCAATTTTTTTAAAATTTTATTTTGTGTTAGTGTTGCTTCTTGTATGAAGACCTACATTCCTCTTGAAAACAGTAGCATAGTGATATCAAAACACACTCAAGAAAAACTTTTAATCATTAAACAATTTAGATAACATTTGAAGAACAAGAAGTATCCTGAAGCAGAAAAGGTACCACAGAGTGGGGCTTAAATGGAAACAAAAATCAAAACCAAAAGATCATCAGTGACTCTGTGTTTGAAGAAGAGCTAAGAAGCATGTGCAACTCCATTTTTCAATGATCACACATTTTCTAAAGTTAAATGCGCCATTTCTTTTCCAATAACAATATGAAACAACTCTAATGTTAAATCAAAGCAAGAATGCTGTTAAAACAATTGAGTAAATACTGAGCTAGCTTACATGATCGTTTTAATACAAGTTTGTACCACACCTAAGTGTCTGCTCCAGTCCAACTGAATTACAGTGGCATTTCCATATGGTAATTAAACCTGTTTAACTGAAATCAAATAAAAACATGGTGGCATTACTTACAAAGTCCTTCTTAGATATTTTTTCTTTAAATAATTTAAATTAAAAAAAAAGGATGAATTAAACGATTACTTGGAAACTTCAGTACTGTTTATTTACACCTCTATTTAATACGTCAGACCAATCTGACACATTGGTCTACCTCTTTCCAGGGACTTCCTTCAGCAGTCATCAGACAACACATACATTTCAGCTAGGAATGGTTTCTGGAATCATTTTTATTGTGCCTATTTAGAAAATCTGCAAAAACGTCTTTCAGTCTGATGTCCTTGTGAGGTTAATGGCTAAAAAGCAAGTAACTACATGATATTCATTGTTATAGCTATTGTTCAATTGCTATAACACTATAGTTTCCATTATAAGGAACATACATTTTTCTTTCTTGGTGACAGAAGCTGTAAAGAACTTGTTATGACAGCATTAAGTCCAAAAAATTCTTCTTCATGTTCCTAAAATAAAAATCAAACTTCTCCACAAAATGTTCAATTTCTTAACAAAAATAAGAGAATGTTCTGTATGAATATGCATGGATGTGCTTGTTAAAAACACTAACTCCTGCTGTAACATATTCAAGAAAGTAGTAGTTAAAGAAGGGATAGATTATCTATTTCATTATGAGGAATACAGAGAAACTGTCTGAGCAGCCAGGGATCAGGCTAGGAATTCCAAACCCCTGATGAAATTACATTTTTCAGGGACACCAAGAGCAACAAGAAAAGCTTCTATAGGTACGTCAGTGATAAAAGGAAGGCTACGGAAAATGTGGGCCCTCTCTGGAAGGAAACGGGAGATCTGTTTACTCGGGATACGAAGAAGTCTGAGGTACTCAGTGACTTTATTGCCTCAGTCTTCACCAGCCAGCACTCCAGCTACACCACTGAAACTTTAGAACACAAAGGCAGGGACTGGGAGAATGAGGAACCACACACCATAGGAGAAGGTCAGGTTCAAGACCATCTAAGGAATCTGAAGGTGCACAAGTCCATGGGACCTGATGAGATGAATCCACAGGTCCTGAGGGAACAGGAGAATGAAGTTGATAAGTCACTATCCATCATATTTGAGAAGTCGAGGCAGTCCAGTGAAGTTCCTGCTGACTGGAGAAGGGGAAACATAACCTCCATGTTTAAAAAGGGAAAAAAAGAAGACCCAGGGAACTACAGGCCAGTCAGTCTCACCTCTGTGCCTGGCAAGATCATGGAGTGATCCCAGAAACTATGCTAGGGCACATGGAAAACAAAGAGGGGACTGGTGACAGCCAACATGGCTTCACAAAGAGCAAATTGTGCCAGAAATATCTCGTGGCCTTCTATGATGGGGTTACAGCCTTGGTGGATAAGAAAAGAGCAACTGACGTCATCTACCTGGAATGATGAAAACCTTTTGACACTGTCCCACATGATAACCTTGTCTCTAAATTGGAGAGACACGGGTTTGATAGATGGACCACTCGATGGATAAGGAATTGGCTGGATGGTCGCACTCAAAGAGTTACGGTCAACAGCTCAATGTCCAAGTGGAGAGCAGTGAGGAGTGGTGTTCCTCAGGGGTTGGTGTTGGGACCAGTGCTGTTTAACATCATTGTTAGTGACAGAGACAGTGGGATTGAGTGCACCCTCAGCAAGTTTGTTGAAGACACCAAGCTGTGCGGTGCAGTCAACACACTGGAGGGAAGGGATGTGCCATCCAGAGAGACCTTAACAGGCTTCAGAAGTGGGCCCATGCAAACCTCAGGAAGTTCAACAAGGCCAGTGTAAGGTCCTGTACATGGGTCAGGGCAATCCCAAGCACAGATACAGGCTGGGCGAAGAGTGGATTGAGAGCAGCCCTGCAGAGGAACTTGGGAGTAGTAGTGGATGAAAAACTACGAGCCAGCAAAGTGCACTTGCAGCCCAGAAAGCCAACTGCATCCTGGGCTGCATCAAGAGAAATGTGCCCAGCAGGTTGAGGGAGGTGATTCTTCCCCTCTACTACACTCTCATGAGATCTACCTGCAGTGCTGTCTCCAGTTCTGGGGCCCCCAGCATAAGAAGGACAAGGACCTGTTGGAGCGAGGAGGCCACAAAGATGATCAGGGGGCTGGAGCACCTCCCTTATGAGGACAGGCTGAGAGAGTTGGGGTTGTTCAGCCTGGAGAAGAGAAGGCTGCTGGGAGACCTTATAGAGGATTTACAGGAAAGATGGGGGGACACTCTTTATCAGGGAGTGTAGGGATAGGATGAGCGGTAATGGTTTTAAACTGAAAGAGGGTAGATTCAGGTTAGAAATAAGGATGAAATTCTTTATGGTGAGGGTGGTGAGACACTGGCACAGGTTGCCCAGAGAGGCTGTGGCTGCCCCCTCCCTGGCAGTGTTCAAGGCCAGGTTGGACGGGGCTTTGAGCAACCTGGTCTCGTGGAAGGTGTCCCTGCCCATGGCAGAGGGGTTGGAACTACATGATCTTTAAGATCCCTTCTAACCCAAACCATTCTAAGATTCTATGATTATTCCCTCTTAATTAAGATAAAATGGTCTTATTTTAATTTCAAAAAGAAAAAAAAAAAAAAAACCCTACTTAGAGCCCTCTTTGTTTTTTTTTTTGTAATACAACCTTTAAGTGTTGAGTTTACACACTCACTATTCCACAGTTGATTTGCACAGGTTAATTCAGAGAAAAGTCCCACAGACTGATGATTGGGTGAAATCTGGCTGTTCCTTTGGAAAAGAGTCTCTTTTTCCTAAACTATCTGTAAAGAGACATCTTGGGTCTGAATTCTACCTGGTTTAGCAGGCCCGTGAGACCAGCATATTAGGCCCTGGCAACGAATTGTACACTTTCCTCTTACTGTTTCAGAACTACTCAGAAAAAGCAACAAAAGCCAGACATGCGTACTCTAGCACAGGCCTTTTCAGAAATAGATACTGTAAATAACTCCTCCTCTCAAGTTCACTGCCAAGACTTTGACTGAATGTCAAAGATTCAGCCTTGACAAATCATCTGTAGAGATGAGTTCACTAAATTACAAAATTACTAAAAAAATATGTAGTACAACACAAAACCAATATGCTTATTCGGTACAATTTAGCCCACTCATTTGAGACAATTCAGTTAAGCTCCTGAGAGTTATATAAAGTACAGCTTCATTAGATGGACTAATTTATGAGGTATAATAAGCATAAATACATCATGTTTGAATTTCTAGGTTACTGTGCAATGCTAAGTATAGAGCACTGGAAAGCTCATCAGATGTCTCTAAGACATCTCCAAGTTTTCCTGTAGTGTTTTACCAAGCTATTTTCCATTTTATATGGTTCACAATTAAAAGTATTTCTGTTTAGCTTATTTAACAAAGCTGCAGGGTCTTCTGCAGCTTGGGAATATGTTACATTCTATACAGCAGTAACAGCCCATGGTAACCTTAAAGATTTGCAAAATGCATTTGTAAAGATACTAGCCATAAGCACTACACATACAAAATTGTAAAATATGTTTAATTTAAATACCTATAAAGGAGCCACTCTATATATGTTATATTCATAAAGGAAATTGGTATTTTTATACAAATATATTCTACCCTCATACAAAGGATAGCCCAAAGTTACTGTTGTGACTATAATGCTACTTGCACTGCAAAGTGTTTCATACCTATGCATATGTTTAGATGTTTATTCGGCCGCTTTTTATTTTTCATTTTTAAATTGAAATATGATTATGAAACAAAGTAGCCAGTTTTCAGTCATTCTGAAATACAAATTAGGAAATACCTGAAACTCCCACAGTTGTCTAAGACTTTGTAAATAAAACACTATTGAATGTTTTCAAAGTAATTGGATTATTACTTCATCAAACAACAAACCACAAGGTCATTTGCAAAAAAAATTCTTCTATGCTTTTAGGGGTGTTTTTTTTTACTAAGGACCCCTCCTTATCTTTAAGAAGTTTCCTACAAGGAAATGAAGGCAGAAATGCAGCAGCCTCATTCTCCTGCCACTGCAGAATATGAAATGTGTGCCTGTTCTTCTACAGGTATAACAGAAAGAAAGGCAATAAGGGAAATCAGGGAAGGAGTCTTAGCTTGACTCTTGAGTCAAGTAGAGACAGAACAGCCTTGGGCATAACAATATTTTCCCGCGTTACTAAAATCACTGTCTTAGCACTAAACGAAAATGACTCATTTTAAGACTTTTTTGTTGTTACAGTGCAGTCTATATGACAGTTTCTTGTACAATTCCATCACAGTTCATACAGTCTCTCAAGATACTCACCAATTCAGCGAACTATATTCAGAAATGAATACAGAATGAGGTTCAGATTCCAACCACTGGTGAGAGATACTCGTAATGAGGCTACTAACTCAGGAGCTGGTGAACAAATGGTTTCCTTACTGCCGCATATGCAGAGTCCACAAATGTAATTCTTTAAACAAAACAGCTCGAACAACACTTAGAAATCAGACACAAGGGTATTTTTATCAAAACCAGCAGGTGATAAAAGTCAGTAAGTATTCCGGTTCTGATGTGCCTGTATCAAGCACTTGGTTGCTGCATGAAGACATCAAATATCCAGAGCAAATACTTCTCCAACCTAGATTCTTCCAATTTGAAGCTAGCATCGCTACTGCCTCATACTGCATTCTACTTTAATCTGAAACTGCTTATTAAAAGCATAATAAACTGACATCCTCTTGAACAGGGTATTACCATGCCAACACCACACTCAGGCCTCCAGAATCTTCACATCAAAAATGATGGATTATGAAATAAACTAGATTTTACGGATTTTTCTGGCAACTCTTCATGAAGTTCTAAAATTATTCATGGATAACTTCTGCAAAATTCATTTTCATCAAGCTCTAAGGCAAATTATCACCACCAAAGCCAAATTTGCAAATTATTTAAAATCATAATTTCACAAGAGTAACCATATTAAATAAATGCATAATGAAATATATATATTCATTTATGAAAGTAATTTAAAAACAACCATTTCACTTCATTTTTGTTATTAAAAAAAAGCCCATGCTGAAAAGCGATTCATACAATAACTTCAGTATTTTCTTTCAAAGAATTTGCAGTTTTGTCTTCCAAAAATATTTTGTGAAAGTCTTGGGCTAAATACGGTTGCCTTTTTGTGACTGCATTTTATTAATATGAAAGAAAAACAAACTCATATCAAAAAGCTTTAGAGAACTGAAAGAATAGCCACTGTATTATAATAAGCACTCAAAATTCCCGTGCTGGAAAAAAGGCTTTCATTTAAACCTTCCCAATCTTATACTACACAGTATGAACACATGGGAGTGTAAATTTAACTTTCACCAAGAGCTAGACTGATAAAGTCCTTTTTCTGGAATAAACCCCAAAATCACATGCACAGCTCCAACCACCATTTTAATTCCAAAGCGTAGAATCCTTTGCAAATGACAAGCTCAGAAATGAGTGTCTAACTCTTTAATCATTGAAAATTTGACAACAGCTAATGCCTACTGGCTGCCATTAGTGACAGTATTGGCACCTACTCTTGAGAGAATCCCACAATGGGTTTGATGTTAAGAGAATCTCAGTCAACTTCTGGTTAAAAAATGCCTTACAGTACTTTCAGCCAGAAGAACTGAAGACACTCCTGAGACAGCTTTACTAGAGATCAAAAGCAGTTCCATTTACATGCAGCCATTAGACAAGTGTACTCTTTCATACTGTTCTTCAAATAAACGAGGAACCAGACAGGCCTGGAGCCCCATTATGCCAGGGTGCCATAATAACAAAACAACAAAATCCAGGGGTAAAACAGACCAATGCATAAGGACTTTTAAGACACTACGCTTTACAGAAGTCCTTCATTACCACAGCATATTTAATTTTAGTGATA
The DNA here is from genome assembly GCF_047716275.1 of Strix uralensis. Lineage (NCBI taxonomy): Eukaryota > Metazoa > Chordata > Aves > Strigiformes > Strigidae > Strix > Strix uralensis. The sequence continues at coordinate 19,442,464 of NC_134012.1, read as the reverse complement.
GACTTGGTGATGGTACCTTAAACTTTCAAAAGATGCCACACGCAAACAACAGCTCCTGCTTCCTTATTTTGGAAGGGTATTGTTGGTGATGGTTTTAGGTCTGCTAACTGTGGTTGCTGTTCAGTTTCAGTGTTGTTGCAGTGATGGTGTCCTAAGTACACTACTGAACTGGGGGTGGAGCTGTTAGAGCAGTCTAATCACAGAAGGTTGTGAAATAAACATCAGCCATACACCTTGCCAGGGCTTCAGTGACACAAGGGATTAAGTAATCTTACATCTTCCTATTCATTATGCACTACACTAAAGGCTGCATTGACTGCATTGACAACTGAGCAATTTTAAGACTAGAAAAACCAGAATTGCCCAGCAAATTTAGGATTACATGATCACCTTTCTGCCAAGAAGTAAAAGATACACTTACATGCTGATTTACAACTGGAGAAGAGAATTTCACACAGAAATTGAAGAACATTCTTACCTCAACTTTTTTGTCTGACATTTTCTATTTATTAGTCCTGGAACAGAGACAGAAACGGCATGTTTCTCCGCTTGCCAAACAATTAACCAAAGCACCAACATGTTAGGGACTTAACTTTCGTCAAAAATTATTTTAGTCAAATTTTCTTGTCATTTGCCACAAATCCCTGAGAAATCATAACACAAAACCAGTGACAATTCACTATGTCATGAATCAGAAAAGAGAATTAATATTTTAAGAAAAGGAAAATATAGCAACTTACAAAGACCATAGAGCAGTGCCATCTAGTGATTGCCACCATAAAAATAAAAGTTTGCATTAGTATGTGCTGCAAATACAATGAATAATAACAGTAACTGAGCTTCACTCCTGTCTTACTTTCTGAGTATGAACAGAACACAAAACATTTGTGTAACAAGCTCTAAGGGGAACAGTCAGTTGTATCAGAGTTCATGCACTTACCACTTCAAGAGAGCTCAGCATGTGTATCTCAAAGTAAAAATGTTACAGGTAGCAGATTAACAGGAAGAGCCTACCATCATCCCTAAATACAAAGTGTTGGGAAAGGAGTTTATATCTTCAGTACTCTAAGAGTAACACGGAAGAACTATCAGTGAGCAATATCCCTGTTGTTACCTTTGAAGGATGTTCTGATAATTATTAACTGGAATTAAGCTACAGGAGGAAGAGAAGGTATGTAGTTCATACAGAGGTCTAAATTATTTTTCTGACAGCTGCAGAAAATGGCCTTGTTGTACTCTAAGTGAAATACCACAAGTGTCTAGTTAGGAACCATGACTGTAAATATTCTTAAATATTGTATTGCTTGGATAAAAATTCTTATCCAAGCACAGGAGAGAACGTAGAAAGCAGAAATATTGCTATTTTTTTAAGTTCTCAAATATTTACCAATCAGCATCTGTTGCTAATGTATTTTTTGTATACTTTCTTCTAGGGTAAGTATGTAATAATTACAAAACACTGAAATAGTATTTTGGGTCTCAGATTTCAAAACTGCACAAAAATGCATGTGAAATTGTGCACAACTCCTTTAAAATGGACATCAGCTTGAATTATGAGATGAGTAACAGGTAATTTCTGCAAGTATGAACACAGAATCATACAGCAGGAGTTTCAAAAAAGCTTGAAGTTGTGCATCTATCTCCTTACTGTAAATTTCAGTGAGCTTTAGGATTCTAAATCCTTCTGATGAGTTCAAAATGTAACTAATTATTCTAATCTATATCAACAGAAAGGACCAAACTATTATGTATATATTGCAGAATTACTTTCTGCAGTTTTCTATTTGCTTCAGAAAGACTGAACAAACTGTAAATTATAGTTTTGCCTGTTGCATCACCTATGCATAACAGAATGTACTGGTTAACTTGTCACAGGCCCAGAGGCATTACCTAGTTTTCACAGGTATTCACAACCAATTTTAAATCAGAGACACAATCATATTGCATTCAATAAAATGTTACAGCAGAACATGTTGTACTTTGACAGTTGCTGAAGACGACACATCCATGATACAGTTGCTCCAAACTGAGTTTGCATGTCTGACATCATCTTTGAAGAGACTTTAGGAATTTCTAGGTATATCCTACTTCCATGTCTCACTGTTCTCCTTTTCTACCTCCATGCTGATTCAAGTACATGCCCAAGGTGACAGTACTTGAAGAGAACAATAATGAAATCTGTTGCAATCAAAAGTAGAAAATGAAAAAAACACATGGATTATCTGCATGTTCTCCTCTACCATTCTGGTACAGTGTTTTTTCACGTGTTCAGAAAACCTACGGAATTTTACTAGTAGCTACAGAAACACCATGCAGTTAAGACGGATAAATTTAAAGCAGGATGTAAGCTCTTATATCCTTCCATATATTGTTAATACTTAGCTAGAATGTGAATAAAATAAAACTATGATCTTGATTACACATGGAAGTGTAAAATCCAGCAGCCATGGACATGATACTGTTAGAGAACACCTACAATGAAGAAAAAGATTAATTCTCCTATATGGAATGTCTCCTTCCTTCCAGTGAAACTCCATTTTCCAGCTAAACAAGAGCATCTCCCAACTGCAAACTACAGTAATAGATGCATTACTTTATAAGAGGCAACAGTGAAAAAAGTCATTATCTTTAGATGCACCAAATATTCAGTATTATTACCCTAAATTGAACAAGCAATGAACTATTGGTGGCTGGTAGCTGTCAAATCTAACCATGATCTGTTTTCTTCAATAACTGAAGCTCTCACCTGACCTATATTCAAATGAAACAGAAAAGCGCAAATACTTATAACAAGCTGCTTTAAGGTAAAATCAAGCAATACTAAACAGAAGTAAAAATTTTAAATTGGGTTATTTTTTAATCTAATATCAAGATTGTGTATTGGTATTGTAGCATACTACATAATTATAAGTAGGTGTTAATGTAAGTATTCAGAGGCTACTATCCACACTGCAAAGTAACATCTCAATTGGTTTTAAGCAAGGCTACAAAGAGTAGCATATGCTGGTCAAACAGCCATGTAAGTAACCAAAAGAGCAACAATTAAATTGATAGTCCTTACTGTCCCATACCCTTCCTGCTTCAGCAGAACAGCTAAACCCCCCAAACACAGACAAACAACAGTATAACATGATGTAATGTAAATTTTTTTATGATATTCAGTGCATGCACTGTTTTTTTTTTTCTTGTTTTGCTCTTCTATTGCAGTTAAAAAAGGTTCACCTGGATATAATATTGCTATAGTTTTGAAACAGAGAAGCTCTACTTAAATTCTTACTTGAATACTGTTTGGTTAATGTATTATTAATTTTAAAATAATTTGTAATTCAAATTTCTTTTCCCATCATATGATTTTTGTTTGTCTAATGGGAAAAATAAAATCATAGAAACTAGGATATGTATTATTAAATACCCTCATCGTATCTCTACCTTTTTCATTTCAAAGTTTTAGCATATTAACCTCAATGTATATGTAGGATTTTAATTATCTACTCATCAGGATTTTCTCTCTTTTACCTTTGTCTGTTTTCAAAACTATGAAAACTGTTCACATATGGAAAGTCCAAAATAATTACTGAAATAGATCTAAGTAAAATTTTTGTATCCTCCTTAATAATTTTTTTTTAATTTTAATGTGCAAACCATTTTAACTTGCCTTTTCATTGTAATTGTTTGACAGGAGACATTTGATGACTTATTTTGCAGTCCCCAATGCATAACACTGCCCAGTACTTAATCACTTCAGTGTTGAAGTAGAAATTATATCTATTTTTTCACAAGACCTATTTTTTCCGAAATCCCAAATGACTCCTATCCTGAAAACTATCACTAAAAGAGGAAGGACCTAACGACCCAACACAATTTCCACTTGCAGAACACGGTACGAGCAAAATAAAAAACCTTACAGAAGTGTTTGCTGTAAACAACTAGAGTGTCAAATTATTTACAATATTTTTTAAAGAACATGCATGTAACTTCGTCCCTTTAATCAAGCTGTTCATCTAAACATATGAACAGTTTGAAGGGATATGTTATCAGGAAGAGAAATGTTTGATAGTAAGACTGAAATTGTACACTCACTTTAAGTCATGATGACAATGAGAAGGAGGTTGGACAGGACTGCTTCCACCAGCAGATCTGCATACTTGTCTTCTTAATGTAAGCAGCAGTCTCATATCCTCCTAACATGTTCATCCAGATGCTTCAGGATGTTGACTTAATTTCTTTTTCTCAACTACTTGTGTGGGGCTTGACTTATTATTAATTCCTGACATAATTTTTCTTCCTAATAGTTTGCTATCCTCCAGGTCAGACATAGTATTTCAAAATAAATTACAGATTCAGAAGTCACTCAGATGCTCGGCTATGTATTTCTTTCAGAAATCTTGGAAGCAAGCCATTGCACCCTTATGATTTACTGCAGTTTAATTTCTGCAATTGTTCCATTGCTTTTTATCTTGATACCTCTCTTCACTACCTTTGTAGTAACTCTAAGGTAACTACTTCCTCCTCATTCTCTATGGAAGCAACAGAAACAAGGATTTCTTGTTTTTTTAGCTTTCCTGAATCTACTTATCTATTTTATAACTTAGTCTACCAACTCAGTCAGTTCCCAGCTGGAATGAATTCTTGTTTGCACTAAGGTCTGTTTACATGGGGAACACAAACTTTTATGTCAAATTAAACTGGTCCACTCAGTCTTTGAAGGCTTCCACTACCCAACCTGCAATAAATTAACATCTGTCTTTACATGTTTGCCTATAGCCCAGGTGTTTCTTTTGCACTGTAAGGTGTGCCAGTTCATGTGGGGTAACAGTCAAAAGCTGGCACGAGACAGGTATTTTCCCACCACATTTGGTTGGTCATGCTCATTATTGCACACACACACACACACACACACAAAAAAAAAAAAAAAAAAAAGGATGTCAATAAAGCCATACATTAATGTAGAATTCTGCTTATTCTTCCAGACTATCTCATGTACTGATCTAAACACAACACACATCTCATTGGCTCTTCCCCATATACATTATTAACATTAAATCTTGCATGATTTCAAATCAAAAACCTAGTCCTGTTACTACTGGTGAATGTATACTTGTTTCTATTTAATAAAATTATAAATGTCATCTTTTCTTCTATGTAATTGCCCTAGTCTGGATAGCTACATGTAGCACTGGAGGCATTCAGAAGAAGATCTAAAGAAAGTCTTGTACTCAAATGTGGCCCTTAAAGAGGAGTTTTTAGTTTTCTGAATCTCCTGACACTTTGTAACACCCTTGACAGGCACAGCAACATACTCTCTCCTTTCCAGACAGTTACTGATATGCCTAGAAAACTGCATCACAATTTTTAAGCTTAAGTGTAGTTGGTACTTTTGAGAATGGCCAGCCTTGATGGTGGGAAGCCACAGGCTTGGAAGGCTCTCTCATTCCCAGACACACTGACAGGCACACACCACCATCAGTCCCACTTCAGCCTTCCCTATTCCTTTCCTCTTCAGAAACATGGGATTTTGTCACAAGCAGCCACAAAGCTACCTCCTCTTTACTGGGGCTGTCAGCTGTAGTATGTCCCAGCTAAGGGTCTGCAGATGGCCAAGTGGCAAAGTCTCAAAATCTTGAAATCTCTCCCTCCTTTTCTTCTCCAGGGCCTACAGAGAAGCAGAATAATTTCTTCGCAAAGAGCTTGTTTCTCTCCTTGTCTCTCTCCTGACGTTAGCTGTAGTCTTTATAACCCAGTCAGTCCATCCGGACAACCAGAATTCCCAACTGCTACCTCCCAGTCTGACTACAAATCCTTCTAACAACCTCCTTGCCTGGTGGCACCAAGAATTTACTACACCATAAGGAACACTAGAAAAGTGGTTATAGGTCTCAGTAATACATTGAAATACTTACACGTTTGTAAGATACAGGTATTCATTCAACCTACCTTCTGCTGGGAATTAACTAAAGACTTTGATAATCCCGAGAGCTTTTTTCAAAAATAATTTTAAAACTCTGAATGTTCTTACCTCTTTCAAAGATCTGAACTCTATGCGTGTAATTTCTCTTCATAGCTGTACCCTATGAATTCAGTGCAAAAAACTCAGGCTATATATTAGTTCCTGCCATAATCATGGGTTTGCAGACATTCATATTTCCCTGGGTCTATCAAAAGAATGAACTATTGTTCTAATAAACTGAAACAGGAATCACTGGAATTAACTGACTTTTGCTGGTATTTCTCATCTGCCAGCCATAACAGCAAACATCCAGAAAGCCTAAGCACCATTCCCGAAGAAAGTATTTTAAACACAGCCCACTACCACTGCTCAAAACCTAATGGGCTTTGTTATCTACTACTGTAATAAATCAGTGTAGTCTCATGGACTTTAATGGAGCTTCACTAATTGATTCAGCTGAAGAACTTCTACTTTTTTGTTATATTCAGGGAGAGACACTATCACAACCCATGACTCGTGTACATTCAAACTGATAGCAGAGGTTACAACAGGACCCAAAACAGGGTGAGCTCACAGAGTTCAACAAAGAACACTAAAACACAAACAGTATTCACAGTAAGGTGAAACACTGTAATCTATTTCCTAACTACAAGTGAATTTGTATGTTATGACTAGGTACTTTTAGCTGGACATTCCAGGCAATCTCAACCCTAGGAAAATACTCCAGGACTCTGGACCCTTTGATCAGTATGACACATCCTTAGCAGCCTACAACTGCTAAGAGGAATACTGTGTTGCAGTAACAGTATGGTGTTAAACTGCTGGGTGTAGGCCAACCATGGGAAAACATCAGTGCTGAGGCCCACGTGTGCCATGAATGGGAGTCTACTTAACGGCTTGTCACAGAGGAACATAAACCTTTTTGCTTTAAATGAAACAAAACCCTGAAAAAGCAAAACTGAGCTTTTCTCAAAAGATCATCTCTTGCAAGGCTCTTCATGGCCAGTATCTACTGCTGTTCCACGAGGACTTCAGCAAATCACATGTTGAAATGCAGTTTATGAAGCACAGCAAACAACATAAATACCGTTTGCTGAAAAATTTGTGTTTTCTCAGAAACAAAATAAAGTGAAGGAAATAATAGGAGGAATGAAGCTGGAAAGAGGACAGAGGATGACAGTCTAAGTAGCTGTCCAGTTCTAAGGTCAGTCAATTTGGTTTCTCTAGTGGTGTGATTTCCCATATAGCACACTCTCAGTTACAGCAGAACTAGAGAAAGGACTCCAGTGAAATCCAACTTTTCCCTGAGACGGGGCTCTGCATTCGTAGAGCTCGAGGATGGCCTCTGTCCTGCCTCAGTAAATGCTACCCCTATGGCTCTTACAAGTTTTCAATACTGAAGACAGGTATACTTTGGGGTGGGGTGTTTTCTCCTATTAAATTCCTATAATCTAAACTGGTCACCACCAGTTGCTCTTAAGCATTAAACAAGAATATCAGAACGAGTGCAATTTTTAAAAGTATAATTTCAAATGTAAAAAGTATATTATCATTGCATGTAAGAGTTAAGATACCTTCCCTACAGTCTTACAGGGTACATGTGATTTTTTTTACTGTTTAAAAGAAACTGTCTTCACCTGAAGAATGGCTTTAACAAGACTTAAAATTTTTATTTACAAATGTAAAAATAGAACATACATTTATTAAAAGTAATAAAATATTAATCACAAGCTACTGTTGTATAAATCCTAACTAAACAAAAAGCAACAGGACTGTAGAATAATTATTACTCTTCATTCTGACCAAAGGACAGCATTTTGCAGTTAAACAAATTCCACAATAAAGTCAAATTTTATACAGACAAATCTTTCTGCTGAATTTAATTCTGTTCACTCGAATCAAATACGTTATAGTTTTATTGCCAACGATGACAAAATTTTGCTACTATTTTACTTTTTTTAATTTGCACTGCATCTTTAATTTTGAGATTGACAGCTAATAAGTTACGTTGCTTTATCTGTATAACTAAAACCCAATTTTCCAATTTCCTTTCTTTTTGGGAAATATAATTGGCCCATCAGATGAAAACTCACATGCCCATTTCCTTCAAACACAATTAGTCTTCTGAAATATTTTTTTTTTTAAATCACCCTACTTTGACCATGTCACTGAAAATCCACTAAGTATGGTATGATTTGGCTTTTTCTTGCAACTCATACTCAAAGGGACTTTCTTTTCTATTATGAAGGGACTAAGAAAAAGATTAGCTAAAGTGCTATTCAACAGTAAGAAGCAGTTTAAAATATTTCCACTTTAAATAAAATACTCATTTCAATGCACCCTTGTTTCTATTTGTATATAATTAGAAGTATTTCTGGAAGATGGGTTAAACTGTTCACTAATTCCATCTCACAGAAAAGATGTTCACTGAGTATCCACACTGACCTACTATGACTTTCATAATAATCATCAAGCTGAAAACACAAAGAGTATATCAATATATCACAAGACTTGCCTACAATCTGCTGATACAGATACCTACTTCAAATTTCAAAGGGAATGAAGACTTTAATCAAATAACAACTCTGATCAGTATGATTTATATATAATGTCATGAACTACTGCTTCACAGGATAGTTGCTGAAGGAAGAAGGAAAAAAAAAATCATAAGATTTGCATTTTATCAACAGAAAATGGGTCACCAAAATGTCATTATACAACACTGATGACAGTTTATCTTCTACATTTCTTTCCTCTAGAGATTTTCATCATTAAGAAATGGAATTGTCCCCAGGAATCAAAAGGCTTATGAGATGGCAAGAAACTCAAACATGAGCTCTACTCAGCGTATCTCATGGGAATAATATTGATATCTCAGCACAGAAAGCATCGATTGGTATGTTGCATGAACATAAGTCTTGAGGAGCAATGCCTATAAATTTCAAATACTTCAATTTTCATTCTCTATGGAGTTATCTCATTTATTTTAATATTTTTCTACAATAACAGAGAAGCCACTCTTTTCAGAAAATAAGAAAAAAACTCGGTTTTATGCTTTCACATAAAAAAAAAAAAAAGGAAAAAAAAGTTCCTGGCTGAAAATACATGAGCTGAAAAGATTTTGGAAAATAAACAGTTAAACTAGTCACTGTACTAATTAGAAATGAGCAATAATTTGTAAAAATTCGTAATTAGACACAGCTTAGCCAAATCAGCCTTATAATAACATAGGGATGCCAATCAGTGACTAATTAGAAACAGAATTTTCTTAAATGTCCTGAATATCTGTACAAGAAGTGAAGAGAAAGTACAGAGAATAAGAAGGTATTTAACATAATGTTATAGATCTAGTAGCTGAACAAACTCCTTGGCAGAAGAAGAATGAAGCCATACACATACTTAGTATTATATAAATTTACTGAAACTGATCTGCTTATCCCTCCACTTGTCCCTCATCTGGATTTTTAATTATCAGCAACAGCTAGAAGGAAATCTACCTTCTCACAAAGGACGAGCCAATGAACGAACAGATGACCATATACCAAGCCTTCAGAACTCCTTAACCTTTTTTCCCCCGCTTTATTCCCTGAGGTTTAGACAGTCAAAAGGTACACAAACAAAAAAACCCCCTAAAAACTCCAACAAGCACACTGGCATGAATTATAAAAACCACTACAGGAATCCTCCTAGAATCTCATTGATACCCTCCCCGATAACCACACCCACCCTGTGTTTATGTTATACAAACGGTCTTAATACAAGACATGAAAAAGCCACTAACATAGACTTACATTTTTAAATTCGGCACAGACTCACTAATATTTCAATCTCCAGACCTCCTTACCTTTCTGTGTTGGAGGAAAATGATACGGCTTCAGAACTACGAACGGCAAGTTACTTTGGTCTTTTTTCTTAACTGCAGGATACCCAAATCCACAGTATTAGTTCACAGTGGCATGCCAACATAGTACTAATAACAGTACTTGTGGACAGCTGTCTAAACTAACAAGCTTCTCTAATACTTTGTATTCCTTCACCTCTTGCTGCTACTACGCAGGATAACATTTCCACCTAGAGCCCTTTCACAGAATGCCTGGATTCTAGAACAATAACAAAAAATCCCTGATACCTGTTATACTACCAAACCACGCTGCTCCTATGAAGCCGATCACACCTTATTTTGTTCAGTCTACGTAGGTGTTATTCCTACTTTCTCAAGAAGGAATTTAGAGTAGTAAAAACAGTTTTCAGGGATCTTCTGTTTACCTAAAAGGAATAATATCGCTGTTCTGCTGCATACAGATTAGCTACTGTGTACAGTAGTCACTACATTTCAAGTAAGAAAAGTAAGAAGGCGGCACAGTAGCCAAGGAGTCAATTGTTTAAAGTGCCGATCTGAAGAAAAAATCCCAAATCACATTTTGACTGGGATATTTACACATACATAGCAGGAGTCGGAACATACCGACATTAGTGCAGCCTCCTGTGTGGTCCACTATATAGCAAAGTAGACCACACCGCAGCTTTACCTTAACAGGAAAGCACTTCCCGGAAAGGGTGTAGCCCCTAATGGAACTACTGGTTCCTTGACTGCATACAGCAGGGAGACTGACCATCTCTTTTAATTGAGTGGTTTTCATGGGAAGGTAGAAGCTCAGAAAGGTATATCCTTTTTTCTACCTCCTAACGGATTTTTTTTTTCCATGTGGATGCAGCTGTTGTTGTTCCTCTATGATCAATAAAACGTAATATAATTCTTCTAGGGTATACACAGCAGTTTCAGGTGAAACCTTCTCAGACACACTTTACATTGTAGACCACTCAATCCCAGATGCGTCACTGTAAGAAGTGGGGTAAGGCTTCAGAACTACTGGGTGCGTGCTTTACATGTCATGGCTTACCTCCCTGAACATTACATGAACTAATTTTCACTTCCATTCCCTTAGTGCTGTAGTTTTGACTGGAATAAAGACTGCACGTCTCATTTTCATGACAAAGCCCCCCAAAAAAGCTGTGTGCTCCTTTCCCCCCTATTCCCCACCCCGCACTTGGCAAGCAATGTAAGTTCAAATATGATTTATTTTTGAAACGTTCCTTTTTAAATGAGAAGGTGTTCTGAAAGAATGGCATTTTGAAATAGCAGCATGTATCAAGAAAGCACTGCAGTTCTCTGCTTGGCAAGGAAAACTATAGGGGAAAAATGCTTAAGAACATTTGATGTTTACTCCAGCAACTATGGGACAGGACTCGCGAAACCCTGTAATTCAGACTCAAAAGACTGGAGAAACGATACAACGGCAGGTGATTTTCTTGCCTTTGTCTTCCAGGTATGTTCAGGAGCATCTGCATGTACTTCGAGCGTCTCCTTTAAACCGGCGCTATTCAGAATTTGCTTTGCAGAAGGTAAAACAGTGTCTTCACCGCCCCCCCCCCCCCTCCCCCCCAAGCCCCACTTCACCGATGCACGTACTCCAGCAAGCACATCCACCATGGCAGCGGACACAGGTGTGGAAGCATCTCTGCGCTGGCGACAAAGGACTATTGTGTTCGTGCCACGTCGCTTGGAGCCCCCGGAGGGCTCCTGTCGCCCATAACACGGCTCTCAGCCCGGCGGGGAAAGCTCTTCCTCCGGGGGGGTGATGCTGGGCACGGCGCCCCCCACACCCCCGACTGAGGCACCCCGACTCCCCACCCCGCCGACGGGCGGGCAGCGCCGTCCGTCACTCACTCGAGAGCCCTCGGCGGGGGCTGGGGACGAGGCCGGCCCGGGAGGACGGCGTGGGGGGGGAGGGGGGTGTTCGCTGCGCTCCGTCCAGCCGCTTCTCGCCCGCCGCAGCCCCCTCCCCGGGGGCGCGCACGGCGGAGCGAGGGAGCGCAGCTCCCGCGCCGCAGTCTACTCTCCCCCCCACGCCCCCCGAAAGTTACTCTGCCCTGACGGGCGCGCTCCCCGCGGCCGCCACCCCGACGGCACCGGGGGGTTCCCCCGTCGCTTACCTGGCGGCTGTCTGGGCGCTCCCTCACGGCGAGCGGCGGCGGGGCGCGCCGCAGCCGGGGCTGCCTCTGCCGCCACCTTCACAGCCCCCTCCCGAGGTGAGCGACGCGCGGGGCGGCGGCGGGGAGCAGCCGGGGCGCCGTGACATTTAACCGGGCGTGAGCAGGGTCGTTCTGGCCCCGCGGCGCAGGCGGGGTGCCTCTCCTCCCCGGCGGGCTGGGCGGCCGGTCACCGCCCTCCTCTTCGCGGGCAGGCTGAGGCGGAGGGCGAAGCCCAGTCCATCCCCGGAGACCCAGCCGCAGCGCGCTGCCTGAGCCGCCGGCGGCTCCTGTCCTCTCCTCTCTCCTCTCCTCTCCTGTCCTCCCTCCTGGCAGTCGCCGCTGCCCCTTCCCTGCGGCGGGGGCGAGAGGCGCGGCAGCCGCAGCGGGGCGGCGGGGGCGAGGGCTGGCCGCCTGCCCCTCGGCGGGGCCCGGCAGCAGGGGGACGGTGGCGGGGCGCGGTGGCGAGCGGGCGGGCGAGCGAGCGGCGGGCGAGGCGGCAGCGCCGGCAGCGCGGGGAGGCAGCGCCAGCTCGAGGTGAGGGCGGGCGGGGAGGGGGGGCGGGGGGGCGTCTCTGTCAGAGGCGGAGCGGCTTCTTCCGCGCGGCGGCTGCACAGCGGCGAGTCCCGCCGAGGCGGCGGCGGCACCTCGGGGAGGCAGCGCGGGTGCGCAGAGGGGCGGGCGGCCGGCCGAGCCCCCACCCCGGTCGCTGGCGACCGGCGGAGAGGCGCCCCCAGCCCCGCCGCGGGCAGGCGGCTGGCCGGCCGTTAACCCTCCCCGGCCGTGAGGAGGAGACCCCCGCGCCCTCCTCCCCCGCTGGGCGGTGGCGCGGTCGATTCTGCCCCCCGCCCTGCCCTGCCCCCGCCCCGCCGCTGCCCGCGGAGGCCGGGGCTGCAGCAGCGCGGCGCGGAGCCACGCCGCGGGGTTGGGAGCGGGCCCCGCGCGCCCGTGGGGTGCCGCGTTTGGGGGTGCGTCTCCCCCGGGAGCGCGGTGCCGCGCGGAGGACGGGTAGACCCGCGCGGCTGGGCGGCCATTTCCAGGGCGGCGCGGCGGGGAGGGCACGGGTTCGCGGCCGGCGGGGGCCCGCGCTGGGACCGTCCCGCCCCCCCGCCCGACGGCTCCGCGCGGGACAGCGGCGGGCCCGCGGCGGGAGGAGGCGTGGGGGAGAGGAGGGCAGTGTCCGCCGGAGCGAGGGGCCGCCGTCTCCTCGGGGGGGCCCCGGGGGGGGGGTGAGGGCTGGAGCCCCGCGCGTCTCGGCGGCGGGCGCGGGCCCGACCGGAGGCGGCGGCGGCGGCTGCTGCGAAGCAATGACCGTCGCCCTCGGCCTTGTGTTCCGCAGGTGGCCGCGTCCGAGGCCTCCCCGCGACCGTGCTCTGGAGGGGAGGTGTCCGCGTCAGTGATGTGAGGGACCTCCAGCCTCCTCGCCGCCTGCTTGGCTTGTGCGTGATGCTGGAAGAGCTGTTGCTGCTCCCGTTTCTCCCAGCTTTTGCAGACGTCGGTGCTGCGTGGTTTCTGGAGCTTGGGTATCCCACTTTCTGCGCTTTGCACACTCAGAAATAGTTGCGTTTAACACATCTTTTAATGGAGGATGTGAAGTGTCAGGTTCGTATTGAGTAATTCAGGAGCAGCAATGCCAGTTCCCTAAGATAATTCTAAGAATGATCTTTTATTTCTTTTTTAAATTTTTTTTTATCAGCAGCATATTGCATCCCTGGCCATAGAAACGTGGCTGGAGGCTGCAGTTCTCAGAAACCTGCATATTATAAAACTGATGAAAAATTGGCACATTTAAGGAATTTCTCTTACCAGTAGGAGCACTGATGTGAAAGTTACAAATAACTGAATGATAACTGTGAGTTGCTCGTTTTTTTGGCACTCTCCCTTCACTTTCACACATGTAAGAACGTGTGCGTACACACAGTTTGCATAGCTTTTTGCTAACATAGCAGCGTAGGAGGTAAATGAGTATACACATAACCACGTTCTTCAAAACCCAGGCACAAGTTTTGTTGACAATGGAAGACTTAGAATAAAGGAAGCTAACACAAATGAAACATAGTTCTTCGTTCTTTTACTACCAGTGTTTTGTCCAAGGGTGTTTTTTTCAAGAAGAATCCCCAGCAGTAGCCGTGGTAGGCATACTTTAGAGGTAAGAAAACGGTTCTCTTTACAGCAGAAGCTTTTCCCTTCCAGCTTGTGTGGTCGGCTTCTGTATTCATTTCGGTGCTATAAAGACCTCCTATTTTCTTTTGTCTCCACCTCTGGCGTAAGCCACCTGAATAAGAATGCTAATACCAGAGAAGAGCAGCTAGCTACCTTTAGCCACTAATAAATAGGAAGCTTAAGAGCAGTATCTTGACCTTGGCTCTGTGTCTGGTGGTACTGTAATACATATAATGCACTCATCAATAAAAGGAAGCACTGCTTATCCAGAATCACGTGCCATACAGTTTATTCACACAGGAGAACTATGGCTTATACTACATTATATGGGATATCAGATTTGAAGATAAATTTTAGAAAGGAATAACCCGGAATAAAATGACTGAGAGTTCCTGCAAAATCTGGAGAAGAACCAGCAAAAAATTATAGCAAGTGAAAGTATTTTCATAAAATACTCTCTATTGTGAACCTATGGTGTGGATTCAAAAGCAATTGACTCATTGACTTTTTCAAGTCAATTTTTAGAAAGTGCTGACCACATGGTACAGGGTTTCTGCAAGTCAACTCAGACTGGATACACAAAGCTGTTCATTACTACTGGGAACCAGCTGGTGAGCTGTAGTTAAAAAAAATTTCAGAAATCATTGCTGTGTTTCTGTCGAGTGCTGATAATACAAAGAGATCGCTGTTCTGAGGAAATTACACTGATGTTTTCATACCCGGTGGAAATTTTATACTGCATGTAGAAGTATCTAAAATTTGCCAGTTAAGTGTAATTTTTCTGAAGGTTTATAAACAGCAAGATAAAGTACTCCATGTACTCCAAGAAGTGTACTGACAACAAGATAAATGGAAGTCTCTCCTGGATACTGCCACCTCGTGAGTGTTCTCTAAGTGGAAGATAAACCAGGATAGCTATATAGAGACTGAATTACTACAGACTGAAAATAGAAACAGGAAAATACTAAGGCTATCACTGTTCCCGTCAGGGTTGTTTTTGAAATAAGGAGATGCTACAAGTGAAATTTGAAAAATAAATGTCACTTAAACTTTTCAGTAGAGACTGAAACTCAAGGAGAGTGGATCACGAAAGGAAACTAAAATGATCAAGCAATAGAAAACCTTAAGAACTCTCCTGCATCTCGTCAGTTGTGATGACCAGTTCAATGCATTGTGAATCACAAAGGAAGCTTCTGCAGTAGCATACCGAACCTTACTGCAGCTTGTAAAGTTCGCCATTTCCTTTAAGTTGCAGGTATTTGGCTTTCGGAAGAGCTGGAAACAACAATGCACCACAAGAAGCCAAATGGTTCCATACTGCTGGCCATTCAGTCAGGTCTCCATATAAAAATCAAAGCTGATGTGACTTTTTGCTCTGAGGAATTATGTGCATAACACAATCTAAAAGCATTTTTAAAAGAGTCCGTTAGCTCTTTATTGGAAAGGGCCTTTGAAAGGGTGTTGTACTTCCTTTTTGCCAAAAGTTCAGCAAAAGGAAGGAAAAAGCAGATCACAACTATACTTTCTTTGCAATTAACTCTGAAAATGGAGTTCCTATAGAAATAAGAATGATTATGCATTTACCTCCAACTATCATAAGACTGCAGTGCCTCTTCAAAACAAATCAAATAATCTTCAAATCACTGATCATTTAGCAAGAAATATTTAATGTATCAAAAATGCTGTATTTAATTGATTTGTAAACATTTCCTCCAGTCACCATTCTAGCACCCTGAGGTTTCTGTAGCAAGAATTCAAACTTTTTAAAGTGCTTTTCCTATTGTTTTGGGTATCTACAATAAGTATTTTCAGATTTATAAAAACGCTTAGCCTTAAGAATCTGAAGAGTTGGGCTTACCATGGTGTTCTCAGGTTTTCTTTGCCCCAGTTTTTAGCATATTATTTGTCACCTAGGTAGAATGAAATCATAGGCTGAATCATAATTTGGACCTTACCATAGTGTACCTTTACCCACAAACAAAAAAGAAAAATTAAGAAAAAAAATGGTTTAGAACCCATATATGCATATCAGTATACAGTTTAAATTTTTCAAAAAGTACTTTTAACACTACAAGAACTCAAAACTTCAAATTTTAAATACTTTGAAAATGTTTTAAAAATGCTGCTCGTATGATAATTTACAATTTCCTGCAAAAAATGTTTTGAAAAATTAAGATTACTTTTATCATATAAAATTATTCCTAACCTTGAAAGAGAACTCAAAAAATAAATTGAAAATCAAAGACTGTTTTTCTATGTCATACTTTTTACATTTCCACCATTTTTAATTAGCATCTAATACTTCTTAGTCCAGCAGCTTTTACATATGCACTCCATTCGTTTGACTGTTCGAGAAATGGTTTGAATGGAATTAACAAACACTCTTTTGAGTTAAAAGTTGGTCAGTGGATTTAAATGAGACCCTTCTTCATTCATTCAAAGCCCATACCTGCAGTTTCTCTTTGTGGAGAGTGAAACCTGTGAACAATGGTTAAATCTCCTAAGTCCAAGGGCAGGCACATTGGTGTTGTGTAGCTCTTATAGTTGTGAGTGGTGCATTGCCTAGTGGAGCTGGTGGAGGTGGGACTGTTGCCATTCATGCCAGAGGTGATATTCCTAGTTTGCTGAAGGAGAAAAGAACCTGTGAAGGAGGTAGAATTGCTGCAGGAACAGTACCTGCGTTTTTGTGACAAGATAGACACAATTTAGAATTTAATGACATGAGACATGCTGTGTGAGAATCGACACAGGCACATATGTGTGAATTCAAATCATGATGTTTTCCAAAATAATACCATTCTGTAGTTCTGCATAGCTTTTGTGCATGCTGCAGTAATTCCCCAGTGAGAATCCCTGAGTTCTTCCTAGCCATACCAGTTCTTAGTGTGGCAGGCAACTCCCTCGCTCCAACCACTGCTCAGTAGGGAAAGAAGTTTCATAAAATGTCTGTGTATATATCACTACTTACTGTTAATAAGTTCAGACCCAATAAATACTCTCTTCTGCTTTTTTCATCACAGAGGTGAATGTTTCACCATATTACATTTTTAATCACTTAGGAGGTGTCCCTGTTTTATTAAGCAGTATCGAGCAAGCATGAATCATGTCTTCAGAAACTGCAAATCAGAAATTCTAGAAATACAATTCTAGAAGAGAAGCAGTTCCTCTTAAATACCAGTAGGAAGGCTAGCAAAGTTAAACTGCTCATTTATTAAACATCCAGTTTCCAAAGCCTGAAAGATAAGCTTTCTTTTTACTTTTCTCAAAGTCAGAAAAGCTAGGATTACATGCATCTCTGTCTTCATGGAAATTATACATTGCTTTCTGTGCTTAATTGCCCACCTTCTCTTTATATATTTGTCAGAAGCAGGGCCATAGCAAATGTACTCTCAAATTAAAAAGGTAAAGTTACAATGTATGTATGATGTTCATCTGCTTAGATTATGGACATAGAGGCGCATTATGTACTTCCATTTTATTTGAGGGTTAAACGAATGTTAGAGGTAGAAGGACTCTGGGAAAAGCACTGAACTATTCTTAAATCCAGGTGATGAAATCTAGCTGAAAGAAAACTAGCTTATCATTTTCTTAAAATCATGTTTTCTGGATCTTATTCACTGTTGCTTTACTACCATTTCTATGAAAAGTATCATGTCAATAGCATTAAGAGAGTGTAATTTACCAGTGTAAAATAGGAGTATCTCACAGGTGAACCCAACCTGCATTTTCAAAAGTAGCATTTTCTATCAGTGATTTCAAAGGCCAGCTACAGAACATTCATACTTTTCTAAGGAACAGGACATAGCTATTGCTGCTGTTCAAAAGCTGCTTTAAATCATAAAATGTTATTTAGGGATAGTTTTAGCAAAGTTCTAGTACTTGTCATACATGTAAAGCAGAAAGAGCAATAATTTTATCGACAGACAAGGAACAAAAAAAGATGTGACATCATTTGTCATTTGTTGGAGAGAGGGTAATGTAGATGGACCTCTTAAGTATGTAGTATCACTTCCAACCTTTATTCAACATCTTCTGTTGGCTTCTTTTTAAACCTTGATATAGTTGTTAGTTAACCTATCAGTACTTTTAATTACAGTACACATCTGCAACTTGAAGAATGTGAGCTACATGTGAGAAAGTATGTTGTGAACATAAACTAACAGAACATGCCTTGTGACTATGTGAAAGTCTCAAGTATGATGTCAGCCAATAAATGCCTGAGTCTAAGTTTATTGTATGGTAGAAACAAGGGTTTATAGCAAGAATTTACAAATGCTGTAATGAATAAACACAATTTTTTTTTTTCAGTGATAACTGAAACTAACTTACATTCAACTGAGCATCCATTTTTTGGCAGTATTTCACTGTGCATTATTGGAGATATTAATTTTAACAAAAGTGTCATGCATTCAGAACTGTTTCTCTAATCCAGAACCATTTCTGCCATCATCAAGATTCTTCACACAGAGATGGAAATATTCCAAAACCATCAGTGCATTACATAATAATCCCATGTACAGCAAGTGCAGACAGCAGAAAGCCAAAGGCTTCTGTCACTTGGTAAACAAAGTCACTGTCTGTTGTCTTCTACTTACATTTTGGATGGATAGGAACAATAGTATCACTTTTCCCAAGCAGCAGGACTCCTATGCTAGTGAATTAAATAGTCCTGGGGGCCATTCTGTGGCCTAGATTGCAACTAAAACGGTCTGGCTGCACTCTACTATCAAACTCTCACAGCCTCCAAACAGAGTGGCCACATCCAAAATGTGTGGTCCCAGAAATCATCTAGGAGGTTGTTGGTTGAGCCAGGCCAATCAGGCCAGTTCCCAGTCTCTCCTCCCTGAAGGTGCAGCTGATCAAGTTCCAGCGCCTGTATCCTTAGACTGGTTATTTTAGTATTTCATATGAAGCCCTTCAGCTTCTGTTTACCTTACAGATTTCATGGATGAAATTCTTAAAAACCTTCAGTTAAATTTGTCGCGTAACTCTGTCGCTTGATTGTGAGGTACCAGATGGTGATAAATAGAAAATAGACTTTGTTGCAGTTCCGTAATTGAAAGCCAGATGGTGTTACTAAGGCTGATAAAGGGAAAACAATAATACATCCCTGCCCTACTCTGCCTCAGATTTCCAGCCATTGCTATGGAGCTGAAAATCCATCTGTTCAGACATTACTCATACTATATCATACAGCTTTTTTGGACGCAAATTTCTGAAACTGCAACAGGTGCAAGCACTTGCAAACTTTTGTAAGTTTCCAAGTACATTAGAGTAATACTTTAAAATCCATTTCTGTCAGAAAAAAATAAAATATTTGAGTCTCTACAACTAATAACAATCTTGTATTTTATACAGGGAGACAAATCCTCAACATTAACTGAATAAAATGGAACTAATCTAATAGGAGACTAGTCACCTAGGAAGAATATGTAATGTAATGTAATGAAATCTGAACTTTTATCTGTAAATATAAATAGGTCTAGAAAAATGGCTACTTTGCTATTTCAAGTTTGTCAATTCTTTATTAGAGAATTTAGCTGAATTTACTGGTTCGGTTTCTTTTGCATGAGAAAGTTTTCATAAGTCATTAGTGGTTTCATCACCAAAGTAATACAGCGTTTGTAGACATAAAAGTTGAAGTTGGCAGGGAATCAATGAGACAAAAGAAGTAAAAACACGTTGTTCCCGTAGCAGAAGATATTTTGCTTAATATTTAGGATGATGTTAGTTTCCATAAATAAATTTGTAACTCAAAGGCATATAAATAACTAAATACTTTCATGAACTGTTTGGTGTTGTTCACAAAAAGGGTATGAACATTGCATATATTTATCTACAGATTTAGCTATTAAAAAACTATTATGAAAGCCCTAAATATTCCACCTTGTGATTTTCATTTTAATTTTTCATTTTATTTGGTGCTGTAAAAAGGGAAGGACTGCTGCAATCCTGTGCATTCCAGGACCTGTGATGAAATTCATCCTCACTTGAATATTTTAGATACACACTGTGTGAGAGACAAGAGCTAGCTGCTGGACCACACCATGTCTTCTTTGCAGGGGGTTGTGCTAGGTAGTATCTTGGTGCATGTTTTCAACTTTGGCATCACCAGCAGAGAAGCTGCTTGGAATGTATCAGCTGGGCACTCAAGGGTGTTTTGCAGCACTCTAAGCAAAGATGCAAAGCAAATTCATACCTCAAAAGAGCTCCTTCAGTAATTTGATTTGTTTATGTAGGTGTGTACACATTGCAAAGAATTTATAACAAAAAAAATCAGAGCATTTCAAAAATAAACTCTTGAGGTTGATAAAGGAATGCTGTTGCTGTATACTTACATCTACTTTTAACTGAACTAGTTCGTACAATAGTTAAATACTCAGATATTTGGGCTTATGGCCCAGTTTTGAAAGAGAATGTTGTGTAATTCATGAATGAGCTGAATAGAATTGTTCTTAGCTGAAGAAGGATATCTTGTTCAAAATGTAGTAATGTATCAAAGCTTCCTTGACTTAGATGCACAAATGATGGTTGGCAGACAACTGAAGAGGAGTCACACGCCCAGACTGAAACTGAATTCAGCTGAAGGGCTTAGTGTTCCCCTCCAATCCCTTCCTGAGGGATACCAGAAGTCTTCTGATTCATCTGGGAATTGCAGAAAAGAGAGATCTGGTCTATGTGAATCCCCCTTCTCTCCTCCCCAGCTCACCTCTAGTAACTTTTGAAGTGAACAGGCCGGGCTCAAAACCCAGGGTTGCCTAAACTGTCACCAGATCTGCACCTACAAAGACTGACCTTCATCAGCTAATTACTTTGATATCTTCCAGATGCAGCATATCTAGTTGAAATAACACGTGGTGACAAGTTCATGAAGTTGTGCTTAAATATCTGTCTCTGCCCATTAAAAGTTTGAGTAAAGCAAAACCTTTTTTTTTTTTTTTTTTCCGCTGAAAAGGCTAAATACAAGCTAGATCATATTCTTCCTGAATCTCCTCAAAGACAGGGGAGAAAAAGTATTCCATATTTTGAGTTTTGCTGCCTGGAAAGAGCTGGAATAATGACAACCCATTTAGTGGTGATTACCAGTGAAATCCCAGACCTACATAGCAATTCTGTCTTGCACAGAATTTCTTAAGTTATAGGTAAGAGCTACTCTGTGACTTTGTATCAGAGAAGTCACTTATGAACATGTGAGAATAAGATGTGTTTGCCATACTCAACTGTTCTTTAATATCTCTGTACTCATGCAAATGCATAAAGAAAATTGAAAGAACACTTTAAATGGCCATACAGTGAGACATAGCAACATATAATTTAATGGAAAAGTTTCTTACAATAAATGTCAAAGTAATTTCAGATGAACCTTGCAGCTAGGTACAACATTTTCTAAACCAACATTACTTTAAAAATTCTTTAGCAAATAACTGTGTTTCACATATGTTGACAAGCTCATTCATCACTCTGGATTTACTGGGAAAATGCCAGAGCAATCAGGAAAAATAAAAGGCATTGGATCCACATTCAAGTAACTTCCTTGTTCATGAAGGTTTCATCTAACAAATGCTGACAGAAAGTTGATCCTCATCACAACTAACAAACATTCTTCATGGGCCCCATACAGCAGAAAAAAAAAATCTCCCCAAACCTGTCACCAAGTTTTAGATATATATTGTCTTCTGCCTTAAAATGGTGCTCTCAGCATAAACCCCACTGAGCAGGGTTCAGAGAGAAAGAAAAAATTAAACTAATATGTGTAAAGTATTTTGAAAAGATGATATAAAATTTATTTTCTAGACATTAATATGCCATAATGTGATAAAGGGTGGATAGTATGGGCTCTTCCACAGCTTGCAGTAAGTGGCATAGTTCCCATCACGAAGCTAGGCTTTCCTTTTCCTGAAAGAAGTGAAATCCCAGTTTCTGACCTCCCAGATGTCAGACTTTAAACTAACAGCTATTTTCTAGAGGACCAACCTTCTCACAGAGGTTAATCTAGCTTCTCTAGGTGATGAAAAGACACATCTATTCTAAGAGTGTGGTACTCAAAAGAGTAGCTGAGGGATACTACTGAGAGGTCAGGAAATTGAGAGTAATTTGGGGGGAAATGGCCAAATAGGCAAGAGGTAGGGCTGACTACATGAATGATTAATTGGGGAAACATGCAAAAACAGATGTATTATAAAATTTTCTTCTCTACCTTGCCATATACATTTATTATAATTGTGTGTTAACTATTAAGAGCTAAGGCATCTCTTCTTCCGTACATTTTAGATGTGAACCTGAAAGAGATTCATGAAGTCTTTAATGCATGACTGCTTAAGCAGAACAGGGTTTTTTGCAATAAATTTTGTTATTTGTCCATGAAGAAAAGATTTCAGTCATTTAAAATACTGTAAAAAATGGATTTAAAGCCAGCAAACACTGTGCAGGTAGCTGAAAATTCACCGAGACGTGTTATTCTTATGCATCGGCACAAACCCTGAGCTAGTTTTTGTACTAGCTTTCTACTGGAGTAGAACCAATATGGGAAGCCTCACACCTATTTCCTCCATCCATTATACCCATGGCACAGCATGTGCACTCTGTTCTTACCATCCATTTAACAAGTTATTTCTTTGGAGCCAAATTTTGAGCAGCATTTTACCTTTCCAGGCTTCCTCTACTCCAGATTCTTTAAAAAAGCCTGTCCCCAGGTAATCCTAGTCTGCCAAAACCAAACCCAACGGGTGTGCTGCACAGACACCCTGTGCAGGCTGGGACCACTGCTGCCTCTAGTGTGAACCTATCCCAAATCAGTCTTCTCTCCAGCAGCAGTGGCTCCAACCCTGGCTATGGTGGAAGAATAAAAAAAAAAAAAAAAAAAACCAAAAAAAACCAAATTAAGTGAGATCTGATCCTTCACCCAGCAAAAGAGTCATTGCTGGTAGGTTTACAGGGCAAAGTGTCATTTTGGGATCCGGGAATATTTTCCACCTGATGCCCCAACAAGGTTTTTATGTTTTGTCAGTGACCATAATCCAGGAATTCCTACAGGAATTATACAGGAAAAGCAGGTTTTGCAGACCATTGTCCTTTGAGTTCCTATCTTTACAGCAAGAAGACTGGGATCAAGAGAGTCACACATATATTTAATATTTGAGGCATGCCCTTTCTCAAAGCTCAGTCGTCCACCTGGATGCTTCAATTTCTCTGTTTCTCCAGAGGATAGTTTTCAACCTAGGTGAGAACACAGATGAAGGCACCTGAGATGGTGTCAATCACTACTGTCAGGCAGCAGCCCTCTTCTCTAAACTGACATTTCTCATAGTGGCTTTAACCACATCATCAAAACCACTTATTCTGTTGAAGCCTGACATCCTCTAATTTCCCACTCCTTTCTACTGATTGGAGCAAAGTGGTCTGCAAAGTAAGGAGAAGCCACTCTCCCTTCTTCAACTTATTCTTGCTCTAAGCACTGATCAGGTGATGGGGTGCTGCTTTTTCTGTTTTCCAAAGGGAGTTAAAATATTCTAAGACTCTTTATGGAATAGCCCTAAGGCTTTCAGGGGTCTTTTAATGATGAATGCATAACAGACACTTTTGAAAGCAGCACCAGAATGCTCTCAGACCCAACCCATATGCTGATTTTCACCTGCTGTGGCTCATTCTGCTTAGTGAGTTCATTTTATCAGTGTTACACTGTGCCTTTTACAGGACCGCTGTGTAGTCACAAGTTTTTCTTCCCTCCTCTGTTCCCTGAACTCAGTAGTTACACCAGGCACTTTGCAGAAGGACTCAGCCTCACAAGTTGATCATGACATGAACAAGATGGGAGCGTATCCAGAAAGAGGAACACACCATACTTTTCCTGTAGTGTCTTTCTGAATGTATGAAGCTTGCCTTTCAGAAGAGCAAAGGACCGATTACTGGAGATCATTTCTGAATGTCCAGTTGATTTTGAGGGTGAATGACTACAGCTAAGGCATCACTTCAAGCAGCACTCAGTAGGGCAGTGTGACCTTTTCTATTTTCGGGATTCAATCTTCAGAATAACCAGAAGCAATACACCACATTGGGGAGGAATGAGCTTTAGAGGACCGCGAATTGTTTGGTCGGAGACTTGGTAGATACCTGTCATTCCTTGGAAACTGCATGAGGAAAAGAGAGAAAACCAGATAGTTTAGGCATTTGCTTATATAAAGTGAAGACTTCCATCATTCCAAGCATTAGCAAGAGAGCCTAAAAAAATATAAATCAAAGACCAGTACATGAAATAAAAATGTGCAAAGAGAAATTTTCCATCTGTCATCTCTGACCAAAGTCAAACAATTCTTTGTGTTGAATACAACATATTTTTCAGCTACAGCACGTCAATGTCAAAAGCAAAACCATCTCTTTTTCATATTCAAGGACAACCCTTTAGCCAGGGAAGGCTTTGTTTTCTATTTAAAATATTTGGAACAGAGTAGGTCTAGACATACAGCCGGTATGTTTGGGTAGTTAAAGGACTTTACATTTTTAGCTGTGCATTTTTATTATTCTACCTTGCCACATCATCTAGGAAGTCCTCATCCACAGAAATAACAACCCTGTGGAGTATCCTACAAAGTATTACCAGTTCATTTTACATAGAAATGAATTTTAAAAAATCTTTCCTAATCTTTTGCATCAAGTTAAAAAAAAAAAAAAAAAAAAGAAAGAAAAAAAGAGTTCAGATGCTGGTCTTTTCAACAGCAGTGGTCCAGTTGTGACTTCATGACTGTGTAGCAAGGACAGGAACTAGAACAGCATCTTATTGAAAGTAAAGTTGATATCTGCTCAGTTGTGTGTGCCAAATGGCAGCCCACATAGGAAGATGGAGCTGACAAAACAAACCTTAGAAATCTACAGCTTGCTTATAGTGCTTGAAGAATTTTGGTAGTCAAGGGTAGAGGCTGGATGCTGGTGCTAATCAGAAGATCAGGAATACCTTGATAATTTTGGTTACAGAGACAAAAATTTAAGATAAACAAAGAATATTTTATCTGTACTTCTGACTATTAAAATGCTTGTGTTTGAATCAGACCAGATCAGTATCTAATGCATTAATTGATAGAAGTTTACTGTTTTCAATTACTTTTAAAATGTACTTTAAGTGGCAATTCTAATTCAACAATATATGTCCTCTAAATGCACTCAGTAGCATTTCCCTCCCACGCCATATGTGTGCTACATTTTTATAACAAGAACAAAGAGGAAAATAATGGAGTTTTCCTGCTGTTTAGTGAATGGAAATTTTCAGGGTTGCTGGATTGCACTGCATTAGTGTTAAGAAATCAGGTTTTCCCACAGGGGCTGAAATATTCTGACTGACAACTCTGGTTTAAGGATCACTCAGGAAGGAAGAACACTGCATGTTAGAAGGCAATCCCAGTCGTTACTGTGCCATGGATGCTTTTCTGGAGGTATTTAATTCCCATTGGGCTCTCACAAACACTAGCTTAGATTTAGCCTCCTTCTATTTGACTAAAAAAGAAAAGGTAGAGGAAGGGCAAAGCAGCAGAACTGCAACCTTTTTTTTAACTATCCAAAATCAAACTGTAGTAAACAGGGAAGATTAATAAGGCCATGACAGTAGAAAGTGTCTTCCTTTTCTTTTAAATAAGTGACCACTTGCAGACAACCGGGCGCAAAAAATAAAATCATACAGAATTGAGATGTCACATTTTTTCACCACACAGTTCCTTTAAGAGACATGTAAAACTGCATCCATATTTCCTGGCAGAAACTTGGATTTTCTTAAGCTGGAGTTATTTTCAATCGTGGCATAACTCTTTGGGAACTGAAGACAGATAAACTGATATTTCACAACTTCCATTCAGATTCTTACAGAGCCATTAATTTATTCTTACAAAACTAGAATCATTAGAAGAAACTGATCGGAGGCCTATGGTACATAGCCTTCAGGCTAAATGTTCATTAAACTTTGTCAGGAGTTTTGCCCAAAGAAAGCTGTAAAACCTGGCCTTTATAAAATGCGAACTAATTTTAAGTTTCAAAGAGAGACATTTTCCACTATCCTACGGTCACAGAAATAATGGGAATTCAATTTAGCTGAGGTCAGAGCAGGAGCAGTTTATTCCTATAGCTACAGGAGAGTTACACGGTTTATATACCTTTAGGGTGTACACCCCATTCTTCACCAAACCCTGTCAGATAAGCAGGACTGTAGTGCATTGCAACAAAAAGCAATAGCATGTGAGTTAGTTCATACAGGGAGGCTCCGGACAGTCAGATAAGGAAGCTCTAGGAAGTAGCTCTTTTTTACAATATTTCACTGCTTTGTTAATTAATTTGGGCTGACTCAGTTAAGTCATGCTGACATGTATTTCTTAACTAATGAGGCCTGCAAAGGATTTAAAGGGTCTAAAGCCACTGTGAAATTCACGCTAAATTTGAGAGTAAATATTTCTGTTCTTGAAGGCTGACTTTCATGAAATTTTGTACTGAAGACTCATTCTTCTGAGCTGCTGACAGAAGAAGGTCCCTGAGGCACCAGTTTATGTATGAAAGGTTTTCTAGGCCATGGTGAAAGAAGAAAATTGACGTTCACACTTAAACTGGTGCAAACAGTGTCCTTTGCATCAGTTCAAGACAGGTGTGGAGGGATTTTCCCTAGACATCTCTGCAGTAGTGTAAAGCACTTGGAAAGAGCTACTTATGTCTTAAAAACCCCCTGGATTGTTATTTCTACAGAAAACAGGTGCAGGCATGGGATAAGCACATGCCTAGACAACAGCCACCTGCCAACGCACAGATACCATGCAATTTGGCAAAAAGGACTGTAAGGTATGAATAGAAACCATTTTGTCAATTCCTTGCCTGAGTGACAGATCCTAAATGAGGGAAGGACTGAAAAACTATGCTGTAAATCCAACTCTCAGCATAAACAGTCTCAAACCCCTAGTCTTTATCTTTCATGTAATATTCAAATGTAAAAATATTCAACCCCAAATTTGTATGGTGAATAAGTCACATGACTAATAGAATGAGGGACATTTCAGGAAAAAGCATAATTAATCTTCATTTTTTTTTTGATCAAAAGAACAATAAAAAGTCCCAGTTAGCTTTGCTTAGCTGGTTAGGCACAGAGCAAATTAATATTCAGTAAATATCCACACTTCTTTTGTCATGAAAAATTCCTTCCACACAGCAGATTCTGACACAGGTCATCAGCTGCTCTCCCCTCTATTCCTCAGAATGCTATTTTAATGGTTGGTTTTTCTCTCCCCCTTAAATAGCTTTTAGCCAGCCATTATGACTTAAACAGCAACTGAGACATGAAAAACAAACTAACTGTAGTGTGAAGGTTAGAGCAAATGACAAAACAGTGTCATCTGACTGCTGAATTTCTTCTTTGATCACAAACTGCAGTTTTCGTGTTACAGCACTTTCCATGCATTATTTTCAGTGGAAAAGGAGGTTACTCATGGTAGTGTATGGTCCTTGCAGCACTCCTGGAATCATGCACTCACTGTGTAATATGAGCACAGGAAAGATTCAGAAAACTGTCCTATAAGTGTTTGGTATAAGTTTATTGTATAGGTTTGGAATAAAATTTTTCTTTATTTATTTTTTGATGATTCCTTAGAGGATTAAGAAGCTGTGAGGAAAGCAGAGAAGCAAATACCTGTTTTCACAGGCAAGATACTTTGTCATCTTCACCAGCAGGAAATTGTCCCTTTTCCATTGCTTCTCCATGTCTTTACAAGATTCCCACCCTTAGATCTACGTTCTAAATTCTCAGCAGAGCCTTGAGGATCTTGTTTTGTTTGCTTGAACTTTTTCTATATTCTAGCTATTTAGGTTAAAATTGCCTGGATTGATTACTGCTTTTGTCATCTCAATATCTCACTTGTTTAGCTAATGAACTGCTCAGAGGAGAAAGAGTGTACTTTCAGGTCCCCAGCATGGGAGGGCTGTTCTGTCCGGCCTCTCGTTCCCAATCATGGCAGCATCCAAATCTGCTTCAATTCTAACTTAAAGGTTACTGGTAGCACTGTCAGCTGAGAAAGGCTGACTAGATTTCCAAAGCTCAAGAAAGTCAATTAGGAATCCAGCATCCTGAAAATAATCAAGGAGTTTGGAAGCTTTTCTGTCTGTATGACTAGCAGTCTGTAGTCCCAAAAACCAGGGCAGAGCTGAATTAGTGTAATCTTTTCTGAGGAGTCCAGGAAAGACAAAAGTAATAGCAATAATCACATGTGAATTCAGTCTGAGGCACAGAGAAACTTAAAGGGGTTTCTATTACATTCTTCTTGTAACATTCTTCATGTATCCTTATGTGATGCTAGAAAGTGCCCATAGAGTCAATGCTTTTCAGAAATGTCTGTTCTTCAATCTCCTCAAAAATAAAAAAGGGGATTCCTCACTCCCCAACAAAAAGAAAATACAAGCTACAGGTATAATTTTAGTGCAAAATCCCTGCTTTCTAAGAGATGGAGCTCACTTAAAATGCCATATGAAGCCAGCTGATCTATACACACACTTTGCCTATGAAATCTAATACACCTATCAAAGAGTATAAATTAGATGTCAAGGTCACAGGCAACAGCACCTGTTTAAGCTGACAATTTTTTGTCTTTAGCATGCAGTAGTTTTGCTGCCAACAATAGTCTGTATTTCAGCTGGCAGATTTCCACACATAAGGAATGATGTGCGTATGCTGCAACTGACTTATAAACACGTCATGTTAACACAGTAATTATAGACTTACACAAGCAACACAATTTGCAAAACAATTACTTTACTTTTCAATGCTAGAGGGTTTTATTGAGTTCCAGAAAATAATTCCAAGTTTCAACATATCTCACTTTCTATTCTGCATCTTTGAAATGGAAACTTTGCAGAGAAATATGTAAGGTTCATTCACCATTGAAGGACTGTATAAAACTCTTACTGACTCTCCCTGCAGGGGTAAATTGCATCCTAAATGCACATAAAAGAGTTTTGTGAGTAAACAGTAGATCTGTATGGCTAACCATCCATAAGACTCAGAGTTTTCACTAAATATGGGTTGAAAAAATAACATGTAAATAAAAATAAAAACCACAAGCCCTTCAAGAACATAAAGAACGTCTTCTTTCTATAGAACTGAAAGAGATTTTTCTGTAAAGAAGCATTTATAAAACTGTGCAAATTTACTTTAAAAGAAGAGATATCAAACATAAATTAGTAAATTTATGTACAGAATCTCGTGTTTCAAGATCTGAAACACAATGCAATCGCTATTCAGAATATGATCACTACTCAGAGAACATGTATGGTTTGTGATCAATAACTAGTAGCTGAGGATGAATGATCCCCCTGCATTACCCAAACCAACAGACCCCACACTCAAACAAACCCCATCTGGCCAAATGTATTCAAACTACTTACTGTCTCTACATGGAGAATCTGTTTCATTTTGGGTATCATATTCAATAAGTCTTATCTGGACTTGACTTAAAATCCTCAAAGATCTTGTGTAAATACACTTGTGGAATAACAGAGTAGTGTAAAGTTAACAGATGGAGATTGTCAAATAATTAATATAACATCTTAATATTTGTCTCAGGAGTTCAGTTGTTTTCCAGGAATACAGTCTGAGCACATGCATGTTCAAAAGGCTAATAATCCAAAGTATCTTCCTCCAGTTACCCGTCATAATACAGGCTTCACAAAAGTATCACAAAATATGAGTCTGCAAATACTGATGCCATAGTATCATCTAGTTCATGAAAAGTCCTCAGTACAATATTTGTACCTTTTTATGGATAGACATTTCAGGATTTCTAACAGAAAATACTGCAGAACTTGTGTACAATATTACTGATTTATTACAATGTTCAGGGCAGTGTAGTTCATGCCCGACATGGCTGGAAAACACTTGCAATGGCAACCGCACATTCCTTGTGTGGAGGTGGTAGCTCCACCACTGTAGGCATGAGTTTAGCACTTCTCGGTGTCCCTGTTCCTTCTGCAGGGCCAGTGGAGTAACAATGGAGCTTCCTGCCCTGCTCTCTCTGTTACTGTCCACAGATAATCCTTTTCCTCAGGACAGCAAACAGGACTGTGTTGCCCTAGTTCTTGGGCTGTCACAGGGCGGGGTTTGCATTCTCATCTTTCTGCAGGGTCAAGCTATTTGCCTTTCTGGAGCATGACACCAGAAGGAGCTCTGGTGGTCACTGAGGATATGTGACAGCATAATAGTGGTCCAAGTGGTGAGCCCTGTCTCAAGCCCTGTGTTTCTGCTGGTGCTGGAACATGTCCTCCTTTCAAAGAATCCTAGTCCCTTTCCTTTCTTATTGTCTAGGTTTGCAGCTGTTCATGAGACCTCCTAGCTTCAGGAGGTGGCACCACTTCAAGAAATTTCCAGCAGCATGACCAGCTTCTCACCACCATCCCTCCAGGTCCCATTTCTGATCTTGTGCCTATGGTGGCGTTCCCCTCTTTCTTCAGATCAGCATTAGGCTGTAGGTCCTTTACATTCATCAGTTAAGCTTTCCTCTAAGCCACATGTTTCCAGGAAAATGCCTAATTTTCAGGATCCAATGCTGTCCTCCCTAGGAGGGCTTACAAACTCACTGCTTTGCATCCTTCTTATATCAGGACCCACTCAAATGCCCTTTTGATTCATGGTTTGCAGTAGGAGACACGGGAAGGTGAACAACCACCTCATTGCACTGCACTGTGAGTGGGTCCTGGTCCATGCTGGACATACATAGAAATAGATGGTCTTGTTTTCTTTGTAGCAGGTAAGAATATCTCTTACTGAGGACAACATAAAGCTGTATTCAAGTGCAACCTTCCAGGCTGATATTAATGGCAGAGTGCATGATAGATTCACTCAAGAAATTACAGCCACAAATATACCACCAAATGTTTAATGGGCAAAACACTTGTATTTCTTTTTGTGCAACTATAAGCCTTCAGCTAGTTCAACTTGTGTTGAACTTAAATCTAATTTTTCTTTGACCTACATTCAGCTTATGTATTGTTTTTTCTCCAATAGCTAAATGTTTTTGTTCTTTAAATATTTATGTCTATACATATAACAAATAAAGGTTTTGTATATTCAAATGTGCAGTACAAATGCTGTATAAATCTCATGCTTCCCTGTTAATGAAACTAAACTTCAGTGGAGCAAAGCTGATTTACATTAAATTAAATCATATAAAATTCAGTTCAGTTTCAAAACTAAAATGTTCAGTTTCAAAACTAAAAATCTTAAGGCTACTGTATTCACCTCTTCAGACAGCCAATGAACTTGTATGACCTTTATATGGGCTTTAATAAAAATTCAGAAGTATGGATCCAGATACTGGGGTGTGGCTGGAATGCAAATGTCTTTCCTCAGTCTGGAACAGACTAATGACAGGGTCACCTTTACAACCAAGTAACACAGGTTCAGAACTACTTCACACTGGTCCATCAAGCAATGGCTCAGATGCCTACATGCAATCTGACACGTGGACCATTGCTGTAGAGTATGTGGTCACCTTATGCCTCTTCATCAGCTATGCCACTAGTTTTCAAAGTCCCAACATCACACAATGCAAAATTCCCCAGACTGACATGAAACTGCCTTTGTTATTGCTTTCTGCTGCTTTCAGGGCACAGAAAGGAGAGGAAGCTCCATTTCTCTATTTATACAGCACCCTATTTTCTCTTTATTTCTTTGAGAACTCTGGCAGTAGATAAGACTGAACAATGCAAGTGTCATGCCACACTTGAAATTCTGAATTTCTCAGTATAAAAGTGTTTTTGTAACTGCAAAACACAGAATCATGGAATTGAATATCATGTGCTAATAATGCAATTGCATAGTCCACCCAATACACTGTTGAAAAGTTGCCCTCAAAATAGTTCTGTCATGATGTTCTTACACATATTAACGGTGTAGCCAGTTGTGGCTCAGAACTTATCTTTCAGCTGATTAGTGCTGATGAACGTCAGTGTTCAGAAAGTGCATGAGAGTGAGAAGTATGGGTTACAGGGTCTTTCAAATACAGTGAGAATCAGATATTACTGAAAGCCAGTAATATAATTTTTTTTTACCTCTACTCTGTAGTGGCAGGGAAAAAGCTATTGTTGGTTTTGACCTCAAGTATTTATAGTCTGTGACATTAAGCATAATTTTCCATGTATTCTCCCTTGGGCTGAGAAGCAGGAGGTTCATTTAATGCATCTGGCGAAAAATTTAAAGCTATGTGGTACTTGGTCAGACACCAGGAATAAAGTCCAGGCTCTCCTGATTCCTCAACCAGCTCTTGACTCTAACTCACTGTACATTCTTGTGTATAGCCCTCACATACAAAGTTTAAGAATTTCAGTTAACTCTTGGGACTTCAGATTTACACTGAATTACCTGTGGCCTTATTTATGGAGATGCTCAGTGTTCACAAGCTGAGGTAAAGTTAAAAAAAAAAAAAAGTTTCAGGAACAAATCTTTTAAAACAGGCTCTTGTTCTCTGTGGGTCATTTAACCAACACCTGAAGCACCAGAGATCTGTAGCCACTTTTGAAAGGTCTTATGTGTGAGATGGTAGGAACAGTGT
Source organism: Strix uralensis (assembly GCF_047716275.1). Classification (NCBI taxonomy): domain Eukaryota; kingdom Metazoa; phylum Chordata; class Aves; order Strigiformes; family Strigidae; genus Strix; species Strix uralensis. The sequence goes on along the minus strand of NC_134012.1, from coordinate 19,409,767 downwards.
ATTGTCTCTTACACCAGCAAGGGAAATAAGCAAAAAGAAACAAACCAATCCAAACAATGCAGTGCATTCTATACAAACACAGATTTATTGAAACTACTGCTTTGCCTTATCTTTTTAAATAAACTTCTGATGAAATAACATGCCAGTTTCCCTGGCAAAGATGGCTTTGAGGAAAAAGACCCCAGTCATTTTGGAAGAAAATCAGTGTTTGCCTGCCCAAGATTGGTGAGTCCATGAGTTTCTGGTATATGAGAGTTTGTGCAAAGTAAGAAGAAAAACTAAAGAATCAGCCATTTTGGTCATGAGTTGTTCATTTGTGAAGTGGAACAAAAGCTGGAGTAGTTTCACCAGATTGCTCATTCCTGTAGCATCTCTGCTTGGGTTGGCAGAAACCTTTGTTCTTCTTCAAGTGTGCTATGTAGCCAAGCTTGGCTGTATACTCTGTCTCTTATGACTGTTTTTCTGCTTATAGCTGTATGAAAAATTAAAGAACTTATTCATCTGAGTACATCCTACCAACTATTTTCACATGGCTAGTCCAGTTAATTGATCCAACAAGAGTGTACTGTCATGCCTGAAGCAGTCCAGGCTTTAATGGATGCCTTGCACCTCAGCTTTTCCTCTGTTGGCCTTGGATTAATTCGTGTATTTGTCATAAGAAATATTAAGAGATCCCTTTCTTCCTGAGAATTATGCTAATACACAAAACTGCTTGGAAACTTTTAGCTCACCAGAATTTGAAGGGCTCCCAGATCTACAGGAACACAAAAAAGTAATGTGTAAGAGCCATTCTGAAAATGTTTTCTGTAGGTGTATCTTATCTTTTTTGAGCTGGGAGAACTCAGGTTATTCCCAGAGGGACAGAATTGCTGAAGAGTTCAGCAGCCACAATGGCAGATAGACTTCCAAAGCAATTCACTTCTCATTTTAGACATCAAAATAATGACACCCCATTCATAAAATTGTACAGCATGCTAGAGTCTAAGTCTTTTGACAATGCAGCTGTATGTGTTTTATCTAAATAATAAATTGAAGTTGAACTTTGTTGGGGTTTTTTTTAAGGGAAAAAATGAAGAAGTAAAAAAAAATAATTGAGCACCTGAAAAAAAAAGTCTTCAGTCTCTGGAAAATCTTGTCTTCAGTGGGAACCATGAGCTTTTCTAACGTAATGTATGAACAAAATTCTCATTCTTAGGTTATCCTAGTTTTCTACAAATTCAAATGCACCTTTCATCTTAAATCATTTCTGTGTCACATCCTTTATTAGTGCTTGATTCTACAGTCTGCTGAATTCACCCTTTGGAGATGTGTCTCTCTCAGAAATGTCAAAAAAGCTAAACAAAATGTAGACAACTGAACCCAGAGTTTGAGGCAAATAATCTTCTGGATAAAAATAGCTGGGTTATATCCTACTTGTGGAGGCAATAATGACAGAAGAGGAAAAAGGTACTGTCACAGGTAGTTGTGATTCCATTCTTTTTTGAAACCAGACACTGTATGTTTTTCAAGACAGTGTACAGTAGCTATACATCAGATACACAGCTCTGCCTATTCCTGCACCACAGTAGCCCTGGCACATCTTCATTTTTGTTGCTTCAAAACTGGGTAATATTTTTCAATGACAACATCACAGGAAATTCAAAGGCTAGAGCTAGTTCAAACTCAGCCATAGAACTTCATATGCAGAAGAGCCAATATAAGCATTATTAGCAGAACCATATGTTCGGGCTCCAGTTTCTCAAGTCTTCAATGATCTGCCAGATTACTCGTCACCAGACTAGTGGACCTGGGGACTTGAAAGTCCTCTGTCCTCTTTTGTCATACACATTAGTGCTCAACATTTGGCTGAAAATGTGTACCCTATTCTTAGCTTGATGAAAGATTTTCTTTCATTTTCTTTTGGTAACATAGTCATGGAATAGCTCCAAAACCTAAGTCCACTATCCTAAATCCAGGCCCTCTCCATCTTAACAGAAATTCAATGGGGGGGGGGGGGGGGGGGGGGGCAGGGGGGGAATGAAAAAAATTACTTCCACTGCAACTATTTTCTAGAGTTTTCTCTTCACTGTAAGTACACATGTCCAAATTATTTAATGATCAACATGACGAGAAGAATGAGCATGGAAAAATCTTGCTGTTGTTAGCTTAACAGAAAAATTTCATTGGAAGAGGAACAGCAACATTGCCTAATTGCTAGAATGGTCACATTATTTCAGGGATATCCGAACAAATTCATCCTTGATGCACATAACTGCCAGGGCCCTTAGAACACTTACAAGCCTTAATGGATCTCACCAGCTTCTCATGGGACCTCCCACCGACCTTGCCCATGGCCCAGGAGCCCCATTTCAGCACCCCTTGGGACTGCATGTTGGGGTGGACACAGCTGGCACTGGGATCGCCCAGGTCCCAGATCTCCATCCCTGAGTGAGCAGACAGCTCTCACTGCTTCTGGACATTAACCTGCCCCATTCATGCCATTTGAGTTGCTCACTTCAGAATTAATGTGGAATTTCACTCACTGCTTTCTTTAGAAGAGAGGTGAAATTGTGATGTAGCAACTGAGTCAAATTATCAGGTATTAATGTGATATGCCACAATCTGGAACGTCTGAATATATTATACGTGTATGTATAAGCACTCACCTGAATACATGTGTCATTGCTTGTACATGCAAATAACCTTAACAAGGAACTGAAAGCATGCAGTATTTCAGTTCAGTCATAAGATCAACCTAAAGGTGAATGGTATATGATGGTTTACACAATATAGCTTAAACTGATCCAATGTTTTGATACCAATAACTGGGAGATTTTCCACTCTTTCATCCCCTGCTCACCGATGAGATCATATTAGGCATGAACAGAGATGCCTTCATCTCACTGGGAAAGAGTGTGTAAACTAAATAATACATAGTAAGAATTGTATTACATTTCTAAATTTCTAACACTGAAACTAAATATTTTACTGTTGAAAATGGCACACATGACACTAAACCTTTTCATAAAAGATAAATGGATTCTATTTTGATTAACAGCCATTTCTACTTCAGAATCTTAAGAATACATGTGGGTAGAGCTTTAGATTAAACATTGGTAAAATAATGAAAATTATGATGATGATAATTCTTCATAATTTATATTAGAATTTTTACATAACTAATAGTGCAATATAGTTATATGGTTATGTTTATTATATTCCCTTCTTTTGGTAAGGTCAATTTATTTCTTTAAGTCAAAAATTTCTTGACTAAAATTTCACAAGTGGTATTGCCCCAAGGAAAGAAAAGGTTAAAGGTATTTGTACTATGTAAGAAAAAGAAGTGTATGTCAGAATTAGCTTTCAGATTAGAAAATTACAAGAAAAGGCGATAGAGCTTCTTTGTATGTTGACTAGCCATTAAGGATAGGCTTTTTGCAAATAGTTGTTTGGAAAGGGAATTCTCAAGGCAGCATACTTAGCAGGAGATAAACCCAGCATGTTACGTTCTGGAGAATGACTGTAAACTCTTATATGGAGAAGCAGAGAAGAAGCAAAGCAATGTAAATTTACATCCTTCTATTATTCAGAGAATGGCTGGTGTTAGAGATTGAATGTTGCTGGATTTTGCAGATTTTGTTCAAAAAAATCCTCCAAGAATACTTGAAGAACAGCATCTTCTTGCTCTTAAGATTAAGGACAAGACTTTCCACTGAGAAAAGCTGCTGTAGCTGTACTGGAGTCAATGATTGTATTAATTTATAACAGCCTATTATTCATGGCACTTTGCAAACAAATGAAAATGCAGATATTCCACTCATATGAGGCTGTTACTGTGTTGTTCCTTACAGACCTACATTCTTATTCAACAGAGCCACTGAGAACATGTTTGAACAAGAGGTCAAACAAATTTATGGAAGTGTATGAAAATCTTGTTATTACTTATGCAGTGCCACATGTATTCTCAGAGACTTTCTGTCAGTGAAGAATAAATTAAGAAAACAGAAAACAACGTCCCTTGGCTCAAAGACCTTCCTGCCTCTGAGTGCTAGAGGAGTATACACTGGACATGCTGGTGATGCAGATTTGGGAGTGCTCTTCTGAATATTTTCACATGATTTCAAATCATCCACAATCTGGAGGTGAACTCACTTTCTTTTGCTGTAGTGAATTTTCCAAAGCAGACTGAAAACCTTTGAAAGTCCGAAAGCCATGTTTGACACAACCTTCACAGAGACAACACACATGTTGACTAGGTCAGACGGAAAAGTGTTAATCACAATTCTTCTGCTGCCCCCTTAGCCTTCACATGCAGGTCTATTCTTGCAGGCTTATTTGAGATGACCCACTTTCCTCAGTGGCAGCAAACTTTGTCCAGTCGTATCTGGTCATCAGGAAGGTTTCTGCATCCTTTTCAAAAGCCTGGCTGGCTTATCCCCAGGGTTTCTTAGTCCTTCTCAAACAAAGGCTCTTTTCCATGCTGGATCCTGCTCTGTGTCCTGTGCTCCATAAAACTTTTCTGCTGTCACAGACCCATAGCAAAGAGCACACTCTGGACAGAGGGTGTACTTGGCCTCCTCTTCCTATAAGAGTTTAAGCCAAATAAATAACTTGGTAGATCAAGCATCCATTGTCTGGCTGTCACATGTGTATGCACTGGAAATCTCCCTTCCTTACTTTTGTGGTATTTGTTACTATGGTGTCAGGGCAAATTTTGGTACTTTCATGTTAGAATATGACCAGAATAAAAAACAATGTAAGCTATATAAAGACAAAATATACTGGTTTGGAGCAGGGATTGTTTTAGTCATATCCCAGTCCCAGGCTGTGTTGGGTCTGTGTGTGTGGTGGGGGTTTTGGTAGCAGAGGAGGAGGCTACACCGGTGGCCTCTGTGAGAAGCTTCTCAAAGTTCCCCCAGCTCCAGGTCAGACCTGCCACTGGCCAAGACCGAGTCACTCAGCGATGGTGGCTGCGCCTCTGTGATAACATATTTAAGAAGGGGAATCTGGGAGGAGGAGGAGTTGAGAGGAGGAGTTGTGAGGAAAACACCTATGCAAACACTGAGGTCAGTGGAAGAAGGGAGGAGCAGGGGAGGTGCGCTGCAGCAGAGACTCCCCTACAGCCTGTGGTGAGAGGTCAGGCTGTGCCCCTGCACCCATGGAGGTCACTGGTGGAGCAGATGCCCACCTGCAGCCCATGCAGGACCCCATGCTAGAGCAGGGGGCTGCAGCCGAAGAAGGCTTAGGGATATGGTGTATTTGGGATCTGTCAGTGCTACGTTAACGGTTGGACTAGATGATCTTCAAGGTCCCTTCCAACCTAGATGATTCTGTGTGATTCTGTGTGAAGGCTGGGACTCAGGAAAGCCCCCGCTGTTGTCGTTTGTCGCTGGGAGGGTCTGCAGCCCATGGGAGGGACCTACACCAGAGCAGTTCTTGAAGAACTGCAGCCTGTGGGAAGGACTCATGTCAGAGAAATTTTATGGAGGACTGTGTCTCATGAGAGGAACCTCACGCTGGAGCAGGGGAAGAGTGTGAGGAGTCCTCCCCCTGAGGAGGAAGGAGTGGCAGAGACAACGATTGATGAACTGGCCTCAACCCTCATCCCCTGACCCCCTGACTCACTGGGGCAGAGGAGTCAGAGAAATTGAGAACAAAGCTGAGCCTGGGAAGAAGGAAGGGGTGGGGGCAAGTTGTTTCATAAAATGTGATTTCACTGTCTTACTCTGTTTAATTGTTAAATTAAGGGCTGTTGTTGGTGGTTTCAATTAAATTGATGTGGGGTTTTTTTAATTCCTCCAATGAGTCTGTCTTTTGCCCATGATCATAATGGGTGAGTCATCTCTTTCTGTCCTTATCTCGATTCCTGAGCCTTTTGTTGTATTTTCCCTTTCCCATTCCTGAGGGGGAAGGACTGAGCGAGTGACTGTATGGTGCTCAATTTCCCTCTGGGCTCAAACCACAGCACAGGCCTAGTGATATTAAATCTTGTTTTTCATGGTAAGACATGTCTGTATGTGCTATATGCTAAGTTTCCACTCCTGATGTTTCTTTCAGTGAGGTATGTGGCAAGACAATTCATACACTAGAACATAAATTGATCAAGAAAACTGAAATAAGTTGTTATAAGCAAGAAGATTCTGTAACTTCAAAATTACTAAGTTTTACTAAGTTTTCACATGCTTTTAGCCCAAAACAGCTAAAGGGCTGTCTCTTAAAAAGTGTAAACCAGATAAATCCCTTTATATTTGCTTTGCAAAATATGACAAAAAGCCTTCACTGTGAATTGCATGCTATCCTAGCAGAAGTAGGAATGATTTTTGAGAAAGATGGGCAAGTTTCTACAAAAAATCTGAAGTTCTAGGCAAAAGTTAAACCTATTTTTTCCTTAGGCAGATTAAATACCTGATCCGTACCACAGTGGTTGAATGGTTGAAGCTTTAGAAGATTTTGAATAAGGTCTTTGGTTTACTAATGTATAATCCTTCAAAAACACAGTGTCCATCATGTTTTACAATTTAGATTATTGATCTCAATGTGATTTACAGGCATTATTTTTCTGTATTCTCAAATCTAGACATGTACCAATATATATTTCCCCAAAGAGAGATTATTCATGTCAGTAACTCCCACATCAGTATCGTAACACCAAAACACACTGTTGTGTACTATATTGGAATTTTAGGGCAGCATCATAAAGAACATTGATCAAATCCCAGCATTTTAGTACCAACTAACTTAAGTTTCTAGTTATATTTTACTAATACAAATAGGGGGCTAATAATAAGCATCTAAACCCAAGATTTTTTGTTAGCACCTTCCAGAATTTCCTGTTCTTGTCAAAAGTAATGCTGGAATTTCTGGGAAGAATTCAGTTTTGTTTGTTTGGTTGGTTTTTTTCTCATAGGAGTTAGAGGTGGAAAAGTATGAATGGTAGAATATTTCTTCCTAGTTTTGTGGTCCAAAATGTCATTTTTAAAAGAGTTTGAGAATACAGATACAGAAAGAAAAGAAAGTTACAAATTATTCAGAAGTGAGAACCAAAAGTGAAAATCTAGGAAACAACGTAATATGGATATTTGATATTTGTAACTGTACACATTATTAACCACTAAACACTTTATCTAAAGCTGTAAGCCAGGCAGATGTTAGGGACTCTGTTTATGGGTCTGAGTGTGATCTTCTGTGTCTTGGCAGACTTTAGCCTTTAAAATCTAGTAATCTTTGGTTTTTTAAGCTTTATCATTCAAAGGTTTGAGGCCTTCAGAAAATCAGTTGATATCTTAGGCTCTGAAGAGCTATGAAAACAGTGTCTGCTGTACTGTCTGCTAATTTTCCATTTATTTTTCTGCTTCTTTAACAATTTTCTGGGGGGAAAAAATAATTATTTTCTTCAATTAAGGACATTCTAAAAGAAAAATAAGCTCTGGTATTTTCTATCAGATAATGGTGTTAATTCTTATTTGCCATTACTTCTGTGACTTCTCTGTAGACATTACCTGAATTGTGTTTCTTAATTACAAGTGGTAGAAGAGTTGCTAAATGCAGTGAGGGACCAAAGACATAGTGGAGCCATTCAGTACCAACTTTGGAAGAAGTTAACAGACAAGTAACACAGAGTGCATATTACATCTTACCACACTCTAGCAATGAGCTACTCACAAATATTTGACAGATTTGCAGGCAAGCCCATGTAGAAGAAGTTACAAGCTTTACATTGTCCTCCATTCACTGAGAATCAGGTTACTGCATAAGGAGAGCTCTTGAAAGAGGTGGCACTAGAGACAGTCTGGTACAAAAGCAGATTTTATCATCTCTCTACTGAATTGAATAGCAAAACCAGGGTGACAGTTCCTTGTAGCAAGACTCCACTTTCTAAAGAACTTGAAAACAAAGAAAGGCTACAGTTAAACTTCTTTACATCACTTCACCACTGTCATGCCAAAGGGAAAGCTAATGGGAAAAAACTTTTCCCAGTACTTCCTTACTGCATTTTAGCAATTCTGTTCTGTGGCAGACACTCAAAAGATGGCTGTGCTATGTTACATAGCATATGCTGAGGCTTCAGAGCAAGCTCCTAATGAGCCAATAAATGTCTGTGGCAGAGAACAGTATCATAGGTCTCAGAAGCAGTACAGCCATGTTAGCCCATGTGGAGTTAAAGCCATAAAAACTTATTAAGTTAAAACTTATTTTTTAACAGAGCTAATACGACCTCAGTGCTGCTCTGCTTTTGGTCCACGTAGAAACACCTAGAGCATCGTTGTAAAACAGCACATACAGACTTGAATTTTTGAGCTTATTGAAAAGGGGGCCAAGGCAAAAGTGGGTATAGGTGGTGAGCTACCCACATTCTCAAAAAAGGAAGTGGAGTACTTATACTACTATGTTTAAAATGCTGAACTTTGGGGAGAGGAAAAAAATTGATAATTTTAACAAGACAGAATTTAGAAAGAGAAGAAAGCAGAATGTAAGATGTATAGAGTCCCAGCTTCAACAGCCACCATGCGACACAGCAGCTCTGTCTGCTACACGGTGTTACTCACCAGTGGGATTGATGACCCATGAATTGACAGTGTTTTACATTGAGCTCCAGGATCTCCTTCTTCTTGCACTCCAAAAGGCATTGACTCCAACTTCACACTGCACCATGCTTTCTTCTTACCCACATTCTTTCTGCAAATTAAGGTTGTCTTTAGTGCTTTAGTGTGGTGCAAGACTGTAAATTCAGCATGCAAACTACCACACACTGACTTCCTCATGTTGGCAAGCTCTTAGATTTCTGGAAAAATAATTGGCTATCACATCAGGTATTCTGAAACTTTTTTAGGTAGGGTTTGAAAGTTTATAAGCAAAATTCAAAGTAATACTTAGAAGAGAGCAGAAGCTTATTTTTAACTTTTCTGAGATGTGACAACAATTTAAAGTATTTTAGAAGGATATTTTTTTATTAATATTTTATCTGTCATTATCAGAGGTTGCAGGCAGGCAAGTATATTGCTGTCTTGTAAATCCATTTGACCATTACAAAAAAAATCCTCTACTTGAATGACATTTGTTATTTAGGTCATGGTTTTTTCTATCACTGAACTTAGTAACAATTGTGTATGCCCCATCTTTTTGGATTGAAGGTCTGTACACTGGGACTTGTACTAGCTTCTTTCAATAAGCACAATGGAAGAAGTATCTGGAACAAGGCCATTCTGCTTGCTCTAAACCTTTTGGTATGATAGTTTTGTTAAAAATACCATTCTATTTCATATGATGATAATAAGATTGCATAGTGGATACCCAGTCCTTGGAAAAAACAAGGTGGGATCATGTCAAGTGCATACTTCTGTACTTTACCAGTATTTCTGCTTTGTTCAGTAGCTGAGAGAACAAGAAGTTTGTTTCTTCCTAGCTGCATGTAGTTTACTGAAGAATAAGTATTAGTTCAGGATATCATCCATTCTTCAGCACCACATCTACATGAAGTCCTGGAAACAGTAGAGCTGAACAGGTCTGCATTGACAAATGTACCCACTGGATTCTTGCAGTCCTCTACCTGCACAGAGATATACTGAGAGTGATACCAGAGCCTTTTACTGTGGTGTCCTGGTTTAGCTAGGATAGGGTTAAGTTTCCCCAGCAGTAGGGGGGGAAGCTCTAGCCAGGTTATTCAATACCATGCTGACATCACGTCCGGGGCGCCCAAGCGAGGGAGATTCGGGGAACGCCTGTGTTATGCGATCTCTCTGCTCTCAGTGCTGTATTGGTAGATATCTTGCTCTGTTCATTGTTATTACTGTTATTGTTATTGTTGCTGTTTGTTGTGTTGCTGTTGCACTGTTGTATTAAACCTCTTCTTATCTCAGCCCCGGGGCTTTGTATTTCACTCCCTTTGTGGGGGAGGGGCAGGGCTGGTGGCCTCAGACCCCGGCAGGGACTAAACCACCACATGTGGGAACAGTGGTTGGGCTGTAGGCTTGTATATTTCTCAAATGCAGCATGAAATATTGCTTTTTGGCATTTTTATTACAGCAATAAAGAAATAATAGAGCTAAAAATGTAGGGACTAGACAATCTACTCTCTGGCCGGGAGAGAGTTTTGGTATTGCAGAAACTGCTTCTTCATTAACATTTTGAGAACACATATATAAAGTTATGACATTTGTGTAGAAGTAGACACTGCATTTTTGAGAAAAATACTTTACCTACATTACAGTAATACTGTTAACTTAGGGATTTAAAGTGAATGTAAGCAAATGTGGGGCTTGCTACAATGATCATGAAAAGGTGAAATGAAACTAAGTTGCCAGCACAATAGTCCCAGGTCACTAACTTCAAACTTGCAAAAACTGGGTACCATAAGATGTTTTTATGTTTTGTTTGGAAGGACACAGCACTTCTAGATGTTAACAGCTGTTTTTTTCTCTGGAAAAAAAATCTCTATTCTCCAAATGTTCCAATTCTGAATTTTTTTTTTTTATAAACTTGTGTTATTTTGTGATCAAGTGACACCTTTAATATAAGAAAACTCACACTTTGAAATTTCAACATTAAAACTTTCTTTCCCCAAATATGAGAATTCTTTTTTTTTTTTTTTAAGTTTAAACAAGGATATTTATGTTCAATGATACTGGCTTTGAATGGCACTAGATCAAATTTCAACCATTTTCTTTGCTTTTTCTGTATTTGATCAAAACAAAACATCTTCCAGTTGAGTTTTTTCTATTTTAACTGAAATGATTCTGCTCAGTCAAGGGATAACCAAGCAATTTAAATTTCTGTACACTCATTTTTATGCATACTTGTCTTCACAGAGTTGCTTTGTTTTCTTGTTCATTTGCCAAGAGACTAATAATTTGTAATCATGAGTTTGAATTAGCATGCTACCTTGTTGTTTGCTTTCACTTCAAAACAGTCAAGCAGCAATATACTCACACATGTACACACAAACACACACATGGTTACAGCATGAACAGGAACACTGGGCACAACCAGGTCTTGGGTATGTGGATGAGCACTTGATCAAGAAATTTGCTAGTCATGGGTCCTCTGCCTGCCTCTCAGGAGCTCAGCTGAGCACAGGATTTCTTTTAAAAGATGAGAACAAGAAAATTCCATGAAGTAAACTATGCGGTAAATACCTCTGAAATTGTAATCAAGGAAGCAAGCAGTACTACTTGACAAATCAACCTCTAACAAGCTTTTGACAGAAATCTACATTCTTTGTGCCTGATGGGCAGACTGAATGAAGTAATATCAGTCTGCACTGACTGAAAGAAGACTGTGCAAGATTAGAAAGAAAGGTTGTGCTGCCAAATCCTCCATCTGAAAATGATTTGAAAAATGAGACAGTATCTGCGATGTCATCCATTCAAAAAAAACCCCAAGCCACCAAGCTGAAACCCCAAAATCACAATCTCCAACTTATCGAAAAGTTCTTTTGAGGAGCACTGGAGAAACTAACATCTAGCAGGACTGACTTACCACTATCTGAAAACGGATCTATTGCAACAAAAGCATAAAAATCACTCAAACACTTCTTTTGGTTCAGTTCTGTGACTTTGAGAAAAGGTTCATAGGGATACCTCTAGAACAATAGTTTATATTGACTCTAAGAGCCCTAGGGTTGTGCAGCTCTTACCTTAACAACAGCATAGCATAGGAGAGAACCCTGCACATTTCACAGTTTTGCTTTGCTACTTTTTTCAGTGAGGCCCCAGGTTAATGAAATGTATATAAAAAAGCTGTAACAGTATAAAAAATAATTTTAAAAGAAGCATTAAGTTAAAAATACAGTTTGAGGATAGAAAGGACAACAGTTATTTGCATTTTTAAATAATTTAAACATTTTTTACATACTCTTTCAGGATGGCTTTTCCTCATATGAGAAAATAAAAGCTATAAGAAATGAGAATTAATAATAATCAAAGCAATAGAACCCATATTGAGTTTTATGTCAGAATTGCTGGATAAAGAGGTATATTATAATGCAAGTTGTCTACAAAAGGGACAAATCTTGTAGCTGTTAAAGTTTTCCATGTGGCCTTCATTTTGAATCTGTTACATGCAGCATTACACAGAGGAGGCCCTAGATGATTAAGAAGGAAGGCAGCACAACAATACTTTGCATTTAGTCATGCTTATTTCCCTGACACAAGCAAATCCAAAACTACATCTATGCAAGGTTTTAAGAACAGGCTTGAGCGACATTGAACTCTGTTATGGCTACACATCATCAATGTTGTTGCCTTAGTTACAGACGCAAAAATCCTTGATGTGGATGGTGATGATTGAACCAGAATTAATTCTTCTGACTTTGCAATGTTGGTAGCTGAAGAAATCATAATTTTACTATTAGTTTGAAAATTTGTATTTCAAAGCACAATGGATGTGAAACAGCATGTCAGTCTTCAGTAAATCATATTTTAGAGGCTTTTCAACAACCTGAAAAGATCACTTACCTATCCATTGAACAAACCCAAATACAATAAGAAGCCGGCCAAAATGTAGGAATCAGAGTTTCACTGTTTCTTGTGGTTCTACATGAGTGTTTCAATATGTTAGTGAACACTGGCATCTTTACTCCAGTACAGTGCTGAGGTCTAGTCTGAGTCTGAGGATATCAAGGGAAGGGGCGAGGTCATTGCTCTATCCCCATCAGAAAAACTGGCCACAATGGAGATGAAAAGCATCATTCATCCTTTCCAGAGGAAGGTCCAAAAGACATGTTTGTGTACATGTAAAGAGGAGGAAGTCTATGAATTTTAGTGACAACAGACAAGTGTTGTAGGAAACTACAGCTTTTCAGTCCATCAAAACCAAAGTCATCCCTGCTTTTGCTTAAAATTTTTAGAAATGCAGTTACTTGCTATGTAATACATAAGGAGTATTTTATTTCTTTATGTCTTTTATTTCTACCTATGCCAGTGTGACATATTATATCAGTGTTTTCAAAAGGGCAGCACCTCAAATCTTAATCCTCTGACTGCGAAGAACTCACTTTTGCATAATATTGTTCTAAATGTTAAGTTTTCACCCAGTGTGAAAAAAAAAAACCTAATTAATTGTTGAGGCTAAAAAATTAAATTGCAGCTCTTCTGGATGAAGTTTTGAATAGAATATCAAGAATTTTTGCATCACTCTACTTTCAGCTTGATACAAGGAGCCTAAGTTGCAGAGTGTATTTCCTGACCCTCTGCAGCTCTTTAAGCAGATATTATTCAGTTTTCATTTCCTTAAAGGGCACACTCACAGGTGTTCTAGCTAAATGCCTCATGTAATGAATTCAGTCTAGCATCCCTCTGAAGAGGGGGAGAATTATTTTATACATGGGTATTGTGACACCAAGGAATTAATCATGATGGTCAAGGAAAGACATAAGGTCTGGTTTAGTTTTAAAAATTTTTTTCCACTCTTCGGTATCATACAGTGGGACTTGAATTTACAAGTTCATGACTTCCTTCTGTGCTTTGGCTATACATATGTACTTGTGAAGGAAAGACCGATTTGTAGAATGCAGAAAAATATATCGCAAGTCATGCATAATAGTTTCAAATTTAGGAAACCACTTGTCTCTGAGCTGCATACTGGTGCACTGAGTTTCAGTGTTGTTACATAAGTCTTCTCACATTCACACTTGGGAACCCTGATACTGTCCAGTCTTCCAGCTGAGTGCTCCATTTGCATATTCTGCAGAAAGATAGCCACAAACTGATAACATTAAGTTTTTGCAAGACATCAATATTCAAATAAAACCAGACAGACATATTTAAGTCAATGTGAGAAGATTTTTCTGAAACATAGGTAATGTGTATGCATGTGCACAAGGCCATCTTGATTTCAGTAGATTTTTGAACCCAGAGCCTACATACAAGAAGAAGCAGAACTGAAGATGAGAAAACAGAAAGTAGATGTATGCCGTTTAGTGCTTTTGCCTTCACTTAAAACCTATACAAAGGTTACTCATCTCTAAGGTTTTACTTGAAAATGTAGACAACTCACTGTTTATGAATGCAATTTTTCAAAATTAACATTCCATGTTACTTCACTTAGTCTTTCATCACTTTTAGGTGAACTTCTAGCAGTCTTTACCTAAGATTCCTTGCCTTCTTCCCTATCTAAAATAATTAAAGATTGAATTGCTATGAAGTATTGTCAATTTAGAAGGATCTATACAGGCAGATATATCAGCATTCTGTAGATGTTTAGCTTTTACTGCCAGGTGTAGGATAACAAGTGGCCCAGCTGAGTAACAGTGTGGTAGAAATTAATTCAGACTCTAAGTGTGTCATAACAGTCCCAGGAGAGTAGTCTGAGCCAGACATTTTGCCACTCTCACAGGCTTATATCCCATTAAAACTGTCTTAAAGGATCTGATCACCATAAAAATTTCCAACATCCCAGAAATAGTAGACTTAACCAAAGCAAGGATAAAAACCCTACATAAAATTACCGAAAAGTGCTAGGAAAAAGAATGCAATAATCATTAAATCCACAACCCTGATAACATCAAGGCCATGGGTCTACATCATTCTTACCGGTTCAGTATGCATCCCTTCTAATGCATGAAGACATATTAGTCGTCTTTTTTGAATCATGGTTTTGCAAAGACTAATGTCTATGTGTAAAGATGCTAAAATCCCCCCTCTTGCTATAGCAATTTTGTCATTTTGGATCTCTGCCAAACACACATAATTAATTCTTACTTCTGCTTCTTGACAAAAATTTCTTAATACAGTTCTTAAAACAATGTGTGGTTCATTTTAAGATTCCAGTTTTAATGCTTCAACACACCTTTTAATTTAAAGCGTGGATTAAAGAGTACAGGTATAGAACATCTCTGGAAGATTGTTACTCAAAGGCTTTTGAATACAGTAAATGGCACTTTTGCTTTAACATTACTGATTAATGAATTAATGATTAAGTGTAATACAAGAGATTCTCTAAGGAAAAAAATCCTATAATGGAAGAGTATTTGTGCACCACTTTCTAAGATGATCATGTGCTACTGAATATACTTTATTATGTTAAAAATATTTTCCCCTCTCTTTCACTTTAAGGCATAGAAGAGACTCAGAACTCTCAAGGCTAGGCAACTAGCCCTGAATATTACAATAGAAGCTTTTGTGCAATCCTGCAGCTTCAGTTGTCTGTTCATATGAGGAGTCACATAATGTGGTCTTATTAGCTACAGTTTTTTGTATGAAGAAGAGTCAAACATATTTTATAGAAATCCCCGGAAAAAAAATTATACCACACAACATACCCTGCTGCAAATTAATTGTACTATCATAATCCATCAGCAATATCCCTAGAGAAGTAGGCATATAAAAAACCTATCTTTCTTTGGCAGATGAGAAAGTGGAGATGTTCATTTCTGCTTTTCTTCTCAAGTTGCAAATTATGGTAGTGTGTATATCAGAGTTCCTGGGCGAATTGTACTTTTGAACTATTCTGATTGACTGGGGGTATATTTTGAGATCAATATTAGTTAGCTCCTGTGGCCTGACTTACCTTCATTACCTGCACTTTTCTTTCAGGAACAAATGGTGCAATAGACAAATGCAAAATCCTCTTAAAGCAAAATATCATTTAGCTAGAACAAAAGAAACTGAGAAAGTGTCCAGAAAAAAACAAAATAGGCTATGTATCTAAATTTATCCAATATATAATCTTTTCCTGTATGACAAGTCCAGTAGATACAGGTTTCTTTCCACTGCATATGACATCATGTTTTCCATTAACAGTTTTCCTTCAATTCAAACACTCAGTGAAATGACAATTATATTCGTACACGATCCTATCAGCTGTATCAGACTGTTATTCTTAGATAACAGATGACAGCTACACAGCTGTTGGCAGGGATACCTGTACGAGATTTGGTTTTGCCAGTTTTTCTCATCTAGGGGTTCAGCTGTCTGATGAAGTGCATTGGCTGTGTTTGAGCTGGTAATACAAAGAAACAATATTTTTAATAAGACTATATGTTCACACTGGATTTACATCCTTTAAGGTTTCAGTAATAGTTTAGATTTAGGCAAGAATTTAAACTGTCAGCAAATACAGTACACAATATACATATACTCTCTGTGCTTTGTTAACTTCATATCGTATGAGGAAAAATGAAAGCTTGAAAGAGCACATTTTACTTTAAAAAAACCCCAACAAAACCGCAAACATGACCTGCTTATCAGATACAGAAGAACTTGAAAACAAAGAAAAAGACTTTCAAATAAGAAATTTTACATACGGTAGCTAATTAAAAATGTAATAGTGGTATTGATATTGAGGAAGAGACTAGCATATAAGCATTTCAGACAGAATTTCTTTATGCAAAGTGTAATTAAATTAGAACTTCAAGATATATTGAGCTTTTATAGTTTTCTCAAGGCAAAAGCCCTAAACAAGCACAACACTGAACACATGCTACTCTTATCACCACCAGGTATTTTGTAGCTACAGCAAGATTTTAAGCAGATGCTTTCAAGTCTCCAGTTAATGTAGAACAGCATTAGAAGTGATAAATTTGAATGCCATGTAGCAATGCAGAAGAATGTTGCAGTTGTGATAAGCTACTTGGGGAATATGACTTGATATGTGACTTAAGGCAGAAGAATTAGTTGTGCCCTGTTCCTCCTGCAGAGACTCACCCTAGTTACAAGGATCAGTAGAGGTTTGTCACTGATTATCAGGTGAAAGAAACATATAGGCCAACACCTACAGCAGTCGGGTGCAATGCTTGGGGTCCTAAAAGTGGATACAGTTGCCAGTCCTGCAGCAAACATTGTATGGAAAGTATTTTCAGTTTGTACAAGAGTAGCAAAGGAAGACATCACTAATACTGTAATTCAAATATAATGACTTATCAATGGCATAGCACCTGAGACAACTCTTCAACAGACATCTGTCATGATGCCATTGTACGCACACAGACTCAAAAGCTAGTGTAGACTTATTTAAATGGTGATTTAGAACACTTTAAAGATATTTTTCCAAGATAGTTTTTTTAGCTTTTACATTACCTGATCTGTACCTAGCTATGCATACTTACTGGTATTTTGTGGTTTTCATCTTGCAGGAATGTTTGTAGTTTGCAGTTCATAAATGCATGTTTGTAGAGAAACAATACTATACACCCAACTATGCATTAGCACAGCAGTGTTAAACAGTTATAGATTCATCCTTCCATTTTAAATTCATGATAGCTACTCAGACTCAAGACTTATTATTAAAATGCGTATATCTCAGATGTTTAAACCTATATATGTACTTTTGAATGTTATAAAGCTGTTTCCTACATTATGAAGAGAAAAACCTTTTGTTTAAAAGGACAAAGAACTGACAAATTATGTAACTCTGCTTCACTCCCTGTTTCAAAAAATAGTTCCCTTTCATGAGGATCAAATATCTACCTTCAGCTAGTTAAGAAAGGAATAATCTGTAAAATTAAATATTTTTACTTTTATGCCACAACAGTTTACCTGGTTTTCCGTAAGAAATATCTTACCTGAAGCAGCTGAATGATACTCTGATTTTTAATTTTTTTTCCTGCAAGTTTGTTAGGTATTTTCTCAAAGGTTAGCAAGCCATTCTCTTTGCTGCAAACCTTAACAGACCTATTCTTTTTTAAATTATTATTCTTATTACTATGGATAAAAATAGTTCTTCTACAGACAAAAAAAAAAGTCATTCTGTAGTTCACAGTCATGAAACTTGTCCAAGGGAAGAGAAAACCCTCAATAACAGCACTTCTTTGGCCCTTTTACCTATAAAGATTGTATTAAAATCTGAGGGAAGTGAATATAAAATAGGCAATGAAGAAGAAAGCATAAAAATATGGAGTAAGTTAAAGAGTGTCAGACAGACAGAATTATAGTGTGAACCCATTGTTGCCATTATGAATGGTCCTTCACAAGACAGCTGACAAAATAATTTCTATTCCTATGATGATTCATTAAAGTTCTAGGGAATTCCAGAGGGTTGACTTTGGCCTGTTGAGGGGCCTGGTTGATGGAGACCCTTGGGAGGCAGTTCTGAAGGGCAAAGGAGTCCAGGAAGGCTGGACATTCTTCAAGAAGGAAATCTTAAAATCACAGGAGCAGGCTGTCCCCATGTGCTGACAGATGAGCAAGTGGGGAGGAAGACCGTCATGGCTGAACAGAGAGCTTTGGCTGGAATTCAGGGGGGGAAAAAAAAAAAAGAGAGTTTATGACCTTTGTAAGAAGGGGCAGGCAACTCAGGAGGACTACAAAGATGTTGTGACACTATGCAGTGAGTAAATTAGAAGGGCCAGAGCTTTACTAGAACTTAATATAGCTACTGCTGTAAAAGACAATAAAAATTGTTTCTATAAATGCATTAACAATGAAAGGAAGGCTAAGGAGAATTTCCATACTTTATTGGATGTGGGGAGAAACAGTGATAAAGGCTGAGGAAAATGCTGAGGGACTTAATGCCTTCTTTGGCTCAGTCTTTACTAGTAAGACCACTTGTTCTCAGGGTACCCAAACCACTGAGATGAAAGACAGAGACAGGGAGCAGAATGAAGCCTCCATGCTGTGATAGATGGCTATAAACTTTTCAGAAGGGACAGTCAAAGAAGGAGAGGTGGGAAAGCTGCCCTCTATGTCAAAAATGGGATTGATTGCACAGAGATGTCTTTAAAGAACAGCAATGCATAGGTCAAGAGCTTATACATGAAAATTTGAGACCAAGCCAACAAAGAAAACTTTGTGGTTGGTGACTATTACAGGCCACCTGATCAAGAAGTTGATGAAGAGTTCTTTGTTCAACTGCAGGAAGCATCATGCTCACAGGCCCTAATCCTGAGAGGGGATTTCAGCCACCTGGTCATCTTCTGAAAAAGTGGAACAGTGAATTGCAAGCAATGAGTTGCAATTTCATTGAGGACAACTTACTAGTACAGGTGATGAAGATCCCGACCAGAGGAGAGGCACTGCTGGATCTGTTGCTCACTAATGTGGAAGAACTTACTGAAGAGGTCAAGACTGGAGGTAATGATCATCCTGTGGTGGAATTCTAAGTCTTGAGGGGTACAGGACAAGTAAAAAGTAGAGTCAGGACCCCAAATCTCAAAAAGGCAAAGTTTTGTCCATTTAGGACACTAGTGTGTGGGATCCCTTTGGAAAATACCCTCAGAGGCAAAGGAACAAAAGAGAACTCCGAGATATTTAAAGACATTTTTGATAGGGCACAAGAGCTTTCAATCCTGATGTGCAAGAAGTTGTACAGAGGAGTCAGGAGGCCAGCTTGGCTAAGTCAAGACCTCTTAGCCAAAGTAAAACACGAAACCAAAAAGAATCCAAACACAGGGACTGGGAGAATGGAGTACTTCCCACCTCGGAAGAATATGAGGTTCAAACTATCCAGAGAACCTGAATATGCACAAGTCCATGGGACCTGATGAGATTTATCCATGGGTCCTGAGGGAACTGGAGGATGAAGTTGCTAAGTCACTATCCATCATATCTGAGAAGTCGTGGTAGTCTGGTGAAGTTCATGCTGACTGGAAAAGGGGAAAAATAACCCCTATTTTTAAAAAGGGTATCAAGGAAGACCTGGGGAAGTACAGGCCAGTCAGTCTCATCTCTGTGCCCGACAAGATCATGGAGCAGATTCTCCTTGAAACTATGGTAAGGCACATGGAACATAGAGAGGTCATAGGTGACAGCCAGCATGGCTTCACTAAGGGCAAATTGTGCCTGACAAATTTGGTGGCCTTCTACAATGGGATTACAGCATTGGTGGATAAGGGAAGAGCAACCGATGTCATCTACCTGGACTTTTTCAATGCATTTCATACTGTCCCACGTGATGTCCTTGTCTCTAAAATGTAGAGACATGGATTTGATGGTGGACCACTTGGTGGATAAGGAATTGGTTGGATGGTCGGACTCAAAAGAGTTGCAGTCAATGGCTCAATATCTGTCACTGGTGGAGACCAGTGACAAGTGGTGTCCCTCAGGGATCCATATTGGGACCAGTATTATTTAACATCTTTACTGGAACATGGACAGTGGGATTGAGTGCACCCTCAGCAAGTTTCTGTATGACGCCAAACTGGGTGGTGTGGTTGGCATTCTAGAGGGAACATATGCCATCCAGAGGGACCTTGACAGGCTTGAGAGGTGGGCCCGTGCAAACCTCATGAAGTTCAACAAGGCCAAGTGCCCATGGGTCAGGGCAATCCCAGACATGGACACAGGTTGGGTGGTGAGTGGATTAAGAGCAGCCCTGAGGATAAGGACTTGGGGTGTTGATGGATGGAAAGCTGAATATGAGCCAGTAATCATATCCAGTCACAAATGAAAGCAGAACAATTGTGGTGATGTGATGAAACTTAAAGAAATTCTTCAGTGTAACTAGCATTTAGAGTCCCAGTCCAACAAACCAGTTCAGCACTTACTTAAGTAAGAGCACCCTTTATTTATTTATGAGAACAGACATTTCTTTTGTATTTAAAGCACACATTTTCTGTAAGGTTTACTTGTCTGTAGCAATAAATGTTAGTTCCTTGGAAGAAGTTCTGCAGTCCTTTTGGCTGGTTAAACCCTTGTACCCTTAAGTTTAAAAATAAAGTTTTTAGGAGAACATGTAAAAGCTATGCAGGAGTGTGCAGGGACAAATCATGAGTTTGCTTAGGTATTGTGAAAGACATAATCACAAAACATTTCCTAATTCTGCATAGGTCAACTTCCATTTAATCAATTTAAAATCAGCATAGCTGTTACCAATGCAAGATTGTTTCTGGCCAGTGTAAAATAGCAATACTGTGTTCCCTTTTTGTATTGGCAGATGCCCAATTATTTGCTCCACAGTTGCACAAAGACAGAATTACATGTTGCCTTTATTCAGAGGGACAAACAAAAGATGAAGCTCTTTTTACATTTTCCAATTTTCATGCATCAAAACATTAATTTCAATGTAGCTCAAACTGCATTATGTAATCCAAGAAGCAATCTAAAGAGCTGAACAAGGTAACTCTCCAAATATATTTTTAAAATTCTCAAGTAAAAATTCATTAAACAGAGTATGATGGCAGTAGCTTCATTTCATGTCAATTTCAGATAGAATTGTGTAATGGAATACTTCACTCAACGTGTACTGTTTGTAAGTTTATCCTTTTCTAGTACTTACTCACGCAAGTCATCTGTTGTGCGTTTCTAGATTTTTCTCGCATGTTCCATGCAAACATTAGCACATTCTTATGTAAAGGAAAGACGGGGAATAAAGTAGACAGAGAACAGTTTTCCTTCAAACACCAGACTAGGAAGAAATATAGATAATCAGAAGAAAACTATTATGCCCATAGTAAGAGCCGAATGTCCTTATAGCTACTCAAGAAAATGCTTGCATGTGCTGTGAGCAATGATCCAGTCCCTGCAACCACAGCAGCTCTGAAAGCCATGCAAACCCTGGGCTAAGAGGATGCTGCCTCCTGCTCTACTCTGAAGTCAGGCAACTAACAGACAGGTGGGCCAAGGGTCTTTGACAGAGACCCCTTAATTGTCCATACCAATTTTATTTGATCATTAACATGACAGTCTCACACAGGACAAGACACATTACTACAGTGTTATGCCATTTCAACCTCCAAAGCAAAACTTTGTTATTTAATTGGGAAAAAGTATTTGATTGGGAGAGAAAGGCTCAGAAAGCCAGCACTGGAGGAGATCTGTTGTTCCTCCCTTCAGCTACAAGTCATATTTTTTTAATGTCTCCAAGAAACCAAGTGGCAGGGAGGCAGATTATTTCTTACATGCAGCCACTCTGGTACAGCAATGCATCTGTGACAACCTCTGATCCCCCAAAGTGTCAGGGCTGGGCTGAGGAGGCTGCAGTTACCCCAGGACTGAAACGGCAACTCTCACAAGGGAAGGAAACATCTTTTACAGCAGAACCACACTATGAAAAGACAACAACTAGAGCTCTACCAGTCCAAGTATTGACATTGATCTTTGTGGGGGACAGTGGCAAAGTCATTTAGAGTGTGCAGTGAGGACCAAGCCTGTCCTCTTTTCTAATTTCTCCTTGGCTCACCTTTGAAGAAGACTTCAAAGTTTAGTGTGTAAATGCAGTAGACACTGAGATGTTTTCCTGAAAAAGCTCCCCTGTCCTGAGAAGCTGTCTTTGCACTGAAAATACAAAAAAGTCAGACAAGACAGCAAGGAGGTCAAATCTAGGCAACATGACACCTCACCACTGAAAAAACGGTGAAATCGCTGCAGCCTATAAGGGCCATCTGCAATCATGGGACACAACCTGACCAGTGTTTTTTCGTGGTTTTTCTTCCAAGAATCAGTTAAGTTACCCTGTAACTATTCAGACACTGTTGAGTTTCTGCAAAAAGGCATTGCTTGAAAAGACATGTTTAGACTGCATACGTCCACACAGCACTGTACATTTCAGGCTATGCAATGCACACAAATTAAAATCTTTCCATTTATCTTTCCTCCCCTTTACATGCACCTGCATATCTGCACATTCTGGCTGTCGGTTCTGTTGCTTGTTAGGAAAAAGAGTGGCTGCACAGATGACAGGCTGCTGTCTGCAGAAAAGCAAAGTACACACAATCAGAGGCCATCTGCAGCTGAGAGGGAAGATTAAGCACATTTGCAGGTGACATAGGACATCTAAGCACTCTGAAGAGCCATGGCAGGCCAGGCACTTATATCATTGGCTCCTCCATTTATCACCTGAAGATATAAATTATTCTTACTAGTCAGTAGCAGTGTAGAAGGAGAGGTGATCTAGTCAGGCCTGGTAGGAGAGAGAGAAGAAACAGGTACTCATACAAGCTCAAGACAAAATGGATGAGACAGTCCCAGAATAAATTATGGACTTGTGCACAATTGTCCTCTGCAGAAGATCCCTCTGCAACACTGGAGACCTCCTATTTGGTAACTGCCCTTGTGCCACAACAGCAGTCCCCTTAACTCACCAGCCCCTGAGGTCTGAAGAGTGCCTAGGCTGAAGAGTACAAGGCAGATGGGTTACTCACAGGAGGCTGTGTGCAACAGCAACTGTGCATTGGAAAAGTCCCACTGTCCCATGTGAGGAGCCCAGAGCTACTCATGCACAGGTACTGGAGGGTCCTGGAAGCACCAGCTGAAGTTGAGGTATCTCCCTGTTCCCCAGTCTCTTGCTGAGACTTCCACAGTGTCTCTAGGAGTAAAGGTGAAGGCAGAGGGCATGGTCATGAAACTATGCTTCACAACCACCCCACAGCAACATGACAACTTAAGTACCACCTCACAAGCACCAGTGAAAATAAGCTGCACACAACCAAAACATTTCTTAGCTCCATAGTGCAAAGAAACTTGGGAAGGTGGGTGGTGGAGGGCATGTTTCCACACAGCTACTTTCCCCAAACTGTCCCACCATATCAAGTGACCCCAGCATATTCACCATACTCATCCAGATACTTTCAAATCTGGATGCAGTCATCACATCACATCACTACAGCCAAATGCTCCTACTGTAACTTGAGGTGTAACTATGCACACAGCTGACAAGCTGCAAGCAGGCCAGGAAAGCTGAATGTTAATGTAATTCCAGACTACTCAAGCAAGCTGCCCCATGGGAAATTTACAAATACCCAGTGTTCTCTACAAAAAGGTAGTAAAAGCCTCTTATAGGACTAGAGCCAAAATATCTCTCTGGCTGCCCTCCTATCAGGCAGCTATTGAAATATAAATAATGTTTTTTAAAGTGAGAAAGAAAACAGCTAGTCTGTTAGGAGAGGAAAATAGAAGTGCTGCTTGCCCCAGTATGTCAAAACTAGCAAAAGCTCTTTCTCTAAATACTGCTATATTTTGTTGCTTTGAAATTACAGAATATAGAAAACACAGATATACTGAAATCATGTGCCTTATTGTGGACTTCTGTTTGCTGAAAAGGTTGAAAATTAGTGGGGAAAAAAAGGGAACATAAAGTTTGAAAACAGATTATCATGGGGGATTTATTTTTAGAGTATTATTCATAAAGTCTTCTGGGATATTCTTTCTGGTTATCACAGGAAGCACAGGACAACAGGGATTGTGAAACAGTCTGCACTGTCTCTTTGTATTGAGTGGGCTTAACTTCTTTTTATTTTGTACTTATTCACAGTTTAGCAGTGGAACTTGGACTATTCAGCAGTCTTTGCTGTGCTGGTGAAATAAATAGTCCTCAAATTGCATCTGTGTTTAAAGTAATACACTTTATGCATTGATTTACTGACTTTTCCCACCCCCACCAGGATTTTACCTCATGTTAATTACATTCAGGTTCTGCTACTGATCCTCAGCAGCATTGAACATCAACAGAAGAAGTATTCCTTGTGTAAAGCACTACATGGTGAGTGATGGTGGCACGTTCTGACAATAACTACATAATTACCTGTAGAACTCTGTTTTGGAAAGCACAGCAGAATGACCAGCTGTTCCAAAACAATAGGAAGCAGAGCTCTATACTTTTAGTGACACATCTATTCTATCATTCGATTCTTGGGAGGCACTAGTTTTGTAACAAAATCTTCCAGTAAAAACTGGTCTCTGGTTTTTTACAAGTGTTTTTTCACAACTCGTGAAATAAACAAAACCAACATAACCACACTTCCAGAGTTCATACACAGCCTGAAGGCTTGAGAAATTCAGCTATTTTATCTATTGAAATGATTTGTTACCTCTGAAACCTAATGATAGTGATTTCTAATATTTATGCTAATTTCCTTTTTTTTTTTCACCCACTAATGTCAAGATAACAGGTTTCTCCTTAAAATAACAGCCAGCTCCATTAGTCAGAAGGAAACCAAGTCTTACCCTTGCATATGGCTTCCCCATTCTGCTAGCTTTGGGAAATTATATATTTTGAAAACCAAAATCTAGAGTAATTCCAAAACAGAAAAACTTGAAGATAAGTTTGTACTAATTTGGTAAAGACTTCTATTAAAACCGCATCATCTTAATTTCATTCATTTTTCCATCATTGTCTCTGATGACATATGAGTCATACTACAAGAATCACAATCTTGGCTGCAGAACTAAGGTCTGGTTCATGGCAGACTCTGTAGAAGGTTTCACTTCTTCAATATTCAGTGGCAAATATCTAACCCTTTTCTTGGAGAACCCGTATGCAAAATTTTTTAAACACAGAGAATCACAGAATCATTCAGGTTGGAAAAGACCCTTGGGATCATCGAGTCCAACCATCAGCCCTACTCTACAGAGTTCTCCCCCACACCATATCCCCCGACACCACATCCAAACAACCCTTAAACACATCCAGGGATGGTGACTCCACCACCTCCCTGGGCAGCCTATTCCACTGTCTGACCACTCTTTCTGTGAAAAATTTTTTCCTAATGTCCAGTCTAAACTTCCCCAGTTGGAGTTTAAAGCCATTCCCCCTTGTTCTGTCACTAATCACCTGTGAGAAGAGACCAGCACCAACCTCTCTACAATGTCCTTTCAGGTAGTTGTAGAGAGTGATGAGGTCTCCCCTCAGCCTTCTCTTCCTCAAACTGAAGAGTCCCAGCTCCTTCAGTCTCTCCTCATAGGATCTGTTCTCCAGGCCCTTCACCAGCTTCGTTGCCCTCCTCTCAAACACTCCAGCACCTCGATATCTCTCTTGTGTTGAGGTGCCCAAAACCAGACACAATACTCCAGGTGTGGCCTCACCAGTGCAGAGTACAGGGGGACTATCACCTCCCTACTTCTGCTGGTCACACTATTTCTAATACAAGCCAGGATGCCGTTGGCTTTCTTGGCCACCTGGGCACACTGCCAGCTAATGTTCAGTTGCTTGTCAGTTAGAACCCCCAGATCCTTCTCTTCCAGACAGCTCTCCAGCCACACCTCCCCAAGCCTGTAGCGATGCAGGGGGTTGTTGTGGCCCAAGTGCAGGACCTGGCACTTGGTCTTGTTGAAGCTCATCCCGTTAACATTGGCCCAGCGATCCAATCTATCCAAGTCTCTCTGTAGTGCCTACATATCTTCATGCAGTTCAACAGTCCTGCTTTACTTCATGTCATCTGCGAACTTCCTGATGATACACTCTATATCCTTATCAAGATCATCAATAAAGATGTTGAACAGAAATGGTCCCAACACCGAGCCCTGAGGAACACCACTTGTTACTGGTCACCAACTGGATTTAGCTCCATTGACCACCACTCTCTGGGACCGTCCATCCAGCCAGTGCTTGATCCAGCAGACCGTTCGCTCATCCAGGCCATGGGCAGCCAGTTTTTCTATGAGAATCTTATGGGGAACTGTGTCGAATGCTTTTCGAAAATCCAGGTAGATAATATCCACAGCTTTTCCCTCATCCAATAGTCGAGTCATCTTGTCATAGAAGGAGATCAGGTTTGTCAGGCAGGACCTGCCTTTCATAAACCCATGCTGACTAGGCCTGATCCCCTGGTTGTCCATTATATGACTTTTAATGACACTCAAGATGATCTGCTCCATGACCTTCCCTGGCACTGAGGTCAGACTGACAGGTCTATAGCTTCCTGGATCATCCTTCCTGCCTTTCTTGTAGATGGGTGTCACATTTGCCACCCTCCAGTCCAATGGGACCTCCCCAGTCAGCCATGACTTCAGGTAAATCATGGAAAGCAGCTTGGCGAGCACATCTGCCAACTCTTTCAGCACCCTGGGGTGTAACCCATCCGGTCCCACAGACTTGTGTGCATCCAAGTGGTGTATCAGGTCTCTGACCACTTCCCCTGTAACTGTGCTGACCTCATTCTGCTTCTCCTCCCTGTCTCCCAGCTCACGAGACTGGGTGTCCAGGGAACAGGCAGTTCCACTGCTAAAGACTGAGGCAAAGTAGGCGTTGAGCACCTCAGCCTTTTCCTCAACCTTAGTTACCATGTTTCCCTCTGCATCCAGTAAAGGAGGGAGATTTTTCCAAATCCTCCTTTTGCTGTTAACGAATTTATAGAAACATTTTTTATTATCTTTAACAGCTGTAGCCAGGTTGAGCTCTTGCTGCACTTTGGCTCTCCTAATGTTCTCCCTGCATAACTTCACTACATCTTTATAGTCTTCATGAGAGACCTGGCCCCTCTTCCAAAGGTCATAAATTCTCCTTTTGTTCTTGAGATCCAGCACTGTTTAGCCAGGTCACTCTCCTTCCCCACCTGCTTGTTTTCTGGCGCACGGGAACAGCCTGCTCCTGTGCCTTTAAGACTTTGCTCTTGAAGTATGTCCAGCCTTCCTGGACTCCCATATCCTTCAGGGCAGCCTCCCAAGGGATTTTGTCAAACAGACTTTTGAACAGGTCAGAGTTTGCCCTCTGGAAGTCTAAGGTGGCAGTTTTACTAACCCCTCTCTTTGTTTCTCCAAGGATTGAAAACTCAATCATCTCATGATCACTTCACTCTAGATGGCCTCCAACCTTTACTTCCCCCACAAGCTCTTCCCTGTTCACAAGAAGCAGGTCCAGGAGGGCACCTTCCCTTGTTGGCTCACTCACCAGCTGTGTGAGGAAGTTATCCTCCACACATTCCAGGAACCTCCTGGATTGTTCCCTCTCTGCTGTGCTGTGATCCCGGCAGATACCCAGGAGGTTAAAGTCCCCCACAAGAACAACAGCAACTGACTGCGAGATTTCTCCCAACTGTTTATAGAAGGCTTCATCCACCTCAGTGCTTTGGTTTGGGGGTCTATATCAGACTCCCACAGCAAGATCTGCTTTATTGGTCCTTAACCTAATCCAAACACTCTCAAACCCATTATCACTATACTTGATTTCTGAGCTCTCATAGCATTCTCTTACATACAGGGCCACTCCACCACCTCTCTTTCCCTGTCTATTCCTCTTGAAGAGCTTGTAGCCATCAGTTGCAGCACTCCAGTTGTGTGAGGCATCCCACCATGTTTCTGTGATAGTTACTATGTCATAGTTCTTGTGCTGCATCATGGCTTCAAGCTCACCCTGTTTGTTGCTCTTACTGTGTGCATTGGTATAGATGCACTTGAGACGAATCCAACACCTTTTTGTGAGTGTGGGCCCCATTTCCTACCAGACCCTTCTCAGGTGATTCCATGATTTCTAAACATCTTTCCCTTCTCTCAAATGAAATGGCAGAGGGAGAGCCCTCACTAGTCCACCATCATCCAACATATTTCATGTTCTTCAGGACAGAGGCTTCAGTAGTAAAAATGAATTATTTGCTTTATTTCCCATTAATAACTCACCTTTTGTAATTTGACGTTTGGGGGCGTGAAGATGCAGTGTGCTGCTACTGTCTTGACTGGATTTAATCCTGATGAATAAGGATGTAAAAGTAAAATTAGGCACATGGTAACGACCATATTAAATCCAAATCAATTAATAGTATTTATCTAATGGAAAGTGCTGAATGCCAATGCAACAGTACTTATCAGCCTTTAAGTTTGTATTATGAATTGTTGTCATATCATATATTACACTGTATTTAATCTTCTGCCCCAAGCAGTTTTTCTTGTGAGAGCGTTAATATATAATTCATCTTATTTTACCTTTGTTGCTCCTCCAACAGACCCAGTTTAGCCGCAATTTATCACTGAAACTGTCTCTAAAGAAGTTTATTTCTGGTACTGTCCTCAGATTTCAAGGATCATTATATTTATTCCATGCAATGCTAATCCACATAATTCTGTGCTTGGCTGGACAATCAACTCCAATGATGAAACTTTTTTGATACTAGGCTTCAAAGAAACTATTACATACACATTTTCATATGGCTCTTCCTGGTGAGTTCTTGGTAACTGAATATGCAGAAGACAAACTTCAGTCATTTTGGGTCTAATCCTCTTTGAACATAGAAAGGATGATATTTCTCAGATTCTTTTTTCACTAGAGTGACTTTTACATTGCTGATGGCCAAAATGCCAACATTTGCTAGTACAAATTCCTTAATTTCTGAAGAACAGAATTTCTTTGTACAGATGGTCTAAATTATAGTTTATTATTAAGCTTATTTCAATAATGAGTACACAGCAATACAATCACATATACAGCTTGATTTTATTAATTCTGACATTTATTTAAAGAGTACAAAACCTTTTACTTTGTTTTCATTATTTTTAAGACTTTCCAAGGGAGGAAAGAGTTTCCTGATCCTGAGTGAGATACAAATAAAAAGTATAATTTACTTAGTGTCCATTCAACTGAAATTTTCACACAGCAACACAAAAAATCTCCAAATATTTTACAAGAAAGAGCAAAAGTTACAGCATTGCTTTAGAATAGATATTTATCATATTTTACAGAAGAAACCCCAACCCTTACTAGAAGAAATTTTAGCTGCAACAGGATCAGTAGTATAAATGCCCCAATTTCAAGGGATTCAACATGTTATCCAGAAAATAAACAATGGAAAATCTAACCTTTTCAGTGTTACCACAATAATAGCAAAAATCAGCTTGAATACACATCTTTCTTATAGCTCTGTCTGTTAACTTTCAGGGAAGCATGTTCTGCTGTACATTTCAATATTAACTGCTAACAAAATGACAATGCTATGAGGCTTACACCATTAGGTGGACTTTGCAGGATGCATGTAACTCTTATTTTGTTATGTGGGCATGTCTTACCTGCTTGATACTCTCATTGGATAAATTAAGTCAATAGGGCCTGTCAATGTACTGTTAAAATTCCAAGTTTTTTTTTTCCTGAAAGATTGACCTGAATGCTCTTTCATATGACTAAGACTGATCTGGTCACCTTTCAGATACATAAATTTTAAACATGATGCAGATTTCAGTCAGCAGAACAGTTAGTAAAATGCTCAATACTTCTGAAATTTAAATATGATTAAAGAAAACATTTAAATATTGGCAATATAGACTTGACAATTCTGGCCATACAATGCAAGGTGTTAAGTTACATCCAAATTTCCTATTTGTTGATTTCTGTACAACCTGGTAAATTGGCTGAAAAATAAGCCTACACATGCATTTGAATCAGACCACATTTATCTCTTCCTCTTGACTACAGCAATTTGAATTTTCACATATTTTTAGCATGTAATTCAGCAATTCATGTTACCTTTTCCTATTAACTATGCAGGAAAACATTACTGTCAGAGAAAGGCATTGTCAGAGGTTAGGCAGATCCTGCTTTCTGACAGAATAAATGTTACTAAGACTAATTACCTCAAAAGTTACAATCTGGCAGGTGCCAGAGGTGCTGGGAAGAATGTGATACCCTTCTTCCCTCAACAATGCACAGGTCAGTCAAGGGTGCTTCTGGTGCCCTAACCTTCTTAGCTGAGCCTTGTGTCAGGAACAGGTGGATGCAGACTTTGGGCTATCATCTTGTCTGGTGTCATTCATGTCTGCATGAGTTATAAGGCCCTGGGAAACACTCTCAGGTGACACCTGCAAGATGGGATTTGGTGCAGAAATCCCCCAGCTACCTCTAGGCAAGACATGTGGCTTGTAGGTGCCACAAGGAAAGCCAACTCCTGGTCAGCGGAGGCAGAGCAGCAGTGCCAGTGTGACACCCGAGCACTGGTTATCATGGGAACAATGCTTCAGGGTGCTAGCCTCTTGCTTCTGCCACCAGCTTGGCCCCAGCTGGGCAGAGGATCTCTCTATGGAGTGGTGGTGGGCAATGCAAAAATGCCTTTAACTGACTGTACTCAGGTTCAATATAGCTAATGGATGGTGCAAATTTGTTTCCACCAAAATGAGCTGCAGGCTTCTTGTAACATCTCTAGGTAGACATGCAGTGCATGGGAGCCACTCTCTCTGCTCCTGGCATGCTGCAGTTTCAACACATGGGTGTGTGAAACTGATGGACTGGCATCTCTCACAGACTACCAGGTCCTGTGGTCTGCTAATGGCTGATTATTTCCCTTGGTTCCCTGAACTGGCTGGGATAGTAGAACTGCATGCAA
Organism: Strix uralensis; assembly: GCF_047716275.1. Lineage (NCBI taxonomy): Eukaryota > Metazoa > Chordata > Aves > Strigiformes > Strigidae > Strix > Strix uralensis. Next base: position 19,378,902 of record NC_134012.1, on the reverse strand, counting down.
ATCATTGCAGATCCCTTCTTGGACACCCCAGTTAGTCATTTCCAGTGTGGCATTATAAACGACTTTTGACAAAGAAACTGTATTTTTGCTGGAATACTCACAAATTCCACATCTTAAGCTCCAGCTCCTCTGAATGGTGACAACAAGCCTAGTAAGTTTGCAGCTTTACAAGAAAGTTCATCTCAAATTCTAATACACATTAATTGAGAAAACACATTTATCTTCTATGTTTAGGAGGTGATCTGCCCAATACATATCTAAACACGTATCTAAACAAAGTTGAAGCGCTGTACTGCTCACATGAAGACTCAACTATGTTAGCATCCACAGTAAACCACTTGATCACTTTTGGAACATGGTGCTGCTAGCATTTCATAGTTTAATCACTTCTAAAGCATACAAAACATATTGCCAATGTTTTTACAATGGAAAAAACACTCTGGGATATCCCAATAATCTACATTACTAGGCAAGTGGGGCAAAAGTAAGTCTGTTTGGTTAGGTCAGAATTCAGAATATTTTAACCTGATTTTCTGTGTTATGAGAAAGACCATATATAAAGTATGTTACTTCACACAGGTTTTTGTTTGGGGTTGCTTTTTAATTTATTTTTGTTTTTGCTATAGCATACATCTGGATGCAACAACAAAGCTCTGTTGCTTTAAAGATACTTCAGATAAATTATTTATTATATGCAGGGACATATTTTTATTTGCACTCCAAATGACACAAAAGTCATCTTCTCTAAACAAATGTCAAAGGACCACACACTGGCAGTGGGTCTGAGCAGAGATGACACTACCTCTTGTTAGAAAGCATACTTTTCATTTAGCCTGGAATGTAGCTATTTAACTTTTAAAAGCAAGTCCTGTTGATGATTTCACAGATTTTAACTTTTTCTAGTAAAAGTTACTTTGGAATGTGCAGATTTGTAATTAATTGGAAGCTATAGTGACCTGACACAAAATTCAGTAGCTTTAAACCTCAGCGAGTAGTAATATCTAGCTTTTATTGCTACTTGCATTGCTTCTAGTTTATATTTTAAATTGTGGTGGCAAACACAAACAATATTACACTATTTCATACAGCTTTTACAAGTCACAGAGCTTGAACTTTTTTTTGTCTCTATCCCTATAGTTTTGTGATTTTTATTTTATTTCTTTTGAGTGTTCAAGACAGTAGGCCTCTGCCATCACTCATGGCCTCATTCCATACAGATACAGAAAAAGTGCAAAAAATATTTTCAAAATGACTGGTTTCTGCCTACATTAACTTAATCATTTTAAGCAATGCAAAGCCCTCTTCACTGAGTTTATTTTCTATGGAAAATTCAAATTTAGAAAAATTGGAAATAGACGAATGAGATTCATTGTCAGTTTGCTGACTGACAAGACCTGACTGTGTTTATGTCAGCAGTCATTTGAAAGCCTAATTCTGATCCCATGTTTGGTTTTGTCAACAATTATAATAGGGTTTTTCTACATGGATATCTTCCAGAAAAGAGTGAAGTTAATGCTTTATTTTGCCAGAGGTTAATCGCACTGTAAAGCATTTATTGAATCCCTGTGTAGATGCTTTAATTTGGAAGTCACATGGCTACAGTTCAGTAGAGCTGAAATCTCTTAGGGATTAGGGCAGTGGTGGTTGCTTTCCTTCTGTATGAGAGAATCCACATGGAGCCTTAACAGGCTGTAACTTGTGCATATTTACTTCATCCCTTTGGCTCATTTGTCCTATCCCCTCAAAGTAGTCATCAATGTATTACAAATTATACTTCAGTACTGACATTATTAGTGTGGTAACTGACTGCTTCTCACTTGGAGTAAACATGCTAATAGCAAGTATCAGGGAAAAAAAAACAAACATACAGAAGCCTGCTAAAGAAGTAATTGCATATGTGTCATGAAAGTGGGATATTTGTCTCCTCGTAAGTACCATGGAGTTTGAATTATCTGGTGGCTTGTGATAGCCTATGAAAATTAAAGATAAACAGAAATAATCACCATGTGTTTCTTGTAATAGTTTTAAACAATAGTTTCTATCTGTATGTGGCAACCAGGTAAAAATTGTATACGGGGATCATTCTCAATAACTGAAAAATAATAGTTTATGAAATGGGGAGAAAAAGACAACATTACATTATTTCTCCTAGAGCAGACAAATTAGAAAATACAAATTATATTTTATTTGTAAGAAAGATAACAGGAATATTCAGGTGAAATATTACATCATATAGTAAAAACAAATGCTTACCTTTTTTTTATTTCTAGTGCCAGAGTTTGCATTTGGAATGTGTGTAATGTCTAGCCTTGTTCTCTTTACAGGAGTTTGTGCTAGATTTGTTTGGCAGGGGCTTTTTGGTAGTGGGACAGGGGGCTACAGTGGTGGCCCCTGTGAGAAGCTTCTCGAAGCTTCCCTGGCTCCAAGTTAGACCTGCCTCCGGCCAAGGCCAAGCCAATTAGTGATGGTGGCGTGCCTCTGCAAAAACGTATTTAAGAAGGTGAACCTGGGAGGGGGTGGGGATTTGTGAGGAGGAATTGCAAGGACGACAGCTGCAAACACCAAGGTCAGTGGAAAAAAGGGGGGTGGGGGGGTGGGCCAGAGCAGAGATTCCCCTGCAGCCCATAGTGAAGACCATGGTGAGGCAGGCTGTCTCCCTGCAGCCCATGCAGGTCACCAATGGAGCAGATGCCCACCTGCAGCCCGTAGAGTACCCCACGCTGGAACAGGTGACTGCGCCCGAAGAAGTATGGTAGTCTGAGTGAAGACCCCGCTGTTGTAGTTCAACACTGGGAGGACTGCAACATGTGGGAGTGACCTATACTGGAGCAGTTCATGAAGACCTGCAGCCTGTGGGAAGGACTCATGCTGGAGAAGTTTATGGAAGACTGTCTCCCATGAGAGGGACACCATGCTGGAGCAGGAGAAGAGTGTGAGGAGTCCTCCCCCTGAGGAAGAAGGAGTGGCAGAGACAACCAGTGATGAACTGACCTCAACCTTCATCCCCTGCCCCCCTGTCCCACTGGGGTGGAGGTAGAGAAATCAGGAGCAAAGCTGAGCCTGGGAAGAAGGGAGGGGTCAGGGGAGGTGTTTTTCACATGTCGTAACACTTCTTACTGTCCCATCCTGTCTGTTAAGTGTTGGGTTTTTGTTAGTGTTTGAATTAAAGTGATGTCCTTTTTCTTCCCCTATCAAGCCTGTCTTACCTGTGACCCTAATGGGTAAGTTGTCCCTCCCTGTCCTTACCTGAATTCCCAAGCCTTTTACTTCATTTTATCCTTCACAGGACTGGGGGTGTAAGGGGTGAGTGAACAGCTGCGTGGCGATCAGTTGCCCTCTGGGCTCAAACCACGACAGAGTTCAAACACATCTGCAACCTATAGTATAGCAAGCAAATCAAACATGATGGAGAGTGAACCCCATCATCACTACCAAGTTCTGTTTTCACAAGAGAAATTCTGGGAACTGTCACCCTCAACATAATACTAATCCCTTAGCTAATTCATGAGAAAATTTCTGCATTTTCTCAAGGAAGGTACCTGTGCAGAATGTGTCATGCTTGTGAACTTCAAGTTAGTTGTGACAGCTAAGGAAGGGTCTGAAACAGTGGCCCTGACCCCACATTCTCACCTGTACATCCCACTGGTACCAACAAGTAGCCCTGCCTCGCCAATCCAAGCTGACCTATATGAGATACCATGTCCTCTGCACGGACCAAGCTGCATCACATCAGGCACTTGGATATAAACAGACCAACTGGAAATTCAAGCACCATCCCTGAGGCCTAGTTGATACCATTTGTGTCTATTCATCTAAAACAAGAACATCTGTTTGCAGGAGGCAGAAATACTCCTAACACCTCAGAAATGGATTTCAGCTAAGGAATGGTGCTTGTTTAGAAGTGCTATTCTTTTTTAGTTTTCTGTTAGTGTGCACTGAAGTCTACATATTCACTCTCGGCAATGCTGAGAATTTACTGTTTGGGGCAATGCAAGAAAGACTTGTAAGCGTTAAAAACTTAGCAGGCCACATGTGGATGACTTACCTTCTACAACCTATTGCAAGGTGCTAATCTCAGCAAATGACCATCCTTTTCCTCCAGGTTTGTGTTAACCCAGCAGGTGAAAGCACCATACCAGAAACCTTCGACTCAGCTACTGATATTGAGTTCAACCCCTTCTGGTGCTCCAGGGGCAAAGCAGGTTTGTTGTTGCTTAAAGGTCTCCATGCAAACCATCTGTCATTTTGTTCAGAATGTGTCCTCATTATGGGGAATAACTTTTCTATATTTGGAGGAAAAGATATGTGCTATGCAAAAACCACATATGTTTTATTGGCCAAATAATTATTTCCTATTTAGCAGGCAGAGAACAACTGAAACCTCTGTAACCTGACACTACAATATGTAAATCTATTTACTTGCAGGCTCCAGAGTGCTGCATTTTTCTCTGCTACAAGCATAAAAGTCACTAAACAACAGTTAACACAGATATATTTTTTCATCCATTGCAAAGAAGGGTAGGTACATATCTCCTGCTAACAGTCACTGACTTCTAGCTGTTACTTTTTGACATGATCACACAATCTTAAAAAAAAAAAAAAATGAATACATGAACAAACAAGGAAAGAGTAGGCAAAAGAGAACATCATTGTTAGGCGTAATTATTTGTGGCTTTGAATGTGCTGCTGATGGGAGTGAAACTCAAGTGGATTAAGAAAGAGCATCAAGAGGAAGGAGAAATACAAAACCAGTACAAATTCCCTTAAGGGAACACATTGCATTAAAATAATAATAAAGATAGTAATACTTGAATTGTTCAAATTATGAGAATGTCTACAGGGCAAATCTAGGCCAGGATCCAATTTTTCTAGGCAGCGTGCAGACATATGGCAAACGCAAGCCTTTGTCTCAAAGAATCCAAAATTACGTAGGAGAGAACAATACAGGTGGAAAGATACAGGACCTTTTTCTTTCTGTTAGAAGTAACGAAGATTGGGCTTAGGGGAATCCATGGTGTGTGCAGATTGCTATGAGTTCTCTGTCAGTGTTAGGAGTTAAAACTAGATTCCCAGTCCTCCACTGTCTTGACTGGAAGAGATTTCACACCTTTTGCACTTCTAGCACTTTTCATGCCAATTCTTGAATTCCTCAGTTACTGCTTTTAAGAACTCTTCTTTACTTGGATATTTATTTTGTTGTTTCACTAACAAAAGGATACATCAGGTGTCTGTGCAGTGGGGTACCAAAACTCAAACAAAAAAGACCTCTTATTAACCATCTGAACACTCTCAGGCCAGCAGCATATTTCTGCAGTGCACACACACCACACACTTGTACACACTCACACGAAATTAAATGTGTTTTCTGAGCATTTTAAAGGAAAGTTGAGAGGAGTTAGTGAGAGATTTCAACAGGACTGCCTTTCAGCCTACTCACAGATTCACATCTCCTTTCAGCATCTGTATCTCCACATCAAATCCATCCTCACAGCAGCAAACAACAACTGACTTTGTCACAAAAAAGCAAGAGTGAAACAACCGCATTTTCCAAACTTAAATTTCCTCAGAAGAGTCTTAATTGTCAAGAACTGCAGAAAGAGGACAGCTCATAAACCACACACAGCTCTTGCCAAAAACGATGAAGGCACCAGACTAGGAAGGTTACTCCTCATTTCAGGTCATCACAAGGCAAGATGGCAGCCCTACCTGCTGTCCCTGGTCAGTAGTTGGGGCTAGTCTGTACCGTAACAAATATGTCACTCACTACCAGGAAAAGGTAGGCAGGCATCTTTTTCTCCCAAGAAGGGTTTTATCTTGCAGTCTAAGAGTCTGAAGGCACTCACTCTTTAACCAAGAACCTGTCTGGGATAGGACACAATAGTGAGAGTCTGGCCTGAGCATCAGAAAAGGCTGTGATGGGTAGTACTGGATCGATCCCACAAAACAGAATTGATATTGACAGCTGGAGGCAGCAACAAAGAGGTGGTAGTAAGGAGTGCATGAAATTTTCCAAGGAGGAGTGAGTGATATTTAAGCAAACTTGGTCATCCTTAAGGTCATGTGTCACTAGACAGTTGCAGTGATCTGATTCCCAAGGTCACCTTTCAAGATCACAGTGGGAATTAAAAAGAGGCTCTGGAAATCTAGCATTTAAGGACAGTTATACAAAATATTGAGGAATTCCAAGGATTTCCCTTTATAGTTTCTCCTTCACAAGGAGTCTAGTGATGCTGGAAATGAAAGAGGGATCTGGGGAAAATGCCTTTGTACTACAAAACCTTCACCATGTACTCATGCAGAGTGGCCAAGAGCAACATTTGTGTTGATACAAGCTTTAATTACACATGATAAGATCCTGAAAACTCAGCTTCAGTATTAAGTCTTGTAGTGGATAAATTCAGTGTGTCTACAATCTCCTACTGTTAAAGTGAGACTAGAGATGGTGCGGTGATCTAGACATTTCAAAGTATTTCAATTCAGAGATTAAAAAACTGAATAGAAAATCAAATCAGATTAGAAACATTAGAGTGACACTGGAACAATTTATTGTGGAAAAAGAAGTCCCATACAAGTTTTTATGAGCTTTTTAGCTTTTTCTCTGTGCTTTTCTTTTGTTGTTCTGATTCCAGTTTATTATTTGTTCAACTGAGTTTGCTTCTGGTTCACTTAGTTTTGACATATGACTAAACAAAATTGCCAAGGGCACATAGATGATACAATGATGACAGACTTACTTTCATTCTAATTCTAAATTCTTCTAAACAGGGCATTTTTCTTTCTATGTTTGACCTACTGCATGCATGGAAGTGGAGAAGTTCAGCTGATGTGACTGTGAGGGTAGAAGAAAGAAGAGAGAGCTGGACTGCAGTTTGCAGTTGTGTTAACTTTATTTGGGTTCTTCATCTCTAGGAGTCATCATCCCTCACAATATTGCAAAGAGAAAAAAACGTAAGTGCTTTTACCTTCTGATGTGTTGCATGGCAGTCTTAATGAGCATCTTTCGCTGTACTGGTCAGGAAGCAAAGAAAAACAACAGCAGAAACATCAAAGGCTTGAACTTGCAGTTGCAGCGGTGAGCAGATTGCTGGAAATAAGTGGCAGCAGGAGAGCAGAGAGCACAGCTCAGTGGAGCCAGCTGTTATTAGTGAATATGAAGGAAAGGCTGAAAAACAAAACCCTGTTATTCATACCATATGGTTGCTAAAGAAATTTTGATGGTTCACTAGTGTGTCTGTGCTACCTCTACCTGTGGCTGTAGGCACAGCTGCTGCAAAAGGAAAGGAAGGAAAATCTTGCCAGATACACCATAGGAAATTAATTAGACCAATTGCATCTTTTTCTTCATTTCAGTGACCTCCCCTTCCCAGGTCATGAAGCAGATATAGTTTCTCTGTCCCTTGCTTTTTGCTAATAAGGAGCTCTGCCTTAATACTAGTAACGATAGAGGGACTAATCCTTGGTATTATCTGAAGAAGTTTCTTATCTCCATGCTCCTATGACTGCAAAGAAAGGAAGGAATATTTCCTTGAGTGTACAAAAAAACAGGTCCAGAGAACTTAAAAAGGGATAATTTGCTGCAAATCTCTTGCAAATGAAACTGTGCAGGGCAGATGTCAGATTTTTGTGGTGATCCATAATATTAAGGAACATGATGTTAGAATACTGCATGAACTTTATTTTTTTTTAAAGCAAAATCTGACTATAACACAAAACTAAAGATGTTCACTGTAACACCTTGTTTTCACATCAGTGTTTAAGACATGTGCTTGAAAACCCATAAAATCCTCTGAAAAATGAAACTGATGTGAGACATGACTCTTTTGTCATCCCTGAAAAGAGAGCAAAATCATAAGATACCTGTAGATCTTGAATTTTTACTGATCACTGTATCATTGGTAGCAGAGATTTTAAAACCCAATAATCTACTGCCTGAGCTTCAGCTAGCCATAACTATGAAAAGCACATTAGCTCCTGCAAGTCATGCAGCCACAATAAATGGTAAATCCCCTTCAAACACATTTCTAACCACTCTTAAATCTGTGGATTCCAAACTTCCTGCATGTTTGACAGCTTCTTCTGCAACTACTCTTTTATTGAGCTCCTCTTTGCCCTTTTTCTTCTATACCTTCCTTCCCAGTTTCTAAAAGTTCACTCCCTTCCCCTCTACTGCTATTTATTTTCTTCTTCTTTTCTTACCTTTGCTGTGTCCTTTTTGTTCTCCTCATCCCTCGTGTTGATGTCATCAATGTGAACCAGGCTGGTAGTTATTGGTTTGGACCCTTCATCATATTCTATCCCTAAATTTAACATAAATCACTGGTAATGTTGCTGCAAGACAAGTCACTGTTTCCATTAAACTAGGACTTTGACTCCCTAGTTTGCCAAAGTCAAATCATTTTATTGTTGAGCTGAGCTTGGAGAGATGTTAGGGAAAGGCAAGATAACAAATTTGGACCATACCTCAATCTTCAGGAAGAGTTTTAAGGCTGAGGTGATATTTTTTTCTTTTTGTTTTTCTAATTTCTAGTCAAAATGTCTTTTATTCTGGGAGGGGAGGACAAAAAAAAAAGGCCTGCTTTTATTAAGAAATTTTAGATTGAAGAAATCTGACCTATTTTTCAGCACATAAGTATTTGACACAGATGTTAACAGCCACTTAGAAATGGATACTACTATGGGGAAAAATCTGCTTGGTATGCATCCAAGGTCAGCAAAGTTTAGACAAGATAAGACATGAGTTGAAGTGGGCATGAAGCTAAAGAAATAAATTGCAGGAATGCTTGATTTTTGGCTAGTGGATGGCATAGGGCACTTAGGGCTTTAACTGTTCAGGGTAAATTATCAAAAGAGCTATTTCTGTTTTGTTTTGTTTTTTCTTTGTTTTCCCCAAACTACATATAAAGAAATAGTAACATAATAGCAGAGGTAGATTTGAATGCTATTTAGTGAGATTCAGACCTCCAAATTGAAAAAAACAAAAGTTTTATAATGGTCCTAATTTGTCTATTTCCCAAGTAGTTGGTAAAGCACAGTACGATAATACTGCAATGAATATGCAGACTGAAAAATGTATTTGTTGAGCAGGAATAAGAAGCTGTTTCAAGAGAGACTCACACTTCTAGAGTGTCTTTTCATGCAGTCCTCACTGATTCACAGCAGCAGTTCCATTCTTCCGGGCTTCAAAGCCTTCAGGGAAATCTTTCATATACTGTTTCTAAAGCAGCCCAAGCAATCAGTTCCTGTAATGCTGCACAGTGTTGTCTCAATTAACCCCTTACAGATATTTCAGGATAACTGTGTAAACTAAAAGGCAGAGATGGAAGGTAGCCAGACAGTCTAGTCTGATCTCAACAGATCAATTCTAAATGACAGAGACTAAAGTTAAAACAAGCAATGCAGCACAGTGTTAAAGACCTCCAAACTAGCTCAGAATCCATGCTAAACACCATAAAGATATTAGTTTGTATCCAAGAAGAAGTTCAAATATCTTACTGTGCAGTGTAAATGTGCCTTAAATGCCACAGAATAAATATTGCTCTTTGTAAACATTTCCTTGCATAACCTTAACAACACGACTTCTTCACTTCTCTTGATCCTAGTTGCTTTCATGCTGTAGCTGTTCAAAAAATCCTTTGCCCAATTCTTCTGGAAGGTCTAGACTGGATCTTTCCCTGCAGTCTCCAAAAGCCCATTTCTTTCTAGAGCAGAAAGGAAAGGTATCCTTCAAAGTTGATTTTTGCTCCACCCTATATCTCTTTGGCTGTTTTAATAGGTATGTCTGAGATATTGCAAAAGCCAATAAAGTTCATTTTGGTAATTTCTTTTTTTTGGATCTAGAAACTTCCAGAGAAATATAGACTATATTTACTACTACTGATATAATAAATTGTGCCCACTACCTTCCCACTTAAAAAAAATTTAGGCCAGGACCTTCTTAGGAAGCAAAGCATACAAAAAACATAACCAAAATTTGAACAGGATACATTTTGAGGGCAGTTTGATAAGAAGCTATAAAGCATCGGGATTGCTGCTGCGTTTTGGTAATAGAAAACTTGTGTTTTCAGAGACAGGTACTGCTTATTTGCCTTCTTTATCTGTGACTAAAGGCCCTTTTCTGATATTGTATATCCAACCTGCCAAGAAATTTTGATTGATGAATTAATTTCTGTGGGGTCCCATGCAGACTCATTATGACCACAAAATTCTCAAAACAGATATCCAAAACTGGGTCATGATGACTCACTGTCATCATCTTCAGTCAGAACTTTTATTTATTATTTAACATTGGTAGATAGTGGTACAGTGTTCATAGATTAAGCTACATATTTGGCATCTTGTCTCAAATATATGACTCAAAAATGTCCTGAATAAGTTGATCTATCTGGACCTGCTTTGAGTTGAGGATTGAGCTGTGTGAACTCCAGAAGTCCATCCCATCTTACACTATTCTATTTTACTGCATTCTCATTATATGCCAATGAATCAGCCAACACTAAGCCAGAATATGACACTCTGTCATATATTTTTTCTACTAAGAACAACCTACTCTCTCCTCTCTTCACCCCACAATTTTATTTAATCTCAGAATCAGAGGCTCTCTTTAAGCAAGAGTCTCTTGCAGAAGAGTCTCTTGCTTAAAGAAGGGTCAGCACTGAAAATTCAGACCAAGGTAATCAGGGTACCAATGTCAATGCTGTATTGACCTCCAATTTGCCAATGACACCAAACTGTGTGGTGTGGTTGAGATGCTGGAGGGAAGAGATGCCATTCAGAGGGACCTTGACAGTCTTGAGAGGTGGGCCCGTGCAAACGTCATGAAATTCAACAAGGTGAAGTACAAGGTCCTGTACATGGGTCAAGGCAATCCTAAGCAAAAATCCAGGCTGTGTGAAGAGTGGATTGAGAACAACCCTTCAGAGAAGGACTTGGGGGTATTAATGGATGGAAGACTGATTATGAGCCAGCAAAGTGCGCTTGCAGCCCAGAAAGCCAACTGTATCCTGGGCTGCATCAAGAGAAGTGTAGCCACCAGGTTGAGGGAGGTGGTTCTTCTCTGCTTTGCTCTCGTGAGACCCCACCTGGAGTACTGTGTCTGTCTCTGGGGCCCCCAGCATAAGAAGGACATGGACCTGTGTGTTGGCTTTGTGTGGCAGGGGGAGGTTTTGGTAGCAGGGGAGAGGGCTACAGCACTGGCCCCTGTGAGAAGTTTCTTGAAGCTCCCCTGGCTCCAAGTCAGACCTGCCTCTGGCCAAGACCGAGCCAATTAGTGATGGCGCCTGCACCTCTGTGATAACGTATTTAAAAAGGAGAATCTGAGAGGAGGAGAAGTTGGAGTTCTGAGGAGGAGTTGTGAGAACACCTATGCAAACACTGAGGTCAGTGGAAGAAAGGAGGAAGGGAGGTGGGGTCTGAACTGGTGCAGAGGTCCCCCCCCACAGCCCATGGTGAGAGGGCAGGTCCACCCTCCCTGCCACCCATGGAGGTCACTGGAGGAGCAGAGATTGACGTGCAGCCTGTGGAGGACCCCTGGGACTCTGCAGGAAAAAGAAGCCCCCGCTGTTGTAGTTTGATGCTGAGAAGCCTGCAACATGTAGAGGTGACCCATGCTTGGAGCATATCAAGAAGAATGCACCCCATGGGGGACTCACAGCAGAGAAATTTTGTGTCTCCCATGAGAGGGGAACCATGCGGAGCAGAAGGAGAATGTGGAAGGGAACTTCCACCTCACCTTGGAGGAAGAAGCAGTGGACTGACCGTAACCCCCCTTCCTGTGCGCCTATGCCACTGGGGTGGAGGAAGTAGAGATATTGGGAACAAAACTGAGCCCAGGAAGAAGGGAGGGGTGGAGGAAGGTGTTTTTAACATGTGGTAATTCTTCTCACTGTCCCACTCTGTCAAGTCTTGTCATTGTTAGTGTCTGAATTAAATTGATGTTCTTTTCCTTCCACTAAGAAGTCTGTCTTTTGCTCATGACCATAATGGGCGTATCATCCCTCTCTGTCCTTATCTCGATTCCTGAGACTTTTGTTTTATCTTTTCCTTCCCATTCCTGAGGGGGAAGGGGTGAGTAAGCAGCTGAGTAGTGCTCAGTTGTCCTCTGAGCTCAAACCATGACAACCTGCTCAAGCGGGCCCAGAGAAAGATCAAGAAGATGACTGGGGGATGGACCACCTCACTTATGAGGACAGGTTGACACATTTCGGGTAGTTCAGCCTGGAGAAGGCTCCAGGGAGACCTTATAGCAGCCTTCCAGTACTTAAAGGGGGCTACAGGAAAGATGAAGAGGGACTCTTTATTAGGGAGTGTAGGGATAGGATGAGGGGTAATGGTTTTAAACTGTAAGAGGGTAGATTTAGATTAGATAAAAGGAAAAAATTCTTCACTGTGAGGGTGATGAGACACTGGCACAGGTTGCCCAGAGAAGCTGTGGCTGCCCCCTCCCTGGCAGTGTTCAAGGCCAGGTTGGACGGGGCTTTGAGCAACCTGGTCTAGTGGAAGGTGTCCCTGCCCATGGCAGGGGGGTTGGAACTAGATGATCTCTAAGGTTCCTTCCAACCTAGAGCATTGTATGATTCTATGACTATTCCCTCTTAATTAAGATAAAGCAGTCTTATTTTAAGCATTAAGATAAAGTGGTCTTATTTAAAGTATTCTGTGATTATATGATTCTATCACTGGTTCCTCCAGTTTGGGGTCATACATGAACTTGATGAATGTGTTCTCTGTCAGTTCATTCACATTGATTAAGGTTTTTAAACAGCACATATTGCAGGACAGAGACCTGAGCAACCTCACCTGTAACTAACCCCCAGGTGGAATACAAACCAGTAACTGCTACAATGATTCAGTTAATTTTGACTCCTCTTTGTCCACACACCTACAATATAACATCCCAAACTGATAGAGATAGATTATATCCACTGTTTTCATTCACAAATGCAGCCATTTTATCACAGGGTCAAGCATGATATGCCCTTGGTAAATTCATACTGACTGTTTCTCATCACCTTCTTGTTCTTCATGTGCCCAGAAATATGCTGCAAGATGACTGGCTGTATAATTTTCCCAGTCACCCAAGTGAGGCTGGCTGGTCTGGACTTCCCCACATGATCCTTTTTGACTTTTTTGAATGTGGTTGTGACATTTCCCTTTCTCTAGTTGCTGCAGAATGCCTCTAACCTCCATGACCTTTCAAAGATGATAGAGTGCAGCCTTGCAAGGAAATTGGCCAGTTCTCTGTGCACCCTCGGATATAACCCACTGGGTCCCATGAAACTGCATAGTTTGAGTTTTCTCAAGTGATTCCTAACCAGGATCTCCTCCATTACTGGTAATTCTTCTTGAAGCTTGCCTCTAGAAAAAAGGCCTGGGAGATCTTGCTGGTGAAGGGAAAATGGTGAAAAAGTTGTGTGCTGTCTGTAGGCAGGAGAAAATAATATTATACCAAAGTGTCTATCTGTAAGCAGTAGATAGGAGATTAGGCAATATTGATCTTTAGAGCATTGGGGGATGCAACCTAATGTATCATAGTGAGACAAGATTCTCATATCTGCTCTGTAGTTGCAATCATGTGCACAATTTCTGCATAGGGAAAAAATCCACTATTTTATCACCAATAATAAAAGTATGTTTTTTTCAGGATGTCTGTGGGTATTTGAACATAGATCTTCCACAATACAGTAACTGCAGAATACTGGATATTATTTCCTATTTGCAAATTTGTAATGAAATAATTTCCCCTTGAATTCATCTTATGTTGAATGGGTATCCAGGCAGCAAAAGGAACACAGAATTTCACAACAGTTTGGAAATTGAAGACCTCCTTAAAAAATAAGGGCAGAAAAAAAACTTAGTGGATCACAGCAGAAGTCACACAATACTACTGCTACCAGCAGCAGATGCCTAAGGAAAATACACATATAAGAAACATTCTTTGTGAAAGAAAGGAGATAATCATGGTGGGGTTTTTTATGTTTTACCATGTGAGAACTCATATAAGACAGGCTAAGAACTCCTGAGATTAAAAAGAAATCATATTGTTCTCTCATACTGATTAGCAATGCTTATGAAAATCAGCACAGAGACAGGCAAAGTGATGACATTAGCATAGGTATATGCCAAATATATTAGGCTTAGATCTTTAAAGCTTCTTAAAGGTCTTGGATACCACTTCTCAGTAACGTATAGGTCTAACCGTTAAGGATGATCAAATCCAAGGGGAAAAGAGTTGCTTAAACAGCTTCTGAGATTTTGACAACACTGAAACAGAGAATATGGTCTAATTCTGAAAACACCTAAACAGGAACAACTTTTCTCTTGCTAATAATTGCATTATCTCAATGGGACTGCTGACATGAATATAATTACCTCATACATACATAAGCATTTTCAGGTTTCCGGATATCAGAGACAATACCTCTCAGCACAAAAAAATGAGAGCTTTAATAATGAATCTCATTACTTGCAAGTGTCTCTCTACAAATGTTTGACAGTAAACTTACTGGCAGAACAAATATGGTGTCAATGTAATATTGCCTAGTTGTGCTTAGGAGATGATAAAGTACACATGTTGTGAATTAAGAGAAACAACTGAAACATTTTTTTTAAGTTAGGTGTCTAGCACTTCAAAGAGTTATGCAAGTACATTTGCACTTGGGATGCAATTCACTTTGATGAAAGTACAGCTTTAAAATAGAAGGATTTTAGAATAGTCAGTGGGAAATAATGATCTAGCAGCAATGTAGTTTGGAGACTCCCAAACATGAACAAATTTCTAATTCTTTAAGCTATTTCTTACAAAACAATAACTCTAATATTATCTGGACACTCCAACAGCCAAGTATTTTTAATCTGAGAAAGCAAAATTTCTCTAGGTAAAATGACAAAACATATTATCCATATTCAGGCAGTAAAATTACATTTTACATGATCCACAGAGGAAAAGAAAGTATTTTCTGATGACCTGCTGTAGCTGATTTTAAACAGTCAAAAAGCAAGATGACTCCATTTAAAATTGTCATTCCTTGTAATTTACATTACAATTTAATCACTGGAGTTTTTAAAGTACATACATTTCTACCTACTTATCAATGGGACTTAATCCATATGCAGAGGGCACAAAGCATGCACTCCGAAAGCAGCATATTTACATTTCAAGAAAGGATTAAAACCCACAAACCTCAAGAGTAACACAACATGATGCCTTGTGAATGACTGATTTATCTGAGTGAAACAACAGATTCATGGACTTGTCTCTTTCCAGTGGCACTGAGGTTAGGCCCTCAAACTGTGCAAGGGCACACACAAATGCAGTGGAATATTCAGAATATCCACACAGGATTTTAGAAGCCAGCAGATTATAAAGTTTAAAAAAGAAACCAAAATGTAGCAAAACCCTACATACACCAGAATTTCAATGGAGTTATGTAAGCCTCTTCTAGATTAAAAAAAGGGAGAGTAGGGCAAGTGCAATTTGAATCCTGACTTGAGCTTTATATTCAGATGTCTTTTTAAAAAAAGGCTTCAGTGTGCTTCCTGTGCTACGAGACTCTCAAAGGAGAAGCACAGATTTTTAAAATTAAACTAATCCCCAAGGCAGTAACTAGTCAGACACAATTCACATACAGTTCAGTTTTTATGAAGTGCAGCAGATCAAACTGGAGGAGAGAAATATGCAGAACTCACAGACAAAGCGCGTGCTCAGACTCAGCACACATGTCCTGTCTTCAGGTAATTACGTCTTCTCTTTTATTAACATATGGCATGTTAGGACTACCCAGAGCTTTGCATTACCAGAGAAGGAAGAATGCAAGCATACCACTCTCAACCATATATGACCGTAACTCTCTTGAACTAAATCTCGTTTCTTTGCCTATTGTCAGTGATTTGGTAAAAAGAAGTACAGTTACAAAGATTACTGTGACTATATAGCTTAAACAGTAGAGCAAAAGAGAAGTTACTTGTGATATGAATGACATGTAGATAAAACAGAAGTTTACAGAAGCTAGTCTGAAAAGCTTACAGAGAAAAAGAATGTATTTCAAAAACTCCTAATGAAACCAGGAATAGAACACTTACCTAGTCATACTTCCTTTTATTGGGACAAATTATCACTCCAGAATGAAATTTCATTTTGTTGTATCTTAAGAACATTTATTCTTTTCTCCATTTTTACATAAAATAATTATATGAAAATTAGGAGATGCTAGAAATCTCACAAGAAAGAAACCTGAATTAAGAGAATTTCAGGCCTTCTTTTAGGTTAACAAGGTACAAAATAAAAAGAAGAAACTCTAATAATAAACTCTAGAAATCAGAACTTAATTCAGGATTAATTTTCAGAAAAGAAAATGAAAATACAACAGTTCTGTTGCTTCTTCAGTCTATATAGCTTGCATAAATCTACTGCAAACAGTAAAAGTCTTCCCTTGCAGATGATAAATTTCTTGTGAAAAGATCCCATATTTGTATATATGTATCTAACTGTATATATGTGTGTGTGAGTGTGTGTGCACATATGTGTGTATGATGTAATCAGGTTTGGTTTGTTTTACAGCCACCTTTTTTTTTTTTTTCAGGTATTGGCACTTAAAATAAATCTTCAGCCACAGTGTCATGCCTCTGAATCAAACGTCTGCTGCTTGATATCAAGGAGGAAGGATACCTGTATACTGAATAATATTTACACCTTTGCCTTTTCTGTCACCACCCTCACCGTACTAGCTATCTATTAATTTCCTAACAGTGTGAAGCAACTGTGCAGTAAACCCTTCAGTAATAACTCAACAGATTTGTAGTGGAGAGTAGTAACATCAAAAACATATTTCCCATGTCATTGTCATGACATTGCTTAAAGAAAAAGACATTTCTACCAGAAAGTATTATAGCAATCTCATTTTTCTTATGTATCCACTCATATTGTAGAATTAAAGCAATGAACGTGACTGATGCCTACAGTAATATAAATAGGTTTGCAACCCCAGATTTGCATTACTGAATCCATACTCAGTACCACAGTATGTCAAGCATGTATAAAAATTCATGTGGCTACAGAAGGAGGACTTGGTAGTAACCATATTAGTTATGTAAAACATGGAACAACTGCAACCTGTTCATTTCTATGCTGTGAGAAAAGTTGAATGTGAATATTCTCTTTCATGTCTACCTGGAGGTTTGAAACCAACCAAAACAATAAAGCAGACAGGGCCTGTCTTCTCTCCAGTGTCTCCTGCTTTGCTTTAAAGAGAGTCTCAGTAAACATCTTTGTTACCTTCAGCAATAACAACTTCCAGTTTCCTCCTTTGACTAGTGTTGGGGGAGAAAATATGTATTACCTGTAACAGTTACACTTGCATAGTTAGAGGAAATGCCACTAGTTTCCATTATTATTCTTCAGCTGATCTCCAACACCATTCTCAAAAGCCCTAGTTCATCAGCCTACCTGGAAACAAGTGCAATCCCACTGAGGGACTATGAAACAGAGTTTTAACAAAATCATGAAAGCAGTGAATGAGACGAATGCATAATTATATTCACCAAATTCCATCAAACTAGAATGACGCAGTATTTATTGGCACTTACATGAAATCTTGTTAAAGCATAGAAGAGAAAACAATTTTTTTTTACACTGGATAGTAAACTTGTAAAGTTTGAGACTGGACACTGTGGAGAGAATGTCAGAAACTTTGGAAAGGATTAGACAAATTCATAGGATCCATAAGCAAATACTAAAAGGAATAGACAGGAACGTACCCTAACATCCCTTATCCAAGATTACAAATGGTGGGGGCTACATAGCATAGATAGGGTTGAAGATCAGGTTGAAGAACTGCTCATACATTTTACCTTTCAAGGAAGATGAAAAGTTGTTGTCATGCAAGGCGCACAAAAAAGCTACTTTAGCCTGGCTCTTAGTTCAGATACAAAGGTGATGAAACTCAAAAATTCACTTAAAAATTATTCTCTTAAAATACTCAGGGAAACCCACACTCAGAGAATTTTACTAATATTTGCTTAACTAATATTATTTTGCATGGTATTTCAAATTTCCTTCCAGGTCTTTGACACAAACGGCATAAATTTTGTTTCATTAGTCAGTCATTGTCTAAAAAAGTTTTTCTAAGAGATTGTTATTGTGATGTCTCATGGTCTTTTTTCAACTGCAATAAAAATACTTTTAATGTGAATTTGGTTTTCTAGCCTGCCTTCCCCATTGTGTTCAGACATGGACTTTAAGAGCGAGACATTTTTCTGGTTTCTGAATGTCACTGTAGTGTTGTGTTTAAATCACTGAAGAGTAGGTATGAGTAGGCAATACATGAGTGAATTATCTGCAGAATGATGAAATGAAACCTATTCTAATTTGCTTGGCTGGCCAATGAGAGGTAAGTGCCAATGCCATGACTGAATTCATTAGGAAACTATTCTGCTAATTATCTATTACTGCAGGACAAAAAAGAGTTAAAAGTTCTTTGCTAATTGCCTTCCCCTTCCCTGTATGAACATGAACATACATATCTAGTATCAGTCAAAATCTCTGCCTTGATGCATGTGTTTCCTTATATGCAAAAGAGAAAAATCTGTATTTATCACTGAAAAGGTTACTCTATTAATTCTACCTTGTGTATATGCATGTAATATTCTCCTTCAATTTTTAAATTTTTTTTTTTTTTGCATTCAAAGTAGATCTCTCTTTACCAAAATAAGCAAGCAAACAAACAAATAAAACCCTTCTCTTAATTAAGTGCCTGGTATTCATTAGAAATACTTTTATCCATTACTGAAGAGATCCTCATGCATACATTTAGAAATAATTTGATCTTGCAAGAGAAACTTTAATAAAATTAGTCAGCAAAAAGCTAGCAGTAAATAACTTCTGGAACATAGTTTCTCCTCTATGGCCACAAGACAGGTAAATTCAATCATAATCATCCACAACAGGATCAGAATCATGTATATATTGTTGTCTTACATGCTGCAGTGTTGTATATAATGTATCCATGTTTCTGAAGTGCCAAATTTACTCATCTTTTTGAGCTTTCATTTACAATCACTAAGCTATGAATGGTCTATCAAAGATCTTGAAGTCAACTACAGACTAGAATTTTAATCATACACTGGTATATAGCATTGGAGCATATAGCTGGAAAGGAAAAGGCACTGGAGGCCCTTTGGCATCTATTGAGACATTGATTGCTGAGAACTGAACAGCAAGTGATCCATGGGGACACTTGTAAGGCACTAGGACCTCCAATGCTAACTTTGGTACTGTGACAGCTTATCTCCACTCCATGGTTTGTGGCTCTGCTTCAGCACACAACATGAGATTAATTTTGCCCAAGAAATCATAGTTTGTTGACATAAAAATGTAATTTTGTTAATTGCTGAATTTCTGCCACAAACTCTTTCTAGATAGCTCTATCCTGTTTCTATAAAACCAAAGAGATATTTAAATATTCAGTAGATGATAATGAAATAAAATTAAACAAACAGTTCTGTCAAATATTTTTGAAAATAAACAAGATATATATTTTTCTCATCCAGCTAAGAATGGGTTGGTATTTCTTCTTGGAAACTGTCCAGCTCTTCCTGTCTTTCCTATAGCCTCCATGCCCTACACAGCAGCTAGTTTGCTCTTTGTTAGGGTCAAAGGATAAATGCTTTCAACTTACATTTATACATATATAGATTTGTATTTCTCTTAGTAAAAAATAGCTGAAAATATTTTAGAAGTTATATCCATTAGCATTCTTAGAAATATCACAAGATTTTGATCTTCTCCTTCAAAGGTGTAAGGAAAATTTCTACAGTATATGGTATATAGGCACATTTGTAAGACAATCTCATGCCCTTGCATCCACTCTGTCAAAATATTATTGTAATATTTTGATATTTTATTGTAAAAGCTTCCATTTTGGAGAAATTCCCTGAAAATGTGCATCATATAAAGTGTGCCATTTAAAGAAAATAAGCATTAACCCCAGCTTGATCTCTCAAATAAACAGGAGAGATACTGCGATTCTGATACAGAAAGTTCATGTTTGTTGTTAAACCAGACATCATCTAAAACAAATTTCCCTGAGCTGCTAAGTGTACTAGAAAGATTTATAATGTTCATTTATTTTAGGCTTAGCAAAATCAAATGTAACTTTTCCAGACTAGATTTAACAGCACAATGTACTGAAATGTTTAAAACAACATCAGTTTTAGCTCAGCAGTTAAAAAATAATAAAAAGATTTGTTTGAAACACCCTTGAAAGTCAAGGTGGAATCAGATTTTCCTTAAATGTTTGTCTGTGATTGTGCAAAACCTACAATTGCTTCTAAGAATCCTTACTTATGACACTTTTCTTGTATTTATCCTAATCTTCCATTGCTTCTGCTTGAGCCCATAGGTCCTCAAGATTTATATAGTGCATAGGGAACAACACATTTCCTTCTTGCTTGCAAGAATGTTTTACACAGTCAACAAATTACCTTAACTCCTACAGCTTAAAAAGTCTTTCTTGGTAGCTCAACTTTTCCAGTCTTCTAGTTATAACTTGTATCTTCCTCATTTTCCCAGTTACTTATTCAAATATTAGTTTTGTGGCTGGCTGTAACATTTTTGTGTTGTGCGTTTGGTCTTTGTTGTACCTTATAGTGTTTGTTTTCTGTCTTGATCTAATATATCCTTCTAGTTATATAGTAGCATTATACTTTTATCTAATCTTTTCTAATTAACTGAACACAAACTTGTCATACTTCCACCTGGATTATCATAGTAAGTAATAAAGTAACTCAATCTGAAACTTCCATTGAAACTTTTAGTTGATGTCTAGTCTTCCCTTTGCCATCTTTTTTTTTTTTTTTTTTAGCACTAGACCTGTTCAGTGTCCAATGGGAATTCATGAAGTGCTAAAGGCCATTTAGAGATAGAAGGAGCTGACACAGACATAGTGTATACAGCTTCTGGGCTCCTTCTCCTCTTTTCTAGCTGAAGAAAAAGTCATAAACTACTTCTTTAGGCACAAATGTTAATGATCTTTTAGTATAAAGCTATTGCAGGTAAATAAAGAAAAAAGTTAATCAAAAGATATCAAAACAAAACAAAAAATTCCTTTGAATCTAAAACAGTGAGTCCTTCTGCCACGTCTGCTCTGAGGAAAATCCACATAATCAATTCTTCTTCAAGTCTCCTAATATATAATTTCAAGTTTACCACTGTTGTATGTGATCCCAGTTCTTTCTGTAGAACTTTTACTTCTGGCCTAACTCACAACTCCCGATTGCTGTTTTTTCACAAAGCAGAGCTGTTTAATATCTGGAGTTAAGTTGACAGGTTAAAAATAAAACTAGCAAGAGAACAATATCTTCTCAAAGTATCCCAGAATGATACTATAAAAATTTGTGAGACATTAGGAAAAATAGGATATGTAGAATTTCACAGCTGATCAGCTTATGAGTTACCAATATTATGTTGTGTAAACCAGTTTGTGAATACGTACATCTTTAAATAAAAAAATAGAAATAAGAAAACAAGCCGAAATATCTGGCAGTGCTTTGGAAAATGGAGGAAATAAGGTACTATGGCAGACCACAGGCATCATTGGAAGTACAAACACAGTCATTTTATGTATATTTTATGGACCAAGTGTATTAGTTTCAATAGTCAATAAAAAACTTGTTTACCCTAATAGATGATACATCACACATGCTACCTTCTTAAAGAAGCATATTTTGACAGCAAAAAAACCTGACTGCATTTGCCAGATCTGAAGAGCTGAATAAATGACTGAATTTGTCTTCTACCAACCTAGAAATCTCCTTGACTGTTTCCTGCTCTATGTTGGTTTTCCAATTAATCTTGAAAAATGGCACCTAATTGCAAAAAGTAATAGGACTCCAGGAAATATGGTAATCAAGAAAAAGAAAAACTTTTCAGCATCCATATAGAACCTTAATAGAAAATTTTTGTACATTTAGTGTTGCTTACTGAAATAAAAATGTATTAAAATGCAAGTAGACCTTTAAACATTTGTATTAAACAACCATCATTTTTACACCAAAAAAAAAAAAAAAACCACCAAAAAACAAAACCAAAACTGGTGGAAGTATGATCTTGGTTTAACTGCCAGAACTTTGAGATTCATACATGTTTAGTTTGACAAGAGTGAAGTGAATAGGCATGATTCATTATTTATAGGTAAATCTGATTAATATTAACCAAGTGGAGAGACTGCTGTGTTGTCTGCACAATGCATTATTAGTATTTTGCCATTTCGAGAATGCTGTTAAGTATGGGATGTTGACAAACAGGTTGTCATAAAAACAGTACTCCCTGATATAGGGAGCCAAAACCACATTATTACAAAACTGAGGGTTGTCCCACACCAACTAAATCCGAAAGAGTCGTAAGGCTTTCTAAACTGAAGGACTGAAAATAAGGAAGGGCAAAGGTATTTTCTCTTCCAATACCTGAGATTTATGATCTCCACATGGAATCTGCTATGCTTCTGCTCTTTACTTCCCTGTCTATTACTGGAGAAGACATTTCAGGTGACTGTAGTTTTGGATACTAATGTCTTACTGCTTCTAGTCCATCAGAACCTATAGCAAATACCTCATCATATTATGTGTTCACTAGTAAACAGACTTGGCAGTATGTATTTCCCACCCACAGAACCTTTCCACTTCCCCAAAAACTGTGGCAGAAAAAGGAGGCTCTTATGCCCATCTCACATAAAAGGGGTTGGTAGGGGAATGAAAAAAATTAACTAAAAACATTGCAGGAAGAAAGACAGTGCTGGAAAAAAAAAAAGGTGAAGAGTTATCTCCAAAGCCACATTTGAGCAGCTTAGCAAAAACACTGTCTTCTACTTTTTCTCTGAGGCAGATCATACAAACAGCATTCATTAAAATCTTTCAGAGAATTTTTTCCACCTAAAGGACACTTGGTTTCAAAGTTTAGATTGATCAAATCCCTTTAGGAGTGAGAACATGTATTTCATCATATTTCAAAGGAACCCCATGGTGGAAATTCTTAAAATCATTTAAGGTCTTAAAAATATATGAAACTAATTTTCCTTTCCAAGCAAGACCACGCATAGCATGAGAGAAAAGTGGATCAAACATCTCTGTCTTGGGCTTATATAGGTCTCAAATTATAGGTAGATTTTCTCTCCCCATATTATCCCTGTGTGTCTTGTAGTCCATATGCTACTTTCCCACTTCTGTTCCCTTTCCTCTAAAGAGTGATAAACTGAATTATCCACAGTTTTACACAGATGATGGGGCTCATACAGCATTTCTTTTATCACTGCTAGTGTCCCTCTCATCTTCTTTCAGAGTCAATTGTACTATCTGCTGGGCAGTCCCTGAATAAAACTTTACCTGTTTCTGCTGAATTCTGTTGCATGTTGACAGCATTTTGGAGTGGATTTATTAGAGCTTTTCCCCAGATTAGCTAATTAAGACAATATTTACATTTCTAAATAAAGAAATGTGTGGTGTCAAACAGAGGGGAGGAAATTCCAACAACCAAACGAAACAGATAATCTCTTTGCAGGGAGGAAGATCTAAACCAGTTCTGTGGTTCCTAATAATTGTGAAATTAAATGCGCCACCCTGCTCCTTGAGAGCTGCCTGTCTTTCTGTAGCTAGTTCCCAAGAAATGTTTTCTGGACAATACAGATCTTGATCTTGATCATGAAGGAATATAATGAAAAAACCACAAGAATGCTGGAGGCTGTTTGGGAGCTAAGTAGTTGGGTGGATGTATGAAATGTCATGTAAGGTAAAATGAATATAATGCTAACTTAAGGACAAATGTGAGTTGGGAATTTGGAAACATCTGCTTATGTTATCTCTTGGGAATTCAATCTTACACTTTCAAATGTCTGCCTCACTTAAATATTTTTTTAATAAAAAAATGCCACCTCCCACATCTACAATTTCTGACTTTCATACAGACCTCTTCAGGCATTTGGCACTATCAAGCCTCCACTTGTATTAAGAAGCATCTCTTAGGAAAACTGCTTGCACATTAACATTTACATCAAAAAGTGATTGTAAGTCTGTGGGACTACATTTGTTTTTACCATGGTACAACTTCACTGTCTGCTGGATGGTTGTTGCTGATTTAAAATTAAGTAAATAGCAGATAGGTTTAACAGTAGAAAGTTATCTTTGCTTATTCGAAGGTATATTTTCTGCTAGCAGAAGGAATAAAGTTTTCTAATATAAAGGTAAGGAAAGACTCTGAAAATCATCTGAAGTTAGACATATACTAATACACTCTTCCGCAATAAAGCTGATATAAACTTTTCCATATAATTGCACATGAATTCTAGGAAAATTCTAAAATGCACTTAAGTATTTACATAATACTTAATCATACTTGTCATACACAAATATTTGATAGATACAAAATATTTAAAAATTACATGATCAGTAGTGATGCCCAATAAAACTTTCAACATCTGACTTTATTCTTCCTAATTGTATGTTTTTCCTCTGTGTGTAATACTGTTGCTATATGAATAATAATGTAGCATATTCACATATCTCTATGTATAAATATGCATATACTCAAATCAGTCAGGAGCTATCTTTGGTAACAGGAACATTCTAGTTGCATCAATCTGAGTTTAGGAAAAAATCCACAACACTGTTCAATAAGCAAGGTAGTTTAAACCCCATTCAGAAATCCCCATGCTACCCTGTTGATGCATCAGTTATAGTTTTGGCTGTAGAAGTGTCTGGCCCTTTTCTCCTATGTCCTCAGAAAATAAATTCAAGATCTTTCAGTTTTATCTTACTGAAGAAAAGTAGGTTAATTACAAAATCTGTAATGATTTTCAGCATCATTCTCACATGATTTTGTACTGAAATTTATGTTGTGGTGCACAAAGTACACTTGGTTTTATAAGTAAAAGAAATTGATATAGCTTGAATGCACAGAGAACCTAATACTGACGTAAATCAGTATAACTCAATTTAAGTCAACTACATAAATTTTCCCCAGAGGAAGATCTAACCCAGAGAGTCAATCTGTTCTGCACAGAAGTGTCATCGTTACTTTTCTGACCACAGCAACCATGTAATTCTGCCCTTTAAGAAATACTGAATGTTACGAAAAGTATCCCTTCTGGATGTAAACAACTCATGTTAATATTCTATCTTATATGTCTGACAGATGGTGTGACATTATGTATGGAAAAGAAAAAAAAAATCCCCCAAAACTATGACTCTGACTTATCTTCAGTTGGTTGTAGATACAGAGTTTAAAAGAATATTTTTATTATTTCCCTCTTACTTCAAAATCAAACGATGTGCTGCCTGCCTTCTTACTATTAAACACAAAATTTAAAATCTCCATCTGTTTTATCCATTTTGTGTTAGAACAGGTTTTTTTCCAAAATGGTTGAAAAGCAATGATTGAGCAGTCTAGTACTAGGTTAGGTCATCTTTTTTTTCATCAACAATATTTTGATAAAATATGGGGTTTTTTTTAAATAACAGACCATAGACTGTTTCTACAATATATGTATTTTGTATTAACATGTTCTAGTATACTACTGAATAACTGAAATCCAAATCTAAATATAACCCCATAAACCCGTATGTTTTATTACAAAACTGTGCTGCAGAGGTCCATGGGTTTTAGTCAACCATTTGCTTCTTTTGGGCTGTCTGTGGAAACACATATTGTAATTGAGCAAACAGTCCCTGCTACACTGAGAAGAAAGAAAGCCTTGTGCTGTGGCAAACAGTCTGGAGAGAGATCTCAGTATGGACACGGCAATGGGAAGATGAACCACAGTCACCATAAAACACTGCAGTTTTAATACAAATAATAAGTTTTGATATTTTCGCTTAATGAATGGAATGACCATTGTCTAGCTAATAAATGAATAAATGTTAACATACAAAGGAGTCCTGGACTTGCTGTAAGGAATACATGGGCTTTGTCAATTTTCCAGCTGCTGCCACATCTGTGATGTAGTTCAGAGATACCCATTTCCCTAAGATAATTAATTAAGCCAGATACAGCAATCTGGACACCAACATAGATTTATTTATTCTGCCTCTCAGTCTGTTACATCTGTCATCCTTGCAAAACTGGTGGTAATGCTCAGTATTAAGAGAGGGTAGCGTCCACTGCGGAAAAAAAAAAAACAAACACTGAACCCTCTCTCTTGTGTCTTGTTGTATCTATTGGGACAATGGTCTTTGCCTCAAGAAGAAGCAGAAGAAACACTTTCACCTGATCACTCACATCCTTAACTACAGTGAAACAAAAAGCTTTCAACAAAAAGCCTCTAGATTTGAACTGGGAATTCCTTGTCTGCCAGAGGTGAAAAGACTTCTAAGTAACTTGAGTAGCAAATTTAATCTCCTTTTTTTTTTGTAGGTTAGGGAAACAAGGTTTTATTTACATAGTACTTCATTTACACTTGTCATACACAAAATTCAGGGTTATATTCCTTTCCTTCTTTTCCCAGCAGTACTCAAACAAAGCTTTTTAAGTCTTTACTGCCTTATGTCATCATTTACGGCTGAGCAAAACGTATGCAAGTTCTGCTGCTCCAATTTGCTATTTGCTATTCCAAACTCTCTCTGCAAGTGCAAATTACATATGAATGTAAAACCACAGAACAAGTGCTAGATTGTCACTTTGGGAAAAAATGTCATACACAGAGTGAGGTAACACAAGAATATCTGCAGTCTTTAAGAGCCACTTAGAGTTTCAGCCTGTAAGGTCCACTTGTAAGTGTGTGAAGGGTACTTCAGTTTCAGGAGGAGTAAGTTCTGACATTGAATGTTTTACCAGGACATGCTGAGCCAACAGCAGTCTAATCCAAAATGATTAAGAAAAATTATTTTTTCCATATACTTCAACAAACTTTGGCTCCAACACTGTCATACTTCCATATACCACCTATCTATCTTTGTCTATTTCCAAATTAACAAACTTCTACTCTGACATTTTGCTTATTCGTTGCCATTAGAATTTCTTAATAATTTTCCAAGATTAAAATTTTAAAACCTCAACTAAAACTGAAATTAATGTTCTCAGGTGCCATTTTTATATGACAATAAAATTGATAGCTCATTATTAAATACAGTTTTAGATCTACATGAAGAATGTTTGTCTACACAGCTAAGACCTCTTTAGAAGATTCTTAATCACTGCAGTACCTTTACTTGCCAATAATGCCTGGTGTTGTAAACTGTGTAATCCTAATATATAACTATTTACTAACAACATCCTAGTTCCTTATATCTCAAAGTTTTATCCATCTGACAGTTAATCACAGCAGAGTTCTGCTTTGTTGATGGCTTTTTTACATCTCAATGGCTGCCCTACCTGTATTCTTCTTTTGCCTTCCTGGTCTGATGTCTTGTGCAATGAAGAAGATACATGTATTAGTTTCCTGTGAGAGCAATCAGAAAATTATTCTGAAAAGTAATGAAGAGATAGTTAAAATGCAACAGCAACAGCCAAAGGTCACTGACAGAGGGAAAGAAGGGAATATCAGAAGAATACACTGACACAAACTTTGCTATAGCTCTGTGAGAAAGACATGGGTAGCAGAGAAGTCATGTATTAATGTGATGCAGTTAAGACTGTGTCACTTTTTAATGTCACATGTCTTTTTAGGATCAGTTATATACATCATTATAAGCTAAAGGAGCTGGGATGGGCATTCATAGAATCAAAGAGTCACAGAATGGTTGAGGATAGAAGGAACTCTGGATGTCATCTGGTCCAATGTCCCTGCTCAAGCAGGGCCACCTAGACCCAGTTGCCCAGGACGATGTCCAGACAGCTTTTGAATATCTCCAGGGATGGAGACTCCACAGCATCTCTGGGAAACCTGTGTCAGTGCTTGGTCACCCTCACAATATGAAGTGGTTTATATTCACAAGGAACCTCCTGTGTTTCAGAAGCATTATGCTTCTTCTTGTGTTTGATTATAGTAAAAGATAAGAAATTTTATGAAGAAAACTCAGATAAAGAATTATCTTTACTTGTTTCCTTGTCCACCAATTTCTATCATATATATATATATGTGCACATGCATTATTAATACAGGTAAAGTTTCCTGTATGGAAAAGAGCTTCAAATGAACCACTTTCTCTTCAGTGATAAGCTCATAAGTGCTTTTTTGATTATTTGTTTTTGACATGTAACAGTTTCATTTATGCAAGCTTCATATTGAATCAGAACATTGAAGAAATAAGAAGGGTCTAGAACAGTCTATTGGTAATATAACGTAATGATCCACTTGGGGGAGATGATGAGTTGCTCATATGATAATGGTGTTGTATTGGTTTTGTGTGGCACGGTTCTGGTAGGGTGTTAGGGACCATGGGGGAGGCTCCTGTGAGAAGCTGCTAGAAGCTTCCCTGGCTCCAAAATCAAACCCACCTCTGGCCAAGGCCAAGCCAATTAACAGTGGTGGCTGCACCTCTGTGACAATGTATTTAAGAAGGGGAACCTGCAGAGGAGGAGGAGCAGTGAGGGAAATACCTATGCAAACACCAGAGTTAGTTCAAGAAGGAGGAGGAGGGGGAGATGAACTGGAGAAGAGACTCTCCTGCATGGTGAGAGGGTAGGCTGTCCCACTGCAGCCCACAGCGGTCCATGGTGGAACAGGTGACTGCACCCAAGGAAGGCCAGGATTCTGTGGGAAGCCGACACTGGAGTAGTCTGTTGCTGGTAGGACTGCAGCCCACAGAAGGGACCTGTGCTTGAAGCAATTCATGAAGACCTGCAGCCCTGTGGGAAGGACTCATGTCAGAGAAGTTCATGGAGGACTGTGTCCCATGGGAGGGACCCCACGCTGGAGCAGGGGAAGAGTGTGAGGGGTCTTCCCCTTAGGAGGAAGGAGCGGCAAAGACAACAGGTGATGAACTGACCACAACCCCCATCCCCTGCCCGCTGTGGCACTGTTGGGGAGAAGTAGGGAAATCAGGAGGAAAGCTGAGCCTGGAAAGAAGGAAGGGGTGGAGGAAGGTGTTTGTAAGATGTGATTGTGTTTCTCACTACCCTACTCAGATTTGATTGGTAAATTAGTGGTGGCAGTGGTGGTGTTCAAATTAAATTGATTTTTTTTTTCCCAAATCAAGTTTGTCTTTCATCCGTGACCATAATTGGTGCATCACAGAGTCACAGAATCGTCTAGGTTGGAAAGACCTTCAAGATCATCTAGTCCAACCGTTAACCTAACATTGACAGTTCCCAACTACACCATATCCCTAAGCGCATTGTTGACCCTACTCTTGAAGACTTTCAGGGATGGGGACTCTACCACCTCCCTGGACAGCCCATTCCAACGCCTAACAACCCCTTCTCGAAAGAAATGCTTCCTAATATCTAGTCTAAACCTTCCCTGGTGCAACTTGAGGCTTGTCCTGTCGCTTGTTACTTGGTTAAAGAGACTCATCCCCAGTTCTCTGCAACCTCCTTTCAGGTAGTTGTAGAGGGCGATGAGGTCTCCCCTCAGCCTCCTCTTCTCCAGACTAAACAACCCCACTTCCCTCAGCCGCTCCTCGTACGACATGTGCTCCAGACCCTGCACCAACTTCGTTGCCCTTCTCTGGACACGCTTGAGTAATTCAATGTCCTTTTTGTAGTGAGGGACCCAAAACTGAATACAGGAATTGAGGTGCGGCTTCACCAGTGCCGAGTACAGGGGTAAGATCACTTCCCTGTCCCTTCTGGCCACACTACTTCTGATGCAAGCCAGGATGCCATTGGCCTTCTTGGCCACCTGGGCACACTGCTGGCTCCTGTTCAGCCGGCTGTCAATCAACACCCCAGGTCCCTCTCTGACTGGCAGCTCTCCAGCTACTCCTCCCCAAGCCTGTAGCGCTGCTGGGGGTTGTTGTGGCCCAAGTGCAGCACCCAGCATTTGGCCTTATTGAAACTCCTACAGTTGGCCTCAGCCCATCGCTCCAGCCTGTCCAGGTCTCTCTGCAGAGCCTCCCTACCCTTGAGCAGATCAACACTCCCACCCAACTTGGTGTCATCTGCAAATTTACTGAGGGTGCCCTCGATCCCCTCGTCTAGATCATCAATAAAGATGTTAAACAGGAGTGGCCCCAAAACCGAGCCCTGGGGGACACCACTCGTGACCGGCCGCCAACTGGATTTAACTCCATTCACCACAACTCTTTGGGCCTGGCCATCCAGCCAGTTTTTTACCCAGCAGAGCGTGTGCCCATCCAAGCCACGAGCAGCCAGTTTCACCAGGAGAATGCTGTGGGAAACGGTGTCAAAGGCCTTGCTGAAGTCAAGGTAGACAACATCTACAGCCTTTCCCTCATCCAATAAGTAGGTCACCCTGTCATAGAAGGAGATCAGGTTTGTCAAGCAGGACCTGCCTTTCATAAACCCCTGCTGACTGGGCCTGAGCATCTGGTTGTCCCGCATGTGTTGTGTGATGGTACTCAGGATGAGCTGCTCCATCAGCTTCCTGGGCACCAAAGTCAAGCTGACAGGACTGTAATTTCTTGGATCAACTTCCGACCCTTCTTATATATGGGTGTCACACTGGCCAATTTCCAATCTGTTGGGACCTCCCCGGTCAGCCAGGACTGCTGGTAAATGATGGAAAGCGTCTTGGCAAGCACCCCAGCCAGCTCTTTCAGCACTCTCGGGTGTATCCCATCCAGTCCCAGTCCAGTCCCATAGACCTGTGTGTGTCTATGTGATGCAGTAGGTCACTGACTATCTCCTCCTGGAATGTGGGGGGTGTCATTCTCCCAGTCTCTGTCTTCTGTATGAGGAGTCTGGATTCCCTCAATACAGCTAGTCTCCCTGTACTTGTCTCGACCCTTTAGCCTTTTATTTTCTTTTCCCTATCCCCCTGAGGGAAGAGTGAGCAGTCACATGGTGCTCAGTTGCCCTCTGGGGTTAAACCAGGACAGCTATTAATTTAGGAAGTAATTTGCTTGTAATATGGGTAGCAAAAGCAAACAGCTTCCAGACCCGTAAGTCTATGACCTTTCTATGGTGTACATGTATGTGCATATACCACAAATAGAAATGAGGAGACACATTCCTTGGGACCTCCTTGAAATCCATATGGGATCAAGTAGGGAAAAGCTCAGCTCATGAAAAATTATCTTTCCTTGATTATAGTACCACTGGGATTTACCCAGTGCAAGTACATTGGTGGCTGTTCATCAACAGCTTCCAGTATGGTAACTTTCCTACCAGTCAGAGGCTCAAGTGATATGAATGGCATAGTTCAATTGACCTCAGTGGTCCTGTGTCAGTCTACAGAAAGTAATGCTTCAAGCAGCCTTGCCTTTTCATATTTGTACCTGTAAAAATCTTAATTCAGCAGAATCCCCAAACTAGAAATGCTTAGCCAGCAACATTTCTGGAAGTTTCATTTTCCAGTTGTCAGAATGACAGCTGAGAAAACACAGTCTCTATGAGTCCATGTTTTTCAAGGCTCTAGAAAATTATCATTACGACAGTGACAAACCAGACTTTTTACTTCAGTCTGAATACTATGAGTGGCTTTGGAGGTGCATGGAAGAATGTAAAGCCATCTTGAATCAGGAAGAAAGAGCCCCAAGTTTCTACTCCAGGCTGCACCAAAAATAGTTTTGTACATTCATAGAAAGGAAAAACCATGCTGGTATAATTCAAATTGGCATCCAAAGGATTTCAAATTTACATCCAAATATGATAAAAATTCACAGTAGAGAAGTGTCATGGATATAAGATTCAGGCCTATCCTTCCTGAGAATGTTCAGATTATAAAATCCTATGATCAGATTTACTTTCCCTGATTTACTCTAGCAATATACTTGCCACAAAATCTTAATTATTTAAAGAAAGTGCAAAATGCAGACAGGCATGTTTGTCATCAAACCACCTGAGAAAGCTTTTGTTAACTATGAATTATTAAGGTAATGTACTTCCTAGCAGCATAATGGTTAAAGATATTAAGTCCACAATCAAGAAAACAAGAGAAAAACACTTCAACCTCTGTTTATACACTGTGCCAATAAGACCTTATAATAGCCAAACATTAAGCTCTACAAAAAGATGGTCCAAATTCCAGCAGTCTGTGGTCTCCATTACATTCGTACACCTATCTTTGCTCTAAGTGTTATTAAAAATTCTGTTACACTCTTCTCTATTCTTTTTGATTTTCTGTTTAATAGTAAGCCTATATAATATACGTGGCATGTAAAAAAGAAAATTTCTGCTTCTTGACTGATAAAGTTAACAGATACTGGGTCAACAGCTTTTGTTTCAAGGTTTACTGTTTTTCAAATGTATTTGTATCTACATTCGTTTATATATATAAAAATACACACACCTACGCACACACCCTAGGTATAGTATCTTCATACTGTACTATACAAACATATAGTATATGTGCAAACAGAGTTAGCTATAATTAAAACAGCGACTGTTAAATTTGGGCCTCGTCAGAAGGTACCCTAATGACCTGACCGAAGGTATTCTCCCAAATTACTTTACCTCAGTTCTGTGAGTTTAAAGCAATGACAATGTTTCCCTGATACCTCATTTTTCAGAGTGTTCAGTAGTTACAGTGCTGAATGCTTTCCTGGTACAGAACAGTTCACAAAAGTAAGGAAGTGATAAAAGAAAGGGCTTTTTTTTTTGTTACACCAGGCCAGAACAAAACTGAAAATGTTTAATGGATTGAATAAAATATCCTAAGGGATGATGAAATGTGACCTATCAACTAGTATGAAATAGTCCATTTCTCCCTCTTGTTAACAACAGACTTGCTATAACATTGTTGGAGAACCAGAGCCAATGATTTTCTGATCATAAATGCTAGGGCCAATTTAACTTCTTCCCAGAAAACCGTGGGGGTGAAATGTCAAGATAAAACTGCTGCCACACAGAAATTGGTGTATTATCCTCTTGGCCTATGGGACTACAGATACATGAAGGGTCTTGATGTAGGATTGGCTTGGCATAAGGATACTGAAGAGGTGTAGGCAAATCCACTTCCAATGTGACAGTCTCTCAGTCAAGGGGCAGCACTATGCAGTGATTCTTTTCAGTCTATTTTTCCTTCCTGAAAGAGTGGAGCTTCAGTTCTTAGAGTCATTGTAAGAGTTAAATTAGTCTGTAAATTTTGTGCTTCTGGTGGGCTTAATGAGGAATTCTGTGAGCAATAATATCTCTAGTTCCTCTGGTTAAAAAGCAAGGCAAAACTTTAAAACAGAATGAGCAAGAGAAAAAAATATTTGTTCACTGAAAGAGAAATTATATGCACAAATATTTGCACTCATATTTACTACCTTATCATTAATGTATATTTATATGTTATATATCTAAATATGTATAAACACAAATAATATTAACTATATATATTACATATACTGAACCAAATTAAATATATCAAACTCTGTTTAGATACATACACACAAACACTTATACATACCTGAATTGAAAATGCAGAGGCTTAAAGTGCATAATCTTATTTACTGAATATTTCTGCTGAAGTCTGTATATATATAAATATGAAGTCAAATCATGCACATGTATCAGTGCCTGCAACACTTGTACCATAGTCATCATATATACATTTAGTCATCTGATCTTTCCGTTCTGTACTGTCTTTGCCTATAATACAAAGAAATCTAACCTACCTTATCATATGTGATGATAATGGATAGAAGACCTCTGATGTTTCCATCAAAAATAGAGAAACAACTCATGAAAAACTCTTCAGAGGTTAATTGATGTTCATGGTGAATTTGTGTAAGCATGCTGCCATTCATTCCTAACCAAAACCTTCGCATCTTTGTACTCAGTGTAAATAACAGTCCATGCAGACACATTCTGCAAAAGGTTTCTGTTTGAAACCTGTCTCCACTTTCAATTTGATCCCCTCTCCCCTGTCCCAGATCAACATGGCTGGCAGGCCACTTTTTCTGATTCCTCTTTATATCTCAGAAGAGGGAATGATAGAAATTCTGTGTCAGTTCTCCATAGCTGTATGTTAATATGCACTTTGCTTTCAATGTCACTGGGGATGATGACTCAAGGTACAAAGTGATGGAGAATCAGGACCAGGTGTCTAGAGATTTGTAGGTGATGGTGCAATCAGCCTGCATTTGTGAGATCACACCATTTTGTTTCAAGTGAATATTTGGAGTGGTACTCCTTAACAAGCTATGGGATTCATAACAATCTGACTAGCAAACTTCAGAGTGAAATGTGTTGTCTTTCCTAAACAATGTGACTTAAAACCCTTAGATGAAGAAATGGAAAAGAACATTCAGAAGATTAGTACTATTGTTCACTTCTGATTAAAGATAAAAGAAGAGAGGACAAGTGAGAAGAAAATGATTGGATTTTTTTTAATCTGCTAGTGCCTTGATTAAGAGATCAAAAGATAGTAATAAATGGTAAAGTATTAAATTTAAAATTAAAACAAAGTGATTTTCACAAGATGCATTTAATCTATATCAATAATTGTTCCCATATTGTTCTTATCAGAAGACAGCTTTATTTCTTGAAAAGGAAATCTAGTCAGGGTATCAGTTAACTACAAGTCATGTTAAAGGGTGGTAAATGAATAGAGATGGACTCAGGCAAACATGTGTTTCTCACAGATGGCTTAAGAGTATATTTTTTCTGCAACAGGATGTAAAGTCAAGTTCTTTTCCCATGAATACTCTCTGAAGAGAGTCTGAGAGACAAAATATATTCTGAATTTTTCAGTATAATGGCAGGGAAGTACTGGAGCCATGAGCCTTTTTATGTTGAAACTACTGGGGAAAATACAATCTGTAAAAAATGCTGACAGACAAGATTGGTAATATTTATTCTGTACCTTGTGCTATTTGCCATTGGTAATATTTATTCTGTACCTTGTGCTATTTGCCATAATAGCCAAGAGAAATGACTGGGTCTCTTACCTTTAGAAATTCATGTTAAGATGGTTCTTTCTGGAGTTTGTCTCTTAAAAAAGTACTGTGTAGAGAACAGGAATTTTGGAAATATCTAAGCTAGTTTTGTCTTCCAGATCAGCTATAATGCTCAGAATTGGATTTATACAACTATCACTACCACTACTATGCTTCCCATTATGCTTCCCTTCTCCTCCAGCACTGAGTAAGATGCAGAGCAAAGTTAGGCCATTGGAGATTAGATATTCGAAGAGGAAATGGATGGAAATGTACATTCCCACCCCACTGCCATTTCTCCTCAACATTGTCGTGTAATACCGCAATCCATTTTTAGGGGGGCTGTTTCTGTTGACATATGGGGTTATCCATATCCATCCCCCTGCACAAGCGGGTCTCTATCACCTCACTTTGCAAGGTTTTCTATATGCTTTGAGAAGGTGTAGGGAATAACAGAGCTTTGCTTGTCTTCTGTATGTTGCCTCTGCCATCATGTAGCTGTGTTAAAAGTGTGCGCATTTGTGTGCAAAGATTCAGACAGGCTGCTGTAGTTAATTTTTATGGCTAATAACTTGATTCTGACATTTCTGAGCAGAGCATTATAAGGCTTGTCTTTTAGCCTGAAGCAGGTAACAATGTTGTATGAGTGACATCCTAACTACAGTCTTAATTATGAAGAAAACTGGGGACTGTGATACTATAACGTTTCACTGGGAAAGCTGAATGGGTGCCAGTGTGGGATGACAGTACAGAAGAATGTATCATCAGTGATCATGGCAGTGCCTGTCCATTTCTGGGAATTTGCAAAGAAACAATGGTTTAAAATAAGTTATTCTACTTAGCTGCTGTTGTGGTTTGAGCCCAGTGGTCAACTGAGCACCATGCAACCGCTCACTCACCCCTTCCCCCCCAGCACTGGAAAGGAGTAAAATGAATCAAAAGGCTCAAGAATTGAGGTAAGGACAGAGAGTGGTCAATCACCCATTTAATGGTCACAGGCAAAATACAGGCTCCTTAGGACAAGAAAACAAGATCACTTTAATTCAAACACTAGAAAAACCAACACTTAGCAGACAGAATGGGACAGTGAGAAGCAGTACCATATCCCAAAACCAGCTCCCCCCACCCCTTCCCTTCTTCCCAGGCTCAGCTTTTGTTCCCAATATTTCTACTTCCTCCCCCAGCAACAAAGGGGCAGGGGATCGGGTGCTACGGTCAGTCTGCCACTTCTTCCTCCAACGTGGGGGGGAGCATTCCCCTGCATTCTTCCCCCTGCTCCACATGGTTCCCCTCTTATGGGAGACAGTCCTCCACAAACTCTCTCTGTCAGGAGTCCTCCCCATGGGATGCATTCTTCTTGAGATGCTCCAGTGAGGGTCACCCCCACATGTTGCAGTCCTCCCAGTGCTGAACTACAACAGTGGGGGCTTCTTCTCCCCTCAGAGTCCTGGGAGTCCTCCACAGGCCCCAGGCGAGTCTCTGCTCCTCTGGTGACCTCCATGGGTGGTAGGGAGGGCAGCCCTGCTGTCTCACCAGGGGATACTGGGTGGATCTCTGCTCCGGTGCACTTCCCCCACTTCCTCCTCCTTCCTCTACTGACCTTGGTGTTTGCATAGGTGTCCTTCTCTTAACACTTCCTCAAAGTTTCGTTTGTCTTCTTAAATATGTTATCACAGAGGTGTGGCCACCATCACTAATTGGCTCGGCCTTGGCCAGAGGTGGGTCTGACTTGGAGCCAGGGGAGCTTCAAGAAGTTTCTCACAGGGGCCACTGCTGTAGCCCCCTCCCCCACTACCAAAAACCCTGCCACACAAAACCAGCACAGATGCCTACACTGCAACACTTTTTCCATATGTCATATTTTCCTCTATATTTCAGTGCCTACTATATATTCCAAAAGACTCAGAGGTTTCTTCACCTTTGGTTTGTAATATGTGGTTTGAGTCACATAAGCCATAACTCAACCTTATTAGAAAAGGAGAAAAGATCAGTCATTACTCATTCAGAAACACACAGCATTTCAGTTTTCACATCACTTAAAATCCTGAAAGTGGCTTAATTCCAATGGGACAGAAATTCACTCTGCTTTGCAGAACACATCCATCAGTGGAATATATGTAATATGGCTTTGTGTGTCTCTGTGTCTGTTGCTATAATTAGGACTTTTTTAGTACTTTCAGGATATATAAATAAATGTATCTTGCCTCAAGTTTCAGAGCGTAAGCAATGTTAGAAAGACTTTGTGCTACATTAATTCATGGATTTGCCTGTGGGTGATCAGTTACAGGCCACTGTTGAAAACAGGATGTTGAAATTACTGGGATGCCCAGCTGATTGAGCTGCTGTATTGATGGAGCCTGGAAATCTCACCTTCTTGTGCTGTCACTGGAGGAGGGTTATGTCCCACTGGTCAGTTGCAAACATCCAGTTCTCAGTACATTCTGCACACTAGTGGAGGAGGGGCTCAACTCTTCTCTTATTATTTCTTTAATGCACTTAAAAAGTCTTTGTATTGGGGTCATTCTTTATGTGAGCTCATAGTCATTAGTCAGTCTCCAAGCTTGTGCTAGTTTTGTGGTTCTGTGGTTCTGCAGGTAATTAGCCCTAAAAAAATCTAAACTGTTAATTGAATAGCAAAATCCCTTCCTTCCTTCACAGACCTTTGAGACTACTCAGCCTGCCTGTATTACTGTAAAAACCTTGCCATATTTGCTTTGAGAGAAAAAAAAAATCGTTGCCATTTTTCTTTTGCAAGAAAACTAAAAAGAAAATAACAACAGTCCTAATTCAGCATCAAGACCTGATATTGCTCCTGCTTCAAAGCAATACTAAACAATGTTCAGATTGGCAAGGGCACTCTCTAGCCCCTTTGATCCAACTCAGAGCCTCAGGTTCATAAAGAAGTTCTCATACCACAGCTATAAATACAGAAATACCCACCCGTGCCTTTTGGAAATGTTATTTGAAGCTAAGTTCCTCAAAAAGTCCACCTTAAGGGTGAAAATCTGCTTTTGTATCCCATAGGGGGACTGTATTTGCTATGACCAATTAACAAAAGACAACTGTCTTCTCACAAACATTGGTCTAATAAAAATGATTACTGCTGAGCTTTTCAAAGAATTCCAGAGAATGTACATGCATGTTTTCCCTTTATTTCAGTGGTTACTATCTGTCTGTTATCTGCCTTGATAACTCAAATTCATATTCAAAATTATCTCTCTAAACAACTTCAACAAATTCAAATTGCTGTGAAATGCAATGTTAATACCTACATCATATATCAGACACAGGCAAGGGATATAATTTTGTCCTCTTTAATAAGCCTTTAGGAAAGTAATGCAAGGCAAACAAATATTTATTGTACTAATCCATAAACACAAGGGAAAAATAAAACTATGCCAGCTGAAACAAGATTGTTAAATATATGTGATACCCAAATTACATTGTTGCTGGGAGTGATTTTGTAATCATTTAATGAAAAAAAATGTGGAAAATACTTTCAAAACCAAAGAACTTTCATATTTAACTAAACTTTCATACTCACTAAGGAATAACAGATTAGTTGTGCTAATAAGTCTGTCAAATGTGGCCAATCAACTGAAAACCCCTCTAAAAATTTCCATATAGAAAACCTACAATCTATTAAGAGACATATAAAACTCTGGACAATTTCTCTTGCCAGAAATTCCAAGAGAGAAACAACTGAGACACACATATTTTAAATGGGTATTTCCTGAGAAACCTTTATCACCATCAACCAGCTGAGTAGGTCTTTTGAGTTCTCTCTGAAATTAACAGTTGGATAGTATGAGGGAATGTTTGCTTGTTTTGAAAAATATAGGAACATGGGAAGCCCTGAAGTAAACAAGCTTACTCAGGTCCCAGGCAGTCATGTGAATTACTTGGTAGTTACATTAGTTTCAGTGGCAACTTTGCTCAGGTCAGATATACATATATCATTACAGACATTATACACTGACCCTGCAAACTTATATGAGCTGA
This sequence comes from Strix uralensis, assembly GCF_047716275.1. Classification (NCBI taxonomy): domain Eukaryota; kingdom Metazoa; phylum Chordata; class Aves; order Strigiformes; family Strigidae; genus Strix; species Strix uralensis. The sequence continues at coordinate 19,339,995 of NC_134012.1, read as the reverse complement.
TGGAGGAAGTGACCTCAAGGTAGTGTTTATTCAGAATCTCCTCCTGATGTTGAAAATGCAGGTAAAAGTGTATATTCTGTGAACTGATTTTAATGAAGGATAACAATAAAAGCTGTAATATTTTTCTTTGGGCATCCAGTTCATGCTGTAGAAAAGCAACTATAAAAGGAGTTATCCTCCTGAAGTTACTTATTTTCTTGCATATAAGTATGCATCCTAAATTACTTAACACAGAAGGCTCCATGATAGGCTAGCTGAATCAAACATACCCAGATAAGTATACTTAACGTTAAATACTAGGTGATGTTATGGAAATTTTATTCATTTCATATAATTACAACACTAGGTGGTCGAATTACAAGGACAATGAAGATCATGTATTCAGATGTCTAAAAACTGATCCATTGTATTTCAAACCAGAGGTACTTATAAAACATATATATTCTTGAATGTAGATTGCAGCCATTTCTGAAAAATAATTTATAATATTTTTAAATTATATTTACAAGGTTATATTTGGTTATATTTGCACTGATATTTACAAGAATTAACATTACAGACAGTCTCATTTTGATAATTATAGCTGTAAGTTTTCATATTGAACAATTCAGGATAAAGGAAGCTCAAAAATCAGATTTTGAGTCATTTTCAAGCTCAATGTTTTGCAGAACTGCAGCAGCAGAATAGCAACTATGTTCTTAAAGTGTATTGACTGGACACCTAATATATTTAAAACATTTTCCCTCTGGTTTGCATGTTGTGGCTGAATTGTAGACTGAAAAGTAAGGAAGATCAGTCACACTGTTGACTCTGCCATTAATTCATTCAACTGGTTTTGGCACTATAAAGTACATGTAATTATTACTCACAATACTCTGAAACTAATTCTATTCACATCATGTTGACTTGTCAACACTAGCCAAAAAATTTTTCTTCAATAAAATATTACATTACAATTTCAAATTAAAATTAAACACTAAAATTGGTCAAAATGTTTGAGGTTTTGTGTGCAGCTTTTCAAATAGTTCTGGCTTTAATACAAACCTTTAACTGGTTAACTGCTTTCAGAGTAACAGCAGAAATAGAAATTAATATGAAATCTATTAACACATAAAAACCTATTTTCTCCCATTGTACATTTACTTGAAATAGTAACTTTATATTAATTTTGAAGTTGATGTAGGGTGAGGTTAGTAAATTTCCTTCATTTTAACAAAGAGAAAGTTTTCATTGTCATTACCACTGGACGAGTTTGTGTATTAAAAACATAATGAATGTAAGCTGCAAAGTAAATTTTATATAAATTATTGACAGGTAAAGATTTTACCAAATTAAAAGGGTGAATAATTTTATAATTAATTTATTTCTTTGGTGAATTCAGACTCATAGTGTCTTAAACTATGACTCTACTTCACCTGGTTTGGAATAATATACATTTGAATAGAATTAGACTCATCAAGCATCAAATCATATTCATCAACAATAAAAAAGCATTCACTGCTTAAGGAAATATTCTTTCAGAGGAAAGAAAAGAGAATGCAAAATGCTTTCTTATCATGGTATTGTGCCAAATAAAGGCTTGCTAAACAAAGCATCAACTAATGTCAGCAGAGGTGGAGCCTACACACTCCTTCAAATTCAAAGTTAAACAATAGCATTAAAATATTAAGTTTTATGATGCATTTTATCATAGATATATGAAACCTTTCATCATCACAATTAGATATTATATGCATACAATTAATAATAATAACAACGTATATCTTACAATTATTTGTTGAAAATATTATTTTCGCTACCCATGCAGAGGGAATAGAAACATCTGAAATAAAAACATAAGTTATAAGGAAAGTCTGGGAAAGGCAGAGATAAATAATCTACCCATGGACAAAAGAAACCAATAGCTGACTGAGCAATTATTCTGGATCACAAAAGAGGTTCATTTTTTCAATAACAGTCATGAACACTGTAGGGAAGCAGCGTTTCCTCTTATCAGACTGCTGTGATATATATAAATGGTTTTGGGAACAGGCAATTACCTCACACATATACAAAGTTATATTTTAACTGTGAACTTAAATATTGCTCATTCTAACAATTCTAAGAGCATATATGTAACAAACAAACTCTAGCTCAGGTCTAATTAAGTTTAATCCTATTTCAAAGTGTTTCCAGAATTAGGGCTTAGGTATTTTCCTTTAGAATATAAATATTTTTTCTATCTTTTATTTTTCTCATTTTAATATTCTGAGAAACAAACAGTATGACCCATAGCAATAACCTTAGTTTGCAAAATATGACTATTTTTTTCACATGCAGGATGAATTGTCTTAATCACAGATCATTAATCTTTTTCCCTCTACTTAGGAGAGAACATTATATAAAATATGGTTGTGAAGCAAAGTGAGTGATCATCAGAAAACAGGACAAGGAAAATTTCTCATTTAAGTTGAAGGCTTTCTCATCTGAAGTTTCTATGCTGCATTATAGAGTTGAATTGACAGTTATTGTTAAGTTTGTACATGTATATTACAGTCATGTATAACAAACACAGTCCAAAACCACTCAGTCACTGCTAGTACGGGTATTCAGCTGCTGGAGCACAAATCCAGATGCTCAGTGGGGAAATCAGGGGAACATCCTTCTGGAGGATTAGCACTCTAATTAGACCTTGTGCCTCTGCATCATCTGCAGGCACTCACCTTCTTCATGAGAGGCACACGTGCTAAAGCTCGCTTCACTTCCCTCATGGTAGAAAGAGTCTGGGGAGCAGATGCCATTGTAGGTCTTTATTTCAAGTAGTGTAGGAATAGGCAAATCAAGAGATTTTCTCATGCAGTTCCTTTGATTGGAAACAGGATCACCAACATTAGTGTCTCTTCTGAATCATGTTTAGCTAGCCTTGTTTCAGAAGTCTCCTGTAGTTCAGAGCTAATATATCCATCACGTTGAGGAATTTCTGCTTTGTAAAAGAAATAGTTAAAATAAAACTTGCGATATTGTAGGGTGCTAACTGCTTCTTCAGCTGCCCTCCCACACAAAAACAAGTGCAAGAAACCACTGAAAGAAATGGATAAGAATTATCTCATGATCTCAACAGCTGCATGTCTGATTATTCACCAGTACTTTTCCCAGGGGCTTAGGAGAACCTGTATGTATTAGCACGGGACCAAATTCACGCATGCAGAAAGCACTTCAACTGATACTGCTTCTGGTGCAAGACAATACAAAAATTATTGTTCTATATACTTCTGCTGCAGCTTCAGGGACATTTCAAAAAAAGAATAGGACTTTTTAAAGGTTTGTGTTTTATTTCTCTTTCTAGCAATTTGAGAAATGAAACCCTGAGTTACAGGGGCAGCTTTTGTTAATGCAGGGTCTATAGTGAAAACAGTTATACTTACTGCCTGTTTAAAAATTTCTGACTCAATAACTCAACAGAAGTTACAAACAGCAATGTCTATCTTAAAGACTTTCACATTTTTTAGCAAAGGTGTGAAAATTACACTGGAAAACTTCCATTTCGGGAAATTATATTCTACCCTTTTTACTGGATAATACGGAGTCAAGAACCCGTATGAGATAATTATTTTCTGCCACAAAGGGTAAGAAAAATGCAAAATAAGTATTTTGAAGTTTTCAAATACCAAAAGGAAAAAAATACATCTTCATGATCCAGTCAAAAGGTCCTGTTACTCATTCATATTTTACCATAAACTACTTTATTCTTTTTAGATGTTGCTGTTGGTCTTTGTGAAATCTTTTCTAGAAACACAATACTTGAAGAATTAATCAATATTATAAACCACATATCTATATTTGTTTAAGAAGATTTTTTTAAGAGGGTTGGGTAGATATATAACAAGCCTTGGAACATGTTGATTAAGACCAATGTCTGTGATAGCTGGCTAACACCCTAAAAATGACATACAGGTCCTTCTCTCTCCCTCATAACATTTTTCTTCTAATACATGCTAATTCATGGCATTACAGTTATAAACTCGGATTCAGAGTTCTCCTTAAATCACTACATCAGAATCCTGCATTTAGTAGCAGCACAGGCAGCCTGGCATAACCTGTTAAAATCATGGTCAGAGATTCCAAAATCTTTGCTGATTTACTCTGCCTACTAATTTAATAAAAATAAACTTACAGAATTAAATCACTGCAAGACTTGCCATGTGTTTTGCTGATATCTAATATCCATATATTTTCAAGCAGTCAGTAACTTTGGTGCTATGTAAAATGTCAGTTCTCACAAGTACTCTCCAAGCTAAGCAGAGATTAGCACATTTGTTTTTGATACACAGTACGTATGTAAATGTTTCCTTCAATGTGGAGTAACTACCAAATCTTTTTTATATTCAAAGTTTACTGTAACATGCAACAAAGAAATATGAACAACCACCTAACACACAGTCCCTCTGCAGCTTTGAGACTCTGTTATGATAACTACCAGTAAACTACAGGCAGCACCCTCAGAGTCAGCTGTGTAGGAAATATGTGGAATGATTGTCATGATAACCTTTCAGTCTTTGTAATTTTACAAAGCATTCCTTGTAATAAAGTTACTTATAACAAACTATTATTAAACTGACAAGCCATTAAGATGTAACAATTAAATAACGTCACACTTTTAAATATTATCTTTACTTCTGATTCACTCCTGTAAATGAACAGCATGACAAATTGCACCGCAGTGACCTGACACAAAATATGTAGGAGTCTCTGGGGTGTATTTCCATCAACTATCAAAGATTTTGCACCTGATTCTTAGATTTGCTGTAAATTACTTTAAACGCATGTTGCTTGAACTTAAAATCTTTGATCTTGATAATACGAACAGCATTTTGTAAGGGAAAATAAGAATGACATTCATTTTTGCTAATATATTAGTTCTATTTCTAGGTTTCCAACCTCATTTTATCTTGAAAAGGAGAATAAAAAACAAGTAAAACATTTGGAAGGCTAAAGTCTAAGAAGATCTCATCTTGCTCAGTAAAGCAGGACACTTGTTCTTGATCACTTACAGCAAAGTAGTTCAATGGAAGTTCAAAATCTGCAGAAGTTAAAATACCACTTGCAAATATTGAAACTCAAAGGCTATAGTACAGCCAAAAGAATTCCTACTTTTATTAAAAGGCACACAAGTCCCATATTTCTTGAAGTGTGTTGGTAGTACTTTACCCCCAAATATTCAAAATACTACTCTAATAAAATTTGTGTAAATTTGTTTTCAACGAACATAGGTAGTATAAATGCCATACTAGACACATACTTCAAAATAAAGGTACTGATAGTTATTGCACTGGGTCTGGCTGAGCCGGAATTGGTTTTCCCCTGTAGCAGCCCTCATGGTGCTGTGTTTTATGTTGGGAGCTGGCAGGGTGTCGATAGCACACTGGTGGTGTGGCTACTGCTGAGTAGTGCTTACACAGCACCAAGGCTCTTTCCGACATTTTCCCTCCAACAGTGGAACGGGGTGGGCAAGATCTTGGGAGGGGACACAACCAGGACAGCTGACCCGAACTGACCAAAGGGATATTCCAGACCATATGACGTCTGCTCAGTATAAAGCTGGGAGAAAGGAGGAAGGGGGTGGGGTCACCCTTGGTCCTCTGAGGCAACCACTACGCGTATGGGAGCCCTGCTTCCTGAGAAGGCCCGACATCGCCTGTTCATGGGAAGTGGAGAATAAATCTGTTTTCTTTTTTTGCTTCCACGCAAGGACCTTTGCTTTGCTTTGCTTATATTAAAACTGCTGTTGTTTTACCCACAAGGGTTGGGTTTTTTTTCCTATCTTATTTTCTTTCCCCTCTTTGCCCTGTTGAGAAAAAAGGGGGAAGGGGGGAGAAGTGATAGAGCGACTTGGTGGGTACCTGGCATTTAGCCAAGGTCAAACCACCACAGTTATAATCTACTCAGCTGTTACATAGCCCAAAATAGTACGAATTTCAGGCCATATATTCTGTTGTGTATCTAAATGTCTTCTCCAGGTTTTGTCACTCTATTGTTAATTTTGTCTATATCTTTTATTAATTCTTGAAAAGAGATTGCATCTCTGTCCCAATCCAATGACGAGGGAAGTTTCGATATAATCCTAAAAGCGAGATTAAAACACAAATGAGGTCAAATGCCGTACACCCAAACCAGTTTTTATTATTAAAAGTGAAGAGGGGTAGCAATAGGACAGAATGGAAGGAAAAGACAGAAATAAAGCAAACATGCGGGATAGGGTTGCAAGAATAGTCACCACCATGGATCCAGCGGCGTCCTGTTGGTCCTCAGTCTTCAGTTCTTCAGTGGTGGGAGCACACAGAGAAAAGTTTTCTGTTGCCTTTTTAAGTTCATCGTGTCTGCTGATTAGCGTATCTACCCACCTTTAGGGTTTTTTTCTCTGGTCCCACAGCTTTTTTTTGCATCCGGCTTCTGGGGCAGAAATGCTCGCCTCTTATAAGTTCGTTAGCAACTCATGCATGGTGTCTGGTGTACACACTAGAGGCACAAATGGCTACACGATGGAGCCACTGATAAACATTTGGTTGTGCTTAATCCATGTCTGCCCCTTTGAAACTTATCCAAGGAATCTGACAATGCAGCTGCAAGGGAGCAGGGCGGGGTGTGTGTGTGTGTGTGTGTGCACGCACATCCTTCAATATACTCCTTCTTCCCTGCGTGACATTCCTTAGACTAATCCAAAGGCCGCAGCTTGTCCCTGAGGTTTGCACACACACAAGCAAGCTTTGAGACAGTCATTTGACATTTCAGTCTCTCACAATCTCCAAAACTAGTGATGTAATTAAGGGCAACAATTATTTAATGTCTTCTTTTATAGCAAATGAAGTCTTATATTGTCCATCATATTTTTTAAGTCAAAAAATGGACCAAAAGGAATTAATAACAGGTCCTCCTGATCCTTCTGTTACCCAGCTTTCAGTTAAGCTCTTAATATCAAAATGAGTTCCTATGCAAATACCAGGGTATGGAGATCTCCAGACACAAAGTGTTTAAAGATTCAGAAGCACCTGGATTATCCAAGCTGACTAAAATGGCATATAAAGATGTCTACTGAGAAAAGCTGCATAGAACAGTTATATTATTGGCATGATCAAATTGGATGCCTCTTATTCCTTTAATGTGAGATTTAGCAAATCACAAAATACAAGAAAATTAACAAAACATATGGAAATTTTTTTCATAGTGCACTAAAACTTTGCAGAGGTAAAGTAAGAGAAGGGACAGTAGAAAAAGGGAAATATCTCTCAGATAAAAAGGTTTGCCATAGAAGGAATAAATCTGCAAAAAAAAAAGAAAAGTTGTCATCTGTTTTTAAAGGTAAGATTAGTCAGCTAAGGCCACTATTGAAATTTTTTTTGTGTGTAACATTTAGAAACCTTACCTGTTGCATCCAACAACATATTTCAATGAAATTTTATTTTTTAAGTATATTCCATTATTGTTTTAAACAGCCTTGTGTTGTTATGCTTTTAAGCCTGACATAAGTTCTTTGTAAAAGAAGAATTTATGAAGCAGTCACTCCCATTCTTCCTTCATTCCATCCTCCATCTTTCATAAACCAGTTTGCTCAGTTTCTTTTAAATTTCCTTATTTCAAATAAGGAAAATATTTTTATTTCTAGTCATTACTGCCTAAGAAGCCATAGTGTGACTCTCGACTAAATATCCTTGTCATTTCTGATCTGTTTTTTTTTTCCTTTCTAAGGAAATACTTGAGGCAAAAAATGTCGCAACCTGCAAAAAGGTTAATTCTCCACCAGCAGAAGTTGCCAGCATGTGCTATTGGCCTTTGTCAGCAAGAATAAACCCAGGAATAAAGATTTCCTCACACTACCTGCTTGAAGCAAATCTCTCTTCCTCATGAACCAGCTCGTCAGGCACATTGTTCTGTCCCTTGATGTAACAGTCATGGTGGCTCCAAATGTTCTTGCTAAAAAGTGAAGTATTTGTCAAAAGCCATTACAAGTACATTTTGGTAGCCATTCAAGATATTTCTGCCCTACAGTCCAGAAGAATCTCTATGGCTTACAGAAACCTACTTCATTCAAAATCATAATTTTAAATTATCATTCTCTGGATCTGATAATAGCTCTGCAATCTGTGATGAAATAAATTGCAAAATTCATCTGAGGCTTTGTGGCTGCATAATCTCTTCCATGGGCCATTCTGTGGTGACTCTGCTGCTATCAGGACCATAGCTAGCTAATGTACAATTCTGGGTACATCTGCCAGAACTGCAGGCATTTCTTTAGACTACTGAAGAGATGTACCCTGAGTCAGTTACTGGTTATGAGTGCAGAAAAAACATATAGACCATATGGGCAGAACTGTTTGTAAATAACAAATGTCCATAAAGCAGTCCTCCAACTCCTAGTGCTTCTAGGTAACATTCTTCAAACTATTTTCATTACACGTTGTGTTATCACAAGGTTGAAGTTAGTTAACATTTAGCTGATAAGTGGTATATGCTGATTCTTTGTGTGACAGCTCAAGTTCCACAAGTAAACTGGGTTTTTTGTAAGCTAATTGATATTAAAATAGGACTTTACCATGTATGCATATGTTAACATATTGACACAGGTTGAAAGGAACAACTGCTGAAGAAGTAATGAAAGGAAAATCCACAGGCTAAGATACAATGTTGAGTAGTCAGGGGGTATGGCTTCCTGATCTGAGTATCTGCATAGACAGAAGACTATATTAATCCTTTTACTGTTCCCCAAGTAGTTTGGGGCTGCAGTCCCAAGTTGCTAAAAGGCACGAGGAAGGAATTTAGGCTGAAATGTTAGATCGTGGTGGTTCATTAGAACTTTGTGGAGAAAGGGAGTAAGGAAACACCAGCACAGAAATACCAGCACTTTATGACTTATGACCTTTATCTAAGGAAATGTGAAATGCTGCTGAAAATCAGTCATGCACAGAGAGCATGGGTGATAGATTTCTTGGCCTTTCCATCAGGAATATTCTGCTGGTCAGTGTGGGGAGGAGGGGTATTCCCCCAATCCTGATTTCTTTTAACCCTCCAGTGATGTTGCCACAAATAACCTGCGCTGACTTCATCTAGTTTAAGGACCAGTTTAGGGTGACATGCAGCAGCAACAGCAGAAGCAAAAGAGCTGGTGAGACAAAATAAACTGTTTTGCAGGGCTCAGACTCTGCCCTGAGTTTTCCTTGTGATGTAGGCTAATTTGTTACAGGCTTCAGGGCCTGTCCTCTGCTTCCCATTTGAATGGATGAGTTTTCTGAAAACATGCTAATTGCACAGTTGTCAGTCTCCATTATGAACTCAGTCACGGTACTATCTCTGTCAAGGGCTTCTTGTAGCTTAAAAGCTTTTTTTTTCTCCTCATTGTAGTTTTAATTTCTGCACCACAAGACTTGAAGGCCTCTCTCTTCCCAGTAATAACTCATTAGCCTCAATCTTGGATTCTCCCCAAATGTTTATAACTTATTTTCCTTTCTCACCAGTATTTCTTAGAGCCTTCTGGTGCAGTTAGCACTTTGCCATCTGCCGCCTTTGTGACACTGCAGTAGGGAACGACTGGTCTGAGTGATGTTTTCTGAACCGTGATGAAAAGCGTGTCTGTGTTCCCATTTCTCTCTGGTCTACTCTTAACATACTACATTTTTTCTGATGATCCATTACTGCCTGTCTTTAATCACTAAACATGATATCTTTCATGCTAGACACTTCCAGTTTAAGTGTACTCATCTCATTGTCCCTTCTCCACTAATTCCTCTAATCTCCCTTTTCTTTTCACCACTGAGAGGGTGGGAATCACAGGTTAAGTAGAGGTCAGGCTGGACAAAGTTAATAGCTTCAAAGAATCTGTCCAGAGTAGCATTAATTTCTAGACCATTATGTCACAATAAATAAGTGTCTGTGAGTCCATTCTGGCTGCTCTGGCTCCGTTCTTCATATCCTAACATGGGGCTGTGTTGGGGATAGCCTGTCAGTCCATCACAGCCTGGGACTACCTCTGCACTCCAGGCTTTCATTGTGCATGTGAATGTGAGAAAGACAATCTGTGTGTAGACTTATTCTTCCACCTGTAAGAAAGAAATAAGAGGTCCTCTGCTGCAGAGCATGGTTTAGCACATGCTGTAAAGTTTCTAAGAACTCATCTACAAGGCTTTGAGAGAGATAACATTACACTAGAATAATCACATTGACTTCACGGACTATACTGATGGAACAGAGGGCAATTCAGTCTTTAACCTTTTGCTGATACAATCCTTCAATATGCAAGTACCATCAGTGACCTAAAAATAAACTTGCATGCATTAGGAAGAGTTACTGCTGGATGCCTTGAGGGCATACTCATATTTTAAGTTTAAGAAGAACTTCAGTGTTTATCTCATCTGCTGACTTTCTTGCTGTTGAAAGTATTTCTACATTGGTCAGAGGCTAGAGGAAAATTACTTTTAAACTCTGAATCGCAGTTTTGGTTGTGTTTTAATGTTTTTAATGGAAGTAAGAAAGCTTTTTTAAAAAAAGGACTATTTTTTCACCTCTCATCTAAGAAATTACTTGGTCTGTCAGTTTCCACCTAGTCTTATTTATAATGTATTAATTTAATTTAGTTTTAAATGTAATGCGATCACATTATGAAACTAACATATCAATGCCTGGACAACCTCTGAAATCTGAGAGTACACTGTAGTATACAGTCAGTCACCTTGTTAATTCTCCTGTACTGTAATAAGAATGATAAATTTTTTTAGCTCCCCCTGGTGCACAGTGGATCCAGTTTCAATGTCATTCAAGAGAAGTCTCAGAACAAGGGAAGGTTATAATCAAAAAATTATCTCTTTTATTTTTTTTAAGCATTGGGTAGAATAAGACATACATACAAGTCATGTTACTTATGAAGTCTATTAAGATTTTCACAAAAAAATAATTGAACATGCCTTTTGATCAACTCTGCTGACATGTGCTACAAAAGTCTAAAAAGGTGGCCCTGGCATTGTTTTTAGTCATTTGAGAAATTTTATCACTGTCATCCTATTAAGGATTATAAATTTGTGAAAGCTGTGTTTCTTCAACTTTGAAAATATTACCTCCTCAGCACTGTTTCTAAGCAGTGATGGATTCTGTCCTAAAACTCTCCTAAAACAATCATTGAATACTGTAAAAGCGATGAGTGTATCAGAAGCATCTCTGAGATTTTACTCATGCACAGAAGATCCTTTCACTGTTAATAGAGGCTCCTGGTAAACTGAAACTGAAACTGAAACTGAGAGAGCTTCCTTCCCCAAAGAGCTAACTGGAGTGTAGGTACCTTCAGATGACACTGCTGTGGTTAACAATTGTCTTACAGAATATGACCACTTGAGTTAGACATGCTATCTAACTGAGCACCATAAAAAATTTACTTTGGGCCTATATGACATGACAGGCCATAGCTGACAGCACAAATCTGAAATTTAAAAATCAATCAAAGTAGGCTTGGTGCTACAGTTTTCTTGAAAATATCTTCAGCAGAGGCAAGTCCCAAGCAATAACCCCTTCACTATCGCACTTGTTCTCTAAGCAGAAGAGAATTTCTGCTGGCAATCACTACTGCTTCCTGTCTAAAAGCATCTTAAAGCAGAACTTTTATGCAGCTGCTGTAGTTTCACCAACACTTGACAGTTTGGTTCTGCGGTACAGAAGTGGTCTTTGGTGCAGAAATGACTGCAATAGGTGCAGTTACTCATGGCAGCATGGTCCATAGCCTTAGCTCTTGTATATGATACTCTTCCAGTTACGCCAGTGCGTCTGCTCAAGGCATCGTACTAGGGAGATGTTTGCAACTAACACCAAGTAGGTAAGGAATCTAAGGAATGACTAACCTTTAGGTCTAGATTTTTTTTTCTCAGAATGGGGAGTATGTTTTTGCTCATCTTATTTCTTCTGCATCTAATTATAAGATGGAAAGTTAGTTTATATTTTTAATTACCTGATAATCTTAGATGCAGAATGGCTATGACCAAATGCTATTGTTATTATGACCTTGCATGACATGAACCATTAAACCTTTGCTTAGTTATTCCCACAAAAATCTTTTTATGCTTAATATAAAAATGCCCAAATTTGATCCACAACCCAGTTTTTCTTCTAATAGCTTGTTATAGTTATTAATCACACTGTTATTTTTTTATATGCCTGCCTTTGTGTTTGAAATTTTAATTTGTTCTGAGACAACCATGCTTTTGCCACTATATTAGCAATGACTTGTAGTAGTAGTAGTTGTAGTAGCAGCAGTAGCAGCAGCAGTAGTAGTAGTAGTAGTAGTAGTAGTAGTAGTAGTAGTAGTAGTAGTAGTAGTGATGATATTACCACCCTAAAAGAGGAAAGCCTTAAAATCAAGAACAATTTTAGCTACATAAGAAATAAAATTTGAGCTATACAAATTTTGGGTATTGGCTTTACATATGACCTAACCTGGAGGAAAAAATGTCACATTTCACAGTTATTGATCAAAAAGTTGATTTCTTAACAATTAAGAACAAATATTTAAAATAACTGAACAAGAAAAGAAAACATTTTTCTGTTGCTGCCTCAAACTCATGAAACAGTTAACAGAAATGTGAAATACAAGGGTATTTGGTTTACTCTCAGTAGAGAAAAAAAATGGTTTAGATAGGTACTGATGAGGCATAAAATGCCAGCCACCCCAACAAGAAAATTAAGACAATGATTTAATTTCAGTTGGAAAAGAATAGAGTCTTGTCCTGTCACTGGAAAGTTTAAAGTCTTGGTTTCTCTTTCCTTCTTCCTCAGGAGGAGTCTCTGTTGTCTGATAATATGATTGCGCTCATCTGTCACTCTTTGCTTTATTTGTATATAATTTGTTTCCCTTTTCCTTTTGCAGTAAGTGGAAAGGAATCACCTTTGAGACCTCTAGCCCTCATTCAAACTTTGTCTAAATGATATTCAAATTTGAAATAGTGCTTGTCTAAAGACAGAATGAATGGGTAGAAGAACATCCTGGTTCTTAAAGCTGAGGCAGGACACTGTGGTACTTGAAAGGAAAAACTTTCCATTTGCCTGTGATATACCAATAGGCTTAAAAAAAAAAAAAAAAAAGAAGTTTTATTAAAGGGAAATTAAAAAAGAAGCAGTAATTACTGTTTAGATAAACTAATGAAAAATAAATTAGTTGTAAGGGAATGCAGAATGCCATCAGGGAGAAAAACTTTTCACTTCAGATTTTGGAAATTTTTGTTACAGTTCTTTTACTGGAAATTGCCAAGATTTCCAAATCAAACATTCTGTGGGAACAGAGCTTTCTCTCACAAGATAATAGTAATAGTAACAATAATAATTAAAAAAAATGCAGAAGCATTCCTGTTATCATAATTACTGTCCAAGTGTTCTCATTATACCTTGAATTAAGTGTTTAAATACTGTTGTTTCAAATGTTTACACTGAAAATACTGTGATAAACCTTATATCATCTTTATTTTCTGTATGATGATTATTTAAATTTAACAGTCATTATCATTTTGGACATCAGTATCAAAGAACTTACCCCTTTCGTTCTTCTGTTCTGATTCAACCAATATATCTTATAACAAGAATAGACTTTGGCTTGGAAGATTAATCCTGAGTTTTGACAAGCTCTACTATTCATCATTAAAATGCTAGCAATTTTTGTACAGCAGAAAGTACCCATTGAGCATAATGGAGCACATGGAAGTCACCTCAGACCCAGGAAGTCCCTGTCACACATTGTCAGAGGTTGAGAGAGAGATCAAGAGAAAGTTGCTATAGTGCTTGCTCTCTACTTGCCACTCTCTGTAAGCATCTGCTCTTGAACATTGTTAGAGAAAGATGCTGAGCTACTCAGCCCATTGGTCTAACCAGTGCCACTGTTCTAGTGTTTTATAAAACCTCCACCACTGTTTTTCAAATCAGCACACACCCTGGCATTATTATGGATTACTTTTATTTCTCATGAGTTAGTTCAAATCTTACATCCCTTGAATTTGTTTCTTTGTCTTCATTGATTGACCTTTCCCTGAAATATCAGGTATTAACCACTGAACAGAATCCTATGAATAGTGAAATATTAGTCTTTCGTTCCTATCTCAAGTTACATAGTTTCTATTTTTTTAAACCCGTTAATTTATTGTGTTGTACAACAAACAAGGATGTGGCCTTCTATTTTCTTATAAAATAGAGACTGCTCAATAAATGTATCATCAGCTTGGCTATTAACACAGCAACTTGTGAATCATATTTTCAGTAAATGCCCAGGGGTGGTAAGACCATATAGAAAACATCAAATAACACATGGCAAGGCCTACTTTTCAGGAGCCAGCAGGTCTAAGCAAGGAAGTTGTTCCCAACTTCATTCTAATGTCACTTGGACATCAGATTCATCTTATTTGGCCTTTTCTGCTGGGAAAAGTGAGAAGGTAGTGACAGCAGTGATTTCATATGGTTTTGCTCTGATTTGTTACGTTACACATGCTGCTGATTAACAGACGCGGTAACCTAGTGAATTAGGAGCAGTATAGACCTAATAATATTAACTAAAATATTTCTAGGTTTCAATCACATGAAACCACTGGCACAGATGTAGCATATTATTGTCTGTCTGATAGATTTCACACTAAGAAGAGAAATAATTTCAGCATCAGTTATTGGTAAGGAAAGCATCTGGCCTTTACCTGTTAACAATTCAGAAAACTCATTTTCTGTTTGCTTGAGTCTATGTGAACTTACTGTCAATTTTTTCTCCCCCCCACTGCACCACACTAAGTGCTGCTTTTCAAATAAAGTATTTGTTTGCCTCATAGTATTATTGTTAAAAAAAATAGGAAAACTAATAAGTTCTTCTAAATAAGAAAACTGGATTATTCATATCCAGGAATATCAGGGAGGTTTCTAAGACAGGCAGCATTGACTTTTACTAGTTAAATGTTACTAGAACTTAAAGCCAAACCAATGTTTCAAATCAAGAGTCTGTAACCTCTGCTTTAGCACCTCTCACCTCATTTTAATGCACCAAGCTATTCTGTGACACAGTAAAGGTAGATGTTTTTGTGGTTTTTTTTTTCTCTAAATGAATGATGCCTTGCACTCCCCTTTTAGTTCCTGCACATTACTTTGTTGCAGATGACACCAAGTTGGGTGGGAGTGTTGATCTGCTCGAGGGTAGGGAGGCTCTGCAGAGAGATCTGGACAGGCTGGAGCGATGGGCTGAGGCCAACTGTAGGAGTTTCAATAAGGCCAAATGCCGGGTGCTGCACTTGGGCCACAACAACCCCCAGCAGTGCTACAGGCTTGGGGAGGAGTGGCTGGAGAGCTGCCAGTCAGAGAGGGACCTGGGGGGGTTGATTGACAGCCGGCTGAACAGGATCCAGCAGTGTGCCCAGGTGGCCAAGAAGGCCAATGGCATCCTGGCTTGTATCAGAAATAGTGTGGCCAGAAGGGACAGGGAAGTGATCTTGCCCCTGTACTCGGCACTGGTGAGGCTGCACCTCGATGACTGTGTTCAGTTTTGGGCCCCTCACTACAAAAA
The DNA here is from genome assembly GCF_047716275.1 of Strix uralensis. Classification (NCBI taxonomy): domain Eukaryota; kingdom Metazoa; phylum Chordata; class Aves; order Strigiformes; family Strigidae; genus Strix; species Strix uralensis. The sequence goes on along the minus strand of NC_134012.1, from coordinate 19,324,463 downwards.
GAACATTGAATTACTCGAGCGTGTCCAGAGAAGGGCAACGAAGCTCGTGAAGTGTCTGGAGCACATGTTGTACGAGGAGTGGCTGAGGGAAGTGGGGTTGTTTAGTCTGGAGAAGAGGAGGCTGAGGGGAGACCTCATCGCCCTCTACAGCTACCTGCAAGGAGGTTGCAGAGATCTGGGGATGAGTCTCTTTAACCAAGTAATGAGCGATAGGACAAGAGGTAATGGCCTCAAATTGCGTCAGGGAAGGTTTAGACTAGATATTAGGAACCATTTCTTTCCAGAAGGGGTTGTTAGGCATTGGAATGGGCTGCCCAGGGAGGTGGTGGAGTCCCCATCCCTGGAGGTGTTTAAGAGTCAGGATGACTTAGTGCTTAGGGATATGGTGTAGTTGGGAACTGTCAGTGCTAGGTCAATGGTTGGACTAGATGATCTTCAAGGTCTTTTCCAACCTAGACGATTCTGTGATTCTCTATTTTACAATCAGATGAGAAGATGTCTCTCAACAGTCCCAAAAGAAAGTCAAAGACCTTTAATTTCAGCACATTGAAATTAATCTACCTGTAGCTTTCCTGTACCATGTTACTTGTGCCAAATCAGAGACATGCACCTCACTTTCAGTACCAGAGAGAGGCAGCATTACAGAGAGGCACTTAATTCATGTTTCTTCTGTTTATGTAGTGATCAAGAACTTGCTGCTCCACTTTTCCAGATCATCTCATCAACGAAAAATCTTTACTAAGCAACTGGGTTTCTGTTTGAGTGCTGAAATGGACAGAAACAAAATTTAGTGTGTGGTCAAGTAGTATCATGGAAAGAGACTTTTTCTGTAGCAAATGCACTCATTTTCCCAGAAATTTCATAGTGTATTATCTAGCTAGTCAAATATTAAGAGTGTGATCACTTACAATTCTCTCTTACTCATTGGCAAAGAAGGAGAGAAGATGGGAAACACAGAATGGGAAAATAGTATCTCTTAGCTGCTAAAATGAACAAAATTTCACTGTCTTCCTGTAATGTGGCTAACATGGAACAATGGTAACTATGAAGCTCTTCCACAATAGAACAACGTGATGCTGCACTGTGACTGAAAGAGTCTCTTCATGACTGGTTGATAATGAAAAATACTACATATCTTAAAAATTACAATGTGGTTTATGCAATACAAAGATCTTGTCTCATTATTGTCAGGGAAGAAGACCAAACAACATCCCGTATTCTCTTGTGTATATATATACTTCTCATATAATGAGAAGTTCTAAAATCTAAATCTGTCACCTCAATAGAAAAATGTAGCTAGACATGATTTCTGAGAGATTACACTACTTAAAAATACCAAAACTTGTTTCACAAAAAAATGTGGTTTCTCATCCTTCCTCCTTCCCCATTTTCAATATTTCTTCGAAATATCTATAACATTGCATATGAACCCCTCTCTTCACTTGTTTCTTAGTTGCTAATCTTTCCAGAAAATGCCTCTTAAAAATGCACCTTATTTTAAAATATGGTTACAAATAAAGTTCCCCATGTGGATTTGGAAATCAAAGAATATATGGAAGGGGAAATACAAGTAAATAAATTTATAATAATTATACTATTCATGGAAATAAACCACAGTTAAACTCTTCAGTAGCACTTAACTAAATCACTATATGAAGTATATTCTCACCAAACTTTTAGTTTATTTTCTGGAGGTAAAGTTCTGAAAATAAATTTTTAAAAAAGTTAATATGTTTGGGTTATGTATTTTAAATAAAGATTTGTTAATTTAGGGTTTTTTTTAATTTATACACTTGACAGAAACATGTTTTGATATCAACAGTGCTAGAAAAAAGGTCAGACCAAATTATCGTAGCCCTTAATAATTGAACTGAAAATTGTGGCAAATACAAGTACATTTGAATATGTCTATAATACAGCCAAGAACATCAGAAAATGAAACACAATTTTCATTATTTTTTTGTGCACTAAAGATATTAATGATTCCTCTCTAGAAAGCCAATTCAATAACAAAACTTTTCTTGCTGTAAATAGTACCAAGAAAAAAGAAGTCACATTCTCTTCAATGGTTTACTAACCTCCTGTAAAGCATCTCATAAAGGGTAGTCTGAGGGAGTGGGAAGGAGACTCTTCTCTAAAATGACAGATGGTAAAGATTGTGCCTGCTCTTGCAGTTAAGGTAATTTTAAGCACAGCTTTCTCAGAAAAAGGTCCCTCCCTTATAGAAAGATATGCAGAGGAAAGGTTACAGAGATGCAACCAAAGACCATACTAACCATTGTTAGAAAAAATGAATTCCATGGCATTTTAAAATTTTTTAAAAATAGGTTTTATAGATATGCAATTTTAAAGACGGGAACATTTTACATTTCAATAAGGCAAGTTGCTCAGACGTTAAGTGACTAAATTTATTTCCTTCCTTGCATGACTGCTTACATTACTGTTAGCTTTAAAACTTGGTACCATCACTGTTCCCTGCCTGTACCACTGTGTTACAGCCAGATGCTGCAGAGCTTTTTGTCACTGTTGGTGTTGAGGTGGAACTGCAAAAAATATGGGGAGATTTGATGGGTGCTTGCTGTCTGCAATGCAGCTACTTATTGCTGTCTTCTATTGCAGACACTGATGCAGTCAGAGATTGTGGAGGAGGACCCAGTGTAGTTTAGCATCCTCTGCTCTTCCATTTGAATATGACTGCATTGACTGGTAGGTTAGAAATGTTTCGGCTGGATTTATTTACTGCTTGCCAAAGGCTTGGGAAAACTCCAGCTAACACAGGATAGAGATACTCTGGAGGACAATGCTGCTTTAGCTAGGCTGATTCCAGGACCTGAGCTAGCTTTATATGCAGCTTGCCCAGGTATCTCTATGCTTCACTGCAGGTAGACAAACCTTATGCAGTATGAAAATAAAAATGTTGATGAAAGTAGGCTTTTCCATTAGTGGTTTTTCTTGAACTGCTTTCATTTAAAAGATTCCTGTAGTGGAACTGTATCAGAGGATCAGCCATACTGAATCACATGCTACAGAAAACGCAGTCCAGGTGTCTAAGCTGATCTAGGCTCAAATGCTCTGTGTTCAGTGTTCTTATTGTCAGAAGAGCATTGATGCAGATATAATACTTGGCTAAATATATTTCTGTATCATGTTCATCCATTACTCCATAGGCTGTTTTCCTATCGCAGATAATTTTACAGTTGCCACCTAGGAGTGACAAATGGGTTTATGGAGGGGTTTTTTGCATCTGCCAACCAAAAGATATTCACTAATCCTGTAACTCTGAAATAAATCATGTAGCTCATGGTTAAAATGAGTTTAGAAAAGGCTGCGAACATTTGTGAATTTCTTATCTGTTACAGCAGTTGTCTGACTCTATCTCCTTTGTCATTTGTTATAAAAGCTGTGGAAGGACCTTGAAAGGTGAGAGAGACTTTTTTTATTATTTATATTGAGTTTTGCTAGTATATTTATGTGATCTTTAGTAATCTGGGAGATGCTAAACACAGATTTTGCCTGGAAATGCTTTCTGCAGTCATAATTATGATACACTACATCAGAATTCATAGAATCATAGAAACATAGAATCATTCAGGTTGGAAAAGACCCTTGGGATTATCGAGTCTAACCATCAGCCCTACTCTACAAAGTTCTTCCCTACACCATATCCCCCGACACCACATCCAAACAACCCTTAAACACATCCAGGGATGGTGACTCCACCACCTCCCTGGGCAGCCTATTCCACTCTCTGACCACTCTTTCTGTGAAAAATTTTTTCCTAATGTCCAGTCTAAACCTCCCCTGTTGGAATTTAAAGCCATTCCTTCTTGTTCTGTCACCAATCACCTGTGAGAAGAGACCAGCACCAACCTCTCTACAATGTCCTTTCAGGTAGTTGTAGAGAGTGATGAGGTCTCCCCTCAGCCTTCTCCTCCTCAACTGAACAGTCCCAGCTCCTTCAATCTCTCCTCACAGGATCTGTTCTCCAGGCCCTTCACCAGCTTCGTTGCCCTCCTCTCAAACACTCCAGCACCTCGATATCTCTCTTGTGTTGAGTACAGGGGGACTATCACCTCCCTACTTCTGCTGGTCACACTATTTCTAATACAAGCCAGGATGCCGTTGGCTTTCTTGGCCACCTGGGCACACTGCCGGCTCATGTTCAGGTGCTTGTCAGTTAGAACCCCCAGATCCTTCTCTTCCAGACAGCTCTCCAGCCACACCTCCCCAAGCCTGTAGCGATGCATGGGGTTGTTGTGGCCCAAGTGCAGGACCTGGCACTTGGCCTTGTTGAAGCTCATCCCGTTAACATTGGCCCACTGATCCAACCTATCCAAGTCTCTCTGTAGAGCCTCCCTATCTTCATGCAGATCGACACTCCTGCTTAACGTGGTGTCATCTGTGAATTTACTGATAATGCACTCTATGCCCTTATCAAGATCATCAATAAAGATGTTGAACAGAAATGGTCCCAACACCGAGCCCTGAGGAACACCACTTGTTACTGGTCACCAACTGGATTTAGCTCCATTGACCACCACTCTCTGGGACCGTCCATCCAGCCAGTGCTTGATCCAGCAGACCGTTCGCTCATCCAGGCCATGGGCAGCCAGTTTTTCTATGAGAATCTTATGGGGAACTGTGTCGAATGCTTTTCGAAAATCCAGGTAGATAATATCCACAGCTTTTCCCTCATCCAATAGTCGAGTCATCTTGTCATAGAAGGAGATCAGGTTTGTCAGGCAGGACCTGCCTTTCATAAACCCATGCTGACTAGGCCTGATCCCCTGGTTGTCCATTATATGACTTTTAATGACACTCAAGATGATCTGCTCCATGACCTTCCCTGGCACTGAGGTCAGACTGACAGGTCTATAGTTTCCTGGATCCTCCTTCCCGCCTTTCTTGTAGATGGGTGTCACATTTGCCACCCTCCAGTCCAATGGGACCTCCCCAGTCAGCCATGACTTCAGGTAAATCATGGAAAGCAGCTTGGCGAGCACATCTACCAACTCTTTCAGCACCCTTGGGTGTAACCCATCCGGTCCCACAGACTTGTGTGCATCCAAGTGGTGTAGCAGGTCTCTGACCACCTCCTCTTCAACTGTGCTGACATCAGTCTGCTTCTCCTCCCTGTCTCCCATCTCATGAGGCTGGGTGTCCAGAGAACAGGCAGTTCCACTGCTAAAGACTGAGGAAAAGTAGGCGTTGAGCACCTCAGCCTTTTCCTCAACCTTAGTTACCATGTTTCCCTCTGCATCCAGTAAAGGAGGGAGATTTTTCCAAATCCTCCTTTTGCTGTTAATGAATTTATAGAAACATTTTTTATTATCCTTAACAGCTGTAGCCAGGTTGAGCTCTTGCTGTGCTTTGGCTCTCCTAATGTTCTCCCTGCATAACTTCACTACATCTTTATAGTCTTCATGAGGGACCTGCCCCCTCTTCCAAAGTTCATAGATTCTCCTTTTGTTCTTGAGATCCAGCCAAAGGTCCCTGTTTAGCCAGGCCGCTCTCCTTCCCCTCCTGCTTGTTTTTCAGCAGATGGGAACAACCTGCTCCTGTGCCTTTAAGACTTTACTCTTGAAGTATGTCCAGCCTTCCTGGACTCCCATATCCTTCAAGGCAGCCTCCCAAGGGATTTTGTCAAACAGACTTTTGAACAGGTCAGAGTTTGCCTTCCGGACTTCTAAGGTGACAGTTTTACTAACCCTTCTCTTTGTTTCTCCAAGGATCAAAAACTCAATCATCTCATGATCACTTCACTCTAGATGGCCTCCAACCTTTACTTCCCCCACAAGCTCTTCCCTGTTCACAAGAAGCAGGTCCAGGAGGGCACCTTCCCTGGTCGGCTCACTCACCAGCTGTGTGAGGAAGTTATCCTCCACACATTCCAGGAACCTCCTGGATTTTTCCCTCTCTGCTGTGCTGTGATCCCAGCAGATACCCGGGAGGTTAAAGTCCCCCACAAGAATAACGGCAAATGACCACGAGATTTCTCCCAACTGTTTATAGAAGGCTTCATCCACCTTAGTGCTTTGGTTGGGAGGTCTATAGCAGACTCCCACAGCAAGATCTGCTTTATTGGTCCTTAACCTAATCCAAACACTCTCAAACCCTTTATCACTATACTTGATTTCTGAGCTCTCATAGCATTCTCTTACATACAGGGCCACTCCACCACTCTCTTTCCCTGTCTATCCTTCCTGAAGAGCTTGTAGCCATCAATTGCTGCACTCCAGTTGTGTGAGGCATCCCACCACGTTTCTGTGATAGATGCTATGTCATAGTTCTCATGCTGCATCATGGCTTCAAGCTCCCCTTCTTTGTTGCTCATACTGCGTGCCTTGGTATAGATGCACTTGAGATGAGTTAATGAACCCAACACCTTTTTGTGAGTGTGGGCCCTATTCCCTACCAGACCCTTCTCAGGTGCTTCCACGGTTCCTAAACATCTTCCCCTTCTCTCAAATTAAGTGGCAGAGGGAGAGCCCTCACCAGTCCACCATCCTTCAAGTTTTGGAATGCTTCCCTTGAACTTATTCCTAACAGGCCCAGTCATCTCCCCGTCCCCCCTCATATCTAGTTTAAAGCCCTGTCAATAAGCCCTGCTAACTCCTGCCCCAGAATCTTTTTTCCCCTCAATTCAAAAGCTAAGTTTTTGTTGCCTGCATAACTTTATGGTAAAATTTACATTTTTTTTATCTGACTTATTTCCAGATGTGATTATTATTGACTAGTGTGGAAGCCACAGCTTTGTGTGACTGAAGAAATGAAGCATTTGACTGGGACTCAGAAGACCTCTGCTCTGTTAATGGTTCACTTTCCACTTCTTCAGTGTGTTTAACTACTCACTTTTTTGAAAGGAAATCAACATATCTGTAGCAAGTGCTTAGGCGGGGTGTACTGTGACAGGAATCTCTGTCCTTAGTAAGAATGCAATAACAGTTTGAACAGTTTGAATTAGTGTAATTTCCTTCCATTACTGTGCATTAAAAACTGATATTGATTTGCTAACTGCAAGCATCCATACATGTTTACTTTATGTCTATTCTACAGTGAAACAAACACCAGTCAAGAAGAGACTAAATTTTTGAGCTAGGGATAATGATAAATATTCACATTTTTGGAAGGTTCTTTATAGTTAAGTTGTGTGATGAAGTTTTTGGTATTAAAATTAAATGGGTAATAATGTGTATATGAATCTATCAAACAAGTTAAAACCAGAACAATAAATATATTTAAAAAACCCACTCAAAGACAATTTAATTTTCAATCTTCTGACTGAAGTTACTAGTCTGAGGAACCATATTCTACTCTCAATCTTGCCTTTTTTTGAATTTTCATTTTTCAAAATCATTCAATGAAGTGTGAAATGCATTTTGTAAACCAGTTATTCACTCATTTTCTTCCTGTCTCACTTCCTTAGGCTGTATAATATAATAGCTGATACCGTACAGAAGTTGTGTTCAGAAGAAAAAGTAAGATTCTGAAGTGTCAGAGATTTTTAAAAATAATGTATTTATTTTATAAAATAATTATGAACATTTAACTCATTATTTTTAATTCTATAAAAGTATGCAATTAGTCATGCAACAAATTCTTTCAAAAGTCAAGAGAATTCCAGTAAAAATGAAGAAATTTAGTGTTAAACTATGAACAACTTAATTATTTTACTAAATACATCACTGAAAAAAAGATGCCTAGCTGTCATCCCAAAATGCTTAAGAATGGTAATTTCATCTTCAGAACTATGTCTTGATCTGTGAAAGCCAAACAGAATTTAATATTGTAAAACAAGATTTTGAAGTGAACTGGGATTATTTTCAGGACAAGATACTCTTCGATGAATGTATTGTATATTCTAAATTGAAAACAAAACTAAAACATGTTTATGTGTCACATAGCAGCAGCTGCAGACAAACTGACATCATAATCTTGAAAACTTTTGTCACTGTTAACAAAGTGAATACTGATTATGGCAGTCATTAAAATGCTATGTAATTTGTCAAATTTATATCCATCAACAAAGACTGAACATTCATTCATTTGTTTCGGGAAGAGTGTTTTGCAATTCAATACTCTATCATTGTTTTTACAGATCACTCAGTACTAGAATTATATAATAAACACTTCTCATGATACAAACCAGTCAGCTTCTTTAAACATCAATAGAGTGTACATTATGAATCACAGCTGTATTGTTAAAATTTGGGATAGAATTACCAAGTGAAATATACTATTATGTTTCCTTACTGACAAGGAAATATCTTCTCAAAAGACATTGGCTTACACCATTAATATTTAACCATGCCAAAGGCTTAAGATTTAGCTTAGCACGTCCCACTTTTCCAAAAGTTAACAAATGATTAATTTCAAATTATTGTTGAAAAATATAAGAAGATTTTATTAACTCAATTTTGACTAAAGTGAAAATTTACGGTTTAACTGCAACAGTATTTGTAATGAATTTCTTACTTAGTATAATTATATTGATTTAGCTTAAGGAATAGTAACTGTATGTCACAAACTGTATTTGTTGTCCTAGACTGGATGAGAATGTAGTGCATTCCCTGATCTGAAGATGTTTGTATGTATTGGATATTCTCTGACCATCTTCATTGTGAAGAGATGTTTTCTGTTCATTGTGAGTGCTCTAAACCTTAAAATTTCACACTTAATTTTAACTACAAGTTTGGTAAAAGAGAAATGAACTGTATGACTTGGAAAATTTACCTGATTTTTCTCTTTTTTTCAGTGTGAAAGCAAAAAAATAAGAGGTTTTTATGGATGTAGCCTCATACAAAATATTGAAAATTACTTGAGAATAATCATCTTTGGCTAAAAATGTCCTAAGTTATAGGACACGTTTTTTTTCTTTTTTCTTTTCTTTCTCCACTTAACCATTATTCTGGCGTTGTGAAGAAATACTGAATTTTGCCAATAACATGCATAACGACATTTATTTATCAGGGTTAGGTGGAGAAAACAACAAAGAAAAAAGATAGAGGCAAACCACAAGCTGATACACTCAATTAATCCTGTGGGTGAATGAATGACAGAAAAGACAGTAAATAGCTCATTATTTGCTTAAATGTAAAACTCAAAAAAATTCTTACCATTGCATATGTGTTGATAGATCCTGTTGACCTAGGAACAATTTTTACACATTCTTTTACTAATTTATTTCCATTTTACCTTTTTAAAGACATTAACAAACATTTTATTCTCAAGTGTAAACAGAGTTCTGGGAATTTATGTATTTTGCAGAATATGGAGGAAAAGCATAGACCTGCTATGGCAGTACAAGCTACCAGGATATACTGGGCAGGGCCACTTTCAAGCTGAGTACTCATTCACAGGTATTTAGTTCTGCCATGAACCTGCTGAGGAATAAAGGTAAGCTGGGATATCAACAGAGCACTCCCCAGTAAGGTTACCCCAAGATACAGAAGCATAAGAAGAAAGTGAATTTGCTCTGGAATATCAGGTTTTGTGGGTTTTGGTTTGTTTTGCCTTTTTTTTTTTTTTTTTTTTTTTTTTTTTTTTTTTTAATAGTATGTGAGCAATGTCTCTGCAGTCTAAGATTTCTACAAATAGATCTATATGGGGTTACTGCTACTATATTCTATATAAAATCCTTTATGATTCTGCAAACTACATTGTCCTCTTTTGTACCTTGCATAGGTGTTTTTCTGATTAAAAACCAGGCTAACATATGGTTACTTTGATTTATACCCCTGGTTATTAAATGTCAGGTGAGCAAACTTGAACTGTAAGGTCAAAGAATATGGTTTCTGCAGCAGTGGCTTGTTCTCCACATGTGAAATGATCTCCCACTCCCTACCCCAAGTATACACAAAGCAACACAAACCCTAAATAAAATTCAGCTCTTTCCTCTTTGTTTTTGCAACATACCAAGTATGAAGAAGTGCACAGAATACCCAAATCCACACTACTGTTTTCATAGTGCAAAGATTTAGCAACAGATTTCTGAAAGGGTTTTAAAACGATGACTGTTAAGGCATTGAAAAGCAAATGTGATCAATCACCTTCGTATTTTCTCAGAATACTATCACTGCACAAAACAGACCTCTTTAGTAAGCAAAGATGCACAGAAATTAATCAATCTTATTGTCAGTATCTAGGTTCAAAGACAGACTGTGAAGATAGTGGGGTTTCATGCAAGCCATTTCAAATGCATTTTGCAGAATAGAAATCCATGCACATGGACAAGGAGAAAAAGGAAAATTATTAGTTTAACCAAAGTAAAAATGTTAAGAGAGTTCCAATAAACTAGAATTTAATTGTTTGGATGCTTCAAGAAGAATCAGTCCAGGACTTCAAAAATTAAAAGTACATTTTTGGGGAGTATTGGTAGTTCCAATAGAATGCAGAGCGTTATTACTGAAGAAGTCATTTCTGCTGTCTGCTTCTATAGCCAAGATAGCAGAAGTAGAAAGGTAAAAATGGAATGGGAACACAATTTATACAAAACAAAAAAATGCAACAGGCATCTTCAGATACAGTCCTAAATGGCCATTTATTATCTGCCTGCATCAAGCTTAGAAGTCAGCTGGTCAAATCTTGGGAGAGATGAAATCGTTTACTCTTGAGTATTATCACAGATAAAATATCATCAAGAAAGATGCACTCAGCAAAAGGGGTTATTATAAAGAGAAGTGGATATGAACTAACTTAATGGCAGCTGCAACGGATCTTTAGTTGCAGTTCAGTTTCCACTTTCTCACGTCAGGAAAAAACTCTGATCTTCTGTTTGGTAGCTGTCACTGGGAGGCTGCACTGTGATCCAGGTTTTGGGGAGCCAGACTGCAAAGGCAAATAATGAACCATGTAACAGCTCTCTAATTGCCTTTTGCTCCATTATTATAATATCTTCTTAAAAATTAGCACAGAAGTTCTCCAAAGTTTTGCATTGTAAGGAAACCCATTGAGAATGCATAAGTTTTGTGGCAACAAGCCTCTGTAAGTCTTTCACCCACATTACGTCCTGTGATATTTTAAGACTATATTTTAGTTACACAGAGCTTTTTAGACCGATATTTTTAGGGGGTAAAAAAAGTCTTAGGGTAAAAGCAATATATGAGAGTTTCAGTTAAAATTTGTGTGTCATAAGAACACCTAAAATTATAGTATGCTGTGAAACTAATTTACTATTTACTTTTGTGATTCAGTTCCTTCACTCTTTGTTTTTTTTTTGAGGTATGCAGCTTCATAAGAATTGACCATTTTAAAGGATCAGAACCCTTACTACTCATTGACAACATTTTCTACAACTTTAATGATTCTCAGGCAGGATAAAGTTGCTGTTATTTTCAGTTCTCTATGGTACCTGAACTCATATTCTTTTTTCTTCAGGTTGCTCAGGCTGGTTTTATTGCTAATTCTGAATTCTGTATTCAAATCAAAAGCGTAAGTTCTTCACAATATAACAGAGCTGAAAAGATGAAAAGTTCCATGAAGTTGGACACAGCCATAACTAACAAATTTTCAGAGGACATGGATCCGCCAGCGTTCAGGTGGCCTTCTTTTCAAACAAAACAGAACATATTAAGGAAAATAAGCAAAAGGGGAAAAAAGTTAAATGGTGGTTAAGAATCTTGTTCCTCAGTTCCAGGGAACTTAGAGTCTGCTGCATATCTTCTGTTTTAAACACAGAGTGTTCAGATCTCACCGATGAAGTTTATACATGTTCAGTATATTTCTTCCCCACCATTCAGGGAGAAATTAGGGGTTTGTGCAGCCTAGGAAGGAAACTTAGGTGTAACTTAAACAGCAGCACAAGGAATAAATCTCACCCTGGCTATCACTGAGGAAAGAGTTTTGTTCTATCCCACTAGACAAGAGCTCTGGTACTTTTCAGTGAGAAGTGTTGGAAAAACAACTTTTCTGTGCTAACATAACTGCCCATCCCAGCTCAGCCCTCCCAGGTGCCAGCATCAGATTTTCCCCTCACTTTGTCAGCACCAGCCATCAATCTGTGCCTGCCTTATTATAGGGTTATGTCAAAGCACGCATAGAGCTCAGCAGACTTCTCTTATCTAAATCACTACAGCAGGTTGCAGCCATGAGCCTGATCCTGAATTATCATAAACTGATGCATCTCTACCTAAAAAAAAAAAGTCCTCAAAAGAAAAAATGCTGAAGTCCCTCCAGTTCACCAGTGACAGATCTCTGCCATGATGCTGTAATGACAGAAAGAAGTCTTGCAATTAGTTTTTATTTTATGATGTTTTGTTCTGTCTTTGATATACACGTTTAACTCTTTGTCAAGAGTCTTGCCTAAGTGTCTTAACAAGTGCATAGCAATCAATTAGTATGCAGATTTTGACATTAAGGTCAGCATTTTACTGCAAGAGATGCAGATTGCTTGTAAATGCACTTGTCAAAAGTTAATTTTTTACAATCTTGAACACTTCTCAAGATCTATCTTTCATTTCAGCAAGACAGCCAGGTAAGAATGTGGAAGTGACTTTTAGTGATTCAAGCCCATTTTCACCATACTAGAACGATGACATTCATTAAGTGTGTCCACAAGGGCATACCTTTAGGTAACTGAGCTTGAGTTCTTAGTATTGTCAACGTATCTGGATTTGCCTTTGAGCTCCTGAATCTTACTGAACATTGAGCTATCCAGGTAATAACCTAAAGAAATCAGTTCATAACTCATCATTCTGCCCTTGCCCCCTTTCCCTCTCCCTTCTACCTTTTCAATAAATCACTTAAGTGATTTATTGCTCACAGTCTTTCTAAAGTACAAGAGATAAAATGTAGAGACAGTATTTTAAATTAAGTCCTCAGGATGAAAAGAAAAAAGTGGAGCCTAGGGCTTTATCACAGAATGTGAGTTCTGATTGTATGAAGCTGTGTGGGTTACTAACATTTTTGTTAGCTCCTTGTGAGAAACTATCTCTCGTGGTCTGGGACTCTGTGAGAGTGATGAAGTCATGTTTTGTGTCTGTAGAAAGGAGAACACTATCTACCTGTGTTACTGCCCCAAGAGCTGCAATACAAGCCACTTCTGCACAAACTCAGCCTTATCAGATGACCATCCTCCTTGCTACCATTGTTCAACATGTTATTTGAATGCCAGCTCTGTCCAGAAGACAGAACTCCTCTTGAGAACTCACCTCTCTCTCCAGAGGATTAGATATATGTCTATGATCAAGGATTAAGCAAGACCAAAGTCTCTTTGTATTTTAAAATGCTTACTTGAGATAGTGTTAAGCTATTAATGTTATGTTTTCTCTACAGATGTGACAGATTATCGATTTTTAATTTGCATAAGAATGATAAAAGTGTGATTTTAAATTTTCTATATATATTCTTTTCACTTAAAAAAGCAAAGTAGCCTACAAATAATTGTACTAACTAACACACTCTTATAATAAAGTTGTTTAAAGAGGGAAATCCATGACAGATGACTATGTCTACTGTGTGTGAGCAGCTATCAAAAGTAGAGTTTTGGGGACTGAAAGGGTGTGCTCTAAGGATTTGCTATTTAGCTGTCATTTAAATTTGGTAATAAGAGGAGAGAGGAAATACTTTGCCATCCTAGTCTGCACTTCTGCTTCTAAAGGGTGTTAAATTAAAAAAGAAGAGAAAGAGATACAAGAACTAAGGCAGAGTTGAGTAAATATTATCAGGAATAAAAGCTGAAATGAAAGTACACAAACATTGTTGATATTCCATTTTATGTGTCTAAACCAGGTTTAATTCTACCTATATTTACCAAGAAAAAGAAAAAAAGCTTATTAATAATTAATTCAGTTTCTTCGTCTCTTCTCCATAGCTGTGCACAGAAGTCTGTCTGCTCCACAGATGTTCAGTGGAAGGGAAGAAGGCCACAGTTTATGATGGCTGCTCCAAGTATTCTTCATCTCTTCTTTCAAGTTCTTGCAATATTCCATATACAAACCAGGCAACACACATACTTCTCTGCACGCTGAAGACTCTGCTCCATTTCTGAGCATAACTATAGCATACCAGCTTTTGCAAGAGCTTGTTTTTGTCTATAAACCCACATTCATCTATTTCAACCAAAATTTCAAGACATATGTCCATCTGTCTCCCAGTTTGTTTAGAACAGAAGCTATCAAAAACATTCTCTTTTCTGTTGTTGGCACACTTACAAGTATTTTAACATAAGATGGCCATAGCACTTACTAGGCAGCACTTTCATTCTGTCAGCTCTTCTTAAAGGTCATCTCAATGGAGATTCCCCACCTGCAAAGTGCACAGTCTCTATGTTTTATTTTATCAGTCTATTACATTTTGTTGTTAATAATTTCAGCTTCTTTGGTGGTAAGTATGCATGCAGTTGCCTCTTACTTCAATTTGATATTTTTTTTAAAATGCATGTTAATTGATTATGGTTTTTTAATGACAACATGTTTAATTATTGAAAGACTCAAGAAAGCATATGAGTGTACTCCTCAGCTTTAGTCTCACGTCAGAAAGGATAGTATATACCTACTGAAAAAGAATCAGATAAATACTAAGTTTTGGTAGGTTGCCACCAGGTGTCCACCAAGCTTCTCTGTCACTACTCCTCAGCAAGACAGGGGGAGAAAATACAATTAAAAGTCGGTGAGTCGAGATAAAGACAGGGAGATAACTTACCAATTTCTCTCACATGGAAAACAGGCTTGATTTTGGCAAAACTAATTTAATTTTTTGACAATTAATTTTAACAGAGTACTATGGTAATAAATAAGAACAAAACTAAAACCATCTTTCCCCCACCCCTCCCTTCTTCCAAGGCTCATTTTCATTCCTAACTCTTTAACCTCTTCCCTTGAGCGGTGCAGGGGAAGGGGGAATGGAAGCTGTGGTCAGTTCCTAATGTTTTGTGTCATGTCCCAGTTTGTTGGGACGACAACTCAGATTTGCTGATTCCCAGGTCAGGATTAAGGTGAAACAACACCAGGGATACTTTAATTCACAAAACTCAACTTTTATTTGTTCACACAGATATTTGCATGAAACTTTGTCAGTAAGCCTTGCAACCTCTGCAACAAGTGGTAAACATCATAATAGAAATATAAACATAAACATCAACAAACCACAAACTTATTACATAAGCAGACAAGCAGCAGATCTTATAACATACCCCAACAAGTGGCAGACATACCCTGACAAGCCCTTGCCTTATACACAGGGATAGAAAATGAGATAAAAGAGGAGAGAAGGATAACAAAAGAGAGAGAGAGAGGCAGGGAGGGAGAAAGACAAAAAAGAAAGATTTCACCAGTCCTGGTTCCAGTGTTGGTCCTGCCAGCCTAGGGGTGCAGTTCCGGAGGGGCACTGCCGGCCAGGGCTTTGACTTGTCTTCTTTTATAATTCCTTACCCCTCCTCCAGGCAGGCACTTGGGCTCATTTGGCTAATTAGGCATCATGCACAGTCTGTACTTCTCAAATGCTTCTTGCTTTGGTGCATGTATAGTTCGTACCTGCAGAGTTTTCTGAAAATGTGTTGGTGGGCTTGGGAGTCCTTGGGGAACTACTCCCGCCTCCCTGCAGGTATAACCATTGTCTGACCTTTCTTCTCAGTGCAGTGAAAATGGCTTCTCTATTGGTTCTTTATGGAGTCATTCAAGATAGGGAAGTTCAGCCTCAGAAAAGTGTGGTCACACCTCTTCAGGACTGCCTCCTCTTGAAGCGTCTTCCTGCCATTAGCTGCATAGCTCCAGAATTTCCATAGAAACAGTTTCCTTTAACATAAAGTTCTTTATCAGATGTTTTGATTTCATTGGACCATCACACTTAGTCTCTGCCACTCCTTCCTCGTCACACTATTCCCCTACTCCTGTGTGGTGTCCGTCCCATGGGATACAGGCCTTCATGAACTTTTCCAGTGTGGTTCTTCCCAAGGGCTGCAGGTGGATATCTACTACAGTGTGGTCCTCCATGGGCTGCAGGGTGACAACCTGATTCACCATGATCTTCTTTCTTCAGGGTCTATGGGGGAATGTCTGCTCTGGTGCTTGGAGCACCTCCTCCCCTTCCTTATTCACTGACCTTGGTGTCTGCAGGGCTGTTTCTTTCACATACTCTCACTCCTCGCTGCCAGCTTCTGTTGCACAGAGTTTTTTACCATTTCTCAAATATGTCATCACAGAGGTGCTACCAACATTGTTGATGGGCTCAGCTTTTGCCAGCAGCAGGTCTGTCTTGGAGTCAGCTGAAATAAGCTCTGTTTTCATGAGGGCAGCTCCTGGTGGCTTCTCACAGAAGCTACCCCTGCTACCACAACTTTGCCATGCATACCCAATACAGAAGTTTTCACTGAAGTGCAGTGTATTTGAAAGTCTTAGCAACTCTAAATTAAGTCAGCTGAGAAGATTGCCATAATCTGTCCTAGCCCTGTTTTATAACCACTGTAAGCACTCTTTTTGGGGGACCATTTTATCATTATACTCTGACAGTCTAGACAAGTCACATTCTACTCTCAGAAAGTTAAGCATGAACATCAGTGTTGAAGCTTTCAGTTTTTATTGCAGGTCAATGTATTTTATGCATATATTTTTGGGAAAAAACATTTTACTGAAAATTTTGAAAAATGAGAGAAGACTCTCATAATCAGGAGGCTTTTCTGTCTCTTCTCATTGCTTCATCAAGTTTGTATTTAGTTTTGCTTTTGTATTTTAGTTTACATGGGAACAGTCTCTCCCAAAGTTCAAGCCCAATGATATTCAAGTCTTATTTGATTAAATCAAACCTTAAAACATGAAGGCAGATTTTGCTACTGGAGAAGAACTACTGAGCACACAAGCAAATGGTACATCAAAGAGAAACACCAAGAATAAACAGTTACTGCCCTAGCAGACCCTTTGAAACTGGGAAAATAAAAGTTGAAAGCTCAAAAGAAGTGTCTGACACAGCAAGAGGAAGATAGAAGGAAATTTCAGAATGAAGTTGCAGGAAAAGGCACTGCTGTGGAAGCTTGAAGGAAGTAGAATTTTTTTTAAGAATTGAAGCACTAAATAAAAAGCTTTAGGCATATAGCAAAAGTGGATTTTTTTGTTAGTTTTCCTTCTGCATGAAGAGACCTATTTCCTTTTTAAAGAGAAGCAGGGAATAGATTCAAGCAAGACTTTAAGTATCTAATGAGCTTTTTTAAAACATTGTTATGAAAACAAGAGAAATAGATATAACTAAGCCATTCTCTAGTTTACTTGAGTATTATTACATTCTTCAGATAGATTATTAGGATTGATTTTAATGGATCTTACTCATAAATACATCTTACTTGTAAATACATTTTATTAGGACCCAAAGCTATCTTGTGCACGAGCCAAGCAGGAAAAGGCTGTATACCTGCAGTAATTTTTCACTAGATGTTTAGTATAGCACTGTGCTTGAGAATAAGATTTTTTTTAAAAGAAATACCAGTTTTTTTAAAAAAGCATCCAATATGTATATTTTAGGCTTTGAAGAAGTAAAGCACTTTTATTAAGTAAAGCCTAATCAATCTTATTTAGGAAAACATGTTGTTTATAGGTTGAAAAATAACTGTTAAAATCAAATATTAGAATATAAAAAAATAATCACTTCCTCAGATTAATATGTCAGAGTTTTTCAGAGACTTATTCTGATTTGTCTTTGTTTGAAATAAAGCAACACTTCTCTCATGGATTTATATAAGTACCATTCAAATGATTCAATAGACATTTATGTGTTTATGCACCTCACGCTGGACAAATTTACCAGAAGCAATATATGCAGGTTCCTAGAGTACAGGCATTTTATCATTTTAGAAGCATTGACCACTATTACCTTTTGTTTTTAAATTTTAATGTGTTTTTAAATTTTAGCTAATGTGTTAAAAGTCAGTAGCATTTTTAGATCATTATATAATTATAGTATAATTACATATTATATAAATATAATATAGTATTAGTTAGTAGTAATGAGGATGCATATTATGAATCAAATGATTTTCAAGAATCAGAGAAAGCATTGAATGCCATTCTACCAGTCACTCCCAGCTACTGTGGCTGATGGGACATATTTATCCTCTTGATGAAATAAAAACAATTACAAGGAAAAAAACTGCTAAAGACACAAACTTTATCATAACTTAGAAATTTAAACAGCTCTTGCCAAACCTATGTCACTCAAAACTGTGAAGAAATAAGGAAGAGTTCATTTTGGAAGAAAACAGTGTTGTAATTTCTGTGAATACGCAGGCACCCAAAAATGATCTCCATTATTATCGTAGCTGTCTCTGGCTGATATACTAAGGAACACATATAGGGCTTCAGATCAACTGGAAATATGGCTTGGTATCACTTATAAGGAAAAAAAAAAAAATCAATCAAAATTCTTTTATCAGAAAATAATCTCCATTGATGTCATGAAGTTTCTGTTGTTTCACAAAGACATGCCTCCTATTAAGACTTCCTCTTGCCCAAAACAACTTTTCCCTTTACCAGAGCTCGTTCTACTTCACTTTGCCCTGTTGGAATATAGAAGATTTCTTAGTCAATCACTGGGATTTCCATACAGTATTGTCATCAGGACTTTCCCCACCTTTCTTTTAATTATTCTTTTTCTATTGACTTTCTCTAACTTGCTTCAATTTACCCCCTAGGTTTGCCAGTAAAAATCCCATTAGTTCCTTTGCTTGTAAACTGCTTTTCTCCTTTGCTGGTTCCTATTGTTCCACCTCTTCAGCCTTCCATTTTTTCATCCACATCTTATTTGAGACATATTTGTGTTGCAAAATTTAATTTATCTCAATTCAAAACTTATTTTTGTCCTTTTCATTTTTTTCTCCATTTCTGTTACCATTATTTTTCTTATTGCTCCTCCCTCTTCCCTTCATCTATTGTGTCAAGTCTTTTTTAACCTCTTACAAGCTTTTCTTCTTCTACCCTTCTGTACTTCTTACCTTGGGCGACTGCCTCAATTGCCTCAGGGGACATGCAAGCCCTTGCTCCTGACTGAGGAAGAGAGAACATTTAAAAAGTATGCTTAATCACTGTGGACAAAAACCTTGATGTCAGAGACAGGCTACCATTAACTTCTATGCTAACAAAAAAAATTCAACAGAGCCTTTGAGAGTTCTCCAGATTTTCTGAGGAGAAAACCTGATTTTATTTTACTTTAAAGGATTGACTTTCAGCATTACTATGCCTCAGAAACTCTGTTTCAGAATCAATATGAACCTACATGTGAATTACTAAATTGAGAGGAAAACTCCCAGATTAGCCCACACCTGATCTCTTTTAAATGAAGCAGTACCTGTAGTTCTAAAGACAAATTTGTGGAATGAGTAACTGTATTCTTAATTCCTGCCTTATTTTAAAATCTCCATTACCATGCGTTGTTGACTCATACTGTGTATTTGATATTAAACTGACAAATCCCATAACTATACATTTCAAAGCTTGAATGGTCCTGTTCTAATAAGGCAAAAGCTGTAATCCGATCTCTGATAGTCAACAAATGGTACTGCAGTATTTATTAGCAGAGAGAATCCAACATTTATTGGGTTTGGTCTCAGTTTCACTAACCAGGCAAGTACTTAGAATAATTTTATTGTTATGTATGTCTCAGTAGCTTAACAACAAGCAAACAGACAAAAATTCAATAGAGGGGAACATCAATATGTGCACATTATTTAAAAGTAAGTGTTAAAAACTAGTTCCTATACACATCTAATCTCAACACTGCATTTCTTACTGTGCTGGGAATTACAAATAAATGTGAGAACCATAAGGTGTCTTGTTAATATTAACTCTATTAATCCATCTACATCACTATAGCATTATGAAGGATTTAACTTTCAGTTAACTTGTTGAGATACAACTACTTTCTTTCATTATCAGCTTGGATTTTTCATACTCACTTGTCATTGCATGCAAATCAATTTCACTGGCTGCTGAGCCTTTCATGTGGAATTCCTTGTCATTTATCAGACCCATCAAGAACAATCCACTGTAGTGCACAAGACAGGAGGCTGATGCATAGTAAACTAACAAAAGAAAGAATTACATTTTTTTTCCATAAAATCATCATACCTCCCCATCAGTTCTGTAAAAACCCAAGAATAACATGTGGATAATATTAATGATTTTTTTCCTTTCCCACTCTTAGAAAGTAAGGTTCTCAGGTGATGCACTCTTAAAATGTCCTCTATATAGAGGACACCTGGGGAAGGCAAGTGAGAGAAAGCCTGAACCCACCTGAAACAATACAAACACTCCAAAATTCTTTAAGTACAAAGACATCATCCATGTCTCCATTCATTCATATTTCAGCTGTATTGAAAATAGCTTACACAACAATAAATGGGACACTGGATTTTCTTGCTCAGTAAGGATTATTTTGAATTATATAAAGGGATATGCCTGTGATTTAAAGTAGGAATGGGCAATAATGCAAGACCTGAGTGAGACCAGTTTAGCATAATCTTTACCTGGCTCCCTTTCAACACTTAATTCTTAACAACAAATGTTTGCTTACTATTAAAAAAGGACTTCAAAATCAGTATTTTTTTATGAAGTCTGTATTTAATTCAGCCCTGATTCAAAGACAAACAATAGTCATATTCCAAAAATATGCATGTTATGCAGTCTAAAAATACTTGTCAAAGAAAATAACCTGTGATTCCTTTCTGAAAAATCAACCTTCTACTACTTTGATCCTAAATAAACTGCACAACATGTATAATCTTACATAGTCACAAACTGTGAGGTAGAGATTTGGAATTTACATTTCTATTTTTATGTAAGCAAAAAGTATTCATTTGTGTCTTTACATTTTGATTACTTTACTTTGTTTTCAAAATCAGTCATCTATAACAGTATTTGCTTTTTACCCAGATAAATAAACATTTCAAACCCAGCTGCATGGAGCTATTGATTGCATCATCAGAGAAAGAAAAAACTAAAATGATGATTCATTATTACTTTCATCTCTGTTAGTAATTTTTCAGTCTCAGCTAATTATATCAACAACACAGATACACTTTAACTTTTGGTTCAGACACCAAACATGACCTAGACATTATGACTTACATACTGTCACATGTTTCCTTGTTGACTCTCAGGCCCTAAATTCAGAGGGGAAAAACCCCCAGCATTTCTGTGCTAGCCATCATTACCTACATTATCATGCCACGACACCTCCTACGGTGCTTTATGTACCTGCCCTTTATCTGCAGGTACTGCGGTGTGATTCCAGTAATCCACAACTAAGAAAGATTAATAATTTACCAGATTCACAAATTTGACTTCAAGCTCATTGTCTTCCTTCTTTGTAAACATGAAACAACAGTTTTCAATTTACTGTTGAAGTGTTGATCACCAAGGCTGACTTTGTGTATCTCATGCGTCATCAGGAATTTGTTTTGAAAGTCACTGAAAGCTAGATTTAACTCAGGCTTCCTTTGACTTTTGTGACCTCTTCACCTGAATATTGTGGGCAAGGATTACAACCTCAAGTTGTAACTTAGTTCTGTCTGTCTTTCCAGCAAACAGACAACTTCAAACTCTTTACTGGAGAAATCTAACTTGGACCATCTGTATCTGTTCATGGCAATACAACACTGAAAACTTTTAGATGAAGAATATGGGTACTTCTATTGTGTATACGAAATGTTTGTTCTGAAAAAGGCTTGCATACACATCTGAGACTAGCTTTCCCCAAGCAATTTCTTTTTTTTTTTTTTTTTTTAAATACATTTTGGAGAAATAAATGGTGTCTAGACAGATCTTGCATTTGATAGCTTAAAACCTATCTAGTGTGTCATCTGGATGACAGTGAACTTGAAGTGCTTTGCAATTTTGCCAAAGAAAGGTTTGTGTGGCGGCTGTTTTAATCAATTCACTTTGTAAGTAGACACCAGGAACAAAAGACTAATGTGTACAGTCATAGCAGATCCTTCATTGTTCTTCAGCAGCTCTTCAGATAATTCAGACATTACCCACATGGAAGGTAGCATCTGTTGAACACAAGAAACAATTTCAGTTAGTTTCTTTATAGATATTTCTTCATCTGACAGAAAAGTGAATTGATTTCTTAACTTCCTGAAGAGCTACAATCAGAATGGGCTCTTGAATGGAATGAATTTTAAAGATTAAGATATTTTTAAAACAAGTTAGCTTAATTTCTCTTTAACTTCCTTTTTTTTTTTTTTTTTTTTAAATCAAAACTTAGTGGGGCTTCTGGTTTGAGGTTTCTTTATGGTGTAAATAATTCACTGAGACATACTTCTGAAATGTGTTTTGGTCAGTCTGTACTGCGTACAAACAAGAGTATTTAATAATTATTTCAATGTCATAGAATGACAATGAGATGAGAAGAGGTTCTCTCTTCCTGAAGTGGTTAGTAGACTATTGCTGAGTCTGTAAGAGTTCAAAATCAGTTGGAGACTTTGTCCTTATTTGTACAGGTGTTTAGAATAAATTATTTAATGTATATCTTAATTTCTTGAAACAATTGTCATTTGGTAATATTATGTAGTTCACCTAGCCCCAGGTCCTGTCACTAACAATGACCAGAGTAATTTCCTTAAATAAGTTCTTAAAGGACAGCCTGTCTCTGGGAATCAGAAAACAAAGCTATTGTTCTCTGGTTCAGGAAGATATAAAAAAATTAATTACTTATAAATTATCAATTACATCCAGTGCATTATTAGATTAATCCTTTTAATCAACAATACTCTGTAGTCATTACAGGACACAGACAAGTCTGGTGTCTGAGTTGTGTTTATTGTCATCTCAACATATTTGGAATTTCATGCTTAAATTTTCTGTGTTTATAAAACTTCCTCTACCACCACTTGGTTCAACTGCAAAGTTAAACATAAGGAAGGCAGAAGAAGATATATAGTAGACCAGTTGTTCCTCCACTTGTGTAACCCTCATCTCTTTCTAAATTACCAATAACCTTCTGGTTAGTTCTTGAAGTAAAGTAAGCTATACAAACCCTGATTTGAGAGATAATCATGACCTCTGTGTTAAATTTTACACTCTGAGATGGTATTCCCAACCTTAGTTCCATTTCAACAATTTTATTTTTTCTGGGATATGTTCAAATTTAGATGTTGCTCTTTGAGTACATCATCAAAATAAGGAAAGTGAAACCTTAAATTAGAAAATAATGCTTTTCTGAAGTTTAATTGACATACTGAACTGCACACAACTGCAGTAACAGAATGGCCTAATGATGCTCAAGATGTGAGATTAATTGCTCCCTCATATTCATTTTTAATGAAGAGTAACAACTGAGCTGACAGACTAATTATTACAGTTTTCCAGGTCTTTGCTGTAATAACAGTCATGATGTTACTCGTCAATCAAAATGTAACCCTTATAAGGTTTTTGCTCTTTAAAACTCCAACACTGTTTTCTCATTTAAAGTACAGTGACTCCTGACATTAAGAGACCAAGGGCACTTTGTCAGCTGAATCTCCCTTTCACATTTCAAGTAACTACTTCAAAATTCAGGGTTGACTAATGGAACAAACTTTCTAGATTCATCTTATAATTGTGGCTTAGCTACAAAATTTGGAACAGATGACTGTTCTTAGCTTTTCTGTAGTTTAGAAGTTTTCCCAATAATATATTGAAGGAGTCCAGGACAGATAGCTAGAGCTGGAGCTCCTGCATTTAGGTGGACGTTGTCTATGAATTCTGGGACAGAAAGAATCAATAATGATGTTAAACTTCTTTTTTTTTTTTTTTTTTTTCCACCTTTATTTAAAATTGTTTGTTTGCTTGGTTATTTTTGTAAAAGAAAAGGGCTATTTCTGGTAATGAACATAAGACAAGACAGGAATTTTGGACAGTCTAATCAATGGTGTCCATTTAGAGGAAAAGAGAAAAAAATGACAAAAAGTACCTCAAAAAAATACATCCTCACAACTCTAATCTTACTTCCATTATAATGAACAAAAAAATTTTGTCAACTGGTTTAGGTTCAAGACTTATAACATATCCTTTCCAACTTAATTGTTTATACTTTTTACATAATATTTAAGTTATCAATTATACTTTGTCTTATATTGAATCTAAATGAAATAGAGCTCTGCAACCTTTTTTGCTTCAAGGAAAATAGTTTCTTGTCTATGTATCATGAAGGAATTTTCCTGAATCATAGTTTTTACCCGCTTCTTGCTTTGGAACATATGTGCCTATTGCAAGCAAAAGGAGCTTTGAAAGACAGAGACTGAATCCCTTTGTCATGTCAAATGTTCCAGGTTGAAACCCACAGCCCAGCTGTGGTCAGACAGAACAAAGATGTTACAGAGAAAAAAAAAAATGCAGTTATTAACTCAGAGAGTCATGACAAAAATTTCACCAACATTAACATTGATCCAATAAGTAGTTTGTCTCTGTTTTCCTTTTGTTTACAAGTTTGATGGAGAGGAAAAAATGGGCTTCTCCAATTTACAGGTTTAAAGTTGAAAAAAAGTCTGTTCAGGATTACTAAAAGATAATTGACAGTAATACAGCTGCAAATAAGGTACGGTGAGACACTGCTCACTGTTTTAACTCTCTTGCATATGAATCATAATGCTAGTGTGTGCTGATATCATTGCCGAGGTTAATTCAAAGTCACCAAAGACTACGGGTGAGACAGACTTAATGAGTTAATGTCCTTGCTCAGGCATTCAAGGAATATTTCAAGAGTGTCTAGGTTGTATGGCTGGTCCTGCTGAAGCACAGTGCAGTGAGAATTGTCTCAGACCCTTTGTCTACACAAAGTTACATATGCTGTAATCCTTGGAACAGGCCTCAAAAGTTATTATACCATGCTCTAGCTCTGCTTTGGCCAAAATACACAGTGCTGAAGTGCTCCAGGCTTTTAGAGCACTGCTACTTTCCTCTTTCTCAAACAATATCTTGCATTTCACCTTGCCAAAGAACATGTTTTTCATCCCTATCCCTTCTTTTGATGTCCAGACTTGACTTTCACCACCCACTCAGAGACATGATTTGGAAGTGCCTTCTCTATGTTAACCATTTTTACACGGGTTTACTCTTTCATAGTAGCTTTCTCCCTACCTGTTCTTCAGTTCCACTAAAATTTTTCACTTACAATAGTATACAATTTGAAGTATATTGCTTTATTAAATATATTATGCTCTATGTTCTTTCTCAGTATGGCATCAGTCTTAATTTACTAAGTAACCCTGCTTGATTACCTGTTCTCTTGGAGAAATATTCAGACAACAATTAAAATACAAGCCTTGATTAATTCATTGGGAAATACAATAAGATGTTTTTTGTCAGTACTCTGTATTATTCTCATTTCAAAAAAACTTGATTTAATAACATACAAAATCTAAAAGATGGCAGAATGAAACAATTCATTAAATGTTCACTAGAAGACAGCATAAGAATTTTAGTTGCAGTAGAACATTTATGCAGTTTGCTTTCAAAGTTTTAATTCATATATTACAAGTGAAAAAAACCAGCATGCTTGCAAGGTCTGTCTTTAACCCTGTTCTTCAAAATCACATGGAAAGCACTTGCTGAGTCCCTTCGTTCACCTTTATCTTGTATCTTTTTTGGTCTGAAGACAATATTTTGCTAGTCAACTTGTGTTGACCTCATTTCTTCATGTTCTTGTTTCCAATTAACTTTTCTTTACATTACACTTGGTTACCATAACTGTCGTGCACACTCAGTTAGCAGTGAAAACTTGCAAGCTGCAAGCTCCCACTACCTGTGGGAGGACATTTACCAAAGGTTGATAATCACTCAGCTTCTGCCCTAAAGCTAGCAGCAACAGCAGGCCATCTGTCATAAAGCTGAGTAATGCCTAAGGACATAGAGGTTATATCTTCCAAATGGTGCATGAGCACACAAGCAAGGACCACAGTAAATGACAGTGGTTTGTAGACATCTCCTGCAGCACTGAAAAATGTTACTTGCCAAACTAAAGAGGGGTTTTTTTTGTTTGTGTGTTTGTTAGTGGCTTTTTTTTGGAATGATTGCAATGTGCATTTTTTCCTTATTGTTAAGTAGAACCCAATACTTTCATTGTGAGAAAGTTTCTCATTGAAGTACATCATAAATAAGTTACAGGTTTGTAATGCTCAAGAAACAAAACAAAGAATCTTGTTTATTTTCCTTATTAATCCTCATCTAAATCAGATCTTTACATCTAGTCATAATTAAGAGCAGGTTATTCTTGTTTCTTTAAGCAATATATTTCCAATCTTGGGAAATCAGACCTCAAAAAAATTAGTAAAAACAGAATAACCTTTGGAAAAAACTAACAAAACCAGAAAAACATTTGGGAAAAATAAATCAGACCTTCAAGCAAATATAGACTGTATTTAGAACTTAGTTCTAATGAAGTTTTGTAACCTTTTTAGATGTCACCCTGATTTCCATAATTTGCCAATATATAGTTACTGTATTGTTATTAAACATGTTGAAGTTTAATAAGCTTCAGTCAAGAATTTGAAGGAAAAAATGTAGTGAGCTGGAGACAAAGAATTGTGCCTTCTACAGAATACCTAAATCATAGGTTTGTGTTTTAAAAATATTGAAAATTAATGGAAAATAGAACTGGCATTTCACAAGTTAAAATCTACACAGATGGATATTTTAACAGCACAGTGGTACCTGACCTTTACTTTAAGTAGTCAAAAGAATGAAAAAGTAACATGGCAAGAGCTATAAACAAGATAGCACATGCACATGGAAAAAACAGGAGAGGAGACAGATATGAAAGGTATCACAAACCAGCAGTCAGGACATGCAGTGTTAGTCTAATGGACTGAAACTCTGATTATCAGTATTAGCTATTGATATATGTGACTAATATTGTTTTGTGTACTGTGAGACCCAGTAACATATTATCTTTTGTAGGTGGACTAAAGAAATTATCTCAGAGTTGAGTTATTCACATGATATCATTTGTATAGATGCTGGGTAAAAAGGGCAATTCTTAGTATATTTATCTTGAATATTTGCTGCTGCTTACGGTCTTTCTTAGCAACAGATGAGGAAAGGAACCCTTATGTAAAGGTGCTACCGCACTGTAGTAACATAGTACTCTGTGAAATTGACTTCACTGCTTTACAAGATGGTACTGTCTTAGAATTTAAATTTCAGGCTTACAAATATAGTGAAGTATATCCTCAGAGACACATGGATCAATACAATAGAGATTACTTGTATTGAACTTTTCCTGGCAATTTTATTCCCTGCACAAAATGCATGGAAAATATGGAAAATATGATAAAATCTTATCAAATCACTTCTCTAGAACAACTATTTCCTTAAGGAACTTTGCCAGCTAAATCAAGATCAAAAAATTACTTCTCCAAAAATCTAAGTCAACATCAACCATGCACCCAGGAAAATAGAATAAATAATGGGGCAGATTTTGTAACAAGTCACAAGGAAATCAGCCTTAAAAATCTGTACCTCTAAGTCTGAGTACTTTCTCTGAAAATGTTTTAGTTATACTTCTATACAATTGTTTATACCTTGAGAGGCTTAAAAATGTGCTATGCACATTCTTATTTTATCAGAACTAAAAATCTTTTCAGATAATTTAAAAAAACCCACAACATACTGAAGCTCATACAAAGATAAAGTTTTGAAGTACTTTCCTGAACAAAAAAAGGTGTTGCACTTAGTGTAAGGAGAAGATGTATTATATAATACATATTACAAAATCTCTATGTTCAAAAGTAATGTGGCTGAGGAATAATTCTTGTGCATAAGGTGACAGAGTTAAAATTGTATATTTAAGGATGTTGTCAATGTAAAGAGCTGATTTGTATAAAAATCATAAATAAATTTGCATTTCAAGAATATAATTGCTGCTAGATCAAACAAGTATTTTAAAAACCTTAGAAATTTTCAAAGGCTCAGTGGAAAAGTACTCAAGAGGGTATGAAATGGAGGTTATAGCAACAAAACCTTGAAATTTTCTTACTTTTGACTACTTTTGTCTGTCACCTCAGTAATGCTTTAACATGTTTTTTAAATTAAATATTTAGTAAGAGATATCACTGTAATTAAAGCTGCGTGGTAGCTTCTACTTCCCCTCAGCTTTATGTTGCCTTTAACTTTCCAAAAGGTATTCAACATAACGTTTCATTGTTATCTTTGCTTGCTGGCTTTTTTTTTTTTTTTTTTTAATTTTCTTTAAATTTGAGCAAGAACAGTAAAAGCAGGAAAAGACCTGCAGATGTAAACATAGCTGAAAACAGGAAGTCAAAATTTGGCATTGAAAATTTCTCTGACAAACATTTTCGCCCTTACATTGAAACTGTTGGGCACTGCAATTTTCCTCCTCATCAGTGGTTTCCTTGTGGTTGTTTGGGTTTTTTAGTGAAAGAGACACCTACTCAATTGTTTTGTCTGAGCACTAAATAGGGTAGTAACGGAAAAGGTGCACAATTGATTGAAATGCACATCTCTCTTACATTCTTGTTTTGGGTTCAGCATTTTGTGACTTAAGTGCAGATACTGCAAAGTCTCTGCATCCTTGGGGAGAAAGGCCAACTGTGGGAAGCTGATATTCTTTTCTTATTATTACTTTATATAGGTAAATATTCCACATACGGTTTTTTGATTTAAGAGTATACCCTGTAATAGGGAGTGAAGTAGTTTACATATGTATTTTTAACACATTGTAAATGTTACCAATTTGTACTACTCCCATATAAGTTTGTTGTCAGTGTTTATAAATTTCCATAAAGACCTTGCTTTGTTTTGGTCACATTTTTTATGTTCTTAATCATGACAAAATTAAACATTTAAGTGTTATCACTGAAAACTTGGAAGCACATGTTATGCTGAAGAAAGGAGGGTGAAAAGAAGGAAAATCTTCATATACGAATTTCAACAAAATCAGACAGAATCAACTACAAAAGATTCTGCATGGTTTTTTATAGATTTATTTTTTTCCCCCACAGATTCTGTTGAAGTAAATAAAGTCCTTCTTTGTCATTAAATAAAGTCATTCTTTGTTTTTATTGATTCTTTAATTATGTAAGCACATTTTTCCATTATAAATATGAGGGCAGACTTCAATAAGACGACTCACTACAAGTAAAATTAAGCACAAATCTTTGTAAAGTAATTATTAAAAAATGTTAATAAGGAAACCTCTTAATGCTTTGTTACTTTTTGATCTAGGATACTGTTCATAGCCTACCACCATTTTTCAAGAATTGCTTCAAATAACTTCTGGCCAAACTTAGAAAGACATAGTACATGAAATCCACCAACTGTAAGCTTCATTTATATCCATTTATGTGAGAAATACAAGAAGAGCTTGGTACTGAGATGCATTTTTATCCTAGCCTCGAATGAATAAGCATACCTTTACCTCTGGATGAACTAAGAATATCTTTTGGTCCAAAACTGAAAGAAAGCTTGAATTCTTGCTTCTGTACTGTAGCCAAATTCCTGAACCATACTGTACGCAAACTCCTTAACAGAAAATGTACTATACTTTACAAATAATGCAGAAGAAAATGTTTTGTTTAATGCATGAATATGTTTATTAGTTAAGTTCTGCATTGCCAGAAAAGATCAAGCTGCATGTTTCTTAATGATAAATCAATATTATGTTGTATAAAGTAAGGACATATACTCCAGTTTTAAAAATACGTAACTCAGAATATCACATTTACATAAAAAACTTTGTGTCTATGCTACGGACTCATTGTTTACATTATCTAAGACTTCTACCAAAATAATTAAACATAAGTTATAAAAAATAAAGTAGCTATACCTGTTTCTTTGAAAAGAAAAATTTAGAAATACAAGTTGTGGAAAAAGAAACATATTTAAACCAGAAACTGAAAATATGCATGGCTGTGGGACTACATAAGTGCCAGTGAAACAGGAGTTATTCTAGGGAGCAGATGGATTAAATTAAGCAGTTTTATTTTTCCTCTGAAAATCAGTGGACAGCTGCAGTTGAATCTCCATGCAAATTCATCTTTGTCCATAGAATTTGCAAAGTTTCATCTTTCCTCTTGTTTTATAAGGATTTGCTTTTCTATGGGAGAGGTTTATCTTCTATGAACTTTTAAATTATCCTCAGTGGTTGCATGAAGAAAGCTTTTAACTATGAAATATGTCTGTTCAACCGAGATACGGCAATTGATATTGAAATAAATTTACAAGTGAAAATTCCTAACCTTTACCATTGACTAAACATTTGGAGGAATTTATAATGAATAACATCTGAAATTAGGAAAATTATAGAAAATTTTGATGTGACAAGTTGTTAAGGGAACTATACTTTGCATGTGTGGCATATTAAATTCAATGAAAAGAAAATATGTGCATATATTCCACCTCTTGAAATTGTATGTGAGACAGGACTTTGACTACGCTGTTTATCAGAGAAGTTCAGTTTACTTTCAATATTCATAAGAGAGGATCTGCACGATAAACAACTCTGCAGAGATTAATGAGATCAATGTTCTGTTTCCCTATGGGGAACAGACAACTCTTGAGATGCTGATGTTTTTCTCCATTTCTCCAGTTTTAAAATTGTGATACTAATATTTAAAGTCTAAATAGCCCAAACAAAGTGTGAGTACATACATTCAGTTAGAATTTAATTCACAGACTGGTGAGAAACTACCTAGAGCACTAAATTACTTGAAATTAATTGGAAATTTCATTTCAGCAGTTGACTAGTTTCATGTAAATAATTTTTTTAAAAAAACTAAGCTAACTAATCAGAAAAGTTTAAACAAAACAGTTTCAGCTTGAATTTTGTGGAGACTACATGCATGAAAACTGCCAGAATGCCATTATGATATTTACTTAATCTCATCTATATGCCAAATGATTTTGATAAGTGTCTTCACAAGGCAAGTTAAAGAATCAAATATTTCATATGCTTGATTGAGCACTGGTTGGGAAGGGAAGTCTGTCTTTCACAAGGATGACCTGAAGGGTGCTTTGCCTTTAACTAAGTTGCTTTATTATTATTTGATAAATATCACATCAAGTTCTTGCTGTACACAAAAGCTGTTTGTTTGTGATTTTTTTTTTGTTTGTTTGTAATGTAGTCATTGGAAAAAAATATTTTCATTTCCTGGCATATGTTTAGTAATGCTTGCATTACAAGGGTTCTATCCTACATGGCCACCATTAACTCACAAGAGACTGTTGGTAGACAACAGAAATTCATAATATGGAGTTATTACTATTTTCTGACATTTTTGCTATTGTAAGTTTACAAGACAATGTAGATGCTCACCAGGTGAATTCTGGGCCACAGAGACAATATTTTTGAAAAAAATACATGATTACCTGTAGAGTTGTTCACTTTCAGTGCATGGAAATTTGGGAATTCAGAGGGTGTGAAAAGTTCAACTGGAATGTGCTGGACTGTTAGGCAAGAGGAAAGTATGTATAAGCACATTTTCACTTTTCTGTCATGTTCTGATACTATTATTAAGCTACTTTGGTTTATGAGGGCTTTTGAGTCACCCTGTTTACCCTTATCATTATCCGTGAACAGCCAAATACTAGGAATTCCAAATAGATTAATAGCATACACATGGTGTATATTTGGGATAAAGTAGATCCAAAGTCAGCATAGGAATAAGAATCCTTGTGAGAGTAAAGAATCTGGTCTCATTACAATGAGTAGTGTACTTAAAGACATTGGCAAAATAACAGTGCCACACACTGCCCTACCACAAAGAGACCAATGGTTTGCTTGGCATTGTAAAGTCTATGAGTGGAATAAATGCAAAGAAATTTTATCTGCTTTAAAACCTTTTCTAAAATTTATGCAGCAATAAACGTTACAGAAATATTTCTTTCTATTCTTATAATTAAAGAATAATTAAGAGGTATCAGAAGCTCAGAGGTATCATCAATGGACAAAATACAAAACCAGAAAACATTGTGCAGCATCTGTCCTCTCTATCCATGTCTGGGTGAAATTAATTTCATTGGTTAGCATTTCAATTTCATTGTATATTTCTGTTTTGTCCCACACGGTCGGTCACAAGGGGGATGAATCTTTTGAATTCTCCAAGAGCCTGCATGTCAACTGGTAGCCCTCTGGGGAACAAATAAAGGCACTTTGGTGATGACACTATTTTCTTAATAACACATCAACAATCAGCGAATTGCAATTCAATTCATACGAAACTTATATACATGAATATATGTGAGAAAGAGAGAGAGAGAGAGCATAAAGAAGAAAGACAAAAGAGAGGAGGAGGGTATAGGAAAAGGGGAATCACCACCTTGGATCCCGCATTGTTGCAGAGTAGAGAGCTTGGTCTGTAGGTGGTGGGTTGACCAAGACACATGTGGGGTGTTGCTTTTATATAGTCTCTCTTAACACATGCACAGTAGGTTGTTCCAGAAGGTTCTCATTTTCTCTGGCTTGTACCTGCACAGTTAGGCAAGTTCTGTCTCTGGGCAACAACAGGAGGGAGGAGGAGAGAAACGGCCCACTGCCCCACCTCCACAGAGCTTGCTCCATTCTGCCCCACAGGGCATCCCACTAGAATTTTTTGAGACATCCTCTTTATGAAAAGTTTCTTGTTTATGAACAGTTTGTGACAATTTCCAAATGGCCAGTTTTTATATAAAACTTGTAAATAAATAATAAATTACAAAACATAAGGCTGTTGGTTTTTTTGTGTGAAAACTAGTATGTGTTCACATTCATATAGTTTGTATAAAATTCTTCACAGTGAGTTAAATCAGTTTATTTTTATGTCAAGTGTTATTCAGCCATAAATGGGACATTTTCATGCACTATCTAGGCAATTATGCTCTATTCATGCAGACCAGTGGTATATCATGTTTTAACATATTTTACTGTATTGAAGATACAGATAGAAGAGCCATGCACTTGACTCGGTAAAGGTCATGAAAAGCCAATATAAAAAGGGTAACTTCCCTTTTCCTTTTCCTTTTCCTTTTCCTTTTCCTTTTCCTTTTCCTTTTCCTTTTCCTTTTCCTTTTCCTTTTCCTTTTCCTTTTCCTTTTCCTTTTCCTTTTCCTTTTCCTTTTCCTTTTCCTTTTCCTTTTCCTTTTTTTCTTTATCTTCTTTCTCTTTTTAGTTTTTTTGTCTCTTTCTATTTTCCCTTTTTCTTTCTTTTTCACCTTTTTCACCTTTTTCACCCTTTTCATCTTTCTCTTTCTCTCTTTCTCTTTCTCTTTCTCTTTCTCTTTCTCTTTCTCTTTCTCTTTCTCTTTCTCTTTCTCTTTCTCTTTCTCTTTCTCTTTCTCTTTCTCTTTCTCTTTCTCTTTCTCTTTCTCTTTCTCTTTCTCTTTCTCTTTCTCTTTCTCTTTCTCTTTCTCTTCTTTTAAACCCTGTCAATTTACTCTGTTGTTTGCACTCTTGTAAATCAAATGTATTAATCAAATAAGTAAGTACATCTGTTTCAGGAGAACTCATAGTTTCCATGCCCTGTCTGGTGTCAGAGATGAGAGTAAATAGTGATCATTTTTGCCTTGATTTTTAAAATGTTTTCTCTAGAAAAGTCATGGTTTTCAAACAAATATTTTCTCTTGCGCTATTTCTCATAGGCAACATCCTTAAATCTCACTAATAATTATTGTCTGGATTTCTGTGTTGTTTCCCATTTTACAGGGTAGTCAACTGAATATATGCTAAGGTAGCCTGAAGATAGAAAAGAAACTTCATTACAAATTGTCAAAGTAATATCTAGAAGCTGACTTACCATGAGAAAAGTTCTCAGTACTATGTGGTAGAATCATGACTGTGAAGACAGCAGTCACTTTGTTATCCATTTCAACAAACACTTGAAATTACAGAATCACAGAATCACAGAATCAACTAGGTTGGAAAGGACCTTGAAGATCATCTAGTCCAACCATTAACCTAGCACTGCCAGTTCCCATCTACACCATATCTCTCAGCGCTATATCGACCCTACTCTTAAACACCTCCAGGGATGTGGATTCCACCACCTCCCTGGGCAATCCATTCCACTGCCTAATAACCCGTTCTGTAAAGAAATACTTCCTGACATCTAGTCTAAACCTTCCCTGGCGCAACTTGAGGCCATTCCCTCTTGTCCTATCACTTGTTACTTAGTTAAAGAGACTTATCCCCAGCTCTCTGCAACCTCCTTTCAGGTAGTTGTAGAGGGCGATGAGGTCTCCCCTCAGCCTCCTCTTCTCCAGACTAAACAACCCCAGTTCCCTCAGCCGCTCCTCATACGACCTGTGCTCCAGACCCTTCACCAGCTTCGTTGCCCATCTCTGGACACGCTCGAGTAATTCAATGTTCTTTTTGTAGTGAGGGGACCAAAACTGAACACAGTCATCGAGGTGCGGCCTCACCAGTGCCGAGTACAGGGGCAAGATCACTTCCCTGTCCCTGCTGGCCACACTATTTCTGATACAGGCCAGGATACCATTGGCCTTCTTGGCCACCTGGGCACACTGCTGGCTCCTGTTCAGCCGGCTGTCAATCAACACCCCCAGGTCCCTCTCTGACTGGCAGCTCTACAAGCCTGTAGCGCTGCTGGGGGTTGTTGTGGCCCAAGTGCAGCACCCGGCATTTGGCCTTATTGAACTTCATACAGTTGGCCTTGGCCCATCACTCCAGCCTGTCCAGGTCTCTCTGCAGAGCCTCCCTACCCTCGAGCAGATCAACACTCCCACCCAGCTTGGTGTCATCTGCAAACTTACTGAGGGTGCACTCGATCCCCTCGTCTAGGTCATCAATAAAGATGTTGAACAGGAGTGGCCCCAAAACCGAGCCCTGGGGGACACCACTCGTGACCGGCCTCCAACCGGATTTAAGTCCGTTCACCACAACTCTTTGGGCCCGGCCATCCAGCCAGTTTTTTACCCAGAAATTAGTTGCCTTGCAGTTACCTGCATCATTCACCCCTGAATCAAACTGATGAAAAACTCCATTGCTCTCAGTGAAATCAAGATTTCATTCTATGAACTTGATTCCCTCTCATGCAAGTTTTAAAGTAATCATGCAAGTTTTAAACCAGTAAATGTTAATTTTATATGAGTAATGTATAAACAACATAGGTGAATTAATGTCTGTGTGACAATGTGAGTTCACCACAGGCTTGGTCATTGGCCTGATCAAAAAAAGTTTATCACAATTGCAAAAACTGGGTGGGATTTTATATTTGTCAGTCATCCCCATGAAAAATAAAGTAGACAATACTCATGATCCTGTATATCCTCAAGTGTAGTGGGAAATGGAACAAATAGGCAAAAATAATTTTGCCATTTAGCTTATATAACAAGGTTGAACTAGGCATAGTTTATATATATGTCTATAGCTAAGCATGCTAAATACCTAAATGCATCAGAAATGGATTCTATAATTCTTGACATTGACATGTATATTTTATTTGACTCAACAAGTCTTGCTGCCTAGATTAGACCTGTTCAGTGCAGAGTATTAGCAACAGATTCAGTTTTAAGTGTTCAAAACATACTGCAAGTATAACAATATCTGAAGTGTTTTCATAATTAAAATCAACATTATCTTCCCGCCTTTTCTTCCCTGCTTCTGCGAATCTAGTTAATCAAAAGTCATAAATCATAGAATCATTTAAGTTGGAAAAGACCCTTAAGATAATCAGTAGCAACCCTTAACCTAACACTGCCAGGTCTACCACCAAACCATGTCCCTAAGCACCATGTCTACACGTGTTTTAAATACCTCCAGGGATGGTGACATAACCACTTCCCTGGGCAGCCTGTTCCAGTGCTTGACAACCTTTCAGTGAAGAAACTTTTCCTGGTATC
Source organism: Strix uralensis (assembly GCF_047716275.1). Lineage (NCBI taxonomy): Eukaryota > Metazoa > Chordata > Aves > Strigiformes > Strigidae > Strix > Strix uralensis. The sequence continues at coordinate 19,288,713 of NC_134012.1, read as the reverse complement.
CAATCTAAACATCCCCTGGAGTAACTTGAGGCCATTTACTCTTGTCCTATCACTTGCTACCTGGGAAAAGAGACTGACAGCCACCTCATTACAACCTCCTTTCAGGTGGTTATAGAGAGCAATAAGGTCTCCCCTGAGCCTCCTTTTCTCCAGACTAAACAACCCCAATTCCCTCAGTCAATCCTCATAAGACTTGTGCTCTAGACCCTTCACCAGCTTCGTTGTTCTTCTTTGAAAATGCTCCAACACCTCAATGTCTTTCTTGCAGTGAGGGACCCAAAACTGATCACAGTATTCAAGGTGCGGCCTCACCAGTGCCAAGTACAGGGAAATGATCACTTCCCTAGTCCTGCTGGCCACACTATTTCTGATGCAAGCCAGGATGCTATTGGCCTTCTTGGCCACCTCGGCACACTGCTGGCTCATATTCAGCTGGTTGTTGACCAACACCTCTAAGTACACAATGTGGAAGATTTTTTTTATGGTTAGAGTTAACCATCTCCTATAGAACTGGCCTCTGCTGATACTTTAACCTGTTTATTCTGTTTCAATATTTCTTGTCTCTTATTCTCTATAAGTTGCCTATGAATCTACTTTCACATTCCAACATTTGCACATTAATTTAAGATATGTGTTAAAGGCAAGGAAAATCAGTATCATTTGTTTACTTATGACTAAACTACATGTTTAAGATTGAGTATAATAAATGAAAATACCATACAGCATGTGAATTAAGCTATTTTGCAAAAAAAATCTCTTTGATAACCCTAAACTAAATTAACATCTTACTGGACTTTGGTAGATGATGCTTATATTTCTCTGCAGACAACCACAGAACTGAAGATAATTCACCATTATAGACAGACCATCCAACTGAAGCATAATATGGAAAGAGCACTTCAATAGGGAGCTTTGTTGTCCACACAGATCATGCTTTCAAACAATTTTTTTTTTCACCTTCGATATGTAGATTTATCATATCAAACTGAAAAGAGTTTTGCACTTGAAGTACTATCCTCATCCAAAACATCTATTTCTATCATTCAGTGTTTTATCTTCATGAATTGAAGATGTTCTTCAAGGAAAAGATCTGGATAGACTTATTCCCAAAATTCAAGGGTATGCCTGCATCCAAACATCTCTGTCCATTTTCTGCATTCAGACGGGCACTAGTATATACAGAGACACAACAGAATTGCCAGTTCAAAAGCTTCCCTTGAGCAGCTCATACCAAATTCCGTCTCCATATCTTCCTCCCTTACCTCCCTCACTGGGTCTTTATCATCATGTAAGAGCTCACACTCACTTCTGTCTTACAGGCACGTTCAGAGCATGCACATGTTCTTTCATGCACAAGCACTGATAAAATTGAGGACAGAAAGATTCAGCGTGCTGGTACCATAAGCACAGGATCATGTTATGTTTTCCCTATAGCTTTCAAGATGTTTTGTGGGCTCTAATTGTCTTGATCTAATTTTTATTTAAGAAGTTTAAATTAATTTAAATGAATCTATGTATAACTTTCCTAGCTGTTGCGTCCCAAAGATCTGTAGGTATGCAAGCAACTGCAGATACTTGGTGCTATATAGTGTATACATAGTGCTACAGTATGCACCTTCATAACATACTTACAACCAAACGTTAACATCTACTTGTTTGTATAAACTGATCATACTTGTTTGCCATAGTCTGAGATTACTTTGATGTATACTATGTGGTTTTTTTAAATGTATTTGTTTTAGCCACATTTGGGAAACAATAAAGATACTGGGATTTAGGTCCGTTTCTGACCCCCTCAATAACTGACAGTTGTCTTCCTCCGTCATGCAGGTCTCTGCATAATGGAAGCATTGGAAGCAAGTTTCTGCTCAGCTTTAAAAGAGCTGAGTTTAGAACGAACTTTGTTGTGTAAAATAGGTCTAAACCATTTTTCTTCTCATTTTCATTCTTTTTTTTCTCTTTACATACAGTAAGTAATCGCAACTCTATAAATGATTCAAGTAGAATTTGTAAGATTAGGAAAGTCTGAGAGATCACTCTTCATTTAATAGCAAGTCTGGATGCTTTTTCTCACAAAGTCAATACCATCAGCATTACTTGATGTTGTTAGCTGCTTACAATGTCACTTCCCCTTTTTTAACATCATTCTACTTTTTAAATCTACTTCCTTGTTTAGCCACCTACTACTTTATTGAAAACACAGCCTGTTAAATCCTAGGAGGAAGGAACTTTCAATTTCAACAAGAAATTATGTGGTTGATATGGCAATTACTTTTATATGTCATAAAGGAAATAAAATCTGGTGATTACAGTTAGGTCCCTTCCATTCTTAAAATGTATTTACGAATCTCAAATTATTTGTCTGAAAAGCATTTTGCCCTCAGCATCCTTGTGAATTTTGTATGAAAGTTTATTAGGAATATTTAACAAATGAGGCTGCCAAAATAACCTTGTATCAGCAATTGTCTCTCAGTGAGTTCCTTTGGCCCCAATCATACACCCCGTACAAGGCAACAGGAGGAAAACTGAGTAAGAGGATGTTATGGAGGCTCTCAAATAACCAAACAACCACCAAAAATTTTAAATCTATTATCAACACAATTAACTAGCTCTCTACAACTATTGGATTGCAAGTTCAAATGTCCATGAGAGGAGACCAAAACAACTTCCTAGGGTTTAAAGACAACCCAAAATGCAGACCAAAACACCACTTTCTAGGGTTTAATGACAGCCCAAAACACTCTATCACTTCTAGGGTTTAACAACAACCCAAAACACTTTATCAGTCACTTAACAAGTGAGGGTTCTCAACTTTGAGGAACTTCTCAGGGCAACATCCTCACCCAAGTCACCTCGAGGAGTTTCCTTGGGTGGTGTCCTGACCCAAGGGGAGAGTCCTCAACCGCAGCATGCTGCTCCAGGGGATGAGCTCAAAATGGCTCCCCCAGGGGACTCCATTGATATCCAGGCCGAATCTGATCTGTGGTCAATAGCAGCTCCTATTGGTGCACCTGTCACAGTGGAAGAGTGGTAAGGAGAGGGAGATTAGTGACTGTAGATTTCTAAGCCCACTGAAAAATCCATACCTGAGTGTGATTCAGGAAGTCTACTGCAATTTAAGTCATGCTGTGTTTAAATTGCAAACTTCACATCTTTCTGAGTATTGGTAATGTTTTAATTAGTTGTAAAAGACATGATCATGAGAATAAGATTGCTGATGTAGAGTTAGGTTTACCCATTATTTTTCATGTCTCCACAGAATTCTTCAAGGGAGTAGATATACAGGAAAATAAAAGAAAAGGTGACAGCTGTTACTTCTTTTGTAAAATTTTTAAAACTTTTGAAAAATTTCACTTACTGGATGTGCTTAGTTAGACCAAAGGAGCATTTTTTCAAGGACTTTAGTTATAAAAATAATCTATCTAAGGTTTCAGAAATCATAACAATCTTGCATTAACTTACAAAGTGTGCTGCCTCGATTGTATCATATTTGTCAGTTTAAAAGCAGTGACAGGTAAAAATCTTTTCTGCCACCATAAGTCTTTATTTACAAGATAATGAGAAATTTGATACATTGGAAAAGATCTTGCATGTTTTGAATTTTAAAGTATAGTCCTACAAGGAGCGAAGGAGGAGGGAAGACTCAAGACAGTATGTTAGGAAATGCAAAATGCATAACGTTGAACTTCTGAAGGTGAATAGATGGTAGGTAAACTCTCCACCTGAACTATAAGGCAGAGGTGTGTCCTCACATACCTGCAAGCCAGATTTTTCAGTTTGATGTTATTTCAAACAAACAGGGCAAGGGAAGCTTAGAAATGTCATTTTTATAATGTATAACTTGCATACTGTGTTCTCATTTTATTAGGCAATACTGTAGATCTCTGCCAGATCTGGAGAGAAGAAAAAAAATTCAAAGTCTCTATGGTAGATGAAACCTACCAGTTTGAAGGAGAGACTGACAGCATCAGCTTCAGGAAAAGTTCGGTTGATATCCTAACCTCTTCTTCACTCCACGTAGAGTCTGTCACTGCCTATTGTATTGCTATTCTCTTCTCCAACTCATTCTGCCTGGGTCTAAGCTGCCAGATCTCTAGTGGCCTGATTAATTCTTCATTTTAACATATCTTCTTTTTAAAAACATATCAGATACTTTAGAAATTCTGCTATTCTGAAATTACACCTTAACCTCATGTTTTCCAGTATAACTCCATCCTTCCACTGCCTCCTTTCTGTATTTCAAAACAGATCACAAAACTTTTGGCTGAAACAGTGTAAATAATGCCCTTTCTTTCCTTTTGTGTGTTTTCCAAGCAATGAATTTGATCAGTGGTTCAATTACAAAGGCAGCAGTACAGGAGTGCCAACTTTGAAGAATATTACTCGGTTTGGGACAATGTTTCCATTATAGGCAAAAATACTAGGTTTTTGTCCTCAAATAAGGGATAGATTAGGCAATAGAAACTGATAAGAAATTGAAACCAATTTTCTATTTAATTATGTTTAACAAGGCAACCAAAGAAGCAGTGCATATTCTTCTACATATGTGCTACACACCTTAAAAAAAATACAGCAGAAGTATTTGATCCTGAACAAAACACACTAGATACGCTATAAAACTGTTGAAAAGAAGGTAACCATAGTGCTATTCTAATACTGAGATTTAAAAAATACAAGAATCTTTGAAATAGACCATGCTGGTTTTGAGTAATTTTCTGTGTCCATAGGATCTCCATATCAAGTCCAAAGAAACTGATCACCTCAATGAACAATTCCTGGAGAATAAAGGACTTGGGCAGGGAGACGAGTACTGATCTTCTGATCAGGATGACAATGGTAACTGATGTATAGATTAAAAGCCACTTCAATTCTGATCTTAAAAAAAACCCAGGAAATAAAAGGAACATTTAACAGAAAAAGAAGGAAGCTTGTTGAAAATAATTCCTCAAACTCTTTAAGAAAACAGGGGGGATACTTGAACACAACTTATAGTGGCACCTCATATCATGTCTAGGTCTGAGGCATATTGATTATTAAAAAGGGGTTTGAGAAAAAACAAAAGGAAGATAGTATGGCTTCCCAGTAAGGTAGAGGATGCTAATTTGAACCAAGAGGACAGCCTTCAAAGAGCTGTGCTGGTTTTGGCTGGGATAGAGTTAAATTTCTTCACAGTAACTAGTATGGGGCTATGTTTTGGATTTGTGCTGAAAGCAATTTGATAATGCAGGGATGTTTTACTTACTGTAGACTAGTTCTCACACAGAGTCAAGGCCTTTTCCACATCACCAGTGAGGAGCCTGGGGGTGCACAAGAAATTGGGAGGGGACACAGCTGGGACAGCTGACCCCAACTGACCAAGATTATATTCCATGTCATATGATGTCATGCTTAGCATATAAAGGTGGGGGAAGAAGGAAGAAGGGGATGTTTGGAGTGTGTCTTCCCAGCTAACCATTACACGTGATGGAGCCCTGCTTTTCTGGGGATGGCTGAACACCTGCCTGCCAATAGGAAATGGTGAACAAATTCCTTGTCTTGCTTTGCTTGTGTGTGAGCTTTTGCTTAACCTATTAACCTGTCTTTATCTCAACCCAAGATTTTTCCTACTTTTACACTTTCGATTTTCTCCCCCATCCCACCGGTAAGGGAGTGAACAAGCTACTGTGTGGTGCTTAGTTGCTGGCTGGGATTAAACCATGACAGATGTTCATTAGGGTACACTGTGCATCAGTGTCTATTAGAACTTATACTTCTGTGGGTCTAAAGTGCCAGGCCATCAAATCTACACAGTCCAATAAAGTCGTATGGTGGGTCGACCTTGCCTGGACATCAGGTGCCCGCCAAAGCCACTCTATCACCCCCTTCTCAACTGGACAGGGGAGAAGAATTACAATAAAAGGCTCGTGGGTAGAAATAAGGACAGAGAGAAATCATTTACTAATTGCTGTCATGGGCAAAATAGACTCAACTTGGGGAAATTAATTTATTACCAGTCAAATCAGAGTAAGCTAATGAGAAATAAAACCAAATCCTAAAAACACCTTCACCCCACCTCTCCCTGATTCCCAGGCTTAACTTTCCTCCCAATTTTCTCTACCTCTTTCCCTCTCAGCTGCGTAGGGGGAATGGGGAATGGGGGTTGTGGTCACTTGTATCACATGTTGTCTCTGCCACTCCTTCCTCCTCAGGGGGAGGACTCCTCTCTCTTTTCCCCCGCTCCAGCATGGGGTCTCTCCCACAAGAGACAGTCCTTCATAAAATTCTCCAACGTCAGTCCCTTCCACAGGCTGCAGCTCTTCCTGAACTGCTCCACCATGGGTCCCTTCCCTGGGGAGCAGTTGTTCAGGAACAGACTGCTCCAGCATGGGTCCCCCATGAGGTCACAAGTCCTGACAGCACACCTGCTCCATCATAGGCTCCTCTCTCCAGGGGACCACAGGTCCTGCCAGGAGTCTATCCAGTGGAGGCTCTTCATGGGGTCACAGCTTCCTTCCAGGCATACATATGCTCTGGTGTGGGGTCCTCCCCAGGCTGCAGGTGGAGATCTGCTCCACCATGGACCTCCATGGGTGCAGGGCACAGCTGCCTCACCATGGTCTTCTCCATGGGCTGCAGGAGAATCTCTGCTCCAGCACCTGAAACACCACCTCCCCTTCTTTCTTCACTGATCTTGGTGTCTGCAGAGTTGTTTCTCTCACATATTCTCACTCCTCTCTCCCAGCTGCAGTTGTCCTTGCACAATTTTTTTACCCCTTCTTAAATATGTTATCCCAGAAGTGCTACCACCATTGCTGATGGCCTTGGCCCTGGCCAGCTGCGTGTCTGTCTTGGAGCCATCTGGCATTGGCTCTGTCAGACATGGGGGAAGCTTCTAGCAGCTTCTCTGAGAAGCCACCCTTGTAGCCCCCCCACTACAAAAACCTTGCCATGCAAACCCAATACAACCTGGTTGTCCCTTACCTCCACCTGGTTGGATGTAGGGCCCCTCTAATCCTGGTCACAGTATTTATTACTCACTTTTTGTAGACATGAATCAGAAGTCCCTTCAAGAGGATCAGAAGTAAGATCAGACCTTCTCCTCTCTCTGTGGAATTGCCCACTGGAAAGTGGAGTGGCATTTTTCCTGGAAGAATCCTCTTTTTTGATTGTTTTTCCTTGCAACTCACATACCTGTGCCTCTATGGTCGAGGTAGGTTTTCCATCTCACTTCCTCATCTCCCCTCCGTGGTCATGCAGGTAAAACCACAGTGTTCCACGTGGTGTGTACCTGTGTACCCTCTGTATCCTCTCTCTTGAGCAGACAAACACTTCCTTCTAATAGCTGAGATACGGTCTGTCTAGGTGGGAAGAAGGATCTATCCTCTTTGAGTTGTTGAACCAGTTTCTCCACAGCAGAGATGACAGTGAATGGCAGACTTTCTCTGTGTTGCCGGAGTCAGCAAGCCAATTCATCCACTACTGGTCCCTTTGTCTTTCCAGTCCATTACTGCCAATGAGTTGGCATACAACGATGATGCACTCTGTAAAAACGTATGCCACATGGGTCGTCTTCATTGGACTTAATCTGGATCTGTGGGTAACTGCACATTGTCCGGGACATAATAAACCACCTCCCACACCTCTATTTCCCTCAGGTACTGGATACCTTTTTCCATGGTTGTCCACCTGCCACCATGCCATCAAAAGAAAAAAGGGAGATAGCATGTCTTCCCAGCAAGGTAAAGGGTGTTAATTTTAAGCAAGATGACCTCCCTCAAAAAGCTGAAGTTGTTTACAAATAAAGAAGAAATAGAAAAACTCCAGCAGATTAAAAAACCAAAAATCTTAAAAAATTGAAGACCCTTGCAAAATAAAACTAATACTAAATCCTTCTTCATCAGGAGTGGAAAGCCTACCAGAGAACCTGTAAAGCCAACTGATTATCAGAGAAGACCATTACATTGAAACTCAATGTAGTTTTTGCATTGGAGTTCTCTGTGGGAAAAATCTCCTGTTCAAGAACTGTTTTTCACTGGGACTCATCAAAGAATATATCTGTGAATGAAATGACAGTACCTGTTAGGGAATAAATGACAATATGAATAGCCAAAAATGTTTTTCAGAAACAGATGGTACTCAGCCCAGAGGTCTGTAGGAGTTCAAGGAGAAAAGAACTACTAAGAGTGTATGATGAAAAAGTGCAGAACTGCTTACATATGACTAATGAATAAATAAGCTGGGACTCTTCAGACAGAAAAACAGATAACTTGTGGATAGGTGGGGAGACATGACAGATGTCTACAGAAACACAGGATGCCTGGAGAGAGATCAGCTTCTCTGTGCCTCTTCCTGTGCAGGAACAGTAATGACGTAAAGCTGTTAGGAACCAAGTTCAAGACAAAGGACAGGAGATTTTTTTCATTCTGGGGTAGTAAACATGGAAAACTCATTGACAAAGGTTGAAGCTTACAGGAGTTCAACTACTTGGAAAGAAAATACATTGGGGATTCTGAATTACACTGAAAAAACCTGGGGAGTCCCATGGTTGAAAATAGTCAGATTCGTGAGGCAGGCAACTAACAGTACATCCAATATCAGTGCCAAATATAAGCCAAAAATATCCCTACCAAAAGTGGACCAAAGGATGAATGCATTTCAAAGCTACAGTCAAATGAGGGAAGGTGAATATGGAAATACTGCACTAGAAGAAAGTGATAGTCAACCCATTTCTGCAGCAGACAGCAACGAAATACATAATTTAAGAAAATTAGCAAGAGAAGATTCTGTGTACATGTTAGGAGCTCAGACAGAATCATTTATTTTCTAGCAACAGCAAAACAGGCTTGACATTTTTAAATAATATATTGTAGCTGAGATGAAGGGCCTTTCAAATACGCTTCAGTGCATAGCAGCCTGAGCAGACTGCAACAAACTGAGTCAATAGGACTCTCAGCAAGGGAATCGATGTGATTTGCAGTGTTCCTGGTAGAAATGTCATTCAAAATTGATGACAAGATTTCTGACCAAATGCCATTTTAGAATAGTCTTTATCATTCTCTTTCTGACACTGCATCTGGTGACTTTTGACCTTCCTCAGAAAAGTCCCACTTCCAGCTGAAGACTGAACTAATCTCATGCCAACGTGTGGAATTAACTTAATGAAACTGTAGGAAGATAAAAGATACTTTTGAAAGCCCTCTGTAAAATAAATGACTGTGAGCTAACAATTAGAAACTTAGTACTTCAGCTGCTACTGAAATACAGGAGATAATAGCTCCTTTTTTCAATCGTTTCTTCCTCACAGATGGAAGAATCTTTAAACTTTATGTTCTAAATTACTTTGGAACCTTTATAAAAATAATCACAGATGCTACAAATACCATTTAGAATATAGTATTATTAAGCCTATTGGTTCTTGGCTAGAAAATTGCTCAGTCTGCTGTAAAAACCCACATTACTTTCCATAAAAAAGTTACTTTATTGCTACCACTGTGAGCATTTTGCACAAGAAGATTATTTCTGCTACCTATAGTTGAAAGTGAAGCTGGTAAGAAACTGCTTTTCTGTACCCTGGAAATCTAGCTTTTTGTGAACTGTTACTCAGCATTTGAAACACCTTGGTTTGAACTCTTTCTGCAGTGAATTTGGGTGGGGTCTTGGACTGCAGCTCCCAAAACTACTGGCCCGACTCTCCAGCCACTGCATGGGACCCTGAGGAGGGAAAAGGAAAAAAAACAATGTATACAGTTGACTGAGGCCAGATTTGTGAATATTTTACCCCTCTTTCAGAAAAGAAAAACCCCTTTGGTGTCCTAGTCCTTAAATACACACATCTGCTACCAATATACTGTAATAAAAGTCAGTTGTACATAACAGAGAAAAGACAGTATTTAGATGATGAGTATTTTAACACAGATAGTTTATAAGAAAATTCAGATCAGTAAGTTATACTGACTGTTTTAGAGGGCACCTACTCTTGCTCTGTGCATATATTGCCTCTGCTCTGTATTAATTAGTTCTAAAACATGAATGACTAACCCCTTCCATTAGCCCCCTTCAGTTCATGATTTTTACAAGGAACTTAATATATTTAATATGGAAATGCTGAACAGAAGGGGGCTTAAATTCTTTATTCTCCTGCTAAAACTGCAAAAGTGGGAAAAGTATGTGTATCCAAAATCAGTGCATCATCACTTTGATAATCAAAGATTTAGCGATGAAAATAATGCAATGTTTAGTATGAGTAAATAAGTAAAGTGATTTATTACAGAAGCCCCTTAACTCAACGTATTTTCTGTATATTTTAAATGACTTAACCTCAGGGCTGTTTGACAGCTTGGGTCAAGATGCCAATACTGTATGTATATAAATAAAAAAGCAAAAATATACAGCTGAGCTTTACTGAAAGAAGCTGAATCTTCAAGTTGGTGAAATGCTAACTTCTGCAAAAGACAATTTAAAAATGACCCCAAGGGGTCATTTGTTCCTATGTGACAAAATAATTACCTAGTACATCACATACAATACTACAATACTACAAACACTTCAGGTGAAAAAAAAAAAAAAAAGAAACTGTTAGAGCAACCCTAATATTACACCATCATGTAAAAAAAACACAGTGGGCCATATTGTGCCATCTGTTTTGAAAGCAGAATATGAGATTAGTGGGGAGATACCCTTAAAAACCAGATGGCACAATGTGACCCATTATTCTCGTCAAGTCTGAAAAAAAAAAGTGTTTCATCACAGCATAAAGAGTTTAGCCATGACCCATAAATCCTTGCATATTTAATATGGTTTTATCTTTAAGGAAGCTAAATATTTTCCTTAAACCCTTACTGTTTCATGGGAAATAATTAAGAACATTGATCAGGCAACAGTTACTAATTATTTTTTGGGAAAAATGAAAGGCATGTTTCAAAGTTAAACCAAAGATGACTGGAGAAAGAAGTGAAATAGCTGTGAAGGACCCTAGTGAATTGTGCTATGCCTGACTAGGCTCCCTTAGAGTCCAGCACAGGGATACTCTTATCATAAACATTTAACAATTTCAGATTTTTCTGGACAATTTTATGTTTTTTTAAAATTCTTTTTTTACGTGAGGAATACAGGTCATATTTGAAAATATTTATTCACAGCATGTAAAGCAAGGTTTGCAGAAATAATTATTTATTAGATCTACAGCATGTAAATGATAACTGTGGTTTCTGCTTCTACTGAAGGAGTTCTTCTGTTACTTGTACCACAATAAAATTGTTAAGCAATGTAAATTCACCTGCTAGCAGACAGCATACTCACAAACGCCATCTACCTTTCAGTCGTAAAGGAATGAAGCATAACATTAGTCAGTACACAGTAGAAGATGTTCTTCTAACACGTTCTTCAGCAAAACAGTATTTAGTCAACAGAGGTCTGTTTTCACCTGGAAATGACCTAAGATCCCTTTGAAGTTCCCATTAAGGAGAAATAATAAACTCTTCCTTTATCTAGTGAACTTAGCACAAAATCAGACTCTAGTCTCCTAAGGACCTCCTAAATAATCTTATTTGCATTGGGCATTTCTATAACTATAATAATTTATTCTACTGATTTTTACCATAGATTTAGATGTTTCTGAATTGTACTTTTTGTCAGGGAGTTTTGTTAAGTTCATGCTGATGAAGAAGAAATATAAAGATACCTCACTCATGTGGAAAAAAATGCCCACCTTGAGGGAAGTGCTTGTCCTGTGGTACTCAAGAATGGGGGAATGGAGTGGAAGAAAAGATGACACAGCTATGAACAGGGAAATAATTCACTATAGCAAGCTCTACATGGCAAGAACTGGATGACTTTCCAACTATGATGTTCTTAAGAGTGCAACCATTGCAGAGCACCATTCATTGTACCTTTTTATCGACAGTTTTTCTGTGCTCAGGTGTTCTTAATTTTTAAGTCAATATATGTATATCTGATATGTAAACCAGATTTGATGTGTGCCTTGAAGCAGAGCTGCCCCATGTTTTTATACTGTTAGCAATTTGTCTTTCACCAATGTTTCTAATCTCTCAGGTTTTGTTTTAATAAAAGTGGAAAGATAAGCTTGAATGAACAGGGAAACTCTTAGAAAAAAACACTAGACACTGTAATTGGACGTGGCATAAACCAGACATTTCTGGTGCAGCTGAATAGATTTTCTTCTCCTAGTGATGTCCTCAAAGAACATAAAAGTCTTTTCCAACATAATTTTTTAAAAATAAGTGTTTTAATGGACTATGCGTTGTCCATTGTGTACTTGAACTTCTGCCAGATTTAGCTTTATTTCTGCACCTACTTTATTGTAGTCTCTGGATGGTGTCCTCTGCTCCCCATGAAGTCTGTAGTTTCTGAAGTTTGGCTGTCTGCTCATCCAAACAGCTTCTCTGTTTACCTTGGAGTGCAGTTCCCTTGCTTGGTGGTGTAATTGTGTCAATCTCTTTTTCTTCCAGATCCTTCAAATCTTTCTTTCAATGCATAGGCTTAGCTTTTCTCCTGTGGAAGAACAGTCTTTCCCTCCTCCAGAAGGTCTCAGATAACCCAGACAATACTGTTTCAGGTTTATAACACAGAAATAGAGTTCAAAAATATAAGCCAGACATTACCTGTCAAAGATATAAATATGAAGAGCCTCTGCATCCTTGCAAAAGGGCAACTTTAAATTTGTTTTTTAGTCAATAGATTCTGAGCAATTTTCTAGTTAAATCTACTCCACAGTTTTCTCTGCAAGCTTAAGAGAACCTTCTTTCCATTCCATCCAAGACCTGGCCTTGGTTTTCTTTCTTGCTAACTCTTATTTTAACAAAAAAAAAAAAAAAAAGAAAAAGAGAACATAACTCCATGCTTGTTCACTGAAACGAGGAGCAAGGATTTGTGTCAACAAGTAACAAAAATTTTTGATAATTCCATACATTATTTGAGCAGAATAACTTCTTTATGCATATTTTCTTCTTAATAGTTCTATGGAACTAGGACAAGATAGAATATCTGCACAAAGATGGCAAACCCACAGATATATTCCCATCTGCTCATCATGGCTTGTTCCAGATTGTCTGCAAAAAAGCTTGACAAAAATGCCCTATTGAACTTAATTCATATAAAGTCCAAGAACATCTTGACTGTCTATGACAGTGTATGATATTTTTTTATTACTTCAAAGTGATCAGTTTCTTATGAAGCAGCTCTTTCTAGCAGTAGGATCCTCCAAATAGGACATATTGCCTCACTATTTTTTAAGATACTGTAAGTGAAATGAGGTAATGAAATTAATGCTGGGTCTATTATAGATTTAGTTCATTTTTTAAAATAAATTATTTTGAAAGAAGTTAAATAATTTTCTCATGAGAACATAAAGATTTGGAGATTGGACTAGATGACCTTTAAAGGTCCCTTCCAACCCAAACTATTAATTGATTTCAATTAATTAAATATTCAGATGCAAGACGAAGTTTACTGACAAAAGACAGTTCTAAATAGTAATGAGACTCATTGTTTAGGGTTTGACATATATCATAGAATCATAGAATGGTTTAGGTTAGAAGGGACCTTAAAGATCACCTAGTTCCAACAGCCCTGACATGGGCAGGGACACCTTCTACTAGACCAGAGCCCCTTCCAACCTGGCCTTGAACACTTCCAGGGAGAGGACATCCACAGCCTCTCTGGGCAACCTGTTCCAGTGTGTCACCACCCTCACAGTAAAGAATTTCTTCCTTATATCTAACCTGAATCTACCCTTTCAGTTTAAAACTATTACCCCTCATCCTATCCCTACACTCCCTGATAAAGAGTCCCTCCCCATCTTTCCTGTAGCCCCCTTTAAGTACTGGAAGGCTGCTACAATGTCTCCCTGGAGCCTTCTCTTCTCCAGGCTGAACAACCCCAACTCTCTCAGCCTGTCCTCATAAGGGAGGTGATCCAGCCCCCCAATCATCTTTGTGGCCTCCTCTGGACCTGCTCCAACAGGTCCATGTCTTTCTTATGTTTGGGGCCCCAGAGCTGGACACAATACTACAGATAGGGTCTCACAAGAGTTGTTAGAGGGGGAGAATCACCTCCCTCGACCTGCTGGCCATATTTGTCTTCATGCAGCCCAGGATACAGTTGACTTTCTGATCACATTTGTTACTCATATTCAGTTTTCCATCCACCAATACCCCCAACTTACATTCAGAGACCTTGTTTTGGCAGTCTCTCAGTCTGCAGGTGAATGCCTTATCCACCTGTTAACACAAAGGTCTTCCAACAACAGTTTTTTTATAACTGTATCTTATATTTTAGAAGTTTTAGAGGATGGAAAATATTATCTTGAATAAATATAGTTATCTCTTTGAGGAAAACCTCAGAAATATTTAGCCAGATAAATACAAATAATTATAGACTTCAGCTGAATTACAACCCAACATATGCAAACATTTTTCAACTGTATGTGTATGTATCTATGTCAACACAGGAAAATATTGAAGGCACATATATACCAGTTCAACTCCCAGAAGAACTGTTCATTCTCACAGCTAACCTGGGTGGACTTCTAGGCATACATTCATATGGATAAGAACTTTAGCACTTTTTCTTGGACTGACATTTGATCTAGCTTTAGATTGATAAGAAAGAGAAAAGGTAGTGGTAAAGTTAAAGTCATGTATCTTAAAGTCAGAAGTCATAGGTTTTTGAGGGTTTTAGGATTTGTCTCTTGGCATCTTGTTTTCAGCAAGAAGAATAAAAGATCTGAAAGGCAATATTTTGAACCTTACCATAAGAAATTCGGTTTCTGGGTTGGGATTTGACACACACCTAGTTTCAAAGGAGCTATATACAGTCATTTTAGAGAAACGTTTTTTCTCCTTGACTTCATCAGAGATAAAACTGTGCCTGGGGAAACAACTAAGGAAGTCCTTTAAAAAATCAAAGACATGTCTTTGTAAGATGTTAAGCTTGGAACGCATCACAGGGAAAACTTTGAGACTCAAAATATGAAGGTAAAGATATCTACTACAGACTAGCCAAAAAAATTAGAACAAAATTAGAATTTGTTTTAGGGAAAATAATTAAAAGCAAGAATCCTTTTCAGTTAAGTAGCTTCAAAGGGTGTTCAGTATTCTATCAAAGTCTTTTTGCTTTTAACAAGCATAGTTTCAGCCGGTTAATATCATTCCAGTAGGGAAACATCTTGAAAACCCTTTTGGCATATAATTTGGTAAACTCTTCACCTTAAATAAAGAGAGAAAAGACAACATTGACTTCTGAAAAGGCAATTCCCAGTCTAAGAAGGAGAAGTGATAAAGGTGTTAACCTGCTCTAATTAGTGTGGCCTATAGCCTCAGCAAGATGATGTTTATCCTCTAATATCTGAATATCTGATATAGTTCAGAAAAGTATTGAATTACTAAGACATAGTCTTAACCTTCCAAATAAGTTCTTAACACGTCTGCGAACCTTTACGCTAGGGAGTGTGTTATGCTGTAGAAAGAAATGATAGTGCTTATTAACAATCCAATTAATACTTTAAAATTCAGATCGTAGTTTCTGGTGTAAATAGTCAAGCTGGCACTTGCTTAAGTAGGTAAGAGAAGAAATCTTTTGTTGCTGATATAATATTTTAATCTGTGTACAAACAAAAACATTGAGCTATGCTTGTTTCTCATCTACATAGAAAAAAAAAATTTAGAAAAAAGGGAATGGATTCTACTTGCATGGATAACTGCACACGTGACTCGACCGCTAATCATTGAATCACTGTATTAGGTAGGTTGGAAAGGACCTCTGGGGTTTGTCAGGTCCCCCTTCTTGTGATAAAGATTTTTGAGGCAGAATTTTTTATACTCTAGTTTGTGGCCATTGTTTTTCACCCTTCCACCACGCACTTTTGAGTAGGTACAGCCACTCCACAAGCTCCCAAACTTGTCTGCATCTTCCAATCTTGTAATTACAGACAGCAGTGTCGTTTCCCCTTCCCATGCTCTTCCCCAGCCTGAGCCAGTCCAGTGCATTCTGCTTCTCCTTGTGAATCCTGTGCTCAAACAATAACCATTATAGGGACCCTCTGCTGAACTCACTGCTGTACATCAGGGTCTGTCCAGCACCAGGAGCCTGCACCTTGGGAGAGCACACCAGAAGTGACCTCACCAGTACCAAGCAGTGGGGCAGGAGAATTTAGTGTTTTCTGATGGTCACTCTTCCTCATGCAGTCAAAAGGACAGTGCTGTTATTTCTCACTGTATATACTTGAGAAATCTAAGGAATATGAGATTAAAAAACAGAGAAAAACCTGGGAATGATAGTCTTTTATTCTTTAGCTTTTGTAGCAGTACCCCTCATTTTTAAAAAAGCATTAAGCTTTTTTCCTGAGAAAAAAATACTTAAGTATAGTCCTAATTAGAACTTTGGAAGCCTTTTTTTTACCTTTGATGTTGTTTCGTGAAGTTCACAGGCAGCAGAGCTTTGTTCTTATTTATACTGAAATAAAAATGATGTTTTGGAAACTGAAAATTGAAAATAAGCCCCAATTTGGTTCACATAACTTCAAAAATTAAAACATTATTGGGTAGTGAATGCATGTATTGTTTCAGGGGATTAATGGTTAAAGGCAATGGGAATTCCTTCATCATCACAGTTACCTGCTCCAGTGAGTAAGATTTCTGAGTTTTTTTAGAAAAAATGCTAATCAGATAACATATAAACGTATAGAACTTCAGTCTTCCTTAATCAGAAGTCAGGGTTAAAAGTAATAATTTTGCTAAAAAGAAGAAGAAACAGTTGTTCACTGTTTATTATAAGACAATGTGGCAGAAGCAGGAAGAGATACTTAACACAGGCATGACTCTGAAGAAAAGTACAAACAATCACTTCCTCCAAAGCATACTTTTTGTATTTTATTATGTCAAATGTACCTACTGCCTTTGTAACCATTTTTGTCCTATACGAGAAATACATTAGTATAAGATTCGGACTGGCTAAAGAAATTACTTTCATGACACTTTCCTTCAGTATGGTAATATCATTACAGTGGAACTTGTAATTCCTCATTAGTCAAGTACATATTGGTTATATTATGTTGGGTATAGCAAAACCTTCAATTTAATAGAAGTTGTGCTTGATTTTCTCAAATCTGTAAGGTTTCATTAAACTTTGTGGCCCAAACAAGTACTAAATTACAGATATGTTGTGTACAAATGTTGCCATACATCAGGCAAACTTTTTTGCCCCAATTTTCCCTTGGAATTCCCTCAACATCTCTATGAGGCAAATGAATCCCATTGTAGGTGAAACTCAGATTCATTTGAAAATCCTGAAGTAGAGAGAAGAACTAAACCATGAAATTATGAACTTCTGGGTACCTTTGAGACACCAGAAAGCTTTCATAAATCAATATATTTTATGCTGATAACTTCTGCCTTCCGTGAATTGAATTCTTCTGGAAGGAAGTTTTTGACCAAAGACTTAGAGTCAAAGTTTTCTATAGGAAGTCTCTTTTTGACTAACTCTGCAGCGCTTTTCCTATAAAAATTTTAGAAGTTTTACTGGAGACATTTTAACTCAAATGACATGCATGAAATTATATCAAAAAGTTATTACTTTGAAAATTAGACACCTAATTTAGAGTAGAAATGATATTGCTTCTTGACTTTACTGTTATCTACCAAATACCTGCTTAATATTTCATTTTATCAGTACGAAAAGATTTTTACTGATTACAGGCCCAACCCATAGTGTTCTACCATTGTTCAGCTTCTCTTCCAATTATGTCCCTGGTGTCAGAAATAAATGATAAATAAGGGTCTGCAGGAGGAATATAATAGAACCCATCACCAATAAATCATACTGATAGGTACACGTCAAAGCAGCGGTTCTTGGATTAACAGATGTGGTGGCATCAGGACTATCAGCAGGAACAGATTGTTTTGGGTTGCAGATGAGAAAATAATTCACAGATAATTATTTAATTGATGATTTCAGCTATTTCTTTCTGTTCACAAAACATCCTCTGTCTCTGTAGTTACATTCTAAAGTCTTTCTTGCTACTTCTGTTTATTCAGGGGTGGAAGGGCTCAGATGACTGGCAGAGAGGCTGTAGATCACTCAAGGAGCAGCAATAGATAGAAAGAGGTAAGGGCATCATTGTTTTAAACATGTGTTTTCCTAGGCCACATAGACCTTGCTTGATTCAAGCCTGTGAGTGTGTTTATTTCCTGCTGCAGAGTTGCAGTTTTGTCACATTAAGTGGTGGATTGTGCTTCAAAAGGGTCCAAGGTTTCATCAGGTGGTATACCCTTCCATGTGACAGAGACTACTTCCATGTGTGGTCCAAATGCTTGCTTTCCTTCAAAATACGCAATAGTAACAGATCAAAAGCAAAAAAAGCTTCCTGAAAAATTAGTTGTGAAAATATTTATAGGCAGGAAAGCAGTAGGGCAAGCTGATCTTGTGCTGACAATTTCCTTGAAACTGTTGTCTCCCTCCATTTCCCCTCTTAAGGGATTGGACTCTCCTCCAGCAACACAAGCTTCTGCTAAGTGATGAGGGAACTGTGGTTGATCACAAATGCTGCAGTGTAAAGGGGAAGAGAGGTACATAAAATGAAAGGGATTGTTTTTTCTCTGAGGATAGAATAGCAAAACAGATACTGTGATTTAAATAGAAAGCAAAGGAATTATAAATAAAATTGATTTGGTCATTATTCCTATATGTTCACAGAGAATATCAATATTAAGAAACGCTACACTGTGTGCTTTTACAAACGAAATGAATAAGACATTCTCTGATTTTGATTTAAATCACAGTAAAATATAGTCTAGGTATTTTTCAGCAATTCAGAATACTTCACAAACAAAAAATCTGCAAGGCAGATAAATCCAGACCTACAGAAATCATTACCAATCTGTTGACTCTTAAGCATTAACAGTTAACTAATAGCTACATCCTTCCAAAGCTTCTATAAGGCAACCTTATCACCATAACACAAAGAGAGAGTACTGAGATAAATAAGACAGCATTTTTCTAGTCATGTTTAAAGTTGGAGATGTCCATAAGTATTCAGGAATAAATGCAGTATACTTTTATAGACATACATGAAGTTTAATGTCACGGTGGCTCAGTGAGTAAAACCTGTAATTTAGTTGAATCAAATTAGTTGGACTGTTCAAGCTGTGATATCCTACCAACACCAGAGTCATACTGGAATAAAAAAATATATTTTAGTTCTGCTAAGATTTTTTGTTAAATGGCAAATGAAATCTTTCAGAATTTATATTTCTTCTGTTCATTATTTCAAATTTGCAAAATTACCCTTTCATTAAATTTTATTAGCAGAAAATTTCTAAGCAATTATTGTAGAAAGATACTCTAAAACTTAATTTAATTCCATAAATCATGTTTTCCATAACATTAACACACTTCACAATAAGTTGATCAATATGGGCCATTTTGGTAACTTTGTCATAAAAAACACTGTAATGAAAACTTGTGTTTTGGTTTGGGGTGATTTAATTGAGAGATATTATTGATACTTGGGAATATAAATATTTCACATAAAATGATATTTAAAGTTGTCTGAACTTTTATGAGAAGAATATTTTGCCTTCTAGCCCAAGTTCAAAGGAAAAAGACTTGCAAAGGTTTATATAAGGAATCACTTGGAAAGGTCAGGTTCTGTAAATTTGAATTCCAGAATAGTCAGGGAGGAATTTAAGTTACAATAAACCCAACATTCTAGACACTTATAGTCAGCAGATAAAATGCAGATGATAGTAAAACCAGGCTCTTATCATAAAACATGTCACTGTTTGTTAACAGTGGAAAACAGTAATGCAAAAAATGTCAACTAAATCCAGTGATGACCACTTACACTCAAGTCTTGCTTTCAGGTTTATTATTAGCTATAATAAAAATTTGAGTATTCAGGCAATGGTTTAATAAATGTCTACAGAAAGCATAATTTAAACTAATAATCTCAAACAGTCAGAGGAGGAGTGACATACAAATATTTATGAAACCTGTGTCTCATGCCAGATTCTTGCTTGTTCAGAGACAAGCAAGGCAAGCAAAAGCACATCAGCCTTTGCAGACAGGATTTCACGGACATTGCATTTTGATGTTTGGAACTGAATGACAAACAAACCAATCTGATATATTTAATGTGAATGGGTTTTTCTTTGATTTAATGAGGCAAACCTGTCTTCACAGAATCATGCAGGTCTGTAGCATTGCAGGACAATTTGGGCCAGTAGGGACTCAGGAGGTCTCTAGTCTGACCCACTGCCCAGAGCAGGCTCTGCTGTGTGGTCAAAGTTGCTCAGGGCTTCATTCCATGGAGGCTGGAAACCTCAGCACCACCTCCGTGGGTCTGGACATGCTGCCTGGCTTGTTTCATGGGAAAAAAAAACTTTCCCAGTACTTCTTGAGATTATACTCATGGTGAATGCACTCCCTGAAAACAATTTGGTATTGCTTAATCAGCAACTCTTTGTTATGTTGTGTTATATTTAATTCTGCAGTTGATAGTTGTGCATGATTTGTTCAGGATATACTCAGAGGTAGAAGTTAGGTTTTGTTCTGTGATTATAAGGAACCCAGCAAAGTTCTAGGCCCTATTCTAGCTTGCAAGTCCCATTTTGCTACAAGACAAGAAAAAATTTTCAAGTGTTATGGATCAAACATTGTTACCTCATGTTTAGGCAACATGAATGACATGGTAGACTTCCATAAGGACTCTTAATGTTTTCACTTTGGGAGAATCCAAACAGGTTCATCAGACTAAGTCAAACTAGTAGAAGCAAATAGATTTAATTACTTCTACTCTGCCACCTCCCAGGCTGTGCTGAAATTGCTGTAGCAGATATGACCCCATTCCAGTTGAAATATAGAACTTAGCTTACCCAGTGATGCCATATGAAACTTTTCAAAGCAGAACCATGATTTCTCTGCTTACACCAAGAAGGAGACACATTCCCCTGGCTCATAATGTCGTTGAAACATTTGTTTAAGCTGGGACTGAGGTTAAAGCAATATGACTTATCGAGAAGAAATTTATGTTATGGCAGGCACAGACACTACTGTGTGACTGTAGTCACATCAGTAGAAGCTGGTATGGACATAACTGAGAAGTGGGATACGTGTATGAAGGACCAGGCTTTTTAGGAGAATATAGCTCAGCTCTGTTCTCTTTTCCTCTGAAATTTAAGAACAAAGTCTCTCTGCACTTTTGATAGCATAATGTTCATTTCACCATAAGAAAAACAGGACAGAAGCTAAACTACACCATGCATCTGTCTCCTCCAACGCCTTTTTTTTTTTTTTTTCAGGTTTTCAGTTCAGAGAGAATGAAACAATTCTAAGCACCAGTATCCTAACCACCAGCCTTCTCAGCACAATGTTGCTATTCTCTAGATCAGAAAAATCATGAAATATCACTGTGAGCCTGCTGGACATGTTGCTAGGTCTCTGTGTCCCAAGTCCCTCCAAAATTTGGAGCTCAGATGTACATCTGGTCAGTATTCACTGATTTAAATACTGCTGGTCTGGCCTTAACGAGGAGACAGAGATGTGGGTTTAATACATAGATTGGTTGTGTTGACTGAAGAAGACTCTAGCAATCATTTTAAATTCTGCATGCTTAGCAGGCAAGTGAGCTGCCCTGCATTCTTCACTCTTTTTCTAGACAAGCCACTAGTTACATATTTGGTGTCTGAGATCTAAGACAGCAAGAAATAACTGCAGCAAGATTTTCCCTTTGAATTAGTTATCCTTGGTTTTACTGAAAGAAAAAAAAAAAGAAAAAAAAAAGGAAGAAAAGAAAGGAAAAAAAATATTTTGCTGTGTTCTTTTGGGAATTGTTGTGGTTTAACCCTGGTAGGTAGCTAAACCCCACACAGTTACTCATTCAGTCCCTACAGGGAGTCACAAATCAAAACATAGAACAGTACGAGCTGCTATGAAGAAAATTAACTTTATCTCAACTAAAACCAGTATGGGAGTATGAACGGGAAATAATGGTTTATTTCTGCACAAAGTTAAACTGATTTTTCATACATCATCTAAGTCTTGTTCTTAAGAGCCGAAACTCCTGTTCCACTTGCTGCTCTCTGCTGTCCCTGTTGTACAGACATATCCTCTGCTCTGCCCTCCCACATCCCTGCTCAATTTTTTTCCTGGAGGCAAAGAAAGGAAACAGTGCTGCATACAAATTAAGATTATCAAGAAAAAAAAGGATATGCAACTAATAAAAAACGTTAATTGAGATGTTTGCACCCTAGCTTGGTCTCTCAGTGTTTCAGAGAGCATTTTATTTTCATTTTTCAAAGAAATAATACTAATTATATTTAGCACTGAAACAGATACATTAGAAACAGGATGAAGACAATCTGAAACCCATAAAAAATAAAGAGTGTCTTGATCCTAATTATACCGTTCTGATACAGCAGACATATATATATACATATACTGAATTAAGGATCTTAATCAACACTATGTTTACCAAGATGCTAAAAATATTTACTGTAGATTTGGGCCATATGTTAGTGAAACAACAAAAATACAGTCAAAAAGCATGTAGGAGACTAGAATTTGGACAGCAATAATAGTTTGCTTCCTCTCCTAATTTCCACTAAATTCTTATTAGCCCATGTAGTATTCTTTATATGTTTCTGTGCCATTTCAGAACTGTTTCTTCTCAGAATAACTTCTTAATGGCTTAACAATAATAAGCAATCAGAAGCTTTTATAAACTTAATGAATACTTTAGTGATCATGATTAAAAAACACTTTAGAAATCAGAAATATTAACTTCCTAATAAATGTATGTGTCTAAAAGTTTTTTGCTATTAAATGCCTAAGATTTTGTTTTAAATTGCTCTAAGACAAGCAGTATATGTAAACTATTTTTTCTACTGTAGTACAGCTGAAATTATGGTTTAAAAAGAAAAGGTTCTTTTCTTCAAATCCTAAACACAGTATTACTTTGTATTTAATTGAACTGGAGACAGATAATATTTATGAGATCACTAGGGTCTGAATGAATACTTCATTGACTTACACAGATCTTGGATTTACCCATTACTTTGCTGGCTTTCTTTTTTCAATTTTGTATATTCTACTGTTTATTTTACATAATTTAAGCATCTCTGATGAAATCTGTCATTTTTCTTTGGAGACTGTTCTTCATTCTACTTTGTTGTTAGTAGAAGTGGGAAGCAGAATAGAGGTGATGAAGAAAATATGCATGGGCACAAAGAACTTCTTGAACCCTATGAGGTTTTCCAAGTGCTTTTTTTTGCTAAAAGAGCATTCTTTATGTTACTTGAGTTTCACTGCAGGATTTCTAACAAATTGATGACAAAAATAAATTTCTTCAGAAACTTTACAAAGCTTGGTGGCTGTGGTTGTTTCCATTTAGTATAAATGCAGAAGTTAAGCAGCATAACCAAACAGCTGTGGTAAGTTAGTGACAGAAATCCCTATAAGGCTTATCACTGTCATATGCCAACATTACCTTCACTTGAAGACTGATTTGAATGTACCGAAAATAAATGGAAGTTCTATCACTGGAAAGTCTGCAGTCTTTGAATGTGCTTCAAATAAGAATAATGTCAATGTTTTGCACATTGTTGAATCCTATCCTTACTCCTCTCTAGACCTGGGACTGCTGCCACTACCTTCCTACCACCCCTCAATGTGTGACAGAACTTCTTAGCTTGGGTTGTTTGCCTCTGCTAAAGCAGACCCCTGGCTTAGAATCTGGAAAACAGAGCTCTAATGAATCTTCACTTGTAGAGAAGGAAACTGAAAGACCAAAACTCTTGGTAACTAGCAAGAGATGTTCACTTTTCCTTTCAATATGCTCTGTTTTGACCACCAGTATAATATTAAGAACTTCTCTCTTTTTCTTTTTTTTCTTTTTTTTTTTTTTTTTTATGTTGAAACCCAAAAAATAAGGTAAAATAAAAATGATTGGAAATAAAAGAAAATTCTACTGCCCCAACTGACCTATGTTATGATTTATGATTTCCTTTTTGGAGAAAAAGGACAGCTCCAAGGTAGGAAAGAGAGATTGCATGTGGAAATATTTAGTAGTTTTCCAATGGCATAAGCCCTTCAACTCAGATTCATGAAATTTTTATTCTAAGATAAAGCCTGAAGTAGGTGGAGGCAACTAAACCAGTGAGGGAGTTAACTGTGGGAAAAAGACATCTTTAATAAACAGCTGTGCAAGTCCTGAAGATAGAAGATAGCAAATACCTGGTCATGCCTGCTTGTTTTGTGTATGTGGCCAAACATGCAAAAGAGTATGCACTCTTTCACCCCCAACTTGACATCTATTTTTCTACAGGGATGTGTGGCATATTTATGCTGTTTTCTTTCTTCTTGTGAAAGACTATCTTGCAAGTCAGATGCCTACACATCCCACTGGTGGCTGCAAATAGAATTCCAGCCTGCATTTTGTTTTTTAGAGTCTGCAGCTTGTATTATATTTTGGAGGACTACATTTGACACATATAAACTCAAAGGATATAAAACTTTATTTCTCTTGACAGCAAGAGTAATTTCTATGACGTGCAATAAGACTGATAGAGAAATTCAGATCTGTTTGCTTACCCCACTTTATAGCACAATCTTTACTGCAGATCAATGTTTTGATGGATGAATACAAAGAAAGGACATTTTTTTCTGGGATAAACACATATGGAGAGATTTTATCTCATTTAAACTGGTGTAAATCTGTCCCAACTTCAGTAAAGTCAGACCATTTACCTTGGGATTAGAATGTAACGTCTTATGTGAGACGATAAATAGTTCAGGGCTGCTTACAAAGTTATCTTTGTTCCTAACTTTGTATCGCTTTCAAGAAATTTAAATTTCCCTTTACATGTTGAAAGTATCTGTTAAAGAAATATGCATGCTTTCTTAAAGTACCCAATAACACATTCATTTTACATTTTAAGCAAGTGTTCCATAGTGCAAAACGAAAGGCAGCTAACCCTTCACCATCGATGAGGTTTGTTCTTTTCCACTGATCATCTGCCTGTATCACAGATACTACTGGTTCATTTGTTGTGGAGGATTAAGAAGTAGAAGGCATGTATTCCTATACAGAGACAGAAAAACACATCACAAACTGCAGTCAAAACACGTCAATTTGTGTCCATCCCACACACAGTACAGGAGGTGTTTGGATTATCAGTAGAAGCATGGAGCAATGCTGAGGAAGTAATTTTTCTTCCCACTCCCATTGTTCTGACCACAAGAGACAAGCAGCTGTTGGGAAGACTGATTTACAGAAAAGCAATAGTAATATCTGTGATTCCTAAATATTTTTCTTTTTCTTTCTTTGGTGTTTGTTGTTGTTGTTGTTGTTGGTTTTTGGTGTGGAAGTTGTTTAAATCTCAATACATACAATTTGTTCTGTTAGGCTGACACAAAAAGATTGTGACATGTCGACATCAGTTCCTAGAAGATTATTCAAAAACTAGTAAAGTTCTTTATTTAATCCCTCCCCTGGCAATCTGAAAAGTGTATAAAAGAGTCAATAAAATAAAAAAAGTTAAATAGCAAAAATAACCACATCCCACTCAGCATAATTCTACCCATGCTTACTACAGAAATAACCAGTCTGCAAAGGGTCATGTATATAAAAATTATATTTCATGACATTATCATGACATTTTCATATGTGAAATGGAACATTAAACATTTAGAAATATGTTTATATTATTTTAATTAAAATAATTATATTTTTTTAGCAGAATTTACACTAACATAATGGATTTACACGAACCTTAAAGATGACAAAACTCAAAAAAAGTTAGACACATAAATACTCACAGATCCACATATCCACTAAGCTCTGCCCTGAGAAATAAAAGACTGAGTTTATGTCATCAGACTTTGCTGCTATCAATTACTATGCTCAGCAGAGTGTTAAGAAGCTTTTCAAATGAAAAATTAGTATTGAATGAACCTCTAAAACAAGTTTATTTTGCATAAACTTATGAAGTTACCCTAACAATCTGAGCCTTTAGGTAATCAAAGTGGAAGGGAAGAAAGTTACTCCCTTCCATCATGACTTCCACTAAATAATCTTATGTGTGGCAAAGCTTTCTCTTCTCTTCTTCATATAATAAGAGACCCAAAGGATGATTTATAGATATTTCTTTTTAAACTATCACTTATATTCCCACTCCATTCCCTGTCAGGGACTGCCGTCTTTGTTGAGTACAGGTAGAAGTAAGAGCAGGTGCCTATAAAAGGGGAAGGAAACTATGCCTGAGCTTTTACAACTAAATTACTTTCAAGGGGTGGGGCCATTCAACCTCTGAATGTCTTCTTAAAAGGCTGTTAACGGAAAGAAAAACAGGAAGGTGTAGGAGAATGGTATGCCTTCTCCTTAGCAAATAAATCTGCAGGAAGACCTGGATAGGCTGGAAGAGTGGGCTAACAAGGACCTTATGAAGTTCAAAGCCAAGTGTAAGGTCTTAGACCTGGGAAAACATAATGCTGGAGTGCAGCAAAAACTGGGATCTACCTGGGTGGGGAGCAGCTCTGTGGAAAGGGACCTGGGGGTCCTGGTGAACGACAAGATCAATATCAGTGAACAGTGTGCTGCAGCAGCAAAGAAAGCCAAAAGGATGCTGGGCTGCATCAACAAGGGCATCACCAGCAAAGAAAAAGATGTCATTATCCCACTCTACTCAGCACTTGACAAGCCACACCTGGAATACTGTGTTCAGTTTTGGTCCCTGTAATACAAAAAAATGTGGACAGGCTGGAGAGGGTCCAGAGGAGGGCCACAAAGATGATCAAAGGACTGGGAAGTCTGACATATGAGAAAAGGCCGAGAGAACTGGGTTTTTTCAGCGTTGAGAAGAGAAGGCTTAGGGAAGACCTCATCACCATGTTCCAGTATTTAAAGGGTGGCTACAAAGAAGATGGAGGCTCCCTTTTTACAAGGAGTCAAGTGGAAAAGATGAGGGCTAATGGGTACATTTACTCCTGGGGATATTCTGATTCTACACGAGAGGAAATTTTTCACAGTGAGAACAATCAGCCATTGGAATAATGTCCCCAGGGAAGTGGTGGATTCCACTTTAGATTGGACACTTTTTAAGATCCACCTGGACAGGGTGCTAGGCCATCTTGTCTAGACTGTGCATTTGCCAGAAAAAGTTGCACTGGATGATCCTTGAGGTCCCTTCCAACCTGGTATTCTATGATTCTATGATCTAGAAAACCCATAGGAATTTTTACCTGAAGTTTTGGGGGTTGATTTATTTGTCAAGTTAGCAATGTAATAAGCCATAGGAAAGACACTTTAATGCCTGGAACTTTACTTCCATTCCCTGAATAGTGAGAATAACCCAGATTCCAGAACAGCACATTCAGCTCCACAAAGGAGCAGCATGTTTTAGGTCCACTACTTACCCCCGCACCCAAACAAAGAAAAAGGCTATGACTCATTTACATATTTGTCTTGGAATTGATGTTTCAACAAGAAAGATGAGTGAAATTTTATACTATTTAATGAAAGACTTTTGCCCCTTTTTACTTCTTAATTTTGCCAACATGTTTTATCCAAGTGAATATGATGGATATCATGGTTGAACATAGTACTTCAGTATCGGAACTTATGATGTTAATAATGAATGCCTACAGAAAAACTTTATTACTTTGACTGCTGTGAAACTCAAGAGCAGCCTTAGCTGCAGTGACCATGAAATGGTGGAGTTCAAGATTCTTGGGGCAGCAAGGAGGGCACATAGCAAGCTCACTACCCTCGACTTCAGGCAAGCAGACTTTGGTATTTTCAGGGATCTGCTTGGTAGAGTAACATGGGATAAAAAGCTGGACGGAAGAGGGGTCCATGAAAGCTGATTAGTATTCAGGGATGACCTTCTCCAAGCTCAGTAGCAATGCATCCTGACAAAGAGGAAGTCAGGTAAGAACACCAGGAGTCCTCCATGGATGAACAAGGAGATCCTGGACAAGCTCAAACTCAGAAGAAAGCCTGAAGAGGGTGGAAGCAAGGACAGGTAGCCTGGGAGGAATACAGAGAAATCGTCTGAGCAGCCAGGGATCAGGTTAGGAAGGTGAAAACCCTGACAGACTTAAATCTGGCTGGGGACATCAAGGGCAACAAGAAAAGCTACTATAGGTACCTCAGGGATAAAAGGAAGATTAGGGAAAATGTGGGGTGTCTCCAAAAGGAAATGGGAGACCTGGTTACCCCAGGATATGGAGAAGGCTGAAGTATTCAATGACTTTTTTGCCTCAGTCTTCACTGGCAAGGGATCCAGCCACACCGCCCAAGATGTAGAAAGCAAAGGTGTGGACTGGGAGAATGAGGAACCACCCACCGTAAGAGAAGATCAGGTCTGAGACCATCTAAGGAACCTGAAGGTGCACAAGTCCATGGGACCTGATGAGATGCATCCACAGGTCTTGACGGAACTGGTGGATGAAGTGGCTAAGCTATTATCCATCATATTTGAGAAGCTGTGGCAGTCCAGTGAAGTTCCCTTTGACTGGAAAAGGGGAAACATAACTTCCATGTTTAAAAAGGGAAAAAAAGAAGAACTGGGGAACTGCAACCCAATCAGTCTCACCTCTGTGCCCAGCAAAGTCATGAAGTGGATCCTCCTGGAAACTATGATAGGGCACATGGAAATGAGGAGATGATTGGTGACAGCCAGCATGGCTTCATTATGGGCAAATTGTGCCTGACAAATTTGGTGGCCTTCTACAATGGGATTACAGTGTTGGTGGATAAGGGAATAACAACTGATGTCATCTGCCTGGACTTGTGCAAAGTATTTGACACTGTCCTGCATGACATCCTTGTCTCTAAATTGGAGAGACATAGATTTGATGGATGGAGCACTTGGTGGATAAGGAATTGTCTGGATGGTTGCACTCAAAATGTTGTGGCAACAGCTCAATGTCCAAGTGGAGAGCCGTGAGGAGTGGTGTTCCTCAGGGGTCATCACTAGGACGAGCATTGTTTAACATATTTGTTGGTGACATGGACAGTGGGATTGAGTGCACCCGCAGCAAGTTTGCTGATGACACCAAGCTGTGTGGTGCAGTCAACATGCTAGAGGGAAGGGATGTGCCATCCAGAGGGACCTGGACAGGTTTGAGAGGTGGGCATGTGCAAACCTCATGAAGTTCAACAAGACCAAGGGCAAGGTCCTGCACATGGGTCAGGGCAATCCCAAGCACAAATCCAGGCTGGGTGAAGAGTAGACTGAGAGCAGCCCTGTGGAGAAGGACTGGGGAGTAGTACCAGATTGAAGACTGACTATGAGCCAGCAATATGCACTCAAAGCCCAGAAAGCCAACTGTACCCTGGACTGCATCAAGAGAAGTGTGGCCAGCAGGGCAAAGGAGGTGATTCTCCTGCTCTACTCTGCTCTCATGAGACCCTACTTGGAGTACTGTGTCCAGCTCAGGGGTCCCCAGTATAAGAAAGACATGGACCTGTTGAAGTGAGTCAAGAGGAAGGCCACAAAAATGATCAGGGGCTCGAGCACCTCCCTTATGAGGACAGGCTGAGAGAGTTGGGGTTGTTCAGCCTGGAGAAGAGAAGGCTCCAGGGAGACCTTATAGCAGCCTTCCAGTACTTAAAGGGGGCTACAGGAAAGATGGGGAGGGACTCTTTATCAGGGAGTGTAGGGACAGGATGAGGGATAATGGTTTTAAACTGAAAGAAGGTAGTTTTAGGTCAGATATAAGGAAGAAATTCTTCACTGTGAGGGTGGTGAGGCACTAGAATAGGTTGCCCAGATAGGCTGTGGCTGCCCCCTCCCTGGAAGTGTTCAAGGCCAGGTTGGACGGGGCTCTGAGTAACCTGGTCTAGTGGAACGTGTCCCTGCCCATGTCAGGGGTGTTGGAACTAGATGATCTTTAAGGTCCCTTCCAACCCAAACTATTCTATGATTCTATGTATCAGTCATAAATATATCAGGGGGAGAGAGAAATGACAGTTTATCCAAAAATGAATTTTTTTCTCAACTGATACAATGTATTTTCAAAAATTCTAAATTATTTCACATTACCTTAAATTAAAAAAAGAGTGTTAACATTAGCAAAAGAATACTTAACATTTTATAAGCTAGAATGAATCTATTTTTCTTGCTGTTGATTAACTGTGTAATTTTATCCAGTTTTGTGTTAATATGTCAAGTAACTGTTTCATTTATTTAACAAGTGATCAATAAATCTACAGATTTGATATCACAATATATCTATCTAATTGTTGTTTTACAGCATTTCTTTTGACTTAAAATCTGTGAAACTCTCAAAGTTCTTTTTCTAATTTAAAAATGTTTACTGTTTATGGTAACAAGAATTGTGTTGACTCTTAAGCTGTTGTCATGGTTTGAACTTTGCTGGCAGCTAATCACCACACAGCCGGTCTCTCACCCTTTCCCTGGTCTGGGAAAATAGAGAAGGGACATGTATCGGGTCTGGCTGAGCCAGAATTGGTTTTCCCCTGTAGCAGCCCTCATGGTGCTGTGTTTTATGTTGGGAGCTGGCAGAGTGTCGATAGCACACTGGTGGTGTGGCTACTGCTGAGTGGTGCTTACACAGCACCAAGGCTCTTTCTGACATTTCCCCCCCCCACAGTGGGACGGGGTGGGCAAGATCTTGGGAGGGGACACAACCAGGACAGCTGACCCGAACTGACCAAAGGGATATTCCAGACCATATGACGTCTGCTCAGTATAAAGCTGGGAGAAAGGAGGAAGGGGGT
Source organism: Strix uralensis (assembly GCF_047716275.1). NCBI lineage: Eukaryota > Metazoa > Chordata > Aves > Strigiformes > Strigidae > Strix > Strix uralensis. Next base: position 19,257,977 of record NC_134012.1, on the reverse strand, counting down.
GGGGTCACCCTTGGTCCTCTGAGGCAACCACTACGCGTATTGGAGCCCTGCTTCCTGAGAAGGCCCGACATCGCCTGTTAATGGGAAGTAGAGAATAAATCTGTTTTCTTTTTTTTTGCTTCCACGCGCGGACCTTTGCTTCGCTTTGCTTATATTAAAACTGCTGTTGTTTTACCCACAAGGGTTGTTTTGTTTTCCTATCTTATTTTCTTTCCCTTCTTTGCCCTATTGAGAAAAAAAGGGGAAAGGGGGGGAAGTGATAGAGCGACTTGGTGGGTACCTGGCATTTAGCCAAGGTCAAACCACCACAGGACAAAAAGTGAAAACTTGTAGGTTGAAATAAAAAACAGTTTAGTGATGGTAACAAAACAACAGTAATAACAGGAAGTCCAAATGGGTAATGCACAATGCGATTGCTTATCTCCTGCTGACTGCTACCAAGCCCGCTTCTGGCAGCAGAATGAAGATCCTGATCCTGCTGTGCGGACTTGTTTTGCTGATTAAGGATACCAATTAAACTCGGACACCAGAGTGAAAAGAGTAGGCGTACTTTACTAGTGATAACCAAGTAATGTAACAGAGTACAGAGAACATGCAGTAAGAAGAAGCAGAATAGTGCACTTAAAGCAACAGAGTAATGCATCGAATCATTACTACACGAGAGAGAGAAAGAATGGTAATTAAGAGAAATACATCACCACCTGCATATATAATCAGCATCATCCAGATCTGCAGACGCTGGGGAGCCCCGGTTACAGCGAGGATTTGGAGAGCCAGTCCCGGCAAGTGGGAAATCCTACGCAGTGCGTCCACCCATAGGTGAGGCATCCAAAGTCGCTGTGAATGGGCCCAGCCTTATATACCAGAGATCGACAAGCCAGAATAGCTGGCATCTTTGTTTTGAGCGGAAAGTTTCTGGTTTCATTCTCCTGTTGGATTCCACCCAAAGCTTGGCCAGGGCTTGGGGGGGAGACCAAGGGAGTTTCTAACAAGGCCAAATACTTGGGTTCTCAGCCTTGAAGAAGGCTGCGAAAGGAAAGTCGGATACATTCTCTCCTCTCTACTGACTATATTTTGTCTTTCACTAGCGAGTTTACATATTTTACTAATGACTACATGCTAAGTTAGCAGCTTCAGCTTGGGGCCTGTTGTTCAGGCTGCAGTATTTCAATACTTTAGCACTTTTTACACCAGCATAAGTGGGTTGTTATAACTTAGTACAATACCTACTAGCACAATGGTTATCAGTTATAAAATATACAGGATTCATCTATAGGTCAACTCAGGCTTGGGCCTGTTGTCCAAGCTTTAGCACTTCAGGACTGGAAGTGAGAACCCGCCGCTCTATATACTGAGCATAATGTCACATGATATGGAATACTCCAATTGCCAATCCAGGCCCAGCATTCCAGCTGAGCCCCTTCCCAGCTCAAGGAAAGTTAACTCTACCCTAGCCAAAATCCATGTCCGGTGCTCTGGCTATGCTCTCTCCCAGCTCAAGAAAATTAACTCTATCCCAGCTGAAACCAGGACAGCTGTGCCCTGTTATTTTTTCAGAAGTGCTTTGGACTTCCTTGATTTCATCTAAGGAAGTTTTCTTGTCTTTAATTCCATGTAACATCAAAATCGCTAAAACTCCTCCATTTTGCAATTAAATTTTAGTTTTACTTTCAGTCAGAATAATTAACTTTAATCTGTTTAAGTTTTGTAGTTGTCTATGGCTGGCAATGATAGAAATTTTATCTCATCTATACTCATTATAACCCAATTTCATGTGTTGGCCAAGATCTTCATCTGTACAAAATTTCTGGTGATTCAGTTCTCTAATTACAGACCTGCCATAATGATTTTATCCAATAACAAGACTGAAGTGTTTTTCTTTTAGAAAACAATATCAGATACACAGATATTTAAGGTATTTCTATCATTGATTCTAATACCCTCATAAAACTTGAATTTGGTGCATGTGATCACAGTATACAGTTCTGGTTAGAAGGCCATTTTTTTCAATTTTGAAAGAACATAAGAGTAACTCTTTACGATTGTGTTTAGAGGAATGTGATTTTTTTGGACAAACAGATCATTTTGCTCACAGACAACTTGAAGGCACAGGCTACAACACGTTGAGGCATTCTACTTCTCCTGTGGGAATGCTGACATAGAAGACTGCAAGAAGACTGTGTTTGGCAAGTCCAGCTAGTACAGAATACGTCAGACTGTAATTGCTGGAATTGTACTATTTATTTACCTTTAAATTTATCAAAATTCCCCCAAATCTCCCTAAACAAAATTCTTTAAAAAAAAGCTATAAAAACACCCTAAATTTCAGACTCTTAAACAGATGAAACCTCTAACAGCTGAAACTGCTTAAATTCTGTTCCAAATCTGCAGAATACTATTTCCTACCTTTTTTTTTTTTTTTCTTTTTAATCACATATCTTATACATTCCATGCACTGATTATTCCTTTAAAAATATATGTTCCAGAAGTATTTGAATAAATGTTACTGTACAGGACTGGAAGGATCTTCATAAATATGAACTCTAATTTCTCTCTAGCTAAGACTTTCCACATCAGCTGCATTTCCACTGTTCCGCTATTTGAGATGTGGAGTGATGAAATGATGAATGTGAAGCTTTTTGTAGTGGAAACAGATTCTTTTCAGATTTCCTCCTCTTAAAGAATTGGTAAAAACACCACCATGTATAGGGGAAAATGCAAGACTCATGTCTTTCCCATAAGAATAATAAAATAGCACTATATATTATTCATAATGCATAAACCTTCTGTAGGTGAAAGGAAATAGAAGGCATTTCTGTTTCATGAAATAATATAAAAGGAGAGTCCAAGATCTAAAATAGTGTCATCTCAACATGATTAGATTAATGTTGGTTTAGATTAATTTACACCTGAAAAACATGTTTTCAAATTCTCTGAGGGGAATGTGCTTATTGGTGCAGATATTCCTGTATTTCTAACAAGGAAGTTACACCTGTTTCCATTGCATTACAGTTGTTGTGTTGTCTTTGTTTTCATCTTAATTGCAGGATAATAGTCATTATGCATTGTATTTACACAAAAAAATGCCCTTCTGAGCCAGTCTGTATCAGTGGCCACCATTTAGCATATGCTTTGTGTCCTGAAACTGAAAACAGCTTAATTCCCCTTCAATAGACTACCCAAAAGAGGAAAGATCAGTGTAAATTATCGGATCAAATCAGCAACCATTACAGAAGATGTAATTTTCCAGATTTGGCTATACTATCTGGCAACAGTACCACCTTGTCAGGCTTATGTTTTTTCACTGGATGGCAAGCATCAAAACTGTTGTGCAAGAACTGTTGTTCATTGTTGCTGTTGTTCTTAAGGGGGACTTTAACCTCCAGGGTATCTGCTGGGATCACAGCACAGCAAAGAGGGAACAATCCAAGAGGTTCCTGGAACGTGTGGAGGATAACTTCCTCACAGAGCTCGTGAGTGAGCCAACCAAGGAAGGCTCCCTCCTGGACCTGCTTCTTGTGAACAGGTAAGAGCTTGTGGGGGAAGTAAAGGTTGGAGGCCATCTAGAGTGCAGTGATCATGAGATGATTGAGTATTTGATCCTTGGAGAAACAAAGAGAGGGGTTAGTAAAACTGCCACCTTAGACTTCTGGAGGGCTAACTTTGACCTGTTCAAAAGACTGAATAACAAAATCCCTTGTGTCTAGTTTTGGGCATCTCAATACGAGAGAGATATCGAGGTGCTGGAGCAAGTGCAAAGGAGGGCAAAGGAGCTGCTGAAGGGCCTGGAAAACAGATCCTATGAGAAGCAATTGAGGGAGCTGGGACTGTTCAGTTTGAGGAAGAGAGGGCTAAGGGGAGACTTCATCACTCTATACAACTACCTGAAAGGACATTGTAGAGAGGTGGGCATTGGTCTCTTCTCACAGCTGATTAGTAACAGAACAGATTCCTGGAATGTGTGGCAGACAACTTCCTGTCGCAGCTGCTGAGTGAACTGACCAGAGAAGGTGCCCTGCTGGATCTCCTCTTTGTGAACAGAGAAGGACTGGTGGATGATGTGGCAGTTGGAGGCCGACTAGGGCACAGCGATCATGAAATAATAGAGTTCTCTATTCTTAGAAAGGCCAGGAGAGGGGGCAGCAGAACTGACATCCTGGACTTCCAAAGGGCTGACTTTGTCCTGTTTGGGCACCTGCTTGACACAATCCCTTGGGATATGATCCTAAAGGGTATAGGGGTCCAGGAAAGCTGGGCACTCTTTAAGAAGAAAGTCTTAATGGCTCAGGAGAAGGCTGTCCCCAGGTGCTGTAAGAGAAGATGGTGACAGAGAAGACCACCCTAGCTAAACAGGGAGCTTTGGCTGCCACTCAGGGAGAAAAGAAGAGTTTAGAGCTTTGGGAAGAAGGGGCTAGCCACTCACAGTGATTACAAAGATGCTGTGAGGCTATGCAGGGTGGAAATCAGGAGGTCGAAAGCCCAGCTGGAAATTAATCTGGCTTCAGCAATCAAGGACAACAAGAAATGTTTCTGTAAATATGTCAGCAGGAAAAGAAAGACCAGGGAGAGCTTCCATCCCCTGCTAGACGCAGGAGGAAACATGGTAACAAGTGATGAGAAAAAGGCTGAGGTTCTTAATGCCTTCTTTGCCTCAGCCTTTAATAGCAAGACTAGTTGTACTGAGGGAATCCAGACTCCTGAGTCAGAAGACAGAGACTGGGAGAACGACGTCCCCGCATTTCAGGAGGAGATAGTCAGTGACCTACTGCATCACATAGACATACACAAGTCTATGGGACTGGATGGGATACAACCGAGGGTGCTGAAGGACCTGGCTGGGGTGCTCACCAAGCCGCTTTCCATCATTTACCAGCAGTCCTGGCTGACCAACAGACTGGAAATTGGCTAATGTGATGCCCATATATAGGAAGGGTTGGAGGGATAATCTGAGAAATTACAGGCCTGTCAGCTTGACTTCAGTGCCCAGGAAGCTGATGGAGCAGCTCATCCTGGGTACCATCACAGAGCACATGCGGGACAACCAGATGCTCAGGCCCAGTCAGCAGGGGTTTATGAAAGGCAGGTCCTGCTTGACAAACCTGATCTCCTTCTACGACAGGGTGACCTGCTTATTGGATGAGGGAAAGGCTGTGGACATTGTTTACCTTGACTTCAGTAAGGCCTTTGACACAGTTTCCCACAGCATTCTCCTGGCAAAACTGGCTGCTCATGGCTTGGATGGGCACACGCTTTGCTGGGTAAAAAACTGGCTGTATGGCTGGGCCCAAAGAGTTGTGGTGAATGGAGTTAAATCCAGCTGGCGGCCGGTCACGAGTGGTGTCCCCCAGGGCTCGGTTTTGGGGCCACTCCTGTTTAACATCTTCATTGATGATCTAGACGAGGGGATCGAGGGCACCCTCAGTCAGTTTGCAGATGACACCAAGTTAGGTGGGAATGTTGATCTGCTCGAGGGTAGGGAGGCTCTGCAGAGAGATCTGGACAGGCTGGAGCGATGGGCTAAGGCCAGCTGGAGGAGTTTCAATAAGGCCAAATGCCGGGTGCTGCACTTGGGCCACAACAACCCCCAGCAGCGCTACAGGCTTGGGGAGGAGTGGCTGGAGAGCTGCCAGTCAGAGAGGGACCTGGGGGTGTTGATTGACAGCCGGCTGAACAGGAGCCAGCAGTGTGCCCAGGTGGCCAAGAAGGCCAATGGCATCCTGGCTTGTATCAGAAATAGCATGGCCAGCAGGGACAGGGAAGTGATCTTACCCCTGTACTCAGCACTGGTGAGGCCGCACCTCGATGACTGTGTTCAGTTTTGGTCCCCTCACTACAAAAAGAACATTGAATTACTCGAGCGTGTCCAGAGAAGGGCAACGAAGCTGGTGAAGGGTCTGGAGCACATGTCGTAGGAGGAGCGGCTGAGGGAACTGGGGTTGTTTAGTCTGGAGAAGAGGAGGCTGAGGGGAGACCTCATCGCCCTCTACAACTACCTGAAAGGAGGTTGCAGAGAGCTGGGGATGAGTCTCTTTAACCAAGTAATGAGCGATAGGACAAGAGATAATGGCCTCAAGTTGTGCCAGGGAAGGTTTAGACTAGATATTAGGAAGTATTTCTTTCCAGAAGGGGTTGTTAGGCGTTGGAATGGGCTGCCCAGGGAGGTGGTGGAGTCCCCATCCCTGAAGGTATTCAAGAGTCGGCTTGACATGACGCTGAGGGATATGGTGTAGTTGGGAACTGTCAATGTTAGGTTAATGGTTGGACTAGATGATCTTCAATGTCTTTTACAGCCTAGACAATTCTGTGATTCTGTGAACAAGAGGGAATGGCTTTAAACTCCAACAGGGGAGGTTCAGACTGGACATCAGGAAAAAATTTTTCACAGAAAGAGTGGTCAGGCAGTGGAATAGGCTGCCCAGGGAGGTGGTGGAGTCACCATCCCTGGATGTGTTTAAGGGTTGTTTCGAAGAGATGTTAGAGGATATGGTGTAGGGGAGAACTTTGTAGAGTAGGGCTGATGGTTGGACTCGGTGATTCCAAGGATCTTCTGCAACCGGAATAATTCTATGAATCTATGAAAACCTTGGGTCTAGTGCATGCTTCCCAATATGCCTCAAAGCTAGTTGTTCAACTTACCTTCACTGACTTGTTTTTAAAAATAACTCCACTTATCTCTCCAATGTAGTTCAGAATCGACTGATAAATTTAGAAGTGGCAGAAGTTATGATAAATAATCTCTGCAGATACACAGTAATAAGTAGTTGAAAGTGGTAATTTGTTTAGCTGGTGCAACTATTTCCAAAGCAAGGTATGCCAGTCATTCAGAGAAATTTAAAAGTTACTCAAAAGCTGCAGTGGTTGTAGGTCATCCCAAAAGATGTTCTAACAAGAAGATCAAGTCAGGGTCAACTCTTATTTCTGTAAAAAGAAAAAGTTATAATACAACAGTGTATAATATTGCACAGGTATACTTGCAAATGGAATGAAAATAGCATTTCTGCTGCAGCAGTGGTCAAAAGGGGCAAACAGCAATAAAGGGGAAAAAATGGCCTAACTGCCAAGGTCCTACACCTAGGCTGTGACAACACTAGTTACAAACTTGAATATCTTGCTTCTTTCCAACTACCAGGCTTGATCTATTGTACATAGGAAAGGAAAAGCTGATAATGAAAATTAGAAATTCCTCAATCCTTACTTTCTGTTTGTAGTTAGATCAAGCTAATATTAAAGGTAGGATTGATATATCTGAATCTTTATAGAAAATGCTACAGCTTAATAAGGTGAATTCCTTTTTTAGCTGAATTTCTGTTATCACACTTGCAGGTCTGGATGTGAAATGACAGTACCATTATTGTTATCACTGTTCTTTATCTGCTGAAGGACATTTAAGCTAAAGCAGTGCAAAATTGTGACAAATTCCAAAACCATGGTTAACTCACCTAACTTCAGATTTTTTAAAAAAATATTAGGGTTCTGCTACTCCTGTTGGCAAGTTTTTCTGAAGCTTTATCTTTTTAAGACTTTCTAGGAATATTAGACTTCTCCTAAATATATTTTTCTCTAAAGAGTAATATTTTACTGCAAACAGTCCTTGTGACCTCTTCTTACTTACCACTGTCTTTTGAAATACAGGCAAAACACAAAATCCTTTGCCCTACTGCATGACAATTTTTCCCCCACCCTCTGGACTAATTCTCCCCAGTTCAATACTTCTTTGTGAGCTAATCCAACACCTGCAACTTGAACCCAGTTTAATTTGAATAACTCTTGTTTCTTCTGCCTCATTTCCCAATCTGTCCTTGCTCCCTTGCCCAGGTTCCCTCTGTGAATTACCCCGCTCTTTCAGTTCTTTAGCCACTGTCATTCTCTTTCACCTTAGTTCACATTTATTCATATAAATGTCTTGAATTCGTGGCTACATATCAATGTTTACTTCAAGTTATGATTTACTGTTTCTTGTCATCAAATTCTTAACTTTCATCATAAAAATTCAACAGAGTTCAAAGAAAACAAAAGTGTATTAAAAAGTTGTCAGTTGTAGTTTTCAGCATTAGAGAGAAAATAGGTTCTCTTCTCAAGTGTGGTCTTGAAAAATTATCTTTCTAAGCAACAGTTTTGTTCAGGTTTCTAGCAGGAATGTGGGTTTTTTTGTGCTCAGGAGAACATAGGCACAAATAATCTCTTATTATATATGCCATACAGCTCTAGATTGAATTTCCTTTAAAATAATCTAATCTGAAAGATAACATATTTCAAAATATTCATTAGAATAAGAATAATGAATTTGCTTTCATCTTCATAGTCACTTTGTTTCCTGTGAACATTTGTACAGAACCATTTGGTTTTCAAAACCATTCCAAGAAAAGGCCAACATGATGTAATTCTTATTCAGATGTGTCAGTGCAGATGCTTAAAAATAGTGTGTCCAAAGTTATCGTAAAATCTCTTTGATCTCACTATTACAGTTGAAAAAAATTTGAGTTCTCCACTGCAAGAGGAAGAATAATGCCCTCTGATTTGTGATGCAAAAGAAGTAAGGGCTCTGTGATGTTAGCATGTGTAACAGGGAGTTACTGTGGCTTTATGAATAGTGTAAAAAATGAGTACTGGCATAGTATTCAGCAGTTCAGGGTACACAAGAGAGATAGTAAGTTTAACTAACAAGGGTCCTTTTCTACCCTTCTCCATGATTCTTAGTCCCCCTTGAGCCTTCTCCCTGAAGTAATCCCCTCTGTCTGAGTTGAAGTGTTGTCCGCATCCAATATTGCATGAGCTTATTTAAACATCCTTTTTAGATACTGGTATTTTAAGACTGAGGGTTACACTAGTCAAAAGGTAGAAATGAGTATTTCTGATAAAATTAGAGCATTTGTGGAGGCAAGATATATCAATAAAAAATTCACTCTCAGAAGAAAGTTCTTTGTGAAGACTACATGGATCAACCTGTTTTCTTTCTGGAACTTCCCCTGGAAAACTAGACTTCAATTTTGCCATTGTAATGTAACAAGTTATTTTGTGTGAAGAACCCAAATCCTGAAGCTCCCACAATGAAGACATTCAATGCAAATGCTGGGGTTTGCCTTGTCCATTAGGACTAAGTTCTAAGAAAAAGTGGGGAAAAAATATGGGAAAACATTTATAAGAAAAGCAGAGTAAACCAAAGGGAAATAAAAGCATTGCATTAAAACCTGACTTCTTTCTCCACATACAGTAAATTATATTTGTCTGTCAAGGTTTGAGCCCAGAGGGCAACTGAGCACCATGTAGCTGCTCACTCACTCTTCCCTCTCAGGGATGGGGAGGACAAAATGCAGCAAAAGGCTCAGGTATTGAGACAAGGACAGAGAGGGATGACTCACCAATTATGGTCATGGGAAAAAGATAGACTCTTTTGGGGAAGAAAAGGAACATCAATTTAATTTGAACACCACCACCACTTAATTTACCAATCAAACAGAGTAGCATAGTGAGAAATATAGCCACACCTTAAAAAAACCTCCCCCCACCCCTTCCTTTTTCCCAGGTTCAGCTTTGCTCCCAATTTCTGTCCTTTCTCCCTCACAGTGGCACAGAGGGGCAGGGGATAGCAGTTGCAGTCAGTTCATCACCTGTTGTTTCTGCTGCTCCTTCCTCCTCATGGGGAGGACTCCTCACACTCTTCCCCTGCTCCAGTGTGGGGTCCCTCTCACAGGAGAGAGTCCTCCATGAACTTCTCTGACATGAGTCCTTCCCACTGGCTGCAGCACTTCACGAACTGCTTCAGTGTGGGTCCCTCCCATGGGCTGCAGTCCTCCCAGAGACAAACTGCCCCAGTGTGGGCTTCCCTCAGAGTCCCAGCCTTCTTCAGGCACAGCCCCCTGCTCCAGCATGGGGTCCTCCACAAGCTGCAGGTGGGCATCTGCTTCACTGGTGACCTCCATGGGTGCAGGGGCACAGCCTGACCTCTCACCATGGGCTGCAGGGGAGTCTCTGCATGTGCGCACCTCCCCCAATTCCTCCTCCTTTCTTCCACTGACCTCAGTGTTTGCATAGGTATATACCTCACAAGTACTTCTCCTCCCAGGTTCCCCTTCTTAAATATGTTATCATATTTAGAGGCACAGCTGCCATCCTTATTTGGCTTGACTTTGGTCAGAGGTGGGTCCGACTTGGAGACAGGGGAGCTTCAAGAAGCTTCTCACAGGGACCACTGCTGTAGCCCCCTCCCCTGCTACCAAAATCCTGCACAAATCTAACACACACAAATCTAACACACATGCAACATCCGTTGTTTCCCTAAGTGTTTCAGAGATGACCACAGGTAGCAGCACTCTTCCTTGGGAAAAATCTGAGGATATCTTGGTCTCCTTAACTGTACAGGTATCCAAATATAGGAGAAAGCTGCCTTCCAGGTCTTTTAAAAACAAGTTACTTCAAAATCATGAGAGGGCTTCTCATATTGGTGAGTATAATATCCTTCTTAAGAATGAAACCAAACCATTATTTTGGAATGATAAAGTAGAATAAAATCTTGTTTACAGTAAATTTTACTATGCTGTGATACGCACAGTACCTTATGTCTGTGTTGCCCTTTGTCAGATGACCATCATCACAAACAGATCTAGCTATGCCACTTGCAATTAACATCTTTATCTCACTGAAAATGCTTTACAATTTTTGTTCCTCAGTCCCAAAATCTTAGTATCTTTGGACTAATTAAATTTTCATTCATTTATATGACTGCCAAAGTAGAGAGATTTCTGTTTTGGGAGACCTTCCTGATGTGAATGTGAACATGCTGTTTATTTTTCACTGCAAATAGAAATTGATGTGATTTTGTTCTTATTTCATTATTTTAAACTGATAAATTAATAAAAAAGAAATTTAATCAATTTGAAATAGCCTGTGAACTATGTTGGCAAATTCATAATCCAGTTGTATAAAAAGAAATTATACCAGTCTCTGCTCAAAATATAATAAATTTATAGGTTGGGAATTTTTTCTTCTCTGTGTTGTTTTTATGGCTTTTTAAATGATCTGGTGGGTAGCACTGTAAAAATAAGTAAGTCTCAGAAGTAAAGCATACAAAACTGACTCTTTTTTTGAGAAAAATCTCTATTTTTCCCATTTGAAATTTTCAGATCATAATGATCAGTTACATTCTTAGAGTGTCCCTCCCCTATATATTTATATTAAAACTATTAAAAAAAGATAACATATGAAACCTACCCAATGTGACTGTCTGGTAAAATAGTTTTTATCCTGTTTTCTACACTTCATAGAATCACAAAATCAACAAAATTGGCAGACACCCCTTGAGGTCTCTAGTCCAACCCCAGTGCTCAAGCAGGGTCTCCTATGGCAGATGGCTGAGAACTGTGTCTGATCAGGTGTTGAATATCTCCGTGGATGGAGACTCCACAGCCTCCTCATCTGATAGATTTTGTTTCCTTAAATACCTTGTTAGAACTATTCTCAAAAAGTAGAGTCACTTTTATCTAAAAATTATATTCTGCATGTAGATATTGAATTTAAAAAATTGTTCATGTTAAGAAAAAACAAATTATAAAAATAACAAGATTTCCAGACGACATTCCAAATTTGAATATTTTTTTGCCCTGATGAAATACTTTGATATCTGTAAGATGCCCTCTGCTTCTCCTCTCCTAGAAAACTGCTTTTATCTTTATATATGTGAATAAGCAGAACTGCTATCACTGTGGCAATTTCTGTTACAGAATTGTGCACAAATAGTACATTTAATGAAGTATCTCTTTTTAGTTTATTCAGACCATTAGTTCATCTTTTTGCTTTTCTCTTTACCTTTAAATCTATATATTTATTCATTCATTATTCTTGCTTTAAACCCAAGCTTCTCTGTCATTGTCAAAGCTCCCCTTAGCAACACACTACCTTCATTTTGATGCTTATCTTTCAGTCTACTGTCTACACAAGCTTTCTTTTAATTTCAGGGTTTTCTTCATAGTCCAACATGCTCAAAACAGCTTCCCAGATAATCTTCATTATTCTCCCACTCATTCATTCTTAAACACTTCCAGAAACCTACTTATTCTGCAAAAAAGCTTCATTTATACCAGTGTAAGTGTTATAGCAGAGTTAATGTTTCAGAATAGTATTTTGTCAATGTTGTCAATGTTCATCTGAACACTTGAATGAATTTGCATAAACTATTAGATGCTCTTTTTTTAAATATGGTGCACAAGTATCCTTGCTAAATAAATCAGCAACGGGACATTTTCTGAATCAGTGAATTTACAGAAGATATGCACCAAATTTCAGAATTCTTAATTCTTAGATTTAGAAGGATGCTCAAATATTATTGAAATATTTCATCATTTTAAATAGACATAACTTCATAAACAGACTCTGAGGTTAGGAAGTTTTATCCCCATATTACACTTAGAAAACTGGAACACATTTGTTAAATCTACATTTCTAAGCAGGACAGTATCAAGGAGTGTTTTCTGTCTGTGAAGCTGCATGGAGGGAAGGCCATGTCTCTACTATAGTGAATCTAGTCTGTGTGTCTTATACACCTTTGTGACCTTTAATGATTGGTTTTGTGTGGTTTTTCAGTGTCTGGGCAGCAGCCCTTCAGAGTAGTATAAAATGAGTATGTGTTGCATTCATGAAGGCAAGAAGAGGCATGAGAAACCTTTTGCATTAATATTGCAGGACTGCACAGGGTGGAAAAGACTATGATGGATTTGGACTAATCTATTCTGCTTATTATTAATAGCTCCTGAAATGTCCCTGTAAACATGCAGTTGAAACCCTGCCAAGGATCTTGTTTAAAATTATATAGAGAATTGGAAGACTAGAGAATAAAGTTGTTCTCTGATTTTATTCTACCTATACTAAAGAAACAGCAAAAGAGTGTGGGTAAGCGCCAAGGAAATCACAGAATCACAGAATCATCTAGGTGGAAAAGACCTTGAAGATCATCTAGTCCAACCATTAACTTAGCACTGACAGTTCCCAACTACACCATATCCCTCAGCGCCATGTCAACCCTACTCTTAAACACCTCCAGGGATGGGTACTCCACCACCTCCCTGGGCAGCCCATTCCACTGCCTAACAAGCCCTTCTGTAAAGAAATACTTCCTAATATCCAGTCTAAACCCTCCCTGGCACAACTTGAGGCCATTATCTCTTGTCCTATTGCTCATTACTTGGTTAAAGAGACTCATCCCCAGCTCTCTGCAACCTCTTTTCAGGTAGTTGTAGAGGGTGATGAGGTCTCCCCTCAGCCTCCTCCAGACTAAACAACCCCAGTTCCCTCAGCCGCTCCTCGTACAACATGTGCTCCAGACACTTCACCAGCTTCGTTCCCCTTCTCTGGACACGCTCGAGTAATTCAATGTCCTTTTTGTAGTGAGGGGCCCAAAACTGAACACAGGAATCAAGGTGCGGCCTCACCAGTGCCGAGTACAGGGGTAAGATCACTTCCCTGTCCCTGATGGCCATGCTATTTCTGATACAAGCCAGGATGCCATTGGCCTTCTTGGCCACCTGGGCACACTGCTGGCTCCTGTTCAGCCGGCTGTCAATCAACACCCCCAGGTCCCTCTCTGACTGGAAACTCCCCAGCCACTCCTCCCCAAGCCTGTAGCGCTGCTGGGGGTTGTTGTGGCCCAAGTGCAGCACCCGGCATTTGGCCTTATTGAAACTCCTCCAGCTGGCCTTAGCCCATCGCTCCAGCCTGTCCAGATCTCTCTGCAGAGCCTCCCTACCCTCGAGCAGATCAACGCTCCCACCTAACTTGGTGTCATCTGCAAACTTACTGAGGGTGCCCTCGATCCCCTCGTCTAGATCATCAATAAAGATGTTAAACAGGAGTGGCCCCAAAACCGAGCCCTGGGGGACACCACTCGTGACCTGCCGCCAGCTGGATTTAACTCCGTTCACCACAACTCTTTGGGCCCGGCCATCCAGCCAGTTTTTTACCCAGCAAAGCGTGTGCCCATCCAAGCCATGAGCAGCCAGTTTTGCCAGGAGAATGCTGTGGGAAACTGTGTCAAAGGCCTTACTGAAGTCAAGGTAAACAATGTCCACAGCCTTTCCCTCATCCAATAAGCAGGTCACCCTGTCGTAGAAGGAGATCAGGTTTGTCAAGCAGGACCTGCCTTTCATAAACCCCTGCTGACTGGGCCTGAGCATCTGGTTGTCCCGCATGTGCTCTGTGATGGTACTCAGGATGAGCTGCTCCATCAGCTTCCCAGGCACCAAAGTCAAGCTGACAGGCCTGTAATTTCCCGGATTATCCTTCCAACCCTTCCCATATATGGGCGTCACTTTGGCCAATTTCCAATCTGTTGGAACCTCCCTGGTCAGCCAGGACTGCTGGTAAATGATGGAAAGCGGCTTGGTGAGCACCCCAGCCAGGTCCTTCAGCACCCTCGGTTGTATCCCATCCAGTCCCATAGACTTGTGTATGTCTATGTGATGCAGTAGGTCACTGACTATCTCCTCCTGAAATGCGGGGACGTCGTTCTCCCAGTCTCTGTCTTCTGACTCAGGAGTCTGGATTCCCTCAGTACAACTAGTCTTGCTATTAAAGGCTGAGGCAAAGAAAGCATTAAGAACCTCAGCCTTTTTCTCATCACTTGTTACCATGTTTCCTCCTGCGTCTAGCAGGGGATGGAAGCTCTCCCTGGTCTTTCTTTTCCTGCTGACATATTTACAGAAACATTTCTTGTTGTCCTTGATTGCTGAAGCCAGATTAATTTCCAGCTGGGCTTTCGACCTCCTGATTTCCACCCTGCATAGCCTCACAGCATCTTTGTAATCACTGTGAGTGGCTAGCCCCTTCTTCCCAAAGCTCTAAACTCTTCTTTTCTCCCTGAGTGGCAGCCAAAGCTCCCTGTTTAGCTAGGGTGGTCTTCTCTGTCACCATCTTCTCTTACAGCACCTGGGGACAGCCTTCTCCTGAGCCATTAAGACTTCCTTCTTAAAGAGTGCCCAGCTTTCCTGGACCCCTATACCCTTTAGGATCATATCCCAAGGGATTGTGTCAAGCAGGTGCCCAAACAGGACAAAGTCAGCCCTTTGGAAGTCCAGGATGTCAGTTCTGCTGCCCCCTCTCCTGGCCTTTCTAAGAATAGAGAACTCTATTATTTCATGATCGCTGTGCCCTAGTCGGCCTCCAACTGCCACATCATCCACCAGTCCTTCTCTGTTCACAAAGAGGAGATCCAGCAGGGCACCTTCTCTGGTCAGTTCACTCACCAGGAAGTTGTCTCCCACACATTCCAGGAATCTCCGGGACTGGTCCCGCTCTGCTGTGTTGTATTTCCAGCAGATGTCTGGGAAGTTAAAGTCTCCCACAAGAACAAGGGCAAACAATCGTGAGATTTCTCCTAAACGCCTATAGAATATTTCATCCACCTCTCTGTCTTGGGTGGATGGCCTATAGTAGTCTCCTACTACAATTTCTGCCCTGTTGTCCTTCCCCCTGATTCTAACACAAAGACACTCCACCCTGTCTTCACTACACTTGTACTCAAAGCAATCATAACAGTACCTAACATACAGCGTCACCCCACCACCTCTCCTTCCTTTTCTATCCCTCCTAAAGAGCTTGTAGCCATCAACTGGCGCACTCCAGTCATAGGAGACATCCCTCCATGTTTCTGTAATAGCCACGACATCATAATTTTCCTGTTTCATCATGGCTTCAAGCTCCTCCTCTTTGTTACCCATGCTGTGTGCATTGGTATACATGCACTTCAGACGGGCTGATATTTTGCCCCCTTCCCCCTTCAAATCTAGTTTAAAGCTCTGTCAATGAGCCCAGCTAACTCCTGCCCCAAGATCCTCTTCCCCCTCTGGGACAGGTGCCAGCCATCTAATGCCAAAAGGTCTGGCATCCTGTATACTAAGCCATGATTGAAAAATCCGAAGCCCTGCTGGTAACACCAGTCTTGGAGCCACAAGTTCATCTGTTGAGTTCTCTGGTATTCTTCTTCATCCATCCCCACAACTGAAGGGATGAAGGAGAACACAATTTGTGCCCCCGACCCCTTAATCAGTTTTCCCAATGCCCGGAAATCTCTCTTCATTGATTTAGGACTTCTCCTGGTAATATCGTCGCTATCTACCTGAAAAACCAAGAGAGTGGTATCTGTGACAGAGTAAAGAATTCTATCTAGGTTTTCCAAAACTTGAACAAAAGTCTTAAATATGCCCTCAAAATCTTACCTCAGTCTTAAGTGCAGGCTCCTGGTTGTGGGATGACATGGAAAAAAACTCAAGTACAAATGACGCTTTATAAATACACAGCTTAGGAGTCCAAGCAAAAGTGCTTCAAGTTCTATATATAAAGGTGATAGCAGCAAAGTTACTTTAGTTAATGGCACAAACTAAAACTACACCACACTGTCATTGTTTCTTTTGGCTAATTGATATGAGCAATGTGGGCAAAGTAACAACACTTAGCTGGAGCTTAAGTTCTATTTGGAAGTCTTGCAAGAACATCTGTATTTGCAAATCCTAGAAAAACATGTCAGTTACTTCTGGCAGTTAAAGAAGAGGTCTTACTATGTTATTGAAAATAAACATTGCTTTTCAATGCAAGTAGTTTATCTAGGTCCAAACAGCTCAATGAATTTACTCTTCTTTGCACACAGCCTTCTCTACAGTGTTGCTGCCAGTTTTCCACTCCTCTTCCCTGACCTTATAGTAACTGCTGGGTTCGTGGTACAACAGATTTCATGACACTGGATGTTCAATCAGTGTATGTGGTAATAGCTCAGAATATGATGTTCTGGAGGTGAACTACAAGACTTAATTTACCAGTATTTTTAAAAAACTGTATATGCAGGAGGTTTCTTTTTAGTAAATTAGTACTCTTTTGTTTCTACATTCGGTTTGACAATACGTCAAGCAGTTGCTGAATGAGAGACCAGAAACTTTTTGAGAGACCAGAAAGAGAAAAAGTTGCAGGGGGGTTTCCAAGTAAATTGTAATTTCTGTGTGTGATTCTGTAAGTGATTAACAGAAAAGAGCAAGTTATTTCTGTACAATAGCTTCTCAATGATTAGCTGGTAAGTAGTAACCACAAATACATTAGAGATTCACTTGGCAAAGAGCAGCATGCTCCTTTAGTGATCATTACAGTACGGGAGAAGTCTGATTATGGATGTGAGTAATAAAACATACTAAAATGCCTTTAACAGATACTAGCAAATAATTACTGTGCTAAGGTCTCATATGTTGTTATGATTTCACGTTCTACTGTGTTGAAATATAGCAGCTGACTAGTTCCTACAGATCTTCTATGAGATTTTCTAAACAAATCACTCTCAAGAATGACATTATTTTGTGTCAAGTTTTGCCAGTTAAAGTAAATTTTCAGACAAATCAAAAACTCACCCTGTCCTGATCCAATGTCGGGGGAGGTTTTGATATGATCCCAAGAGTGAGATTAAGACACAAGCGAGGTCAAATGCCATATATCCAAAACAGGTGTTTATTATTAAAGAAGTGAAGAGGGGTAGCGATAGGACAGAATGGAAGGAAAAGGCAGAAATCAAGCAAGGATGTGGGATAGGGCTGCAAGAATAGTCACCACCATGGATCCAGCGACGTCCCGTTGGTCCTCAGTCTTCAGTTCTTCGGTGGTGGGTGCACACGGATCTGGCTTTGATGGCAGATGCACACTGAGCAAAATTTTCTGCTGCCTTTTTAAGTTCATTGTATCCGCTGATTAACATATCTGCTCGCCTTTAGTTTTTTTTCTCTGGTCTCACAGGTTGTGTTGCATCTGGCTTCAGGGCAGGAACCTTTGCCTCTTGTCAGTTCATTAGCAATGCAGGCATGGTGTCTGGCCTACACAATAGAGCCACAAATGGCTACAGGATGGGGCCAGCTCAGCACACCTCTGCCCCTTTGAGGCTTGTGTAAAGAGTCCGGACAATGCAACCGCAAAGAAGTGGGGGGTGCATCCTTCAATACACTCCCACTTCTCTGGGCGAAGCTCCCCAGACCAATTCACAGACCACAGCAGCTTCTCTTGGAGGTTTGCACAGACACAAGCAAGCTTTGAGACAGTCATATGACATTTCAGTCTCTCACACACCCCTCTTTGGTCTACAAAACTAGAAGTGTAAATATTACCAGTTCACTTCAAATTACTTGAGTTGTGTTAAATTTTAGTTAGCATTAACTTCCCCTATGAGGATTTGTCCCAGACTTTGCTTCTCAGTTGTGCTCAGTATCTAGCTACAGCTGAAATGTGGTTGCTACTACAAAGCATGATTTCATATTGTGGAGATGGTTTTAAATCCAGTTCACATATCACTGTACATTAGTATAGCTATGGAGTTGTTCCAGGTCACTTACAAATGACAGTGACTCACCTCCAGAAACCCAGAATCAGAAGAAATGTGGGAAATTACTTTCCACATTTTTTTCTGTTGTTTCTCACAATTCAAAATGGATCATGGATTGAGGTAGTATGTGTATCACTGAAATGGCAGAAATTATGTTAATATACCCTTAATTATTACCAGGTTCTCAGTACTTATTGTCATTGATTTCAAAAAGTATGATGTGATTAGAAAGTGAGACCATTTTTCTTTCATCTCTTTACTAATTCGTATCTGGGGAAAATGGGTGCATCAGTGAAACTTGTGGAGGGATATGCAGGAGGAAGTCCAGCTTTTCATAGAGGCTAGATCTATCCCCGTTTCTTGGGACAACAACTCAGATTCATTGATTCCCAGGTCAGGATTAAGTTAAAATAACACCAGGGGTTCTGCAATTCACAAAACTCAACTTTTATTTGCTCACAACAGATATTGCCATGAAACCATCAGTAAGCCTTGCAGCTTCTGCAACAAGCAGTAAACATCATAACATACACCGACAAACCACAAACCTTATAACATACGCTGACAAGCAGCAGATCTTATAACATGCCCCGACAAGCAGCAGACATGCCAAGCTTTGCCTTATACACAGGGATACAGGGATAGAGAATGAGAGAAAAAAAAGAGAAGGAGAGAAAAAGAGAGTGAGAGAGGCAGGGAGGGAGAGAGAAAGACAAAAGGGAGAGATTTCACCAGCCCTGGTTCCAGCGTTGGTCCTGCCACCCTAGGGGTGCAGTTCTGGAGGGGTATTACCCTCTGACTTGTCTCTTTTTATAGGTCCTTGCTCCTCCTTCAGGCAGGCACTTGGACTCACTAGACTAATTAAGCATCATGCACAGTCTATGCTACTTGAATGTTTCTTGCTTTGGTGCATGTATAGTTTGTACCTTCAGAGTTTTCTAGAAATGGGTCGGTGGGCTTGGGGGTCATTGGGGAGTTACTCCCACCTCCCTGAGGTATGACTATTGTCTGACTTTTCTTATCAGTGCATGTGTCACGAAAATGGCACCTCTATTGGCTCTTTACAGAGTCGCTCAAGATAAGGAAGGAAGTTCAGCCTCAGAAAAGTGTGGTCCCACCTCCACGGGATCCCTGCCTGTCACCGCACCACATCTTTCTGCACAACCCTAGTGTGTCCACAGACCTTTAAAGACCGATAAAGAACCCTTACCAAAGTTTTTTATTGGATGTTTCAGACATTAAGTATAGTTTCATTGGACCGTCACAGCCCACATGCTGCAAAGGAAGAAGCAGAAGGCCTAAACTCTGCACCCAGATACCAGAATCCCATTTACCTTTGAACAAGTCACTTGCACTCTTGTCCCAGCACAACTGTACCATAAGCCTGTGCCTTGCCCAAAGACAACTTGCTGCATTCAGGTTTGGGTTTTTTAAGTCTATGATTTAGCATTCTCTACAGCTGACAGATGTAGGTTGTCCATTTTCCACTTGCTGTGGATACTTCTGTATACTGAAACTAACTTTGTATTTTTCTTTATTTCTTTGTGAAGGTCCTTGCCATCCCGGCAGTAGAGAGTTATTTGTGTGATGGGCAGTCTTAATATACATACACCAAGCAAAGCTGCTGGGCTGGTCCACTTACTGAGTGATGCAGAGCCCTGCTACACAACAGGCAGCTTCAGTCAGAAAGCTTCAGTGATGCTCCAGTGCTGAAGCAATTTCCCTGTCATGCATCCAAGTTGTGGATTTTTCATGAGCTATGATTGACACGTTTATATGCTGCAGCCTTAGTCACCTTTGATGTGCAGCTGTGTCCATTTCTTGAGGAACCTTACAAAACAAGGAGACAAGTAGGCAGAGTGGAAAGCTTAAACTTATGGGGTGTTATTTGTGGAAGAGAGTATCAGTTTATTCTGTGTTCAGAAAATATTAGTTAGAAAGGAAAAAACAGTACTCATCAAATGCAGTAAGAATATGTTGTTCTGAGGTCCTTGAAGAAGGTTCTTTTAGAGAAAAATAGCTATGGGAATCATACACTGCACAGCTTTAATGCCTTACCTGCTTTTCTTCCAAGTCAAGATGAAGGACTTTTTCTGTGTAGTTACAGTCTCATAGATATTGTCCAACATGGCTGAGTATACTAAGAACCTGGAAATTCTGGAGACTCCTCTGCCTGCATGCTAAGCACTTTCTCCTATCCCATGTACAAATGTACAATAACCTGTTATCAAGATTAATCATGTAGTAACTAAACCTTCACAAAACGTATGATATAAGCAGCTGTTATCTCCTTTATATAAGGAAGCTGAAGTACATTAAACATAAGAGCATTTTAAAGGCATAAAGAAATATTAAATTTGAAAGCAATTTTAAAAGAGCTCAGCATGCCAAAACCGTGTCATGTATTCTTGATATTTTAGATTTTTAGGTATTTAATGCAAATTAATGGGTGGTCCTTAAGAGGTTTTAGGGAGCTACAGCTCCTTCCTCTTTTGCAAGTAACATTTCCTTAAGAATAAACCATATTTTCAATGTCATCAAATAGTTCTTATGAAATATTTATTTTGAAATATTTTGCAGTCAGATCCCAGCATCATCTATTTGATTTCATCCTGTGGATTTTCTATACCACAGTTTAGCTAGTTCTATTTCAATCTGCTCTAACTGTCACAGCATTTCTGAACTTTCAATCTGAGAAAGTGATTTGTCATTCTGAAGATTGGTCTGCCTACAAGCATTTCATGTACCTAATCTTGATTCAGAATTACTTATTTAGGCCTGCTGCATCACCTGTAACTTGACAAGGGGCCGTGGTGGAAGCTTGGCTTTTGACACGGTCTAGTTTCTTTTGGTGTGGTATAGTAATGGTGTAAAAAAAAATGAATGATGAAAGAAATATGGGCAATACATCTGATTTTGAACTGGGATTAACAAAGTGGATTTACTTGTGCTACTACTAATATTATTTTGTAGGTTTGGAACAACTTTTTGGTTTTTAAAACAAATGTTTACTTTGTCTTTTATGTAAATCTCCTTGAAAATTCAGTGATTCTGTGAAAATGAGGACCAATACTTTACTTTCATCAAATGGCCATTTAAAGTTACAGGAATTCCACCCCCCAGTAATGTAGTGTATTTTCAGAAGATAATGAAGACCATGGGAAAGCATACTCAGTTAGTGCAAGCAACGCATTTATGCATCGATAGGGGATAGGTGTCTCTGGATAAGTAAACTACAAGATGAAAACCTCATCAGAGGTTGATGAAAAGTCAAAGGATTTGCAGGCAGGAAATATAGCTGCCCAGAAAGACATACTACTGCATTTGAACAGTTTCTAGGAGACTTTTGAAATAATAGCAGCAGCAAAGATCAAAGTAACATGTACTTTAGGCTGCGCATTAATATTATAGCATTTGCATATATTATGTTGATGGATGAACTTCAGTCTGATGGCTCTGAATTCAGCATAAATGCATAAGGTGTGGGGGAGTACTTTCAGAGACACTAGAGGATTACAGACTGCATATAATTCTTTGGACCCCAAAGTATAACTTTAGAGTTCTTTCAAAAGAGCATTATAGAAATATGCAAGATGAAATTTAAGATTTCTGCCAAACAGGAATAGCATTCAGAGACTTTGAGAAGTGGTATTAGTCCAGCTTGCTTGTTATTCAGTTCTCTGTACCTGACTGCCATCACTCTCTGCACCTTGGGCACTTCTAGTTTTTGTGAAGGTATCCCTCAACTGTGCAAGGCTGGACAGAAGTCCCTTTTGTCAAAGAGTTGCCAGTGAAATCACTTTGCTTTCTAACTACTGCTGGAGCACTTCATGATGAATGTGGTACCAAACAATGAATTATACTGAAAGAACACTGGGATTAAACATCATAACTTGTAAAGGCAAATTAAAAGCATACAAATTTGTGCTCTCCAGCTTTTACAACTGAAACAAAGGAAGAAAACATAAAATAAGTGTTTTACACATTCACACAGAGAGTGTTTTTCCAGCTCAGAGAGCATGCATTTCTCTTGCAGCATGAGAGCTGTGGAAGCATCACCTCTGTCAGTGACTAAAGCATTGTCTTCTACAGGTGACAAACAAGTGAGGGGGAAGAAAAGAGTAGTACAAAAATGTTTTTTGAAAGACAGGCACTCCATGGGACTCCTTATCCTGGCTGAGCAAATAAGTGGGCTGGCTCATCACCCAGATCTCTAGATGGTTGAGAGAAACAACAGAGAGAGTGACAAAGAGACAAAAGAGCCATCCGCTAAGTCACATAAGCAAGATTGTTGCATTCAAGGAG
The DNA here is from genome assembly GCF_047716275.1 of Strix uralensis. Classification (NCBI taxonomy): domain Eukaryota; kingdom Metazoa; phylum Chordata; class Aves; order Strigiformes; family Strigidae; genus Strix; species Strix uralensis. The sequence continues at coordinate 19,235,338 of NC_134012.1, read as the reverse complement.
GAGGAATGAATTTGGTAAGAGATGAATCCCCTTGCATTCTAGCCGGCCCTCAAAGATTAGAGGGGCTAGGGGCAGCTGGATTTATCTCTTAATAGGTAGGCCAATAAATGCCAGAGAGCTGTCCTCAACAACCCACTCCAATATTCAATGTTCAAGATACCCTTGGGCTAAATTAAGGTGACATAACACCAAGTGATTGACTGAAAAATGTATTAACACCAGAAGCTGTATTTTAACAGAAGACAATTAAACCTTATTAAACCCCATTAAAGCTCTGTAAGCAGTTTTCAACAGTAGATAGTAAACCCCATTATTTTAAAAAAGGACTGAATGGCCCATAATATACAAGAAAGATAGAAAAATAGAGGTAGAGATTTGGAACACCACCCTGGGTTCCAGAGGTGTCTCTGGTCCAGTTCCTGGTCTTGTTGGTGATGGTGGTGAGTGCACACTGAGATACAGCTCTCTGCTCCTTAAACACATTGGCTCATTTGTATGTGAGGCGGGAGGGGGCAGGTCCTCTTATGTTCATTTACATGCAAAGTGGGGAAAAAGGCGGGCTTACTGGACTTGTTTACATGTGAGGCAAGGGAGGGTGGTCTACGGGTGCTAGTTCCTGCCTCTAGTCTCACTTCATATACTAATTACAGTCATGACCCTTGAGGACTTACACGGCTCTTGAACATCAGTTTAGCTTATGTAACTCTTATCTTCTGCACAGGCACCACAGGGAGTGGTTGTGAAGCCCATTCCCCACATAAACTCTGTGAGTTGTTTTGCCTGGCAACACAGAACCACATGCCACATACCACCTGACTACAGGTCATATCACACATACCACCACATACCACAGAGTTTCCTTTTTAAGCAATAAAGAATGAAATGTGGAAAATATAGAGGTAAAAGAAAATCTAAAAGAAAAAAATTAAATTGCTTGAAATCTAAAAAAACTGTCAAAGAAAAAAAAAGCGTTTTAAAATTAGTATCTGTGCTGAGAAACATTTTTTTTCAGGTGCATGTCTCAAACCTTATCCTTCACAGGGTTTTACCAATGCAACTAATATATTTCCAGGTGACATTCCCCGGTTTGTCCCTGGCAGATGGGATATCCTAGAATATAATACCCAGGATATCCTAGAATAGAATAGTTCAGTTACTACAATGATCATCTAGTCCAGTTGTCCTGGTGCTGCTTTTTGGCAAACTGGGAAGTTCTCACAAGCTCCTGAGTGGGTGGAGGGTACTCAGGAACCATCTGAGGGTGGAATATTTGGCATTTTCTGGAACACCGTTTCCTGGAAGAACAAAATGAAACAAGACCACTGCGTGGTACCCCAGTCCTTGTTCTCAAGAAGCACATAAAGATTGTCTATCCTAACCAATGCAGCTTGGCCTGACTATATAATCAATGTTATTCAGCACATTACAGAAAGCTACTTGCCTCACTCTAAGGTAGGTGTTGCAGGTCAGGAGGCCTAATTATGCCTTATCCATGGCTTCTTGACACATTCCCAACGTCCCACACAAGATGGTAAGCATTCTTTTCCTTGCAAAGAAGCGAAGTAAAAAAGGTAATTGTTTGAGGTAATTAATGATACAGTTTAAAATAAATATTTTTTTTTTTTAAATTTTCTATTGTATTTCATTTTTCATTATTTGTTTATATCTATTCTGAAAATAACAGTTGACTGCAAGCTTCGGACACAGCTTTTATAGAGAGATCAGGAGGCAATAAGGAGTAAAACTCTATATACCTACTTTAAACTTCCTCCAAAACAATGAATAGGTCTACTTCTATGGTTGTGATCAGGGAAACTGTAGTCCCAAAGTCTTTGCCAGGCTCAGACTCTTTCTTCAGGTAAAATCAGATGGTATCCCTCGGACCACAAGACCTAGAGGAAAAAACTAGTTATGGAGTGATATTTTTCCCTAACAAAGCAAAAGGGAATTCTACCCACTGGAGAGAAAAATGAGTTGTGAAAGATATCAAATGTAATTGCACAGAAATGGATGAGAAAACAGGATTTTCTCATGCTGATTTCCCTCTGCGCTCTGATGCATTTTACAGATGTTTCCCAGTGTTTGCGTCTTCAGGGAAGTCCCATGTAGGAGAATGGTGTCCTGTCAGTGGAAATGCTCACCACTGTCATCTCTGCTGCTAACACAGACAGTGCTTTCATTACCTTTCTAAATACACATTCACATGTCAAATCCTGCAAAATGAATAATTTATTCTATGAATCAAGGTTGGCAGAGATGAGGCTGCATGCTTGTCCCCTGGCATCACAGTAACAAACCTGAAATTTCATTTACAGTCTGCCCTGACCGCCTCTCAAGGCTGGCCCACAACAATCACAGGGGATGCTTTCCTGACAGGCACTTGATCAGGAAAGGACCTTCTTCCCTGTTCAAAGGCCCATGTGCTGTCAGTTTTGTCAGCTACTGGAACAGTATTCAATTTTTGTGGTTTGCAAAAAAGGAATGGTGATATATACCTTAACATAGACAAAATTCAAGTGAGAATAAACATTCCACAAATGAAGAAATTATCTGTCGATTCTCTTTGTTAATAGAGTTACATTCTTAAATGAGAGAAAAGTACAGTATTAGAAGATTGAACAGGTAGAATTTTCTTTGGAAATGCTATTTTTTTACTATTGAGAAAGGGACTTTCAACTATATCTAAATTCCTTTGGACTCGGAAAACGGAGGCATTGCTTGGCAGCTTTGTACTGTACTGAGTACTCTGTACTAAACAAAGCTCTTCATTACACAGTTTTCATAAAACTGCTGAGACTATTGAATATGGCAATCCTAATGTATGTTGTTTTACATACAAAACAAACCACTTTTCAGTATTTCATACACCCGTTAGAAAGCACTAATTAACCACCCTTGCTATTAACCTACAAATTAGAGGGGAAATCCTAGAAAGTTTCATGCAAGGAGTAATTTAGGATTAACCTAGCTTCATTTAAAAAGAAACTCCAGAACAAAGTTGTCACACAGGAAAACTCAAGGTTCTTTTTTAAAGATTTGATGCTTTATGCCAAATAAATAGAGTTTTTTGAAAACCTGTTACCTCATTATCTTGGAAAATGAATTACAGCTGTTGCCACTATACCTTCCAGAATACATCTATGAAAAACCTGGTGACTAAATTGTGGGTCTATTATTGCTTGCAATCCATGTGAGGCTGTTGTGGTTTGAACTCAGACGGTAGCAAATCGTCACGTGGCCAGTTGTTTAGTTCCCTTCCCCAGTGAAATAGGGGAGGGACACAAAAAAAAAAAAAAAAAGAAAAATAAATTTGTAGGTTAAATAAGAAAAATTTACTAGCAAAACAACAGTAATGACAGTCCAAAATGGGTAAAATGCAGTACTGGCTCACTGCACAGTGACCGGTACAAGGCCCATCACCAGCATCGATCTCAATCGTACCAGAGAAACCCGCCCAGCCCCTCTGGAAACTGAAAACAGAACGGCCCTGAGAAAGCACGTGCCCACCGTTATGCTGAGATTTGACGTCACATGACATGGAATGCTTCAATGATTGATCAGGACCCAGCCCTTCAGCTGTGCTCCCTCTCAGCCCACAGAAAGTTAACTCTATCCTGGCCAAAACCAGGACAGAGGCTTCTTCAAAATACACAGTAAGGATTAGCTGGGTTTTTTCCAATTATTTTGGGAATAACCTTAAAATATGTTTTATTAATTCAAAAACTGGACCAAATCATTGAATCAGGAATGTAAATAGCAAACATTTTTTCCCAACATTTCAGTTAAATGTGTCTAAGAACTTAAGTTAAAGCCCTGAATTTCAGCCTAGCATTTGGATTCACTGGGAAAATTTCCACTCAGGTGAATGCATACCTTTCTACTGCTGCAAGATGAAACACATGCTTATGTCATCACACAAACTATAAAACAGCTGTGCTCAACCAGCCTTCAGTATAGCTGTACTAGGAGTCTTGAAACCTTTGAACTTGGTTGAAGGTAGGAATAGGCTAGCTTTTGGATCTTAAAAGCCTTAGTCTGGGACATACTTAAGTCTAGATACAACTTATTTTCTCTAGATATGTAAACAGAAGACCTGTTAAAACTGCTTCACCCTTTATGAACAAGTAGGTCATGGCTGACTAGGAGGACTATCATTTTCTGAGGCTAACCTCTCGCTTCCTTGATCTTAGCCTGAACATGCTGCAAAAGTAATTCCTTCATCACTGCAGAGTCAGACAAAGTTAAGGGTATAATGTGGTTTCCCCAACCTGATGTATATGGTTACTGACCTATTATAAACTGAGGATATAATTTTACTAGCCTGAATTTGTATGACAGTAGTTTACCAAGTATGTTTGTGTCTGTTTTATTGATGAACAATCTAGACCAACATATTTTCTGATTTTCAAAGTTCTTTCAGGAACTGAACACAGAATATTTAGGAAAATATTTTCTTCCTAGAAACAGCAAAATAATTGTCACTGATTTAATTCTTCAGGGCACACTCAGAGAATAGTGTTTTTACTCTGTTATTGTTTCTATTCAGACAGAAGTCCCATTCTGAAAACTTCAAATGAAAAAAGGGTCCTGTGGAAACTGTGAGAACATAAACCAATTTGCATTTCAAAGAGTTCCAGTTTAAATAGACAATCCAAATTATATTAATTTTCCCAATTTTATACGTAGAAAATGGGTTAAATGTGGTGACCAAGGAAGTAATGGAAAGAAACTTCAATCAGATTTACAGTCCCAGATCCTGCTGTAAAACACACATCTAACCTTCTTTCTGTGTATGTGTTTTCCATTTTAAAATAAATTCTTTCATGTTTTACTTTGAGCTGCTTCTAGATCCCGAAACTCTAATAAATGAAAAGTATTCCACATCTTACTTTAACTGCAGGTGATGGAGAATGGGTCAGGTACTCCTCACTATATACTTGAATGGGTTGTGGGATTCAGGATTCATTTTAAGTTGCACAGTGTCACCTCTTTGCATACTGTAGCTGAGATTATTTAATTCAGATGATATAAATTCTCCATGTCATTAATTGTCAATTTACTTTTCACTCCAACTTTTGGTTTGTTACTCATTCTTAAAAGTTTTCCCCACTTTTTCTTCATCTCCCATATTACAGTTTGAGTAAAGTGTTGGCTTTACTAGCAATGCAAATTGAAGATCACAGGAAACAGATTAGAGTAGCTGCATAAATTCTTCCTTGTTTTGGTGTTGTTTTTTTTATTATTTTGTTAATTTTTTTTAAGTTTAATTTTTTCTAGAGGGAAAAATTAAGTCCAGAATAGCTGCTATCCACATAAATAACTTAGCCAAAAGTAAGATAAGAACACTTAAAAGCACCTATCTTAAATAGTGTTCAACTTCAATAATTCTTAGCTGTCAAATGGCCTGAAAAGAATAAATGCTGTTGTTCCTGAAGTTCTAAACATTTTAGTTCATGTGGTTCCAAGGAAATAAAAAAAAAGAAAATCAGACATTAATCTTTTTGCCATACCCTAGCCAGGAATTGAAAAGGACAGACATGAAACGTACTTGTTTTCTACAGTTAATATTTGGTGCTACTTATATTTTAATTATACATTTTAGGATTTAGTCACCTGTAAAATGAATGGTCATGTTTTAAAAAACAAAGGTACTGTGATACCCAAGATAACTGCCAAGGCTTATTCATTGTCAATGTAAGAAAAGGTTACCATCAATTCTAAGGCAGCCTCACACGCATGAAACTAGCAAGTATGCCATGCATATTTTCCAAACAAGCAGTTTATCTCATGCTTTCATCATCAATTATAACTTCTTATCTGATTTTCTTTACAGAAAAGAAAAGGGTGTGAAGTTACTTATAGCATATAGCAGAAATTCTGTTATCAGTGCTACTGTAGTAAAATGTAGGTGTTCACATGTGGATTCACGGCTACTTTAAATTTGATAGTAGACTGTGGTGGTGCAATTCTTACCCCTCCCTGCCCCTCCTTGTTGGGCTGCTTGGTGCTAGGTGTGATTCCACCCACATCCCCTGAGCTATACACCGATCTGTGGAGATAAGGACTGCTAACATTAAGGTGCCCCCTTAAGGAGCCTGTCTCCTGCCCCTCCCAATTGCTTGGACATGGTTATAACAGCCCATGATCTCCTAAGGGCCTGGCACACCTGTGCCTAGGATGTGGTCAAATGGGAACAATAACACAGTTGCACATTCATCAAGTTCTTGTGCAACTGCTGGAAGGCACCAGATGGTGTCTGACAAAAGTCAATTACCTTGGACCCTATAAGTTGCGACCACAAGGGAGACCCTTTGAGCTCTCCTGGATTGCAGTGAGCCTGTGACCAGCATCTCCCCTGAGCTGGGACGCCTCTCAGGTGTCAAAACCCTTCAGGTGTTATCTGCTTTCGGAGCTGACGGAAGGCCAGGGCGAAGTCAACCCTCTCGAGTCTCAATTATCGCCCGTTGAGGAATGCCAAGGCATTGTGAGTATTTGCTCTAAACTCGAGAAGAGGGAAATTTTACTTTGAGCTAGCTTCTCTTTCACCTGCTCTTTCTCTGCTTACTGTTGTGTGGGTACATACTTCATTCTACTGGATCTGAATACTTTTATCTCTGTGTGTGTTTGTACGTTTTGTGTTTGTGTATGCGCATGAACATATGTATAAATTAAGATACCATGAAGTAAGTTAGTGTGAATCTTGTCATCCTAGAATCTGTAAATAGGTCATTATTTTTATAACATCTTCTAAATTATTTTGTAAATTATCATTTGCTGTTATTTATTAATAAATTTAAAATTCCTGTTAAATCATTACTGTGTTAATACTTTCATCTGCGACATAGACAAAGGGAGAAAATTGAATAGTCTAGCTGATTTATTTTAAAAAAGAGGAAAGTTTTTTTTCCTTGAGGATAAATGTAAAGTGTTTTCCTCAAGCAAGCCTGTTAGTTTCAGTAAATCGCTGGCAAAAGATAAAAAGATGTTACAAGTCAGCAGAGAGGTGGAGAGAGGGCCAATAGGACTGAGAGAATGCTAGTGTAAACAGCAGAACTTAAGAAAAATTTATAAGACCTGTTATAGCTGTAGATTGTGACCAATTTGCAATCTCTGTTATTAGTCCAGTGGGAAAACTGCATTTCACAGGGAAGATAGTTTCTGATTGAAAGGAGTGGACATTCTACCTAAGTAATTATGGATACAGTAAACATAAGAATCAAATTCAGTTATGATTACCAGGTTATTTGCGACAAACAAGTTCATTTGTTTATAGTGATGGATTACTTATTTCTTCTTCTGAGAAGGGTTTTGTGTTGAATGGGTTTGAATTGATAATTTTGAGTTTTAATGTCTGTTGACTTTAATATGCAGCAGAACTGTAATCCAAAAGAAAGGACAAAACCAAAAACCAACTATCAGTGATATTATGAAACGGTAGTTCCAGCTGCAAGTCCAAGAAGAGTGCCCACAAACAGGTGGCCACAGGTAGTTATTTGTGTTTCTGTATTAAAAGAATGTCACGTGCAAGAATTTAGCAACCACCAAAGACATTTAGGAGGAAAGGGGAAGGGGGATAACTATTCCAGTCTTTTGAGAGGGACACTTGACACTGCTTGGGCTGACTCCATCAAAATTGCAAGTTACTTACCATTCTAGTTACAGAAGGAAAACTAAGTGATGGGGAGAACACTGCATGACCAATCCATACAATCCCAGAAAAACATAATAGATCTAGCTATAATTTCTTATTTTTTTCCCACTTGTTTCTATCCTCTTTACCTAGAGGCAGGATTGGAAGAGTGGCTTGAAACTCCCATGCCTTCTCAAGTCCTCCATGCAGGACTTGCAGACTAGGCAGGTATCTGGCTTCATTCCCTCTGTTTTCCTGCCTTTTCAGAGCTCAAATATAACATAGTTTTCAGTCCACTCCTACTCACTGAGCTCAAATATAACATAGTTTTCAGTGTCCTCCTACTCACTGACCACTAGAAACTTGACAAAGGCAATAAAGAGAAGGCAGCTGCTAGAGAAAAGCAGAAAATGGAAATAATACCTTGTTGCACAGATAATCCCGCTTTTACTTTTAGTGAAAATCTGGTGGGAAGGAATAGCAAAGGTAAGATATACAGCTGCAGAAAAGCCAGCTGCTTTGTGTTGCCACTACTTACCCGTTTATTCTCCTGTCCAGATGAGTTATCTGAAAAAACTTTCACAAAATTGAATCTTTTAGAAGGACTATGACAGGATATTATTAGGATCTCTATAATTCTGGTGGAGAACATGGTCATTTCTTATTTACTTGCTGAAGAAGTAATAGCAGAATAAGAGAAAGATCAGACTTACTGACCAGTAAATTAATCAAAATCTGAAATTTCCATTTCATGGGCAACTCTGACATTTCATCAGACATTTTCTCTCTGTTAAATAAAATCCCAAATATTTATAACATGATGGTTATTTAATCAAGAGGAGAGCTTTTTCTGTGCCACAGAAAAATATTTTATATCCTTGATTTTCATAGACTTAGTATCCATTTCCCCCTTGCCCCCAGCGTGTGGTTCTCCTATGTATTTCTGGATCAACAGCATTGCTTAAGATTTTTTTTTTTATGAATCGCAGAATTCATGAGAGCTCTGGGGACCAGTAAACTCTAATGGTGAGTAAGAGTTGGCATCAGTTTGTAATATGCCACTGATATAATGTGGCATTGCTCCACTGGAATCCAGAAGCGACCTTTTAGTCTCCCCTCCCACTTTTTCATAAAAAAAGATATCAAACAGAAATATTTGTAAGACTAGGTATTCTGTTCATCTCTTATTGCTCAAACTGTTATGGGCATACAGCTAAGGGACATACAGTATAAAATGCACAGATAAGACTAGGGAAAAGTAAACACTCAAAACTATGCTGGAGCAGTTCTTCAGTCTTCAAACAAACTTAGACATTGTTAAGCTACAATTAAACAGAGCAGATTTTTTTTTTTTTTTTTTTTTTTATTTCAGATTGGTATATAGACTTCCATAAGATCTGCTGCTGACTGGGAGCGTGGGGGCAGTTGCATGTGGATTTAGCTAGCTGTTGTTTTCTGAGATACCAGACCTGACGGTGGTTGGGTGACGGTGAAATGACAGTGAAGTAATCTTCTTATTTCTTTTTCTTTTAAATGTATAAGCAGTACATTTTCTATGAGTGACAAAGACATAAATTGTAAAATTTTATCTTTTAAATCAGTACCTGTGCTCAGCTAATACTGCTGCCAGTATGGATGACATCTGGTGTAGCTCCACATAGCTCAGTGAATATATTTGGCACAGGTGCTCTGTTTTCCGGTTTCCTTTCAACTTTTTTTTTTTTTTTCTTCTTTGATGATACAGTATATAATAAAAGTTAGTTCTGGAAGCTCTTATTTGAGGAAGAACAGAGATAAAGGCAGTGATGAAATGGTCAGGTCACGGCTGTGATGTCTGAAATGGATGTCTTCTGTTGTATTATACTTATTGTAGTGCTGCAAATGTCTTTTTTAAAAGTGCCCACTGAAACACGTAGCAGTGTACACAACATATTTATTAGTGTCCATTTAACAACTAAAAAAGGGGTAAATTTAAAATGTTAAATATAAAGACCCAAAAGACTACTGCAAAGCACTGAAGTACATGAAATATTATTTCTTCCTGATCACCTTTATTACTTCATGGACTGCTGAACTCCTGATGTCTAACATTCATCTTAATTTCTAAGTTACTCTGTGTGGAATAAATAATTTAGCCTTAAATTCTATGAACAGACTCTTTCACAAGTTTTCTTTATATCTCATTTTCATTAGAGCTGGCTGGGAAATTATTTTTCCTTAAGCATATTTTGGTGGGTAAAAAAAAGATAAGAAAGAGTATTAGTTGAAGAAAAGTTATTTTAATACCTGTGTTTACTTAAAAGATAATGAGAAAGAGTTAAAAATTCAAGTCCATTTAAAATCTGATCCTGATTGTACTTGAGGCCATTTAAGTGTTCTTAATTAAGTGATAAATAAAAAATAATGAATTTTTATAAAGTGGTTCAAGAAGAACATGTGAAGACAAGATGATTCATTATTCGCATTATACAAATGAGCAAACTGAGGGAAAGAATGTACATTATATTGTCCACAGTTACTCAGCAAGTCACAGAAGAAACCTAGACTTTCAGCACTCCAGATCTTTCCTCTATTTGTACTCTACACTAGCTTAATATTTTTACTGGATGTCAGTGTGTCATTCCAACATTAGTGTTAAAAAAAACAATTAAAAACAAGTTGGTCAGATTTCTACACTGCTTTTTTTTTTTTTTTTAGCTAATGACTAGAGACATATTCACAGCACTAGTGAATAGAAAGTGGGACCACACTTTTCGGAGGCTGATCTTCCCTATCTTTAGTGACTCTGTGAAGCCACACCAAGACAATATATTCAGAATGTGAACTTTGAAAACTAATTTGAAAATCCTCTGATTACTCTGATTACCAGAGTGGTTATAAATCCAGTAATCTTTCTCTTTCACTTTCCTCTGTAATAGCTGTAATTCTTAAGATATGAACATCATGACCTGTTTTCCAGGTCTTCAATTTTATTATCAAAATAGTGTAATATTTTGTGACTCACTTAAAAATCTCACTTGGAAGAAATGCTAAAGGCTTTCACCGAGCAGGCTCCTTTTTCAGTTTCTTATGTTTTCCTGCAGTTATTTTTTCTGGTTTCAAGAGTAAAATATTAGTAATCTATAGTGACTTGTGCCAGATAAGTGTACTTTAGGGAGAAATTTCAAGACGGTTAGATTCTAAGGGAAGAAGAAACAATTATCCTGATTTAGGCTGACTTTGTGTAAAATATAAACCAAACCAAAGAAGAGTAAGACTTGCAGTAAGACAACATTTTTTCTGTCTGTAATCCAGCAAGACCCATCCTTTATTTAAAGATTCAAATTTGAGAAAATAGGAATTTGCTTTAGTGTTTAGTTTCAAGTTTCAGGACTTAAATTAGTGACTGATGTAACTCTAGGAAACATTTCATGACTCAGATTTTAAGGATAGAAGAATCAATGATCCTCATCTAGGCTGACCTCCTAGAAAATGCACAGCAAAGAACAGCGATTCTTGCATTATTAATAAGTTTCTTCTCTGTTTTCTATAGTTTTGGTCTTCTACTTGTTATTTGGTTTTTAATCCATTTAAGATAATATGTTTAAAAGATCTGGATATTTTTTACGGGTTATGTCAAGGTATAAGACAAACTTTCCAGATTGTTTAAAGATAAGAGGGTATGAGATGTGTTAAACTAAATCATGTAACCGGACAAAATCTTCCTTCTTCACTAAATTATCAGCATTGCATGATTTTACTTTTCATTAGACTGGCTGTATGCTGCAAATATTAAGGTCATTTTTCTGTTTAAACTCATGTTCAACATTCATACTTTTCTGAGCTTTGGGATTTCCCAGAATTCCAGGATTCTGCCAGTGAAATCTTGGGTCCTACACATTTTTAAGTAACATTTGCCTGTTCAGTGGATATTGCTGGATATGTCCTGTTCAACAAGAAGTGCAGGAAATTTCTAAACTCTGGCATTTTTATCTTACATGTTATTTATTTTCTTCCCTTCTTAAGTGTTACAGATTTTCATTACTGACATGCCTTGAAGTACAGCTAATGGCTTCTCTTCATAATTTCACCAGAAAGAAGAGGCTGAAACTAGAGCAATGTCAGTGTAGTCTATATAAGCATTTCCCCACTGCATCTTTGTAAAAGAAGATTTTTCTTGTTTTAAAACCCTTTCTCTCTTCACAGCAAACAGAGAAAAAAGATAGTTGTCATACCAGGATCTGTTGTTCATATTCTGATTTACTGATGATAACAACCTTTTCTTTGTTACAAACAAATGATGAAACTTCACTCGTGGCATAGGACGTTGAATGCTCAATAGATCCTGAGGGTCTCCTCCCTCATTCCTTATTTCTTCATTCAATGGCATACCTACTAAAGGTGTTAGGGCTCCTTATTTGTTGACTAGTTGTGATGTTCTGATGAAACCACAATTAATGTCTCAACTATCGGGTAAAGAACTTTGGCAAAGGAAATGGTTTCTATGGAAACACTGGGACTGTGCAGGTAATGGCAGGGAGGCACAGCAAGAGGAGGGTGTCTTGTGGAGGCGGGACCACACTTTTCGAAGGCTGATCTTCCCTATCTTTAGTGACTCTGTGAAAAGCCAAGAAGTCATTTTCATTGTGCATGTGCCAAAAGGAAAGGTCAAACAATGTTCACACCTGCAGGGGAGGTAGAGTAACTCCCAATGACCCCCAAGCCCACCAACTCATTTCCAGAAAAATCTGAAGATACAAAGTGTGCATGTACAAAAAGCAAGGAGAATTCTAGAAGCATAAACTCTGCATGATGCCCAATTGGCCTAATGGGTCCAAGTGTCCATCCAGAAGAGGGGCAAGGAATTATAAAAGGACACAAGTCAAAGCCCTGGGTGGCTGCGCCCCTCCAAAGCTGAACTACTGGGCTGGCTGGACCAGCTGTGGAACCAGGACTGGTGAAATCTTCTTTTTTGTCTTTCTCTCTTTTCCTCTCTCTCCTTTTCTCTCCCATTCTTATTCTGTATGCCCACATATAAAGTAAGACTTGCCAGGGGATGTTTAAGGCTTATCGGGGCATGTTATAAGATCTGCCACTAGTCAGTGTAAGTTTAATGCTTGTTGCAGAGGATGCAAAGATTACTGACAAAGTTTCATGCCAATTACCTGTTGTAAGTGAGTAAAAATTGAGTTCTGTGAATTGAAGAATCCTTGGTGTTGTTTCACCTTAATCCTGACCTGGGAATCAGTGAATCTGAGTAGTCATCCTGAGAAATTAGGACGTGACTAATTCTTCTGAATTAGGGCAAACTTTATATTTTTCTTCCAGGTGCTTACATATGAATGCCTTTGTTCTAACAGCTTCACTGAACAACTGATATGACCATTTTTTAATAAGTTTGAGAATGCTTATTTACTACTTTCTCATCAGAAAAAGAGTTTCTTACCCTTTTTAGGTTTTTTTGGTTTTGTTTTGGTTTGGGGTTTTTTGGGTTTTTTGGGGGGTTTTTTTGGTTTTTGTTTTTTTTTTTTTCTTTTAGAATACCCAGTGAAATGAAGCTTTCCAAACTGCCAGGAGTAATAATCATTACAGATTTTCTTCTCTCTTTCCTAGTACTTTTAACACATTATAACACATTATGCCTTCATAGAAGTCCAAAAATTACTTAGCAACATTGGTTCTCGACATACCAGACAAAGAACATTAACACTATTCTCTGAAAATAGCATACCATTTAATAAAGCACACATCATTACAATAAATGTTATTAAATGTTGATAGCACACAATCTTAAAAGTCCCACCTACATTGTACTTGAATATTTTTATGCTAACATGTTATATATTTAATTCTTAAAATAGTGTTTGGAGTAGTTTTCCTTTAATTTCATCCAACTAGCTTGAAATAAACATCATAGTTTAATGAGTTTTTGAGATAGCTCAAAATTTCAGCTGTCCAGGCATGTTCAAGAGGCAATGAACTGCCACGTTCAAAAGATACTGTGGTGCTGGAGCGTGTCCAAAGAAGAGTAACAAAGCTGGTGAAGGGTCTGGAGAACAGGTCTTATGAGGAGCAGCGGAGGGTACTGGGGCTGTTTAGTCTGGAGAAAAGGAGGCTGAGGGGAGACCTCATCGCCCTCTACAACTACCTGAAAAGAGGTTGTAGCAAGATGAGTGTAGATCTCTTTTCCCAAGTAACAAGTGATAGAGTGAGAGGAAACTGCCTGAAGTTGTGCCGGGGGAGATTAGATTGCACATTAGGAAAAATTTCATCACTGAAAGGGTTGTCAGGCATTGGAACAGGTTGCTCAGGGAAGTGGTTGTGTCACCATCCCTGGAGATATTCATAAGACGTGTAGCCATGATGCTTAGGGACATGATTTAGTGGTGGATTTGGTAGTGTTATGTTAACAGTTGGACTCGATGATCTTAGGGGTCTTTTCCAACCTAAATGATTCTATGATTCTATGATTTTCTCTTGAGGTCTTTACAGAGGATGGTGTCAGGAAAGCAAACTAAGGCACTAAATTAAAAAGAAAAAAGGTCATAAATTTGAATACGGACTTCTCAGCTCCAAAAGTTAGCATCACACCAGTTTTATCCACATGCAAGATGCTTGATTCTTCATTAAATGATGTCTTTGTGCTGTCATTCATACCTATTCAGGCTGTAAGGGGAAGGACATCAGATTAGATTATAGTGCTGTTCTTGTTTGCAAAATGAAAACAATTTACAAAGTGTAAGATTATAGGAGGCAGCAGGGCATTCTTGTAGAAGAAAAAATATATAATTTAAAATTGACAAATAATTCAAGAAAGTAAAGGTTTGAAAATCAAACTACAACCCCAAAGTCTAGACAGTAGTGTAATTTCTGTGTTGTCTTGACTGGCTAGATTCATTAGCAAGGTTAGCATCGTGCATCTGTTCATACTGGCTGTAGGAATAAGAATATACACAATGAAACAAGATAGGACGGACATGCTAGGTCAGAAGGAAATGCATGGAGAGGTACTGTTCTCTAGAGATTAAGAATGCATGCTATTGTCTCAGTTTAGCTCTATTCATTGTGCTTTCATGTTTCTAATCCTTGATGCTTTCTGAACATTGACTCCAGTGTACTTTTGCCATGGAGTGACAATTTGCAAAAAAAATGTAGGTAGGGCTTGGCCACATTTTGAGCACAGTTTGTTCAGGATTCTTTTTTGTATACAGGCAGATGGAGATCACTCAGAAGCTAGAAGACAGCCAGATACCAGCAAAACAGATAACATACCTAAGTCCAAAGTTGAAGGTCATGCAGACTCAAGGTTTGATGTTTTACATTTAGATTCACACATTTTGTGAAGCTTTCAAACACATTCTGTTGCTCATATATGGTTCTTATCCCTTCTCTTGCTTGCTAATGCTGATGAAAGCCTGAGGAACCCCTGCACATTGATTGCATTACAACAAAAGCTAGGCAAATGTTGGGAATCTGTCCTTTCCATCCAGCAAGGTGGTGTTAGTAGCCGTACTTCACTACCTGCCAGGTCTTCAGAAGACAGTATATAGTGATTTCTGTCTGGCTAATCACCTGCTTGGAAGAGAGGGAAGACATGCAGTACATCCTTTGCTCCTCTGGTTCTTAATGTCCTCAACTGCTTGTTTGCATAGTAACAGGTGTGTAGCATTTCAACAAACTTAAAAATGGCATAAAAAGATGCCATGACTACAGTTTTGAAAGGGAAATTCAACAGAAGAAGAGAACATTCACTTCTGAGGACACTTTTCCTGAGAGATTCAATCTCTAATGAAATCAAAGAGACATGTGCTATACTGCATGAATGGAAAATAGATTTGGAAGGATGCACATAAAAGCAACAGACTATATTCCAGTGGGACTAAGCCTACTGACCTCATTTTTGAGGTGATCAGACTCTCTGTAATCTCCAGAGATTTGTCAGAGTTTACCTCTGAATGGGGGACTTCTTTCAAAAATACATTTCAGGTCTTCTTTCTTATAGAGGTGTTTAAAGACATAATAGGCAGCATTTTGCAAACATAAAATAAAATTGATAACAATGATTTTTAATGAGCACAGATAGCTATTTACCCACCTATGCTTAAGTAATAGTGATAGCGTTGTATCAGCACATATACAGTTGAAACCAATAAAACAAAGAAATGGTTTAAGAAAATGCATTGTTTCTATGATACGTCTGACTCATCCCACACTACATGTGCATCATTGTATAAGATAATAAACTGCTAAGAATATCCTAGTTCTTTTGATTTAGCTAAAGAAGATGCACAAGGAATAGGGGAAGGACCTAATGATGATTCTAAGAGTACAGAGAAGGTAAATGGAGAAAAAGAGAGATTTTCTAGTTTTCATAGATCTGCAAGTACACAGAAAAAATCAGAGAAAACTATAAAATACCTGTCATACTCAGAAATTTTTTACAATTAAAATTTTAATATAGTTTTTATGCAACCTAATTGAAAAAAAATCATCTGTAAATCAAGCCAAAGGAAGAATAAAGTTCAGAATGAGAGCAGTATAAAAAAATAAAAGTCAAATTTTATTTGCACTGTAATAAATCAGAAAAACATCTGCTTCAAGCAGTTGTTTTGCTTAAGAAAATCACATATTTTTCTTCTGACAGGTTTATGTTTTTATGAAAGTCCCTTTATATATTCATAAAGTGGTGGTGACTACACAGAAAATCATATGTGGTACAAAAATTGGTCTAACAAGCTTAAGTTCAAATACAAGTTGGTCTAAAAGACATTCATATTGGTTGTTTCACACTCAGCAGTTGCTTTTCACTCAGGTCATGAAATTTGTATTTTCTTTACAAGAAAAAATATATCTCCTCCAGCTCACAAAGAATGAATACACTGCTGTATTCATATGTGTGTTTCATTGCCAAAGGATAATCAGGAAAATATTAAGAGTAAAACTGATGTTAGAGATGATTTAATGTCAGAATCTCATAGTTGTTTTACACATCAATTAGTTTTTATTGCTGTTGTTATTTTTTGTTTTGATACTGAAAAAAGGAGAACTTAAACCTTTTTACTGTGAAAATAATTATCAGTTGACATAATGTTTACAGTCCTGATGATAAGGCTGTTAACAGACTATCTTGTCGTTGCAAAGAAAAAGGTTCACATACGAGAGAAAACTCTGTTGACAGCAAGACACAAGCATTTGCAGCGAGCCAAAGTTCAAACTAGGCTCCAGGGTTGAGTGCATGACCTACATAAATATAAATCATCTGGAACAGAGTGTGCATTTCTAAAGGAATTTATACTGCTTCTTTATACTGCCTGTCCACCATTCTTATTTATGAAGCAGAATGCAACAGAAAATTGTACTCTTGAGCTTCTGAGGTTTTTTTAGATATGACAATGCGAACACTTCTGCACTGTCAGTCCTAAATGCAGCTATTAAAAGTTAAAATCCATGTGGTTTGAACTGGCTAGTTGAAAAGGGAAATGTGATTTCCCTTTTTAGTTTCTTGAATGAAAAGAGATCAAATTCAGGCATGAAAATACTTGTATTTAAAGCCAAAACTTCAGGGCACTTTGCAATTTCCCAGTTCAAGTTAACAATTGCCTTTAACTCATTCATGAAATAACTTCATGTTACAAACAAAATGCAAGAATGACTGTCACTTATGTAAAGGAAATGACAGTGCAAAAAAAAAAAAAAATCCTACTACATTTGCTTTACAAATCCATATGAAGAGTGGGTTTTGGGTTTGGTTTTGGGATTTTTTTGTTGGTGTTTTGGGTTTTTTTTTTAACATTCTTTGTAGCCTGTGATAGAAAATAAAGGAGAATGGCTAGAGCTTGCCAGAGTGAAAACAGTGAGGCTAACCTGAAAAACACATCTTGCAGGATTTCAAAGTGGAGTAGGAGACAAGATGCAATATTCAGGCCCTATTAAACCAAGGGTTATTTTATATTTACTCACCTTCAAGCAAACTGAGCTGAAGGTCAAATGAATTTCAAATGTTATGAGGTCCTCCAGATCATCCTGAGTACTTCTGTTTCCCCATCAAAGGATAATTAGGCAACTCCCACGGTAAAATACTAGGCCTACATTGCATTATAACAATAAGAGAGCTTCTTTTCCATAACACTTACATTATATAAGTCAGTAAATGGAGTCACCAGCAACCTCAGTGTCATTTGTCAAATTATTCTGGGATTGGGGACAGATCTCTGATTCTCAAGCCCATGCTGTACTGCTAGATAAGTTTCTTATCATTTTATTACATCAGTATATGTCTTCAGAGAAAGTTATGCAGATGGAAATATTGATAGCTTCAAGTTTTTGAATAATACATATTTTGCTTATGTTTAAAAAAATTTAATTTACAAAGTCTATGATAAAGGATGTTTTGAAAGCCTACAGAGTTTTGAAAACTATTTGCAGATGGTTCTGTGGATATATACTTTGTCAAGAAGCTTTGCAAGTAATATCAGCCTGACAAAGCTGGAGCAACTCTGATAATGTCTTCAGCTGCATCTTCCCCAATTATAGCTAAGGAGAGATGGGGTTGGGCTCAGTGACACTGACAGTCCCCTGGCCCTGTGAAGGAAAAAGGGCTGTGGGAAGGGTCAGGAGCGTCAAATACTGTGGAAATGGCTCATGGTTGAAATGGATAGCCTGCTTAAGGGAAGGCAAAGTTTTCAGTGAGAATGAGGACTTTGAGCTACTCCCTTTGTCTCTGATGTTTGTGCAGTCTGTTTGAGCAGCAGAATCTGTAAACAGAACAGCAACTGGCTTGGCCATACACTGCAGGGGATACAGAAATTTGCAAGAGAATGAAGTTGTTCTTTAATTGGTTGTGTGTGTGGGAGAGGTGTGGCCCAGTAACCTTGCAGATCCTTACAGTGACCTTCAACAAATCAGAGAGCACACATATATTTTAAAAGATTTCTTTCTGTTTGATGATTACTGAAACATCTATTAAACAGATTTGATAATGCCACTTAAAATTGGATTTATTAGGCTTCCAGTCTCCCATTACTTATAAAAATTATAGCCTTTTTCATAAAAGATATTCCTAGTTTCTTTCCTTCACAATGGAAACACAGTTATTGAAGAAGACTGAAATTTTAAACAGATAACTGTTAAAATCTTTGCACTTCCAGAAAGCTTCCAGAGATTCTTTCCGGCCGCCTCTAAACAACTATTAATCTCATCTCACTGCTTCTTCTTTCCTCTATCTTAAACCTGGAAATGATAACTATGAGAGATCACCAATGCAACGTAGAAAGGAAAATAGGGAGAACACAACAAAAATCATACCAACCAAACAGAGCAGAACTCAGCCACAGATATGAAGAAGCACGTCCCTGAATCCTTCTTTTGCCGTCCACCCCCACCCCAAAGCTAAGAGTCTAAGGTTGAAAACAAAACAGAGACAGCACATGTCTGTGGAAGTAAGGGAGAAGTCACTGCTGCTTCTTGCTGACAGACAAATGGGTTGGGCACCTACACAACCATTGTGTGACTTCATTCCATGGACATCGAAAGTGCCAGGGCTAAATCTTTCCTGGGATAAGACTGCTCTGTTCCTCCATTGAAAACCCAAATGTTGACCTACTATGAGAATAACAAGCAGATGTAATGCATGTTAGCATTGCACTGCTATCAAGGCCAAATACAATTTATGTTAGGACTGAAGTGTTTGATAAATGCATGTTATTTGCCTGATAAGGTGAGGAAGCATTTGAACGAGTTTAGTGAGAACGTTAGACACTATCACCAAAAAAAACTGCATTTATGTTAGCTTCTTTCTTAGATCAGTAAATCTGACTTTTACCTGAGCTGGTATTTTTTGGTATGGTTATAATTTCAATTAATTCTTTCACTTGCATTTAGTATAAAGAAAAGCATGCTTATTTTCAGATTTAATTACTTCTAAATCCTAAGTGCCTAAGAAATACCTTGAGACTTGTTCTTGCAGTGCTTTTCCCTTGTAATTTCTCAATAAGGGAAAGTGTCTGGTCATGTAGGAACAATATCATAAAAACAATCACAGCAGTCAGCTAAAATCTTTTATTAAATTTCATAAAAGTTTCAGTCTCCTACATGTTTTCCTGGAGAAGTTATGCAGCACAGCATAGATACAATAATAACTCATAGATACCTCCTCCATGTTTTTATAAATTAAGTATTTTCTCATGCTGCTTAAAAAACACAGATCAAATAAATAAATAAATAAACAAACCAATTACAATTCTATGCTGCCCACCAACATCTGGAACTTTGCCCTTTGTCTTGAAAAACAAAAAGTCATATGAGGTGCACAAATAATTTACAAGATTTGCAAGGCTGTTCTCTGATGCTGTTCATGGCACCTGAGAATACATGTCTGAGACCAAGAAATTCAGAGCAGGCTCATTTGGAAAGGAAGCAGTTTACAAAGTGATCAGAATTAATCCAAAGGATATGCTGCTTATTAGAGTTTTAAGAGGTTGCAGTTTCAAAGTTTCTCATGCTCAGTTGCTTCAAATCACCCATGCTTAGACATCTAAAATATTCATGGTCTATGGATCTCTGATGGGATAATATGCATCAAGAATCTGGCATAAATATCAGTGTGTGGATTTTATATATTTATTTAGTTGAAAAAGTATGATTCAGTGTTCTCTAAGGTGTGGATATGTGAATTAGTACTGCCAGAAGTGATCATGCCCATATTAGAATGACTGAGAAATGCGTATACTTGTAACATGTGAAACATTACATCCCTGGCAAATAAGTCAATCTAGCTATTTCACATCTAAATGTTTCATATCATGTATTATGACTAGAAATATTTTTCACTGGTTTGAGAATGATATTTTCAGTCTATATTTCATTAATGAGGTAAAAATAATGTCTACTTGTTTAGAAAAGAGTGGCGTTTTACAGATGTTCTACACACAATTAATACAAAAAGAGAGTGAGATATTCAGCTGTTTGCAAACTCACACCGCAGAGGCTATGGTGACTTATATGTGTAGAAAATCTTCTCTGCAATACTATTGCAAAAATTAATTACATTTTAGACTTATATGATAATAAGATGCAGAAACTTTATCAAAAGCTATATTAATTAATTCTAGCACTAGTCACTGATCATTAGTTCATGCACTGTAATAATCAGTTCCAGAATCAACAAATGCTATGGTCTCAGTTAATTTCTCTGTTTTTAAAAGGGACCCAGCTCTAACACTCTTTTAATAAAACGAAAATGAATCCCTGATATTTGATAGATTAGAAAATTTTAATCAATTTACACTTTATTAAAAAGTTAGAAAAAACCCTTACATTTCTATTATATTGCTACCAGAGTCTGACAAAGGTTTATTATATGTCTGATTCTTGCCTTTTATCTGTAGTCATTTTATTTTCTTAACTAGATGAGAGTGCATCCATATCTTTTTTTGAGTTTTTGTATTTAAGTAATATTTTTTACTTCATAAGTAGAATTTAAGTCAGCATTTCTAATTATTTATTATCTAATTCTTTCATTTCATCTTTCCTGGGCATAAATGACATCATAAATGCTAGAGTATTTTATAGGGATGTTTTACAGTTGTATGTCACTTAAAATATTACTGGAAGGTTGGGCCCTGAAAATATTTACACATTTATTTTAAATCATATTACATAACTAAAAGTGTTAGTTCAAAAATGCCAAATGGGCTGAGATCACAATGTTCTACGAAATAATTCATATTGCAGAAGAAAAAGTCAGAGAACCAGGCAGACATAGTGTGCCTGTCTTAGACACTAAGAACTTTCCCCTTTTAAAACTCTGGTTTAAGATTGCCAAAAGTCATACTAGCTTCAGCAAAACTGGGATTTTAAGCAAGTTGCAAGAATCAAGTAGCAAAAAAGAGAATGCCCAAGAGGAGAAAAAAGAATAATGCCATTTTGCAGAATGTCTAACAGTGGATACAATTTCAGAATTCCCAAATAGTTCAATATTTAGGACCAAATCCTTCCAGGAGTAAATCAGTGAATTTTCATTGAATTAATTTAAGCTATACTGAAATAGTTTTTCAAGTGAATATCTCCCCTTCCCCCATACCTGTCATGACTATCCATGAGCCCTGTATATGTACTGCTTTAGCTGATATTCATGCATTTTTAAAATAAACTGTGCAAAAATCTATGTTACTTTGGAAGGTAATCAAGTCCAGAATTCTATTTTGGGCTGTATCATGCCACAATGTGGTTCTTTCATGAAGAATTCAAATGACTTTTTTATATTTCAATTATACACAAACAGATTCAAAAGTAAGCAAATATGTACAGATACACTTCTGGCTGGACAAAAAGATCAATCTAAAGCAAAGATGCTCTAATGAAGTTAGAAGACATGCGACTGCCTCAACACCATATCCTCTCTTCTAGAGAGTCTTTGATTCTCACAGAATTCAGATGTCTTAGCTGCACAGAACTGCAGAATAGCTGAGGATGGCAGATCATCTGGAGTTCATCTAGTCAAACTCTGGGTCAAAGAATGGTCACCTACAGCAAGCTGTCTAGTGTTCAGGTTTTAAATATGTCTGAGGAGGAAGACTCCACAACTTCTCTGGGTTAACTTGCACCAGTGTTCAGTCACCCTCACAGTAAAAAATTTTTCATGTTTAAATGCAATTTCTTGTATTTCAATATTTGCCTCTTGCCTCTGATCCCTAACACCTAAGAAAAGCCTGTCACTGTGTTCTATATGTCCACCCT
This sequence comes from Strix uralensis, assembly GCF_047716275.1. Taxonomy (NCBI): domain Eukaryota; kingdom Metazoa; phylum Chordata; class Aves; order Strigiformes; family Strigidae; genus Strix; species Strix uralensis. The sequence continues at coordinate 19,212,993 of NC_134012.1, read as the reverse complement.
TCAGGTATTTCTACACATAGGTAAGAGAACCCCTGAGTCTTCTGTTCTCCAGGCTGAACAGTTTCAGACCTCTCAGGTTGTCCTCATAAAAGATGCTCTGGTCCCTTCATTATCTTTGTGACTGTTTGCTGGACTGATTTCAATATGTTCATGTCTCTTGTACTGGGAAGTCCGGAACTGGATCCAGCAGCACTACAGATGTGGCCTCAGTAGTACTGAGCAGATGGGAAGGATTACCTCCCTCTACCTGCTGGCAATGGTCCTCCTAATGCAGCCCATGAGGCTGTTGGCTGTCTTTGCTGCAAGGGCAACTTGCTTGCTCATGTTCATATTTCTGCCCACCAGGAACCCCAAATCCTTTTCTGCAGAGCTCCTTTCCAGCTAGTTGGCCCTCAGCATTTTTATGGGCATTAGTCTTCCTTTTGCTGCTGATGTACCTACAGAAGCCTTTCTTGTTGCCTTTTATGTTCCTCACCTGGTCCAAATCTGATGAACTTTGTCTTTCTTATCTCCTTCCCTGCATCTTCTAGCAATGTTTATATTTCTCATGGGTCATCTCACCCTGCTTTTAATTCTTGTATGCCTCCTTTTTGTGTTTAGGTTTTGTCAGGAAGATTCTTGTTCATCTATACAGGCCTCCTGATTCCTTTCCTTGATTTCCTTAATTTCTCCATTCAAGCTCAAAAGTAGAATAGACCATTCTTGATCTTGGAGGAAATGATAACTGAAAAACAAATAATTTCTCCTAGACCACTCATTATTCCAGGGATGTTTCCCATTGGATTCTTCTAAGCGGTTTTTTGCCAAAGTTTGCTTGCCTGAAATCTGGGATTGAGATCCTGCTTTTTGCCCTGCTTCTTTCTCTCAGGATCCTGTAGTCCATCATCTAATGGTCACTACAGCTAAAGGCTGCCCCCAGCCTTCACTGATCAGTCCTTTCTGGTTTATAAGAATCACACCCTACAGAGCATCTCTCTGATGGTTCCTTGATCATCTGTGTTAGAGAGTTATCATGGATGCACTCCAGAGGCCTTCTTGATTGCTTATGCCCTGTTGTGATGTCCCTTCAGCAGACATGGGGGACTAGAACCACCGCAGTGAGGACCAGGACCTGATAGGTGAATGCTTCTTCTAGTTGTCCAAAGAAAACTTCATCAACTTCTTGATTAGGAGGTTTATGGCAGACACTCACAACATCACTCATGTTGGTCTGCCTCTTAACCCTGACCCATATGTCCTCAGCTGTCTCCTCTCTCATTATCAGCTCACCTAGAAGATTCTGACAGAGCCCAGAAACTGCTGCATAAAATCCTGCTTCTGTTGGCTCCCTCTGCTAGCTGTGCTTCCAATTTTTATACAAATAAAAATGGAAATTTTAGCAACCCAGGCACTTACTGATCCAAATATATTCTTAGAAGCACAAAGGTAATTACCTGGAGATAATTACCCACTTTCATTAAAAAATGATTTTTTAACAGTTCTCTAAAATGGAAGTTTAATTAAAGAAATAAGGATACATTGTATCTATGTGGTAGGGGAAATAAGGTCACCCTCCTTAATAAAACAGCTCATTACCTGTTGTCACCTCTTATGTTCACATGTAGAGCACAACAACTTACTTTTCCAACTGCAAGCAGAAAAAAACAAGCTTCCTTATCCACTTCTAATCACAGCTGCTCAAATGTATTCACAAATTAAATAATTAATTTGGAAAATGCCAGTCTTTCTCAGGTAATTTGGGAAGAAATAGTATTGATGAGCTATTTTGCTGGAATTTTCTCAGTAAGAGTTAATTTCTTGAAACCCATATTAGTCACTGAATGACTAATTTGATTAATAATATTTGATTAATTAGTTATACATTTAATGAAAATCTAGTTTCCCACACTTCTTATTTGTCAAATATGAAATTGTAACACTTTATGTTAATTTAGAAATAAATTTTTCACAGCAGATTCACATGTAGAATATTGCCAAAGGTAGTTTAAAAAGTTCTCTAATGTAAAATACACATGGAGTTATAGCTATTGATTAGATGCAAGACACCAAATACCCAGCAGTTACTTTAAGGCTGCAGGTACTTGTCTGTGCTACTTACATGGCTAATGTTTTGAGATGGGGGAAAAATACTACAATAACAGAGGAAAGAGAAGAGTTTACATTTTTTCATTGCTCTATTTACATATGAGTTGAAATTGACTATTTCTTAATGCAAAGATCAGAGAGTAGTTGGAAAAGGGAAGCATGTATGATACATTTTTAAACCAAGATTATTTCTGGCTTGAGACAAAATAGGTGAGCAGTAACTGTTTCTATGTGGTGATGCATACAATGACCTGATATAACAAGGAAAGATTTGGGTACTCTTGTTGTCTGAGCAGGAAACATTAAGCAGTTGTTCTAGTGAAAAAGAAACAGAAGTTGATGCTTATTTCTGATTTAAATTAGGTAACCATTGAAAAACCAATTCTGTTTTTTACACTTTTAATTAGGAAGCTATCCATCAGAATCAAACAGTGTAGAAATTTTAAGAAAATTTCAATGCAGCCCTAGCCCTTAATTCCAGGTTTGCACTGGAGGTTCACGGAGTGAGGTATTTAGAGATAAAATAGTAAGGGAAAATTTCACCATCTTTTCGATCCATCAGTCACATTAATGGTACTAAAATGTGTCATAATGTTCACCTTAAATTAACTATATAACAAGGAAATGGATTTTTTTTCTCATTTTTGTATCTCTGCTATAACTTTCATAAATGCTTGTAGAATAAACATAATATTTACTGGAGAATATAAACAACTCATGGACAATTCATATTCTTGTGATAATATCTTTTTTTCTTTTTTTTTGAAATATCTCCTCATTTTATAACAATGGATGGTGACTTTTTTTTCTTCTTTCTCTTTTGTGCTAAATTTTTGTATTACCACAGCTATACAAATGCACCCATCTATTTCCTAAAGACCATTATTTCACTACTAAATTGGGACATTATTTCCTATTACTGTGTGTTCTCCAACAGTTGTTGCTATTGATTTAGTGAAAGTAATGTTTACTACAGCTTCTTTTGCTTTAAAGCAGGAACTGTTTTGTCTGACGAGACTGGAAGTCAACTATGTTGCTGTTAGTGGAAAAAAAAAAATCTCATGAAAATTCAGGCAAAGTCACTATGTGAAAAATTTGTAATTTAAATGTGACTGGACTTCCTCAACTCAGTCTATATACCTTATGTCATAAGAGAAGAACTAAAGATACAGTAGCAAAAAATTCAGTGTTCTTTTAGAGAAAGAGTGACACCAAGATGATCCAATTTTGAACACTTTAAGATTGATGCAATTTTGAAGAAAAGCAAGCTGGTAAGTTGCTCAGAGAGGTGCTGTAAGTGTTTACATGGACTGCTTGTGACATCTTTGAAATTTGTAATTTTATCATTCAGACATGCTTTACCTCACTAACAGCTGCCTATGAATTCAACAAATTAAGATTGCACAGAGGAAATCTCCATGAGCCTGAACTACAATTAATCGTGGCCAAAGTCATAATCCACTGGAAGACAGTCTTTGAAGACCTATGAATTTTTATTTTTCATTGTTACAGCAGACCCAACCCAGACACTATTTCAGGTCCAGATGAAACATACTAAAAGGCTGTTGCTTCCCTAAGCAAAGCCTGAAATAAGGGCAGAGAAATTTAGGAAGTGTGTTACTCCTAGTTCACAGGAAAGAAATGGAAACAGGGAAAGACTACTCACTACTCTCTCCTTTAAACGGCAAGGGAAGCCCCTAATACAGGTGGAGGTGACAGCTTAGTTTAACAAGGCAGCTCAACAAGCTACATTGGAGAGTTAAATCCAGTCTGCCCAGTAGGCTTGGAGCTACTAGGGAAAGGTAGGACATCTGTGTGCATACCATCCAATCACAGGCTAGTAAAAAGAAGGTCAAACAGAACGATGAAAGTAATGGGACAACACCACTTGGAATAAGGCTACCTCCTTATTCCCTCTTTTTCCCCCCTTCCAAGTTCTTCCCAATCACCACAGTGATTTCTTTCAGTTTCCTCTTGTTTATTCTTTCACTGTAGATCCTCATTTTGCTGATTTATACCCTTACTTACTACCTGTGACAGAGTTGCCCTGGTAATTCCTGTCTTGATCAGCAATTCATGTTAATTTCTTCTTCTGTTATACTGTTTGTTTCTTATTTCTGTCATTTCCCATGTTGTTACCTTGTTAGTTCAGCCACTAATCAAGGCTAAGTTGTATATCCTGTAGCCCCTCTTGCTATCTGTAACATCTTGTAATTTTTCATGCTGTTATCTTCTTAGTGCAGTCACAGTTCAGGGTCAGCATTCCACAAGCATGCCAAAACATAGTTAAGAAAGCTGAGAATAGCAAAATACCCTCTTACAATTGCTTATCGATTAATAGCTTTATGAACTGTAGCACCACATTTTTCTATAAGCAAGTCATTCACTCCTATACAAGTATTCAGTATCCTATGTTTGAAACTTTTCTTCTCTGTCAGAAATGTGTTTCAACAGAAATCTATGATCCACTTTATGGATTATAAGATAATAATTTCACTTTCACTATATCACCTTCAGGATTTTTTTCTTAGTGGCCATTATTGCTGTCAGTAGAACTGAAGTTAAAATAAGTCAGACAGGAGTTTCTGTACAACATTTTTCATAGAAGATGAAATCATGCTCAAAGGTCTTTGAAAGTTGTCACGAAGTGACACCAAGATGTCACAATATCTTTCCAGGAGCTGTTAACACATAGGCATTAAGTAAGCAGCAACAGAACAATAGTATGAACACAGTCTTGTGTTTAGAAAGTCTTTGTCTTCCATAAGATTATTACCACAAAATCGAACAACCTTATAGCCAGTTTGTACAAGAATTATGTATTTTACTCCAAATACAGCTATTTCAGATCATTATTTCTGAAACTATTTATGTTGACTGCTGAATGATTTCTATATTGTCCTTTTAAACAAATGAATCACCACCAGCTTCAATATCTACATCTGCTAAACAACAGATGGCATTTGTTTTCTTGGATCAGATTCTCTATGAATTCTGTGAAAGAAGATACTTTTTCATGTATGGAGATACAATGGGCTATTCTGACATGGTCTGTCCTTGGCATATGCCTTGGACCCCATTTTCTGTCCTTTTGTGTGTTAGTATAATTTTTTTCTGAGGATGTCCCTCTTTCGTGGAAGGAAACTGCTGAATTCATTGCCATAATTTTGTTTTTCTACTTCTACTCCTCTTCCCATCCCTGGATGTTATGAAACAATAATTGTTCAGGGCTTAGCACGCAGAGAATTCTGGCCTGCAAAGTAAAATTTTAATAGTTTTCATGAGAGGTAGAATTACCAGCCTGCAGCAGATATGATATCAATGAGTAACAAAAATGTCTTAGGCCTCTGATTTTCTTGTGTGTACATGCAGCCTATCAGGCAGGAAACTCTGTCCACAAAATAAAATTATTACAGTGTGCTCAGCCAGAGAGAGAATGAGTATTCAAAAGACACAGTGATTAATGAACATTCCTCAGGCTTCTGCAGCATGGTCTGCAGAACTTGGGGCCCAATATAGAGATGGAAAACAAAAATTGGTTTAATTAAATAATACATTAAACACTAATTTGGTGCTGCCAACCACTTTAGCTGCCTTTTCCACAAAGGCAAAAAGAGTGAAAAACAACACCAGTACAGACTGGAAATATTTGAATCCCTTTTAACACTGCCTTTTCTCATTCTAAACTATGATGGGACAGAGCATTAAGCAGATATAGTCTTCCATCTAAAACTGTAGAGTCAGCTGCCTAGTACTAATTGGTGAAGATCAATTGAATTCATAGTATTCTGTGTTTAAAAACACACATGAGAGCCTGGAGCACAATTTAAAATTTTTAAATTTTCACTATTCCTACAGTTATAAACTGTATTTGGCCTTATTTCAGCCACATAATTAATTGTAGACTGTATAAACACTTGTATACATTCAGTCTGAACCCAAAAGTTTTCATGTGGTTTCCTCATGATATTTCCAAACTCTAAGCTCATAAATCAAAAAACTGAACAAAGTCAGATAGAAAATGTCAGCAGCAGATGAAAAGATTCTTCCCGATTCTTCCACAGTTTCAAAATTACATAAATTTATAAATATGTTTCTTAAACTGACACAACCTGAGACAACACTTTTTTTTTTCTGTATGTGTTCTTATTATATACTACTGATATAAAAAAGAGTAATTAGTCTTCTCCTGACTCTATAATTTACCTTCTTTTCAAATCTTTCTTAAAGTCTGCCTTTGTTCTGCTGATTACTAATCATACCAAGGGAGGAGAAAGGCTGGATAGAACACACTAACAGTTAGCAGAAATCCATGTTATCATACTAAGAACAAAAACTTACATTGGTAAGATTTGCCAAAAATGAAATGCATGTCTCAGGATTTAATTTTAGGATGTTTACCTTGCCATCCTTTAAGGAATCTCCTGAAAACAATTTATCTTTTTTTTTTTTTTTTTTTTAAAGAGACACCCAAAATTCACCCATACTGTGAAACAGCCACATCCATTTAGAGAACAAAGCACACCTGTGAGTATCAATATTTTACCCCAGAGACATGTGGAATAGTAAGAGCAGAGGTGACATGTAGCAGAATCTTTTCTGAGGAGAACTGTCCAGATGTGAAAAAATTCTCACAGAAAAGGGGACATTTACAGAAAAATATAATGATAGTCTAATATATAAAACATCCAAGTGTTGCTTAAAATTTGTAAACCACAAAAGCAAATAAATAATTCTAGTCTTCTAAAATTGCTCTGAAAGCTAAATATTCAAAACCATAAAAATATTTTAAATGAAATCTTTGTTTCTACACTGGTACAAAAAATGCCGTATGACACTTGTTTCCCCCTCTCCCATGTCAGATGTACAACTGTTGTTATTAATTTTTATTCTCTTTCTCTCATAGGAGTGAAATTTATTGTGACTGAAGAAAAAGCTCACCTTATACAACACTCTGTACTTACATTGTGACATCCAAAACATAATCAGATTTTATGCTCTGATGAGACTCTATTGAACTCAAAAGAGGAATGGGGTCTCAAGAATGGGCCAGTCCTTAGAGTAGTTCTGCAGTATTAAATATCTCATCACTTTTACAAAATATGAGGGGCAGTTGTTCTTTTTTACTCAGCTGGTGATGTCTTTGAACATAATATGTTCAGAAAACAATCCTGTTGATGTACCATGTGAACTGAGATCATACCCTAGCTCTGACTTTCTCAAATATACTATATTAATTATGACTTAATTGCATTCAATTTTTTTTTTTTAAATGAACAGACTTAAGGAGACTTGATGCCATTAACAAAATTTAATTCTCACTTTACTTGCTGGCACGAACAAAACTGGCCAGAAACTTGCCTATTAAAAATAAAAATCTAAATATATATATAAATAGTTGGATATTTTCTAACATTTTGTAACAGTTGTCTCATTTATTTTTTCCAGTGATGGTGACTAAGAAAAGCCACTTTTTATTATTTTAATGCTGCCTGTTAACAATGAAAATAAATATGAGCAGTAAAAAGTTTGTGGAAAACACTGAGGGTACCAGGTACACTCTGCCACCCAGATTGAGTTATTCCCTCTCTTCTTTGGTCATTACCACTTCCCAGACACAAATGACAAATTCCTAAAGGACTTGAACAGGGAATATATATAGAATATATTAAAGAACAGAGTAATTGGGCTTGTCCTGAGAGAACACTCATTGGTATACAGTACAGAATTTCACCTGTGAGAAAGATAAATGAAATTACTGATGAAGTAATGAGTTGTGGTTAACAAATAATTTTAAGAGGAAAACTTTAGTGAGGGAAGTGGGAGACAGCAAGAGAAATTACATCTTCTGTCAGTAAGAAAACAACCCCAAACTCTCTGAGAGAAGATACATGTCCAACAGGGTGAACCTCACCACCATAGCTGTTTGAATGGACACTTGCCAACAAGACAGTCACTAAAAAGGAACCAGAGAAACTGAATGAACACAGATCTCAATCAAGCAGCGGCAAGCAGCTTAATCTCTCTCTCTGTGAGAATCAGTTGACAAGTGCCACTCTCCCTTTGCTCCCCTGGAAGATGCTTGATAGTGGCCATATGAACCCATACCCTTCTGCATTAGTTATGTCATCTGACACCTTCATTTCTCATTTTCCAAGACTTTTTTTTTTCCTTCCTCCCTTATCAATAAAGACTGTTAAGGACGACTTGAAAAATAAATCACACACAGTGTTACTATTCCTCTGCTTTTATCTGCTTTTGAGAGTAAGGTCAGGACCTCTGGAATAAGAGATGTATCCTCCCAAATGTATACATGCTTATACCACAGGGTGCTTCTCTGCTAGCTGCGTGAATAATATGTTACAGAAAACCAGAGCAATAGACTGTCATGTTTTTCATTACTTATTCATTACATTTTTATAGTAAAAATCTTCCACAGGTTGTCAGCAAAGATCCAGCCTTCCACAACATCCATCTCCCAGTGGGTCTGGTTAATCTACTTCAGGAGCAGGCTTTTAGTGTCAACACAAACCAGTGTATTATACTTCTAGAATAACCACCAATGTTCTTCTAAAAACACTTCCAATAGAGGAACCATAGATATTCTTCTTTTATCGTAGTTTTTCATTGTAAAGGACAGAACAAATAAAGATTTTTAAAATGAACATACAAAGTAGGTCTGGTGGAAAAAATCAAGGCCAAGATTTTGCATGTTTTAATTATAATAACTTTTAATGATATTTTTCTGTCCCAGGAGTAGCAATCTCTCTCTGTGAGAGCTCTGTCCTTGAGTGTTTAATTTTTAGGTAGACTGAATGCATATACACATACAAAACAGACATGTCTTCCCAAATGTTTTATCTGACAACAATTTGTATATTCTAGATGTTCCTTAGGCAAAAAATTTTCAAGATAAAAACATGGACAACAAAATAACTCAGGGAAAATCATTAGGACAGAAAAGTTATTTCTAATTTTGTGATTGACTGCTTATTTTAATTTAGGAAATTATGTGAACTTTCTACAATCTCCTGTTCTCATTTGGCCTTGCCAACATTTTCAATGCCTGAAGATGATTAAACCCAAGCACAGCTGCTGCTCATGAAGGAGCCCTTGACTCCTTCAACTTGATACTAAATCTTTAGGCCACAGCTCTCCTGCTTCATTTTTTACTTTGTCTGAAAGTAACCCAAATGTACTCTGAAAAAGAATTAGGAATTTTAGGGAAACTGGCAGCCAGCACTGACTAGGGTGAACAAATGTATTTTTTCTAGGATAAAATTCTTGTCCTCTGGTAAAAGATGGTACTTTATCCCCTTCCTTCATTTAGAAAGAAGGGAAACAGCATGGGCTCCCATATCAATAAGGATCAGTCTTAGCTTGAATCACTGCTGTATCAAGAAATAACAACAGCAGCAGCAACAATCATAAAATAATAAAACTACCAACAACAATTATACGCTTTCGGTTCTATCCTATGAACAGATAAAGCGATTATAATTTTCTGTGACAGAAAGGGCTGGTGGTGGATGTGCAGGCTAGGGGCAGCCTTATCTGCAGTGACCATAAGATGGTGAAATTCAGGATCCTGAGAGAAGGGTGTAGGGCAAAAAGGCAAGATCACAGCCCTAGACTTCAGGGCAGTGGACTTTGGCTTCTTTGGGGAATCTGCTTGATAGAGTCTCATGGGATAAGGCCCTGATGGGAAGAGGTGTCCAAGAAAGCTGGTTGATATTCAAGCATCACCTCCATCAAGTTCAAGAACACATCCCAAAAGTGGGTAATCAGGGAAAGGTGCTAGAATGCTTGCATGGATGAAAATAAGCTCCTGGCAAAACTCAAATGTAAAAGAAGGTAGAAGAAGGAACAGGCAATCTAAGGAGTATAGAGACACTATCTCGGCATGCAGAGCCATGGTTAGGAAAGCCAAGGCTTATCTGCAGTTTAATGTAGTGAGTGCTGTCAAAGTTAACATGAAAGTCTTCTGTAACAGAAGCAAAAGGAAGTCTAGGAAAAATGTGAGCCCACTGCTGAATGAGGCAGGGGACCTGGTGACACAAGACATGGGAAAGGCCAAAGTACACTGAATACCTTCTTTACCTCAGCCTTTACTATTAACCTTTACTAACAGCCTTCAGAAATCTCAGGTCCCAGAGACCAGAGGGAAAGCCTGCAGCAAGGGAAGATTATTCTTGGTGGAAAAGGATCATATCAGGGAATACTGAAACAAACTAGACATACATAAGTACTGATATGATGAACCCATGAGTGCCAAGGGAGTTGGTTGAAGACATTGCAAGGCTACTCTCAATAAACTTTGAATGATCAGGGAGACTGGGAGACGTGCCTGAGATTTGGAGAAAAGAAAATGTCACTCTTGTCTTTGAGAAGGGCAGGAAGGAGGACCCAAGGAACTTCAGGCCAGTTGGCTTCATCTCATTCCCTGGGAAGGTAAGGAATCAACTAATGCTTGAAACTCCATCCAGGCACACAAAGGACAAGAAGGTGATCTGCAGTAGTCAGGATGGCTTCACCAAGGGGAGGTCATGCTTGACCAATCTGATAACCTGCTTTGAAGACCTGACTGTCTTGGTAGCTGAGGGGAGAACAGTGGGTATTGTATACCTTGTAGTATCCTGAAAAACTTTTTTACTGTGAGATTGACAGAACACTGCAACTGGTTACCCAGAGATGTTGTGGAATCTCTGTCCCTGGAGATATTAAAAAGCTTACTAGACATGGTCCTGGGCAACCTGTTTTAGGTTATTCTACTTGAGCAAGGAGCTTGGGCAAGATGACCTCCAGAAGTCCCTTCCAACTTCAACCATTCTGTGATTCTGTAACACTTGCAGAAGCACCCGACAATGAAGGAGTCCCCTTAAATCTGGGGATGTGAAAAACAATTTGCAGCATATAGACCCAAATGAAAGTAATTTTATGTGTTCATGGAAAGAAAGTAGAAAAAAGGCTAAGATCTTCGAAGTATTTTAAGGCTCCCTATAACTCTCAGACAGCAAAGGTACAAGCCTCAATGTTCAAAAGCATCAAGAACAATCTTGTTATTAAAGACCTAAAATTGACAGCAGCAATAGCAGTGAGAAAACAGAAGCAACACAAGGTTTAAAGTGCCATTTCAGTGATATTGAAGCTGATGGATGAGCTGACAGAATCAAGGAACACCAAAAAAACAGAGAACATGAATCTCTGAAACACTCTTTTGAGATGGGATATAAGGTCTCACTGAGAGCCTCATTTACACAGTTTTACCTTTTGGATGAAGGCTAGTTTTGTGAGTTCATACGTCTGCACTTCATTTTGGAGGGCAACTGCTCTTCTTTGCCACCAAGTTTTATTTCAGAGCTGAGGCATACAAGGCAACAGAATTTAATTTAAATTTTTTAACAATTTAATATTGTTAAAATATTCAAATTTAAATGCATAACATGCAAAAATACTTGTTAGTAAAAATGAATGACTCAATATCTACAATGTAAATATTAATGACCCTTTGCATTTATTTTAAAACATCCTTTTTTTTTAATGATGATAAATGTAAACCAATTCATCAGATGCAAATGTTGATTTCTAGTCAACTGTATGAGAGCAAAATTTTACTTGTTATATTATCGTAAAAATGCGAAGGCCATCCAGAGTTTTTAATGTATCTTCTAATGTTATCCATCAGACAATTGGAAAACCTGGTCTTGATGCTGAACTCCAACCTGTGTTTTACAAACAAGCCCTCTTTCCCCATGTTCAGCTTGAACACCCCTCCCCCACCTCTCCTGGCAATGTTCAAAATGCCAAATTCAACATAAGACATTTGACTGTTTCACATGAGGTATTGTATTGCATTGTGATCTTAAATCTACCTCTAACTTGCAGAGGCTTTAGGATAACATACTGTCTACAGTACATTAAGAAATTACAAGTGTCTGTATAGACTATGTGATGACTGAGTATTCTCTCCTGAAATACTATTCTCCAATTCTCTCCCCAATATGACTAAACACTCCAGTGATTGCACTTAGCAAGAAACCAGTTCTATTAAGATTTGCTTGCCATACCCATATCATGTCACAGCTGCAGTCTCTGTAACAACCATCAGTGCTGAAAGTCTCAGAGATGTGAAACAGAAGTATATTTAATTGCCTTCTTATACATCATTTAAAGCATCAGGGAAAGAATTGCATTTTCCGCATTACACAGAAGAAAAATAAAGTAGTCTGTAGTATGTCTGCTCAAGTTGAGAAAAAAAAAGAGTCTCTAACAGCTAATTAATTTTTGTCCTAACTCTGCTGTAGAACACCCAGCACAAAGGCAGGAGTTAAAACAGGATATCCCACAAGTATCTGATAACTGTCTATGGTGTCCTGCAGTCAACAGAAGTGACAGATATGTTAGTAGAAAGGGAATGACTATACAGATAACAGTGTTATCATAGAACAGATTATGTTAATCTCTTTGTGTGCTGGATACTTACTACCAATTTTCTGGTTTGTGAATTGTCTTAGACTGAGCCTGAAAGTTATTGTACTTGCACAGATCCCAAGCACTTAATCTAATTATCTGTTTGTGTAACTTAAAACAAAATTCGCTTTTCAAAAATTGTTATCTTTACAGATAAGTATAGGTTGTAAGCCTTTTTTTTTTTTTTTTTTTTTTTTTGTTAAGATTTGAGGACAAGCCATGTTCTTCTTTACTATGTCTTCCAGCATAAGAATTTATACATTTTTCTAAACCTCAGACAACAAAAAGTCCTTGCTGTGAAAAAAGGAGCTTAACTCAGAATACTGATCATGAAATACAATGTATGTAAACACTGAGAGATCTCTAGAAATGCTTTGAGGCCTCTATTAATGTTTATTCATGGCCACATGATTCTGATGGATGATGTTAAAATAATGTTAATTTCTCCTCAACACTGTCAAAGGTTTTGGCTGACTAGTTAATCTACTGGAAATTATAAAGAAACTCTGAAGGCTATTGTTCAGTGTCTTTTTCATGCAAAGAGCTTGATGTGATCACCATCTTTTTGGTCTTCAATATCGTATATATATACTGTATATAATAATGACTATACTGGAACAACAGATATTGGCCTGAATTTGAATTGGAACACTGAATTTTAAAATAGTCATGTAACTTACAGGACCTCTGAAGATGTTAAAGGATTTCACCAGACTGTGGGTACCTCTAGGCTGGCTTTATTAACAACTCAGAGTTGGGCCATCACCTCAGTGTGTGGCAACAGCTAACAGAAAAAGCGCCCTTTCTATCGATGATCTAACATACAATACAGAGAGTCTTCGGTGATTTTCCAGGAACGTTCAGCTCTCAATTCATCATCAATTTCAAAAGTCCATTCTATTCCACAGTTTCAGCTAGTTCTTATCGTTCTGGTCTAACTCCTCTTCGGACACCACTGTTCACTGATGCAGCCTTTGGTCATCATGGTTACTTATCATCTGGACAATCTTCATCATAATTCACTTTTAGACTTCTGAGAAAAGACTCGAAATGTTCTATTTAACATATACTTAATCTATGTCTAGTTTTTCATTGCCTGGCTTTTCTAAGTTGCTTAAACTGTCAGTATTGTTTCTAGAGCACCTGTGCATACTCCATTGAACTGTCAATATTGGTCCTGGAGCACCTGTACTCTATTAATTAAACCTATAAACCAGTATCTGTTTATTAATTATTCCTGCTAATAATAATATCCTAAGAGAAAAGAGCTTGCTAAAGCTTGTTCCTTTTACAGAGGACTTGTCAGTATACCTGCACAGCACTGGTCAGTTCTGTGAGCACATGGGTGTTATCCAGGTCTGATCTGAAGGTGCAGCGTGACACACTATCTCAAGAGATCTGACCATGTTCTGGAAACTGCAGGACTTTCACGTACTTCATATTTCAGGTCTTAGTGTATGTTTACTGTGAATGTCAGCAAAAGAATTATGCCTGCCACTTTAAAAGACTGTGGAGATACCACCATTAAAGGATGTTACTTCATAAGACTACCAGAAGGCAAAATCCGTCCTGACCTCCAGGACTGACCCATAATCTAAAAAGACAATGGTGCTGGCAGTACCATCACACTTTTTGTGGAACAAAGTTCTCCAGTCCTAATGTGATATTACGGTGCTGCCCTAGGCAGTCTTTCTGCCTCACTTTCTCTCTGAGGTGAGGTTATAGCCAGTCAATCAGCCAGCAATTGCTGCAAACAATTGAAGAGAAGAACCTTGGACAGCAGAAGCTGATCTTCCTTGAATGAGGATGATTTCCAGCTTGATCAGCCATACCCAAGCTGTGCACTGGCTTATAATGGTTTAATCACCATAGAACATGATCACAAAATGTAACTCATGTGGTAGAAGAGTGCTTAATCTTACTTTGGTCATTGATCCTTAAACTTCCTACAAAACTACAGCAAACACTTAATATTTGGGGATGTAATGAGTTTCAGAAAATACTCATAATCAAGCATGCAATCACAAGGATTTTGTACTGAATGCATAAATCAAAGATTAATTTGCAAATTAAACTGCCTGAGTTCGACAACAGCTAAAGTTACAAATGTAGAAGGCCTTAATACATACTTTAGACATGGTACTTTTCCACCCAAAATCACATAAAATACTTATTGTTTCTGTAACAAGCAATCCAATAGTGTTTATTTTATGACAAAGCCTGTTTGTCTTGGCTAGACTTAAATGTTGGTGCTACAGGTTGCTAGAAAATGGGGTTTATGTCCAAGAACAGCCTATGGGTTTTAACAGCTCAGAGCTCCTCTGAGCATGTGGTAATGACAGAAGGGAGGGAAAAGAAATTTTCGATATATTTTAGAATAAAATAGGAATAAGAATAGAATAGAATAGAATAGAATAGAATAGAATAGAATAGAATAGAATAGAATAGAATAGAATAGAATAGAATAGAATAGAATAGAATAGAATAGAATAGAATAGAATAGAATAGAATAGAATAGAATAGTTGTTGGAAGGGACCTATCCACAGTCATCTAGTTGAAGTGCTAAGGTTTGGACAACAGGCCCAAGCCAGAGTTGACCTATAGATGAATATTTTATAACTGATAACCATTGTGCTAGTAGGTATTGTACTAAGTTATAACAGCCCACTTATGTTGATGTAAAAAGTGCTAAAGCATTGAAATACTGAAGCCTGAACAACAGGCCCCAAGCCGAAGCTGCTAACTTAGTATGTAATCATTAACAAAGTATGTAAGCTCACTAGTGAGAGATGCGGCTTGGAATATACTCAGTAGTGAGGATGAAATGCTGAGAGAATGTATCCAACTTCCCTCATTTAGCCTTGTTCAAGGCTGAGAACCCACGTATTTGGCCTTGTTAGAAACTTCCTTGGCCTTCCCCCCCCCACCCCCCTCCCCACCCCCCGAGCCCTGGCCAGGCTTTGGGTGGAATCCAACAGGATAATGAAACCAGAAATTTTCAGCTCAAAACAAAGGTGCCAGCTATTCTGGCTTGCCAATTTTTAGCATATAAGGCTGGACCCACTCACAACGACTTTGGATGCCTCACCTACAGGTGGACACACTGTGTAGGACTTCCCACTAGGGAGGCTCTCCAAATTTGGGACAGGCTCTCCAAATCCTCGCTGTAACCTGGGCTCCCCAGCATCTGCGGATCTGGATGATGGTAACGTATGCAAGTGGTGATGTATCTTTCTTAATCACTATTCTCTCTCTCAGGTAGTAATGATTTGATGCATTACCCTGTATTTTCCTGTTTGTTGCTTCAGGTGCATTATTCTTCTTTTTCTTACTGCATGTTTCTGTATTACTCTGTTACATTATTTGGCTATCACTAGTAAAATGCGCCTACTCTTTTCACTTTGGTGTCCAAGTTTAATTGGTATCCTTAATCAGCAAAACACTAGTCCAACTGCCTGACCACTTCAGGGCTGAACAAAAGTTAATGCATGTTATTAAGGGCATTGTCCAAATGCCTCTTAAACACTAACAGGTTTGGGGCATCAACCACCTCTCTAGAAAGCCTGTTCCAGTGTTTGACCACCCTCTCAGTAAAGAAATGCTGCCTAATGTCAAGTCTAAAACTCCCCTGATGCAACTTTGAACCATTCCCACACATCTTGTCACTGGGTCCCAAGGACAAGAGCTCAGCACCTCCCTCTCTACATCCCCTTCTGAGGAAGCTGTAGAGAGCAATGTCACCCCTCAGCCTCCTTTTCTCCAAACTAGACAAAAGAAAAGATTACACTAGAAACAAGAGGCAATCTCTTTCTGGGCTTGAATTTCACTGAAGAGATAATTTCAGGATTTCCGGAGAAGAGATTTGCATCATCTTTGTTCATTCTTACAGCATACAGGGAATGTGACCCCTTCGGAAGGTTTGGGAAGGGGAGGAGCATAAATTCATCAAGAATGTATTTGTCTCACATCAGTGACTTCTCACCTGAATAGAGCTATGTGAGTCAAAAGGTCAGTGCTATTATGCTCCTTCTTGCTTTTCTGGGAGACAAAATCTTAGTTGTAGACTATCAGTCACAAGCATAAACTTCCCTCTTAAAATCAAATTGAAGTGTGGCCTGTAGCACTAGCTGATTAAAAAAATCTATGAATTGAATAATAAGTTTCTTAAGCCATATTAGGTTGGCTTTGCCTGATTTTTGTTCCTAAACTCCATGGGAAAACTGATGAATGAGCTTTTAGCAAAGGAACCATATGTACATTACAGCTTGTACAGACCATTATCACAAATAGAGCTGGTAACACAGTTTGCATGCAACACTGATCATGTTTACAACATTTACCACACAGGCCTTTAGAAATTTCTCTGTGTCACAGAAAGACATACTATTCTATAATATGTTCCCAAATAATGTAGCTTTTCTAATAACCTCCATCTACAACATATTTTAAACTATCCATTAAATGATAGAAGGCACAAAGAAGTCATGGACAGTCTTAAAAATTCTCCTGCCTATATAAGAAATCTAAATCTTATATTTCAGTGTCTAAGAAACAGTTTTAACACTGCTGGCCTGACCAATGGTTCTTGTCAGCATATCAAAATAAATCCTTAAACATTTTTAAAAAAACTTAAAGACAGCACTCCAGTACTCAGTCCACTTTTACAGACAGGTTTTGTGCATTCAGGCCAGCTCTTGTCCCTTTTTTCTTCCTTTGGCTTAACAGAACCAACATGGAAAGTTGCAGATTTCTGAATTTTATTCCTGGCAGATAATGTTTTTGCTGTCCACTGTGAAGATGATGATTGAGGATTAACTAGCCCACTATACACTGTATGTCCTGTAATCAAAGTATTTTGAAACAAAAACACAGTCCCAAGTCTGCAATGAAAAAGCATCTGAAACAGAAAAATCAGGAGCTGTTATTAAGCAAATAGATGTATTTTGGGTTCTTGATTTTTGTATTTTCTCTCATAGTCCTGATCACAGCAACTGAGAGAAAGGGAAGTCTGAAAAGTTTTCAAGATTTGCCATGAATTGATTTGACCTAGCTCAGAATGAAATCTCCATGAACACAGTATTTGGTGGCTAAACAATATCAAAAAAAAAAAAAAGAATTTATTCTTACATACCTCTACTGTAATACCATAACACAGAGAAATATGCCACCTTCTTCTGACTTTAAACCACAAATATCCAGCAGAAGCTACGCAGTCATGCTGGGACTGGAAGTCCTAATGAAAAAAGTAGTGGGGTTTTTCATGGAGTTATAGACAGAGGCATTCTGAGGGCTAAATGAAATTCTGCTTCCTTCACTGTTCCTCTGTGCTGGTAGCAGAATGCAACTGGGGAGATTCATGGACAAATTTTAGCCCTAAGCAAATGTACCAAAATATTACAACAATAAAACAGATATTGAAGATAGCTAAAATACCTTGAAAATGTCCTTGTCAGCCTGATACAAGTTAAAAGTGAGATCTCTGAAACTTCGTATTGTAACAAAACCACAACCTCAATATATTTAGGTCACTCGTGAATCTGATTCAAAATACTAAATATAAGACACATTCATTGATATCAGTTTCCATTTTTCAATTGTGTTTGTATTTTATTGTCTAGAATTCACAGAAAAATGATCATGTCCCCCAAAACAGTAATTATTGGCATTCCTGAGAATGACGCCAGTGATCATAGATGCACAGTGGCTGAACAGACTTTCAAGCGCTTGAAAAATAATACTGTAAACATGAGAGAATTATTTCTCTATTGAATGGGTTTCTGAAGGTTGTTTCTGACAAGCAGTAGGTATATCTGTATTTAGCTGTAAGAGTACAATCAGTGTGGGAAAGATAGTTAAATACTGAAACTGAGTAAGATGGAGAGGCAATAGAGACTGTCTTCTAATGAGCATCACATTCTTTTCTTTTTATTAACATAATAATTAGTCCTCATTTTTCTTACTGTTGTTTTTTCACCATTATTTTCCATAGGATTTTATATTCCTTGAATTTAATGCAATGATTTTTGAAAGAGCAATTGTTTTCAACTGAGTATTTAACCTTTTTGTGGCAGACTGTGCTACAGTCCTCCTGTAGCTGTACTGGTGAAGAGTGACAGTACCCTGCACCAGCAGGAAACCCATGCAGGTGCTGTGCCTTCTGGAGTCCTGGGGTGTGTAGGACAAGTCACAGCTGTGCTACTGCAGCATAGTTTTAAAAGTTTCCCTGCTGGGCAAGCCCAACAATGACCCTTTTCTTTTCTCAAACTCTTAAGGCTATTATTGAGTGCATTACAAGTACTGTAGATCTCTTGAGTGCTATAGTCAATAAAGAAACTCCAAATAGAAGACAGTTTATTCACTCTGTTAATTGCATTTCTTCTTTTCATTGTCTCATAGTAAGGTGTCATGGTAATTTCACATGTGAAACATGATATATTGAGAAGAATGAGGACATGGGTTAAGCATACTTGAAAGGAGGGAGTATCTCCAGTACTTTCCTTCATACCACTTTCTGTCAGAGAAGAGTAATCAAGTCCAGTAGAGTTCCAGTAGAGTCTGGAAATTCCCCAAAAACTTGTTTTACTCATTTTTTTTATGAATCACTAGTATGTAGTCACCTCAAGCTTATAAGGATTTTTATATTTGACCACCACATTGTGCTACTGGAATTGTCTTGTTTGTCTAACACCCTGTTTTCCATGCTTCATGCTTTGTCTAATATAATTGTTTTGTGGCTTAATATTATCCTTTTTCACAGTAACTAATACCTACCCTACTTCACTGAAATGTGGTGTGTTATGTAAATGAATAAACAGCCCAGATTCTGAGACTCTGCATCCTTGATTTTGAAAGCCTTATTCATCCTAAATAATAATCAAGGAATATGTTAGTGGAATTCTGTGGAAGGATAACATTCATCCCATCAGAAATAGAGTTAAGTCTACCAGTACATTCAGAGCTGCAACAGTAGCAGAGACATGTCTGCAGACTCCAAGAACTCTCACAGAGTCTTTGGGCAGGTTTTTCAGGACCTACTGATAACCCTTTTACTGTCGAATATTTATAGCTCTATCTTCTGATACCTGTGATCGTTAGGTGTATCTCAAACATAACTAACAGGACAAACTGTTGAGGGCAGTAAATACATATTTTTACTTACTGTAAAGCAGGATGCAAATTTACAGAGCTATATATGCATTTCTCATTAATCTGCTCTTTCAAAATATGTCAGCATGACATATATACAGTTTGGGTTTGATTTTCAAATGAGAGAAACAATTTTATCTTATAGCTTCCCTCAATTGAGTTGAACTTCATCTTATTAAACTGACAGAATTTCACACTGTAAACTACTTTTGGGGATATTTCACATTTAGAAGATAACAATTTGACAGCATTATGAAGCTTCAAGAAGGGAAAGCTTAGAAGAAAAAAAGAGGAAAAAGGATTGTGGGGTATATATATGTAAAATATTTTTGAATATGCATGCAATATATCTCAACATCCTTCTTTTTTTTTTTTTTTTTTTTTTTTTTAAATAACTCAGAATACCCATCAGGTAGCTAAATTTGATCTAGTTCCAAAATAATAGAATAGATATGACTGTTAGCCTGTTCAAGACTGCACGGCATTGCATTGCAAAAAGACACATCAGCAGTCTTGAGATTGTAATTCACAACTGGAAAGGATCAGGAGAAAGAGCTCAGAAGAATTCAAGAGCATTTTTAAATAAAAATATATATTAGTCAACCTGAGTTAAAGATGCAATTGTTACATGAATATAGCTATAGGTCTCAACTCTGTGTTAAATCTTATCCCAAGACACGAGGATGAGCAGAGCAAGAGTTAGGCATATATATGTACAAAAGTAATGCCAATAGATTGCACTCTCCCTAGTGTTTATAAATACTATTTATGATAATCCTATACACATTAAGTATTACTTCGTTTGTGGGTATGTTTCTTATTTTGATTGTTTTGGGTGGGGAGCGGGTTTGGGATTTTTCTCTGTTTTGGTTATGTCATTTTTTCTGGAGGGAAACCAATCAGTTACATCAAAATCTTCAAAACCAGAATACAGTCTTGATATAGCAGTGGGAATTGGAGAATTAATATATTTCACCTATATGTAGAAGTTGGAAAGCAGGTCTCATGCCAGTTTTTTACGGACAGGACTTTTCTCAATATTTTAAAATACTTGCACACACACAATTGTCCATGATGTAGGATTTTGACTCTCCTGCAAGATCTGCATTTCTACTTCAATAAAAGTTATTGCTCTTCAACAGTGTCACTGAATCACAGAATAGTTAATGTTGGAAGGGACCTCTGGAGGTCCCTTTATCTTGTCGATCAGGGCCACCTAGAGCCAGTTGCCCAGGACCATGTATAGACATATCTCTAAGGAGGGAGATTCTACAATGTCCCTGGGCAACCTATTCCAGCGCTCAGTCGCCTCACAGCAAAAAAGTTTCCTGATGTTCAGAGGGAACTTCTTCTGTTTCAGTGTGTTCCCATTGTCTCTTGTCAGGTCACTGTGCACCACTAGAAAGATCCTGGCTCCATCTTCTTTGCTTCCTCTCTTCAGGTATTTATATACATCGATGGGATCCCCCGAGCCTTCTGAGCGTTCTGTTCTCTAGGCTAAATAGTACCAGCTCTTTCAGCTTTTCCTTGTAGGAAAGATGCTCCAGTCCCTTAATCATCCTTGTGGCTCTTCATTGAATTCTCTCCAGTATGTCCATGTCTCTCCTGTATGGAGGAGCCCAGACATGGACACAGCACTCCAGGTGTGGCCTCACCAGCACTGAATAAAGGGGAAGGATCACTGCCCTCAGACCTGCTGGCAATATTTTATCCACTGTAGCTGAGGATATCATTCACCTTCTTTGTGTCAAGGGCATATTGCTGGCTCATGTTCAGTGTGGTATCCACCAGGACCCCCAGGTCCTTTCTTCATAGTTACTTTCCAGCTGCATGGCCCCCAGGGTCCATGGGGTTGTTCCTCACTAGATTCTGGACTTTGTTCTTCCCCTAGTTGAACTTCATGAGGTCCCTGTCAGCTCATTACTCCAGCTTGTAAAAGTCCCTCTAGATGGCAGTGATAGGACCCTCTGGTGTCCCAGCCAGCCACTCCTCCCAATTTGGTGTTGCCTGAAAACTCTCTGAGGGTACACTCTGCTCTATCATTCAGGTTGTTAATAAAGATATTAAACAAGACTGGACTCAATATTGATCCACTGCTAAGCAGTGGCCTCCAGCTAGACTTTGTGCCACCAATCACCACCATCTGAGTCTGGTAATTCAGCCAGTTTTCACCATCTGCTCACCCAGCCTATTCATCAACAGCTTCTCTATGAGGACCTTATGGGAGACTGCGTGACAAGCCTTAGCAAAGTCCAAGCAGATAATATCCACTGCTCTCCCCTTGTTTACCAGGCGAGTCACTTCATCATAGAAGTTTATCAAGTAGATCAAACATGACTTCCCCTTGGTGAAACCATGCTGATGGCTTCAGATGTTCTTTATGTGCCTAGAAATGGTTTTAAGGACTAGATGCTCTGTCACCTTCCCAGAGACCAAGGTGAGCCTGACTGGCTTCTAGTTCCCTGGGTCCTTCTTCTTATTCTTCTTGAAGATGGGGGTGTGAGAGTGAAATGTCAAATGACTGTCTCAAAGCTTGCTTGTGTCTGCAAACCTCAAGGACAAGCTGCGGCCTTTGGATTAGTCTAAGGAATGTCACCCAAGGAAACAGGGTTGTATTGAAGGATGGACCCCCCCTATTTTGCAGTTGCATCGTGAAACTCCTTAGATAAGCCTCAAAGGGGCAGACATGTAATGAGTGAAACCAAATGTATATCACTGGTTCCCTTGTGTAGCCATTTGTGACTCTATTGTGTACGCCAAGCACCATGCATGCATTGCTAATGAAGTGAAAAGAAGTGAGCATTTCTGCCCCAGAAGAAGACCTGTGGGACCAGAGAAAAAAAACCCTAAAGGTGGCTAGATATGCTAAATCAGCAGATATGATGAACTTAAAAAGGCAACAGAAAACTTTTCTCTGTGTGCACCCACCATTGAAGCCAAATCCGTGTGCACCCACCACTGAAGAACTGAAGACTGACGACCAACGAGATGCCACTGGATCATGATGGTGACTATTCTTGCAACTCTATCCCGCATGTTTGTTTTATTTCTGTCTTTTCGTTCCATTCTGTCCTATCACTACCACTCTTCAATTTTAATAATAAAAATTGTTTGGGTATATGACATTTGACCTCATTTGTGTCTTAATCTCGCTCTTGGGATCATATGAAAACTTCCCCTACATTGGATCGGGACAGGGGATAATATTTTCTTTCCTCCAGTCTTTGGGAAGTTCTCCCAGTCACCATGATCTATAAGATTATCAAGAGTGTTCTTGCAATGACATCTACCAGCTCCCTCAGCACTTGTGGGTGCATCCCATAGGGGCCCATGGACTTATGTATGTCTAGTTTGTTTAAGTATCATCAGACCTGATTCTCTTCTCCCAAGGGTATATCTTCCTTGCTCCAATTTTTTCCCCTGGGTATCTACGTAGCTATGTCTGTTTTTTTTTTTTTTCAGGAGAGGTGGGTGGCATAGAAGAATTTCAGCTTGATAGACAGTTTCAAGCCACGTCTATAGTAATACATAAACATTCAGCTTTGTGTGATTTAACAATGCATTCTGAAGTGAATTTGGGAAACATGACCCAAAGATACCCACCAAACCCTCTGTAATACTCAGCTCAGTCCCATGAACAACAGATTAATTATGTAGTCTCTTATAAATGCACGATAAGACACCGTGATCCAAATTTCTGTACTCTGTGGATTTAAAGCTGCAGTTCAGTAATAATTTGGCAGTCTCTGCACCCCAGACAGCAACTAAGGACCACACAGTCACTCAGTCACTCTATTGTTGGTGAGATGGGGGAAAAAATCAGAAGGGTAAAAGTAGGAAAAATCTGGGGTTGCGATAAAGACAGGTTAATAGGTAAAGCAAAAGAAAACAAGGAATTCATTCACTACTTCCCATCAGCAGGCAGGTGTTCAGCCATCCCCAGGAAAGCAGGGCTCCATCACATGTAATGATTACTTGGGAAGACAAATCCCATCACTCTAGATGACCCCCCTTCCTTCTTCCCCCAGTTTTTATTGCTGAGCATGACATCATATGGTATGGAATATCCCCTTGGTCATCTGGAGTCAGCTGTCCTGGCTGTGTCCCCTCCCAACTCCTTGTGCACCCCTAGCCTCCTCGCTGGTGGGGCGGTGAGAGGAGCAGAAAAGACCTTGAGTCTGTGTGAGCGCTGCTCAGCAGTAACTGAAACATCCCTGTGTTATCAACGCTGTTGTCAGTGCAAATCCAAAATATAACCCCATACTAGCTAGTATGAAGAAAACTAACTCTATCCCAGCCAAAACCAGCACAAACACACAATAATTCCCTTTAGCATTGTACCCAATCACTAAAGAATTATTGTGCATGTTTTAGCAAACATAGTTTTGTATTTATACTTTCAGAGATTCATTACATAAGTTTTTAATAAAGATGCTGGAATAAATTATTAAATGTTTATTTTGAGACCACTTATATAATAGGACTATAAAAGTTAAAAGACCTACAAGAATTTAGGAAGGAAAAAAATCTTCTCTTTTTTTATCTTTAACCAAAGCCCTGCACTAGCAGATAGAGGCAAAAGAATATATCTGGTACACTTTTTGAGATAGTTGTGTATGTTACTTGTTAGTGTTAACTAGAAAAATATGGAAGTAGGCAAAAGTACAATAAAGTTGGTTATAAACCCAACATTTACAAGATAGCTGTAATTAGTTCAATTGCTGATATACTAAGAAGAAATACTTCGCAAGTAATGGATAGTTCTGGTTAGTGATTTGAATGATGCAAAAGAATATGCACCTATAAAATATACATATATATGTAATTTGCATTGGGAACAGTTACAAGCATTTTGAAAGAAAAGTTTGAATTCAAAGTCGTCTTGATAAATTGCCAAAACGCTTTGAAACTGATAATATGAAACTCAGTACAGACAAATGAAAAATGCTACACACAGAAAGGAAAAATGAAATGCAAAATGCTAAACATAACCACTTATCTGGAAAACGCACTGTAGATTACAGAGGATGTAGACTGAATACTGGACTACAGATGTGATTATGTTACCAAAATTTTGGGCCTTAGTATGAGGAGACCTTTGTAAATTGAAGACATTTTCTCTGCTGCAACATCTGACAAGAAATCTGATATCGAAGACTACCTGTTTATGTTAACACAAGCCTTTTGCTACTGTTTTCTCTTTTCTCAGGGTGTGAAGGGATGCGGATTGAAAAATGCAATCCAAAAGAGATAACTAGATATTGAGAGACAATATATGAAACAACACTGAAGAAAGCTATACATTAGACCAGAGAGTGCTGCATGGGCATGGCTGGTCACTTCGAAAATGTGAACAGTCCTGGGTCATGTAACATCCAAAAGATTAAAAAAACATGGATATTAATAAATCTTGATTTATCAGTTTTTCTTTACCTTAAAAAATTCATGTAATGTTTAAAAAACAAGGTTCTTTACAGCAAATTTAAACAAATGTCTGTGTACTCAAACTTTTGAACCTACTGTTAGGCATCTGAATATTTAAGATTTGAAAACAAATATGCTGCTTTCCAAGGTTCTGAGCATGGATGTAAGCTGTATATTAAGTCTTCCACTTCTTATCCATTTTGAAAATCTAGGGCATTGCTGCTGACTCTTTCATGACATAAGCTAATATTAACCTTCTTTTACAACCCCACATAATCTGCACAGCTCTTGAATCTTTGGGGGGAGGGGATCTTTGAAGCTCTTCTCTAGCTTCATGTGTTGGTTTTATTTTTACTTTATTTCCCTTCTGATTTTATTTCCCTTCCCTTTCTTTATATCCCTGATCTTTATTTCCCTTCCTTTCACTGGTCCCTCATTTGATAAAACAGTACTAGAAAAGAGATTGTCTTTACATAATGTTTGAACTTAGATTTATTAAAAATAACATCAAGCAAAAAAACCCCCCAAAACCCCAAACCCATGGATGTCTGAATGAAAAGCATTTCATTTTAGAAGAACAAGAAGATAAATCCTTGACCTCTTGCATGTTAAATACATGCATGCCTTTTTTCATGTTGAATATTTCCATAGAAGTAGGATTTGTGTATAGAGTTTTTTCCTTCCTTCCTTCCTTCCTTCCTTCCTTCCTTCCTTCCTTCCTTCCTTCCTTCCTTCCTTCCTTCCTTCCTTCCTTCCTTCCTTCCTTCCTGCCTGCCTGCCTGCCTGCCTGCCTGCCTGCCTTCCTGCCTTCCTGCCTTCCTGCCTTCCTGCCTTCCTGCCTTCCTGCCTGCCTTCCTGCCTGCCTTCCTGCCTTCCTTCCTCTCGTTCTCTCATTCTCTCTCTCTTTATTTCTCTTTCTCTCTTTCTTTCTCTCTTTCTTTCTCTCTCTTTTTCCTTCCTTCCTTCCTTAGAAAAAAAATGTATGAGAAGGCTAAATTAAATGTTTCCTGGCAATCCTATCATATTAACTTTCAAATTCTCCACATTAGAAGTTTTCTGTCATATAAAACAAGTTAATCAGATTTCTGAAAGTATATGTGTTCACTAACACAGGCTGAAGGTATAATTACACCAGGACCTTTCCTATTACGGAAAACAAAGAGCTAATTGTAATATTTTACTAAGAGTAAGATAAAAAGGGATAATCTAATACTAGAATTCTCTTAGTGTTAGCATACACCATACTTTCTGTTCATTTTAACAGGACTGGGAACAGGTGTTTAACGGCAGTTTGAATTTATGATAAACAAATATTTTATATCTTGACAAAAAGAATAGAAATAACTGCATAAAATTCAGATCCCATCATAGCAGTGCTTTTAAGAAGATGATGATTGTGCTGCATGTTTTATTCATATGTTATATACATGCATACACATATAAATAAAACTTTAACCTAGGTTATGAAAAAAATGGTAGGGAAAAAAGATATCTGAACAACCTAATTTCAGCATTCATATAAATATGCATGTAAGACCCATTTTTAGCCTACATTGTATTGGGTTTTGTCTACTGATTTTCCTCTTTGATGTCTTCCCTGGAAAAAGGAATAAAAATATTAACATTTTCCCACGATTTATAAAAATATTTTTCACTAAGAAAATGCATGTGGGAAAAAAAGAATCAGACAGATCATACCAGTGGTAACCTAGACTGCTGTGTAGCACAATCGGAAGAACAGAAATCTAAGAATGAATTTTTTCTTCCCCCTGCTCCTACAGGCATCCAATATCCACCTATTAGTACTTTAATTACATTGTTACCTTGCCCTTTCCCTGGGGTTTTTTTTGCCATTTTTTTCTTTACATTTTTTATGTAACATGCCTTCAGTGTGTACAATCTACAGTGTAAATAGCTCTTCCAATTAGCTCTACAGCTTGTTAACTATAATATATATATATAATAGATAGAAAGGTACTGAGTTTTAATGAAACTTTCTTTGGCAAAATTAAGCAAAAATTAAATTAGATCTCATGAAACAAAGTATACTCAACATTTCTTTCCAAGGTGACAATCTATAGCTTTATGTAGTCTTATACATTTAAGTCTAAACTAGACCAGAAGCATCAAATGAAGACCTCAAAATCATGTGTGCAGCTCATGCAGTTCATTTGAATTCAATCTACAAAGTACAACAAACAAAACTACACATTTCCTGAGGTATTCAGCAAAATCAGTGAAGAAATTGGGGAAAGAAAAAAATTATGTGATTTAATAAAAATACATAATATCATTGTCTTCATTGCCAAGTCAGTACAATTTTTATCCAATCATTAAATACAGATTAATTTTGTATTACAACTGTTGGCACATATTTTTAAAGTATTTTTTTAAATGTGAAAATTTCTTTCACACAGACCATTCCTTCTCTCTATTTTCTCTTAAAAAGGAATCAAAATATGAGTTTTTCAAAGTAAATCCACAGTAAAATATTCTAGCAATAAAATATTTCTAATGAAAGAAAAAAGTCTAGGAAGACTAGGAATACATTTCAATATTCTATGGCTAAAATGCATGCAAAGATTTGCCTTGTTGACAGTTGCTAGGTACTCTGGGCAGAATGAGGTTTTTTTCCTTCCAAACATAAATATGTGAACTTGATGCTTAAAATTAATTTTTATGGAGCCCCAAACCCAAACAAGCTTATACATTCTGAAACAGCTGAAAAAAGATTTGAGTCAACTCTTGTAGTTCTGGGTTTACATTTTTTAAGATAGTACTTAGGGAATACAACTCATGGTTGTAACAATGTAAATAAAATATTTCCTACCCTATTTTGGTTCTGAAAACACCAGAATGAGACCAGTTATGGAAAAATACTGTCACAGATGCATTCTGGCAAGTTATAACCTTATACTGTGAAGATTCTCATACCAGTGGATGATGTAGAGGGACATGGTCAAGTCTGGGAATTACTGTGTCCTAAACAGACCCTTGGATTCAAACCTGGGGCAATTCTAGATTTGATATAAACACGAACATTCTCCTACAGAAAACCCAAACAGGGACATGTATTACACAGACTTGGTCTGCTTATGAATTTCTCTATAACCTGCCTTCACCTCCCAGAAGCAAATCAAAACCAAACAAGAAAACACTACAGTAAAAGCCTGATAGTCTTTGCTAAATAATAATCTGTAACAGTGTTACTGCTAAACTGTTTTTTTTTTTTTTTAAAAAAAAAGTCTCTTTGATCAAATTTATAGTTTAACTTGCATGAAACTCTCCATTCCCTAAAGTGTGGGTTTTCTGCACCTAAACAGAGTAACCTAAAAGAAACAGTTGAACTGAAAAAACAGGAACATTGCTCAGTGACCTGAATCACTGAATATGGACTAAATGACATTTCGAAAGACCTTTAGGTGGAAAGTCTTCCCTTACCTTCCCTTGCTTTATTTATTTCACACCATTGAATGTAAGCTAACAATTTAAACAAATGGCCCTAGATTTATTAACAATCTTAAGCACTCTTTACTTGTAACACAATGTACAAATTCCAACCTCCAAATCCAGTTTGAAGAAGCAAGCACATACTGTATTTTTGTAGGCTAACAGTCAATAATAAGAAAAAAAACAAAGCCCAAAGTGTCATTGTGAACAGATACTGCTATCAAGCTTCATCAAAGGAAGGTGACTCCCCTCCTAGTAAAAATGTGTTCACACATGGTGTGAAATGGTAAAAGTGAATATCATTCAGCCCAAGAATGCAAACTGCATTTTTTTTAGCCTTTTGAGGTAGAGTGATAGTCAGCTAAATTAAAATGACTGTTAATGAGGACTTACAGTCTTCTTAGAACAGAGATTTCAAAAAGTTTATCATCCAAGAATTAAGTCAGCTCTTGAATTTTCTTCAGCCTGTAAGACCAAAATGAAAATTTTGGCAGAAAGAGCGTCTCTTAATATTCCTGGTGTTCTTTTTTTCTAACAGAAGTCTATACTAACAGCTAGTACAGTTTGGATACACACACAAAAAAAAAATCTGGAAAAAAATACTCCAGTCACATTTCATGAACAAAATTAACTTCCAACTATGCACAAAGATGCTCGTTTTGAAGGACTGAGAAAGGGAAGATAACAGCTGGAAGAAAACCTGTTGTTTGTGTTTTGTTGTTTTGTTTCTATTTTTCAGAAAAGGCAGACTACATAATTAAAAGGTGTAAAAAACAAAGACTTTTTGTTACATAACATGAAAGAAAGTCCTTTTGCTACACATCTGAATAGTGCTTCTAGGAACTATTAGCTTTGTTGGATGGGTAATGGTGGGTTTGTCAACATCAGCAGCTTAGTTTGCAACTAACCTTGTAACTCATGAATCCTCTTCAGGATTGCAGCTTGGCGTAGTACAGTAATGCATGTGAATTTCATCATGAAGCATGTGAATTATTTTTTTTTCATTGCCAGCCAGCTGTATTTTATACACCCCCATTTCCATTTTTCCATTTCTTTTTCTTTCAGTGTGCATGATTGAGAATGACCTTTCTAAGTGAGTTTGATAAAGACCCCAAAAACACAAATCCAAAAGTATATGAATAATTTCTAGATTATAAGTTTCCTCAAATAATGATATCTGAAGTTTAAACCAATGTTATGTCATCTGCTTTTTCTAGACCATCTGCTTATTTTAAAATATTTTTTTTACTATAATACAATTTCTCCCAACTTAATATATTTTGTATTTCCACAGGTTTTATTATACTTTGCTAGAAGATAAAAAAATATAGAATTGAAAACATCATATTTTGAAATACATCACAAATATTGTAGAAACCTGTAATTGTAGCTCAGTGATTTGATTACATTGTGTTTATTCAATTACTTTAGCCTACTGTTATACTCCCACTCCAGCACACTGATAAGCAGTGTAACATTACAGCAGGTGAACCATGCCACTCTTGGTTAATGGTCCTCCAGCATTACAATTACATTTATCATATTTTGCCTAGCTGAGACTTCTACTACACACTTACCTGAATGAAAATATCTCTTTAGGTTGAAACTTGCCATACATGATAATCTCAGTATATGAAGCACTTTCTTATTTACATTTTAAAATAATAGCTTAAAGACCCATTAAAGTCAGAAGAAAAGTTGTGAATAGTTTCGCTGGGATATGTATTACACTTCAAGCAAAACTCACAGCCTAAGATGGTATCAGGTTATGTGACAAAAGTCCCATCTCCACATCCAAATATAAGTCCAGAGACACGGTAGAAGGCAGGGGCACCCCAATATCTTAGGGAAATGAGCCCCAGCTCTGGTCCCTTGGACTGTCCCAGGAGACCCCCTAACCACAAGAGTAGGGGGACAATCATGCTGGGGGGTCACCAGCAGCACCTCTTGGGGGTACTTCACATACCTGGGGAACTACTACCAGGGATAAGAGACACACTGTGGGATGCAAGGGAAGAGGCATTTGTGATTGCACAGGGCTTATTATGCAATGTTTTTGGGAGGAACCAGAGGTGAGGTAAGGGAGGGATCTAGACCATTTAGGGAGAAACAAGTGCAGGAATATAAATGGATGAGTGGGTAAAAGGGGCCAGTTTAGAAGTAAAATACTGAGGTTCAGGGACAGCTACTGGGCAGATTGAATGTCTGAGCCCAGTTACTGTAGGGATCTGCCTAGTATATATGTATCTAAACATATGACCCCCACTAGCAGAAATCCATACTGCTCAGCCAGAGGGTGAGGCAGGATGAGGCCATTGGTCCTGTTGGTGTTTGTGTGAGTGCTGTGTGTGTCTGCTAATGTCAATCTATGTGCATGGCTATGTGTATACATGAATATATTTATATGTATGTATATCTGTGTGTCTACTGGGAATGCCTGCTCAGCCTTGCTGCCAGCTGGACCTGGAGACATGGAACCTCTGTCAGAGTGCTGGATCCAGCAACTCCCTAGTCAAAAGGAAATGTGAACAGAGATGGAGATGCAGGTGCCCTGTCCTCCCATGCCTGACATGTACTAAAAGTTTCAGTGACAAGGATGGGGGGACCTGCAAACACCTCTACTATCCCTGGCACTGGGAACACTGGGAGTCCAGGACAGTCTTAAACAGTGAAGTGACAGCTGCAACAGAGTTGGCTCTGTCCTGCAACAACTCTCTGATCTGGTGATGAGGCCATATATCACCAGCAAGATGTAGCCAGCTGATTTTAAGCAAGAAGACTGTAAGAAAAATAAGCAGAAAATAAAACAATGACTCCAGAAGAGACTTCTCAAAGGGCTGAGTAGCTTATATAGAGAAGTACCATTTCACTTTCATATTGTATGTTGATTTCCTATGGAACCTGCTGAGATATTTTTAGGGGAGAAGAAAAGCTGAAAAGCACACTCAGTAGAGCTCAGAAGACAAACTGGAGAAGGATCTGAATCTCACTTCCCAGAAAAAGCAGGCCTGAAAAAATGTTCAAACTGACAACAGAGGGGTCTGAAGAAATTGAGTCACATTAGGGTGACTATAATAGGACATCAAAGCCAGACAGCTTATTCCTTTCTGGAACAGACAGCAAGATTAGATAAACATGGTAAGAACATTGCTTTAAAATTTATTTTCTTTATTCTCATTGCTAGCATTAAATATTAGTTTGGTTTAAGAGGGCTGTCTGGTAACTTTGTCTACCAGGAAAGGATGGGACACTTGTACCTCTGGACTAAACACAGTGGGTGGAGAGTGAAGGGTGCTCCTGGGTCAACCTCTGAGCAGAGGGTCTGCAGCATCTCAAACCAGGGATAAAATGGAGGGAGGTCTGACACCTTAGGGGCTGCAGTTAGGGGGGTAATGACAGTTCACCAGTTCTGCACTCTCAGCTGTTACTTCTAGAGGTTATGTTATAGGTTGATTCACAATGAAATGGAAGAATGAGAAATCTAGTAAAAAGGGAAATAGAGATTAATTACTTTAGTGAAGACATAACTAATGTAACAAAGAAAGGAAGGAAGTCTTATTCCTTTAAAGACCAAACAAGATATCATTTGGGATTTCATTAACCAAAACTCTAACAGACATGAAGACAATATATATTATCACAGTCATTCACAATAACAATAGAAACAAAAATAATGATATACAATCTTCCAACTTTTTTCCAATTTATTTTTCACAGTTTGTTTACTGATACATTACTGTTTGCACTTTAGCAGAACTGCAGATTATCAACCCACTGGGTTGTTGTGCAAACTGTAATACTTTCTTAATTTGATTCATTATGTGGTCTGAGTATGGTGTTTGACATCTTCTCGATCTCTGGAAGAACAATGTTTCTTCTAGAAAAAAAGATGAAAGTTACTAGAAGTCAAACTTATCCAGCCAAGTTGGATAAAACTTGCATAGCAAAATGAGAATTTGCAATATAAACCAGTAAAAGGTGACAATGGAAATATAGGCACAGAAAGAACAATTTGGTGCCCACATTTAACATTTTCCCTTTACAAAAGTACAATTTTCCATGTCATTTGTTATCTCCTCCCTATTATGGGAACATAAAAATCAGTTAATTTATTTCATATACCTTGTTATTCCCATGCTTTTGGTTTTCAGAAGGGTGTTAGTTTCTTAATAAAGGGAGCCGTATTTATTCATGTATGCCCTTCTCTATTTATCTTCCCAGTAAAAGAGAAGATAGACATGAGCAAAATTTCAGCATGTGTGAAAAGAGCTAAGCACAGTAATGGGTTACTAGGGAGTCTGAGGAACCTTCCTAATGGAGGATACAAAGAAGAAGTTAGATGAAACCCTGTGGGATTGCTACAGATGAAGGGACACTAAATTTGGAAGAGAAATCCATTGGATGGATTCTCAAACTGTTCTTGCTGAAGGAAGGCAACTACAGTTTTCCTCGAAGCATAAAAGGTTTTGTCTATACATTTTCAAGGTGTAGTTTGTATGTTCTAACATTCTGACTCTCAGTAATATCATAGTAAATATCAAAGAAGTATTGGTTATTCTGGCTAATCTTTGTCTCCCAAGATTATCTTATTTTGTCACATCCAATGTCACATATCTAAGCATGTTGTAAAATTCACTATTTTTGTAATGTACAATTTCATTCCCTGATTTCCTTTTACACATTAAATCTTTACTTTCCTTCGTGTATTTCATCTTTATTTTTCATAAGTCAGATCATTTAAGACATTATGCATTACCATAGAATGACATAAAATGAATGAAATACTGGTCACATAAGTAACTTTCACTGCTGAGTATGATGAATGCCTTCTGGATCTTTAAAAATCCAGTGATATAAAGTGTTGTGTGATCACTAAATCTGCAGCTGTCACAGACAGTGTAATTATTTAACTACTCAATTATTAAACAGTAGTAATGAACAGGACGGATTACAATGAATTGTAAACTTAAGAAAACTCAGGTATGAGTCTATTCTAAGAGATCTAAATATTTTTGCACTTCATGCCAGAAATGTTTCAAATGGTTTGTCTACATGTCAATATTATAGGAATATTAGCCCATGTTTATGAAGCTGTTTTGGGTTTGAGTGTGTGTGGTGGGAGTTTTGGTAACGGGGCAGGGGGCTACAGCAGTGGCACCTGTGAGAAGCTTCTTGACAGCTCCCCCAGCTCCAAGTCAGACCTGCCTCTGGCCAAGGCCAAGACAATTAGTGATGGTGGCCATATCTCTGTAATAACGTATTTAAGAAGGGGAACCTGGAAGTAGTGGAAAGGAGTGGCGAGGATGACACCTCTGCAAACACTGAGGTCTGTGGAAGAAAGGAGAAGGAGGATGGGGGAAAGTGCACCGGAGCAGACACTCCTCTGCAGCCTGTGGTGAGAGGTCACCAGTGGAGCAGATGCCCACCTGCAGCCCGTGAAGGACTCCATGTCAGAGCAGGTGGCTGTGCCTGAAGAAGACCGGGACTCTGTGGGAAGCCCACAGTGTTGTAGTTTGGCACTGGGAAGATTGAAGCCCATGGGAGGGACCCACACTGGAGCAGTTTGTGGAGAGCTGCTGTCCGTAGGAGGGAATCATGTCAGAGAAAGTTCATGGAGGACTCTCTCCTGTGAGAGGGATCCCACACTGGAGCAGGAGAAGAGTGTGAGGAGTCCTCCCCATGAGGAGGAAGGAGCAGCAGAAACAACAGGTGATGAACTGACCGCAACTGCTATCCCCTGCCCCTCTGTGCCACTGCGGGGGTGGGGGGAGATAGAGAAATTAGGAGCAAAGCTGAGCCCGGAAAGAAGGGATGGGTGGGGGGAAGATGTTTTTAAGATGTTATGCTGTTCACTGTCCTACCTTTTTTGATTGTTAAATTAAATATTATTGTTGCTGTTGTTTAAATTAAATTGATGTGCTTTTTTTTCTTCCACTAATGAGTCTGCCTTTTGCCTGTGACCATAATGAGTGAATCATACCTCCCTCTCTTTGTCTTGATTCCGGAGCCTTTTATTATCTCCTTCCCATTCCCAAAGGGGGAAGGAATGAATGAGTGAGAAGCTGCATGGTGCTCAGTTTCCCTCTGGGCTCAAACCATGACAGAACCCTAAAATGGTGCTGCTTCATCTGAGTCATTCAGAAAACATTTACATTTCCTTCCATTTTAGGACACCATTCCAGACAGGGTCCTCTTATTGTTGCTCAAAAGTCACAACTGCATATCAATTCCTCATTTTTTTTGAAAAGAAAAGTGAAACAGAAATGTTGAACTGATACAAAATAATTTATTAAGATTGCAGGTGAGAATTATGGGCAATACTACTTGAGGTGTACACAAGTCATACTATTATCATAAAAAGGTATTAATGTTATCATACTATGTACTTGAGCCACAAAGCATGATTATTATGTTATCTATCTTTTGTCAGAGATAAAATTGAGCAAGGTATACAGTCTTGGTAAAAGTGCTAGAAAAGTGCCACAAAACTGACAGGTATCAGAGACTAGGTATCAATAATTCAACAGCAGTGAAGGAACTCTAAGTGGGTCCTTTATACCTTTGTCTTGTATCTGACAAATGTCCTGTATTCCTTAATATTTTCATTATAACTTGAATGGCTGATCAGAGTGTGTGGTAATAATGGATGAACTGGAAGAACACGGGTGCAGTAGCAGGTGGGAATGGAACTCAAAACTAGCTCAACAAGAGAGAGAAAGTGCCCTGAAAACACCCATTATAAAGAGATTTAAAGTGTTTTTCTTGGGAAGAAACACTAAGATGCACAAAAATGGAAATGATTGTAACTGGAAAGCTGTCTATACTGCAGAAGTGGATCTGGATGTTACTTGTGAAGTAGAAATTTAATAGTGATGCGATACAGTTTACAAAATAGCTGGAACCAGGATAAAGCCAAGGTGCACCTGAAGAGGAGGAGTGTGGTGTATATCTCAGTGCAGTCTTTCTTTAAAGAAAAGTTGTCTCAGTTGTTCTGGAGGGAAATTGTAATGCAGTAAATACTGCACTACAAATGACAGATTTCTGTACATAAACAAACCCACAGTTTTTGCAGGTAAAGATCTGTTAATGAAAGATCTAATTAAAGATTTAACTTTAATGGTGATCAAAATGAAGACCAGAACCATCTCCTTTATTGTTTATCACTACTGAACCTAACTCTGTCCATTTATATATTACATTCAGTGAGATAAATACATTCATGTTTTGTAATGCTTTTCTTGTGATTTTATTTTTAACACTTAACATTAACCAAAAGAAATGTTCCAGCTTATCATGGGAACAACAGACTAAGTGTTGCTTTTAAGCAGTTTCTAAATTACCAGACCCACTTCTCCAGGAAAAGGTACATTCTTTTTGTTATTAGCATGTTGAATGGATTGCAAAACAGATTTAAATATTGATAGAAGTCCCACACTTTTGGTTTTTTTGCAATTTAGCAGACAGTCCACAAAAGAACACAAATCCAATAGACCTGAATCTAGAATCTGTCCATCTATATTCAAAACCCTTACTCATAAAAATATGCCTGAAGAAATTAATGGGTTGAAATGGACTTGAGTGAATTAATACTGGCCTTAATTACATTGAATCACTTAGATGAAGTGTAGAGTGGATTACTTTCTTGGTAGAGAAAACCTGCACTTGACTGAAATAATGAAAAACAGTTATTGGACCTTATCAACATAAACTTACATTTTACTCAGATTAGCATAATAGTATTATTCTAATTGATTTCCAAAGAACTTAGCCTACTTGATATTTGTGGTTAAATTAATATTTTGTCTGACACCATTTCAATATTTCTGTTGAAAAAAGATGACAGATCACAAAAAAATATAAATACATTAATTAAAGAATAATAAATTACTAAACCTTCTAGCTTTGTCTTATTGTGACAGTCTGATGAAACCATAGTTGTGTCTCAAATATCTGATAAAGAACTTTGGTAAAAAAGACCGTGTCTGTGAGCATGCCAGAGTTGTGCAGGCAACAGCAGGAAGACACGGTGAGAAGAAGGGGTTGCATGGAGTTGGGAAAACATTTTTCTGGGTCTGAACTTCCCTATCTTGAGAGACTCCATAAAAAGCCAATAGGGGAGCTGCTTTCATGATGCATGCACCAAAAGGAAAGATCAGACAACAGCCATACCTGCAGAGAGCAGGGAGTAACTCCCCAGTGACTCCCAAGCCCACCAACCCATTTCTAGAAGAATCTGTACATATAAACTACACGTGCACCAAATCAAGGAGAATTTGAGAAGCACAGATGGTCCATGATGCCTAATTAGCCTAATGAGTCCAAGTGCTCACCAGGAGGAGGAGCAAGGAATTATAAAAGGACACGAGTCAAAGCTCCAGCAGGCGGTGCCCCTTCGGAACTGGACCACTAGACTGGCTGGACCAACGTTGGAACCAGAACTTGTGAAATCTTTTTTCTCTTTCTCACTCTCTTTTTCTCTCTTTCTCTCCTTTACTCTCCCATTCTCTGTCTCTGTATCAAGGCAAGGCTTGTGGGACACGTCTGCCACTTATCGGGACATGTTATAAGATCTGTGGCTTGCCAGTGTATGTTGTGAGGTTTACTGCTTGTTGCAGAGGTTGTAAAGATTCCTGACAAAGTTTCATGCCAATATCTGTTGTGAGAAAATCAAAACTGACTTTTGATTTGAAGAATCCTTGGTGTTGTTTCACCTTAATCCTGACCTGTGAATCAGTGAATCTGAGTTGTTGTCTTGAGAAATAGGGACGTGATACTTATAACACTTACTTCAGACAGATTTGAGAACTCTGAGCTCCCATTGTTAGCTGAAACCAATGTTGTTTTATTGCATCTATTCAAAATTACATTGGCCCATATGTCTGGAAGTTTCAAAGAATTTTAAGGAACTTTAAGGGTTTTTATTGATCTGTTAAATCTAATTAAGAGGCTACCACCAAACCCCAGTCATTTCTCATAGATTTCCTATGAACTCTATCATGAATATGATTGGTATAATTACTTATTTCCTCTGGGAAAATAACTGCATAAACTATGTCTGTAAAAAACCAATGGGGGAGAGGGAGAGAGGAAGGAATTGTCTGTGAGGAAGGAAAAATAACAAAAGCTCAAGTAATATGTATGTTTACAAAGACTGAATTAAATATTTATGATGGAATCAGCACACTTTAAAAAAAAAAAAAATGTGGTTACCTGAGTTGGATGGCATAGCTTTCAGGGCACCAGCCATGTTTTATCTGCCTTCAGGCAATTTTAATAGTAATTTAAAAGTACTCAGTACTCATCATTTTATGGCAGACACTCATTTGAAGACATTACATAAAATGATATGAAGCTCTTATATCCTCATCTCAAAATACATTAGTGATTTTTGCTTAAGCATTTATAGTGGCAGACTTCTCCAATTTGTAAAATACAGAGCTGAGATGAAAACAACTTATCCAAAGACCTTTTTCTGCTATTGGTTACTTTTCTATGTACCCTCTGGATACAGAAATATATTCCTCCATTTAATAAATAGTTTAATCATCATTTTACTTCCTTTCAACCACCAGCTAAACTGCTATAATATAGAGTGGTATGTGAAAATTGTGTATCAAAAGCAATAACTTAAAAAATAGTGGACAAACTCTTTCTAAAATATCTCTTCAAAATTTTTAATGAAATAAATTAACATATCACATTTTATTGATAGTTCTTACCATCTGCTCTAAGTCAACATAGTCCCAGGTGCAAAAAGCAAACACATATATACCTCATGCTGAGAGCTGAGCCATAATAATCAATATGATATTGAAAGGAGTTTAGAAGAGTAAATCAGTGCCATCTCTTCCTTCATTTAGCGTGTGCAAACATACTGCAGGACTTACAGGAACTCTAACTATTTAATTTTCATTTTCTATAATGACTTTCTCTGATTGTGACTGTGCTTGCTCTGATTTCTTGATCTGTGGTAAGATTTACTTAGAAAGCAAAGCAATTCGTGTTTACACATAGAAGCAACACACTGCTCATTGCAATGTAGTTATTTTGTCCTGTTTTTGTAGGTGCTTTCATAGATAATGTGGTTGCAATATTTTAACCACAGCAGATTATCAAAGCTAACTTTGAATCCAAATCCCATGCAGACTACCATATTTCTTTCACATATGCTTTTCTCTTTTTGTTCCTTATTTCATTCTTTTTCTGTTTCTGTCTCATAAGAGACTTAATTAAAGCAATCAAAATTACATTATATATAATAATCTTAGGAAGGGCAGTTATAGGAATGAAAATGAAAAGGACCAGAGAAAAAATGTTGGTTACCAGAGAGAAGCTGTAAAGACAGTAATTTTTGGTATCTATTTAACATCATCAAAGTAGGGGATTCTTTTTCCTTACTGAAAGCATTTCACACACACGCACCTTTTTTTTTTTTTATTTTTTTACTCCTGTAAATGCTTTTAAGACTTTTTTGGAAACGCCATCATTTTCAAAGTACCCATAAGAGCACGTAATCACCATATAATTTTTTAAAACTTGCTCTTTTCTAAAATAATGACAATTTTCCAGATAACTAGTTTACACACTAAGGAAACACCTCAGACTTACTTTGAAAAAGGTAAAGCAGTAGAGATGGATGGTTTATTCCATACTTAGGAGGGAGTATATTACCAGCAAAAAGAGTAATACTCAGATTTATGTGCATTAGTGAGTAATCAATACTCTCACAAGAAAAAAGTTAGAAAGCTTCCTAGTAACAGACTTCTGAATACTGTTGGGAGGAAAGTGCAACATTGTATTTCAAGGCTTTCCAAGACTTCCCAGTATAATCAATATGAGGGAGAGCTAACTCTTCTGACAGTGCTAAAACGAACAGAAAATTTTGAGGGAAACAAAAAGACAAATGAGTCCTGAGCTCAGTGTATTAGTCAAAAAGATTTCATTGTAATGAGTATAGGACTGGAATCTACTAAATTTAACATTGACTCGTGTCACCTTTTCAAAATACATTAGCAATTTGCTGGACTTCTTAGTACTTTGATATAAATCATGCAGTTGCCAACTGTAGAAAATTCTTGTTTTGTACATAGGTGTAAGGACAAGTAAGGGGGGGGGTGGGGGCGGGGGGGGAAAGGAAAACAAAGAAAACAAATATTTGCTGTCTTAATGCTTTAGTTCTGCTACTTTCCAAAATTTGGTGAATTATTCACTTCCAGGCTATGGCACACAGCACAAAGGCTATGACCAGTCCAGGTTAATGCATGAGTTATTTCTTTTGGCTGGACAACCCTGCAATGCTCATGTTTATGAAAGTTAAATAACAAAATACAAAGATTTGCAATAAAATTAAAATTAATCTCAACAAAATAAGGGAAAAGTGATTGAAATTTCCAGCTGAAAACTCAGTCA
The DNA here is from genome assembly GCF_047716275.1 of Strix uralensis. Lineage (NCBI taxonomy): Eukaryota > Metazoa > Chordata > Aves > Strigiformes > Strigidae > Strix > Strix uralensis. The sequence goes on along the minus strand of NC_134012.1, from coordinate 19,173,008 downwards.
AAACTACATTATAATAAATGTTATTAAACAAGTTGGGGGAAAAGGGCTATGGAACAGAATCAAAACCTGGCATCCAAATATGACTTTGGCATCCATTCATTTTGTAGATTTTTAAAGCCAGGCACTGAGTTCAACATAATATATGCAAAATAACACATGTTCTATAATAGAAGAGGCATCATGGTTTTCTGGTAGCTGTATTTTATCTTTTTATTGAGGTCTGTCATGACATTTGCAGATGTACATGTCTATCTAGTCATCATTTCTGGAAGCAGGAGTTGAACGTACCATTAGCAAGCATACTAACGATACCAAACTGGGAGGTGCTGCTGACTCTTTCAAAGGATGACAGGCTTTGCAGAGGGATCTAGATAGATCAAAGCATTGGGCAATCATCAATGGCCTGAAATTCAATAAGTCCAAATGCTGAATTCTGCACCTGGGATGGAGTAATGCCAGACACAAATATAAATTGAGAGAGGAGTGGCTGGAGAGCAGCCCTGCAGAAAGGCACCTGGGGACGCTGGTTGGCAGCAGGCTCAGTGTGACGCAGCAGTGTTCCCTGGCAGCCAAGAGGGCAAACAGCATCCTGGGGTCCATCAAACACAGCATAACCAGCTGGTCAGAAGAGGTGATTATCCCGCTGTACTTAATGATGGTGCAGCCTCACCTTGAGTGCTGGGTGCAGAAGGATGTGAAGGCGTTCAAACGTGCCCAGGCAGCAACAGAGCTGGTGAAAGGGCTGGAAGACATGTCCTGTGAGGAGAGACTAAGGACTTTGGGCTTGTCTAGTTTGAAGAAAAGGAGGCTGAGGAGCAACCTCAATACTCTCTTCCTGAGGAGAGGGAAGTGCAGAGGGAGGGGCGGAGCTCTTCTCCCTCGGATCCAGTAACAGGACACGTGAAAATTCTTCGAAGTGGCATCAGGGGGGGTTCAGACTGGGCATTAGAAAAAATTTATTTGCTGAGAGGATGAAGGTCAAATGCTGCAACAGGCTTCCTAGAGAGGTGGTTGATGTCCCATGCCATTGCATGATTGTGCATAGGTACCTTCCAATTGAACTCTTCTCTTCTCTCTTCTCTTCTCTTCTCTTCTCTTCTCTTCTCTTCTCTTCTCTTCTCTTCTCTTCTCTTCTCTTCTCTTCTCTTCTCTTCTCTTCTCTTCTCTTCTCTTCTCTTCTCTTCTCTTCTCTTCTCTTCTCTTCTCTTCTCTTCTCTTCTCTTCTCTTCTCTTCTCTTCTCTTCTCTTCTCTTCTCTTCTCTTCTCTCTTCCTTCCCCTCCCCTCCCCTCCCCTCCCCTCCCCTCCCCTCCCCTCCCCTCCCCTCCCCTCCCCCTCCCCTCCCCTCCCCTTCCCTTCCCTTCCCTTCCCTTCCCTTCCCTTCCTTCCCTTCCCTTCCCTTCCCTTCCCTTCCCTTCCCTTCCCTTCCCTTCCCTTCCCTTCCCTTCCCTTCCCTTCCCTTCCCTTCCCTTCCCTTCCCTTCCCTTCCCTTCCCTTCCCTTCCCTTCCCTTCCCTTCCCTTCCCTTCCCTTCCCTTCCCTTCCCTTCCCTTCCCTTCCCTTCCCTTCCCTTCCCTTCCCTTCCCTTCCCTTCCCTTCCCTTCCCTTCCCTTCCCTTCCCTTCCCTTCCCCTCCCTTCCCTTCCCATTTATATCTATATCTAAAAATTATCATTGCTAAATTAATGTTTTAGCAATTCTGGTTTTGCTAATGAAAAGAGAGAAAACTCAGGGACAAACAGTAAGAACCTCTCAGGTTAAAGCTGCAAGTATTAAAGAAGAATAAAATAGCATTCTTTCATATTAGGGGAAATACTGTTTTTCAGAATTCAGTTATGAAGGTAACTAGTACAATGAAGTTGTTCATTAGAAACATGGAATATATATCAGCAGAAATAAATTTTTAAAAACTAACATGTCTGATTCATTCAAACTATTTCATCTAATTTTCTGTTTAAAGTATGAAATATATATTATATTGTATGTATGCATATAAATTAAAGAATTCTATGAGAAAGGTATTTTAAAAAGACACAATGTAACGTTTAGCCCTAAAGCCAGATATCAAACAAAATTTTCTTTTTTTTTTTTTTTTAGATGAAATTGCTCCAGAGTAGCTATGAAAAGGTAATGTAAAATCAAAATTCAAAATATGAAGAATATTGTCCTCACCATGGCAAAATTGTTCATTTCTGAGGGACTAGACTTCCTTAAGGTAAAATGTTGAAAATTTGTAATCTTTGAAAATATTTTCTTTAAAATATATATGCTCTTAAGATCAGGCATTCTCTCTAGTTAACTTTCACAGGAAGCTCTGTCGTGGTTTGAGCTCAGAGGGCAACTGAGTACCATGCAGGTGCTCTCTCATCCCTTCCCCCTCAGGAATCGGAAAGAGGAAATAAAGCAGAAGGCTCAGGAGTTGAGATAAGGACAGGGAGAGATGACTCATCCATTACAGTGATGGGCAAAAGACACGCTCATTAGGGCAAGAAAAAGAACATCAATTTAATTCAGACACTAACAACAACACTTAGCAGAGCACCGAGTAGGACAGTGAGAAGTATTACCACATCTTAAAAACACCTTCCCCCACCCCTCTCTTCTTCCTGGGCTCAGCTTTGCTCCCAATGGTTCTACCTCCTCCCCCCAAGTGGCACAGGGGGCAGGGAATGGGAGGTGCAGTCAGTCCTGTTGCTCTCCCTCCTCAAGGTGGGGCGGAACTCACATTCTTCCTCTGCTCCAGTGTGGGGTCCCTCCCACAGGAGACAGTCCTCCATGAACTGTCTCTGATGTGAGTCCTTCCCATGAGCCACAGCCCTTCCAGCTGCTCCAGTGTGAATCCCTCCTGCGTGTTTCTGTCCCTCTAGTGCTAAACTACAACAGCGTGGGCTTCCCACAGAGTCCCGGACTACTTCAGGTGCAGCTGCCTGTTCCAGTGTGGGGTCCTCCACGGGCTTCAGGTGGGCATATGCTCCACCGGTGACCTCCATGGGTGCTCTCACCATGGGCTTCAAGGCAGTCTCTGCACTGGTGCACCCCTCCTTTCCTTCTCCTTTCTTCCACTGACATTGGTGTTTGCACAGGTGTTGTTCTTGCCACTCATCCTCACAACTCCCAGGTTCCCCTTCTTAAATATGTTATCACAGAGGCGCAGCCACCCTCACTAATTGGTTCAGCCTTGACCAGAGGCAGGTCTGACTTGGAGCCAGGGGAGCTTTCGAGAAGCTTCTCACAAAACCCTGCCACACACCCAAAACCAGCACAAACTGGAAAACAAAGTGGTAGAAAGAGCTTTTATCAGTTTTCAAGAGTACGCGAAGAAAAAGTTCCTTTAATGAATACTTAGCAGTGATGTTTAAAATAACAAGATCAGATAAGAAAACAAGCATTTTTCCCCAGCAGTCAAAAAAACCCACTTGAAATGTTTCTGCCTTTCAGAGAGCTTTTAGCTGTTATTTCTGTTGTTATTACTGTTATTAGCAAGTATTTTGGAGGAAATCTTTTAGCAAATGCATTTGTGCAATTATTGCCTTTTCTAAATAGAACCATGTGAAACAGAATCAATGTTTATATGTCACACTGAAAAATCTTCAAAACATCCTTACATGGGAGTCAGAGCCAGTAATGCAAATATTGGGAAAGAAAAAAAAGATCTTAGAAAAAATAGGATCTTTATCTTTCTCTCCTATATGTTTTATTAAAAATAAAATAAAAGAAGCTGAGAAAAGATCTTTATTTCACCCTTTATAATAATAAAAGTTCTTTCACACATAAGTTAAAATAGTCAGTAGTTTGGCTTGTTGCTTTCAGGTTAGTTTTGGTTTCAGTTGTAACCATAGTGTCATAGAATCATAGAATATCTCAAGTTGGAAGAAACACATAAGGATCCACAAGTCCAACTCTCTGCTCCTTGCAGAACTACCTAGAACTAAATCATGTGACAAAGAGCATCATCCAGAAGCCTCTTGAAGTCTGGATCACTTCCCTGAGGAGCCTGTTCCAGTGATCAACCACCCTCTCAGTGGAGAACCTTTTGCTAATGTCCAATCTGAACTTCCCCTGATATAGCTTCATTCCCTTCCTTTCTGTCCTGCTGTTGGTTACCAGAGAGAGATCAGCACCTCAGAGAGAGACCTGCTGCCCCCCTTGAGGAAGTTGTAGACTGTGATGAGGTCACCCCTCAGCCTTCTCTTCTCCAAGCTGAACAAACCAAGTGACCTCAGCTGCTCTTCATAAATCTTTCCCTTGAGGCCTTTTACTTTCTTGGTTGCCCTCCTCTGAACACACACTATTAGTTTGATGTCCTTCTTATATTGAGGCACCCAAAACTGCACGGGACTCAAGGTGAGGCTGCCCCAGTACAGTATAGACTGAGACAATGACCTCCCTTGACAATCTATCTGTGCTGTGCTTGATGCACCCCAGGACACGCTTGGCCCTTTTGGCTGCCAGGGCTCACTGTTGACTCATATTCAACCCAAACCCCCAGATGTCTTTCTGCAGGGCTGTTCTACAGCCTCTCATCCTCCAATTTATATGCGTAACCAGGATTACCCTGTTCCAGTTAGAGAATCCAGCACTTGCTCTAGTTAAATTTCATATATTTGGTGAATGCTCAGCTCTCTCGCCTATCCAGATCTCTCTGTAAGGCCTCTCTCTACCCTTGAGGGAGTCCACAGCTCCTCCTAATTTAGTATTGTGGGCAAACTTATTTAATGTGCATTTGATTCCTGCATCCAGATCATTTATAAAAACACTGAAGAACATTGGCCTTAAAATTGAGCCCTGGGGAACCCCACTGGTGACTGGCTGCCAGATTGATGTAACCCCATTTACTAAAACTCTTTGAGTCTGACCCATCAGGCTATTGCTCACCTGTCATATTATGGGCTTGTCTAGCTATGTGCTGGACATTTTGTCCAGAAGGGTACTGTGCAAGACAGTGTGAAAAGCTTTGTTAAAATCTAAATCCATCACATTTAGTGGCTTCCCTTGGTCAACTAGATGGGTGACTTTGTCATAAAATGAAATTTAGTTAAGCAGGACTTTCCCCTCATGAACCTGTGTTGGCTATGACCAATGGCTGCATTATCTCTCAGATGTTTTTCAATAACTCACAGAATAACCATCTCCATAATTTTACCTGGCACTGAAGTGAGATTGACAGGCCTGTATTTACCAGGTTCTTCCTTCTTTTCCGTCTTGAAAACTGTGACAATTCTTGCCAGCTTCCAGTTGACTGGAACCTCTTCAGACTCCCAGGACCATTGGAAAATAATGGAGACAGGTCCCATGATGACATTGACCAGCTCTTTCAGTACTCTGGGATGAATATTGTCAGGCCCCATAGACTTATGTGCATCCAGCTGGAGCAGAAGGTCTTGAACAATTTCAGGGTCAACTGGGAGTTTATCATACTCCCAGCCACAGTCTTACAACAAAGGACTCCAGAAGTCTCAGGGCCCATCATCAGTGCTGAAGACAGAGGCAAGGAAGGTATTAAACATCTCCACTTTATCTGCATCCCTATTTGTGAGGTAACCAACCTTGTCCAGTAACAGAGCAAAGTTATCTCTGATTCTCCTTTTGCTTCTAACACATTTAAAAAAACCCTTTTAGTTGTCCTTCACAGTGCTGGCCAGCTTGAACTCTAATACAGCTTTGACCATGTGAATTTTCTCCTTGTAATGGCAAAGAGTATCTATGTGGTCCTCCCGTGTTGCCTGTCCTTGTTCTAATGTCTGTACACTTTCCTTTTCTGATTAAGTTCTAGAAGAAGATCCCTGCTCATTCAACCCAGTCTTCTGCCCCGCTTGCTTGACTTCTGACACTTTGCAATTATCTGCTCCTGTGGTCTTAAGATATGGCTCTTAAAAAATTACCAGCAATCATGGACCCCAGTACTTTCAAAAGCAGATTCCCCAGGGGATCTTACTGCTCCTTCAGCAGCCCGAAGTCTGCTCTCCCCCTTTAGAGGATTGAAGATTTGCTGGTGGTTTTTCTGCTATCACCAACAATTTGAAACTCAACTACTTCATGGTCACTGTGACAAAGACAGCCATCAATCACCACTTTGCCCATGAGTCGCTCTCTGTTTGCAAACAACAAACCTAGGACACCTTTACTAGTCAACTCCCTTAGTGCCTGCACCAAGAAGTTATCTTCAACATGATTCAGAAATTTTCTGGACCTGTTTCTGTCTGCTGTATGATATTCCCAGTTGATGTATGGGAAGTTAAAGTCACATAAGGACAAGAGCAACTGATCTAGAGATATCCCTTAATTGTTTGTAGAATAATATACAGGTGTCATTGTCCTGGCTGTGTGGTTGACAGTACACTCCCACAACAACATTCGCTTTGTTTGCTTTCCCCCTCATCCTTACCCAGCGGGTCTCAACCATGTCATTGTCAGCTGTAAGCATCATATAGTCCAACCCCTCCCTTAGATAGAGCTCCATTCTTCTACCTCTTCTGTCCTGCCTATACATCCTGAAGATCCTATAACCATCCATCATGGCACACCAGTCACAGGACTCATTCCACCAGGTTTTGTTTATGCCAATGATGTTGTAGCTCTGGGATTGAGTCAAAGCTTCTAGCTCCTCTTGCTTATTTCTCACGCTGTGCACATTAGTATAAAGACACTTCAAATGTACTCCAGTGTACCCAGCACATCATGGAGCAGACTGAAGTACCTCCCTAGCACACCATCCTTCAAACACTGGCATGCTGCCAACAAGCTTATCTGTAGCGAGTCTGGTTTTATCCCTTTCCCTCTTCAAATCTAGTTTAAAGCTCTTTCAATGAGCCCTGCTAACTCCTGTGGAAAGGTCCTTTTCCCCCATTGAGACAGGTGTATCCCCTCTGTTGCCAGTAGACCTGGTGTCGTGTAGATTAACCCATGATCAAAAACCCCAAAATTCTGCTGGTGACAGCACTCTTGGAGCCAGATGTTGGTCTGCTGGGTCTTCCTGTTTCATCTCTTATCAGTCCTTGCAACTGCAAGAATAGAGGAGAACAGTACTCGTGCTCCTGAACATTTAAGCAGTTGTCCCAAGGATCTGAAGTCTCTCTTGATTGCCCTTGGAATTCCTACTGCAACTTCATTGCTGCCTACATGAAAAATCAATAATGGATAGTAATCTAAGGACCATACCAGGGTAGAAAGTCTTCTCATCACATCTTTAACCCAGGCTCCAGTAGGGCAGCAAACTTCCATAAGAAGTATTTCAGGCCTTGCCATTTGGCAACTTGTAAATTCAAACAGCAGATGAAGAAACTTTAACACAAGCAACTGTAACAGTCTTTCTTAACATATATCTTCCTGGATGTTTCTCACTCACCAGGACTACCAGCAAGGTGTGAAGGCTGTTATCTTGAGGGATGCCACTGTTTCTTTCCACATGCTATCAGGCAATGTGGGACTCCACTGAAGATGCTTTTCTTCATGTACCTCCTCCATTTTTTTGGGGGTGTTTTTTTTTGTTTGTTTGTTTGGTTTTGGTTTTGTTTTGTTTTGTTTTTTTAAATACTCAAGTTTAATCTTTGTAGATATAAGCACAAGAGAAATCTCTTAAGGTTTGAGTAAAAGTTTGTGACACAAATATCACATGCATCCACATATGCATGTTGGGAATTATACTCCTTTATTTAGAGGTCACCTGTAAGCAAAAGTGATTTATGGACATTAGTTAATTTCATCATTGGAAGATAACATGATGCTATCAACATATTTGATTGTTTCCATGGAGACGAATGGTTTCTGGGAAAACAATCCTGGTCAGGAGCTGAATACAAATTGCATGAGATCTTGGGATAGGTATGAAATTGACACAGGTCAATACGATTTAATTTGCAAGGTCACAAACACATTTCCCACTTTCTGTATTATTAGACATAATAATAAGGTCCCTATAACTCTTCCTTTACATCTATTTGAAAATTAAAACTCTACGATACTCAATAACTCTCACTGCTTTAATTACTTTAGTTCTGAAGGTCCTGTACAACTTTGTTTTGGATTACTTTGGTGGCTGTTTATCTGGGACTGGAAAATTCCCTTCCCTTCCCTTCCCTTCCCTTCCCTTCCCTTCCCTTCCCTTCCCTTCCCTTCCCTTCCCTTCCCTTCCCTTCCCTTCCCTTCCCTTCCCTTCCCTTCCCTTCCCTTCCCTTCCCTTCCCTTCCCTTCCCTTCCCTTCCCTTCCCTTCCCTTCCCTTCCCTTCCCTTCCCTTCCCTTCCCTTCCCTTCCCTTCCCTTCCCTTCCCTTCCCTTCCCTTCCCTTCCCTTCCCTTCCCTTCCCTTCCCTTCCCTTCCCTTCCGTTCCCTCACACAATGGGACTTGAAGATGTCTTGCACAATCCAGACCTGTTCAGTTTGACTTTTTTTTTTTTTTTTTTAAATTGAAGGGGACTGGGAAAAATCCAGTGGAGGGATGAAAAATGTAACCCTTCCCTGTACATGCTATTAATTGCAAGCTTTATTTTTTATTGCCATTGGTCTCCACTTAGGAATCATTTAAAATAGATATTTTCCTTTATTTTTATGATAACCTCAGCAAACTGTTCACATTCCAAAATTTATTGCTAAAGATGTTAAATAAAGTTCAATAACTGGAGGGTTATAATCAACAGGGGAGAAATGATGCACTGATAATAATGTTAAATGGTTCTAATGTGACTGTTCTCTTCTATAATGCCTCATTCATCCCATTTTGGTAATACAGTAAGCAAGCTGCTCTAATAGACAGGGAAAAATAAAATGATATCAATTCAAGAGTGAGCAGCTGCTGGTAGAGTTTATAGAGCTGAAAAAGAGAAAGTTTTGAGATTGTAGGGTCTGTTTACATCTGATGGGTTCAGCTCAGAGAGACCTACTGCCTCCAACAGAAGCAGGGAGTTTAGTTTCCTGGTGGGAGTTGAGAGCTGTTCCCCATCTGGCCTCATGACACTGTGTAGGTGCACAACAAGTCCTGCTCCATCATGGGAACCTGGCTTCTATCTCTTGAGATGAGCTCAGTGAGTCTTTCAGCAAGTCTGAGTCAAATTCCGAATTTAGGGGATGGTGCCCAGATACAAAAGTTCCATATTGACAGACAGCAATTAATGAGTTTTATTTTTACTTTGATACACTTGCTGTGATAGGCTGAAAATTGACCTGTACTTCAGATTTTATCTGGTTTGCTTCATATTACAGTGGCTGTTTGTACCTGTGACAAGGTCATGAGTGAGACAGTCCGAGCAAAAGCAACTCTTTTTATTACAAATATTAGTACAGCTAGAAAAACAGACAGAAGAAGGAAAAAAAAACAAAAACCCATCCTAGAAAACTTTGATGATAAATACTATCTGAGAACAATTCCAATTTTCACTTCTATTTTGCCTTGAATATTTTTTGTATGTAGACAAAAGTTCTATATTCCCAAGGCTGGGCTATGTCTTTTAATTCACAGTTCATTGCCTAATAGGAAATGTTAGCAGCACTATGATTACATCTCAGATAGAAATGGATGCTGCACAGCATTGCCCACAAAATACCATCTAACAGAGAAATTTTGAGGTACAACATGCATATTGGATGTAGACTTTTGTCTTTAAAACACTTGCTACAGTCAGAATAGAATGCACCTGGATACTGCATACACATCTGTTAAGAACTCTAGGAGCCAGACATGCCATTCCAAGAAAATAATGCCTCAGGAAGAATATAGCTCATAAAAAAAAAAAAAAAATGCACCTGAACAGAGTGGGAGGTATGACATCTTATGCAGTCAGGCAGCCTTTTAATTTTTTTCTAGGGTTTCCTAAGAATAAGTCTGCCTTAAAACCAGCCTGACACTGTTAAAGTTTGTGAATGTTGGGTGAAGCCTGTGCCATGGGGGAAGATCTATATCACCTCTGCCTGGCTTGAAGTGACAAGGTTAATAAGGTCTGAGCTGGAAAGCAAAGAAGCATTAGACAAACTTTGTTAAGTAACTGCTGCTGGCTTCCCACTTTCAGTAAGACATTCGGGAGGGGAGAGCAGGGAAGAACAGACACTGGTGACAGTCAGTAGTGGCCTATCAGAGTGACTACCTTGTAGAACAAAAATCTGAGAAATCTTGGAATTTAAATCTCTTGGAAAACAAAAACCCACACCGGCAGATGGTAAATCACTGCGTGGTGTCGTTCTGCATCCAGTTTCCTCACAAAAGCTCTGCTTATCAAAATCTCTGAGAAACTATGACAAGTGTCTTTGTCGAGAAGCAGTAAGATGGACTATGCTCTGCAACCACGACTGTGCTGGTAGAGCCACAGGGATTACTCCTGATTTAGACCAGAATAACCAACAGCAGGATTTAGCCTGATGTGTTTGAAGGGCCAGTGACAGAATAATAACTTGTAAATTGAAGAAAAAGTTGTCTTGGGTCAGACAGTGATTTCCACAGCTGATGAGGCAGACAAAATGGAACTTCCTGGACAAAACAACACAAGTATGAAAATACATGCTGAGTACAGATACCTGCAAAATATTGCCTTTTAAAATCTTTGAGCTTGGATTATCATATATCAAATAAAAGTGAAGAAACAATTACTGTAGAGAAGCAATTTGTAAGCTGTAAAATATGACTGCCTTTGGATTAAATATAAAAACAAAATAGAAGTAGGCGGTGTCTCCTCTTCATTGGCAGAAATATTAGGCCATGTTTTGATCCTATTTACCTATCCACAAACATCAAATAAGTCGGTGTCATTCTTATTTATCCTTATCAATCTGATGCTGGAAATAATATCACTCTCTTTTGTAATAATTTTTCAATTGAAAGAACAGTGAGAGAATTTTTGGTTTAGAACTGGTTTTCACCCTTTTTGCTAGGCAAAGGAAAACCTAAACCAAAAGGGTTTTTACATATCACAATATGTAATAGATGTGATTTAGAGAGGAACAATGGCTCTCAGTTGTGGTTTGGTTTTTTTTTTTTCCCTGAGCAGAATGAAAAAAGACACTAAATGATTTTTTTTTTTTTTTTTTGACAGTGGATAGAGGGATTAATTATAGTTCTTCACTTTAAAGTAGCTGTGTTAGTATCATGCATGTTAAGTAAGTTTACAGTTGTGTGATATCATAATTGGAATTTAGTAAGCTTTGAACTACTCACACTTGAATTGAGATCTGTGAGCCTCGAGCAAAGCTTTTGACAGCTCAAATGCTAGAATGGAAAACTGTGATAGAATTACAATATATAAAGTCCCCTAGATCCTCTTTCTCTCTTCTTCTGACACTATGCATTATTTCCAACAGCATCCATCAAGGCTGTGGTGTGGGTCACACAACTGTCCTGTAAACTCTTTTCATGTCTTTCACGGTCATTGAAAAGTCTACCATGATAGCTAGAAATACTCAGAAGCGTAAAATCAGCATGTTGCAGCCAACCAGTATTACCACAGAGGATGGTTAGTCTATGAAAAGCATGGTGTTCTATGTATGTTGCTGCTGATGAAGAGATAATAAACACAACGGCTAATGAGGGCTGGGATTTTTTTCCTTTACTCCAGGCTGTCCCTTTGCAGCAAGTGCTGTGCAGAGGAACAGACAAGCTGGAGTCACGGTTTTGAAGAAGGCCTGCATGGAGACAACAATGTTTACCTCATCTACTCTTTCAAATCTCCTGTAGCTTTCAGTAAGTGAAAAAAAGCATTTTTATTTTATTAAAAGAAATTGTAATTAAGGAAACGTCGAAACAATTAACACCTCACTGACATGCATCTTATGTAACCCTGTAGTGCAGAGAATCAGTGTTGCACCTGAAGTTTTGAACTTCTTTCCATTTGTATCTTTAAGGCAGGAATGAAAGATAAAAGCAGTTAAATATTTTTCTTTCAGAAAACTTTTTCAAATACAACTTCATAGATTGAGAGATCACGCAGATAACATCCAACAACAGGAAAGTGAGCAACGTAGACAAAGAAATAAACTTGTACTGGAACAGGGTGACCTTGGGAACTTGTAGGCCATATTATCTGAAAAAGAAGACAAAACAAAAATTCCCAAGTGTTTTAGTGAAGAAAGATTTTCCCAAATGTGAGATTTCAAAATACTCCTGAAATTCAATCACATTGTAAAATAGTGATGTTCTAGAAAGTCAAATGTTTGTTTTCTTTACTGAACTGCAAGTTCTTCAGTTTTAAAAATTAGTTTAGTATTCATCACATTTTTTTTCTTACTTCCTGATTTCTGCTGTTACTCATACTTTTTTGAACCATTCTCTACTGACCATTTATAGACATGCTTAGTTAGATAATCTTTCCATTTCACCAAAAATGGTCTTATCTGTATTTGCACATACAGAAGCATACAGGAATTACTTTTTAATAATATCTCTTACGTTCCTGGACAGGCTGGTTTACCCAAACATGCAATTCCCATCTTGTTTTATGGACTTCAGTCAGAAAGAAGTCTGAATAGCAGATAGAGACATGCAGTTTTTCAAAGACTGGAAATTTACTACATAATTAAAAACTCAAACTTTTGTTAAGGTATTTCAAATGAAATATCAATATTGATATCAAATAAAATATATCAATAAACTCTTATTAACCTAAAATTACTGTAGATTTAAATATTATCATGTGACTTGTGGAAGCTCTTTTTAAATTTCAGCAACAAATATTGTTCAACAGGAAATCCAAGAACTCAGTTATTTTCTTCATAGAATATTTGACTTCAGATAAATCCAATGTTACTTCATAAGCATCCACTGCATGGCAGATGCATTTTCACCTCCCAAGCACTTAGCTGAAACCTTAACACATTTAGCTAGATTAGCAACAGTTTGAAAATATTTAGCCAACTCTGTTTTCCTTTTGAACATGAATGACTGAAAGGTGGTTTGCAGGGAAATTTAAGGGAGCCTTTATTTATGTGGTTAGTATTTTAAGAAGTTCACAAGCTGCCAGAAAACACAAGTACTGCTGTATTTGAACAAGCTGAAAATATTTAATTTCAATTGATACAGATAAATGGTTACTTGCTTTGTAACTTATTTACTTGTAGCAATTGCTTTGCAACTTATTTACTTATAGCAACTTATAATGTTTTTGAATATTGCTAATATTGCTTAATAACTCTGCTTGCCCAGACTGTTCTGTGGAATTTTACCAAGGACTGCAGTGTTCATCAAAACAAAGCAGTTTCCTGTGAAAACTTATCACAATGTTCAGCAAAATAAGAGACATGTCCTTGGAAAGCAGATGTGTTCTAACAAGTTGAGTCTTTGTGGACTATAGATAGCCATATATGGACAGTAGAAATTATATGCTAGTGTTTTTAGATAAGATAGAGGGGATAAACTGGCTGGAACCACTCTTGTTATTCAAGAAATTGGCTAAGAGAATCTGTGCATGTTCTGAGGAAAAGTACAAGGTGAAGAAGACTGCAAGCCTTCCTCCCAAAGACCCCCGAAAACACCCACCAGGAGGCAATGCGCAGGTGCAAAGAGAACATAAACTGCTGACACCAGCCTTTCGAACTAACCCAGCCTTACTCATGCATATGTATGTTTGTGTTATGTAATCCAATGAATATGTATATCCACACTCTATAAGTTTCTGGTAAAATGTGCTGGGTGTGTGCAGACTTTGTGGAGAAATCCCCTTGCACCCCGGCACTGGAATAAACATGCCTGCTTTATTACTCTCTCCGAGTTGTAGAGTTTGTTTCTGTGAATCACAATTCAGCTAATATTCAGCTGAATTCCCCTAATGTGATCCACTACTTCCTGGAAGCAGGAACTCAGATAAGAATTTTCTTCAGGTGTCAGCAGCTCTCCAACTACAACATTTTACATGATGAAACATAACTTTAATTTACTGGATTTGTAAAGAAAATGGGATATTAACAATCATGTTGTTGGAAAAGCAGTCCCAGGAACTTCCACTAAAGAGTATCATGCAATTATAACTCCTTCAGTGTAAAACTCTGCCTTACATAAAACATAGTTTAACAGTGGTTGGATCTAAGAAAAAATTGTTTATCAATTCAATAAATCAAAAGAGAATTTTTTAGTTTCATCAATATGTATTTGATTTCAATAAAAGCTTTAAAAATGGTATTATTCTTGCAAATGAAAAAATCCTGAAAATTTTGTGTCCATTTTCACAATTTAAACTATTATTCCAATTCCATGAAATAAACCTAACCAGTCAGATTTTACCACAGAATGATAATTCTGAATTTTCCCACCCCTAACTGAAATCCACGTCTTTAAAACACCAATATTTTTAACTGCTATAACAGACATGCAACAACTCAGCTATGTAAGATCTGAAGGAATCTGTGGTAACTGTCAGTTATCAATATGTAGCAGTATTTAGAAAATGACAACTTTTGGAAGAGATTTCTCTACTAATCATAGGTGAAATTAATTATTAACTGAACAACAGGTAGAGCAGCATCTGAGTCTGATTATCTGTTATGCATATAACTATTTAAAATAATGATAAATGTGATATTGTTTATCCCTGTTCAAAGGCAAAGCAAAGCAAAAATATGTCGTAGCTGAAGAAAAATGGGATGAAACATTTACAAAATTATACATAGTGACATCTTGCTATATATTAAAATTTAACTCAATAATTTCTTTGCACACGTAGTTTTGTTCATGACAATATACACTGTAGAATTCTACTCAGTTATATTTTAGATCAAACATTGACAAATATCAGTAAAAGTAGTGGTTTAAGCAGCAGTCTTCCTGTTTCTACTTCATAGAGAAGAAAATTTATTTCTTAATATTTATTTCTGTAAACAAGCAAACCACTAGTTCACAGGACAAAAAATCTACAATATCAAGTTTCTTAGTCTCTTCGGTTTCATAAACAGAAGTCCCCTTCCCCTAAATTCTCACACAGCGTCAGGTGTGCCATCTAGCTCCTTGTAAGTACAAATTCAAACACAACGAGAACAGCTCATTTTAGACGTTGCTCAAAATACAGATTGATTCCTACTACCTGTAACAGTCCTTCAAACAATATTTCAGCATGTCCCCATGCTGCACAAGGATATGCAACATTTATTTTTATTGTCAGGCTGTAGCAGTCTGATAACATGAGACATGCCATTCTAATTTTTTCAGGAACTTTGAGGTCAGTTGCTCTAAAGAAATATGTCTTAATAATGTAAAGGCATAATTTGACCCAAAGAAGACCAAGGACACTCAAGACATGTGAATGTGCCCTTTTTTCTGGTGTAATGCCCTGAGAAAACCCTTTATCATAATAGCTAGTAATAGCCTATCTGGTAGTTTAACTTGCTAGTAAGAAACAAAATGAGGCAGATAATTTTTAGCATTTCATATTCATTACTTACAAAGAACACTTGTCTTCCATATCATATAGTATTGTTTCTGATCCCTAGCTGGGTAAAAATCTTTAAAATGAATCAATGAAATCAGAATAAAAATGAAACTATAAGACTGTAAAAATTAATGATTACAGATGAAAATATCAGTTCTGGTGAGCCCACATTCTATTCTTGATTTCATTAATTTCATGAATTTACTTTCATACAAATATGTAGTTCAACTTCACAGTATGTAAATGTCTGTGTCACATACAGATCTTTAAAACAGGAATTTAATAGAATCCAAATGATACATATAGATGTAGGTGTGCCATTTCTTATTTTGTGTCATACACAGTGACATCAAAAATTCATACACTAACAAATGTGTTGAAGTTTTTTTTTCCCTTTTCAGTTTTTCTTTAGGAATTCCATCTTATCTCCCATCTGATAAGAAACAAAAACAATTACCAAATGTTTTTAAAATTACTTTGATTTTTTTGAGAGTAAAAACCTTCTGGAAATGTCTGTGTGCAAATAGAGCTCCTAGAGTTAACAACAGTTTTTGTAAACAGTACTAGCTTCATTTGTCACATTAAAAAATTTCAAATACTAACAAAAGAAAGTTGTCTTTTTTTTTTTTCTTTACATGTCTGCATGTATTCTTTTCTGAGTCATCCAACACCTAGCTATCCTGTCCTGCCACACAATTTTAATCATTTCTATATCTTATCTTTTATATTGCAAAGCTGCATGCTATTTTCAGCCCACACAGCTGCAGAACTTTGTGAAAATTTACGAAAAATGATACTTTTTATTTACAATGGAAAAGGCTAAGGCATCAAATGAAGTAAGATTCTCAAGTTTCCTCTAGAAAACTTCAGCATTCTGATACAACAGAGTCTGAAATGAAGGAAAGGGTCAAGACGATTTTTTTGTTTGTTCATTTCCACTTCTGACACACTCCTGTTCTGCTGCTGATTACACAGGGAAAAGATACCACGGTGTTTATGTTCAGCAGCTAGGAAAATGGTATCAAAGTCAAGCACAGTGAAATTAGATTTTAGATCCCATGTCGGTATCAAAGAGAAAATATTTCATATCAAGTCCCTGCAATGATTGGTAACAAGAAAGTTATATTAGTTCTAAAGCATTTGGTGATTTGGAGAGTTAACAGGCTACTCCTTTTCCTTCCTTATCCAGATGCTGTCCTGCTTTTCTGCCTCTCTTTTCTGTTTGTTGCTATTGTGACTTAATCCCTTCATAAATTTCCATTATGGAGTCTCAGCTTGAATTTATAATACCTTGTATCTGCTTCTCAAACAAAATACTGTGCAATCTCATGGCTTATTCAAAACACTGACCTTTTCAGCTATGAAATTAATTTTTGACAAACACGCATTCCATTTTTTAAATTTTATTTCATCTCTACAATAAAAACTGCATGTAAGCAAATGGTGTTGGCTAAACTTTCCACACACATAACGTATTCTTTTTATTACTGGCAATGTCTCTCCTTCTTACTGTTTTACTAAGCATCTGGTATGAGACAAGGACTATCCTTACTTACACTCCCAATGATTAATATATCTTTGACAAATTTCTGCAAAAGATTGATGAAGGTTCATAAGACCTGCTGCAACTTCTGGGAGCTGTTGTGCATAAAGCAGCAGAGCATACCTGGGAGCATAGTAAGCATGTGGCTTAAACAAATCCGTCTGTATGTCCCGAGGATAAAAGCATCTGTGCCTATTTCGATAGGCCCCAGTCACACAGGGTGGTTTATGCCTGTTAAGGAATGCTCTACCTCTTTTATAATCAATGCTTACATGAAAGCATTCTCCTTTGTCTGCCGTTTTGCCTCTCACTTAGTCTGTAAGTATAAGTAGGGGGAAAAAAAAAACCCACAAAAAATAAAATCTCTTTGTGTCTTCAAAAAGATACTACAAAAAGGCCTAAACAACTTAAACAAGACCTTCTCCATATGGGTGGACAATAACATGCTCAAAGCCAGTGCCAGCGGCGATATAATTTACTTCTCATGCTTGCTGAGTATTTAAAAATTCATCTACAACCTCAAAGTGACTAGGAAGGTTTATTCCTTTATGACTCTGAATAACCACTGGTTGGGAAATCTCAGAGTCTGGAGGTCTATTTAGGGAAATGTGGTGGTTTAGCCCCTGCCGGGGTCTGAGACCACGAGGCCGCTGCCCCTCCCCCACAAAGGGAGTGAAATACAAAGCCCCAAGACTGAAATAAGGAAAGGTTTAATACAACAGTGCAACAGCAACACAACAAACAACAGCAATAACAATAACAGTAATAGTGATAGCAACGAACAGAGCAAAATAGCTACCAAATACAGCAGTGAGAAGCACGACGTACAAAACCACGAGTGCACCGCGCTCCGCGCCAGGAAATGTGACCTGCCAGGATGTGACGTCCGCATGGTATCTGAATAACCTGGATAGAGCTCCCCCCACTGCTGGGGAAACTTAACCCTATCCTGGTTAAACCAGGACAGGAAAATATACAAATCTTGAATGCCTGTCCTTCCATCTGCACAATATTCAATGTCAAGTTGACAAAGTAAAGGTGTCATTCTTGAGAACTGTCTTTCCTGTGACATTCACATTGTCATAATAAAAATCGAGTTTTTAGAAAAGCCTTTCATGAAAATAATTGTTACCTACAGATAGAAAAATAGAAACTGCATTGCTTTCCTTTTTTTTTTTTAGGTTTATAAAATATCTATTTGAAATCATAGCACTATGCATTAAACCTAGCACATCTGGTAACCTAGAGCTGTATATATAGCTCCTGTTAACATATTTCTAAAAGGAAGTTCATTGCCAGATATATTTTTATTATTTTTTACTTTTGAAAATGAGGACTGGATCTTATATTGCTGTGTGAGAAACAAGAAACCAGGCCTGCGAGAAACTAAGAAAAACAGCCTGAGAAAGCAAAAGTTGAGGCTGATCAAAGAAATGCCTCAAACACTCACAAGACAAAACTATGAGTCACAGGGTGCATTCTGTGGAGGTCGAAGTTGATAAGGCTGCCCCAATAACACAAGATGGGACTGGAGAAGGGAGCCCTGTGGAGACAGGACGGCTCTGCTCTGGTGCATCTGGACAAATTTCAAGGGCCATCTGTCCGGTGAATGACCTTTGCTTCATTATCCACAAAATGCATATTAAAGTTAACACCCGTCAATATGCTAATGAGGGCTAACATGATCATGCTAATTACATCATCCCATGAAACACCTTACCCCTCCCCATACATGGGATACGTAGGTATGTGGGTCGACCTAGGGGATGGACCCAAGGAAAGTGGGTATAAATCAAGAAGGGGGGGGGGGGGGGGGGGGGGGGGGCGGGGCGGAGCCTGAGACAGAGTGCAGTGAAGTGAAAAAGACAGATGCCAGCGAAAAAGACGGATGTCTCCTGTGCTTCCTGGAACCCTCATTGGCGGGATCAGCACAGAAACCCAAACCGGTGATCTGTATTTCCCCATTCCCTCTATCTCCCTCTTTTCCCTTTCCTATTAAGAAATGCAAGGCATATTATATTGCTTGCCACAACTTGCTATATACTTAACCAACCATCATGTATTCAATTAGTACATTGTGAGTAGTTAATAAATGTTTAGACTTGGAGACTTGTTGTCTGCTCCATTGGGGATTTGCAAATCTGAGTCACTTGTCCCCCTTGTCTGAGCGGGACATGACATGCTGTGACAATGAACTCAGGATTCAAATCCTGTAGGCACAGAACTTCCTATAGTAAATGACAACAATTATCATACCCCCTCATAGTTAAAGGTGATTACTTGCACTTTATTTAATAATAAAACTGCAACATCTTCAGTAGAGAAACTATCTCTGATCATGTGTTTGCATAGATCTGAGGAAAACAAGCCCTTGACCTTCCTGAGGCATCAGAATCATCCTGTAATACAAATGCTCAATTATTAATATTATTGTGGGCAATAGCATTTTGGAAGGATGCTCCAAATTGACTCATAATTGACTGATACTTAATTTCTGATGTGAATATCTGGAGCAAATTTGAGTCCCTTGTTAAAAGGTTGCTTAAAAATCCAGTCACAGAAAAAAAAAAAAAAAAAAAAAAAAAAGCAGGCTATATCTGCACTAATAAATTAAGCCATGCTAGGAAATGTTCCAAGTATCATAATCACATGTATTTTTCAGTTGGTAGTATGCTCTCTGGCAGGTACTCTGCCTGGGTCAACCATCAGTCTCTCAGACAATCCCTTGGCACCATTATGGAGTTTGAGACCAGTCCCCAGTTAAGCAGGAGCCTCTTTTGGAGGCTAGGAAGATTTAATGGTTCAGATTCCAGCCTTTCTGCACCAGCTGGGCTCGATGCCAGCAAACTCCTTAGCACCGTTTTACTTGGTATCACAGATGTTGCCATAGGGGCCAGATATCGCAGTGTCGTTGCTTACAATTTTATCAACAGCAAAGTCATCTGTCACAGCTCTGGAATGTGCTCATCATTTTGTTTAACTGATTTATATTTCAGTTTAAACTGTTCAGTGTCTTCAACCGCTTCTGTTCTTGTACATGGCCAGATTGCAAACAGCAGGGAAAAAACCCTATCATCCATAAGCAAGTATTTCATTTCTTGGCTGAAAATTCCACACAGGAGAGAGGTCTTTAGTTCATATGCTAGCAAATGCATTTACAGCTGAGACACCATCACAAAATGGACTGCCAGTTATAAGTTTGTACATGACTGAACCGGTCCAACCCACTTGCATTCAAATTATCTAAAATGAATAGTCCAATATCTGCTATATTTCAGTCTACACTTGTCATTCTGTGCATAGAAGTTCAGACCACCTGCCAGCTGTTTTACTATTAAACTGGTTTTGGGGGGATTTTCTCTCTTATCGCAGATATTTTTCAGAAAAAGCTAGGAACTGTTTCCCGACAATATTCCCAACCAATAATGATGGATGAATCTCCAAAGCTGTATGTTCTCACAGGATCCCTCTCCTCTCTGTCCAAATAATAATTTGGAAGTGGCTGGTTAGAAGTCAGGAATATCTATTTGGAGCTTCTCAGAAATATCTTAGTGAGCAGGGGAAGGATTCCAGGCAATAAGATTTTCCCTTGTCATACCAGGACAGGAAGGGTAGGCAGCCCCAAGAGCTTTTGAAAGAAGACAAAGTAAACTCCAAGGTCTATTTTGCAGTTACATTATTGAATGAGTTTTATAGGGAATTCTCTCTTTATGCCAGACCATTTCCACAGCAACAAAGAAAATTTTTACTCTTTCTGTGTCTCAGACATGGAAACTGAAATTTCTGTCCCACACTATCTGTACAGGTTTTTTTAATACTTAAATTGGAAGCTCCTCCAGGCAAAAGCTGAGTCTCAACACAGCACACACAGCTCCCAGTACAGCTGACTCTGACCCATACTAGCAGTACACACTGTAAACAACTCAGATATTATGTGATCTGACACTGAGGTTAAAGCTCATGTATTAGTTATTTAAACTGAGTAACTCATGTCTGACAAAGGGAAAACTTTGGTTTAAGAACAAAATTTCAATCATAATTAAATTGTTAGCTCGCTTTTTGTGTTTGTGCTTAACTTCTTTTTGACCAAGATTTTAAGACTTCTTTTTCTAATGGTGTTTTAGTATAACTTTACACCAGATGCTCAATTAGTACAATAATGCTAACTGTGGCCTTTAGCCATTTATGCAGTGTAGACAGCAAGAGTAAGTGGAAATAACCCCTTTCTCTTTGATAGATTAATAAATGAATGGCAAATGAAATCAGTCACCAGATGGTGCAATTCTCAACAGTCCTACAAATTTAGTTCAAATGTATGTTTGGTTTAATCTTAGGAAGAATGTACTTTGTCGAACATATATTTTTTCATCACAGAAGATACTGCATTTTATAAGCAATGACTCTGAATAATTTCCTAAGTGCAGAGACGACACCCATATATTATTGTGGTAAATATAAGAAGATACATTGCTTGATTGACTTTCCTAAATTCAACCTAAAAAATCTGATTGCTATTTTGAAGCCGGGGATTTGTATCCATAATTCATGCATTTCATGTTCATCTAGTAATGCCGTTCTACACAGTATTATTGCACAATTTAGTATATTCATCAGGAATACTTTACTCAATATATTTAGGTAGAGAAAAGGAAAGCCCAAGAATGTAGCATTACTTTATATCAGTCTTTTGTTACTGGAAATAAAGTTATTACAGTCCTTGTATATACACTAATAAATTTAGGAATAAATATTTAATAGTATCAAATGTGGTAAAATATTTGGGAAGGAGGTTAACAAAAACCCAGATGCTGCTGTATTTTTCTTTGATGCACAAAAAGTGACTGCACTTGAGACAGAAATTACCTTGAAATTCAATTCAGTAAATTCAGTTAGATTTTAAAATTCTAATTCAGAACATTCAGCCCTTACAAGAATAGGTCTATATATAAACAAAAGAAATGTTGTTGCAGTGCAAAAGTATGTGCTAAAAACCACTCTTTTTACAAGGCAAGTCCAACAAATTCTTCTGCATCCATTGAGCCTGATCACAAGTAATTCTTCCATATTACACACTTGTAAAGTAAAGGATAATTTGTCTTATTGTAATGGTCTTGTACAAAGATGGGGAAAAAAAAGTGCATCCTAACATAGACTTATACATGAAATACAGTGTTTTCTCATTAGTAAGGAAATATGTACATAGGTGTGCATGCACATTCAAATATACTTTGAACCACAGAAAAGAAATTGCAACTCTTACTGAAATAAACATAAGTCATCTATATATATGCAAGGCCAGAACTCCAACTGCATTAATTAAAATGACTTATGTCCTAGTTTGAAAGGAACACATAGTATGTGATGTCTGATTTAATTAATCAAGGGCCCATAACTCTGAGAGGTTATAATTCTCTCATCAAAGTAAAAAGGCAGAACCACAAGTGTGGCTGAAGTACCTTTGCACTTCCGTGAAAAGAAACAGGAAACAACCTTTATTCTTCTGGCCCTGAAACCTTGCTAGGTTTGTTTTTCTCCCTTCTCTGTGAAGGCCAGCTGTCAGAGACTGCTCAAACAAATGCATTTCTATGGGTTAGAAAAATTCCAAATTTGTGGCTACACAAGTCTGGAGGAAGAGAAACAAAGGAGATACTGTGATGAATTTAGGTCACTTGAGCTTGCCATGCTGTACTTGGTCTAATTTAACTTCACAATTGCTTCACAGTGCTGAAGAGTGCAAAGCAGTTAACAGTGGGCATGAACTAATTTCAAGTCAGTAAATACATTACCCTATTGTAACAGAGGAAAGATTATAAATGGATAAGAATGAAAGCAACAGATTATTATTTGTCTCAAAGTCAATTAACAAAAAATTTGCTGTATGGTTTCTCTCAGAATCAATGATACAGTCAAAACTTTAAGAAGAAATGCACCTGTTGTACAGCTCGGTGTATGAATTTCTAACTGCACGCCCATCCCCCAACAATGAACAAACAAACAAAAAAATATTAGTTGAGAATCACTGCATGGTATAGATATCTATATTAGGTCTGTGACTCTGCCTGAAATTGTAACATGCAATCATGAGTTGTTTTGGACTGAAAAGTTTGAGCTTAAATTAAAAATAGCTATAGCCAGAGGGGGAAAAGGGAACTAAAGAGAACAAATAAATGTACTAGAAACAGGACAAAGACAGTTCTACCAATTTGATTATTTTTTTTTTCTTTCTTCTTGCTATATAGATAGTATCCTAAATAGCTGCTTAATTACATGTGTGCATGATCTTCTGATTATGCTATATTTGTCTGAAAGGAAAACACATACAAAAAAATTTCCACCTTATGAGAGATCATAAATGCTAATGAAAAACAAATGTTGAATTACACAGTTGAAAGTAGTGTGATTTTCCAGTATTATTATTACTTTTTCTTTAGTTATCCTGCAATATCCTGAGCATATCCATTTCTACTGAACTGAAGAAAACCAACTGACTGACCTAAATTGTTCCATTTTACCATTGTTTTGCTTTAGACTTGTTTGTATCAGAATATCATCATTCATTACATAATATTTTTTGGTAATAGTTTTTGACACTCAGGGTACTGATTAGCTCTCTTTATAGGCAGAATTGTAGAGAGAGCAGGGAACACAGACACAGGACCATGTAAGGTGGAAATGCAAGTTCTGACCCTGTAAAGGTTTGTGCACTTGACTCTATGCACTACAAGGAGGACCTGCTGACATCAGCTGAGCTGTTCTCAACATGCTGAGTTACATGTGGCTTCAAATATTTGAAGGTTCAGGGGCCATTAGGAGAGAAAATAGATGATATCTTCTGTCTCTAAAGCTCTAAATGCAACTTAAAACAATCAGTTTCAGTTTTAGAAGTTATCTCCTGGGTTACACACTGTCTCCCTTTCTGGTTACTCCTGTGTTTGACTCCATACATGCGGTTACTCCACCTGGGGTCTTGCTGAAGGAAGAGAGAAAAAGTGGCTCTGTTTAGACTGTGATTTTTTGGAATAATGAGTCAAATTCTCCAGAGAAACTGTGAAACACATAGTCTCTTCCATGAATAGTTTTCATCCTTTGTCCCGTGGGCACGAATTTGGTTCTCCACTTCCATCAAAAATCATATCAACACCATGATCGCTGAATCAATGGGTGATCTCTGGTGGATTTACTGTCTGTTTTTCAAAATGTGCTATGGAGCAGTGAACTTCAAACCTCTAAAAAGTCAGAGTCTATAACTTAAAGCTGCATTTTGAAATATGCAAAGTTTGAGGCTGCAGATCATCTGTATAAACTAAAAAACTTGGGGGGCATCTTCTAGGGCACTGGATTCTGGACACATGAACAAAGAGAAAATATTTAACAATAGATAAAGGTGAAGTTACTGCTTAAACAAAGTGGCCATGTTTTGAAATATCTGATACTTGTTTTTAATTTAAACGTTATGATATTACATCTCTTCTTCAGTATTTCTTTTGCAGCTGCTTTTTTTTTTTTTAACTTCAGCTTAAAGAACTGGGTGACTTTGGTGAATTAGATGATTATCTAAGACAGGACAATGGGCTAAACCAGGTTGCTTTTCCTCACCTCTGCTACAAGCTAAGAACACACACATGAACTGGTACCACAGTCCAGCTAATGCTCAATGACTATTAAGGCAATGACAACTTGATCAAGTGAGCCTGCACTCTGAAGGGTTTTTTTTAAACAGATATTCCCTACTCTGTTATACAGTGGAAGTACTGGGAAAATTTTTATTTAGCAGTCTACTCAGTTTCAGGTTTCAAGTGTTACAAGGCCCTTCATTTCCATTCTTTTGGATTTATTATTTTTACTGAAAGATTTTAATGCTTGTTGCTATAGTGGCAGTAGGGCAATAATAATCTGATGTAAAATTTTAGTATCATGTGTAACTGTGCCATGCCATAGCACAGTCTAACAAGCGGTAACTCCTTGGTTTCCTCAAGCCAAGGTTTCTGAGCACTGCACCTTCTGTTTAAGTGGGAGTGTCTCATGGTACCTGCGTAAACAAGAATATATCCATGTTACTAACTTTGTCTCTAAAACAGAGTCAGACTGAACTATCTGGAAGTAGGGAATAATTAACTCTTGTCTTAGATCAACCAAAATTCTCAGATTGGAGAACCTCCCAGAGTGTGAAGTGAACGTGTGAGGATGGAGAGCAAGTAAGCCCACAGTGTGCTGCAATATGAAGGAAGAGCAGGGGGCTTTTAAAAATCTGCAGTGAAGAAAGAACTCAAACTGAAGTCCCAGAGATGTGAAAAGGAAACTTTCCTGCTGTCCACATATAGGATGATTCAGGGAGCTATAGGGAGTTGCTCAGCTGTGAAGGCAGAATGGAGAAAGGGCAATCCTTTTTCTCTCTCTTTTTCCTCTGTGCAGTGAGATTGAAATGAAAAGGCGGTTTTATTCTCAGGCTTTTATTTGTTTTGACTCACCCAGAAGACTTAAAATCTGTGTTACGATTTCACTCATCCAAATATATTACTTTGTTGTTCTAATGAAATATAGTCCAGAGACTAAAAACCTTTTTTTATGTTTTGGTGTTCTTGCTTCAAAGAAAAGCAGAGTAGCTCCACATCAAGTCTAGGATGTTGTCACAAAAATCTTTTACAACCATTTCTTGGCAAAAGATGCCTGTTCTCTCCAATAGGTAACAGTGGTATTAGCAATTATTATTGAACTGGTTAACATGAGCCAAAGAGATTAGACTGTCGTTAATTGTGGTTGCCATGGTTCAACATATTTATTAAAAAAAATCCTGTAATTGTGCAATTACTGTACTTGAAAGAGGCCAACAAAGTCTGAGCAGAAGGATTTCTTTGTGTTTATAAATTACAAATAGGAGATTGGCAACCAAGAATCATATATTATTGGAAAACCACAGAAATAACTACATTACTGATACAATTGAAGGAAACATGTAAGAGAGCATTAACAACTATGAAAGGCAAATAACTATAGCCTTTGAAAATCTTATTCTCAGGAATGGCAGCAGGTTGACCAGCTGTAGCTGAGATATTCCTCAGCCAGTATTTTATAGAGTATTCCTGTAAACCAGGAGATATTTGCATGGAGAAGTAAAGATACTTCTGAATCCTCTCCTTCATGCTTGATTTGGAAAAAAAGGCTCAATTACAATGCAAAAGAATATAAGCTACCAAAAAAGATCTTTGCTTTTCAGAGCTTTCTAATCTGAAATCCAAGTATTATCACAATGGTTAATGTGAGATAAATATATTCTCACATTTACTCTGTTTGTTCTTAGTTAGTAACACTAATAGGAGATACATGTTTCAGCACAGGAGACGTCAAAAGAAAAAGTATTGACAGTAATAATAAGCTGCAGATAGTTAAGCGCCATGAGGAGGACACTAGAATTACTAGACTGGATTCTGTACTACAAAAATGTAGTCTAAATCCAAGAGGAATTACTTTTATTGACTTCCATAAATGTTAGAGTAGATTGGTTTTGATCAAATATTTTTTCACACCACCTTGTTGTTTTCATTGGTAAAAACCAGGAGAAAATTAAATTATTTATTTTCACCACTACTTCAAAAACAAAAGTTTGGATCATTACCTCTGAATAAAAAAAAACCCTATTCAAAATCTTGCTGGGATTCATAAAAATAATGAAACAATCTGCAAATAAAAAAAATATTTTGAACTCAATGGAAATATTTTGTCTACAAAAAAATAAAATAAAAAACAAAGAAAGACTCAGATTGACTTCAAATATTTCTTCTCCTCTTCCCTGCTATTTTTCAATAAGATCAAATAACAAATTCCAGAGTGACCATATCAAGTTCTGGACTTATGGAAGACTATAAACTATACAGCTTAGAGCTGGAACTACATTTATTTATACATCTAGATAATGTCTTCAAGCTGTTCAATATTTTTTATTGGCAAAGAAGTTGCAGCCAAGTACAAGAAGACTCTGACTTTGGACTTCAAGATTTTAGTATGAGAAACACAGAAACAGTTGTTGTAGATTGAACTCTTCACACAGCTGTATCCATATCCTCCTATCCTTACATTAGATAGATGAAGTCCAGTGAGTTTGACTGCAATGTATTTTCTAAAACTTGAGACAAATTAATTCAAGACAGAATACTTACAGTATCAGCTATCCATTAACACAGGATACTCTAACAGCCATTTTACTTAAGAATCCTGTGGTCATTGTCAAATATGCAACAACAAATACTTCTTTTAATAATCTAAATCTTAAATCGTTATCAGTCTTTAAAATATTATCACTATCCAAGAATATGCTCCAACGTACAGTCATTTTATGCTCTTGTCACAAAAGCTGCTGAAGAGCACAAAAGATCAAGTCAGATTATTTGTTAGTCATATAACGTCATTTAGAGATTTCTTTCAGCTTCTGGAAATGCCAGCTGATATTTGGCATCTTTGATTATGTACTTAAAAATTTCTATACTATTAGCCTATTATCTAACTCAGAGAAGACACTCTAAGCTATCATGTCTGCAGAAGTTCTTTACAGGCAGCTTCTTTGGCAATTTCAGCTTACCCTGTTAGACCACTAAAATGTCATGGATCTTGAAAAGACATTGGGGTTATTTGAGGTTTAATTCAAATTTAGTTACCTGTCCCTTGCATGTTCTTAAAAAAATTGAATCACAGTTTGACCTCCCTGTGGAAAGTCTTATTAAATGCAACGGGACTGTGAACTGTAGACATCAAATTCCAACATAAATTACTGTAGGTACTCATAATTGCAGGTATTCTAGGACAAAATTCTCTATCAAACACCGCTATTCGCCAGACCTTTTGGCATTAGATGGAATGCACCTGTCCCAGAGGGGGAAGAGGATATGGGGGCAGGAGTTAGCTGGGCTCATTGACAGAGCTTTAAACTAGATTTGAAGGGGGAAGGGGGCAAAACATCAGCCCATCTGAAGTGCATGTATACCACTGCACACAGCATGGTTAACAAAGAGGAGGAGCTTGAAGCCATGATGAAACAGGAAAATTATGATGTCGTGGCTATTACAGAAACATAGTGGGATGTCTCCTATGACTGGAGTGCACCAGTTGATGGCTACAAGCTCTTTAGAAGGGATAGACAGGGGAGGACAGGTGGTGGGGTGGTGCTGTAGGTTAGGGACTGTTATGATTGCTTTGAGTACAAGTATAGTGAAGACAGGGTGGAGTGTCTTTGCGTTAGAATCAGGGGGAAGGACAACAGGTCAGATGTTGTAGTAGAATTCTACTATAGGACACCCACCCAGGACAGAGAGGTGGATGAAATGTTCTATAGGCATTTAGGAGAAATCTTATGATTGCTTGCCCTTGTTCTTGTGGGAGACTTTAACTTCCCAGACATCTGCTGGAAATACAACACAGCAGAGCGGGACCAGTCCTGGAGATTCCTGGAATGTGTAGGAGACAATTTCCTGACACAGCTGGTGAGTGAACCGACCAGAGAAGGTGCCCTGCTGGATCTCCTCTTTGTGAACAGAGAAGGACTGGTGGATGATTGTAGAGAGAAGTCTTAGGTCACTCAAAAAGGACTTCAAGGCACTGGGGTGGCTAATTGAAGGATCGGGAGCTCAGGTCGTGTTTTCATCAATCCCTCAAGTGGAAGGGAATAGCACTGAAAGAGTGTGGAAAACATATCTGATTAACACGTGGCTCAGAGACTGGTGCCACCATCGGAATTTTGGTTTCTTAGATCATGGTGACGCTTATAAGGCTCTTGGTCTGCTGGCGACAAATGAGACAGGTGGGATGCAGCTGTCCCAGAGGGGAAAAGGATTCTGGGGCAGGCGTTATCAGGGCTTATTGAGAGGGCTTTAAACTAGATATGAGGGGGGATGGGGAGATGACTGGGCCTGTTAGGAACAAGCTCAAGGGAAGCATGCCAAAGCTTGAAAGATGGTGGACTGGTGAGGGCTCTCCCTCTGCCACTTCATTTGAAAGAAGGGAAAGATGTTTAGGAAGCGTGGAAGCACCTGAGAAGGGTCTAGTAGGGAATGGGGCCCACACTCACAAAAAGGTGTTGGATTCATTAGCTCATCTCAAGTGTGTCTATACCAAGGCACGCAGTATGAGCAACAAAGAGGGTGAGCTTGAAGCCATGATGCAGCATGAGAACTATGAAATAGTAGCTATAACAGAAATGTGATGGGGTGCCTCACACGACTGGAGTGCTGCAATTGATGGCTACAAGCTCTTCAGGAGGGATAGACAGGGAAGGAAAGGTGGAGTAGGTCTGTATGTAAGAGAATGCTATGACAGCTCAGAGATCAAGAATAGTGATAATGGGCTTGAGAGTGTTTGGATTAGGTTAAGGGCCAATAAAGCAGATCTTCTGTGGGAGTCTGCTATAGACCTCCCAACCAAAGCACTGAGGTGGATGAAGCTTTCTATAAACAGTTGGGAGTAATCTCGTGGTCACTTGCCGTTATTCTTGTGGGGGACTTTAACCTCCCAGGTATCTGCTGGGATCACAGCACAGCAGAGAGGGAACAATCCAGGAGGTTCCTGGAATGTGTGGAGGATAACTTCCTCACACAGCTGGTGAGTGAACCGACCAGGGAAGGTGCCCTCCTGGACCTGCTTCTTGTGAACAGGGAAGAGCTTGTGGGGGAAGTAAAGGTTGGAGGCCATCTAGAGTGAAGTGATCATGAGATGATTGAGTTTTCAATCCTTGGAGAAACAAAGAGAGGGGTTAGTAAAACTGCCACCTTAGACTTCCAGAGGGCTAACTTTGACCTGTTCAAGAGACTGGTTAACAAAATCCCTTGGGAGGCTGCCTTGAAGGATATGGGAGTCCAGGAAGGCTGGACATACTTCAAGAGAGAAGTCTTAACGTCACAGGAGCAGGCTGTTCCCGTCTGCCGAAAAACAAGCAGGCAGGGAAGGAGCGTGGCCTGGCTAAACAGGGACCTTTGACTGGATCTCAAGAACAAAAGAAGAATCTATGAACTTCAGAAGAGGGGGCAGGTCCCTCATGAAGACTATAAAGATGTAGTGAAGTTGTGCAGGGAGAACATTAGGAGAGCCAAAGCGCAGCTAGAGCTCAACTTGGCTACAGCTGTTAAGGATAATACAAAATCTTTCTATAAATTCATTAACAACAAAAGGAGGATTAGGGAAAATCTCCCTCCTTTACTGGATGCAGAGGGAAACATGGTAACTAAGGTTGAGGAAAAGGCTGAGGTGCTCAACGCCTACTTTGCCTCAGTCTTTAGCAGTGGAACTGGCTGTTCCCTGGACACCCAGCCTCGTGAGCTGGGAGATGGGGAGGGGAAGCAGACTGATGTCAGCACAGTTGAAGAGGAGGTGGTCAGAGACCTGCTACACCACTTGGATGCACACAAGTCTGTGGGACCAGATGTGTTACACCCAAGGGTGCTGAAAGAGTTGGCAGATGTGCTCACCAAGCGGCTTTCCATGATTTACCTGAAATCATGGCTAACTGGGGAGGTCCCATTGGACTGGAGGGTGACAAATGTGACACCTATCTGCAAGAAAGGCAGAAAGGACGATCCAGGAAACTATAGACTTGTAAGTCTGACCTTGGTGCCAGGGAAGGTCATGGAGCAGGTCATCTCGAGTGTCATTAAAAGTCATATAATGGACAACCAGGGGATCAGGCCTAGTCAGCATGAGTTTATGAAAGGCATGTCCTGCTTGACAAACCTCATCTCCTTCCACGACAGGGTGACCTGCGTATTGGATGGGGGAAAGGCTGTAGATGTTGTCTACCGTGACTTCAGTAAGGCCTTTGACACCATTTCCCACAGCATTCTCCTGGCAAAACTGGCTGCCCGAGGCTCGGATGATCACATGTTTTGCTGGGTAAAAACTTGGCTGGATGGCCAGGCCCGAAGAGTTGTGGTGAACGGAGTGAAATCCATTTGGCGGCTGGTCATGAGTGGTGTCCCCCAGGGCTCGGTTTTGGGGCCTCTCCTGTTTAACATCTTCATTGATGATCTAGATGAGGGGATCGAGTGCACCCTCAGTAAGTTTGCAGATGACACCAAGTTGGGTGGGAGTGTTGATCTGCTCGAGGGTAGGGAGGATCTGCAGAGGGATTTGGACAGGCTGGAGCGATGGGCTAAGGCCAGCTGGAGGAGTTTCAATAAGGCCAAATGCCGGGTGCTGCACTTGGGCCACAACAACCCCCAGCAGCATTACAGGCTTGGGGAGGAGTGGCTGGAGAGCTGCCAGTCAGAGAGGGAGCTGGGGGTGTTGATTGACAGCCGGCTGAACAGGAGCCAGCAGTGTGCCCAGGTGGCCAAGAAGGCCAATGGCATCCTGGCTTGTATAAGAAATAGCGTGGCCAGCAGGGACAGCGAAGTGATCTTACCCCTGTACTCGGCACTGGTGAGGCTGCACCTTGATTCCTGTGTTCAGTTTTGGGCCCCTCACTACAAAAAGGACATTGAATTACTCGAGCGTGTCCAGAGAAGGGCAATGAAGCTGGTGCAGGGTCTGGAGCACATGTCGTATGAGGAGCGGCTGAGGGAACTGAGGTTGTTTAGTCTGGAGAAGAGGAGGCTGAGGGGAGACCTCATCTCTCTCCACAACTACCTGAAAAGAGGTTGCAGAGAGCTGGGGATGAGTCTCTTTAACCAAGCAAGAAGCGTTAGGACAAGAGGTAATGGCCTCAAGTTGCGCCAGGGAAGGTTTAGACTGGATATTAGGAAGCATTTCTTTACAGAAGGGCTTGTTAGGTGTTGGAATGAGCTGCCCAGGGCAGTGGTGGAATCCCCATCCCTGGAGGTGTTTAAGAGTCAGGTTGACATGGCACTTAGGGATATGGTGTAGTTGAGAACGGCCAGTGTTAGGTTAATGGTTGGACTAGATGATCTTCAAGGTCTTTTCCAACCTAGATGATTCTGTGATTCTATTCTGGTCTTGAAATAAACTACAACCCAAAGTATCTTCAGATAGCCATTTGGCAATTTCCTTGTTAAATTAGCAGTTACTGAAAATTTGGAATCTTTCAGTTTCTGAAAAAAAAAAACCAAAACCAAAAACAAACAACGCAAAACAAAACCCGAAGTGTATTCATTTAATTAAATTTTTCATAACTCAAGAGGGATGTCGTTGCAGTTTAACAGGAAAATTATTCATTTTATGTAATAGAGATGGGATGATTTCACAAATGATAATTGTGAATTACATGAAATATTGCTGTTAGACTGTTATGCCAGTAGTGAAACAGGTGGAAGTTTCACTTGCATTTTTTTTTTTTTCATTTTAATATTAATCTAATTTTTCAGAAATTTCATTTCAGTGATGAGCTCTGATTCAGAGTTTGCAGTTACCATTATTATAGCAATACTACATCATAACTTAAGAAAAAGTACTTATTACTAGTCCTGATCTGTTCAGCCCAAAAGTCCTTTAGAGCTAAAGGCTTCTGTAGCTGAAGGGTCTCTTTTTTTCACTATTATTCTTAGTCTGGGTCATAGCTTACTTTTATAAGCTTAGTCTTAGTAATGACATGAGAAGTCAATGTAAACAAGTAGTCCTTATACTTTTACATGATCAATACAAGGCTTTTTTAGCTCTTACTTATCCAGAGAGTTAGATCTTATTTCCAATAATAGGACAACATAGAGGTGTCTCAAATTGGAGGCTCAGAAGTGGAGATGTCCAACATTAGTCATCAGCTGTCCACAAATAAAAATAATTTTCTTTATAATTCTTATAGTGGTGATAACTACATTTTGTGGCTCAAGACTGATTTGAAAGTAGAGAGAGAAAATTACTCTAATTGCTTCAAGCTTGTTGAGCAAAAAAGAAAATGTAATCTCCTATGCCTAAATGAGAAATTATAATTTATATTCTACTATCAATACTCCCATACTCTGTAACCCCACTATAATAATGCACTCCAAACAATTTCCATATCTGCTACCACCAAAGTTAAAAGTTACATTCTCTCTTATTTGTTGCTTTTTCTATTTCATGCCTGACCTATGGCAAAAGAAGAAAACATCTCAAACATGATAAGGTATCACCAAATGAAGTATCTCCTTCTGTAGCTAAATGACTCATAAAGCCTCCAAGCAGGTGGACTGCTTCCCAGGAATACTTCAACACATATGCAAAGGCAAAAAAACAAGGTGAAGAAACAAAGATGAGTACAGGGCTCATGTAATAATGCTTGCCGATTTTGGGGGGGGGGGTTTATGTTTCCCTGACTGGGTCAAAATACTCTGTGTCCTCCTTCTTCCTCAAAGTGAAAGAAAATTAAAAGGTAGCCAACTTTTTCACACAGCAGCTTTATCACAGCTTTGTTTGAAGATGACAGGTGTCATACCATCTGCACTTTAAGCTGGAAAAATCTTTGAACTCATCCTCTCTACTTGGCAGGTTTTCAAATTTGCAATCACCCGAAACATAAAAATAATCTATCAACAAAAAGGCATCGGAAAGTTTGGACAGTACTCAGAGTTACAATCCCAGAAATGAGAGAGGCCAGATGTTGTTCTCACTAATATTATATGAAGAAATGTTGTCAGGCACCTGAGGGCAGAGGTCACCAGGGCAGACGTCATGTTGTGTCCTTAGTTGGAAGAGATGTGTGGAGGGCACTCTGAAGAGCAGTGGGGAAAAGATGCCATAAAAAGGTGAAGTCCTGCATTTCTCACAGCCACTCCAAGCACAGGGATTTGTGTTGTGCATGGCTGACTTCTGACCTTCACCCATTATGGGACTGATTGTAAAGATCCCTCTCATTTCAGCTGGAAAAAAGAGTTTACTTATCAAAATTGTATATCAAACAGCTTAAATTATTTTATATTTTTAATATATATATATAAATGAGCTATGAAATAAATTATTCTAGGATTAATTGTCAAATGTTCTGCAAATAAGACTGGTTTGGTAAATTACCTATGAACTTCACCAAATGGACATGTTTTCCAGTACTCTGGTACTTTGCTTGTGAAAGGCAAAAGATGGACTTCAATCAAATGCTGTTAAATTATTATTCCCAAAGTAACACTTTATTTTTTACCATTTACAATGTTGAAGTGCGTTAGTTAGCAACCATAGTTGTTTCACTCAGCAATGGCTCTGCTTTATAGATTTTATTCTTAGAGAAAATAAAGAAAGTAACAAAAAGAAATGCACCAGAATTATCATTTGTCCTCATTATCATTATCATTTGTTTCAGTCATCATATCAGATAAATAAAGAGATAACATTGTTTCATAGAAATCATTCTGTCTAGTTGTAAAGAATGTAAATAGTCTTCATGTCAACATGTTCCTAAATCAATACATACCTAAGCAGCAACAATATAGCAGCTGGAAAGCAGAATGTGAGCGGCAGGATGCAGTGTTTAGTTATTACCTGAATAAGTAACAAATTGCGATGAAAACACATGTCAAGATGATAACATTGTTCCAAGCAAATTGTTTGTTTTAATGATGAATTGAAGTACTAAACTGCTTCTTTGGAACAGTTTTGAGATCCAAAGTGTATTATGTAGTTATAAAATAAGAAAAAGCACAATTTAGCCACTGCATAAAAATTAATCCATATAAATATTTTGTGGAAATAATTTGCACTTTCCCATGTGGAAATATGAAATGTACTTTTTTAGGAAAAAAACCCCAAACAAACAGAAAAAACATGAAAAAACAAAAATACCTAATGACTGTTCTTACGCTAGTGAGGTAACTGCTGTAAGTAAGAAATACAGTGTAGAGAGGTCTGCATATAATACATTTTACATGTTTGATAGTGTGAACCAGTAAGTGGGTTCTTTGCGCTGGTTTAGCTCAGTGTTAGAGACATACATAAGTGGTTCATGCGTGTTACTGCTCTTATAAGTTGATTTTAAGTCAGTGGAACTCAGGGTTCTGAAAAGCTGCCTCTATTTCCTGTCATCCAATTTAGTAGCAAAATGTAAGAGTCCTTATACCCTCAGATTTCCTGATTTGGAAGGAGAAACTCTTCAGACACCTTCTTCCAGGAGATAACTCAAAGCATAAATGAAGCTGAGATGTTCAATTTCTTTCATGAGTGGACTCATAAATCTTTTATCTATCATATATCTTCGCAGTTTACTGTACAAAAATTTGATTCTGCTTACTATCTTTCAGTTTGTTCTTAAACAAAGCCTTCTAAAACCCCTTACAAAACCATTAATGTTTTATAACCTTACACACTGTTTCATTCTTCACAGTTGTAAAATTACAAACCACTGTTGCTTTTAACAGAGCTCTCCTGAAGGGTAAATGTTACCGTACCTTTTGGGAGGTTTGGAGCTTGAAACCTGCTAGAAAGTTTTGTTGACTGCAGATCTTCTGGAGTTCAGGCACCAAACAAGAGCAGTCCTCTGTCAGAGTCTGTGGCTTGGAGACCTTCCTGCTCAAGAAGGAATAAGTTTGCAGCAATTGTGAATTCAAGTTTTAGACCAGTCAAGTTATTAAGGAAATATGTTAGTACAGAAAGCTGCATGACTTTGCAAAGAGACTTTGTTGCAAACTCCCACACATTACCAGGATACAATCAATACAATTTCTGAAAGGTTACCTAATCAAGAATATAAACCATGGTAGTCGCCCCTCCTTAACATCACAGCACCTGGAAGCAGCAGATGGTTTCAGCAGTTTACTGAAGGAACAACAAAAAGGCCATAGCTCTTTTGAAAACCTGTGTTTACTTTTGATGGCTTAACTACTTACAGATGTATGCACTGAATTGAAATCTTTAACTTACGACTGAAAATGAAAACTCCAGATGGCCTTGTAATTGGATCTTCCTGTTTCCCCAGAGCATCCTGGATCCTTGGCAAATTAGGACAGGTGTT
Organism: Strix uralensis; assembly: GCF_047716275.1. Lineage (NCBI taxonomy): Eukaryota > Metazoa > Chordata > Aves > Strigiformes > Strigidae > Strix > Strix uralensis. The sequence continues at coordinate 19,137,290 of NC_134012.1, read as the reverse complement.
ACAAACAGGTATAATTTTATTTTTTCTCAGTATTTGCTAGCTGAATGTGACATGAACATAAAAACTCCTTTTACAGTCAGAGATGATGTCAAAATGAATCCCAGATTGACCTGTAATATTTTAGAAAATACAATGAATAGATCTTTTTGTTTTTACTTGTTCAACAAGCTTCCCTTCCCTTCCCTTCCCTTCCCTTCCCTTCCCTTCCCTTCCCTTCCCTTCCCTTCCCTTCCCTTCCCTTCCCTTCCCTTCCCTTCCCTTCCCTTCCCTTCCCTTCCCTTCCCTTCCCTTCCCTTCCCTTCCCTTCCCTTCCCTTCCCTTCCCTTCCCTTCCCTTCCCTTCCCTTCCCTTCCCTTCCCTTCCCTTCCCTTCCCTTCCCTTCCCTTCCCTTCCCTTCCCTTCCCTTCCCTTCCCTTCCCTTCCCTTCCCTTCCCTTCCCTTCCCTTCCCTTCCCTTTTTTCTCCTACAATGCTTTACATGGCAGTTCCTACCTTTTGAATCTGGAAGACATTAAAAAAGCATAAGAGTAAATAAATCACAAAAGGGAGACTTAAAACTTGGAACTATCTTGAAAACTTCTTGATGTCTGATGCCTTCCAGAGACAAACATATAAGTTCCCACTGATCAGAGAAAGAAGGAAGAGGACACTTCAGTGCATGCCTGAGACAGGGAAGATAAAAGTGGGAGCCCATGTCCAAGGTGGTAACATAAGATGCCCAAATCAGCCCAAGACTCCTGCTTGTAGAGGTTCATTCTTGTCAGTATTTATGGGCTGGTTGAGTAAATTCTAGTACCAACAGGCACACAAGTAACAGTACTAATATTTTCTATTGCATTGTTTTTTTACTTCCCTCTGTTTTCTCCTATTTAAAAATAATTTGTCAGTGAATACCATATTATGAAGTTTATATATATTCCAAGAGAAAAATTAGAAAATTGGGAGAGCAGCAATTCAGTTTCTTATGTGACTTACTAAGCAAATATTTACATAATTCCCATCATTTCAGAAATTCTACTTCTTTGCTGATAGTATCCATATTTTTTGAGTAATGGAGACTTGCTATGTAATAGAAGTAGTTCTGATTTTATGTTCTGATTATTGAGATGTGATATGATTAATTTATTTCTGAGGAGATTCTTAACCTTGACCTGTTATTTGATATCTTCTTTGGTCACTTATTTTCAACCTTGTTGACCTTATATATTCAACCTTTATATATGAGCTTTTGTATATCATTAAAGGAAATCTATATAGTACTTGTGTTTTGGAAGTAATTTCTAACTTTTGTAACATGTATCATTGTCTCATATCTTGATGTAAATCAGGAATAATAAGTCCATTGTACCTTTGACATTGTCTTCATGGAGAGAGACAAAGGATAAAAAATAAAGGAGCTTTTTGGAAGTATTAAATTTTATTTGACCAATGTAAGCATTAATTCTGAGAAGCATTTACAATGGTCTCTTAATCAGATATTTTTTTATCTTAAGTATCATAATACATTTGCTATTATCAGAATAAGAAAACTAATCATGTTTTTTATTTAAAAAAAAATTCTTCTCAGTTATTTAAACAATCCAATAATATTTGTTCAGAAATTAATCTGCTTTTGTACTGTAGAATTTTTCAATTTCTAACAGTTACCTTTAGCTCAGGCCAAAAGAGGCAAATATTTATGATATTGCACAGGATTGGAAACATGAACATACTTTGGCCTGATCAAGGCAATGACTGAAAAGAAAGTACAAAGAAAGGTATCTGCTGTCTTGATTCTGCCAGAGAAATACATAAAGGCTTTGCACAAATTGCAACTCTGCTGAGAAATAGAGTCCAGATAGGGTACTCCAGAAAGAAGTACCTATTTTTCTCTGACGTAACTAGCATCTAGATTATTTTAGTTTCACTGAAATTGAACCAGTTTGTTTGAAATAATGCAAGAATTCAATGATAGAGCACTCCTCCACATATAAACCTTGAGGAAAAAAAATTATCTTGTAATTTTTAGACATAGGGAAAAACATTTTTTAAAGTTTCCATGAATCATCAGCTACTACGAATGATCAAAAAGGAAATTTCAAAATATACTTTAAAGAAATTAAAACTATTAAGAAACAAAGATTTTTGCATGATTTTAGGGCAGTCAAATTTTCATTTTAAAAGCCAACTGACAAAAAAAAAAAAAAAAAAGATTGATGTTTGATACTTCAAAACTCTTGTGGAAGTTTTGTGGACTTCTCATCACTGACAAATATTTTGATGTTCCAGGAAAAGGCCCACAGGCATTTCTAAAATGGTGACCTACTTCTAACACAAAAATGAATGAAAATGAACACTCTTCAATGCCTTTATAGTTTATCATAAATGTGACTTAGAGAGCTAAACATAAGATTTGAAACTCCGAGAGGCCCTGGATCCACAAGTTTAAGTTTTGGAAAAGAGCTATCTTTGATGAACAAAAGAAATTTCCTGGATCGTTTGTGCTGAGTCACATCTGGAGAAGAGTGGGATGATTAAAGTCCCCATGAGAGCTTGGGTATGCAATTGTGAAGATCCCTCCAGTGTCTAAAAGCATTTTTTCTACATCCTCTTCTTGATCAGAAACTCTGGAGTAAATTCTCACTACAATTTCACCTTTGGTCTGTCTTCTGATCTTTACCCACAAGCTTTTGAGATGTATACACTTAAGTTGATTCCTTGTGCACCTCCTTATCCCTCTGCCCCATCATATCTTCTGTCTTCTCTGAAGCCTGTATCCATCCTTTGCAGCTCTCCTGTCACATGAGTGATCCCACCATGTTTGCATTTCCAACAACACTGCTCTGTGTCTGCATGCAGACTTTCATTTCCTCCAATTCATGTCCTAAGTTATGTGTTAATGTATTGAACTCTGAGACATATTGTCCAACTCTCTTCTTGTCCCTCTCCTCAGGGCATATTTAAAACCATTCAAGACAGTGTCCCATGCACGCTACTCCCCTTCACCAGCAGGTTAACAAGGCCTTTGTCAAAGATGCTTCTGCCTTACTTTGTCAGGTGGACTAATACTCTCCCTAGCAATCTGTATTTTGAAGAAGACCATGCAAAACAATGCCTTGCCAGGAACACCAGCCATGAATCCAGGTGTTGATGTGCTGAAAACACCTACCCTGGCCCAAGCCCTTCTTACTCTTGGGGTCAAGGAAAACACCACCCCGGCCCTTGTACCCTCCAGTGCATCTCCAGCACGCTATGCTTACACTAGGTCTGTTCAAAGTCTTCTTGAGCAGTATTACTCTGATCCTGTGAATCAGTGACTAAGAGCAATGGTCATAGGGTCAACAAGCCATGTCAGTCTTTTTACAGTGTCAGCGGTCTGGGCCCTGGCCTGTACCAACTCCCCTAGTAAATCTTTCAGTCTGCGGATGGGTGCCTCTGTCCCTTGCCAGGAGGAAATGTCTAACTACCCCTGGTTTCTTCTTTGTGGAGTTGATTTGGATCCATCAGTCAGGCACAGCAAAATTAGATGTTTCCCATGCCAAAACTTGCTTTTTCTCTCCTTTTTCCAAGGCCCTACTTCTGTTGTCCAACTGAACATCTGCAGGAAGAAAAAGAGCTTTCTTGATACGAGTGGTCAGATTCATGCAGCCTTCAACACCTTGTCCTCCACAATTCCCCTATCAAATGAAAACTCTGACCATCCCTTCTCTGTAATTCTGAAGAAGGATCCTATGGTGAGCAAAAACCACAAGTGATTCTATATTTGATAGTTCTTTTGCTTTTCAGCTACCTTAGGATTTTTATTTCTCATATTCAGTGTGCCAGTACTCATACTAAGCTCATTGAAAGATTTTGTATTTCAGGGCTAGAGATACCTGACTAATAAATAATTCAGAAATGAAAATGTGAAGCTGCTAAAGTAAACAGAGATTTTTTAAAATTAAATCCAGTTTAATGTAGTGCAATGGATGAAGCATTCTAAGTTTTCTTTTGACTTCAGCAGTACAGTCAAGGTGGAGGTTTTATGTGAAGTCCTGTGAAGAAATAAAACTTAAACTATGTCCCTTCATTCCTTGTTGAAATATACACTGAGTATGGTCTATGGTGAATCCTAATTCATCTGACGTACCTCACTCATCAGTGGAGGATTCAAGACCAAACTGGTATAATTCAAAATGTACAGTGCTTAATTTCCACCCTGAAGTAGAAACTTAATTGCAGTGCAATGCTTAAAAGCCTTTGTCAATCAAGATCTGAGTGAATACAAGGAAAGTCGTCAATTAAAAATCCTTGTATCAGTCAGTTACTACAAACATAGCAGACAGTCAATTAATAAGCCTTTTTGAACATTTTCTCTACCTCTATGAAGAGCAACTGAGTAGGTACCTCAGTGTAGTGGATGCCTACAGCTTACATATAGAATTCATCTTGCCCAGATTTCTAGGAGAGATCAGAGTTTTAGAGATTAATCTCTCTTGAAGTCATTGAGGATTTATTGGTCTCAGAATTTTGAAGAAATATAAAAAATGCTCAGTACTATGTATAACTCCAGTTCAGAAACACTGCAACCAAAGCAGAGATCTGTAAATTATAAATGCATAATGTATAAATAAATGCATAAATTATAAATCAACATATAATTATTATTACTTTGCCTTGAAAATTAATACAAGCATATTAAAATAGTGCAGCTAACAACAGTAGATAAGCATTTTGTAACACTATGATGGTACAGTCAAACACCATGTATAAGCATTTCACAGAAACATACATGGTTATACATAACATGTATAAACGTATAAACATGTATAAGCTTGCAAGTAATGTGATGAAAGGGACAAATGAGGATTGGTGTATTTGCATTTGAAAGTAAAAAGTACCTAGTATTAAGTAAAAAGTTGTCAGACAGGGGTTAAGGTAAGCACAGGGGACTACAAAGAGATGGGAAGTCCTGCTGAATGCACCTTAAAGGTGACTGACAAGACCAAAGAAAACACGATACACAGCACCTCCTTCTGGGAGGTGAAATGCATAAATTCATCAGATCCCAGTGAAGAAAGCTAGAGAATAAAAAGGACAAACCTGCTCTGACTCTGACTTCTATACAAAAGCTCTCAGGCCTGATCATCACAACCTCCATGACCAAGCACCACCAAGGACCCCAGTTATCAGCCCTAACTCCACAGCACTGGACCCTTGACATTTCATCCTCATAGCTCACTTGGGACTTAAGTGTCAAAGACTAACAGATTTGTGTTTGTATTGATGGTGATTAATACTGTGTAAGATTTAGCACAGACTGGTGTGTTAATGAATTCATTTTAAAGTCTAAAACTGGACAGATTTGTAAGTGTCCTACATACTCCCATCATCGTAAGCTCTGATCCTCTGATGTATTATGAACAAACATATCAGTATTCATATATATCTATATATAGACACATAAAATATACACTTAGTTGCAACATTAGCACAATGGTGATTATTTCAGTGCTTTCTATGAATGAGTCGTATACTTCATGTACTGAATTCCCTATTGGTATATTGTTAGTCCTTATAACACAGAACTAAAATAAATGTCTTGAGCAGCATAATTATTTGAAATTCTAGATATAATTTATTAAACATACCCATAATAGCTTCTTTCTAAAAGTTTAGTGAAAGATGAAATGTTATGACAGCTGTCAGTTTCAAGTGTCAAAACATTAGATTTTTAACTTTAAAAATAGCTTCAAATACATAATAGTGCAATTTCTCTAGTATTTCACAAGAGAATGGAAGTCAATTTTCTATTATATCTCATTTCCCAAGACCCAATTATACAAAAAAAAGATTATAATAGCCCCTAGAAGGCAAAATCTGACCATTTTGAAATAAGGGATAATGTTTTCATCAGCTTATATAGCTCTTTCTCTTAGCCCAAAAAGATGTGGAACCAAAATACAATATATGTAGTGGAAAATAATAAAATATTTGCTTTCTGGGAAAAATAAATCATAATTTATTAGGGAAGGCTTTAGTGGGAAATAAGTTAGGGAAAACTTAAGCCTTAAAAGACAATTCATATTTGCGAAGAGGAAATACAAATGTTTAAAAATTTAAAAGTTAAATGTCATAGAATGTTAATTATTTCTTTTAATTTCAAGTAACGTATGTCTCAGAATATGAACATTAAAAAGTAGTGGAAAAATTATTTTTTTCCCTTTCCTTCCCCTTCACATTTTTACTCCCTCTGGTTTCAGTATTGGCTTCAGTACTGTTTTTTCCATTACTTTTTGCCATATGGTAAGAAAATTAAAGTGTTTAAAGATAGTGATACAGAGGAATGCTGTTATTAAAAGCATCTTTAAACTAGAAGACAAAACCATGACAAGAACCAATGTTGTAAGTTTTAGAGTCAGCTGAATTGATTAAAAATAAGGCAATACTTTTACATAGAGAATGACTAACCATTGAGACAATCCACCATGAAAAGTAGTAGGCTTTTCCATTTTAGGACTGTTCAAATTAATTTCAGGATTTATGCACAGGATTCGGTTGAAAAATATCAATATACAACCCTATGTGAGTTGTGTGGAGGATCAGACTGTATAATTCGATGCTACAGGTGATCTCCTGAAGATTCCTAAATCTTCAGAGATCTGATGGCCATGTAAATTTGGGGCATTATTTCCAGAACAGGAGAAGGGCTATGCATAGCTTTGTTTTTACATAATTGTTGTGTTCTTTCCACTGTGTGATATTTTGTTGTTATCAGCTGATGTCAAAAGGCAGGACTCTGGCTCTACCAGCCATCTTCAATTCAGTGAGATGACCAACATAAGACACACAATGATACTATAGGCCAGGAACCTAACTGACTTCTGGAGCTTGGCCAGAACATTTCTCCCTGGAAATGATTTCTTGTAAGGTAAGCATCCCAATGGAGCTGTGTGTTAATGGCAAAAGGCTTTCTGGGGTGATATAGGCTCCCTCACAGTTTATCTGAGACCTGTGAGCGGGGCATGTTGTCCCAGGAGCCAGACTTATCTGCAGCTCACAGGAAGAACTTGCAGTTCTTAAATATCACTGGTTATCAGCAGTCTGCTCAGCAGAAAGCATGAAACCTGGGAAATTTCCTTACACTGCAGCTCTCTGGAAGAGCTGCCTTGCCAGCACTTCCCCAAATGCCCGGGTAGACAGTACCCTTGGAAAATACATTTTGAGGATTATTCAGATGTGAGCTGGTCAGATAATGGGACTTTTCTTGTTACAGGTGAATCCATTATTTTTATCTTAACTATTTTAATCTTTCTTTTCTCCAAAAAAAAAAAAAAAGAAAAAAGAAAAAAGAAATTTTTCAACAGGAGAGTTTCCAGACAACTTATATCTTACTTTACTGCAGGACTGACTATTCTGAGGAAGAGCACGCTGGATAAAAATCTAGGGTCATATATAACCACAGAATGGTTAATATTCTGCCTCTTGCTGCTCAGGAAAAGAAACAGTTTGGATGAATGATAAGCCTCATTTTCATTTTAGCTTTGGGAAAAAAAAAAAAAAAAAAAAGAAGTAATGTGTGGAATTAACTGAAAGCTTTTTTTTTTTTTTCCTAGCTAGCCATTTAAGCACAGAATGTTGCCTGTAAACTACCCGTAAAAGCAGAACAGGAATGTAATTGTGAGTTCTTACACCAGGTATGTGTAAGCAGAAATTTAATAGACTAAAATGTACTCTGACATCCACCCCTGTTTCAGTACTTAAGGTTATAAAAGGATAATATTAAGTTATGGTACATTTTGGGTACTGCAAGAACTCACATTGTTCTATTCAGAACACATAAATGAAGTAAGGTTTTGATTTTGCTTGCAAACATGTTTTCCACCTCCTGATTTTTAAGTCCCCAGCCACAAATATACTTGTGATATAATTATTTTGATTAAATAAATTAATATATAGTCCTTGTCTAATAGGAAATAAAAGTTAAAGGAGAAATCAAAACAAAATTTCCTCTTTTAATGTTTATTAGAAAGCAATTACTCTTGCAGAAGTAAGAATAAGTTTGCAAATTCAGACAAGATTTCATGAAACAGTGTGTAAATTATTTTATAGACATACTAAATCTAAACTTCTCTCCCCCCAGCAAAAAAATTCCTAAACCAATAAACACCACTGGAGATACATAAAAATGAAGTTCTGAGAGAGAACTTGGCTTCAAGATAGTCTTTATGATGTTATCATTTTCCATTTTAATGCTGACGTTGATACAGCTTTTTAAGAGTTGCAAATATCTGTGTGGCTGTACTGTATGAAAAATGAGCTGTCACATGGAGAGAGACAGTGCCCAGAATAATTTAAGATTTACTGAACTAGAGTTTAACTTAATATTTAAAATATTTCCACATGATCTCCCTATAACCTTATTGTAAACATAAAAGGAATTTGCATTCTGATGTTTTGATTAAAGATGATTTACTGATTTCCAGAATGATACTTAGTTTAATCTCTATTTTAAACATCTTAAAACTGGTTATGAAGGGAGGTAGGTATATAAATTAAAATTACCAGGTAGGCAGTACAGAAAAGAAAACTGTTAGCATACTTAACAGACTTAGCAGTAAGAACACCAGTGTATAATATTAATCAATGCATCAGAGGAGAAATAATAAAAATAGCCTAAGAAATTAATACAAGCTGATCATACAGATCAGAAGAAGTGAAAAAAAAAAAAAATTCTTAAAAAATATTTCTGAAAATCAGTAGTATCTCTCCTTCCATATAATGACTCAGGTTTTTGCATTTGGAGTGTATGCAGATAATTTCTGAGAATCTCATTAAATCAGGAAAGGGGAAGATAGTTTTGATTTTATTTCCTGGAATTCCATGCTACCATGTTGACAGGAGTATTGCTGATGTCATATTGAACTGACTAATATGAAACATCCAAATAAAACCAAAAAAAAATATATCAACTCCTCACTTTTTTCATGTCTGTTTTGTAATTTGCATGTCCTTTGTAAGATATGCATATTCCTTTTTTTCCGAAGAAAAATTGACAAAATATCTTCTGCCAAAATCTTAACAACTTTTTCAAAAGCCATATTCTATTATATTTTTTTGTTTTCTACAAAACACAACAAACTGAAACTTTTAATCAGAACCTGGGGTTTGCATTGAAAAAGATTCTGGTTTTAATACAAATCTGCAAGACTTGTTTGAATGCAACAGCTTTCTGCCAAACTTTACGATTTTGACAAAGAGCTATTGCTTCTGCTATTAACTTTTCAGTGAAAACATCTCAGCAGTTCCCTGACAACTTTACACCAAAGCTTCCTTTATCACCAGGACTGTAATAGTGAACATTGGAATAATACTGACATGAAGATTGACTCTGTCATTTTCCAGCCTGAAAGTATGAAATGATAAGCTCCCATCAGCATGTGAGAAATCATCCCATGTGGGAGATACAGATATGCGGACGATCACACTGTGATTAAGCAATGCCAATTTTATTATGGTGGAGCAAGCCTTTTATAATGCAGCTGAGAATCACATGATATAACCACATGGTATAATTCTTTCTGATTGGACAGTTAGCTTTGCTAACATGCGCCTTAAGCTTTCTTCTGATTGGATGGAAGCTGCCACTTTGACATTGTACAAACTTCTTCTCCACCCAGACCCACACCCTGAAGATGTTTAACTTCCTGGGTTCTTCCTCATTCTTCCAGGGTCATTTCATCACATCCTTGCCGACGCTGAGGCTTTACCAGCCTTGCTCATATGCAGGATTGCTCACACATCCGTTTTCTCGTTTTCTCGCAGGGACTCCTTCCGAATCCCCACAATCCCATCCTGTTATTTGTCTAATTTTAGGAACCTGAACTTAAAATGCTACCTGGAATGCAAGCATTTTTCCTCTGATGTGCTTATCTTTTCACATCAGAACATTCTGAAGTAAAAAAATAAAACAAAAAACCAAGAGCAACAATTATAAAAAAATAAGTGCTTTGCAAACTTCAAGCTGTATGTAACAACTTCTCATACTGAGAGACTATTCTCATTTGTCTGTTGAGAGACATTTACAGTTTCTCAATTAGAACTGTGGTGAAGCATGCATGCTGCAAACCTGGCAATGTTACAATCCATCCTCATATCTTCTAGGAGAATGCACTCTGGAATTGTCACATAACCATGAAGTCTGACTCTCTGACCACCTTTAAGTGTTATAACAATCCACTAGAAATGGGTTATAACAGTATCAAGGTGTTAATGCAAACCATAATGGAACTGTATAACCAGTTATGATGTTAATAGCACATGGGGTAATTGGTTTGTCTTCTGTTTATGCCCTCTGCTGTACCTCCACAGGCTGCTCAGCAAGAAATTGCTCTGGCAATGGTTTGTGGCATTTTAACAGCTCAGCCTGACTTTCAGAGCACAGGGATCAGAGCACATGTGTACACAGGACAGGAGCAGGACACTTCTTAGGATGAGTGCTGTGACAGAGCATTTGTCAGCTGGGCATATCAAGGCACCTTTTATCTCATATAAAAGGAGAAGTGAGGAGAGGGGTCAAACAAACCTCCTAACACTGTGTCCAAATAACACTTCCCAATTGTCAGGGCTTATTACTTACATCAGACTGATGATGTAATGTCACACTGTTGATGATTGCAAACATTTAGTATCGAAGCAAGGACATAAAGCCTGGTGATTCAGCAGTTTTGTGAAGGTGTATGGTGGAGTAAAGCAGTCTTGTGAGCTTATGTTACTGAACGCCCATGGACACTGCAGTTTTAGAGGCCTCAGAAGGGAAACCAAATAGCTATTGCTAACTTCCTGTACGTTGCCCAGGATTTAATTGTTGAGATTTTAACAAGCCAATGTGACTGTATATCTCAAGTGCCTCTAGTGACTAACACTACCTATAGTTTTTAATCTCTGAGAACAGTTAAATTGTTAACTAAACTCCTGCAGTAGAAACATTTACATTAAAAAAATCAAACAAGACAGAAGCAAATAAACATATCTAAACATATCTTCTTAGGGTGATGTGTTGGTTTATTTTTCTAAAGTAGAATTTAACCATTTTGTTCAACAGATTTGTCACCTGGACACAATAAAATAGTGCTTTTATTAATTAAAGCATAACATAAAATCTGCGTAACCTGCAGCTATACATCTTGAAATATGACTGTCCTTCAGTAATTTTTGTGGGAATTGTTCAACTTGTTAACTGTTTTTTCTAACAATGTCATCAGAGAATCACAACAGTTTTGAATAATTTAGTGTGGAAGGGACCTGCAGACATCTCTGCCAAATCAACTCTAATTAGACCAGGTTGCTTGCTGCTGTGGCATCTGAGTCTTGAACACCTCCAACCATAGAGACTCCACAGCCTCTTTAGTGATTCACTCCAGTATTTGGCCATCCTTGTGCTAAAACAAAATAATTTAAAAAGAGAAAATTAATATCACATCTTATATTCCAACTTATGCACTTTAACTCTTGTCCTACTGCTGTATATGACTAAAAAGAGTTTGGTTTCATTGTCTCTGTACCCTACCTCTGTACCCACTGCAGAAAGCAGTAAGGTCTGCCCTTCCTCTCATCTTTCCCAGACTGAACAAGACCAGTGCCCTCTGCCTCTCCCTGTATGTCCTGTGCTCCACCCCCAGCCATCATGGGAACCTTCCAGGGAACTCACTTCTGTATGTCAAGGTCTGTCCTGTGCCAGGAACTCAAGACTGGGCTATCAGGGCAGTCTTACCAGTGCCAAGCAATGGGTCAGGATCCCACCCCCTTGGTAGTGCAGCCCTAGGTGTGGGGGCTGTTTCACTAACCAGACACACTGCTGCACCCTGGTGACTTGCTGGCCCCAGTTACCCCAGGATATTTCTGCAGAGCTGCTCTCAACCATCAGCAGCAGCTTCCCCTGTTCCAGGGGTGAGTTCAGCTCCTTTCAGTACCTTTGCCTCCAATGGACAGTTTCTTGCCAAGCAAGTCTTTGAGCAGCCAAAAAAATCTGCTTTTCTAAAATTCTGCTGTTTGTTTTGTTCACTTCTCTCAGGATCTAAAGCTCAAGAGTCTCACAGTCACCACAGTCAAGACTGTCCTCAACCTTCATGCCTTCAATCAGTTCACCAGTTCTTCCTTGTTTGTACCAGCTCCAACAGAGCATCTTCCCTGGTTCATTCACCAACCACCTGCATCAAGAATTTTCCCTCAGGTGGCTTGCATCTGTGTGCCTCCGCATCACTGGTGTTGCTCTGTTCCTTGACCCTTACCTACAGGCTCACCTTCCCCAGTGAGAAGTTCCATGCCTCCAAGCTACCCCTTTGTATAGATCACCCCTCTCTGTCCCTGACAACCCTGAGCTTCATGAAGCACCTGTACCCCTGCACTGCAGCTCTGCAGGTGTGAGAGCTGTACCACTGTAATCCCTGTGAGGTCACAGCTCAGTTGATCTGCACCCACTGCTGATGTTCCTCTTGTCCCCAGGGCCACCTGTATTTGTACATGAGCATTTAAGGTGGGTCCCAAGTTGTGCAACTTTTGCAGGTGAAGTGTGAGAGCTTCTCTGGTTAGGCTGTCTCCTGGACACTTTAACACTTTTACATCCTTGCTTTTCCTCTGCATGTATGAACCACCCCCCTCACATGTTTCCAGTCCCCCTCACAAGGCCTGTAAGCTTATTTGCACACATATCCTTGCCCACAGTTGTCAGACATATCCCATCCCTTTTCAGTAGCCTTTTTTTGTGAGAAAAACTTTGCTAATTACTAAAACAGGAGACTAAGCATAAATCACAATGCTGACCTCTTAAGGTCTCACCCCTGTCCTATCATGATGTGTGTGCTTCCACATATACATTCTTACCAGGACTGAATCCTTCCTGCAAATAACCAAATACCTTAAGTGTTGAGGATAAAGCGTACTTACGCCTGGATTATTTTCAGAGCCTAAAATCCCTTTATAAATCTAATCCATGACATCCAGAGATCACTTTTCTATAAGGCATTTCCCTGTTGGAAAACTGGCAGTAGGAGGACCTCCATGTCTCATAGAGCATTGTATTATTTGATATTCTGATGTTCCAATATTCTGTATTGTTTGCATTATTTGATATTCTGATCCTAATGGGAGAAGGATAATGGAAGCAAGCCCAAGTATTTTGAATATATTGATTCTTATAGCTAACTAAATTTAATTTCTAGCAAATATTTTTTAATAAAACTATAGTGCTACCTTTTCAGAATCCTGAATTTTTAGTTGTTCTGTTTAGATATATTCTAATACATTCCTCACAAATGATTACCTAAGATGCAGAAAACAACAGTTCAATTTGCAGATCCCAAGTTAAACTTGCTGAACCGCTGGGTAGAAAAGTTACTCATTAATTAGTACTATCAGTGCATTTCCTGGGTGTCATTAAGAAAAAAAGAAAAATACACATGGGACCCACCTATGCCAATCTTTTAAGGAAAAATTTCTGACTATAACTACATTCTAAATAAGTTGAAATTACTAACAAGAAAAAGGCACTTACGTTGTTTTATCTAAAGATAGGAACTTTACATCTAAAAAGCTTCAGTAGTTTTCTTAGATGCTTATAATTTTTAGTGAGACAAAACATCTGCTTCAGTTACATGTAGGTGAAAAATCCTGGTTTTGGCTTGCCAGAAATTCTTGTATAGAGTGGAAGAGCATCACGAGGGTCTTGTTGGGATGTTATATCTGTAGGAATACAAAAACTCAGCTCAATGAACGACGGTAAAATCCTATCTTTGACATTATTACATCGAGTTATATATAATAAACAAGAAAGACAATACTTTTTAATAACATAGTCAAATTCTGCTCTAGTAACATTCAATATATATCTGCAAATAGTACCAGATGAGACATTGTCTTTGTTTAACCCCTGCCAGCAACTAAACACCCCATAGCCACTTGCACAGTCCCCCCTGGTGGGACGGGGGAGAGAATCAGAAGGGTAAAAGTGAGAAAACTCTTGGGTTGAGAGAAAGACAGGTTAATAGGTCAAGCAAAAGGTGCACGTGCATGCAAAGCAAAACAAGGAATTCATTCACCACTTCCCATCAGCAGCAGGTGTTCAGCCATCCCCAGGAAAGCAGGGCTCCATCATGCAGAATGGTTACTTGGGAAGACAAATCCCATCACTCCAAATGTCCCCCCTTCCTTCTTCTTCCCCCAGCTTTTATTGCTGAGCATGACATCATATGGTATGGAATATCCCTTTGGTCATTTGGGGTCAGCTGTCCCAGTTGTGTCCCCTCACAACTTCTTGTGCACCCCCAGACTACTCGCTGGTGGGGTGGTGTGAGGAGCAGAAAAGGCCTTGAGTCTGTGTGAGCGCTGCTCAGCAGTAATGAAAACATCCCTGTATTAATAACACTGTTGTCAGCACAAATCCAAAACATAGACCCATACAAGTTAATATGAAAAAAATTAACCCAGTCAAAACCAGCACAGATACACAAGATAACAAAAACGAAAGATGTTTCTTGTAGTAGGAATGGATTTCAGGATTGAATGCATTTTGGCTTCAGTAAACGCAGGGCAAAAATCAGAGATTGTTTACATCCTTGTGGTCCCTTTGGGCCAATTTAAAACAAGTATGAGAGATATGATGGAAATCTAATTAAAAACCTCAGAATGTGTTTAAAGTTTACCTTGGAACAAATTTTTATCACCAGCTAGACCTGCATTTTTTCCTATCTGTAGCAAGTATCTGCTTTTTACTTAAATGAAATGTGTAAAATATATGCCAGATCCTTCAGCAGCAGCAAGTATTTCAAGTTATTAATTGCTCTTCTGTTCTAGATTTACAACCTAGATGGCTGGTTAACACAAGGCATGAGAAGTTTGATAATTTCTGAGCTCAGTAACAATCAAATGAGCATTTCATAACAACCTAACTGAAGATCTTTAAGGAAAAAAAAGACAGAAAATATGGTTAAAAATTGATTTTATTTTTTTTTTAAAGTACTATGTCAGAGTTAGCAATACCTGATGAAGATATAACTGTTTCCAGCCAGTAAATATGTTTTGTTACTTAATCCTTGAGTATCCCAGACTGGAAAGAAATGTTGCTTTTGCCTCATCTGTTTTAAAGGTCAGTGATAACATTTCTTTTGGTAGATTCCTACCCGGAATCACAGTATAAACTATTAAGAAGAACAGAGCCCACTGATCCAGGACTACTTAATTAAACACACAAACTGAAGACCTTTTCAAAAAGCCAACTGAATGGATTACTGAGAACAGTTAGCACTCTTAATCAATACTGATTAACCTTTTCTTCCAACCCAAAATCTGAGAAGTCTGTTGAAGAGAAAGAACATATAACTAAATTCTGTATAAATAGCTGTATTTAATTTAATTTAATTTATTTTTCTTATAAAAATAATATATAGCTAGGAATATCCATTGATAGAACAAGATGATTACTAAAGCTTTGGCTTTATTTCATCTCAAGGAAGAACATTCTCAGTATTTCAATGAAAACAAACCTCCTTACCCCTATTCTTCTGATGGTTTCTATATGTGGAGTTCATTATCACAGTTTATGGCTTCCTAAACATTGTTTCCATAGTCTCTGGTTTGTTCTTATCAAAACCACATGTGGGTCTCGTAACCAACCTCTCCCTAAATAGTGTCCTTAACAAATGTAATTATTTAATAAATAAAACAAATTATATCACTGACAAGAGCATAATGATCACATATTCCCTAATAACTAATAAATACCGTCATGGAGAACACAAATACACATATTAACTTCTTCTAACAATAAAAAAAGAGAAAGTAATATTGCATCTTAATTGTTGGTGTGCAACATATTAAACATCTAATTTTATCTTCAGGGATTTTTTTTAATAAGCATGTAAAAGGTAAGACTTTTGTTTGTCTTTTCATAGTCTAAAATATAAAATAGTTATTTTAAATAATTATTATGAATTCACTTATGAGCCATATAAGTTAATGTTCTACAAGCTAAGATTTTTACCTCAATTTATTACATATGTGCAATAATCCTGCAACCACAGATATACTTTACAGAAGTCTCATTGAAATACTTCTTAGATTGAATCTTCATATTTTTAACAAGAAGCTTACAGAAATACAACATGCACGACTCTGTATGTACAAGATAAACTCATCTTACAAGTAGCAACTGTATTAAGTTTTGAGCTTTCTGTTTGGAATTACTTACATTAGCATATGGCCATATTATATATACATAACACCTTTAATACCTGTAGAAGTACTAGAAGGAAGAAGTATGGTGCTTAATCACTGAACAGATTAGAGAAAAACCTTTCATCAGAAGAGACCTGACTTCCACTTGTGATTTGTGTCACAAGATTTCCCTGCTCTTCAACATTACTGCATAATTTTCTCACACCTTGCCATGAATAGCTGTTACTGTCAGCCCCAGGCTCTGCCCAAGACTTGAAATAGCACAGCTGATGATGAAGAGGAAATGGCAGACACACACTTAGGAAAAGTTTCAAACTATGTATCATATATTCCCAATTTCCAATAAAAAAATTTATCTCAGCTCTAAATCATATTCACGTGGACTACTAAAAAGAGAATACTTGGTAATACTTAAATACAAAATTAATTAGCAGAACTCACTGTCATAAGTTACACAAAAGAAAAAAAATAAACAACTTTAAAAGTTCTTTTTCTGATTGAACTCTCCTAGTGACAGAATAATTAAGGTAGCAGATGTCTTTAAAAATCTAGCAGTGTTTTACTAGGTTTTTACAGTAGGAACACACTTTTCTTTTATGTTCAGGATGAATAATAATGCTGTGCAGGAAGTGTTCTCCATTAAATGAAACAAGATACATTAAAAAATGTAGGTATGCACATTGCATGTGGTCACTTCATAAAAGACAATGTCTTTTTTTTTTTTTTTTTTTTTGTATTGGAATTACTAAATTCTTTGTTTATTTGTTCCGCGGTGTTTAACAATATACAACCATCAACATAGTAGGAGCTGGAATGCTTTGTTTTGGGAGGGAGCACCTGTTATTTGAAATTCTTTTCTTCATGTTTATTGTCCTTATCATATGTTTCTCAATTTTATTCCTCCCTCTTCTTTGTACTCTCAAAATATCCTAATTTTTTTCAGCTGCAATATAGCTGATTATATCCCTCTTTCTGCTCTGCCTTCCTATCCCCAAACGATTATGGAAAATTTTGATAAGAGTTATTTTTAATTAACTAAACTAGGGGATTCTCATGTCCCACAAGATGTGTCATGTATGACTCAAAAGCTGACATAATTTTCATAGGGGTGACATTCATTATGACCAGTCCCAAACTACCTCTGCACTGCTGAAGTCTTAGCATCAGGTATTGGCTTATGGTTTGCTTTTTACTTTTAATATTAAATATACACATAGCATTCTAAATGAACCTCAATTTTGTATACATAATTCTTTTCCCAAATCTTACTCTGAAGTTTCAACAGCATTATCATCTCTTCTCCACCCCTGCTCCTTGTGTCTGCACAAACATGTGCCATTTGGTAGTGAAGCAGACAACAGTGCAAAAATAAACATTTTCAAACCAGTCAAGAGACCTACAAGTCAAAGATATCTGAAGCTGTCTATAAATATTATTTTGCTAAGTTTGTAACACAGGTTGGAGTTAAAATTTATGTGAATGTATGAGTTGTGTGTTGTAGCACAAGTCCATGACAGAACAGCTTGCCTGCCTGCTCAATGACTGCCCCTTCAGAAACCAAAAACTCTCATCCTGCCTGAATGGTTATGACTACACAAGACAAAAAATAGCTCACAGAAACCAAACAATACTTGGTTTGCTCTTCCTGGCTTTTTTTACAAGCATAACTGTCTCCATAGATGTGATCATGTGAGCTGTTGTCCAGATCCAGACAAATAAAGACATACACTCACTATGTTTGTATTAGGGATAGCAGTGAGAAATGGCAGAAATATGTGATAAACTTTTATTTTTCATATACTTCAGATGGTTTTGTCTGTGCTTCTGTAACTAATGCATTTGCTTTCAGATTAATACTGCAAAATCACTGCTTTTTAATAGCTTCTTTTGCACTACTACATATCAGGCCATTTTATTTGATACCCAATCCCATGCTAGGATTTGAATATACCTTTCAGTGGGAGCTGGTTTGATATAGATTTTTTTTTCCTTTGAGCTACTGTGTCTTTCATTACTTTCTTTTTGTATTGTACTAGCACTTGTTAGGGTATTTGCTTTCTTCTTGTTTTTATTTCTTTCCACAGCTTCATGGACTAAGGTAGTTTAGAGAATTCTCTAAAAGGAAGAAAAATTTAGACTTACCTGGTGTTACCACTGTTCCTGAGGATATGCTGGGATGAACTCATCACCATGAGATGATAGGAAAGATGTCTGGGGATCCAGCAAAACTTTTTCAATTAAAATTTCCCACAGGTGAAAGGGAGAATGGGAGTGGAAGGTCAATAAAATCTATTCTGTTCACAGACAACTGTCTCAATAATGGATAAAAAGGGAAAAAAAAGTCATGATTTAGGCAGGTAATGATGCATTTATATTAATCATTTTCTCATAGAAGCTTCCGAGACCAGTCAATGGAGTTTAATATTGAACTCTCTCATTAGAGGCTCTTAAGTTTCTGTAGTCTCTGTGTTGGGGCCTCTTTTTGCAGCAGAAGGGACAAATACCACCCAAGAAGATTTACTCCTATAACTCATGGAGAGGACTGAAATCTTTAATGTATATTGCTATTTGAAGAAGCACATGTTACAATACTAGAGAAAAAAAAAAAAAATCATTGCTGTCACAGTAGTGAGATGTATAGGGGTCTACATTTCTACCTACTCTTGTATCTCTGAAGTATGCGGACCAACGTGAAAGATGTGGTCTCTTGATGATCATCTGTTTTTCTCTTCTCTTTAACAAATCCTGTCTTACAGAGTAAATTCAGTAATGAATCCTCGGAACGTAAAACCCAGAATGCCTTTTGCAGGTCCCCAAACTCCAAATTACAGAATTGGGAAAGCTTCCAAAAAACAAATAATGGAATAATCGCTCTAATCTATCACTTAAAGAATTGCTATGAAGAAGTTTAGGAAACATCTAGCGACTCACAGCGGCTGAATGTTCATGCCATATGAGCCACTGATTTCAGAATTTCTGTCCCTGATTTTATAATCCATGTACCTTTAGGGACCTTTTTGAATTTCAGAAAAGTACACATGGATTTGAAGATAATCTTTTTATTAATAAATCTTTTTAATGAACATAGCCAATAAGAAAAAAGTGAGTACAGGAAGGAATGATATATTGGGAATCAAATTAATTAACATGATGAAACCATAATCCTTTAATCACTAACACTCATCTGAGTTTTATTTACTTATTAGAACATACAGACTGATTTAAAACCTGATCTGAAACCCAAAAAGCAGAAGTGCACAGCTTAAAACAAATCTATCTGAAGTTGGCAGAATTGAGTCTGCATCATCCTACAAAATAGGACTCTTGTAGAAAGGTGATCTCTCACTCTCTCTAATTTATTTAGATCATTCTTTAGCAAATGCTGGCCTTCATATTTAGAGCGAAATATTGTCTATGAAGCTCACATCAGCTACTTACTTGTAGACTGGGCTGCCTACCAAACTTTACACCAAGATTTCAGAAAGCAAGCAGAATGTAGGATGCACACCTTGAGGCATTTTAAGGACATCTGATTTCTAAGCTGCTCTTTTACTAATGAAAGATAGCAAAATAAAACTATGTATCTGCAAACATATGGCTGCATTAATATGGCACTGAGTGCTAGGTAATATTTTGTTTTTCTCAGCAGAGCTTATTAGCTTGGCTAATCATCAGGCCAGCTGCTGCTACTGAGCTTGGAGCACTACAAAGCAAATAAATCTCTGTCTGTCTAGAGCATTGACTGAGACAGTCTGCAGACAAACTCCAAGCATCTTTAAAACTTTTTTTTCTAGCTTTCAAATGATTTTGCAGCATTCCATTGTAATCTCCTTAATTTTCCAACATCCTTTTAAAGTTGTGGGTGCCAGAGGCGAGTGTTCATTTCCACTACTGGACCTACTGTGGCACAGTTATCCCAATACTTTCACTCCCATCATCCCTAATCAGGCTTGCAAATGACCCTCTTGATCCTCTCTGCTGCTCCTTTGCTATATAGACTACATTATATGATTGAGTTAAATATTCATGATTCTGGCAAATTTTGCATCATTGTAAATATTTTTAGACTTGCATTTGCTCCCAGACCACTGATAAAGAAACTAGAATACACTAAAACTAAGCACTGACCCCTGCAGTGTTATGCTAGAACAAGTACACTATTCTGACATACATATATTTTACATTTTCTGTTTTAATACATTTATAGTGTAAAACATTAATGTTTAAAATAGATTATTGTACCATATTAAGTTAAATGCCATATAAAATCCTAAGCATATTACTTTGTCCATTCTTACATTCATTAGCAAAACTCACTGTATACTTTTGTCATATGCTGGGGCAATGATATTTCTTTGACTGCCTGCATTCTCCTTTTACATAACATTCCTTTCCTGTTTGTCCTTCCTGTTTCTTAACACTACAATAGAGTATAGAAATGGTAACAAGGAAGAATCTAACCTTATAAAAACCTGTGCATGGATCTAAGTATGGGAGATATTAATAAATTATTTAGAAGAGGGTAAGAATATAAAGGAACAAGTTTTGCTGACTTCATCATGGTATTCAGATAAATGGAGATTAAGATTTGTTGTGAAGAATAACAGAAGGATCTTAGAAAATTGTGACAGTCCAGTAAAAAAGCAGCTGAAATACAGTGTAAATTAATGTAAACTGATTCACACAGTAATGTCTTAAGTATCTCATTTTAAAAGAATAAAAAACATTTGGAAAAAGAACAGAAGAAAAGTGGAAAGAATGATCAAACTACAGAAGAACATCCAGGCAAAGAAACAATTAAACAGACTAAATTTCTTCAGCCTTGAAAAAAATTACTGCAGTGTAATATACTGGTCTACAAAATCCAACAGATCATTCAGAAGACAATCAGGAAATAATTGTTCATTACCTCTTTCCATGCAAGAACTAGATGTGCATCTAGTAAGGTTTGGAGGTGAAATGTCCAAAAAAAAAAAAAAAAAAAAGAGGAAAGATGTTCTTGCAACAAGGATATTTTAATCTGTGGAACTCATCCCTGGAATGTTTGGGGCACTGAAAGGTCTCATGGGAAAAAAGAAAGCAGCTGGACTTTGGAGAAAAAGTCCCTGCAAGAAGTGAATTTGCCTTAGAAAAGCCTTGAAAACTGGTCACTGACAGTTTGGAGGGTGCTGTCAGGAAGTATTATACATATTTCCCTTGATTTATACTTTTTACTATACACATTTAGAGAGAGAATATTAGGCTAAATGGAACTTTTCTGACCTTGAATACCTGTTCTTATGTATTTAGTATGGAAATAACTGCTCCATACTTTCACTATAATCTGTTTTTAAGAAGTGATGAAATAAGTTAAATCCTTTTATAAATAGCCAGTGAAGTTTGTTTCTTCTGTTTAATGTACCTGTTCCCTGCAGCTTTCACTCAGGCTATGAATGTAGCCATTGTCACTGCTACTGGTGAAGGGAATCAGACAAGAGCTCTTCTCACATGGAACAAAGAGAATGATTGTGCTAAAAATTATTTATAATATTTAACAGTTCAAATCTTACTTTTTTCTACTTCTGACTTGCAAGGGGTTTTCCATGTAAGTGGTTAATAAACTAAACAAGCAGTTAATTCTGATCTTATTTTCACCTTAGACAGCTGCATTTGCATACACTTAAGGAGGTCATTTTAACTTTGCATAATTGAAAATGAAATTATAAATCTTCACGAGAGAAAGTTTTGTACATATTTGTTTCCTCTATATAAAACCAAGATTCACTGAGGCCGGTATGGTATAAACAGTTCCAAAATTTGATTTAGCACCTCTTTTTTTATTTGTAACATAATTCTAAACTCATTAAAAGGAAAAAACAAAACCAACAAAGAGCCAACTCTAAACTTTTGTTATCTTTCCTAAAGATGGGAAAAATATCAAACATGTTTTTCAAGTCTTTTCCTTATTATGTATGTTCTTTTCCATGAATAAAATGAGCATCCAACCTCTCAAGAATTAATGTGAACAGCTATAACAATGATAACAATGAGGTAAAAATTTATTAAACAAAAATCATAACTTTGCCTGATTTCTTGTCAAGAGACTCACTTTCTAGTTACACCTACTAATGATGCAGCATTTCTTTTAAGATTAAAAATAATCCAAACCATATTGTGTGTGTTCTGAGTCAGTCTAGGAGTTACAGGTAGCTGGGGAAAGAAGTGTGTAACACTCTCCCTTTATAGGTAATCATCAAGGCAGAGTGCTGAAGGGAGGAGTCATCTGTTTTTCATTGTGAGTAAAGGAACTGACATGCGTTTCTCCTTACTCTTTTGAAATGCTCACTGTGCAGTCTGCTAAACCTGAGGAAATTAATTTTGCCTCCTACAGCACCCTTGATTTCCCTTGCTTTCATGGTACTGTTTGAATCATCTATTGTATGCATCCACCTTCTAACTCTGTAGACACCTCAATGGAATACTGAGTAGTAGTTTTATCACTTGTCCTTGGGAAGATAAAATGCATGGAAAGAAAACAGAGGGTGGTTCTATCCAGAAGATTTTTGTCCTCATGTTATTTCATTCAGCCTCTCAAGCATATGGGGTTTCTAGCAGTAGCTCAAAAAATGAAACCAGAGAAGGCCAATGCTCTTCACAGACACAAAAAGAGATCTGTCTATTCACAATATGTGACTGGGATGGTTGTCACTGCTTTTGACTCTCAAGTAATGTTGACAAGAGTTATATTATTAAGGTTAATCTACCTATTGAAAGTAATAGAATTCAGAAACAAAACAATTCAAGTTGACTAATTTCCTGATTAATTCAAAGAAGGGGAAAAAGTGTGCAGTTTAACCACTGATTTCAAGCATCACACACAGAAGGAAGAAAAGTAATCTTTTAATAACTCAGTATATGAGTGGCCAGGATCTATACTTCAAAGTAGGCTGCCTCTACACTGGAGATAGTTTAGGTTCTGAAAGGTAGTCTGAGCCTTTTTCACTTAGACCCATGAAATTTTTAATAGCTCATCACTTTCACAATGTTAAACTAATTGCTTAAATGATGTCTTGAAACAAGTCATTATTACTGTTATGTGTGGATGAAATAATGGAAACTAACAGACTTTATTTTCTCACAACAGAATCTATTTTTGATTTTTGGACTCTTTGTTTTCCACTATGTCCTTCACTAAGTTTCTGAGAAAAGTAGATTTTCTTTAATCCTATTGGTAAGTGTCTGAGGTCTCCAAGGATATTTTGTCAGCTGTTCAAATTTAATTTGTATCTAAGATAACCCACCTAGCTGGAAACTAGTTTTTCCCAGTTTCCTATAAGTAGCAGAGGAATTACATTACATTCAGGTTTTCATAAGAACATTAAATACTGTCTCACTAAGACTGACATGGGAAAGAAAGAAAGGTTGCTTTGGGTTCAAAGGAGTCTGTGGCAAGTTTAATGGAAAAAAAAAAAAAAAAGGCATGTTAAAGATATATCTGTTTATTTGTTCTTTCAAAAAATATTGTTGATAATTTTTGCTTTCACGGTGTTACATGGTTTTAGGTCATGCGCCATAATTTAACACCACAGTAGACAACTGGAGGCCCTGAGTGCAAAGGTAAAATCTGATGCAGTCACTTTATAAAATAACTAATTTATGATCATGACCAAATCAATACACAGATATAACAAAGCCTATTAGGATGACCAAAGAGCTTTTCAGAATGACAAACAAGCCCTATATGCAAAGATACATGTATATGCACACATCACACTGAGATGCTCAGCAGTTCAGCTGTCTCAAAGAGTAGTTTGGTTGTGCTTTTTATCTACTAACTAAGCATAAGCATCCAAAGATAGTTTAAAAATTATTTCCTACTATTTATTACATAACATCAAATTTACATTTTCTCCAGGCTATATAAAAAGATGGTTATCTTTCTTTTCTGCAAATGCACAAGCAATTTTAGCTTTGAAACTCTTTCATTTACTCTTACCTCCTACTCACCAATAAGCACGATATATCATAAACTGTTACAAATTGTTCCACAGTAACACAACTTCTTTTTCAACCATCGGTTTTGTCTCCTTCCACCCTAGCACTAGCATCCCACAGCTGATTTTATAGTTTCCCCTTTTGTATAAATTTTTAAAAATGAATGGCAGGGGTGGGCTAAAAAAAAAAATACACCAAACAATACAAACAATCTCACCATAATTCTCCGTAAAAATAAAACTATTTCTGAACTCTGCTACAATTGAAACACCTTTTCAGACATCCCATCCATTTACATTTTCAGTAAAACTCATCTTCACATCTCAACACCAATTAACAACAGTGCAAAGTATCCCAACACTTACAGTTACACATATCAAACCAGCTTCATCCACCACATTTCTTTTATCCCACCTCAATGTGCCATTTATGCCTTTTTCCTTCAGGATACTCCAGAAATTGTAGCTAAAATAATTCATCTCACTCCTGTTCCCACACACATCCTTGTCAATACTGGCATCAAAAACTGTCTTCATCTTCAAATCTCTTCATCCTCATCTTCATCTTTTCTCACAATCTGGTCCTGTATCTTAGTTCTTAATCCCCTTCTTCAAATGTTTGTTAATTGTTACTTCCTTCATCTTCACATGTGACACAATGCTTCATGCTATAGATTATGGCCACTGATAACTAATAAGGTTCTTTCTAAAACTAAAATTATACTTATTTCAGCAGAATTATTTTATGCTTCCAGAAGCAGGACAAGCTCATCAGCTGAAATGCATTTCTACTGTAAACTTTTTTTTCAAAATGTCATCATTACTACAGGATTTGTTTGACAGACTCAAGCAGTAACTAAAATCTGCAAGATTCAAGACTATCTTTGACTTCTCAGGTAAGAATTTCATCATTCGTGAGAACAGAAAATCACCTGAAATAAACAAGTGTCACACCTAGACTCACCTATCGAAGTAACTCCAGGTAAAATAGAAGAAAGCATAAAATGAGCTATCATGGAGTGCCAGACAACCTGATCTGACTTCATAGCTGACCTTGTTTTGGGCAGGAGGATTACCTAAATACTATCCAAAGATCTTGAATTATTCTGGAGTCCTGCCATTCTTTGAACCTGTCCTTGGTGAAAATTTGTCATCCAAAAAGAAAAATGGAGTTATACCCTGAAACTTGATCGTGTTTGTAAAAATACATCTATATCTGTTAAGTGTTTGTGCTCAGGCATGTACATATGTGGTTAACGGGTTTTCTAACACTTAGAAGGGACTTTTTTTCTTCTTAGATCAGGAAGAATATACTGATAATTCCACCAAAATCTTATGTATAAAACTCACACATACTACAACCATTATGGTCACAGATTTGAAGGTTCTGCTAGGTCATACAGGATATTGAACTGGTTCACCTTTTTAAAAACTACTACTTAGAACTTTAAATATAATAGTTTGTAAAAATTCATAATCTTATCTCTTTCATTTCCACCTTAAAAATTATATCTTCTTAGTCTGAAGGGGATGATTTAATTGCATTTAAGCCTGTGGAAATCACTATCTTAAGCAAAAACTTGGAAACCTGTCTTTCTTTCAAACTTTAGAAATATTTAGTGTAATTAATGATGAATGCAGAGCTTACACATTTGTAAGGGCTTCTCATCTCTTTAAAGAGATGCACAGCCATGGTGAGGGCTTGGATTTCATGCTAACAGGAAGGAAGTTTGGATCAGCATCCTGCTAAATTCAGTTCTTGACCAAGACCCTGCAGAAGCAGAAAATTTCCAGAAATTATTTGAGTACTACTTTCTTTAACCTATTATATTTGTCCAGTCCTGAAATCATGCTCAGCTGGCTGTCTAGCCAAGATATATATTAGTCTCAGGAAGTATTTTAGACAAAAAACTAACAGACTAGGTCTCAGAAGTCGTTTTGACATATCATCAACACAACCAAACATATGGTGTAGGTGGATTTTTTAGTCCTAAAGACTAAAAATCTAGACTTCAGTGTCCTCACTCCTCAGACACTGAGGAATGCTTTCATGTCTTGATAGAAATATAGATGATATAATGTCTAAATATAAATAGCTGAATATAATTTGTGTATAGAGATAAATGTACATATATAATATACAATATAGATAATGTACAATTATAAAACTGTCCAATTCTGTTAGAACAAGGAACCTTTTTCATTTACAGTGAAGACTGCCATTTGTCCCACTGATATTGATGGCTATATTTTGTATGATTATATGAGTTACATGTTTATATGTCATATGATAAAAACCCACAATGCCGAGTAAAAGAAACAAAGATCTGGGGAAGGAAAAGGTTCTAGTAGAACTTCAGTGACAGTTAGAAAAAGTCAGAAAAAAACAAGGATAAACATCTTAAAAATATTACAATGCTTCAGAAGCACTGGTCAGAGCAGAAAATCTGGGCTTCTAAAATTCATAGTGTGGCTTGTCAGGGGACCTGTAAGTGGAGCCAAAAAGCTAAGAGCAGTGGGAATATTTTAAGCTTCCAGACATAACTTTGCTTAAAAGTTATCACTTATAAAATATTTGTTTTCCAGTTTGCATCAAAACACAAAAAAGGCATTGAATTTCTGTTCCCAATTGGAATCAAAATACTTTTAAAAAATCCAAAAGCTTCTAACAAGAAAGAGCATTTCCATCCAGATATTATAAAGATGTCACTGTCAAAGGTTTTTGGTGACAGACCAACTACTTATATTCAGCACAATCTCTTGTTGTTAACACTGATGCTATATAACATTATTTTCTTTGGCTGACAGTCACCAGAGACTCCTGATCTTTAATGGTAATTTTTTCTCTTTTTCATGCTGCTTTAACTGCAGGTTCTCTGTCCAATTTTATGAACCTTTTATATCAATTTTTATTCCACTCTTCTGTTTGCAAAAAGCCTTTTGATGTATTTTTGGATAATAGAAAATGTTGCTGTCTGAAAGGAAATTACATTTTCACATACAATTTAAAAGATTCTCTTGCTTCTAAGAGACACTCCAAAGATAAAATACTAGAATATTGTAGCATCTAACTATACAAGGCAATTCATGGGTTTTGTGGGTTATTAAACACCAAACTAAAATGGAGGAACAGCTAAAATGGCAGCAGCTGTTTATGTAGCAACCACTAAAGCTGTAAATAAGCTCTTTTCACAAATGAGCTCAAAGCTACCTGAGAGGACATACAAAGGGGAAAGGTTAAGACTATACTTTTGAAAGCATCCTCATCAAATAATATATACTTGGTCTACCATAGGGTGGTAAATTTAAATCTTTTTAGAGATCTAAAATCTAACTCACTCTATACACCTTAGGTTACAGAGAGACACCTTAAAAGCAAAGGATTAATAAGTCACTTACACATATTATCAAAAACTTATTTTGAAATGGAAAACAAAATTACTGTAAACCAGACAACTTTTTATACAATGTTCAAAGACAAAACCAATGCATACTAGCCAAACTGAAAATAGAAAATGCAAGGCAAACAAATGAGGAAAGCAAGAGAAAAAGTATTTGAAAAACAAAGTCAGAGGGAAGTGAGATAAAAGAAGATCTGCGATATATGTCATAGAAAGCACACACAGAGCTCTGAGATCAAAATAAGCTGTTCGATGCTGTAAGTCAAGAAATAAATGATGGATTCATCATATGAATGAAGTGACTAGAGGAGCAGGGAAACATCACCTTAAGAGCAAGATTATGTACAAATTGTTTAATACAGAGCAAAGAAATATGGAAGAAACAAGTTTAAAATAGTTTAGTCAAATCTTGACATGCAAAAGGATTATAGTGCTGAGTAGCAAGGTGGAAAAAAAGATGCTGTTGATAAGTTTGAGTGAAAAGATTTAAATAGGGGAGTCCTATAAAGTAGAATTACCAAAAATTATATGTACTTAAAAATGAGGAGAAAATATTTTACATAGCTTTGTTCAGGGTGGCAGGGGTAAGGTTAGAGGAGGAAACAAATCAGAGGCAACATTGTAAAGTAAACTGCTATCAGACACACAGAAGCAATGGCATATGCCCTAAATACAGAATGTCCTATCCTGAGATGATTACATCTAGCAGACAATTAAAGTGCACAAGACAATAATTTTCTTTCAAACACTCCAGTAACAGTGGCATATAACTCATCAGACCAGACTGATTGTTACTCAGTATTTAAAGTAGCATTAACTTTTCTTTGGCATAAAGTCACCTTTCTGAGGAAAAATATAAGTGTTTCTTTGAACATCTAATTATATAAAGGTCCATGTATATTTTGAATGAATGCCTTAATCTTGGAAAAAATCACCACTTCTTTCAGGGACTATGACCTGGAAGGGTAAGATGTGGGGTTTCTGTCACAATGCAAAACTCAGAAGTAGAAACCACTGTATTTACCTTCAGAGAACAGAGGGCAAAATACTGTCATTTTACTTCTCCTGTACTTAAAGAGTAATTGATATCAATGTCCAGACCCTAAATAAGTGCACTGTGTGTCCAAGAGAATGAGATATAAAGAGAGCAAATACTGATGGTTTATCTCTATAACTTTTTAGTGAGAAAAAACATAAGTAGAAAGTAATAAATAGGTCACTCAGAGAGGCTATGGGATCTCCATCCCCAGAGACTCGGGGAAGCTGACTGGCCCCAAGCAACCTGATTTAAGATGGCCTTGTAGAAGGCTATACCATGGGCTACCAGTGGTTCTTACCAGCTATAATTATTCTGGGGTACAGTGCTGATTTGTCACAAAAAGCACTCTCGCTGTGAAAAAGGTATGAGTATGACAGACATACACCTGAAGCTGTTTTAAACTAATGAGAGTAATACTGGTGGCAATAAAGAATCTGGGGGAAGCTCAAAAACCAGATTAAAAAAAAAAAAAGTGTTTACATATTCTCCAAAGATGTTAGCGCAGTATACAGACTGTAAAGGACTAGAAATATATTAGTATCATCTGCAAGCACAAGACAAACAAGAACTCACATTCTTTTTTCTTACTTTATAAGATTTCGAGAATAACAGGAAATAAATTATGAAACTCTTTTCTGAGACCAGGATTTTTCAGGCCTACAGAGAAAGTCCCTCCTTACAACAATCAGTGAAAAATCACTCTGAAAAGGGTATAGCAGTTGTACAGATATTCCCTTTAGTTAGGACCACACCTATGATTCCATGTGCTTGGAAATGGGTCTGATGTGTTACACAGCAAATCTCAATCCAAGTGCCAATAGGGTGATGTGGGTCAAAATGCTACCAAGGTGGGGATGAATACACAGACTTCCTCAGAGCCCCCTACCACAGTAGTTAGATCAGCAGCTGAAGAGGCTCTCCTAGTGGTGGCTTTAAAGGCACTTGCCCCATAACTTTTTATTTTAAACCCTTTACTACAGTTGCCCTGTGACAAATCAAACTGGGTTAGTTGAATTCTGCTCTAAGGCTTTTAAACACAGTTTTGAAGGTCTTACCATATTCCTGTTCTCACACATCTCACATTTCTGTTCACAGACATTTTGCTGAGAGCAGAGTTGTTCTACATGTGCATATGCTGGGATGTGTATAGGGCAAGAAACATCAGACAGCTGTGCATGGAGAAGAATGAAAACATCATCCAGGTGTGAAGCTGAACAAGGTAAACATAACAGCTTTGGCTGCCATGCCAAGTGTGCTGAAAATTTATGAGTCAGGGAGGTCATGATGAATTACTCTGCAGTGGAGGGAAATCTACTTTTCACTGACTTCTGCTTTTGGGATTCCAGTGATCATGTCAAATTTTTGTTGGAGGGCAATACTAGCACAGGACTTTACTAGAGGAGGAGATTCTGCCTACTCAGAATATTCCTATATACCTGATTCCAAGATGACTTACAGAAGAGCACAGTCTAGTCAAATTGAGTAACATAGCTGCTAAGTTATGTTGTTAATGTAGTAAAAATGCAATTATTTTTAGCTGTTCATTTTTCTCAGGGTTGTATTTCTAAACAGAGATTATTGATTACAACATATAACACTAGCACTTTACCTCCCTAGAACATGTTAATTTATAAAAGGCTTTGTTAATACACAACTATGAAATAAAACTAAGCAGTGTGAACCATCTGATTTTTAATATGAAAGCTTAATCTGTAATTTTAAGTCATAACACACAGAGGTCAAACTCAAGAATTTTGGACTTGTTAGAGGAAGATTTTGTGCCAGATTGACCTTCCCAACTAGAGCATGATTTTACATTATGAAGAATGCTGGTATATTTTAGTAGAAAATATCATATTGATATAAAAATATTTACACTTTTATCTGATTGTACTTCCCATGAATCTTTATAAATACCTCTATATTTGAAGGGCTACACCACATTATACAGGATGTGAAAATTTTAGCAACATTTGCATGCAGATGAGGCAGAAATCCAAATGTGTAAATCCATATTTATGCATTTGCACATACAAGTAAAATTTTATGTATTCTCACATGCACATGAACTCGTGCATTTATTTCCTGAGATCCTATTGTTCCTTTTTGGTTTTCTCTCCTGCATGCAATAGCAATGATACTAATTAAAGGCAAGGAAAACACTTTGAAAAAAAATGCATTTGGTAAAGTTACTCTTATTTCAGAGTGTGTCTCTGATTCATCCCACCAACTCTGCCAATATTTTGGCAAAGTAATTAATATTTCATGAGAATGCAATGTTTTTGGCTCATCACATGCCAATAAAGTATCTGTCATATATATTTTTTCACAAGTTTCAAAAGAAAAACAGGAATGAAATGCAAAGGAAAAATATTTAATTTTGATTTAAGACATCTGTTTTCAAAATTCTCAAACTACTTCTTTTACAAGAAAACTCTTTTGCTCTCTTTGCTCAGCTTTTTCTGTGGACTACAAAATATCTGTGTTTCTATTATTACAGAAAAAATAGGAGGTAGGGCTTATTGTTAAATAAGAATAAAATTAAGAATCTAAGTACTTTTCAATTACTGTGGAAAGCCTCTATCATAAAGACAGAATTATTGAAAATTTCCAAATTAGTGATACTTACAAAAAATGTTTCTTGTCCTGCTCTGAAAGGTCATGACACCTAAAAAGAATTTGTGTGGATGGGTGTAAAGTCTGACATAATTTGAACTTAAAATGGAAGACCGGGCAGAGTATCATGGAAAGATATTTCTTAGCTTTAAACTGTAATAAAACTTCTAAGACTCTTTAAATCCCTTTTGCTGCCTTTTACATATTTCTCCTTACATAACAATATTTCTGATTACGAAATACTTCCAAGAAAATTGAAATAATATCAAAGTGAAACTGAAATGGGAAAAATTACAAAACTTCTTAATATGAAGAAATCTGATTGTGTTTTTTCTGATATATGATGAAGGACACTTCTCATGAATAAATATAAACTAAGTATAAGTATAAACTTTAGCTTTATACAGCAATATTATCAAACATAAGAAGAGTATAAAATTTTATATAACACAATACTTTTTGAAAATGGAAATTTTTCTCCAGTACTATGACAGTTGTCATAGCTAGTCCACTGATGCAAATAGTTCTTGATTTCCTTTTATGTACATATCCCAGCTGAAATATTTTTTAAAATAATATATTTATTTATAAATATATTCATAATTCTACTTGTTATTTAGAAATTATTTATATTAAATTTAATCTGAAATACCTGTCATTATTGTATTTAAGTCCTAAGACAAGCTGTGTCCTCCCCAAGCAACTGTCACACTGTGCAGCTGTCACAGTCCCCTGCAGGTCCTGCTGGTGGCATTGCATTGCCTGTGTGAAACAGTGGTCATGAAAGTGTCCCCTCACCCAAATGGACAGCATCAAGCATAAAATAATTGTGACAGAGAGTCAGAAATGCTCAGAGAGATAAGTCCATAGGAGATAAGAGATAATAATTGAGTTTCTGTGATTGGAAGGACTTCAGGAGGTCTCTGGACCAACCTCCTCCACAGAGCACATTTAATTCAGAGGGGGAAGCACGGGGCTTTAACCAGTCATGTCTTGAAAACCTCCAAGGACAGAGGGTCCACAGCCTGCCTCAGTGCTTAATTATCCTCAAGGTGAATTCGTCTTTTTTAATCTTAGCTCCATGCTAACTGATGACACTATCTCCATATCTCCCATCCCATACCACTGTGAAAAGCCCATTCCTGTCCCCTCAACGCCCTCCACGTAAGCACTGAGGTGCCGTTAGGGGCATGGATGGTGTCTCTGCTCCCGGCTGAGCCAGTCCTGGCCCCACAGCCTCTCCCTGCAGGGTGAGTGCTCCAGCCCCACTGCCCAGTGTTGCCCCTGATGTCCTCTGGTTTGTCAATTTCTTTCCTTCTCTGGGGAGTCCCAAGGAATGCAACAGTGAAATCAGAAGCTTCAAAGTATCCAAGCCTTTAGATAATGATTTCGCTTAGGCGGTGATTTGTTCTTCTTTTCTTCCTTTTATGTTCACTTTCCCAGAATTCCTTTTGTCTGACTTTTTGTCAACTTCATGACTTTTTTTTTTTTTTAATATCACTAAATAATACATAATATTTAGAATACTTTTTTTGTTGTAAACTTCCTCTTTCAGCTGATATTTTCACAAATACTTTCTACGACACAAACATTGGTGAGGTCTAAAAAATATTTCTCCAAAGACATGAATTTACATATTAATTCAGGTTATGTTTGCAGGGAAAAACAAAACTTAGAAAGGAGAATCAGTATTTCGGATTAGGGCTTGCCATAGTGAGTATACACTGCTTCTATACTCGTAGCATTTTTTTCTATAGAATACTGCAAATCCTGAGAGACATCCTACTATAAACTTCACAATTTCCTCTGAAGAAGAAAGTTTGTAGAAGGAGGTCAGACATCCAGTTGGTGAAAACTATCACTGTTTTTTAAGTTCAGGATGCCAAGGACAGAGTGTCAAAATTTTTTATCCAAAGCATGACTCCTGTATAAATGCCAAACAACTGCATATTAAAGGTTAGCTGAAGATTTACTGCTGTTTACAGTAGTTTAATGTGTGTGTAAAGTTCCTGAATGACATCAGAGAAAACCTCCCATAAAGCAAATCATAAGCAATGTTTCTGGAATAGCTTCCTGATGTTTGCAATGCATAAATACAAATATATACAATAAAATGCAACACAGACAAATACACAATTTTTTGTGGTCATACATACACATACACCTATAACTATACCTATACACATTTTAATTGGGTTTTGTAAGACATATTCTTCCTCAGCATTAGGCATAAAAAGACGAAGATCATCCATTTGGCACAGGCTATGTACACCTGAGGGACCTAATAAATAACCTGGGAAGTGAAATAAAAGACAAGGGTAGGTGGTTATTAACAAAGATGAGAAGCTGAATTGCTCTGTTATATAGTTTAACTCTGAAGAATTTGTCATATTTAAGAAAGATAACTTGAAAATGGTCATTCATTGAAAGTTGAAGGGCTTCTTAAACAAAGCTGCAGGTTTGCCATCAATGGACAAACAGTGTTGGAAAACAAAGGATCATTTGCAGAGGCAATACAATATGCAGGCACCTGCATTGCGTAATGTAAAAGTAACTGAGTAGTGCTCCAGTAGGATGGAAAGTAATATTGGTATTGCCAGGAATCTTCTACTGCTCCTCAGATAGAACCTTGTTTTCAACTAGACCAAAACATACTCATCACAGTACTGTTCATACTCCTGGCAACTAATCTGACACCTTTCATAGCGGTCATTTGGAAGTGCAAATTGTCATGGTAGAGAATCAAAGTCCATTGTAGTCAACAGAACTAACTTGAACTTACTTCAACAAGATCTTTAGCAGGCAAATCTAAAGTTTTCCACACAAAATTAATTTATGAACTAAATAAAATATTCTATCTTTTGGCATGTCTGTATCGGCTGTTAAATACAATGTGTGTTAAAAGGTCATTTAATTTCATTCGCAAAACAGCCAGAGCAGCTATCTCTGTATGGTTATTTTATGCTATCTGTTAAATCATGTTACTGAAACACAGAAGTGGACTAAACTTTACTAGCTCAGAAAGCATTATCTTGTCTCATAGGATTGTCTGCAGAATTTGAACTGAATGTATTTCAAAGCAGACATCATTCTTAGTGCAACATCAGTAGACAAAGCAGGAAAAGACAGGCAGTATTACAAGTAACAGAATTCTATATAGCAAATATCTTCATACTTGCATAATAGGAAATTCAGGCTCTTAAATTGTTAAGACTTTTTTTTTTTTTTTTTTTTTAAGAGAGCATATATCCTCAGTGTCTCAAGAATAGTCTGTTCTTGGCAGTGGTTAAAAATTCAGAATTATCTTAAAGTTTTGAATAAGTTTCCAACCCCATCTGATGTTTATGCAGTCAGTATCAAGTTTCTGCTAGTAGATCACATTTCAGTCCTTTTGGCAAAACCTCCATAAAAGAGATATTGCAATCTGGAAAAGAAACATGTTTGAATAATTTAGCAGCTATATATAGGCCTATGAAATATTAAAGGGACAGTGACAAACTATAGGAAATTTCACACAGATGATGGCTTGACATCAGTCTCACACTCATGGAGTATTCTGTTTGGCAACAATAGCAAGGCATGAGGTCACAGATTGATGGAGGAATGAATGCAATGAAAAGGAAGAAAGGTGCCACAGTGAACTTGGTTGGAAGGTACTGCAGAGTTTCCTCTTCCCAAACCATGCTCTACCAAACAAACAGCTCTTCATAACATGATGCTTGAACACAAGAAGTCCTACCCAGAATTCTGTATTTTTTTGAATTCTTAGTACTTTTCCATTCATAATGGCAAATTCAGCTGCAAATAAACCAGTCACAAAGGAATACATTTCTTGTCTCTCTCAACTGACATGGAGGAAAATTAGAAAATTTCTTGCTGCTCCTCTGAAACCACAGTTTTGATCATATTAATAGCAAGAAAATTAAAAAGGAGACAAAATTAATTTTGCTGGCAGTGTAAGAGGTCAAGTGAATGCCTAAGCTGTAGACAGAAAGACAACTGAAGGAACAGTTCAGGTTTTTTAGTCACTGATAAACACTTAAGGAAGCAAAACAACTCTGCATGCATTTACAGGATGTTGATTAATTATTTACCAAATGGTTACATAGATCATTCAAAACTTATTATCTAAAATCTGTTTGATCTTTACTTCTGTTGAACTTCCAAAGGGTATTTGCATGTCTTGGGATTCACTTCTTTTCCATTCCCTTCCTTTTCCTTAACACTGCATTTAGAGCATAATGCAACTACTAACCACTCCAGACTTACAAGAATCCATCTGATAAATGATTCAGACTGCTGCATGCCAACTTACAGAAGATAAGAGGAATCACTTACACTAAGAAATGAAGAATCACAAAATCACAGCATAGTTGGAGACACCACTGAAGATCATCTAGTACAATCCCCCTGCTCAAAGCGGGGTGTCCCTCAAGGGTCCATACTGGGACCAATACTGGGATTGAGTGTACCCTCAGAAAGTCTGAAGATGACACCAAGATGAGTGGTACAGTTGATTCACTAAGGAGAGGGATGCCATCCAGAGGGACCTTGACAGGCTTGAGGAGTGGGCCGGTGCAAACCTCATGAAGTTCAACAAGGCTAAGTGCAAGATCCTGAACCTGGGTTGGGGAAATCCTTAATATAAGTATGGACTGTGGAATAAATGGATTGAGAGCAAACCTGTGCAGAAGGACTTGGGGATACTGCTGGATGAAGAATTGGTATGAGCCAGCAATGTGTGCCTGCAGCCCAGAAATCCAGCTATATCTAGTCTGCATCAAAAGAAGTGTGGCCAGCAGGTTGATGGAGTTGATTCTCCCCCTCTACTCTGCTCTACTGAGACCCCACCTGGAGGACTGCGTCCAGCTCTGGGATCCCCAGCACAGGAAAGTCATGGACCCCTTAGAGCAGGTCGAGAGGAAGGCCATGAAAATAGTAGTCCAATGTCTGGAACACCTCTCCTATGAAGAAAGGCTGAGAGAGTTGGGTTTGGTCAGCCTGAAGAGAAGAAGGCTCTGGGGAGACCTTACTGCAGCCTTTCAAAATGTAAAGGGGGTGTATAAGAAAGATAGAGAGAGACTTTACCAAGGTCTATAGAGACGGGATGAGGGACAATTGTTTTAAACTGAAAAAAAGTAGCTTTAGATTGGACATAAGGAAGAATTTTTTACAACGAGGGTGGTGAGACACTGGAACAGGTTGCCCAGAGAAGTTGTGGATACCCTATGTTATGGTTTGAATTTGGCCAGTAGCCAAACACCACGCAGCCGGTCACTCACCCTTTCCTCTGCTCAGGAAAACAGGGGAGGGACAAAAAGGAAAAGACTCATAGGTTGAAATAAAAAAACAGTTTAGTGATTGTAATGTAACAAAACAATAACAGAAAATACAAACAGGTAATGCACAATGCGATTGCTCACCACCCACTGACTGATATGCAGCCCACCCCGGCAGCGATCCTGACAGTACAAAGATCCTGTCACGCCAACTGGAATCGAGAGAGAACCTGCCTCCTTTATATATTGAGCATAATATCACATGATATGGAATACTTCAATGGCCAATCCAGACCTGGCATTCCAGCTGTGCCCCCTCCCAGCTCAAAAAAAATTAACTCCATCCTGGCCAAAATATGAGTCGGGCGCTTTGGCTATGGTCTCTCCCAGCTCAAGAAATTAACTTTAACCCAGCTGAAATCAGGACAACCTACCATTGGAAATGTCCAAGGTCAAGGTGGACAGGGTTTTAAGCAACCTGATCTAGTGGAAGATATTCCTGCCTATGGCAGGAGCTTTGGACTAGGTGATCTTTAAAGGTCCCTTCTAACTCAAACCATTCTACAATTCTATGATTCTAGAGTAGGGTCACCTAGAGTAAGTTGCTCAAGACCACCTTCTGTCAGATTTTGAATATCTCCAAGGATGAAGACTCTACAATCTCTCTGGGCAACCTCTTCCAGTGTTTGACCATGCTCATTGTAAAAAGGCATTTTTCTTATGTTTAAATGGACTTTCTTATATTTCAGTTTGTACCCATTGCCTCTTGTCCTATCACTGAGCACCACTGAGAGGAGTCTGGCTCTGTCTTCTTTACCCCCTCCCATCATGTATCTACAGACATGGGTGAGATTGCCCCTGAGCCTTCCCTTTGGCAGGCATGGTTGATCAGGCATGATTTTGACTTCAGAAATAAATGGTGATGACTCCTAGTCACCTGTCAATGTCCAGAAATGGTTTTGAGAACTATTAATTTCATCACCTTCTCTGTGAATGAAGTTGACCTGCCTTTCGTTCCATGGATCCTGTTTCCTTGTCCTTCTTGAAGACTGCAGTGATATCAATTTCTTCCAGTCTTCAGGAACCTTCCTCAGTTGCTATGGCCTTTCAAAGATAATTGAGAGTGGTCTTGCAATTGGTTAGCTTTCTCAGCACTCATGGGTGTAACTCAACAGTTCCCCTGGATTTGGCTATGTCCAGTTTGTTTAAATGTTCCCAGTCTGATCCTCCCCCTACAAAGGTAAGTCTTTCTTACTCCAGACTTCCCCTCTGGTCTCAGTGGTCTGGGATTCCTGAGGAATGATCTTGCCGGTAAAGACCAAGATGAAGACTTCTGTGTCTTTTGCCAACAGGGCCCCTGAATTATTCAGCAACAGACCCACATTTTCCCTAGCTTTGCCATTGTTGTTTGTGTACTTAAATAAGCCCTTCTTGTTGGCTTTCACATTCTAAGTCTGCCCCTAACTCGCACATCCTTATTTCATTTTTCCTATTTCACAAAAATTTTGACCTTTCAGATTTTGTGTACGTTGTGAAACATTTTTAGAGGCATAGTAAAAACTAAGTCTCTCTTCCTCATTTTAACACTTATTGCATATCAACTGGATTTTAGGTCTTACACTTCAAAGATCTGCCCTAGGCAGTCTTAGAAGATCTTTCTTCCCGGACTCTGAAAGGTAAAGAAACATGAATTTTTGTTAAATAAAATAAGTTGGTATTCCCCTCTCCTGCTTGCTCGTTATATCACACTTTGCACACCTCTGAGCTAATTCACAGCTAATACACTACTTTGATATATCTAAGACAACGCAGTTCTTTTTTTCTGAATGTTTATTTCAATGGGATATTTCTCTGATTCTCTATGTTTCACCTCCTAAATCAGGTGAGAAATATGTCCTCATAGTCATATGAATTCATAAAGACTTAAAAATAAAATGTAAAGTAGTAAAGGGCTATTAATTTTTTTGACATTTTTTTCAAAGAACCATGATTCACTGCACTAGAGATGAAGTAGACACTCTTCAAAATTCAGAAAAAGAATTTTGTCTTCTATCCTGTTAAAATTGTGCATTCAGCATGAGAAGGGTTCTTTGCTGTTAAATCTGAGGAAAAAAGGTGTAGAAATCATGGACAGAATATTTTAGCAATGCTTTGAGCTTCTGAGTTACCCATTGGAAGTGTGCCTGAGCATGAACCATAAATGGAATATGCTGTGGGACACACCGTTCCCTGCAACTTTATCCTAACAGCCATTCATCAAGATCAACTTGGTCATATAAATTCTCTTTTTAAGGATGTACTGTCTTTTTATCAGAACCTAGACATTAGCTGCTTTTTTTGTGAGCAGCTCTTAAAATAGAAAAGTTTTTTAAAACCAGACTGGTGAATTCCTTACATTTACACACATATTTAAAGTGAAAGCAACCTCATTTTGAAAACTGAAGGATTTATCTTCAAATTTCCAAATTATTTTTCCACTCATGCAAATGAAGCCATAAATAAACTAAAAAATCAAATAGAAAAATAATAATAAAAAAAAAAAAAGCGCCATCAACCTAGCTTTAAAGTAGAAAAAAAAAGTCAAAGACATATATTCCTTATGGATTGGGAAACTTCAGCTGTGGAAAGAAAAACAGGAACACAAATCTATTTGTTAAAAGAAACTAACTCATGTCTGAACAAATTTGAAACATATGTTCTAAGTGGAGTGAAATATTTCCCCGTGCAAAGACATTTGATTATATGTTTTATAAAAGACATTTGATTATATGTTTT
Source organism: Strix uralensis (assembly GCF_047716275.1). Classification (NCBI taxonomy): domain Eukaryota; kingdom Metazoa; phylum Chordata; class Aves; order Strigiformes; family Strigidae; genus Strix; species Strix uralensis. The sequence continues at coordinate 19,098,020 of NC_134012.1, read as the reverse complement.
ATAGTGGCATGTATAGTATGAAAGCATATCATACATTTATGAGAAAAAAAATGCCAGAGGGGGAGGAAAGACGAGGGCATTGGCCTGAACCAGAAGATTGTCTAATATATGTTGCCAATGAGAAGACAGAAAAATAAATGTGCAGTATAATTATACCTGTTCTTCTGTAGTCACACAAAAGCATCATTTTTCTAGCAGAGCTCTGGCTTAGCAATCAAGTAATAATCATATGGAGACCATTTCTTTAATTTTTTGTTCTGTCACAGTTCTCCCTGCATTCCATATCATGAAATTTCTAGAGAACTATTTGTATCATTTATAATCTTCCTTTTATATATAAATATATGAAGCTGATATCACTTCCGGTCTCACTTGTATTTCAAGTAACCAAGCTGTTGTAGTAGATAACCAATCTACTAGTAATTAGTAAATTAATGTAAAGCTACTTACAACTTGAAGCTGGCACGGATTAAATACTTTTCATCAAACCACTGATATCAAAGACGCCCTTTTTCTTCACTCCCTCTCAAGGACTGTTTTTCTTGCTTTTCTTGCATAAAATAGGAGTTTAGCTCAGATTCTGGACTAAAAATACAAACCTTGTACGTAAGTGTTCCATTTATTGTGCTGTGAATATTGCTAGTGTAAAATGAACTACTAGCTTTGTTGGTAAAACACTAGCTGCTTTTCAGACTGATTCAGTTTTGGCACAGATGACAGCTGTTTTTGTCTAGGTGTTAAAGAAGGCTGTTAAATAAGTCTCTTAGCACTGAAGAAATTTTATAGTCTGAAATTTCAAGCTATTCTTCATACTCTGAACAATGGAAGAAGTCCACACTTAGGCATAAAACCCCCACTTTAAAGTCTTACTTTAAATCTAAACAAGTAATCCCTTCTGAATGTGTTCTTAAAAAAAAAAAAAAAAAAAAAAGATTAAAATTTAATTCTAGTGTATATCAAAAACTTTGCTTTGAGGAAACTATTGATAACAAATTTCTTAATTTGATTGTCTCTTGATGACTGTGTTAGAAGTTCAGGGTAGGGCGGCTGTATGTAACATATTTTAGGAAAAAAATATACAGAAAATAAGCTTTTCAGTAAGTAAACATGAACCTAGCCTGAACAAGAGCTAGTATTTTCTGTAATTCAGATTAAGTCCTCCTAACCAGGGTCACTTCAAAGGTCTTCAAGCTGCTTCATATGTGTGCAGGATCCTATTAAATAGGCATAAAGAGAATAATAAGTGGTTTATGTTTCAAGTTAAGTTTTTTGGATCCTTTTTAACAATAATCCCAAACATTTGATATAGGAACAGTAAAACCAGAGTCTTTGATCTGCTTTCCCTTGCTATTCCTATTTTATCCTGGTCTTTCCCCTCTATGGTATTTTACTACCTTTGTCAGTCATGCATACAGGCAGTGGGAAGTGCTTGTCCTATCAAGACAGCTGCAGGGATGGCAATGTCACATTTTAAATGGAGTTAATAATTTTTATTTACAATTTTCTGCTTTCAATATTAATATTTCTTAATTTTGCATCTGATTATTTTTTTCTCTCAAAATAAATTTTAAAAGCATAATGAGATTATGTTAAAAAGATTGATTGGGGAAACTCTCTTTTCCTCCTGCCTCTTGGTAGATCATCATATCTGATTGATCACTGTATGAAGATTTATGCAAGAATGAGTTTTCTAAATGAGATGTGGAGAGATAGATTTTCATGATTCAAGTTCTGTGTAGTAAATTAGTGCCAAGGCAGGCCAATGAACTTATAATTGACTCAAATTAACACTACTATTATCCGTGAAATTCTTTATCAGCAACAGAGACACTCACAAGAGTGCAAAATTCTTCATCTTTGAAAACACCAGAAGAAAATAAGTATTATTTCCAATCTGACCAGATGCAAGCTGAGATGTATACTATAAACAAGGGACAATACTAATCACCACAGTAGCAATGGATTATGCAAACCAAGGGTACTTTCATCGAAACACAGATAATTTATTAAAATGACATTTGTGTTTCCAACAGGAAACAGACCATCTAGTTTTCTAGATGGTAAATGCACATGCACTCAGGAGGACATTCTCTAAAACCATATGTACACCATTATCTAATACTCTATTAGCATTCTTTATAACTACCTCAGAAGTGCTTGAAATGTTATACAGATACTAACTGTATCTCACTATAAATATAAAGATATTGAAATATACATCACTATCAAAACTAGAGTAAAGGAAAAAACTCAGGAATTCCAGTTTCCAAAAATTCTGACTTCTTTTCCCTTAGAAAAAATGCCTTATTACCTATTGCTAGTTCAGTAAAATTTTCAGTGTTAATAACCATCTTATTTCGTATTCCAGAGCTATGAACTGTTAGAGTTAGCAGCATTTCTGAAGCATATCCACAATTACTTTTTTTCTGTTTCCAATACTTTTTCTGTTTTAGCTGTTTATTTTCACAAAATGTTCCTCACTCCATGGATGAACCCCAGAAAGCTTCCATTCTTTCAATCTTGTTTATTTATATGTATGATATTTAATGACCAAACAAAATGTTAATGGCCCTGCTGGTGTATTAATGCATAACACACTGTTTCACAATTTTCATGTTATAGCCAAGTACCATCAATGTTTTTCACATGGAGAAAATCCTCCACTACGTAAACTAAATTTATGCATCAAAATATATGAAGTGTCCAAAGTAATTCTATTTATTCACTGGATGTGTTGACCAGTTTATGTTTATATGTTTTGCAAAGTGCTTTAAAAATATTTATATTTTAATTAAGTGATTTTGCATTTTTCACTGATATAATAAGTAAAGATGAATCAGGAAAAGAAAAAGGAAAAAAGAAGAAAAAGAAGAGATGGCTTTCCAAGTATTAAAGTCTCTTACATTTAGAATTGTTCTGAGGTCAAATTCAGGTTGTACAAACAATGACATCAGATGAAAAAGAAAGAAAGCTTAATCAGAAATAACTGGATAATTCATAATTCAATGGAATAGCCACACTTCATTGCTCAAGATGAAGGCACTAATCCCTGTGCCTTTAACACATGATACTTATTAAACTCTGAACAAAGAACTCCAGTAGAGCCACAGAGTCACTCTTCATTAATGTACAATGTACCTCATTAAAACAAAACAAAACAAAAAACCCAAACAAACCCCACAAGACATTTCATATTATATAGAAGAAAAAAGATGGTTAGGAAAGAGAAAATTCAACAAGAAGTTTTCAATTACAGTTCCAGGAGATACAAACTCAGGGATGGAAATTAAGTTTGCAACAAGGTATCTGAAAACTGTACTTTCAAAAAGTATGGCGTAATTATTTTTGTTTTTATTGGTCACTAAATTTTGCTGGAATTAATCCCCACATCTAAAAAGGCCCAAAGCACCACGCTCCTCAAATTTCAAGAAAAAAGTAAACAACCCCAAACCAGCAAAGAGTGAATTGACTCCTTGCACTCAGGATATATTCTCAAATTGCTCCATAAGACAACATTATGGATTTGGGCAAGGCAAAGAAAAAAGCATGGGTAACTGATGCTTATCACCAGGAGAAAGGGCACAAATTGGCCAGACACTGAAAACAGAAAGTCTAGTCATCTGAAACAATTTTGCAATCTTCAGCTTTTACCATCAATGAAAGCTTGCAGAAGCAAAATGAAACCAGTTTCCAAAGTTAATTGTGTTGAGTGTTTGTGCAGTATAGACTCTAATCTGTAGAAAGTAAGAAAGAAATGCAATTCCCCAAAATAGATGTAAACCTGTAATTTTGAACTATTTCCTTGACTGACAAGTTTTTCATTTACCAGGAGTTTCATTTTTGCTAAAACAAAACCATGGGTAAATGCATAATAACAGAAGAGAAAAGGCTTTACATTAACTTGTGAACTGCTACACACACATATAAACAATTTCATTCAGTCGCATATACACTAGGCTAAAAATATGTATATTTTCAAAATTGGAAGCAAATTTTCAGATTTAAAATATGTATGTCTATAAAAAATTTCCAAGGCATGCAAATAATGAAAAAGTCAGCTTGATAGCAAAAGTCAAATATATTAAATAAATCTATATAAAATATTCCCAGCATGTCTTTTTAGCTTTGTAGAATAAATATTTAAATTTTACTTTTTTTTTTTTTCACTAAAACAACTTGGTTGCACTAATTCATATGAGATTTAAAAAAGGAAGCACTAAGAATACTAGAAGAAAATGATGCATCAAAAAATTATACTATTGTCATCATAGAAAAGGGGCTTCTTTCACAATGTCCTCACTTGGAGTAGTGTGACTGTACATACATGGAGGTTCTTATCTATCTCTTGAACCGTTTATAGAGTTCCAAGCTTTTAGGAAAATTTATGAAGTCACTTATGTGCAAGAGTTTTCTTTTGAAGTAACACTAGTAAAATGGAATATGATTATACAGCTGACAAAATACTCTAATTCTTGTGTTTGATGTGGTCTTCTTTGGTATATTGCCAGTCTGTCAAAACTTTGCATGATCGTGGATTTTACTAACATCAGATTCAATGAAAGCATTAAAAAGGATTCTTTTTAATAATCATTCTAAGAATTCAACTACCTTTTTTTGAAGAACATCAGGTTTGTCTGGTGCAACTCGATTTACAGAAAATCTAGATGTATTTTTTCCCACTTCCTCTTTTTCTATGTAATTACTGTTGTCTTTCAACATCTATCTAAAGATTTTCCAGAATCCTATGTCAAATGAAGATTGTTATGATTGCCTTGACTATAATTTTTCCAATATAGGCACTATTTACATTGTATAAGCACATAACTTGCACTGTTTATTAGTTCTTCCCTTCACCTTGAAATTAGAGCTTCATCTTTTATATTGGGCTAGCCATTTTATGTGCCTTTTATCATGAAATAACACAATGTGGATCTCTAACTGATCCTCGACCATGTCACAGATTGTAATAGCAAACATGGATGCTGCTGTAATGATTTATCTTGCTAAGTAGGCCAGATGCTATGTGAGTTTTCTTTATGATACCACTTACATAAACTTTGTTAAACGTACAAAACATGAATGCACAAAACTGGGAACAGGGTTTAAATAAAATCTCTTCCCAAAGCTAAAAAGTTAAAAAGAGAGTAGTAGTACCTTTAGCTCTGCACAGTGCATTTGAATCTGATTCTGTGATCTGTGAGAAAGCAAAGAGCAGTCGTTACTGAAGAAGAAAGACATCTGCACCTCTTCCAGGTCCAGGAGCATTCAGTTCATGAAGGGAAAGGGATAGAGCCACCACCAGTCATGAGTAGTCAGGACGGATCAGAAGGAGAAGGCAAGATAGACAACTGATTTATTCATTCTGAATACCGTTTGAGTTTTATATAGGTGACAGACAAATAGATTGCCAGGCAGACAGATAGACAAATATACCTCAAATTAAGTTATTACTCAGGAGACCATTGGTTCTGTTCAGGACATGATGCAGCAGTTATGATGTGTAATATAATGGGCAAGCCAGGCTGCTTCAGGTGGTCAGAGAAAACAATCACGGTTCCAATAAAGCAAAGCTAATTTTATATTTGCAAGCTATGAGGGAGATTGGAGTCTTCAGAAGTGGTCTTCTGTATTGAATGTCCAACAGCAGTTGGAGTGAATAAAATTACCTCCTTCAGTTTGGTTAAAAGGATTCCAGTGTGTGCTCACCAGGATCACTCTGTGACATGACCCACAGCAAACTAGGTGCTATGACTGGGATATTCACTTAAAAAAGCACTCCTGGTACAAACTGAGCATTAGGCTAATACTTAAAGTATATTTAGGATGTTGCTGATTCTATTTCTCTGCATAAGAAATACTTTTCAGATGGGTGCTTCAGCAGGATCATGATTGCATCTGCTTTTTTATAAACTTAAGACACACATTATTTTTTCTTTTCATAGAGTACTTAGTGTCAAATCTTAAATGCTGTGTTAAGGAGTTATATATTATGTATCTAAAGCAGGACTGTAAGAGTGATAAATTACATTATGAGATACTATATCCACAAAAAAAAAAGGGAATGTGATCTTTCAGTTTGTATATCCAGGATGTATTTGCAGTCTTTACTGACAGCCATCATTATATGATTCATCCATTCCCACTATAGTGTGCCAAAATACAAAGAAGCCTATTCACACCAGATGTTGATAACCATGTGACTTCAACTGAATTAATGCTAAACAGTCATAAGGCACATTATTTGGTATTGGAAGACAGTTTATGCAGGGAAATAAAGGAAAAGATAGCTAATAATATGACTATAGGAAAACAGACATTTGCTTATCCAAATTTTATTTATTCATGAAAAATGTCCCTTATTTTACATAATTAAGTAATTTAAACTCCAAGTTTAAATTTTACAAGTTTTTATTTCTACTCCAGGCCCTATTTATCTGCTTTTTCCTTAAAAAGTTTGAATGTCGTGTTAAATCTTCTCGTTTGAGGAAATTCTGTTAAAAAAAAATGAAAAAAGGAGGAATAGAATATTATGGAGAAAGATTAAATTCTCTGGGGACCAAAATATGAATGCAGTACTATTTCATTCAATCTTCTGTTCCATTACTTGTTATTTTTAATAAGATATGGGAAATAGGTTTGGTTAATTTATTTGAAATAGGGACACAGACAATAGTTTGGTGCAGAGACACCATTGATTTATTTGTAACAAAGCTTTAGAAGTCTTTATTTAACATTTACTGAGAGGAATGTATTTGAAAGTATTTTGGAATTATGAGAACCATGAGGAAAGAAAACTGTGCGATTTCTCTCTTTTGGCTGCTTTATGATAAATACATGATATACTTTAAAATACAGTGAATTTCTCCAACATTATTCAATAAAAATACTTTGTGTCTTTTTTTTCCCATTTTTTAATTTTTTCTATTTTTCATTTTTGCTATTTTTTACTATTTTTCTTTTTTCTTCAGTTTTTTTGTATTTTTGTTCCTATTTTTCTCCTTATAATACACTAACTTCAGTTTCTTTCCTCACTATCTCATTACCACGCTTTGATATTTAAAATGATCTTTTAGCTTTCTGCTTAAACAAATAGATGGTAAATCTGATATTCTGAATGGTACTTGCTGCTTTTGTGAAACACATTTACAGAGTACATGTGGAGGTTTGAACTCAGCCAGCAGCCAGGCACCACGTGGCAGGCCGTTCACCTTCCCCTCCTTCCTCTGGTCAAATAGGGGAGGGACAAAAAAGAAGAGAATTCATAGGTTGAATAAAAAAGAAAGAATTTACTAAATATAACAAGAGAACAACAGTAACAATAGTGAGTCCAAAAAGAAAACGGGTAAAATGCAGCAGTGGCTTACCGAGCGCGGCGACCACTCCCACAGCAACAACAAGACTCGACGAACAGACGAGCAGACGGTGCGCGCGCGTGCAAGCCCCAAGCGAAAAGCCGCGAGAGCGAGAGAGACAGCCCGCTCACCTAAATCCCTGGGCATGACATCACATGGTATGAAATACTCCAATGAAAATTAACTCCATCCTGGCCGAAACCAGGACAGTCTCCACCCCTTATTCCATACCATTGATGTTATGCTCAGGTTTCCAAATACATCTTCCAGGTCTCACAGATATCATTCCGTTAGTCTATGGGCCATCCTTCCACAATGTCTGCTGAGTTCGTTTAGTCCATAACTTCGGGTTCCATCTGTTACAGTCTATAAGGCTGAGGAATGAGGCAGAGTTGGCTGTCGGTGGAGCAGGAGGCTTTGGATGTGGCACGGGGATGTTGCAAGGCACCAATTGCCATAACAGGGTTATTTGACAGTCCGGTTCATTGGCTATTCTCACCTAAAATCAAATCTCCCTGAGGCACACATCGGACTTCTCCATCCTTCTGCATTACCCACCAAGTGCATCCAGGTCCTTGGGCAAAAGTAATCCAATGCATGGGTTTACCTTTAGCCAAAGCAGAAGTAACCCAGATGGTCTTCCCCAACATATTCCTAATGCACACTACGGGGCCTTTATCCCCATCCTCGGCATGTAGGAGGTTTGATTAGGCAGGGCCAGCTTGCTTAGCAGATCCTCTGGTATTGACTAACCAGGTGGCTTTTGCTAAATGCATGTCCCAGTGTTTGAAAGTTCCACCACCCATTGCTCTCATTGTATTCAATTGTATCCCTCAATTTTTTCAGAGGCTGGTGCATAGTAGGGAATGTGGTATATCCACTCAATACCATGCTCTTTGGCCCAGGCGTCTATGAGGTTGTTTCGGAAATGTGTCCCATTATCTGACTCAATTCTTTCTGACGTGCCATGCCACCATAAGACTTTCTCCTCAAGACCTAAAATGGTGTTCCAGGCAGTGGCATGGGACACGGCATAAGTTTCCAACCAACCAGTGGCTGCTTCCACCATTGTAAGCACATAGTGTTTGCCATGCCGAGTTTGAGGGAGCGTGATATAATCAATCTGCCAGGCCTCCCCCTATTTATATTTTGATCATCGTCCCCCATACCAAATGGGCTTTAACGATTTGGTTGGCTTGATCGTAGCACATGTCTCACATTCATGGATTACCTGTGCAAGAGCACCCGTGGTTAAGTCCACCCCTCGGTCATGAGCCCATCTATATGTTGCATCTCTTCCCTGGTGGCCTGAGGAGTCATGGGCCCAGCGAGCCATAAATTGTTCACCCTTATGTTGCCAGTCCAGATCTAATTGAGACACCTTGATCTTGGCAGCTTGATCCTCCCATTGGTTATTCTGATGTTCTTCAATGGCCCGGCTCTTGGGTACATGAGCATCTACATGGTGTACTTTCACAACCAAGTTCTCTACCCGAGCAGCAATATCTTGCCATAATTCAGCAGCCCAGACGAGTTTGCCTTTGCGCTGCCAGTTGCTCCGTTTCCACTACTGTAACCACCCCACAGCGCATTTGCCACCATCCATGAGTCAGTATAGAGGTAGAGCACTGGCCACCTTTCTCTCTCAGAGATATCCAAGGCCAGTTGGGTGGCTTTCACCTCTGCGAACTGACTCGATTCACCTTCTCCTTCAGCAGCTTTGGAAACCCATCGCGTGGGGCTCCATACAGCTGTCTTCTACCTTCAATGTTTTCCCACAATGTGACAGGACCCGTCAGTAAACAGGACACATTGCTTCTCATTATGCAGTAGCTCAGTATATGGTAGGGCCACTTCAGCATGTGCTACCTCTTCCTCTGGTGCCATTCCAAAATCTTTGCCTTCTGGCCAATTTGTGATCACTTCCAACATTCCCGGATGTCTGGGGCTCCCTATTCAGGCCCGTTGTGTGAATAATGAGACCCATTTACTCCACGTGGCATCAGTTGTATGGTGTGTAGAGGGGACACTCCCTTTGAACATCCAGCCCAGCACTGGCAGTCGGGGAGCCAGGAGGAGGTGTGCTTCAGTCCCGATCACCTCTGAAGCAGATCAGACCCCTTCATATGCTGCCAATATCTCCTTTTTGGTTGGAGTATAGCAGTCTTCTGATACTCTGTATTCCCAATTCCAAAACCCCAGAGGTCAACCCCGAGTCTCACCTGGTGCTCTCTGTCAGAGACTCCAGGTAGGGCCATTCTTCCCGGCTGCAGTGTAGAGCGCATTTTTAACATCTTGCTCTGGCCGAACTGGCCCGAGGGCTACTGCATGAACTATTTCCTGCTTTATTTGCTCAAAAGCCTGTTGCTGCTCCGGGCCCCATACAAAATCATTCTTTTTCTGAGTCAATTGATAGAGACAGCTGACAATCTGACTGTAATTTGGAATGTGCAGTCTCCAGAAACCCTCAACACCCAAGAAAGCTTGTGTTTCCTTTCTGTTAGTTGGTGTGGACATAGCTGTCATTTTATTAATCACCTCCATTGGAATCTGACGATGTCCTTCTTGCCATTTTACTCCTAAAAACTGGATCTCTTGTGCAGGTCCCTTGACTTTACTACGCTTTATGGCAAAACCATCCCTCAGAAGGATTTGGATTATTTTCTCCCCTTTCTCAAAAAGTTCTTCTGCTGTATTACCCCATATAATTATGTCATCAATGTACTGTAAATGTTCTGGGGCTTCACCTTGTTCCAGTGCAGTCTGTATCAGTCCACGGCAAATGGTGGGGCTGTGTTTCCACACCTGGGGCAGTTGATTCCAGGTGTATTGGACACAGCAAACTGTGGCCTGCATTCTGCTGCCAGAGGGATAGAGAAAAATGCATTGGCAATATCAATCTTGGCATACCACTTGGCCACCTTTGACTCTAGTTCATATTGCAGTTCCAACACGTCTGGCACGGCAGCACTCAGCGGTGGCGTGACTTCATTCAGGCCACAATAGTCCACTGTCAATCTCCACTCTCCATTAGACTTTTGCACTGGCCATATGGGGCTGTTAAAAGGGGAGTGTGTCTTGCTGATGACTCCTTGGCTCTCTAGTCGACAAATCAGATTATGGACAGGGATTACAGAGTCTCGGTTGGTGCGATATTGCCGTCAGTGCACGGTTGTAGTGGCAGTTGGCACCCGTTGTTCTTCAACCCTCAGCAATCCCACAACAGAAGGATCCTCTGATAGACCAGATAACACAGACAGATGTTTAATTCCTTCTGTTTTCAAGGAAGCTATACCAAAAGCCCACCGATACCCTTTTATGTCCTTAAAATACCCTCTTCTGAGAATATCTATGCCAAGAATACATGGAGCGTCTGGGCCAGTCACGATGGGGTGGTTTTTCCCACTCTTTTCCACTTAGGCTCACCTCAGTCTCCAACACAGTCAGCTGTTGAGACGCCCCTGTCACTCCTGAAATACAAATGGGTTCTGCTCCTTTAAAATTCGATGGCATTAGGGTGCATTGCGTACCGGTGTCCACTAGAGCCTTATACTGCTGGGAGTCAGATGTGGCAGGCCATCAAATCCACACGGTCCAGTAAACTTGGTTGTCCCTGTCCTCCGCCTGGCTGGAGGCAGGTCCCCTCTAATGTTGGTCATAATACTCACTAACGACAAATGGGTTAGTGTGGTGTGCATGGGTTTCAGCCTCATCTTGATCACTCACTTCTTGTGAATACAAGTCAGAAGTTCTTCTCATAGGATCATGAGCAAAGTTGACCTTTCTGCTCCGTTTGGTTATTTGATTACTGGAAACCGGAGCAGCATTTCTCCTGAAAGGACTACGCTGTGTACTTGTTCTTCCTTCCAGCTCACATACCTGCTTTTCTAGGAGGTAGTTAAGTTTTCCATCCCATTCCTTCATGTCTTCTCCATAGTTACGCAGGCAATGCCATAGCTTCCCCCGTGGTGTGTACCGTTTCTCTTGAGTAGAGAAACGATGGCTCCTAATAGCCAAGATTCTGGTCCGTGCAGGTGGGGAGTAGGACATATTCTCCTTAAGCTGCTGGACATCTTGAGATAATTTGTTCACAGCTGCGATGATGGAGGAAGAGATACTTTCTTCATATTGTCATAGTCGGCGAGCCAGTTCATTCACTGTTGGTCCCTCTTCATGTGTCCAGTCCATTGGTGCTAATGCACTGGCATATGACGAGGGTGTGCTCCGTACAAAAGTCCTCCACATGGGCCCGGTGCATCGGACTTCATCTGGATCTGTGGGTAGCCGTGCATTATCAGGGTCATAGTAAACTACCTCCCACACAGCTAGCTCCCTCAAGTATTGAATGCCTCTTTCCATAGTGGTCCACTTACTTGGTCGACATGTAAAGTCATCCTTGAAGGGGTACCTCTCCCTCACACTTGACAGAAGTCGATTCCAGAGACTAAGATTTTGTGTCTCTTTTCCAATGGCCTTGTCAATGCCCCTTCCCTAGACAGAGATCCCAGCTACCTTGCCTCCCTGCCCTCTAGTTCCATGCTACTGGCCCCGCTATCCAGGCACCAGAGCAGCCAGGTCACGAGTTGCTCACCTGGGTGGCGGCTGTAATCTTTTCTTATGTCTCGCAACTCACTCAAGGACAAGGATTGGGTGACTATCAATGGCTCTGCCTCCTCCTCCTGTTCTCATGATGGGCCTGGTTCATCATCACCCTGTACACTGTGAGGGGATCTTCTTGTGTATTTCTTCTTCTGTATGGGAGCAACTGACACTGTCGTGGGTTGGTTCTCTGGTTCAGCTGCAGCACCCGACCTCGGGCTTGTAGTGGCTGCAGTTTGTTACTTGGTTAATCTTAAATAGTAGCTTAACCATAAACAAAACCTGAACCACATTCAGGAAGACGCTAGCTCCTAATAGCACAGTAACCATGTTTATAGAGACATTCTGAAGATATTTGAACTCCCCAAATTTCTCAAACACAGCTGTAAATAGCCCCAGAACCAATGACTGCATGCTATCATAGATGAGCATCACATATTAACAACAGAAACAAAACCTTAACCGAACTCTCATGGAAAGTGAGCAACAGCATGGAAACACATATTGCAAATGAGGTTATAAGATCTTGAGGCTGTTATTTCAAACAAAAAGAAAAACCTCGAGGCCCCACGTTGGGCGCCAAAAAATGTGGAGGTTTGAACTCAGCCGGCAGCCAGACACCATGTGGCCGGCCGTTCACCTCCCCCTCCTTCCTCTGGTCAAATAGGGGAGGGACAAAAAAGAAGAGAATTCATAGGTTGAATAAAAAGAAAGAATTTACTAAATATAACAAGAGAACAACAGTAACAATAGTGAGTCCAAAAAGAAAACGGGTAAAATGCAGCAGTGGCTTACCGAGCGCGGCGACCACCCCCACAGCAACAACAAGACCCGATGAGCAGATGGCACGCGTGCAAGCCCCAAGCAAAAAGCCGTGAGAGCGAGAGAGAGAGAGAAACAGCCCACCCACCTAAATCCCTGGGCATGACATCACATGGTATGAAACACTCCAATGAAAATTAACTCCATCCTGGTCGAAACCAGGACAGTACAAGTTATGTAAATCCATGCAGTTGTCTTCTCAGACAGAGTTCCATATCTATATAACATCGTGACTTTGTAATCACACCTGTGTAATTTTAGTAAATATTTTAACCTATTGGTTAAATTGGTAAATTGAGGAAAATTAATTAATACTATTGGCATATTTTTTGTTAAAATTCAAAATGAGTACTGCCAAGAAATCTAAATAAATCTGAGACTGTGCTGCTGGGAAACTAATGATTCCATTTATCTGTTGTAAAAATCTACTCCTTAACTCCATAATGATCTCATAATGATGTGTACTCTAGGCTTCTATGGACACATATTAAGTTTTGTGATGACAGATTTATGTAGAGCTTGTTGAATGACAGAAGTCTTGAGCACCAGTTTTTTAACACCTCGTGACAATAAGTCATACAGCTTCACCATCCAAATGAGTGAGACACAAGTTATTTCCAAACAGCAACAATAATAATAAATGTTCTAAAGAATTTAAGTTTTAATCTAAATTGTTACTAGTAACCCAAGTAATACGTGACATTCTGAAAATGTCTGTATTTTAACACAATGGAGATGCTAGTACAGTGATAAAGAAACCATAACTAATTGATTAATTGAAATAATTAGGTACAGCGGTAAATGAAGAAAAAGAAGGATTTTACAATTAATTTATGATATAAACCTCTTCGGGTAACTGTGAGTCATACAACAAGGTAACATGAAGAGAAACATGATAAAGGGTATCAATACCCAGCCTGAAACCTATGTGTGTGTTCCACTTTTGAATCACACGTATTTGCTTAAGGCAATCCTCACTGCACATGGTCCCTTAATACGAAACTCCTTCGAGTAACAGTGATCTAGTGTTTCTAATTACATAGGTTCATTAAAAGATACATTTGAAACAAGCAGCTGTTTACAACTCATATTGTTTCAATTCCCATAGAGGAAAATAATATTAATTTCTTTTCACTCTTCCTCCAGCTGCTGCCAATTCAGTTTGTATTTACCAAGACATCAATTTCAAATACAAGTGGACATAGAAAGAAATTGTCACTCACCACACTCTTCCCAATAACTTTGTACTGTCCAATTCCCACCTCTAAAGGTTTTTTTTACACCTGCAAAGAGATATAGGTCATGTTCAGACAGAAGAACATAAGCAGCATGTTTACTTCCCACTTAGTCACAGATAAAATTAATATTGATGTCTATGTTTTTATAAAGTGTCAAGGGTTAGAGGAAAGTTTTTGAAACAGAAGGCTGGCCCTGCTAAATGAATGACTAAGCATACCTCAAATGTGTGTTTTGTACAGTTATCACAGTTATTGATAAATATTTATTATTTAAACTGCCTTTCTTACATATTTTTAAAACTACCATCATCATGCTGTAATGATTACTAAGTTGGATAAATTACAAAAAAAAAAAATTAATATTTATTTTTTAATAAAAAAGTAGAATCTATAGGTAAGAATCCCCTATTCCCTCCATTCCAGAAGGAGCTGAGCATCCAAGAAGAAATGAAGGCAAAAAGGGAAGGAAAAGATATAATGATGAAAAAGGTAAGTTGTTAAGCTGTTCCCTCCTTATATATTGAGTTCTTATTTTTATAACTTACCACTGTATTGCTTTGTGTATGAAGGCTGATGCTGATCCAACTCCTAATGATTTTGTCTGAGTGATTAAGGAAAATAAATACATTGCATTTTAATTAAAATAACTTTTTCAGTAGTCTTCACCTTACAGTAATTTCATGATGATTTATCCCATACAGAAGAGTTGAACTTTTTTCTCCTGGCAGTGTAATTTGAACATCTTTTCCTTTCAAATATTTGCAGATAGCAAATCACCTTGAACAAGGTATTTCATGCAACTCAAAAACCTGTGAGTAGCTGGAAACCGCAAATCTTAAAATAAATGTTCACAATTTTTTTGTAGAGTGGAAGAGCAAGTACACATATACATATGAGTCAAAAAAAGCTGAAAAGTCCACCGATTAATTTCTCTAATTGATTTTGCAGATAGGTCTGGCAATTTTTCTATCATGCTCTGTGAAATTAAATGTCTAAATAGATGAAAACACAGAAGGAAAAAAAAAGAAAAAAGAAAAAAAGATTTTGGGTCAGTGTTTGCTCTACCTAATAGCAATCTGGCCGTCATGTAGAGCTAGTTTGCTAAGACGCCTGACAGTGCCAGTTAGTGAGAAAAAAAGACAGGTATTACTCAGTGGACTCTGCAGTTGAAATGGCTTCAAGTTAGCTTGGCAACTGTTTTGTCATGAATCACATTAAGTAGTACATATCAAGTCATGCTAAACATTCTTCCATATTTAGCTTCTGATTTTTATATTTCTTTTCAAGTACTAAATGCTTAGGTTGGAAGATGCATGAGTCACATTAACAAAAAGCCAGGCTTTTTAGTTTGTGTGAAGACAAGCGTGCTGTTGTTGACTGTGACATCTGCTAAAAAGTAGTCAGATGTGATATGACTGTATGTAATATGACCAAACATCAGTTTTAGCTGACAACATATTAGGCATCAGAAGATCTTGTTTTGTAGTGAAATCACTGGGTCTTCCCAGAGAAGCTGAAGATGCAGTATTGGTTCTGCTGGCAGAACTGCTGCAGCCATCAGAAATGGGCCCTCTCTCCTTGATCACACAGTCACTACTTTTCCAGCAGAGACAATCATGTGATTGTGCTTCAAGTACTTTTGGACAGTGTTTTTAAACATATAATGAGTTAAAAGAGGTAGTGTTGGACTACATGGAGAAATGTCTCATATTCATGCTTTTAATCTTACCAAAAATAGCTGGATGTTGCATAGCAGCTTCCACAGGGTTTACTTAGAGGAAAGAATGCTGTAGAATGGTTTCAAAAAACCCATGCCATAACAAACTCTCCTACATCACTACTGCTAGTCTACCGTTACACTACTAATGGTTTGTGTGCTCTATTTTTAAACACTGTGGAAATAAAATACATAATGCTCTATCCTTACTAGTTTGTCCTCTTTGTTGATGAATAGCTTCCTGATAAAAATCTCTTGTACTATTACTGATCAGAAGACAAAAGAAGAAATAGGAGGCAGTCCATGAAACTATCAATTAGAGAAAGCACTGATAAGTATGTTTTCCCATAATGCATAAATACAATGCAAAACTAATTGTCATACAACTCCACTGAAACCAAAAGTATGACAAGATTTCAGAAAAGAGATTAGGTAAATTCATGAAGGATAGAACCATTAGACAGAACAGTCTGTACGAAGTTGGAAGCAATGAGTCACTAAACCTTAGGTTGCCAAAAACAGGTAGGAAATGGCAAAGGCAAAATCACTCTATATAAACCGAGGTTTTATAATTTTTCTCTAAATATTCACTGCTATCTACTATCAGAAACAGAACAGATGAACATCTGATCTCATTCAGTGTGGCTTATATTTACACTCTTAGACTTTTTCACAGGAGTAATCCTAATGCATCACAGCTCACTGATGATCCCCTTCTCCAGACATCCCTGAACAAAAAAGCCTTTCCTGTTGACCTTTCCAAGCATCTTTCTACAAAAAATATTTCATAGATTTCTGTTTCTGCTTGAACTGTGAAACCAAACAGAAAACCTGCTATCTCTGTAGAGATAATTACACTTGCTTCTGTCAGTGAGATAAATGCTAAATTATAATAGCAAAATTACACTGAAATACTGGATCATTACTCCTTGCATTTATAAGGTGTTGATAAGTGTCATTTTCTCTTTCTAGTGCTATCAGACAGAAAGATTAATGATCAGAGGCACAAGTTAAGATCAAGAGGATAATCCTACTAATGCTGACCACGAAAAACAGTAGAACTCTTCAAAAGTTCAAGTCGCGCACATATGGATGATGATAAATTAGCAGGAAATAGAATACACTGGAAAGCAGAGATATCAGTTGTGAAATTACAGTGAAATCAGAAGAAGCCACAGATTATTTCCTTTATGAATATTTAATGAATAAATATATTTTGCCCTAATTTCTTTAAAATGTATCTGTAAAGTAATGCCTAAGTCCAACATATATTTTTTACCCTGTTTTCTTTCACCTGAGACATGAATTACTCTTTCTGCTCTAGACGCCCAAGCAATCTCATATGACATTGCCATAAATAGTTTTCAAACTTTACCTTGACTTAAGAAAAGCCTGTTCACACAAAATTTCATGACTTGTAGAAGGAAAAAAGTGTACATCTCAGATAAATATTTAACAAATTTTATGTTGCGACCTTGGAATTAAAAGAGCTGTGTCCAGTAATATTTAATGCATGAGATATAGACCCTTGTAATAGCTTTCTCATCTTGTGTTGAAAAGCAAGGTATTTCAAGGATTTGCAAGCGCATTGCTCAAAAACTCCAGAACACTGACCATAGCCCAAAGAAGTGTGAAAACTCTTCTTCTATCATGCTTTTTTTATTCACAAAAAACCTGTTTATCTTCATTGGAAAATAGCAACTTTTGCTGGAAATTCTTGCACTAGAGAGATGCAGTTGGTTGGTTCCTATGGGAACAAACTGTGTTGCTCTCCTAGATAAGCAACTGTAAAAAGTAAAAAAGGGGGAGAAGAGGGGGGAGCGGTAAGGGGGAAAAGAGGAACGCTGATTCCTTTGCATGAATCTCTTTTGAGAGTGAGGGATAAATGGACAGAAAGTCACTTAGGAAGCAAATATCTGTGTCATATTTCAGTTAATAATTTCTTTTCAATTTTTTTTCATTTTCCTGTAATGACCTACACGAAACACAGTCAGGGAGGGCATAAAACAGCATTAATAGTAAAATCACATGTGTCAGAAAGGGAAGTAAGAGACCCTTTCCTCATGAAATATTTTTAAGATATTTTGAGAAACTCATAAAATAAATAAATAATAAAAGCAAAAATAATTTTATTAGATTTTCAATTTTCTTGAAATATGAACCTATACATGTACAAATTATGTAAGAATGACTGTTCTTTGCAAACTGCTTTTATAAAACTCTCAGATTAATTCCTTTGTAGGGGATGAGTCAACACGCTCCACAGAAATCACACGTGTTCTTTAAAAAATGTCTTATGATTATGGATTTAATTTCTAAGAGGTGGGAGAAAACAAATTCAGATACTATATTCTGTAGTGTTCTCGAACTATGTGCCTTCTTGGCACATGTTTGTGACAAGTGAAATAGAGTGAACTGAAGTCATGATTTTGTAAAGTCATTAATTTATCATGAGGTACTGCCACCCTTTCCCCCACAGTTGCTTGTTCATGCTCCAAGATATAATCTATTTCACCTCCACTAAGTATTTATGTGACTGAGTAATGAAACAATTTAGGGAAATTAAGTCAAAGGAACCTAGGAATAAAAGTTTAGTGTTAAACCATATTTGCTCCCCATCTCTTATATTATGTACTGAGACTAATACTTTTTCCGTTAGGATAAAGAAGATCCCAGGAATGGAGAACTGAATGAAATCAGTGGGGGACTAAGAAAGAGTAATGTTACCTGAAAGTTTTCACAGCTTCTGCCGTGAAAGTCCAAGGAGGTAAATCAACTTGGTCTGCCTGGACAACAAAGTAATAATTCAGTGCTAAAAATGTTAGGTTAATGAAAAATAGTGCAATACACACCGTACTCTCAAAATTTGTTGACTTTCAGTGGTTCTTCTTTCATACTGATTTGAGACACAGCATGAAACATATTTGTCATGTGCAATTAAAATTTCTGCAGTAAGCTTTTGTTTAAGAAGTGTTTTCAGAATCCCAATGAAAAATACACACTTCAAGCTGGGAATGCCTTTCTTGTCGTCTAAGAAAAAGAATTAAATAAAACATACATGTCCTGAACACAGTATTTCACCTCTTGTAACTGACAGCAACTTGAGAATCCAACTTTAAGCTCTCCTTGAATTAATCTTCAAATGTGAACTCTATTAGCAGCTGGGTGAAGGTTTCAACATATATTTGTACAATTAAAGATCATGTGTTTCATTGCTAGAAGAAATTGATTCCCTCCCTCTACCAAGAACTTCATTTACCAAGATACTTGTTTACGTAGCTTGCTGAATTCAAGTAATTCATTAAAATTGTTACTGAATAGACTACCACACTATCTTTTTAAATGGTCTGAAACTAACTGGTAGATGTTACAGTTGCTTTTGAACAGGAAAAATTATTTTCTCAAATGTCTGTATGAAGATAGTGTTTTAGAATATTGAGATCTGTTTTACAAAGTTTCAGAGCCTTCCAGCATTTGATCTGTTTAAGGTTGTCATATATTTTAAGATAACATGAAGAAAGATCTAGACTACATATATCACTTTTCCTAAATCATATTTAAAATCTCCTTTATTTTTCCTGTAGAACATCTAACAGGATCATAAGAAACTCGTTCAAACAATTCTTGCTATTTTTTTTCCATGTATCTTTAAGATTAACTCACTACAATAAAGGCTTTACCACTGACTTTCCCACTGAATACACAGGCAATGGAAGAAATTCAATTTTTGAAATTCTGTTTAGAGTTTTGTCCTCAGATTCATTCAGTTAGTGACTATCTGCAACACAGCTTGGCACACAGGTTTGTCTCCACAGCCCTTGGTTCCACTCATATGTCTATAAAAAAGTTAAAAACACAATGGATCTAAAATGGTCTAGCTATTTCCAGACACTGCAATATGAAGCAACAGCAAAAGGTTGCATCTTGGGAAGTTCAGGTTGAACACTAGAAAAGATATTTTCATTATGAAGGTTGTACAGTGCAATGAGATTGCCAAAGAGGTTATGACACCCTTGAGAAGTTTTCAAGAGTCAGTTGTAGTAACTCATGGCTGACTTAGAACAGTATTGGCAATAGCAGCTTGGATAGGAGGGCTGGGCTATATGATCTCCTAGAGTCCTTTTCAACCAACATTCCTGTGATTCATTGATTCTGTGTGTAGGTTAATTGTTTCCACAAATTTTACTCAGCATATCTTAGCCTTTTGCAGATAGCTGGTGTGGAAATTCAAAAACTAAAAAACTACTTTTTTAGAAAGCGATAGTAAATTGTCCAATTCCTGAAAATCACTTACGTAGCCAATTCTTTGGCATAAAATATTTATATATAAATTAATATAACATCAATGGTAAAGATCATAATATGAAGGGCATTACATCCAAGACCAGTAATCTTAACTCTGTTTAGAACAGCTCTAAGACAGAAATCACTCTTGGATTTACAGACCATGGAACTATAACAAAGACAATTAAATTGCTACAAAGATAATAAGACTAAACTAATTATTACTTTCATAAAATTCTAACTCAGCTTCTAAAGGACAGGCCTCATTGTGTAGTGTCTGGGTTATTTTAGTTTGGGGCTTTTTTTTTGTTTTGTTTTGGTTTTTTCTTTAACATGCAATTGTAATTTAGATTAGAATTTGTACATAGTTCCTGAATTGTCTAGTATTGCCCATCTGATCTCAAAGTTAAAAATATTCTTTCCATTGTTCTTTTTAAAAACTTTGCACAGTCTCCATATAAAAATAGTATGACTGCTATGGAGATAGATTATACATGAGCAAAGAACTGCACTGCAAAAATCTTTCAGTCTTAAGCTTAATTGTACAGCTACACTATACTGTGTTTGATTTTTTGTTCTTCTCTCCTGATGCTGCCTGGCCTTTTCTGACAGTAATTTCAGTTTGCTCTATGTGTCCCTTTACCTAACTCTCAGCATACTGATTTAAACGTAAGTAATTTCAAAATGAAACCTTAGTTCCTTTATCATTCAAAAGTAATCTCAGTAGAGACATATGGTGGACTATGTTAAATTAAATAGAATACATGATTTGAACCTTTCAGAGAGATGTTTGTGCTTTCTGTGCACATATGTGCCCTCTCTAGCTGCTCCCAGAAGAAGGAAACAAAAACCATGCATCTTCAAAATTCCCTGTAAGACAATTAATAACAAGTTTTGAAAAATATGGCTACAGATTGTTCTTAAAAAGGGAAGAGAGAACTCCTCAGCCCTTGGGGGGAAAAAAAAAAAAAAAAAGGAAATAAAATGTTTACCTGCATTCATTACAGAATAAACTAACTGTTCAATGAAGGGAAAATTTCAAACTGGAAGATGTCATTTCTCATGTTTGCAGACCATGAGTCACCTGAATGTGAACTTACAATCATCCGAATCACATAAATAAGTGGCCCCAGTAATGTCCCAGAGTTTAAATACAATCAAAGATAACAGATATGGAAGTAGCTGACAAGATTTCTTTAAGGTCATCTAGATGAAAATATTTCTATTTGTAAGTAACTTTAACAGTGATAGCAAAATAAAATCTTAGTGAGTAATGTATTTGAAGGAGCTTCTTGATTTAAACAGAGTTCAGAATTTGGATTATTATCAAGTTTATTGATCAATTTTCTTTTACATTTTATCATCAGATGCATCACTGTGACATAGTGCAGACAGTTCACTAAGTAGCACAGGTTTGAAAGCAAATCTGGTGCCTCCTTATTCACTCATAGGAGCTTTTGTGAGTCCTACCTTTTAATCTTTGTACAATTTTTGTTTGATCTCCTAATCACTATCACCAGGGTACGGAAAGTGCTTTTTATTACTCTTCAAAATGTGCTAAATATGCATGTAAAAATAACATAAGACAAATACGGAAGGAAAAATACAAAGCCAAATGAAAGAGAAGGAACACAATGTACATCTTTAACAAAGACTTTAAAGGATTGTAATTATCCTTTAATATGTGGTCGGTTACCCCATAGGTATTATCATGTGTGTCTGATTATATTAGAATAGGG
Organism: Strix uralensis; assembly: GCF_047716275.1. Taxonomy (NCBI): domain Eukaryota; kingdom Metazoa; phylum Chordata; class Aves; order Strigiformes; family Strigidae; genus Strix; species Strix uralensis. The sequence continues at coordinate 19,076,269 of NC_134012.1, read as the reverse complement.
CTCCTAACTTACTATAGCTGTCATTACCAATTAGCAGTTTCATAGTAAGAATTATTCTTAGATAACATTATTTGCAGATTATTATTTGTCTCACCAGTTGCAAATCTGATCAAAGGCCCAGTGCAGCTGACTCATATTTGAGGGGACTTTAACACAGACCCACTGTTAAATATAATATTTTTGTCATGTTAGTGTTTTGTATTCTAAACCTAATTTAACAACTATTAAATGTATTTAAACAGACAAAGGTAGACCAACACTGTGATTTCCAGTAGAAGTGGCTTAGATGAAAATTATCCAAAGAAGCAATTTCTGCAAAGCAGTTCTGAAAAGTGTCTGGAAATAACACTGCACACAGACTCTGACACTTCACTCTGGTCTTCATAGTTGGAAAGTATACAAAGCTTACCTCTCATTTTATACTTTCTCACTTCTGCTCCTACTACCATGTGCAAGTCAGATACAAAAGCAACACTCCTTCAGAAACCAGACAGCAGTTCAACACAAGCTCATGTTTTATATGGGAGACAATACGTGAATGTGTGGGCTGCCAATTGACTTTCCAAATGCAATAAATAAATATGAGCTCATGTCAGAGTATCCTCTGAGTACTTTGGTCCATAAGTGTAATACAAAGAAAACATGAGTTCACTGACCAGAAGAGAACCTCAAACCCAATTTGTCTGCACTTGCCTCCAGAATTGCCTGATTAAGATGTAGCACCATCAGTAGAGCAAGGAGGGGAAGAGTAAAGGGAAAAACATGCAATGGATAATTACAGAAGGGAAAACACCCCATCCTCCACCAAATATCAAAAATATAGTTAAAACAAAATTTTCTGGATAAATTTGTATAAAATAGTGGTAACATGCCCTGCAGGTTGTGACTTCATCACCAGTGCTACCAGTTCATCAGCAGAAACATGGAAGTCAGAGATAAAGCTAAAAAAAGTGGACTAATAGTCTTTTGTTATTCTGTATTGCCTGATGACCATAAAAGCACAAGCAAATAACCTCTGTCAAAATACATATGTGATGTACATACATGATAGCTTAATCCATGTTAAAGTTACAGGTTCAGATAGCCTCTTAGCACCCATCTGTCCTGCTATTTACTTCCTCTCCTAAAGTCTTTTGCAGCACAGGGTGGGTTTAATTCACTTTCAAACAATATTTTAAATGCAGTCAGGATGCTATGAAATGACATGTGGAACCAAAATTGTTAATGCCTCATAGGCCTTTGCAGGCCTTCCTGGTTAAGAAACATTTGCAGCTTATGGTCTCACCAGTTAGCATGATTTAATTAAGAAAGGAATGGATTATTATTAATAAAGAAATGGAGTCTGGAGCCTCCTTATATGAAGGATTTAAATCTCTATTATTTATCATATCCTGCTTATCTAACAGGGTTTAATGAAGAACAGATTGTGCACTCTAAAGGTATATAAACCCTGTAACTGTCCCATTTGGGCAGAGCTTGCATCAGGGAGTAAACTGTTCCTGTTCTCATCTGACCTAAGTCATACTCTGGTTATTTCCATGACAGACACAATAGGACAGACTGCCTTCTGTATTTCCACAGGAAAGCTAAGAATTCAGTGCTTCAGAATACAACAAAACAAACCAAAATAACTCACAAATAGATTTGCAAAAATAGATTAGTATAACCATGAAGTATTTGGAGTGGAGAAAATGCACCCTGAAATTTTATCTTTATTTGTCTCATTCATATTTTTATTTGTTTTTATAGGCTTTTTTGCTGACCCCAAATTTGTCCTTTGACTACTCAAATATATGTATTTTAAGGTTTTGTATTAGTCATATCTGATCACTTGAAAAATTATTCTTTTTTCATACACCAAGAATCAAGTGAAGAGAAGTAACAGGTTGCATCTCCCTTATTTCTAAAGAGTTTTCCTCCTTTGTAGGATCTTCATGTCACCAACTTCCTGATCTCATCACTCAGTGGGTAAGGATGTGAAATAACAAAATAGTCTTCCTGGAAATCAGAAGGTCTATGGACACATCAGTCTGGTGCTATATCAAGCCTACCAGGACCCTATTCAACATAGGCTAGTTCTCTGTGTTGTGCTATATACAGCATGCAGCTGAATGAATTCAAGATGGTGCTGGATCAGTAATCTTCATGGTGCTCCACAACACAGCAAATATACTCCTTAAATAATCTGACTGGAAGCCAAAGCAGACTTCTATCTTATCCACCCTTGTACAGAGTTTTCTCTATGGATTGTGGTTGGTACACCCTGTTTACACAGCTTAAACTAATTAATTTAAATAATTTAAAGTCAGTTAAGTCATTTAAGCAATACAGAGTTGACAGTGTGGGGGAAAGAAGTCATACATATTATCAACAGACAATGGTATGTGATCCCAACACACACATCTTAGGTCTCATTCTCTTTGTGTATCAGAGTACCTGTTTTGAAAACTGCACTTGCCTTATTATCATAGTTGTGACCGACACTTTCCCTACTGCTACCAGGTACATTTACACCTGGGTCAGATAACCACCTTCTTACTGATTCTCATGAAGAACAAGTGCAAGGAATGCTTGTGCTATGCTCACCATAACATTTTACTCACTCTTTTCAGGTATTCAGATGATCACAGAAAATAAAAGGCAGCATAAAAAAAGCAGACCGGAATTTTTTGTTGTGACTTTGCTGTCAAACAGTATAGAGGAAGAAGTGACTTTCCCTTTCCACCTTATAGTAGATAATTACTGAAATTACTGTTTTATGAGCATGGAAATACCTAATCTATTTGTCATTCTTTTAAAATAATTTCCTATGCTCACATCTCACAGAACAATTTTATTAAGGTAAAAGATTTTCAAAAACTATTAACTAAAGGAAAAAGTACTTTTTCCATACTATTCTGCTTTTCCACTCTAAAGAATAACTTTTTTTACACACAGAGTCTGTACTGTGTATTCTACTACATCTTCCTGAGACACTGTCCATTATTCACACCAGAATACAATTACATCAGAAATTTTTAATAGTTGTAGTACAGTGCAAGTACTCATAAAACTAAGGATGACATTAAAGTATGTCCTCAGGATTACATGCTGTATTATGCAGTCATAAACTACTCTATTAATGTGTTTTAACCTATGGTAATATTAGTCTAGAGAGGAATGTTAACATTTCTTGTCAAGGATGGTACACTGACTTTTAGGAAAAATGGACTGTGATATTTGTTATCAGTTCTGCTGTAAATGGCCTTGGCTGAGCTACAGACCATCACCTTCCACATCTGCAAGCCTTTCCAGAATGTACCGTAGCAGAACTTTGCAAGTGCTTTTATATTACAAACATCTCCTTAAGAGGGATTTCCTTTCAAAAGCCATCATTTCTCCTTCACAGTTCTCCAACTTACAGTTCTGACAAGCTTCTCTATCTGTAAGAACAGGTTACAAAAAATTTGAAAATACTCATCAAAGTTTTGAAAAAAAAAAAGATATTAAGTCATTTTCAAAAAGCAGTCTAGGAAAGTAGTAAAAGAAGATTAAACGAGTGGAAGATTTAATTGTAATAAAAAAAAGCATCTCTCACCCTCCCATTTTTAAACATATGCATACATAGGCATGTGTGCACAAACGGGATGTGCTGAAAAACATACAGATATTTGAGGGACTGAGTTTAACATATCTGTGTTTGGAGTTCCCTTTGAAATCACCTGAAAATTGTTGTGGGCTGATCTTAAACATGTAATATATATTGTACTATAACTTTACTTATTTCCCAGTGTCCTGAGTCAAAGACTCTGAAATAAATAAATGTTTTTGGTTTGAGTAACACACCTTGAAAAAAGCCCTAACCTTTCATGTTCTAAGTTAACAGAGACCCCACAGCAGTGTGCTACCCAAAGAGAGTTTCATAATAAATTTACACTTAGCTCCAGTCTCAGGGTAATTCAAACTAATGTTCTTAGTCTATTTAGAATCCTGTGCTGGTTTTGGCTGGGATACAGTTAATTTTCTTCACAGTAGCTTGTATAAGGCTATGTTTTGGATTTGTGCTGACAACAGTGTTGATAATACAGGGATATTTCAGTTACTGCTGAGCAGTGCTCACCCAGAGTCAAGGCCTTTTTTGCTCCTCACATCGCCCCACCAGCAAGGAGGCTGGGGGTGCAGAAAAACCTGTGAGGGGACACAGCCGGGACAGCTGACCCCAACTGACCAAGGGGATATCTCATAACATATGACATTATGCTCAGCAATAAAATCTGGGGGAAGAAGAAGTGGGGGATGTTTGGACTGACGGCCTTTGTCTTCCCAAGTAGCTGTTCTGCATGACAGAGCCCTGCTTTCCTGGGGATGGCTGAACACCTGCCTGCCAATGGGAAGTAGTGACTGAATTCCTTGTTTTGCTTTGCTTGGGCACGTGGCTTTTGCTTTACCTCTTGAATTGTCTTTATCTCAACCCATGAGTTTTCTCATTTTTACTTTTCCAATTCTCTCCCCCATCCCCCAAGGGGGGAGTGAGTGAGGGCCTGTGGGGTGTTTAGTTGCTGTCTGGGGTTAAACCACAGTCCTTTCAGTCATGTTTTAAGAACTATGCATTCTAATTCTGCTTGTAACAGAACATGACTCAGGATATCAAGAAATACGAAAAAGAGTTGTCTTTGTTTTCCTTATTTCTTCCAGAAAGACATAAAGCACTATATTCAAATAAAATTTAGATCTTCCTGAAAAAATAAACACAATATTTGGTGGCTAGAAAAATCTTTTCTTCAACAAGGCAAATATAATTCTGAGAATGACACATATGAGATTTAAAGTACCAGTGCTCCAAAAAGAATGCACTGTAAAGGCCTACAGAAATAGTGGAAAAGGTATTTTCTCAGTTTCTATGGGTGTATTTTTTTCTTGTTTATTTCTTTTCCTACAGTGGCTGTCACTCTCCTACTAAAGATTTCAGTACCACCAAATGACCAAGCCAATTCCATGAAGGTCAGACTATGGATGTGTTACAAATATACAGAAAACACACAAATATAACACAATGTAAAATTTCTTAGATACATGAAAGGAACAAGTTTTCTATGCAACCCTAGCAAGCAAGTTTGTAGAGGCCAGGAGGGATCTCTTAGTCATATGGGCTTTTCATCAGATTGTAGAACTTTAGACATCCATTTCTACATCAAGTTCAACAACATACATGCTATCCAAATCTGATCTAATGAATTAATTTGTGTTTAAAAGCTTCAGATAACATAAAATTCTCATCAGCACAGGTACTTATTTCAGACTAGTTCATCTGAACTATTGTAATCATCCATTCCACATATTTTCATCTTCTATGTTAGGCAAGTAGTAAGACAAAAGATAAATCCTTTGATCCATATGTTTAAGCAGGACAAGAACAGCTTTGCCAACCTTGTGAGGCCATTAAATTCATTTCTCAGGAGACAGCAGCCCAAGCCAAAGGAAAAATGGAGGCACTGGGGACACTGAGGAAGTGTCCAGCTTGAGGAATCTCTTGCACTTCTTTGTGAAAGTGGTATCACTGGGAATTCACCTTAAGTGCTTGTGCATGAGCTCACACACCATAGAAAACAAAATGGAAGAATTAGTTTGCTGCTGTATTTGCACAGATACAGTTTCATTGTAATTGCAGATATTCAGTGGGATTGCCCACATGACTGGAGTTCTCCTGGTGATGCACAAAGGCTTTTCAAAAGAGGAAGGCCAGGAAAGAAAGGAGGGACTTGAGTTCAGAAAGCTTTGTCTTGAAAGAGGTGACAAGCCAGTCAAGAGCTTATGGGAAAGGATCATAAGACAGATGTCTGTTACAGATCACTTGATCCCGCCCCAAAAAAGAACTTAAGCATTCTCTAGACAGCTGGAAGAAACCTTATGATAATATGACCTGTCTGGGACTTTTGATCACTTAAAACTTCCTGGAAGGACGTTGGGCTAACAGCAAAAACTCCAGTGAATTTATGGATGTGTTGAAGATAATTTACTGACATAAATGACCAAAGAGCCAGCTGGCTTGCTTCTTCACAGAGAAGGAAGAAGTGGCTGAAGATCTGAATGTCGAGGGTAGCCTTGGCATCAGTGACCATTAGACTGCAGAGTTTAAGATCCCGTGGGAAATAAACAAGGAAAACAGCGCTATCTCAGTCCAGGATGCCAGAACACCAGATCTCTTCTTGATGAGGAACGTGGTTTGCAGCTTCTCATAGACAATTGCCCTGGATGACAAAATGGCACAGGGTAGCTGGTAATCTTTACAGACAGGCTCTTCAAACCACACATACAGAAAACTGAGCATTCATGGCAGGTGCTGTCATGGATGAAGTCTACTGCCAAAAGATTTACACAGAACTCAGACTAGTGAGGGATGTGAAGGGCAAGAAGAAGGACTTCTATAAATATGCTAGCAGCATCAGAAAGGCTGAGAATAATGGAGAATGCTTCTTAGTGGGACAGGCAACCTTGTGACCAAGCTTATGGAAAATGCAAAAACAATTTGTGGTTTTACTCCAGTTTCTCGTGGTGAAGACTGCCCTCAGGCCTTGCAGGTCCCTGAGCCCAGTAGCAGGTTCTATGGTAATGTCATGGGTGAGACTGAGCACAGCCAACCCTGTAGTGGACCTGGATGCTGGGGTCTATTTAAACACTGATGAGAACTGAGCTTGTACCTCACCTGACAATCCCCCCACTTGCTTGCTCACCGCCCCCAGCACTAGGGTTGCGAGGTTCTGATTGCCTGTCCCCTCAGAGACGTCACCGCTGGCACAGGAAGGCTTGGCAGAAAGTCATGGGGCACTAGCTCAAACATCACTGGCCACTGTACTGTCCCTAGACATCCCCCACTGCTTGTTCCCATGCAGCTCTCTGGTTTCCAGGATCTTCCCCACTGCCAGCATCTTTCCTCCAGCCAGGGCATTCACAAGAAGGGGTCTGAGACCCCTTCTTATCTCTAAGATCACTTTTTCCTTCCAGACCTTACTTCTTTTCTGGGAACCCTTATTTGGACCCCTCAGGTTTCCCAGTCTAAGTACTCAGTGTCCAGAAGCACAGCTCATGATCAGCCTCCCAACTGCTGCTTCTTTCTCATGTCTCTTTATCAGTTGGGACATCCAGCATGTGCCCCTTTTGCTCAGTCCAGGTGTTATCAAAATTTGCCACCAGCTCATACTAGTCGCAGTTAGCAAGCAGCAGGCTTCTGCTTTGAGACTTCAAATTTTCAATTTCAGATGTTATGTGCCCACCCTCCTCACCCTCAATTATCTGTCACTTCTCAGTGTTCAGTTTAAATGTATTTTTCACCTTTGACAGCTAGCAAACCATTATCCAGAGTACAGAAAGGTTGAGATAGGGACCACATAATTAAAATAGACATAGACAGGCAATGAGGCTGGACAGGTGCCCAGGGAAATGACTGAGAACACTGCAAGGTCAGTCTCTATCATTGTTATAATAGAATGGCAACTGGAAGATGATCACAATGACTGGAAAACAGCAAATGTAATACTCATCTTCAAGAAGGAGGAGCTGGGAAACTACTGACCAGTCAGCTTCATCTCAGTGCCTGGGATGACCAGAGAGAAAATCCTCCTGGAAGCCACATCCAGGCTTTTTAAAGACAAGACAGCCATGTATGCAACAGCCAGCATGAATTTATAAAGAGGAAATTGTACCTGAGGAAGCTGACATCATTACATGATTAGATGACTTGCTCAGTGGATAAGGGGAAAGTAGAGGATGTTGTTTACCTGGACTTTAACAAGGCATACAGGATGGTGTCCATAGCATTGCAATAGCTTTGGAAGCAGGGATAGGTATTCTGGGAAGTGTATTGCCCAGTTTTTTAGGGACAGGGTCAAGAAGGCCAGGGATGGGGTCAAGAAGGCCAAGGAGTGACCGGAGCTGATCTTGGCAAGGGAAGAAAATAATAAAAACTTCTATTAGGTATGTCAGCCAGAAAAAGAAGGTCAAAGAAAGTGTACCCCTCTCCAATGAACATGACTGGCAAACTAGTAACAACAGCAGATGAGGAGAAGGCTGAAGTACTCAACAACTATTTTGCTTCAGTCTTCACTGTCAGTCTCTCTTCCCACACCTGTCAAGTGGGTGGACTGTAAGGTAGGGAGTGGGGGGGGAAAGTCCCTCCCACTGTAAGAGAAGATCAGGTTCGAGACCACCTGAGGAACCTGAACATACATAAGTCTATGGGCCCTGATGAGATAGATGCATTCCAAAGTCCTGAGGGGACTGGCTGATGTAGCTGCCAAGCCACTCTCCATGATATTTGAAAAGTTGTGGCAGTCAGGTGAAGTCCCTGGTGACTGGAAAAAGGGAAACATTGCACCCATTTTTAAAAAGGCTAGAAAGGAAGACCCTGGAACTACCAGCCTGTCAGCCTCACCTCTGTCCCTGGGATGATCATGGAACAGATCCTACTAGAAGCTATGCTAAGACACATGGAGGACAAGGAGGTGATTCAAGACAGCCAGCATGGCTTCAGCAAAGGTAAGTCCTGCCTGACCAACCTTGTGGCTTTCTGTGATGGAGTAACTACATCAGTGGACAAGGGAAGAGTTACAGATGTCATCTATCTGGACTTCTGTAAGGCCTTTGAAACAGTCCCCCACAACATCCTTCTAAGTTGGAGAGATATGGATTTGATGAATGGACTATTTGGTGGATAAAGAATTGGTTGGATGGTCACATCCAGAGGATACTGGTCAATGGCTCAATGTCATGGTGGAGATCAGTCCTGAGTGGTGTCCTTCAGAGGTCCATATTGGGACCAGCACTGACATGGACAGTGGCATCAAGTGCATTCTCAGCAAATTTGCAGATGACATGAAGCTGAGTGGTGCCTGAGGGACAGAATGCCATTCAGGGGGACCTGGACAAGCTTGAACAGTGGGCCCATGTGAACCTCATGAGGTGTAACAAGGCCAAGTGCAAGGTCCTGCACCTGGGATGAGGCAACTCCCAAGTATAAATACAGGCCGAGGGATGAAGGGATTGAGAGCAGCACTGCGGAGGACTTGGGGGTACTGCAATAAGCAGGGACATCTTCAACTAGATCAGGTTGCCAGAGCCCCATAAAACCTGACCTTGAATGTTTCCAGGGAGGGGGTATCCAGTGTTCCAGTGTTTCAGCACCCTCATCATAAAAAATTTCTTCCTTATAGCTAGTCTGAATCTACCATCTTTCAATTTAAAACCATTACACCTTGTCCTACTGCTACAGGCCTTACTAAAAAGACTGTCTTCTTTCTTACAAGCCCTGTTTAAATATTGAAAGGTGGCAATAAAGTGTCCCTGGAGCCTTCTTCAGGCTGAACAGCCCTGACTCTCTCACCCTTTCTTCATAGCAGAGATGTTCCAGCCCTCTGATCATTTTTGTGGACCTCCTCTGGACTCAGTCCAACAGGTACATGTCTTTCTGGTACTAAGGACTTCAGAGCTGGACTCAGTACTCCAAGTGGGGTCTCACCAGAGCAGAGTAGAGGGGCAGAGTCACCTCCCTTGACCTGCTGGTCACACTTCTTTTGATGCAGCCCAACATATGGTTGGCTTTCTGGGCTGCAAGTGCACATTGCCCACGCACCTCCAGTTTTTCATCCACTAAATCATCATGAAGAAACATATTTACTGTTCATTCTGAACTTTTTTTGCCCATGCTCCATACATACATTATGACTAATAAGTCATTGCTTTGAATAAGATTTGAAAGAGAAGAGTAAATAGAATGTCTTAAATTGGGAAGCAAAAAAAGAATTTTAAACAGTGACTTTATTGAAATGATACTTTTTAATTGATGTTTTCCCAACTGTGTATGTTTTACTTTTTTTCCTTTTGTTTCTTTTTACAACATTGAAAGAAAATACAATTTTTCCAGATTCATATTTTTCCCCAGAAAAGGCCAGTTCTGGACTAACTATAAAAAATTCTACTCTGCTTATTAAGACTTTTATATTTCAACCTGTATCAAAGGCATTGAATTGATTACTTCTCTTTGGACAATGTTTTGTTTTGGTTTTTCCCCCATTTCTCTATAATTTCACTCATTATTCCAGGATGAATACAAGAACACCAAAAAAAGGAAAAAACACCAAAAAACCTCAAACCAACCAAACAAAAAACCTGCTTCCTCTGAGAACACAGTAAGACCTAAATAAATAGAAAAACTTCTTTGCATCATTTTAGTAAGGTCTAAACGGATATAATCAAGAAAGCATAAGGGAGTAGTTGGTATGGTAACAAGGATACCTCTATTGACTCATTTCATAAATGTATAGAACATAAACTATGTCCAAAAACAATCGAAAATCTAAATAACTGCTTCATTTCAGAGTCTGTCTGTCTGAGTATCTATTTATTTATAATAGGCTCATGTTCTTATCACAAATCTGGCCATCATCTAGATAGCTGGTAGGAAAAATACCATCAAAGTGAAACTTCAACAACAGATATATATTTCTGAAAGTTTTTGCAGAAAAAGATTTTCATTTTACTTACCAAATTTACAGTAGATTGGAAACTGAGTTCAGCTGCAATTTTCACACAAAGAGAAAGAAAACCATGGAAGTCTTCTCCCTGCCACTTACTTCCCTTTCTTTATCCAAAGACTGGTATGTCTCAAACTGGATTACACAAACCATTAGGGAACCTGGCACAGGCTATTGGGAAGGACAGTGTTGTTTTGTCTCTTAACTAAATGGTGGCAATTGCAAACAAATAGAGGTATTTTTTAGACAGATTTTTCATCCTTACATGTAACCACAATTTTCAATTGCCCTTTAGATTTTCAGTCTGTACAATGTCACCCAAAGGGCCACACAACAGATTTCATATCATAATGGGGATTGTTTCCTTCACACAGCTTTATTTCATGAACATAGTTTAGAATGCTTGTCATTCAGAATGCCTAGAATATATTTTTTCCTGCTAGAAGATGGTTATGAATCAAAACTGCACAGAATTAACAGCTCTCTAAACATCTGTAAAAATGTACTGCATTTCTGTGGAACCAAACGTGGTCAATGCTCTCTTATAATTGCTCCCAAAGTAAAAGTAAGTCAGAGTAAAGTTCCCTTTGACTAAAATGAGAGAAAATAAATCATTCCTAGTTCTCTTTCCTTCTGTGAAAGTATAAAAAATACCCATATCATTTAATGATATTTATTTTAGCAATATCTATTTCTCTTCCAAACTGAAAAGCTGCTTAGCTCTAAAATAACTCTTGTTAAAGAATTGTGGTTCTTCCTGTTCAGTGAATAAGTTATATAAAGGTTTAACTGCTGTTTAGTTCCTTATGTCTTGCATCACTCATATGAACTGGTAGAAAGGTACTTGGACCTTTACAACTGAGATGCCAAATGAAATGGTCTGCCTTTTTTGCAGCCATCCATGATATATTTGACAATTGTTCTGTCATCACCAGACTTCCTTAGTTAAGTAAACTCAGTGTTAGTGTTTCCTCTGGATCCCCTACAATTATTAAGCATCCTTCTTAAATTGCAAAGCCCAAACTTCATGCAGTATTTTAGCTTAAACCACAGAAACAGTAAAAGGTGAAAAAATAGCTTGCTATGTCTTAGAGACAGTATTCATCTGTATAAATCCCTGAATGCAACCAGCTGTTCTGCAACAGTATACAATCTCTGATGCAGGGTGAGATTATGTTTTGTTTAAATCTCTCAGATAGTCTCTGTGAAATAGCTATTATCAACATGTTCCCAATCCTATGCCTGTGTTCATGTAAGTAACCAACGCTTCGTACTTTGGTAATGGTTGGAGCATGAAACTTTCCCTGGGCTTGTAAGCTCCCATGGTGTAGCTTGATCTGTGAATTTAATAAACAGTTTGCATTCCATCTTTCAGAGCACTAATGAAAAATATTGAATATCAGTACTCACTACACACTTCTTGAACCACTGATAATTAATCACTGCAAACAGGTTTCTAACCAGTGTTATCCATAATTATTCTGTACTGTGGTCTCCAAGGTCATCTGTCAGAATGTAAAGTCTGAAACCATTAAGACCCTGACATAAGTCAAGATATCACATCTAGCGCTTCTTCCTCATCCACAAAGCATGTTACCTTGTCGCAGAAAGAAATCAGACTCATCTCATGCAATGTGTTCTTTGCAGCACCATGTTGCCTGTCACTCTTCATCTTCCCATCCTTATTGGATGCATTTCAGCATGTTTTTACTTGTAGGCATTAGCAAATAAATTCCAGAATAGTTCTGGGAACTGGAATTAGGAAGACAGGTCTACAGTTCCCCAGTGCCTCGTTTTCAGAGATACCTTTATCTTTCACTATTTTGTTGATGTTTACTCTTCTAACCATGACTCTCAATAATGACCACTGAAGTTTTAAAGCTTATGTTTAGCTGGATATGTACGAGTTGTGACAACCCAGATACATATTTTGTGGGGATTCTAAAGGATTTCCTGCTGGGAAATCGGAATGTGAGCAATCCTGCATATGAGCAAGACTGGCAAAACCTCAGCTTCGGCGAGGATGTGACGAGGAGATGACCCTGAAAGAATGAGGAAGAACCCAGGAAGTTAAACAACTTCAGGGTGTTGGTCTGGGCAGAGAAGAAGTTTGTACAATGTCAATGTGGCAGTTCTCATCCAATCAGAAGAGAGCTTAAGGAGCATGTACAAAATTAACTGTCCAATCAGAAAGAATTATACCATGTGATTGTATCTTGTGATTTTCACCTGCATTATAAAAGGCTTGTCCACCATAATAAAAGAGGCATTGCTTAATCACTGTGTGATCATCCGCATGTGTATATCTCCCACAAGATTTATCTGTGATAAAGGGAAAGATAGAAATTGTTTGTAGCTAATAAGTCTCTCTTCCTCTCACCAAATTCAGACCAGCACTGTAGATGGCTGCCTTCCCTCCAATTTTTTTCCATTATTGGAGAATGGAGGTGAGGAATTGAAAACAAGAGCTGATAGAATGCCTTCAGAGGGGGAAAAAAAAAAAAAAAAGGTACATTTTCGCTGCAAACCTGCCGAGAATTTCTATAACGATATTTAATGAAAATATCTCTCTGAACTGAAAAGCCATTTTTGTCTTGGTAAAATCATTGAATGAAAATGTCAACCAAAAAAAAGACAGGTAAACAGTGATTAAAATGAAAGACCATCAAGCATCTCTCTTCCTTATACTTACAGTCACGTGAAAAAGAGAGAAGTCCAGTGACTTGCCAAAGGTTGCTTCACATAACTGACAGACTTTACTGCTACTAGATTATTCTGCCTCATAATGAGATGGATATGATTTCTACAGTTCAGTTAATTATGCAAAGTACGCCAATTGAAAACAAAAAATATTTACACCCAAGCATAAAGTCCTTTTAAAGTTTTCCTATGGAAGGTGTATTTTAAAACTTTGAAAAGAGGAGTTAAAAAGTAAATGTCCTGAGGAACTCTAATCATTTACTTCCAAGTAGCAGGAACTCAATTTTTTCTTTTCTTCCAACTGTTGCTGATTAGTTAGTAAAAAAAAAAAAAAAAAAAATTCTTTAAAGGATTTCTTTACTGCTGCTATGAAATAATGCAATTATCTTCATTCACTCTTACCAGAGCAACATAAAATGAATGACCTGCTTTTCTTGCCATCTCAAGGCATGAAATGAAGTTTAAACAATGAAAAAAAGAACTTTTTCCTGATAAAGAATACTTACAGAAAACATTTGTCATGATTCATATTTAATATCCTGTCTAGTTTCAGAAGGTACTGCAATTAAAAGTGCATTAATGGCAATGATTTCTAATTCATGATATGAGCCTAACAGAGCATAGCAACTGTTAGAATTGATAGACAATTGTTAACTGTCAGAAGATAACATTCTCTTCAATGAGATAAGCTTTGCAATATTAAAACTGAAGTTAGATGAATGTAAAACAGCTTCCAAATATTACTGAAGCAACTAAACTTTTATGAATTTAATTCTGGGGCATATAATTGCAAAATTACACAGAGAAAAACCCAGGACTTAGACATGACATGTAAAATTTTTGTCACTTATGGGTTACCCATTACAATGACAAATTGGTAAATTAAGTTTTGAAATATTTTAAATAATGGATATAGATCTCCATTCTTGAAATACACCAGCCATTGTATTAACAAAAAAAAAAAAAAAAAAAAGTACAAAAAAATAATGAACTACCCTAAATACGTGGAAGTTGAAATGAATAAGGCAGGCAAAGCTTGACTCTGGGAACTTGCTTATGGAGGGAGACATTCAGATGACACAATGGGCTTGTAGAGCAGTATAGCAGAGAAGTCAGGATGAGAAGCAAAGGTATTTGAGCTGAAAAACTATGGAAGCAGAAGAGAAGGTAGATTTCTAAGTCCTGTGAATTTTGCTTCCCAAAACCAAAAAAGTAGCATAATAGTTTTCTAAGCAGAGGTTACAAGGGAAAACCAAACAAAATCCTAGTATGATTACCATAAAGTGTGATAAACTCACAAAAATGCAAATATGACATTGCTGTCTGTATATAGACCTTCCTACTCCTATACTAACATTCTTGAAGAGAAACTTTGGAAAAAGACAGCAACCATTCTACAGTCTCAGACAAAGATACACAACTCTTCAAACCATCTGTAAACAAGGTTATTATTATTATTACTCTGTGTTAATGCAGAGCACTGGGTCTTGAGGTGCAAAAGAGACAGTGAATGGAGAAAGCAAAGGAGGTGAGGTAGACTGGAAGGACCATTTCGTTTCCTGTTCTGCTTCATTCCAAAGAGGGCAGTTTATCCCTCACACTTCACATGTGGGGCCTGTGAGATGGATTGGCAGTATTATGAAAGCAAATGTTTCATACTCTCCGGAACAGAACAATTAATTCAACAGAGATCTTAAAGGAATTCATATTGCAAGGATTCTATTGCAGGTCTCAGAAATAATGAGTCAAGTCCCTAATTATCATGAAATATATTTGGAAGGAAAAGTGGTTCCAGGATAACAAAAGCATTGTTATGCTTTATAGATTTTAACCATGAGACCTGATGCAAACCATGGTCCTCAAAGGAGACATGGACAGGGTAAGTGTTCCCTGCCACCAGTCCTGCATAGTATAGACATATCCTCTGAGTTTATAAAACCAGCAGTACTGATGGTTATACACCCTGCCTCTTTAAGGTACTCTCCAGATCCTTCCTTGTCTGCACTGGAGGGAAACAAATTAATAGTCGTAAGAATGACACTCAGTTTCACATTCAAAGCTACCCCAGTCATTTGGTGGTGTAAGAGATTGTGGACCAACCAACACTCTGACTAGAAGATCTGAGCTTAAATCATCTGAGCTGTTCATCTGCTTTCATTGACTTTATTTATAAACATGAATGGTAATTACACAGGAATTTAAAAAGAGGCATCTTCATAATATTTTGTTAACATTTATGTTAGCATTTACAAAAAAACTTCTGCATTTAGCTAACAACTAAAAAGTTGCTTGTGAACTTCTGACTCTTACTGACACAACATCCATTTAAATAGTTGTTAAAGAAAGGTGACTAGGAAAATTATGAAAATATTCACTGCAAGGGGAAATTTAAGATACAATTCCTTCCTCGCTTCTTTTTTTTTTTTCTTTTCTCTTTCCCCTCCATTGCACAAACACAATTTTCCCCCCTACTTAATTAAGCAAGGCAGTAAGTATAGCTTATGCTGCAGTCAATAAATAGTAAAGAAAGCAGTAACTGGCCAGTGTTTTGCGGTGTAATAAAAAAGAGAGCTTACCAAAGAAAAAAAAAATACACTAACATCACTACAAATTACAAAAAGGAATAGCAAAAAGGAAAGAGTAAACCAAACAAACCAGCCTCTAAAAAGAAATCACAGATGCCCTCATTTACTATTGTTTGAGCAAAGCTACTGACAAGGTATGGACAAAGTGAGACCTGAATCAGATCCTGTCTGCTGTGAAAAAGGCAACTTCAGCAAAGGATCATGCAACATTTTTTCCCAGCCAGTCCTTCTAGGCAAAAAAGAACAATGGCTGAGAGTGGATTAAGAGTTCACAAAAGTGTATCATTTACATTCAGGAATGTTTCTGATCTCACACCTCTTCTGCCACTTTACCTTTAGGGCTTTGGATCAGGAGGAAGACCCATAGCGAGATTAAAATGTGTTGTGCCACAGGGGGTAAATTGCTACAGAAATACATCAGAAATCTCTTAGTTGCAAAAGCCATTCCTGTCTCTCATAGACAAATGAAATACAGATAAAGAAAAGCATAGCAGAAAGGTATTTTAGATCCCAGTATGATAATTTAAAAATCCATACTTACACTATCTCCCTAAAATGGCAGGATTTATACAAGCTTTAACCTTTATGTAATGGTCTTATTAAATGTACCATCTACTTAAAGCTGCTGTGCCAATAAGAATTAATACTGTATTTGCTTGCTCTGTTGATATACAGATGAACGCTGGGCATCATTTGGATAACAGATTAATATGGAGTTATCTTGGAAAGGATATTCTCAATTTGGAAAATTATGAAGATATTACAAAAAGCATATCTTTCTGTCTAAACAAAGAAAATTATTCTGAGGAGTATTTCATACATATAGGCAAGCACCCTGTGGACAGTGACTCTGATTTTGCAATTTACAATTCAGATACAGTAATAAAGGAGAACTGCATTACCAACATTTCATAATCAGTACTCTGTCACTATTACTAACTGGGTGCACTAGCAACTAAGCATATTCTATAGAAACAATGTTGACAATGAAGAACTTCAGTGGCTAATGACTTTCAGTTACATCCTGGAATCAGTAAATAATAAGCAATACCCAGTGAGAGACCTAATTTTTAAAATACTGTGGCGCTACCCCATGAAAAACCCAAAACTAATTACATTATTAATAAGTAAAGACAAACAGTTTATTCTCATCCAGCGGATAGTAGATCTATGTGTCTCCTTGATGAAGCATGTTCAGGATGCAAAATGTTCAAAAGGAGACTGAACAAATGCTTAGAAATTACTGTTAATCCATTAAGAGATATTAAACTGAGCTAGGAACAGTCGAACTTGGAGAAAGTATTGTATATGCTTGTACAGGTTTTGCTTTTCTGTAAATGCCTGTGTTTCACATCTCCCATCAGCACCTCCCAGAAATGCAAATATTCCCTCCTTCCACAAATCCTGCAGTTGCGATTGAGCCTGGTAAAACCGCCTTCCTGAACATGAAGTATCTACTCTACCAGGTAGACACAGAATTTCCCTGGGAAATAGGTCCATAATTTAAAGGCAAGATACGGACACAAGTTGGAAGAGTGAGGACCGCCTCATATTTGTGAGACAGGACTTCTGACAACCATGACAGAGAAACCAACAAACACAGTCCTGCATAAATAATACAACCTAGATTCCTGTATCTAAAGAAATTCCAGAGATCAGCATACTTAAAAAGTGATGACTGAACTTTACCAGGGAAAACTACAGTCTGGATCCTGGAGTATCCCTTCACAGGTGAAGGCAGGACACACGGCAAGAGAGATCCTTGGTCTGAACTCATTCAGGTCGCATTCTGAAACAGCGCGCTCTTACACCAAGCACAGAAGTGCGAACACACAAGACAAGGAGTAACGGCAGCAGATTTAAACGTGGTGTTACCACCATCGACTGTCACTCGACGAAGCAACCACCTGCAGTGCGGGCGCGCCCGGCAGCGGCGCGGGGGGCGGTGGGGGGCGGGGGCTCCTGAGCCGGGGGCAACCCCGGGGCGCGGGCGGGCGCGAGCGGCGGAGGGGGCGGGGCGGGGCCAGAGGAACGGCGGGAACACGGGGTGGGCCGAGGGGCGAGGTGGCGGCGCCACCCTCCTGCCCGACCCCCGGGGCAGGGCGGCGGGCGCTCGGCGGGGAGTGGAAGTCGCGGCTC
The DNA here is from genome assembly GCF_047716275.1 of Strix uralensis. NCBI lineage: Eukaryota > Metazoa > Chordata > Aves > Strigiformes > Strigidae > Strix > Strix uralensis. Next base: position 19,058,340 of record NC_134012.1, on the reverse strand, counting down.
CGGCCGGGGCGGCCGCCCCGTCTGCCCGGCGGCGGCGAGAAGGCTGCGGAGCGTCGGGGGCGCCGAGGAGGAGGGAGGGAGCCGGCTCCGAGCGCGGCCCGCGGCCAAACAGCCAAACCCTGCCCCGCCGGCACACGCGGAAGGGAGGGGGCCGGGAACGCTGGAGAATGAAGCTGGCGACGGCGAGGACCTGCGGGAGGAAGAGACCTCCCAAAACCCGAGGTGCCCTGGCAGAACCGCTTCACCGCGCTGCAGACTGAAGAGCAGCGGCCCGTCACGTCGGGAGAGACGCTGGAGCTGAGGGAGGCACCCGGCCTGCTCCCCTGCAACAACCAGCGCCGCTACCAACAGGCGACGGGGCCGGTGGTGGGCGACTGTCTTCTGAGAGGGGCGGAGGCACCGTCTGCTGACCTGACGCACCCTCTAGAGAGGTGTGCTGCGTACCGGGGGCTCGTATCAGGGGTGTCACCGAGAGACTGCCGAGCCTCGTACCTCCACTGGCTGTTACCCACTGCTGTTGTTTCACGTGGGCACCAAGGACACAGCCCGGAGCAGCGTGAGGAGGATCAAGAAGGACTCCGGAGCCCTGGGAGCAGCTGGAAGGGACTCTGGAGCACAGGGAGTTTCTTCATCGATCCTCCCGGTCGAAGGGAAGGGGTTTGAAAGGGCCACTCGAATCTGGCGAGTCAACAGTTGGTTACGGGACTGGTGCCACAGCCAGGCGTTTGGCTGCTTAGACCGTGGGACTTGCTGTGAGAAACCTGGTCTGCTGGGGGCTGATGGGGTCCATCTGTCACAGAAGGGGAAGAGCATCTTCGGTCATAGGCTTGCCCAGCTGGTGAAGGGAGATTTAAACTAAAGCTGCCAGGGAAGGGGAACATCAATCCATCCCACTCCTACCGGTCTGATGCCAGTGCCAGTAGTAGATGCCCAGAGCGTGGAGAGGGGTCACAGGTCAGCAGGAGAGTTCCAGCCAGTAAGTCAGCTTCATCGGGACCAACTTAAATGGCTCTACGCAAACACATCTAGCATGGGGAATAAACAAGTGGAGTTAGAGACGTGCACATGCCTGCAGGGCTGTGATCATATTGACGTCACGGAGATGTGGTGGGGTGGCTCCTATGACTGCAGTGTTGGCATGGAAGGATACAGGCTCTTTAGGATGGACAGGCAGGGGAGACAAGGAGGAGGAGTCACTCTCTGTGTCAATGACCAGCTGAAGTGCATGGAGCTCTGCCTGGGAATGGATGAGGGGACAGACCTGAGGGAACTAGTGGGTGAAGTGGCTAAGACACTACCATCACATTGGAGAAGTTGTAGCAGTCTGGGGAACTTCCCAGTGACTGAAAGAGGGGAAACTAACCCCCATTTTTAAAAAGGGATAAAAAGAAGAACCAGGAACTACAGGCCGCTCAGTCTCACCTCTGTGCCTGGCGAGACCATGGAGCAGCTCCTCCTGGAAAGTATGCTCAGGCACATGGAAAATAAGGAGGTGATTGGTGACAGCCTTCACAAAGGACAAATCGTGCCTGACAAATGTGGTGGCTGTCTACAACGGGGTAACAGGGCTGGTGGATAAAGGAAGAGCAACTGATGTCATCTACCTGGATTTCTGCAAAGCATTTGACACTGTCCCGCACAACATCCTTGTCTCTAAATTGGAGAGACATGGATTGATGGGTGGACCACTCAGTGGATAAGGAATTGGCTGGATGGTCACACTCAAAGAGTTGTGGTCAACGGCTCAATGTCCAAGTGGAGAGCAGTGGCGAGTCATGTTCCCCAGGGGTTGGTGTTGGGACCAGCACTGTTTAACATCTTTGGTGGTGACATGGACAGTGGGATTGAGTGCACCCTCAGCAAGTTTGACGATGACACCAAGCTGTGTGGTGCAGTCAACACACTGGAGGGAAGGGATGTGCCATCCAGAGGGACCTTGACAGGCTTGAGAGGTGGGCCTGTGCAAACCTCATGCAGTTCAACAAGGCCAAGTACAAGGTCCTGCGTATGGGTCAAGGCAACCCCTGTTATCAATACAGGCTGAGGGATAAAGGGGTTAGAGCAGCCCTGCAGAGAAGGACTTGGGGGTACTGGGGGATGAAAAGCTGCACATGAGCTTGCAATGTGTGCTCAAAGTCCAGAAAAGCAACTGTGTCCTGGGTTGCATCAAGAGAAGTGTGGCCACCATGTTGAAGGAGGTGATTCTTCTGCTCTACTCTGCTCTCGTGGAGTCCTGTGTCCAGCTCTGGGGCCCCCAACATAAAAAGGACATGGACCTCTTGGAGCAGGCCCAGATGAGGCCACAAAGATGATCAGGAGCCTGGAGCACCTCTCCTATGAAGACTGGCTGAGAGAGTTGGGGTTGTTCAGCCTGGAGAAGAGAAAGCTCCAGAAAGACAGAATCACAGAATCGTCTAGGTTGGAAAAGACCTTGAAGATCATCTAGTCCAACCATTAGCCTAACATTGACAGTTCTCAACTACACCATATCCCTAAGCGCTATGTCAGCCTGACTCTTAAATACCTCCATGGGTGGGGACTCCACCACCTCCCTGGGCAGCCTATTCCAAAGCCTAACTACCCCTTCTGTAAAGAAATACTTCCTAATATCTAGTCTAAACCTTCCCTGGTGCAACTTGAGGCCATTCCCTCTTGTCCTATCGCTTCTTACTTGGTTAAAGAGGCTCATCCCCAGTTCTCTGCAACCTCCTTTCAGGTAGTTGTAGAGGGCAATGAGGTCTTCCCTCAGCCTCCTCTTCTCCAGACTAAACAACCCCAGTTCCTTCAACCACTCCTCATAAGACGTGTGCTCCAGACCCTGCACCAGCTTCGTTGCCCTTCTTTGGACACGCTCGAGTAATTCAATGTCCTTTTTGTAGTGAGGGGCCCAAAACTGAACACAGGAATCAAGGTGCAGCCTCACCAGTGCCGAGTACAGGGGTAAGATCACTTCCCTGTCCCTGCTGGCCACGCTATTTCTTATACAAGCCAGGATGCCATTGGCCTTCTTGGCCACCTGGGCACACTGCTGGCTCCTGTTCAGCCGGCTGTCAATCAACCCCCCCAGGTCCCTCTCTGACTGGCAGCTCTCCAGCCACTCCTCCCCAAGCCTGTAGCACTGCTGGGGGTTGTTGTGGCCCAAGTGCAGCACCCGGCATTTGGCCTTATTGAAACTCCTCCAGTTGGCCTTAGCCCATCGCTCCAGCCTGTCCAGGTCTCTCTGCAGAGCCTCCCTACCCTCGAGCAGATCAACACTCCCACCCGACTTGGTGTCATCTGCAAACTTACTGAGGGTGCACTCGATCCCCTCGTCTAGATCATCAATGAAGATGTTAAACAGGAGTGGCCCCAAAACCGAGCCCTGGGGGACACCACTCATGACCAGCCACCAACGGGATTTCACTCCGTTCACCACAACTCTTTGGGCCCGGCCATACAGCCAGTTTTTTACCCAGCAAAGCGTGTGCCCATCCAAGCCACGAGCAGCCAGTTTTGCCAGGAGAATGCTGTGGGAAACAGTGTCAAAGGCCTTACTGAAGTCGAGGTAAACTACATCCACAGCCTTTCCCTCATCCAATAAGCAGGTCGCCCTGTCGTAGAAGGAGATCAGGTTTGTCAAGCAGGACCTGCCTTTCATAAACCCCTGCTGACTGGGCCTGAGCATCTGGTTGTCCCGCATGTGTTGTGTGATGGTACTCAGGATGAGCTGCTCCATCAGCTTTCCGGGCACTGACGTCAAGCTGACAGGCCTGTAATTTCCTGGATCATCCCTCCAACCCTTCTTATAGATGGGCATCACATTGGCCAATTTCCAATGTGTCGGGACCTCCCCAGTCAGCCAGGACTGCTGGTAAATGATGGAAAGCGGCTTGGCGAGCACCCCAGCCAGCTCCTTCAGCACCCTCGGGTGTATCCCATCCGGTCCCATAGACTTGTGTATGTCTATGTGATGCAGTAGGTCACTGACTGTCTCCTGGATTGTGGAGGGGTCGTCCTCCCAGTCTTTGTCCTCTGGCTGAGGAGGCCTGATTCCCTCAGTACAACTAGTCTTGTTATTAAAGACTGAGGCAAAGAAGGCATTAAGGACTTCAGCCTTCTCCTCATCACTTGTTACCATGACATTATAGTGGCCTTCCAGTACTTAAAGGGGGCTACAGGAAAGATGGGGAGGGACTCTTTATCAGAGATAGGATGAGGGGTAGTGATTTTAACGTGAAAGAGAGTAGATTTAGATTAAATATAAGGAAGAAATTATTCACTGTGAGGGTGGTGAAGCACTGGAACGGGTTGCCCAGAGAGGCTGTGGCTGCCCTCTCCCTGGAAGTGTTCAAGGCCAGGTTGGACGGGGCTTTGAGCAACCTGGTCTAGTGGAAGGTGTCCCTGCCCATGGCAGGGGGGTGGAACTGGGTGATCTCTGAGGTCCCTTCCAACTCAAGCCATTCTATGATTCTGTGATTCTGTGAAGATTGTAGGTATATAAACAAGTATGTAAGAAAGGACATTAGGCAAAACAATGAGCTTGGACTTTCTGAACATACAGACTTTGTTTCAAAAAAGTAATACACCTTAACTGGGGGCAGTAGCAGCTTCTTCTTCTACTAATCTGTATTCTCTGTAACTACTACAGCTATTAACTATATTGTATTAGCAACTTCTTCCATTATTTTCAGTGTTCTTTTATAAGCACCACCAATTACTATCCTTTCTGTAGGAAAACCAAGGCTTATGGAAGAGGCAGAAAGACTTATTCCTCTTTTCCCCACATACTTCTGAAAATATACAGTCTCTTCTATGCAAAGAGTTTTGAGAGTTTCTTCGAAGAAAAGGAATCAAGATTAGAAAGCTCTGTAACATCAGCACTGGTCCATGGACTGCAGTATCAGAAATGCAGCCCTGCAGTCTTTTATGGGGAACCTTACTACAAGCCTTATTCAAGGAGGCTCTGCAATGGTATTTAAGACTTCTAGCTGCAGATAGACCCCAGAAACAAAGGCAAAATCTTCCCCATACACGTGCATGTAATATATAAAAATTGAACTAGTATTGTGAAATAGAAATGGAAGAAGTTTTTTTTGCCTACTTTCTCATCCTGAATAATAGATAAAACAGTGCATTGGAAGTATATGTCTTAGTAACTAACTTTATTAAAACACAACCAGTCTTCTCCAGTGGAACTCTATGTACACTACAACACACAGTAACTGCTCTTAACTACTTAAACTTTCACTACAACACAGTACAGTCTCTGACTGGTCATGTGTTATCCCAAAATGCGGTACTGCAGCATGCAAAAAATGCACATCACATGTGAAATGATCTGTCAGATGCATCATTCTAGACCAGGTATTAAAACCAGTTCTAAAAAGAACCCCAGAAGAGTCATTATAGTGGGTGACTCCATTCTGAGGGGTGTCGAAGGCCCCATATGCAGACCAGACCCGCTTCATAGGGAAGTCTGCTGCCTCCCTGGGGCCCGCGTCAGGGACCTCACGGCTAAACTCCCTGCTCTAGTGACACCCAAGGACTACTACCCTCTCCTGTTTTTTCAGGTAGGTAGTGACGACATTACCAGGAGAAGTCCTAAAGCAATGAAGAGAGATTTCAGGTCCTTGGGGAAACTGATTAAGGGGTCAGGGGCACAAATTGTGTTCTCTTCCATCCCTTCAGTTGTGGGGATGGATGAAGAAGAATACCGGAGAACTGAACAGATGAACTTGTGCTTCCAAGACTGGTGTTACCGTCAGGGCTTTGGATTTTTCAGTCATGGGTTGGTATACAGGCACCAGAGCTTTTGGCATTAGATGGAATGCACCTGTCCCAGAGGGACAAGAGGATCCTGGGGCAGGAGTTAGCTGGGCTCATAGACAGAGCTTTAAACTAGATTTGAAGGTGGAAGAGGGCAAAACATCAGCCCATCTGAAGTGCATGTATACCAATGCACACAGCATGGGTAACAAAGAGGAGGAGCTTGAAGCCATGATGAAACAGGAAAATTATGATGTAGTGGCTATTACAGAAACATGGAGGGATGTCTCCTATGACTGGAGTGCACCAGCTGATGGCTACAAGCTCTTTAGGAGGGATAGACAAGGAAGGAGAGGTGGTGGGGTGGTCCTGTATGTCAGGGACTGTTATGATTGCTTTGACTACAAGTGTAATGAAAGACAGCGTGGAGTGTCTTTGTCTTAGAATCAGGGGGAAGGCCAACAGGGCAGATGTTGTAGTAGGAGTCTACTATAGGCCACCTACCCAGGACAGAGAGGTGGATGAAATATTCTATAGCCATTCAGGAGAAATCTTACGATTGCTTGCCCTTGTTCTTGTGGGAGACTTTAACTTCCCAGACATCTGCTGGAAATACAGCAGAGCGGAACCAGTCCTGGAGATTCCTGGAATGTGTGGGAGACAACTTCCTGACACAGCTGGTGAGTGAAGCGACCAGAGAAGGTGCCCTGCTGGATCTCCTCTTTGTGAACAGAGAAGGATTGGTGGATGATGTGGCAGTTGGAGGCCGACTAGGGCACAGCGATCATGAAATAATGATGTTCTCTATTCTTAGAGAGGCCAGGAGAGGGGGCAGCAGAACTGACATCCTGGACTTCCAAAGGGCTGACTTTGTCCTGTTTGGGCACCTGCTTGACACGATCCCTTGGGAGATGACCCTGAAGGGTATATGGGTCCAGGAAGGCTGGGCACTCTTTAAGAAGGAAGTCTTAATGGCTTAGGAGCAGGCTGTCCTCAGGTGCTGTAAGAGAAGACGGCGACAGAGAAGACCACCCTGGCTAAACAGGGAACTTTGGCTGCAACTCAGGGAGAAAAGGAGAGTTTATGGACTTTGGAAGAAGGGGCTAGCCACTCACATTGATTGCAAAGATTCTGTGAGGCTATGTAGGGTAGGAATCAGGAGGTCTAAAGCCCAGCTGGAAATTAATCTGGCTTCAGCAATCAAGGACAACAAGAAATGTTTCTACAAGTATGTCAGTAGTAAAAGAAAGACCAGGGAGAGCCTCCATCCCCTGCTAGACGCAGGAGGAAACACAGTAACAAGTGATGAGGAAAAGGCTGAGGTCCTTAATGCCTTCTTCGCCTCAGTCTTTAGTAACAAGACTCGTTGTACTGAGGGAATCAGGCCTCCTCAGCCAGAGGACAAAGACTGGGAGGACGACCCCTCCACAATCCAGGAGACAGTCAGTGACCTACTGCATCACATAGACATACACAAGTCTATGGGACCGGATGGGATACACCCGAGGGTGCTGAAGGAGCTGGCTGGGGTGCTCGCCAAGCCGCTTTCCATCATTTACCAGCAGTCCTGGCTGACTGGGGAGGTCCCGACACATTGGAAATTGGCCAATGTGACACCCATCTATAAGAAGGGTCGGAGGGATGATCCGAGAAATTACAGGCCTGTCAGCTTGACGTCAGTGCCCGGAAAGCTGATGGAGCAGCTCATCCTGAGTACCATCACACAACACATGCGGGACAACCAGATGCTCAGGCCCAGTCAGCAGGGGTTTATGAAAGGCAGGTCCTGCTTGACAAACCTGATCTCCTTCTACGACAGGGTGACCTGCTTATTGGATGAGGGAAAGGCTGTGGATGTAGTTTACCTCGACTTCAGTAAGGCCTTTGACACTGTTTCCCACAGCATTTTCCTGGCAAAACTGGCTGCTCGTGGCTTGGATGGGCACACGCTTTGCTGGGTAAAAAACTGGCTGTATGGCCAGGCCCAAAGAGTTGTGGTGAACGGAGTTAAATCCGGTTGGCAGCCGGTCACAAGTGGTGTCCCCCAGGGCTCGGTTTTGGGGCCACTCCTGTTTAACATCTTCACTGATGATCTAGACAAGGGGATCGAGTGCACCCTCAGTAAGTTTGCAGATGACACCAAGTTGGGTGGGAGTGTTGATCTGCTCGAGGGTAGGGAGGCTCTGCAGAGAGACCTGGACAGGCTGGAGCGATGGGCTAAGGCCAACTGTAGGAGTTTCAATAAGGCCAAATGCCAGGTTCTGCACTTTGGCCACAACAACCCCCAGCAGCGCTACAGGCTTGGGGAGGAGTGGCTGGAGAGCTGCCAGTCAGAGAGGGACCTGGGGGGGTTGATTGACAGCCGGCTGAACAGGAGCCAGCAGTGTGCCCAGGTGGCCAAGAAGGCCAATGGCATCCTGGCTTGTATCAGAAATAGCGTGGCCAGCAGGGACAGGGAAGTGATCTTACCCCTGTACTCGGCACTGATGAGGCCACACCTTGATTCCTGTGTTCAGTTTTGGGCCCCTCACTACAAAAAGGACATTGAATTACTGGAGCGTGTCCAGAGAAGGGCAACGAAGCTGGTGAAGGGTCTGGAGCACATGTCGTACGAGGAGCGGCTGAGGGAACTGGGGTTGTTTAGTCTGGAGAAGAGGAGGCTGAGGGGAGACCTCATCGCCCTCTACAACTACCTGAAAGGAGGTTGCAGAGAACTGGGGATGAGCCTCTTTAACCAAGTAAGAAGTAATAGAACAAGAGGGAATGGCCTCTAAGTTGTGCCAGGGGAGGTTTAGACTGGATATTAGGAAGTATTTCTTTCCAGAAGGGGTTGTTAGGCATTGGAATGGGCTGTCCAGGGCAGTGGTGGAGTCCCCATCCCTGGAGGTGTTTAAGAGTAGGGTTGACATGGCGCTGAGGGATATGGTGTAGTTGAGAACTGTCAATGCTAGGTTAACGGTTGAACTAGATGATCTTCAAGGTACTTTCCAGCGTAGATGATTCTGTGATTCCTTCTGTTAAAAAAAAAAAAAAAAAGTATTTGTTTATGAGAAGCTTTGCTTTTAAACATTATCCTTCTACATTTGTCTCTCTGCAGATATTAAATTTCATGATAGTATTTCTGTCTCCTTGATGAAAAAGACAGCTGAAAAGCAGGGTCAGTTCAGAGCATATAAAAAATTTCCATAGAAAACAATTTTTGGCCAAAACCCAAACATTATAAAATTACATAGAGAAAGTAACTGATCCTCTGCTGATGGACTAATTTTAAACAGGTAAACAAATCCTTCCATTTTGGCAGAGAAAATAATGTAGCTGGTATTATAACAACATATGAAGTATTTGTTGATGCTTTTTATATGAACACGATGCCTATTACTTTCACTTTGGAAAGCTTGAACTAGATCTGTAATGCAAAAAGGGAGAGCAAGAGAGAGATGTGGCCACAAAGGTGCAAGCAGACAGCTATGCTGAAATTACTGCACCAATAGCCCTGCAGTGGGAACATACAATTGCAGATAATTATTCTTTAAATATGTACACATCAAAGAGAGCAAGAGCAATTTGTTTGCAAAGACAGGGTGCTGAAGCATAAGGAGAACTTCATAGAATTGGCATCGATACGTGTTTTTACAGACTGCCAGCAACATGTAAAAGGCACTGGACAGGGGCAGCATTCCAAACTCATAATGAATTTTCTTGTTGCTTATGCCCATGGTTAACTGAAAACTACCACAGTATCAGGATTCTGTAAAAGCCTCCAGCACCTTCCTTATCTCTTTCTGATCTGGAAGTTTTCTTTCACAATGAGATAATTAATCAGGTATCTAAGAACAAACATTATTTTACAGTCCCTGTAAAGTTATAAGCTATGCATCTATCCACGGAATCCTAAATCTCTTAATCCTTTTACTCATAAATTTATTGCAGATATAAATTAAAATAAAAAGAAATCCAATCTCCTTGTAAGTTCCCTGCTTTGATCTTCTTTAGCAACATACTGACATTGAAGGGGATCAGCAGAGCATTCCCTGAGTACAGAAAGGTCTCACTCCTGTCTCAGTTCAAGCAGGCAGAGGCAAGATGGAGCATGCCCAAGTTTCCAGTACTCCACAGCTAGCCTGTGTGCTTTGGAGGAAAACTGCTCATTAGCAGACATCCCCAGGTGACAGCAGTCTGCGACAGAGAATGGCGGAGGTGTGAAGACCTGCCTCACAGGTTGCTTTTCTCCTTTTTTAATGTCCACAGGCTGAGTCTTGGCAAAACAGAGTTTCAGCAGTGAGGTTTAACAAACAGCTGTGTATTTCCAGAAGTTCCTCAGTTTTAACAATCAATGTCAGGCGTGAAGAAAATTAGTAGATTAGGACACAACTAGTTAATACACTGAACACAAAGTAGTCCCGAAGTTACAGTGTTTGCTTCTGACTCAAAACATCCCTTCTTTTCAACTTTTCATATCCTTTATACATGTGAGCTTAGGCTGATCTCTGCAGATCAGCTTTCTATACTAAAGGGAGCATATAACTACCTTTGGTCATGGAAATATTCATTGTCAGGTTTGCTGCTATAAGGGGGGTCATACAGTACAATATGAAGGTTAAAATAAAATTAAAAATAAGCTAGAATTTCACAAGTAACAGAAGCTTTACAAATAATCTTGTGAACTAAGTAAACACCAGCATAAAGACAATAAAAATGGTTGTTTCAGTAAACACAATCAAGTTGTAATTATTTAGTACACCAATGAATGTTCACTTTTTGTGCTTAATTAAGAGAATCCTTGCCAGCTTTAGGTTAAATCAAATGGATTTTCACAAATATGTCTGTAGCACAGAAGATATTTTGTACTTTAAATGTACTCCTTAACTTAGTCCACAGTCACCTCCTTAGTGTAACAAACTCTTAACATTTTCTAATTAACTCATTGCAGTACTCTATCCTATAGAACAGGGAAAGAGAGGCATGTTGTGGAAGTAATAAGAGAAGAATGAAGTAACAATAAAAAGGTGGCAGTATATTTTATGCTAGAAAAATATGATTTACCGGAAGTTGTTAGTTTAGTTTATAATATATTATTGGAATTTACTGTCTCTTTAGTGATAACAAATGTAAGACAGAGGTAACAATGTGTTTAGCAGATACGTAGGAAAAACTCACCATCAGTGCTGCTTGTAAAAGTGTTTATATTAGAGGACCACCTTGGGGGCTTTTTGAAACTTGAAGAGCTAATTCCCTAAAGAATCATAAATGAGATATACCTGTCCTCATTGAATGTGTGAGGACTACTTAGTAACTCTGTGGCAAACACAACTGTTTCTCAGGCAAATGCAGGTTGATCGGAATTGTGAATAAGACAGTCATTAAAATTAAGAAAAAAGTTTTTCTTTCCTTGCAATTGATTAGATTTTGTGCTGTTTGGTGAAAAGGAGGCAATAAGACAGCTGAACAATTAAATTACTCCTGATTTTTCCATGTAACCATGTCCTTTTCTAGACATTTGTGGTCACGTGTCCTGACTTTTTGTTTTACTATATGTGTGCTTAAGTGCCAATGTAATGAACAGTACGAGTAACTACACGGACAAAATCAGTATCAAACTATGATGACATTCTGACATTTTGCCAAGGATTCAAGTGATTTTAAATAGATTTTTTCTTGTTCAATAGGACCTTAACCATTATGGAAATCTTGCCATAATATGCCATGATACAACGTATGCTGACTGTCAAAGCTCAGATAGCCTGTGACATGTATGTGCTTTCCTCAGAATACTTGTGAAATCAAGTCTTCCCCCTAAATTTGACCGTCTATTGTAAATCAACCGTGAGAGAGTAAACTCTCTTTTTTCTCTCTCTTTTTCACTCAGGAAAGTTCTTCTGACATCTAAGACAAACAACAGGAGCTATTGCTTGGTCATGTGCTGTATTTATAGCTACTATAGTCTCCTGAATGGTGAGGAATTTGAGCATTTACCCATCTCAGGCAGTCAAAGTATTGTCTTGTGGGCAGTGTTCTTCTTGTCACAAAAGCTTCACTGTGGTTCAAAAGAAAAAAGCAAGCCATTTTCTGCTTACATATTAAAAAGCCATAGTCCTTTCCATTGGGAGAGCTCATGAGTTTGAAATGTCCTGAGCTTCCTGCATCAGAGGGATGCCCAGGATGCAGAAACAGAACAGCTGAAGGCATGGTTTCATCCTCAGTGTTTTTCATTACTGATGCAAACAGCTGCCCATCAAGCTCACAAGTTTGTTTAGGGTCTTGCCCTGAGGTGCCTAATACTTTTCAACTATGATCTAGATACTTAACATAGGAACCTGAATTTTACCCCCAGCATCAGATCAATTTGCATATCTCCTATAAGAATGACGTTTCAAAATTACAGAAAATTTTTGCCTTCTACAGAGTACAAAGCTTTCTTCAGTGGGACAATACAGGGCTGCTAAAAAAGCAGGAAGATCTTTGCAATTCCTATAGATATGTGCCCATTAAGTCCAGTTAAGAATATAAATGATCTGGCAAAACTTCAATATTCCTTGGTAGTTTTGCAACATTCTTTCATTAGCAAAATATTAAGTGGAAGAGATGTGGAGCTGTAGAAATGTGTTTTCTTTGCTGTGGTATTATTTGTGACCTGTTAACAAGAGAAGTACCTACAAACAAGATGTCTCTTTTCTTCCTCATCCATCTTTGTGAAATATCATCATACTGTACTTATTCACATTCTACATATGGAAGAAGATCATAGTACTAACATCTCAGAATTTCCTTAACCTTTACTTATACATGAAGAAAAATAGCATATCCTTTTATATATTTATATGAATATGCAAAAAAGGCGATGAGGGAATCCAATGTCTTATGACTTAACAATCACAATATGTCTGTCAAACTGAATACACTTGTTTTCCCTAACAGTAATACAAACACAAACCAATGCAGTTGATCCTAATGAGGGTTATGTTATCGAAGAGTGATGATGACTAAAATAAAATGTTTCCTTTGTGGCTGTGCCTGTATGTTGAATGTCAAGGAATGCTATGTACTGTTTTAAGATAAAGCCATTTGCATGTGCATATGTTTCAAAACCACAGTTCTTGAAAAATCTGTAGTCTCCTATATTATAAGCACCAAGAGAAGGGTGTAGCCAGTACTGTCAAAATGATGCAAAGACAGAAGTTAACACATACATAGACCTAGCGTCTCCCACAGTGTTTTGATTTTTTTTTTTGAAACTTTCATCTTGTTTGATTTTAGTGTGAATAAGCAGTTGCTGAGGGGTTCAGATGATATCTACTATCCCAGAGAATTATACTAAAGCTGTTTCTTTAATAAATTTCTTTCCCAAAGCAGAATTTATCTCCAGATTTCCCTTCCTAAAACATTTGCACAAATGTACTGATGTCATTAATACAGGGCCTTAGAAACCCAACTTCTGTCTGTCTAGTCTGAAGATTTCAGACCACAATGGATGATTCAAATTTCACTCCTGACTACAGTACGTCAGTGAAACTCATTAGAGTTTTGTAGATGTAAACCAGCAAGAACAGAAGTCCCAACATTTCTTAATCAGGATATTAATATTTTGTCTCTTTTCTGTACTGACTTTTTTGTCTGCTCTTCATTTGGCAGGTCTCAAAAAACACCCACCCATACTTATTATCACACATCCTGTCTCTCAGTCCAACACTGATAAAATCATTCTATGCCAAAATTCAACCTAACTGTCCATTTTTAATAAAATTCCAGTTGTGTGTATCTGCCTGCCATTTTTTTTAAAAAGAATTATTACAGACATTTTCACTCTGCTACAAGTTTTATATCAGAAAGAGTTATTGATTTATTGTCAACATATCCAATCCCATGTTGATGGCTTCTGTAAACATTTTCTTCCCTTTCTAACATGCCCAGCCTGGAAATAATGAGCAATCCACATCATCCTCAAGGCACTTTTGACCTGAAGTAGGATAGAATAATGTCTGGGTGGACAGCTTACAATATTGAGCTCTCTTTGTTGCTAAGAGGTCTTCTTTTGTAATAAACATCCTCTATGGCATGTTTCTGAAGAGAAAAAAACAGACATTTCATTATTTGCAGACAAGAGAACAGCTCTAGGTCCATTTCTTATATCCCTATCTTAGTCAATATGGTTAATATGACATGCTAAAATTACTGCCTTTAGTCTCTTTCAAGCTTCAATAAATAAAATCTAAAAGTTCAAAACAAGACCAAAAAAGCCCTTGAAATTTCCTGAAGTCTGCAAGTAATTCTAGAGGCCAAAAATCCCCAAATTAAGTCAAGACCTGTACACAGACTCTTTTAGGAAGATTTTATTGTTACAGTTAAGTGAGTGGATTATAGCTGAAAACTTGTGGAAGCAGTTATTTAGCCTAAATGGCCTACTTAAGAATTCCAGTGCCACATTTATTCAGTCTTTAATTGCACTCCACTGACAGTTAAAAAGAAAACAAATCCCGTTTCCCTTTCTCTTCTTCTATCCTTCACTTCTATCACTCCTTCTTCGTGACCCACCTATGCCAGAAAATTTGCAAGAATATTTTTAAGACGTGCAAAAAGAATAGATCTCTTTAGATTCTTACCAAGAGTTATCAAGTTCCTTATTATTGTCGAAATTTAAGAATGCCAGGCACCTAATTTACAAATATACTTAATGTAAAATCTGAGTGCCTAAACATCTTTTGAACAACTGACATTAAGCTACCTTGAAAAGATATTAAGACTATTCAAAAATAGTCTTAATAGATCTTTAAAAAAAGGTATGCTTCATCTATTATTAGGTCATTAATTAGCTGTTTATTATGATCGAGGTGTCAGAAATTAAAGATATTCAAAGCAATTGACAATTTTGAAACCAATGGGAACCTTCATATAAGCATAACTTACTGTATTAAAAATGCTTTGAACATGGTAATATATGGCTGCACAGATGTGTGCAACCATTTAATTTTGCTTGCATAGCAAAGCAAACTAAAGCTTTTGAAAAATAATTGGGCAAAAGAGAATTAGGTGAGTTCCAGCTGATTACTTCAGGATTGGTCCTAAATTCCCTCTCTTTCTTATATTAAAATAACAAAGAAAGCTTTATTTTTCCCCTTCCCTTCCCTTCCCCTCCCTTCCCCTCCCTTCCCCTCCCCTCCCCTCCCCTCCCCTCCCCTCCCCTCCCCTCCCCTTCCCTTCCCTTCCCTTCCCTTCCCTTCCCTTCCCTTCCCTTCCCTTCCCTTCCCTTCCCTTCCCTTCCCTTCCCTTCCCTTCCCTTCCCTTCCCTTCCCTTCCCTTCCCTTCCCTTCCCTTCCCTTCCCTTCCCTTCCCTTCCCTTCCCTTCCCTTCCCTTCCCTTCCCTTCCCTTCCCTTCCCTTCCCTTCCCTTCCCTTCCCTTCCCTTCCCTTCCCTTCCCTTCCCTTCCCTTCCCTTCCCTTCCCTTCCCTTCCCTTCCCCCTTTCTTTTCATTTTACATTTTATTTTCATTTTATGTTTTCTTTTCTTTTTCCCTTTCTTTTTCTTTTCTCCTCTCAATTCTGTTGTGGTCAGAGCTGCAAAAGTGTGAATATTTAGAGATTTGGGGTTTTTTACTAAAGTAGCTTAGGTATCTGCAAAAATTCTTGATCAGCTTTGAGTCATGTATCTATGTAAGCCAGTATTTTGATATACTCAGAATGAGTAAAGTCCAGAAAAACCTTGTGAAACCTGTGGTAATTGTGTTTTCCCTTTCAGAATTCTAAATGAGGATGAGGAAGTAGGAAGGACTATATTATAATTCTGAAATATGTCTGTTTTTTTCATGTTAACTTTCGTAGCACTGTATGATCATAAAACATAAATCATTAGGAGAAAAAGAAAATCAGAAACATGAATTTTTCAGTGAATCAGATGGAGATGTCAGATTTGATTGTTCTTAGAATTCAAGTAATATTATGGAGCTGAGAATGCTTGAAAAAAGAAATATCTTTGCTAAACTGGAAATCTAGATGAATGTGGTTTTGATGCTTGCATAGGACTGTCAGCAGAATGCATATCTCATTTATGGTGTCTCAGAGATTCTGTCTCAAAATGAGAATAGGAGAAGCATCAGTGACCTTTAACTCCTCTATCCAGTAACATTTTTAAACATTTATCCTTCCTGGTTAAGCCCAATGATTCTGACAGCTGAGATTTCAAGGCAAGCATGTATCAAAGACAACATCAAAAAGCAGCAGTTACAGACTACTAAAGTTACCTCATTGTCATGCAGAGCCTAATTAGAAGATTAGATTTAGCAAAAGGGATCCAAGGTGCAGGCACAAAAAGGCCAGCTCTGTGTGAAATTGCTTTTCTTGGCACTCTAAGCATGGAGCTGGTGACACTCTGAGAACCAGCAGGTAGCTGTAGAGGAACATTTTTCAACAGCAAAACAAAAGGTGTGTTCTTTACCTGCAGTGCCTTTGTTTGGTAATATTACAATTTAATTCTTTTTTTAGAGTGATGACTAAATTTAAACTCCCCAGCCATAATTAGGAAAACTTAGAGTAACGAAGTTAGACCCTCTAAGTTTTCTACAGTGAGACTGTCTTCCTGAAAGAGAGTACAAAGAAAAAAAAGTCCCATTGCAGAATGCCAGTATTACAATTGTAGTTTACTTTTAAATAGCCAGGACAAAGGCAGGTTAGACTCATCCATCAGGTTTTCTACTTGAGTCATCCTGTGCCTGTGTGAAAAACACTAGGGGAAAATTTGATGAGCATGGATGGATGACAATGTTTGCTGTGCACTGTAACTCAAGATGATTTTCACTACAGAAAACAACAAGATTTTTAAATCAAATTAAATTATGGTATACACTTAGCAATTTGGAGGATGTGTTTTGGAAAAATTACTATTCATGCTTAGAGCACTCCCATTCTGTTCTCAAGGGTAGGGCTCCTGATGAGGTTGTATATGCTGTTATACCATTTCAGGGGTTGTTCAATTCCTCTTTGGAACAAGAAAGAACACAGCAGCATTTTTCAACAGAAAGCAGCTAAACCAGAAGTATTTAGCATTTTGAATGACTAGTTTAAAAAAGGAAAAAGCATCTGTATATCCAAATACAATGATTTTTCAGTAAGATATTGATGATATGCATCTTTGACATATCACAAGAACATTTTTTTATTCAAAGTTTTTCATCCAGCATTGGAGACATGCCAGAGAAAACAAGTAGATAAAGATTTCCTGAACAGTGGTAGGAGCATGTGAAATCCAAGTGCAGGCTGGAATATGGGCCCAAACCAGTATGAGTGAGACTGTTTTTCCCAGGAAATATGTGTGCATTTTCTTGTAATGAAGCAGCCAAAATGTGCACAGTTTAGTATAAACAGAGTTTTGTCACTGCAGCTCCAAACAGACAATAACTCCAGGGAGAGTGAGATGCATGGTATCATGCAGTGTATGAGGAGCAAAGAGGAGAAAGCAGTGGTGGGAAAAAGGAGACAGTAAGTTTCAGTGGAAGAGTAGGTAGATGATTATTGCTAAGAAACCTACAAGCAGTGCTGTACTTGGCTGGTTTGAAACTGGTATAAACAAAACCAAAGCAACTATTCGGAATATGAAAGTTAACCATCAGAAATTATCACATCTTTGCTGTCAAATGTCTGCTGGTACATGAGTCTAATCAAATAGAAACAGTTAACATAAAAATACCATTAGCATAATTTAAGGGCACAAAGAAATTTCTCAGAGTTACATATAAAAGGCTTTCCTATCAATAAAGAACGTGGTACGCAAGAATTAATGATGGGAAAAAGTTATCACAAATATTTGATGGTTATAAAAGTCCTGGTAGTACTGATATAAACACGCTTTAAAAAGTTTCAGCACTGACTAAGAAAAATCTAGTCTGATGCCCAATTCAAAGGTGAGATTAAATTTATGCTTACCTTTATATACAAGTCGCTCTCTCTGAACATGACCAGTGTCATGGATTTTTAATGTTTATTCTATCACAGAATCACAGAATCATCTAGGTTGGAAAGGACCTTGAAGATCATCTAGTCCAACCTTTAATCTAGCATTGGCATTTCCAACTACACCATATTCCTCAGTGCTATGTCGACCCTACTCTTAAACACCTCCAGGGATGGGGACTCCACCACCTCCCTGGGCAGCCCATTCCAATGTCTAACAACCCCTTCTGGAAAGAAATACTTCCTAATATCTAGTCTAAACCTTCCCTGGCGCAACTTGAGGCCATTCCCTCTTGTCCTAACGCTTCTTGCTTGGTTAAAGAGACTCATCCCCAGCTCTCTGCAACCTCCTTTCAGGTAGTTGTAGAGGGCAATGAGGTCTCCCCTCAGCCTCCTCTTCTCCAGACTAAACAACCCCAGTTCCTTCAACCACTCCTCATAAGACCTGTGCTCCAGACCCTGCACCAGCTTCATTGCCCTTCTCTGGACACGCTCGAGTAATTCAATGTCCTTTTTGTAGTGAGGGGCCCAAAACTGAACACAGGAATCAAGGTGCAGCCTTACAGGGGCAAGATCACTTCTCTGTCCCTGCTGGCCACGCTATTTCTGGTACAAGCCAGGATGCCATTGGCCTTCTTGGCCACCTGGGCACACTGCTGGCTCCTGTTCAGCCGGCTGTCAATCAACACCCCCAGGTCCCTCTCTGACTGGCAGCTCTCCAGCCACTCCTCCCCAAGCCTGTAGCACTGCTGGGGGTTGTTGTGGCCAAAGTGCAGAACCTGGCATTTGGCCTTATTGAAACTCCTCCAGCTGGCCTTAGCCCATCGCTCCAGCCTGTCCAGGTCTCTCTGCAGAGCCTCCCTACCTTCGAGCAGATCAACACTCCCACCCAACTTGGTGTCATCTGCAAACTTACTGAGGGTGCACTCGATCCCCTCGTCTAGATCATCAATAAAGATGTTAAACAGGAGTGGCCCCAAAACCGAGCCCTGGGGGACACCACTCGTGACCGGCCGCCAACGGATTTAACTCCATTCACCCCAACTCTTTGGGCCCGGCCATACAGCCAGTTTTTTACCCAGCAAAGCGTGCGATCATCCAAGCCTCGGGCAGCCAGTTTTGCCAGGAGAATGCTGTGGGAAACTGTGTCAAAGGCCTTACTGAAGTCGAGGTAAACTACATCCACAGCCTTTCCCTCATCCAATAAGCAGGTCACCCTGTCGTAGAAGGAGATCAGGTTTGTCAAGCAGGACCTGCCTTTCATAAACCCCTGCTGACTGGGCCTGAGCATCTGGTTGTCTCAAACATATGCTAATATGATCTGTGTCACCATTTGACTCCACTGAAATTAGAAGTAACTTGAAATAAAAATATGTTCTATTAATCAGCAAGCACAGCATATAGAACGAATGTTTTGAAATGTGCATCTTCATAATTCAACTATTTTTATTATACAACAAGGTATTTGCTTTACATTGAAGGCATTGCTAAAACTTGTAGGCATGTTATTACCATATTAATCTAATTAACATGTCATTTTGTTAAACTTAAGAAAAAATTCTGTACAAATATTTTGTCTAGAGTATTTAAATTTACTAGCTATGAAGACAGAGGATGGTGTCATACACATTAGCATGATAGAATTAAAGATGTTAATGCTTTGGAGTGCAGCACTAATGTATGGTCAGTGAAACCAATACAAACTTCCTGATAAAATTTTCTTAGCAGACACGGGCTGGTAAAAACATGTCTTTTAATAGTTTAAAGAGTAGAAATGTACTACAAAAGTGACTAGCATAGACCCTTTGCAGGGTAATACCAAATCAGATTCTGAAAAATCTTAGCATGCATCCAAATTCTTTTACTGGAGTGTTCAACTGAGCCACAGGGTCATAAAGCTAGTCTGTGAAGTACTTGTAAAAGGATCGTGTTTAGCTCTATGTTGTAACCATTAAAAAATTAAAAAATGAAACCATTAAAAATACTGGATTTCAAATATAGGTATCTTGGACGGGAAGTTCAGGATACTTTTCATAATAAGTGAATGTTCCCTCTATGACAAAATGATTTAAAAATATGGTTAAGTTTTCAAGTAACTTGTATTATGTCATAAAGGAGGATAAAAGACGGAAAAATGTCAGAGCTGGCCCATCAACCTAATCCTATTGAACTCAAAGACCTAATTATATCAAGCTAATTGTACAGAACAGAACAAGCAGGACCAAAAAGGTTTTCAAAAGGCTGTATTTGCAAAGGCAAACTACACACAGACAGACAACTCTTCATTTTCATTCTTCTCCTTCTTACCCTGAAGGTCTACGTGAATCTCACATTTGCAGTTGTAACTGAGAAAAGGAAGTGAATTTTAGGAGAAATGTTTTTCTTTCCTATAAAACATGAGGCGTATGTTATATTTCTGAAACCTGGAGCTGAAATAGTCATTTGAGATTCTGCAATTTTTATGTAATGAGCAATTAATTAGCATAATTACAAAGGCAGAGCTTGGGAAAATAGAAATTGTCATCTCATCTCATACTAATGCTACATCTAATCCAGTATTGTACCTCTAACGATAGACAGTGTTTTGGATGTGATTGAAGGAAGTGCAGGACAGTGCTTATGGGATTGCTGGTTACAGCTGCATGGATACCCTGGCTCTGCTGGAGGTTATCCCCCTGAAGTAAAACAGTTCTGAACTTCTCTGATCTTCTCCTTCACCCCTTCAAGCCAATGTAACTGCTGATGTTTTCATCTTCAAAAAGATTTAGTCCTTGATTTTGATCCCAATAAGCCCTTAGTTACAGTGATTGACTAGTGTTAATGAATTAGTTCCACAACCTGATTTCATACTTACGTAAGATACTTCCTTTTCCCTGTTTTAAAGGTGTAGTTTCATTTTCACAGTGTACCCCTTTCTTGATTTACAATGGCATTTAGAAGCAGCAGCAAATTTAGTGCCTGTCCAACTGAGCACCAGAATGAAGTTACACAAGAGAGATACTATCTTCCTCATCAGTGATCCCTTTCCCTATTTCCACAAGCAGTTCAAGGGGACACCCCAATAAAACCCTCCTGCATTCGGGATTGGCTGAAAGACATTCTTGGGCACACACGCACTTGCCTTCTCTTGAAGGAGTCAAATGAACATTTACAATTCGTACACCTTAGTGTTTTCCACCTGGTGGAAAAATTCTTTTGAGCCAGAGAAACAAGGCAGCTAGTGTCACCAATGATGTTGTGACAGATATGTATTTGATCTGGTTCCAAACTTGCCTTATGTTTATTTAACAGAAGTGAGTCATGTCCATGTGGATGGAGGGTAAGGCTGTCTTGGGTAGCTTGTTCAGTGGAGAGAAGCTTGCAGAGGCCTTAATGCATGACAAAGAGGGAAATCAAAGCATAGAGCTTAGAACTTACAACTTGTTTAGACTTCTTGGAAAGAAATAGAGCCAGAAATCACACTAGTAGAGCGGCAACTTCTGAAGGAATATTTTGCTACAACTCAGGAGTAAGTTTATTAGAAACCAAACAATGGCAAAGAGGAGAGTTGACAGATGGAAGTTGCATATAAATGTCTATGTTATGCCTTTCCTAAGTATTTAGGTTTGTTTTCATTTAAAAGTTGGTGGCAGTAATCCAGAATTTTGTTAAAATGTAGCGCTTTTTTTCCATTTAAAAGCCTCTCAGCCCATTGAGTGAATGTCATTGTGTGTTGTAACAGGAGAAGGTGTAGGAACATCTACCTGAAAATTCTGAGTGGTTTGACATTCCACCACAGGTGCAAAAACCAAATTAAACTACATTATTTTTCTTACATCCAACAATTACTGGATGACCTTACAAAGCAGTATCACCATAAATCCATTTCTCCATCTTCTAAAACAGCTGTTGTACCCTGTGTTCTTGTCATGGGTGAAGTTTTGTGTCTTTGAGCAAAGAAACTATGTGAGTGAGAAGTCTGAGCTTTACTTTTCTTTCTGGTTTTGCCCTCAAAGTCAGAATGGAAGGGGATGAACATCCCAGGAGTGATCTCTTCTGCTGACAAATGGTGATTGACATACCACTTCAGTGATGTGTACAAGAAGTTCACTTTGCTACATATCTCCACAGGATATCTTAATTGCTGTCTTCTTGTAAAAGCTATTTTTTTCAAAACAGTTTTTTATTTAAATCTACCAAATGGCTGAAAGAGGTTATTTTTTAGCACTGTTATAACAAATATTCCCAAGCAATGATGAAGTAGGAATTTTTGAAAAGCAAGACATGCATTTAGAGTTTTTATCTAGAACGTACTGAAGTCAAAGTAAAGTAGTCTAAATCTCTTGAGTGGGACAGAATTGGAGTTCAGATATTCAATATGAGAATAAGTGCTTGAATTAAGTCATTTGTATTTTGACTTTTTTTGGTAATATTCACATTACTTCTTTGTAGCACTTGCGACTGAAAATACAGAAATCAGTTCAAAAGGATTTAATTCAATTCCTCTTCACCTCTGAACAGATATATTAGCTTGGAAAAAAAGGTACTTGTCACAGCTAACAGTACTGATCAGGTCTAATCAGGTGTTATTTCTGAAGGTTTTAAAAGGCAAAGTGGTATCAAAAACAGAGTAGAGAAAGTGTATAAACATTGCAGACTATTTAAATAAATATAATGATTATTTTTTTAAATTCAGTTGTTTTCTGGCAACCTATGGCCTGATCAATCATAAATGTACAAACATTTATTTTCAGAACAGGAATTCACTGTTAACTAGCATTTTGCCAATTCTTACAGACATGTATCCTAGAAACATGTAAGCAAAGACGCACTGTAGAAAACTCTTCTGGCTGTTTTCAGAATTTTTGAAAACAAAGCATTTAAAGTATTGTAAATTTCTTCACTTTGGGTAAAAGAGAAGTGAAAAAAGAAAAATCTGCTGAAGCTTCTTTTATGCACATATGAGGTATTTTTAAACCAAGCAAAATAAATGTTGCACCATAATGACCTTGTGTATGAAAAATGCAACAGAAAGTTTAGCCATGGCTGTTTATTTTTCTAAAGACAAAACAATCATCACTCACAGTGGGTTTCCTTTTCTGCTTGTTTTGTGTATTTTCTTTTGAGAGTGAGGCACATACTGAAGATAGCCTGCAATCTTGTCAACACGCAATATTCCTCTTGCATATTAATTTAGTTTTGTAACATTCCTGACATGTCTTGATCAGAGCTTGCAAGCCACACCAAATTTTATATCCCAAATTACACATATTCACTCTTAAACTATTTATCATATAGGCAGTTCTTCAGAACCTGCTTCATATACCTAAATGCCTTTCAGACTTTTCACATTTAGACTGAGAACATTGTTTTAAATGCAAATGAATAAATAAACAAGTATTTCTAAAGAGAATAACTTTCTTAAAAGTCACTCAGGGATACAGCATCAGAGTTGGGCATGAAATCCAGAGCAGCTAAGTCCCAGGTTGATACATTAAGACATACCTGTGAGAGAAAAAAAAATGCTGAGAAATGTTAGCTCTACTAAAATACTCTTAACTGACTTAAATTGAGATTACATCATCAGAGGTTAGAGAGAAATGCCTATATTTTATTTTCTAAAATAATGCAAGTATAAGTACTCAGGAGTAATAGAATTTACTGAGTTTTAAAACTCGGAAGCTCAAACCTGGGAACTAATCCAAAGAACATGAAAAAAAAAATCAGGAAAGAAAAGCATGCTTTAATACATAGTACCCATATAAACAATTCCCCAGGCAACTGAGCAGAAAACTAATAAGAAATCATAGATTTGTATGTGTGGCACAAATCCAACAATGGATGGATTGTTTTCAGGTTTGTTTCTTGTTGTGTATAAAAAGAAAGCAAGTGTCAAACTTAAAAAGGAACTGAAAACTGGTCATGCTATCAAGGTATCAGTCCATCAGGGTTGCTAACCTGTATTTGAAATCATCCAGCAGAAGAGTGCTCTGGAAGACAGAGCTGTTAACACTTCCTCAGAAAATTCACCCACCCTCCAATAATTTGAGTTTCAAGAATTTCTCTGATACTGAATATTTATCAACACTAAATTTTCTATTCTTGCCATACAAATAGACCTGCTACTATATACATGTGAAGTATTTCTGACACTGGCTTGTGAATAATACAGTCTCCTGACATTTTTTCCACTTCCAGATGAAGTACTTTTAAAACTGGATACAAATCCACTCAAAGAACATTGCCAGTGTTTTCATCATATGAAAGAAACTAGGATTAATGTACAAAAATTGGATGTCTGTTTTCCTGTTCACATGCTGTAGATGTGATAGCTATAAAAAACAAATTTCCAATGAGAAAATAGAAACATACCTTTAAATAGGAAGAATGCAGGTTCAATCTTTGTTTCAGTGTCAGACTTGAAACAGGATCAAATCCAGTGATATTTCTGTGGAATTAGGTCAATTTACGCTACAGAAGAATCTGACCTATAGATAGGAAAACCTTCTGCCATGTTATATGCTGGTATGAACAGAACCTTGAAGCTGATGTCCTGAAAAGCCTTCCTAACTTGAAGTTTCGTGGGTTTCAAAACATTTTAACAGGAAAAATCTGTTTGCTTATGTCCTGTGGACTTTCCTTCATCAAACTGAATATTTTCACAAGATTATATCAGGTAGTTTCTCCAATTTTTGCAGTTCTCCACCCCAGCCTTCTTGTTCTTTTGTTAGAAGGCCTTATTTGCTCTCTGTCCTATCACTTAACACAGTAAAAAGTAGTTTTTCTAACTTTTTATTTTTTAAAAACTTTTGATAATTTCAAGGTACAATCCTTAACTAAATAATTTTTTTTTTTACTCCCTGTGTCATTGGAACTTTTAAGAGTAACTAAGGACCCAGTATACTGCCATCAAAAAAACCTCTGAAGTACTGAACCATTTAAGCAAAGATGAGGGTTGGGTTTTTTTTGTCTCTGTAGCACTGTACCTTGAGGAAAAGGAAGCAAAAAGAGAAATAGAATGTCTTTGCCAATAAATTACGTTTTCTTAATTTCTTGTTATTTGGTGGAAAAACATGGCTTGGGGATTACTGACCACTGCCATGTGGTGTGCCAGTGTCCATTCCATGATTTTCTGCACTCATGGTATTGCAGAAATCTGCCCTAGACTTCCCCAGGAACAAGAAATGAAACAGGCAATTGTTACAGAGGCTCTCAAATAAACAGCCAACCACTAAAAATAAAAAAAAAAAATTAAACAATTATTATTAATAACACAGTTAACTAGCTCTCCATAAATTACAGGTTCAAATGTCTGTGAGAGGAGAACAGAGCAACTTTCTAGGCTTTAACGGCAACCCAAAACACTTTATCACTCACCTGGTAAGTGAGGGCTCTCAACCTCGAGGACCTGCTCAGGGCAGCGTCCCGACCCAAGGCACCTCGAGGAGTTTCCTTGGGCAGCGTCCTGACCCAAGGGGAGAGTCCTCAACCGCAGCATGCTGCTCCAGGGGGACGAGCTCAAAATGGCTCCCCCATGGGACTCCATTTATACCCAGGCCGAATCTGACCTGTAGTCAATAGCGGCTCCCATTGGCCAAAGATCCCAACTACCGCGAGACCTTGAAAACAAAGACAGCCAGAGGCTGCCACACTTCAGCAGCCAAGAAGCTCTGCTTTCACTGGGCCGATGCACCCGCCACAGCAGTAAGCCTAGCAAACGTATTAGTTTAATGAATTGGACTGGTGTGAAAAGAAAGCTCTGATCATAATGATTAACATGGGCTTGACCAACAGACATGCTAGCAGGTGTATATGTGGAGAGGAAAGGGGGAGAAAGATCTAGTTAGTCTTCAGGAAACTCAGATAGATATGCCCTGGACAAACAGTTAGTTGCTCATTGTACACATATGATGCCACCTTAAAAACTGTAGCAGTTTTAAATGCCTGCTTTATCCTGCTCCATGTATTATTCATTTTAAAGACGAGGTTTTAACTATGTTACTATTTTTTTTCTATACTACCTAACAATAAGATGTGATAGGATTCCAGGGAGCATAAAATTTTGTTGATAAAGAAAAGTCAATTTAAAAAGGTTAAAAGTATGTCTCTGCTCCTCAATTTTTTCCATTTACATTTTTTTTCTTAATTAAAAGTCTAACTGCATAATTTCTCCTAATTTAAACAATATTTAGCATAGTAATAAACATTAATTAACTATACCTGCAAACATAATAAATGGTAAACTGTTTTGCTATCCTGTACTGTTAATGTTGAATCTCACAGAGAAGCAGAATAAAAGGTCTCTTTATAGGTGACTTCCAATACAAGGATCTCCAATGATGTGAGATAATCACTTCAACACTCACGTTTTTTACTTTCAAATGTTTTGGTTTTCTTCTTGGTGTAACTCAGGTCTAGAAGAGTTAGACAAGAAAAAGTTAAGAGTGAAAAGAATTCTCTCTCACAACAGAAATAAATAATTCTATTTACTGCAATTAATATTAGTGTCTCTAACTCCCAGGCTTGGTGGGAAGGAAGATTGCCAAGAAACTGGATGATCGCAGAAAAGATTGCTCCAAGAGCTGGGCTCCTTTTACAGCTGTAGTAGTTATATGCATATATGCATTTATACTTAAAGAAAGGCATTTAGAAATTTTAACATTCTCCACCTTGATATAATATTGCAATTCAGCAGTCCCTTAGGAAACCGGTAGTAAAACAATTTATCCATGGTCCTGGGATGTTAAATGTCATCACTGGATTGAGCTGGTAGGATCATCAAAAGCACACAGTGATTAGGGTAGAATTCATGAGAGGCTGAGTTGTTTACCCCATGGGTTGAACAAACTGCAGATGTGGTACAGTTTTCATAGCTTAGGACTGTAATCAGTAATTGCTATAATCAGTAAGTGCAAGTATTTTCTTTCAAAGAGAGTTAGTCAAAGGTTGGTAGTAGAATAAAAATAGTTACAGAATTTATATGCGTGAAAGAAAAAAATTATGAAGGAAGTTGTGGCATAGGTGAGTTCTGGAAAAGTGATGACTTGGTCTAGTTGAAATGAAATTGAATGAGAGGTAATGAACATGCAGTACTGCTGGCTGAAAATCTGAAATGTTTTCATAAGAGTAGAGAAAACAAAAGATTATCAGTCCCATCACCCTCAATCCCTTCAATATTCCTAATTCAATCTAAAACCTTTTAATCCAGTTACGTTTATATGCTAATCATTACCATTCTTGCGGCAGATTTTGGCAGTTAATCAATGCATACATATATATGCATTATAAAGACAACACTTGTATAGCTTAATTTTTAAAGTTTGGCTGCTTATACACATACAAGTCAGATTTCAATACCTGAAGTAATGTTATATGAATCTTTTGTTCTATTATGTAATTTTCTTTAAGGAGAAATGCTTGTCTACAGGAGTGTAACTTGTTTCATACTTTAGATTTCCAGTACAAAAATACATAAGACAGAAGAAATTTCTGTGAGCCAGGCACAGACAGCTGTGCTAAGATTTGGGAGTAGAGAATTTTCTGCATAGCATTTGTGGTTGTTTCAGTAGTAGGGCTTACACAGAAATTAAAAACCAGCAAATTACACATATCCAGATGATATTTAGCCTCTGTGTCAACCCCCCTACTGGAGGATGAATTCTAAAATCCTGTTCTGTTAATGTTCAGTATACAGTCAGGGATAACATACATTGTATGGGGAGTCTCTTCTCATATTCTAGGCAAAGGAATGTTATGCAAATTAAGTTATGCTAAATCAAAGGGAAGTGTCCTATGGGACTCTTTTATGCAGCAAAATTAGAGACTTGGAAAGTCTGGAGAACACCTAACAAATATATTATGTATTCTAGTCATTTGAAAACGATGCAACATGTACATCCCCAAAGGCAATCTGTCAATACAGAATAGAAAGCAGTGAGATCTGAACTGAGTCATCCATTTTAATCAACACCATTTAGGATCACATGTGCCATTTCTCCAAGTGTTATTCTGCCTTACCATTTGAATACTTAATGCATGTATGATCCTCAATTAGACAAAAATAGCTGTGTCTTATGGACAAGGCGTAAGCATAGAAATTAAAGACATAAACTTAGTTTAAATGTAAATAAAGCTGAAGAATGTGATTAGAACAAACATTTTTCACTTAAATTTTACTTATTCATCAGAGTTTCCTTAAAGGAAAGGAAAGGGTGCCTCACAGTATACCCAGCCTCAGAACTCTGACTTGTAAGGCCATTTCATGCATCACAGGACAGAATTCCTTACCAAAATGAATGAACAGGTATGAGTTACATGAATATGATATCAGCAGCTTTCTGTATGGTTTAACACTTATTTTGACAAGATGTGTGTTAAATGAACCTATTATGTGGTTCTAATTAAACGATAGCAGGTGAGGCAAGCAAATTGTCTTATTGAGGATACTTCTTTAGAGCTAAAAGAACCTGAGCAGCTTCAGGCAGTTGTTTTATTCAAAAATAATCCTTCGGATAAAAATAAATTCCCGGACATTACTCATTAAAGCACAAAACCACAGAATTGCTGAGAGTGGAATGCACTTCTGGAGGTCATCTAGTCCAACCCCCCTGCTCAACCAAGGACATCTAGACCAGATTGCTGGGGGCTGTGTCCAGTCAGTTTTTCAATATCTTGAAGGATGAAGACTTCACAACCTTTCTGGGCAACCTCTCCCAGTGGTCAAACATCTCACAGCAAAAAAACTTTTTCTTATGACTCAGTGAAATTTCTTCTGTTTCTGTTTGTGCTCCTTACCTCTTGTCCTGTCAGTGAGCACCACTGAGAACAGCTTGTCTCCATCTTCTTTGCATTCTTCTGTCACATATTATACAAATGGTAAAATCCCCCTGAATCTTCTCTTCCACAGGGTGAGCAATGCCACCTCTCAGCCTTTCCACGTAAGAGATATGCTCTGGTCCTTTCATCATCTTTATGGCCTTTCACTAGACTTACTCCTCTAAGTTCATCTCTTTATTGGATGAGATAGCCCAGAACTGGTCCAGCATTCCAGGTGTGTCTCACCAGGGCTAAGTAGGGAAGGACTGCCTCCCTTGACGTGTTGGTAACACTCCTCCTGACATAACCCAAAGGGTTGTTGGCCTTCTCTAATGCAAGGATGCCTTGCTGTCCACCAGGACACCCAGATCCTTCTCTACAGAGCTGCTGTTACGGAGGCTTCCAAATAAGCAACCCACCACCAATTTAAAAAAATAAATAGATTTATTTTTTCCATAAAACCACCAGTCAGCTCTCCGTAGATTACAGATCCGGATGTCCACAAGAGGAGAACAGAATAACTTTCTGGGGTTTAACAATAACCCGAAATACTTTACAAAGCCCCACTCCCCGGGGGTTTAACGACAACCCCAAACGAAAACTTCACTTCGTGGGTTTAACGAGAACCCAAAACGTAAAACAAAGCTTCACAGCCTAGGGGTTTAACGACAACCCCAAACGTAAACAAAACTTCACTACCTAGGGTTTAACGACAACCCAGAACGCTCTATCACTCACCTAGAAAGTGAGGGCTCTCAACCTCGAGGACCTGCTCAGGGCAGCGTCCCGACCCAAAGTACCTCGAGGAGTTTCCTTGGGCAGCGTCCTGACCCAAGGGGAGAGTCCTCTGACCGCAGCGTGCAGCTCCAGGGGACGAGCTCAAAATGGCTCCCCCAGGGGACTCCATTTATACCCAGGCCGAATCTGACCTGTAGTCAATAGCGGCTCCCATTGGTCAAAAGGTCTCAGCTACCGCAAGACCCTGAAAACAAAGACAGCCAAAAGCTGCCACATTTCAACAGCCAGGAAGCTCTGTTTTCACTGGGCGGATGCACCTGCCACAGCTGCTTTCCAGTCGATCAGTCCCCAGCATGTTCTGCTCCTTAGAGCCTTTCCTATGGCAGGAATCAGTATTTCCCTGTATTGAGTTTTATGAGGTTCCTGTCAGCCTGTTTCTCCAGTCTGTTGAGGTTTCTCTGAATGGCAACAGAAATATTTTCTATCAATCAATCACTCCTCTCAGATTTATGTAATACACAAACTTGCTGAGGGTGCACTTTGCCCTATCATCCAGATCATTAATGAAGATGCTAAATAGTATTGGACCCAATATCCACTTCCGGGGTACCACACTGAAGAATGGCTCACATGGACTTCATGCCACTCATCACAGCCATTTGAGCCCATTAGTTCTGTCAGTTTCCAGGCCACCTCATTGTCCTTATCTGTCACATACGCAAGTGATTTGTCTTTGGGGATGTTTGGGATACAGTCTTGAAAGCTTTGAGAAGATAAGGTAAATAACATTCACTGTTCTCTACTCATCCATGAAACCAGTATCTCATCATAGAGAGATATTAGGCTTAGTTCATCTTCATAACTCCATGCTGACTACTCCAAATCACCTTCTTGTCCTTAATGCACTTGGAAATAGCTTTCAGGATTATTTGCTCCATTACCTGCACCACAGTTGGGGTGAGGCTGATGGGTTTGTAATTTCCCAGGTACTTGACCTTCCTGAAGATAAAGGTGACATTTGCTGACTTTCAATCTTGAGTAACCTCCCTCAGTCTCCATTAACTTTCACAGATAATTGAGTGGCCTCACGATGACATCAACCAGCACCTTCAGCACCCATGGGTGCAACCTGTATGCTCCCGTGGAGTTGTGTATCTCCAGTTTGTTTAAATGTTCCCTAACTTGGTCCTCTTCCACAGCTTAAACTGCATATGGGCTTTGACTTTCTTAATAATGTCTGTACACACATGAATAGGCCCTAAACTTTATGGGAAGACGCTGTCCTAGTTTCAGCTGGAATAAAGTTAATTTTTCTTCTTAATAGCTAGAATAATGTTGTGCTTTGGATTCAGTATGGGATTGGTATGATAACTTTGTATTTGGTATGATAATGCTGATAACACACTGATGTTTTCAGTTGTTGCTAGGAGATCAAGGACTCTGCAACTCCCCATGCCTGTGCGTAGGTGTACAAGGAGCTGGGGGGGAGCACAGCCAGAGCACCAGACACAAATTAGCCAGTGAAATATTTCATGTCATATAATGTCATGCTCAGTATATAGAGGAGGGTCGTCCGAGAAGGAGGGTGTCCTCTCTTGCTTCTGGGATTATGGTTTCGGGATCTTGGCTTTTCTGGGATCGCTAGCTGGGAACAGGCTTGGTGTCAGTTGGTGGGTGATGAGCAATCACATTGTGCATTACCCATTTGTACTTTCTATTACTGTCATAATTGTTTTATTTTACTCCAATTATTAAACTGTTTTTATCTTAACCTATGAATCTCCCTACCTTTACCATCCCAATCCTCTTCCTCATCCCCTGGGCAGGGGAGGCTGAGCAAGTGGATGTGTGGTGTTTAGCCACCAGGCCGGTTTAGACTATGACAGTCCTTTTTGGCACCCAAGATGGGGCTCAAATCCACGACCCTGAGATTGAGTCTCAGGTTCTACCAACTGAGCACACACACAAACCCAACACAGAGGAAAAAAATTGAACTTCAGTAAATTATTTTAGAAGACTTTAAATCTTTCAAAAGATCACTTGGTGGTAGGGAAGTTGTAAAATATGGCTGACCTGTCAATTCTAGGTATATGAATCTGTAGTAAAGAGAAAATCATACAAAATAACATTTTTGCACTATTCAGTTAACATGATAGCACTACTCACACATAACCTCACCACTGGTGAATAAAACATGTCTTTCAGAAACAAGAAATCTTATGAACAGGATTACAAAATCTTTCAGTGTTATTTTAATCTCTTTCCCTGAAGCACATGACACAGCTATCAATATCAACAGAACTAAAACAACAAAGAAAACTTTTGAAATGTTTTTGCTTCTTACCATTGTGTTTTCTGTTTCTCCTGCATACCTTAAAACAATTAAATGAGGTAACTACAAAATTAGGCTATTTTCTTCTTCATTCAATTCTGTGTCCTCACTCTTTTAAAAATTGTAAACATGTCTACAAAGTAAGAAATACAATTCTCATTAAGGCTGTTCCAATGCCAATGTAAAACTAATCAGCTAAACCAACAGACTGAGAAATAAAAATGAAATTTCTTCCAAAAATGTGATCTTTGACAAAACTCAGGCAATGTATTGGGTAGACTTTACTCTCCTTATGAGCTCCATAATCTTTCATCTCCTAAAGTTTCAGCTGATTACACAACGTTAATATAATCTTCCTGAAGTCACAAATCCCTCACATGATAACCTACTTAATAAAAGACTAATGGATTCTTTTATTGTGGTTCTGCTGTTACTTCATTTTTTACAGAAGAGCAGTCTCTCTGGTCCTTTGTAAACCAACTGTTACTTTCAATACTTACAATCAGATTCCTACAAGCCTCGAACAAGCCTTTGAATTTGTTTACGCAAACCCTTCTTTGGCTGTTTCTAGTGTGTGATGTCACAGTATGTGTAAATGTAGTGGAAGTAAACTGATATATAAGGACAAGGTTGAAGTGCAAGTGTTCCGTGAGTGCAGCTTTCCTCCTTTTGAAGGAGAGGGAGATGGGCATTACCAGATGTATTTGCTGAATTTGTTTCCTGGTCACAGGGTTTTCTTATTAGCAGGGAGGGCAGCACCAGCATTTATTAGGGAAAGGGTGTACACAACCTGGCAACAACTGATCTGTTTCAAAAGCCTGGTGTTCTAAGGGTTGTCTACGTCTCTATTGGAAGCCTGTTTCTTACCATTTTGGAGAACAGAATCTTCACAGTATGGTATGAAACCACACTGGATAGCTGTCACTCTTCAGTATTCACTTTCAGTGATGGAGCAAGAACAAAATGACTTAGGTGAACAGGAAGACTGGACAATATTCTACAATTTTTCAAATATAAATTTGTCTACTAACTGTTCAGGAACACATGCTCCCATCAAATACGTGTTTTCTTTTCACGTCTCCATTCTGGACCCTGCATTTTCCCATCACAAAATGTTATTCACTATCATGTTTCACATGAAGGCATTCAGCGTTTAAAGTGTGTCATACCCAAATCCTGCTGATCTGACAGCTCTCTCTCTCTATTTTGTTTTAAAGAGGGAACAACATGCTTGCAGGTATCAATGCTATTTCCTCTCTGCCTACACAAATGAAGATGTCAACAGATACTATTTTGTATATATAAACAGATATTAGTTTGTAAAGTATCTCTGATGGTTTCTAAATAATCAATTATATCTCCAGCTTTCTGTCTAGAAGGTTGATTCCAGGGGTTGGTTCGCACCATAAAAACCCATTATTTCAAACCATAACTTCATTTAAGGAGGGCGGAGCCAAGTGCCGGTGGCACCTGTTCTGAACGAGCTGTAACCACACCAACGGTCACTTGCCCAGGAGACCAGCTCACACCCTACACCTCAGTAATGAGCTGGGTGGGCTACAGAGTTAGCATGGGCGGAACCAACACCACTCACCCTCAATCAGGTGATAAGAACCCTGTGGGAGGGCAGCAACTGCCCACAGAGCTCAGGGTGATCAGATAGTACTTGACTGTGAGTGCCCCAAGGCAGCTTGTAGAGCAGGGCTCAGTCTCTGCTACTGCACAAGGTACGTTCAATCCCTGCAAGCAATTGACCAGTGCCAGAGAGAGGGGAGGAAAGGAACAGCACTGCAGGGATGTGAGAGCACAGCGTGTGGGAAACAGCACCCAGGGATTGGTTCCCTCCTGGCCAGAGAGAAGACTATGGTCACAACACAGCCAAGAGGCAGAGTGATGAGGAATGTGGGAACCCAGACAGAGGTCCTGCACAAACAGGTGACTGTGCAGGTCTCTGCCTGCTGAGAGTGCCTGAGCCTGGCACTTGGAGGGAGTCAGAGACACCGTTTTTGTGCGGGGTGATAAGTAAACAATCTGCTCAGGCAGGTGGTTGAACTGAGGGAGGAGGTAGAAAGGTTCAGAACGATCAAAGAGTGTGAAAATGAGATTGACTGATGCAGCCACACTCTGAGACAAAGGCAGCAGGTAGAGGCTCTACAAGAAATACATGACTTCCTCCCCTCCTCTCACCAGGCAGAAGGAGGACATGTGGGGGACAGGGGGGAATGGAGTCAGGACCTTCCTTGGAAAGGCAAGCGAAAACCTTCTCGGCCCCCCTCACCTTCCCAGTTGTCATTATACAATAGGTATGAGGCTTTGGAACTAGATGGCCAGCCAAATGAAAATGGAAATGAGAACCCATCTGGTGAGTCATCCACAGATTGTCCCTCAGCCTCATGACTTGTGACTTCTTCAATTAAGAAGGAAAGGAGGGTAATTGTAGTAGGCAACTCTGTTCTGAGGGGTACGGAGCGGCCCATATGTCGACTAGCCCCATACCATAGAGAGGTCTGCTGCCTCCCTGGGGCTTGGGTTAGAGATATTAAAAGGAAGCACTGCTCTGGTGCAGCCCTCTGATTACTACCCTTTGTTGGTTATCCAGGCAGGTAACGATAAGGTGGTAGAGAGAAGTCTTAAGTCACTCAAAAAGGACTTCAAGGCACTGGGGTGGCTAATTGAAGGATCGGGAGCTCAGGTCGTGTTTTCATCAATCCCTCAAGTGGAAGGGAATAGCACTGAAAGAGTGTGGAAAACATATCTGATTAACACGTGGCTCAGAGACTGGTGCCACCATCGGAATTTTAGTTTCTTAGATCATGGCGACGTTTATAAGGCTCTTGGTCTGCTGGCGACAAATGAGACAGGTGGGATGCAGCTGTCCCAGAGGGGGAAAAGGATTCTGGGGCAGGAGTTAGCAGGTCTTATTGAGAGGGCTTTAAACTAGATATGAGGGGGGATGGGGAGATGACTGGGTCTGTTAGGAATAAGCTCAAGGGAAGCATGCCAAAGCTTGAAGGATAGTGGACTGGTGAGGGCTCTCCCTCTGCCACTTAATTTGAGAGAAGGGGAAGATGTTTAGGAACCATGGAATCACCTGAGAAGGGTCTGGTAGGGAATGGGGCCCACACTCACAAAAAAGTGTTGGATTCATTAGCTCATCTCAAGTGCATCTATACCAATGCACGCAGTATGAGCAACAAAGAGGGTGAGCTTGAAGCCATGATGCAGCATGAGAACTATGACATAGTAGCTGTAACAGAAATGTGGTGGGATGCCTCACACGACTGGAGTGCAGCAATTGATGGCTACAAGCTCTTCAGGAGGGATAGACAGGGAAGGAGAGGTAGTGGAGTGGCCCTATATGTAAGAGAATGCTATGAGAGCTCAGAAATCAAGTATAGTGATAACGGGGTTGAGAGTGTTTGGATTAGGTTAAGGACCAATAAATTAGATCTTGCTGTGGGAGTCTGCTATAGACCTCCCAACCAAAGCACTGAGGTGGATGAAGCTTTCTATAAACAGTTGGGAGAAATCTCGCAGTCACTTGGCGTTATTCTTGTGGGGGACTTTAACCTCCCGGGTATCTGCTGGGATCACAGCACAGCAGAGAGGGAACAATCCAGGAGGTTCCTGGAATGTGTGGAGGATAACTTCCTCATACAGCTGGTGAGTGAGCCGACCAGGGAAGGTGCCCTCCTGGACCTGCTTCTTGTGAACAGGGAAGAGCTTATGGGGGAAGTAAAGGTTGGAGGTTGTCTGTGGTGGTTTAGGCCCTGCCGGGACCCAAGACCACGTTGCCGCTGCCCCTCCCCCACCCTCCGACCCGAGCGGGGCAGGGAGTGAAATGCAAACCCCGGGGTTGAGATAAGGAAAGTTTTAATACAACAGTGCAACAACAAGAAAACGAACAATAACAATAACAGAGCAAGAGATATACCGTACAGATACAGCAGTGAGGAAAGCGACCGCATAACAAGGGCGTCTACCAATCTTCCCGCACTCTGGTGCCCAGACGTGACGTCAGCATGGTATTGAATAACCCGGCTAGAGCTCCCTCCCCACTGCTGGGGAAACTTAACCCTATCCTAGCTGAACCAGTACATAATCCACCCCTTTATTCTATACCATCTGCATCATGCCCAGCTGCCATTTAGCAGTTAACAATAACAACAAAACAATTAACAAAAGCACAACATAACACATTCTCACCCAAAATCAAGTCCCCTTGTGGTACGCATCGGACCTCTCCATCCTCCTGCATCACCCACCAGGTGCACCCAGGTCCTCGAGCAAATGCAGTCCCATGGATAGGTTTGCCTTTGCCTGGCGCAGGACTAACCCAGACCATTTTTCCCAGCAGATCCCTCATGCGCACCACAGGGACTTTATCCTCGTCTACAGCATGTGGAAGTTTTGACTGAGCTGGGCCAGCTCGATTGGCAGATCCTCTTGTGTTGACTAACCAAGTGGCCTTTGTCAGACGTGTGTCCCAGTGTTTGAAGGTTCCACCTCCCATTGCTCTCAATGTAGTTTTTAACAGTCCATTGTAGCGCTCGATCTTCCCAGAGGCTGGTGCGTGGTAGGGGATGTGGTAGACCCACTCGATGCCGTGTTCTTCTGCCCAGGCATCTATGAGGTTGTTTCGGAAGTGAGTCCCATTGTCTGATTCAATTCTATCTGGGGTGCCGTGTCGCCACAGGACTTGGTTTTGAAGGCCCAGGATGGTATTCCGGGTGGTGGCGTGGGACACTGGATAAGTTTCCAGCCATCTAGTGGTTGCTCCCACCATTGTGAGCACGTGGCACTTGCCTTGGCAAGTCTGTGGCAGTGTGATGTAGTCGATCTGCCAGGCCTCTCCATATTTATATTTCATCCATCGATCTCCATTCCGCTGGGGCTTCACCCACTTGTCTTGTTTGATTGCAGCACATGTCTCACATTTGTGAATGATCTCCACGATGGTGTCAATGGTGAGGTCCACCCCTCGATCTCGAGCCCACCTGTATGTTGCATCTCTGCCTTGGTGGCCCGAGGTCTCATGGACCCACCGGGCTATGAACAGTTCACCTTTATGCTGCCAGTCCAAGTCCACCTGAGCCACTCCGATCTTAGCAGCCTGGTCCGCCTGCTGGTTGTGTTGATGTTCATCAGTGGCCCGACTCTTGGGCATATGGGCGTCCACATGGCGCACCTTGACAACGAGGTTCTCCACCCGGGCTGCAATGTCCTGCCATACTTCAGCGGCCCAGATGGGTCTGCCCTTGCGTTGCCAGTTGTTCTGTTTCCATTGCTGCAACCACATCCACAGGGCACTTGCCACCACCCACGAGTCAGTGTAGAGATAGAGCCTCGGCCACTTTTCTCGCTCAGCAATCTCCAAAGCCAATTGGGTGGCTTTCACCTCTGCAAACTGGCTTGGTTCACCTTGTCCCTCAACAGCTTCAGTGATTTGTCGAGTGGGATGCCACACTGCAGCCTTCCATCGTCGATGTTTTCCCACAATGCCACAAGACCCATCAGTGAACAGGGCATATTGTTTTTCTTCCTCTGGCAGCTCGTTATATGGTGGGGCCTCCTCAGCACGTTTCACCTCTTGTTCTGGTGACATCCCAGCATCTTTGCTCTCTGGCCAGTTTGTGATCACCTCCACTATTCCTGGCCAGGTGGGGTTCCCTATTTGAGCCCGTTGTGTTATCAACGCAACCCATTTACTCCACATGGCATCTGTTGCATGATGTGTGGAGGGAGCCTTTCCTTTGAACATCCATCCCAGCACCGGCAGTCGGGGTGCCAGGAGGAGCTGTGTTTCAGTGCCAGCCACTTCTGAGGCAGCCCAAATTCCTTCGTACACTGCCAGTATCTCCTTCTCAGTCAGTGTATAGTTAGCTTCAGAGCCTTTGTATCCCCGGCTCCAAAAGCCCAGAGGTCGGCCTCAGGATTCCCCATGTGCTCTCTGCCAGAGGCTCCAGGAAGGGCCATTCTCCCCGGCTGCAGTGTAGAGCATGTTCTTAATCTCCTGCCCTGTCCTGACTGGCCTGAGGGCCACTGTCTGGGTAATCTCCTGCTTAATTTGTTCAAAGGCTTGTTGTTGCTCAGGGCCCCATTCAAAATCGTTCTTCTTGTGGGTTACGTGGTAGAGAGGGCTCACAATCAGGCTGGGATCTGCATCCTCCAGAACCCCACAGTGCCCAGGAAAGACTGAGTCTCCTTTTTAGTAGTTGGTGGGGCCATGGCTGTTATCTTGTTTATCACCTCCATTGGGATGTGGCAACACCCGTCTTGCCATTTTATTCCTAGGAACTGAATCTCCCTTCCAGCCCCCTTAACTTTCTGTCGCTTGATGGCAAAACCAGCCTTCAGGAGGATTTCAATTATCTTCTCTCCTTTCTCAAAGACTTCCTCAGCTGTGTCCCCCCATACAATGATATCATCAATGAACTGCAGGTGTTCTGGAGCCCCACCTTTCTCCAGTGCAGTATGGACCAGTCTATGGCAAATGGTGGAGCTGTGGTTCCACCCCTGGGGCAATCAGTTCCAGGTGTACTGGATACCCCTCCAGGTGAACGCAAACTGTGGCCTGCACTCTGGTGCTATTGGAATGGAGAAGAATGAGTTAGCAATGTCAATCGTGGCGTACCACTTGGCTGCCTTTGACTCCAGCTCATACTGAAGCTCTAGCATGTCCGGCACTGCAGCGCTCATTGCTGGCGTAACTTCATTCAGGCCATGGTAGTCCACGGTTAGTCTCCATTTGCCATTAGACTTTCTCACTGGCCATATAGGGCTGTTGAAGGGTGAATGAGTTTTGCTAATCACCTTCTGGCTTTCTAGTCAACGGATCAGCTGATGGATGGGGACCAGGGAATCTCGGTTAGTACGGTCCTGCCGCCGGTGCACCGTCTTGGTAGCAGTTGGCACTCGCTGCTCTTCAACCTTAAGCAACCCCACCACTGAGGGAACCTCTGAGAGGGCAGGTAAGGTAGACAATTGTTCAACCTCCCCCAGTGCAGCTACACCAAAGGCCCAGCAAGTACCCTTTTGGGTCTTTGAAGTACCCTCTCCTGAGGTAGTCTATAGCTAGGATGCGGGGCATCTGGGCCAGTCACAATGGGGTGCTTATGCCAGTCCTTCCCAGTTAAGCTCTCTCCCCTTCTAATAGGGTCAACTGTTGGGACCCCCCTGTCACTCCGGAGATGCAGATGGGTTCAACCCCACTGTAGCTTGATGCCATCAGGGTGCGCTGTGCACCAGTATCTACCAAGGCCTTATATTCTTGTGGGTCTGATGTGCCAGGCCATCGGATCCACACCTTCCAGTAAATCTGATTATCCCTTTCCTCCACCTGGCTGGAGGCAGGGCCCCTGTAATCCTGCTCACCATCACTCACTTGATCTAAGAGTGACTCCTGCAAGAATGACTTCCTGGTCTCCTCAAGAGGGTCAAGCATAATGTTGGCCATTCTATTCTGTCTGGGGGATTTCCGACTGGACACTGGAGCTGCGTCTCTCTTGGAAGACTCCCCTTTCATGGTGGTCTTCCCTTTCAGCTGCTGTACTCATGCAGCTAGGGCGGAAGTGGGCTGTCCATCCCACCTCATGTCTTCTCCATGGTCACGGAGGAAGAACCACAGGGTGCCCCGTGGTGTGCACCTTCCACTGCCCTTCTCTTGGGTGGGGAAGCACCTACTTCTAATGGCTGAGACATCAGCCTGTGCAGGTGGAATGTAGGACATGTCCTCTTCCGCTTTCTGGAGCCTCTGAGACAGTTCCCTTACAGCTGAAACCAAAGCATGTTGGGAGGAAGGGAGATTTCCCTCATATTGCTGGAGCTGGATAATCACTTCGTCCACTGTTTGAGTCTGGGTGTCTCGCCACCAGGATGCTACTGCTAATGCTTTGGAGTGTGCTTCTGGTGCACTTTGCAGGAACTTCCACCACATCAACTGTGTGCAAGGGGCCTGATCTGGATTCATGGGTGACCGCTCATCATTCAGATCACCATAAACCATATCAAACACAGCCAATTCCCTAAGGTTCTGAATGCCTTTCTCCATGTCGGTCCACTTGCCTAACCGTCATAGGACATCATCCTTGTAGGGGTACCTCTCCCTCACACTGAGCAGGAGTCGCCTCCAAAGGCTGAGGGTTTGAGTCTGTTTCCCTATTGCCTTGTCAATGCCAGCCTCCCTGGACAAAGATCCCAGCTGCTTGGCCTCTCTCCCCTCCAGTTCAAAACCATCAGCTCCACTATCCCAGCATCGGAGCAGCCAGGTGAAAATCTGCTCGCCTGGGAGGCGGCTGAAATCATTCCGCACATGTCACAACTCACTCAGGGATAGAGACCGGATGATTACCTCCGGCTCTTTCCCCTGTTCTCGTGCTGGGCCTGGCTCATCTGCATCCCCTACTACATGAGCTGACTTTTTGGTATATTTGGTTTTCTGTATCAGGGCGACTGGTACTGGCACTGCTTGTCCTTCTGGCCCAGCTGC
Organism: Strix uralensis; assembly: GCF_047716275.1. Classification (NCBI taxonomy): domain Eukaryota; kingdom Metazoa; phylum Chordata; class Aves; order Strigiformes; family Strigidae; genus Strix; species Strix uralensis. Next base: position 19,018,307 of record NC_134012.1, on the reverse strand, counting down.
TGTGCTGGTGGAGGCGACTGATACTGGCACTGCCTGTCCCCCTGGCCCAGCTGCTGTACCAGTAAGTTCACTTTCAGATCCTGCAGCCCTTTCTCCCCCTTGAGGGCAGTGAATAGTGTTAAAGATGACACGGTAGGCATGGGCAAGCCCCCAGCACATTGCAGCGAGTTGTGTCTCCCGGGGTTTGTCAGATTGGCAGCACACGTTTTCCAAACACTCCACCAGTTTATCAGGACTCTGCACTTGTTCAGGAGTGAAATTCCAAAACATTGGGGGTGACCACTGACCCAGGCACTTGCCCATCTTTTCCCACACACCTTGCCACTCATAACTCTCTGCCCTCGGGGCAGGTTTCCGGGTGGTGCTATTATTGGAGAAATACCTCATGGCCCAAAACAAGATCTGACAGACACTCAGAAAGCACTATGTCACAAACACACTGGCCTGGATGCTCCAAGGATAGTTAAACTCTCAAAAACCGAGAGGATCTCTTCCCCTGGCTCACCCATAGAGGGGGTGAGGTCCCTAACAAAATCCCAGTCAGCAAACAGGTACTGGTTCACCCCCACAAGGAGTGATGCAAGCATATTATAAGCAGGCAGTAGCCAGTATAGCAAAACAAGACCCTTGGCACATTTTCCACTGCCAACCAACGCCAGCACTGGGAATGCACAATGGACATAAGGATTAATCCAGCCCCACTACGCAAGCAAGTTGGCCAGCATTGTGAATGTTCCTTATCAAACAATACAAATAAAAACAGAAAAATTGCACCTAACAGATTGCTCTAACACACTTTTTTCTTTGTCCTTATCTCAACCCTCTTGTGCCCCACGTTGGGTGCCAAAAAGGCTGTGGTGGTTTAGGCCCTGCCGGGACCCGAGACCACGTTGCCACTGCCCCTCCCCCACCCTCCAACCTGAGCAGGGCAGGGAGTGAAATACAATCCCCGGGGTTGAGATAACAAGAGATTTTATACAACAGTGTAACAACAACAAACCGAACAACAACAAGAACGATAACAATAGCAATAACAGTAATAAAAATAAGCAGAACAAGGAATATACCGATACAGCACTGAGGAGAGTAACTGCACACCACGTGTTTACCGATCATCCCGCGCTTGGGCACCCGGACGTGACGTCAGCATGGTATTGAATAACCCAGCTAGAGCTCCCTCCTCACTGCTGGGGAAACTTAACCCTATCCTAGCTGAACCAGGACACCGTCTAGAGTGCAGTAATCATGAGATGATTGAGTTTTCGATCCTTGGAGAAACAAAGAGAGGGCTTAGTAAAACTGCCGCCTTAGACTTCCGGAGGGCAAACTCTGACCTGTTCAAAAGACTGATTAACAAAATCCCTTGGGAGGCTGCCCTGAAGGATATGGGAGTCCAGGAAGGCTGGACATACTTCAAGAGTGAAGTCTTAAAGGCACAGGAGCAGGCTGTTCCCATGTGCCAAAAAACAAGCAGGAGGGGAAGGAAACCGGCCTGGCTAAACAGGGACCTTTGGCTGGATCTCAAGAACAAAAGGAGAATCTATGAACTTTGGAAGAGGGGGCAGGTCCCTCATGAAGACTCTAAAGATGTAGTGAAGTTGTGCAGGGAGAACATTAGGAGAGCCAAAGCGCAGCTAGAGCTCAACCTGGCTACAGCTGTTAAAGATAATAAAAAATGTTTCTATAAATTCATTAACAGCAAAAGGAGGATTAGGGAAAATCTCCCTCCCCTACTGGATGCAGAGGGAAACATGGTAACAAAGGATGAGGAAAAGGCTGAGGTGCTCAACGCCTACTTTGCCTCAGTCTTTAGCAGTGGAACTGCCTGTTCCCTGGACACCCAGTCTCGTGAGCTGGGAGATGGGGAGGGGAAGCAGACTGATGTCAGCACAGTTGAAGAGGAGGTGGTCAGAGACCTGCTACACCACTTGGATGCACACAAGTCTGTGGGACCGGATGGGTTACACCCAAGGGTGCTGAAAGAGTTGGCAGATGTGCTCGCCAAGCAGCTTTCCATGACTTCCCTGAAGTCATGGCTAACTGGGGACGTCCCATTGCACTGGAGGGTGGCAAATATGACACCCATCTACAAGAAAGGCAGGAAGGAGGATCCAGGAAACTATAGACCTGTCAGTCTGACCTTGGTGTCAGGGAAGGTCATGGAGCAGGTCATCTCGGGTGCCATTAAAAGTCATATGACAACCAGGGGATCAGGCTGTTATGAAGGCTTCCAAATAAGCAACCCACCACCAATTTAAAAAAATAAATAGATTTATTTTTTTCATAAGACCACCAGTCAGCTCTCCGTAGATTACAGATCCGGATGTCCGCAAGAGGAGAACAGAATAACTTTCTGGGGTTTAACAATAACCCGAAATGCTTCACAAAGCTTCACTCCCCAGGGGTTTAACGACAACCCCAAACGAAAACTTCACTTCCTGGGGTTTAACGGGAACCCTAAACGTAAAACAAAGCCTCACACCCCAGGGGTTTAACGACAACCCCAAACGTAAACACAGCTTCACTACCTAGGGTTTAACGACAACCCAAAACGCTCTATCACTCACCTAGAAAGTGAGGGCTCTCAACCTCGAGGACCTGCTCAGGGCAGCGTCCCGACCCAAGGCACCTCGAGGAGTTTCCCTGGGCAACGTCCCGAACCCAAGGGGAGAGTCCTGACCGCAGCGTGCAGCTCCAGGGGACGAGCTCAAAATGGCTCCCCCAAGGGACTCCGTTTATACCCAGACAGAATCTGACCTGTAGTCAATAGCGGCTCCCATTGGTCAAAGGTCTCAACTACCGCGAGACCCTGAAAACAAAGACAGCCAAAAGCTGCCACGTTTCAACAACCAGGAAGCCCTGTTTTCACTGGGCGGATGCACCTGCCACACAGGCCTATTCAGCATGGTTTATGAAAGGTGGGTCCTGCCTGACAAACCTGATCTCCTTCTATGACAAGATGACTCGCTTATTGGACGAGGGAAAAGCTGTCGCTATTGTCTACCTGGATTTTTGAAAAACATTCAACACAGTTCCCCACAGAATTCTCATAGAAAAACTGGCTGCCCATGGCCTGGATGAGCGAACGGTCTGCTGGGTCAAGCACTGGCTGGATGGACGGTCCCAGAGAGTGGTGGTCAATGAAGCTAAATCCAGTTGGTGACCAGTAACAAGTGGTGTTCCTCAGGGCTCGGTGTTGGGACCATTTCTGTTCAACATCTTTGTTGATGATCTTGATAAGGACATAGAGTGTATCATCAGGAAGTTCACAGATGACACCACGTTAAGCGGGAGTGTCGATCTGCATGAAGATAGGGAGGCTCTACAGAGAGATTTGGATAGATTGGATTGGTGGGCCAGTGTTAACGGGATGAGTTTCAACAAGGCCAAGTGCCAGGTCCTGCACTTGGGTCACAACAACCCCATGCATCCCTACAGGCTTGGGGAGGTGTGGCTGGAGAGCTGTCTGGAAGAGAAGGATCTGGGGGTTCTAACTGACAAGCAGCTGAACATGAGCTGGCAGTGTGCCCAGGTGGCCAAGAAAGCCAATGGCATCCTGGCTTGTATTAGAAATAGTGTGACCAGCAGAAGTAGGGAGGTGATAGTGCCCCTGTAGTCTGCACTGGTGAGGCCACACCTGGAGTATTGTGTCCAGTTTGGGGCACCTCAATATGAGAGGGATATCGAAGTGCTGGGGCAATTGCAGAGGAGGGCAATGAAGCTGGTGAAGGGCCTGGAGAACAGATCCTATGAGGAGAAATTGAAGGAGCTGGGACTCTTCAGTTTGAGGAAGAGAACGCTGAGGGGAGACCTCATCACTCTCTACAGCTACCTGAAAGGACATTGTAGAGAGGTTGGTGCTGGTCTCTTCTCACAGGTGATTAGTGACAGAACAAGAGGGAATGGCTTTAAACTCCAACAGGGGAGGTTTAGACTGGACATTAGGAAAAAAATTTTCAAAGAGTGGTCAGACAGTGGAATAGGCTGCCCAGGGAGGTGGTGGAGTCACCATCCCTGGATGTGTTTAAGGGTTGTTTGGATGAGATGTTGGTGGATATGCTGTAGGGGAGAACTTTGTAGAGTAGGGCTGATGGTTGGACTCGATGATTCCAAGGGTCTTTTCCAACCTGAATGATTCTATGATTCTATGATTCTAAGGCTGTTGGATTAAGCTTATACCTTTTCTCTTTTGGGCATCCTGTTCAGCAGTGTGCGTAACATCAGCAGTAGATATGCATGAACTTCAGCTTTACAATTTTTTTTTTTTGATGCAAATCACTTGGTACCAGAATTTTCAGAGATGGATGTTCAAGTGGTATTAAATCATAATAATTCCATCACAGTAGATGTAGCTACAGTGATTTACAGCAGTGGAGGCTCTGGGTGTAAATAACAGACAGGTCATTCCTCAAATCTAGTGTTACATTAATGTAAATTCAATGCCTTCTTTGAAATAAGAAATGATAATAGCTTAAAATATACATATGTTAAAAGATGATCAGGTCCTTTAATTTACACTGCTGCTGATTGCTGTTCTCTTACATCTTCTGGGAAAAGGGAGGGAGAGAACCAAGATCCCTCTTTTTGTCTCAAATTTGATTTGTTCTACTTAACAGAAAATAACTAAATATTCACTGGCTTGGGTTGCAGTCAGTTAACTGTGATGGAAGAATTTGTCTCTGTGTATATTCTTTTACTGACAAAAAGTCCTAGCAGTAGAAGATCATTATCCACAGAAAGCAAACAAGTTGTTAATGAATGCACTAAGTTCAGACAATAAGAAGGGACTTAATTCTAGTCTCTGTGTTACGAGTGTTTTACTGGGGGAATGTCCACTAGCTTCTCACTTACACAGCTGAGAAGAATGATCAGCTCCACCAAAGCAAATCCAAGTAAAGTAAAAAAAGACTAGGCTCCTAATAATTAATTGTGGCAAACACAAGGGTAGACTTGAGGACATAATGGCCATTTATTTCAGTAAACAGTAAAATATACAATACCAGCCTGAAATTTTAAATTCAGAAGATATATGAGTTTACATCCACCACTATGTGGAATAACACTTAAGGACATGCATAGTGTTTCAGCATAGTTCACAGAACAGATACTGCCATAACTCTGAGATTGCAAAGTTATGTTTTTCAAGTTAGCTTTTTAAAACTAAAAAAATAAATAAGATATTTTATAAGATCCTATAGAGAAGTAATTTTGGACTGAATTAACTGTGGCATCATGACTCTCTGTTCTATCATGGTATTTATGATCTCCTGAACTGTTTGTGTTTTTTCAATTCAGAAAGAGCTATCAGATGTAATAGATTTATTTGGGACTGCAGGAATGAGGCAAAATGGAAATGGAAAAAGAAAAGTCATCCCTGAAAGAGATTGTAGAAAGAAATTATTTTGTAACATGTTCCCTCTACTGTCTGACAAAATTGCTTTTGCTTATGCAGTCAGACCCCAGACACCTCAAAAAATGGAGTGGCACACAAAACAATTTTTTTTTATCACAGAACTGTTTGGCTAGACTCTTCTTATTACATTGCAGGCTACAAAATTTTTATGACCAGTGGCAAGACACTTTCCACAGTGAGGACCAATACTTGACATCTGCTGGTTTTAGCAGAATGTCAGATTGGCAATCTTCAGGAAACAGTGAAAGTCTTGTTTTTAGGTTGCTCCTGAAACAGGTGATGAGAAAATTTTAATCAATTTATATTCACCCCTCTGTCTTTTTTTTAAACATTAACTGAGACCTAATTGCCCATTTTATTTACATGGTATTTCTAAATTCTCAAATAAAAGAACAGACTTATTTTGTTAAGTTTTTAGTCTGTGTTGCTTAGGCTTACCTACAAACCCTTTAAGCTGAATTCTGAACCTTAGCTCTGCACAAGTATCTTACTTTGCCACTTCTTCATTTTTCACACAGGGGTCTTTGGCAGCAATTTCCAGGAGATCAGGATGCAAAGTCATGTGTGTGGGAGAAGCGCATTGCTCAGCTCAGAGTTTCAGAGATATTTCCAGGAAACACTCACACTATCCCTGGCTGCCTCTCACATGTTAGTAGACATTGAAAGTATTGCCAACTACTAAACTAAGTCTGAAAGATACTGCATTTTCTTAGCAAACATACAGAAATTGAGTATTTCTTACCAAAATGATTTTTATGCTATCCTTTCATTAAAATGGCCCTTTAAGGCCATACTTCAAAATAAATTATATTTTGGTCTTCAAATCCTTAATAGCATTTGATAGGAAATATATTATGTCTCTCATATTACAAGATAAAGACCTAATTTTTCTTAGCTGGGTATTAGCAAACTAGGGAACATTGTTTTCTCCCTGTCCCAGTCTATATTTTAGCTCTCCAGATGTCTAGCACATGATCTACCAGAAACAAAAGTTCATTAAAGTTGAGCAAAATTGGAGAGTAGTTTTAATAAGATTTATACTAGGTACACTAGATTTTTCTCTCACACTGCTATTTTTAATTGTAAAACACTTCTTCCATCCAGCAGTTGTGCAGCCAAGGATTTTAAAAAGATTTCCAGAAGACAAAACAAATATGTACAATTATTATATAGTTTCTTAGAAAGTTCAGATAATTCTTGCTTTGATGTATGTTTCCAATTAAGCTTGGAAAATATACAGCTTTATTTCAAACAGCTCTACCTTTCATTAAAAGCAAAATAAAACCCAATAAAAAAAGAAAAAAACAGAGATAACTCACATCTCCCTTTCTTAGGTGACAAATGATCACAATGTGTCATTTAGATACAAAGCACAAAGTCATGCAAGCACAGTAACGGGAAGGCATTTTTCAAATTGTGCAATTATGAACTCACATTGTAGAGGATATACTATCATTACAACAAGAAAAGTATCAGAGTGTGTTTGTTATTTCACTGAAATTAAATTGTACCAGTTGGAAGCTGAGCTGCATATTACTTAATGAAGATAAAGGCTACAATAGAAGAGTGATTTTTGGGATTACAGCAATCTTATAATTGATTTTTAATGACTGTTTACAACTTGACCAAGTAAAAAATTGTTGAACAGGTGTTTATAGCAGCCAATTAATCAACTTTTTCTTACTTCGGTTTCTTTTGTACTTTTCCAGGCATCACTTTTTTTGAAAAAAATGTTAACACTCTAGTAACCTGAGCTTCCTCTTAAAATTGAATCCGTCAAATACCACAGAAATTAGAAAGGATTACCACTGAGTGAAACGTGCAGTGATTTATAAAACAAAAACTAACATTGCCAAGACAATGAATTAGAAGATATTGTCTTTCTTTCTTTTGGTCTTCTGAAAGCCATTCCTCAAACTTATTTTTATTTTATTTTGTCCAGGTCAGGAAATTAATCTTCAGCAGCAGTTATATTGACCCTGTTGGAAAGAAAACAAGTCTGCTGCCCTGTAGAAGACCATTGTAATCCCAAAGCAATTGCTGTATAATCAAATATTTTACCTCAAATTTGCAAATATCATTAAAAATTGCTACAGCATTTTTTGGTTAATATTTCAAATGCAGAAAACTCTGTGGTGTCTACCCATTACTGATCACCTACTACTGACAATATCCTAAAATATGTTTTGTTTCAAATATAAACATTAAAAAAACATGATTCTGACTTTCATGAAACCCAGACTATGAAGAAACATTCAAAACAAGTTACTTCCCTTCAAAGTTGTTTTTTTCTCAAATGAGTTTTGCCAAACTGACATTGTTTCATCACTGCACTGAACTAAAAAAAAAAAAAAAAAAAAAAAAGCAGCTAAAATAGTGTTTCAGTAGGTGCTAAGTAGCAGCTGTCCTTTACCATTTTTAAAGCAAGACAAAGGCGAAGTATTTCAAGGCCCAGATTGTGTCATAACATGTTGGAGTTAGCACTGTGAGATGTACCAGGAAATACTGTGAAATAAAATTTAATCATACACTTCCAAAATAATATTTTTTCTCTAAAACATTTGAATTTTTTATAGAAATTAGAATATTTAGAAGTAATTTAAATTATAACAAATGTAGGCTTTCACCTATGACTTTAAAAAGATGTGTATTTTTAAACTGATGAATAAACCGTCTCATTTAAAATTTTAATTTATATAGAATAGGTCAAATCAATAGAAATTCCAATATAACAGTGTAAAACTCTAAAGCAGAAATCAAACATCCAAAGTTCTAATACCTAAGAGAATTTTAGATGGATCATGTTTTTCCTTTATGGGTTTTCTCTTTTACAGGAGATGTTGGTAAGAGATGTTTGCTTCATTTGCTTCCATATGCAGAAGAGGTGGTGAAACAAATTATTTTGAAGCAAAAAGAAAATACTTCAAATAATTTATTACTCCAATAATAATTTTTATTTTCTTTGTATTTCCCTACAGAAAGCATATTTTTCAGATGTCCTACTACCTTTAATGTATGTGCATTACCTTTAGAAAGACACTAATGTGCCTAATGTGGCATGGAACAGAGGTGGCATAGTGAGAAAACATATAAATAAAGAACAGCTAAAAGTTTTTAATATTTCAACTAGTGGTACAATGTCAGTGCCCTGATACTTTTCACAAAACCCACTTTTTTTCAAGAATCTTTTTACAGTGATATATATTTCATAGTACATGTTGTTTATATAATGTAGTAATCTCTCCCTGATTTTGTATCCTTTCAGTTACAGAGTTCAGTCTTAATTGTGTCCTGCATTGTTGGAGCACATAATGTACAGCTATGTTTGTAAAACTTGCATTCAGGCAATGGGTAATTCAGGTACACATTTCACAGCCTTACAGAGGCTTTCTCACTTATTTTTCCCTGGTTTTGAACATGTAAAGGTGAAGTAGAACTGAAATACAGACATATAGATCTTGCAAGAAAACCAGCATTTGCTTTCTGGCATTAATTCTGATAGGCTTTTCTGTGTGCATTTTCAAACATACTTGTATAATCTAAATAATTGTTTGAGAATTCTACATTCGCCAAAACATCTGATGTATTTTCCTTCCAAAGGGTTATGGTAGGCTGACTGGCTGGACTCCAGGTGCCCACCAAGCCACTCTATCACTCCTCCTCCTCAGCTGGACAGGGGGGAGAAAATATAACAAAAGGCTCATGGGTTGAGATAAGGACAGGATGATCACTCACCAATTACTGTCACAGGCAAAACAAACTTGACTTGGGAAAAGTAGTTTAATTTATTACCAATCAGATCAGAGTAGGATAATGAGAAATAAAACCAAATCTTAAAAATACCTTCCCCCCACCCTTTCCTTCTTCCCAGGCTCAGGTTCACTCTCAATTTCTCTACCTCCTCCCCCTGAGAGGCCCAGGGGGATGAGGAATGGGGGTTACAGTCAGTTCATCACACCTTGTCTGTGCTGCTCCTTCCTCCTCAGGGGAGTACTTCTCACATGCTTTCTCTGCTCCAGTGTGGGGGTCCCTCTCATGGGAGACAGTCCTCCATGAACTTTTCCAACTTGAATCCTTCACACGGGCTGCAGTTCTTCACAAACTATTCTGACATGGCTCCCTTCCCCGGGGTGCAGTCCTTCAGGAATGTCTTGGGTCCCCCACAGGGTCACAAGTCCTGCCAGCAAACCTGCTCCAGCGTGAGCTCCTCTGTCCATGGGGCCACAGTCCTGCCAGGAGCCTGCTCCAGCACGGGCTTCCCACAGGGTCACAGCCTCCTTTGGGCACATCCCCCTGCTCCGGGATGGGCTCCTCCCCGGGCTGCAAGTGGAGATCTGCTCCACCATGGACCTTCATGGGTGCAGGGCACAGCTGCCTCACCATGGGCTGCACCACGGGCTGTGGGGGAATCTCTGCTCCTGGAGCACCTCCTCCCCCTCCTTCTGCACTGACCTTGGTGTCTGCAGAGTTGTTGCTCTCACATATTCTCACTCCTTTTCCAGGTCCGGTTGCACAGCATTTTTTTCCCCCCTTCTTAAATATGTTATCCCAGAGGTGCTACCACCATCACTGATGGACTTGGCCTTGGCCAGCAGCGGGTCCATCTTGTAGCCAGCTGCTATTGGCTTTGTCAGACACAGGAGAAGCTTCTAGCAGCTTCTCATGGAAGTCACCCCTGCAGCCACCCTGCTACCAAAACCTTGCCATGCAAACCCAATACAGCCACTTTAGCTTAATCCAGGTATTATCAAAATTTACAACCAGCCCATACCATTTGCAGTTATCTTCTGCTTGAGAGTCGAAAGTTCAATTTTGCATCTTCACCCTCACAAACTCCGAATTATCTGTTAACTTTCATGATTCAAGCTGTTTGTCTCCTAAGACACACGAATGGAGTACTTCTCAATTTTTTTTTAAATAATATCACAGATAGTATTTTCTCTCTACAGAGACCTAGCTGTAGTTCATTTCTGTGCTCAAAAGGTGCAAGGATAATCAGATTTTTCAGCCACATGCTTTCTCCTTGACTGGGCACTCTGCTTACAGTATCACAGGAGCAGGACTGAATGGCTTTCTTAGACTGGGTCTCATTGTGAATAGTGGTTACCAGAAGGTTACAGTCTCTGTCCCCGGACATAATGAGCAGCACAGCACCATCTGAGTTTATCATCTGGACTCTGTAAACTTTTGATAAGTTCTGGAAGTGTTTGAGACAGGAGAAACCTCTTTCCATGCTCAGTCTCACCATACTAATGGATCTAACATGCCTGATAAATTCATACCATTGTTTATGGGCAGTGATACCCAGGAAACATAACACCAGTAGTTACTGCCTCAGAGGATTAAAGCCTTGCAATGAGGAGAATTTAGCTCTGTCTTTCAGGAGACAAAGACGAAGAAAGCAAAATAAATAGGTGATGAAATATAGAGAAGTATTTTTTCTCTCATGGATTTCTTCCTAGAATTTCTGAATCTCAAGTTGGGCTTACCGGGTTGGCTGTTGAAGAGATGGGAAGGACAAAAAGAGGAAAATCATTATTTTGTTAGTAAAACTGAACAAAACTGATAAAAAGATTGATGGAAGAACAACTGTGCAATCTGAAAATGACATTGTTACAGTTACTCATCAACATGAACTAGTTCCTCCTTAAAATGTATAAGCCCCCAAAAGCATTCTTCTAAAATGACAGATCCCTATTTCTTGCCATTACTGTTTTTGAGATTAAATAATAATAATTAAAAAAGCCATCAGTAAGTACACTAAGCAGCTTGCCAAATTACACTAGCTTTTAAAATCATATAAACTGCAAAGGCAACTGCATAATGCTCTGATTCCATTAAGGTAAGAAATTAATTTTACATGTACCTTCGTAGATGCAGCTCATGACAAACATGATGTCACTGCTCAGTAACTCTATGGAAATGTTCTGAGAAGGCTAGAAAATAAATTATCACCAAAATACATCATACCGCATTAAAAATTTCTCCAATTTTTGATTGGATGTTTCTTAGAGTGTTCCCTGTATCAATTCTCAGTCATGAAAGAGTAAACAGCAAAACCAGTAAAACAGCGCCAGCAGAAAGCTCCCAAAGACACAAACAATTCCTTCAAAAATTGGCTAGACAAAAAAACCCCCACAGAAGATCATAATCATTAAATAAATATGTGACAAAACACCAAAAAAAGTGAAAAAAATACTACAGACTACCAGGAAATGGAGGGTAAAAGAGAAAAATGAATCCAAATAAAACACTGGAAATAAAGACAAAAAGAGATTTCCAAAAGAAATGTTGAAAAATGGGGAATAATCAACAGTCATTACCAAATAAATCTATGATGATGTAAAACCTCAGCCACAAAAGAAAAAAAAAAAAAAAAACAAAAAAAACCCTACCAAAAAAAAAAACACCCCACCTTGAAAGCAAACAGGTGTCCTGCTAACTGCCAAAGTCCCTGTAAGTTACCTTTATTGCTGCGGTGCTGCTTACCAGCCAGATAAATAGGTGCTGTCCTAGCAGCCAAATGGGAGCCATCTGCAGAACATCTGCAGTTACATTTACAAGCTGAAAAACTTGTTGTTTCATGTTTCTATTGCAAATACAGAACTGGAGAAAGAAATCTGATTTTAATCAAGCAGCTTAATGCTTCAAGGTGTACCATTTACAAAAGAATGAAGAAGTGACTTTCTGTTTTGCTATTTTACTACTATTGTCAAGTCCAACCAGGCTACTGAAATTTTGAGAGAAGCAAGCACGTTTTGAGAGAACAAGCACGTTTTTCCTCAGTAGAGAGTATTTTAATAATCTCAATTCTCCTGTGTCATATAGTTCTGATACAGAATCAGATACTGAGTTTCATTTCCCTGAGTGTCAGATTGCCTATTATCTGTACAGGAGTTTGACTCATATGTCAGCTAATTCACTGACACAAAATCACGAAAATATCTGAAGACAGGGAAAACTGGATGGAAGAGCTCAAGATACAGCAGAATTAAACTGTCTTAGCAAATATATAAATTCCAGCTGTTGTGCTCCAGTTCAGAATCGATGGGCCATCTTTTCTGTGTCAGTTACAATCATTCCCCAGTGCTTGTTTCTAGGTTTTATTTTCAGATATGGGGGAATCTTGGCATTACTCTTGCTGGACGGATTTCTGTGGCATCCTCTCCTTGTCTATAGGAAAGCACATTTGACACAGATCCCCTCTGCTTCACTCTGTGGTACATTCCAGAGATTGCAGATTGCTGTGGGTCAAGGTGGATCCAAGTCACAGTTTGCTCCCTCCTCTTCTGGAGAAAGAATTTCACCCCTATGTTTTCCATATAGACCCTTGATCTAATGGAAGAAAGAAAGGGACATCTTTGACCTAGGAGAACACAAAGGAGCTGGAGAGCTGGCCCTTTTTCTGTTCTTTTTGTTTTCCTAACCTGGAAATCACAGCACTAATAAACAGCTCATTCATTAAATTTAGAAAGATTTTGGCAGGGAAGAATTGGGGCTGTAATACTTAATATAAAAAAATTGACCTGATCTTGATGCATTCTAAATATGGTGTTAACAGTATTTACTCAGTTCAATTTTGAGCAGGGTATGCCATGAGGAGCGTTTAATCAGTTATTTCATGTTGGAAAAACCTTTTTGTATCCATGGACATTCCCACTAAAAGAGTCTAAAATGGCTCTTCCAATATTCACACTGTACTGACATTTTCACACCTTTTTTTTTGCTTTCAGAATGATAATAACCCCAGCTTTAGTGTGCTTTGGAGATCATATATCTGAATTTTCAGCAAGATCACCATCACTTCTTAACAGCCTACTTTCAATATATTACTTGCTGGTTTCTGTCTTACAACTGAATAGACTGGTGGTTCAATGCTGTACGAGTCTTTCTGTGGTTCATCTGTTATCAACCACAGGCACAACACAGATATTACCTGCGAATGGAATGGGCAGAAATGAAAAGAATTCTGTGACTGCTGTTCTGGAGTATTGGTGCAGACAAATAAAATTATGTTTCTGATTAGCTTGGACAATATTAGAAAAGATGGGAGATGAGAATACATAGAAAAGGTAGTCCCCTAGAAAGCAATTCTGTACTTGTTTTGATCTTCATTTCTGTTATTGCAGGAATTCTTTTTCTTTCTGTTTGAATCAAAGTGTTTGGTCTCGTGATCTGGCCTTGTTCAGCCAGGATTTAATTTTAAAACATCATCTTCATGGCTTTAAGAGCTTATAAAAAACAGCTTGTGATGTCCACAGTACTTCTGAATAATTTTATGTGATGAATGATTAGAATAGTTATGGTAAGAAACACTTTCTTAATATATCTGCGTTTGCATTTGCAAGTACCAAGACAAAGTACTTGGCCACTTGTTGCTGTATTATCCATCATTTTCTACACATGGGAACAGTAATGTGTGTACTGAACTTGTACTGAGGGAGGAGCAGGATGCAGGATATATCTCAATTTGTGAGTTTTTATTAAAAATACCTACGGAAACCTGATAAAGTTAACTATGAACTGTAAACAATTTTTGAGCTAGTGCAGTGTCACAAGTAAAGAAAATTATTTTAGTGTTAATATGCTTCTTTATTCAAGAACAGACAGGTCATGGTCTCTTTTTCTGCTCTTTGCAAATAACTGAACTGGAAATGCTTGGTGCACAGATAATAACAGTAGCAAGATAAGAAACGTAAATATTTACTTTTAAGTGCAGTCTTTCCCATTTAGGATCTTGTTCTTATAATACAATGCCACTAGCAAGAACCATTAACATTTATATGACAAGATGATGTTGAAGTGCTGTACACCAGAATTATGATGTTATAGATAATTATTGTAGTTGTTTAAATCATGCTTGTTAAAGGATTTCACCAGACTGTGGGTACCTCTAGGCTGGCTTTAATAACAACTCCGAGTTGGGCCACCACCTCGGTGAGTGGCAACAGCTAACAGAAAGTCCCCTTTCTATAGATGATCTAATATACAATACAGAGAGTCTTTGGTGATTTTCCAGGAATGTTCAGCTCTCAATTCATCATCAATTTCAAAAGTCCATTCTATTCCACAGTTTCAGCTAGTTCTTATCGTTCTGGTCTAACTCCTCTTCGGACACCACTGTTCACTGATGCAGCCTTTGGTCATCACAGTTACTTATCTTCTGAACAATCTTCATCATAATTCACTTCTAGACTTCTTGGAAAAGACTCGAAATGTTCTATTTAACATATACTTAATCTATGTCTATCTTTTTCATTACCTAGCCTTTCTAAGTTGCTTAAACTCAGTATTGCTCCTAGACCACCTGTTCTCTATTAATTGAACCTATAAAACAATCTATTTATTAATTATTCCTGCTATTAATAATATCCTAAGCATGTTCCTTTTACATGCTTACCTATATGTATATATGAAAACATGATGAAAAAGGTGCCATCAAGCTATAGGAGCTGGAAAGTTACCAAGTGTATGCACAGTAATGCTAATACATCTAGTATGTAACTATTACCATAATAACATAACATATACTATATATCATGAAATAATATATCTACAGCTGCATATACGTATTTTCTTGGCTCATACAGTGTTTTCAGTTGACTTTTCTCAGGTAATTTCCTGGTGTAATTTCCCCACTCAATGGGGAAAAATACTGGGTTGTCTCCTCTGTTGGTAGATTTGCGTTTCCTATATGTTTTTGCTTCCATGTTATCCTATTTCATAAATAGAACTTACAGGCTCTCAGCAGTGGAGTACATAGGAAATTTTCAGTGAAAGAAAGTCAGCATTTTTGACTGATCCAGACAACTCTAACAAGTAGGATTCAGTAACACTGTAATTATGGATATCCACTTCAAGCAGAGTTGAAATAATGTTATCTGACTTACACAAGAAATAAGTTAACAAAAGCTTGGCAATATTAAGTTGAAGATCTAATAGGTTTATATTTAAGATACGTATTTTCAGAGTGCCTGCTTTACTCCATAGAAGAAGGAGAAATCCCGTTATGCAGTTGTGAGGAAATGTGATGAAGATGCAAAGTGATAAATAACAGGATGAAGGTGTTATTAAAATAGTGATGAATAACAACAGAAAAAAACTGTAAAAGCTGTAACAGATTCAGGAATAAGAACCAACCCCAAACAATATTGACAAGTTAGATGAAAGAATAGAATACCCTTGCTGGCACAGAAAAGTCTAAACTATATTTTCTTTTACTAGCCCAACAGCTCTCAGTTAATTGTTGCAAGTATTGATCTAGTATGCAAACACCCCCAAGACATCCTTACAATATTCACACAACCTATTTAAATAAACATTTAAGACATATTTACATTAGATTTCTTTAATGGTCTTTACCAGAAAAAGACCAACAGTGCAAAAAGTTCATAGTATTTAGAGCAAAATGTGCACATCCATGCTTAACTAAAGTTTTTATATTCACTGTTGACACCAGCATGAATCATCTCTGGATCTTATTGTCACCATCAATTAATGACCTGGTAAAGGGCACAGCATGGTAAGTAATTATTAGAAAATAACTTGGCCAATTACCTTAACTGCTGCTGCTGCTTCTTTTTTCTTTTTTTTTTTTTTTCCTTAATTTGTGAAGTATCTACAAATCCCTTGTGATTTGCAAATCATTTAAATCATTCTAATTTTCTGTTGTGTAATGATAACATTAAAATTAGAATGCTAAGACTGCCTCACATCTCATCAAAATCAGCATATTTGACAGCAACACTTGCTTTGGTGGAATTTAGATTTTACCCACTTAAATCATAAAGAATTCAGTCTAGCAGATCAGAAAATTGGGCAATATGAAAAACTGTCAGTTATTTGAGGGTTTAATTCTACTACATCAATTCTTCTGAGCTTCCACTAAACATTTCCAGACTTTAAAGGGGAGTCTCTGCCCTGACCTGCAGGTGACAAGAGGAGGACAGCAGCAGAGATCTCCCATTGTCCCTGGAGTGCAGATGTGTAAAGCCAGTCACAGTTTTGCCTCCTACAGGGCAGCTGTCTGGAGGCTGCAAGATGTCTCACCTCCCTTGATGCCAGTACACCCTTGCAGACTGCCTGACATGCCCAACCAGCATCAGATGTCAGGGCTCCATGGCTTACCCATGTTTTCTCATGGGAAATTTACTGACTTGGTGGAAGAGTCCTTTGGAAGCACACTGAATATAGGGAATTCACACACACAGGAGCAAGTTTCTCCAGAAAACAGGTCAGGCCTGGGACAGGCTATTTAAGAGCCTCATAGCCTTTACTGTAGAGTGCAGGACTTCCTGAAGGACCACAGAATTTGTGCTCTGCCATATAAGTGATTTTTAAAATTTAAGGCAGGACCCTGGTTAATTTTTTTCTGTATCTGTGGGACACACCACCAGCTCAATCTGCAGTAACAGTATAGTCTGTATGACAAAATGGAAACTGTATGATATGCACCAGAGAATTCCCTCAGGATAAAAAGTCACAGCTAATAATTGACTCAAATCAGACAAAATTAGAACATGCTTTTTCTCGTAAATGAATCATACTTTCTACACAGCTCTTTCTCTTGTTAAATAAAATCACCTTTCATTGCATGTCCTACAAATGGAAATGAAAGTTTGGTTCCCTTTTCCTCCTGGCTTGACCGTCTTCCAGGGAAACCCTGTTTGGGATTGGAGGTCTGGGCTTTGCAGTGCTGTTTTCTGGGACACATAAACATTCTCATTGTATATATCATTTCCACTTATAGCTTCCATGCTGTGCATCTATTCACAGCTTCAAATTATTTTATCCTATATGTGATTGCATATTCTGACAATATAATTAATATTCTAGAGATATATGATAATTTTTGAATTCAAATCCACTGCTCAGAGTATGCTTTTCCAATTTTCCAACAAAAATCTGAGGGTGGAAGGGAAAGTTTTTCAATATAACATATTTATTTCCAGCATTCATTTTCATCTTAACTGTCCCTGCTCAGTTACACCACCAAACTCTCTAGCATGATAACAACAGATATTCCCAACAGATGTTGAAAATAACCACAAAAGCTCTTTCAGATAGGTCACAATTTAGAAACACCATTTTATGGAAGAGGAAAAGTAGCTGGAAGGAATATTCCTGTAGGAAGCACTGGTCATCTGGTGAAAATAGATTCTGTGTGGTTCAGAGATGAAAGGAAAACAGGATTCTGTTTGGGGGTTTTTTTGTTGGGTTTGTTTTTTTTTTTTTTTTTTTTTTTTTTAAGACTGCATTGCATCTTGAAAATAAACATGGTAAAGATGTTTGACATGAAATTAAAATGGTAAGACAAAAACCTGTGCAATGAGTAGTTTTGAAATCCTTGTTTCCTATAGCATGATGCACAAAAAGTATTTGACACAGAAAGTTGGTACCAGAATATAACACAATCTTATTTTAGGTAATACCTGATACCACTCCACCAAGATCCTTTTGCTCTTTTTCCCAGTCCTCACGTATTTTTGCAAGCAGCTCTTCCTGGAAAGTTAGGTATGTAAACAAATATAAATTAAGAATCCTAAGATCCCTTTTAAGTCTTAAAATAATAATAGGACAATTATGCAATGAATGGTCAAAAATATTACTAATTAATTAATCCATCAATCAATTATAGATTAAGTGTTTAGAATGCTGTGCTGGGTTTGTGTGGTAAGGTTTTTGGTAGTGGGGGGGAAGGCTACAGTAGTGACCCCTGTGAGAAACTTCTCGAAGCATCCCCAGCTCCAAGTCAGACCTGCCTCTGGCCAAGGCTGAGCCAATGATGGCTGCACCTCTGTGATAACGTATTTAAGAAGGTGAACCTGGGAGGAGGAGTTGGAGTTGTGAGGAGGAATTGTGAGGAGGACACCTATGCAAACACCAAGGTCAGTGGAAGAAAAGAGGGGAAAGAAGGGGAGGGGTGCCAAAGCAGAGAGCACCCCTGTATCCTGTGGTGAGACAGCAGGGCTGCCCCCCTCCTGCCACGCATGGAGGTCACCAGTGGAACAGATACCAATTTGTGGTCTGTGAGGGGCCCAATGCCACGCCAGGTGCCTTTGCCTGAAGAAGGCCAGGACCCTATGGGAAGAAGAAGCTCCCACTGTTGTTGTTCAGCACTGGGAGGACTGCAGCATGCAAGGGTGACCCACACTGGGGAAGTATGGAAATGGCTGCATCCTGTGGGAGGGACTCATGTCAGAGAAAGGTTGAGAACTGTCTCTCATGAGAGGGACCCCACACTGGAGCAGGGGAGAATGCAAGGAGTCCTCCCCCTGAGGAGGAAGTAGTGGACTGACCGTAACCCCCATTCCGTGCCCCCTGTGTCCTTGGAGGGGAGGAGATAGAGAGATCATGAGCCTGGGAAGAAGGGAGGTATGAGGGGAAGGTGCTTTTAAGATGTGGTAATGCTTCTCACTGTCCCACTCTGTCTGTTAAGTGATGTTGGTTTTAGTGTTTGAATTAAACTGATTTTCTTTTTAGTTTCCTCAAATGACCCTGTCTTTTGCCTGTGACTGTAATGGGTGAGTCATACCTCTCTGTCCTTATCTCGATTCCTGAGACTGTTGCTTTATTTTTCTTTCCCATTTCTGAGGGGGAATGGGTGAGTGAACGGCTTTGTGGTACTCAGTTGCCCTCTGACCTCAAACCACAACAAATGCAATCTTTGCTAAGTTATTTCAAAACATTATCTGATTTAGATTTTTTTTTTAAACAGCCAATTTCATGATCATAACAATTAAGGATAATAATTTCAGAAAAAGCAGTGTCTCCTCATACCCTTTTAAATCTCGCCACTTGGAAGATTACTTTATGTATTTCAGAAGACCATCAATTTTTGTTTATAAATCACAACAGGCAGTCTGTTAAGATGCCAAGATCTCAAGAGTGTAAGGAAAGGCAAATGGCATCCTGCGCTTACTTGCTAGCCAACGACTAGCAGAGGTGCCTTTGAGCCAGCTTGAGATGCAGGTCTCTTCACTAGTGGAAAGGTATTAACTAAGGATATCAGCCCAGTGATTTCTGCCTGCTCTCTGTAAAACCTGCCAAGGTGAACTCTGACAGTGCAGAAGTCAGCATCTTCCTTAAAGTAGTTGGTCAGAAATTCCACCAGTGTCTTGCATATTTTCCTTTATCATTTGCCCTAACCTCTATGAGATATGCCTCACAGCTTTCATCTTCACTCCAAGTAGTGCAGGAATGGTAGATGAAAAGGAAAGGTAACAGGAGGCAATGCCAATAAACAGTAACAGACAACTGGAGATTCATCACTTGCTAGAAGGTGAGCTGAATTTTCAATTAATAGAAAAAAGTATTGTTAAAATGTGGGTAGAATTCCAAAAATCATGAATTGGTAATCTCTTCATAAATGATACACTGCATGTGTTTTCTATATGAACAGTCTTATGAAAAATTTATGGCTAATACCTGAGCTTCAGAATTCTTGCTGCATTGACTAGCTATACAAATTGTACCCTTACTACCTTTTTCTCACTGGTGTATGTATTTGTTAGAATAAACAACTGCAGCCCACAGCTCAAACTGGACTCCACTAAGGTAGTCATTACAGACACAAAAATTGTCAAAGGCTTTACAACCTGTGTATGCAAGATGACATGTCAAAAGGAAAAGACAGTGCACTAAAATGAAAGCTTTTGCTTAAAATCGCTCATGTTCATTATTAAAATAACGTTACAAACTGCCCCATTCTGGCACCCTTTTACTGGAATGTGTTGCCTCTTTATTCTACCAATACTGACGTACTATTAAAATTTTGCTTCCAACTCTTTTTAGCTTTTTTTCTATTGAATATTAATTAATATTGCAACAAAAAATTTTCATGCTTTTAAGAACACAGATATGGAGCGATCGAGAATTTGGTTAAATTCAAGCTTCATTAGGACTTGGACAGAATAATCAAAAGTACTTACCACTGATTTTACCAAAGACATATTGTATAGGAAAAATCAAACCTGGAACATCATAATGTTGGTATGTGTCTATTGAAAAGTTGACCCAATGTCCTTAAAGTTGGAATGAGAGGTAAAACTAAGTATGTTAAGGTATAGTGTTAGTATGTCTCTGTGAAAGAACAGTAACTATGCTCTCTAATGCTCCCCATGGTTCTGTTTTCCAAGCCATCAAAGCTGAAGAGTTCTTAGACCACACAACTTCTGCTCCATCACCCTTCCTTGTTTTCCTCCACAAGAGAATCTGGGCATAGTTGGATCAAAGCCAGTATGTATATCCAAGAGCCAAGTCTGCTCTTCTCAGTGTGTAGCCAGTCTTTGCCTCCAAGTTTGTCTTGAGCAGGTAGTAATATGACTACATGTAAAAACATTACAATTGGACCTTAAATCCTGAAATAATACATGAAGAGTCTATAAGCTTTTCATCTCTTGCTTCCTTCATGTTCATCAAGCATACACCTTCTATCTTTGCTCTTATTTGTAAACAGCTTAAAACAAAGGAAAACCAATAGAGAGAGAATTGTTGGGTATTAGCAACTTTTTCCCAGAATTTACGGTTTCTTTACTTTGTGCTGAACCAAACTGTTCTTAAATTTTTTCTGTAAATTATCAGTTAGGTAGCAATGGCAGATGGTATACCCACCTGCTTCTTGTTCCCTTAGTAACATCAATAATATTATACAACTCTATAAAACAGTTTACACTGAGGGATTGTTGTCATCAGCCATCAATGTTCACAGGGCCAGAATACTAATGAGATCTTACTATGGACAGTAAAACACTCACAGAATGCTTTCAATAATGGAGAAATTCCCACTTAGAAATAAAAACTATAAGCTAAAGGGAGTACTTTACCGAGCTCTAATCTTCAGTGTCCAATAAGTGAAACTACAATATGCATGATGTATTCTAGCAGCCAGATCTGTTTCACTTTAATTGCAAACCAGAGACTTTGAACAGTAATGTATTCTCTTTCTGTTTGGCTTTCTTGATAGATTTTCATCTTAAATACTTTCTTGTTTATTTATTCTTATGACCAATACAGATTTATGTACAGGAGTTCTCATGTGGGGATTATGCAATCAGCCAGCTAAACATTAGGAAATCAGTTTAACCATTTTGAAACATTATCTTCCCTGAATAATTCTGGTTTGGCTCTTGATGAAGTGTCTAGGGTGCAGCACAGGTGAGACCATTATACGGTAACACCCTTCAGGCTTTCTCTGCAGTTAGTTTACAAAACTGAAGTAGATTTTGGGGCTAAGATTTATAACAGGTTCCTTCTGCTGAAGTAGTTGAGTGTCTCTGCCATTGAACACCATTGCCTTGCACCCTAGTCCCTGTCCTCCTGCAAGACAAGACTGTTTCCCCACAGCTCTGTGCCATAGCCAGTCTCTGTGGCCCCAATGCCATGACACCATGTACTCCCTGCTGCCACCTCCTCTTTTTCATCTTCCCAGCATGCAGACTGTGGGGTTCCCCTGCAGTGTGCTTTTGCTTCTCAGAGCACCATGAGGGTTTTACAAAATGACAGTGGTGAGCTGCAAAACAGCCTTCAGAGTTTACTAGTCTGAATACCGCAAGGCTGTGTGTTTTAGTTAATTGGTGTGACTGCACTTTTGGGGGGGAAATACACGTCTCCTGCAGGAACCCCATTGGACTGTGGTAGCTGAGCAACATCTCAGTTTTTCTCATCTGCAGAAACATTCCTGCTGAAAAGGGGACCTTCCTCTTTCCTTTCAGAGTATTCATTCTGACTCTTCCGGCCTCAACCTGCAGTGTTTAGTTCACAGTCCTTTTGGACTGATAGTAACAATTTGTCTTTTGCAATTTGATGGTAGGGAGAACATACCCTGCACCCCAAAAAGCAGAACCAAAAAACCTCAAACCCCAAACTCTCAGAAATGCAACAAGAAAATCAGAACAGCAATCAGAAAATTGATTGTGCACACTGTACATATTTAATTAGAAGGTCCCCACGATCAGCTGGATGCCTTTGTAGTTCAATACGTACACCACCACCAATGGTTGTCTCTATGTATTTTGTGAATAGAATATTAAACAGACATAACAAAAAAAAAAAAAAAGTTTCTTCCCTGTATCTATTTCAAAACTTATGCGGCTACAACAATTACCAGTAAATTAATTATACTATAGCATGGCAAACCATCTGGAATACTATGGTTTTAACAAAACAACCCCCCCACACCCAAACTCTTCCTATGACATTTGACTTCATTACAATTTAGTCCACAATATTTGTTTTACCAGTAGTATTCCAGAACTTCGGGTTTTTATGCAAAAAGAAAGAAATGCAAGAACATGGAGAAAACCATCCACTAAGGAAATTCTTTATAAATAAAACTGTCATCAAATAACTGCTATCTTTTTTTGAGAGGTGTTTGTCAGACTCATTTGCAAATGGCAAAATTTGGGTTTATCAGTTACTCTTCATCACCACTACAAGGATTCTTATGAACCATCAGTGATAAAGGATTTCTCTTGTTACATCAAGAACTGTAAGGTAAGGTTTATATAGCATGTCATCTCATAAGCACATTTATTTTTATTTCTCCAAACGTTATTTGAAGAACAATTTTTTTAAACAAAGTTTTACTCACCAAAAATAACAAAAAAGGCTTTATTACTCAGACATTGCAAGATATTTTCATAAGGTTAAATGCAGTTTTCTTTCATTAATATTTCTACATTTCTGATGGAAGCTTAGTTATCATCAATAAAGATCTGACAAGGCAACAGAGATTATAAGATTTACTGAAAAGATATCTTTTTATCCTCTTGCATCTAACATTTTTCTTGGACAGAATAAGTCATGACAGAGTGACAGGAATAAAGAAATCATAGTAGGATTTGATCTTAATATACATCTTTGCTCACAAAAAGATGATTTGCTTTTTTAATACATATATATATATATTTCCTTTAATGAAACTCAGCTGTCAGCTCCTGATCGCAACATCAGTACCACTACCTCTTCATGACAATCTGTCACAATGCATTACAGGCTTACAGTATTTCTATTTTAAATGACATATTGATTACAGCTAGTCAGAATTTTACAACCCTGCAGAAAGTATTAATTTTTGTCCTTTTCCTCTACAAGAAAAAAAAAGTTCAGTTTCTAACATTTAAAAAAATTCCACTTTCATTTAAACTAATTTTTCTTTCAATGTAGCTCATGGCTAAGTGAAGGTGAAGCTGTCTTTGGAACTTTGTTATACAAGCAGCCTGTATATCATTTGAAAATAAGGCTGACAAACAAAAGTAGATCTGTCTTATTGCAGTGAATGTTACCTATATTCTTTATTTAGTATATTCTGACCATATAAAAGCTTGCCTTTTTGTGTTTCCAGCAACTCACAGTCCATGTGAGCATATTATCATGATGCTAAACTGAACAAATAATGCTTTTACAGGCACATATTCTTGAGCTGAGCTCCTGACTATCTTGACTACAGGGCTTTTAGTTATCTTAGAGCAGAGATAGGACAATCCATATATGCTGAGAATATCTATGAAGAGATCATCACCTCTGTGAGAGAGCAAGGACAGTAAAATCTGTTGAAAAGAGAATTTTTGTCAGCTAACATGCTTAAGAATAGAGGAAGCCATGATAGGAATTAAAAAAGTCAGAGATTAAATCTCATATAGCTGAAATATTGACAAAAGCCCTTGATAGCATATAGAGTTGTCATCTACTGCCGACTTCATGAAAAATCTGGTCAGTGGCATAGTGTGGCTCACAGGAGATGACCAGAAGAACACCATTTCTCCCCATCACAATTTCAACCTCATAAAAAGACAGCTTTCACATTGAGTTGCATGTTTTGGGAAGAAGAGAACAATGATAAAAATATTCTTAATTTCCTCATTGTTATTCCATAAGCATAGTAGAAAAGGTCAAAGGAAAACCAAATGCTGCAAACTGTTCTCCCTTTTTTTTGGACTTAAAACACTATCTACATGTAACTTTTTCCATTAGCCTGAAAAATAAACCTGGAATCTCAAAACCTAATTAGGAAGCTAGTCTGCCATTAATTTTCCATAGAAAATCAATGTCCTGTATTTCAGAAATCCAATGAATAGTTATATTTTGAAGAATCACAAATAAATCTATTTCCTTTTTCATTTTTCACCTTTCCAGTCTATTTAATATAATCAGTATGAGAATGAATTAGGGATGAACATAGGATGAAGGAAAGAATTGTTTAGTCTTCCCATGTCTTGAAACCCATTGAAGTTATTTTTCCTTCCCACAACAGAGTATCCTAAAAGTCCAAAAGACATTGCTGAAACTGTGAACAATTCACCAATGGGTGATGAAGAAAAGGCTGAGGTGCTTAATACCTTCTTCGCCTCAGTCTTTAGTAATAAGACTCGTTGTACTGAGGGAATCAGGCCTCCTCAGCCAGAGGACAGAGACTGGGAGGACGACCCCCCCACAATCCAGGAGGAGATTGTAAGTGACCTACTGCATCGCATAGACACACACAAGTCTATGGGACCGGATGGGATACACCTGAGCGTGCTGAAGGAGCTGGCTGGGGTGCTCGCCAAGCCGCTTTCCATCATTTACCAGCAGTCCTGGCTGACTGGGGAGGTCCCGACAGATTGGAAATTGGCCAAAGTGATGCCCATATATAAGAAGGGTCGGAAGGATGATCCAGGAAATTACAGGCCTGTCAGCTTGACGTCAGTGCCCGGGAAGCTGATGGAGCAGCTCATCCTGAGTACCATCACACAACACATGTGGGACAACCAGATGCTCAGGCCCAGTCAGCAGGGGTTTATGAAAGGCAGGTCCTGCTTGACAAACCTGATCTCCTTCTACGACAGGGCGACCTGCTTATTGGATAAGGGAAAGGCTGTGGATGTAATTTACCTTGACTTCAGTAAGGCCTTTGACACAGTTTCCCACAGCATTCTCCTGGCAAAACTGGCTGCCCGAGGCTTGGATGGGCACACGCTTTGCTGGGTAAAAAACTGGCTGGATGGCCGGGCCCAAAGAGTTGTGGTGAACGGAGTTAAATCCGGTTGGCGGCCGGTCACGAGTGGTGTCCCCCAGGGCTCGGTTTTGGGGCCACTCCTGTTTAACATCTTCATTGATGATCTAGACGAAGGGATCGAGTGCACCCTCAGTAAGTTTGCAGATGACACCAAGTTGGGTGGGAGTGTTGATCTGCTCGAGGGTAGGGAGGCTCTGCAGAGAGATCTGGACAGGCTGGAGCGATGGGCTAAGGCCAACTGGAGGAGTTTCAATAAGGCCAAATGCCGGGTGCTGCACTTGGGCCACAACAACCCCCAGCAGCGCTACAGGCTTGGGGAGGAGTGGCTGGAGAGCTGCCAGTTAGAGAGGGACCTGGGGGGGTTGACTGACAGCCGGCTGAACAGGAGCCAGCAGTGTGCCCAGGTGGCCAAGAAGGTCAATGGCATCCTGGCTTGTATAAGAAATAGCGTGGCCAGCAGGGACAGGGAAGTGATCTTACCCCTGTACTGGGCACTGGTGGTCGCACCTCGAATACTGTGTTCGGTTTTGGGCCCCTCACTACAAAAAGGACATTGAATTACTGGAGCATGTCCAGAGAAGGGCAATGAAGCTGGTGAAGGGTCTGGAGCACATGTCATAAGAAGAGTGGCTGAGGGAACTGGGGGTGTTTAGTCTGGAGAAGAGGAGGCTGAGGGGAGACCTCATTGCCCTCTACAACTACCTGAAAGGAGGTTGCAGAGAACTGGGGATGAGCCTCATTAACCAAGTAATAAGCGATAGAACAAGAGGGAATGGCCTCAAATTGCACCAGGGAAGGTTTAGACTGGATATTAGGAAGCATTTCTTTACAGAACTGGTTTTTAGGTGTTGGAATGGGCTGCCCAGGGAGGTGGTGGTGTCCCCATCCCTGGAGGTGTTTAAGAGTCACGTTGACATGGCGCTGAGGGATATGGTGTAGTTGAGAACGGTCAGTGTTAGGTTAATGGTTGGACTAGATGGTCTTTTCCAACCTAGATGATTCAGTGATTCTTTGATTCTCAGAAGTCACCTTTCAGTTTTCATGTAACTAAACTTATGTTGGACAGAATCAAGTTGTCTTTAGAGGAGTGGGGTGGGATGGAAAAGTATATGGGTGTGACAGGCAAGGCAACAGCTTTCACTTTCCCTTTGTTTTCCAAAATAATTAAATATTTCCACTCTCACCTAACTCAGTGTAGTTTCAGATCTTTCCTTCAAACAATATTTTAGTAACTCTTCAGAATGGAAAGTAGGAGCTAAAGGTCAAAGAATAAATTATGCTTGCAATAAAATGACCCAGACTAAATGTTCCCCATGCATCACCATACATTTCAAAATGTTAAGAAAATGCCATGAGTCATATCTCAAAATCCTTCCAATTAGTTAATTAACAATATTGTTGTGTTGACAGCTCTATAAGCCAATGAACAGCGAGCAGTTTTTCATGTTTCTCAAGTTTAGTGAAGATTATTAAAATGCTAGTGAAAATGAGCTATTTCAGAAAAACTAAGTAATAATTTGGAAGAAAGAATATATTTAACATAGTTCAGAACATGGCTGATAAACATGCAAAATGGGCTTGCCTGATCCTGTGTCATTTGCTACTACAGCTGAAGAGAAGAAAAAAGATATATATAGGGAAAATAAGCTGGCTAAAGTAAACCATTTCTGTAACACCACAGGGGAAAAAAAAAAAAAAAAAGCCTTTAACACAGTCTATTAAACAGTCCTTATCCTTTTGCAGCTGTTTTGCTTCTGGCTCCAGTATTCTGACCTTTTCTATTTGATACAGATTTTCATTCTTCATGCCTCACATATCCTAGTCTTAATTCCCTTTTAGCTAACCCCAAGAGTTGTTTGCTAGAAAAGAACAAACATTAGTGTTCTGTTTATTGTGCTATACAGCAACCAGTTCACATCTTCTGTCCCCTCCAGAATATATCGTTATTTCTACAGTATCTTTCTTCCAGGGAACTACAAGTTCCTGAATGACAAAACAACAGAAATTACATGGGATTCTCTTCAGAATCACCCCACCACTCTGGCATAGGAATCCTTTTGTGTAGACGGTGCCAAAGTGACCACCAGCCCATAGTGGTGTGGGGACGTCCTCTCTGCCCTGCTCCTGCGGGAAGAGTTCTGCTCTGTTCCACTAGTTGCTGGGATCTAACAGAGTGTGGTCAACAGCAATTTAAACTGTATTTCTCACTCCATAGTTTCAGAGAAAGGTTGGTATAAATCATCCTGTGTATCTGAGCAGACAATACATAGAAACTTAAAAATCAGCCTTCAGGACCTGACATTTTCATCAGCAGGACTCCCAGACTGGCAATGCTCTAATAAATAAAATGCATCCTTAGAAGAGCCTCCATAGTTGAAGTGGAAATTAACACACAACAGAGAAGAAAAACAATAAGCATCAATTCTTTGGTTTTGATGTGCCTGGAAGTTTCTTTCTATGTTAACTTTATATGATACTTCCCAGAAAAATAAATATATATATATCTAATAAAGAGATATATATCCAGTATTTGGAATTGTTATAATTAGGTATTTTTAAAATTTGGATTCTCTTCTAAGTTCAGACACATTCTATTCATGTTATATCGTTTGGTAACATATTTTCTTCACAAAATACCTGCTGTCCTGGATCTAAAAAGTCTAGCTGTGTCCCACAACGCTCAAAAAGCAAGACCTAGTGATGCTGCCAAGCAACATAACCCTCTTCTTAGACTTTGGCTGTATTGTTGCCCTCCATCTCAGTCTCTGCAGGGACAAGAACACTGTGAAGTACAGTGAAGAATAGGATAAAGGTTTAGCAGTTTGCCATAGTAATCTCTTAGAACATTATTCTAAGCATGTTCTGCTTCACACATTTGGCAGTTTAGACAGCAAGGCTTCTCTGCTGGACCAGATCACAGGACTCGTTGCTTCTGCAATTCATTTAACTGAAGAAATTTCCCGTGACTTAGCATAAGTCACAGTTTACACTGCTCAGTTCCCAGTCTGTCCAGTAAGAACAACACTTCATTGCGTCACAAGATTTTTTTGTCAAAAAATCCACTTCTTATTTGCAAGGGCCTCAGTAGTTACAAAGACAGTTGCTAATCAGGAAATCAGATATCAGAGAATGCTGACTCCACCCACATGCATATGAAATATTGCCTCAGTTTCATACTTAAAATTCTGTTTAAACAACAAATAAGAAATTTCAAGTAAAAAAGTCTGTGGCTTAACTGAACTGCGCTATATAGATTTTTTTGTTGATATTAAGGTCTATATTATTTCCTTAGTTGAGGTCAGACAAACTGAATTAAGAAAACTACAGCAATATGAACCTTACACTAGTTTTCAAAGAAAAATCAATACAAGCCCAAAACATGCTGGCAGTACTTTACCTGCTTAAACTTCTGTAATAGCAACTTCTAGTCTTTTTCCAACATAAAATGAAGGCAGGATGGATGCAGAATATTATTGGATAAGTCTGTCTCCAGTACAAAACATCAGAAAGCTTTTGGTAAAATAAATATTCCATTCTCCTGTCTGAAAGATTGGGGTAAAATAGAACAGGATCAGCTATTTGGCCAGCTATACATTTTTTCTTATATAAAATATGACTGCAATAAATGTCAAAATAGAAAGATTGATGGACATGCATGTGTACTGAAGACATCATTTACAGAGGAAAGCAAAACTCTTCAGCAACCATAAAAGTACAGAATTGATTGCTATATGGTATCGCATTTTTGTTTCATAAAATTTTTGCAGCATTCACTGCTTGGTCATTGCAATAGACGCAGATGAATGGTTATTTTGAGGGTCTCTGGCAGTGTAAGAAGTGTGTCATGAACTGCATTTTTCAGAAGCAATTTAGAACTTTAAGACAAAACCAGAAAAAGGCACAAGTATATATGTGATTGCTGGCACAAGCTTCAGGAAAAATATTGTGAGGTTTAGAAAGGTAATGGAACAAGATTTCAATATGTTTTCTATGTAGCAGTAACAACTGAGTAAATTTCAACTCAAGTAAAAGGGAGCTTTTTGTGCCAAATATGAATTACTTTTTCCTTTCTTCTCTCCCTGTCCTTCTTTTGAAAATCATAACTATTTTATGTGTCAGTTTTATTCTACAAAGTACTGAAAGCCTCTGCTCCTACTTAACACCAGCAGACAAAAAGTTTATGACAGCCTCGAAAGAGGTATATTGCCATACTCCTCTCATATGCGGCACCTTGTAGTATGAAGCCCAGCATTTCCTTTCTTTCTCAGCATCTCTCAAGAGTAAAATGCTTCTCAAGGTGAAGGTGTTATTTGTTCAGGTTGTGGTTGGGATAGAGGGGACAAAATGCCTGATTTCTGGTGTCCTGACACTGCATGTCAGAAAGAACTTATAGCTCAAATAAATGTTTTAATGATAGAAGGAGAAAGTGGGAGAAAAGAAGAGCAACACATTCACAGTCAGACAAGATATTTTTAGTGATCTGGGAGCAGAAATAGATCTCAGGATTGAATTTAGTTCACAAGTGATTAAACTATGGTCTTAAGCAGTGCATGACATAGACTTCATCATCTAGGAATAATTAAATGTCTCCAATCACCAGGACTTAATCAGTGGATCAGTCAGACTTGTTTGGGAGTTGTTCATCGCTGGATTTCCTAAAAGCATGTGGACACAAACAACAGGGAAGAAATAGATGTGTAGTCATTCTTAACAATTTGTGCCATAATGACTTTTATCCCAGGTTCCCAGGTGTCTTATGGCATGCACTGCCCGTGCCTACCTGATGAAGCTCTCCTCTCTGATCATCCTAGCAAGATAAATCTGCCAAGGTTAAACAGGCTTGTTAAAAACCCAACGAATGTGCCTCTGTCACACTCAACCATAGATGCAGATGTGCACGAGCTGGCTTTTGAGTGTTCAGGATCTGTTTCCCTACGTCACCAAGGTTCAAACTTGTCTAGGCAGGAGTATAAACTCTTGGAAAGCTCAAAAGAGAGATAGCTCTCTGCATTCTCTGTTCTGAAAGTATTCCTTTATGAAGCTCTTTGAGCGGATAATACAACTCCTGTAGTGGCTGTCTCTTCCCTGGCTTGATCTCATTGAACCACAGAGCCATTCTGTAGGATTGATGGAAGGAAAGCCAAAGGTTGACCATATTAAATTACAAACAAGTACAGAAAGCATCCCTAGATGGGCAGAAATCCAGCCCATAAACACTGCAGCTACATTTATTTTCGTTACAAGGAAGCTGTCAAAAATAGTTTATTTGTTTGTTGCTTTGTTTTTAATCAAAAGCAGCATAAACAAAGACCATAACAGAAGATATTGATTTTGTTACATTACTTTCAGTAGCAAAGATGTTCTATACTCCTACTATCAAACGCACACCTAAAAGCCAACAAAACAATGTTTTCAGGTGTGATTTAACAAATCAATAAGATCCCTCAGATAGTACTCTCCCTGAAAAGAGATGACATTTTATTCTTATTTATCCCTCTTTGGGAGAATAAAGGTGAACTTATTTAAGAGCTATAATCACAGGAGTGAACAAAACAGGGGTAAGAAAAGGAGAGAAAGGGAGAACATAAAGCAAACTATTTAGCCTGTAGGAATGTTCAGACTCAGCTCTTGACACACTTTTCATGGGGGAAAATTAAGCCCTTGTTTTGCCCTTCAATTGTGGGTAGAAGCTGAAGATCCAGATCTCAATCTAGATTTGTGATTTGCATTCTGTCTGAAATCTACAAATATTTCAGAAAGTACTTCAGATTTACTGTCTTCCTCCTACAAGATAGCAAATTTTTTTTTATTAATCAGGTTTCATGTCTGGAAGTAAGAATTAAATATATTACCCATAATCGGGCTCTAGGCAGTAAGTGAATTAGTTGTCTAACAAATTAAGAAATAAAAGAATACCACATTAATGATTAGAGTGACATTTGTTATGATGTTTTCCAATTGTTTTTAACTATTAAAAAGTAAAATTCTTGAATCTTAAAGTTTCTTTTCACTGTCTTGCCTTAAAGTTACTGCAGCATTGTATACCACAAAAAGAAATACCTATTAAAACAACAGTCACACAATCCCAACTTCCTATCTCTCCCCTTAGTATGTTCAAGAACTTGAAAGCAAGGGAGGTATTTTATTACCGTGTCCCAAAAGCAGATTGAGACTAGGAAGCAGTATTCTGGAATCACACAAGAGTAGCAGTATCACCTAAGCACTTTTTCAGTAACCCTACAAATTCTTTAAAGTTTAATTGTAACAGTCTAGAAGTGGAAAATGTTAGGAAAAGCATGAGATCAGTCAGTAGCTTTTTCTAGAGATTTTTTTCTTACTTTAATGAAGATCATATGTGTAGAGCAAACCAAAAAAAGGAAACAAATAACAAGAAAAAATTTCAAAGGAACATGGAGGGTACCAAAGAACGTTAACATTTGTAGCCACGTCAAACACAGTTTTCCAATTTAAGAATTTATTACAAAAAAAATAAAGATCAGCTTGTTTCTGATTAGAAGATATCTTCAATCTTTGTCACAAAAAAATGCACACACATATCTGATAAATAAATGTATATCCATGCATCCACACAGTGCCTGTAACAGATGGGTATAACAGGTATTTACTTCACACAAATAACTGATTTTAGATCTACATGAACTCTAGTAGTCTCAAATAACTTCATCCTACAAAATTACTTCACTAGAAGTTAATATACAGTGTAAGACCAGCAGGCAAATCCTTTTATATGCTACAGCCAGTGCCTGCAAACAGTGCATTGATTCAATGAGTTCTCCTAGATAACCTGTTTTTATCAGGAGCTGATCACCTCTGCTTTCACTGGCTGCCACGAAGACCACACAACAGCATGAGAAAGGGAGAAAACAGCAATTCAAAGACATAAGGGAATCCACAAAGCAGAAGTGATAAAACTGTAGAACTCATTCTGGTCTATTTCAAAGTGCAAAATAAGAAGTCACACCACATGTGTATCAAATAGGAACTGTGGATCAAACACAAAAAGGGACAGGAACTCAAAAATTTGAGAAAACCTACTAAGAAAGGCACTAGAAACTAATGGGAACTGTGACTATAGGTGTGTTTTCAGAAATTTGTATGGGAAAACACAGTAACAGTTAACCTTAACAGCATGAAAGCCAGGGAGAAGCAACTAAAACAGCTGAAAAATGGCCTTTTATGGTCCGTAACTAATGTCTTCAAAAACAACGTGACAAGAATATAACAGCCCTGCAAAAGATGGCTTATAGAAATCAGCAGTCAAAGAGCAGGGTGTAAACCAGTTATCTCCACAGCGAATCTAACTCTTTATGAAGGACTATCTTCATCTCTGCTAGCCTTGTTAAGTTAGCAGTGCTTGGGCACATCTGAACATAAGGTGCCCTGCAACACTGAGCTCAGGGACCAAGGGATAGATATTTCAGGCCAGTTGGGATCTAGTCCAACCCACTGTCCAGAGCAGGCTCAGCCATGGGGTCAAACCAGGTTGCTCAGGGCTTCATCCTGTGGGTGCTGGAAACACTCCGAGGAAAGAGATAGAACCACCTCCCTTGTTCTCAGTCCTGTTTCTCAGCCATTTTAGCAGGAGTAAAGCTTTCCCTTAACTGCAGCCTCTCTGGCCCTGCTTTTTATTTTATTTTATTTTTCCTGTTTTTTCGTATATTTTGTGTGGATTGAACGTGTCTCAGTTACAACTTCAGCTGTTCTGGTGGATGTCCTGAACTGCAGGAACACTCAGGCTAAGTCTGGCAATACTGAACACTGCTGATTTTATCAGAATTCATGACTGCTGGGTAAACACAGGAATGATACCTATTGCATGCCATTTGACACCAATTCACTGGTCTTATCAGTGATTCTAAGGTTAAACACAATTCTGAGTTTATACTATGCTTATATTAGCTGCAGAGCATAATGCCTGCCAGTAAAAAGTTGATCCATCAAAACTGTTGGACAAATTTGAATGGACCCATGCTTTGAGTCATGCAGCTGAAGAGCCCTAGATATCATAGTATCAATAAATCACAACTAATTACAGAAACTGTAATCATCTTTGTTTTGACTCTGCTGTAAGTACATGGGGCAAGACACTAGGCAACAGATAGTTGCACTAAGGCAATGGTTTGCGCTACAGCTGCACTTGATGACCGTAGCTCTGTGCTGGAGATCATTACAGATGATACAAGAATGCCTGGGAGGCCATGGCAACACCTTTCTGCATTCTCTTCCCTTGCTACACCCCATTATTTATAACACAACTAGGAATATCATGTGTAGTTCAGATAATTGCCCCAGAGATCATATTTTACCTCTTTTCTCTTTCCCTCAACTTTTACACACATTTCAAGTCCATTAATAGTTCTTTTCAGCCATTTAACTGCAATAGAATAGCAAAATCCATGTCTTAAATTTTTTTGAGAAAAGAGCTGATGGGGAAAGGATTACGTTATCATTAGAAATGTAGCATTTCTGTCTGTCTGAATAGATTGAAGCTACTGTAGTCAAATGTTGTTCAAGATCTGCAGCTGTATTATTGCTGTTCTCAAATGCAATGCAGAGAGGTGGTACAGTTAATTATTACCTTATTCACATTTAAAATGCAGTAGACTGTGGTTACAACAGACTGCTGTTTGCAATACACTGGTCTGCCCACAGTCCTCAGCTTCTTTCCACATACAGGATGACTCATGCTCTGGTCTCGCTGATTGATATTCCTTAGGTAAAAACTGATGTTCCACAGATAACTTCATATAGTGTCAATAACTAATTTTATGACATTTTCTTTTTGAAAAACTGAGGAAGTAAGCTCTCATCAAGGATAAACTTCAGGCTTTTAAGCAGATAATGGTTTTGAAAACATAAATTAATACCTGCCTCGTACCATAAAAAAAAATCAAACTTGTCACTTAGAGTTATACAAACCATACAGAGAGAATTTGAAGCCTTACATGTCATGGCATAGAACTCTATACCCAGTTTGCAATTATAAGCACTCAGTACCTGTGGCCACTGCTGAGCAGTTTCCTACCTCTGAGGAGTAACATTTTTTCTTAGCACACTGAAATTTCATGTAGAGAGGTTACATGGTTATATCACAACCACTGAGTTCTTTTGTAAATTACATAAATGAAACCTAATCAGTATTAGTTCCTATAATTGTAGGTCCTGAAATGAAACATAATTACAATGAATAATTTAACATAATTTAATTGGATCTTGGGAATGCTTTTATATAAAGCAAGTATATATGACTATCTACAAAATTACATTCTGTCACTTGTTATTTACACAAAATATAATTTGTGCTTTGTCATAATTAAAGGCACAGTAACAGAAACATAACTGTAGGCAAAAATACTCCCAATATCTTTCATATAATGTTAAGGCCCAAATCTGCGTTAGAATATGGATGATCCAGAGAAAAACGAATGAAGCATTGAATTAATAATTTTTTTTTCCCTTGATTTTAATGGAAGAGTCATTTGTTTAGATCTTCTGCTGAAACTCCTTATCATTTATCATGTCCAAGCTAAGTGTTTTTTTTTAAAGGAAGTATTCTTTTGTGATATTTTCTTATTCACATTCTTTTGTGGCACCTTTTTCCTCTCTCTTTCCCCACACTCCGGCCCCATGGGAAAAACAGAATTCCCAGCATGGGAGGAAATATTAAAAAAAAAAAAATCATGACATTACCTAAAGTAAATGAAACAGCTGCTATCTTTGCTATGATGCTCAGCTTGGGCACAGAGAATCTAGTCTACATTCAGTAAAGTACTATGAGTGGTCTTTTAAATGATACAAGCCTGCACGGAAAATGTTGGGTGAACCTGAAGGTTAGTGAACCAGAATACTGCTCAAAACCCAGCTAAAGGAACCTAAGAATAGACAGCAGTAAAAGCAGAAGAACCAAATTAGAGGGAGGTTACTGGGCAAGTTCCTCAAAAATTAGTTGAGAGGTATCTTTTCAGCATTCACATTAATACCCATAGTGTCAATTAGTGAAATATTCTGATTTCACAAGACTGAGATGCATCACCAGCAAAAATAAATAGGACGTCAAAACAATAAACGCAGAATAAAATGAAGTATCTTAAAATGAAAGGTCACTTCCTCAATAAATGTCTTACCAACAGTGTTTTGTTTTTTAAAAAAATTCTCACCACTGTGTTTTATTTTGTTACAAGAGAAGCTAAATGCCATGGAGGAATTAGACTTTAGTCATGGATGGTGAGCAACTAAACTGGCTCTGAGAACAAAGATCACAAAAACCACCATGTATTGTGAGCAAGAGACACAGTGCAGGTCCAGAGCCTGCAATTCATGCTCATTAGGACTGAGAGCAGCATGGCACAGATGGCCCTACCTCAAAGATGGGGAAAGAAGAACTCTATACAAGGACCATAGTAGAGTACAGAATTTGTTGAGCCTCAGATATAACTGACTTTACTAAAATGAAACCTCATATAATTGACTTTACTAAAATGAAAGCTAGATACAAGAACAAGCTGCAAGGACTCTGTGTGAAGGTGAAGAGAGGCAAATAAATGTCTATTTCTGTTATGTTTTATTTTTTCACTTTGAGCTTTCTTTATTCAAAAAGGTTAAATGATTATGTTTAATTCCAAGAAAGGAGTGATTTGTTTAGTTTAGTTCAAACCCACTTAAACCTCGGGGCAGACCCAAGTGAGGAAAATATTTAGGTTGATCCTCATTAGTCAGCCAAAGCAGTGGTTGACTCAGACCTCTGTCAGCAGGTGAAGGGCAAACTAAAGAGGGAGAGGGAAAAAAACCCACAAAATTTATGCAATCAGAAAAAAATATATATTACACAGACAAGCAGGGTGTGTGCCAACTAAAGTATTCTTTCTGAAGGGAACCACCATTCACACTCTGGAATCTGACAAAAGACAATTTAAAGTACTGTAGGACAAATAAACCTTCAGATGTTTTCACACACTATCTATACTCAATGGGTATACACAGTACCGACACTTTAATTTTTTCTTGCACCTACTCAGCCCAAACTGTTGCTTGATATACCTTCAGGTTTTCCTACATTTATATTTATATGCCCTTTGGTAAATACTTTCAGGGAGGGTGGTAAGTATATGTTAATAATTGTATTTATATACAAGTCACACTAAAATTGGAAACATTTTCAGTTAGGACTATACTGTGCCTGTGCTCAATGATTTCAGAATTTTTGTAATTTTGAATAAACTAAAAAAAATCCTCATCTTTTCCTTTTGTTCTTTTCCCTGCCCTGGCAAACAGCCACTAAGTTATTCAATGTGCTGTGTTGCACATCACCTGATCTGATAAAAACAGACCCAGATATAATACAATTCTACCTTCCTCCTCAATTTTTCACATCAAGTTCTACTTCAGTGGTGATTACTGCACCTATTTGTTGGCAGAAAAATTACATTTTTGTTTGCTTTCCTGCCTTTTAAATAATAGATTTCACTTTTTAAATATCTTACTGTCAAACATGCCCAAAATGAGAGTAGTTTTCCAGGGATTCTGTTTGTATTCCTGGACTAGCAAAGGCTTCTTTTTAGAAATAGATGAGAAGATATATTAATTTGTTTATTTGATTTGACTTTTCTAATAATTTGAAACACCCAATGCTTTACAATAATTGGTGAAAACCTCTGATTTTATTAGCACTTTCAGATGTGTAAAAACCTGCTCTTTTTTGTGATGTCTGTTAACTTTACTGATTTGCACGATAATTCGTTATATAACATAACCAGCCTGTAAACAGGTTTGTGCATACATGATGCTCTAAACACATATTTGCTTGAGTAGGCTGTTGTGACAGATTTCAGATGAAGGAAGTAAGGCAGAACTGACAGCAAGTTGAACATGATATGGCTTCCTCCCCATACTTCCTCCCAGAGAAAATGTTAAAGATATTTCATCATAGCTTCTTAATGATTATTTAAGTACAGCTTTCCAAAACACATTAAAAATAAATATAAACCCTTACTTGGAAATTTTGAAGCCGATGAATACATATTTCTGCCAGCTTAACACAATGTTAATTTGCCTGACAGCAACTTTAAACTAAAATCAAAGTGTATGTGGATCTTAAATTACAGGTCACTATTTCAAAAAAACCCTTGGTCTCAGGTCAAACCTTTAAAGAAACATCTGATAAATGGAAAAAAAGACCTGGAGTGATGTGCCGGTTTTGGCTGGGATAGAGTTAATTTTCTTCACAGTAGCTTGTATGAGGTTATGTTTTGGATTTGTACTGAAAACAGTGTTGACAACACAGGGATGTTTTCATTACTGCTGAGCAGTGCTCACACAGAGTCAAGGCCTTTTCTGCTCCTCACACCACCCCACCAGCAAGCAGGCTTAGGGTGCACAAGAAGTTGGAAGGAGATACAGCTGGGACAGCTGACCCTGGCTGACTGGCTGACCAAAGGGACATCCCATACCATATGCTCAGCATATAAAGTTGGGGGAAAAAGAAGTAAGGGGAAACATTTGGAGTGATGGTGTTTGTCTTCCCAAGTTCTGCATGATGGAGCCCTGCTTTCCTGGGGATGGCTGAGCACCTGCCTGCTGATGGGAACTGGTGAATGAATTCCTCATTTTACTTTGCTTGTATGTGCAACTTTTGCTTTACCTGTTGAACTGTCTTTACATCAGCCTAAGAGTTTTCACACTTTTACCCTTCTGACATTGTCCTCCATCCCACTGCAGTGGGTGGCAGTGAGCAAGAAGCTGTGTGGGGATCACTGGATTAAACCACAACATAACATAACCACAAAGGGCATGTAAAAAAAGTTTGAAAAATAAAGCATTAAATACTGAAGCAGGATTTGTTCTTCTGAAACTCAGCTGTCCAGGACCTTGTTTTGAGTCACTGGGCACTCTATGTGTAATAGCATTCCAAGGGCTTTGGGACACATATGGCAAACAGCAAAATAGTTTCATTCTGGCTGTAGCAAAGTTAATGGCTAAACAGTGGGAGAGGTAACTGTTTGTTGCTAACTTTAGATGTTATTAAAATTACATAAAACAAGCTTTGGGAGGTAAACCACAATGACTCACAGAATTATGAAAATTTTTCACAGTATAAATACTTCTGACAAGGTTCTTATTTATAAAACCTGATGTATAATTTGTCCCAGATACATCAAACAGACTCTGAATAAAGAGCTTCACCATGTTCTTTCCTACCATTGCATTTGGGATACACATCAGCTTTTTTCACTTGTATTTTTCAAATACAGAAATACACTATTTGGCAAAGGAAACTCTTGCTTAGTCTTCACTTTTGTCTGGACTGTAGTCTTCAATAACATCAGACAATATCAACAGGGGGAGGCCAAACCCAGTAGCCCAATAGAAGTAAGGTTGCCACAGCTCCGTGCCCACAGGTCCAACTAGCCATAAGGCTGAGCATGCCTTTACCAGCAGGCACATGCACACAAATACCTGTATACACCACATACAGAATCACAGAATCATCTAGGTTGGAAGGGACCTTGAAGATCATCTAGTCCAACTGTTAACCTAGCACTGACAGATCCCAACTACACCATATCACTAAGCGCTATGTCACCCACCTCTTGAACACCTCCAGGGATGGGGACTCCACCACCTCCCTGGGCAGCCCATTCCAATGCCTAACTGCCCGTTCTGTAAAGAAATACTTCCGAATATCTGGTCTAAACCTTCCCTGGCACAACCTGAGGCCATTCCCTCTTGTTCTATCGCTTATTACTTGGTTAAAGAGACTCATCCCCAGCTCTCTGCAACCTCCTTTCAGGTAGTTGTAGAGGGCGATGAGGTCTCCCCTCAGCCGTCTCTTCTCCAGATGAAACAACCCCAGTTCCCTCAGCCGCTCCTCGTACGACATGTGCTCCAGACCCTTCACCAGCTTCGTTGCCCTTTGGGCACAGTGCTGGCTCCTGTTCAGCCGGCTGTCAATCAACACCCCCAGGTCCCTCTCTGACTGGCAGCTCTCCAGCCACTCCTCCCCAAGCCTGTAGCGCTGCTGGGGGTTGTTGTGGCCCAAGTGCAGCACCCGGCATTTGGCCTTATTGAACTCCTCCAGTTGGCCTTAGCCCATCGCTCCAGCCTGTCCAGGTCTCTCTGCAGAGCCTCCCTACCCTCGAGCAGATCAACACTCCCACCCAACTTGGTGTCATCTGCAAACTTACTGAGGGTGCACTCGATCCCTTCGTCTAGATCATCAATGAAGATGTTAAACAGGAGTGGCCCCAAAACCGAGCCCTGGGGGACACCACTCGTGACCGGCCGCCAACCGGATTTAACTCCGTTCACCACAACTCTTTGGGCCCGGCCATCCAGCCAGTTTTTTACCCAGCAGAGCGTGTGCCCATCCAAGCCTCAAGCAGCCAGTTTTGCCAGGAGAATGCTGTGGGAAACGGTGTCGAAGGCCTTACTGAAGTCAAGGTAAACTACATCCACAGCCTTTCCCTCATCCAAAAAGCAGGTCACCCTGTTGTAGAAGGAGATCAGGTTTGTCAAGCAGGACCTGCCTTTCATAAACCCCTGCTGACTGGGCCTGAGCATCTGGTTGTCCCACATGTGTTGTGTGATGGTACTCAGGATGAGCTGCTCCATCAGCTTTCCGGGCACTGACGTCAAGCTGACAGGCCTGTAATTTCTCGGATCATCCTTCCGACCCTTCTTATAGATGGGCGTCACATTGGCCATAGATACGTATATACACAGAATCAATCACAGAATCATCTAGGTTGGAAAAGACCTTGAAGATCATCTAGTCCAACTGTTAACCTAGCACTGACAGATCCCAACTACACCATATCACTAAGCGCTATGTCACCCACCTCTTGAACACCTCCAGGGATGGGGACTCCACCACCTCCCTGGGCAGCCCATTCCAACGCCTAACAACCCCTTCTGTAAAGAAATACTTCCTAATATCTAGTCTAAACCTTCCCTGGTGCAACTTGAGGCCATTCCCTCTTGTCTTATCGCTCATTACTTGGTTAAAG
The DNA here is from genome assembly GCF_047716275.1 of Strix uralensis. Lineage (NCBI taxonomy): Eukaryota > Metazoa > Chordata > Aves > Strigiformes > Strigidae > Strix > Strix uralensis. The sequence goes on along the minus strand of NC_134012.1, from coordinate 18,977,875 downwards.
AGACTCATCCCCAGCTCTCTGCAACCTCCTTTCAGGTAGTTGTAGAGGGCGATGAGGTCTCCCCTCAGCCGTCTCTTCTCCAGAATAAACACCCCCAGTTCCCTCAGCCGCTCCTCATACGACATGTGCTCCAGACCCTGCACCAGCTTCGTTGCTCTTCTCTGGACACGCTCGAGTAATTCAATGTCCTTTTTGTAGTGAGGGGCCCAAAACTGAACACAGGAATCAAGGTGCAGCCTCACCAGTGCTGAGTACAGGGGTAAGATCACTTCCCTGTCCCTGCTGGCCACGCTATTTCTGATGCAAGCCAGGATGCCATTGGCCTTCTTGGCCACCTGGGCACACTGCTGGCTCCTGTTCAGCCGGCTGTCAATCAACACCCCCAGGTATACATTCACATATATACATTGCTGGCCACCCAATTCAGCACAAGCCAACACACAGAGTGCTCACATGAATGTAAACCATCAGTAGCCTCATCCCGCTTCTCTCTCTGGCTGAGCAGGATGGAGGTCTGTAGTGGGGAAAATATATGTGTGCGTGTGTGTGTGTATATGTATATATATATATACACACACTGACCAGCTCTGTCCATACACAACCTGACCATCTGATCCCTTTCTCCTCTCTATTTTCCCATGTTTCTATTTTCCCAAACAATGCAGATCCCTCTCTGTTCCCACTTTTGGTTCATCCCTAAACTGTCCCATAACCAGGCTTGTACAATCGTGAAATGCTCTTCCCCTGCATCCCACAACGTGACTCTGACCCAGGCAGTGGCCACCTGGAGGTGCCTTGGAGAGTCACTGCCAGTGATCAGCCTGGCATACCTGTCCCCCTGACCATGGGTCTGGGGCAACCCTAGGACAGTCTAGGGAGGCTGGGACAGGAGTTCATTCCTCTAGCTGGGTTATTGGGGTGCCCTCTCCTCCTGTGGTGCCTCTGGGCTCATTTATGAGTGTGGAGATGGAACTTTGTTGGGCTGATGGCTCCTGTGATGCCTGAGAGCAGCCAGAGAGAGTGTTATTTCAGCTCCTACACATGCCATTGTCTCACTGTCCTCCTCCATGGGGTGCAGATGGGATTTTTATCACAGAATTTAAAATGCATTAGTGGGATACAGGCAGAATTACAAAGCATGCAGCCTTATGGCTAGAATTTGGTGGTTGGGTACTGTGAGAAAAAACTTGTAAAAACAGGTCCTGAAAGAAACAGACCTGTGAGAAACAAGGACTGAGAAAAACAGCCTGAGAAAGAGATAAAGGATAGCAGGGGGAGTGGAGGCTTTCTGAGCTAAGGAATGTCACAAACACTCGCAAGTGATGAAACTATAGTCATAGGGTGGATAGTGTGGAGTTTGGAGCTGATAAGGTGGCCTGGATAGCACAGGATGCGGCTGGAGGAGGGAGCCCTGTGCAGACAGGACGGCTCTGCTCTGGTGCATCTTGTAAAGTTTCAAGGGCCATCTGTCTGGTGAATGACCTTTGCTTCATTATCCACAAAATGCATATTAAAGTTAACATCCCTGAATATGCTAACGAAGACTAGGAAGATCATGCTAATTACATCACCCCATGCAGCACCTTACCCCTCCCCATACATGGATACATAGGTATGTGGGTCTACCTAGGGGATGGACCCAAGGAAAGTGGGTATAAATTGAGGTGGGGCAAGGGTGGGGGGAGGTCCAGAGAGTGCAGTGAAGTGAAGAAGGCAGATGCCTCCTTGAACTCTTGCTGGCAGGATCGACACAGGAACCCAGGCTGGTGATCTCTATTTCTCTATTCTATCTCCCTCCTTTCCTTTTTCTCCTTTTCCTTCACTACCATTAAGTAACACAAGGCATACTGTATTGCTTGCCACAACTTGTTATATACTTAGCGAATTATTGTGTATCCAATTAGTACATTGTGGGAAGTTAATAAATGTCTGGACTTTGAGACTTGTCTCAGCATTGTCCACTTCATTAGGGATTTAGAGATATGAGTCACTTTTCTCCCTCATCTGAGCAGGACGTGACAGGTACCAGTTTGGTGCTGTCTGGAATACAAACAAGCAGAACTGTTCTACTGAGCTACCTGAAGGATGTTTTATTCTGAATTTCAACAAGTAAGTGATAACAAGAACAGCCTATATCAAGTCAAATAAAAGTAGTTCGAAAAGCTTTCAATGAAGCAAAATATTTCTTCAATATTTCTTGCTTTTTATGATTTTTTTTTTGAATGATATGCCAATTGTAAGATACACGTAATTTTGTAAAGCATATGCTAACCTAGGAATGTCTTCATGCTTCAGCCACAAGTAGTCTCCTAAAAAATTTCATTTTGGGGTTTAGTCCATTTACCTTGACTTCTGGGTAACCTCAAAAATCCATACCTTGCAAAACAACGGTTTTCATAAATAAACATACAACATTTCACAGTACTATATTTAAATGATGTTTTCTCAACATACCACCTCACTGCTGATTGAGCTTTCACAGTGATCAAAATCAAGGCCACAGTCAACCTGACTAGCAACCATTTTAGGAAACTGATTATTGATCTCTCTTATTAGTCAGATTATCTCATCAATAAATGTACAATGTTATTCACTGCAACAAACTATAAGTAAGCAAAATTCAATCCAGGTCTTATGAAAAGCTCATTGATGACAGCTAAAAGATTTGCTTGGACATTGTGGACTGCATATTTTAACTGAAAGTCCCATCAACATAAAAACCTACCAGCAGGAAAAATGCATCCATCCTGATGCCTACATAAATTGACAGAACTAGTAACAAGAGTCTGCATTAGCAGATTACTGTGAAAGTTCATTATCTGTGGAGCTCTCACTTGGCTTCTTGAAAGCTCCTTTCTTTCTTTTCAAACCAGTATCTATCAAGCAGGCTTTGCTGAATCTTAAGGCCAAGCATCTCATCACTGCAACCTCTGCAGTGATTACTATGGAAGCGTCTGGAAGGGCAGCTGCACTTGCAAGCACTGAACAGATTGCTATGGTTCAAGTGCTTATAAGTATTTACATTGCTTCAGTTCCACAGTGTTTACTCATAGCAGGAGCCTCTCCTTAAGTGTCTGCAAGGTGTTTTATTTGTTCTATTACTTCAATAGAAATATATCCTCTATCTTTAAAAATAGAGACAATATGTGGAAAGACAATATAACTACTTCCATGTTCTGAAAATCAGATTACTCATTTGTACTGAAGTACATTAAGCTTTGCCAGAACTGTATATTAGGTATACTTGGAACTCACTCCAGAAATAAGTACTAATGACATGACATGATTATTATTGAAAATTATATTTCATTCTGCAGACGTCATACTGGAATTTTTTTTTTTTTTAAATTTTTTTTACCTCTTCCAGGATTCATAAAGATTTGATTCCTTTATAAGCAGAATGTAGTCCTCTCCAATACAAGATTACAGAGCATGCTGTACTTCATAAACTAATCAAAGTCTCAGTGTCATTCACCCTGTCCTCTCCTTTTACCTGAGGGTTTAATTCAGAGGAATTAAATCTGCTTTAGCATTACTGTTGAAATAAATGGGAGCTTACAAAACTGTAACATAAAAAAAAAAAAGGTGCCTCCAGTGTGCATGCAAACTTGCAGTTATACTCCTTACACAAATGCACTAAACAGAAACTACTGTTGCAGACAAAGTCTTTCCAAGTATATGTCCTACAGAAAGTCATCACTTTGCTTAGCTTAGAATGAGAACTATTCAGTAAGGCTAACATAAGTCTACTTTGGCTCTTGTCGTACAGCATTTGCTTCTTCATATCTATTCCTATGAGCTGCGCTTCAAAGAAGATACCACAGATCACTACCTACTTCAGGGAGGAGGCTGCTCCATAATGAATAAAAGTCTGTATTTTTTTGCAGCTGTGGGTGTAGTGTTCCTGTTGTGACTCCATAAATTTCTGGAAAGGAAATTAGCTACTTTAGGAACTGACAGGAACAAAGAAACAAATGTTGGAATGGGTTGTGATAAGTCCTTGGGGTTCTACTAAGTGAAATATGGAAGTTTTCCATGTTATAATTTGTTGTAATAGAGACAATGTCAGCTAGAGATTTATGGTTATGAGCCTATGCTTCCTCCTTACAGCAAGCTCTCCAAAAATATCTGAAGAGATTTGTGACATAATAACAGTATTAAAATACTGGGTTCATTAAAAATATGCAGTTGACTCCTTAACTTTTTAAACAGGTAAAATTCAAAATGCCTATTTCAAGCAAAAGAAGTAAAATTATTTACAGAAGACAATTTTTTTCCTCATCACCTATAATGTGAAGCTGTCTGCTGTTATCTCACTAGATTCCACTCTTTCTACTTGAGCTGCAAGCTCCCGTATATTTGGTACATTTCTCTTCACTATCTTCCATCTGTCCTCTGTGGTGTCTGGGTCTTCTCTTCCCCCAGTAAGCTCAGATGCATCCCACAAAATCACAGTTCCTCCATTCCTTCTGACACTGGAAATACATCTGTGTGCTTCGAAATGGAAAAGGGCCTCACTTTAGGAGTAAGGGCTCACTTTATCCATCACTGTAATAGCTTAACAATCCAAGTCAGCTATCTTTCAAGAACTACAACTATGTGGATCTTTCAGAAGAATACCAAATCACCCAGATGATTTCCACAGCTCAAGGGTTAAGGTACCCTTGTGGAATATCAGACTAATTGTAAATACAGCAAATTACATGATGTTTCAGGCTTTCCTCACCAATATTTGACTGAAAGCCCACTTTTACTGTGAAGGAACCTCCCCTGGTTAGCAATGTAATTTCTATTAATATCTTTCTTGTTTGCTTTTGTGATGAAGATATCAATCTATTAAAAAGACTTTTCTCCAGGTAAGGATTTACTGCTCATGCATTAAACAGCAAAAACAGTCTTGTTGCTATTAAACCAAACCAGATCTATATTAGTAAGATTCATATGTGATCACTAGACATCCAAACCACTTTATTTCTCTCAGTAAAAATGAAAACATCTTTATTTACAAAATATGAAAATGATTATAAAAATGTGTGATGGGTTGACCCTGGCTGGATGCCAGGTGTCTACCAAGCCACTCTATCTCTCCACCTCCTCATTAAAACAGGGGAGAGAAAATATAACAAAAGGCTTGTGGGTCGGGATAAGGACAGGGAGAGATCACTCACCCATTAAAGGGTAAAACAGACTTGGCTTGGGGGTATTAATTTAGTTTATTGCCAATCAAATCAGAGTAGGGTAATGAGAAATAAAACCAAATCTTAAAACACCTTTCCCTCACCCCTCCCTTCTTCCCAGGCTCAACTTCACTCCTGATTTCTCTACCTCCTCCCACTGAGAGGCACAGCTGGATGGGGAATGGAGGATGAACTAATTGCAGTTAGTTCATCACACCTTGTCTGTGCTGCTCCTTCCTCCTCAGGGGGAGGATTCCTCACACTCTTCCCCTGCTCCAGCATGGGGTCCCTCCCACAGGACAGTCCTCCATGAACTTCTCTAATGTGGGTCATTCCCACAGGCTGCAGTTCTTCATGAACTGCCCCAGCGTGGGTCCCTTCCCCGGGGTGCAGTCCCTCAGGAACAGACTGTTCCAGCGTGGATCCCCCCACGGGGTCACAAGTCCTGCCAGCAAACCTGCTCCAGCGTGGGCTCCTCTCTCCATGGGGCCACAGGTCCAGCCAGGAGCCTGCTCCAGCACGGGCTTCCCACGGGGTCACAGCCTCCTTCGGGCACATCCCCCTGCTCTGGGCTGGGCTCCTCCCCGGGCTGCAGGTGGAGATCTGCTCCACCATGGGCCTCCATGGGTGCAGGGCACAGCTGCCTCACCATGGGCTGCACCACGGGCTGTGGGGGAATCTCTGCTCCGGCTCCTGGAGCACCTCCTCCCCCTCCTTCTGCACTGACCTTGGTGTTTGCAGAGTTGTTTCTGTCATGCATTCTCACTTCTCTCTCCAGCTGCTGTTCTGCCGCAGTTTTCTTAAATATGTTATCCCAGAGGTGCTACCACCATCTCTGATGGGCTTGGCCTTGGCCAGCAGCGGGTCTGTCTTGGACCTGGCTGGCATTGGTTCTAGCAGCTTCTCACAGAAGCCACCATTGTGGCCCCCCTGTTACCAAAATCTGGCCACACAAACCCAATACAAAATTATATGGGGAAAATGCCATCAGTATATGGAGAATTCACTTAATTCTACAGACCCTAATTTTGCAAGATTTAGGCTCTTGAAATCCCAGTCTGAGAATAAAAGAAACTTAATTGTTTCTAGAAGAACAGAGTTCCAACTAAGAGAAAGGTGGTTAATAGAAGGAAAGATCTATAAGATATGTATGATGTTTTCTTAAACGTGTCTTGTAATACTTCAAGAGGATTTCTTTGTGCATTCATATTACTGCTATAAGTCCTCAACTGCACAGCCACAGAGACATAATGCAAAAGATTCACTCCACTTCATATCACCTGAGAATATGGTCTATTTTTCTCTACATAACTCCATGAAATTATAAGATTGGGAAGTAGGAACGCTTGTAGACAAAGAAAAAACTTTTACAGAAATAAAAAAATTGTATGCACTGGTTTCAATCCACTGCATTATAACTCACATAGTGAATTTAGATTATTTAGATGGATTCATACATTTAGGAAGGATAAATCATTAGGTGCATTTTTAGGTCCCAAATCTGACCACACTACCTATGTGTCATGATTTGAACTCAGCTGACAACCAAACACCATGTAGCCAGTCACTCACCCTCCCACTGCCCAGGAAATAGAGGAGGGACAAAAGAAGACTCATAGGTTGAGATAAAAAAGAGTTTAGTGATGGTAATAACATTAATAGGAAGTACAAGCGGGTAATGCACAATAAGATTGCTCACGACCAATACCCAGCCTGCTCCAGGCCAGTGACCCCGAAAGAACAAAGATCCCGCCGTCAAAAACCCAGAAGCGAGCAAGAACCTGTCTCCTTTATATACTGAGCATAACATCACATGCTATGGAATACTTCATTAGCCAATCTGGGTATGGCAATCTGGCTGTGCACCCTCCCAACTAAAGAAGAATTAATTCTATCTGAAATGAAACCAGGATACTGTCAAATCCTGAGTAAATCCCCTTTCAAGATATCATTAAATACTGCTTCCCAGTACTTCTGCTCCAGGTTATTAGAAATGAATGCATAAATTGACAAAGCAAACTTGTTACTCAGTAAACAGTTAAGAGCATGTTGGCAGGTGTTTGACTGAAGCCTTTAAATACAGAGTCTTAGCCCTCAAGTTAACCATCCTTGATGAAATATCTCAGGAGATAAGACCTCAAACATGACTTTTTATATTACTGTAACAATGGGAGCCTTACAGGGAAGGGAAGGGAAGGGAAGGGAAGGGAAGGAAGGGAAGGGAAGGGAAGGGAAGGGAAGGGAAGGGAAGGGAAGGGAAGGGAAGGGAAGGGAAGGGAAGGGAAGGGAAGGGAAGGGAAGGGAAGGGAAGGGAAGGGAAGGGAAGGGGAGGGGAGGGGAGGGGAGGGGAGGGGAGGGGAGGGGAGGAGAGGAGAGGAGAGGAGAGGAGAGGAGAGGAGAGGAGAGGAGAGGAGAGGAGAGGAGAGGAGAGGAGAGGAGAGGAGAGGAGAGGAGAGGAGAGGAGAGGAGAGGAGAGGAGAGGAGAGGAGAGGAGAGGAGAGGAGAGGAGAGGAGAGGAGAGGAGAGGAGAGGAGAGGAGAGGAGAGGAGAGGAGAGGAGAGGAGAGGAGAGGAAAGGAAAGGAAAGGAAAGGAAAGGAAAGGAAAGGAAAGGAAAGGAAAGGAAAGGAAAGGAAAGGAAAGGAAAGGAAAGGAAAGGAAAGGAAAGGAAAGGAAAGGAAAGGAAAGGAAAGGAAAGGAAAGGAAAGGAAAGGAAAGGAAAGGAAAGGAAAGGAAAGGAAAGGAAAGGGAAAGGAGGGAGGGAGGGAGGGAGGGAGGGAGGAAGGAAGGAAGGAAGGAAGGAAGGAAGGAAGGAAGGAAGGAAGGAAGGAAGGAAGGAAGGAAGGAAGGAAGGAAGGAAGGAAGGAAGGAAGGAAGGAAGGAAGGAAGGAAGGAAGGAAGGAAGGAAGGAAGGAAGGAAGGAAGGAAGGAAGGAAGGAAGGAACTCAGAAAAAATCTGTCAGCATTTTATGCATCAAAAATCTCTGATGTAATTCCAACAGAGGTCATGGAAGATTTTTTTCACTAATATCAGGAGAATAAAGTGAGTGCTAATTACAAATTATAAGGTAACATCTGAATCCATCTAATGATTATTTTGGAGCAAAGGAACACTTTTTCAAGGGCAAAGGTATATTATGAAATAGACATTTTATGCGAAGATCCATTTTTTAATGTTACTAGTAGTTTGAAAATGTTTGAATCTGTTCAGTCCAGATAGTATGGATACAAATGTTCAATGAAAATGCGAATAAGAATATGACTAAATGGTAGACATTACCTTTCAAATTGAAAACTGGGAATTGAACAGGTGTAAAGAATGATTACATGAATTAAAAAATATTCATGTAGGGTCATCAGCATACCATAGAATTCATGTTTGTATTTTTTTCCAGTCACTCACTTATGTTCTATGTTCTTGAGATTAAGCGCAAAAAGTAGAAGAGATTTTTGGCAATAGAATTCCATTGTTTATGGGTTATAAGAATGATACATTTTCTGTTCTCCACTTTTCTTCCCCACATAACAGTCCAGCCCTGGACAGAGCCAAGACTCTGCTCAAGCTGTAGTAGCATGTGATTTCAGTCACTGAAATGAGCTGATTTGGTCTCTAATTTACCAGTTAAAATGCCTGCCTTCTTTCCTGTAGAAATTGCTCCATCCTAGATTTTGCTTTTTTTTTTTCCATTCTTTTTTCTCTTTCCTGAAGGATGCATTGTTGTTGTTGTTAAAAAAAAAAAAAAAAGAAAAAGAAAAAAAAAAAAAAGAAAAGAATAGTACTATCAATGAGAAACATGGAGCAAAAGCAAAAACTAAATTAGATGTGAAAGTTCTTGCTTTTGTCATTGCTGATCCATGCATATGAAGAATTTATAAAGTTAGTGAGTGCAACGTTCTTTTCTACTAGTTCCAATAAATTTCTAGAAATATAAAAATATCAGAAGTGTCATGTATATCCAGAAAGAGAGAGAACAAAACAGGAAGAAACATTGCCTTTGGAATCAAATGAGTACCAAGAAGTTTCAGACAGAAGAATAAGTTCCACCTCCTTAGAAAAGTTGCAACAAACTTTACAGAGAGAAATAAAAAAAAAAAAAAAGCAACACAAAAAACTCCATCAACTGAAATGTCTTGAGCTTCTCTAGAAGCTGGATCTTTTGCTTTTCCTTCACTGAAATATTTGTATATGTTTTTGAGAGCAGTGGTGAGTTCTTGTTTTTCACAACTGGTGTGTATACTTTCCAAGCTGTATGGCATTTTTTTCATAAAACAGAGTTCCTTAACAATGATCTTCTGTTTACCATCTTCTGTCTTTGGAAGAAATTCATCTGAGCATGGAAGAAGTTCACAAACACTGCTGTAGTACGCACATTCTAGTATAGCCTCTGTAAAGAATGCCAGTGGAGTCCAACACCAGTAAAATAATCTATGCAGCAACTCCATATGCTGCAATTTTGCACAGGAAGAGAAAAACTGAGAAGGTGCAGGCCACTGGATTTCAGTGAGTGCTTGCCTGTTGCTGGGAAAGACCCAGTCTGCAAGGGCAGAACAGCCCCTTTGAACCAGCACAGCAAACACCAACCTAGACCCAGTCACACAGCCTTTATAAAGATTGAAGGCACTAAAGGCACTTTCAGGTACACTGAAAGTTTCAGCTTTTCTCAGGAAGTGGAGCTAGTTCTTCTGTCTGAAAATTTCTAATACTCCTTTGATCCAAAAGACATTATTTCTTTTTGTTTTGTTCTCTCTGAATGTACAAAATGGTTAATATACAAGGAAACTTACCTGCAGAATTAAGACATTCAGTGAACATGCTGATACACTGGAAGTTTGCACTGCAGAAACATAATCAGAAATCTACGCAATCTACAAAATATCTAGAATTTTACAAATACTAAAAATGTAAATAAGATGCAAGCATTAAGAATAAGGTTGCAAAGACAAAGACCAACAGAGTACCTTAAAGAAAGGCCAAACAGTTTTCCAGTAGAGACTTTATACTACTGTGTCACAGATAGTACTCCATGGTGAGGAGACAAAGAGAATTGAAGCAAGTAATTGTCTTCCCTCTATCCTCTTCTGATTCTTTCACTGCAGCAGATAAATTTTGGGGTATTTTTATAATGCAATTTTTGTCAATGTAGAAGTAGATTAACATTTGGTGTTACTAACTATGAAGCTCTACATTCCATTTATAGTTTTAACAACTTCACTGGAGCTATGCAAGCAAATAATCTGTTTTAAATCTTTTTTATCCAATTTGATCAAGGAATTACCATAAAAGGATGAAATGGAATATTATCGCATATCCAGCTTGCAAGTCTCATTAAAGCAGTGCACATCTGTGCCTACTTCTGGTTCTAAACAAAATAACTGAGTGATACATAGCCAAGAATTTGAATGGGATTTACTTTCCAAAAGATAAAAGAAAGACACTTTTAAAAAATCCCACTCAACACACTCATGCGTACCCTCATGAGTAGTGATGGTCAATAAGCAAAAAGCAGTACTCACCTAACTTCTGGCCTCCTAAGACCTCTTAAAAATGTGGCTATTAACATTTGGTTCCAACAATATTGACTTATGACTTCATCATCACTACATATTTATTTTTCCCCAGCTTCAAGAAGACAGCGGTCCATTTCTGATTTAAAGTTTATAGCTGAACTATTACCCATCCTACTGGACACCCTTCACCATGAGTGACCATGCTGATACTTCCATCCTATATATTATAAAGATACCTATATCATCCAAAGATTTTAAATCTTTCTGTACATCAAAACATAAAATACTCAGAAAGGGGCTCCAAAACCAAATTTTGAAATATCCACAATTTTGCACCCTTAGTTAAAACAAATGTTCCCATTATTTCAATGGGAAATTGATCTTAGTAGACACAGAAATCAAAGTTTCTAAGTAGAAGACAAGTATAGCAGTGTTTTCCCAACCAGTAGATTCAAAGTATGTAATTAATTTTGTTCCCTGCTCTCATTTGACTAAATGCTAGTCAATAATTTATGCAGCAGTAAGCTTTACACTCTGAGACCCCGTAGGATTGTGATCTCCATCTGTGGAACATCAGAAGGCAGCAATCAACCACAAAAAAGAAGAAAAAAAATAGTGCCATAATTCTTTCCTTAAGTTTCTTGAAGCTTGGATTATAATGGAAAAAAAACCTAAGAAATAATCCACAGAAAACCAATCCTTTTTTTTATAGCATTTAATAGATTACTGGATTTGATTAATACCTATATGTGGGTTATTTTAAAGGGATTTCTAGAACACATTTTACAGCTATGCAGTTGTAACTTATATTTTAGATAAATATGGACTATAAATTAGAATTCTCTGTTACTTTTATTTGAATTGTATAGTACTTGATTTTTCCTGTTACATGATGGTTGCTTGTAGTCCCGCTATAGATGCTTAAAGATAGAATATTTTTCTAAAGAAATTGAGTTCTTATATTGGTTTAAAATATAGTCAGTATTTCTGTACTATCCCACAGCAGTATTAATGCTTTTCACTGACCTTGACTACTAGTTTCAACAATATACAGTGTCATAAATAACCTTTCTATATACTTAATCATTCTTGTTTTCGTTGGTGAAATGTAGGTAACAGATTTTGTATATGCAATTCAGTTTGTAGGAAACTGCAGTGTCTCAGTGGTCTTTTGTTGTTTTTTCTTAATATTTAAAAAATTATTATTATCATCCACAGACTAGAAAAACATGCCATTTGTCTCCAAAATCCATTTTCACCAGAAAACCTTGAAGAATACGTGGAGCAACTTTAGCTGTGGAACACCAGTCTTTGAAACACTCATAAAAACAAGAAACACGCAACAAAAAAAAATGCAATTTTTCTTAAATGTAATCATTTGTCCAATTCTGGTACAGTCCAATGCATGATATCTGACACATTAGGAGTACATCTGGATTGAAGAGCTTATTATCTATTCTCATGTATAATTAATAATGTGCCCTTATTGCTACAGCTTTATGTTGCTCAGCACAGTATCTCATAAAATATAATTGTTTGGTAATCAGAGCTAATGAGTATAAAAATTCAATATTTTCATGTCACTGTGTACTATGTTTTTCCTTTCATTGCCAATATTTCTCAGCTAATTATCTTCTCCAAACATTCTGGAGGAAAATATCTTTAGGCAGTTTTAAAGCATATAAGTGTACAGATAAAATGCATTTTGCACATGTAGAAGAAGAAACCTTGTAGAACTAATGTTTACTTGTAGGCAGGTGTAATTAGCAGTTTACCTTGGAGGATATTTCCATGCTAAGATGAGGCACAGCTATGCTCATGTTTTACTATTTCATCTTGGCCTAAGACCCATACCTTTTCTAATGTGGCCAACATAGTACATATGACACTGCCAGAATGTTGAAAATATTTTTCTGCTGATCTAAAATTTACTATGCTTATCACATGAGTCAAAGGAAGCAAGGTAAAACCATTACATGAATAAAATCGCCAAGACACTTAATTACAACTCAAAAGCCACAAATATATACAAAACCAGAAAGTAACACTCTGGTAGTGGTAAATACAATGAATGAATGGCTACTATTACTTTTGGCCACTGAGGCCTCAAGAAGAAGCAAAAATTCACTACAGAAAGTTTTGATAAACAGGAAATGCAGGCAAAATGGATGTTACATAATTTCAATATAGCAGTATTCCTATTAGCAAACAATGAATTAGTGGGATCTGCATTACATTAGGGAAGATATCTCCTTTCCAGAACTTGCAAACAAATATTTTTAAAGAAGAAAGTTCAGAAAACTAAAGTTTTGGTTTTGTATTTAGATGTACTTGAAAGGCTGTGACTGAAATTTAAAAAAAAAAAAAAAAAAAACATAAAGAGAAGAGTGATCTAGGGCAGAAATACCAAAAAAGAAATTCAACAGTAATTACAAAAGTACACTAGTGAAGGAGTCCCTGTGAAAAAGGACAGTTTAAAACTACCCATTTCATATTCTATTTTGGTCAATAAGAAATACAAGAATTTTAAATTATCAATATAAGAAGCAAATACTTTTTTTATCCAGCTACACTAATTGTTATTGTCATAAAAGCACTGGGTTTGGAAATCTTTACAAACTACCTTTATTGTCTCTTTTTAAATTAATAGTATTAAATTTGATGCTTTTTTTTCCCTCTTCATATTAACCATATCTTCAAAACAATACAGCCACTCATCAGTGTTATTTGATTTTAGCTTCAATTAATAGCTTTTATCTTTATTAATAGTTTTTCCATGAGAAATAGAGATATTCAGTTGCCATATGAGAGATAAGGAAATGCAAGACAATGAAGATTTTATGGGTTGTCATTCACTGTAAACAAAATCTATTGCTTGGTGAGAAATTCTTCCTTGCCTTATTGTGGGGAATAACTCTTAATCACCTTTATTCAGGTGTCCAGTCTCCTGAAACTGTTGAAGATTAAAGAGTTGGACTTCCCTGAGAAGACATGCAAGATCATCTCAAAGCGATGAGAGAAAACTCAACATATCATGTTTTTGTCTGGGCCATTGTGCTGATTTTTTTCTAAAAACCAATTTACTCTTCATATTAGACATATCTCTTCAACTGATCCAATTTATAAGCAAAAGACTGTACTAGGACTTAATCTTAAACTTTATTTACATAGCCACATCATTCTATAGAAAGAATTCCTTCTTTTATCAAGAATGAAACATTTTAAGAAGCTGAATAAATAATCTGCAGGTAATTACTGCAAAATTTGTCATGGCTAGTTCTCAGGACAGCACTCTTAGAGCTACATAAACAGACAGTACTCTGTTCACAATTATATTTATCTAACCTGAGAATTTCCACAGTTAATCTATGGAAGTAGACGTGTGTGGTCACATTGCCTAAGTATTTCACAACATTTAAAGTGTTTCTCCCATGAACATTCTTGCAGTTTAATGAACTGTGGCACGTGAAGGACTAAGGCACTCTTCTTTCTTCTGAACTTATTCAGTCTTCTAAAATTTGTAAGTTTTATTTAGCTTTTTTGTGGAAACATACAAGTGTTAAATAACAATATTTATGCCTCTGCATTCTAAATCGAGCCTTAGTGTGAGAGTGTTTTGCTCAAGGTTCTCTCAAGTCACAGATTCTTCAGCTCTATAGCCCCAAAAAATAAAAATTTGTTCCTTTCAGAATAAGCCATATTAAAAATTATGTTACTCAATATAGGAGTAAGAATTTAAAAAATTAAATATTTTTCTACTGATGGCTGTTTTGTGTTAAGAAGTTGGGATATGGTAAGAAGACATTAGACCCTTCTCAGAGAGGTATTCTGAACTATATTCTTTTAGAAAACAATTTTATTTTGCAAAGGAATAAAGATTTCATTCACATGCTGTATCAGGCAACTATCTTCTTGAATAAGCATCTCACATCAGAACAGCAATTACAAGAGACGCTTTAGAACTGGTTTGTGAAGTAACTATTCAAATTACACAGAAGTTGAATTATTCCCTGGATTTGTTGGAGTACAACAGGATGAGTAATTGTGTGAATAATTCTAAGCAGGTATGGCTGCTGTTTCATGCTTATCTCATGATTCCTCTGATTGGTTTAAAAGTATTCTTATGAGAAAAAAAAAAAATCAAACAACACATAGCTATATAAAATACGTCACTTCAGGATTAACATGTAAATTCTGAATTAGAAATTTTTCTGCTTATTCTTTCCACATCTGGTCTAATGGCCAAAGACTGATATTTATTCAATACTTTTTAAACAGACAATGTAGAAACATTGAGACAGATATTGAGCATGTGTAATTAAGGATAACTCCATTGATTTACTCCCCACTGAGTCACACTTGCTTAGACAAAAACTAAATCTGATCAACCTAATTTAAGATTTCATAGTTTGGGGCTCAATGTGTCATCTTGGTTATTCATGCACTAGCCTGTACAGATTCAAAACTCACATTAACTGTTATCAAAATATTTTTTGAACCCTTTATCAATCTCATTTTTTAAGTACAATCCAAACCATTTTGAATAGCATGGCAGTAAGATAAGCAGAAAACAGCTCACTAAACCATGGTTAATTTTAAGAGGAAATTTTGAAAGTTATATAAGGTAAATTTCAAATTAAAAAATGTTCTATCTTTCTCCTATCAGTCTTAATCTAAATGTAGTGGTTTAACTTTATTGTCATACATGCCACTCTAATTTGTGTTCTTTTTCTTGCAGAGGGCTGTTCTTATTATATACGTCATAAAAAAATCACACTTAATGATGGTGCTGGTTAAGGTGGCACAGTTAAATAGTTAATTATGCATTTCTTAAGATGTAAAAGAACTCTTTTATGTGCAGAAAGTGCAGTGTGAATAATAAATGTCCAGCAAATTAATTTGAAGACAATGTGAAAGCAGAAATATTGTTTAGTTTATGAGTTACGATGTATAAATTGGGCATTTTCAAAGGGGGGGAACAGGATCTCTGAAATTGTCCATACAAACAAACCCACTAAATCTTTCTTGTACACAGATTTGGACCACAAATTAAATTATTAACAACCATTTGTTTGACTTTTTCTTTGGGAATCTTCTGGGCATGGAAACAGACATGACAACTATTGTATCATCTGTGTCTAGGATGTAGATGAAACCAGCCAGGCAACAAGAACCCTCCTTGAGCATCAGAAATCTCCCAGCTAGGAAGGCAAAAAAACTTTACTCCAAAGATGTCTGAAGTGAAGAAAATACTTTCAGTCCCTGTATTCAACCTGATTGTTCATCAGTTTTAGAAGATGGGGTTTTTTTCCCCTTCAACCTGACTGGAGTGCACCTTTTTCAACTTCAGTGAGACATCTAAAGGCTTAGCAAAAACCTCCTGTATGAACAGTAACAAGAATTTTTCCTCATCAAAGACAGTAACATTTTCAGTCACCATAGCTGCAGTCTAAAGGATTTATTTGTTTACATACTTATTTTTGAGCTAGTGGAACATAAGATATAGTTTGCAGTAGAGAGAGTTCCCTTGATAGCTTTCTACCATATGATACACTCTGGTCACTCTGACTTTGCATTTGACACTGCTAGTTCCTTAGGGCTGCTACCCAGGCTATGTGCCAGCCCATCCTTGTACTCTGCAACTGCAATAAATAACCCTTCCATGGAAAGGTGTCAGCTCATGGACCACACACCTGGTTGTAGATGCTTATAAACACATGGAAAGAGAAGACTGTCATGAAAGTGACTGGTTCAGCCTGTCACAGCTCCACAAACAACGTGGAATAGGTCCCTTTCAATACTTAACTCTCACATGCTGAATTAGAGATGCTCCCACAAGATTAGGGCAGAAGCAGAGTTTAGAATCCCAGACCTTATGCCTTATGCCTTATATGAACACTCCCCTTGGAGATGCAACACAGCCAGATCTTTTAATTGGGATCAATACATCAAACCAGGGAGTAGCACCACTAATTAAATATGGGTTTAAGCCATAGAATTTGAATACAGGTTTTGAATATCTTAAATGCCAGGGTTGTTTTAATTGGAAAATAATTGTCAGTTCAGACACACTTGGGCTTTTACACATTTCCTCAAGCATGGGCAACACTAAACTTGCTAGCCTCTAGGATAGAGACCAACTTTCCTTTCTCATGTCTTTGTGTATATGTAGGCCAACACAGAGAAGAAAATAACTTTAGTTCTTCTAATAATAGTTATCAAAAATAAGCACTGTGCCTGAACTTGAATGCATTAAAAGTAGGCTTATATTGCTTTGATTATAAAATAAGTAGTAAACTGAGAGAACAAAATCTTCAATAGCTGTGTTCTGCCTCACAATATAAAATACAAAATAGATATACAGTGTAAGTATAACTAATTTTGGTCAACACAGGAGTTTTTGTGGTCTGCACTCTATCAAGCAAAGCACTGATAGTGGTGAGAGCAGTGGGACTTGTTTTTAAAAATGGAGGTTCCTAACAGACATTTGGGGTTCGTTGGGCTGGTACTGTACAGAAAAAGATTACATACTGCCTCTATCCAGTAAGTTTCCATTTCCATACATCTAGATGGATATATCAAGCCAAAGGATGGAAATCAAGTTAACAGAAATCACATGTCTGATGAAACTCATTCATGGCCAACAGCCATGGTAGTCATATCTGGTTAATATCTTAGCTAATGACAAGTAATGACAAATAGACATCATGTTTTTAATTAGCATAAGAACAGAAAAGGAAAAGATCCCTCCAAGACCAGAAAGATCAATGTTCATCACAAGCAGAAACACTGTATAATCCTTTCGCACAAAACTATTCTAGACCCACAACAGAAATAGCCACATTTCTTGGCTCAAGTTGTCTTATCCTGTGTTAGACAACCATAGAAATATAAATTAAAATTTTCCATTCCTTTTAAGTGAATGTTCAATTTTCATCTTAGATTGCTTTCCTACATTATATCTCCTTGTCTAAAATACTCTTCAGCCAAAACTTTGCTTCAGTGTCCATACTGACAGGTCTTACCTGTGGTCATAGCCACAACAGCTTAGTATTAGACAAATCTAACCTGCATTTTAGAAACTAAAAAACTACACTCGAAAGCCAAAAAGGCTTTGATATGCCATTATTGGCACCCTTTGAGCATCTGTTGGATTACCATGCCTACCAATGTCTTTATACAGAGAAAAAAATAATAATTGTTTTCTATACCACTCTATTTTTTGTCTCTGTCAATTGCAGACAAACATTCACGCATCTAGTTATATTTTATGGAGATGTGAATCTCAAATTAAAAGATTTATCTGATAAGTGGGCTAATTCAAGAGCTCCCCTAAACTCAATGTTGCTTTGCTATGGCTTTCACTGTTTGGTATCCCTTCACACAACATTTCACAAGCAAGCCCAAAGCTCTCCCAGTTTTGAGGCACTCTCACCTGCAGCTACTCTTGTCATCCAGAGATGTCAGGACAGAGGGAACTTGCCAGTTTTAAAACTGCCCTGTGGCTGGAGCATCTGGAAAGGGAACTGCATTCTGTTTTGCTTTGGGAATTAATTTTAATTGGAAAAATGCAAAACAATTTAATTTGGAAGATGTGGGTTGTTACAGCGTGGCACAGTATAGGGAAATGGGGAAGGGTGGTGTGTACTGCCAACCTACTTTAATTCACATCAATTAACATGTTTCTATGTAGGGTTTAGTACAATATTATGCTACACTAGGTTCTAAGCAGCTCCTAATAGCACTTTAATTAACATACCCTAGCTAACACTTTTTCCTAATGTTCTGATGTAACTAGTCTTAAGACAGAGCCTAATAAATTAATTGTCTTTTCAGCTGTTGAATCTTACACTTTTTCTGGTCCATCTGTAAAAGTGAAACCCCATGAACTTTCTATTAAAGCTGGAAAAAGTAAAAACTTCCATAAATTGCATGCATTTCTAAGTGGCAGAAGTGGTCTGGTTGCAGCAAAGCAACTCTTTCATAAGAAAGACTGTGGATAATGGCTTTATTCTGACATGATACATAAACTTCATATTGTATTAGCATAACTACAGTGTTAAAAACTATAGTCACAAACCAACAGATGAACAAAGTACAACAATCCTTGGATCACAAAAAAACACATTGCACAGCTCTGAAAAGATTAACATAGGTTTCTTCACATGATTTCTGCTGCTGCTGTGCACAATCCCAAGCATTCATGCACTAAGATTAATGCATTGGAAGGAATTTGGGATCATCTGCAGTTGATGTGGATGTATTCATAGCTGCTAGTAGGTTCTACCTTGACACTGGTTGATGTTATGATCCCTGAAACTTGTCACAGCAGCCTCCAAATTTATATCTCTGATAATATGAACCGTAAGATCTTACCAAATATATGCAATTCAAAAAGTAATAAAACACCTGAAAACAAATGCTATGGTTCTTTCCTTAAAGACAGGATAGGTCACCTTTAGTTTAAGTGTATATTGGCTTTAGGGAGTTCAGAGACTCAGAACTTTCTCTCAGAGTGTTTGCTTATTCCTAATTCTGAAGAAGCCTAAAATACTTATCCCCAAACTCTTGCACCAGTGTACTCAGGGGCATATTGTTGTATTTCTGAATTGGGACAGCATTTGTTAAAAAGGTAGATTCCTTTTCCAAGTGGAATTCCACTTTTCCAGATTTTAAAAGGTGAGACATATGAGGGTCTATAGACTAAATTATCTTTCTTTGGATTGAATATGATGTAGATTCTGCTTACATTTTAGGGTTTCTTAGAAAGAAGGAAACACTTATTCTTCATGGATGATGCAGAGGAAGAAAAATGTTAAAGTTGCCACAAAGATGATCAAATATGTTAACACTGTTAAAAGCCTATGAGTCTAACCCACAAAAAAAAAATTAAAAGGATGAAAGTTATTGAAAACAAATGAAAAAGCACTGTATAGAGAAAAGTGCTTTCTTTGTGGCTTGTTGCAAAGTTTTCTAGATTTGTACACATAAGACATTTTTGTTAACAACCTCACTTTCATTCTATTGACCAGCAGGTTAAGCTTCCTCTGGCTACTGAAATCATTATGTTAACCCCGTCCTTCATCTTACCACAACGGGATGATTACTTTTGTTTTTAAAAATGGAGAGCCTCCTAACAGACATTTGAGGTTCATTGGGCTGGTGCTGTACAGAAAAAGATTACACACTGCCTCTATCCAGTAAGTTTCCATTTCCATACATCTAGATGGACATGTCAAGCCAAAGGATGGAAATCAAGTTAACAGAAATCACATGTCTGATGAAATTTATTCATGGCCAACAGCCATGGTAGTCATATCCAGTTAATATCTTAGCTAATGACAAAGAACATCATGTTTTTAATTGGCATCTTTATGCAGACACTAGTGACATTTCTGAGCTAGTACCAGCTGTGCAATTTCTATCGGAACTTATCATTTCTCCCAAAAAGTTTTGCAATGTCCTCTAGAAGCCAAACACTCTGTGACAAGATCAGTATATATATGCTAGTAAGATAATGTACTGGAATTTATAACATTCAGTTTATCAAAGCTATCTCTATGGGGCAAGAATCCATCAGGGGGGAGGGGGGGGGAAGGCTTCTAAGCAAACTTTTGCAGTAATTTTTGGTGCCACTATTCACATTTTCCATTTGTTCCTGCTCTAGAAGAGGAGCTCCTCCCCAGTTCACAGAATGTTTGATGTTGGAAGTGACCACATCTTGTCCAACTGCCTTGCTTAGGAAGGACTATGTTCAGATGGCTTTTGGATATCTACAAGGAGGGAGACTCCGTAAGCTTTCTGGGCAACCTGTGCCAGTGGGGAGACATTCTGAGGACAGATTAAACTTTATTTTCTCCTCAAATGTTCCTTGTACATATTCTTTAATTTGAAGAAATAGTTCAGAAAGATCAATCAATAATTTTTACTTTATAAACAAATTTTGACCAAAAAAAAAAAAAAATTAAATCTTTTATGGATGAAGAATTACATCAATACAGATCTCTGTTAAAATATTGTAGTCCCACCCATATTAACTGACTTATACTGATTATAAGTCTTCAGTTTGGGGGGGATTTTTTTCTAATATGGCAAACAAATTAATTATCAAATTACTTCTTCCTCTTATTTTAATTATCTGTATCCTTTTGATCCTTTCCTGTACCACTTGTGATTAGAGATTAAAAGGTACAAACAACTTGCAGAGTACCTATGCAGCATGAGTTCAGGAAGGACTGAACTGAGAGCTGCTACTGATTTATGGTGTAAACTGAATTTGCAGTTTGAGCAGAAAACACAATGGTACAAGTTGAAATGAGAGTGTCTCCACATATTGAAATTTTCTAATTCAGAAATGCATAATAAGGAAGAGCTCTAAAACCATTCAGAAAGTTATTAATAGGTTGCCTAAGGCCTACAGAAGCAGGATCCTATCTGTGTGTATTCTACCCCACTGTCTCATATCTACTCAGAGAAAATCATTAACTACTAACTAAATGAAGAGAGCACAGATTTATATAGGCATCAAATTTTTAGTACAAGGTGCAGCATATAATGTGAATATATATCATATAAGGTTTAACTGTTTTAAAATGCCTTTTGTTAATTCTTGGTGAAAATTTCAGTTTAAAGAAAAATACTATAAAATTATGGTACAGTCTCAAGAGAAAGAAGATGCATAAAGAGATAAAACACTTAAGTTTTATACATTTGGATGGTTACAGTGAAGCCAGGGTATGACTTGGACCTTTTCTTCAAAACTGAGTTTTGCACTGATGTGATAGTTCTATGGAAATGTGTTGTTTATGAACCACTAAGTAAAGGCTTGGTGAAAACTGTGTGTAGAAACTCAAGTTCTGAGAAGAATGATCAACTGAAAGCAAAGAAAAAGCTTTTGATTGTCCTCCTTGGAGATACACATAACATTAAGTGACAACACAGCTCTCTGTGTTTTCTCAGAGTATGAATACACGAACCTCTTCATAGACTCATTTAGAACAATTAATGTTAGATTTAGTGAGGATCATCCATCATATTACTTTATGTATTTTCCACCTTTCCACTTGGACTTTTTAGCCCCTAATTAGCCTTTTCCCTGCCTGTACAATGTAGGGATATGTTCAGAATCTAATAAGCTCTCACTATGTCTTATCATTCTTGTACATCTTAACTGGTGCTTTTTCCTTACTCATAGGGCCATCAAAAGTAAATTGATCTAAAGATCTCAACCCTACTCTGATATAGATTTTTAAGTAGCCATTACTGATTTTGACACGAGCTCATATTTAAATATGAATGATGACAGAAAGTACCTAAAATAGTAAAAAATAGTAAACAGAATTGCCTTTTTTTTTCCTGAGAAACTTGAGCCGCATGTTGTCCAGCTAAGTCTTTTCCCTGTCATTGTCACTTCTATTACAAAAAGAGCATTAGAAGTAGGGATTTTATTGATCTGGAATTCTGCTTCAGGTGAGAAAAAATAGAAATCCCAGGCAACTTAAACTGTTAATTATGATTTCATTATGAGCCACATATCTGCAGAGCAACTGTTTCAGCAACTCTATAAAATTAACAGTTATCACACTGTCACAGAATGGCTGAGACTGGAAGACACATCTCAAGATCATCTAGTCCAACCCTCCTGCCTAGGACAAAATCACCCAGAGGACATTGCCCAGGACAGTGTTCAATCAGGTTTTGAATATTTCCAGGGATGGAGACTCCACAACCTCTCTCAGCAAACTGTGACAGTGTTTGATCACTCAGTAAAAAATTTCCTCCATTTCAGCTTCTCTCCATTGCCTCTTGTCCTGTCACTGGGCAGCACTGAGAAGAGTCTGGCTCCATCTTCTTTACTTCCCTCACCAGGTATTTATACACATGGATAAAATTCCTCCGAGCCTTCTCTTCTGCAGGCTGAACAATCCCAGCTCTCTCAGCCTCTCCACATTTGTCTATATGTTCCCTGCCCTTTAAATATTCCTCCACCAAGTTCTTCCTTGCTTCAAATTTCCCCTCTAGTCTTAGGGCACTGGGACAGTTAAAAGCCAGTCTTATGGCCAGTCTTATCAATGAAGACTGAGGCAAAGAAAGTGTTAAATTTATTCTGCTCCAGAAATTCATGTTTTGAAGTAAAGCTGTGTTTCCTTTGGTGGAGAAATTTGTTTTCGATATGCTGCTTCCTCTCTTCTTCCCCATCTATTGATTATTCATATTCTAGGAATAATTTACAATATTATAAAATTAAAGAAATTGTGCATTTAACTAGTTAATATTAAAGGGAATGGTATATTTTTGTCAGTTCAGTGTTCATTGTGGGTAGCAAAGATAAAAAAGGAACAGAAATATAAAATCAAGGAGGCTTCTTGCTGTTTAAATTAGATATCCTTGATTTATAAAGAGATTTTTATTTTTTTGCCTGGGAAAATTATATTTCTTGAACCACAGAAAACAGTAGTTGAACATTCAGATCATACCTATGATTTGAGAATGATCATGATCAGGCTGTCCATGCAATTCATGTTTACATGGGTGCTGGTAAATGCGTTGTTCTCCATTTGTACTGATTTGTTTGGCTGTCCATGTGTGTAGTTTTTATATGTGTAGGTCCGCCTATTGGGAACTGGCGTCATTACTGCCTCACTGGGGACAGGGAACTGCAGCAGCCCCATATATATCAGTCCAGAACAACAGGAATCTACCTGGATCCTGAAGTCCAACATGCATGGGTTATTTATTTCCACTATTCAAATGAAACTTTAATGATTTCAACAGCCTTTAGGATTCACACTGAAGACAAAAGTAACCCTGGTGATTTTAATGTTTGTTTTAAACCAGAACATGATGGTAGAAGCAACGAGAAATATGCCTGCTCTGCCTTCAGCATTCCTACACAGTGAATCTTAAGATGAGACTGAGGATGTTAGTTTGGTTGTGAAAACTTTGTTTCTCAGTTTACTGAGACTCCTATTTCCTTCCCATTCAAATCACCTACACATCTGACACCTAGGATATATTTGTTTTTTCAACCAGAATGCACAGGATCTGTGTGCTCCATATCCCACAAAATACTACAGGTGTGTAGTTCAGGCTGTAGTTCTGTCTTTGAGCCTGGCTGGGTGCCCCATCCTCTCCAGTGCACTGTCTCAGGCCCTATGCATGCTGTGATCTTATCTGTAACTCTTTCCCCATCAGATCCCATGATCTCTGGAACATTTTCTCCCATCTAGTATTCATGGCTTCCCCAGGGCAGGAGCAATCTTTCTGTCACTTTGAGGAGATACATGTGACATAGTCCTCTTAAAACACTTTACCAACCATAAACATACCATGCTGGAGGCCTTGCTAAAGTCAAGGTATATGACATCCACTGTTCCCCCTATATCCATACAGTCAGTCCTCTCATCACAGGGAACAATCAGGTTGGTCAAGCAAGATTCACCCCTGATGAAGCCAGGCTGGCTGTTCCAAGTTTTCTTCATATAGTTGGAAATGGCTTTCCATTCCCTCCCTGGGTGCTGAGGAGAGGCTGACACACTTGTAGTTATCAGGATTCTCCTTTTTGCCCTTCTTGAGGATGAGTGCAATGGTTGTCTTTTTCCAGTGAACAGGAAACTTCCACAATTTTCACTACATTTCAAAGGCACTCCCACAGTGACAACAGACAACTCGCCCAGAACCCTCAGGTGCATCCTGTGTGGTCTCATGGACTAGTGTGTGTCCTAGTGGGTGAAGTGCTCTCTACTTCAAT
Organism: Strix uralensis; assembly: GCF_047716275.1. NCBI lineage: Eukaryota > Metazoa > Chordata > Aves > Strigiformes > Strigidae > Strix > Strix uralensis. The sequence goes on along the minus strand of NC_134012.1, from coordinate 18,953,442 downwards.
CCCCCTTTCCTGTGGGTACTGCCTCACTCCCACAGACTCTGCTAGGAGGCTCAGAGAGCTGGGTGGCCTCACGGCAGCTCTTTGTCAGTGAAAAAGGCATTGAGTACCTCAGCCTCCTCCAAGTCCCTTGTCAGTAGGGCCTCTGTCTCAGTGAGCATTTTCCTCAGCCTTATCTTTGCTACTTACAGAAACCGGTCTTGTTGACCTCACTTGCCAGTTTCAGCTCCAGCTGAGCTTTGGATTTTTGGCACTGGGGTATGCACAAGACATTGCTTTCTTAGGCCACTCAAAGGAATATAGAGACATTTCGTATCTTCACTTCCACCTCTGTACTTGTTTTATTGTCTGAGTCCGCGGCATTCTTGCACTTTTTACTGATTTTTCTGCCCACTGGAATAGATTGTCCTTATGATATGATGATTGTCCTCCTCTTCCTGCCATGACAGTTTCGGTGGGATCCTGTCAAACAGATTCCCAAATGAGATGAAGCCTTCTGTCCTTTGTCACATACCTCTCCTCCTACTCCAAACTTCTTGCTATTTGGTGCAATTCCTACTGCAGAGGTAAGGGATTTCAGGGCTGTTAGTAGAAGAAATCTGCAAGGTGAATTAATAATAACACCATCACATTTTTACTTTAAACTATAAATCTTCAAAACTCTAAATCCACCTGTATTTTTTGCTTCTAACTTCAGACTCACGTACTTGTAGAAAATTTAACCAGATAAGAAAGCCTGTGGTTAGTGAAAATTACTCCTGATGCAGCTGACAAAAGTGAGCACTTATTGCTGGAAATAACACTCCACTATTTTCTAAAAATGTAAATTATGTGGATGTTTCACTTCAGATTTTAGAAATAACAAAAGATATCATAAGAATGATTTTCAAACATTAGTTGTTCAAAAGGGCAGTTCCAACTCCAAGGCCAATCTCATTAGTTACAAACCAAATGAACAATAAGATGAAGGTTCATCCCTGCAATTTTAATAAGAGGTCAATGGAGGGCCAACTTAATTTCCTACAGCCTCTGCTCAATGTCATTAGTTAGTGAAATCAGCCCTCGTTTAAGCTTGAATTCAGTTATTTCAAGCAGTAATGTTTTTCTGACATCAGTGTGCAAATCCATCAAAGACATTCTAATTTCACTAAGATAATTTTATAACTCAGAGATCTACCAAATTTCCAAGTTACATGGCTCCAAATTCACAGTATCTGAATTGATACTGAAATATTAGCTTTCCCGTTTTCAACCTTGAACAGTGTAAAAGAATAAAATTTTCTGACAATTTTTATGGTTGTCTGTACATGACAAATAATATGGACAGGTCCTTAAAAAGTTTTAAGTGACCAACAGTGAAATGTAGCTCTGGGAATTAAGATATATCAATCCCAGTCATTTAGTCTATATTTCAAGACTGAACCCAAACCAAATGATCTGTTTCTTTACATTGTTAGCAACATTTATTCCATTAATGTTTCTCAAGTCAGATAATGAATATCTGTGTCCCCTGAGAGTCAGTTTCTATAGATATTACTTTGCCTGAAGAAGTCAAAACTGGCAATGAACTCCCCACCTTCATTTTTTAGACAATGGCCTTCTAACTTGCCTAATCAAAGGTATCAAGACACCAAAAACAAAGTGCTGAAGGAGACTCTCAACTTACTGCCTGTCTACTAACACACGGCCTTTAATCTTTCTCAGGAGGAGTGTGTTTTGAGCTGCCTCACACCATAGATTTGACAAGGCCAAAACTGTGTTTTGGTCCCTGATCTGCAGTCTACAAAGCATTAACAATTCTATTTGTAAATGATTTTATACTGCATTCCCATACTTAAAGAAATACATGCATACAGTTTCTTTCTACCTCAAAAAGTGTAGGGAAACCTGACATTAAAATACATGGTTTTCAAATCTTGTCAGAGAAGTTGGAAGAACTGAAAAGGAGATCTGTCTCTATGTTCACCTGATTGAGTTTTTCAAAGCCACTGTTTTTATGACAAATTACATGGCAAGTAACCAGACAGCAAGATATTTGTATAGAAGGACAAGAGGAGAGACAAGGGAATAAGAAGGGATATTTTAAGAAAATACAACAGCTGCACAGATAAGAGTAAAAGAAAGACTTCAGCTAAGAAGACAAAAATGGTAAAAGGGACAAGAAATAGAAGCAAGATATGAAACAAAGGAGAAATGAAAAAAGAGAGAGAACAGATAAACATCACTTGTTATTACCTGGCACTGAACACAAAAAATACTATCTTTGTAACAGAAGAAGAGCAAAAGAAGAATATGATAGTAAGGAAATAAGCCAGAGAGACTGTGCTAATAAAGAGAACCACTAAATGCAAGTAGAATAAGCCACACTAGCATAATTTCTAGTTAAAGCCAACATTTCTGTGAATAACAAATTCATTTTTCATAAAGCATTCATAATGTAATTCTCCTCCGTTACTTTACTAGTAGGCAAAATTCCGGGCCCACCAAAATGTCAGCTAGAAGAAGAAAAGATACCTGCAGTAAAACAGCTAAAGCCCTTTAACACACAAATGAAACCTGCAATTCTTGAACCACAGAGGGCTTATAATGGTACCTCAAAGGATTTTGTAGTTTTCTCCACTTATGAATGTTTCCATTGGCACTGATTTTACAGTTACTAGAGTGTCAAAAAACCAGGGTGAAGCAAAGAGAGACACAAAACAGTTCACTTCTCTTTGTCTGCCCAGGAGCACTGCTGGACAAAGGTAAAAGGCCATGTTTTCCTAGAGGCAACATGAAACTGACACCAGTGAATGATGGGTGGCACTGGGTCTTGGAAGAACACCTCTGAGGTATATGATACCTTTCTAATAAGTTTCAAATAGTGCTGTCCTCAAGGTTCAAAATAAAGCAGTGTTTCTTTGATTGCATTTGTATTAATGTGGTTAGCCTGAAATTCCAGAAGCCTGAGTTTGGTTGCTCTGAATCATCATAAATTATTTACTTAAACTTTCTGGTCTTCAATTCCTAATCTGTAAAATGACACTTGTTTTTCTCCTTCCTTCCTTCCTTCCTTCCTTCCTTCCTTCCTTCCTTCCTTCCTTCCTTCCTTCCTTCCTTCCTTCCTTCCTTCCTTCCTTCCTTCCTTCCTTCCTTCCTTCCTTCCTTCCTTCCTTCCTTCCTTCCTTCCTTCCTTCCTTCCTTCCTTCCTTCCTTCCTTCCTTCCTCACTTCCTTCCTCACTTCCTTCCTTCCTCACTTCCTTCCTCTCTTTCTTTCTTTCTTTCTTTCTTTCTTTCTTTCTTTCTTTCTTTCTTTCTTTCTTTCTTTCTTTCTTTCTTTCTTTCTTTCTTTCTTTCTTTCTTTCTTTCTTTCTTTCTTTCTTTCTTTCTTTCTTTCTTTCTTTCTTTCTTTCTTTCTTTCTTTCTTTCTTTCCTTTCTTTCTCCCCTCCCCCTTACCCTTTCTTAACCTTTGGTGCTTCCTTTTCTGAATCTAAGGTTTCTGTGGCTTTATCACCCGAGCAGAGGCCTCAACTGTGTAACTGGACAAATAATAAAAATTACATGGGGCCATTTCCCTTGCTATCTGAAAATAAATGGTGGCAGATGCATCTGCCTGCCTTAAAGTGTTCCTTCTCTGAGCTGCAAGGGTCAAAGCTTTATCAACTTGGGGTCATCAGCCCATTATAACTGATTAATGGAGCACTCACCAGAACAAGGACATTGTGAATGCTGTGTTACACAGTAGTGATATTAACTTTCTGAAAGCCATCCAAGCTGTGCATTAAAAGTTGAATAATAAGAATTACAAATTTACAGGAAAAACACCTTTTCTCCATTAGGCAAAAATGAAGAGCTATCTAAAAGAAAGAAGAAAGAAAAAATATACTACCTTATTGTACCTTTCAGAACATATCAATTTCACAGTGCCTGAGCCTGGCAAACAGCTGAGACAGATGGTCAAAATCATAAGGGGAAGCAAGAGGGAAGATTCTTGCAATGCCTTTCCTTAATCCACTTCTTTCAATCAAGGCCCAAGGAGAATTTAAAGGAAACTGAGGAAAAGATGAAACAGGAAGAAGAACAACATGTTGAGAGATGCTATCCAGACTTGCCATCGCTCTGATTCACACAGACAGCAAAGAGAAGTAACTGGGTTTTGTTGCCTCTGGGGTATACTATCATTTTAGCCTTGGCTCTGAAGAGAAAGCAAAACAAGGGTGTGCACTCCAAGAGAAACTGTAAGCAATGCCACAGGAGTATGTGTTTTTCTAGTGGTAGCCGTGCTCAGTTAGGAGACTACTGTCCTTTGTCCACATCCTCCCATCACTGCTTTGTCAACACAACTACCATAATCCTTTTCACTGTCTTACTTTTGCAAGACTGATTGAGGCTGCCTGAATTTGGGAAGAGCTGCACGTGTGGCTGCACCAGCAGGTCTGGGAAGGCAGAAACTTGTCACCTGTGTTAAACTCTTTCTCAACTCAGGACCACTGGCATGGCTGTCGGGTGCAAGTTCCTGAATCACAGTCAGAAAGACAAATACAAGTTTAAAATACTGAAAGCCACAAAGAAGACCACTCTCCTAATATGCTCAGTTAAATTAGCCAGCAAGCAGGGAGATGGTTATCACAGAATCATTCAGGTTGGAAAAGACCCTTGGGATCATAGAGTCCAACCATCAGCCCTACTCTACAAAGTTCTCGCCTACAGCATATCCCCCAACATGATGAGGCAAAGCTTCTCTCCCTGCATTACTTTGTGTAAAGTTTAAAGGCTGAGAATAAATTTGCTCTAGCTTTAACCTCTAAGTATCCTAAATGTCAAAGTAGAAGGTGTATTATTTTGTTTAAAAATTCACAGGCAGACACAATATAAAAGTAATAATGGATTCCTAGCCCTTAAGTTGATATCACTTGATATTGATTTCACCTGCACTTTCCTTCAGGAAATTCCTTTGGTGCTATTCTCTGAAAAACAGAAGAGGGCATGTTTTTCATGTCTGTAATCTGTCATAGTACAGAGTGATCTTGATACCCTGTTCCTACTTTTACCAACATGTAAGATGAAGTCTTCATAATGCCTATTTTAGAACCTCTTAGCATTTTGCATCCAGTAGAACTCATTAGAACAAATAAAATAGTAAATTAAATAATTTAAAAAAAAAAAAAAAAAAAAAAAAAAAAGAGAGGTCCTTGGTACTTTCAGTTAATGCCTTTGACAATGTTCACTGATAGTTCATATCAACAGTCTGGGATCTGGGTCTGTGAAATCAGTTCAAAACCCACAGCAAACTACATATGAGCATTAACTTCCAGATATCCCAAAGCAGATCAAGATTCCAAGCACTGACCTTGCCTGCACCTTTGTAGCTTTACAATGATAGGTGAGAAATTGGTGATACACAGTTCTGCAGGGCTGTGCAAAATAAGGAGCTGCTATTAAGTGCATGCAATACCAAACTGGGAAGAACATTGTCTGAGCTTGGTAATTCGAACCTGAGCTTATCTTGATTAAATGTCTAAATGGATGGTATGTGAGCAGAATCAAGATTTTCCTGTTATCATCCTTCCTTGTTGATTTTAAGGATGATAGTGCCATCTTCCCTACTTTGAAAAACATTTGTAGGTCTGTGTAGTGGATTTGAATAGAACTGAAAAAAATATCCTGCAGCCACACATATGTCAGAGCACTAGGGAAATTCAGAGAGGTTATTCTATCCTTTGTCACATGCATGTGATTTTTTATCTCTCTTAGAATTCATTAAATATCAAATACTGTCTTTTTCAATTTGCTACTCACTAATGACAGAGGACTATGTAGCTCTGGGTTTTTGTACTATGCAATTTTTTCCTTGTTCATTTTATTTTAAAAGCATCTATGATTTTCAGGAAGTTGATAAAAAATAAGAAGATAATGTCAATGCCATATTTTACTTGTTTCGTTCTTTTTTGTCCTGATCCAGAGATAGAAGAGAAAAAAGTTGGTTTGACCAGTCAACTGATTTGATGTCATCTTTAATTACATAAACTATAATGGTCATTCATTGCACAGTAGTAATTTCTGTGGCAGATATATATTGTAATTTCCCTTAAGGCCATCCCATCACAAAAAGAGTTCAACTTCTTTTTCAAAAGAATACAAAATGGACTAGTCATATTCATTCTTCTCCTTAAAATACACACTGATTATCTCTCTGGAGGTCACTCCAAGGTGTCTTACAACTTACCTGTCACAGACTGCCTGAAACACCCTTACAACTACAGAGCAACAAGGAGCATTGCTAATAAAACTCATGAGCTCTTAATTCCAGCAAAAATCTACTGATGCTCAGATAAGATATGAGAGATGCACAAACCCATCAAGTTTTTAGAAAGAACAGAGACTGGTATGATAAAAAGACAATCTTTTAGGTGGTAATGAATAGATCTTTCATTTTATTCATATGTTTTGACCATCTGTATCTCATAGTACATTCCTAATTCCATTAAAACCCCTCAAAAACTCAAAAGGTTTGCTTACCATAGGATGTAAGCAGAAGGAAATTTGATCCAAATGTTATACTTGTCTCCTAATAAAAAGAGGAAATACTAGGAAAAAGTTATAGAAAGAGAGAATAGCTCTATAGGAGATTTCATTCCTTAGAAATCCTTAGTTACTTCTTAAGATATACTGTCTGTGGGGATGGAAAGTTATCAATGGATAATAACCTCCAGCTGTTCCTTTAAAAATGTTAAATGTCTTAGCATTTAAAAACTTTCTGTATCAATGCAACATGCTAAAGAGAACTTGTGGAACAAGTTCTGTTGCAATTTCTCTCTAAAATTAGTTCATTTTTACTGCTTTCCTCAGAAACAAATTGACTCTATCTGTTGAGATTTACTCTAAGAATATGTAGTCCTCGCCCCTTGTTTATCCAAATGCCCTATGCCATCTCAAATATAATACAGTGTGAAAGATATTAATCAGCAATGAGCAAAGCTAGAGGATTAAAACCAACCTTTCAAGAACTGGTCAGGAAAAAAGAGAGAGTGGAGAAATCCTGTTAACATCTTGGTAAACAAACAAGGATTGTATTACTATGTGAAAAAATACCTTGTGGAACTCATTCCTCTAGGATATTATGAATACCAAAATAAAATTTTTCTGTAGTCAGTGCAACACTACACCAACTGCTGCTTGGATGAAAGTATCTTATAGCAGTGTGAACTGGTTTTGATGGCTGAGGGGTAAGTAGGAACTCTGATTTTTGACATAATAAATTTTATTTCAAGAAGCTTTCTTTTCTATTAAGAAAAGTTCTTATTCGCTCTATGAAACAGAAGGTAAAATATTGCTTACAGAATTAATTACTGAAGTCCTGATTTATCAATATATTCCAGATAAAGTAATGTTCTCCTTCTTATCACAGCATGAGCTGTTACCCATGTTCTTCTAGGATTTCTGTTCTGGTCCTTTGCACCAGTTTCTTGTTCACTGTTTGTTCTTCGTATTTATCACTATCTTCAAAGTAGGTTGATGGTAACACAATATTTTCTTGCTGTTTACCTGTAATTTCTTCATACTTGAGGCTTCTTTGAACCAACGTGCTAGAACATATTATTTGGTCTTCTGAGAGCCTTTTTTGTTCCGCTTGTATATTTTGAACTTCAGATGCCATTCAACCTATTAGTTTGTCTTCTCTCCTGTGAACAGTTGAAAGTTTGCTAGTCAATGTTCTTGTGTCTTAGCTTCCTGGAAGACAATTTAACTTGAAGTTTAAGAACTTTTTGAATACTTGTATAACAAAAATATGAATGTACATATACATTCACCTAACATTTCAGTAACTGAAATGCTGTCAAATTCTGCTGTCTTGTTTACATGGAAATTCCATATTTTAAAAATGTATAGAATGAGCACTATAGGCTACAACCTAGGTCCTCACTTAGTTTCACGCAGCAACTACATGCTCAAAGTGGCTGTAGATACTTTATCTGATGTGCATTTTGTGTTACAATAGCATTTGCTCACTGTACCATTATCACTTTTGCTGCTCTTTGAATAAATAAAGAATAAGTTTTCCAAGTAACACCTAAGTGGTTTAGAACCAGCTAGAGATAAATAACTTGGAATGAGTAACTTATCTTTAGAAATATCAGTTCTCTTTCCAAAATTTTCTTTGCATGTCAGCTACGGCTCTCAAATGTTCATTATGCAAAATTCTTCACTAAATCATTTCTGCTAATGACTCTGAATCTGCAACTTTTCATAGAAAAATTATTTGAAAAATCTGTAAAATATTGAATGTGTTGCCTAGTTCTGATTGGACAGAGAATATGCAGGATTATATATATTAGTTGAAATGTAGGTAAATTTTAAATATAGAACTTGGCATAGAGTTCTATATTTTAAATATAGAACTTTTGCACTGAAAACTCTTATCTGTCAACTCTGCCACTTGCATGACCTGCCAATAACCCACCTCTTTTCCAGTTTTATTGCTGACTTCTAACTGATATCAAAAGTACTCAGGTGAATTCCTCTCAAACTTTTGCTGATCAGGCTGATTCAAAGACATCTGAGCTGGGAGGACAGAAAATAACGAGCAAACTCTTCTGTGCAGGGGGTCCCTGTGCAGTGGGAGGTACAGCTCCTCATGCAGCTGGTGGCCACAACATTGGTATATAATTATAGAGGACAGGATCACAGTCCAGAGTACACAGCCTCACAGCCAGCACTCTGCCCCTTTTGAGCACCCTTACCATCAGCTGTATTGCCATTTGCACTCAAGCTCTGTCAACAAGGCAGGGACATCCAGCACCTCGGCAGGACTATGAGTCACCATACAGTGCAACTGGTGAGCCATGTCCTCTGCAAAAGAGACAGCTGAATTACAGCCTCTGTGGCAGTTTTTCTTTGCACTGCAGAGCTGGACTCCTAGTAAGTCTGTTAAGATAGATACAGTCCAGTAAAGAGCGACAGTCTCCCAGGAACAAAGTGGTCTTTGGCTGTTCTCCCTGCTAGGAGTCAACCTTTAGTTCTACAAGTTGATAAGACTTGAAGGCTGGCCTGTCCAGGAATGAACATACAAGGAATCATGGGCTCAAGAGAAGATCTGGGATGTAACTCAAACCTCAGCTCACGTTTGGATATTTGGACTGCTGTTAGGACAAAATGGGAGTAATGGGTTTGCTAGATTTTTTTTATTACTTAATACATCTTTTTATGGTACCAGGAAAAATGGTCCTTCACTGCAGGACAGACAGACAGACATGTCAGCTTACTGCTAGTTCCATCAGAGTAAGCGTCACATACTACTGATCCAGACACTCAGACTTTTCTATTTGAATGAGTTGGAAATAAAATTAAAAAATTCTTCACCACGAACAACTTTAGTAGACCAATTTTAGAAAGTTCTCATGTTAGTAAATCCCTTTTATCGTTCAGAAAGAACATGTAAACCTTAATAAAATCTGAATTACTATTTGCTAAAAGTTGTTTCTCTTAACGTACCTCAAGGTTAGTTTTGTTTCAACAAACAAAATATTAGGCTTTGTTTTGTTTATACCCAAATTAACAAAAATTCTCAGTTGTACTAATTCTGTGGTATCCAGAGTTGTTCCATACATACCTATTAACCAAACCAATCTACCAAACATAGCTTTGAATAAAATCATACCAGCTTTTTACTGCTGGGTCTTTTAGATATTCCCGGACAGAACATGGAATCTGTGTTTTTCTACCAACATTGAGAGAAAAATAAGTGCTCAACTTGATCTATGAAACATCTCAGCTTGAATTTACCTCTTAGCTAGAATGTGTCATCTTCTAGCTCATCTGGGAGGCTTTACTGAATTCTTGACTGTGAGGCTACACTTCACATATTGTCCAGCCGAGTTTTTTCCACAATAGTTCAGGGACTCACCCACTTGCTACAGACCTTGTCACTTTAAGCTGGTGAGTTGCACAATTCTCTGCTTAACATGGCACAGAGAATGAATTTTCTTTAGGGTTCCATTTAGTTTAGATGGGGAAAGGTGGTTTGTTTAACCAGGCTTGGGTGAAAACAACTGGCTGTCAATTGCTTCATCTGTAAAAACAATATTGTTCCTGTCATTGCTCCAAAATTGCTTCAATAATAGTAGAGAGGAAGGAATAAATTGCATAGCCGCTAGAAATAAACATGCAAACAAAAGCTGTAATTCCTTCCATGGAGTCAGGGAGGACATGATGAACTAGATAAGTCTAGTCTCACAATGAATGGAGGGCTGATGTACCAAGAGAGGGCAAAACACTCAAACTAGAACACATATCAGGGTTCTGGAAATAAGGAGAGCTGTCAAACCAGCCGAGTTTCAGAAGTAAAACTACACCCAGGATACAAGACAAAGAGTGAACACCCAAACAAGAAGCACAATTTGACACAAGCTATTTGCCACAGTCAATAACTATTCAAAGAGCACTTGTAAATTAAGTTAGACTTGCTGATGATCCCAGTGAACAGTTAGCCTGAGCACTAGCAAGTGTGGTTACTGCAGCTCAGACAAACATTTACGAAAAGTAACTCATAGCAAGATTTAACTGAAGGGCACTTAAGGACAATCCCACAAGTTTTGACTCGTCCAAGTTCAAGCCATTTCAGTATAGTGGTATGGGTCTGAGAGAGGCAGAGCTGTTTATTGGACATGTAGACTCAATTTCATCACAGATAATTAGGGAAATATCAGGGAAGATGTCAGAGAGAGGCTGAGATAAAATACTAAGCTAAAGTACCGAATGATATTGACTAATACAAATGACATGTTTGTGGTTTTAACTGCAAAAGCTTACAAACTGAAATTATTCCAGATAACGATGATTCCCAGCCTGATGAATAATGTCAGTATGATCTTGTTGTTTTACAGAACTGTTTGAACAATAATATCAATTCTAATAAGTAACTGGGTAGGAAAAAGAATTTAGGAAGTTACAGAATCTCTATTTCAGCATCATTAAGAAAAAGCGACTCTCAAGACAGAAGAGTGGACTAGTCATGTCACTGAAATCTTCTTTGAAGTCTCTGATTCTGTGAAATAGGGAGTGGAGAGGACTCAAAAAATTAAAAACTGTTAAAAAGTTAAAAAGCTAAAAAAGTTCACTCAAAGGAGCTGAAAATAAACCTAGAATCTGGAAGTTTCCTATTCCAGTCCTATTTATTGATCTGTAAGCAAGAAGGAAGATCTTCAATAAAAAAAAATCCCTTGTAGTGAGAAGGCAAGAACAATATATCACCTGGCATTTTAGAGAAGAATATGAGTGAAACATATAACAACTAAGTACACATTAAGGAAAAAAAAAAAGCTGAAGCTCACATTACCATGAGAAAAATGAGACATCTAAATAATTGCAGGGGTTTAGGAGAACAAAAATAAAGGTGCAGTAGTCATAAATAGTTCCTGTGAAAAGAAACCACTGTGGGCAAAAACTGTGAAAACTAGGAAAAAAAAAAAAAAAAAGAGCATACTAAAAATTAGCAGAAATTATTAAGGTTCTCTCACTCACCATCTCCCAAGTTCAACATTTATTTCAAGGGAAATATATCTAAAAAAGCTTTTATATTGTGTGGTCAAAACTTAATGACAGTAAAATTTAAGCAATTGATTTTAAGATAACTCTTGAGGAGTAAATAATGGGACAGAAAATACAAGTAAAATGAGTTGCCACAATACCCTGTTTAGAAGAAGTTTTACAATGTGGGGTTTTTTTCATTTTAAGTAAAAGTAATTGAAGGTCTGAATACATACACATTTTTTACAAAGGACATGTCATGAGTTTGGTTTTAGTATACAATTTTTTTCCCCTCTAATTCTTTTCCCATCCCCCAAGGCAGCTCAAATAGTAATTAATCTTTAGCTTTACAAGAAGCAGGAAAGATGGGAAAAAAGGAATAAGACTGCTTACATGTTTTGTAATTTGATATGTAACTGCCCAGAGGGGCTTTTATTACAATGCATGCAATAGATAAAATTAATCCCTACAAGTACGCCATGTTATTTGTTCAAGTTAGGAAAATTGAGCTCAGCCCTCTGGAGGCAAACCAGAATTAGTGTAGTGAAAGCTCATTGTGCAGCGAAGATATCCTGACAATACTCTTCTCCCTTTCTGTTACTTGTGCCTCTGGTTACAGGGCTCTTCATCAGTCTTTGCTGCTTTCTTACAAGTTCTGGTTATAACTGCATTGCGAACTGCTCACGTGCCTCCTCACACTGCTTCTCTCTCTTCACCTGGTGGGATGAGAAGACTTCAGTGGTTTGCAAATTGTGCCTGTACACAACTCCCTGTTAATTTTACTCAGTGATCTTATTCCCAGCTCCTTCATAACTGCTTTATACCTTCCTCTTCCACAGCAGCACAGGAGCCCTCTTCTATGGATCTATAAGGGCGGAGACGCCGAGTTGAAGAAAGCAGGGATTCAATGTAATTTACCACACTCATTCTCTGAAGCTTTTATATCTCAGCACATGAACTGTCCTGACAAAGCCTACATTGCTCACGGTGTGTTTATAGGGATATTTATCCGATATAAGACTGAATAAATGCTGGGTAATATTTTTACATGGTTCTCTGAACTAGGGCCTCACTCTGAAAACATAAACTACTTATGTCAGTATGCATCAGTAAAGATAAAATTTAGTTTCCTGGTATCATTTTACAAGACTGGTTTTACTTGTATGTGAAAACTGTGTCCAAGCACAGGCTTTCAAAAACTTAAGAAAACGTTAAAACACTTCTCAATGGGTGAAGGAGAGCAACCTAAAAACTAAGATTTCCTGGCACAGATTCCATCAAATATACCAGACAGCAGGGTCAAAGCAGACATCTGGATTTGTACCACACCTTGAACTGCTAGTGTCAAAAGCACAATATTAATTTTGCTACTGCTCTTTTGCAATTAAACTTGGTATATTAGCCATAGAAGTATCACAATTAACTATTGCCGCCCTCTAATGTCAGATTCAGCTTCTCTTGAGCACCTTGTGTCTTCTTTGAGCTCACATCCAAGCATAAAAATAAATGAGCTTTGTAAATATAAACAAATTTGAAAAATTTGTAAATAAGAGCTAATATGACAAGTCTTCAATTTTAATGTGCATCATTTGTGTCAGTCACTGACATTAACTGTTAAGGACCTCATGTTCTCCTCCGTATTCATGGAAGTGTGTGTTTCCCACTCAACATTTCCTGTGCCTTTGAAGGAGGCTCCATGTAATTTACCAGTAATTGAGAGGAGGGAGCTGGAAGCTGTTGACTGTTGGTCTTCCTTCCATACTGCATTCAAGAGAGGTAGAACAGCAGCTTCACACAATACCACAATTTTAAATAATATAATGTCAAGAATTCAATGCAGCCTCAGAATTCAGGACATCCAAATGCTAAGGAAAAAGTGAAAACAGCAATTCAGTTTCATTCCTATGTCACCTTCCTATGTCACCTACCCCCATTTAAGCTCTAAAAGGCATTTATACCAATCTGAATAAGTGAAACCTGCCTGCCTCTCTCCTGCAGAAAAAATACTGCTGTAAGGGAGGGTAGGTCCCCAGATTACAGAAAGATAGCCTGGCAATTATACTGAAAGAAGCAGAAATTATTTTGTGTCATTAGCATCTTTTTATAGTGTTCTATTAACTCCAAATTGTTTCATTATCTCTGTGTCATTTTTTAAATCTCTGAACATTATGGTATTGTTTAAGTTAGTTTCCTGGCAATCAGATGAAATCTCAATCTTTTGTTTTCAATATTTATTGGTTTAGGTGTGCTGTAAAGTTCTCCCTTAAATGCTATCTGTCCCTGATATTATGCATTTCAAGACTGCAAATAAAGGACCGGGAGCTCATCAGTCTTCTGTGTATACGCTGAAAGAAATGATTGAATTCATCTTGGAGAGATCTTGCCAAACACATGCTTATCAGTAGTGTGTTATAAGTGCCTCATCTACCTTATTAGAGCAAACAGAAGTCAGGTATTTATCATCATAAATATCAATGCATGATGTGGATTTAATTTTAGAGTAAATCTATCATTTATGAAAATCAATCCTGCATTTCTCTTCCTTATCAGCACCATTGTACAAAAAGAAGTTATAAAACTAGAGGTGAATAAGATCTTTTCCTCTTTTAATATATTCATTTGTAAATGCAGGACCACCGAGGTTTTTCAAGTTTTTTAAAAGTGATACAGTAATTTAGGAGATATGTCCTATTGAGTATTTCATAGAAACATACTATTCAATTGTGGAGGTGCATTTGAATATTTCTTATCTTTACCCATCTTTAAAAGCTTATTTTTGTGTAGGTCACAAAACACCAACACTCCAAGGAGGAACCAAGTATAACTGACACATAAATAATTATCTGTTGTCATGAATTCCCTCAGTTTAAACACAGAAAAAGCAGCTTCTTTAAATCTTCCTTTGCTTTTTTCCATATAGAGATACATTCATCACAGACCCATTTGACCATCAATAATCTCCATATTGAAATGTAGTTTGCTTTTATAAACATATTTGGAAATTCTTATAGCAAGGATGTTTCTTTGATCAATGCACTAAATAAATGCATGCAGTAATGAAGCAGCTGTAAAAGTAAAGATGCAGAAGAAACAAATGTTTTCTGGTAATGAACACTGCTTTAAACTTCCTTAAAAGACATTGATAAGAGAAATCTTTACCAACCTGACCAAATTTGAAAGTACTTCATACAGCTTAGTTACGTGTCTAATAGATTTCAGTACAGTAATCTTTATGTTTATGCTTTAAAGTTTATATAACTAGGCAACATTATGTCAGCCCACACGTGCTTCTTGGACAACAAGCTTGGTGCACACTTCAAGTTATCATGTATGACTTCAGAATGTCTTAAAAAATATTTAAGCTTACATTTGCACAAGGTTGAATCAAATATATAGCATTTACTATACTTCACCATTGTACACTACCTGTGATAATTCAGTCACTTGCAATCATGTAAAAATACCAGTGGCTATGGAAATATGATTGGATACAGACAATATGAGCATTTGAAGAAACGAAAAATAAGGAATGAAACAATTCCTGTCTATAAGTAGAACAGATAACAATGACTCTGTATCCTCTCTAAAATACTGTATGTATAAAAAAATCACCCCAGAAAGACTCTCTGTTTCCTATTAAGAAATTCTTCATGTCATATGGAATAAAATCCTAATGGAATATACTGGGAAGGGCATAGAAATGACCATTTTTATATTTATAGTCACACTTGCAAGCAGACTTCAATACAGGCTCTTCATTAAGTACCAGATTTTAAATAATGAATAATGCAGCAGCTAGATTATGCCTGATACACACTGACATTTTAGTTGATCTTTCACAGACTATAAAATAATAAGGAACAACATTCTAAAGAAACCAAAGGCTCACACAAATGATTTAGTTCTCACTTAAACCTTGAAAATTTCCCAGGAGAAAAGCAATATCTAGTGGAAGACTTTACACTTTTTCTTGATATTTGATAACCAATGGTCAACAGTGAAATGAACAGAATAATACAGAGAAGAATTTCATTTGAGAACCATGTTTATATAATTGTATATATTTTCCAAGTCTTCAGGAAATTTTGAAACAATAATATGTTAAAAAAATGCAAATCTACTGTGTGTTTTTTCTGTGTGTATTGCTCTTCATATTGCTTTCAGTCCTGAAATTTCATAAATTAAAGTTCTGTATTTATTTCACAGCTAAATATTTACAGGCCTAATTTGAACTTCATTATGTTCCTTAAATATAATTGATTTTATGCTTCTGAGCTTTTTAGTATGACTGCACATGATACTCTGTATCACTGAGCTACAGGTTCCAGAAAACTAGACAAAGCAACTAAGGTAATTGTCATATTGATCAACTAACATCAGTAAAGGAAGCAAAAATTTAAAGTTCCACATTTCATCTTCTGCAGAACCCCAGGATACTTAAAAAAAATAAATGAATGCAAAAGAGTGTCCTTATTCTGTTTCTCCAAGACCAACTACCTTTTCTAGGTAAGAAATCAATTGCATTTTCACTTTCAAAATTTGCTAAAAGGGCATTTTGGATATGACACCTCAAATACAGATGTATTTGTATTGTCACTGATGAAATTAACACTTCCTAGCATTCATTCTAAGAGGAAAGCTGCAACTGTGGTTAAGTATTTACAGGGTTTAGGCAATATTTTTTTGTACACCACAAAAAGATATACATTTCCAAGTGCTAATTGCCCCTGTTATAAAGACAGCTTTAAACATGCATAAACACAGTAAAATACACTATTAAATGCCTTTATAGAAACTATTTTTCTGAAGACTGTTGCTGCTTTCAGATATAAAACATATTTTGACCACCCCCAAGTTTCTAATATCAGTTTGTTTCTAACAGTTCATGGAATACATTTTACTTCCACAATAATTTCTTTGGGGTATGTTGGAAGGAACAAGGACACTGTAACTTTGTTTCTAAGTTAGTATTCCATGTATCACAATGAGCTATAAATGACAGACATCGTTTGTGAAAGAAATGAAAGTTTTCTGTTTGTGGACTTGATATTAATTCTTATAAATAACAGGTCTGTCATCTCCAGTTGTCAGCAGTGGATTAACTGTGCTGTAAACGCACGTTTAGCACAGGTTCAGCTAGATTTATTAGCAGAAATACACCTGAACTACCTCAGGGTCATTTTATGCCAGCTGTTTCTGTGTAGTATGCTGCTTGAGGGAATTATGAGCTTGATACCTGTGGAGATGCAGCTTCCAGTGGGTGTGTCACATCCCCTCCATGGGCTGACTGTTTTTTGGAGTCAGCTCCAGTTTGGCATGGCCACAGTTAAATGTGGGACAGGAAATCCTGCTTCACCTGACCTGTCTTATGCAGATTTCTTGGGGTGTGTTGGCACTGTGCTCACCCAAGGTCTGGGTTCAGTCACAGCCACAAACCAAAACTGACTCCTGGTACATACAGTCAAGAAAGCGAATGAGCTCTCCTAGAAGGAGAATACCGCTTTAGTATTCCCATCTGCCTTCTTACAGATATACTGAGATTATTGTACTTCAGTTTTTAGCACCCACAGTGGCTGGAATACTTTTGCACCCCAAAGTATTTTGAATAATAGAAAGGAAAAAATAGTATCAATTTTATTTAAAGGATTCTTGTTTATACCCTACATTATATTCTGTTATATTTTAGCTACATTTAAAATATGAATTTTATACACACACACACACACATATATATATATATGTATATAAATTGACCAGATTTTTGAAATTTCATTTGACATAACTTGTTGGGACTTCATAAAGAAAGAGCTGATGGATTTCAAAATGACTAAAAACACTGGAGAAAAAAAAAGGAAGACAACAACAGTAACATATAGCAAAACTGTATGCAGCTAGAGGCATGCTGGTTTACTACAAATGGCATGTTTCAGATTTAATGAGAAAACACTTTTTTAAACTGTACTGCTCCATGCTTCTCTGGAGAATATTAATGATGTCAATGTAAGGACAACTTTCTGATTATGAAGGTTAAACAAAGATAAAATGTGATCACAGTTAACATTGCATGTACTTCAGTGGGCCTCAGTTTGGCCTCTTTGAGGGTAACTGTAGGTTGGTTTTGATCACATTACAAAAGCGACTGAGACAGATATCTGAGCAGGAAATAGGAAGAGTCAGCAAAAGATAAACAGAGGGAAGAAATCCATCTAGTATGGACAAGAAAGGGCTATATTCTTATTATAAAGTGTTAGAATTGAAATATAATCTTGTTGCCTTAACAGTCTTCAAATTATTTTCTATGTCAGTAAATCTATTATTAAACTTTTTTTTTTTTCAGTAGAAAATTGTCTGTTTCTTAGCTTGTTTAGGGAAAAACAAAATGCATCTTAGAATTAATTGTATTAAATTTTAATTCCCTTCCGACAAAAAAGTACAACCTTTATATAAAGAAAATACATCCTTTTTCCACACAGCTGTACAAAGACTTCTGTCTTCCTCCTACTTTAGCTTCTTATCCTCCACTTGCAGGGGAAGAATAGAACAAAGACTTCCCATTTTCTGCTTTTAACTTTTAAATACAGTTAATAATTTATGGTACAGATTTTTTTTGCTCCCTTGTTTGATTACTTCCTAAATTACAGCACGACAACATAAATCTTCAGACTTACAATAAAACAAACTACAAAGCTGACAACTTTATCATGTCCGAGCACATTTAGAAATAACAATACAGTAACAGCAGGGCAGGCTCTACTTCCAATAACAGGTTACTAGTAGAGTTCTGGAGTGAGGTGTTCCCCTATAGTGCTAAGGATTTGCTGTATTTTAAATAATTTTATGTCACTGTGGAAATCATTTTGTATGCGTTTTCTTCATAACAGTACTACTTTATGGAGGCAACCCTCTCCCCGGTAGTCTGGATGGCCCATTCCCTAGTTGTGTGTGAATCAGATGAGGGACTGAGTCTGAGTTTTAAAAACAAGGGCAATAACAGAATCAAAACACCTTCTAGGTTTTTGCAGGGTCTCCCCAGACCCAAGTGCTGTTTCAGAATGCAGGGATTCACTTCGTTCCTCCTACAGGGTCTAAAAACTTTCTTTCTCCCTTCATGGCAGAGGTTTCTGCATGATTTTTCTCAGTTTCAGGGAATATTTTGATAAGTCACACCACACCTAGACTGAGCTAGTTTGTGGCAAGACTATATATATCACGTGAAGGTTATACAAATGTGCCAAAGATGTTCTTGTAGTTATTGTGGTATCTGCTGAGGAGGTTTTGTGCTGCCTCTTTCAGTGCCTCCTCTGACAGACATCCATCCCTTCTTGGACATGAAGCAAAAGACAGTATGACAGCATTTGTATTAAGCAGCATTCCTTATACTGACCCTTTGTTTTCATCCCCAGTCAGTCTGAGTCAGCCACATGCGTACCTATCCTCTCATTACAACTTCTTTGTGAAAACCTGTTCTTGTCAACCCTATTCATCATGATCGCTTCTTACTCATATGGAAATGAATCATGAAAAAAGAAACACTGATTGTCATAGCATGCTCAGTATATTCCTATTTCTTTTTGGTTTTATATGATGCTTAGGAAATATTGCCATTAGTTCACTATCCTCAAAAGACTGGAGTGAAGAATAGAAACCACTCAGAAGTACCTTGGTGCATGTCAGTGAGTGACAATGAATGCAATGCAATAAATTTAAATGGTGTATCTTTCTAAACCTTAGGCCAGAGTTGGTGACAATTTGTCCTTTTAAGGTTGAACAAGGATAGAATTCAGGTTTGATAGGCTAAGTACTCAAATCTAGTTTGTATAATAAAATCTTTGTTCATCAACATCCTTCTGAAAACGGTTGTTCTCCTAAGATTCATCTACAATTGAAATGGTGGCCTTCCGGTTTATACACAGACATATACTTGTCTATGTGGATTCTGGAGCAGCAGTGGAAGTGAAGCATACCTATCTCAATCTGTATCTTTGCCCTTTTTAAAGTCCATTTTAAAATAAACGTTCCATCTCATCCCTACACAAATAAAACAAAAAAACCCCCATACATTGTTCTTTAAAAACCATTCTCAAAAGGTCAGTGTTCTGTCAAATCTTGTTTAGCTCTTGTTAAGATAGATGATATTTTTTTGCTTTTCTTCATTTTATCACAGAATGATATGCAGAGTTTGCTATAAAAGTTGAGTCAAAAAAACTATTACTGTCATTTTCTCTGATCCAACATATTAACTATAAGATTCAGAAAATCTGTTGCAATTGAATTGTCATAACATTTATTATTTTTAGTTTCTACTGCAAGCTGCCCTTCTGATACAAGTACATTCATCACAAGAAATTGTTTACTAGAATAAATGTTTCATGTGAAGATTAATCAAATTGGTTTGACCCAAAGCACATATTACTAACATAGAAACACATATCCCCTGAGCTTTGCAGACTGTGTTCTGAGAACAGGAAAGAAACAATAAAATGTGTTAGCTTTTTTCACAGACAAAATAGGCTCTGTAAATACTGTTCTCTTTTAAAAAATCTTTTCAGATTTCATTTCATAATCTGTTTTGGAAAATTAAAGTAGTAGTCTAACTCAGCTTTGTTATTTTTTTTTTTTTTTCCTGCATACTGTATGAACTGACAAGTTTTTCACTAAGATTGTCCCAAAAGTGGAAATTTGCTAGACAAATATACATAAACTTTGCTTCAAATTTTTATTCAGTTTATTAAATTACATTCTTTATTTGGAGGAAGGTTTTCTAATACAAAATATTCTCTTTATCCATTTGTTTTTTATGTACTTTTATCCCTGTTTAGATTATTATTTGGAGGCAATAATACTGTATAGTGTTATCTGCCTCCAAGAATACCCTGAAAACAACTATACTAACAGTCTTATATTTCCTAAAATCCCCTTTAGAGCAATATTTTAAAAGTTTTCATCTAATTGAATGGCATACCAGAGCAAATTTAATAGAGCTGTTCTTGTAAATGTTTCAGTGGTGTCCTGATCCAATGTCAGGGGAGGTTTTGATATGATCCCAAGAGCGAGATTAAGACACAAACGAGGTCAAATGCCATACACCCAAACAGTTTTTATTATTAAAAGTGAAGATGGGTGGTGATCGGAGAGAATGGAAGGAAAAGACAGAAATCAAGCAAGCATCCGGGATAGAGTCACAAGAATAGTCACCACTATGGATCCAGCAGCATTCCATTGGTCCTCAATCTTCAACTCTTTGATGGTGGGTGCGCACACAGCAAAGTTTTCTGTCGCCTTTTAAGCTCATCTTATCAACTCATTAGCATAGCTTTCCACCTTTAGTTTTTCCAATGTTCCCATTGAATTTTGCTGACTTCATGCTTCTTGGACAATCATCTGCCTTCTGGGTCAGAAACTCTTGCCTCTTATCAGTTCAATGGTGAAGGTGTGAAATCATTAACAATGCATGCATGGTGTCTGTCGTACACAACAGAGCCACAAAGTATTGGGCTTACACGATGGAGCCAGTAATAAAGATTTGGTTTCACTCAGTCCATGTCTCCCCCTTTGAGGCTTATCTAAGGAGTTTGACAACGCAACTACAAGGGAGTGGGGGGTGCATCCTTCGATACAGTCCTGCTTCCTCGGGTGACATTCCTTAGACTAATCCAAAGGCCACAGCTTGTCCTTGGGGTTTGCACATACACAAGCAAGCTTTGAGACAGTCATTTGACATTTCAGTCTCTCACAAGTGGGTACATGGGAAACAAACAAGGCATCCAGGAATGCTACTGGAAAAGTTCTCCAGACTAGGAAGTCTTTTGCAAAATGTTTTTGATTGCCAAGGAGCACATCCATAATCATTTAGTGGATGGCTCTAAAAAGAACAAATCCATTGACCAGTAGGAACCAGGGCTGGCAGAAAGATATTTCAAAGTGATTTTTTTCTCACTTGATATATCTTCCAATCCTGCCTCCCACTTCCCTTGGTGCATTAAATTTGGGCAATCTTTCATTAACCTTAAATCTGTAGTCCGCTGTTTATATGAGAACTTCCAAGAACTTACCACAAAGGAATCTCTTTTCAGCACCTTTCCTTGCCAGGGTGCTCATGTATATTTTACGCTCATCATCTCCTGCTTCTCCCTTAACCTTGTCTTTGTTATCTTCAGGAATGACATAAATAGTGGCTGGAACACCGGTAATCAGTGAAATAAACCAGTTCACTATGCACACTATTTTCATGTGACCATCTTGCTTTAGGCACTCACATAGCCCACTGAGTGCTTCTAGACCATATTTTGTTATATGCAAGCGTATTTGAATTAGAATGCACCATTTCTAGCATAATTTTGGGTACTGCTGCAGTGCCTGCAGTCTGTGCAAACAATACAAGCCAGTTACTTCTTGCCTCAGGATACCGGTAGCATAGCAGCAAGGTGATCCACACAGATAACACCCACATTCAGATTTTGCAGTACATTCTGAGCCCTGTATTATCACAGCTATAGTACTATCCTATAAGCCTGCTTCTTCAAAGATAATTTCATCATGTCTTGACAAGAAATAGTCAATGACTGCAATGTAAGCTTCACCATCAATAATGAAGACACCACAACTAGGGATTTGTGTTGAGGTGCATAGAGATTTAGGCATATCAGAGAGAATAACTGATATCAGAGAGAACAGCTGCTCCTACAGGCCAAGAGAGGTGCAGAGTGGAATTTTAAAAAATGCTGCTATGAAATAAATATTGGAAAAATAATAATAAAAATATGTTCTTTCATTCCTTTGACACCAGAGTCACATTCCTGGAGTTTGAAGGTCTTTAACAGGCAAATGACTAACCAGAAGAGTATTTAAATACAGAAAATGATACTTTATATATTTATCTTATTTTGGGAGTTGGTGCTGTACTCTTTTCCGTTCAACTCCACCTCTGAGCATTTTAGGACTTTCAAGAGAAAGAAGTAGTTGAAAGAAGAGAGCAGAGAGTGGCCTTATGGTCTCTTAAAGTATATTTTCTCATTGCAATGTCTAGGGAAAGGAAAAAAAAAGAGAGGAGGAGGACCTCAACTCTGATGAAAATGTGAGCATTAATACGATATTATCTAGATTGGAAAATACGCTTCTGACTCCTCTACCCTTATTTTAGCCCTATAGGTAGGTTAATATCCTGGAAATTTAATGAAATTTCACACAAAATCATGTAAGTTATTCCTCATGCAGAAATTAAATGTGAGAAATAACAATTTAAGCTCAAGTCTTTGCATGCTGGAGTGTAGCAATCAAAGTATTTATTAGATCACACAGATACAAACTATCCTCACCTGTCATTTGCTGCACTAGCTGTTCTTTTATTGGTATTGCATTAATCTTTAGATGCTCATTAAAGGTTTAAGAGATTAGCTACAAATTACTTACCTGTTCCATATCTCATTCTCCCAGACACTTGTAAAATTCAGTTGTCAAAAACATAGTAAATCCTGAAAATCTGGGGCAATCCCCAATCTTTGTTCCTGAGCAGTTTTCAGAAATCAAAGGGGAATTATTTTTTTTTCCTGTTCTTTCTCTTCTCATGGACTTATCTGTCTCTATAGCATGATTGATGCTCTCTGAAAAAAAAAAAAAAAAAAAAAAAAAAGAACCCAAATTAGCTTTTGATGAAACACTGAGAGCAATTGTAACACTTTATTAGAAGTGCCAAGGATTTGTGTTATTCCTGTGCCTTTCATTTCTGAGTCTTCTAGAGTTTTATTTTGTCTCCTTCCCAAATTCTCACAAATTTAAATATGTCTGGAATTATTTCTTTTCCCTTGTGACCTGGGCTTAACATGCTGATGAGACCACATTGCCTGTGAGAGCTTGTACTCGGTAAATCTTTTACTAAATTATTCTTATTTCACTAACAGAAATGCAGAAAAGCAGTTTATAGATATGCCATCAGATTAGAAAAGAGCTGAGAGACAGCATCTCTCTCAAATGTTTTAAAAAATTAAGCTCATTCTTGATGGCTTTGAAAACAAACACCTCAGTGACTAAATACAAGGTATTACTTTATTCCCCTTCTTTTCACTCCTCAAGAAAACCTCTGTTTTTCTTGATGACTAGAGGTCCCAGCTCATCACAAAACCAATATGATTCCTCCATCCTTGGATTTCCTGATTTCTGAAATTCAGTGTAATCATTATACATTGAATCAAAATCAGAAGTGACGAAAAAATATCTGGAGAGGTGGGATAACATCACTTCTCCTGCAAGAAGCAGACAGGGCTCCACAACAGTCAGGTAGTACATGGCCTCCATCAGCAGAACTACAAGTCCAGGACACTGCTCAGGAGAGAGAAAGACATTAGTGAATGTTTCCGGACATGAAGTTGCAGCACAGTGTCTATGAGGACCTCATTACCTCCCCGTCTGTGTGGTTTACCAGTTTTAATGGATTTATCTGGGGTATGGACTAACTGCTCTTTGTCTTTTATAAATAAGAAACATAAAGGCTAAGGGATTAGTTACATTATTTGATAGCAAGGCACAACATCATCAAGCCTGTGCAGGAAATCAGATGATGGTGATGAACTGCTGCTACTTCATATGAGTTTGGGGTGATGTGATTAATTTCAAATTTATGTCAGGGGCTGAATATCCCAATATTGGCTTGTGCACAGCATGTACTTCTACCATGAGTTTTAGTTTTATCAAGAGTAAATCCTGTTTGTGTGCTCCACATCACTCTATTACAGAAATCATATCTCACTGAATTGGGAAGATCAGAATGTTTACTTCCAAACTGTCCTCCTCATCCAAACTTAAAAGCTATTGTAGCCACTTCTCTTTACCCAGGACAGTCCATTAAGATCCCTTTCATCATTATATCTCTCATTCCACTATGTAGGGAGAACAGTTAAACTGGTTTAAATAGAATATAACCATATTGAATTACACCTGAATTTGCAAAACTCTGTAATATTCAGATGCTTGTCTTAGAAAAGCCTATTGAAAAACCTCAGGAATGTTTCTAGAGAGATTTTCAGCTCCATCTTAAGAACTGCAGTCAGTAGAAAAACTCCATCAGTTTAAAAAAAGTTGAAGTATAAGAAGATGTGCTTCTTGTTAAAAAACTAGTTGAACTTCAGCCATTTTTCTTATACAAAACCAAAGAGCAACTTTTCCAAGTTTACACATTACTGCTAAAATTACATTACATTATAATTATAGATCTCTGGATTTAAATGCAAAAGAAAGCACTAAGTGGAACTTTTAAATCTAACTTTAATCAGTGTAAATTATTTTAAGCACACCCTCAGCAAAATTATGTATTCTTTATAATTCCACTTAGGATAACATCAAATCAAATTGCATTGTAAATAGATTTAAGTTCTCCAGCAAATGATGATGGCAACATTGCAATTATGTGGTAAAATTGTGTTCTTTGGAACCTGGTGTTACCTACAGTGCACACAGAAGGACTTCCAGTCTTGGTGCGGATTTCTTTTTAATCCTACACAAAAGAAGTTTTACCACCGACAGAGATTTTATTTTCTGCACAGATTGCTGTAGACCTACTACCAAACTTTGTTAACTTTGACCTTGGGGCTGTTATAGAGGCTAACGAGAGATGAAACATTTTCCAATACCTAAGAAAATGTACTCTTCTTCATACAAAGTAAGAAGAATGAAGGAATACTGCACATCTTCACTGTAACTCTGAAGAAAATGTTACTCAGAAAGAGGGTTCAATATGTATCCAGTACTAAGACCTTTTTCTTTGTCTCTTACAGTGAGTTGGGGAAAAGATCAGGGCTAAGAAGAAACCCAGCACATTGAATTCCTCATTATTTCTTTTTTCCCTCAGTCAAGATGCATACCATATGCTTCCTCTGGGGCAGTACACAGGATGAATGAGACAGGCATCCTTTGCCATCATTCATGACATCTGATGATGGTCAACAGCCTATTCTGCAGGAAGGCAGATGCTATTTACTTAAAGGAGGAAACTTCTGAATTACAGAATCAATGCTGGTAATCAGGCTACTGTATTCAGGACAAATCACTGAAGAACAGATACACAGGCATATCCATACTGAGATCTAGGAATCCTGTTTTAATGGATTGAACTACCTTTCAGGCACCTCCACTGAATTAAGTTTAATAAAACACAGCAACACAAGAATCAAATTCACAAAAGACATAGTCAATTTAAGGCCCATGGGAATCAAAGGAAATGCATCTGTTTTGGCCAACAGTGAACAAGTACAAAAAATTCTGTACGGTAACCTATTGAGCAAGGCAAAGCTCAAAAGCCATTTTGAAATCTAACTCTTACCTACAGTAGAAAGGAGAGTTACTGGGCAAATGTTAAGGATTACAATTAAAAGTTTTGATACTCTGCTGTGTGCAGACTTAGGCCTACTAGCCCCATTGTGACATAGCCACAAGAAGATTGTCCGTTAAGTAGAGTGAATTATTTACATGTAGTCCTGAGAAATAATTTTACATATAGGAACAAAAAGTGGACTTATATAAAATATGTGGGACGATTAATGAGAATTTTCCCTTAAATTTTGAGTTAAAAACTAAATAATATATGTCCTTCTATGTAAGTTTATGTCAGTCCAAAGTATTTCAAACACCACCAACATAGATGTTTTTAGGGTGGGGGGAAGCTGTAGTTTGATTTGGGTTTATTTTACATGGTGCAACAAGTTCCACTGATCCACTGACTGTGATCTTCAATAACTTTTTGATCAGGTAGAGAATTCATGTCCACTATACAGAAAGTAAGCAGCACATTATAAAGCAAACAGTTACTATAGTAGAAACAGTAACATACATAATTTATAACTAATCAATACCAAAGAAATCTTCTGCAACACTGTCTGGAAGCTGCCAGTGATGTGAAAAAAACTATGAATAATCTGAATTTCTTTCTCAATGTTCTGTAGATCCTGAGTTATCTCTCCCCAGTTAGTGACTTCCCTCATTTAGAAGGGGAGCCAAAGTGTCCTGCCTAGAAGTTGCAGTCTCCATCTATTCCCACTTTAGAGCATCACTAAATCCACTTTCAACTTTTGAGATTTGGAGTAATAAACTGGCCTAAGGTTACCTTAAGTGTTAATGCTGACCACCCAGCAATCATGACAGAAGCAAGTTCTTGTTACGGTTACCAAATTCTGAGTATCAAGAGTGAAAGGTTCCAATTATTATTCTCCATCTTCTAAAGCAACCAGTTCATTACCAACTTATTTACAACTCCAGCACTTGCTTTGAATATTACTTTCATTCTGTATACAAATTCAGTCTGTTTTTTCACATAGGAGCTTTAGCAAAAGTATTTCTTGACACAGTTTTCTTACCTTAAGATCTGACTTGCTGCAACCAGCTGTACCACTTTCAACCCTTCTTTGCTACTGTGTGGATCCATGAGAGCTCAAGATCACAAACCAATGAAAAAGACTCCATGACTGTTTGTGATATTTTCATTAAGTCTTGATTTTCTAATAAACAAACTTATACAGAGGTAAAGTTTATCTAGCTTCTGGGTAAAGGAATTTATAGCACTGTGTGAAAAGAATAAGATATATTTGCAGTAAGCAAACACAGACCCTGTCCAATGCTACCTGGGACATGGTCAACATTCATCTGCTTCTTTGTTAACTGCTGAGACAAGGTAACAGGATATGGCCAGACAAGAGCAAGAAATGTGTGAAACATTTCTTTTTCCATTTACACTAGATATACCTGCTAATTCAAATAGGGAATTACTTGAGAAATTTGATGAAAATGAGGAGAAGTAAGATTTCTTGGAAACAAAGCCTGAAGGAAGGATTATGCAAGATAAAGTCAGGAGCAAGTTTGTGTCCCAGAGCAAAAGATGTTAAAGCAAGTAAGTCAGGCATCTTTAGTCTGAAGGAAGAAAAACTTTCAGGAAGAAGAAAAAAAAAAACTGTAAGAGAAAAATCGTAGTACTATTCTTATGAAAAAAAATGGTAAAAAAGTTTAAGAGAAAACTGCTTCTCACAAGTCAACAAAAGAAATGATGAGTGAATATTGGAAATTTCAAGAAAGGTGATAAAATATAGGGAATGAGGAAAACCAGTTATTAAAGAGTGATAATTGATGGCTCAGAGCTGAAAGGTAATATCTGACAGTGTTAATCAGTGCTGTTTCAAATAAAAGATATGGAGAAAAAGAAGCTTAAGATTCAGACGTATCCAGAAACACAAAAAATAAAAAGCTGGTTGGCCATAGTGATCAAGAATGGGTAGGTAGCAACAAGTGAAATAAGAATAGAGTCCAAACATATTCATATGAAATATTTTAAAAACTATAAAAGAAATAACTGGAAAAAGCAAATGAAAAATATAAAGTTACAAAGAAACCAAAGGCTCACTGAAAGATGAAAGACACCTTGACCTAAATTAAAGGGAGAAGGGGAAAGAAGTTTTATGGTAAACCAGGACACTGTAGAATAGAGAAAAATGGAAAAATAAGAGGCTGAAAAATAAGACGTTAAAACTATGGACTCGAAAAAGCTGCTTCTGTGAAAAATCAGCTCTTCATCTTCTATACAAGGTTCTTGACACTCCCAACAGTCCATGCATCAAGAGCTGTTGAGGACACTGCAAGTCATGGTGGAGGATAGTTAGTGTGGTCTGGATATTATTTCATCCTGACTCCAAATTCTCGCTGAATGTCTCAGTATTATTTTGAGGTACATACATTGGAGCTACCTTCTCTGAAGTTTTGAGAAACAGAATTTACTGTCCAATCTGAGAAAAAATACACCTCCTTTATCTGTGCTATTATTTACCTGTACTATGCTTTGGTATTACTATCAGCAGCCATACCAACAATATTTAAGTTGACAGTGCAGTGAAGTAATGCATATAAACCAGCGAATTCTCTGGTTTTCCTGCTAACTTTCTTCTAAGTTTTAAGTTATTCTTTTTGAGTTTTCCCTCTCTTAAATTACATTACATTTCCATCCCATATAAGCAGTTTCACAAGTCATGACAACTCTTTCATTCTTCTGTTCTTAAACAAGAAGGCACAGGAGTCCTCACCACTTTCAGTGGAATAGAGGTATAACAGGTAGTTAAAAATAGAACCAGTGGAAAACCTTGTAAAGGTTCTTTTTTTCAAAAAAAAAAACAAAAAAACAAAAAAAAAAAAACAACCACCAACTGTAGATTTTGATAAGAGAGTATGGAACCATTTTGGTTTGGATAAACATTTAGTATTTTATATTTTTATATAATTTTTAAGTATAATCTTTATTATTTTAACAACATGCTATGTTAAAAATGCCAGAACAGAAAAAACAATGTCATTATAAAATGTATTTTTAGTCTATGCTCAGAATTTTGTATTTTCAATGCAATTAACATGTTTTCAAATTTTAGTGGTTTTGCCAAATGGAAAAACCACTTCTGTGTTCATACAGAGTTGAGAACCTTTCTACTAGGTAAATACTTTTTAGCAGATGTATATTAGATGGGAAATTGAGCATTATGTCTGTTGCTGCTTCTTGCTAGTTCTGCAGAAAATTTGCCTTACTCTCTGAATCATACAGCAACTGATGTTTTGCATTTTTCATCTTATTGAAAAAGATTAAGAACTTATAAACTTGCTTGAGTATGAAGTTGTCCAGAACACACAAGGTTAGTATTTGTTTTGTAAACCAAAACTTAAAGCAAACAACTCATAATTCTGCAAACCCATACTACCAAGTTTCAAGTACATTTTTTGTTCCTATGCATTAAGGGGGCGACTACAACCAACTGCAGACTCCACATCATTCAGAGTTGTTTTGCTTGTTCATGTCTACTTCACAAGTGGATCCTTCAGGATAAAAATTTCACAGGTTTATTTTTTATTATTTTGTGGGCAATTTTTTTACCCCAGGGAGAAAGAAACATCTGCATGATGTTTTAATTGTCAAGAAAGAATAAAAAATAAATGAACCTCTAAAGGTTCTAAACCAAAACCTCTAAACTGAAATGTAGCTCCAACTGAAAAATACAGCTAAAGAAATCAATACTTTCCTAAGAATATACAGTCCTCTATGTTCCCTAGAGAACTAATGAATTAGAAAGTGTTTGTTAATAACATTTTTACCACTGAGGTCCAAACATAAACATTTCCCAAAACTTCCCGATACGGAAAAATTGAAGTGTGAACAGTCATCCTTGTAGGGGAGTGTATAATTAAGTCACTACTGATAGCAATATTCAGACAAGAAAACTAATGGAGGTTTAATACTTCATTTCTCTATTTGTGGTTTTGAAGTGAGTGTGTAAGTCACTTGCTTTTGTAAGAGCAGAGTGAAGTCAAGGGCTCCTGTCATGAGCTGAACGGTCTAACTGGTCCCTGTCTAATTTTCTTCTCCTGCCCTCATTTATTGCTAGCCTGCTCTATTCTGTACTCACTCCCAGTGGGCCCACAGGTCACTGGTGGTGCATAAAGAATGGTTTGATAACAAATTATATAAGCAAGTGGTCTGCACACTGTTGTTTTATCTCTAACAGAGGGACAGCATGCAGTTGCAGAGGACTTTCAACATTCTGCCGGAAGGCGAGGAATGGCATCAAAACCAAGAGCTAACTTTTGACTCTCCCTTTCCTATCTACCAACGCTATCTTCCACAGGGACCAGCCCATCATACACAAACATTCTTCTACCAGAAAGTCACTTATTGTACACCTTAACATTTATGTGGCACTCAGGCAAATAGTACTATTCAGGGAATGATTCCATATCTAAAGTATCATGTGCACTTCTCACACAGCTGAATTTCATTAAGACAAAGATGACTTTTATAAAACAAAAAAGTTTGCATAGGCCAGCAAAGGACTTTTACAGCATCCTAACTTCATGTGTTGCATTAAGTTATTGTTCAGTGTACACTTCCATCCTCTTCTGCTGCATTGGCTTCATATGTTTCAATCTTTATGAAGAGAATGCTGAGGACATGATTATTATAATTCATCAGTGAACTGTGATGTATCTGTCTGCAGTCACTTTTAAACTGCAGCTCTGGAAGGTATAAACTGTCCTATCCATATCAGTAGCTACAACTGTATTTAGAATATGACTGTTTTAATTACAGTATTGTTAACTGTTCCACTGCTGACTACTACAAATCCTTTGTCCAGTCTCTTCCCCGGGTGAAAAGAATGTAGCTGCCTTTATCAAGCTGCCAAATCCTTTGAGCTGTATTAATACAAAGGCAGGTGTGTGTTCAAAATTTACTTTTTACAAATGCTTACTGGAAAGAGGTTATCCTTTCAAAAAAGAAGAGAAACTATACAAATAAACTCTAGATCAGAATAATTCAGTTGGATAATTCAAGATGACACTGACCTACTTTCAGACTTCCAATGAAGTCTGAAGAAGGGCAAATTTAGTTTAGTATAATAATTTGTATTATTTTTTTCTGTCACCAAGGAGCCTAAACAATATTGGAATCTAGTTTTGCTACTTGTCCACACATACAAATGCTAAAGCAACAAACCTCCAAAGAGCTTTGCTCTACTAGAAACATGAATAGCACAAGTGGCATTTTCTATTCTATCAGGGTCTGGTGTTGAAAAAGGAAACTAGGTTATTGTTAAATATGATTTTTGTGAGTGGAAGATAAAAGGGGTAGGAGAGAATGAAATGCCTTTTGCTGCTGTGGGATAAAACACATTTGATTGGTTTGTTTCTGCTGTGTTAACAAGGCATACAGTATCTGAGGCTCTTTATGAAGCAGTGATAAATGTTCCTAGAAGAGTTAACACACCCTCCACGGAAAAAAAAAAAAAAAAAAAAAAAATTCTGTCTCTTCCATGTCAGCACTATTGCTCCTTTGTGTTGCAGCACACAATGTAGCTAGTGGTTACTGAAGGTCCCAAATGAGATACATTTTAGTAACTATTCAGTGTAACAAGTAGCTTTAACTACAGATACCGGTTTTGTTTTCCTTTTTCTTTCTTTCAAAAGTATTATCAGTCTATTTCATATGACTTTCTTTTATTGCCCAAAAATGAAAAGTGAATCAAATATTTACCTAACAATATATTTTTCATAGCCAGTCAAATAATTTTCACAGGTTTTCAAAAAAATTTAACATGTATGTAAATATAAATACAGAAGTAATTTAAGGAAAAATAAATTAAAAAAAAAATATCTACAAGCCGATGTTATTTGCCTAAGTATTGATGAGTTTCAAAATTATGTAATTATGTCTGCATATATTTATGTTTATTTACTGAAAGTATTAATAATAATGGAATTGAATGGAATTGTCAAAAGAAAGCTAGAAGTATCTACACTGAAGGATTTTCTTACCTGGTCCACTTTTTCTAGAGGCTGAAGGAACTGTTTCTATATTCTCATTTTCTTTCTTTCTCAATGACATTTATTCCTGCTCTTTTTCTTTTTTGCATGCTCAATTCCTGTCCTCACAGTCCTTTCCGTAAAAAACATGCAAGACTCAAGAACCAATTTTGACTAAATTTCACTGCCAGAATAATCACAATATTGCAATATTCAAGCTGGTCATGGTAATTAAATTACATTTCTTTAAGCCATTCCCTTTTCCTGTTCTTTCCCTGTTACTGGTTTCAGTCCTCCTTCATTATTCAGTCTTATCACTATTTTAAGTTTGCTTTTTTCTTGTCCTTTCTTCCCTTCTTCAATTGTTAAGTATGAGTCTATTTATTAAAATATGTCATCCATGCCTAAGTTTTATTTTTGCATTCCTCTTCCAACTTGTCATGTTTTTTTAATCTTTTACACCAATAAAAAGTCATTAAAGTATTTGAGATGTGAATCAAATATGAAGTGACTCCCAAGGTCTTAACTACTCTCAGTCAGATGCAAGAGACATACACTAGATCAGAGAAAATAACAGTTTGAACAACACCCCATAGTTGCACCATGTTGTTGGATCCATTTTTGCAGATACTCTTCTTGTCTACAATAGTTTCTTTGCCATCATGATGATATTCGGTCTCTTATTTAATGTTTATAGGCTTAGTGGTACAATGACCATTTTAAGAGAGAAAGTATTTAACATTTGCACTTCATAGGATAAAACACACGGTTCTTATAATCTATCTTGTCATTGTTTGGGAAATACAAATGAAAAGTTCCTAAAAACTATTTGTTTATCGTGGCTTGACAGATATATACATCATACAGATTGCCATTTTCTCTGATTCCTCTGCCCCTGTCTGCAAAGGCAAAAACTTTTCATAGATTCAACCAACTTCTCAGAGTACTCTCTCATGAACATAGGAATCTTCTCATTGCTCTTAGACTTCAAACTTGAATTTCATTATTAAGTCTGGGTATTGTTGTTTCACTCTTTTTCATTTTATTAAGCCCCTTTTCAATTTATACTTCCCTTCATGGTCTTGAAGGACAAGTTTTGCTTTTGTGTAGCCCATGTTTATAATGACATAGTGTAAGTTACTTTAAATAAGCTTTCTTCAGATTTGCACCTAAATACAGAAATTAACAGCAAACTGATATCCATTTCTTTTTTTACAACAAAGAACCAATTTTTTTGTAACCCTAGTTAGACCATATTGACCTTCTGTCTTGTTAGATGCTGTATAGTGCCCAGAAACTTTCAGAGAGGGGACTGTTTTTTGAAGTTATTAAGCACCAGATATCTCTCTTCCTGGACATTATCTGAAGTTATAAAAAAGTTATAAAACCCACATGGTCAAATTCCTGGTACATCTGTCTGAAGGAATGCAAGTTTATGGTGATTCCTTCTTTTGGCACGTATATTTTGCATGCAACTTTCTATCAGTTTAGTGGCACAATATTTCTATCTAAATAAAAAGCTGTTGTCAGTGTAGTACCTGAGATTTGCCTATACATTTCACTGGTTTGTAGCAACATTAGACATCTGTAAAGTTTTCTCTGAGAACAAGAAAACTGTTGTAAGAGACATATATATGTATGTTGCAACTCATTAGAGAAAAAAGGTTGCATACATGGAGATGTCAACTAAATGCAAAATGAGCCATATTATTATTAAGAAGAACAAGGGAGAAAGAAGGAATTGCCTCTACTCATTTGAATTTTTAGTATAAATGTCTGAAGTGCTATTTTTACAGCCTTCCACTGGTGCTTACAGAAGTATGTATAGAAAACAATTAATTAGATGACTGCACTTTAGCAGGTTTGAGGGTGGGACTGTTAAAGAGATACAATGTAAGTTATTAGAAACTGGACTTCTAACTCTCAGTTAAAATTAGTATTAGATTCCCTTAGGCATTTTTGAAAGCCACATCTTAATTTACAACTGTGCATCAATTACTTCATTTGCTCTATTGGGTTTCTCATCTAAAGGATTTTTATCCTTTGTCTTGCTTCTTAGCTCTGTTTCTATAACATTTTCATTACCAGTTATTATCACTCCCTGTAATTCACATGGCATTATTTCCATCCTCTAACAGGATAAATGATGCCATGCAGGGAAGGAAAATGATGTGATGAAGCCCTATGAAGCAGGGATAGTTGTATGAAGTGTACATTGCCCACTCCACAGATACTGTTCCTTCTTGACAAAATCTAAAAAAAACAAAAAACAAACAAACAAAAAAAAACAAAACAAAACAAAAACAAACAAAAAAACCCACACGTAAAAATTCCAGACAAAACAAGTCAATTTTAGCTAGATTTTACTGCTACAGTAACCATTATCATTAAAATGCTGCAGCCCACCATCACAATTTAAATACATTTCTTTAATCTTCCAAGATACCTACACATGGTGCATAATATTTCCCATGTCATGATAAATAACACAGAAAAAAATATAAACTGGTAATGATAAATGCATACACAGGACCATGAAGTGTCTTCTTAAACATTCCTGTAAAGATTTCCTTTAGCTCATAAAAGGAATCAATTAAACTCTAAAATCTATAATTCCAATTCCCTCAATGACACTATGAACAGATATTTATAATACTTCAAATCTAGTAAAGCTGTAGGAAATATGTATTGACTTGGCATTAAATAATAGCATTTGCATCAGTGTGGAGTTTTCTGTTCCACAGTGGGCCAATGCTCATGAATGCTCAGTTTATGAATGCAGAAATAGCAAAATTAAGTGCTGGATTCAGATGCACTTTTCTGTCTGCATATACATAGTCACAAAGATTCACCTACTTCTACTGCCGGATTGATCATATAGACTTTTCTGTGAGACCTACCTCATACACAGTATTTTTCTTCAAAAATAGTACCATATAATTACTTTCATTATGAGAATAAAAAACTGAAGAACAGAGAGCTCGTGAGACAGACCGATTCTTACTTCTCAGATAGGTCTATTAAAAAGTGAAGACTGTAGAACCATAGGATGGTTTAGGTTTTAAACAATCTTCAAGATAATCAAGTCCAACCGTTAACCTAACACCACCAAGTCCACCAGTAAACCATGTCTCTAAACAGCACATCTGCACATCTTTTAAATACCTCCAGGGATGGTGATGCAACCACTTACTTCCCTGGGCTGCCTGTTACAATGCTTGACAAACCTTTTGGTGAAGAAGTTTTTTCCTAATATCCAATCTAAACCTCTCCTGGGACAACTTGAGGTCATTTCCTCTCCTCCTATTCCTTGTTACCTGGGAAAAGAGACCAACACCCACCTGGGTACAAGCTCCTTTCCGGTAGTTGTAGAGAGCAATAAGGTCTCCCCGGAGCCTCCTCTTCTCCAGACTAAACAACCCCAGTTCCTTCAGTGCTCTTCATGAGACTTGTGCTCTAGACCCTTCACCAGCTTCGTTGCCCTTCTTTGGACATGCTCCAGCACCTCAATGTCCTTCTTGTAGCGAGGGCCCAAAACTGAACACAGTATTTGAGGTGCGGCCTCACCAGTGTTGAGTACAGGGGGACGATTGCTTCCCTAGTCCTGCTGGCCACGCTATTTCTGATACAAGCCAGGATGCTCTTGGCCTTCTTGGCCACCTGGGCACACTGCTGTCTCATATTCAGCCAGCTGTTGAACAACACTTCCGTGTCCTTTTCTGCCAGGTAGCTTTCCAACCACTCCTTGCATGGGGTTGTTGTGACCCAAGTGCAAGACCCAGCACTTAGCCTTGTTGAACCTCATGCAATTGGCTTCGACCCCTCAATCCAGCCTGTCCAGATCCCTCTGTGGAGCATTTCTACCCTCAAACAGATCAACACTCCCACCCATGCTAAAGTACAGAACTGAAGAATGCAAGAAATGATGTGTAAATGAAGCAATGACTTAACTTAGGTCTGCTGCACAGAAGTGAGATTTTGCAGGTATAAAGAATTGATAAAAAAAAAAACCAACAAAAATTGTAGTCCCTAGAAGAATTACTGGTGTCTTTGCACCACCGTTTACATACTTGCTTTTCTACTTTGTGTTTTCCAATGTTATCTCAGTCATAATCCACAAAGCAAATGATATCTCCTCTTTACAGTATTTTCTGTCTTTTCTTCCTCCTTTGGAAATACTGACATTGCAACACCTTCATAAAATGAGGACATATTCAACTCTGTGTTCTCTCTCTGTAATTCCGATTAACATCTATTCCTTTTAAGTAATTTCCTAAATTTCAAGAAAACTTCTCACACACATGCATTTACACATTAAAGCTGCCCAAATACAGCTTGATTTCTTTTCAAAAGATTGTAACACATTACAAAGCAATCTGTTACGCAAATTGTTAAATCTGCCTGATAACACTAGGGCTACTGCAGAAGGAATTTCAGAATCATCTTGCCAGTAACAGTTTTGTGTAAATATGTCTTGTATTTCTGGTCATTCCATGACTCAAGATAACCATTCTGGCTCTCAATGGCTTGATGAGCTGTTCTAGGAACCAGATATGAGTGTGCTATTTGTATTGATTTAATGACTTCACAGTAAAATCCTGTGGTATTATGAAACTGTTTCAGGTAGTTTGGGAAGATCATAGATGAATTCAGGCCATTTAATTATTGACTTAGTCACCACATTTGTCATGGGTTTCTGTGTTCAGGTAATTCACTTCCATTAAAATGATCGTCTAATAAAGTTATGATCAGAGTAATCTCTGTGATCTTCCATCTGAATACACATGAGCTATTGGAAACTGAACTCAGG
Source organism: Strix uralensis (assembly GCF_047716275.1). Classification (NCBI taxonomy): domain Eukaryota; kingdom Metazoa; phylum Chordata; class Aves; order Strigiformes; family Strigidae; genus Strix; species Strix uralensis. The sequence continues at coordinate 18,916,821 of NC_134012.1, read as the reverse complement.
ATCATGGTGAAAAAATCAACTCTGTATTGCAATGACCATGAGGAAAACAACCTTAATATTTAGCTTTTTAAGAGAGAAACAGTTTCACAATCTGCTAAAAAAAAAAAAAAAAAAAAAAAAAGAGAGAGAAAAATAGATATTATTTTATTCATCTATAATCCTATTAAATTCTGTAGGAGTATTACAAAAAGAGTAGGTCAAAAGGCAAAAAGAAATGGGGTCACCAGTATAAAAGGCAAATTTTTTTTGGAAATAACTTAAAGGAAGAACCGAGGAGCTTGTTTCAAGCCTGGCTAAGTTATTTCTCAATAATAACATGATCTTCTACATGTAATAGAGGTCAAAGGTCCTTACTTCTGTCCCAGATGAAACTATAATGTCCATAGGACATAAAATGTGAGGCCACCATTCACCACCAAACAGCAGAGACCAGAGAGCCACAGAGACTTTTAAGCACATTAGTAAACACTTGACCAACAGTGAATTCATATCTGCTTGTTTTTTGAAACATGGTTTTGGTCTAAAAGCAAAATGAAATTCCTGTAGGAATAATTTAATCAATGTGCACAGTATTTCTTTTTGTGTTATTCACCCAGAGCTAATAAAGGTATGACATGAACCCTTCATTTTGCAAAAGCAGATGTGCAGGATGACTTCTATGACTTCTATTTCTAAGAGTCAACAGAAATCCACCTGCAACTATCTTATATCTGAGAAGATATACGGAGTGTAGAATGAAGAATAACAGTGAGGGATTACTGTAACAGAAGTTTCCCCACATGATGAGGTAGGTGAATTTTCATTACAAACAGAAAGGTTCAATATGAGAAAATCAAAATGAGTTCATTCTTTTTCTGTTAGCATGATCATCATACTGATTATTTTATTTATTAGCATAATTGTATTTTGTAAAAAAAATCTTGGATCCTTGAAATATAGTTTGTAATCAGATTTGAATATACATTGAAATAATTACATGCTTGATATACCATAAATAATTATGAATCCTGACCTTAACAATGCTACAAATTAAGAATTCTGCTTGATGTTGCTACTAGTAACCATTTAAATGCATCTGTGCCATAGCAAATTAACATTTGCTACATGCTGGGACCTTGATTAGATATAGTTTCTCTTAGTCTCTCTTGGTGGAGTTATTCTACCTTGTACAGATAATTAAAACATTCATTAGAGCAAGAACCAAACCTTGGACACCCAGACATTAGGTGATGTTTGTCTGCTAGCCCCCAAGATAGTCCCTATTTTTGCTCTTTGATCCAATAAATAAACAGTTGTCTTTCTGTTTGAAGCCAGACAGAGAAATTTACCCCCAAACTGTAATCTTGTGCTTTGGAGTATTCATTTTCCATGTGAGGTATATTGGATGGAGGGACTTCAGTATAGGATTTCCATATCTGAGGTAAGTATTCTGCTGTTAAGAGAGTATGCTCAGAGATATTTCACATTTTCCTATATGTTGACTAGAATTCCCTTAAAATACCAGAAATCTTTTGCTGATGAAAGCTATGTCAAAATTGTCAGAACCAGGGAGGTGAACACTGATCTTGACACATATGGATTTCTCAGGAATTTTTTTTTTTCTGAGACTTCATTTACTGTTGAACAACACAAAAAGTTAAAGAATACAACTGAAAATGTCCAGAAGGACACAAGTCTCACAGAAAAAAATGAGAAAAGTATCCTCATTGTAAAAACGTATTTCTGCATTAGTATCACAAATTGAAATTCAACCAGACTAGGTACTCAGTAACCAAAGAGTGAACTGTTCTTGGTAGCTTGCAAAGTGTCTTTTAGATATATTGGAGCATCTACTGCTTATGAAGAATGTCAACATGAAAAAAAAGTAAAATGTCACCTTAGAAATCTGACCATAATCTGCATATGATCATATTCATGAAAGTCCATGTTTCAGGTCACTGCTTTAACCTGGCAGCAGGGGTGAGGACACGTTACAGGAGTGAATGTTTGCAGACTAAATCTCCATAATATCTGCATCACTGCAACCTATTTGGTAACATTCAAAAAACCCCTGGGCCTTACCACAGGCCCCAAATTTCTATGAGCTAATGTAGACTCTTCATGCCTCAGATGCTAGAATTATATGCTTTTGAAACAAAACATATATCCTTCTTAAATCAATGTGAAATTCCTAATGAAAGAATATGCATAATATGGCAAACACTGATCATGATTTTCAAAGTTTCTTTGGGGAAAAAGGGCAGTTTGGTGGAGACACTCTATATATACTTGTTAAAAGTACACATAAAGAAACATAACAACTTTTGTGGAACATAGGATCTCTAACTAAACAAGACCTCAGTTTTGTAACAGATTGTTGTTGTTTATTACTTGATAGATAGCATCTTGAAAGCTTCACAGCTATGTTGCATATTTTTTTTATATGACACTCATTTGTTCAAAACAGTTAGTTTTGTATATTCTAAAATTTAGATACTAAGAGAGCAAGACATCTAATTCATTTTCAAAGACAGAAAAACTGTTTATAATGGACTCAGAAGCTCTAAATTGCATCCTTTATGAATACTAAGTCACACCATAAAAAACAAAAGAGAAGGAAAACCTCTCAGTTGAGCACAGCCATTTACTTCCAGATTTCGACTGAAAATTCCAGTTATTCTTCACTGTAAAATTTCTGAAATGCCTTGACTTCCAAAGGAGATAGGTAAAACCATTTAGGCTTCATAACTCAATTGTTGCATAGCATTTGAAGATTGAAGGATCAAACTGAAGAAGACCTGCTTATCAACTTCCAGATAGATTCCCCTGAAGATACACACCCTAAAGTAAATGAAAGCGAACATTTAGTACAACCACAAAATAACACAGAATTTAATAAATGACAGAGATTTTGATTAGCTAGCTTCCTTCTACACGAAGTGGGACATATCTAAATAACCTTGATACTAAAGGGATCAATGAAACCAAGATGAAACAGAGAATTTTTTTTTTCAACTGTTAATGCACGTTCAGAGTGGTCCCTAGTTCAAAAATCAAAACTCAAGCCATCTAAAACCATTAGTGAGTTGAGGAAATGCAGATGTGTAGAATACTCAGTGGATAGCCTTAATTTCTGACAGCCTCATTTGGAAAAAGGCCAGCACGGAGCTGAGCATGTCTGGGTGAAGGCCAATACTCAAGAAGTTAATCAAAAATCTGCTTGGTGTTATTTTCTTGTTTTCCACACATTTTGCTTCTTTATCTTGTATTTAAAGCACAGAAATGCTTAAGGGAGACACTTTTTTCCTCATCTGTTCTATTTCTTTCAGTAGTTTTAAGAACATCTCAGAACAAAGAGTTCTCTTTCCTCCCTCCTCTTCTTGTTAAATTCTGATTTTTGTAACTGAAGTTCCATCTGTACACAACTGACATGCAAGTATTTGGGGTTTTTTGGTTTTGTTTTTTTTAAGAAATTCACATTAGTATTCTTTATCTCATTGCTTGGAGCCTTCTAAGGACAAACATGCTATAAAATGTTCTCATAAATGAAATTTAAGTGCACTGCAGAGGTAACAGTGATAGCAAAAATGTCATGCTTTGGCAGTGGGTTAGTGGAGAATGACCCATTTTCATATAAAAGTGATAAAATCTGTATGATAAAACACATAAGAATTGTAACATTTTTACTTCTGAGGAATGAGTGAGGTTTAGATCAAACTTGTGTCAACAATTCATTCTGAATAACCTGAAAAAGTACTGTATTCCTGAAGAAACAGGTAAAAAGCAAATATTTACTTCTTCTCCTTTGGGACATGGATACTAAATTCAAATCAGACTGAAAGAATTCTGATGTAATAAAAGTAATAGGTCAGATACAAAAGAGATTTCTTTTTCTTTTCCTTTTTTTTTTTTTTTTTTTTCCTTGCTCTGTCATGGAAAAGTACACAGAGAAAAAGATTACCATTCAAAACAGGTAGTCTTAAAAGTCTACAGTCTACCAATAATTAGGCTTACCAATAATAGTCAGACACCCTCAACTCCAGTAGCAGGAATTTCAGATAATTTAGATGTAACAGTTAAAATTTTAAGTTATTATGACACAAGACACTGAAAGTAAAATCACAACATAAAAAAAATCTCAAAGATTAACTTCTCTGTAATACACTGTGGTGTTCATCACTCTTCAGTTATCATAGAACCATAGAATCATAAAATATCAGGTTGAATCCATCCTGTCCACACCTTTTTGTATAGCAGGGACAAAAACTGAACACAATATTCCCGATGTGGCCTGACAAGTACTCAGGAGAGCGGGATAATGACATATTTGCTCTGCTGGTGATGCCCTTGTGATGCAGCCCAGCATCCTGTTGGCTTTCTTTGCTGCTGCAGCACACTGTTCACTCCTATTGAGTTTCATGTCCACCAGGACCCCCAGGTCCCTTTCCACAGAGCTGCTCTCCAGCCAGGTAGATCCCAGCCTGTGCTGTAGTTTTACAGTTACACTTGGTCTTGTTGAATTTCATAAGGTTTTTGTTAGCCCACTCTTCCAGCCTATCCAGGTCTTCCTGCACGGTGGCTCTCCCTTCCAAAGCATCTACTTCACCACTCAGTTTGGTATCATCAGCAAACTTCATTAGGATACACTTGGTCCCATTGTCCAGATCACTTATGAAGATATTAAACAGGGTTAGGCCCAATATTGATCCCTGAGGGACCCCATATGTGACAGGTTGCCAGTCTGAAAAAGAGCTATTTACTACCACCCTCCAGGTGCAGCCTGTCAATCAGTTCCCCACCCACCACACAGACCACTTGTCTAGACCATAATGCATAAGTTTGTCTAGGAGGTTGTGGGGAACCGTATCAAAAGCTTTGGAGAAATCCAGGTAGACAATGTCCACAGCTCGCTCCTCATCAACCGAGCAGGTTACTTTGTTGTAGAAGGCCATCAGGTTTCTCAAGCACGATTTGCCCTTGGTGAATTTGTGCTGGCTTTTCCCAATCACGTGCTTCATCTGACTTGTTATAGCCCCCAGAAGGATTCATTCCATAACCAGGGATTGAAGTAGGACTGACAGGCCTGTAATTTCCTGGATCCTCCTTTAAACATTTCTTGTAGATGGGAGTGACATTAGTCCTCTTCCAGTCTTCTGGCACATGCCCCGATCTTCATGGCTTCTCAAAGATTATGGAAAGTAGCCTTGCAAAGTTGGCCATCCCTCTTAACACCCTGTGTGGATAATGTCAGGGCCCATTGATTTGTAGGGGTCAACCTTCTATAATAGTTCACATACCGACTCTTCCTTGAGTCTGTGGTTGCAACAACCTGGATTTTTGTTCCCACCTGTATGGATCTTTTGGCTATCAAAATGACAGCAGCCACACTATTGATGCCATGAGGCTTTGGAAAGTAGCAATACTCTTGAGAGACAATAATTGAAGGGCACACTTATACTCATTTTTCAAATCCATAGTAAATTACAGTATGCACACACAAAGACAACAAAATATGTCTCAAATAGCTCTCAGACATCTAATTCATTACAAATGGTGGTTTATAACTGAGTGAAAACTGCATCTAGAAGAATCAAAATGCACAATTGCACTGTATCAGTGGTCAGAATTCTTTTTCTAATACAGCTCTTCACAGATACTTACTATATCAGGAAAGTTTTATTCTTTTCAAATGAATATTTTTTGTCAGTTTCTGAGATAACTATCCTGAACATTATTAATTTCAATCCATGTCCATCTATGTAAATTAAAGATTAAGCCTAATTTATGCATATTTTACAAATAATTTTGAAGTTTTGGTTAGGATTTTACTTGTTAAAGCATGAAATAATATTAGGCATTAAATATGTGTTTATATGTATATGTGATGCACATGTATACTTTTATGCATGTGGATGTGTATGCACATACATTTACAAACTGCTTTTTATTTGTACATCTATGTACACAAAAGTGTAGATGTTCATATTCTTAAATTTTGCAGCTGGAGTGTTCATTTGAGGCTCCTAGAGTGAAACTGGTTGATAAATAAATATATAAACATTTCTGGAAGAAGTATGGTACAATATTGCTTCCTTAGAGAATTGAGCTTATATAGCATTACTGTTATGGACACACACTAGAGAGTGACAGCTTTCAAAACAATTTTTGAAGAAAATAATAAGACAGAAGGATTTTCTTCCTTCTAAGCAATCTGCAGGTCACTGATGAAAATTTAGACTTAAAAAAAAAAAAAAAAAGAAAAAAGGCATTCTACAGTTTCTATGTTTCACCTACTGCACTGTCTGGTTCTGCTTCACAGTGAATTAACACTTCTATTTGCAAGGTAAATATGCATAACATTTTTTGACAGGGTTTTCATAATATCCCTGTAGTAGATAAACAAAGCTAAACAAACAATACTTTATTATGAGATTTTTTTATTAATGAGGGCCTTCAAAGTTGCTGTAAGGACATAAGAAATTACATTATAGCAAAGAAGCATAACATAGATTTTGTTAATATCAAACAAATTTAAGCTTTCCATTCCTATTTCCATTTATAAAAAGCAATTTCAAGGTCGATTCAAGCATCAACTAGACTATGTCATAGGCAAACGTAATGCTGTGCCCTTATACTGTGGGCTTGATCAAAGCTTTTTCTCCTGTTGTTAATAGTAAATATTCCTTCTTTCATTTCTCAAAAGCAAGAGCCTCTGCAGTTTATTGCAGAGCTGAACCTCTCACACTGTTTGCTGTTAAGATGTTTCAGCCATCAGAATATGGCTAAAAACACAGTGACCTTGCTTCTAAACAACCTACTGTGTTGAGATATGTTGATCCTGCCAACCAACAGGATGGACTTCAATTTTCAAACTGAAGAAAAGTTTATGGCAAAACTAAAATGATTTTATATTTGTGGAGTGTAAGCAATAAACCTTTAAGACAATCATCACCGAAATAAATAGCTATTCACTTTGGTGAGATGTGAATCACAAAGGCACAAAATCTTGTTCAGATTGACACTATAACATTCTGCTTTTATGGCAAAGCATAGGCTAGAACCAGATTTACCTGCCCCACATTTCTCAGCTATGACACTGACCATAATTTTTTCAAGCCACTTTTGAAACATTCAGCTCATCAAGACACTTTTTCAGAACTTTGTGCGATGCCAGTAAATGCTCAAAAAGCGCTTATGAATAATAGGTGAAAGTATGCATTAAAATGAATGGAGAAAAATTTAAATAAGGATTATTTGGATTAGTTTCTTAATAGTCTTTAAAATATATGGTTTTATCATTTAAAATATTTATTTATTTTAAAAAGATTGTATCTTTTTTTTCTATCATTTGATGGTGGTATATGAACTTTCTGAACAAAGGTGGTACTTTTTGGTGTATGGGAGAAACAAATTAGTATAGATGAGGCTAAATACTTCCAGTCTAAAGGGGTAGAGTGGTACTTAACTGACCCCATGGTCACACACTGCTCCCAGGAGGCAAAAGACAGAAAAAAGAACAAAACTAACACAACAATAAACTTAAGTCTCTCCCTGGCTGACCATCCAGGATGACATGTTGCTTATATAAAACCAGTATATTCCTATGAGACAAGAAGTAGAGCTGAAGACAGTTAAACATAAGTACCCCAATGGAGATGGTAAAATAGTACAAGGAAGACTGTGTGACCAAAGCAAAAGCTGAGGTATTTCAAGAGTAAAGCTGAAAAGCATCAAAGCATTTATTAGCAATTTTACCAATATTTCTTTGATATTTTCATCCACTGTTCCCCTTGGTTCATTTTCTATATCTCAGGATATCCTATTATATACAGCTCTACCAAGGAAACACCTTTTATACCTATCTTGTTGAGACTGCCTGTCTCTCTTTCCTCTGCTAGCTTTGGATCTAATAAACTCTGAGGTATCAGAGTTGGGTTGTTCCCCTACCCTCCTCCCCCAACCTCTTCATTAGAGACGGTGAGAAATGCTAAAGGTCCTGAATCCAAGTCAGGAGGGAATGATTTCACTAAGAAATGAAAACCAGAAGTTTTAAATCTGGATAGAAAATTCTCTATAGTTGTTTTTCTATGTAAAATGCTGTGTAATTACTGCTACAAGGTCTTATAATTGAGATGGCAAACAGTGCATTCTCTATTTTTTGAGACAGGGTAGCTGCTTATTCAGGCTTTCATGCACAAAGCATCAGGTTCACTAGTGCTGTTTGAGTGTCCTAAAGAAAGGTCACCAGTTAGAGAAGCACTAAAACTAAAATATCCTTTTATTTACCACCAAAGTTAAATTATGCTGCAAGGAATCTGTGCTTTGTTATGCACAAGAAATCAAAATTCATTATCCTGATTTGGGTTTTGTCATTAACCTGAATAAGTTTAAGAGTGGGCTTTTGGAAGAAAAACACACTTACTGTGATAGTCTCTGAAGACTGCAATGTAAATTCTACTTGATCCTATCTCTATATTATTTTCTAGAACAGTACTGTGTTCCTTTGCATTTATTTTTCTTGTCATTTATTACAAAAACTCAAGGAAGTTGAACATCACACAAAAGAAATTTAATCTTTTCATGAATTAAAATGTTAATTGCATTAAATACATTAAATCCATAGATAGTTGCCTAATTAATTTTGTATTTAAATACAGTATTATTGATATGGGTTTACTGACAACCTGTCCTGGCCACCCACACCTGCAATATAGGCTGAATGCAATAAAGCACTGCAAAAAGCGTGTGATAGCTCCATGTGGATATGTTAAAAACCCGCATTTCCAACAAAAAGGCCAGTTTCTTTTTCACTAACTGAAAACTTCAAAATTCCAGAAAGTTCTATAAAATTATTGGTCTTTCCATAGTCTTCACAAGAATGTACCAGTCTAATGAATACTTCACGGTGTGGGGAGATGGATGAATAAAAGCATTATGGAGTAACACAAAATCAGAATTTGAGCAAGGACAGTCAAGAAGTAAGATATCGTAGTGAAAAGATTAAAGTATTTTACATGTGAACATTAACAAGAGAAATATTCTTGCCCAAAATTTATTGAGGAAGAGAGGAGAGAGAAATATTCTGACCAGGTAACACAATCTGAACTAAAGAAGTTGAACACTTTTCAGCCCCATGCATTTAGGCATTCATAAAATTCCCACGAGGGCATGCTGGATTTATTTTCAATATGTCAGCTTTCAGCCAAAAAAATCACATTTTTTCCTCATTAACCCTTCCATTCTGCTATTCAATGTGTGATAAATATTAAGGGTATTTCTTTCCACACAAGGAACGTTGCCTGATAACATCATATTTTTCATAGCTAAGAGAAATCTTTCCTAAAATAATATGGCTTTCACTAACTCAAAAACTTTGTGTGGATTTGGATTAATTAGGAGTAAAAATATCACAGCCTAGCATCTGCTCACACACTGTATAAAATGTAATTGCTTGCATAGGCAAGCATCCTCTATTAAAGTCTTTGACACAGTATTCTATACTATCAAAACTAGTGAATATTTTTCTTTAAAAAAATCTAAAGGAAAATTTGAGGTATGGGCACAAAACAAAACTACTAAAGAGTAAAAAGACTTTCACATTCTTTTGATTGTAGGTCTTAATGTCATTTTAACTAGAGTACTCACACAGATGCTTTTTTTTTTTTTTTTTAATATGACTGTCATTTACAAAGAGTAGACTTACATAGAAAAGATACAACTTCAATCCTTACTAATCTTCACTTCCATGCATTTGCTTTCTTTTGTATCTATTTATTAGCAGCTGAACAGTTACACAGTATAAAATGACTCAAATGTTTGAGATTTCTATCTTTGTTTTGTTGATCCTTCCTTTTTTAGCTAAACATTTCTCTTCATTACACTATTTAACAAGTGGCTCAGGAAGATAAAAATTCCTTTACTTGCCAAATATTTACATGCTTCAACTTTATATAGACTTTGTTACTTTTTAATCTTCTTGCCAAAGTATGCACCTTGAATTCCTGATGGTTTCCAGGTCCCCCACCACATCTTTGTTCATCTCCTAAGTTCCTCTAGTCAATAGTTTTCTGACAATGAGGAACCGAGAAATGAACTGTAAACCTGGGAATCAAGTAATATAGTATTTCACCTGTTTCCAGATTTATATTATGCTTTTTGTGCTTTGCACAGCCAACATTTACGTATTTGGAGAAGCTTCAACTCACTGCAAACTGATGGCTAAGTTGCTGTTCACCTTCACTTTGTGTCACTCAACGATGATTAATTTCTGCTGCATAAATGTATATTTCAGATTATTTTCATTAATTTAATTATTTGTCTTAAGATATATTAAGTAATGTTTTCCCCAGGATAACCTCATCTTCTCCTCCAGTTTTTCTGTTCTAACAAGAGGACTCATACTAAATCTATGTAATTTAGTAGAAGTGCTCCTTTCGACATTAATCTACCTTTCCATGTGTTACTTCTCCTTCTCCTTTGATGTTTTACAGTTGAAAGAAGTTAAGAATGTTTCCCACTAGTACTGAATATTGCAATATTAAAGATATATGGGTTTTGCAAGGTAGGGAACTATGGGGGAAAAAAAGAGTCTGGAGGATTCAAAGACTTCTGCAACTAGAGGGTAGGCGTAAGCCACAGGCCATTTCTAGGCTTCATTCCCTTTTATCTCCACAGTTTCCTAAACTTTAAATCTTCTGAGAGGCACGACCTGAAGAAATTCCACAACCTCCTTATCTTTCTGAGTTGTACTCTTTTTCCCTTTTCACATAGTACTGTGCCCCTTAATAAATTCATTTTTATCAATTTTATAGTCATGGGAACTGTCTTATGCAGAATTAAAAGAAGAAAGATATGACATTGGTATGTTTATTTGTAAAATTGTATCTCTTCTGGAAGCAACTCAGCATGGCAAAGAAAATTCTTCATTCTTGTCAGCAAAAAAAGTCTCTTTTGCAACAAATATGATGCAGCTCTTTCCCAGTACTTTTCCCATTTGCATGCTTTCTGCAATAAGCCTTCCTTTTTCAGATGACCCATACTGTTACTTTCTCAGTCAAGAAACGGGAAGATATGGACCTACTTAAATCTGGTGCCAGTAGATGTTACTCCTTCCTTGGCCAAATGGTTGCATGCAGAGGACTGCACACAGATGATTATGAATACTCCTCACATACCACGTGAAGAAAATGAAATACATATACACAATGGTTATATCAAAATCATAATCACCAACTACCCTCTATGCAGGAACTGCATAGTGATTCTGAATGGGGCATGAGTTGCTTTGCGAGCTTGATCATCACAGGTAGGGTAAAAGGAATTTTGCTATTTCAAGCTGTTTTGTCTTCTGTGACGTGTTGCATTGGAACATCAGTCCTTTGGAATTCTTTTGAATTTTTAGGGGTAATGTCACCAAAAGAGCTTTTGTCCTCAGGAAAGAAGACAGGATATTTTGACATATTGAAGAAGGAACTGATGTGATAGAACTCAAAAAATCAGACTATTCATGGTGTTGGGGATATTGTTTCAGAATGTTGAGTTCACTGATGTGTTTATGTCCAAAAGCATTGCATGTGGTCTCTACAGAAAGGTGCTATTCCAGAGTTCACGAGCTTTACAAAATACAACCAACACATTTTCCTGTATAGTAACTGACATTGGCAAAATAGTAAGTCCTGTTGAGTTCATGGATTCTGAATAACCCAGATTGAGCTGAGACATTTAGTCAGTAACCAAACAATGGGTAGGAACTATAGTGTTTAAGGATGGAGCTTCAAAACTCACAAAACATCTTTTAAGACTAGAGCCATGCATTTCTTACTTCTCTTTTGAACTATATCTAATGACCAAGAAAATACCATTCAGCCTGACAATTTCAGGGGAGCTCCTCCTAACCAGTTTTAAGAAAATGAAAGAACTGAGGGTAAAATAAGAAGAAATCTTGCTGCAAATTCTAAAATTCTAGCCACAAACTTGGATGTGTCTTGGGAATTCTAGAGAAAGGAGTGCAAACAATAAGAAGATAGACTGCTGATGAGTTCAATTTAGGGGTCACATTTTGAAATTGTTTACTTGTAAACTTTTTGTTGCAATCTGTATCTAAAAGCTTGACTAGGTTGCTTTGCTTTACTGTTAGGAGCAAGATATGTCTAGATGACACTGATAAATTTAGGGCTATGTCTTCATAAAGGCACTAAGTTTGAATAGATACACAAAAAGGTCTGTAGAGATTCTGACTCAGAGAAGTTTAGGCCACTCAGGCTGGAACGTATCATTCACCAAGCTATAGGAAGTTAGCTATGGGTTTGGTATTTCAAAATGTTAAGTTATGGGAAGAAAGTCCCTTTGACGGAGACAAGTCAGCATTTTTCCAAAAAATAGCAGATACCTGAGATGCACCTAATTTCCCTTCCTACCTGATTCTGAGCAAACTTCAAAATTTCACACATAAGCTTTCTTAAATAAGACTACTTCTGGTTTATGACCCATCTAGTAAACTACTGTCATAATTAATTTTACTGTAATTCTAAATATAGTCTATATATAAATATGTACCTACAAAAACCTCCTCAATGACTTACATGTCACATCTGTGCATGAACCATCACTTTAATATTAACATTACATTAATAATTCTGGAGTAGAATGCATTATAATGTAGAAGTATTTACCCCTTGAAATTTGCATGACATGAGTCTGTATTAAATCTCTGCAGAGCAGAACGAATGAGAAGAGTAAAATACTAGTTATTGGGTATAATGGACATTTATTATTTTATTAGTAATTTCAGAGTTCTTTTATGTTTACTTATTCAAAATATGATAACTGTTGAACTCTTGAAAAGAGAAAGAGTAAAATACAAACCAGTTATCAGTGCTGCTTATCAATAAAATTCTTAGTTGGATACTCTTAAAACACTGTGTCCACAAAGATACATGGTTCAGTTCTTCATTACTGTACCTTCAAAAGATTCAGTGAAATTTCATGAAAGGAGACTTTGATCCCTGGCATTTTTCTGTTTGCTGACATCTATCCTACAGCTCCATTATCAAAATCAGGACTTTTTTAAACAAATACTTTTCCACATAGAAAGAACAAGGAAGACAGAAAGCAGAGTGCTTTCATTTTTTAAAGAGAAATAAATAAAAGTGTTAGGGAAAAAAAGATAATTCCTTTTTTTTTTTTTTTTTTTTTCAAAGGAGAATATCTTCCGTATGACATTCAACCCATTTAAAAAACTAGAAAAGTAAAGAACTTCAGCTTTCACTTGAATCATCTCATTAAAAGTTCTTGTAGTTAATACTAGTTTCAGGATAATTCCAACCATTTTTTTCCAGTTTTCCACAAGTTGAAACAGACTGCTCAGTTTTACCATGGGTACAAAATATAGATATAGATACAGGCCAGGCACAGTCAGACAAAATTAAAATGTTTTCTGGGGAGTGTTTTGCATCATCACCATAAAACAAATCAGAGCAACTGAAGGTAAGACTTTCACACCTACACTCATGCTATAGCTTCAAGACATAACTGAATTGCTACATAATTTGGGGAACAAAGATCTTGTATTTCTTTCCTGCATTTATCTGCATCTCTGATTCTTTTATGTGAATAACATATCTTCAACTTTTGTCTTTCACAATGCTCTACAATATTGTGATGCATCTGGCTCATTATTAAATCAATCTTCAACATCTTTTTGTCCAAAATTCAATCAACTGTGCACTTACCTAACACCCGAATCATCAGTGAAGTACAACAAATGATGGAGGTCAGGCACCACTTTTTTTCTTTACCACATTCACTACCACAACTTTACTATATTTAAAACAAACCAGCTATTTTAAAATCAGTATTCATGTCATTTTAATACAAGATTAAGTAGCAATTTAAATTTACCCAGTTACTATATTTTCTGCCAGCGAGAAAAGAAAGACTAATAATTAAAAGCAAATTGTAAAAATAAGTCAATCTATTAAAAGAAAAAAAACAAATTCAGCAAAACTAGATTAAATCCAATAACCAGAAGAATGAGAACTGATACCTATGAAATCTCCAATAGAAAATTCCAAATCTTCTTCTGTGTTACGTCAGTGGGACCTGTAACACAGCATTGGTCTCTCAGGGGTGGGAGATGCTATCCAGGGAGAGTGAATCAGTGGGTCATTCCACTCATACTCACAAGAATAGAAAAGTTAAAGGGACGTATCCCTGCCAATTCCCCTTGTTTGTGAATTCACAGGGCAAGAATTTGCTTAATTCTTTTGTGAACATCATACCTTTTTCCTCAACAGCCTCTTCTGGTTACAGTTTCAAGTAGTTCTTTTTCATTGTATAAAAAAAACATTTTCTGTTTTATTTTGTACAGATATGCTCTAACTTCCCCTTAGTTCTAGTACTGTGAGGTTTGGGGAATAAACAGTTCTATGTTTACCTTAATCTCATGATCCTGTAAATTTTGATTAAATCTCAGCCCTGTTAACCTTATTCTCTCCAAACTGAAAGTATCAGTCATTTTAGTTGTTCCTCTTAGACACCAACAGTTCCATATCGGCTATTTTGAGATTTGTCAGCCAGCTCTTAATCCACCTCACATCTGCTTAAATTGATGCTTATTTCTAAAAACAGGACATCATCCATCACTAAATTCAAAGCTTTGTAAAAAATCCACATTACATATTTCCCATTATAAACCATGTCCATATTTACATATGAAATAACAGGAAATTTTAATGGAATCTCCTTTGACAAGAAATGCCTTCCAAAAAATATTGGTTGACAACACTTCTTTTTCCTCTAATTCTTCAGTGATCAAATTGCCTACCCACTTTTCTATTTTCTAGGATCTCAAGATGTGTGAAAGCTTGCAATATTTCCTGGCTGCTTGGTGTTTAAGCTACTGATTTTTTTTTAAATATATTTAAATTGCTTCGACACAATCAGAATGACAGAATGAGAAAAGAGTAACTCATACATCTTTATGGGCGGTAGGGGAGAGTGACCTTTTTTTTTTTCTTTCTTAATTTGCTGTTTATAAACTTAGTGAAGTGCAGGGAACATATTAACCTGGGAAGCCCAGTAGTGGTCCTGAGATGTGGCAGAAATGAACCTTTCCCTGAGACAGAGTCCAGCCAGGATGCTTACCTGCCCTCAGGCACACCGGTTAGTTCTGGGAGGAAGACTCAAGGTGCCCCTGGGGTAGGGAGCCCCAGCACACTCAGGCAAACCTGATAACTGTGCTGTGGGACACATTGGGGAGAGCACCTGCCTTCAAACACAAACACAGTGGCTAATGAAACACCAGTGTCAGCTATTCACACACATCTCTGGCTACGTTTCTAATGGGTTTGTTAAACACATCCTGATGTGCATCTCAGCAATCAAGCATCAAAATTTGCTTTCTACCACCACTCCCAAACTTGCTAATATCCTCAATTATCCCTGAGAGTGCCTACAGGGAAACTGAATCAGTCAGTCAAGAGTAGTAAAGAATGAGATGATTTCTTTTTTTACTATTTCCTCCATGTCTACACTTTGAACTATCAGAAACATTAAGTGTATCTTCTCTTTGAATTTTGGGTGGCACAATCTGTATTTTTTCTCTTCCTCCATTCCACAGTACAAGTCTTTATTTATAGGAAGTGTAATTATTAATCTCTTTGATCCTTGTCTAAGGTTACAATTTAAAATGGAGTAAGCTTTATTACAACATTATACAAAAAAGACTTATAAAACCAAATTTGGAAAGGTGGACTCAAAATACAATAAAAGCAAGGGCAGTGATTTTCATTTTGTTGTGTTATTGATAGAAGCCACATAAATTTGAATTTTGAATACCTATAAAAGTGGGTTGAAAAAATTTTAAAAAACCCTATATTATATATTAATTATTGTTAATATTTTATTAAAATTCTGTTTGATCAAATACATTTGAAGTACTAGAGAAGTGCCCATTTGATTGCATCCATTAAAAAATAAACCTTAAAAATACTGTAATGACACAAATACACAGTACACTGAGTATTAAGAAATAGAGCTCTCATGACTCAACAAGGACAAGTTTACATCCACAACACATCAAAAAGGATGGTTTCTTCTCAGCTTTTGTTTTTATTTTCCCCACTATTAAATAGTTTTTGAGAAGTATATCACATCCTATTTAATTACTGATGAAAATGTTTTTCCATGGACAATCCTTCTGCTATACCAGCAGCTTGCTATCACACATCTGTAACAGATTTTTTGAATGGACCTATTTCAATATAGACCTCACCTTTTGTGTTTATCTCAGTCAGTTGGAGTGTCATTTTCTGCCAAATGCTAATCTTTGCTGTGTCTACAAATAAATGCAGTACACCAGTGCTACTCAAAAGATAAATGGAGCATGCTGAGTTTTCTGGACCTTCTATATATTTGGAGCTAAGAGGATCAAAGACCTCAAGCAGAAGAGAAGTTTCTGTGTGTAGGTACTTCTGGGAGAAGATCAGAGGACAGAAAGCTTAGTCGGTGTTTTACATCTAATATGGGAAGCTTTTTAAACATACAAGCATGTACCAGATCCCCATAAAACACTGAATAGCACAATATGGCAGCTATATGAAATACAAGGACAAATAAGAAACTAAAGAGCCAGCTGTAACTACAATCTGTGAAATACATAGATTATTGTGCATAACTCGATCTACCTTTAGGGGAGAAAATGAAAAAACAATTGACAGAAGAAAAGCATGAAGTTAAAATATAAATTATTTTATTCTTAAAATGTACCATCTGTCTTCATCTTTGTTATAGACTATCTTGCCAAAATGATGCAAGTTAGGACTAATAAAATTTAAATTGTTTATTTAGCAAGCGGCAATAAGCAAAACAGCGCTGGGCGGCCGGGGAGTCCCTGCTCCACCAACGGCACGCACTCACTCCCCGAGGGTCCGTCTTTTTTATATCCTCCGCCTTCCGTTATCGGGTCTCTCTGAGAGGTGTATCCTGCGTCTGCGCACTTTGCAGCTAGGGGGTCGCTCCATCCGGGTCTTCCTCACATCACCAGTTCCTCGTATTTCCTGCTTTCCTGAGAGTGGCTCACAAAGCTTTTGTTTATATCTTACAGAATATAAGCACTACCCCTCTTTTTTTTTTTTTTCTTTCTTCTTGTTCTCCCCTTTGTCCTTCTCCCCTTTCTCCCTCTTTTCAGTCTTTTGCCTAGTAGGAGTCCTTGCTTCAGCATTTCAGCTTAGATAAGCACTTACAGTCTGTTAGTCGTTACACAGTGTAATAGTTAAGATTAAGCTTAGGCCTACATAGTTTATGGAATAACATGTCACGAGCTCCCAGTATCTTCTATGGAATTTGATGAACAAACAGTTTACTGTCTATCACAATCTTCATTTCATAAATACATTTTTATGGGGTTGCAGCTAGTGCAAGGTGAGAGTGGAACATACAGGAAGGACAAACTCCCTTTTCACAGGGAGCTGAATTCAAATGTGCCATATTCATGCTAGCTGCAACTTCTGTGTGAGCAAGTGGAACCTGTTTAAGAGAGAAAGAGATCCTGGAAGCAACACAAATACCAAAATGTCACACTATGGCTCTGAATTTAGCCATAACACACCTAGCCTGTTCTGTAGCAAACATTGCAACAAAGATTCATTCTCGGTAACTCAGTTTTTCACCTGTAACACTAATTAATGTTTCATTCAATGTGCAGAGAGGTTTAATCTGATTGAATTCCAGAAAAATACTCATGTGGACCCACAGTTGGAGAATCAACTGGCTTGGAGGAAAAACATATGTTTCAGTACTTATAAATTATATTTCATCTGTCCTGGTTTAGTCTGAAAGATACCTAAGGATTGGCCAATGCTTGCAAAATTTGTGTGCAACTAATGAATATACTTTTTCTAAAAAGATTATGTGATGTGTTTATCTCTCTAGGTATCACATACGTGAATGTACTTGTGTATATATATAGTTATAGTATGTACTAGAATACCAATTTAGTGGAACACATTTTGCGATTTCAGTAGAATTATAGTTCATATTTATATTATTTAACACCAACTATAAACTCAAAGACATGGTGGAACATATTTATTAACCTAGACCTCTGTGTCCGATATTACTTATCAGAGGGTCAAATGGAAAAGCATGTAAGGAGAAAAAAGTGTAATCCAGTGTGCAATATCACATTTTTAACATAGATGATTTTGGAAAAGGTGTGTTCAGGTGGAAAAGATATCTCTAGACATTTTTCCTCTGGTGCGTGTATGAAATTCCTACTGACATTGACAAAGAGGAAAATTTAATCTACTATGTACAGAACAATGCATTAAGAAGTCATCACTGTAAATGAAATCACACATGGCTATTTAGCTGTGACAGTTTAGAGAAAGAATGTGTTCTATTTCAGCATCTCTGGAGAGGGGAAGCACGTGTCCTATCTCAGCAAGCTGATCTGAACACAGACAGTGTGACAACATTGGCAGCAGATGCCTTTGTATTCGCTTGCAAACTATCATCTCCAGAATAAATTATTAAAAGGCTTATCTGTTCTGAGAACGCTGTGAAAAAAAGAAGGGAAGGTTCTTTTTTCAG
Organism: Strix uralensis; assembly: GCF_047716275.1. Classification (NCBI taxonomy): domain Eukaryota; kingdom Metazoa; phylum Chordata; class Aves; order Strigiformes; family Strigidae; genus Strix; species Strix uralensis. Next base: position 18,898,251 of record NC_134012.1, on the reverse strand, counting down.
TCCTGACTCGTGAATTTTTAGTAATTTTAAACACGTTTAAAGACTGTAACATTTGTACAGCTATTCTTATTATATTAGTACTATTCTAGCAGAGCCCCTTCCTGCTCCTCAATAATGTCTCTCAAGATAAAATTAGGTTCTTGCACTTCAGTTCTGAAAGCTTTGCTGAGTTCACAGAATACTACTTTGTTAAATAAAATTTAAATAACTTAGCACTGATACTTTTTTTTCTACACCATTTGTTTAGTGAAGTAGAACCCACCTACAACACCAGATATAGGACAAACAACAATCACTCAATTGTGCAGTGAGCTGGTAGATGTAATCAAAATTGCCACCCAGAGAAAGTCAATTAAATAAAACAGGCAATAAAATATTTGGAATTTGCCTAGAATTAGGAGCCTAAGTTGATCACAAAGAATTGAAAATATTTTTACTATAATATGAATATTCAGATTTTATATTTAACTGGAATTGCAGCACAAACCAGAGCATAGTACTTCACAGTTCAGTGAAAGAGTACTGATTTAGGGTTGATTTAAAGGCAAGAATGTGAGCTAGCAAACAAAACCACTATTTCTTCAACAGTAAACTCTGTCTTGGAACAGCTACTACAGAAGGATCAGAGAGGAAGAACATTATTACACAACCTAATCTCCCTGTTCCCTGTTAGATGACGTTTTGAAGGAAAGTAGTTAATCTAGCAAGGTTACTTTAGCAAGGTTAATTTAATAAGTTGCAGAAGATTTCATCAACATATCTTCAAAAGGATGATTCATAAAACAGCAGTGTAAAGCCAGTTATGGGCAAATAAACCAAAAAAAAAAAAAAAAAAAAAAGGAAGAAGGAGGAAGAGGAAAGAATATTATGTAATTTTGCTGCAGAACCACATGTTAACCAATGGCTGGACAAGAGTGGGGCTCTCTGGTTAGTTCAAAGGCTTTTTAATCCCTCTTCCAGATGGAAGATGGAAGGAGAATATGGGGAATAGAAGGACAAGTTAGCAACTAAAATGACATCTAAGATGATAAAAGGCCATCACAGGCACAGCATGTCATGGGTAAAGAGCTGGCAACAAGACTCTGTATGCAATAGGGCATTCTTGTGGTGAACAACAACCAGCAGAGCTCTCTGGCATACCATCAAGAGTGAGGAGCCTGTTTGAAAGTATTAGTACATGCCTGAAGTATGAATACATGCCCTGAGTGCCTGTGAACAGGGACCTCATTTAAAGCAAGCACAATGTACATCTTCTATAACTTCGAAAATAATACGATATCTGTCAATATGAGAAATAAGGTTAATAACTTCACATGTTCATTAATGTAAAGTACTTCTGGTGGAAAAGTTTTTTTTTCATTTTGTGTAGTGTACAAATTATTAACATATTTGAAAAAGGTAAACAGATTTTAACTCCTTTACTAGTGACTAAAAATATTTGGCCTGCAGGACTGGCTTCAACGAAAATTTCCTTAAATAGAAGAGAAGATAGAACATACTTAGAGCACTTATGCTTGCTCTAAGTTAGTACAGAGTATATAAGACATACAGAGCATATAAGCATTTATACTTGCTCTTAGTTGCTCTGTTCAGTCGCTGTACGAGTTGAAAATTTTGGATGAATCTCATCAGTTAGAATTAAGAATAAAACCAAGAATCTGTAAAAACTGGATATAAATACATCATCAACTTGACTGTTTGTCAAGGAGATCTGTCTCCTCTCAGTTCATCTCAATGTATGCCTTTCCTATTGAATTAGGAAATCATACTGAAAGCCTCTCTGGAATATCCACAAGATACCTACTTTTTCCCAAGGTTTGACTTCCTATGACAGCTGCCACCTGTTCTAAAGGAATGATGGTGAAACAGCTTACTGGATGGGAAGCAAATAATTTGGAAAAACTGGCTCTAGTTTATGGAAAAAAAAATGACAACAAAATACAATCATTCCTATTTTTCAGAATGAAATGGTTTTGGCTTTCATCCAAACTTGACAGAAAGACAGAGAGTAAGGATGTTCATAGGCCCAAATAAACATGTATAACATTTCTCCTTTCAGCTAAGATTTCTTATTTCAGGTGTTTGGAAGGGCTCAAAAATTAGCTGATCTGGCCAGACATATACAGTAACAGGGGACCAAGAATAGATGCAGAAATCTGTTCTCTGACAAAATGTTTATTTGCATGCTTTACTATAAACATCTTAAGTTTAAAATTTATCAGAGTACACAAATTCTTCAATAAAAAAAAATTCTTTATCCTAGCAGGTTTTATTAATAGGAATTGATTTACTTAATGGATTAATATCTGTTGGATTATGTGCTAAAGGCTCATCTCAACACCTACAGAGTCACCACAGCAGGTGGGGGCACCTCAGTCAAGGGAACAAACTCCTGCTCCAGTTCTCCTGGGGTAGGAGACACACTGTGAGACGCAGTGTGAATATGTTTATTTGTGTATGCATGTAGATGCATACATGTGTACATGCATATGTGTATTGTATAGGTGTGCCTGCTGGGAACACATCTCAGCCTCACTGCTATCTGGACCTAGGGGCTGAATCTGTGGCAGCCTCACTTCTTTTGGGCTGCACCATTCAGCAGCTCCCTAACTATAGCATTGTGTGGTTCAGACTGTTTAAGTTACTGATGTTATATAGCTCTAAATCTAAAACTTGAAAGACTTTGGTAGGGTTGACTATTAACCCATGCAAAACTCTAATATGACTATTCTTGAACTAAGCAATTATAAGTGGATAAGCAAATGGAGCAACAACACATGCCTGCCATGAAGAGCACATATAGTGCATATACAGTTCCTTTCAACAGTTTGTTAGTGAATCTTGTGAAATCATATAAGACATTTACGGGTGAAAAGTAAAATATTTGTCATTGTGAGTGTTAGGTTTTCATCTTCTTCTGTCAAAAGTTTCATCTTAAGATGCTACTTATTTAGATAGGGATAAGAAGTAGAAAAAAATGACTAGTGTCACCAAAGCTTGATAAAGTATTTACAAGTACTAAACAGCATAATGTGGGGGGAAAAAAAAAAAAAAAAAAAAAAAAAAAGAAGCATTTTCACTGTGAAACTGAGACATGACTTACAAACCCTATGTAGACAATGATAGAAATTCCTTTGAAAATTAAGTGGTCGGTGTCCAAGAAGTTCAATGGGAATTAACATAATTTGGAACATCCACAGCCTCTGCTTAGATATTGTTGCATGAAACATAAATATCTACACAGATGGTAAAGGCATCCTAAAATACATTTATTCCTAGAAACAGGACTGATACACAGGACAGACTGTCTCTCCTGTTCTGTGGAGTTCTTTCACCTTTCTCTTCAGTTTAAGAAGGGATGCTGCAGTAGATTAAATTCTAACTTAATCTATCATGGAAACTTTTATTTTCCCCAGTCATTTATAGACACACCTGGCTGTGGATGACATGCATCCAAAAAAATGATGAAATTTTATTATGCAACTACTATATTTTTATTAGAAAATCAGAAAGATTTTGAAAGGACAAATTGTAGCTGACATTATGATTTGAAAATGAAATTATACCTGTACCTGCCTGGAAGCAAACCAGACACCTTCACTATCACACTGCTCAAGTTTCTGTGAATGAAAGATAATGCATTGAGTTTTATGGTACCTTAATGACAGTTGATGCTGTTCAGTTTGGTACAGAATAAAATTTGATTATATCTCAGTTTCTCTGAAACAAATCCTAGATTTGGCAATGCAGAGCCTTTGACAGATAAGCTGTTGGACAAGGTCATTCAAACTGAAAAAAACCCCCATTACCTTACAGAGAGAGAAATTAATACACAGTGGAAAATATCTATCATTACGGGAGGTCTGTCTCCATGCTTCCCCTTGTCTAGGCAGAGCATAAAGCTATGCAGTCTACAGAAGGACTTAAAAAATACAGCAATTTGAAAACAAATCAATCAATACTTTTGATAGCAATTTTAAAAATTCTATTTGAAGGAGATAACCCGAGTAATTTTTTTTTTTTTTTTTTTTTTATGAAAGCCTTAAAAAGTCAATAGGAAAATAAAAAAGGCTGCACAAGGCAAAAAAAGGTCAATGAGAAACTAAGCAGAACAATTTAGGATTTGGGGGTTTTTCTGAGTCCTTAACATCAAACTATCATTGAAAGTAAATTACAGAATAAGACATTCAGCTTCTGTTGAGGATTTATAGTAAAGTGATTTGTTCAACAAACTAGGCATAAATTTCTAACCTGTCTTACTTATGCAACATATTCTTTAATACTGACAAGTATTCAGAATCATAGAATCACAGAATCATCTAGGTTGGAAAAGACCTTGAAGATCATCTAGTCCAACCATTAACCTAACACTGACCATTCTCAACTACACCATATCCCTAAGTGCCATGTCAACGTGACTCTTAAAACACCTCCAGGGATGGGGACTCCACCACCTCCCTGGGCAGCCCATTCCAACGCCTAACAACCCCTTCTGTAAAGAAATGCTTCCTAATATCCAGTCTAAACCTTCCCTGGTGCAACTTGAGGCCATTATCTCTTGTCCTATCACTTCTTACTTGGTTAAAGAGACTCATCCCCAGTTCTCTGCAACCTCCTTTCAGGTAGTTGTAGAGGGCGATGTCTCCCCTCAGCCTCATCTTCTCCAGACTAAACAACCCCAGTTCCCTCAGCCGCCCCTCATACGACATGTGCTCCAGACCCTTCACCAGCTTCGTTGCCCTTCTCTGGACACTCTCGAGTAATTCAATGTCCTTTTTGTAGTGAGGGGCCCAAAACTGAACACAGGAATCGAGGTGCGGCCTCACCAGTGACGAGTACAGGGGTAAGATCACTTCCCTGTCCCTGCTGGCCACGCTATTTCTGATGCAAGCCAGGATGCCATTGGCCTTCTTGGCCACCTGGGCACACTGCTGGCTCCTGTTCAGCCGGCTGTCAATCAACACCCCCAGGTCCCTCTCTGACTGGCAGCTCTCCAGCCACTCCTCCCCAAGCCTGTAGCGCTGCTGGGGGTTGTTGTGGCCAAAGTACAGAACCCGACATTTGGCCGTATTGAAAAAAACTATATTGGCCTTATTTGCAAAACTATACATGATTCTGAAATATAGGAAAATTTATCTGAACAGTTCATATACTTATTTGGATTCCTTGGGATTACAGGTGATACTTCGCTGGTAGATGTAAGGATTCTGTAGTTCATGGTAAGTCAGTAATAATTCCAATCGTGCTGTTCTATGTTGCTAATTCCAGGAGACTGTGGACAAATTATAAAAAAACCCCAACATATCTCTCTAACTACTGTGCTTTTCGTTAGAACAATCAGAAGTCTGAGAGTATTCCTGATCATTACCAGGGTTATTGCAAAATGACTGAAAGATCACTAGACACTGTCTGTCGTTCTAGCATCAGAACTCTATTCTAATGCACTACAGTCAGAAGAAGCCTCATTTTTACCAAGACTGTGAACTCTGTTTATAATTCTCTGTTACTTTTGAAATTTCTCCAGAAGTTCTCCATTGTTTTCATGAGTTCTGAATCAGATTACAATTCCTTCTTGTTATATTCAACCATTTGTTTGAATGTTACCAGTATGACATTGAAGAGGCCTTGAAGTTCCGATGACGTCTCAGTTCTGACACGTATTTAGTACATATGTCATAGCCCTAAATTAAGTTTGCTTAAGTTTTCTTTTTTTATTTTGCAAGCTTGTATGAGGAAGTAATTTCTGTTTCTGAGGTTCCTAGCTCATTGTTATCATTAGAACAAGAACTTGAATTGAATTAATATAAAACAGTGATTCAGAAATTTAAAGAACAATGGAAATAATAATAGATTTATAAAGGCTCAATAAAGCTTTATAGCATAGAAATGAAGAGGAAGATTTCAACTGAAGTACTTTAAAATTTCAAGAACATCCAACATTTTATTTAAATGAGGTCACTCCTACTCTTTCCTACATAGCAAGAAATTCAGCAACTGCTATCAGAGGTATTTCTGAATTCTTCTTAATAATAGCAGAGTAAGTCTTCTGGGGCTGAATAGCAAAATATCCAAGGACCTGACAGAACTGAATAGTTCAGTTGCTCTTTCACTCTGCTTTCAACACAGAGCCTCATTCAAATAATTTCTTTGAAAAGTCATGGAGTGTGCTCATTTCCCTTTCTAAGCCGAACAGCTATATTTACTTCCATCAGTACACCAAAGCAGAGTACAAATGATCATTCTCCCACATGTGCCTTACCTCCCAGTGAGCTCTCAAAAGTATAATTGAATGGGTCCAGGCTATGCTGTTTCTTAATTTGCCAGCCAGCATATACTGTCCCATATATTACAGATCACAAAATAATGCATCATGAGTATTGTTGGTTGTCATCCATGGGAAATCATGACATAAAAAAGAAAATCAGACAGAATCTCATGAAAAATAAATCAGGTGTTGAACATGAAGAATAGCGACCTCTTGCTGGTGGAAAAGAAGGAATGCTAAGTTATGGTCATTGCAGTTATGTGTCTTTCTTCATTCTGTTAAGCTCCCTTTAGCAGCAAAGGATTACTCTGTGTGACAGAACACAGGGAGTTATCAGAGACTATACATTACTCCACATACTAGCATCCAATAAGCCCATTCTTAGCTGTCCTGGTTTCAGCTGGGATAGAGTTAACTTTTCTTGAGCTGGGAGGGGGCACATCCAGAGCACCAGACCCAGATTTCATCTGGGAAAAAGTTAATTTTTCTTGAGCTGGGAGAGGGCACAGATGGAACACCGGACCCGGAATAGCTAATGGAGTATTCTATGTCATGTGACATCGTGCTCAGCATATAAAGGAGGGGCAGCTAGGAAGGTGGTGGATTCTCTCTCATTTCTGAGATTGTGACTGTAGAATCTTGGTTCTCTCAGAATTGCTAGCCAGGAATGGGCCAGGTATCAGTCGGTGGGTGGTGAGCAATCACATTGTCTGTTACCCATTTGTACTTTCTATTATTGTTATTGTTTTGTTTTATTACAATTACTAAACTGTTTTTTATCTCAACCTACGAGTCTCTCTTTATCCCTCCAATTCCTTCTCCCATTCCCTGGGTGAGGGGAGGGTGAGCAAGCAGCTGCGTGGTGTGTGGCTGCTGACTGAGTTCAAACCACGACACTAGGCAAAACACTTATGTGTTTCTTGAAGATAAATAAGAATATAAAATACATTTTAAAACACCCTTCACAATGACAATGTATTTTGCAAGATGATGTGCAGTATCTAGAATGTATAATGTTGCCATCCCCTGTTTTCCATATACAATCCAACAGAAATACATGAAAATGCATCTTGGTGTGAATTTTCTTTATGAAGTGTTAAAAGAGATCCTGGTTTTCTTTATTCTAAATAAAAAATATTATCCTGTTATTGTAACTGGTTTTAAAATAGTTATCTGGTCGGTAGGATAGAATAATCAAGTACTTATGATCAGGATTTAGTACCCTAATTCTGGTTGCTTGTACTTTCCCCTTACTTCCCACATGTCTTTTATTCAACAGTTTCTAAATTAATCCTTTTTTTTAAGTGACTTTTTTCTTCAGCAACGTTTTCTAGGAAAGTGTCCCCTCCAAATAAAGAGGGTTTTTTTGATATTCATAATACTCAAACATTAACATCATGTGGTGATGACAAAAAATGACCAGTTACAAAAAATCGAGTGATTAGAAATACCAGTTGTCAAAATATTTAAATCTGGGTACATTTGAATACATAAGACTATATGCATTTTTACATTTTATGAGTAAACCACAACTTTTTTCCTTTCATTAATATTTAGAGAGGTACATTTCAGTGGACAGGACATTAAGTGAATAAAAAGAGCTGCAGACTTGTTTGGGGAACTAGAGATCTAACTCACAAGAGACACAGCAGATTCTAGGATACACCTTCCTCCTGTAACTATAAAATAAATTTTACAATTTCACAAAGGGATTTAGATTGTTCTGCGATTTTTATTCACCAATAAATGAGGTTCTAGTGGAGCCTCTATAAATATAATTGAACATACTTTGGCATATACAATAAGAACAAATTAGGATATCACTGCTCCAGTAGAAAACACAAAAACTAAAGACACAGTCTGCTATCTTGATGTCACTTCTCAACTTACACTCTCTTGCACCATAAAAACATCTGTTTAATAAACGTGTATTTCTCTGCTTTATTACAATTGTTTATTAGTGAGAAATTACTCTTTTGACCCTACTTCTTCAACCCTTGTTGAACTTTTGACTCTTATACATTTTTTTATTTTACCTGTAATTTTCATCAAATATTTGTCAATACATAGTTGAAAAAATACAGGATACATACACAAAGTCAACAACACTCTTTGAAAATTAACCTGTGAGACATACAATTTTAATTTGTTTTCTAAAAATTTCACTTTTAATTAGGATCCATAATAAAGCATTTATTTCTGATTCTCTAATGCTATATCATCAGAACACTATGGGGATTAAGGGTAAGAACTAAATGAAAATTCACATTAATATTGTGACTGAGAACTATTTTGTCATTTACAGTAAACTCAGGGATCATTTGTGAGCAAGCATGTACTCTTTATTACTCAATATTTACATATATTACTCCATAAACCAACAAAACTCTTAGTAATCTAACTAGGATTAGAACAGGGCTGTATAATTCCTCCTTGCTGTAGACAGCAGCCTGAGCTACCATGGGTGGCTTTTCAGTGATTTCAGGTGAGCTAAATTCTGTGGGCACAAAAATACCTGCAGGGACAGGTAAACTGTTACAAACAAAAGGGGTAAAAATCACAGTTCCAGCTAACAATGGAAATGCTGTTGATAAGAATGAATGGCTGTGGAGTAGTGGAATAAATTAACAACACAGATTTAAAAGGCACCTTACATGAAGTGCAAAACCTCCTTTCCTTTGCTCTTTGCTTATGTACCACTTATTACTGGTCTAGTAGGCAAGGCAGACTTCCCATCTGTCAATCACTCCTATGCAAACCCGCAATACCTTCTGACCACCTCCCTTGCTTTCTCTCCTGACTTTTTTTGCACATTTTTTACTTCATGTCTTCCTTTCCTTAAAATTCTGTCTCATACTATGACAGTGTGTGCTTTTAAATCAGTCTTGACATTTGTGCTTGTCCCTTCTGATTCTGTCCCTTAACAACTCTACACTAATTCAGCATTTTGTCTAAGGGCACACGACAGTAGAGGATTTAGCAATATCTTCTTCAAATAAGTCCAGATTGCCTCCAGTTTTCTTCAAAAGCCTTCAACCTCTTCAACACTGAGACTGCCATGGGTTTTAGAGCTGGTACTCTGAAACTATCAGGCTGTGGATGGTGCTTTTGCTTTAAAGGAAACAAAACAGCATTAAAGAAATCAGAGCTCCTACATGGGAAGAGTGTATTTTTTCTGCCAGTCTGAAAAAAAGATTGTGCAGGAGGGAGCACATGGAAGCTCCTCTCCTGTTTGTTATTTCTTCCAGGGAAGGGGAAAGAAGCTCATGCCATCTTTTGTAATGCACTTTCCTAAAGAAACAGAATCGCCCAGTCATCCTTCACAGCTAACTTTGGACAGCTGCCAAATTTAGCAAGGAAGCAGGCTACTGGGGGCCACACTTCAGGAAAGTCATGGTTGGAACCAGCCCATGCTGCACTGGGAGGATGAGCGTGGTGCAGGGGCAAGCAGCCACACACCCATGAGGCATGAAACTGACACTCTGGTTTAAACTCTCCTACTATGAAAAAGTTGTATATCAATTTTATTCCTCTTTTGCAGGGGTTGGTGAAGTATATGACTAGTGGAAACAGATGTTGCTTACATAATCAGACAGAAAAGTGCAAATACAATGAAATTGTCACATTTTCTTAATCATATAAGTACCTTCTTGGTTACTCTGGTCTATATTTTATCTTGTCTTAATGAGAAAGAGTTTGGAAAGCAGGAGATAACTAGTACTCAGAATCTCTTTTATAACAGGAGAGGAAGATAATCGACAGAGCAGGGTGTTAGTTGGAATAATGACTGCAGATGACAGGACACCTGCACCTAGGGTCATAGTGCAAACAGTGGTAGGGTCTGCAGTTTTAACATTTACTTGATAATTACATGTACCCTTGTACACTTACAGGTTCATTTGGTAACTCACTTGAGGTGTTTCAGTCAGACTTATAACAAAAACCCCAACTTCTTTTCTCCCTCCTTTTTTCTTTTAATTCCTCTGAACAAGAATTTTGAACAAAACTGTACCAAAATATTAAAATAGGTTTTATTTCACATAAAAGGAGAAAAGTAATTTGAATGTCCAGAATAAAAAAACACAAATACTGATCTTTAGTCCTTAATTTGCAGTTAAACTGATGAAGCAGGTATATTCCTTTACACAAGTAAAAGTATTCAGTTAAAAATTTTCAGGGTAACTGGTAACTGGGTAAGTCAGTTCCTGACATCCCAATGTATGTTCATGCTTCATGTTATGAGAACAATGATGATCACAAAGATGGAACTGCTTCTGTATGAAAAAATTCTCAGTGAATTGGGATTCTTCAGCTTAGAAAGTCAGTTAAGAGATAAAAACAAAGGTTGACCAAAAAAACTATGTGGAAAGAACAAAGAAGGTAGATTTAATCACTATTTCTCGCAGTGAAAGAAGGAAGAAGCCCAAACCATTACAATACAGCAAACACTGACCAGATCCACAGAATTTTTCCTCTTCTTCCAACTCCAGCGTCTACAGAGGCAATAAAAGACTTTTCTGCAGGTGCTGCAGGGGTAAGAAATGTAAACAAATTCAGAAAGTAATTAGACAAATTCTTGGAGAATAGATCTCCTGAGTGCTGTTATAGATAACAGTCCAGATACAGCCTTCAGGTCAGAAAGTCCCAAACCTCGTTGTTGCTGGGAAAGGTATGATATACTTCCCTCCTCATTCAGTAACTGTTATCAGTAGGGATGAGGTGCAGACTAAATTGCATTTATTTTGATCCTGTATGTTAACACTTAAACACTTTTCAGAGATATTAACCACCTCTTGGCTTTGCTTGTTTCTATGAAAAAAAAAATTGTTCTGCATTTTGGAAAAAACACATTTCCAAACCCACAGAAATTCTCAGGTTTTGTTTGTTTCATTTATAATGTGAGCAAGAATTATTTATTATATCAGCACTGGCAGAATGAAAGCAATCACCGCATGTTTTTCTGTTTGCTTTCTTGGATTTTTTTTTTTTTAATTATTAATGATTTCCAGCATGTATACTTGAAAAAGGGTATTTATAGACATGCAGTCAAAAAAATCAGGCATGCTGAGAATTTTGATACCTTGAGGGGGGGAGGATTAAAAGCAAACAAACACTACTTCAGAAAACAGCTAATTACTAAAATAAAAGCTTGATGAACCAGAGAACTGTATTCACCAGCCATGTTAATGAAGAAGAAATATTCATATTTGGCTGATAGTGCAAGATCAAAATTGCACAAATCTGAAGTGAGTTTAGGTCACCAAAATGCATGAGCTCCTTTGGTTTTCACACATGATATTTAATCTTTCATTTGTTACACCCACTAGGGGAAAACAGTCATGTGCAATAGCAGCAGAACAGGTTTATCGGAAAAAGCCCTCCCCTTTCTCCTTAGGAAGACATTCTTACTTTGATCTACTTATACAAAAGCTGTAGTGGGTTCACCTTGTCTGGCTGTCAGGTGCCCACCAAACCACTCTCTCACTTCTCCTCAGCAAGATGGGGAGAAAATAATATGGTGGAGCCCCACAGACTCCAAACATAGCTGGCATTAGGACAGATACAGGTCCCATCAATAGTCCCATGGTCATCAGACAAGGGAAAGTAATGAGTAAGGCTAGGGCCCACCCAGATGACTCTTCAGGAACATCAAGGCACAGAGTTGGGGGCTCACTGTACGCAAGCAGAGAGCATGTGGGTCCCATGGACTATGTAGTGCTGTGAGTGCATGCAGGACCCTAATAGATGAAAGCAATGTATTATATGGCTTTGTTCTTTAGATTTCTTATTTCTTTACTGATTTCCTTTCTTGAGAGGAGTAGTTTATGATTTTATTTTCTCGGCTTTGTCCTGGTGGAAATATAGCTTAGATGGAATTTGAAGAGGTAAAGAGATGTAGTAGAGATACTGTCTCAACATTCTTTTTTTCCCCAATCCATTTGTACTCAGTATTTATAGTTTGACTGAAATGAACAAACATCTATGACTGTAGCAAGTCACACTGCGGACAGTTCAAGGACATTGACATTTCATCTTGACACCTGAAAGATGAAGATGGAGAAGCTATGAGAAGTGTGTACCCACATGCTGAGTATATCAGACCCTGGATTTCAATATCAGTTATGTTACTGGTCTTTGCATCATACTTGAAAAGTTATTTTGTTTTTATGTGTTATGCTGGTTTTGACTCTTTAAATTGTAGAGTTTGGGACATATTCTACACATAGATCTGCCAGTCTGGGTATGAACTGGTACTTCTGCTCCTCATTTTTCAGACAAAAACAACAACACACTTTCCATTATCTGTAACTTTGGCTAATTTGTTATGAAGGACTAAGAGGAAAAGAAGTACAGATGGATAATTATTTCTCTTTTAATACATTAAGGATAATAAGAAATAATGAGATTACATAGTTAGCCTCATAATTTCACATTTTCTTGAGAAGTACAGCCTTAAGGAATAAAAGAACTTCAGTTTTGAGGTACATGCAGTGATCTCTTTGTGTATGCATGTGTGTGTGTATGCTTCTATGTGCACATGTGTGTATAGAGCGAGATGATTTTTTGTTATGCATTTGCCTTCTGAAAACTGATGATCCCTTACTTCTGGAGAAAAACAAGTAAAGTTTATTGCACTTTTGGTAAAGAATTCCTTTAAGTTTCCAGCCACTTAACTTTTAACTAAGATGATTTGCTGTATGCTAAATCATTTTTATATGCCTGCTTGAGGATGTTGCATGCTAGCCATATGTCTTCTCAAATTAGAAGGTTATCCTCAATTCTGCTACAGTGTGACTGGGGATTACAGTTTAAAAATTCAGCATTGATAACAATTTCTCTGATTTTCCCGTCCATATATTGAATCAGTTAAAAATGGTTTTGGTCAAACAACTGAACCATTTAGGTAACAGAATGACTATCACGTTAATATCACATCAGAAAAGTTACAAAAGAAATTTCCCATAGTCTACCTTGGGAAAAACGTACGCTTTCCAAAGTTCTTTTGCTCAAAATAAGATCACAACAAAAAAACATTTTCCCTCAAAGCAAAATGTTTACATATATACACATAGAATCATAGAATAGAATCATAGAATGGTTTGGGTTGGAAGGGACCTTCAAAGATCATTGTGGAGATTTGAACTTGGACGGCAGCCAGATGCCACGTGGCCAGCCATTCACCTCCCTTCCCCCCCCACCCCCTGGTGAAATAGGGGAGGGACAAAAAGAAGAGAACTCGTAGGTTGAATAAAATGAAAGAATTTACTAAATATAACAAGAGAACAACAGTAACAGTAGTGAGTCCAAAAAAAGAAACCGGTAAAATGCAGCAGTGGCTTACCGAACACAGTGACCACCCCCACAGCAACACACACCTGGGCCGGACCCAAAAATCTCGCACCCACCTGAGAGAGCCCGCGCCCCTATATCCCTGGGCATGACATCACATGGTATGAAATACTCCAATGAAAGTTAACTCCATCCTGGTCGAAACCAGGACAGTCTCCACCCCTTATTCAATACCATTGACATTATTCTCAGGTTTCCAAATACATCTTAAGGAATCACTGCCCCCCCCCCCCCCCCCCTTTTTTTTTTTCCCAGGTCTCACAGATATCATTCCGTTAGTCTATGGGCCATCCTTCCACAATGTCTGCTGAGTTCATTTAGTCCATAACTTCGGGTTCCATCTGTCATGACAATCTTTAAGGCTGGAGGAACGAGGCGGAGTTGGCTCAGTCATGGAGCAGGAGGCTTTGGATGTGGTACGGGAATGTTGCAAGGCACCAATTGACATAACAGCGTTATTTGACAGTCCGGTTCATTGGCTATTCTCACCTAAAATCAGATCTCTCTGAGGCACACATCGGACTTCTCCATCCTTCTGCATTACCCACCAAGTACACCCAAGTTGTTGGGCAAAAGTAATCCCATGCATGGGTTTACCTTCAGTCAAAGCAGAAGTAACCCAGATGGTCTTCCCCAACATATTCCTAATGCACACTACGGGGCCTTTATCCCCATCCACAGTGTATAGGAGGTTTGAGTGAGCAGAGCCAGGTTGCTTGGCAGGTCCTCTGGTATTGACTAACCAGGTGGCTTTTGCTAAATGCATGTCCCAGTGTTTGAAAGTTCCACCACCCATTGCTCTCAGAGTAGTTTTCAGCAATCCATTGTATCGCTCAATTTTTCCAGATCTGGTGTATGGTAGCGAATGTGGTATATCCACTCAATGCCATGTTCTTTGGCCCAGGCGTCTATGAGGTTGTTTCGGAAATGTGTCCCATTATCTGACTCAATTCTTTCTGACGTGCCATGCCACCATAAGACTTTCTCCTCAAGACCTAAAATGGTGTTCCAGGCAGTGACATGGGACACGGCATAAGTTTCCAACCAACCAGTGGCTGCTTCCACCATTGTAAGCACATAGTGTTTGCCATGCCAAGTTTGTGGGAGCGTGATATAATCAATCTGCCAGGCCTCCCCATATTTATATTTTGACCATCGTCCTCCATACCAAATGGGCTTTAACCATTTGGCTTGCTTGATCGTAGCCCATGTCTCACATTCATGGATTACCTGTGCAATAACGTGCATGGTTAAGTCCACCCCTCAGTCACGAGCCCATCTATATGTTGCATCTCTTCCCTGGTGGCCTGAGGAGTCATGGGCCCAGCGAGCCATAAATTGTTCACCCTTATGTTGCCAGTCCAGATCTACTTGAGAGACCTTGATCTTGGCAGCCTGATCCGCCCGTTGGTTGTTCTGATGTTCTTCAGTGGTGCAGTTCTTGGGTACATGAGCATCTACACGGTGTACGTTCACAACCAGATTCTCTACCTGACCAGCAATATCTTGCCATAATTCAGCAGCCCAGACGGGTTTGCCTCTGTGCTGCCAGTTGCTCCGTTTCCACGGCTGTAATCACCCCCACAGTGCATTTGCCACCATCCATGAGTCAGTATAGAGGTAGAACACTGGCCACCTTTCTCTCTCAACGATATTCAAGGCCAGCTGGGTGGCTTTCACCTCTGTGAACTGACTCGATCCACCTCATTCAGCAGCTTCAGCAACCCATTGTGTGGGGCTCCATACAGCTGCCTTCCACCTTCAATGTTTTCCCACAATGTGACAGGACCTGTCGGTACACAGGGCACTTTGCTTCTCATTATCCAGTAGTTTAGTATATGGTGGGGCCTCTTCAGCACGTGCTACCTCTTCCTCTGGCGCCATTCCAAAACCTTTGCCTTCTGGCCAATTTGTGATCACTTCCAACATTCCCGGACGTCTGCGGCTCCCTATTCGAGCCCGTTGTGTGATTAATGCGACCCATTTACTCCACGTGGCATCAGTTGCATGGTGTGTAGAGGGGACACTCCCTTTGAACATCCAGCCCAGCACTGGCAGTTGGGGAGCCAGGATGAGCTGTTCTTCAGTCCCGATCACCTCTGAAGTGGCTCCGATCCCTTCATATGCTGCCAATATCTCCTTTTCAGTTGGAGTATAGCAGTCTTCTGATCCTCTGTATCCCCGACTCCAAAACCCCAGGGGTTGATGTGGTGGTGCAATTCTCACCCCTCCCCGCTCCTCCTTGTTGGGCTGCTTGGTGCTAGGTGTGATTCCACCCACATCCCCCGAGCTATACACCGATCTGTGGAGATAAGGACTGCTAACATTAAGGCGCCCCCTTAAGGAGCTTGTCTCCTGCCCCTCCCGATTGTTCGGAAACAGTTGTAACAGCCCATCATCTCCTAATGACCTGGCACACCTGTGCCTGGGATGTGGTCAAATGGGAACAATAACACAGTTACACATTCATCAAGTTGTTGTGCAACTGCTGGAAGGCACCAGAATACTTCGTTGCTCGAGCTGGGCGTGAGCAAAAGGTATCTGACAAAAGTCAATTACCTTGGACCCTATAAATTGCGACCACAAGGGAGACCCTTTAAGCTCTCCTGGATTGCAGTGGGCCTGTGACCAGCATCTCCCCTGAGCTGGGACACCTCTCAGGTACCAAAACCCTTCAGGTGTTGTCTGCTTTCAGAGCTGACGGAAGGCCAGGGCGAAGTCAACCCTCTCGAGTCTCAATTATCGCCTGTTGAGGAATTCCAAGGCACTGTGAGTATTTGCTCTAAACTCAAGAAGAGGGAAATTTTCTTTGAGCTAGCTTCTCTTTCACCCATTCTTTCTCTGTTTATTGGTGTGTGGGTACGTGCTTCATTTTACTGGATCCAAATACTTTTGTTTCTGTGTGAGTGTTTGTACATTTTGTGTTCATTCTACTGGATCCAAATACTTTTGTTTCTGTGTGCATGCTCATATGTTTTGTGTATACACATGTATATATGTATAAATTAAGGTACCATTAAGTAAGTTAGTGTGAATCTTGTCATTTTAGAATCTGTAAATAAGTAGCTTTTCTTTCTTTCAACATTTCTGAATGATTTTGTAATGATAAATTGCTGTTAGTTATTAATAAATCTAGATTTCCTACTAAATCATTACCGTGTCAATACTTTCATCCGCAACAGTTGACCCCGATTCTCCCCTGGTGCTCTCTGTCAGAGACTCCAGGTAGGGCCATTCTTCCCGGCTGCAGTGTAGAGCACATTTTTAACATCTTGCCCTGGCCGAACTGACCTGAGGGCTACTGCATGAACTATTTCCTGCTTAATTTGTACAAAAGCCTGTCGCTGCTCTGGGCCCCATACAAAATCATTCTTTTTCCGAGTCACTTGATACAGAGGGCTGACAATCAGACTGTAATTTGGAATGTGCAGTCTCCAGAAACCCACAACACCCAAGAAAGCTTGAGTTTCCTTTCTGTTAGTTGGTGTGGACATAGCTGTCATTTTATTAATCACCTCCATTGGAATCTGACGACGTCCATCTTGCCATTTTACTCTTAAAAACTGGATCTCTTGTGCAGGTCCCTTGACTTTACTACGCTTTATGGCAAAACCGTCCCTCAGAAGGATTTGGATTATTTTCTCCCCTTTCTCAAAAAGTTCTTCTGCTGTATTACCCCATATAATTATGTCATCAATGTACTGTAAATGTTCTGGGGCTTCACCTTGTTCCAGTGCAGTCTGTATCAGTCCATGGCAAATGGTGGGGCTGTGTTTCCACACCTGGGGCAGTTGATTCCAGGTGTATTGGACACCCCTCCAGGTAAAAGCAAACTGTGGCCTGCATTCTGCTGCCAGAGGGATAGAGAAAAATGCATTGGTAATATCAATCTTGGCATACCACTTGGCCACCTTCGACTCTAGTTCATACTGAAGTTCTAACATGTCTGGCACAAAAGGACTCACTGGTGGTGTGACTTCATTCAGGCCACGATAGTCCACTGTCAATCTCGATTCTCCATTAGACTTTCGCACTGGCCATATGGGGCTGTTAAAAGGGGAGTGTGTCTTGCTGATGACTCCTTGGATTTCTAGTGGATGAATCAGTTTATGGATAGGGATTACAGAGTCTCGGTTGGTGCGATATTGCTGTCGGTGTATGGTTGTAGTGGCAGTTGGCACCCGTTGTTCTTCAACCCTCAGCAATCCTCTGATAGACCAGGTAACACAGACAGATGTTTAATTCCTTCTGTTTCCAAGGCAGCTATACCAAAAGCCCACCGATACCCTTTTATGTCCTTAAAATACCCTCTTCTGAGAATATCTATGCCAAGAATACATGGAGCGTCTGGGCCAGTCACGATGGGGTGGTTTTTCCCACTCTTTTCCACTTAGGCTCACCTCAGTCTCCAATACAGTCAGCTGTTCAGATCCCCCTGTCACTCCTGAAATACAAATGGGTTCTGCCTCTTAAATTTTGATGGCATTAGGGTGCATTGCGTACCAGTGTCCACTAGAGCCTTATACTGCTGGGAGTCAGATGTGGTAGGCCATCGAATCCACACAGTCCAGTAAACTCGGTTGTCCCTGTCCTCCACCTGGCTGGAGGCAGGTCCCCTCTAATGTTGGTCATAATACTCACTAACAACAAATGAGTTAGTGTGGTGTGCATGGGCTTCAGCCTCATCTTGATCACTCACTTCTTGTGAATACAAGTCAGAAGTTCTTCTCATAGGATCATGAGCAAAGTTGACCTTTCTGCTCCGTTTGGGCACTTGATTACTGGAAACTGGAGCAGCATTTCTCCTGAAAGGACCACGTTCTGTACTTGTTCTTCCTTCCAGCTCACATACCCACTTTTCTAGGAGGTAGTTAAGTTTTCCATCCCATTCCTTCATGCCTTCTCCATAGTCACACAGGCAATGCCACAGCTTCCCCTGTGGTGTGTACCGGTTCTCTTGAGTAGAGAAATAATTGCTCCTAATAGCTGAGATGCTGGTCCGTGCAGGTGGGGAGTAGGACATGTTCTCTTTAAGTTGTTGGACAACTTGAGATAATTTGTTCACAGCTGCGATGATGGGGGAAGAGACACTTTCTTCATATTGTCATAGTCGGCGAGCCAGTTCATTCACTGTTGGTCCCTCTTTGTCTTTCCTCTCCATTAGTGCTAATGCACTGGCATATGATGAGGGTGTGCTCCGTACAGAAGTTCTCCACATGAGCCGGGTGCATCGGACTTCATCTGGATCTGTGGGTAGCCATGCATTATCAGGGTCATAGTAAACTACCTCCCACACAGCTGGGTCCCTCAAGTATTGAATGCCTCTTTCCACAGTGGTCCACTTACTTGGTCAACATGTAAAGTCATCCTTGAAGGGGTACCTCTCCCTCACACTTGACAGAAGTCAATTCCAGAGACTAAGATTTTGTGTCTCTTTTCCAATGGCCTTGTCAATGCCCCTTCCCTAGACAGAGATCCCAGCTGCCTCGCCTCCCTGCCCTCTAGTTCCATGCTACTGGCCCCGCTATCCCAGCACCGGAGCAGCCAGGTAACAAGTTGCTCATCTGGATGGCAGCTGTAATCGTTTCTTATGTCTCGCAACTCCCTCAGGGATAAGGATTGTGTGACTATCACTGGCTTTGCCTCCTCCTCCTGTTCTCGTGATGGGCCTGGTTCATCATCACCCTGGGAGATGCGAGGAGACTTTCTTGTGTATTTCTTCTTATGTCTGGGAGCAACTGACACTGTCATGGGTTGATTCTCTGGTTCAGCTGCAGCGCCTGTCCTCGGGCTTGTAGTGGCTGCAGTTTCTGACTTGGTTACCAGGTGCAGAGCCCTTCTCTTCCACTTGAGGGTGCTGAACAGTGTTTAATAACAACCAGTAAGCATGGGCTATGCCCCAGCATGTTGCAGTGAGCTGTGCCTCTCTGGAATTACCCATGTGATAAGATACTTTTTCCAAATATTCCACCAGTTCTTCAGGATTCTGCACCTGTGCAAGAGTGAAGTTCCAATACACTGGAGGTGCCCACTGTTCTAGGTACTTGCCCATTCTACTCCACACCCCCAACCACTCATAGTTCTCCAACCTTAGGGTAGGTTTCCAAGTGCTACTCTTAAATAGTTGCTTAATCCTGAACAAAACCTGAACCACATGCGGGAACACACTAGCTCCTAACAGCACAGCAACCATGTTTATGTCAACACTCCAAAGATATTTGAACTCCCCAGATTTCTCAAACACAACTGTAAATAGCCCCAGGACCAATGACTGCACGCTATCATAGATGAGCATCACATAGTACAACAGAAACAGAATCTTAACCCAACTCTCACGGAAGGTGAGCAACAGCATGGGAAACACATATTGCAAATGAGGTGATAAGATCTTAAGGAGCCAAGCAATCCACATTTTACCCATTTTGTTGTTATCTCAAACAAAAACCTCAGTGCCCCATATTGGGCGCCAAAAACTGTGGAGGTTTGAACTCAGCCGGCAGCCAGGCGACATGTGGCTGGCCATTCACCTACCCCTCCCTCCTCTGATGAAATAGAGGAGGGACAAAAAGAAGAGAATTCATAGGCTGAATAAAAAGAAAGAATTTACTAAATATAACAAGAGAACAACAGTAGCAATAGTGAGTCCAAAAAAAGAAACCAGTAAAATGCAGCAGTGGCTTACCGAGCACAGTGACCACCCCCACAGCAACACACACCTGGGCCGGACCCAAAAAGCCCGCACCTGCCCAAGAGAGCCCGTGCCCCTATATTCCTGGGCATGACATCACATGGTATGAAATACTCCAATGAAAGTTAACTCCATCCTGGTCAAAACCAGGACAATCATCTAGCCCAAACCCTCTGCCATGGGCAGGGACATCTTTTACTACATCAGGATGCTCAAAGCCCCGTCCAACCTGATATTGAAAATTTTCAGTGATGGGAGATCCACAACTTCTCTGAGCAACCTATTCCAGTGTCTCACCACCCTTATTGTAAAAAATTTCTTCCTTATATTGAATCTAAATCTACCCTCTTTCAGTTTAAAACCGTGGCTCCTTGTCCTGCCGCTACAGGTCCAGGCAGAAAGTCTTTCTTCATCTTTCTTATGAGATCTCTTTATATACTGAAATTCCACAATAAGATCTCCCTGGATCCTCCTCTTCTCTGTGCTGGACAACCCAACTCTCCCAGACTTTCTTCAGAGGAGAGATGAGTATTAGCTCTCAAAAGCACAACAAAAAAGGGAACTACAGGGAGGTACAAAACACCAGCTCCTCTTTTTTCAGGTTTAATTGACTAACACGGGTGTACGTGCCACTTAGTCAGATAAGTAGGCTTTTTTGTTAAAGGCTGACAAATACACAAGCACAGGACTAGCAATACTAAAATATAAAATTCCATGTATTCTTTTGTAGTAAAGTTTCTTCACTAGAATGCACATGCATTAATGTTTATGTTCAACAGTTTTAATGAAACCCTGGTAAAATGGTTATCTAGCCATAATCTCAATTTAATTTAAAAAAAAAAAAAAAAAAAAAGGTTAACTTTTTCTTCTTGGGAAAAAGGTCAGATAGAATGTGCTATTAGCATAAGTATGGGGAAAAGCAAAAAGGCCAATTATTGGTTTTGTTTTGTTTTGTTTTGTTTTTAAAAGGCTAGTCCAGTTTTGAGATGGGGTTTCTGTTTCTTCAAGTCTATTTTCAGAATATCACATTCTGTTAGATGTCCCACAGATTAAAGTGGTTTAGAATGGCCTTTGGATGTCAGTTAATATTTTCATGTCATGGATTAAGAGGTTTAATTCATGGTTATTTGTGCTTAAGGAGATTAAAAGAGAACAGAAGTAGAAATTTAATTCTTCTTCCACACCATTCACAGATAACATTCAGTATAAGTCCTGTAAGAAAGACTGTTCTGGTGACCACAAGGACACCTTGATAGGGGTGAGTGGTAGCTCACCAGCATCCTGGTGTGCATCCTGAGGTGTGAAAACTTAAATCCAGCCTTACCTTATAAAACTATATAATGTTATGCAACATCTGTTCTTCACATGAGATGATGCTGGAGGCCTGCAAGTCAACACTGTTTTGGAGTTTAGAACAAAGATTTAACCCCCCAAAGTGCTGAAAGTGGCAGAAAACTTTTTCAAATTACTGACATCTTTCCTGTAAGCATACAAACAAACTATGACAGTTTCTCATCCATCTAGACATTTTATTTACTCCAGTAGTCCAGGGCTCAAATCCCTGCAGGTGCAGTTTCACCAGAAACTTGTGACTTTGATGTTCAAATTGACGAATATTGAGTTAGCATTGCAGTTGTCATCTAAACATCAGATACGTTGATTTCAGGCTTTGTAGTTGCCCCATGAAGTGTTTTGCATCATTATCCATTAATTTATTGCAAAGGTTTTGACCTCAGCTTCTCACAGAAAACCTGGCAGTAAACTCAGCACAACAGACTTTAGTGGGCATCATTACTGTCTGCTTTCCTTGTCACGCAGCCTTGTAAGAGGCTTCAAGTGGGAAGTTTGTCACAAATGTGGTGGGGGTGTCACTGCCCAGCTTTTTTATAAAGGGTAAAAAAAATAATTTTTTAAAGTGTAATGACAACATCAAAACAGAGATATGGAAAAGAAAATAGAAGGAAAAGTTGTGAAGAAAGCAAGAACTAGGCTGTGAGTTCACAAGACCAGCAGGTAAATGTGTATCCTGTGCAGCATGGAAGGGATTGCACTGTCACATAGCTACATACAGCTCTTAACTGCTCCAGGCAGCCTTCAGGAATGGAGCTCACTACCTGAGAGCTAACTCATGTACTTTGTTCAGCCTTGCAATCTGGTAGATGAACCAGCTATGAGAAGTTTAATCTCCACTTCCATCTCAGAAGAAAATGTTAGTGCGTTTGCTCATAGTATGGCCATCTGACCACGCCTGACATTCATCAGACTCACAGAAAATGGTTTTCTACATCATTGGCGCAGAAGAGAATCGGGAAGTCAACTGCAGCACACTGAAATATCACACTGACAGACAAAGCAGAAATACATTAGCGGTTGACAAACTATTTGGAAAAAATTCAAGAAATATTACCAGTGTTCCTCTGTTTTGGGCAACTGAATGTATAAATAGTAAATTGCCATAGGACTGCTTGAAGGAAAGCAATGAAAATGTATATTTAATTTACTGACAATACTTATTTATCATATACCTGGAAGAGTGGAAAAGAAAATTGCCTAAGATTCAGGTAAATTTGCAATGATGCAAAGTGGAAAGGCTGCATGTGGGCCTGTTTCTAAATTCCACAGGAATTTCTCATTCCTGAACTTCTGCTGTCAGTATTAGTGGGATCTTTATTGTAGTATACTTGTGAAACTGTTATGCTAAGAACACTAGTACAATCAGCATTTATTGCTATAGATTATCTTGAAACTATAATACAAAATAAAATCTTAAGCAGAACTATTCATTAAAACTCTTAAGAAATTCTCATTAAACAGCAGTGAGAGAATATGATTCTTTAAACTCGTTGGTCAGAGAGATGTTTGTGTTTTTCTTAATGGTTTAGTAATTGCTAATAGGGATAGAGAATCCCTTTCATTCTTTCTTCTTACATCATCCACTACACAGACATTAACTTTCAGCCACAGTTTTTCCTCTTACTGGATGAAGTTTTAATAGGTATATAAAGTTTTTTCTTATATAATAAATTTTGATGACAGCCCCCAAACCAATTGTAAATGCTGATACAATCCTTTTTAAAAAGTCAGATCAAATCATTGGTAAGAATATTAATGAATGATATGTCTGCCGATATTAGGAGGAATCCTGTGACCATGTTCTTAAATTAGTAAGATGGGGGGGGGGGGGGGGGGGGGGTAATGAAACACATGACTTGAACAAAAATGTTTAAAACTTTAATGGATAACAAGTAGTACAACTATAGATCAAAGCGAGGTCAGCTATGTGCATTGTTGAATGAAAAGGCTCAGATTTATGATTCTCTTCCAAGGTAAATTGACTGAAAACTGTGATGGGTAAAGTCTGCTATAGCTCGATTTGAAGGTCTTAGAAACTGCACTGTTAAATTTAAATCAGTATTGTGATTTCCGAAGTCTTGAACTATGGAATTATTATTTTGTAGATTTCTTTGAGAGAATTCCACTGGTCCATTCTGATTTAAGCTCATGAATTCAAGGAGTTGTAACCTAAGGCATAAATAACCTTTTAAGGATTTGGTTTGAGCTGTGAAACTCAAACAAACTCCAAGAGCAAAGTTAAGTCTGTGTGTGTTACCTTCAGGAATGTCTTTATGTGCATACTATATATCAATTGGTGGCTACTCAGAAAGGCGTTTAAATGCGAGCAGCCAGCACTGAGTGACCAAGAATAGTTTTGAGCAGAAAGGATTTAAATAGATTAATTTTGCAATCAGTAGCTACCACTTATTTCTGCTGTTCATTGCAAATTAGTCTGGATTCAGCTTTGTGAGCATGTTGCATTTGCATTTGGGAAAGTTAGTAGGTGGACAGGAGAAAGAAACTGAACTCTCACTCAGGAAACACCCAGTGATGCACAGCTTGAAATTTGAATAAAAGCATTTGTTCTTTTTCCTGTGCTTTTACTATTTTTCTAACAAGGATTAATCTGACAGAAATCAGTGTGTTCTGTGACCTGTATTTAGTCTTTCTCTTGTGAACCAGACTGGAAAAACAGTAAAGAGGGTAAGTGACAGATGTGGATAAGGTGGTTATGAAGAAAAGAGGTTTAGAGGAAAGAACAATTTGGGATGTCATAGTTTCCTTTTATGTATGTAAAGGAAAAAAAAACATTACTAGATAGTGTGAGTAACTTAAAACCTTGAGTGGAAATACTTTTCACTTGAGTTCTCCTACTTACTCCAGATTGGAAAAGTGATTATGTATGTTCTCATTGAAAGAATTACCATGGATTTTCATGGACATTTTTCCATCTGTGCTTCTGTGTTAGCTTTTATCTGCTTTAATCCCTTTCAGAAGTCTGTTCTGACTGCCTCATTTCCTGTATGTTGTGTCTAGCTACAGTTTCTTTATCTGGCTGCATTTG
Source organism: Strix uralensis (assembly GCF_047716275.1). NCBI lineage: Eukaryota > Metazoa > Chordata > Aves > Strigiformes > Strigidae > Strix > Strix uralensis. Next base: position 18,873,549 of record NC_134012.1, on the reverse strand, counting down.
ACTGGCTACATTTTCTTTTTCATTCTGTTTTTTTTGTTGTTGTTTATGGTACATTTAGATATCTGTATATTAGGTAACTTTGTATTAATAGACATGATTTTGAAATACCATAGAGATAGTAGCTTTTCCTTCTTTATGCATACAATATTACTTTAGGAATTTATCCAAAATCATCTAACTCCATCAGGTCAAATGACTAAATATACAGTGCAAATGCAAGATGCAAAGTAATCTAAAGTTAGCAAAAGTAAGCATGACTTTCAGCAACGCCTGAGAAAATTCTTTATTGGCAGGAATAAGTTGATTCTGTAATACATGCATGGCAGGGTAACATCACTTAGAATTCCACTTTCAACAGAGATTGAAGTTAGAGTACAGCAGGAAAGCTGTCTTCTCCCAAAAAGCAGGAATAAATGGAGCTTTCTGCGTTTTTCTTACAGACACAGTTTTGATTCCTGTGATTAAATAGCAAATTTAGTTAAAATCTGGGAAGCTGTCAGCTGGTTATTTATGATACTTAAAGAAATATTTTGTCATTTTACTTTTTTTCCTCCCTACATATCATAGAATCATAGAATAGAATAATTTACGTTGGAAAAGACCCTTAAGATCATAGAGTCCAACCCTTAAACTAACACTGCAAAGACCACCACTAAACTATGTCCCTAAACACCACATCTACGCATCTTTTAAATACCTCCAGGGATGGTGATGCAACCACTTCCCTAGGCTGCCTGTTATGATGCTTGACAAACCTTTTGATGAAGAAAGTTTTCCTAATATCCAATTTAAACCTCCCCTGGCACAACTTGAGGTCATTTCCTCTCCTCCTATTGCTTGTTACTTGGGAAACGAGACCAACACCCACCTTGGTACAACCTTCTTTTCGGTAGTTGTAGAGAGGTCTCCCCAGAACCTCCTTTTCTTCAGGCGAAACAACCCCAGTTACCTCAGCCACTCCTCATGGGACTTGTGCTCTAGACCTTTCACCACCTTCATTGCTCTTCTTTGGACACACTCCAGCACCTCAATGTCTTTCTTGTAGTGAGGTACCCAAAACTGAACACAGTAATCGAGCTGCAGCCTCACCACTGCCAAGCAAAGGGGGACAATCACTTCCCTAGTTCTGCTGGTCATACTATTTCTGATACAAACCAGGATGCTGTTGGCCTTGTTGGCCACCTGGGTACATTGCTGTCTCATATTCAGCCGGCTGTCAACCAATACCCCCAGGTCTTTTTCCACCAGGCAGCTTTCTAGCTAGTCTGCTCCAAGCCTGTGACGTTGCATGGGGTTGTTGTGAGCTAAGTGCAGGACCCGTCACTTAACCCTGCTGAATCTCATACATTTGGCCTCGACCCATCGATTCAGCCCGTCCAGATCACTCTGCAGAGCCTTTCTACCCTCAAACAGATCGACACTCCCTTCCAACTTGGTGTCTTCCGCAAGCTTAGTGACGGTGCACTCGATCCCCTCATCTAGATCATTGATAAAGATATTAAATAGAACTGGCCCCATATCATTGACTTCTAACATAGCACCAAGCAATTTAAATAATTCTTAACTAACCAGTAGCTGAAGAATCCAAAGTCATATGCTGGACCACCGTGAAAAACTTGAGCTCATTATCAGTGGGATATTTGACAGGACACTAGATCAGAATTGTTGCATATTCCCCCATAATAAGATTAAATATTGTTGGCTTAGAAATACAGATTCTGAACAGTATTTTTCATATACTTGACAATGATCTGGTGTTCAAAATGTTTAGTCTAAAATATTTGCTCATCAGTTTACATGGTACAAAAAGATATCCTCACTGGGGTTCAAGCTCATACTCTTAACTGGAGTATTTGATGGAGACAATAATATTTGAGCTAGTAAGTTTTTGTTTTGTTATTTTTTTTTTTTTTTTGCCCATGAGAAATAGTGCTGAAATAGGACAATTTTCATGAACATTCACTCAGGAATATGAAAGATGGACAATCTAATGCTGAATAATTTAAAATCAGAGTATGATGAGGAAATCCCCATAAATGCCTAATTGGAAAATTATTTCAGTGTCTTATCCTCTTATTATATCTTCAGATTACTTCTGGATAAAATAACATCTATCTTGTTATGGACATCCTACTTGTACTATATGGACATATGGGTACTCTCATTGCTAAACACAACTATATTATCACTAATTTGAGCATGTTAAGGTGATTAAAGGTCCATTAACCAGCAACTAATTTTTCCCATACTCTTCAAGTGACTGGTAATTACCATATTGTTTAGTAAAAAAGGGGAGAAGGGAGGTGGATGGAGAGAAGAAATGTGTTAATATTCTACTAAGCAACCATTTAGCATTTACATTCAACTCTGAACATATTAAATTTCCTGTTGTTGAAGGTTCATTAATTCATGTCAGTGTGAAATACCAAGGCGGTTTGTGTGTCCGGACACTTCTTTAATTCCATATCCCAAAAATAACCTTGAAAGGAAGTCATAGTCTGCAAATAATGACAACTTCTACTTAATGTAGAGAGTAGGTAATTAAACAAATTTCTTGAAAGGTTATAGTCACAACTGTGTAGGAGCGCTGTCATTGTTAAATGCTGAAAAATAAAAGAGACCTAGAGTTAAATTCATCTACATTATATATAGCTCTCATTGGGTTTTTTTGGTTTGCTTTCAGTTATTAGTTATTAATAAAAAGGGAAACCATATTTGCAGGTTCTCCCCCAAAATGTAATTCAGCAGTCAGAGTTGTGGCATGTTACATTTCACTTGTGTGTTTATAATGAACAGAACCAGTGTATATAAGGTGTAAACATTTACTGTAGAAACTTTTCTTTCAGTAATTACTATGAAAAGCTTCTGGTTTTTTGACAGCTTTTAAAACCTGAAAAAAAAAAAAAACCAAAAACCAAACCACTTTAAAAAATATACACTGTCTCTGTGTTCTGTACTTGTACAGTAAAACAAAAATTCTTAGGGACATTTGTGTTGTCATTCTCTTCTATGAAGTGAATACTTCAGAATGATGTGTCTTTCATTATAGAATTGCTATTCCTTAATTAAACTGGAAACCAAAGTTCTAAATGAGTCTTATGATGTGACAAGGGACACAAGCTTACAGAGGAAGGTGGAAACTGCAGATGAAAACTACAGTTTCTATGATGTACCTCAACACTGTGCATTTGCAAGATTTCAGGCTTCTGTACTGTTGCCAAACTGCATATCTCAACAAAAAGCCTGTATTTAACACAGAGGATTAATCAAACCTTCTTTCCAATCAGATGTAATTTCATCTAGCATGACTTTTTTCTAACATATGTTGGATCAACTACCCTATGTGAATTTTTTCCTTTCTTTTGTATTTTTGGATTACACCAAATAGTTTTTTCTATTATTATTCACTAATGCTCTATGTTTTACTAGCTGAAAACCCAAGATGTGATTAACCTAGAAAGCAATTCACATGCAACTCCATGCATTCAGAGGGATGTTGTGAAAGAGATGAAGCTGTATATTAATTTGAATATTTTTTGACAGATGGAACAAATATAGAAATAATGAAGAAAGAAGTGTCTTAGCAGAACCCATGTTGAAACAGTTCTTCATTGATTTCAGGATTCCTCCTATATTTCCTAGACTTTCACAGAAATAGATTTCAGTTTTAATTTTATATTTGAGCATGGGTGTGATAAGAAGTAGGAATTTAGGATAAGAAGAAGTGTTTTGTAGCGTGACAATATATCTTGTGCTTCTCCTCTTAGAGCTGATAGCCATCACCTGATCCCTCTCAATTATTATCAGATCGTGTACCTGAGAAGAAGGAGGAGCTGTTGTACCTTGTTTTCAAATGGCAGTCATGAATCATCTCTCTCCCTTTCTTCTCCTGAATGATGCCCTTAAGAGGCACAAGACAAATCACCACATAGAAGCAGATCCTGGTTTCTTTTCTAAAGCTGATAAAGGTCTTGCACAGCTCATTTAACTACCCTTGATATGGGAAATGCCAGGGATCAAAATCCTTGTAGTGCCACATTGAATTAAGTATAACATCTTGGTTTTTTGAATCCCCTTGTCTTAGTTAATTTGTTACATAATGTTGGCTTTAATTTACAATAGGTTTTGCCTGTAGTTTGCATTCCCTACAATCAAGAGAATAATCAGCCTTATAAAAAAGGACCCATGTGGGAAAGTAAATGCCAGGTGGCTTATTGCAGGAGATACAGCATTTCCTCTGCATTATTGATAGAAATCTGCTTAGAGAGGATACTTGTTTGACAATTCTGCATAATAAATTATTGCTTTAATATTTATACCTCTCCCTCTTTCTCCTTGTGTGATTTAATGACTCATTTAACATGTTCCTAATTCCTTCAATAATATTAGAAATCTGTTTCATAAGTATGCCTTTGTACTTATTATTTAAACTGTAGAACACAAGATGACTTTGCTTATCTAAGGTTACTGTGTGAAGATTAACTATATGTAAACCAGAGAAGTTAGTTTTGAGAGGAATAATAATAAATCTTTGGGCTAAAATCATCTAGTGAATAAGCACTAAGACCATAGGTTATTTAATAGAAATTGTTAGACTCACAGTGGCATTAGTAAGGGCTATGGCCTCTGAACAATTATTCTTTTTTCAGTTTTGCTTGTGTAAATCAAACAGCCTTATGATTTGTGAATATGTTTACTCCTTAGCCAAATTTACAGGAGAAAGACAGTCTAAGTTGTGACTGTCTATGGCAACTATTGGAGAGAACCTGTCATTGTAAATATCAGTCAGTAAATTGCAGGATAAGTTGTTTAACAATATTTTCTAGTGTAGAGCATGAACAAGATGATGTCAAAAAACTGAATGTGCCATAAACTCTGAATAGAGATGGCATCAGGCAGAATTAAACAATAATTTAGCTTGGAAGAGACTTCTGGATGTCCATGGTCCAATCCCTCACTCAAAGCTATGTCAGCTGAGATCTGTCTGCCCAGGCCCTTGTCAAGCTTTTATTCCTAATGTATTAACAGAACCTCCCTTGCTGTACCTTTTCTCTGTTGCATCTCATTGTGCCACTGCATAACTCCAAGGAGGTGTATAAATGTCTGGCAAGATATACTCCAGCAGGGACTATCTGTGGATGCATTGCATTGCAATGCAGAAGTCAGGCCAGGATGTGCATATTTATGTCATTCTAATCTAATGATATTCCATCTATTATATCTACTACAGGTGGGATAATGCTCCTTGGATTTAGTGCCAGAATACAACAGAGGCACATTCTGTTTTGTGTACACCTGTGCTTTATTTATAGTCAAGAAGTTCCAGAATAAGGCAGATATTTGACAGCTTAACAAAATTCCTGCTTGTGCCAAGCTAAGGAGTGGAGTGACAGTGTATGAAGTTGTGTCTGGAACGTACTGCTTGCAGTCATTGTTCTGGCTGGAAATTTAGCTGCCAGTTAGTGTAGGTAGAATCTCGTATATGGGATTTCCTTTCAAGTCAGGCTGAAAAGAAATCTGATATGCAATGTACTCTAAAATCACCTATGTGATTTTCCATATTGACTCAGTCCACTTCCACCTGTTGAAGTTTTAATGTTAAGAGTTTGGTTACAGATTATGTAATTTTCTTTTTTCCTTTGAGTATGGCAAGAGTAGACAGACTTGGAGAAGAGCTGCTGATACTCTGTGGTGTTAAGAAGTCTGTCATCTTAGAGGATTTAAGCTGTTGAAGTATGGGCTGGATGAGCAGACAGTGTGGTAGACTGAAAACTAATTGAACAGCCAGGCTCAAAGGCTAGTGATGAGAGGAACAACGTCTAGTTGGAGGCCAGCAATTAAGTAAGTACTCTAGGGGTCAGTACTGGGTCCAAAGTTGTTTAATATCTTCACTAATGATTTGGATGATGGTGCAGCAAGTTTGCAGATGACATGAAACTGGGAAGTGTCTCATACACCAGAGGATTGTGCTGCCAGAGAGACCTGGACAGGCTGGAGAAATGGGCTGATGGGAACCTTGTGAAGTTCAACAAGGGCACTTGTAAAGTCCTGTACCTGGGAAGGAACAACCACTGGCACCAGTATGTGCTAGGGTTGTCCAGATGGAAAGCAGCTTGGCAGAAAAGGACCCGGGGATCCTGGTGAACATCAGGTTGAACATAAGTCAGCAATGTGTCCTTGTCTCAAAGACAGCTAACAGTATCCAGGGCTGCATTAGGAGCGCTGTTGCCAGCAGGTGGAATAAAGTGTTTCTTCCCTTCTACTCAGCAGTGTGAGGCCACCCCTGGAATACTGTGTCTAGCTCCAGGTTCCGCAGTACAAGAGAGATGTGGACATACTGGAGAGAGTTTAACAAAGGGCCAAGAAGATGATGAAGGGACTAGAGTATCTCTCCTATGAGGAAAGTCTATGAGAGCTTAGAATGTTCATCCTGGAGAAGAGCAGGCTTGGAGGAATCTTATCAATGTATAGAAATATCTGGAGAGGGTGAAAAGAAGACAGATCCAGGCTCTTTCCAGTGGTGCCCAGCAACAGGGCAAGAAGCAATTGTCAAGAGCTGAAACACAGGAGGTTCCTCCTTAACATCAGAAAACACTTTCCTACTGTGAGGGTAATCAATCACTGTCACAGGTTGCCCAGAGAGTTTTTGTAGTGTCTATCCTTGAAGGGATTCGAAAGATGTCTGCAACCAGCTTTTTGCAGACCTGTTTAAGCAGCAGGGTTGGACAAGATGACCTCCAGTGGGCCCTTCCAACCTCAAACATTCTGTGATTCTGTGAAAGAACTATGTAAAACAACAAGGTTGAACAAGATCACCAAAGAATTTCAATGCTTTTGGATTGCAAAAGAGTAAATAGACACAAAGTAAGTCTATGAGCATTTTATTTTCAGCCCAAGAGAACTAGCCCTCCAAAATCCTACTGCAATGGACAGCTCTTACTGGATGTGCCGTTGATGATAACTCCTTATCCTATCTACCAAGGTTCAAAGAAGTAATAATCTGAATTAACTGAGCAATGAGATATGATGGATTGTGCATTATGGGATCATTAGTATATAGAATCATAGAATCATGCAATTACTTAGGTTGGAAAAGACCCTTAAGATCATTGAATCCAACTGTTAACCTAGCATTACCAATTCATATGTTTCATTCCTCAAAGAGAAAGTTAAAAGCCATTGTATTCACATGTCTGATGAATTCATAAATGACACCATAAAATAAATCCAGGAGTTTGTTTCTCTTTACTGTTAATTATAATTTTGTATGTTTTGCATAATGTTCAATTTTCATTTTTGTTCTGTGATTACTTTTGGTGTTTCTAGTGTTTTGGGGGTTTTTTTTGTTTTTGTTTTTTTTTTTTTTATTCTTTCAATTCTTAATGGAAAGAAAAGAGAAAATTTGGGAGATGAAAATGGAGAATAAACTTTTAGCCAATATTCCTTTGCCTATTGGGGCAAAAAGGAGAGAAGGAAGTGGACAATTAAAGGCTAATTTAGAACTTTATTATTGACCACCTTTTTTGCACAGAGCCTCTAGCTTCTTCTGAAAAACTGAATACCTTGTTCTACCTGATAAGCTTTTGAGTTCCAAACTTTTCCAGTTTCATGAACCTTTAATTCTGTATTTTGTAAGAATTTGCATAAGTTTTTATACACATACAGAAGGATGTATTTAATAAAACAGAGAAGCTACTTCAGAATACAGCCTCTAGACACAGGTAATGTGAAGAACTGTATGACAGCTGAAAACTGCAGCTGATTCGTTACTTGTGAAAAATAAAAATGTAAGAGCCATAGCTGCAAACAATAGGAGAGCAACACAGTAACAACAATATATTTTGTGTGTTGGTGTAGGAAAAGAAGCACACCAGACTGCAATTTCTAGTGCACGCAGAAGTACCTCACTTTTGCAATTTTCAAAAGATGTGGGGAAATTTTCATGCAAAATTCTGTGCAAACATCTTTCTTGTACAAAAGTGAAATGCCAAATTGCATTCCTTTCCTTTCTCTCTGTTCCCCAAACATATGACAAGAAGGGAACTGAGATGGAGAGATTCACAGAAATCTTTGTTTCTTTTGAAATTCTTGCTGAGGAGCTTGGTAGAAACATTCTGTCTCGTGTTCCTGAGCAAAATGCTGAGATGTTTTGAGTGTTCCCATCACTTGATTACTGGGTGTTTAGAAGCAAGGATTTTGTTGCAGGATAATCCTTTATGTGCTTGGCCCCCCTACAGGAAAAAAAAAAAAAAATAAAAAAATTAAAAAATTACTCCTTTTAAAACTACGAGTTTTGTAGTTTGGAGACCATTCTGAACCCTCTACAGCACTTTCAGATAATAACCTTGATTCTGGCCTACATGTGCATCAATATCTGCTAATGCAGAGGAGGCTTCTAAATGATATTAGCTGTCTTTTCAGCTACTGTGAGCCTGTAAATCCTATGACAGAAAGCTCACATGAATCGGAATGTGTAGAGGTGGTGTCAGTGCATGGAGTCAGGATATCTTTTGCAGAGGGTAATGATGATAGTTACAGAAGTAATTTCACAGTTTGGTTTAGGAGTGGCAGGGTATTACTGCAACAGTTTTCTCATCCTGCACTTTGTAAGTAGTATATGTAAGGGTTTGTGGAAGAAGATTGTCTGCTTCTTTAAGGGTATATCGTTAATGACCTTTTCAATGCAACAAGGGATAATAAGAAAAGGAGAAGGCCAGAAACAGGAACATACAGAGACACAATGCTGACAGACGAAGGAGCCAGTGACAAGAACCAAGCCTGGTATGTCATGCTCATCAGTAATGGTGTGAGAGAGTCTGAAGATGTTTATTTCAATGGTGTTATCTGATAGGGAATCCTGGAAATTGGGAAAGTAAGGGAAAAAGTAAGAAACCAGAAACAAAATGTGTGGAGACACAGATCTGATAAAACAAACATGGAGACAATGACAAGAAACAAACTTCACCACTCACACTAGTTGATGGCCCATCAAGAAAGTACAAGAGGAGGACAGGACATGGCTGTCTCAGTGGTTTATGTGAGTCCTGAATCTGGGTGTTGCTGAAGACAGAGACTTGTCTGTGTCAGTTTGTGTGACCAGCCATGTCAGTGTCTCCTGTGCCCGTGTCTCTGGGCCATGTGTGCAGCTTAGAGACTGGTTGAACTTACACCCAGGAAAGTGGCAGTCAGGTCCCACAACCCAGCCAAGTGGCAGCACTGCACCAGAGCAACTGGAACAGGCCACCATGCTCCTCACATCCCTAAACACTAGTTACTAAACTATGGAAAATTATTTTAAAACTAGTTCTGTCCTTTAACCTGATCCGTCTGGAATAAATAAGAAAAGCTGAAGAAAACTGAAATGTGATACATGCTTTGTAAAAATATATAAAAACATAAATTTTTTCTTACTTCTTTTGGTTTATTAAGTTTTGTCAGTATTAATGATCAGTGAGCATGCTTATTTGACCATTTAAATCAATGTAAGTATTTCATTGATGATGATGGTAGTAAGCTGCTTACATTTTGTCAAGTGAAAATGTCACCTTTTGTTTTAGAATGGACACTGCTTTTCTTAACACTTAGCAGGGATTTCTGAGAATAATCATATAGTGAATGTGTCTTTAATGATGATATATCTGTTTGTCTTGCCCTAGTAGTGAATAACTATAAAATCAGAAATATTCAGTTGCTGCATTCCTACTATGGTTCTGAATAATATAACTACTATAAGTTTTTCTTTGTTCTACTGGTGTTTGTTTTTTAACCTTTCTACTACTCCTCACAATCTGATGCCTGCCAAGTTATCTCTCCATATTTGCAATTTTTTTGTCTTGTTTTTATTACTATTATGACTATCAGTTTTAGTCTTAGACCTGTATGTATTGACATGTAAAATGTTGTTTTGCATTTTTAAAAGGACTTTATATCCTATCAGACCTGATCTAAACAAATTCTGTCAAGCAGACCATCTGTCTCTTGGGAAAAATGTTTATTAAAAGTAGTTTCCTGTGTAAAAATAGATTCTATCAAAGATTTTGCATTATTCAATTTTCCTGAATGTGAGAAGATTTAAGTTTGTGCTTTGGATGGGAGAGAAGTTTTGATCTAGATGTGTAGAGCCTGGTAATGACTGGAAAACTCTATTGTTAAACAATCTCTTGCAAAGTTGATGTGAAACATAGTGGTGTAGCATTTTTTGTTGTCTGATGTTTTTTGGGACATTGAATTTGTAAGACTGAAAATGCCTTTATAAGTTCTTGTGTGTATGTACGTATATATGTTTCATTGTGGTTTATTGTGTGTTTGTAACTATATGTATGCTTTGCCTTGCCTTGCCTTGCCTTGCCTTGCCTTGCCTTGCCTTCCCCTTCCCCTTCCCCTTCCCCTTCCCCTTCCCCTTCCCCTTCCCCTTCCCCTTCCCCTTCCCCTTCCCTTGACTCTGACTGCTAGAGTCTCTGAAATTTGGGACCAGGCTTTTTTTTTTCCCCCTTTGTTATGTTAAGTTCAAGATGCTAATGATCATCAGCATATCTTTTTAATTATCAGAAAATTTATTTTTAAAAGAGTTGCATTTGTTCTAAAATTTCTCCTTAAGTATAACAAGCACTTTTTAAAAGAGAAAAATCTCAAGTGATGGAAAAACGTTATCACCAAAATAGTTTTGTTGTTATTGTTTTTGAAAGGAAGATGATTAAAGGAAGACAATTCTTCAGAGAATATTCATTTATTCCAATGTGATTCTCTAAGAAAAAGATATCTGTATATCTCTCAATATCTATTTGGTTTGTGGGTAAGAAGAAGAAAAAAACAGTGCAACGTGAAAGCATTTTTTTATACTACTGACAAAAATATCAGTGAAAATTGAACAAAAAGAATTGTTTAACATTCTCCACAGAAAATTGTTTATATTTTTGAGTGACTCTACCTAAAAGTTGTGTTGCCACTGATGACTGTAGAGCAATTAAATGTTTTACCTAAAGTGTTTTAACTACACTGCCATAAACTTTCCCTTCACAAGAAAGTTATACATAGGGAATATTGCAGAAAGAATTCTGAAAACATTTATAGAATATATATACATATACACACACATAAAGCAATAAATACATAGAATATATATTGGAAATCTGTCTGGGCTTAAGTGCCTTATAAACTTCAGCCAATGAGTGTGACTTTGTATTGAAACAAAGGTCAAAATTAGAAAAAAAAACAAAACACCTTGGGAGAGGAAGCTGCTTTCTGCAGGCGTTCTTGGGGGATCTTATCACACCTAAGAAGTAATTATGATAGCCACAGCATAAGCATAACAATGGAATTTCAATCTTCAAATCACACATGTGGGAAAGCACATCATTTGACTTCAAATCTGCTCAGGTACATCACAGCTCCAGCTGTTGGCAGAGCCCAATGAACCCATGATGGGGCTAAACCAGGTCTCCAGAGCTGTTTCCCCACCAGGCACTCACCATGGAGGCATCAGTGTAGCATCAGGCAGGCTTGGTAGGCAAAGGCAGCACAGGGCTGCTTATCAGGCTCCTGTATGACAGACAAGTTGTCACCAGATCAGGTCCACAGCAAGGCAGGACAAAATTGAAGGTGACATTACCATTTCATAGTAAAGTATGCAGAAAGACAAGGAGACTACCAATAAAGACAGCAATAGGCAAAAATCAGGACCATATGAAGTGAGGTTGACCCAGAAATGCCAAGAACTTGTCAATCTTCACAACTATGTAGAAAATATAGATTTTGGGGGAGGATAGAGGAGAGTGATTTCACTCCACATGGTAGGTGCTACACATTTCCGTGTTCATTAAAAAGAGTATATAGCAAAAAGTGGAACTGGATTTGAATATCACCTTTTTCCAAATTGATTATTAGCTGGTGTATGTTGTTCGGGAGAGGCTTTTAAGCATATTTAGCGTGAAAACTTGATATGAAAATAAACTATGTTATTAGAGTATCTGTAGTGTTAAAAGCAAAAAAATTTCAGGTTTGAAGATTATTAGTATTGCTCTGACCATGGATTTCTAGTGACTAACTTGCTAATAAAATCACTTCCTGTCAACATACATGTGATTTCAGGCTGCTGAATTTGAATATATTTTTTCCCGAGGTCTGAAAAATTACTTCTTTTGGAAACTGCAGTAGATCCTACTGGCTTTCACTGCAGTGCTAGTTCCCCTGGGATTAATTTTTTGACTATGTGCTGTTAATAATTCAACTAAAATTAAGGTAAATTACTGAGTCAGGGGGATATTCTGTTTTGGACTTTTTATGCCTAAACTGTGCACAACTATGTGGAGTATCCTGATTAGTATCACACAGGTCTTTGCCTTAAGTGCTGATGGATATAGGTGGAGAGAGAACGAAACTAGAGTTAAGGGAGTAGAATTAAAAGCGTAACAAACTTTGTTGTACCTAATTAATTGCCTAACAGCAGCAATTTTCTCTGTCACTTCCTTCTTTAGGAAAATTACAGGGGGAATTTAGAAACTTGCTGTATTCATAAAGCAAAAAGTAGATGTGACTTAGACACATTCAGAAGTAAATGACTGGAAATTTAGTACCCCTCCAATTATGCAGTAATTTGTAAAATAGAGGATATCATGGAAGGAAAGCACAGGGTAAACAGTGAGGGTGCTCAGGAATTACAATGTCGGCTCCATCACTGAGTTTTATATGACTTTGGGTTAATTAATTGTCTGATTTTTCCTGTGTAAAAGCATTATCATAACATCACAGGAGGGATGGTAGGGCTAAATAATACTTGTAATGTGCTTTGAATAATAAGTTACGAAATATGATTTAGTAATATCACTAAAATGAGTATATTTCCTTTCGGATATTTAGCCCTGTCACCATCAAGCTCTCTCTTGCTGTGACGAGAATTTTTCCTGATGAGAAAAATTTGAAGAAGAATGTCAAAAGCTGGCTCTGAAAAGTAAACTTTTGTTATATTTAAAATTGTTAAATTATTGGGGAAAGATGCAGAATTAAAATAAAATTATAACAAATAGAATAGTTATAGAAAACAATTAGATAAGAAGGAACATCAGAAAAATCTGTTTGGCTGCATAGTGGCTTACTTTCAATGAACTTTGTGTCTAACTTTTTGGGGAAAAGTAATATTTGGAGAATTTATACTTGTTTTGTGTGGAAGTGCAGTTTATTTCTAGTAAACACACACACAAAAAAGTTTGCTTAATTTAGAGAGAGTAAGAATAGTGTTTTTGTATAACTAGACCAAAATTATTTCTTTTTTCTTTTCCTTTTTTCCTTTTTTTTCCTTGAATATTTTCAAGGCCAAATCTTTCAATTTTAAGAAAGGTTCCTTGGCATGACTAAGCCTCTCACTGAGGAACACATGGGACTTTGCAGAATGTCATATATTGTAAAATGCTCTACATGCTGAAAAATTAATTTGATTTTCAAGTGTAGTAAATTAATAAAGATGGAGTATACCTGTGGGCTACAGATTATGAGCTGCCACAATGAGGCTGGGAATATATTTTGGCTTCAGGTATGTGGGATGGGATAAGATGGTGCAACTAGAATTGAATGGATCTAAAGATGTTGTATTGACATTTATTTAAATCTATTGTAGTTGAAACTACAAGACTTGATTTTGCTATAAGATTTCTTGAAGATAACTGTGCTGCAGTGAAGTACAGCAATTACATTAAGGGAAGAGAGACTTCTAGAAAGGACAAGTATTGTGCACCTTGTGCTTATCTTGTGCACATCCACTAAATATGTTCAGCTAGTTTTGTTCTCATATTTCCATAATACCATAGATCATGTTTGAAAAGCAAAACAACGAAATGTGCAAATGCCAGTTTCGTTCTGAGTATGATAAAGAAAATGATCTAGTAAACAGATTTGGGCAAGAGGGAAGTCAGAGACGAGAAGTGGAATGTCATGAGCGAGAGGTGAGGAGTGAGAGAAAAATGGCAGAAGAGGAGGGTAGGTGTCAAATACTAAGCTGCATAGTAAAGGTAACTGCTTACTTAATTTCATTATTTGTAATCAGCTCTATTGAAAACCTGATTCAGAAGCAAGGCTTTGCTGAAAGGAAGAGAGTGGGTACCAACGATGTAAAGAATAATTTATATTTATTAGAAGTAAGAAGTAAAAGAATGAAAAGAGTTGGGTAACTGCTGTAGTTGAGTAGGAATTTATTTATGTTCACTACAATTCTTTGTGTTACAAAAGGCAACTGACAGTATTCACTGCTATTGAAAATCCACAGACAATTCTGTGAAATGGCAGTTCCCCATTCCCTGTTTAATTAAAAGATTTCCCCAAAAGTACTTTGCTTTACAAATGAGCTACAATAGAAGGAATAAGGACATTAATGTGAAGTGTTACATATATTTCTATTATTTTAGTAGCAAGGTGCCATGTCTACACCACAATGTCTGTTAACAGAGTGTGCATCTGTCTGATAATTATAACTTGAGGTACTGCTACCGTTTACAAGCATCCAATAGATATTTACAGGAATGTTATTAAAGCAGCATCAACAGGAAGAAATATCTATCAAAGCTACTTCTTTCTTAGTCTGAATCTGTCACCTTATTGCTTAGCAAGTCACGTCACTAATAGATTTGTACAGCTCTGCTTAAAGAATTTAATAGGTTTTGCAAATGTAATTTCATATTTGATCTGGTTTTACCAGTGATATGTTCTTGTTGATAACACAAAAATAATATTTTACTCTGCTGCTGGATGAAATGACAGTTTTGCTTTTTAACCATATAATCAGTATCTCAACAGCGTTCTAGACCTGGGGCTTAGCAGCCTATAAAAGTGTTGTTTAACAGTGTTGTACAACACACTTGTTAGCAAACAGCATGTGCCAAAGCTTCTCAACCTGGAAATCTCCTTGGTTCTATGCTGTGAATCTGTATTTTATATCTTAAAGGATTCGGGAGAGGGAAAACCAGCATTTTTTCATTGAGAGCTGGGTGAATGCTTAACATAGGAAAAATATTCTGCAGAGAATATGGAGTGTTTGAAAGATAATTTCTGTTATACACTATGGGCAGAAAGATTAAATACTTGTTATGTTTTTAAGAAAGTATTTACAAGATCCAAGTGAAGGTAAGAAAAGAAAGATAATATTGACTACTTGATTATTTTGACTGTCCAGCCTAAAAATAGGATTGTTCTGTTTCTCTCCAGTAGGTAAAAATTGATACTACAGCTGGGTGCAAATACATTGACTTTAGTGGTGAGTTCTGGTTTTAATCTTCATGGCAAGTGCGTTCCAGATATTTAACTGATCTTTTAAATTGCTTTATAATTTTGTCTTCACATTAAAGAAATCTCAGTTTGATGTATAGCATTTAACCTGATAATTTATTTCCAAATTAAGGTTAAAAAATAAAGGTTAGTTTATTACCTGCATAATAATATTATTGATGATCCACTGTAGCTGCTTTTGTCACAGTGTTTCTGTAACTATGCTTACCACTAGGTGATACTCATTAACAAAAGTTAGGGATGGTGGCATACCTGTACTCACCCATTCAGTTCATCCTGAACTCCCAGTCCTACTACTGAGGAGCAATTTTCATTTGTGTCATCATTCCACTTGATACTAACAAGTTTCCCCAACCTTCCTTTTGCACCAAACTGAGAAAGGAGACTTGTAGACATTTCTACTGGTAGAAATTTTCTACCATTTCTACTATCAGAAAATATCCTGTGCCTGCTGGAAATTCTTTATTGACTATTTCTAGACTACTCAAACTACAGCTGCAGCCCTTAATGTCCAAATCAGTTATAAACTAAATATTTTGCTCATTTCCAGAAAAAGGAACTTGTAATTGCAAGTTTTCAAGCTATCAGAAATTTCTGGAGCTTATGTGGACCTGGAGCTTGTTAGATTTCTCAGTGAATTTCTCAGTGACATGGAAACACCAGAGAAGGACCCTAACTGCCAGAGATCCCACATATATATGAAGGAAGGGTAGGAAGATTACACTTGTCAATATCTCATTTTAAACAGTCAAAGACTGTGTAAAACTTTTTTTCCTGTAGCAACATTACAGCAGGACTTCTCCTCAGCTGGTTATCTATGATGACTTCAACTCCTTTTTACAGCTGATGTTTTTTTCCACATGAGCTAGCAGTTTGGTTTAGGGCTCAGCTGTAATCCCTATCTCCTGACCGTGTTCTGTGGGGTAGGGACCTCTGCCAGAATGCCAGTGGTACCAAGCCCATAATGCCAGAGCTCCTGCCTATCTATGTGAAAAAGCCATTGAATTTTTCTTAACAAAATATTTGGCACAGAAAAGTGTAAACCGTGACTGCTGAGATATAAGAGAGCTCATTCCTCCATACTATTGAGAATATTGTTGTCCAAAGGGTGGGACAATGGTCACCACATCTAAAAATCAGAATTCCTGTTGTTACAGTTCTTCCTTTTCTTCCTGGACACTACAACTACTGATAAGACAAGCCAGATTTATTGGCTGTTAGGCTGTTTGGAGAATCTCTTTTTAAAATAATGATGTTTTTCCTACTGACAAACACATCGTCTTGTTTTCTGGAAACACTTCTTCAATAAATACTGGAAATCTGTTGTGAATTATTGTTATTAGTTTAAGTGTTCATGAAAATAACTAATTCTGCAACAGCAGCTACCTATATATAAAGACCTCTAATTTCAGAGAAGACTAAGAACTACATCAAACTGGCTTTTGATATCAAAGTATAAGACAGTTCTGTACCTTCACCAGTATACGAAACTGAATGTCAAATACATTTGACAGTGAAGAGAGACTATCTTCTAACAACTAAGCTTCAAAACACCCGTGAACATATAATGAAAAGTCCAAGTCATTGTTTTAGAAGAGAAAATGTTATGTCATTGTTGTATAATTCTTATATAGTATATTTTGACAGACCAGATTCAATGCTTCATTAGTGCAATTTTGTCCCATTCTAGCTCTATTGACATTAATAAAATTAAACTGCTGTCCATCTGGAATAATATAAAAGTAAATCAGATATTCTATTTTAATTTTTCCTTTTTGGTTTTACATTTATCTAAATTCCTTTTAAGTTAATGTCAAAAGCCTGCTGGGAGAAGAAGCATATTAGAGACTTCACTTCCTTCACTGAAACTGTCAACTTCAGCACAAAGCTAATCTGCAGAGAGAAAGAAATGCTTAAGAACTATTCCTCAGTCTTTTCCTCTTCTCCTGTAATGTTTTGGGTTTTTTTCATTCTATAACACATCCATTTGAATTTGAGTGTAAAAATACACAAAGTGATACTAAAATGTAAGCTTTTTAAAGAAGAGGCTTGGGTATAATATATAGCATTATGGGTAGACTTTTCATATCTTGAAAATACTTTGTACTCTGCCTCCAATAGGTTTTTTTATATATTTCTACAGCTATTTATTTTCTGCATTTTGTCAGCAAATTACTCTTTGTTAGGTTTCTATGGAAAGTTTGGACCTGTTTGGAGGAAATTGCGATATGTGATGGCCAACTCTCAAGCAGATTGCTTTAGCATAGGAGGTGAGGAAGCCTGACTATAAATGTGAAGAAAAGGCAGTTGGAGTTCTCTGGCATTAGAGAGACTACTAGAAAAGTAAAACCAATTATTTTTAAACTTTTTAAAGATAAAGGGCTCTTTTTGTTATGTACCTTGTAGAACTGAAACTGAAATCATTGATTCATTCATCTGAGGTCTGATTCAGCTGCTTTTGGTTGCATTAATACCTTGATTTAGGTAGAAACCTGCCTCATTTTTTTTTTTTTTTTTTTTGTCTGGAGCCTTACTGTAGGGGAGGTGACTCTTACTCCTTGTTTCTGTGACTCAGTTTACAGCCTTTCCTTTCTGTACCTACTTTTCCTGGGACTCACACAGGAGTTGCCATTTGTTCACCAGGGAAACCATGACATTTCTAGCCTTATTGCACACAGAATAAATGAAAACAACTTGATGGAGTTACTTGTCTGGGTAACACACCTGCATTATAAGAAGCAATAATAACTATCACTCAGAAAAACTTTGTACTTCCCTGGTGTAGAAATTTGAAAGGGTTTGATTGTGATTTTATTCTTAAACAAGGAAGGGGTAACAGAAAATTTCCTCAGAAAATTTCACTTTGTCTTCAGACTGCCTGCTCTAGCCAATTCAATAAAAAGCTGGAGGCAAAATCTTGTTCATTTTGCCTTCCTGAATACCTGTTGCTCAAACAGATATTTGGATGATATGTAACATGCTAGCAAGCTCTGGAAAACTTGGACACCTAGGCTGCATGGACTGGTCAGGTATCAGATGAGACTTCTGGGAGACAGTAGATCCTCAGTGGTCCTCCACACTTATATACCATTTTTATCACGACAGTTTCCTTGTTAGTTCCTGAGTTATATATTACATCAGCATATTAAGCATGATTTAACCTTTTATTCTTGAAACAGATGTTTGTTCATAATAATTACAGTATAGAAGTACTTCCAGATATTCCTTCATTCCAGGTATTTCTTCACTGATATTTGTTATATAGAGTGAATTAAGAAGCCTGAAAAATATTGCCATCACTTGGACTATGCACAGAACATACAGCAAAGATTTGACTCCAGTTCTAGAGAAAAGATGCATAAGTTCTCAGGTAGATTTTCCGCTCAGCTCAGTATGTTGTGGAAAGATACCACATTGACTGAACATTAATAACAGACTCATGACTTTATAATGGGGACAGAGGTTTTACAGGTGGTCCCATCTCAATGTCCTAAAAACAAACTGTATCTGGAAGAGGGAAAAAAAGGAAATAAAAAAGGTGTGGTCTGGCAAAAATTCAGAAGATATGCAGTCAAAATAGGGGCTGAAGACCCAAAAGGGCATTGAAAAAAAACTTAGTAGAAATGCTTGATTGGCAGAATATCTGATTTGCTCATAATCACATACTCACATACGTGAATTTTGAGAGGGCTGAAAAGCCAAATGTATTTGGACTCTAGAAAGTCCATACAGGAGCTTCGACACTACTTAAGTTGTACAGGAGGGACTTCAGGTCTAAACATTGCCTTGGTATGTTGAAGGCAGAAGCAGCAGCTTTGCAAGGCCCTCAGGAGGAAAGAATGGGTAGCATAAGAGCTGAACTAAGCTGCAGTGTTCCAAACCGATCATTTGTTCAGACAAAATAGCAACAAATGCGGTATTTTTGGTATGTTTGTTTTGATTTTTTTTCTATGAGAAAAACATTAATGACATCAAGCTGTCACGATACAGTTGACTCACTAGAAAAAAATGGATGTCATTTAGAGGGACCTTGACAGGCTTGAAGAGTTGAATCTCATGAATTTCAACAAGGCCAAGTGCAAGGTCCTGCACCTGGATTGGGCCAATGCCCAATATCAATACAGACTGGGAGATGAATGGATTGAGAGCAGCCCTGTGGAGAAGGATTTAGGGATATTGGTGGATGAAAAAGTGGACATGGGCTTGCAGCCCAGAAAGCCAATTGTATTCTGGGCTGCATAAAAAGAAAGATGGCCAGCAGGTTGAGGGAGGTGATTCTCCCCTTCTCTACTCCAGTCACATGAGACTCCACTTGAAGTCTCCACTGCCTCTGCAGACAGGCTAAAACAGGTTCAGAGGAAGGCTATGAAAATAATGGTCAGAGGTTTTGAGCACATCTCCTATGAAGAAAGACTGAGAGAGTTGGGGTTGTTCAGCCTGGAGAAGGGAAGGAATCCAGGGAGACCTTACTGCAGTCTTTCAATATGTAAAGGGGGCGTATAAGGAAGAGAGTCTTTACCAAGGTCTGTAGACAGGACAAGGGGCAAGTTTTAAACTGAAAAAGGTAGATTTAGATTGGACATAGGAAGAAACATTACAGTGAAGGTGGTGAGACATTGGAACAGGTTGTGTATCATTGGAAGTATTCAAGGACAGGTTGGATTGGGCTTTGAGTAATGTGATCTAGCAAAAGAAGTCTCTACAGACAGCAGAGGGTTTGTACTAAACGATCTTCCAACTCAACCCATTCTATGATTCTATGAAAAAGGAGACATTCTCATACTCTTTTACCATTTTCTAACCTTTAATTGGAGAGAGGAAGATATCCTCCTGTAATACATCCTTTTGGTATTGCATTTGTTATATTTGCTATTAAAATTTTAATTCTACTCCTTTCTCAGGTTGAATTTTTAGCACATTGTTATAATATTTTGTTGGAGTTACTCCATTCTTAGGGTCTCTGACATTTTCTATTGCAAAATACAAAGAAACTTCTAAGAGCTAAACAGATGTTTTGAAGACTGAAAATTATCTGGATGAACTCAGTGAAGAGTAACCATGTAACTCTACTAACTCACATAATTCGTTGTTTTATCCCACTTCAGATAAAGTCTCTGGCTGTAATCAGGGCATTATTGATGCAGCTTACCATTGAATCCTACACAACTGGAATTTGATCAATATATTTAATTTAAGAGGTCTCAGGCTGTCCACAGGTATAAACTTCAGAGATCAGAAAGAAAATCATGGATCTGAATTTCCTACTGACACCCAGGACTATTTTTAATAAAGCCCTATGTACCCGTGCTCTTGAATTTTGAACTCCAAATCACTCAAAATATTTTGTTTTAAGAATTTATGAATGAGCTAAATGTTGTAAATCAGTTGGTTTTTTTCTGTGGTCATTAAGATATAGTAAGCTTTTTTCAGGACCTATATGAAAAAAAATCCAATTTTTATTTATTAACACTATTTATTTAGATACTAGGTAAAGAAAAGCTACTGTTCTTTTATTTTTTAGTCTTTTGTTTTATTTTTTGCTGAAATACATTCAGATCTTTAAACAAAACACCATTAATTTTTAAGCCTGCATATATACCTTTTAAACTCCTATTTCAATAAACAAATCAATACTGACATTCTGAAGTTTTATGGCTTTAATCATCAGAGGAGTCAAAACTGTGGAATTTTTATGTGTTTATTTTACACAAACCTGCTATCCTGATACTTATAATAAGGAGTTGTTCATTCATAAAGAGGTGACACAAGCCTCAGTGCAGAAAGCTGCTTTAAACATGGAGACAATTGTAAGCCACTTCTCTGATCAGTGTCTTGCCCAAACACTCATTTGTTGGTACTACTTTTCCTTTTCTCTTAATTTTTTTTTCCCTAATTTTTTCGTTCTAGCCTTGTCTTCCTTTTCTGGTGCTCTTTTTTAGACATGAACTTTCTTAAGGATTAGTAAGTAAAAATTCTTCTACTCATACCAGTCTTTCATGTGCTTTCCCTTGTAATAGTGATAAATAGCCATACATGTGGGGAAAAACTGATTATTTTCCTGTTCCTGTAAAAGAGGGTAACTTTTCCAATAAACTCTCTTAAGTGAATGATAGGCAATGGTACCAAATCTCACAGAATATAATTAAACTCATTAAAATTTCTGTCTTATGTATTACTTCCAAGTTTAGTTGGAGTCCGACTCCTTCGATTCATTCCTTATATCAACAGGCTGTTTCATAAACTCTGATTTTATCCGGACAGGGACAGTGGTTCATTCAGCTTCAGTCTTTGACCTTACCTGCATCAGCACACCACTGTTCCAGGAAGAACAGAAGAAGCCAAGTTACTTCATCTTATACTTTTCCTTTAGGAGCTTTTGTTAGTCTCAGGTACAAGCATTGCGACAGTCTGTGGAAAGAACTGAAGCAGTTTCAAAAAATGCAGACAATGGGTTTGAAAGCCCTTCTAGAAATGTTTAAACTTCAGGAGTTCTGAAAGGAAGAAAACAGCTGTTTAGGTGGACAAATCTTTAAGTGACGGATCTGTGCCTAGATTCAGGCTGATCAAAAAACCAAACCAAACCAAAACCAAAACCAAAACCAAAACAACCTCTCATTCTAACCTTACCTGTATCTTTTATCAAGCTAAGCTCATCCAAACATCAGGCTAGAGTCTGATGTTAATGATTCATTTTCCCATCTATCTCAGCTGATTATCCTCACAAAAATTTTTGAATAGCAGGAAAAAACACATACACTTTATTAAAAAAGCTTAGAAATGCTTAGAAGAAGATTACAAAGATTTGGTATATGCAAGATATGACTTAAGCAGGAAATCAGTTAATAGTACATGCTTTTGTTAATAGTGCATGCTTTTGTTTATTGCCTTAGAGCAGCTCCAGTGAAGTTACTATTTGCTTTCTTTCCTCTTTATGTGTCTCAAATATGAGACATGTCACCTTAAGGTTCAAATATTGGTTCAGGTAGTCCATCAGCATCTTACAGAGTTCCAGAATTTGGTTTTGAGTATTGGTCCAATATTTCTGTAAAGGCCAAAATCAGATTTAAGGCCAAATTTTCAGAAAGGTATTGAACTCTGATGCAAGTTGTTTTGAGGCATTTTGAGCAGTTTGAGAGTGGACAAAACATATAGATGTAGCATGAGCTGCTATGAAAAAATGCAAAGCAACAAGCAGTATTAAAGTTGTAGTAGAAAATAATATATAAATAATTTTCTAATTATAATGATTAATGTTAAACTTTCAGATGTTCCATTTCTAATCACTTGAATTTCTGGACTTTTTCCATGGGAAACACCTAGCTGTTCCATGTATTAGACACCCAGCATGTCTGTTCTCTTATGTTGCATACTAGTCAGCTATGGAAATGTCACTTTACTTTGATACATCAAACTTTAATAGATAAGCCAACACTTCCTTCTTTTGTTCCCCAGATATTGGTCCATGAATTTCAATCTCTGAAACACTGAATGCAGCATTTAAACAATTATGCTCTATTAGGTTCTCTTTTATTTTCTCTGATAATTATTATAAAAAATTGCTTCCAGTATAATTTCCCTCACATGGCTTCATAAATGCAGCTATAAAACTTTGTAATATATAATTAATGCTACTTAACATGAATTTTCTTTTCTTTCAGGAGGAGACTAAGGAATCAGAAAGAACTCAAAACACAACAAGCCCATCCCTTCATTGGCAAAGACAGCAAAAAAAGATCTAACATTGGAACCAAGAAAGACTATTTATCTTTCACTCAGTAGATATGTAACTTGGAATTGATTCCATTTGTGAATGGGGATTTTCCTACAGCAAAGGTCTTTGGTTGATCCTTCAGTGTCCAGTAAGTAAAACTAACTCTGTGGAGAAGTTTAAAGGTCTTCCCTCCCCATGAATGTTCCTAATTTCATTCATGTTATAGGTTCTCAACTGAGAGATATTTGTCCTTCCATGACATTTTGTTTCAGTGAATCAACAGGAATAAAATTTACCAGATTAAAGGGAGAGGACGAAGCACTGTGTTGGCTTCATTTCACTTAATCACAAGTTGTCTATATATAGTTGCCCTTGGTACCTGTCCAGTTAAC
Organism: Strix uralensis; assembly: GCF_047716275.1. NCBI lineage: Eukaryota > Metazoa > Chordata > Aves > Strigiformes > Strigidae > Strix > Strix uralensis. The sequence continues at coordinate 18,850,176 of NC_134012.1, read as the reverse complement.
ACAGACAGCTACTTTCCAAAGTGCAGTTTGATTTTTAGAAGCTTCAACAGGAAAATTTTTTAGAAACTTTGACATTCTGGATTTAACTTAGTATAAACCAAACATACAAATGAACAGAAAGAAATGAAGCTGTACTTACTTTATGTTGGGATACAAAGAACATCACAGTGCTTCCAATTTGTACTACACTGGCAGGCCCAATGGTTGTGTAAAACGACATAAGAGACATGAAAGTGCAGGAGACTACAAGCAACATTTGACATGCTATATTTGTTTTAATCAGAGATGCAGAGTCTGAAACTCATTGCTATTGTCCCTTCTCAGTCCACCAGCGTGATCCAGTATTCCTCCCTCTTCTCCATGTACTCACGTACAGTAGTGACCCAATGTTTAAGCCTCTGTCTCATTTATGGTAGTGTCTCAGATGCTGTTGAATATAAAAGACTACAGAGATGATATAACTGGAATTTGAAGTACCTGTTGGTTTGTTCTGGGTTTTTTTCTCTCTTAAATACCGTGTAATTTGTAGGGTGTTACTATAAGCTAAGTGAAAATTTCTACATTTTTTTTCTTCATAAAATATAAACTATTGAAAGTCAGTCCAGCAATCAGCAAAATCACTGAATAAGTAGAAGCAAAGAGGAGAAATATGATTTCTTAACCTTATTAGCCTCTAAATGGAAACAAGAATCTGGTGACTAGAATGTAGTCACTGAACAGTGATAGTTGCAAACTGCTGTTTAGTATCCAAAATTTCCAGATAAAAGAAGGACTAATATATGAGAGAATTTGACTTGGTTTACCCATCTTTAAGAAACACCGTGAAAGAAAATTGTGAACAGCAAAATGGAGGAAGGAATGAATTTAATTTGTGTGAAGTTAGAGCAGAAAACCAATTAAACTGGCTTCATGCTTGAGTATTCTATGGTAAAGAGATAAATGTCAAACCAGTTAGTTTCAGATAAATTTATGAATAGCAAGGGTCTGATTAATATCAGAGGTATATGTTTCCATATTATAAACTACATTCACTATTCATGATATGTTATGTAATGATAATATAATTTTACATTTTTCTTTTATTATAGAATCATAGAATACTTTGGGTTGGAAGGGACCTTAAAGAGCATCTAGTTCCAACCCCCCTGCCATGGGCAGGGACACCTTCCACTAGACCAGGTTGCTCAGAGCCCCATCCAACCTGGCCTTGAACACTGCCAGGGAGGGGACAACCACAGCCCCTCTGGGCAAACTGTTCCAGTGTCTCACTACCCTCACAGCAAATACTTTTTTCCCTATACCTTATCTAAATCAGATGTCTTTCAGTCTAAAACCATTACCTTGGTCCTATCCCTCCACTCCCTGATAAAGAGTCCCTCCCCACCTTTCCTGTAGCCCCCTTTGAGTACTGGAAGGCTGCTATAAGGTCTCCCCAGAGCCTTCTCTTCTCCAGGCTGAACAACCCCAACTCTCTCAGCCTGTCCTCACAGGGGAGGTTCTCCAGCCCCCCAGTCATATTTGTGGCCTCCTCTGGCCCCACTCAAGCAGTACTATCTTCTTCTTATGTTGGAGGCCCCAGAGCTGGACACTGCACTTCAGGTGTCGTGTTTAATAGCACTTGTTTAAGTGTTTAATAGCACTTGGTAGGCATGGGCAAGGCCCCACCATGTTGCAGTGAGCTGTGCCATTCTGGAGTTAGCGGGGTGACAACATTCTCTTGCCAAATATTTTACTAGTTCTTCAGGATTCTGCATCTGTTCAGAGTGAAGTTCGGATACACCGGGGGTGCCCACTGTTCTAGGTACTTGCCCATGCTATCCACACCCGCAGCCACTCATAATTCTCTAACCTTGGGGTAGATTTCCAGGTCATACTCTTAAATAGTTGCTTAACCCTGAACAAAGCCTGAACCACATGCGGGAACACACTAGTTCCTAGGAGTAGGATGACCATGTTAATGTCAACATTGTAAGGATATTTGAAATTCCTGGATTTCTCAAACACAATTGTAAATTGCCCCAGAGCCAATGACTGCATCCTGTCATAAATCAACATTATATAGTACAGCAAAAACAAAATCTTAACCCAACTCTCACGGACAGTGAGCAGCAGCATGGGAAATACATACGGCAAGTGAGGTGGTAAAATTTTAACGAGCCAAGCAATCAACATTATTACCCGTTCTCTTGTTATCTCAAACCTCAGGCCCCACTTTGGGTGCCAAAAGACTGTCATGGTTTGAACTCAGCCAGTAGCCAATCAACACATGGCCAGTCATTTACTTCCCAACCCCCTCCCTGGTGAAATAGGGGAGGGACAAAAAAAAAAAGAAATTTATAGGTTGAATAAAAAGAAACTTAGTAATAGTAACAAAACAACTGTAACAATAGTAAGTCCAAATCGGTAAAATGGAGCAGTGGCTCACCGACCAGAGACCGATATGCAGCCTGCCCCACCCCACCCCCCCCAGCAGTGATCCAACCTGTGGTGGTTTAGCCCCTGCCGGGGTCTGAGACCACGCGGCTGCTGTCCCTCCCCCGCAAAGGGAGTGAAATACAAATCCCTAAGACTGAGATAAGGAAACGTTTAATACAACAGAGCAACAGCAACACAACAAACAATAACAATAAGAATAACAGTGATAACAATGAACAGAGCAAAATGTATACCGATACAGCAGTGAGAGAACCGGCTGCGCCAAACCACACAATCACCGATTCTTCCCGCGCTCGCGCCAGGATGTGATGTCAGCATGATATATGAATAACCCGGCTAGAGCTTCCCCCCCCACTGCTGGGGAAACTTAACCCTATCCTGGCTGCACCAGGACACAAGCGTACCAGAAATCCCGCCATGCTGACCCAGAAATCGAAACTGAAAACGGGGTGTGAGAGAACATGTGTCTGCCTATATACTGAGCATGTTGTCACATGATATGGAATACTCCAATGACCAATCCAGGCCTGTCCCTCTAGCTGTGCTCCTTCTCAGCCCAAGGAAAGTTAACTCTATCTTGACCAAAACTAGGATAACTTCTCTTGATGCAGCCCAGCATACGGTTGGCTGTCTGGGCTGCAAGTACATGTTGCTGGCTCATACTCAGTTTTCTATCCACTGTTACTCCCAAGTCCTTCTCCGCAGAGTTGCTCTCAATCCACTCATTGGCCAGCCTGGATTTCTGCCTGGGATTGCCTTGACCCATGTGCAGGACCTTGAACTTGGCCTTGTTGAACAACATGAGGGTTGCACAGGCCCACCTCTCCAACCTGTCAAGGTCCCTCTGGATGGCACATCCCTTCCCTCCAGCCTGTTGGCCGCACCACACAGCTTGGTGTCATCAGCAAACTTGCTGAGGGTGTACTCAGTCCCACGGTCCATGTCTCCAACAAAAGTGTTAAACAATGCTGGTCCGAACACTGACTGCTGAGGAATGCCACCTATCCCCACACTCCACTCAGAGATTTCATGAGTAGTTATTACTGTTACAAGTTTCTGAAGTTGATAAATTGTTCTGTACATTTTCTTCAAATATGAATATTTCAAAACCAAAGCTTCAGTCTTGAAAGTTGTACCAAAAGTAGCCAGTTAGAATCTGCCAGCCACTCAAGGCTATTGCTGCTATGCCGTTTAAAAAAAAAAAAAAAAAAAATTGTTAGATATATAAACATAATTGTCATGGTTTGAACTCTGCCGGTAGCCAATCACCATGTGTATAGTGATTTACTTCCCCCCCTCCCCCCCGCAGTGAAATAGGGGAGGGCCAAAAAAAAAAAGAAATTCATAGGTTGAACAAAAACAAAAAAGAATTTGGTAATAGTAACAAAACAACAGTAACAATAGTAAGTCCAAACAGGTAATATGCAGTAGTTGCTCAGCGACCGGCAACCAGTACGCAGCCCACCTGCAGCAGCAATCCCGACTGCACCAGAAATCCCACTGCCGACCAGCCGGGAAACAAAAACGGAAACTGAGAGAGCACCGTCTCCTTATATACTGAGCATGATGTCACATGATATGGAATACTCCAATGATTGATCTGGGCCTGGTACTCTAGCTGTGTTTCCTCTCAGTCCAAGGAAAGATAACTATCCTGGCCAAAACCAGGACAATAATATACCTAATTTGTATGTTTTGTTTATCTCTAATGTTAGTTTAAGTTGATTGGATCACTTTTTTTAAAAAGAAGAAAAGTATAAAATGCATATTTCAAATTAACAAGTAGCTGAGGTCACCACAGAATATTTTTACTCAAATCACAAACATCATAAAAGAATTAAGTTGAAGATGACCACACAAAAATGAGTAGTTGATGAAGGCTATCAGTGCTTGTATATCATTATAGGGACTTTGATTTTAACATCATATACTATTAAGAGATGATTTACTGTCAGTAACTATGGACTGTCATGGGGGAAAAAGAGAGCAGCTATTAAATGACTCTCTCATCCTGAAGAGAAAGGCATAATAAAATCTAATCATAGGAAGAAAACCAGGAACTGAAATGAGAAAAGTCTATTCTGATTTTATCTATGAGAGTAATTGGAACAAACTGCCCAATCTGGGAGTAGTTGACCCTTTCTTTCTATTGCCACATCAAAAGCAGAAGTCTTTCAGGAGATTGTTTTTCAATGCTCTTGAGTTTTGTTTGTTTACAGTCTACAAAATGTGGGATTACATTGTTATTAAATTGAGGACAATTTTCATCAGGAACCTTGATTCATTCAATGCATGAATGGACTGCTGTATCTGAGTCTATATCTTTTTAATAGTTTTGTCCTCCCTGTTCAGTGAGTGGCGGTATTTTCTTCATACCATTCAAGCCATGAAAAAATAACTATTAAAGTTTTAGAAGTCTTTTTGGGAAGAGGTTGATGTCAATGTACTATTTTATATAACTGAATTGTTTTCTAGGATAAATAGATGACTGTTTTGTAAAAATGCAGGATATTTTCACCTCTATTTTCAATGTATGGATATAATGCACTGAGATCAAGACCAAAAATTCTCAAAACTATAAATTAATTTTTTGTGCCCATTCCAAGAATCTAGGGAACAATGTTAGAACCATTAAAACCTTTTATTTGTTCAGTACAAAGTTACTAATGAATTTATTGACTGTTGTCACTGAACACTTTTGCAAGTTCAGTTACAAATCTTCAAATATACTAGACAATACCTAAATCCTTTTTGAAATGCTACAGAAAATAAGTGCAAATGGGGCAAAAGCTGGACACAGTTTCCATATGTTGTTCCAAGTCCCAATTTCACGTTTTGTCTGAGATACTTTTCACTAATACAGTCAATGTGTTCCTTACAGTTGATATTGTTAAAAGGCACTGTTCAAAGGCTGCACAATAGAAATTGCTGTTCACTTTAAATTCTCCTAAAAGTCTGTCTAACACATTCTAATACTTAGTTACTATATTTTTTTCACAGACCGAATGAAAAACCTTATGTAGGGGGCACAAAAGGTGGCTAGCTGCTGCTCGTTTGATTTTGCCTAGGAAGATATACGTCACATTCTTCAGCAGAGCCCAGCAAAACACAGCTTTGCAGACATTCTTCATACATAGTTTTCAGAACAGACATCTAGGATTTTGACAGTACATCATAGTGTCTTTTACCACTTCACCCATATAATATATGAGAAATTATATGTTTTACTTTGGATTCTTTTCTCCTTTTTTTTTTTTTTTTTTAAGTCTGTTTGTTCATTTTTGCTGTCACTAATCACCAACTTAATCTTTAAGGAAACAAAATGTCTCATGTAATACAAATACCAAGCTGCTTTGTCTGTTTTCTATTTTATTCATTATTAGTCATGCTTTTTGCTGTTGTCTTTTCAAACTGATCTGCTTTACTGCTACATTTCCTTTTTCATCTCTGTGGGCCTTTGTTACATTGGCTTTTAATTCATTTCAATGGTTTCCATTAAATTTTGAGGCTCTGCACATTGGTGCTTACATCATAGAAAACTGGAACACCATTCTTAGTGACTTTTGGTGTCCAGATAGGTTTCTACATGGTCAGTTTCATATACACATACAGTCATAAGACAACTTTAATTACAGGAACCAAAAAGTTCTCATTAGCCTCTATTTTGGCACTGAAGTAGTTTTTCCTGTCTCCTGTGAATCAATGTTTCTTGATGATGAAATTGTGGTGCTATAAGGTGCATTCTTCTTTATATTCCTGCCTTTCTCCTCAGAGATTCTTTTCAAGGAAACAGAATGCATTTAGGAAGCAAACTATAGTAGCTGCAAAGGTGTGGGGTTAATTATCTGTAATTGTTATCATTTTTGAAGATGACTCCTAGTTTCCCTACTCCACTGACATCCAGTAATGTTACTAGTCTGTAAGGTACAACACTAGGATAGAATAGATGGAAAAATTCATAATGAATAGAACTGTTAGCTGCAGGCAAAGCTAGATTCAATTCTCTGCTGTCTTTCTGAAAGTCTGATCACATTTTTTTATTCTTCAAACCTGCTTTTGCTGTTTTGAGTTGTTCTGGTATTATTACTAAAATAGGTTTTTTGCCTTAAACTGAACATGATATCAGTGATATTTTTATTCCCTTCGCTTGAGAAAAGGAGATTATCTGTACCTGAACTACAAGACTTAAGGGGCAATTTTAAAAAACCTTTCTAAACAGATCAGCAAACTGCTACGGTATTAAAATTTGGTGAGGTTACCTCCCTGTACAAGAAATCTCAGAGGACAATATCAAAGTACCAAGAAATTAAACAAGTAGTAGTTAAACTGTTGGGATAGTACAAGCTCCTATGACTACTACTGTTCTTAGGATAAATAATGATCAATAATTAATCAATTAATCAAAAAACTTGTCTTGGTTTTAAAAGAATTATAGGCATTTTTTGAGCTGCGTGATGCAAAACAGCTTTGTTGTCTTGGCCAAGCTTATTCTTACCAAAAAATGTCCATTATTATAAATTTGCTGAGAAAGGGAGACTCATGTCATTGCAATTACAGCAGAGGCAATGTTCCTGCTATTGTCTCTAAGAGCTTCTGTTTCTTAGAATTAAGTATTTCTACAAGGCAGAAAAGAAATAAATGTTGAAGAATTTTAAATTTGTAACTGCGGTGCGAATGTACTGCATCTCCATAGCACTATTCTCAGGATAATGGAAAATTATGATTGAAACAGATGAATAGAAGTGTTGGTATACTGAACTGAATATTTCAAGTTATTCACAAGAAAGATCTAAAGGTAAGAAAGAACATAGCTGCAGTAAGATGAACATACCTCTACAAATAGTATTTAAGCTCCTACTCTCACTGTCTGATAAGAATGTCAACAACATAGTAACACTCTTCAGAAAAAATGTACTTCATATTCAAAACATGATGTCTCAACATCAACAGTATTTGAAACCTGTATGTGTAATTATTTAGCTTATCCAATATATCTTAGGAGATTTTCTACAAAGATAATATTCAAAAATTCCACATGTCACTAGATCGTGTTATGAAATCTAAATTATTTTAAGTAATGTTCATTGCTATTCCTTAGACTTTAAATTGTGAGGTTTTAAAAATGTATTTTCCTTTGTGCTGACTCTTTTGTTTATTTTGAACATTCAAATGATGCTATCTTCACATAAAGAAACAAAAAATGTTTTACTAGTATTTTGTTTTCTTTGTAACTTTCCATATGTAATTGGATTTTTTTGTTGTTGAAATAGGCTTTTACTAGTGGAATTTACAGAATTTTTTTTTCTTGGAGGAGGAAAGGTTAAAATGTTCTTATATAAGCTAATGTTTTGTTTATTTTTAATGCTCTGTTTTTGTCATGTTTATGATGGAGCAGGATAAGAAACCATTGTTTTCCTTCCTCCAAGATATATGAAAATGTACTTTGAATGGAAATTATTTATTGGAATTTACATATTTATATGAATTTGAACAGAATAAATTGTTTTTGCATTTTCAAACAAAAAAAGAATGTTTTGGGAGTCATGAAAAAATGCTGCGGTATAGAGGAAATATTTCCAATGTGCACATAAAATGCTGCACAAAATGCTTCAAGTAGCAATGCGCTGTAAGAACCTTGTCAGTAGGGCTATTTTACTTCTGATTGACCTACCAAATCATAAATAGGTTTTATGAAAATAACTTCAGTCATAGATTCTCTCAAGAAAACAAATCTCTAATACAAAAGCTTTCAACCTTAAACTTGATTCTGAAGGAAAATTCCCATCAACTCATGTCCTACCAATAAATTTGCTTACCAAACAGCAAGTAGTTCTCATTCTTGACCATGAATTCAGCTTTTTGGTATATCTAAACTAAAAAAAATGGCCAAGCAGCCATTAGCCAATCTAGATTCAAGGCTGGCTAGCCTTTTGAAATGATAGAATATCACCAGGATTTTTTCTCTTCCATTCATAAGTATCTAGAGCTGCTCCACTGATGTAGAGAACTCATTGAGAAAACTTGAAAAAAATTATCTGTGAAAGGATTCTGTGATTTATGATAGGGAAAGCATCACAAGTCATCCATTTCACTATCTTGCTGACACTGAAGTCATCTTATTACATTATTTTCAGAGTGTTTTCCTAACAACTTCACTACTTTTATTACTATTACTGATTCTAAGGGACAATGAAGAAAGCTTTTAATTATGTAAAACCATAAAGTTGTTTGTATTTGCTGGTGCTAAAATTTCATCTCTCAAAATGATATTGCTGGGATGCTCCTACTGCAATTAAGCATCATGTGATCTGTATCATGTCATAAAATAATGAAATAATAAATCTTATGTATGGAATATGCATTACAGAGAACCACCTCATGCTGTTTGCAACCGTGACACTGACTATTATTAGCTTTGTACAGCACAGTCTCAAGTGAAACAAAGGGTGCATTTACAGACCTATTTTACTAATGGAATCCTTTCCAGGACAAAAATGATACACTGAAAAAACAGCTAAGAGAACACTTTTCTTATTGTTCTGATGAATTAATACAGAAGAAATCAAAGCAAGATCCTTTCTCTCTTGAGTTGATAAGGTAGAGAGGAACAGCGTTTGTAGGTTTAATAGTGTCAGTTTCATCACAAAAAGACAAACCAGGATTTTCCTGCAGTATTATTAAATTTATAGCTATGTTTGTTCTCTATATGAATCCTTCAATGCAGTCTAACATATCACAATTCCTTTAATTTTTACTGAGAAACCGTCATCTTGCAAGAATAAAAAGAAAAAAATTGTAAAAATAACTTACAATTGTACAGAGTAAATATTTCTATGCTTATAATATAAAATGATAATAACATATAAGAAAGATTTGAACTATAGGACTCATGGTACATTACCAAATTACTTAGAACTCTATAGACATCTTTCTGGTATAAGCCACATTTTCATGTCCAAGTTATGAGTGTGTAAGTTTTTGCAAAAAAGCTCAGTGTGTTTCATTTAAGAGTGCAGAGATTAGTAGTAGATTGCTATGTTCAGTGGTCATTTTCATTACCAGACAAATTCTTCATGGAAAAATATTTGAAAGTGCATGGACTAGGTAGTATCGATGCAATTTTATCTCCCTAATATAAATATTAGAGGACATCATTTAAATGTCCCAGGATATCTAGCATCAGATGGATCATCTAGAACTGCATCAGTCTTCAATAGGTCATGTGTCTGGTTTACTGTATGGTTGTCTCAAATGCCTTAATACATATAAAAATTTTACCAAGCAGTTACATTTTGGTGAACTAAGCTGCATCCTAAATCACACCATAAAAAACATGCATGAAGTGGTACAGGAAAAATACTCACAGTTCGAGTGGCTCTAAAACATTGTTTCTTTCAGAAATGTTTTTTTGTAAAGGAATTCTTACTTTTTACAGACAAAATATATTAAATCAGTTATCTATCTGCCCCCTTTTCCATCATGCTGCCAAAATTAAGTGCACATTTCCATAGGCTGGAGGAGCATATTAAGATAGAATTATTGTCTGACTGATACAATACCTCTAGTAGGGTCAGTAATGCAGTAGGCACAATAAAGAAGAATCATAGAATCATGGAATGGTTTGGGTTGGAACAGATCTTAAAGAGCATCTAGTTCCAACCCCCCTGCCCCGGGCAGGGACACCTTCCACTAGACCAGGTTGCTCAGAGCCCCATCCAACCTGGCCTTGAACACTGCCAGGGAGGGGACAACCACAGCCCCTCTGGGCAAACTGTTCCAGTGTCTCACTACCCTCACAGCAAATACTTTTTTCCCTATACCTTATCTAAATCAGATGTCTTTCAATCTAAAACCGTTACCTTGGTCCTATCCCTACACTCCCTGATAAAGAGTCCCTCCCCACCTTTCCTGTAGCCCCCTTTGAGTACTGGAAGGCTGCTATAAGGTCTCCCCAGAGCCTTCTCTTCTCCAGGCTGAACAACCCCAACTCTCTCAGCCTGTCCTCACAGGGGAGGTTCTCCAGCCCCCCAGTCATCTTTGTGGCCTCTTTTGCCCCCTCTCAAACAGTTCTATCTTCTTCTTATATTGGGGGCCCCAGAACTGGACACAGTACTCAATGTGGGCTCTCAGAAGAGCAGAGTAGAGGGCGAGAATCACCTTTCTCAACCTGCTGACCACACTTGTCTTGATGCAGCCCAAGATATGACTGGTTTTCTGGGCTGTGAGTGCACATTGCTGGCTCATAGTCAGTTTTCCATGCACATATGGAGAAAGTCATAGGATAAAACTATAACTCAGAAGCTTATAAATTGTGAAGAAAACCATTTCTGACTTACATAATAGTTGTGTTGTCTGTATTCACTCATATACAAAAATGTTTGTTAGTTACAAAACTACTTCCCCCCTACAAATTTTCAGAATTTTGATACCATTTCCTGAAACTCATCTGCAAATTTTCCTTCAGACTCATGTCATATTTAAATACACAGCTCTATGAGATCCTATTTCTATGTGATAATGGAATAGAAATACATATTGTAAAAACCTTCTTAATTTGCAGGGTACAAAGAAATAAAACTTTCCCAGTAGAACTGACCACAATGAGTTTGTTTTAGCTGTGCTTCCCCCCCTACCCCCACCCTGATAACTGAAGTAGAGAGGGAACAGAAAAGATAAAGGAGAATGACTGTTTCAAGTTTTGACTTAAACTTCACAGATTCTAGAACCTGCTTTTCTGAAAGTAACTATTTTGTCCCTGTCCAGACAATATGTTACTTTTCTAATCCCTGTGAAAATCTCAGCTATCCTAGAAGGAAACTTTATTATTATTTTTTGCAACTTACCATGTCCCTTATCTCAGAAAAGACCACGATCTGTTATTAACTCAAGCCTACAAGCTTACTCTATTAATCTTTACCATTGAACTTCTGAGATAAAAAAGAAAAGAAAAAAAAGGATTTATCAGATATTGAAAGATATTATTGAACATTTCGTAGCTTTCAGTCATGCTGTAAGAATGCATCAATCTATTGTTACCCCAACCACTACCACTTACTTATATTCAGCATTCAAACTCTTGCATTTGTCAGCTATTTAGTTGTTATGTACATCTCAGTAGACAATATTATTACATTACATTATTATTATATTAAAACATTACTACATCACATTATATTACAGTAGTTAGTTATTACATCCATTTCATCCTGCAGTTTCACAGATTATTTATTTTGCACACATATTTCAAACAATGAAATTTCCATCCTCTGGGTTAGATTTTAGCTCTTTATAAAATCATAGATTCATTTCGGTTGGAAAAGACCTTTAAGATCATCAAGTCCAACCATAAACTTAACACTGCCAAGTCCACCACTAAAACATGTCCCTAAGCACCACATGTACGCATCTTTTAAATACCTCCAGGGTTGGTGACTCAACCACTTCCCTGGGCAGCCTGTTCCAGTGATTGATAACCCTTTTGGTGTTAAGAAATGCAGATTTATCTAAGAATGAAACATGATGGAACAATTCACATGACTGGAGGATCATGATGAATCGCTAAAGGCTGTTTCATAAACACAGTCAGAGGGTAAGAGATGGAGGAGTTGTGGTCTATGTTAAGGAGAAGTTTGAATGTATAGAAGTCAACTACAGCAATTGTGGAATCTCTGTTGAAAGCCTCTGGGTCAAGATGAGGGGTTATCTCCAAGGTGGGTCTCAGTAGGCATCTGCTACTGACCTTCCAACCAAGAAGATAAGGCCAAGAAAGCAATATTTGGGTTACTTAAGCAAGCTTTGAGTCAACAGAACCTGGTTCTTATGAGTGACTTCAACTACCCAGACATCTGTTGGGAGAACAATACAACAGCTCACATGTCATCCATCAAGTTCCTGGAAGGTGTAGAGGACTGCTTCCTCATACAAATGGTAGATGTATCAACCAGGAATGAGGTGCTGCTGGACTTGCTACTCACAAACCAAGAAAACCTGCATTGTAATATTTCAGTTAGTGATGTCCTTGGCTGCAGTGATCACAATATTGTGGAGTCTGTGATCCTGTTGAGCATGCTGAAGATTAGCGCTAGGATTTTAGATTTTAGAAGAGCAAACATCAACCTGCTCAGAGCTCAGTTGGGACGGGTTCTGTGGGAGGCTTCCATGGAGGATAAAGGAGCTAACAAGTGCTGGGAGTTTTCAAAAACACTATCCTGGAAGCACAAAACCAGTTCATCCCCTTTAAAGGTAATGGAAGTAGGTGGATTAGTCACCAACGATGCTGAAAAGGCAATGGTTCTGAAAACTTCCTTCACCTCTGTCTCTACAAGTAGAGAAGACTGTCCAGAAGACTGAAAGAGGGCTAATGTCACTCCCATCTACAAGAAGGGCTTAAAGGAGGATCCCAGAAATTATAGGCCCATCAGTCTTACTTCAATCCCTGGGAAAGTTATGGAACAAATCCTTCTGGGAGCTATCACAAGTCAGATGAAGCACGTGGTTGGGAAAAACCAGCATGGATGCACCAAGGGCAAATCGTGCTTGACAAACCTGATGGCCTTCTTCAACAAAGTAACCTGTTCAGTAGATGTGGGGCAGGCAGTGGACATAGGCTACCTGGATTTCTCCAAAGCTTTTGATACGGTTCCCCACAGCCTTCTCCTAGGGAAACTGATGCATTATGGTCTAGACAAGTGGTCTGTGTGGTGGGTGGGAACTGATTGACAGGCTGCACCTGGAGGGTGGTGGTAAATAGCTCTTTTTCAAACTGGCAACCTGACAGACATGGGGTCCCCCAGGTATCAATATTGGGCCTAACCCTGTTTAATATCTTCATAAGTGATCTGGACGATGAAGTTTGCTGATGATACCAAACTGAGTGGTGAAGTGGACACTTTGGAAGTGCCACTGTGCAGGAAGACCTGGATAGGCTGGAAGAGTGGGCTAACAAAAACCTTACGAAATTCAACAAGACCAAGTGTAAGGTCTTGCACCTGCAAAAACATAATCCAGGAGTGCAGCGCAGGCTGGGATCTACCTGGTTGGAGAGCAGCTCTGTGGAAAGGGACCTGGGTGTCCTGGTGGACAAGAAGCTCAATAGGAGTGAACAGTGTGCTGCAGTGGCAAAGAAAGCCAACAGGATGCTGGGTTGCATCAACAAGAGCATCACCAGCAGAGCAAATATGTCATTATCCTGCTCTCCTGAGTGCCACACCTGAAATACTGTGTTCAGTTTTAGTCCCTGCTGTACAAAAAAGATGTGGACAGGATAGAGAGGGTTCAGAGAAGAGCCACAAAGATGATCAAAATGACTGGGAAGCCTGACAGAAAAGACTGAGAGAATTGCATTTGTTCAGCCTTGAGAAGAGAAGGCTTAGGGAAGACCTTATCACCATGTTCCACTATTTAAAGGGTGGCTGCTAAGATGGAGACTCCCTTTTTACAAGGAGTCACATGGAAAAGATGAGGGGTAATGGGTACAAGGAATTCCTGAGGAGATTCTGATTTGACAAATGAAGAAAATTTTTCAGAATGAGAACAATCAGCCATTCGAATGATCTCCCTAGGGAAGTGGTGAAATCCCCAACACTGGACACTTTTAAGATTCAGCAGGACAGGGTGCTAGGCTTTTTTGCCTAGGCCATGCTTTTGCCAAGGAAGGTTGGACCAGATGATCCTTGAGGTCCCTTCCAAGCTGGTATTCTATGGTTCTGTGGTTCTATAATAGCATAAAAGTGAACAGAAATCACCTCTGACTTTTTTTTTTTTTATTGTGTGACCTTGTAATGACTTTTCTGAGGTCAATTTGACACACTGAAATTTTCCTATTTGACAGCATTAAGGGCAGAATGACTGTCAAGAAAGTGCTTTAAGATTTTGAGGCAAAGATGCAATTTCCATGGCAATATATTTTCTTCCAAAAATAATTCTTCAGACTACATAGGTTTTCTGTTATGTTACAGTTTAGATGAACCACCAATTTGGGTTTCAGACATTTGCTGGTTAGAAAAGGTCAAGAGAGGACACAAGAATGAAATAGGGTTTTTTTCCTTTTGCTCTTATACCCTTGTGTTGTATTATGGGTACAGCTTAGAGGAAAAAGGGTGAATTGTTTATAAATCATACATTCTGCATAACCAAAATAACAGAGGATGAACAAAGGATATAGGATTAGGAAAATGGCGTATTAAAAATGAGGGTGAAAGGAACTGGTACAATAGCCCATGGCTAGACACCATCTATGCTACATTAAGTAATTAACACCTGTTATTAATCTTTTCCTCATTCACAGAAAATAAAGAAAAGGTTTGATTCTTCAAGATAAGGACTGCAGAAATCATACATCTCTTCATGTAAAAGCTTCAATCTCAGCTGAAAAGCCTGACTCTTAAAAAAACAGCCACTAAATAAGAGCAAAAAGCTGTCCCAATCTTTTTTAAACTTGAGGAGCATTAACTTCCATAAATGGGCTAAGCAACTTTTGCTGGTTCCATCTCTAAATCATGATAAATAAAAAGAGAAACAAAATTTCAAAATCATATTGATAAAGACCAGGAGGATCTTATCTTAAGTGTCCTCCTAAAGTGAATTTTAATGGCTGGATGACTACGACTCCTTTAAAGGAGTTTATAGGAGGTTTATTGACAGGCCCTTAACTACACGTAAACTGACATACAGAAGCAATGCTATTTTCAGTCAGGTATATTGCTGTGTATTAAGGAAGGTTTGCTAGGAAATTGCTTCCTTTATCCAGTGTTTGAAGCAATTCTTACTAAGACAAATGAGAAGGGCTTTATGTTTTTATTTTCACTGCTTAGTTATTCATTTTTTCATTGTCTACTTATGTCTATCATTCTGCTTTCTGAGTTTTCAGCAAATACTTGATGGTCAGTAGGGAAGAAACCTCTGAACAACTTTGTAGTTCAGTTGGTATGGATGCTCTGGCAGTGGGGTCAACTTGTCTTTCTGCAAACTTACATTTCTAATTACATTTATGTTTCATGTTAGTTTAACAGTTCTCAATATTTCATGCTAGGGGAATGCCAAATATAATCTTTAATTCAAAGGAATAACATATGCTTTGGTGCTGTGGTAAATTTAAATAGGACTTTGGGAGAAGGAGGATGGAGAGAAATCTTAAGATCAAAGATCAGAGTACTACATCCACATTTACTAAGAACTGAAGCTCCGTTAACCTCTACAGATCTCCAGAAACTGTATTAGCTAAAAAGCTATTTCAAAAATCAGAATATCAGGATTGTATCAGCCATTTTATACTGTCTGTTAGTTTTTAATGGATTAATCTGCAATGTTATAACTAGGAGAACTATTTAGAAATCAAACAAACAGCACCAGGTCCTTTCATTTTTTTGTTGTTGTTAAATTATTTATTTTCTAGCCCTGGTTCCAAAATTATAGCTACGTCCTGGAAATTTCTTTGCCCTCATTTCCCACAAAGTACACTAGCTTTTCTCTAGAACCTGAGCACTACATTTGTACTTCATAGATTATCTTGCTCACACCAAAAAAGTAAATTTTCTTGGAAAACGAACACACTATATTTCCTACATGCTTTACACACACTAGTAGGGTTCTCTCCCTTCACATTACACCAGAACTAATAGTTGCCATTCATTGTTTCTAGAGGGAACATGGAGGATTTCACCTTCTGTTTAAGAAAACTTGTGTATATATTGAGGAGCACCAGTAGAGCCAGACTTTTATTCAGCCTTCATTTTTTCCCTTCCCTGATTCAGATCCCTAAAAATACCAGCAATTTCCTTGTTGCTAGAATGCATTGATTATACTCTTAAATATTTAGAGCAATTGTTTTGCTCTTCAAGCAATATTTTAAGATGAAGACAACAGAGCATAGGTTTAAAGGAACCTTTAAACTTCAGAAATGATAGAACCTTAGCAGCTGCTTTTTGCAAGGTTAACCACTCTAAGACAGACCTTACACACTATCGTTTTTCCTATAAAATGCCTGTTGAAGTTTTCATCCCTTACTGAAACCCTTCTGGGAGCTCTGTAACAGGAATATATAATGACAATGCCTTTTCAGCAAAAGCTATATAAATTTCAGTAAATATAGTGATATACAAGATGCTCAGATTATAATGAAGAAAAAAACCCACAAACTGTTTGCATTTCTACTCCCAGCCTATTTATTTGGTATTTTGCAATTAGAAAAGCACCTCCTACTTTCTTTGCAAAGAAAACAGCTTCCAAGCTTTCAGCTCCAAACTTGTCCACCTCAGTAACTCTCCTCTACCTTTCTCCCTTCCACTGGTTTCTAGAAGATCACACATCAGCTCCCAATTTTCAGGTGTAGTCAGGCTATTTCCATACATTCCATTTAATCTAAAAAAGTACTTAAAAGTTAGGACTGACTTCTGACTTTTTTCTTTTATCAGGGGCTGAACGTATATATGTGATATGAACACTCATATTTCCACAGGATGACCACATGACCAACACACAGACAACTGCCCCGAGAATGTAATTAATTTTCCTTACTGAGGTTTAGAAGATGAAGAAGCAAGAAAGAATTCACAGTTATTTTTAATTAAACTGATTTCAAATTATTGATATATTTTAGGATAATTTTTTACTGTGAGTAAATTTGGTATTTAAAGAAACACAGAATTGCTGAGTTTGGAATCACCTCTGGAGATTATACATCCAACACCTTGTTCAGAGCAGGGTTATCTGGGCCAGGTTGACCAGGACCATATCTAGCCAGGTTTTGAATATCTTTGGGAATCTTCTTCTTGTATTTGATCAGGTAGTGTAAAAAAAGACTTTTCTTCAGTTTAAAGGAAATTTCCTGTTTTTCAGCTTGTGCCCATTGCCTCCTGTCCTGTCACTGAGCATCACTGAGAAAAGTCTGGTTCCTTTACCCCCTCTCACCAGATATTTATACACATACATATTATGCCTCCTGACCTTTCTCTTCTCCAAGTTGAACAGTTCCAGCTGTCTAATCCTTTCATCATCTTCCTGGACCTTTGGACTCCCTCCAGTATGTCAACATCTTTAACATACCAGGGAGACCAGGACTGGACACACCACTCTAGTTGTGTCTCACCAGTGCTGAGTAGAATGGAAGGATCACCTCTCTCCACCTTCTGTCAACATCCATCCTAATGCAGCCCTGGATACAGTCAGCAGTCTCTGAGGCAAGGACACATTACTGGCTCATGTTCAACTTGGTATCCACCAGGACCCCCAGATCCTTTACTGTCAAGCTGCTTTCCAGCTGAACATCCCCAGCATATACTGGTGTCTGTGGTTGTTCCTCCACAGGTGTAGAACTTCACATTTCCCTTTGCCGAACTTCTTGGTGCTCCAATTATCCCATTTCTTCAGCCTGACATGGCTCCTTTGAATGGTAGCACCCAGTTTTGTATCACCTGCCAGTTGCAAAGGGTGCACTCTGAACTACTGTCTAGTTCAGTAATGAAGAGGTTAAAGAGTATTGTCCCCAGTATCCACCCCGTGGGTACACCATTAATGACTGGTCTTCAGCTGGACTTCTTGGTACTGGTTACTGTACTGGTTACAATCTTTCCCATCTGTCTGTTGAGCCAGTTTTCTGTTCGTCTCTGTCTACTTATCTATATTTCATCAAATGTTCTATGAAGATTTTATGGGAGACAGTGTCAAAAGCCTTACTGAAGTCAAGATGAACATTCACTGCTCTCCCCTCATCTCATTGTAGAAGACTATGAGGTTGGTTCAGCACAATTTAGCCTACATGGTCACTGCTCCCAGTCATTTTATTAATCTGGGGAAGAGTATTTCCACAAAATCAAATTGATTTTGGAAAGGAGAATGTTCACACTTACTACAAACCAATCTGCAAAAGGCAGGAAGATCAGAAACCAGTATATTTTTAAGGAAGAAGTAGATCAGGAGTTCAGCTTGTCCCTTCGATATTGTCTTCTGTATTTACTTAAAATCAAAATTATTCTTCTTTCTCTCCTCCTACTCCAAATTATATTTTAATCTGAAACTTTCCAAGAATTCTAAGAAATGCAGTTTTGATATACAAGAAGAGTATATCAACCCCAAAGGTAATTATTTCAGAAAAGTATAGCTGACTGAAAATAGAGATGGGGAATGGAATATTATTGCATATTAAAGTTACTGCTGAGATAATTAAAAAAAAAAAAAATGAATAAGTGAATTCCAGCAGGAGCACATGTAAATAGGAATCTGTGACTATATAATGTGGAGTACACATTACATTGTAGGATTATATTTGTTTTGAGGAATTTATTTTAGCAAAGACTCTGCAATTATATCTGAGAGTCAGCCCAGAGAATAGAAGAACAATTCAAATTTGTGTGTGTAATTATGATTTCATTTCTAGACCATAAGCAACAACGTAATTTCCAAAGTCCAGTATTGTTTCTGGCATCTATCATTTTGTTGCAGATTTTAAATGAAAACAGGTATAGTCAGAAAATTACATCTCTTCATTCTGTTGCTTCATGCATCTTTTTCATCACATTCTTGACTGAGCAAATGTAATCTATATTCAAAAGACATTTAATCTGGCTCAAAACTGACTAAAAGTTCAAGGTTTTTACTTCTACCATTATGGAAATGGAAACCCAGACATTCTGACCCAAAACTTGTCTTCTCTAAGCAACTTTATTTTCAGTCCTTCAATTCTAGTTTATGTTTCCTGTGCTTGATTTCATTATTCACAGTATCAAGTTACTGTAAATATATTGGAAAAAGTGAAAAGAAACTTTACATGGAAATATACTTACCTCATTACAAGCCCTAAGAGATGACTTTGACTCAGATGATAGAATGGGCATTTTGAAATTAAAATACAAATAAAGTTTCTAAACACTACATAATGTACCTATCCAATAAACAATCAAATAATGCACTGGCAGCTGATTGCTATTCTGAACTGTTGACACCGGCTGGCTAGATGACCTGAACAAATCACATCTAACTGACTTCCTCATATTCATGATAAAAAAGAAAAATTAAAATAATATCCTTTGTAGTGTTTTGACATCAATGACATTAAATAAAAATGAAATATTTGGCAGAAAATGCCGCAGGTAGAACCAAAGAACCAAAACAATAATAAGAATGTAAGCATCAAAAACTTCTACTTCTAATAACATTAGAGACAAACACATAGACATACATTTCAGTGAATTTTTCACAATATCAAATGCACAAGCCCAGATATGACAGCTGGAAAATGTGATTTTGTAACAATGACCTGGACAAGCTAAAATTCAATTTGTGTGTACTGCAAAAGTAAGAAACTCTGAGATTAATTCACAGAGGAAAAGAAATAACAATTCCTGCACTTTTCCTGTAGTTGGAGTCACTACATTCTGTTCCCTGAGTGATACCTGGGAAAATTTAAAGAGAACAAAATAGAACCAAACTAATTTTCAGAATAAGCCACAGTGTTTTCTCGAAACCTAGGTGCTGGAGAAACAGTACAGTTCTCTAAAGAAAACAGCAGAACCAAATTTTTGGTTTGTTTAAAATGTTGAGCTTCTTACTTGCTGGCTGGCTTTACATGAAGATTTTCAAACACATTTCTCACTTTGTAAGGTGAAGATGAAACACTTCACAAAAAATGAATTTTTTTAGTATAGTATGTCAAGCAGTACAGCAAGCACACACATAAGTGAGCGATCCTACTACTTGGTATCATCCAACTTCAGCAAGCTTCACACACTTTTAACTGAGAAAGGACACCAATTTCTTGCTATCCAGAAATTTAGTGATCAGTTTTTCATGAACAACTCATGTTGTACCTACTGCACGGCTACAAATGGCCTACAGATCCCAAATGGTTTAATCTCTTGACTCTGTTGTATCAGAGTCACAACAATTTCAACCCAGCTCATGCAGTCACACATGACATCAGAAAAACAATCTTTTCTCAGCTAGTATTGCCGAGGGTAGTCTAGAAAGGAAGATCCCCAGAATACATAATTTTCCCTCTATCTCAGGTAGTCAGAACAATTCCAGCCAATCCTGTCTTCTCAGTACATCCTCAGGCAGACAAGCATTAGAAGTTTCTTGCAGCGAGCCATGTAATGAACTACTACTTTTCAAAAACAAGAGGACCAGCCTGGAAGACTAAGTTACAATAGATCTCCTATGCTGTTATAAGCACATCCCAATGACCCACTATTATAGTCTCCAAGCACATGGTTTTATGCAATCTAGCCCTTCAAGTACAACATCTTTGGCTACACTGTCAGCCTAAACTGAAATGCCACAGGAATTTTAATAACTCATCAGAAGCTGAACTAAACAACACCTCTTCAAATAACAGTGAAAAAGGTGTGAAGAAAATCATATGACTTCTGCAATGTAATAGTATATGTTTAAAAATTAGAGATTGCAATCAAATTAATGTTCCTATAAACAAGAGTATAAAGTGGTGTTTAATACAGTTAAGATAAATGGAGTGGTGGGTGGGTGGAAACAACAGCCATTTTTGATAAAAGCTATTTACTAAGCTGCTGCAGGAAAATGTGTAATTCAGTCTCGCATCATATTATTTTTTCTCTCAGGTACGCAACTCTAAGTTGCCTGATTGCACAATGCCAGCTTCTGTACCGTTTTTCTATTCTATCCAGGACAAGAAGCATGTGACTGTAGCTGTCCTTCATTCCAATGTTCATTTTCACTAAGTTAGAAAATGCTATATAATTCTATTTAGTATCAAGAAATAATTGTAGTACTTTAACTATTCCTGTAATGTTGTAGTGCTTTAGCTATCTGTTACCTCCAAGATCCAAAATGACAATTATTCATAGAATCATAGAATCATTTAGGTTGGAAAAGACCTTTAAGATAGCCGAGTCCAACCGTAAACTTAACATTGCCAATTCCACCACTAAACCATGTCCCTAAGCGTCACATCTACACATCTTGTAAACACCTTCAGGGTTGGTGACTCAACCAATTCCCTGGGCAGCCTGTTCCAATGTTTGACAACCATTTCAGAGAAGCAATTTTTCCTAATATCCAATCTAAAGCCCCCTGGCATAACTTGAGGCCGGTTCCTCTCATCACTTTTTGTTTGGGAAAGGAGACTGACACCCACTTCACTACAACCTCCTTTCAGGTAGATGTAGAGAGTAGTAAGGTGTCCCCTGAGCTTCCTTTTCTCCAGACTAAACAACCCCAGTTCCCTCAATCACTCCTCATAATACCCTTCACCAACTTTGTTGCTCTTCCCGGCACCATCTTCTTTGCATTCATCTTGCATTCTCCAAACAAGACTGCTACATAAAAGTACCTTCCAACTATCAGTACAGATTTATTCCACTACGGTCAGATGACATCTTTTTGTTGTTATTCTTTTTCTTTTTCTTTCTTAGCCCCAAAAGGCTCACTTGAAAGAAGTGTTGATACTTATTACTGCCTCTGATCACAAACTATTAACATATACTTATTTTTTTCTTGATAAAATATATTTTTATAATTTAATTTAAACATTTCTCATGCATAACCATTTTTATTCTTGCTTCTACTTCATTAATACCTGTTACCTTTCTCCTCTCAAAAGAAATGCAACCTACAGATTTTTAAAAGTGTTATAAAAGAAGGATTAGTATTCTAAATGAGAACATGGAATTTCACACAGACATTAAACAAGGATGTGTTCTCAACCCTATCTATGACATCTCCTTTAAACCTTTTTCTTACAGAAATCTCAGTCACTAGGATTTCTAACCACTGCAAACAGTTATTCAAAGTTCTTCTGAACATCAGAAGGTGTTCATGGTTGACTGATTTGACCTTGATTTAATTTTGCATAACAACACACCAGTAAAGTAGTTTCTTTATACTTTGGGTGGGTTCACCTTCACCACATATTCTGTCATAATGGAGAATTGTATCACAGGAAATTTAGATCAATGCAAAGTCCACAGCACACATCTTCAGGATGTGAGTCATGACTGATCACTTAGAATTATCCACCACCAAAACCATGGTACATTCATACATCAAGATGTTTTATGAATGTTGCATGATTTTGTGGTAAATGGCATTTCCCGGCTTTCAAAATAAGTTATACTACAAGTACTTTTCTTAACATCTGATACTGTCATTAACATTTTCTTTTAGATTAGTTTAATCCTATAATGACTGAAATTCTGTCTGCATAACCTGGAAGGCTTTTTTAGTTGTTAGATTGCGCTGAACTTAGGCCACTGACATTTTCCCTTTTTGTTCCATTTGCTCCAGTTTGTTAACATCAACACTCTTAAAAAAAAACCACCAACCCTTGCTGACAATTTGTTATGGTCTTTGTGTTCAGCACTAGAAGAGTTAAAAGTGTCTTGGAGAACAGCCCAAAAAAATTTACTTAAACAAACCTTCTTATAACCCAGACCACATAACTATATATAAGGATATATAGTGTACATACATTTGTATAGTTATATAGTGTATATGCATATGTATACATACATATATTTATTTTAAATTTAAAATATGTTACATTTCTGACTATAAATTAAGTCTTTTCTATTTACATCACTTCTATACTTCCCCAAAACTTTTTTGGTCACTAGGTCTTTCACATAACTTCTCAAAATTTTTGGAATTAAAAACAAGCTCAGACATTGCAGATATACAAGCTAGCAAAAAACCTTACTACACTTTATTCAATTACTTAAATGCATTTTTCGTCTGCCAAAGAAAAGCTATTCCTATTTCTTCTCTTATACTGACCAATAAAGTTAAATTCATCTAGGTTTTCTGCTGGGCTGATTCTTTCCTAATTACTTTATTACAGTTGCCAAAGTCATCAGGTAATAAATAACTAAAATCAGACAGGATAGACAAAGGGAATTAATCTGTCTCATTAACTTTAGAGCAGATTTTATAAAATGTAAAAGAGAGAATGATGACCATACTGACAGAAAACCTTACTGCTGAGGTTAACTACAGATTCATGGAACTAAATCTGTGTTTTAAGTTATAGAGGGCTTTGCTGCATTTGGAGGATGTTAATCTCTAGAATAGTGTGTTCCAAGAATAAAGGTTACTCCAAAGTTCAACTTCTGAATGCAGACTTTTAAATGTAAACTCAGATCTGCCTGACTTATTCAGAGCTATTATGCTGTGGGTAACTCCAAAAATTACAGGTTCACATACCCTTTCACTTACTTCATTTCAATTTTTCCCATAGAAGTAAAACATTTTTTTTCTGTGTTTTCAATTGCAACATCTTTAAAACAGCCTCAGTTCTCTTAATTTATTCAGCTATCAACAAGATTTTAATTCTCCATTCTCTGAACTATGGTATTTTTAACTTATAATTTACTTGATTTTTTTTTACTGGTTTAACAAATAAATTTAAATGAAATAAAATAAAAGCTTTACATTTTCTCTGCAAATCTGAAGACTTAGAAAGCTTTTTCAGGTCCTTTAAAATTTACTTGCATACTTATCTCTGACATGTTACCAGATGACATGATGTAACCATTGAAATTTTAACTGTGACTTCCTTCTAGAAGGGTTTTTTTCCAGAATTACACCAAAAAAATTGGAGCAGGGCACAATGATCTCTGGTAGCCAGCTGGCAACTGAGCATTCCTGCAAACCAAATTTATTACCCTTCTTGTATGTCTCAGAGGTACTCCTCACCCAGTACAGTACATTCTTTGCAAATTCACGTTCACCAGCTGGCTGTGCACAGACATGCTTGAACTGAAAAGTCAGATTTTTTATCTATGTTGCTTTAAATTTACAGGCACAGCATTACATATTACATCACTAAAGAGATTAAAATATGCAGGTTTTCTTTCACATTTCACATTACTTTGACCTCAGTATTCATACCACAGCTGAAGATACTAGAACTTAACTTATTTTTAACCTACCTGTAGCTCACCAATACCCAATTCCATTTCAATACTCTCATTCTACCTTTTTAAAATTAGTAAAAAACAGTTGTTTATACAGATTCAATACACGTGTGCCTCATCCCAACTTTATAGTTCTCCCCGCATCATACTCTGAGAATAGATAGCAAAGTGTCTTGTGTCAGATGTTTGGTCAGGAATATTGCATGCCAGCCCAGTGTTCTTTCCATACTCTTTCCTAGAAATGAGCTTACAACCATAAACTGCTGCCTAAATAGCTCCACTATTGCTGAAAATTTCATAGAAAACTCTGATCTGTCTCATCTGATGTCTAGCAAATCCTAGACTTCTGCAATGTAATTTCATGTGGCAAAGATAAACTTACAGGTCAATATCATGCAAAAGCATCCCCAAAATCACCATAAAGCTCTGCAGGTCAAAAATAAGAAGGAAAAGGATCAAAACACCAGGAAGCCAATCTGTTGCAATGTATTCCAAAGTGTTCCAGTTTTTTACATCTTTTCATATGAAGCACAAAGCCAATTTTCATATCAAAGACACAACAAAATTGAGAAGACAGGGGTTAAGGAATCATAATTTTGTTGTCCTAAAAAAATTATAAATGAAGAGTTACACCACAGAATCACAGAATCACAGAATCACAGAATCATCTATGTTGGAAAGGACCTTGAAGATCATCTAGTCCAACCGTTAACCTAGCACTGACAGATCCCAACTACACCATATCCCTAAGTGCTATGTCAACCTGCCTCTTGAACACCTCCAGGGATGGGGAACTCCACCACCTCCCTGGGCAGCCCATTCCATATTTGTTCCTTCCAGAGAGTTTCTTTGTGAACCTGACAGTGAAAGAAGAGGTGGGGAGGAGAAAATACATTTGAGAAACAACCAATGTCAATGACATTAGGCAACTGACAGCAGGGTCAAAAGGAGGCATGAAAGGATACAACACCCAGATGCCAGAGCTGTAAGTGGAAAGAAAACATGATGTTTCATGAGGCAATTGGATGTTAACAAAACACTTGTGCATGTTCAGTGTCTACCTGTTACATTACAATGATAATTACTTCTGACCTTATGCTGTCTGAATACAGGCTTCCTTTTAAAGCCTTTGCTTTGCCTATAAACATCCAATTATATATATATATATATATATATATATATATATATAAAATCCAATGTACCCATGCTTGCATTATGGCATAATCATCTGGTCAGTCAAGCAAGTTGGGGACTTGTTTTTCCTTCTGCATATGTGAGAGATGAGAAACCAGACCTGCAAGAAACTAAGAAAAACAGCCTGAGAAAGCAAAAGTTGAGGCTGATCAAAGAAATGCCTCAAACACTCACAAGACAAAACTATGAGTCACAGGGTACATTCTGTGGAGGTCGAAGCTGATAAGGCTGCCCCAATAACACAAGATGCAGCTGGAGGAGGGAGCCCTGTGGAGACAGGACGGCTCTGCTCTGGTGCATCTGGACAAATGTCAAGGGCCATCTGTCTGGTGAATGACCTTTGTTTCATTATCCATGAAATGCATATTAAAGTTAACACCCCTCAATATGCTAATGAGAGCTAACATGATCATGCTAATTACATCATCCCATGAAACACCTTACCCCTCCCCGTACATGGGATACGTAGGTATGTGGGTCAACCGAGGGGACGGACCCAAGGAAAGTGGGTATAAATCAAGGGGGGCGGGAATAAAGAGGGGCCCTGGAGAGTGCAGTGAAGCGAAGAAGATGGATGCAAGTGAAAAAGATGGCTGCCTCCTGGAACCCTCACTGGCGGGATCAGTGCAGAAACCCAGACCGGTGATCTGTATTTCCCCATTCCCTCTGTCTCCCTCTTTTCCCTTTCCCATTAAGAAATGCAAGGTACATTGTATTGCTTGCCACAACTTGCTATATACTTAGCCAATTATCATGTGTTCAATTAGTACATTGTGGGTAGTTAATAAATGCTTGGGCTTGGAGACTTGTTGTCCACTCCATTGGGGATTTGCAAATCTGAGTCACTCGTCTCCCTCGTCTGAGTGGGACGTGACAGCATACTATGCTCTCTGTGTATCATTACATCTGAATTTGAAAGCTGTAACTCAGAAGCTTAGCTACTCACCAAAGTAATCATACCAAAAGTGGTAGTTAGAGACTGATCTCACAGACAAGACCTGTGTGGGCAAACAGAAGTCCTAGCTGTCTGTCAAATAAATTTTATCACTTACATGTCATTTATTTGGTCCATCAGCTTCATATCATGAGAAAACTCAACAGCTGCAGAAAAAAAAAAAAAAAAAAAAAAAAAGCCAAAACAGAAGAAAACTGCTTGTAACCATGGGTGCTCACATAGCTCACTTTCAAAGTTCCACTTTGAATCATTTAGAAAAGAGAATACTAATATAGACCTCTTTGTGTGTTTATACAGATCTAAAGGGTGTATATATCTCCAGATTCCCAAGACTGTACTCTAGAATAATAACTACACAATCTGGAAGGTCTTTTTGAGAGGAAATATTTGGAACAGTCTCAGGTGATACATCCAATTTGAAAGTCACTTGATTAGTCATGATTAAGCTGTAGAGTACTTAGATGATTAATTTGTTATATTGTAGCAATATCCCAAGAAGCCACTCTTTTACAGAATTACACGTTAAGATTTATAGAAAATATTAAGTATCTAAATACACAAATTCTGTCATAGTGACCTCCTGAGTAAAGTACTCCAGCACAATAAATCTACAACAGTGGGGTAAGAAAGTCCAATGGCTTCAGGTTCTTTTGAAGTTGAATTGTTGGGAAGTGTATCATAGAATGCTTTGAGAAACTGTTGCTATTTATAGAGAGTAATTAAGTCTGCAAGTCCAAGGAAAACTGGTTTCAACAGTGACTTAATGATGTCTATTGAAGGACTTACCTGAACCATTATGCAAGGAAAACACCTTAGGAAATATGTGAACTTAACCTTGAGGGCAAATAAGGGAAACCATGGTGGACTACTACATTCCACCGTGCCCATAAAGAAGGATGGAACTAGTGTTCTGTAGCAGATCATTCATTATTCTGTTTGATTTCCTTTTCATCCTCTCAGTACATGGGAAGCCTGCAATCCCCTGTAAAATCATAGTTACAATAGATATCACCATTTCTAAGTAACTGTGTATCTTATGTAATGACTTGCTATTTGTTTCATTTATAACATTATTTACATTATTTACATTACAATTGGCATGGCCAGAGCTCGTCTTTTTAAACGGAAGATGGTATAACTCTAATTAACTCTTCATGATTTTTTTTTTTTCTCAGATGTGTACAAACTATCTGTTCCTCTGTTACTCTTAAATAGTTCCTTAAAAAATTGTGTGATTTCTGAACATTTCTACCTTAACTTTCAGCCTTCTAGTTACAGTTTTAGATCATTTAACTCAATCCAGAGACATTTAGATTTCTAAATTCAATTATCAAGAATCACATCCAAAACTACATCTCTAAATAAATTTCTACTAGTTGTTACATGAACCTTTGAGGTAGCTGATATCACAGAACTTTCTGAACACATACAATGACTACCAAAGTGCTAGGCACATACAGATTAACACAGTCACCAGAGTTTAAATACTCAATTTTCAAAGTAAGACCAAGTAGTAACTTTTTGGGTTTTTTTTGTTTTTTGGTTATCTAGGGGTTTTAGAAGGAAACCACTCTGTAGAAAGACTTGTCTCTCCAACTTTTCTCAAAGTTAAAATAGTATATCTCACTGGAAGATGAGGCAAAAAAAGTTACCCCAGTGACCCTTAACATACTCTGTACACAAAGAGAGAATACAAAGGGACAGTAAAGCTTTTCCTTCATTCCTCACCTCACTGCCTTGCAGAAGAGCCAATCTGAACTATGCTGAAAGACAGAATGTGCTTGAATATACTTCCTGCTATGTACATATTTTCAGATAAAGTATACTGAGGCTGCCTCGATACCCTTGTTCATTGTCTTTATGAAAGTCAACAGTGTAGAGGATAGATCCATGTTGGAGTTCATAGGTAAACTGACTTTTTAACATAATAGAAAAGCAGAGGAAGGTATACTGGGGACAGAGCACCATAACAGCATGTCTTGTTCTTGTGAGCCTACCAGCCATCCTTCTAGACATGCTGTTTTTCATAACAGGCCTTTGATACCAACATCAGAGGCATCTTCCAAAAGCAGAAGTGCAGAGAACATGCTTTCCAGACTTTCCAGGAGGCTTCTTTAAGAATTAATGTTCTTGTATTTGTAACTGAAATCTTATCCTTAAATATTTAAGCTTTATTAATAGGTACTACCCTTCTCCAATAAATACATTTAATTTTATTGGATTTTATATCATTGCTTTTTCTTGAAAAAACACAGGTTATTTGGGATAGCTATGAAAGCCTGAAGTGGATTAATTAGACATCTATGAAAATTTATCTTTCCCTTGGATGATATTCTTAGTAGTTTTCACAAATATGATGGGAAGAGGCATTTCATAAAAGAAGGTGTGCAGGGCACTATGGAACCACTAAGAAAAACAACAGTGAAATATCTGAAATATTGCAGAACAAAATAGAAAATTATACTGTTACTTATATAGCTGAGCTTGTGCAGCCTCTTTTCATGGTTCACTTTGAGTTATGGTCCAATTTAAAAATATTAGGCTTTTGTAGTGTTGGCAGAAAGAACTATCTTTCTACTGCAAAACCCCGAAACATCTACCTTTTCCCTGAGGGAGGTTTTATTTCTCTGTTTTTTACTGAAGTAGCCAGCATAATGGTTGAGAGTGGTAATCTCAGCATAGGGGATAAAATTATACTTTCCCTGGTAAAGATAAATAGAAAATCAGTATATAATGATTTTATTCTATTGTGACATAATACTAAATATTTATGATTTTTCTGGTTAGATGGTGACACTTTTCAGTTACTGTTTTTATGACTGTAAAACCCTCCAAGCCACCAAAGGAGCCTCAGATAGAAGGAACAAAATTCAAAGATATTAATTTGTCACAGCACACACTAGAAGTCTACAGTTACTGGGGATAGACACAGCTCTTTAGAATTGGGAAGAAGAAATATCAGCAATTTTCTGAGTCCTGTGCAGTGCCCATGACAGAATGGAAGTCTATGCTGATGGACAGATATGCTGAATGCTGTGCCACAAAGTCGTAGTCCTGGGTCTACCAATGGCTTCACCCTGGCTCTGTATTAGGAAGATCTGCGCATGTTGTCATTTTTTCCCACACTTGGTTTTCTCCTGTCTCCAACATCCAAATGGGGATCAACTATAAAACTGGTAAAACCCACAATTTGCTAGGTTTAATAAAACTTCCAGAACATGTTAATTTAATAGCAATAGCCAAATGTGGAAGGTCTTACCAAAGCATAAGGAAGTATGTTTGTTCATCAGTAACAAGCTTTCTTCTGCTTGGAAAACGTAACATGACTCACAGCACTACAAGTAGAGTGAAAAAAACCACTACACTTGGAGAACATATGTGAAGGCAGAATATGTCTTTTTCCACAGGAATATGTGTATATACACACACACACTTATAAGTATATATAGTATATATACTATATATTATACAGTATATATACTTCTATATTTACATGTATACATACATATATATGTGTGTATATATATATATTTCACAGACATGGTGTTACAATGAATTAGTAAGTGCTTGTTAGTTAAATACAGGCCCTAAAATCAGTACCTGGGTTTGAGTGGTTTGGATTTTGGTTGTGACATTTTTTTGTTTGTGTTGGGTTTATTTGGGGATTTGGGAGTGGTTTTTTTGGTAATGGCTTTTTTTTTTTTTTTTTTTAATCTGTCCCCCCATTTTTTTAGCTAAGTTTAAAAAAGAATATATGTTGGATGGAAGTGTTTGTAACCCTGCCCTTTTGAAAACCTAAACTATGAATAATTCACTCAAATTACCTCTTATCAGCTAAATAAACATCAGTAAAAATGATGTGTCCCTTACTAGGGAAGCAATAACTGGTCAACCTGTTGAAAAACCTAGCAGAAATCAGCTATGCCTAGTGTCTTTCTTTTCATTCTCAGACATGTATTTTATGCACAAATTGCGCACCCTTCCAGTTTTTGCTTCATGCGAAGGGAGGAAGTATTCTTCCACACTTTTCTTTCTATTCATCATTAATTAGCCTATTTGATATAGCTTAATTGACAACTTCTGATTCTTCTGTGGCAAGAAGTCCCATTATAGCAAGAGCAATACACTGAGCTTAACGGCAATCCTTCCAAAAGATCTTGCTTTCACTTAGAAACCTTCCACTGAATGTTTAGCATTGAACTCTATATTTACATAAATTACCTCCTTTTGCACTTCAGTCAAGTATGAATTAAAAAAGACTGATCTCATGGCTACTGAACATGTAGTCTATTTAAAGATAACTTCCTTGAAATCTGTCATTAATTGATTTGTTAGATAATTCTCTTCACTTACTGCACAAGGGTTGTCAGCCATCTCTGCTGAGCTGATCACTGTCTGCGGCTATTATAAATAACTACTTCAGCTTCAAATAGACTAGGATTACAAAAAAATAAAAAGATCCCTAAAACTCTGGAAAAAAAGTATTGTACAGTGTGTTTATGTAGTGCCCCAAAGCAACATTTTATTGGGAATTCTTGATATCTTTTAAACAGTAGGATGGAACTGTGTCATAAGCTGATCATTTATTGTTAGTTAAAGGTATACCAAAAATTGCTGTCATATTCTTATAACATTTAGAATAAAAAACATAATAAAGGCAGTGTCATCTTTCAGTGATTTGTTTGTTTCAGTCTATATGATCAAGTAAGAATGGACATCTATGGCATTCTGTGCTCTTCAGTTACAACCGCTGTGTATGTTTTTTACCCCACCAGAAATTGTTCATATAGTCTTAATATCAGCATAGGTCTGTAGGAGCACAGTTTGTCTTCTCTTGTGGTTAAAATGACGTTAAGAATAACTTTAGATCAGAAACAACTGCCAGGTTTGGTTCCTATTAGTAGTATTTCTTTATGAAACTCTTGAATTCTTAGTCATAAAAATATAATAATTTGATTTTCAGAAGTGGTTACCATTTTAGATCATAAATTATTCCACTGCAGGGTGGTAACCTTCACAGAGAATAACTCCTACTCATTTTCAGCCTCTGTGGCATCTTGAAAAATCCTTTAATTACAGAAAGATAGAGGACTGATTAGTGAAAGCAGATGACAATCAGGAAAGATGATAGCCACTGTAAACACTTAGGTTAAAATAATCCCACTTTTCAACTTCTTCAGATAAAACTTCTTGGGTAAACTCTTCCCCATATACACACAATCACTTTTTTAAAAAAAAATCCTTTAAAACCCTTATGGTTATGCTATATTAGGTCATTTCATAAATTATATACTTAACATGTTAAATTTTTCAAATCTGCACTCCTGCTCTCTCTCTCTTAGGAATAATGTTAATATCTCTGTAAATACACAGTCAAAACATTAGTCTCCAGTGTGAGCACTGGAACTGTTTCTGTCCCAAAACAGCAAGCCTCTCCTAATCAATAACAATACCTAAACATCTTCCTGTAACACAGGCTTTCTGCAGATATAGAAGGATGAGACTATGTTTGCATGCAGGTGAACACAATCTCAAATATAATAGAATTTTGCAGCAAAGTTTCTTTCACCTGCACTTTTGACAAAAACAAATTGGAACTTAGGAGGCTTCTAAATTTCCGTTAGACATCTTTCAAAAGTGTTCAGAATGACTGTTAAGGAAGCATTAGTTAAACTATAATTGTTTATGCCTTATTTGGTAAAAGAAAAAGAGAAGGATGCATAGATGGTAAATCATACCCTAAAAGATTTATCACCTGTTTTTCATCAGCAAATTTCAAACCAACAGAAAGGGCAAAAAGGAAAAATCTAGGACATCATTGCATTTTGTGAACTGAGATCAACAAGAGAAAGAAAAGAACAAGTAAAATAAGTAAATAAAGTATTAGGTGTATGGAGTAAAGGAAAGCAAAGGATGCTTTGGCTACATCCTGGTATTACTGCAGAGAAAACTGTCTATATTCACTTTCCTGGCATAGCCAAATAAGAATTGCAGTCTTCTCTGAGGTCTCAGTTATCACTTAACATCCTTGGGATACTTTCTCTTTAATAATAAAGAATAAGTATGAGCAAAGATAATATCATACAACTTTGAAGCATGGAAGCTTTGACATTTATATCAGTATGCTGCTGAGTGGCTTTTGTATAATGCAATTTTAACTAGGGGCCTTCCAAGACATGAGGTGTTCTGGGAAAAATTAGGGACAGAGGAAGAGCAGAGGAACAACATCAGACACACAGTCTGTTCCTGTGGACTTTGGGAGCACTCCACTCAGCAAACTCTCAAGTCATCATTACATCCTAACAGTTAGTTCCTCTACTCAGGATAGCTGCAGCAGAGTCTGACTGGTGAGAGCAGAGGCTGGAGGACAAAGCAACTGTGTCATTTAACTGAGAATGCAGACATACTCTTACAGATCTGTAAATAACAGTATAGAAAAGCCCACACCATGGTTGTTAGAGTTACTGCTTAGATTATGAGAAAAGCCACTGGATGCTTTCAAATATTGCATTCTTGTGGGAAAAAATATAATAGCTAGAACCAAAACAAAAATGGCATATCACAACTTGTCTTGTAATTTACAGATTCTTCAATTTTCTTTGCAATTCAGAGTCAAATGAACAATTATGTGTGTGAAATTAATCAGTGTCAGAAAGATGTATATGTTTTCTATATGTAATTTACTTGCTCCCAGATTAGTTATTTCTAATATTCACCTCTATGTATTAATTGATTATGATCACAGAAAATAGCCTAGGAATTCTTTTAATTCCATTTCCACACACATTGACTTCTGGACAGATCACTAGAGTTAATTAAACTCCCTCCATCTAATATTGCTGTGTAGAACAGGGTTCTCCAGTTCAGAGCATATAAAAAAATATCAGATTCAGCTGTGTACATCTTTCACAAGCCTCTGGATGATAATCATACAAGATTGTTTTCTTGGCAACATGTTAGATATTTAATTAACATTGTAAATCTGATTACTTGCTGACCTCCAAACCAGTCACCCATTTGCTAACTTATAACACAATTTAAAGATGGACTAATAGGCATGAAAAATGCAGTTTTCACTGAAATTCTTATTCCAGTGGGAAGCTCTAATAAGATTTTATACTATAAAAGAAGGATCTGAAAAGAATGTTTAAGTCTACAAATTTAAAAATGTGTAGCAATTTTCCATAATATTAGGTGATTACATGTTCTGAAATCATATGAATTTACCATTATCTCAAATAATTTTGCACCTTAACTTCTTTTCCTCATCCTCTTGAGTCAGTATATATGTCTGTGTGTGGTTTATCATTTTTTAAAAGGAAGGGATGAAATAGAAGTAATTACATAAAAATGTGCCTGACTACCAATTGATTGATTTGCCTATAATCAGATAAGTTTTGTGTCGGTATTCAAGCAACAGTAAAGGTCTGACCAAAGAGTAAAGTAATAAAGTGAGGAGTTTCTTAAGACATGTCTTATATGTGCTCCAGACAAAGCCACCACACATTACTACTTGATGTTTGTTCAATAATGGATGTATAGATAGAAAAATTCAAATCTGCAAGGAAAAGATTTGTAGACCACTCAACTCATAACCAGAGAAAATGTATTCAGACAAAATACTTTTCTTGTAGTACTTCTGTGATACTATAGTTCTTGCATGAGAATTACGTAGTTTTCTCACTATAGAAAGATTTAAAACAAAATTACAGCTTAACCAATGTGATTTCTTTTATAGCAAGGTGG
The DNA here is from genome assembly GCF_047716275.1 of Strix uralensis. Taxonomy (NCBI): domain Eukaryota; kingdom Metazoa; phylum Chordata; class Aves; order Strigiformes; family Strigidae; genus Strix; species Strix uralensis. The sequence continues at coordinate 18,815,964 of NC_134012.1, read as the reverse complement.
TGTCAAAAAAGAGTTTCTTGATTAAAAAAAATGCCTTGTCTTGGTTTAAACCACAGTACTTAAGAAGTGGAACTGTTATAGTGTTACTACAAGCATGCAAATGAAAGAATTCCTGTGGTTTTAATGTCTTGGACTCCCATAAGTAGTAATCACATTATTGGCTTGATTCAGTAGGTGCTATCTGTATAAAGTTTACTTTTTGTACTCATATCATCATCATCCTGATTCTTTAATGAAATAGCTAGTCTGGGGTGTCTCTCATATTATGATTGATGAGCCCTTTTCAAATTGTAGCTATTCAAGACCTTTTAGACCCATTTTTTCTGTGGCAGTAAAGTGCATTAGATTTTTACTTTCTTTCCTTCAGAGCTGTTTTCCTACAGCGATGTGTCTTCAAGGCACAATCATGGAATCACTGAGTTTGGAAGGTACCTCTGGAGCTACTAAGTTTTGACTCCCAGTTTTGCATCATCTGCCAGTTCCTCAGGGTACTCTCTAAACTGTCCATCCAGGTCATTAATAAAGAGATTAAACAGTATCGGTCACAGTATCCACCCCTGAGGCATACCACCACTTGGTTTTCTCCTGTCTCCAACATCCAAATGGGGATCAACTATAAAACTGGTAAAACCCACAATTTGCTAGGTTTAATAAAACTTCCAGAACATGTTAATTTAATAGCAATAGCCAAATGTGGAAGGTCTTACCAAAGCATAGGGAAGTATGTTTGTTCATCAGTAACAAGCTTTCTTCTGCTTGGAAAACGTAACATGACTCACAGCACTACAAGTAGAGTGAAAAAAAACACTACACTTGGAGAACATATGTGAAGGCAGAATATGTCTTTTTCCACAGGAATATGTGTATATACACACACACACTTATAAGTATATATAGTATATATACTATATATTATACAGTATATATACTTCTATATTTATATGTATACATACATATATATGTGTGTATATATATATATTTCACAGACATGGTGTTACAATGAATTAGTAAGTGCTTGTTAGTTAAATACAGGCCCTAAAATCAGTACCTGGGTTTGACCACTAACTGGTCTCCAGTTGGACTTCATGCTCATGGTCACAGCCCTTTAAGCCTGCCAACTTGGAGTTTTCAATCTACTTCACTGTTCATTTATCTAACTTATACTGCATCAGTTTGTTTATGAGGATCTTGTGGGAGACAGTGTCAGAAGCCTTGCTAAAGTCAAGATAAAGAGCATCTACTACTCTTTCCTCATCCACTAAGCTGGTCATCTTATTGTAAAAGGCTATGAGGTTGGTCAAACATTAATTTCTCTATTGTAAATTCATGCTGACTGTTCCAATCACCATCTTATCTCTAATATATTTGGAAATGGTTTCTAGGATGAGTTGTGCCATCAGCTTCCCACAACCAAGATGAAGCTTGTTGACCTGTAGTTCTTTGGATCCTTCTTTTTTTTCTGGAAGGCAGCAGTGATATTTCCTCTCTTCCAGTCAAAGATAATTGAGAGTGACCTCACAATGACATGGGCCAGCTCCCTCAGCACTTGTGGGTGCATCGCATCATGACCCACAGTCTTGTGTATTTCCAGTTTGTTTAAATGTCCCCTAACTTCATCCTCCTTCACCTAGAGTAAGTCTTCCTTCATCCAAACTTGCCATCTGCTCTTAGGGGCTTTAGGATTACTAAAGGCCAGTCTTAGTAGTAAAGACTGAGGAGAAGAAAGCATTGAGCACCTCAGCATTTTGTGTGCTTTGTCACTAGGTCTCCTGCAACAAGCTCACATTTTTGCTGTTGAAGTACTTGAATAAAACCTTCTTGTTGTCATTCATAATCCTTTTCAGCCTTTCTTGCTTTACTTATAAATGCTACAAGTTGTCTTTCCTTGTATATATTTAATTCCCTTGATGGATTGGGCAAACTCCTGTTATTATCAGCATCAGACACATCTTTTTCACTTGAAATCCTGTCTCATTCATGTGCTGAAAATCAGTAATGTCAACTAGAAGAGTGTATTCCAACCTTTTCTCTATGTTTCTTTCTTCAAAGCTTTTTCAACAATTTCGGCCTTCATCTGCTTAATGAAGAACATGTTTAGACAGTACATATCCATTAATTTTTCTTGGTGATTAAGCATACCTAAACAATCTTCAAAACATAATTTGAACAATATAATGAATAGCCCACTTATTATTGCTATTCCTTCTCTTTCTTTATAGACCAAAAAATTTTACTGAGTATGACTGAAGAATCTACTTTTAAATGGCTTTCCCTTACTTGTTATAGTCCTTCACTGAAGCTTAAAAAATAGGGCTGACCTTACTACTTGTCTCAAGACAGAAACAAAAATTAAGCTTTTCCTTGTTCTCAGTCATATCTTTATTCTGCATCTTGAATACATTGTCCAAATACACAACATAACTTTTTGTCTTTGGATTTACTCTGCCAACAGGAATGTCAATTCTTCTTCATAAGGACATCCCCCTGAAGCTGCTTTTCATTAGGCGTATACCCAGTAATTGCATGAACAAGATTATTATGCACACAGTAGGTAAACGGGGTTATTCATAGCCCAGCTACCCATTAATCACCTTTGAGACTGCAAAGATTTAGAGGAATACCAGGTTAGGTCTTATCCGTACTAAGATATTCCCAGCATGATTGCTTTGGTGAAGATTTTTATAAGCTTCATATGTACAGAAGCACTGTAGTGACCCCGTTCTACCTTTATTTTGACCTGAACATGGAGGATGGAAATGCTAAATTAATTCTGCTAGTATCATTTAAATAACAATATTTCTGTAATCAAGTCCTTATGGTTAATATGTGGCTAGCAAGTTCCTGAGTTAAAGCAAACTACTGTATCACTGTCTAAAAGAAAGCTAGGCTTTGCTTTCGGCAGACTGCTAGGGACTGAGCATCTGGCTTCTATAAATTACAAGTTGTTTAACTGGAATGCACTGCATATTTTATAATGAAGAGGACAGTGTCTCTTACTACAGCTTTCTATTACATAAAGGATATTGTTTGGTAAAAGGCTGCACTCTATAGATTGATAACGAGACAGCAAATCCTAGACAGGACAGTTCTCTGTGAATTTGTACTAATTCTACCATTTCTAAAAAAATTTTAAACATAATGCATATAATAATCAGCAAATAATGAGCTAAATTTGTAGTACTATGCTATACAGTTCCCTACTTCTTAATGTGCCTATTGGCACGTGTAGAACATTTGGCCAACATATCAGTAGCAAGGAAAACCTGAACCTTTCAAACAGCATTTTGTGCTTTTTGTGGATCATGTATAGATCATTATTAATTTTTTATTATGTACCCAGAAACTAGCCCAGAAAAAAATAAAATTATTATCATAAATATAGTATTAAAACATTAATAAGTTTAAGCAGAGTGTGAACCCTGGGATGCATTATTCTTATAATATAGGGTAATATTTTACTGAGCAATGGATGAATCCTTAATGAACAATAACGTTCATGCTTTTCTCTGAAACAGTACTCTTATTTTAAGTCTTCTACCTTGTGTATAAAAAATTTGTATTCAAGCTTAGTGACTGAAAATGTGCAGACATCTTTCAGGAGCTATATATTTTATTTAAAAATACTGTATATTGAAGTAGACTTATGGATATTTTTGCTGTTACGTGCTGTCTTTTACTCTCCTTATCATGAGTCATGAAATAATAAAATCACATTTCATATTCAAGAGTACTACAATATTGGTATTACTCTTGTGAATCTAATTCTCATTCGAACCTTGGAATGAGTTTTTCTACCCAAAAAGGTACATTATATTTCAGGAGCATGGTCTGGGAAGATAAGGTTCTCAGGCCCAAAAAGAAAGGCTACAATAGTACTGCCTGATAAGCTTTCCAATAAGAATGCAATGTGATTTATTTATGGTAATTAGTTCATTTAGTTAGAACAATGTGCTGTCTGCTCCAGCAAAAATGACACCACTGGCTGCCCTTCACTTGCGCACAGATGTTGGGTTCCAGTGTATGATGTGATGCCACATGTGAGGGCAGCTGTCACCCACCACCCAATATCATGGAGCTGCCACCATCTCATGATGAAGGTGGCAAGGAAGGAAAGCCTCATGCCAATGGCAAATGGATGTTCAGTTTTAGTGTGAAACAAAGTGACATACCACACCACCAATCACCCTTTATTATTGTGTGTGCCTTTATCTTTGAATACTACAAGATATGCTAAATATACTTAGCAAATACTACACATTAAGAACAATACAGTTAAGAGAGAGAGAGAGATTGGATCTTATGTGCAGGGACGTTTGGGCTCCTCTGCTTCTTTTTCAGGGCCTTGTACTCCTTCATGAAGTAGTTAGTAGAGAGTCATCTTTTTTCTGGTTTTGGTTTTCTTTACTAATTCCCTATCCTTAACTTTTGTCAGAAGGGAATTAAGTGATGCAAAGCCACAAGACCACAATCACAACAGGCAGTGATACATATGACCTTTTTCAACTCCCTGAAAGGGAATGACCATGTGGTTAGAGATTTCTATCCTGCAAAACACCTACAGTATGCACCCACAAACCAGAATCCCAGGGGGGAAGGACTCTCAGCTCAGTGTAATTGCTTGACATAATGGATCGATGTTTGAGTTGGGTGGTGTTCCTCAGGGGTTAGCATGCTGTTTAGCATCTTTGCTGGTGACATGGACAGTGGGATCAAGCGCACCCTTAACAAGTTCACTGACAACACCAAGCTGTGTGGTGGTGTCAATACGCTGGAGGGAAGGGATGTGTCATCCAGAGGGACCTTGACAGGCTTGAGAGGTGGGTCTGTGCAAACCTCATCGAGTTCAATAAGTCCAAGTTCAAGGTACCGCACATGGGTAGAGGCAATCCCAAGCACAAATCCAGGCTGGGCAATGAATGGATTGAGAGCAGCCCTGCGGAGAAGGACCTGGGAATAGTAGAGGATGGAAAACTGAGTATGAGCCAACAATGTGCACTCACAGCCCAGAAAACCAATTGCATCCTGGGTTGCATCAAGAGAAGTGTGTCCAGCAGGTCAAGGGAGGTGATTCTCCCCCTCTGCTCTGCTCTTGTGAGACCCCACTTGCAGTGCTGTGTCCAGCTCTGGGGCCCCCAACATAAGAAGGACATGGACCTGTTGGAGGGGGCCCAGAGGAGGCCACAAAAATGGTCAGGGGGCTGGAGCACCTCCCTTATGAGAACAGGCTGAGAGAGTTGGGGTTGTTCAGTCTGCAGAAAAGAAGGCTCTGGGGAGACATTATAGTGGTCTTCCAGTACTTAAAGGGGGCTACAGAAAAGATGGGGAGGGACTCTTTATCAGGGATTGTAGTGACAGGATGAGGGACAATGGTTTTAAACTGAAAGAGGGTAGATTTCGATTAGTAAATTCTTTACTTGAGGATAGTGAGGCACTGGAACAGGTTGCCCAGAGAGGTCATAGATGTCCCCTCCCTGGAAGTGTTCAAGTCCAGGTTGGACGGGGCTTTGAGCAACCTGATGTAGTGGAAGGTGTTCCTGTCCATGGCAGGGGGCTTCGAACTAGATGATCTTTAAGGACCCTTTCAACCTAAACCCTTCTAAGTCCATGATCCTATGATGATGCTCAGTTCCACCTCTTGAGGTCACCAATCCCTGGCTTGTGACCCTGGCAGCTTCCTCTCAGGTTCAGACCTCTGCATGCTGTTGGAGGGCCATATCTGTGTCTCCTCCCAAGGGACTATTGTTTTCCCTTTTCACATTTTTTTAAATTAGATCATCTGCAAAGGCCATCAATGGCCCCACTAATCATGTAGTCCTATCCAACCTCTTTGGCTTTTCCCACGCCAAAGGGCCATTAGTAGCTGTCACCAAGGTCTCTGTTCCCCTATGTCCTCCTGTCTCAGATGTCTTATGGCAAGTGTGATTAGCAGCAGTTACATTACATAGCCTAACACTGCTCTATTAATCTAATAATCTTATCAGGTCAAACTGGGTAGAAATGCTCCTGGTCTCATTTATCCAAGCTGTGCTTTGAGGTAGGCTTCATCCTGTGACATCTTCAATGACAATTTGCTAATAATCTCTTAGTTGCTAGGCAGAAACAATTTCCTTTTTTATAATCAAGATTCACTAAATAATTGACCTTTATTTCCCTTTTCATGTGGGTTTGCCTCTTATTTAACCTGCACAGTGTTCTTCCCTTCTTTTTCCCCACATGTTGAAACTGCTGCACTCTTGTGTATGTTTATGTTGTGTTGAATTAAACACAAGTCATCTATTATTATTGAGTTAATTTTTTTTTTCTTCATAATCCCTTGTATGACACCTATCTGGAAGAGTTATTTTGACACCTACAGAACAGCTGAAAAACATATAGTAACAGGAAAGGAGACTCATCATGCTGAGGAAAGTGGCTAACGTCTTACTTTCTTGACACCAGCAGAAGATTATTTAAGGAATTTTAAAATGAACAAAGAGCTAGAGAAAGATGAAATATTTACGGAACATTGCAACCTAGCAAGCCTATTTACATCTTTCTTAAGTGTGTCTCTTGGAGGTTTTGAAAATAGACTCTTATCTTAGCCTAAAAGACTCCATACACAACACTCAGTGAATGTATCATAGAGTCTTAAAATAATCAAAATCTAAAACATGCTTGGTAACTACATTATCATCCTTTCTTCTGTGGATGCATTCAGGTTATAATTCTTATTGCATTTCATTCACCCTTAAAACTCACAGTATTTTGAAAAGAGATACAGCAAGGCATGTAAGAAATTTAGGATTTTTTCCCTATCACATGCCAAATTTGTAGTCTAACATTGCATATAGAATATAACCAATTTCTCCTGGTATTTTCAGAAGAACATATCTGCACAAAGGTGGGAAGTAGCTTCATCAGCAAGCAAAGAAAACAATAACTTTAATGCTATCTTTCTTTTTCTCTTAAGAGCAGGAAAGAATTCATAATTTCATTAATGATAATTGCAATTACCAGTCATTAGCTATCATGATATTTCATGAAGACCAGACTAGAAAATCAGTTCAGAAATATAGCTAAAATTTTTTTAGCTAAAGAAATATAGCTTATGCTCTTCTCAGAGCTTATCTGTCTTTCCTAATCTTCTTAGATGGCCAAAAGGGGGAGGGGGGGGGGGGGGGGGGGGGGGCTGGGGGAATTACTTTTATTAACATGTCTTGATGCTTTTCAAAAATATTTTTAAAACTACTTTTCTTTTTCAAAAATTCCTTAAAATATTCCATAGGAGAAGAAAAATCTCAGTGTTAAAAAAGATTAATTTTGCTGGTATAAAAATATTCATGAGAATAGAAGTAGAAATTACACCCTTTGTCATAGCTTCCATGTGCTCTACAGACCCAGACAATATTCAGTATGAGCAGATTAGTACTTCATAACGTTGAACTTGTATTAAAAATGCAAAAGTGGATGAATTTTTACCATCTTCATTACAAAAACCTTCACCTTTCCTTAGATATCTCTTTATGTATTGTTCTATTTCTAGAATGTTACAGTAATCATTGCCTTTGCCAAAGATTTGTCAGAAAAAGTTTGGGTCATGAATTATGGTTTATCATCAGTATCATATTGTAGTAGTACTATTTTCAAATAAAACAGGATGTAGTTTAAGGTGTCTTTTAAAAAATATATTTAAATTTCAATTGTTCTTATTCACTTGAATCAATTTCCACCTGTATAAAAGATGTTGTGGATAAATTCCTGAGTGGTTTTATACAAGATGCCTCAAATGAATCTTCTCCTCCATGTACATGTAGTCAGAAGTTTACAGTGGAGATAGCTCCAGCTCCAGCAGCTTTACAGTGTCCTGTGTGTGACATATCTAACCATCACAGAAATTTTCCACATTAATTAAATATAATACTCACTTGGCTGTTTCTGGATAGAATAGAGAACCATTTTATTTCACCCAGGCAACTCTGAAAATCCTGCCTTTAAAACACCTCAAACTGAATATTCCTGGTTTGTGAGTGTGTGTATATGTGTGTGTGTGCGTATGCACATGACTGTATGTGTATAACCTCTTCTATCTGAGTACCACCTGTCTGGGATGTATTTTCTATGGATTAAAAGTAGAATATAAATGGAATCCAATCCTAATGTCATCCACCAGTAGCACATTCTTCACTGTGTGTGAATTTCTGATTTCCACAGCCCAGTGGAACTGTATGTCCCCACTCAGCCTCATACTGTTTAACTGCCCAGGCATATTTGCAGGACTAAATTACTCCTTAGTATCAAATCTCAGAACAGATTTTATTTCTAAAAACAGGAATTTATATTACTACAAAGGTTTTTGAAAAAAAAAATAAATTCCCTACATGAGACTTTTGAACAAATCTGCCTATTCTATCCCAAGTGTGTGCATATGATTCAAAATATACAGGTATAATTCATTAATCCACTATAAACTCTTCTTTAAAAAAAAAAAAAAAAAAAGTATCTGCTTCTTCCAGGTGGCTGATTTCAATCATCCAACTTGCCATTTCCAACAGCAGTAAGTAGGTAGAGTGACTTATCAAACTTGGAGAACGTGCTTAGAAAACCTGGGCTGCAGCTGACCAGATGGGAGTATTGTTGAAGCAGATGTCACAGTCCCAGTTGATCTCTTCAGTAATATCATTGCCTGGAAAAAATGTCACTGCTAACACAGGTACGCAAAGCCCCAGTGTACCCATCCAGGGGGCCTGCATTTCAGTGCAGTGCAGCAGTTGTTCACAAAAATATCCACAAAGGCTTCTTATACATTCATGACAGGAAGACCTGCAGAGACTTATTTCTGCACAGCACCAGTTGGATAGTTTTGTTATCATAGAGCACGAACCATAGTACAATGTAGTTTCCTTTTCTGATTTACAACTTAGTCAGAATTTGTGGACAGTACTAATTCAATTTAACTGTCTTCTCATTTGTGGCTCTTACTGCTATTTTTACTGTAAGATACCAAATCTGAGCTTCTTAATGTAAACAATGTTAGTGTGCATCAATGGTTTTAGATAAGGTTGTAGCATAATAGCTATACGCATAAAATTAATGAGGATTTATTAATTCACAGTGGTGGTGTTTTAAGTAGGGCCATTTGCGTAACTGTAGCCCTACATTCCTTTTCAAACAGCTTGGTAACCGCAAGTAATTATGACCATTTTTATTTGCTGATTAACTAAATCTTCTAATTCAGAGAAAGAGAGTTTATTTTTCATTGTGACTTACTTTTTCAGTGACTTATGACTTTTTTACCTTCATTATTCCATACTTCGAATCATATTGTCCCAAACCTGCCAAAAAAATCAGACAAAAGATATAACTATATATCAAAAGGAATATATGTCACTATTATATTATTATGTTTATTATTATTGTTGTTGTTGTTTTGTTGTTGTTGTTATAATTATATAATTATATAAAATATATGCTTATATATTTGTTATTCTATTCTATTGTTAGTTTCTGAGCACTCACGTGTAACTTCCCTACACAGGAATGCCTGTGTGACCAAACTGTTGAGTAACAGGAAGTCTCTGATGTAAAATAACTCTTAAAGCATGCAGGGAAAAGCTTTTTCAACCATTCACCAGTGAGCAGGAATTATTTGGGGAAAATAATGCAAGGAACACGTAGCCCAGATGGGGAATTAGAAAACAATGGGAAAAAAAAAAAAGATAACACAAAAAAAGTGCAAAATGTTATGAATTTCTGGTCAACAGCACTGGAGAAAGGGGGAAAAAGAAAGAGTCTTACCACATGAACATATTACAATAAAATCTTGGTTTCCCTTGAAGCAATGACAGCCATTTTTCACTTCCATAGTATAATTTTATGTTTTCTTCTGATGTAAAATCACTTGGCAAAGGATTGTAGAAAGAGATAGAGAGACTCTAGAGACAGGAGAACAAATGAAAAAGGTTTGATGACTCTGTGAGAGCTGTTGCTTTTATGTTAATTTCTATGACAGTGTGAAGGTTCTTGTCAAGGACAGAAACTAGGCTTTAAAACAAGGCAAATTTTAGTGTATAGCACAAGATCCTTTGACAAAAGGCAAATATGACCCTCCTTTCTTCTTTCATTACTGCAGCTAGGAAAGAAGAAATGGACCTGGCAGTTGATAATGAGGTCAGGCACTCCTCACCTAGTAAGTCGTGTGTTTTCTGACTTGCAAATAAGTTATGAACCTGCACTCCTTATCTACTGTCTTCAGTGACACAGACAGGTTTAATAGTTCAGGATTTTCAGTTTAATCTCTACACACATAGAACCAGAATTCATTTATGAGTAGTCTAATGGTCTGGAAATCATCTCATGTGAACATTCACTGGCCTGCTATCAGACTTTTTACACCTGTGATAAAAATAAAAGAAAATTTCAGATGTTCACAGAGCATATATTTTCCCTTTCATTTGGTGTAATACAAACACATGACAACTTTTATTGTAGAACCATCTGTATAATTCAGAGGTCATTAGTGATAGAATTATACTCATGATATTAGCAAATAAAGTACATAGATCCATTTGTCTGAAGATATAAAATCAGCAACTGGACTCTTCTCTTCTCTTCTCTTCTCTTCTCTTCTCTTCTCTTCTCTTCTCTTCTCTTCTCTTCTCTTCTCTTCTCTTCTCTTCTCTTCTCTTCTCTTCTCTTCTCTTCTCTTCTCTTCTCTTCTCTTCTCTTCTCTTCTCTTCTCTTCTCTTCTCTTCTCTTCTCTTCTCTTCTCTTCTCTTCCCTTCTCTTCCCTTCTCTTCCCTTCTCTTCCCTTCTCTTCCCTTCTCTTCCCTTCTCTTCCCTTCTCTTCCCTTCTCTTCCCTTCTCTTCTCGGCATAAAGCTGAGGAGTGGATGATCTATTTAAGGAGATAACATATTCTGTCTCCAGGACAAGTCAAGTCCCAGATCCTGGTTAAAAATAGGCCAATCCTGAAATTTCAATGAGATCTGAAAGGTGAACAGAGTTCCTGGAACAGCAAAGAAGGAAAAGAAACTGGATCAAAAGGGATACTGCTGATGGGATTGATCTCACTTTCAGCAGAAGGGGATACCTGTGCCCTTGCTATATATTTTATCCATTACACCAGTCCCAGGCTATTCCTTCTCTAGCCACCCAGTTGAGAGGTGATAATTTTGCAGTAGTCTGTAGTGTCAACCTAATAATTACACCAGTTTATGTCACCTTTTTGCTGCATGCAGAAATGCAGTGCACCTTACACAACTTGGCGAGACGAGGCTTTCTATGTAAGCGCTGTTAATTGCACAGAAATAATTTATGCTGCTACTCTAAATTAGCCCGTATTCAGTGTAAAGTTTTATGATGAAAATCAAAGTCTACCATCATTCCTTATTAGATTTTAATCATTTACATGTAGACTCAGACTGCTACTTGTGCAAATACATTATTCAGGGAAAAGCAGTTTATTTCTATCTCCTCATTTCAGAGACTTGATTATTTTTCCTTTCTCTTCAGTTCACATTAGTTTGTTATTATATTCATTAACACATTGTCAGAATTTAGGAGTTAAAACATTCATTAATCAAGAGTTCTAATAGAACATTAAACTATGCATGCACTAAAGAGAATACTTATCAGCTAACTTGCTTATTACAATCTAAATTAAGTGAGATGCTAGCTAAAGATATGCTCAGTTCCTTGTGAGAAGAGATGAAGGTAGAGAGGGAGAAAATATAAAAGGAGCCTCTGGTCCATTGAAACTAGCAAGTCAGAACTTTTACATCCCTGAAAGCCACTGATGTTCTGACACTAACCACAGGAAAATTAACCTTTCTTCCCAAGAACAGACCATTCATAGATAATCACACCCCTATTCATATTACCTCATTTGGGTTGCTATTTTGTGAGACATAGCTTCAGACCAGTTTTAGACCACTTTCACGTTTTCTGTATGGTATGTAGAGGAAAAGAGTAAAGACACACTGACATGGAGATAGTAGCTCTCACTCACACTATGTGAGATATCTATCTACTGACACAAACACTTTTTGAGATAATATTTAACAAATAACTTCATGCTACCAATGATACACTTCCTTTACCCTCTGTTTATGTATTCTTCCTCTCCTCTTAATTGTAACATGCCTGATTCAGCACATGCTGAGGTCAATAACACTTTGAAATAACAAGGTAACAGGCCTGTTTAACTATGAAATGTAACCTATTCTATGGTGCAATGGCTCTTTCAACCTGCTGACAGCAAATACTCCTTCCAAAGGGGATATGAATCTGAAAGGTGATTTGGGTAGCAGAGCATTTGTGTTTGCCAATAACTTGGACCCATTTGGAGAATGCTAGCTACTATTGCTGCATACCCCTCTCCCCTTCCTTCCTTTTTCCTCCAAACTCTTTGTGACATGGAGCAGGTGAGTTTTAGGAAAGAGACTAGCACTTTTAACACAATTTAGCACTTAAAGCTGCTTAGGCAACTCAAGATAAGCATCCGTCATGATTTAGCCCTGACAGCTATAATTAGAACTGAAGCTGTGAGCAGTGGCTTGCTTGCTGAACACTCCAACTCAGTGTTAACTCTAGTTTATAACTATCAATTAGAGTCTGCAGAGAGGGTTGTGTGAATGGGGTAGAAAGAGAAGAATCCAGCACATTGGATTCACATGTGCTTGTCCTCAAATTGAAAATCTGTTGTAGGGAATGACCATCTCATTTCCTAATAGTACATAGCAAGTGGCACTTGAATTAAGAAAGGGGGAAAGCATGTTTTTTCCTACATCTTTTCACCTTTATTTCTTTTGTCAAGTCTATAAATCCAACCAGATGTAGACCAGACTCCCTATAGAAGCTTAGAGATCTATTATTTTGCTGTGACATACTCAGTTTGGGGGAGGGGAGTGAGTGGGTGCAAATTTACAGCAAAATTTTTAATGACATACTTCTGGATCTCTATGACCAATGACTGCTTAAACACAAATCCTTCACAACCCCTTTTTCCTGTCTTACGGCAACATTTTGTCTTTTTCTAAAGCACATCTTCCTTACTTGCATTTGTGCACTGAAATGCTGTTCTTCTAGAGACTGAATGTTACTCTTTAAGCTTTCTTTTAATGTTCCATTTTTTAAGCTGTTTCAAAATGAATACTTTAAAATAAAAGATAAAGAGCTTTCAAAAATATTTTATTGCAGAGTCTGCTGTGTCTTGATTTGAAAAAGGAATGTAAATTAAGACTAAATAATGCCATATCAATCCTTATTTTAGTCTGATCATGGTATAATATTTACTATTTACTGGGAAGTATGATCAATGCCATCAGATTTCATTCGATTTTTCTGTTCTTGGGTAATGGAGGTAGATTAAATTGAGGACTACAAATGATCTTTCACAACCATCCTTTATCTTTTTGTCACAACCAGAGTGGATCAAAGCAACAGCTTTTTATAGAAACTTTTTCTCATGCTCCACATCCTCTTGCAACTGGAGTGGCTACTTGGGTGCTACTCTGACCCGCCACTTCCTTCTGTGCTGGATATAACCATGGTATTCTGATGTGGTAGCATGCTGTGTTGTGCCCAGGTACATAACCTACCAAACAACAGGAGGAAGGGATCAAGGTTCAAAACAGTCCAATTAGGCTTGACAGTTCATGGCAATCTACTTCCCTATAAAAATGCAGATAATTTCTGACATTCTACCACAAGTATGGAGCTATGCTGACAGCACAATTATACATTTGCTGATGCAAGGAGATGGACACAAATATACCTAAGCATTTGAATACCCAGAACAATGATGGTTAATTCAGACGATAAGTACCTAATCACATGAGTTAATGGGAAGGCTAGGAATAAAACTCAACTCTCTTGACAAAAGGCCACTTCAAATCATGAGAAAACACCATTCCATTTGAAAAGACAGGAGAAAGAGAGACTGTGAAGAGAAGGAATGTGCTCAGCTGTTTCCTTCTGTGAAAACTGTCACAGAAAATATTTTCAGAAAATATTATCGTAATGATTTTGCAATACACCATACTCGTGAAGAATATTCTTATAAATAAATAACACCGGGTTCTGAGAAAGAAAAATAGAATTTACAGGCTAAGTATGCTGAATTAGTTATATGTATGAAGATGGATGACAGAAAAGAGTGAAAAATCCAACACATAGTAGTGGTGGGGCAGGATATTTATATTCTGTACAAAACTGTGTATTCAGTTGTTATCAGGAGACAGATGATATTAGTTGTATGCATCCTCACCTGTATTTGTGGTCTAAACCTACAAAACTTTGCTCCACCTAAATTGTAAGTCATAGAATCATATCACAGAATAGTAGAATAGCCCAGGTTGGAAGGCACCTTGAAACATCATCTGGTCCAATCTTTTAAGGGAGAAGGATCCTAGATGAGATTATCTAACACTCTGACCAATCATATCTTGAAAATCTCCAGTGGTGGGAACTCTACCACTTCACATGGAGAGGTTGTTCCAGTGAATGATTGTTCTTACTGTAAAAAGTTTCTTTCTTATGTTGAGATGAAACATCTCCCAGTGCAACTTGTAACCATTGCCCCTTGTCTTCTCCATGTAGCTTCTTGTGAAGAGACAGGCTTCATTCTTTTTGTAACTGCCCTTTAAGTACTGGAATACTGTGATGTACTAGAATACTGTGAACTCAAATCACTCTTTGTTGAAACACTAAACCAAAGACTGATCTACTTTAAAAGTTTTATCTACATGGAGTATAACTGTTTCTGTTAAGAAATGCATTGCTCACTAATAAGTGATCTTTTCACTTATGATTTTTGTTAAGATAGCCTTTAAAAAAATATTAGAATTCAAACAATAATATAAAAACCAATAGTTTTAAGAGAGTAAAATATGAGTACTAAATCAATAAACATTTTTTCTTTTGAAAGATTGCTGTTTAGAAGAGTGCATTAAAAATATTTAGTCATTGAGTATTGTTTGCTGCCACCAAAGTAAATATAAACATTGATGTAGGTTTTATTTAGCCATCAAACCAAGTGGCACACTACAAACAATATCCCTTCCTCCTGTTGTTTGGTAGGTTATGTATATGGGCACAACACAGCATGCTACCACATCAGAATAGATAGATTGCATCTATCTGGACATTCAAACGCTGACAGTCTGTTGTATATAGATAGGGGTGATTTAAAGAGGTTGACATGGGAGAAAAACATAGGATAAAACTGTAGAAAACCAGCATTAGACCTAATACAAGGGTATTTTTACTTTTTATCATTAAATCTCTAAATATCAGATAATTAATCTTTAACATCAGGTTCATGATATCTATGTTTCAGCAATCTCTAATCTTTTCTAAAGGTCACCTTGATTATTTCTGAGATTTACTACTTTTTCTGGGATGAAAATATAGGAATTATTGCTGCAAGTAATAGAGCTCAGAAGTCATCATAATTCTGGTGCCTTCATTAACAGTGGACCATCAGGTGGAAGTTGATTTTCCTTTCTGAATTTAGCTAGTCAAGCAAAAATTTGTGAATTTATGGTGATTTCAGAGCTATTTTAATCACTTTCAGTATCTTCAAGAACCCTGAACTTCAGATATTTTGATGGGATAATTAAAAAAATAAAAACAAAAACAAAACAGTACTTCAGAGCTGTTTTCTTCTTTCTTATTTATGTATTTATTTATGATGTGTGAGAAAAGACTTCACTATCTGGTTTGATCACCTTTACTTCTGAAAAAGAAATGCAAATTAATAGCTGTTTTTTGCATAAGCTTTCAAGTCTTGAGCCTTGAAATCTCAATGTCTTTTAGTCTATCAAAGTACCATGGCATGCACAAATATTGTGTCATTAGCATATGTCATTTAAAATTAAAGATAGCACTAGGTTTCCTAATATCTTGAGACAGATACAATACAAAGAAAACCATATAAAGTGGTTCACAAACACTTACTGTCACACAGTCAATTCTTAAGAAGAGTGGTATGATACTGTAATACATTAATATGGCAGTATGACTGTATATTGGACTGAAATGCAATACTCTCATATGCTGCTTTACATGGTTAGACAGATCTGTGAACCTTGATTTTATATGACAATCTAGTTTTTATGGTTGTTATTCAGTAGATGTTCTTGTGCCTCATATACTGATATTATATTAATATAGCAGTCCTTAGGTCTAGACAGTAAAAATAATCTAGTTATTTTGTAAACAACCCAGCATACTAACTTTGAGGACTGCTATGTTTTTCATTTTGTGAACACAAAGCTGTCGCACAGTACAAGCAAGAAGTGAGATTTTCTTGTATCACTTAAAAGCTTAAGATTATTAAAAACTCATAACCATGTAAAAAAACAGTAGGAAAACAAGAAAACAAAAAAAACAACTAAAAAAATGTTATTTCAGGGAGTGTTACTGTTTGATGATGATGATGATGATTGTTATTATTATTGTTATTGTTGTTGTTATTATTATTATAGAAGACAGTGCATAAAAGGTGGTTTTTATTTTTTTTTTTTTTGTTTATCCATATCCAGCTTAATCCAACTGTGTGTTTATTGTGTTCAGTCTAAACCCTTCACTGAAGCTCAGTCTAGCCACCAGTGAAGTTATTCCTCCATGAAAAAGGCATCACAACAGGAAAATCTGTTTATAGATGATCTGTGGGGAGGGAAAGGGTGGAGAAATAATAAGAAAAAGGTAAGAAACCGCTCAAACATAAAAGAAAAAAAGGGCTGAATTCATTCATACTTTCCCAACCGTTTTGTTTCCATGAAAGCATAGTATAACTACAGTACAAGAGGGCTGGCTGTGGTAAGGGAATTACACAAAAATTAGTGTCACTGGGATTCAGCTTCAGTTCTGCTACTCCTCCCTTACGGCTTTTGGAAGGTCTGGTGCACAAATTATTCAGACGTGGAGCTGGCAGCTGCAGCTTTTCTGTTTTAACTAAAATACTTTGACTGTGCACCTGAGCCCAGCCTTTACTTCCATAAAATCTTACAACAAATGGCAAGGCCCAATACACTATGATAAAAGAAGGAAATAAGAAAGACAGTGGAGTAAAGGAGATTATAAACTATATTGCTGAGGAAAAGGTAGGTCCAGGCAACAAGCTAAAACAGTACTAGAGATCAGTATAAACATGTTGAACTGTAAGACTGAAGGAAGGGGTTTAGGTATCAATGGACTTTGGATCAGGCCCTTTAAGACTTCCTGGGAAAAAGAACTTTCCTGGCCAAGTTTTAATATGTGAGCAAGCATTTACAGAAGACAACATATGTTCTGTTTTGGAGCAAGGGTAGAATTTTATTTGAGTTGAGATTAAAATGTTATAAATTTGGCAGTGGGCAAGTTTTTCTCTCACATAGGTATATGAACAAACAAGCACCTAATCACTGTATCAGAAGCTCTTGTTCTTACTGTTCAGTAGCATTATGCCTAAGGCACAGGGGAAGCTTCTATCTCAAAGTAAAAAGCTTATCTTCACAGGAAACAAAAGCTATTCTGCTGTACTCTGTAACATGTACACTGAGGAAAGGAATTAGTGGCTAGATATTCCAGTCAACAATAATGAATAAAGTTTATGAAAACAACAATATTGAACATGCAAATTTAACAAACAAACAAAAAGACAACAGTAAAAGGCAAGTCTTTAACGTGCTGCTAACCTTACCAACGGATGGTGCTTGAAAAAAATCAGAACTGTGTCATAGTAATTTACATTCAAGCAAACATGGCCCAGATCTGAAGAGAGCAATCCATCTAGCATGAATAAAATAGTGTGAGATTACAGTTCAATGCAACAATTGAATGGAAGTGTCCTGACAGGACACAGTTACAGGAAGATAAAAGTGAGTCTGGGTGTTTCAGCTGCACACTGATTTTGGTGTGTATGTGTGTATATAAATGACATATTTTCAAAAGAATCCAGTACTCAGAAATGGATCTAAGCAGCAAAGGCTGTTATATAACTGCTTCAACTGCAATGAGTGCTGAAGAAACAGCATGCAAACTTTGGTGTACATAACAGAATGGGATGAATAAATTTGCTCAATATTTTGTGCTTTTCAGAAGCATGAGAAAAGAATCCAAGCACCCTTTTTAATGCAGGAAAAAGGTATAAAAAGAACCGTGATGACTCAGACAGAGGACTTGCTTAAATAGTTTCTTTAGTCAAGAGTATGCCTTGAGAACACTTGGCAGGGAAGGAGATGGAAAAATCTCCTTATAGTCTATGCCTATAAGGCTCTGCACTAAGAATAAAAAGGATCATAGGATCAGTTCTTCAGGACCATGACATAAACCATAAATTGCAAGTAATCTCTGTAGACTTTTATGAAAATACTTGGTTTTGTATAGTACAAATTCAGATGAAATGAGCATATTTGTTAGAGATTGCAAAGTTTAGATTTTAAGTATGGTCTCTGTGTTTGCCTTTTTGTCCCCATTGTAGTATGTTTGTTTCATTCCTTTATCCCTTACCACCCGTCGAATTTACTATTTTGAACTTCAATGAATAACAGATTTTGTGAGTATTGACCTTTATTTCTAAATACATCTATTAATAAGGAAGATTTACTGGAGGAGAAAGATTGGAACATGGGTTGTGCTTTCCTTGGAAAGGAAGAACAGAAATGTCTAAACACTGAGACATGACAGAATATTCACAACCCCTTCCATTTTAAGTTCTATATGTTAGTTAACCTGGTCTACTTCACAAAGGTTAATTTTCAGTATCTCTAGCATGTGCCTGTGTAAGCTACATGCATAACCGTGTATTGAATTAATTTATTCACACTCGTACCTTAATTTCGTGTCAACTAAATAAACAAGCTACACCTGGACTGCTTTTAGGATTTCACTTCAATGTTTTCAATGTGCCCTCCACACCTAAAATTAAGAATTTCGTAGATGAGAACTACCAGGTATTTACTGATAATTGCATGGTATCTGGTACAGAATATATTGAATATAGCTGGCAAAACTTTCTAGCTGTGTGTTGATTATTCTACTTATAACTACCTTAATTCTCAATTAAACTTTTGTTCTGTGACTATAGATTGATTTTAATCACCCTAATCAAACGCTATCACACACTAATTGTTCATTATGATTGCAGATTATCTGTACAACATCAGATTTTCAATTTGTATGATTTTCAACTTTGTCTTAATTGCCAAAGTTAATTAAATTAATTGTGGATTAAGCTACCTCAGCTAAGATGATGACATACAGATTTACTATTCTTTCAATAAGAAAGCCATTAGCATTCATTAGATAAGCCTCATGATTGTTTTGCAGTACAACACTGATAGATGAGTTCATATCATGGGTTGTCTGAGTCTAAACAAAATGAAAATGTAGTGTATACCTTACGCCTTTTAAGGTATAATACATGATCAGAACACATTCTTTTCAAGACTTAGACATAGATGAGATAGTATTATGGTGACAATGTTTTTTAATTCCCCTCCTTTTTTATTTTATTTGAGATCTGATTTTCTATACTATTTATCTTATTGTTATATTTCAGAGCTTAGGTTTGTCATTTCTTAAGGGAACTCACTTGAGAGCTTAATTTTGTTATTTCTTAAGGGAACATTATTATTTCCTGCAATGTACAGCTTTGATCAGTTTAGCATAGCATGTTTCATCACAGTGGGATGAACCCCATGGAGTTGAAGCAATGCAAACTTTGCTATCTAAAACCAGAGCAACAACACTGAAGTGCCCTTCCCACTCGCCTGGCTGCTGCTGTGCATAAAACATCTGAAAGGATCAAGAGTGATGTCCAAATCACAGAAGACTGGATTTAATGCAGTTAGATGAGGGCTTGTCATATATGAACACAGCTGAACCCCTTGGTTTCAACTGGAGCTGAATGCAAATAGAGGTTAAAATTGGATTGGTCTTATAGAAATGAGAGATCACTATTTCTCCCACACAGAGCATGAGAAAAATGAACTCTGTGAAAAGAGATAGGTTTGGGCTGGGAAGGGGATTGAACTCAGAGTTATTGTGAGGTTATACAGTGACTGTCCTCTCAAGGGGACACAGTATGATTTAATTTGACTCTACTTCAGTGTTAGGCTGAAGTGTTCTCACAGAAAACTTTTCTGTCTTTCGGTGTTATTAGTGAATACACAAGTTACTACTCAGGTGTAGTAAGATGGCTGTTCTGAGATGTTAGAGATGTGTACTATTGTCTTTGCAACAGTAAAAGACTCTCTACCCAATTTAGAATTAAATAATTAGTATATTTTAGATAAAGTGAAGCTCCTGTTTAGACGCTGCCCAGGCATGAAACCTTGCACAATACTTCCCTCTGTAAATCTGAATTTAACCCTAATGATAGCTGATATTCAAGGATCACCTCCTCCAAGCTCAGGAGCGATGCATCCCGACAAAGAGCAAGTCAGGTAAGAATGCCAGGAGGCCTGCATAGATGAACAAGGAGTTCCTGGACAAACTCAAACATGAAAAGAAAGCTTACAGAGGGTGGAAGAAAGGACAAGTAGCCTGATAGGAATACAGAGAAATTGTCTGGGTAGCCAGGGATCAGGTTAGGAAAGCCAATGCCCTGATAAAATTAAATCTGGCCAGAGACATCAAGGGCAACAAAAAAAAAGCTTTTAAAGGTGTATCAATGATTAAAGGAAGACTAGGGAAAATGTGGGTCCTCTCTGGAAGGAAAAGGGAGAATTGGTCACCCAGGATATGGAGAAGGCTGAGGCACTCAACAACTTTTTTGCCTCAGTCTTCACTGGCAAGTGCTCCATCCAAACACCTATCCTGGTTTGAACCCAGAGGGCATCTGAGCACCACTGCTCATTCACAGCTCACCCCTCAGGAATGGGAAGGAGAAAATACAACAAAAGTCTCAGGAATTGAGATAAGGACAGGGAGGGATGATTCATCAATTAGGGTCATAGGCAAAAGACAGACTCGTTAGGGGAAGAAAAATTTAATTCAAACATCACCACACCACCACTTAACAGACAGAGTAAGACAGTGAAAAGTATAACCACATCTTAAAAACACCTTATCTTTCTTTCTTCCCAGCTCAACTTTGTTTAGATTCCTCTCCCTTCTCTCCCACAGTGGCGCAGGGAGACAGAGAATGGAGGTTGAGGTCAGTTCATCACCCATTGTTTCTGCTTCTCCTTCCTCTTCAGGGTGAGGACCCCTGCTCCAGCAAGGTGTCCCTTTCATGGGAGTCCTTCATGAACTTCCTTCTGAACTTATCACAGGCTGCAGCTCTTCATGAACTGCTCTGGTGTGGGTTCCTCTCACATGTTGCAGTCGTCGTGGAACCAAATTACAACAGTGTGTGTTCCCCTCACTCACAGCCTTGTTTGGGCACAGCCATCTGCTCCAGCATGGGGTCCTCCATGGGCTGCATGTGGGCATCTGTGCCACCATGGACCTCCATGGGTGCAGGGGGACAACCTGCCCTCTCACAATGGGCCACAGGAGAGTCTCTCCTCCAGCACCCCTCCCCCCCTTCTTCCTCCTCTTTTCTTCAACTGACCTCAGTATTTACATAGGTATCTCCCTCACAACACCTCACAACTCTCACCCCTCCTCCCAGATTCCCCTTCTTAAACATGTCATCACAGAGGCGCAGCCACCATCACTAATTGGCTCGGTCTTGGCCAGAGGCAGGTCCAGCTTGGAGCTGGGGGACCTTTAAGAAGCTTCTCACAGGAGCCACTGCTGTAGCCCCCTTCCTGCTACCAAAGATCCCCTCCACACATACAAACCCAACATACCACCCAAGATTCAGAAGACAAACCCACTGTAGGAGAAGATTAGGCTCAAGAACATCTAAGGAATCTGAAGGTGCACAAATCCATGGGACTTGATGAGATACATCCATGGGTCTTGAGCAAACTGGCAGATGAAGTGGCTAAGCCACTATCCATCATATTTGAGAGGTCATGGCAGTCTGGTGAAGTTCCCACTGACTGTAAAAGGGGAAACATACCCCCCCATTTTTAAAAAGGAAAATAAAGAAGAGCTGGGAAACTACAGGCAAGTCTGACTTCTGTGCCCAGTAAGATCATGGAGCGGATCCTCCTGGAAAATATGCTAGAGCACATGGAAAACAAGGAGGGGATGGTGACAGCCAACATGCCTTCACAAAGAGCAGATCATGACTGACAAATTTCATGGCCTTCTACAATAACACTGGTAAATAAGGGGAGATCAGCTGACATCACCTACCAGGACTTGTGTGAAGCATTTGACACTGTCCCACATGACATCCTTGTCTCTAAACTGGAGAGAAGCAGATTTGATGGATGGACCAGTTAGTGCATAAGGAATTGGCTCAATGGTCGCACTCAAAGAGTTGCAGTCACCAGCTCAATCTCCAACTGGAGAGCAGTGATGAGTGGTGTTCCTCAGAGGTCAGTGTTGGGGCCAGAGCTGTTTAACATCTTTGTTGGGGATATGGACAGTGGGCTTGAGTGCACCCTCAGCAAGTTTGCCAACAACACCAAGTTGTGTGGTGTGGTTGATACACCAGAGGGAAGGGATGTGCCATCCAGAGGGACCTTGACAGGCTTGAGAGGTTGGCCCATGCAAACCTCATCAAGTTCAACAAGGCCAAGTGCAAGGTCCTGCACATGGATAGAGGCAATCCCAAGCACAAATCCAGGCTGGGTGATGAGTGGATTGAGAGCAGCACTGTGGAAAATGATTTGGGATTAGTAGTGGATAGAAAACCAAGTGTGAGCCAGCAATGTGCACTCACAGCCCAGAAAACCAATTGCATCCTGGGCTACGTCAAGAGAAGTGTGTCCAGCAGGTCAAGGGAGGTGATTCTCCCCTTCTACTCTGCTCTCGTGAGACTCCACCTGCAGCACTGTGTTCACCTCTGGGGCCCCCAACATAAGAAGGACATGGACCTGTTGGAGCAGGTCCAGAGGAGGCCATAAAGATGATCAGGGGGCTGGAGAACCTCCCTTATGAGGACAGGCTGAGAGAGTTGG
This sequence comes from Strix uralensis, assembly GCF_047716275.1. Lineage (NCBI taxonomy): Eukaryota > Metazoa > Chordata > Aves > Strigiformes > Strigidae > Strix > Strix uralensis. Next base: position 18,792,980 of record NC_134012.1, on the reverse strand, counting down.
GGTTGTTCAGCTTGGAGAAGAGAAGGCTCCAGGGAGACTTTATAGTGGTCTTCCAGTACTTAAAGGAGGCTACAGGAAAGATGGGGAGGGACTCTTTATTGAGGAGTGCAGTAATAAGATGAGGGGTAATAGTTTTAAGTTAAAAGGTAGATTTAGATTTGAGGGGTAATAGTTTTAATTTAAAAGGTAGATTTAGATTAGATGTAAGGAAGAAATTCTTCACTGTGAGGGTGGTGAGACACTGGCACAGGTTGCCCAGAGAAGCTGTGGCTGCCCCCTCCCTGGAAGTGTTCAAGGCCAGGTTGGACGGGGCTTTAAGCAACCTGGTCTAGTGGAAGGTGTCCCTGCCCATGGCAGGGGAATTGGAACTAGATGATCTTTAAGGTCCCTTCCAACCCAAATCATTATATGATGATTCTAACGTTAGTCCTTATTTACAGTCACTTGCACTTTGAGGAAACACAGACAGGAATATGGGACTCTGCATAACTGTGGTACCAGTAAGAATTTAGTGGATATTTCACCAGTTTAACTCTATGAACTAAGGCTTCAAAAATTATCCTGCTTTGATTCTCCTACTTCTCTAGCAGCCTTGTCAAAAAGTGAAATAATCTTCTGATAGCTGTTAAGCATCTGCATTTGATTTCTGGTTCTTGGGGAAAAAAAAAAAATCATTTGCCTTCCAAAATAAAAAAGCACAGAATGCTGACTGGCAGGTGTATATCCAAACTGCAGGTATATGTATGTCAGATGTTGGTAGTGGTCTCTTCTCAAAAGTGCAAAGCTCAACATTGTTTAATATACCTTTCGTCTTTTGAAAATCTGTACTCTGAATTTTCAAGTTATTTATATTTTTAGCGACTTTGTGGCTTTCCCTGGTAAACACTTCTACAAATCATCTCCTGGAGCAGAACAAACTACTTGTGATGTATGCTGCAAAGCCCAGTTTTAAGTCATTTGTCAAGTCTCCTGCAGAAGCCCTGTGGCAGAACTACCACAAGACATTGCTCAGCTGCTTCAGATGAAGTAACATTCTTTCTCCTTGCTTCCCCCACCAGACTGAAGAGGTGTTTGCCACATTCACTCAAAAACTCTGGGTTATTCAACAAGTTAACCTGAAGTGTATAGGCAGTATCTTTCTGGAGTCAGCAGTTCTGATGCATCTTTAAAGCAGGGCAGTCTGGTTAAACTAAATGAGAAAAGGGCCCAGCGATAACTGAACTTTATGTTTAAAGACTGCATGATAATCTTCACAAGCAACATGGATGGTATTGTTTTTCAGTTTTCAAATCGTTCATTTTTACACTTCTGAGTGCTTTGATTTATAACCTTAATTATAAAGTTTGAACATGAAAAACAATATTTGAACTAATAAAGAAATAGATGGGGAATATCATATGTTGCTGCTTTCACATAGATGTGCCTGAAATTTAAATTTTCTGTCTTACTAGGGAGCATGGTCAAAAGTCCAGTACATTACTGGAAAAGTACTAAATATAAGAGTTCTACTAGCACTTGAAGTGCTGCAGTATTTATTTGTTGTTTATATATATAAAAGTGCACTTTTCCAAAAGCAATTAAACCTTTCCATAATCTTTCTTTCTTTAAATATTTATAAGAGTGAATATGCATCATTTCCAATTAACTTCCCTGGGTTACAACATTTATGGGGAAATGCTAATTACAGCAATATCCACAGCAGTTTCATATACATATCACATTTTAATTTTGGAGTGCAATTTTCTGTCACTATTTATTTGTTGGTTTGTTTGGGGTTTTTTTTTACCAGCTGATTTTGAAAATGTTTCAGTGTATGAGTAATTGTTGCATTCATATATATATATGTATTCAGAAATCTATAGGTGGATCTTGAACAACAATATCTTAAATAAAAATAAATATATTAGAGTCATTAGTAGATAAAGAGGAATATATGCTTCTGGACATAAACTTCATTGCCAACTATCTGCCTAAAGAGGTATTTGTGCTACTTCCTAGACAGGAATAGGTGTGTTTAGATTAGCTAAGTAGTGAGGTATAGGTACAAAATATAAGTATAGATTACACAGCACCTCCATTCCCCAGTGAGGAAGAATTCACCTCTGTAGGATGAGAGAAACATTATTGGATACACTGGAATAAGTCTGATTATTTCTGTTCATAACTATTTCAGCGAATGAAGGAACCCATATAAAAATAAGTGTTAAATTCTGAGATGAGCACACAAGTTTCCACCTCTTAAAAAATCTCACCAATCCAATGAGGAGGGGCTCCACTACCGTTGATACTTGTATTGATTCTTCTATATTGATTCTATTAAAGTTCTATTTAACTGACTCCCAGACATAGGCAGTCTTATTAGAGGCCTAAAGAAACAAATCATGCTTGTTTTCAGTGATTTTTTTCACTTTCTTAGGTGATGAGATTCCAAGAAAATATTCAAATCAGACTTAAATAAAATAAAAAAGTAGATCCAGTCTTGCAGACCTGAATTACTAACTAATTTCAAACAGTAAGGTGATATGTCATTTGAAGATATGAAAAATAGAAAACTGTATGCTGGAGTCATTATTTTTATATGTTTTTAAACATATCCTGGAAAACAACAGATGTTCTGTACCACTTTTTTCTCCCTTGAAAATAGAGGGATGGGATGTAGGTAGATAGAAATATAGAACAGCCCCTGTTGGAAGAGACCTCAAAATCTCATCTGGTCCAACATTTCATGAGAAAGGGAGGTTGGATAAGATTAGCCTGCATGCTGTCCAATCACATCTTGAAAACCTCCAGCAATGGGGACTCTACCACATCCCATGAGGAGGATTTCCCAGTGAGTGAAGTGAATCTTTTTCCAGTGAATCTGTAAAAAGATTCTTTCTTATGTTGAGATGAAACTTGTCTCAGTGCAGCTTGTACCCATTGCCCCTTGTCTTCTCCATGTGTCTCCTTGTGAAGAGAAAACCTCCAACCTCTTTCTAGCCATCCTTTGTGCTTTCAGGAGGCTGCTGTTGAATAACACCCAGCACACACAAGGTACTTTGTACTTCTTGGTTTCTTCCCATGGAATCACTCGCAGCTGGTCTCTGAATATATTGAAGTTGGCTCTTCTAAAATCCAGGGTCTTTGTCCTACTACTGGTCTTCAGTGTATTCAGCAAGATCTTGAAGTCCACAATGTTGTGGTTGCTTTATACAGGGTTACCACTTGTAGTTATGTTTTCAAGTAAGTCTTCTTCGTTTATGAGCAGTAAATCCAACATTGAGCTGTTCCTAGTATGTCCAACATCTGTATCACAAAGTAATCCTCAATGGACTCCAGGAAACTGATGGACAACGGGTGCACTGCTGGGTTGTTTTACCAAGTGTCCAGGTAATTGAAGTCAGTCGTGAGAACCAGGTTTTGTAGGTCCAAGACTTCCTTGAAACAGCTGAAGGTTTTGTTGACCTTGTCATCCTGATTGAGAGGTCAGTAACAGATACCTAAAATTAAGATCCTCTTTGGTGACAATCACTTTAATCTTGATCCAAAGGCATTCAATAAAACTTTCGTGTTCTCCATAGCTTGCCTCTACACAAACAAATTTCTCTTTTACGTAAAGTGTAACTCCAACTTCCCTTCTTCCCTTCCTATCTTTCCAAAAGAGTTTGTAACCATTCATAGTGGTCTTCCAGTCATGTGACTTTTCCCACCACGTTTCTGTTATTCCTGTAACATCATAACTCTCAGATGGGGCACAGAGCTCCAGTTCCTCCTGTCTGTTGTCCAGGCTAAATGTGTTGGTATATATGCAGTTAAGGAGGCTGGACTTAGGATTCTTGCATTTGGAAAGGGTTGGAAAGCATTCTTCAGTACTCTGGAAGGTGTGTTCATCCACCCCATTGTTTATGGATATACAGGTGCCACAGCTTTGGACCCTACCCCTAAGTTTGTTATCTTAAAGAACAATTCACTAAACTAATCTGATAGTGAAGATTATCCTGCCTTTTCTAGATAAGTGGATCCCACCTCTCCCCAGTAGATTGTATTTGTTGAAAAGTGTCCCTTGATCATAGAAACCAAAGCCTTGGAGCCACAAAACCAGATATTGATCTGCATGATACATCAACTTATGCTTGCACCCCTACCCCTGACTGGGAAGACACTCAGGCACCTGTCCCTTTCACTTGGGCTCACAGGATTCTAAAGTCCTGCTTGATCCGGCCCAGGTTTTACCTGCATTGGTGCCTACATGGAAAAGACGTAGAGAATAGTAGTAGTCTCTGCTTTTAACCAGTTGTGGTAAACTCTCTGTGGCATCCTGGATCTCAGTTCCTGGCAAGCTACGATATTCACTTGACTGTATATCAGGCTGACAGATGGGTGCTTCAATGTCTCTCATCAGAGTCACCTACCGCTAGCACTCGCCACATATTTTGCAGCTTTTATTATGTGCTGCTGCTGCACTTTCTCCCTGTGAACATTGTTTATCGGTTTTGACAACTGCGAAGGTTTCATATCTTTTGCCAACTGGTACGTACAAGGAAGGAGAGTGAAGTGATAGACTGTTCCCATGAGTCACTAGAGACCATGGCTCTTCCTCCTCCAAGGTGTTGTCTGTTCAGTGTTGACACACTTTGTCTGGTGGTCCTTGGAATGCAGTTCCACGGGGCCCTATTATTTCTTCTTGCAGTTTCAAATAATTATCTATTTCTGGTTCCCTCTTCTTAATACAGTGTAACCCCATCACTTCACAGAATCACAGAATCACAGAATCATCAAGGTTGGAAAAGACCTTGAAGATCACCTAGTCCAGCCATTAACCTAACACTGACCGTTCTCAACTACACCATATCCCTCAGCGCTGTGTCAACCCAACTCTTAAACACCTCCAGGGATGGGGACTGCACCACTGCCCTGGGCAGCCCATTCCAATGCCTAACAACCCGTTCTGTAAAGAAATGCTTCTTAATATCCAGTCTAAACCTTTTCTGGCACAACTTGAGGCCATTACCTCTTGTTCTATTGCTTGTTACTTCATTAAAGGACTCATCCCCAGCTCTCTGCAGCCTCCTTTCAGGTAGTTGTAGAGGGCGATGAGGTCTCCCCTCAGCCTCCTCTTCTCCACACTAAACAACCCCAGTTCCCTCAGCCCCTCCTCATAAGACCTGTGCTCCAGACCCTTCACCAGCTTTGTTGTCCTTCTGTGGACACACTCGAGTAATTCAATGTCCTTTTTGTAGTGAGGGGCCCAAAACTGAACACAGGAATTGAGGTGCGGCCTCACCAGTGCTGAGTACAAGGGTAAGATCCCTTCCCTGTCCCTGCTGGCCACGCTATTTCTGATACAAGCCAGGATGCCATTGGCCTTCTTGGCCACCTGGGCACACTGCTGGCTCCTGTTCAGCCGGCTGTCAATCAACACCCCCAGGTCCCTCTCTGACTGGCAGCTCTCCAGCCACTCCTCCCCAAGCCTGTGGCACTGTTGGGGGTTGTTGTGGCCAAAGTTGACCTTAGCCCATTGCTCCAGCCTGTCCAGATCTCTCTGCAGAGCCTCCCTACCCTTGAGCAGATCAACACTCCCACCCAACTTGGTTTCATCTGCAAACTTACTGAGGGTGCATTTGATCCCCTCATCTAGATCATCAATAAAGATGTTAAACAGGAGTGGTCCCTAAACCGAGCCCTTGGGGACACCACTCATGACCGGCTGCCAACTGGATTTAACTCCATTCACCACAAATCTTTGGGTCTGGACATCCAGTCAGTAAACTTCTGCAGCTCCTCCACCCACTGCTTGAATGACTCCACCTGCTGAAGTGGGTCTTCCACCCTCCTCCAGCCCGGAGGCAGGGGTGCAGTTTTTGCAGCCCTCACCTTGGACAGTACCTTCTCTGATAGGAAGCTCTGTCTGGGTGGCCACCTTCACTCATGCCAGCCTAGCCAGGCTAAGTAGCTGGTTCCTCTCAGCTGCAGAGACAATTGCCTGCTCTCTACCACCATGCTTCCAACAACATCAAAACACTGCCTAACAAGCTCTTTATTCTCTGCAGATCTCAGGCTGCTGGGTGAATGCTCAGCCACCAGTTAGGTGAGTTAACCATTGGGGCTGCAGCCGAAGACTGTGGGTGAGCAGAGCAGTCAGAAGCCTGGTAACTGGCAGAGTGCACAGCCCTTCCTGCATGCCCTTCCACATGAACTGCCATGAAGACTGGTGTGCTGCTCCCTGATTGTTTACACACCCTGTTTGCTGGTGCTTTCTATGGGCTGGTTGTACGTGGCTTCCTACAGTTTGAACTAGCCATGGAGACTGCTGGTACTGCCCAGCTCTCACCAGCCTCTTTTGCAAGGCCTCTCAGCTGCCAGTTTGTCCCTACACACATGCAAACCAAAGTAGCCGGGGACCCAGAAACCCTCTCAGACACTCCCTGAGGACCTCACAAGTCTTATACTCCTCCCAGCATGCAGCAACTGCTGCTGCTGCTGCTGCTGCTCCCATTGGCTTCTTGCAACAATTATGTTTCAGTAATAGAATAATGCAAGTGCTCAAAAAATCTCTACAATTTCATTTATGAAAAAGGATAAGAAACCATCTACGCTTATAGCATAATGGGGATGTTCGGTAATACGTGAAATGACAGGCTGTAGAAAGCCATTTAATGTTCATATCAACAGAAACAAATTTGATTCACATCGTTGCAGATATCTGAGTAACATGAAATCCTCAGGTAATTCAAAGAGTCTGTGTGAGTGGGGACAGCAAAGACTCTCATAGGACATTTTCAAGACTAATTCAGAGAACTCTTATTCAAATGCACCATTTCTCTCCCATGACTTTCTTGCTTTTACACAGGTTTTGTGCACTGAGACACTAACTTTCTGATCAATTATCTATGCAGAAAAATAATATCATTGAATGGCTTTATGAAATGTGATCATTAAGGTTATTGGAGAACCTAAAGTCTATAAAATTGTCTGAACAACAAAATTATCTAGAATTTTCATTAGAATTTAATTGAAAAGGCTAAAAAGATATCTTCTGATAAAAGTTTCTTATTGTACTTTTTAGAAACATTTAAGAATTTCGTTAACATTATGATAAAACCCCCAAAAAATCTCTTACTCAATGGAAAACACAGCAAAACAAGACAAAATAAACAAACAAACAAAACCCAGAAAGGAATATTTAAAATTTATTGAACTAACAACTTGACAACTAGCAGAAGAAATAAACTTTTATTTACTTGGAATTTGACAATTTTTGTTTAGCCAGAAGGTATGATGATGCCAGCTTCCAGACCTCAGGCCTCTTGGATTTCTCCTAAACTCTCTGTGAAGTGACCATGTACTACCAAATCAGCTGCAGCGCTTTGAGTTTCTTATTTCTTCTCAAGGGCTCATTTATATGGGATAAACACCACTAAAATGTGGCTTTCTAGCCTGGATGCAAATCCCTGTCTTCAGCATAAGGGAACCTCACAACATCCTTAACCACAGTCAGAATAACTTGTTGTATTTCCAAAGTCCTAGGAAGGTCTATCGCCACTGATGTCTCTACTCCACTCTTGTCTCAAGCCCTTCCTTCCTCCTCGTAATTTATTTCTCCTGTTTCTGTAGGGGGTTTAGTCACTGACACAAGATTTCATGTAGGAAGGAGAAATCTTTCTGGTTTATATACTATCAGCATCAACCTTAACTTACAGCATTACTCTGGCAGCATTTCTATTGTTCTGAACACAACAACAAGGAGGCGGATGGACCTTCTTCACAGATTCAAGCGTTCTTAGACGCTCCAAATGTGTGCACAGGAGAATAAACCAAAACTAACACGGGAAGCAGCAGAGGGATAACAAGAGTATGACCACAGAGAGCAGATGTATGACAGACAATCACTTGTACATCTGTGCAAGGTGAAACCCTAGCAAGACCAGGACATATGCACTTCCCAAAATGTCACCAAACTGTTTCAGCCACTGAAATCTCTCCTATTATTTTTGTCAAGTGGAACAGTCTTACACTTTTGTATAGAAGCCAGAGTCAAAAGTGGTCATCTGGAGAGTCAGGAGGGAAAGAAATGTTCTGTTATCCTGCAGAATAAAGTAGCACACAACTATTTCCGTGCTGGTCCCATTTTCAGAGGTGTTTGTCCTCAGGAAGAAACATACACACTAATATGTGTTCTTAAAAGGTGACTTCTGATAACACAGAAAATTTTAACCTGATGACATTTTATGATCCTATGATAACTGACACGAGTCAAAGCCAGAGAAGATTTTTGTGATTTATTGTGCTCTGTTTTGTTGGAAACAAAAGTAATGGAGTAGTAAAAGGGAAACTTACTGAATTATTTACACATTTATCTATTCAGAGTATACACAAATGGTATAATTTTTCAGATTCCTATCAGTTTAGGAAAAACTGCAATCAACTAGGTACAGAAAGCCCAGAAATTCCAAACTTTGGTAAATCTACTGAGCAAGTAGAAACATTGATATTTCTTTTGGATAAAATTGCATTTAGGCTTGTATTTTAGATTTAGGTTACTTCAGCAACTCAGTATGGGAATAGATTTTACTAACAAAATGGTGGGGCTTTTTTTTGCCTTTGTTTTTCTTTTTCTAGTGGAGTATAATTAGTTTGCACTTGTCCTCTAGAGCTGTGTGGTTTAACTGCTTAAAAAATTCAATTTGTTCCAAGTAGAGAGTGCACAAAATATTGCAGGTTTGCTACTTTTATCTCCTTCTAGAAAACAGGCCTTTTTGCATAGGCAGTAAATCCTCTGTAACATAGATGATACAGATGTTGAGAAAGAACCTGAACATTCACAGGGTATACATGGGGGCAACAGCTGTTGTCCCCAGAGTGCCAAGATTGGGAAGAATGAAGTTGTAGTGGCAGCAGATTACTGACTGTTACAGGGAAAAAAAAAAAGAAGGAAAAAAAAAAGAAAAAACCCCAAACATTTCCTTCACAAGCTTCATTCCTTTCACCGAGCTGACAGAGAGTTCATGAAGGTAAAAAGCTGTCTTACCTAAAATATGCTATGGTACCAGCATAAAGCATAGCAATGATTGCTGTGACTTAAGGTGCACGGCCCATGATTCAGTGGTTTCTGCTATGATATGCTGCTAAAACTTTAACAAGTTTCTTCAAGAACTTTCCACCTTGTGCCTGTAATACACATGACATTTCCTAGCTGAAATACACTCCTGGCCACCCATAAAATCTCATGCTTTCACTCTTTTTCTTGGCTTCATTTCCCTTTCCATACTCTCAGATGCTACCATTACTTTCCTAATCTTCAGTCCTCTTAGCTCATAACCTTGCCTCACCATCATGCTGGGTAATGCTATAGGAAGGTAGCATCACAAGGAAAACGAAGGGAGCATCTGGCTGCATCAATTAAATGTAACTAATGATTTTCCTAAAGTTCATGTGACTTTTTTTCACAACTGAAAATAAAGTTATGTATTCATTTTTGTAATGTTAATTTCTGAAATAAATTGTTAGTATATTCTGTAAGTTTTTCCATTTCTGGAAAAAAAATGTTTGACAGATATATTTTGAAATGAATTGATGATGTTTGGCATGCTTACTGGGTAGATTTTACAAAATTCTTTTTCAGTTTTTAAGAGTACATATTTTTATAATATTCAAAATAGGCTAGCATGTCAACCTAAATTGCTACTGATTTCTTGCAATGTATGAAAAGTAATCTTTCCTTCTTCCTCCTCCCCTCCCACATGAAAAACAAATAAATCCAGAATCTTTTATTCATAAATTAGAAACCTGGTTCTGTTAATGCACTTTCTGATAAATACACCAAAATTTATACCCATCTCTTTTGCTGATTAAGGATACCAATTAAACTCGGACACCAGAGTGAAAGGAGTAGGCGTACTTTACTAGTGATAGCCAAATAATGTAACAGAGTAATACAGAAACATGCAGTAAGAAAAGGCAGAATAATGCACCTGAAGCAACAAATAGGAAAATACAGGGTAATGCATCAAATCATTACTACATGAGAGAGAGAATAGTGATTAAGAAAGATTCATCACCACTTGCATACGTTACCATCATCCAGATCTGCAGTCGCTGGGGAGCCCCGGTTACAGCGAGGATTTGGAGAGCCAGTCCCGGCAAGTGGGAAATCCTACGCGGTGAGTCCACCCATAGTTGAGGCATGCAAAGTCGCTGTGAGCGGGTCCAGCCTTATATACCAGACATCGGCAAGCCAGAATAACTGGCACCTTTGTTTTGAGCAGAAAATTTCTGGTTTCATTCTCCTGTTGGATTCCACCCAAAGCCTGGCCAGGGCTTGGGGCGGGGGAGGCCAAGGTTGTTTCTAACAAGGCCAGATACGTGGGTTCTCAGCCTTGAACAAGGCTAAATGAGGGAAGTTGGATACATTCTCTCAGCATTTCATCCTCACTACTGAGTATATTCCAAGCCGCATCTCTCACTAGTGAGCTTACATACTTTGTTAATGATTACATACTAAGTTAGCAGCTTCGACTTGGGGCCTGTTGTTCAGGCTTCAGTATTTCAATGCTTTAGCACTTTTTACATCAACATAAGTGGGTTGTTGTAACTTAGTACAATACCTACTAGCACAATGGTTATCAGTTATAAAATATACAGGATTCATCTATAGGTCAACTCTGGCTTGGGCCTGTTGTCCAGGCCTTAACACTTCACCATCCTCTCTGCAAGTACCTATTCCTACTGTAAATCCATGAGATTTTTCAACTCCGGAAAAGTCAATGGAAAGTATGGCAAATGCAAACACCTCACTGGTACTTCATGTACACAGACATTTTAAAGAAGAAATTTGTTGTATTGTACACTGGTTTCAAATAATTGTATTCAGAAGAATAAGGTTTATAGTAATAACAACGTTACTGAGGTTTGTTGCACAATCTAAGTAACCATTTTCCAGGCTAATTTATTCAGAGGCATAAAAACTTTCTTTGGAGAGATAATACCTTGTTCAGATTTTCAGGTTGTGTAGCACCCCAGAGCTCCAAAACAGACAGAGATTTTGCATTCTTTGATTCCTAGTGACTTTCACTTTTAAAAAACAACTATCAGTGAAGAATTACTGAAAATCCATTTTTTCCTCTGCTATTTAATAAGGTGAAAAAATGCACTGTTTTGTGGATATGGTTCAAAAATCCATAAAGTTAATAAAATTTGATTTCACACTCCTGCTTATTTTTACTGATACTAGCACGTTGATATTACTATGCTAGCACACAGATGAGTTTGACATGGAAAGAAACTAAAAATCAGAATAAATGAAAGAATTATTATTCAAGCATTCCGTTTACTGCCACATCATTTATAACTTACTGAATTTGTACAGAACAAAGGAAAGAAGAAATCCAGGCATTGTAGTGATCTGTGGGAGCTGTAACAGTGGTCAGGACAGATGTTCAGCCCACGCTATCTACCTGATTGACAGAAGGGCAGGAAAAATAGTGGTGTGTTCCTGACCGTGTGGATTTTGCCCACTAAGGAATTCAGTGCAGTTTTGCAGCAATTTGTGCTCTTGCAGGTGGCAAGCACTTTAAGTGCATTCTGCTTTTATGTGAAAGCAACAGCACAGTTTTAGACCTCTGACTCAGTCATGCATTTTGATTGACACTTGCCTTGTATCTGCCTTGTTTTCTAAAGTATTTAGCAGATAGATGTAAAAAATGTTAGTAGAATTCCAGTATTTCTGGTATTAAAAAGTGTAAGCAGACTGGTCTGAGTGCATGTCCAGTATTTGGAATTATTTTCTTTTGGATCTGTCATCTACGAGAAGAGCCTGTTTCCAAAAGCAAACCAATACCTCGAATTCCCTACTCAAAATCCCCATGTTTGTCCATCCTGTGCAAGTTACTTTGTGTTATTGCTTCTTCATAACAACTTCTCCAGACTTTTCACTTCTAATCAAGCTGCAACTGGGTTATAGAGAAGTTTTCAGGCCAAAATTAGAAGTTTTTTGCACTTTTAATACTCATTCACACACACTGCTAAACTATACATCATTTGAGCCTTTTTAATCAAGGAAAAGTATTTTATGAAACAACAGGCAACACAGTGCTGCTCACTTTAATGTAGTCATTTCATTGGCAAAAAAATACATACTCATTTAGACAAGCTTTGAGAGATGGAGCTAGGGAAGTTACCAAGGCTTTTGTTAACTGGTCGGTGCAGTGAGCAGGTTAATAATGAATCCTCTTTTATTCAGGTTAAGCAAAAACCTTCAGCAATTTGTGCTAAGAATATGAGAAATCCCAGAAATTTTTTGGACTCTTACAATTAAATACATTTATGCAGTTTGATGAAGCAGGTCTTTACGGACTACTCTGAAAATACAGTATGTCCTCCAATAAAAAATATTGTTAAAAGAAGTGTGAATGAATGTTTGTCGACTGCTATTTTTACAGGGATTATAATAAAAGTATGTGTAAAAAATGTATAATATTCTATAATGAGAAATATCTGACACAGACTATTATAAAACCCCTTTATGAGCTTTGGTTGCTGTGTACTAAAAATATGTAAGGCAGCTCACTGCTGCTTGTCAAAAATCCATAACAGGGTCTGCATGCATCCAGCCTAACTATACAGCAAAGAACACTCTGATATTGTGCTAAAGAACTAAGCAGCCACCCTTGCTAAACTCACATAGACACACTGCTAAGGAAGATTAATTTTTCTAAGCTTCCAAACAAAACAATAGGAATTTGAAAAGACTTTGTTGCTTTCATTAATTCCTTGTTTACACCAGAGGCACACCTTATATCCTGTGCTACAGGATACCCAGAGTGTGTTTCTGGTCTTTACTACATTTAAATTCAGTATAACTTGGATTGCTGAGACACAGAAAAATATTCTGGTGCAATGGTGATCCAAACATGGTCTTTCTTACACAGAACAAGCCTACAGCTCAGATACTCCACCTGAAGCACAAGGGCAATGCATTGAAATGCTCCAACAGTTTTAGAAACCCTACACAATTAGAGAGATAAAAATGAAGCCCACAAGCACAACACTGCATGAGAACACCTGCAAAATGTTACATGTTCAGTATTTTTGGCTACATACCAAGAACTAACAAATATCAATCTGAAATGTAGAAAGAGAGTAAAAGGCAATTAATATCTGTACAGAAACATCTTATTTAGAAAATACATTTTTATATGACATATGATTTTGGCCACTGTTTGTCACAGGACTTTTTTGTTTACACTTTATAGACATGTTCTTGAATTTCTACTCATGTTCATGTTCTCGTTTGTACCACCAACACAAGTTTCAGTTATGGAACTTTGAAAAAAATTAAAAGTTCAGATAAATTACTATAAATATTCAAACAACAGAGTCCTCAGGATGAGTTAGAAAACACAAAGAAAGTATTTGTAAACAGCAACATCATCTTTTTTTGTTTGAGATTCTGTTTTGACTCTTGTAATACCACTATGGAATGTCATTTGGCATATGTAATTCCTATCAAAACCAACATAATTCTAAGCCCTCAAGAAATTCGTGAGTTGACCAGGATTTTGAAAGATCAAATTTTGCGAGAAAACCTGTCTTTCTAGAGAACTGTAATTTACCCAGATAAATATAACCTTACAAATCTATATACCTAAAATCATGTACATACTTAAATACCTATATAATTATAGAAAGGCATTTGGAGTTAATGAAATGTTTAGGTGCTTGGCAAAAAACCCCCTAGTTTTACAGCAAGATACTGTGCTTGCAAACCTGAACACTTTAACAAAGATTTGTCTGGAAAAAAAAACAAAACCAGGACTTTTGTTTTGTCTGCTTTGGAATATTTGGGATGAAAGATAATTTTTATACAAATTGAAAAGGAATTTGAAGCTGGGACTATTCCTATGCTGTCTGGCACCACAGTCAGCAGGATGTGGAATAACTAAAAAATAACCTTTGTTCCCATGTGAGATGGAAGAGTCCTTGACAGAATGAGGAAATGTGAAATTGTCATTCTCAGAGTAGACATGTAAAATTTCCATTCTTTACTGATGGAGCAATCGAGTAATGTCTCTGCTTCCTTCATCAGAGGTAATGAATGTTTGTTTACAGCTAACCAGAATGTAGTATTTTCTGTTTCAATTATATATTCTGAATTCTTCTATAGTGCATCCCCACTTCATTAGCAGAAATAGAACCACAGTACTTGTGAATTCAACTTTCATCTCAAAGGCTGTGCTTAAAACCGTGATTTATTTTCTTCCCTTAATGTTTTCTTTAAACAGGCAATTATATTTCTCAGATTTACAACATTTCTCTGTGTTTAGTCTGTGATATAAAGAGTCAAAGGTTGTCTTGGAGAGCAGAGATGAGGCATTTTGTTTTGTAACCCTAGAAGTAACAAACCACACAGACAGAGATATCAAGTTTTGAGCCACATGTTAAGGAAAATGTCCCTTCTGTTTTGTGACATGTAACTCAGTGATTTTCACAATTTAAAATTATTGTTGGTCCAGCAGTTAAATCTTCCCTTCATAAGCTGTTTTTATATGAGAAACAGTACTATAGATTTGAAAAACAAAGGAAGGTTTCATATGCTATTATATAAAGTTATCAGAAACAGGACACACATTTAACTTCCCACAACCATGAAATCCTCCTTAAAACATACTCATTAAAGATTATATCAGCTATTATTTATCAACCCACTTCATATTTGTAGGAACTCAAAACACATTTGGTGATAATGATTTTTTGCTTAGAAGATACTTTACCTTATCCAAGACTGGGAGCATTTAGGACAAGATTAAAAAAAAAAAAAAAAAAAAAAAAAAAAAAAAAAGTATATTATACAGTTCATTAAGGACTTAGACACACACTTTAACCTTTAAATTTTTTTATTATTTATGCATTAGTGTATCTTTCTAAAGGTTATAAACATGATAGACTCATGCACATTACCAAGGGACTGTCCCACTACGATGCTCTTTATCTCTTTTCTATCAACCATGCAATTTACATGCATTTAAGTATGTATTTCAAATAACCTTTTTTTTTGGTTACAGTAAGAATTTCAGAAGTCAATTTCTGTTTTTCCATTTTCTTCTTTTTGCATTTATAATGAGACAGAGAAATTTCTGAATATAGAAAAAACATAAGATTGTTAATGAAAAGCCTCTGCGCCTTCTTTTTCAGCCTTAGTATAATTAATGCTTTCCACATGTAGAAATATATCTGTGTTCTTACTTCACAGGAAGTCTTCTTGAGAGTTACACCAGGATTAAAGGAAACAGTAGCTCATAGACTAGAAGATTAAAAAAATGCTGCAGCATATATAAATTTTATGATGTATTTTGCTGTTGCATTGTATATGACTCCACTGTGTCTTTATTTTGCAACTAGTTTATTGTGATATAAAAATTAATAGTTTGATCAGTGATTAGTACAGATAGTTAAAGACATCTCAGCTTACATTGAACCTTGGAAGTGCAGGTTGCTTTTGAAGTATGGGCGAATTTCCAGATAGCTTTTTTCACTCCTGGGCTTTGATGCAGTACAATGAAACTGATTTTCACCTCCAATTTCAAGATATAGAGAAGATTCTGGGAGGCAAATAGTAGGAGGATTCTTTCTTGCTATGGAAAAGCAGCCTGGGTCAATAACATCAGGGAGAGTGAGACACATCAATCTGTTCTACAGACATCCACCAGAAAATTTCTGCATTTGTTTAGCCCATCAGGTTTCCCTCATTTTACCTTAGACTTTCTATGGGAACGTTCATTTGTTTGTTAAAGAACCATCATCTTCACTGTGCCACTGTCCTAAAGGTCATATAGATGATATGTTTCTGTGAAGAAAATATTATTTTGGATTCACATGTTACTGCAGTTGCCAATTATCCTGTTGTAATCCTCTGATATAGTGTTTAACACTCTCGTAATCCCTCCAAGAGGCACTTTTAGGTCAGACAAAGAAGCAGACCTGGCCCGAGTAGTGTTTCTTAACCCTCCCATATTCCGTGGAAAAAGTGCAAAGCCAGATTATTCAGTTTCTAAAAGCCATGAACTATCTAGGGGAGCCTAAGCACTGCTTAAAATTCAAATGTTTAAATACTTGAAGGGCTATGTAATTAATAAAACATGTATGATTTTTTAGAGTTTCTAGAATAGTATAGGAACCAGTGTTGAGTATTTATGATTGAATACTTCTGCTACTAAACTCAGAAGATTAAACTGCTTAGTACCTTACAGAACCTGGGAAGGAGAATGAACAAGAGCTGAATATCTGCCTTTATTCCTGAGGCTTTCTAGCAGAAGTATTTGTTTGAGAATATCCTCTTTGTCCTGCTGTAAATTCAAATATTTTTCTAAAAGAAATAGACTTATTCTAATACTATATTGGTGCTTTACCACATCTATGTAATTCCTCTCAACCCATCCTTCCATATATTCATATTCTTTTATGCTTTTAATAAGGCAAGAGACATATATTTGGGGATTGTTTATCCACCTACACTGTTAGCCACTTTATCTTCACATTTTCGAATTTTGGCGCTGGTAAACAAAAGAACACCCACTGATCCATTCACAGACTCTGTTAGCAGGACATGAATTTTTTAGCTTTGTCCAGGACTTATGGATTAATACCAGTATCATTTAGAATGTCAACCATAGCCTTCAATGCCATGTTACTCCATTTACTGATTCAAAGCAGAGTGTCTAGTAACTATCAAAGGTTTCTTTTGAACTCTTGCACAAATATACATCTGATGAGCACAGCTACAAGGACTGTCAGCAAATGATTCATTTCTTTTCTGCATTTTTCCTGACAGCCAGACTCATTCAGAGCACAATGGGAAGGACTGCAACAGAAGTTGTGTTTACCGGAATCCAGTTCTCAGCTATCATGGCCAGAACCGAAATTGTATTCAAAGTCCAAAACTGATAAGGAATTTCTCTGTTGTTAACCCTCCTTTCTTTCAGAAATCCCCCTTACTCATGCTCCACTCTTAGACAGTATAGATGAGACATTTGGGGGTTTTGTACACTAATGATTCTCTGTGTGGAGTAACCACCACGCTCAAGTCCTGACTGTAGTACAGTAACAACAGTGATACCACATCTAACATATTTTATTGACCAAGACATAAATCTAGAGAAATTGAAGATGAAGCTTTAGATTTTAAGCAACTTGTTAATCAAAACTTTTCCAGAGAGCTAGTAATGCCATTGTTAAGTCTATGCTTATGATCATTAATATTATTTAGCTACAGTTGTCTTATTATTGGACTGTCTCTGCAAATGTTGTCTGGTTTTGCAGATGAGGAAATTACTTGTTCTCGTTTTGGAGTCTTGATGGTCTTTGTAACTTCAGTAGAAAATTAAGTAGGGAATCTAGTTCCCTGTGAACATAATCTCCCCTCATCAACTTGCTACATTGTTGATTCAAAGTAGAGCATGAAGGGTTATGAATATTATGAAGAAGTAAGAACTGTTTTGGTTCTTTTTCTATGTTAGAATACCAACTTTTTGCTTGTTACCAGTCCATGCACTTCAGTTTATCTGCTTTGTTGCTCTGATCTGTGAATATTGTGTTCATATCCTGAAGTCAGATGTGTGGAAGAATTTACTATTATTGTCAAAGCCTATTGATTTCTGATGGGCTTGCTTCTGATCTTTCTTTTGTCCTCAAAATAATTCCCTGACCTTTTAGTCAGTCCTCATTGCATTTATTGATAACTTCAAATTATTTGGGGATCAATTCACATCAAAGCTCAGGGGTGTTAGAAAACAGAAGGCCACCATGTTTGTGTGTTATAAGTAAAGCTTCTCTTTAAAACTTTAAACTACTGAACACCATTCCCAAAGAACATTGTGTTTTTAGGAAGCACATTCTCCTCCCTTAATGCTTGTGGTTTCTTTGTGCATTTTCAGCCACAATCCTATTTAGTAAGCTCTTATTTCTGAGATGGTCACTGAAGGATTCAGCATTTTTTCATCCCATAAAAAATGTATAAGTCAAATTCTTCCTTACCAAATGAAGAGAAAGCAGAGATGTATCTATCAGTACCAGTAATACTCCTGAGCCTTTGAATATCTGTATATTTTAGTAAGCTGAAATATACAGGTTTATAAAAAAAAAACTTAGATAAATAATTCTTCAGTACTACAAAACACTTTGGCAGGGAAAATCTTTTAGAAAGCCACTAGTCACATTTGCTGAAGTGGAAACTAAAGAAAAATCTGTTTCTAAGCAAAGTGACACTTCTTGGGACAATTTCAATGCTTTTCATTGAAAATTGTTAAGTTTTCAGAATCTGGGCCTGTAAGTGTGAAATACTTTAATTACCAGAAAGTAAGCGGTAGGTAACTCAGATCACCTAAACTGCAATGTGTTATACAGTCATGCTAAGACAGTTAAAACAATCATGATTTATAAAAGCACTCAAGGTGGCTGGATTCAACTCAAGTAACTTTGAAGTCAGGTAGAATTATATGTAAACTTATTTAGGCTTGCCCATGCTAAAAAGTAGGTCTGTTTACTTTGTATCCTTTCTTGATCTGCTCTCTCCACACTAAACACAGTCTGCAAAACTGAACTGTATTTAATTTATCCTGCCTTAAACAAAACTGTAAGGCATGCAATGTATCAGCAAGAATATTCACACAGAGTAGGTACAGTAAACAATCCAGGAGACTCCTGAAGTGCATTGAGGATAACTTCTTAAGCCAGGTAATAGACAGACCTACCAGAGAGGACAGATTACTGGACATGTTGGTCACAAATGCAAGTGAGCTACTCGGTGATATCAAGATTGGAGGCAGCCTGGACTGCAGTGATCATGCACTGGCGGAATTTGCAGTCCTGAGGGATATGGGTCAGGTGAAGAGTAAAGTCAGGACTCTGAGAAACCACAATTCCAGCTGTTCAAGGAGTTAGCCGATAGGATCCACTGGGAAACTGCCCTCAGGGACAAGGGAGCAGAACAGAGCTGGCAGATCCTTAAGGCTGCTTTCCATAAAGCTCAAGAGCTCTTGATCCCCAAGTGTAAGAGATCAGGGAAGAAGGCAAGAGACTGGCATGGATGAGTCAAGACCTGCTGGTCAAACTGAAGGGCAAGAAGGAAATGCACAGGCAGTGGAAGCAGGGACAGGTATCCTGGGAAGCGTATAGGGATGTTGCCTGGTTGTGTAGGGATGGGGTCAGGAAGGCCAAAGAATGGTTAGAGCTGAACTTGACAAGGGACCAGAGAATAATAAGAAGGACTTATATAGGTACATCAGCCAGAAAAGGAAGGTCAAAGGAAGTGTACCCCTGCTGACGAACACGACTGGCAAACTAGTAACAGCAGATGAGGAGAAGGCTGAGGTACTCAACAACTATTTTGCTTCAGTCTTCACTGTCAGTCTCTCTTCCCATACCTCTCAAGCAGATAGACTGCAATGCAGGGGCTGGGGGAGCAAAGTTCCTCCCACTGTAAGAGAAGATCAGGTTCAAGACTACCTGAGCAACCTGAATATACATAAGTCTATGGGACCTGACAAGATACATCCGAGAGTCCTGAGGGAATTGACTGATGTAGCTGTCAAGCCACTCTCCATGATAACTGAAAAGTCATGGCAGTCAGGTGAAGTCCCTGGTGACTGGAAAAAAGGGTGCATCCATTTTTAAAAAGGGTAGAAAGGAGGACCCTGGGAACTACCAACCTGTCAGCCTCACCTCTGTGCCTGGGAAGATCATGGAGGAGTGTTCTGCTGATCGAGGATGCCAATTAAACTCAGACACCAGAGTGAAAAGAGTAGGCTTATTTTAGTGTTAATAATTAAAGGATATAACCAAGTAATACAAAACATAAGCAGTAAGAAAAATACAGAACAGTACGCTTAATTACTACATACAGTTAAGCAAAGTAATGCACCTAATCATTATTACATGACAGGGAGAATAGTGATTAAGAAAGGTACATCTCCACTTGCACGTTACCAACATCCAGATCTGCAGTCGCTGGGGAGCCCCGGTTACAGCGAGGATTTGGAGTACCTTTCCCTGCAAGTGGGAAGTCCTACACGATGCATCCATCCGTAGGTGAGGCATCCAAAGTTGCAGCAAGCAGGGCCAGGCTTATATACCAAAAATCAGCAAGCCAGAATACACCTTTGTTTTGAGCGGAAACATCTGGTTTCATCCTCCTGTTGGATTCCACCCAAAACCTGGCCAGGGCTTGGAGGGGAGAACCAAGGGAGTGTCTAACAAGGCCAAACACTTGGGTTCTCAGCCTTGAACTAGGCTAAACAAAGAAAGGTGGATACATTCTCACAGCATTTCATCCTCGCTACTGATTATATTCTAAGCTACATCTTTCACTAGTGAGCATACACATTTTGTTAATGATCAGATACTAATAATTAACACTAATGGTAATACAGATTTTACTGATTAACAGATACTAATAATTGATATCATTTAATTGTGAGGTTCATCTAGAGGTCAACTTTGTTTCAGAGCCTATTATTCAGGACCTAGCACTACAAGAAGATCCTCCTAGAAACTTTGGTAAGGCACATGGAGGACAGGGAGATGATGCAAGAAAGCCAGCATGGATTCACCAAGGGCAAGTCTTGCCTGGCCAGCCTTGCTCAATGTCAGGATGGAGATCAGTGATGAGTGGTGTCCCTTAGAGTTCCGTACTGGAACCAGTGCTGGTTAATATCTTCATCAATGACTTGGACATTGGGATCAAGTGTACCCTCAGCACATTTGCAGACAAAACCAAGATGAGTGGTGCAGTTGACATACCTGAGGGACAGGATGCCATTCAGATGGACCTGGACAAGCTCAAGAAGTGGGCTCATGTCAACCTCATGTGTACCAAGTGCAAGGTCCTCCACCTGGGTCGGGCCAACCTCTGGTATCAATACAGGCTGGGGGATAAAGGGATTGAGGGCAACCATGATGAGAAGGACTTGGGGTACTGGTGGATGAAACACTGGATGAGCCAGCAACATGCGCTTGCAGCCCAGAAAGCCAGCTGTATCCTGGGCTGCATCAAAAATAGCATGACCAGGTCAAGGTGACTCTGCCCCTCTACTCCACTCTGCTGAGATCCACCTGGAGTACTGCATCCAGTTCTGGAGTCCTCAGCACAGGAAAGACATGGACCTGTTAGAGTGAGTCCAGAGGAGGGCCACAAAAATAATCAGAGGGATGGAACACTTCTACAAGGAAAGGTAGAAAGAGTTGGGGTTGTTCAGCCTGGAGAAGAGAAGGCTCTGGGAAGACTTTATTGCAGCCTTTCAATACCTAAAGGGGATTTATAAGAAAGATGGAGACAGACATTTCAGTAGGGTGTGTAGTGACAGAGCAAGGGGTAACAGTTTTAAACTAAAAGAAGGTAGATTCAGACTAGATATAAGGAAGACATTCTTTATGCTGAGGGTGGTGAAACACTGGAACAGGTTGCCCAGAGAGGTTATAGATACCCCCTCCCTGGAAACATTAAAGGTCAGGTTGGACGGGGCTCTGAGCAACCTGGTTTAGTGGAAGGTGTCCTTGCTCACTTCAGGAGGGTTGGACTACATGACCTTTAAAAGCCCCTTCTAACCCAAACTTTCCTATGATTCTATGATTTTATGATCAGACTTTGCCCACTCTCAGTGCCCCATCATGCTCCAAGAACCAGAGACATAATAACAAGTTTCAAACATGATATTAGGGAAACTGAAGGAGGAAGATGTAAATTTAAAACCATCTCCATCACCATTGTGAAAAAGCAATAAATGAAGCAACTAAATTGTAATTTGCAACGGGGTAGAAGAGCAAAGAGATGGAATCTATGAAGCTAAGCAGTTTTTTGCAAAAGAAAAAAATCCTTAAACACAAGACATATAAAGCTCAGTGTTACACTTCAGCTGTCAGACCTAATCAAAATAAATAAACATGCAGGAGTCTGAAAGACAATGAAGTGGTATGACCATTTTATATTAAGCAGGAAGCTTCAATCAATCATATCTAAGGTGACACTTTCTTTTTCAGGTAAAGAAAAAAATGTTTCAAAAGACTTCTGTTGATTTCACTTTTGAGGTTTTTTTTTTTTACAGTTCAACTACAGTTTTTATAACTGATGCAAATATTTTCCTCTGGAAGCCCTGAGAGTTCCCAAGGAAATTTCTCTTGGAATTCTGGAATCCACATGTAGACACACAGACATAAAAGTAAATTTTGAACCTTGAATAATTTCAATTGGACTTCAGTGTAGCCACATATTTTTGGGATATTGTCATGCATTTGCTCCAGTGTTTGAGTAAAGACAGATACCTATCAGCAGAAAACACCAGCTTGTAGGCAGAACTCATCTTGCAGCCAAGTTCTGCACTGAATGAAAACAAGGAAAATATCCCCTCTGCTGCCATGAGGTTGCAGCTCTGGGACATACCTTCTGTCACTGCAGACCCTGTCATAATGATAGGTCCTTCCCTGAGCTGGTTACCCCCAGTTCAAAATTAGGCAGGCCCCTGTATCTATCTATTCTATTCTATTCTATTCTATTCTATTCTATTCTATTCTATTCTATTCTATTCTATTCTATTCTATTCTATTCTATTCTATTCTATTCTATTCTATTCTATTCTATTCTATTCTATTCTGTTCTATTCTATTCTATTCTATTCTATGCTATGCTATGCTATGCTATGCTATGCTATGCTATGCTATGCTATGCTATGCTATGCTATGCTATTCTAAGTATTATATATACAGGAATACACAAGTACACACAGGAATATAGAAACTCATCAAGGTGAGGAAGAATAGTATCACAGAATAGGAGCTGACAGAGAGATCGGTTGCATCTCTTTGTCCTCTGAGAACGGCAGAGTTACCGTGGTGCCACCTTCAGGGAGATAACATATAGTTTTCTTAACTTATTTGTCAGTGAGAGATATGGCAGCACGGCACTAGGCTGTTTTTTTTATTTCCCCACAGAATTCTGCTTACAATAAAACTGACATCAGAATTTGCAAAGCAACCCAGAGCAGCAGTTTAAACTTTATTCACAGCCAGCCTATTTATAATGCAAAGCTGTGCCTGCCTGTATTTAGAACTCATACAATAGCAAAAATAAATTAATAAAAAATATAACCACTACTATAATTTGATTCCATGTTTTTACAAATATTTGAATCCAGTCTTAGATGCTTATACAGGAAGCAAAAAAGGCAGTAAACATCCTCAATTTAAATAAAAAACCAACAACAACATAAATTATAATTTCTGAAATAAGATTACTTGAGTTTAAGATATCCATGAAGCAACAAAATCAGTGGTTTACATTGGGCTGAATTTTTTCTAATATCTTAAAAATAAAATTTAAAAAGTAACAATGATAAAGTTGTGTTTCTCTGTTAACAGAGGGCTATTTTTCCATCTTTTTCTGACAGACTGCTACAGAATAATACCTCTTTAATATACAATGAAGCATTCAAGAATATATAGAATAGAGAGACTATATACCTTTATACTGTCTATATGTTGTCATCTCTTCTGCTGTTCACTTCTTTAAAATAAAGATGGAAAGAAGATTAATTGTATTGGAATGACCCACAAAAGTTCCAACCTTGGACAAGATCTCAGTATCACTTAACATTAGTAGTCTTTCAGTAGATTTATGACAAGAAATAATTTCTTTTTGGTACAACAACCATAAGAATTTGCAAGTGGTTTTAACAGCAAACAAGAATGAGATGGAAGTCAGTAGGCTTCTGAGACTAGTCACATGCAGAGCTTAATATTGCTAAACGTATTTGGTTTTCAGGTATAAACTTATTAGTGAGAAAGAAGTGTTAGGTGCTGCAGATTTTCTTCCATGGTGAAAGAAGACTCTAAACATAAATTTTTAAGGGAAAATTCATCTGTGGGTGAGATAGAAAGCTGAGCAACATACGTGTTTTTCAGTTTTCAAGAATGGACCTTGGACGCAGTAACACTTACAGTATCCGAGGAATCTAGAAACAGATTTATTTAATTCAAAAGTGATAGAACCAGAGATGTTTTCTGAACTTTTGTTTTGTCAAAAATATAAATAAATAGATAAATAAATAAATAAGTAGATAGATAGATAGATAGATAGATAGATAGATAGATAGATAGATAGATAGATAGATAGATAGAGTGAATCCTCAGCCATTTTATCAGTCTGGAAGGTCGAAATTCCTGAAGAGGGTGAGCCAAATGCCTGTTGATCAGGACTCACTGACTGACTCCTTGCCCTGGCACTACAACCAAATTGTCATCTGACTCTAGTCAAGCTGTCTCACCTTAGCCTTTGCAAAAAATTCTGTTTTGTCCTTCTAGGCACTAAGCTTTCCCAGGTGGGTATTACCCTATACAAAGAGTTAATATAAGGGTTCAACTCCATCTCGGGGGAAGATGTAGATCATTCTGTAATGCAATGTTTATCATTACTAAGAATAGAGAAAAGTTTTCCAGCCAGCTAATTCTCTGCCACTCTGAAAGATGCAGATTTGGGCTTCTGGAGGAAAAAGACAAGTAGAGTAAGGAGGCATGTGCACAAACTCCATGGGCCTGTGAACAGCAGCCGGTCTTGATATTTTATAAGCTTCTCTGTTACAGCTACAGAACTGTTCTCAGTAGCTTAATGAGAAGATTTCTGCTTGTTAAAGCTAGCTATCACTATTGGTGATTTTGCAATTATTCAAGTACCATATATCTTGAAACAACAGATGTCACTGAGTTCATTATAATGGAAAATATACTTCCAGTCTATTAAGTTTCATGCTACTAAAAAGATATTTCAATGTAGTCATATCAAACTTACTGAGTCTGCTCCACACAACCACCTGTCAGCATTTTTTAGTTATATATAGTACTTTTGTGAGTGGTTTTAATTCAAACACAGCTCCCATTTTACCTATCTCCATTTCCATCCATGTCTCACAGGTGTCACATAATGCTACACTTCGGTACCTTTCAGTTTGGTTAACAGAATTATTAATGTAAAAAAAAAAAAAAAAGAGAATTATGAGTAACAGTTTATTTCCATGCTTGTCTCTCCTGAATTAAAACTCTACACAACTAACACACATAATTTTCCAAACCATTCTTTGTTGGTACTTGGACTGTGTTTTCAGTCAAAGGACTTTATTGAGAATGCATGCAATCACAACCTATTCAGTGTCTATCTTTTGCTTCACAGCCTGGTTTCAATGTCCAACATAGACAAGCTTTTGTTAAGAATAAGAAAAAAACCCACAACATATTAATACAGGATAAAACTGAATAAAACAATTACTGTTATACAGGCCTGGGAAAAAAAAGAATGTAAAACATTCCTTATCATTATATGGTTTCACTTCAAAGAATCTCCTTTATTCCCTACAGTTACCAGAGTAAGCTTCTTCCAAAAATGCTTCATAGAGATCTCCAGAATTGGATTTTTGTCTTCTACATCAGGCCTTCCCCAAGATGATGTAGTGAGAAATATATCATTGTTCTACCAAGGTTTCTTCTGAGTGTAAATTAACTCCTGGGACTTCTTGTATTGCTTTATTGGGTTATAATGGCAAGGTTTTGGCAGCAGGAGTGGGTCTGGAGGCAGGTGGCTGCAGAGGTGGATTCTATGACAAGATACCAGAAGCTGCTGCTATGTCTGACAGAATCGATGCCAGCCAGCTTCAAGACAGACTCACCACTGGCCAAAGCTGAACCAGTGATATTAGTAGCATCTCTGTGATAACATATTTAAGAAAGGGTAAAAACACTCTGTACAGCAGCAGCTGAGAGACAGGAATGAGAAAATGTGAGAGAAACAACTATGCAGACACCAAAGTCATTGAAGAAGGAGGGAGAGGTGGTGCTCCAGCTGCCGGAATCCCCTGTAGTCTGTGGAGGTCCACGGTGGAGAAGATATCCAACCTGCAGCCCATGGAGGACCTCATGCCAGAGCAGATGTCCTGAAAGAAGCTGCAGCCCGTGAAAAGCCCATGTAGGAGTAGATTTTCTGGCAGGACCTGTGACCCCATAGGGGACCTATGTTGGTTGAAGCAGTTCGTGAAGAATTGCAGCCTGTGGGAAGAACCCACATCAGAGAAGTTCATGAAGAACTGTCTCCTGTGGGTGGGACCCTACGCTGGAGCCAGGCAAGAGGATGAGGAGGAAAGAGCAGCAGAGAAAACACATAATGAACTGACCGCAACCGATAGTCTCTGTCCCCCTGAGCCACTCAGGAGGAGGAGGTAGAGAAATCAGGAGTGAAATTGTTCCCAGGAAGAAAGGGCGGGGGGGGATGGTGTTTTTAAATGTGTTCCTATTTCTTGTTATCCTACTCTGATTTACTTGGCAACAAATTAAACTTACTTCCCAAGCTGAGTCTGTTATGCCCATGGCAGTAATTGTTAAGTGATCCCCCTGTTCTTATTTTGACCCATGAGCTTTTCGTTGTATTTTCTGCCCCCGACCTGTTGGCAGGGGGGACTGACAGAGCAGCTTGGTAGGCACCTGGCAATCAGCCATGGTCAGTGCATCAACAGTTGCACAGTCCAATGTTTAGGACACTGACTGTCTGTCTTAACGTCTATCAGTTGGCTGCTAATGTTTCACCAAATGCAGAGTAAAGGGACCTCAAAATTCCTTTTTAGGCTGGGTGGATTTTACCTGAACTTAACACAAGTTGATTCTAAATGATAAATATTTGGGTTTGAGTTGGGGGTTTTTTTGACCTAATAGGCAGTTGCAGAAAATCTAAGTACACAGGAAACTCAGTACAAAATGATTTTGCATCATATAACTTCAGAACCATCAATAAATAGACCAATAAATGGGAATAATGAGAGGCCTCCATTAATAGACTGAAATGTGATGTGTTGTCAGAACAAAATTTCAGGGTATTTGGATGTGGCTTGCTGGAAGTGGGAAATGAGTGATAGCCACCAAATCAACTTGATGTGCATCAGCCATGTCTGGGACCTCAAGCATTATAGAGTGATTTGCTGGAGGAAACATTTGTCAAAGTTCCACTTGGTTAGAAGGTGGCTTGGGCCTTCCAATGTTTTTCTCACATCTGAGCAGGTCCTATCATGAGCAGGCAAAGCTCTTATGAATGTCTATGCAAGGGATGAAGTATGACTGACATACTTAGCTCTGGGAGAAAAGTGCTTTAGAGGATATAAAAAAAATACATAGCAAACATATCTATTTTCATTACATTGTGTGAACTAGAAACGTAACAATCTATGGACCTTATCTTACAAAATTCTTTTATAGGTGTTTGCTTACTGTTGCCTTTTTTCATACTGTTAAAAGCCTTTGATTAAAATTACTTCTATGTATATTTTTGCAATTTAGAACATAAGCCCACCTTTGACAAGTACTGACTGTGAGAAACTCAGGTATCGCCTAATAACTTTATCCCTCAGGTGGATCTGTATATTGAATATGCTTGTAGTGCTTCTACAATTATTCCTATGGTGAAAATAAAAATAAAAAAAACAACAACAAAAAAAAGAAATGAAAAGGAAAATCATGAAGGTTAATCATATCATATATTACAGTAGATCAATCCTGCCCCCCATCCTATGAGATGATTTTAGGATTGGGAATGTGCTTATGTTTTTTCATAGATCATTTCATAATAAGCAAACAGATTTCCTTCAGCTCCTTCCATGTTAAACATGGTTGTATTTCATGGCCAGTGATTCCCATGCAAAAGAGAAACCAAGAGGCTTTACTCAATTGATTTCCATTGCTGCACATAGGAGTGCATCTGCTCCTCCTCTTTTTAAGGCAAGGTTCATTTAACTTGGAATTATGTGTTACAGTTTGGTTAAAGTCAGCACCCAGAGGCTGAACCTCACTAAAACAGGTAAATCAAGAGCTGCTTTCTTTTCAGTACAAACGTAGAAGGAGTAGGACAAACTATAAAATATTCTCTAGTAGACAACAGTAAGGTAAAAGGGAGGAAAAGGTAATTATGATCCCAAAGAGAAAGAGAGAGTTTGATTAGCACAAGTTACAAATAGCTTTTTAAAAACATGGGGTAAAATGAGTTCTGCTAAGTGATACTTCTGTTAAGATAAATTTTTCTATTCTCGTCAAATTCAGTTTATTTCTCTTAAAAAAGGGAGGTAGAAACCACCTGTGTTATAAAGATTTTATTTCTTTTAAGTACACTAAATGTACGTTTCTGAAAGAGGAATAAAGATAATTTTGGGGATGTTCTCTTGAAAGATATACATTATTGTATGTGTAAGTACTGCTAAATTGGAAATAAAAGATCACGCCTTCGTTCTCCATCATTATGTCAACCAAAGAATAATGAAATCATGTTGCATTTGAGACAGATACATCAGAAAAACAAATATTACATGCTTAGTCTCAGAGAGATTGTTTCAGTAATTAAGCAATGATGTTATGCTCTGTACATCTCCAAAGCCCAATTTATTTTTTTTACAGTTTTTATATTGTATCTTAGTCTGTCAAGATGGGATTTTTTTCATATTCTTTGCTGGATATTGCTTTATTCTATCCTGTAAAGTTGTGTTTTCTAGAAGCTTTACATTTCACACTGCTGTTGGAGACAGCAAACCAGTAGATTACCTTAACTGCTGATCCTACTCATGCAAATGTCAATGTGTTGCAAAGAGGGTTGCAGGATGGGAAAGTCTGCCGGGGTAAATTACAATTAGTATACTGAGTTCATTAAAGGAAACAAAAAGATATTAAAACTGTGGAAAACTACAAAAGGTATCAATTGAGAAGGTGGACCTGAAAATCTGGAAAACACAGAGAGTGTGAGAGGATGAGGATGAAAAGAGAGGAAAATAACCCTTCTAGCATAGGTTAAAATAAGTGACAACAATAATGCCTATATATAGGGGAACTATATATATAGCCCTTCCCTGTGTGTGAGACACTTTTGGTATGTAATGTATAAATGTTTCAGCGTTCTGATTTTACACCAGCCAGATCATGTCAAATCTGAGTTTCTGTAAGAAGTTCAGTTTACATCAAAAGCATTCACCCTGGTATAGGAGCAGCAAATGGACAGGGGTTCTGGAGGAGGGGGTCAAACCTGTTACATGGGGAGGAGGGGAAGAAGGTAAAAAGCACAGTCTTCTGATGGACACTTTGTAAGATAAATAAATCAGCAAATAAATAAACCTCTTCTGTACATTTGATATTATTCTACCTGGTTCTGTCAGGTGGGATTTTTCAAAGATGCTGTACTGGTTTTGTCTGGGATAGAATTATTTTTCTTCATAGCAGCTTGTATGGGGCTGTGTTTTGGATTTGTGTTGAAAACAGTCTTGATAACACACCAATGTTTTAGCTATTGCTGAGCAGCGCTTACACAGTGTCAAGGCCCTTGTCGGCTTCTCACACTGCCCTGCCAGTGACTAGGCTGGAGAAGAAGTTAGGAGGGGACACACCTGGGACTGCTGACCCCAGCTGATTGAAGGGATATCCCACACCGTATAACATCATGCTCAGCCATAAAGACTTGGGGGGGGAAGAAGCATGCTAGGGCTGCCATTGCTTGGGAACTGGTTAGACATTGGTTGGCTGGTGGTGAGCATTTGGAGGGGATTTTTTGTATCACTTGTTTTTCCTGGGTTTCTTTTTCTTTGGTTTTGGAGTTTTTGTTTGTTGTGGTTTTTTACTTATTAAACTGTCTTTATCTCAACCCAAGAGTTTTCTCACTTTCACTTTTCCAGTTCTCTCTACCAGAGTTGAACCACAATAGACACAAATGGAGTTTCAGTGAGAGAGATTGAGTTGAGGCAGGATTGAGGGACAATGAATAAAGACCTCAGAAAAAAAGTTGGTGAAACAAACAATGAATTCTGACATTTCTTCTGCATTCACTAATAAGTGGGACGAGGAAATTTTATCATGAAACAGCTGTGAGAAACTTCTGTTCTGTTGCATCTCACAAAATGATGGAGAAATCGGTTTTTTTTTACAGGAAGTACAAATTGCTTTCTTCTCTCCTTACTTGGATCAAGGGAAAACCACCATTTATGAATTAAGACTGTTCAGTGAAAGAAGTTATTGGTTTACCAGGAAGACTGGACCTCTAGTTATATTTTCAATGGAAGAACAGTCACGGCATTTTTTAGTTGGTGCTTGATTTAAATATCATTGCTTTCTTTTGGCTTTAGTATTAAGCAAAATATTATTGCTTATAGGCACATCAAATCAGCTCTGAAGGTCTTAGTTTCAACTGTTCTGTTCCCTTGTGTAAGGCTCTTTTTGCTGATCATTTCTTTTATGAATAGACTACAGCTATGTATAAAATATCTAAAGCATTATATTTTATGGGAAGAACTGCTGCTGTAGCTGCAGCACCTTTGGTTTTGAAGAATCCTTCACTTGCAGGTTGGGTGTGTGCCTGCATATGTACAGAACAAGTGATTACATCACTCTTCGGGTGAGAGAATCTAAGGCTTTTAATTAGGTCTTCATTCACCTTTAAAAAACTTATTACCCTGGGTCCTTTTGCTAAGATATTTATACCCAGTATATAATTGTAAATTAGTCATTTTTCTATCAAGTAAGAAATAAATGTCAGCTGTTGGACATTTGACCACCACACACACAGAAAAACGTGGATCTATCATGGTCCTAAGAGTTTTGCTTCTAATAAATCTTTTTTTTTTTTTCCTCATAAAAGAGATATTTTGAGACAGGGCCTATTGACCATGTCAATAGATGGTCTTATTAAAGTAGGATTGATCACTTCCTTTTGTAGAGCTCAGGTCATGAAAATGTAAGTCCTTCTTTTAATGAGATCCGACAATGAACTTGCATCTATTAAATACTCAGATTCTCCCAGAATAATTTGGTTTTTAAACTCCACTGATGGCTTGTCAAAAGTAACAGTGGTCTACATAAAAAACATTATTCATATCTGAATGTTGTTAATACCAAATGAAAGTGGAAAGTGCTGTACTTTGAGGAAATTATGAAATCTGGGCTGAAAATATTTAGAATATAGCTATAAAATACTCCTGGGATCTCTGAAAGGCAAGGGTCAGGCTGTTCAATATCTCCATTAAACAGAACTTGTACATGACTTTTCAAATAAATAGCTCAAATTTCCCATTTCTAGTTTTATTTTGGACTAAGGTGAAGAAGAGGATCAAGAAAGATGGCAAAATGCTGCCAAATCTAATTTAAGAGGTCAGAGAATCTAATTATTTGGATAACGCCTTATGGTCATGGAAAGAAAGAGGGTGAATGCAACAATGAGATAATTAGTGATCTGTGCTTGTAGAGCTAAGATAAGACCAAGTGGCATATTAGAGTACTGTACAAGGTGACAGGGTTGATCCTAAATGCGTATGGGTGCAAATGTGGACAAAGTTTGATAGATTTTTTTAGCAGCCTGTTGATAAGATTGTTACATAATTCTGAGAACTAAACACTCAAGCTTGCATTTTAACTGTGAAAAAAACCACACAGTTTTTTACCCACAGATTATGATTTTCATCTCGGACTATGTATCTTTTTATTCACTGCTCAAATCTTCCCTTGACATGAATCTTGAATAGGCATATGAAAACAGAAATCTTTTGTACTAGATGAGGCATCTTTTCTCTGCAATGAATTTTTCCACTAAAATAACTTTTTAATGAAAAAAAACCCAAAAATATACTTTTTAACTAGGTAAAAATTTTGAAAATAACACCTATACAAATTTTATTAAATTGGTTTAAAAACTGTTTAAGTACTGTAAACTTTACTGCACTTGACATGCTATTTAAAAGCATGGAACTTCGCAATATTTTATTTCCAAATAGTTTGCTATCTAAAGGAAACATAGAGAAAAGTAATATAATGGATCTGGAATTATATGTTTCACTTTGTGCTTTAAGTCATACAGACTGTCCTCACTTCTTGTCCTCAAACTTCTTAGTTCAGCAAATCAGAAAAAAAAAAGAAAAAATCTATTTATTTGTCAGGAAAAGAAAAAAAAAATCTCTTAAATCATCATATTTCCGAAGAAACATGTTTTGCAACTGCTTCTATTTGTGTGATTAGGTACATTTTCTCTTTTCTTGCAGATTCTTTTTCTACATGTAAATCTTGGGTTTAATGTCCAAACATTATCCAGCATGTCACAATAAATGTCTGAGTTGTAGAAAGGGCTTTAATCAAAGCTTCTCTATTACTGTGTTTCTAACACCAGAAGATCTGTTTTGGAGAATTCAGGGGATTCATGACTTGTTCTTTCCATATGGACACACTTTCTTTTTTTTATTACATTCCAAGTGACTTTTTGGATTTTCCTCCGTCACAGGAGATGATAGCATTCAGAACCTGGGCAGAACTATGTGTTTGAACTTTAAAATGTCTCAAGGGACAAGAGAGGAAAAAACCTCCATGAATGAAGTAGAGAAAGAAACTGCAAAGGTATTGTTTTCACTATTTGAATCAAGTTCCCTGCTCATTATTAGAAGAAAACAACAATTTCCTTGGTACGTGGAAATGTATCCAAGGATGTGTCATTCTGAAGAGAGTCCATAAGACAAAAACCTGAATATCAAGAATGATGTCTCCACAAACCTTCTCTGATGAGCCCAGAAGAAGTCCCAAGCATAAGGAGACTTTCAATGGTAACAAAACTTCAGATATGTTCAAAGAGTTCTTTAAAAATAATGTGTGCAAAATTTTTCATTCAGAAAAGAAATATATTAGTTGATTAAAGCCAGTGTTGCCCAGGAACACAGAGGAAATGTATCTAAAACTATACTTCAAGAATGTAATAGTATTAAAAAACTCTAATTCTTTTTCTTAGAATTCTTGTCCTTTAAAATATTTACATTGCTAAATTCCAGATGATGGGATTGAGACAACTTTATACAGGTGAGGAAAGAAACAATTTTCAAAAAGACAATATATTTACTGTGAGTTTCTTAGAGTGATAAATATGTTCATCATATCACTACTTCCACAGAGCAATTAAAGTTTAAAAAAAAAAAAAAATTAAAAACCGACACAGCTTTCAAAGCTGATATTCTTTACAACGCCTTTCAGATGCCCTGCTCTGACCCAATCCTACCTGGCAACTATCACGGTGAAATTCTTCTTAAGACTCACAATGTTGATTTGTTTAGAGGTTACCTGGACGACAGCCAACTGAGAAAGGATGTTTTTAGCAGTTAATGTGTACTTTGTAAAAATAAATAAATAAACTTGTTTTCTCCAATTCTTGATCTCAGAGGGATTTGAAAATATGTCAGCTCCCTCTGCTAGCTGAATATCACCTGTTACTAAGATCTCAGTTCTCTTCCTCTCTCCCAGATTATTTTTTTAATAAGCTTGGAAAACAACTGACAAAACAGGGCAAAATACCTTTCAGATACCACATGGTTTAGAACATTTAGAAAGTTTTCAAGGGGAAGATCATAATTTTAGCCTTGTAAGGCATATGATTTACCAAATAAAATGATGTTTCAGATTGTATGACATATTCATAATCTCTCTACTCCAATCCCTTCCCAGAGCAGGCTCAACTACAGGGTCAGACCAGGTTGCTCAGGGCTTTATTCGATGCATGCTGGAAACACTTCACGGAAGGAGATGGCACCAACTCCTTGGGCCGTGGCCCTATTATTGTCTGTTCATCCTCATATTGCCGGCCTCTCTGGCCTTGTTCAGATAGCTTCCCTCCAGGACCCAGAGCTTTCTCTGCAAAGCTGCCCCTGGCTGTCTGCCCATTATTCTTGCCCCAATTGCATGGGGGCCCCATTGGCCCCTTTCTCCCACCTGTCCCAGTCTCTCCAGATGGCAGCCCTTACCTCATGGGCATCAACTGGTCTCTGCCCTTGGCATCACCTGCTATCTTGATAGAATGCACTTTTTGTCCTCCCCAGGTTGGGGGAGGACAGATAGAGATGTAAGACTGGCCCTAGGAGATACCCTGTGGGACCCCATGAAGCACCAGCCTTCAGGCAGATACAACTGAGTGCCTACCACCTCTGAGCCCAGCTGCCCAATCAGGTATTCAACCACCTTGTACGGCACCCACCCAGAAACCCTAACTTCCATCTTGGCTACAAGAACATTGTGGAAGAGTGTTGGAAGCTTTGTGACATCCCCTGTCCTCCACCTATCCACAAATCTAGCCATTTTATCACTGAAAGCAACAAGGTTGGTCAGGCACCAACCAATTCCTGCTCAAACCACACTGAGTGTTTCCATCACTTTCTTCTCCCTCATGTGCCCAGAGATGTTCCCCAAGAGGATCCATTTCATGACTTTTTCGGGCACCAAAGTCAAACTGACTGGCTGACTGTTCCCCACACCACCTTTCCTGTCCTTTTTGAAGACAGCTGTGATGTTTGCTTTTCTCAAATTGTTGATAATTTCCCCTAATCTCCATAGCCATTCAAAGATTCTTGACAGTGACCTTACAAAGACACCAGCCAGCTCACTCAGGTGCAGCCCCTCCAGGTCCCACAGAACTGTATGGATTGAGTTTGTGCAGGTAATCTCTGAATTAACCATCATCTACTGCTGGTTCTTCTTCTCCTTAAACCACTTTTACTAAGCAGAGAGTCCTTGGAGATGTCAGTGAAGACTGATTTTTTTTTTTTTTTTATTAGATGTTTATTTGAAACGTACAACAGCATGAAGCTTTTCCAGCATAAACATTACTGTTAAATAACAACTGTACTACCACAAGAAGTCTGTGTTTTATGTAGAGACACAGCACACATACACAATATATATGTACATATAACCCCACACCCCACTCACATTTACATGAGTGCTAGAACTTCACACTGGGAAACATACTACTTTTTTGACAAAAATGTTGATAAAAGAGTCCCCATAAGCTTCACAAAAATACAAACATTTTTGTTCTCACTTATCTTCATATGGACATTCATATTTTTCATACTATAACTTGCCTTTCTTAGAAGCTGTGGACATTTTTTTTATAGAAATGATCCTAATCTTGAGAATCTTAAAAAAAAAATCCACAACGTGAGTGCCATGTAAGGATATTCTGGAGACAAAACAAACCCAGTCTTCAATTTAAATGTATGCAGTTAAAATACATGATTTAACTAAATGTATATGTATCAGTAAAACCAGCAGAAAATATCACAGTGAATCACATGAAGAATTACAGTGTGCAGATGACACTGTACTACAGTATGATTACTAAGTACATATTTAATTCACATATATGTGCCTAGCCTGAACAATAGGAGAAGAATAATACTGTATTCTCTGGTAATCTAAAATTAATGTGTTGTAAACCATTTACTGCCACGTGTGCTGAAGGTTGAAAAGCTTGTAGACTGTGTTATGCATTTAGTGAGAAATGCTACTAATGGTTGGCATGGCGACTCAGTAAGAAAGCCAAAGGGCTCACTTGTAAATCACAGTGAACTCCAGAGACAGTGCTTTGATTCCTAGAGCTATCAGTCAAACTGAGAATCACAGCCATGGCAATTAGCAGCATGTATCAAAGCTCATCACAGAAAGCAGACTCATTGCTTCTTGGAGTGTTTGCCTTCCTGAAACCATGCTGTAGTGGAGGGAGAGAGTATTCAACATGATCAACAGATTGACAATCAACGAGAGTCTGCTAAAGGGAATTTCAAACAGGGTTGCAATCTCATTATAAGGCTTTGGCAAGTCACTCGATCTAATTTCCCTACCAGGCGTTAGAGAAAGACAAAGAAAAGCAAGAAAACTGTAGGGGAGTTATTGCGATGATGTGGTGCAGGAAACTTGACAACAGAATTGTAGAGTTGTGTTTTTCTGTTCTTTCCACTCTAATGCACAGCATTACTTGGTGCATCATTCCAATGTATGCAGTATTTTTACAGTGCTCCTGGGGCTCAGCTCTGTGCAAGAATTCAAAGAATATGCTGGTAGAAATTGGCACCTGCTTGTCTCCAAGAAAAAAAGTTGGTTCAACAGCTGAGCTGGGAGCAAGAGGAGGGTGGCGCCTTTTAGCACAGGAAAAAATTTTGCTTACAGAAAGAACTGGGTGAGGAAGAGGGATGTGGTGGTTAGAATGGAAGGGAAGGGAAGGGAGGGGAGGGGAGGGGAGGGGAGGGGAGGGGAGGGGAGGGGAGGGGAGGGGAGGGGAGGGGAGGGGAGGGGAGGGGAGGGGAGGGGAGGGGAGGGCAAAAAAATTTCTCAAAGTTATTTCTTGTGGTCTGTCCTTCCTTACAGACACTACAATGGCTGCAGTTATCCATGCTGAATAAATTTCAAACTGGAATTTAAGCCAGAGGTACAGCTAAACTGGGAGATCTTGAGTTCCTTGTTTTGTCACAGCAAAAACTGGCAGATTGAGTTGACTGTGAATAGTCATTCAGGTGTTCTAGAAAACTGAATTATGTATTCTGCGGTAATTTTGCAGCAGCTGAACTGAGGCTGAATGTGTCTTCTTCAGAATATCCCCTGGACTTTTCAACTTCAGCAGGCCTGAGAAAGCAGATGCAAAGGACTGTTTCAGATACATACTTCTTTGGAGTTTAATCATCTTTTTGGGTGTGGGAGAAGGGGAGAAATGGAAAAGTGAGAAATACTTCTGCATAAATTTCACCAAAAAATCCCTGAGAAACCCGTGCTGTCATTTACAGGACAACCCTCAATGCAATTGCCATGCAATAAGAAAAATTTTGAATTTGTTATTTTCATATGAGCTGACATATGGAGATGAATTAACTAACAGCTGCATCAGACAGTTTTCATGCAGCTCCTAGACATATTAAACTGAGTAAAAATTATTTTACCTCTATAAAAATGTAAGAATAGGCAGCCAGATCATATTGTCTCAGTTGAAAACCTGAAGGAGGAAGCACAGGAAAAATAAATCATTCCTTGGATCTCCTCCAGAATGTCCTGTTATTAGACTTTAGACTTTTGCTCATATGGAGCAAGAGTGGATTGGGAATTTTCTGACAGAAAAAACAATGAGTCAACCCACACTGCCTGCTGGCTCCATGTATATCACACTAAGACAGGGTAGGATTATTGGTCCTGACCAGACAATGGACCTCACCACTATATAGGTTTAGAATGATGTTGTCACAAGCGTGAGCAATCTATTACATGGAGCAGTATGACAAAAGTAGGACTCTAAATAGTGACTTAAAAACCCCAAAATGTACTTCCAGATGTTTCTTTTAGGAGACCTGGTGTTTATTATGAGGAGAATAAATGGGTAACTATTTGCATTTCTACAATAAGTATGATCCATTGTTTTATGAGATATCAGCAGGACCATCGTAATGGGAAAAGTAATAGCATTTTGACTGATAAGAGAGAAAGGAATATTAACAGAATAAGAACTGACAGGGAAGATTAAAAGAAAATAATGTATATGTGAGATATCCTGATGAACGAACTGTGCGAAAATACTCTCAGCAAGACACTGAATCAAATAACCTTGAAAGCATGAAACTAAAATTATCATTATAGAAGCTGAAGGGAAAAAAACCCACCATGATGAAGGAAGACATAAAGAAGGACTTCTAGTAAAAAAAAAAACTAAAGGAAGAAAAAATTAATTATCCATAGCAATTTAATGTATTAAATGTATTAAACTGTATTAAATGTATTAAACTAAATAATATTTTGACAAAACATAACAAACTAACAAGATACTTCTTGAATTCTAGAAGAAGCTTCATAAAATATGTTAAGAAATAATGAATTCAGGATTTATTCCACATGCAATAAAACTATGCCCAGAAGTTACATCAAGAACAAAATGATTGACTTCAAACTGTAATTAAATTACTGAAGCTGTTCAGAAATTCTCGAGTATGTGATCAACAGTTTCACCTACTTTATACATACTAAGAATATCTTGTTCAGCTTCATTTTCACAGGTACAAGTGGATAAAGAGAATAAATAAAATGGAGGCAGAGAAACAGAATTTCAAAATCAACAACATGATTTTCCAAGGCTACATATTCAGGAGTCAGATCTGTCAAATATTTTTGGTAGTTATAGGTAAAAATAAGGACCTTAATGCTTTTATATGTGTGTAAAATCAGGTTGGGTGCCTGATTTGCTGTAATAGTAAACTCTTGTCCATGCAATCTGGCTATAAGTGTTGGGACACTAGAGCAAAATCTGTGTACCCATAGTGCGGAGTGACGTCTCCCCTCCAAATCCCTCTGCTGCCCAGGAGACAGATAGACTATTGTTACAAGCTGATAATAAGTTTCATGGCAAGAGTTTATTACTTTGGTAAAGAAAGACCTTGTTCAAAACCTGCTGCAAGTGCAGGTGATGCCCAAGTCTCCTCACTATTTGTAATTATTTAGACTATAGGAGGATTTCCTCCAGGCAGACTGGATACCTTACCATTTCTGACAGCCTTATAACCACTTCAAAATTAGAAAGATTAGTGTTTAAGTGCTGTTTTACAAACTCTAACATCAGCCATGGCATAAACTGTCATTCTTCTCCCTGCTAACTAATTTGACCACTGCAATAACTCATGTTTTCTCCTCACACAAGAGTTTTGGCAGTGGTTTGGTAAGTTTATTCAATATTCAATTCAATACATGCTGACTCCAGGGAAGTAACAAGGAGGTAAGAGCTGTGACTTCTTAAACCTGTTTACATCATTCATAGAAATTAACTGCAGACTCAGGGAACAACCCACATACAACAAACACCAATTCCTCTCTTTGTTTCCCATTCTTTATATCCCACCTACCATTGCACCATGACACAACATTTGTACAGCTGCAGTGGGAACTAAGTCAAGCAAAAGTTCTATCTGAAGACGGACCAAACCAAACCAAAAAACTATCTACCCCCCAAAGCACATACACTCATCCCTTTTTCTTCTTTTTTGTGCAAGGAGATATGCAACTAATTGGTGCAGCTGGATGGGTAACTGCTACAGCTTAATGTTGTGACAGAAAAGTTGAAAGAAAGGTGACAGTGGGAAAGAGGTCAGTGGAAAACAAAAGGCAGTGACACCTTAAACCACTAATGATACTGTCAGTCACAGTGTCAACTGACAGCCTCATTTAATGCGTAGCTAGGTAGAGCAGGTCATGTTAATCTGAGCAACAGGAGACTTTGGTTAAGTACTGATTAAGAGTGTAGATAGCCAAAATGAAAACATTAGCTGTGAAAGCTCTGCAGGTAAAGCCATGGTAACTATAAGACAAAAAAGAAATACAGAGTACAAGATGCAGAGATGAACAAGTGAAGGGAGATGTTTTTCTTCTCTTTACCTTTGAAATACAAAATGTTATGCATTTTGCAGCTGCTCATTTGAGAAGCTAAAATGCACTTGTGAAAATTACTTTTTCTTGGTTTATTTTGCACATTATAAATTCTGTCAGAATACAAAGCTTCTGGTGCATATAGTGACTTTAATATTACAGTTACATCCTTTGTTTAATACATCAAACAGGCAGCATCAGTTCATTTTTTTAAAGTCCTCCTTTCATGTGTGCTACTGCAGTTAATGTCTTCTAGAAAATAGCTGTTGACGTGGGTTGACTCTGTAATAAATAAGGAGAGGAAACCATGAAAAGCACATGGTTCAGTCACAGAATCACAGAATCATTCAGGCTGGAAAAGACCCTTGGGATCATTGAGTCCAACCATCAACCCTACTCTACAAAGTTCTCCCCTACACCATATCCCCCAGCATCTCATCCAAACGACCCTTAAACACATCCAGGGGTGGTGACTCCACCACCTCCCTGGGCAGCCTATTCCACTGTCTGACCACTCTTTCTGTGAAAAATTTTTTCTTAATGTCCAGTCTGAACCTCCCCTGTTGGGAGTTTAAAGCCATTCCCTCTTGTTCTGTCACTAATCACCTGTGAGAAGAGACCAGCACCAACCTCTCTACAATGTCCTTTCAGGTAGTTGTAGAGAGTGATGAGGTCTCCCCTCAGCCTTCTCCTCCTCAAACTGAACAGTCCCAGCTCCTTCAATCTCTCCTCACAGGATCTGTTCTCCAGGCCCTTCACCAGCTTCGTTGCCCTCCTCTGCACACACTCCAGCACCTCAATATCTCTCTTGTATTGAGGTGCCCAAAACCAGACACAATACTCAAGGTGTGGCCTCACCAGTGCAGAGTATAGGGGGACTATCACCTCCCTACTTCTGCTGGTCACACTATTTCTAATACAAGCCAGGATGCCATTGGCTTTCTTGGCCACCTGGGCACACTGCCAGCTCATGTTCAGTTGCTTGTCAGTTAGAACCCCCAGATCCTTCTCTTCCAGACAGCTCTCCAGCCACACCTCCCCAAGCCTGTAGCCATTCATGGGGTTGTTGTGACCCAAGTGCAGGACCTGGCACTTGGCCTTGTTGAAGCTCATCCCATTGACGTTGGCCCACTGATCCAATCTATCCAAGTCTCTCTGTAGTACCTCCTTATCCTCATGCATATCAACACTCCCGCTTAACTTGGTGTCATCTGCAAACTTACTGATGATACACTCTATGTCCTTATCAAGATCATCAATAAAGATGTTAAACAGAAATGGTCCCAACACCGAGCCCTGAGGAACACCACTTGTGACTGGCCGCCAGCTGGATTTAGCTCCATTGACCACCACTCTCTGGGACCATCCATTCAGCCAGTGCTTGATCCAGCAGACAGCTCGCTCATCCAGGCCATGGGCAGCCAGTTTTTCTATGAGAATCTTATGGGGAACTGTGTCGAATGCTTTTTGAAAATCCAGATAGATAATATCCACAGCTTTTCCCTCATCTATTGATCAGGTCATTTTGTCATAGAAGAAAATCAGGTTTGTCAGGCAGGACCTGCCCTTCATAAACCCATGCTGAATAGGCCTGATCCCCTGGTTGTCCGTTATATGACTTTCAATGGCACCCGAGATGACCTGCTCCATGACCTTCCCTGGCACTGACGTCAGTCCTTTCTGCCTCTCTTGTAGATGGGTGTCACATTTGCCACCCTCCAGTCCAATGGGACCTCCCCAGTCAGCCATGACTTCAGGTAAATCATGGAAAGCGGCTTGGCGAGCACATCTCCCAACTCCCTCACCACCCTTGGGTGTAACCCATCTGGTCCCACAGACTTCTGTGCATCCAAGTGGTGTAGCAGGTCTCTGACCATTTCCTCTTCAATTGTGATGACCTCATTCTGCTTCCCCTCCCCATCTCCTAGATCATGAGGCTGGGTGTCCAGGGAACAGCCAGTTCTACTGCTAAAGACTGAGGTGTTGAGCACCTCAGCCTTTTCCTCATCCTTTGTTACTATGCTTCCCTCTGCGTCCAATAAAGGAGTGAGATTTTCCCTAATCCTCCTTTTGCTGTTATAGAAACACTTTTTATTATCCTTAACAGCTGTAGCCAGGTTGAGCTCTAGCTGCGCTTTGGCTCTCCTAATGTTCTCCCTGCATAACTTCACTACATCTTTATAGTCTTCATGAGAGACCTGGCCCCTCTTCCAAAGGTTATAGATTCTCCTTTTGTTCTTGAGATCCAGCCAAAGGTCCCTGTTTAGCCAGGCCACTCTCCTTCCCCACTTGCTTGTTTTTCGGCACATGGGAACAACCTGCTCCTGTGTCTTTAAGACTTTGCTCTTGGAGTATGTCCAGCCTTCCTGGACTCCCATATCCTTCAAGGCAGCCTTCCAAGGGATTTTGTTAATCAGTCTTTTGAACAGGTCAAAGTTAGCTCTCCAGAAGTCTAAGGTGGCAGTTTTACTAACCCCTCTCCTTGTTTCTCGAAAGATCAAAAAATCGACCATGTGATGATCACTGCACCCTAGACAGCCTCCAACCTTTACTTCCCCCACAAGCTCTTCCCTGTTCACAAGAAGCAGGTCCAGGAGGGCACCTTCCCTGGTCGGCTCACTCACCAGTTGTGTGAGGAGTTATCTTCCACACATTCCAGGAACCTCCTGGATTGTTCCCTCTCTGCTGTGCTGTGATCCCAGCAGATACCCGGGATGTTAAAGTCCCCCACAAGAACAATGGCAAGTGACTGCGAGACTTCTCCCAACTGTTTATAGAAGGCTTCATCCACCTCAGTGCTTTGGTTGGGAGGTCTATAGCAGACTCCCACAGCAAGATCTGCTTTATTGGCCCAGAAAGGTAGTGGAAGATAATTTTAAAGGCTTTTCTCCTGATACCTTTTATAAATAGATTATTTGGGGGCTACAGTAGACTAAGAATTGTATCACTCATGCAGTTATATCCATTGTTTTAACAGTGAGGAAGCCAAACAAGATGATGTGTGAAGTCAAACCTGTGCAGAAATAGACAACAGCTTTTCTATCAGAAGTACAGAAGAGGGACAAAAAGTAACAGTTGAGGTGATTCATAGATGTTTATGTCATTGGAAAGTGTGGATCACCCAGCACCATACTACTATGATAGCAAGTTGTCTTTATGTTGCTAGACCGCCTTGTTTGTAATTACACAAGGACACTATCAGATCCTCAAAATACCTAGCAAGCATTCAAGTCTGTCATGGAATTTGGTGCTTGTATTGCTCCCACTTTAGGCTGGTTTGAAGATACCTGTCTGCATCATGGCTGAAGTTGCATATCCTCTAGTCTCTTGGGCCTGGAAAATTGTAGGCCACATGAAGAGTTTAAATGCACACTGAACTCCTTCCTCTTGGTGGATAACTTGACTATGTCAAGTGTGAATAACTTGATTGCAAGATGGAGTGCACTCAGGCATAAATGGAAAGCCAGCAGCAGAGACACATGAGTGTCTCTGTTTTACAGAAGCTCTGTGAGGATGATGAGCAGATCTTGCCTCCAGTTACCTCTTCTTATCTTGGCACCTCAATGATTAGCAGAGGGCAAGGATCTGAAGTAGAATAACTGTCAAGAATATCACCTGTGCCTTCTGAGTTCAAAAACCAAACCTCAGCATGATCACAAGTGCTGCATCTGTATCACACCGGTAATTCCACCCTCCTTGACCCAGTAAAGAAAACCCTCCAGAATGAGAGCTTCTCCTCCGTCCCCACAATAATACCTAAACAAACCATAAAATGAAAGAGATTTTTGCAAGCTCTGGATTCTACTGGTCCTTGAAGCCAACTTTTCCTTACATTAAAACAGTACATTTCTGGAGGAGGTTTGTCTGCAGAAGATTTTCTGTTTTCCAGAGATGACCTTTATCCTGTACTTCTGTTATGTTTTAACCCCAACTGGCAACTAAGCAACACACAGCTTCTCACTCACTCCCTCCCAACAGGATGGGGGAGACACTTGAAAGGGTAAAAGTAAGAAAACTCAGGGTTGAGATAAAGAGAGTTTAATACATAAAGCAAAAGCTGTGCAGGCAAACAAAGCAAAAAAAAAAAAAAAAAGGAATTCACTCACCACTTCCCTTCGACAGGAAGGAGTCCAGCCATCCCCAGGAAAGCAGGACTCCATCACGTGGAACAGTGACTTGGGAAGGCAAATGTCATCACTTAGAATGTCCCTACCTTCCTTCTTCTTCACCCAACTTTATATTGCTGAGCATGATGTCATACAGTATGGAATATCCCCTTGGTCAGCTGGGGTCAGCTGTCCCAGCCGTGTCCCCTCCAACTTTTTGTGCACCGCCAGCCTCCTCACTGGTGGGGCGGTGTGAGGAGCGGAGCGGAGCGGAGATGAGATGAGACGAGACGAGACGAGACAAGACAAGAAAACAGGAGATGAGAGGAGATGAGAGGAGATGAGAGGAAGAGCTTAACCTTATGGCACAGACAGGAAGACATTGAGAAAACCATTTTGCAGTGAAGAAAGTTTGACAAAGACTAAAAAGCTACTGAGTTAATAGAGTTAGTAACATGATGCTGCTGAGCTAAGAAATGTGGAATAATGGGAAGATTGTGTAACAATAAGAATCTGTTTTAAGAAACAGCTAGAAAAACTGGAAATTCAAAGGATATATTCACACTTACGGTAAAGATTAGTAAGAGTGATGACTAGACAGATAATCACAATTTAATGTTGAGAGTATCTGACCTTGAGTTTTCAGGCTAAAAAAACATTTAAGTGCTTGGTTTTTGCTTATTTGATTTATGTATTTTCTTATTAATCCTCTGATGCATGCATTTTATAACTGTTTTTTCAGATGCCTTTATAGAAGGGGACAGAAGTGAACTGCCAGGGACATTCTCACCACGTAGGACAAAGGCAACTTCTATAACAGTGTGCTGTTAGGTGCAAGACAAACTGAATTTCTTATGGACCACCAAAGTCCTGGGGATACAGAGCCAATTCTCAGTCCAACAGCCATAGGATGAAAGGCATTGAAGATGAAAATCCAGTACAGTCCAGGCCTCCAATTTGCCCCTAATAATATCCTCACAGTCTTTTCTTCACTACTGCCAGATGCAGACGGCCCAGATAAGACCCCAGAATAACTTGCCCATCCATGAACGTGAATTACCGGCAACAGAGAAGCACAGATGTCTTCCTTACCATAGCAT
The DNA here is from genome assembly GCF_047716275.1 of Strix uralensis. Taxonomy (NCBI): domain Eukaryota; kingdom Metazoa; phylum Chordata; class Aves; order Strigiformes; family Strigidae; genus Strix; species Strix uralensis. The sequence goes on along the minus strand of NC_134012.1, from coordinate 18,748,561 downwards.
GGGCTCAGTTCTCAACCCTCAGTGCTAGCTCCCTCCCCCTGGGCCTCAGGGCAGACAAATCATAGAATCATAGAATATCTCAAGTTGGAAGAATATCTCAAGTTGGAAGGGACCCATAAGGATCATCGAGTCCAACTCCCAGCTCCTCGCAGGACTACCTAAAATTAAATCATATGACTAAGACCATTGTCCAGACACTCACTGAACTCTGACAGGCTTGGTGCTGTAATCAGTTCCCTGGGGAGCCTCTTCCAGTGACTAACCACCCTCTCAGTGGAGGATCTTTTGCTGATGTCCATTCTGAACTTCCCCTGATGCAGTTTTATTCTCTTTCCTTCTGTCCTACTGCTGGTCACCAGAGAGCGATTAGCACCTTCCCCTCTGCTGCCCACCTTGAGGAAGTTGTAGATTGTGGTGGGTGAGGGTATCCCTCAGCCTTCTCTTCTCCAAACTGAATAAACCCAGTGACCTCAGCCACTCCTCATAACCCTTGCCTTCGAGGCCTTTAACGATCTTGATTGTCCTCCTCTGAACACACTGTGGTAGTCAGCCAGAAGACAGAGACTGAAAGAACGACCCCCCCACATTCCAGGAGGAGATTGTCAGTGACCTACTGCATCACAAGTCTATGGGAGCAGATGGGATACACCTGAGAGTGCTGAAGGAGCTGGCTGGGGTGCTTGCCAAGTCACTTTCCATCATTTACCAGCAGTCCTGGCTGACCAGGGAGGTGGCTTGGATGGGCACACACTTTGATGGGTAAAACACTGGCTGGATGGCCGGGCCCAAAGAGTTGTGGTGAACGGAGTTAAATCCGGTTGGTGGTCGGTGACTAGTGGTGTCCCCCAGGGCTTGGTTTTGGGGCCATTCCTGTTTAACATCTTTACTGATGATCTAGACGAGGGGATCGAGTGCACCCTCAGTAAGTTTGCAGACGACACCAAGTTGGGTGGGAGTGTTGATCTGCTCGAGGGTAGGGAGGCTCTGCAGAGAGATCTGGACAGGCTGGAGCGATGGGCTGAGGCCAACTGGAGGAGTTTCAATAAGGCCAAATGACAGGTTCTGCACTTCAGCCACAACAACCCCAGGGCTGCCTAGGGTGGTGGTGGAGTCCCCATCCCTGGAGGTGTTTAAGAGTAGGGTCCACATAGCACTTAGGGATATGGTGTAGTTGGGAACTGTTGGTGCTAGGTTAACAGTTGGACTAGATGATCTTCAAGGTCCTTTCCAACATAGATGATTCTGTGATTTTCTGTGACATTCTTCTTATATTGAGGCACCCAAAACTGCACACAGGACTCAAGGTGGAGCCTCACCAGTGCAGTGTAGAGTGGGACAATCCTCTCCCTTGACCAGATAGTTGTGCTATTCTTGATGCACCCCAGGACACACTTGGCCCTTTTGGTTGCTAGGTCTCACTGTTGACTCATATTCAACCTGCCATCAGCCCAAACCCCCAGATCTCTTTCTGCATGGCTGTTCTACAGCCGCTCATCCCACAATTTATATGTGTGCCAGGATTACCCTGTCCCAGTTAGAGAATCCAGCACTTGCTCTCGTTAAATTCCATATGTTTGGTGATTGCTCAGCTCTCTCATCTATCCAGATCTCTCTGTAAGGCCTCTCTCTACCCTCAAGGGAGTCCACAGCTCCTCCTAATTTAGTATCACTGGCAAACTTACTTAATGTGCATTTGATTCCTGCATCCAGATCATTTATAAAAACAATAAAGAGTACTGGTGCTAAAATTGAGTCCTGGAGAACCCCACTGGTGGCTAGCTGCCAGTCAGACGTAACCTCATTTACCAAAACTCTTCGTGTATGACCCATCAGGTAATTGCTTACCCAAAATATTACCCAAAATATATTTGTGTGCTGGGCATTTTGTCCAGAAGGATGCTGTGAGAGACAGTAACAAAAGCTTTGTTAAAATCCCAAAGCACCACATCTACTGGCTTCCCTTGGTCAGTAAGATGGGTGACCTTGTCAAAAAAGGAAATTAAGTTAGTTAAGTAGGACTTTCCCTTCATGAACCCATGCTGGTATGGCCAATGACTGCATTATCTCTCAGATGTTTTTCCATAACTCCCAGAATAACCTTCTCCATAATTTTACAAGATACTGAAGTGAGACTGACAGGCCTGTAATTATTAAGGTCTTCCTTCTTACCCTTCTTAAAAACTGGGACATTTGCCAGCTTCCAGTCTACTGGGACCTCTCCAGACTCCCAAAACCATTAAAAAATACTGAAGAGAGGTCCTGCTATGACATCAGACAGCTCTTTCAGTACCCTGGGATGAATCCCATTGGGCTTCATAGACTTATGTGCATCCAGCTGGAGCAACAAGTCTCGAACAAATTCAGGATCATCATTCCCCCAGACACAGTCTTCCAACGCAGGGCTCTGGGGGTCCCAGGGCCCATCATTGGAGTGGAAGACAGAGGCAAAGAAGGCATTAATTTTCTCCATTTTTTCTATATCCCTATTTGTGAGGTGACCGACCTCATCAAGTAACGGACCAATGTTATTTGTGACCCTCTTTTTGCTGTTAACATTTTAAAAAGCCCTTTTTGTTGTCCTTCACAATGCTGGCCAGCTTGAACTCTAATTGAGTTTTGGCCACACAAATTTTCTCCTTGAAGTGACAAACAGCATCTCTGTAACCCTCCTGTGTCACCTGTCATTGATGAGTTGGAGCTGGGAGATGTTCATAAGAGGTGGCATGTTGACTCTTCCATAGCAGGGCAGATGGGACAACAAAGAATGTTTTGACATCTGTATGCGGAAGAGATCTGTTTGGAAACAAGATCATTTCCATTACCTCTGGACTACTGGTTAAAACCAATTTGCACTGTTATAATGAGAAACACTTGTCAGTTTTTAGACACTGTTTCCCTTTTCTTTTTTTCTCCTTTTTTTTTTTTTTTTTTTTTTTTTTTTTCCTACAGGACTGTCACAAGCTGGACCGGGACCCCAGAGAATCACGATGGTTCTGTGATCCTCTCAGGTTAAATTAAGGTGAAACGACACCAAACAACAAGTTAAAATGTTTTACTTAAGGTAGAAAACAGTTTAAACTTGGAAAAAGATAATAAGCAATGTGACCTCTCATAAATCTATAAGAAAGAAAATAAAAGAAAGGAAAGAAAAATAAAGGAGAGAAAGAGAGTCAGAGAAATCCGGTCATGACCCTTGGATCCAGCGTTATCTCAGATCCGTTAATCTTGGGTGGTGGGTGCACACACAGAAAAGTTTTCTGTTGCCTTTTAAATTGATCTTATTGGCTGATTAACATACTAGACAAAGAGAGGTAAGTATTCCACAAATTCATTTCCATGAGAAATGAGGAAAAAAGTGGGGCATGGGTTCTGTGCATACACTGAGGGGGAATGGGGTGCACCACCCCTTGTCCAATTGAGTCAGTGGTCATGCTTGCCCTGCTTACCTCTGTTCTTTTCAGTTCCCACAGATTTTTCCTGACTTCATGCTTCTTGAGCAATCATCCAGCTTCTGGGTCAGAAATACTCACCTCTTATCAGGCCTTGTCACCTCTTCCAGCTTACACGATAAAGTCACAAATTATCAGGTTTACACAATGGAGCCGTTGGTTAGTGGTCCTTGGTACTTGATGAGAAACATTTGGTTTCACTCAATCCATGTTTCCCCCCTTTGAGGTTTATCTAAGGAGTTTGTCAATACCACTGTAAGGGAGTGGGGAGTGCACACTTTGATACACACCACACTTCCTTGGGCGACATTCCTTAGACAAATCACAAAGGTCACATCTTGTCCTTGAGATTTTCTGTGTTGATGAATGTTTGAGGCATTACTTCCTTTGGTTCTTTACAAGGACTTGCTTGACTGTATATTCCTAGCAATGGAGGTATATGCTGCTCTGTCCCCACCATTGGTGAAGCCAATGCATTCATACAGTCATGAGCTCAGACACAGAACACACTTTTTTCCATTTCAGGCCTCTTTCTGACTTACAGCAGAAAGTGACTTGCTTTCTTTTGCCGACCTCTTTTCAAAAGCCTCTTTGAGGCTTTTTACCTGTTCCATGTCTGTTAATTTTCCTTGTCATTCATATTCTCTCAGTGTTTGTTCAAATGGTTCCCCCATAGGACCTGTCAGCTCTTCTGTACAGGATGTGTACTCTTCTCCTAAATGGCATGTTAATTTGTTTAAAAAAGAAGGATTTTTATTTATGGACAATTATAGCAGGAATGTAAATGGACTGTTCTTTGTGTTTTAAAGAGGGATGAATAGATTAAGAATGAATCACTAGCTTTTAAAAAAAAAAAAAAACAAAAAAAACCAAACAGAATTTTAACAGTTCTCAAATAGAAAGTTCATTTTTCTGTAAGTTTCTGAATTCTTTAGTTCTGTAGGACTCAAGGTGTCAGGCATCTATTATTCATAGAAGTGCCAAAAATCTTTGAAGGATAAGAATATTTCTGAGAATAATAATGGATGGGACTTCCTCTCCCCAAAACTTTCCACTTATCTCATCCGTTTTCCCATTCCTCCATTCATTTTGCTTGTGGTCAACACATCTATGTACTTTTTTCCCATTCTACAGGGAGATAAAATTTAAGCACTTTTTTTTCAAACAGTCAAATACAGACACCACAAATTTAAATATCACGTAAGTTGCATGTGGCAGCATAATATAAATGGTGAAATTGTGAATAATTATAATTTTATTTTAATTTTTTTAATATATGTTGGAGGGAAGAGGAGCGAGAGACACAGAGGTCCTTAAACACTGTGGAGCAAAGGGAGGAATATCTGATGTCTTTCACGAGAAGATGACATGGAGTGCTCCACCATTATCATTTTAGGAATAAGACTGTTGCTAAGCAACAAGTCTCCCATAATCTTGATCAGCTTTGAATCTGAAGAAAATTGAGGGAAGAAAAAGTTTGGAAAGCTAATAAGGAAAAAAGAGCTTCAATGCAGAACAATCAATAGTGCACCTGACCAGAAAATCAACTATTAATGGGGACAAAGAGACTGAAGCTACTTATAGATACTTAAAACCAAATTTATTATTATCAGGAATGATTAACTGGTTGCATACTAGTTTTCCTTTGTCTCTGTGTCCTTCAAAGGAAGGGAGTACCACTTCCCTGGATATGATTGCAGTAGCATGCACAAACCTTCCTGTTCAGTAAGTTTTAACAGTAGAGCAAATAATACATTATGGCATTTAAGCATTCAGTAAACTGTACATAGCCTACAAAAACACTGAGAGAATGAATGGAATCATTTTTACATTTTGCATGGATGCTTAAAACAAAAGCTTAAAGCAGGGAATAATTCCCAAACACCTTTTAAGTCAACATCAGGTATTGACTTAAATGCACACTACTGGTATTAGAAGACACTGTGCCTGCCAAAGTAACATGAAGTCACCAATGTTATTTTCACATTCTTCTTGAATTCAGCTATAATAGTGTTGAGACTGATAATTTATCGTCATACTATTCTTACTCAGGTGTAATCGTCTGAAGAATCCAGTCTATGGCATCGAGTGCAAAAGCATGAAATGTGTTTTATATTGGTAACCAGTTAAAGATCATAGGTCAGATGATTAAATGCAGTTACTAGAACTATCAACTGTAATTAACTGTTGTTGATTTTTAATGTTGTAATAGTATTATAGATGCAAGTCAGCTGACTACATTCTTTCTGTTGACTTACATCAGTTTACTCTAATAGTAAAACAAAATAAATTTAACATCCCCATGACATATGCAATTTGACAGTCTTACAGGCAAGTATTTTTATCTTGTCTGATCAAACATAATTCATAATTTAAAGGGACGCAAAAATTGGGAGCCAAATTTTACTGATCCAGGGAATGATTTATGTTGCTTATGCACAAGCTAAAGCAAGTTCTCATGCTTTAGCAGACAATGGGCTTGAAAGAAAAACATAGGAAAATAAACACATGTCATTAATCATGACTATATGCTATTAAAGGAAAAAGAAAGAAGTACATGGGTACATAAAAATTGTTTTAGTTATAATCTTTCTTATGTCTTCCTGTGTGGAAGCCTTCACTAGAGTTTACATTTTATTGATGCAGACTTCCTTTTGGCAAAAATTCAAGAACCTTACTCCCAAAACTAATAGAGGCTCCCAGTTAGCAGTACAATTTTTAAGTCTTTAAGGTTGAGGGACATGATCCACCCTACTTTCTCAGAAAGACTAATTCAAGGAAAACTCCTGAGATGTAAATGATCATTAAGAACATTCAATTCCAATCAATCTTATCATTTCTCTTTATTTGTCAAATTTAACATAAGTCCACACAACTAAGTCCAAGACAGCTTACTAACAGAATAAGCCATCAGTATACTATAAACAATTCAGTAACAAATTAAAGTGATGATAATGAAAACATTAATCTCATTTGCTACCAGCAGTATAGCAAAATTTATCTCTCTGTGGTGCTGAAGTGGAAGGCTGCTTTTTCTTGACATTCTTCTCTGTTTCTGTTTGTTCAGTCTGATTGCTGTTGTTAGTGCCTTGCTGACAGGGATGAACAGGAAAGATCTGTGCTGTAGAGTTGAGTGATGAGATCAGAGCATACTGCTGCTTGTTCATTGCTGAGCATTTTATATTATTTTCTTCTAGAATGAGGAAAGCATATTTCTGTCATACCTTACCAAATTTAAAGTATCTGTGGCTGTCTTCCTTTCATTTTCTCAGCACCTTCATGAGATCGCTTGGATAGTTTTAACTTATGAATAGGTACTATGCTTCTGTGATATAAGCACATGATTATTCCTCAACTTGAAGGTTTTCTACTTTTGACTTTGTGAAAAGAAATTCCAGAATACATTCAAAGGTATCTTATCTCCAAATTTCCTCCTCTCAGATTTCCTCTTAGGTTTATCAACACTTAATAGGAGTTGAAATCTCAGATTTATCTTTTTGTTCTTGTTTTGTATGCAAAACTATTCTGACCTCACAGATCCTTTGTGGTGTAATCCTTAAATAGAATCTTTAGGCTTTGCTAGTCTTAAAAGAAGGCATCATCTCTGCTTAATTACTGTTGTAGAGGAGGTTGTTATCTGCTTTTTGTAGAGAAATTGTTACTGTTACATGACTAATTCATTTTCTTATTTAATTTCTACACTTTATGATGAAACTGGTTACTTAAGGAAGGAGCTGTTTAATTCATCCTGATATATTTGTGTATCTCATAACTACAAAAAGAGTAGATGTTCATGAGATCCACAAATTATTATACCGGGGAATTTCTTTGAGGTAGGCTGATCCTTGTTGCACAGCTCCACCCGCAAAATGTAAATTCAGTTTCCTTAGTCAGTAAGCACAGTCTGATCAACTGTGTAAGAAAATACTCTGTCAAAGTAAGAAAATAGGATTCAAAATCATGGTTATGCCAAACTACTCATTCTGAAATGTAAACTGTCAATTGCAACAATTAGCAGTGTTTATCCAAGGGGCAGGTGAGCATTTTCAAAAAACTTGATCTTGGGAATAGAATGGTTTGCAGCATGTGTACATTTTACCTCAAAAAACACAGTAGAATAACGTTCAGTATGGTAAAGAAGTCTGACAAGGAATATGGGCAGTTAGTAAGTGTTAAATCTATGTCACAATGTCTTCACTGTATCTGCACCAGACCTAGTTGTGTCTCCTGTCTTACACAGGTTTTTCTCTTGGTTTAATAACTAGTTTTAAATATTAAGCAAAGGCACTTAGTCTTACTAGAAACATGAGCATCAACATTATTCCCATTTTTTGTTTAATTAATTCAGCATGATTCCAAAGTTAATTTTTTTGGTATTTCCAGTACAATTAATCGCTTGTAAATGCTTAGTTGAAGGATTTGTCTTGTAGTCATGACACCTTGGAAATGTATGCAAAGTTGCAGTTATTGACTAGTGTTAGCTGGAATTATTTTTTTTATCTGACATGAGCCAATTTAGAAGCCTTTACAGTCTGATTTTTCCACACATATTATTTCCATCTCAAATATTATGGTAAGATGATGACAGTGAGTGAGACAGCTGGGAGAGAAGGAGGATGTATCAGAGAAGAAACATCCACTGTGGAATTCTTCATGGATTCAAAATTGGTGCCTCCAGGAGAGTACCAATCAGTTTGAAGACACATATACAATAGATATGAAAAGACAGTTCTGTTATTGAGAACTTTGCTTCCCATTATGACCCAATCCCCTGTATAAAAAGAGGATTTAAAAAAAAGTCCAACCTATTTGTTATTTGACATACTGGACAGTTGTTGAACAACTGAATAGGTTTCAGTCTTCGTCTTAACTACATTATTTGACTTCGGGTATTTACTTGCAGTACATTCATCTGACACAATTCATCTTATTCTAAAATAGCTGGTTTGGGTGTCGATTTTATGCAAGTCTACTCCTATGTCTGCAATAACTTTAACAATATAAGTGCAATAACAGTAACTGTATAGTTGTCTCCTTCACCCTACAATTCAGTCTCTTTTTCTCTCCACTGTCATCAGTTTATTAGACTAAACCTAGTTTTGATTTGTTGAGAGGGAATATTCAAGACAGTTAAGAACGTTACAACAATTATAATCACTAGCTTCTCTGCAGAGATAACTTTATTGAACCAATTATCATTATAAAGTCCTAGGCCAGAGAAGTACTCCATGTATCACTTTGGAGATGTCACACTGTACATATTTTCATACTATAATATGCATCTTCTTGTTCTTGTCTTGATCCTTAAGTTAGTTATGTTTAGAAATCTGTTATGAATATGCACAATTCTGTCTTTTCACAAGAGTATTTCATTCTGTAAATACATTTCAGTCTGTTTCTGCAATTATATTTCAACAAAATCTGCTCTTTATCAGCTGACCCCCTCTGATGCTGAACCATTGAAGATGCTGCCTTCTAACAAACAAATGGGTGCTTAGCAATACCTTCTCAAATGTCCATTGATAATTAGATCATAAGTACCATTCCATGATCTGCAGTTTGCCATAGGAGTAGACACATTCACACATCCACCTTTCCGTTGAAGGCACGAAATTGTTTAAACAGATGCTAGCTCACCCTTGGACCAAGTGACATATGTCTCAGAGTGAAAAGGCAACAAAAGCTTTTCTTCACTTTCCGTGTCATATTTAATCTTACAATGTAAAAGTCAAAATGGTTTCCAGTAGAGAGTTGATGAAGGGAAATTTTATGCTGAGGCAGAATACTATAGGATCTGTAAAATAGTTATAACTTTTTATACCACAAGTTGTGGTCTGAAGAATTCAATCCAAAAGAAGCTTTGCATATTCTGTTTGCATTGTAAAGGAAAATTGTACTGCTATCCAGTGACTAAGGCTGTAGGGGTCAGGCAAAGCCACCCAGGGCCACCTTCACACAGGAAACATTGTCAGAAGGTCCCTGTCATTCTGACTGCAAAGTGGGGTCACAGCAGTCCCACCTAGGGTGAGCAGTCATAGTAACCCAACACACCAGCCAATGCATCATAGGCAAGCAGCTGGACTACTTGGCCATTGTCCCCACTGGCCATCCCCATCAGGAGCCACCACAGTCCCTCTCCCATCCCTGCATAAGAACTTGGCTGTTGGTGTGATGCAGGTTTCGTAGCACACATCTGTGTACTGGATGTCTGACTCCTGAAAATGAGAAACTAATGGCACTAATTAGAGCTCAGCACACCGCAGACAGCTGCACCATGTGTGTCCCCACATGGTCCTGCCAATATTCCTCAGTTTTGGCCTGTCATACTCCTATTCTGGTCCCGTGCTATTGCTAGCCCTCTGCTTCCTGTCAGTCATGTCTAGTAATTATGCCAAATTTTTTTGATTGTTTAATGGTGTAAATGCTAGCTAAATGAGGAAGTCAGAGACCACCATTATTAATTTCATATGTGCTTTCAGTTCAGGCTTCCAGAGGCAGAAAGTTACTGTTGAATCATCTCAGGAAGGAAGGTATCCCAGTGGCCATCTACTTCCTTTCAGTTTTAAATCCCCATCTCTACTTATCCTACATTCATTTACAGTGGTGTGAATTCTCAGAAACACATCTCCTTATTTACTTACTGGGTTTTTTTTCCTGGATTTAAAACTACTGCATGGATCACTAAGGAACATTTTATTCACCATGTATATTCAGTAATTTAATACAAAATGTAACCTAACTTTACGGTTAATAATTCACAATTTAATTGGGAGGTGGATAGTGTCAAATAAAGCAATCAAACAATCTGTGTTACTTTGTCACTAATAATTTTTAAACTCCACGGGCCTTACACATATTTTAAAAACTTCCGGTATAAAATAGATTCTTCGGAGCTTTTGGGGAACTCTCACTTTTTATGTTCAAATTCTAAGCTACAGTTTTAAATTTTTACACTAAAAACCCCGCAGTTTCATTATGTTTTTTTTTTACTGCTGTGCTTGCAAATACTCTTTTCCCTGCTGGGCAAGTGAGTTACACAGAGACCAAATAAATGAACTTTTTCCAAATGGGGTTTTCACCTCCAGGATCATTATCTGCAATGCATGATTCCTACTTGCTGTGTTTTGCAGTTTACTAAGTCACTGGTGGACAATATTTTATCCAACACTGTCCTATAAGATGTTCATCTGTTTGTTTCAGCTTCTAGCAGCATTGTTGACATATTTGATAAACATTGCACTAACAAGCACTTTAAATGAATGCATTACAATCCCATTTCAGATAGCATGCTTCAAGCTGGAATGGGACACTAGGGATCTGGAAATTGAGGGCGAATCCGTAAGGTGGAAACCACTGGGAATATGGGGCTGTTGAAAAAAGGATAATCAGGGAATTAAACATGTTTCAGATAATTATCCAGATAATAATAAGGCATTCATTGATCTTAGGCTTTGTCCTGCTTTTCCAGCCTTCTCTGTAAAATTCCCATGGACCACTTATTCTATCTGACAAGGAAGAAATCTTTACCTTATTTTACCTCTGGAGCAATCTTTCTGAATATTTTCCTTGATATTTCTGCTTTAGTCCCTCTTGGACAGGATGCTGGATCCATTCCAACTTTGTATTTCCCCTACAAGGTTTTGAACATAACAGTACTATTTGAAAGCTTGGACATAGGTTTGCTGGTTTGGAGAAAATATGGGTGTCCTGCCCTATTGCCCTAGCAAACACCACAACCTGATTTGATCTGAACTGTTTAGACTCTCCTTGTCACTTTCCTGGATTATTGGTTTAGTTGGAATTTTGAACTGGAATTAGAAAATTGAGAATGCAAAAAAATACTGGAATGTCAGAAACTTATTCTGGCAAGATTTCCAGAGCAGGCTTGCAGTCTCAGTAATTTGTAAGGAACCTAATTCATACTTTAGTATGATTTCTAGGAATACCTAGATCCACAGCACAAAAAGCAGGTCTCTTTAAAAGTCCTGTCTACTGAGTCATTGCTTTGTTTCTCCCTCTCTTTGCATAGAGCTATAATGAAGTAGGGTCCTCAACAAAGTGGGAAAAAGTTTCTTTTTGGGGGCTAAATGTGGTCTTTGGACAGAACATTTCTAATTTTAACTAGAATACAATATTTTTCAACCTCACATGTACATCCTTAAAAACGAAGGCAATCTTAAAATTTGTACTGTAAGATTGACTACAGTTGTATTCTCAGAATAGGCATGGACTTAGTTTGGACTAGTATAAAGAAGACTCCAGTGCTCTGACATGATATGTCTGCAATGCATGCTCAAAGCACTCTATTGTTACCGTGAAATATAATATTTGTATAATGTACTATCAATAAAGCTATCACTCCAGGAATGTTTTAATGTAATACATCATTATTAAACAAAATGCTACCCTTCAACCAGGTGCTGGTTAATGTCATCCTGTTACCAGTTGTCAGTAAACCAGGTACTAGTTAATGTCATCCTGTTACCAGCTGCCAGTAAAGTAATTCCTCAAACACCTAGGCTATTAACATATTTTCAATTGCCCCTGCAGAGAGAAGCTGATTGACAATAAAACACAAAAGATATTTTCCATATTTTTCCTCCTATGAAACTAAAATTTTTAAAATAAGGGATTTGAAACAAATGGGGATTTTTGCAGGTATGTTCATGGTGATTGTAACAAAACAATGATTGTCACCGGTAGCACCAAAATGAAATAATGCACTTCATTTCTCTGGGACTTCTTTCATATGATTTCCCTGCCTCTGTGTAGTGAAGTTCAGTAGCAAAACAGTCAGATTGTGACTGAAGATCTGGACTGATATTTTCCTGAGCTGGAGAAGGGATCATTGCTTCAAGATGTCTGCTTACTCAGGTAGACATTGATACTTTGGTGGAATTCTGTAATTCTAAAATGAGATTCTAGAGAAATTTGGCCATTCAGAGTTAAAAAGCATTGGACTCTGGTCTATGGGCTACAGGTGTAGAGGAAGCTGCAGATGACAGATTTTCAAAATAGATATTGTATTTCTTGTCTGCTTTCCTAAACTCCTGTGCAAAGTTTTCTGTATGTAACATTACCAAGAGAATTTGCTTATTTTCTTCAAAACGATGCAAGAATATTCTTTCTTTATGTAGTAGTTGAAAGCCAAGTGTAAGTCCTGCTGAGAGTTTGCCAAGTGTAAGTCCTGATGAGAGATTCTACAGCAGAACAAAAATTGTTGATGGGGTTGAAAAATACATTTAAAAAAATTATTATAGTCTTTAACACCATGATAAGGTGATTTACTGCATTTACTGACCATTGCAACATCAGCTACAACAGTTTGGATTCCCAAAATGAGAAAAATTGCTTGTAGGTGCTTCTAGTAAGATATGTGTTGCAAAACTTATTCAAATACTTAACATTAGTAACTTATGCTGACTGACTTCACTGACATATGTTTGAGGCTGAACACGTGGTGAGCCTACACGTGGTAAAAGTTCCACTGATCTCATCATGGAGTCAAATGTCAAGATAAAATTTTTTTTTATTCTTGTCTAATTTAAAAAAAAATAAGAACAAAAGAAAAAAGAGAAGTTTTGAAAACCTAAGGAAGAGCAAGAAGGTCAGCATGAAAATATCTCATCAGCAGTTTGCAATTGTATACTTCACAAAAGCAATTGTATGGGAAGCAAATTAACACCTATACATCAAGTTTGCTTCTAAGTACAGCAGTTCAGAGCTTAAACAGTCACTGGTTTGGGTGCAGGGAAGGTCCTACTAATGTCAAGTGCAATACACTGCATTAGTAGCTTAATTGAAATTTTAGTGTAGCAGAAGACTGTATTTTCAAGGACAAAGTAGATTAGGTTGTTGGTTGTTTTTTTTTTTTTTTTCCCCTGTAAAAAAATGCTATAGGTATATAAATTAAATTAACACACAGAGGTTTGAAAAATGTCAATGGTGCCTCCAGAGAAATGTATATAATAAAATTCTGTGTGGCTAAATTACATGTAAACCTGGGACTCATTGAAGTCAATAACAAAATCCCTGCCAAGTATAAAAGGACCAGTATTTTTCCTAAAGGGATCTTCTAAGCAAGGAGAGATACTAACTGCATTTGTTAACTAAATTTCATCTTTAGTGTTGCACACCCTTCGCATGGAGAATGAGCCTCAGGAGGTAAGAAGCATTCCTAGAGCTGGATTAGAGTATTCACTTCATTATTCAGTTTATTTTCAGTCATGCAATAAGATAACAGAGGGTCAATCTGCTTTGCTTAAAAAGTTGTATGTGTATCAAATGGCAAACATCTCACTGACATATAAGCCAGCAGTTTGGTTTGATCTCCAATAATTTTCTCTTTTGCTTCAATGGCTCAGTTAAAATCAGCTGCATCAGTTTCCTATGCTAATCATGCAAAAGCCTCAGTCAGAGTGCTGAGGACCACTTTGGACAAATGTTAAGGACAAATCTGGTCTAGGACAATAGAAAGTTTTCATTGTCAGTACCTAAATCTGTAGTACTTTGCCTGTGTAGAAATGGTGGGCTCTCATTTGCAGGGATATGTGCAGGGACAAGGAAGTTTGGTAGTCAGAGATTTCTAATCTCATATTGTTTTGGTTGTATACCTAAAAATTAGTTACGTTTGAATGTAGTTTGTAGGATGAGAACCATATAGCCTGTAAAGAATATATCTTTTAAAATGTATACTAAAAAAGTAGGCAAAAGCTCTCTCCCTTAACAGTCAGAGGAATGCAATTTAGTGTCATGAAAGCAATTTATGGACAGGATCCTCAGCTAAGATTAATAGGTATAATGTCACTGATATAGACAAAGACATTTCAGCTGACATGAGCTAACTATCCTCACACACCTTTTCATCCAAAGGTTTAGGAGTTCATTTAAACTGATAGTATTTATTTACTTTTTTTCTCATCTCTCCACTTTCTATTAGACTGTAAATTCTAGTATTTATTTGGAGGACATGGATAGTAAGATTAATTTTTAAATGTGAAAAATGAAGAAATAGAGAGATGGATACTGAAGTTTTCCTATGCCTATTTGAAGAGTGAACCCTGTTGTCAGATGTCATCTAGTACAAATATAAATGCACATATGAGCATACCTGAGACTTATGACTGGGCATATTGTCTATATGTTTGTTCCTTCCAAGGTTTTTTCTAAAATCTAAGCCTACTTTGTTTTCTTCCACACATTCATCTCACTCCACTGTGTGTGGACTAGTGTAAGATTATGATCGTTCACTCATCATTTCAATGAACTCTGGAAGAGGAAATAGACATCATTTTTGAATATAGTTGGAAAGAAATTCAGACACCTGTGAATAACATGCTTAAGCTCACTTAGAAAACCCTGCAAACTCATTGATTTTTCCTCATAAAATACAAGAATGAAAGCTGCCAGTGTTGATTCATGTTATGCTGTTGTTTAATTTGAAAATGAAAGTAGCCACAAAAAAAAAAAAAAAGTTAGCCAAGACAAAATAAGGTATCTTGGTAAATTTTCTTTTTATTCTTGAAGATTGTCTGTCACTCCACTCTTCCTAGCCTAACTAGTTTAGAAAGCTTTTGAATTATTAGCAAAAAAAGGTTTTTTAGTTCTCTAGATCTTTAACTATTTGGTGGCTTCAGCAAATGGTGATGCATAGAGTATTGTAGTGCATATATGGTGTGGCAAGTCAGGTGAAATACAATGCCAGAATGTTACAGAACAGAATAACTAATATCCAGTCACGGTGAAAACTCTATGAATGTATTCAATAGAAAAGCTCACATGGTAGTGTCTGTAAAACAGTTCTATGGCTATTGCTGGGTAAAGGTTTACAAAAGTTTGAAGAAAACATTAGCAATTCTGGTATGGGTCTTTTCCACAGTGCTTTTCTAACACTCAACATGATCAAATTAGTCAATACAAGCTGTCAGTTTGGAAGTTAGGTCTACAACTTTCTCATGGCAAAACTCTTCATATTCATGATGCAGTGGCAGTCTTCTACAAATCTTCTCATACAGAACTGGTTCTACTTTTTCCCAGTAACTCAGTGCTGGTGAGATGAGCAATAGCAAATATTTAACAATCACAGTAGAAAAGATCCCTTCTATTAATAGGATTAGAACTTTATTAACTTTGCAGAGCTTTAAGCTAGACAAGACGTTGTGACAGATTTGCAAGTATAGCACGACTGAAGTTGCTTTACACTGTTCTGATCCAAGACTATCCTTGTTGATTAGAAAGATATAAGAAATCTTATAGCAACATTTTCACAGATATCTGCTGGAGAAACTTTAAATCCAGACGCAAGGCACCTGTATTCCCCTCAAGCTACTTTGACCTTTTGCCAACACACCAACAAGGTTGTCAGTCTAAGGTACCCAAGTGTTATATTGAAAACTACAAAAAAAATGCTAAGATTAAAAAAAACAAAACACAATCTTCAATTTAATCCAGCTTTTCAAATTTACAAAGAAATTATGTGAAATGTTTATGTGTGGTGGTTTGACCTTGGCTAAATGCCAGGTACCCACCAAGTAGCTCTATCACTTCCCCCCCCTTTCCCCTTTTTTTCTCAATAGGGCAAAGAAGGGAAAGAAAATAAGATAGGAAAACAAAACAACCCTTGTGGGTAAAACAACAGCAGTTTTAATATAAGCAAAGCGAAGCAAAGGTCCGCGCGTGGAAGCAAAAAAAGAAAACAGATTTATTCTCTACTTCCCATTAACAGGCGATGTCAGGCCTTCTCAGGAAGCAGGGCTCCAATACGCGTAGTGGTTGCCTCGGAGGACCAAGGGTGACCCCACCCCCTTCCTCCTTTCTCCCAGCTTTACACTGAGCAGACGTCATATGGTCTGGAATATCCCTTTGGTCAGTTCGGGTCAGCTGTTCTGATTGTGTCCCCTCCCAAGATCTTGCCCACCCCGTCCCACTGCGGGGGGAAATGTCAGAAAGAGCCTTGGTGCTGTGTAAGCACCACTCAGCAGTAGCCACAATACCAGTGTGCTATCGACACCCTGCCAGCTCCCAACATAAAACACAGCACCATGAGGGCTGCTACAGGGGAAAACCAATTCTGGCTCAGCCAGACCCGATACATTATGTTTTAGTCCAAACATATTTTCTTAGTAATAAAATAGAGGTACTATTGTCTGCCTTAGTGAGCAAATAATTTCCTAACTATTCATCACTAAATTGTCACACTTTCCTCTGCAGTATCTGCTACAGACAAGTACTGAATAAAAGACATAAAAATAAAAAGGCCTACTATAACAATTTCTGCATTTCCTCATGCGTATTGAGTGACAGATCACAGATAAACATGAATACATATGATAATGTCTTTGATAGTCATTCGTTCTTATGTTGTATAGAATCTTTAGAGCCATTTGTTTTCTTCAGCTACTTTCACACACTGTTTAGAGGTAGTTAAACTGGAATTCAGGGAGTTGCAACTGTTATCTACTGCCAGGACTCTCAGCCCTGAATGTTCACACAGAAGTATGTGACCACTGTAGCAGATGAAAAAGTATGAAAATATTTAAATATTTTTTTCCATAATATAGTAAGTTGAATAGCTTTCAACAACACTCTCACAAATATGTGTTTATAAACTAACCACTTACAGAGGAAGTAACCAGATAAATAGTTATGCAGTGTAGAGTCAAATACAGTGAGGATTTCTAAGAGTACTGCACAAAAGGCTTGTTTATTGGCTTTCATTCCGTGCTATAGAGTAAAGGCTTCTATGCCTGTGTGTTTTATGATTTGGGGTGTGAACCTAAACATAAAGCCACGTGTTACCTGATTTAATTTCAGGATTAGCACTTTCCAGAAGTAAATCCTTGTCTTTAAAATTTAAAATGCATCAGGAATCACAGGAATAATGTAGTTAACAAAAAGATGCATTTGAGTAAACTTTTATGAAAACACTGCTTTCAGAAGAAAACAGTTTTACTAAATGTATTTTCATGTATACATCAAATATTGTTAAAAGCAGAAAAGAAAATTAAACTTGATAGGGTACGGAGTTTTCTGTATTGATAGACACCTAAAAACACACCTATTTTTTCACTATATTCACTCTTTGAAGTTGAAATCTAAACTTTCAAATAAGCTTGGGCACTTAAGGACCTGAAAATGTAAACTACATCCAGAACTAGCTGCAACTTACTTTGACTGTAATTTCTCTTCATTTCTTGTCAGTCTTTCCTCACCGTTATGTCCAAGTGTAAGAGTCTAATATAGAGCACAAGAAAGTCAATACCCTCAAGGACTATGTGTCAAGATGTTCTTCAGCAAAGAGGTGGAATACCAAACAAAAAAAAATGTTTGTTTCCTGGTAGAGGATTTTGTTCTTTAGCACAGACTGAAAGGATTCATGCATTTTAGCACAGAAGATCCTATTAGTCAAAACTGACTTACAGACCAATACAGTCAATTAAATTTATATGACTCTTTCACGCTCCAGCTCTTCCTTCTCTGCTATTTTCTTGCCATTTGTCATCCAGAGAAAAAACAAAACTGGAGCCCTCATTTTTATGCCTTACTTTGAAAACTATAAGGTTGTTCAAAACCATGAGCTCCACAGTATTAGTTCTATTGCCAGAAAGGTCTACAGTTCAGGTTGACAATTTCATATACCCAAAGAGCACAACTTGGTCCCTCAAACAAATGTATCAAAAGAATGAGGTGAATATTGACAAAGAGGCAGGAAGACAGCCAAGGGCAAAAGAATCAGTAAGGTTACCACACTGTTGAAAACAGTCATGAGCTGCAACTGCAAAAATCCATTTGAAAACCTATGAATTAAATAGGTCTGTAATGAAACAGGTAAAACAACAAACACTAGATGAAAGAATTTTTGAGAGACACTGCTTTTCTTGGCTCCTTCTCCCTTACTAGTTGAACAACTGGAGGGTCTCAACCACAGTGCTTGAGGCAATTAATATTTTAGCTCCTATATATATAAAAAATCCATTATTCCTTATCCACAGCTGGATTTAATCTCATTGCTGCTATCCTTAAGATCCAGACAACACTTGCAGAATTAATGAAATGTGAATTACTTATGAGGAAATGAATTTATCATTTTAATTTTCTCTACAGCTTCAGGACTATCATATAGAAAAACTATCTTTGTTTTGTTTGCTTGTTTGTTTTTTAATTATTTATTTAGTTGTATACAGGAAATTACTGTTGAATTTACTATTTTTGGTTTGTATCTATTTATTTTTATACAAAGTATAAATTAGAAGTAGTTGTCTTGATCCAATGTCAGGGGAGGTTTCAATATGATCCCAAGAGCGAGATTAAGACACAAACGAGGTCAAATGCCATACACCCATTTTTATTATTAAAAGTGAAGAGGGGTAGCAATATGACAGAATGGAATGAAAAGACAGAAATCAAGCAAGCATCCAGAATAGAGTTGCAAGAATAGTCACTACCATGGATCCAGCTGTGTCCCATTGGTCCTCAGTCTTCAGTTCTTCAATGGTGGGTGCGTACACAGCAAAGTTCTCTGTTGCCTTTTACATTCATCTTGTCAGCTGATTAACATATCTGCCCACCTTTAGTTTTTCCTCTGTGCCCACAGTTTTTGCTGACTTCATGCTTCTTGAGCAAGTATCCAACTTCTGAGGCAGAAATGCTCACCTCTTATCAGTTCATTAACAATGCATACAATGGTGTCTGACCTGCACAGTAGAACCACAAAGTATTGGGCTTATAGAATGGCCGGTGATCAGTGGTTCTTGTGCTTGATGAGAAACACCTGGTTTCACTCAGTCCACTTCTTTGAGGCTTATCTGAGGAGTTTGTCAATAGGACTGCAAGGGAGTGGGAGGGTGAATCCTTCGATACACTCCTGCTACGTGACATTCCTTAGATTAATTACAAAGGCCACAGCTGGTCCTTGATGAATGGTCGAGACATTACTGACTCAAAGCACACACAGAAGCAAGCTTTGAGACAATCATTTGACATTTCAGTCTCCCACAGTAACCAAGACCTCTTAGCTGCAAAGCCAGTATTGTGTGACAATAGAATCAGACCCCACACATACGACTCTACATTCTGACTGTGTCTGGTTTTGCTTGCACAATGTGTCTTTTGGCAGTCTGATTTTTATTTTTTTTACATGTAATAATACTTTTCCTATGTTTATTCCCTCCACTCTTTGTACTATATCAAATCTGGACCTTTAATCCTTCGTACACAAACACCTAAATCCAGTGGGGCTTACACTAGGTGTTACAGAGAGCAAGGGCTACAGCTCGCGTATCCTGGAATCTTCCTTAAACAAACTCATAACAGAATGTTCATGAGACTCAAGACTCATTTGATTCTAGTGTTAGCTCAGAGTCACAACTTCCATTGTTTAAATATATAAAGGAAAAAACAAAGTCCAAAAGAAAATTAAAAAGCACTTGCCCACACAAGAGATTTTTTATGGAGCTAATACTTACTTAGAAGATTTGCATATTTTAGACCAAGTCAAGTGAAAATTTCTGAGTTTTCAGTTCCGTGACAGTAACAATACCTTAGAAATGTATTATTGTCATTACAATGTTCTTTGTTTGAGCAGGCCGATGCAAGAAAATAAGTCATTACTGATTTTTCCTCTTCATAATTGAAGAATACATAAATTACACTTCTTTATACTAAGATTTTTAGGAAAGGTGACTTCAGCTTCCATTATACATTCATTTTCAAATACTGCTCAGCTATAACAGCATAATAGCAAGCGAAAGATTTTTCTGCTCACTCAAATGCTGCTCCATAACTGTTCTGTAATAAATCATGTCAGATTCATTTCACGTGGCTGTAAACATCAAGAGCATAATGACATTCAGCACAGCTTGTCCTATTACAGATTCCCTCTCCCATTCACATTTCCTTGTAGATATATTGAAAAAGCTGACTAGTACTGGTTCCTTGTATGCCAGGTGTATTTATGAGAACCAGAAAAGTTTTGTTGGTTGTCTACATATTTAAACCAATATGTATGCCATTTCAAAACCTTCACATTCAAATACATGGATTAATAAAACACTTCTTTTACAAATTCAGACTGCTTTTTCATGATAGTAGTCAAAATGTACTGATTAATCTGAGCCTCTTCCTGAGAAACATAAGTATTGAGTTTGTTTCCACTTCCAGCATTTATCACTGTGGAGTTGGCAATTTCCAGCTATCAGTGTGAATATTGTCTCTATACATAATACATTTTATATAATGTAGTGTATACAATGTAAATGAGTATTACCTGAACAAAGACATGGTGTGAAGACATCCATCTAGCCTTTATCCTCTCTCCTCCTTGTTTTCAAGACTGGCATTTGCAGCTCACTGAAGAGGAGACAGATAGTGAGACATGAAAACTACATTCAAGGCTGACTCTCCTAAAGGGATGGTTCCTAAGCACCTGCACAAAACAATCTGGCTCCCAGCTACAGTTTCTTCTATGGTTACACAGGACTCCAGTAACAGGACTATACTTTAAACAGATGCATGAACAATTAGTGAAGTTTCTTTAAAAGTGGTGCTAAAACCCATCAACAACACATAGATAAATCATACCCCTAAAACTCATGCCTTATGATTATTACAAGATACTATAATGACATATTCCTCTCCAAACTTTACAAAATTAATCACAACTACTATTAACCCAATTTATTCTTTGGTCCACATATGTATGGCCCCAGGTTTTATGCTAATAGCATTATCTTGTGCTTTTCATGACATTTCTACCCTTCAAAGAGCTACCATCATAAAGTTTGTCTCATTAAAGCATGTCTTTTGTAAACATCTCTTAGAAAGAAAGCTTTTACCACTCATGTTTTTAAAAGATAGGAAAGAATGATTAGCAATTTTTAATTTACACAAATATTTTAAAAATAGCCACAGAAGAGGCTTTTATTTCACTTATGTTAGTCAAAATGAGTTTAATTTGGATGAGGTGGCATTTTGACAAGGCATTAGTCATAAAAAAAAGAAAATTATGAGAGACAGTGAATGCACCTCAAATACTTGGAGTGATGGATGAGCACTTTCCACATCTATAGGAGAGCATCTTATGCCTCTGTGACTTGCTCTCTTGGCACCTTGAGATTAGATCAAAGCAAGTCAGTCCCTGTTCAAAAGCTTGGACAATTAAATTTTTCTTACAAATGTTTCCTGAAGAAATCAAACCATTACTCATACATAAAGAAAGCGAGGCACAGAAAGTAGATGAGGTACATTAAAAAAAAAAAAAAAAAAGAAAAAAAGAAAAAAAAGTAGTTCTAATTGTATTTAACATAACAGTAGATTAAAATAATAAATATAATTGTTAGTACTAACAGATGAGGCACTGGCAGCTAGAAAACATTTAATACAAATAATGGTACATATTAAGAATATATAAAGAAAATAGTGTGCATGTATCACATATGTAAAATCTTCATATTCTAACAATGAAGAGTCAAAACTGAATTTTCTTTTTGCAAGATGTTTCACAATACAATTCAAGTTTTATAACAGGAATCATTTTCCAGAACACTTACAGATAAAACCTCATGCACTCATTTTATAAACTCTTTTCTTCTCCCAACCACCTCTGTCATTACCTTTTGCTCCCAGATCTTTCCCCTCAATAGCTTTCTTATTATGTCAATAAGTTCCGGATATCCGCTTCCTGAAGGACTCTCTCCTGGGCTTTTTCCTCCTCTTTCATCCTAGTTTGCTTTTTGATGTTCTCCAGGAACCTCTCTTCATGTTTCATGCTCTTGAGTTCCTTATTGACAGCTGCTCTGTTCTGAGTTAGAAGCAGTGTTTGCAGAGATAGCATAAGATATCTACAAACAGAGAAGGCAATTTTTTAACAGATTATCATATGATTTTGTAAAAAACCTCTGGTTTCCAATTCATACATGGCAGCCACAAATCTGTAGTCCTGGGAAGTAACCTATCACATTAGTAATTCTACTATTATACAAGTGTCATAATATTCATCTAATAATAAATAACAAAATGCCTCCTTATGGCTGGATTTCAACATTTGACCACAAAATGAGAAAAAGGGAAGTGACACAGGCTCTTTTCCTTGCCCTTTCAGTTCACACACATAATGTTTATACAGCTAGAGAATTAAGATTTTGACCACTCTAAGGTGCTGTTTTATGCATACTTTGAATCTTAATTCATGTTTGGAACTCAATTTTGAATTCTGTGAAGGAAAAAGGTGATAAAAATGCTGAAGGTTATTAATTATTATTATTAAATCAGTCCAATTAAGGGAGACAAATGAGTTGAGGATTCCCAGCTCTCTTATGTTGACTTATATAGCAGTTGCCTGTACATTTTCTACTGAACAAATCCTCAGTAAACTCAAGATATCATGAGTAGCTGTGTGAATACCCTTTAACCAAAGCATGAATGTTCCTTGAAACTTTTAACTCTTAACTATGACTTAATGAACAGGCATTGCAGGTCATCTACCTCATTCCCAAGCTATGCTGCATTAAAAACAGGTGGATCCCATCCTCAGCAGATGCATCCAGGAGTTTCACTCTTCCTGACTGAAAAATTACTTACTGGTCGGGCCATGTTACATCTGTGGGATTCTCACAGAGAAAGGGGCAGAGATATTTACAGCAAAAATCAGGAATATCGTCATTCTGCAACCCACTTTCCAGTTGTCCTGCAACCTTCATTGTTCTGCCAGCATGTACCAGGACACTCCAGGTTTACTTCTTTTTGCAGAGAGTCTGTCACTTCTGGGTTAAAATTCTGTTTGTGTTGCCTCAGTGTAGTTGTGCTGCTTGTGAAAGAAGCCAGAAGTGAGGGCTGGAGCAGCAGGGCCCATGATCCCATCACAGGACCCTTCTGTATGGCAGTAGAGCCTCCAGTATTCCCTAAACTGGCAGCACAGACCAAAGCATTCCCTGCAAGACAGGCATATCCTTTCACCTGTTTTCAGATAGTCAGAAGTCTCCATGGGGCTTCCTTTCCTAGGTACTACATCCACAGTAAGGAAAACATGATGGCAAGGGAAGGGAAAAGAGAAAGGGAAAAGTTAAGAAAGGGAGAGAAAAAGGGAACAGGAGTAAAGATAATGCATAAAGGGAAAAAGAGAGAGGGAAATCTTTGTTGCTATGCCAGGATGTTTCATGATATTACAGCCCCTTTTGCAAGATCTTTCTTTAGGCATTGTCTATATAAAGGGACTTTAAAAAAATAAAAAAAAGAGAGATGTGTTTGTAATTAGTCATTGTGGATAATTTTTCTTAAATTTTGCAGAAGGTAAGATGCCTTTCAGTTTAAGAATGTCTCTTAGTAACACTATCATACTAAATGGAAAGGGCTGTTTTCACGCAGAAACAAAAGAGTTTCTATCAAGTAGGCTTTATAAGAAAATCCAGAAAAATCCTGGTAGGGCCTCAGCATATCTGGAAAAGTTAATGCAGCATTTAACAGACTGACAAAAGTAATGAAGTTCCTGAATGAGAACCACATGAAAGGAAAAGTTTTTTTGCTTGAAAGGCTCACCAAGAGGGAATTCCTATCAAAACTCTCAGGCACTTTTATTATCTTTTTAAAAAACTGATAGTTTGGCTGAGAACATGGATTTTTCAGTCTGAGTGTATCAGAAGGCTGAGGATATGTGTGATGCCCAGTCTGACAGCAGCAGAATCTGCACATTATTCACTTGCTGTGTATTGACACATCTTCCTGCTGCTTGTGTCAGTGAAGTTTCTGGCTTTACTTCACATGCAGGACAGGTACATATAGGGTTTTAGAAAGACTCAATATGTCTGACCACCAGCTGACAGCACAGAGTTAAAACTATCCCTTCAGATGTAATGTTTACTCCAAATCAAAATAAAGCAGAACAGAAGTCAATGATTTTAAAAAAAAAAGGGGGAAGCTAAAGGGGACAGAGTGGGCATGGTCATTTTAAATGGTCGAACACTAATGTAGCTGCAAATACCTTCAGTCTGTCCTGTAAGATAGTCTGCTTTGCAGGGATTTCTTCTCACATCCTAGCCTAGAGGGTGATTTAGGACTGGAACAGGGGACAAAACATCTGAGTCAACATGGAATGGAACTGTCATAGACGCAGAAAAATTGGCAGTGGTCTAACCCAGCCTGAGGAGATTGTTCCAGCTTCTGATGGCTCCTCAAAACTGCTGGTCTAAAATTACACCTGATTATCATGTCAGGACTCCCTGCAGAAAGCACCAATGGGAATTCCTCTGGAGTTGCAAGTTTTCTGAAGCTGCACCTAGGCGAGACTTGTAGGCTCTGCTGGCTGAATGTTTCTGCAAAGATGAGGTAAGTCCATCTCCGAGAAGCTGTTCCTCTTTCATATATATCTAAACAGATGAGGATCATGAATTAAAACTACTAAGTGATGTTCTTTGCTTTATCCTGAGACCCTTTGCAGGGGTTACAAAGTCAGGTACTTACTGTGCAATGGTATGACTGCTTGGCCTAAGACAAAAAAATATTTTAAATCTGTGTTTCATCCAGCTGTCAGAATGCACAGCTGGAATTCACTTACTTTAGATCTTTTCATATCAGATGGCCTTTGAGGAGGCCACAAATAGCTACTAACATCCCCACTAGTCATTCAGTGCCAGTCTGTTTCCTATGTGGATCAAAGTTTACTTCTCCCCAGCAATCTATTCTACCATTAAAGAAACCACAAGGGAAAACAAATGTCTCCTGTCTTTCTGATTTGTCTTTTGATTGAGATATTCCCCAAATTGAGGTGAACCAAATGGCTTGACTGAAGTGCTCTAAAGCATCTTTGTTTCACATGAGAAACATGAAGTTGTCTTCTCGCAGTAAGGACTCCTCTGAATAAGTGAACACCAATAGTTCATTAGATAAAATAAGCACATATATCCATCTAGGAACAAAGCTTGTTTTTCTGGATGATCTTATAGTGTCCTCTAACCTGGTCACTCCTGTATGAAGTGACAAGCTCCTGTTCTGACATCCACTGTCCACTCTGGACAGCAGGAAGTCTTCAAACCTACTAGAAATACATTTCTTTGTTATTTCAGGCTCACATTTCTGAAGAAAAACTGACAGAGAAAATGTAGGTCTGCTGGTAACTGAGGGGACAGACTTCAATCCTTGGAAAATTTAGAATGAATACAGCATGTAACAGACCTTGCTGTTTGAAAGACTGTCCACTTTTAGTTTATCTCTTTCACATATACGTATATACACACACAGGCATGCATGCACATGCAGATAAAATTTTGATAGTTTTTTGAAGGTCTTATCATCAAAGGATAACAATTACGGGATTTCATATATGCACTGAATTTTTTTCAGGCCATGTATAGTTAAGCACATGCATGATTTCTAGATTCATTCTGGTATTAACTTTTCATCATGCCTGTTGGATATTTTGGGCCAGCTCAAGCCTATGTAGAAGACCAAAACCAGATTACATCATATTTTTTGCCTCTGTATTGGCTATTAGCTTGACAATAACAGCAGTATCTCACAGGGGAGGCTGTTCTTCACCTGTTCGCTGACCTTGAACATAGCCTTTTATTCTGCTACGCTAGATGTAGAGCTCAAATCTGTTAGCTGTTCATAACAGTAGATACTTTAATTTTAATGTATTCAGAACAGGGACCTAGAGGTGCAAAACTGTAAAGTGAAGAGTGACACTTGGGAACCGGATTCTGTCAAAGACTGAAAAT
Source organism: Strix uralensis (assembly GCF_047716275.1). Taxonomy (NCBI): domain Eukaryota; kingdom Metazoa; phylum Chordata; class Aves; order Strigiformes; family Strigidae; genus Strix; species Strix uralensis. The sequence goes on along the minus strand of NC_134012.1, from coordinate 18,722,406 downwards.
ACCAATCCCATGACAAGTTGAAGGCTTTTTTATCCTTCATGAATGAAGCTTATGATACATGTAATTCTTCCCAGAGCACTTCTTTCTATGTCACAGCTGTTTTGTAACTGTGCTCTGGATCCTTCAGAATCTTAAATTCAGTACTGCAACTATAAGATTCTATCACAGTTAGCATAACTGCGAGTCATCAGATGGAAAACATGTGTTAACACTGTTATAGGTTTGTTGAAGGGCCTATTCCTCTTACTCTGTTTATTATGTCTTAAGCCAAGATGTTTTAACAGAGTTATAATCAAACTTTAATCATTGTGTTCTAGACAGGACATTTTGAACTAGTTTCCTTAATCTTGAGAATTTAGTAAGTGTTCGCTCCCAGTATATCCAATTTGTTCAGGAAGGTAAGTGCAGATTATGTTTTATGAAACAAAGTTAAACTTGCTTGTCTTTAAAAATATTTATTTGACATTGACTTTTCTTTTCTAATGGGATTTCAGCTTTATCATTGCTGTTTCTAGAGCAACATATTCATATCTAGTGCTCAGGCACAGGATTACCTAATTAAAATGCAGCTCAAATTATTTCAATTACTGTTTCAGATGAAAAGATGAAATCAGAATTTAGTTCTTTAGCCAGTTAAAGAGACAGAAAAATTAATACAAATGGATCCAGAAATAAATTTTTAAAAAAGGAAACAACTCCTGTTTCACTAAAAAACATTGACCCCTTTTTTGAACTCAGAAATGATTGTACCTTGCTTGCCATCGCTAAGAATATTGCTTTTATAACTGAGCAGGTTTGCCATCCTATGGATTAGAGCTTCTTTTGGACTTCCTTCCCTCATTCCTGCCATTCCCCTACCTCATCTACTTACTCTTTTGAACTACATGGATTTATAGAAGAGAGGAAATAAAAAGTCATAATGAATTATAAGGGGGGGCGGGGGGGGGGAGAACAAGAGGAGAAAGATCACCTGGGAGCCAGAATGATGACTGCATTTCACTTTCAGTTTTGGCAGGTGACTTGTTCAATAACAAAGGCTAGTTGCATAACCTTTCCTCTAAATCAGCTTAACTGTGTGTAAGATAGGGGCATAACAAAGTATTGTGAATGTTCTTGTAATTTACTGACATGTACAAAGCACTTTGAGGTGAATAATTAGAACTGTTCTAAGGAAACATGAACTAATGTCAAATGCTTCATACCCATTCTGTACATGGATGTCTCCTTGAAATACTTCGTCTCAAACAATCACTGAAAAGACAGCTGAAGTGCAGATAAGGGATAGGAAAAATGAAGATCTGTATATGTACAAAGAAAGTATATGAGAATATGTCTTTGATGAAATTAAGGAGAAGGACAAAAAAATTTGTCTGCTGTAAACTGATCCAATTCTAGTTACCAAAAGAAAATTTTTGTGGTTTACATCTACCAAGGACTTGGTCTGTTTAAAGTCACTGTACAGTACTCCAAAAAACAAGCAGAGAGCAATTGGGTATTTTCAGCAAGACAACATTTTCCATATGAATAAGGCATTTTTTTATTGCTGTTGATCTTTGTGCAAAATAAATAATACTTTCTTGTGACAAACAGGTTTTTTTCAACATGACTTTAGGTTCATTAAACAAGACAGTTAAACATAACATGACATATCTGACCTTTCTTTCTTACTGTTTCTATGTTAATGTAAACCTTTAGGCAATCAACACAAGCTCTGCAATCAAGATTATATTGTTTTTATTCTTTTTTCTAAATACAATCTTTTGTGGCGAGAATCTTGGCCATAAACTTAAGAGTTGCAGTGGTCAGGAAAAAATGTTCTTTTAAATGAAGTTTTCTACTTTTACTGCATCTCTTCAGCAGTGTTTGACAGAAGCACCTTCAGGGTCACCCCCGCATGACCTATCTCAACCCCGGAAGCCAATCAGCTAATTATGTGAGTGCTGACAGAATGCTGCACCTGGCATTTCACAGGGATGCAGGTGTCATCTGCCATATCTCACAGAAGCTCTTAATATGAAAGAAAAAGACTGCTAAGTAAGAAATTAAAAGCATTGCTTTTGTTTTTCTTACCTTCCCATTGACCCCCTGTACCTTACACATTCCAGAACACTTCCCAGAAATGTTCCAGTTAATAGTAGAAAAAAGACAGTCCAACATCTTGAGTCTTTCTCTGATGTTGTCTGCCTTCAGACTCCCTCAGTTCCAGACTGTCCAAAGACAATTTCCAAATATTTCTTCCCATTCCTTTATGATGTATATGTTTATCTTCATATCATTGCAAAAGAGGAAAAAGAAAAAGATACATCTATCTAGACAAGAAGTCTCTGTTCTGGTTTCGTCCTTTCATCCAGGTTTGGAATCAGAAGGTTTCCATCCAGTCCCAGGAAAAGAAAAGGAAGGAAAGGATGGCCATACAGCAGATTTTCCATATAGTGATTTAACTGCTCATCAACATACAAGATACTGTTTTGTGACATAAAATTATATTTCTCTGCCAAAATTCTGTGTTGTATTGTATTATATTTGATAATAATAAAATAACCATAAATACAATTATAACTATAATAACTGTAAAAAGAAATATAATAATACAATTCTATAATTGAAAGTTACATGAGGAAGTTATTTTCTCCAACGATTGTGAGAAATCTCCCTAAAGTTTACCTTGCATCTTACCTTATTTAGTATTACCTTGTCTTTTCAAATATAGCTGTGGAAAGAGTAACGTGATGACACTGAGAGAAAAGGTCAAGGAAAGTGAAATTTTCTTTTCAATCTTTAATTTATTGTTATGCTAAATTTATGACTTTTCAGTAGAATTAACTACAGTTCCTTTTAAAATAAAAAAAGATTAAAGATTAAAATCCTCTTTTTTTGATGGAAATAAGGCAAGTTCAGAGCATCATCTCTGTGGTTTATCCATTGGGTACTAGCAGTTTTATAGAAAACATAGTTAGAATGAAACAAGGTTACAATCCTGAACTAAGTTAGCACATTTTGAGATATATGTGAATATTTCTCCATTTGTGAAGGAATAATTCCAAAGATAGAGTAAGTTTTCATGAACTCTGGGGACATTTCTATTTACTTTAAATTGGTTTGGGTTTTTTTAAAGAGTTTTGAGATGAGTTTGAACTATTCTGACTAAATCAGCAAAGGAGGAAATAGAGGAGGGTGTGTATTTTTCTCCATAGACGTGGCTTTTGATTTTTATTTGTTTCCTAAAGCTACTGCACCAGGTCTTTCTTTTCAAAAGAATTTCAAAGTTCTCTGTATTTCATCACAGCAGATAAGAAGGATGCACATTTGTTTCAATTATATGGAGATTAGGGTTCAATGAAATAGAAAGGAAAAAAAAAGTAAATATGTGATATGAAAATGGGACCTGAACAATCATATTTTAACTATGAAATAAATTGAGCAGCAATGCAGGTAATGTAAGGTCCTCAGTGAAAAGCTTCAAACCATGCATACTTTCAAATCCAGGTGATATATTTAAAAAAAAAAAAAAAAAAAAAAGGAAAAATGAAAATGGAAAGATGAATTTGATAAGAAAATCAATTTTAAAAGTAAGATGGGAGGGCAGACCCTCAACTTGATTTTCCAATACATTTTACAGATATTTAGTAAGTAGTTACACTCAGTATGACCAGCTGTCCTGTGCATATAGCAGAGAAATGAATGAATTTCAGAGCCTATATTTTCAGGGGTTTTTGTTGTTGTTTTGGGGTTTAGTGGTTTTGTTTGTTTTGGTGTTTGGGGTTTTTTTTGTGAAACCCTGAAAACATTAATATGCTTTTTGCTTTTTCTTGGGTTGTTTTACCCCCTAAAATTAAAATATAAGAAAGTATTATCAACGTTTCTCTAAATTCCTGAGTATAAACAGTATCACACTGACCATAGCTCTAATTCTGGTATCCTGCTTTTGTGTCTGTGATTATGTTATGCTCCCACAAATGTGTAAGAACTTCTGACAGTGTCATTATTTTATGCTTCCCAATTCCTGATCTTACAATTCAACTGTGCCTCTGCTGCACCCATTTATTGATGCTCCTTAAACTGTTGTGTAGGTTCTAGCTCAGGGAATAGACCATAGTCATAGAATCATAGAATCACAGAATATAGAATCATAGAACAGCCCATGTTGGAAGGGATTTTAAAAGGTCATATGGTCAAACCTTTTGTGGGAAAGGAAGCTTGGATGAGATTATCTAGCACTTTGTCCAATCACATCTTGAAAATCTCCAGTGATGGGAAATCTACCATGTACCTGGGGAGGTTTTTCCAATGAATGATTGATTGCTTTTACTGTAAAAAAATTCTTTCTCATGTTGAGCTGAAACTTCTCCCAGTGTAACCTGTAACTGTTACCCCTTGCCTTCTCCGCATGTCTCCTTGTGAAGAGAGAGCCTCCATCCCCTTTGTGGCTATGCCTTAAGTACTGAAAAACTGTGTTGTAGCCCCCTCAAGCATTCTCTTCTTCAGGGAGAAAAGACCTAGTTCCTTCAGCATTTCATTACATGACAGGCTTTCCAGCCTTTTGATTATCTTTGTGTCCCTCCTTTGGACCCATAATCTGTCTGTGTCTTTCTTGAATTATGAGAACCAGAACCAGACACAGTATCCAGCTGCAGCCTGATAAGCACTGAGTAGAGTGTGATGAAGACATGTCTAGCTCTGCTAGTAATGTCCCTGCTGATGAGTCCAGGATCTGACTTGCTTTTGTTCCTGCAGTGATGCACTGCTGACTCATGTTCAGCTGGTTGCCGACCAGGACCCCCCCTTTCAGTAAGGTTGCTCCTCAGCCACACAGCTCCTAGCTTGTACTGCCTTCTAGTTATTTAGTCCCAGGTGCATGATTTTGTACTTGTCTTTTTTAAACTTCATATAGTTCTTGTTAGCCCACTCTTCCAGCTTGTCCAGATCTATCTGTGAGATGTCTTGTCCTTCTGGCGTTCCCACACCACCACTCATTTTAGTGTCATCAACAAACTTAGTGAGGGTGCTTTCAATTCCATCATGCAGATCACTTATGAATTTTCCCCACATCTCACAGATCACCTATCCAATCTGTAGCTTGTGAGTTTGTCCAGGGAAGGCTGTGGGAAACAATACTGAATGCTTTCCTGAAGTCCTGGTAAATAACATTCACTGCTCTCTCCCTGTCAAAAGAAGACATTATTTTGTTGTGGAAGGTGATGTACAACACTCCTTGGTAAATCCATGCTGACTTATCCCAGTCACCCGCTTCATTTTGTTTGTAATACTTTCTAGTAGGATTGTTCCATTACTTTCCCTGGGTTTGAAGTAAGACTAATGGGCCTGTAGTTTCATGGGTCCTTTTTTGGACCCTTCTTGTAGATGAGTATAACATCTTCCTTCTTCTAGTCATCAGGAACAGCCCCTGATCTCCACAACTTTTCAGGTATTATAGACGGTGGCCTTGCAACAATGTCAACTTCTCTTAACACCCTGGGGTAGACTCTGTCCAGGCCCATGGTTTTATGTGGGTTGAGCCTTTGCAAGAGGCTGCAGATCAGCCCTTCTTCCACTAATGGTGGGTTGACACGTGCATTGTCATAGCTACTTGATCCTGTGATCTGGGTCCAGGTATGCCAATATTGACAGAGGCAAAGAAGGTATGGAGAACCTCTGCCTTGTGGGCATTTCTAGTCATGAGCCTTAAGACTTCCCCAAGTTTCCACACTGTATAAAGCAGAATCATCTGTGCAGCAACATTCTTCTTAACCTGGGAGGCTTGATGCGCATTTAGGCAGGTGATGTAGTCTATCTCGGCAAACCAGCCCACATGGGAGTAAGTCAAATGAATTCACAGAATCATGGTTTGGGTTGGAAGGGACCTTAAAGATCATCTAGTTCCACTAGATCAGGTTACGCAAAACTCCATCCATACAATTAAATTTTGCCGTCTATTATAAATGCAGCAATTTTAACAAAGATCTGAATATCACCCCTGCAGACTGTAAGTATAATATCAGTGGATCTGAATGTGCTATAGCTTAAACCTCCATAAAAAACCCTAATACCATCTGTCCGTGTTTCATAAAAGGCAAGCTGACATATAAATATTGACTGCAACTTGGCAAAAGAGCTGCACATTTTGTTGAAATTGAAAAAATTAACTTTATCCAATGATCTTCAGAATTAAACTGCCATTGACTACGTGTGTTTCATTTCAGCTGCTGTCAGTATACCTGAAGCAAAAAGCCATTGTTATGTCTGTCAGCATAACAACACTTTACTATTTTATGCAAGTGAAGTCATACTATAAGTCATCCAATCCTTAGTACAGATCTTGTGTTTTGCTGCTGGCCCCTGTGTGAATGTAGATAAATCTCTCCATTGCCACGGTTCCCCCTACCATACAATAGGGTGATGGTACTAGTTTCTTTTTCAAATGTGACAAGCTCTATTCATGAACACATCATGTAAAAGTTGAATATGTAGTACTTACCAGCACAAAAACATCCTCCATAGTGATTCCCATAATTCACTTGTTCTCCCTATTTTCAAAACTTTCTTTTTACTGTTAGAAAAAGTGGAGGTACAATATACCAAAACATTAGGTAAAGCCCTAAACGTTGTTAGAAATTGTTTTAGGATGAGTGTATGTTATCTGTTGAGCTGCACAAGACCCATTTCACAGAAAAACAATAAATGTACTTGTTCGTTGTTAACTGCTGAAGAATGAGGGAGTTAAGGCAAAACATAACCAGTTCTGTTCTGGTACAAGTAGAAGTACATAACAATTTATGAAAAGAAGAAGAGGGGAAAATGCAAGTGGACTGGGAATTCAAACTGTTTATTGTTACCTTGGTGATAAACTTACATCGTTCTTACATCTTTCTGATTTCTCCTACCACAATAGCATACAGGAAGGTGAGGAAAGCAAACAGTAAGGTAAAAGCATATCAAAACAGAGAAAATAAAACATCATTTTTAATACTTCTAATTCACCAAAAATGCTGCATTTTAGTACTAGCTTTCTTATGGGATTTTGTTTCTCACATTTTTAGTACAAAATTTCATTGATACGACTTTTAAAACTTAATGGCTCAATTTTTCCTGCATCCATATATTTATATATCAATTGTAATAGTATTATTAGTGTAGCTCTGACTCACAGTGGTTCTCAGAGCTTGATACCAGAGAAAGGTATAGATAATATAAGCTAAACTTATGAATATATTTATTTTCATAAAGATGGAGAGAGGCACCTTGGGTAGGGTTTCAAAACTTATAATGATGATGTGTCTCAGCTGTGTAATGGAGCATGATAAAAGGCTCTCACAATTATTGTCATCCCAAGCTGTCTTGCTAGACATGTTAAAAATTATTCCAAGGTTTAGAAGTTAATTGCTTAGACCATATGGAGGAAAACAATGAAAACTACTGTAAGATATTTTGAAACTGAAAATCATACAAGGCCCAAACAAAAATTCACCAGTGTACTGTTCCTCCAAGAGATATAGACTGGTCAGAGCTCCCCTCTGTATCAGACAATGCCATTTTGTGAGAGGTGAAGATCAGCTCTGTTGTTGGACTGCTGAAATGCAACCATGACTGCACTCTGCTGTGAAGGTGAAAAAAAAAATCAATGAGAGATATTTATTGATGTTATTAACATGTAGAGGTGACTACACAGGTTTAGGTCACAGTTCAGTGGCAGTCAGGACTCATCTGGTGGCAAGTCACAGATGTCTGGTTTGAGAAATCAGCTTGATATTTTGAATCTGTTTCACTATTACAAACTTAGACATCATCTGGCTGACTGGTTTGAGGCCCTTTCTTATGTGAAAGAGTTCTTTGATTTCATCCTTTTTTGAGAGATACTTTATTAATATTTATTAGTATAACTTTCTTTGAACATCTGTCTTTAGTATAGAGTTTTTTTCCTTCACAAGTGTTTGAGTGATCCTTGAGGGGGAAAAAAAGTTAACCCACAGTAATAAAAAACAGATATTGATCATAATGTACAAAAACCATAAAAATATTCATGTTAACATTCCAGCCCATATTTGTGTGAGCTTCAGATTAACTGGAGCACAATTAAAGTAGAGAATAATAACACTCTTGGAGGTAAAGATGAAACCTACAGATCCTTATATGACAGGCATTCAACAGCTCCCATCTATCAAGTTATCACTAAACAAACAAACAAACAAAAAAACCCCACTGAGAGTAAAAGTATTTGGATTAAATTACAGAAATTATGAAAGACAAAGATGAGAGTGACTCCAGTGTCTGGAGTATAATAAACTAATTTAGGGCTCTGGTTGTAGTAATAGAAGGACTGATGGGAAAATTGTTCAGTAGCTGTTAAAGAACGCTTGCAGCAAAACTCTGTCAAATGAAAAGGCAATAATGGGAAAGCAAGGCTCTAAGAGGAAAGAAAAGGTGTCAGCTTAAAATAACTTTCTCTTAACACTTGGAAATCATTACTTGGTATATGTAGGCTCTGATACAGCAGTAAGGAATATTGCCATTGGTATCAACACCACAGCATCAGGCTTGTTGAAAACAACTTCATTAGACAGCTCAGAAATTCTCCATGGTTATGGTAATGAGGAATCCGACACACAGCTAGGGGGTAAGGTTGCAAACTTAGTCCTTCAAAGGTAATTTAAAGTCCAAATACTGTTCCATGAGGTTATTTAGAGAAAGAGAAAAATGACAAGGACTGAGGCATATTCAATACATTTGCCAGAAACACTTAAAAAATGAATAAAACTTAACAATAGTCATCAAAAGTATGTGTGTTACATTGGAAACTGTAATTAATTTTATGTGGGATGAGGAAAGAAGTATCTGACTTCCAATATGCCTTTCCAGGCTCCACATCTAACTGAAAATATGCTCATGCTGCAAAATACAAATTGCATCATATTCAGTCTAAATTTGAAACATCCCTGAAAGAGTTAATTGAAAAAGTGAAATTCACAAAATGTTTCCAGCTATAATGAATACACTATGAAGAGACATCTTTGGAAAGCATGTGAAATATCTCCATTATGCTTCTTTAGTTTGTTGAATTTTTTTTCCCTGCTTTTGAAAAATTTTCATTATCCTTGCTTTTAGGATTTTGCTTTTCAAAATGCTGCTGCAACCACCTTTTTAGATATTTCACAAGGTTTTTTCTTGCATCAAGTTCTTTTTCAGATGTGTGAATAACAATACCATGATACATACTTCATTGACATGAAGCTAATATATCCAGTGTACTCTGTGCAGTGACAGACAGTAAAGCATGCCTTTTGCACACTATGATGGGCAGGTGGGTATCATGGGGGAAATCAGAAAGGACTGGTGGTGACCAAATCTGTGTTTCTATAAGTGTTGATACAATACCTGAATTATTTTCATAAATTATTTAAAAGATAACAAAATTGCAGAAAAAAAAAAAAAAAAGAAAAAATAGTATGGCACGAATATTTTTCAGAATTACAAACAAGAAAGACCTGACATTCAAAGAGAAGGTGACAGCTTGCTCAATAGCTAGTGTTAGTGTAACAAAAAAGATTTTCACATACATACAAAATTTTTATTGAGTGTGTAGTATGCTATATGTATAGAAGTGGACATGGTATACAGAAAACTGTGACTCTGAAAATAGTCCAAGTGTCTATTTAATGTGCAGGGCAGCAGGTTCTCCCAATGAACTGCTGTAATAAAAAGGACCACAAAACAAAATAATACTGACTAGAGTTAAGGAATGGACCTTTCCTCCAAGTAAGGCATTCTGTCTAGTGAGATATTGTTCAGGTAGTTTCATCTTAATAAAAACTGAGGAAGAGGAGGGATGCAAAAGACCTGAAGGCTCTCAATATCTTCAAGGACTGAAGATATTGAGAGACATTTATATTTTAAGAATATTAAAATGAAACTTGTTGGCAATTGATAACAAGGAATAACTATTCTCATAAGAATATATAGGACTTGCAAGGGCCTTTTGTTCAAGCAGAGAAGCAATGGTTTAAAGGTAACATTGAACATGTTCAAATTAAAACTGAGGAACACTTTTTAAAGGTAAGGATGATTAACCCTGGAAACAAAATAACAAAGAAATGGTTGAATTTTTCCCATTTCTGATAACTTCAGATTAAGCTGGCACCTTTACAGAAATTACATTTTGGTCAAAAACATGATGGAGTCAATGCAGGGGTAATTGAGGAAACTGAAAGTGTCTGAAATGTGGGAAGATTGGATGAGCTAAAGCTCTTTCTTGATCATCAACTCAGTAAATTTCTGATAACACACATCTTGTTTGGGAGATCCCAAAGGGGATTGCTTTATCTTTCTAGGTTATTGTCACAGAAAAATATAGAGATGTTATATTAGGTTTTAGAAGTTCAGTTCTTCAAAGGCTCATTTTCTCCCAGTTTGGCAATATCTTTCCTTGTTTCATTGCTTTTTAACAAGTTGAAAATGTCACAGCCATTTCCTGCAAATATCACCAAATGTTCTTGTGTGTGGCACTGCTCCATGATAATTGAGATTGGATGGTCTCCCCGCCTCTGAGTGTGTGTGTGAGAGAAAGAGAGAAAGAAGCAGAATATCTAACTTCAAAATTTTTTAAATCTCGTCATGTTTCATGTTTCTGAAAGAGAAATATTCCTTTTCTAGCTGATGTGTATCTCCATGAGCAGTCAGCAGACATGAAGAATGCTTCTGGCATGATTCTACAGCTTGATCTTCATAACTCTTATTTCTGTGTGAAAGGTTTTGTGTCACTATAAAATTTTATTTATTGATTATACTGACACTGTCAGTGAATCCAGACCCACTTCACATTTCAGAATAAGAATAAGCCTCATGTGAAATCATATTCTTACATTTCCAATTTTGATAGTTGTCTTTGAATTCCTAAGTAGGGAACTGATTTTTTCTTTCTTGATTTACTGATATCTTTCTTTTATTTGTTTCTAGAAAGAAAGAATAGGAGCTACACCAAAGGAGAAGCTAATGAGCAAACACTAAAATGGACTGAAGATATCTAATTACTGTCATCTAGGTTATCTCCATGTTTGAACCCATGCTAAATCTTTGAGAAACCTCAGACTTGAACTCAAGCATCTAACCAACAATGGCCATAGGAGCGCTTCCTGCACTGGCTGAACTGGTCACTCCTCCAGTTATTTCTCTCTGCAAGATTGAACAGCTTTTGGTCCTATGCTTCTGTGCAGCTGGACGTAAAGAACTGCATCTTACTTGGTTCACATTGCAGCAATCCATTCTCCCCTCTCCATGTTGTCATCTTCTCCCCTGTGAAATAACGTTTCTAATCCTCTTTGTCTGTACTTTTTTGTATTTGGACTTTAATTGTGTGTTTTCAAGGCTACTGGAGATTTCTCTAAACCACCTGAATGCACTCCTCTACTCCCTACCAACAAGGTTCAGTTCATCCTATATTGCAAAGATAATTTGAGGCAAAACAGAGACTGGAACTCCCAATTATTTTCTCAATTCTAACCAAACCCCACATAACATCTGCTTGATACATTTCCATTTTGTAAAGGTGTCTTATTTATAGTTATTATTTATAACATGTTTTCAGAGTAAGACTTATTGGTCAAGTCATTGCATGGGTGCTGCAACACAATGTGGCAAAATCCTGTGTGATTGACCATCAATAAATAGACATTTGAGATGATAAAGAGACATTTGAAAATGACAGCCAGCCACACCAGGTGATGCAACAAGGAACTTCTTTGATAACTTATCCAAATGAAAATAACAGGTATCAGCACTAATTTCATTGGCATAACTTTCTTTGAGATACTTGCTCTTACTGCATTCATTCAAAACAATAAGAACAGACTTCTTCCTGTAGTGAAGGACTACACTGAAATTACCAGATACATATATCTGTGGATACACACACATTGTGACTGTCAGTAGTGCTGCTATTTGTAACCATCTGGAGTAGAGTAATGCCACTTTCAATGTGCAATACCAGATGCCACAAGACTTGGTCTTAAGACAAACATGAAGTTTGGTTTTATTTTGTGCTACATTCAAAGCATCAGAAACTAGTCTGCAAGGAGACATAGAGCAGAGAGAGAATACTTCATAGTGTCAGTTTCATCAGTTACAAATGCTCAGAAAAAAATGACTAAAAGAGTGATACAAGAAGACAAAAGCAAGCAGTGGTCTAAGGGGATGTGTTAGTTTCTCCCATGATAGGTAAGAGATGATTACTTGGGAATCAAGCATTCACTGTGATGGTAACACTCATTGCTGCTGCTGACCATGAGAATTCAGGCTCAACTGGATGGAATTCATTAAGAATCCATTTTCATTCCAAACTCTTTTCCACAGCAGGCAGTACCAACCTTTAAAGGAACTCTGGAGGAATAGATGTACGTTTTTAAAATCTCTGTAACTGTGCCAAGTGGTTCTTCAGGGGCAAAGAGGTCAACATGTAGGATTATTTTACCAAAAGGGAATGGAGGGAGAGGGGCCAGAATAATACTTGCTACACTGTGTTTCTGCATTTCTACTGCAGACAAGAGAAATCTGAAGATAAAAAATTACAAGAGAAAAAGAATAGGAAAGTTCGGATGGCTGGACTGTGGATTCTGTAACTGAGAGGTTAAAGCGGCGGGGGTATAAATGAGAGCTAGAATCATTCATGTTCAAAAAGAAACCCCTGGAAAACCTTGTTACACTGGGCATGGGCTAGAGTGATCACCAAGAACAAATTGACAAATAAAAATCCAAGAGTAGTGTCTATCAAAGGGCTTCATTTAAATAAATCAATACTAACAGACTTCTTTCAGGGTTTTGATCAGCTTTATTTCTCTTTTGCCCTGTGAGTAATGTTGCACTTATACACCCTGCCTTCTGTATCAGGATCATTTTGCACCTACTGTATAAAAATTTAAAATGGTTCAAATTTAGTAATTCTTGAAGCAGTCTCATTGCATTTTACTTTGAAATCTTTCACTGTTTATACTATAATTCTACATGGAATCTCATTGGTTTCAGTTTGAATACCACTGGTAATACATTTCTTTAAAACATAAATAACTGAAATTGTAAATTCTGAGTAGCTAAATTTATCTTTCTGGAAAAATAGGATCATAATACTCACTCAAATGGAAAAAAAGAGGACCTGGGAAACTACAGGCCAGTCAGTCTCACCACTGTGCCCAGTAAGATCACGGAGTGGATCCTCCTGGAAACTATGCTAGAGCACATGGAAAATAAAGATGAGATTAGTGACACCCACCATGGCTTCACAAAGGTCAAATTGTGCCCAACAAGTTTGGTTACCTTCTATTACAGGGTTACAGCACTGGTGGGTAAAGGAAGACCACCCAAGGTCATCTACCTGGACTTCTGCAAAGCATTTGACACTGTCCCACATGACAATCTTGTTTCTAAATTGGAGAGACATGGGTTTGGTGGATGGACCACTTGGTGGATAAGGAATTGGCTGGACGGTCACACTCAAAGAGTTGCAATCAACAGCTCGATGTCCAACTGGAGAGCGGTGATGAATGGCATTCCTCGGGGATCCGTGTTGGGACTGGTGCTTTTTAACATCTTTGTTGGTAACATGGACAGTAGGATTGAGTGCACCCTCAGCAAGATTGCTGATGACACTAAGCTGTGTGATGCAGTCAACACATTTGAGGGAAAGGATGACATTAAGAGAGACCTTAATGGGCTTGAGAGGTGGGCCCATGCAGACCTCATGAAGTTCAACAAGGCCAAGTGCAACGTCCTGCACATGGGTCAAGGCATACCAAGCACAAATCCAGTCGATTGAGAGCAGCCCTGCAGAGAAGGACTTGGGATTAGTAGTGGATGGAAAACTGACTATGAGCCAGCAATGTGTGCTCGCAGCCCAGAAAGTCAGCCGCATCCTGGGCTGCATCAAGAGAAGTGTGGCCAGAAGTTAAGGGAGGTGATTCTGGCCCTCTACTACACTCTTGTAAGACCTCACATGGAGTTCTGTGTTCAGCTCTGGGCTCTCAACATAAGAAGAACATGGACCTGTTGGAGTGTGGCCAGAGGAGGTCCATGAAGATGATCAGGGGACTGGAGCACCTCCCTTATGAGGAAAGGCTGAGAGAGCTGGGGTTGTTCAGAATGGAGAAGAGAAGCCTTCGGGGAGACCTTATAGTGGCCTTCCAGTACCTAAAGGGGACCTACAAGAAAGATGGGGAGGGACTCTTTATCAGGGAGTGTAGTGATAGGATGAGGGGAAATGATTTTAAACTGAAAGAGAGTAGATTTAGATTAGATATAGGAAGAAGTTGTTTACTGTGAGGAGGGGTGAGACACTGGAACAGGTTGCCCAGAGAGGTTGTGGATGTCCCCTCCCTGGAAGAGCTCAAGGCCAGGTAGGACAGGGCTTTGAGCAACCTGGTCTAGTGGAAGGTGTCCCTGCCCATTTTCAGGGGCGTTGGAACTAGATGATCTTTAAGGTCCCCTCCAATCCAAACCGTTCTATAATTTTATGATTCTATGAAATCAACATGTTTTATTATTAAATCTGATGCCAGTTCAGGTTTCACCTTAGTATACCATGCTCCAAACACTGGGGACCTGTTATCAACCTCCTGTATGGTACATCTACCCCTACTTCAGAAAGAAAATTGCTTGGAGAGGGGTGAGGTAGTCAGTGGGTAGTAATTGCTTCAGTGATCTGACTATAATCCCCTTTATGCATGAGTTTACACCTGTAATGTTTGTTCATGAAAACAGAAATTTTGAATTATCGTCTTGAAAGAAATTGCCATCTCTTAGCTGTGATGCAGTAGCAGACAACATACACATTTTTAGGCACCTCAACTGCAAGGAACACCTCAAATCTCTATCAGATTAATGCATTTTGCTTCACAGCATGAGAGGACTGTAAGTGAACACACAGTCTACTATTGCCTCTCAGTGGCCAGGCAGTAGCTTCTGAAGGCACATTAAGGTGTTCATTTGGGATCACGTGTTTGAATATTCCACCATGTGGGATTTTGGAACATTTTATGATAAGTCATTTGTTAAACCTAAGTGCCCGACATTTAGCTGATGTAAATAAGCATAGCTTTATTAGGTGGAATTGAACTATATCTATTTATATTCACTAAGCATCTGGACCAAAGGCAAAAATGTGTGCAAAGGGACTAAGAAAAATTTGTCTGAAAATCTAGTGTTAAATCAAGCTCGCAAAACACTGGTGAGAGCTAAAAAACCAGCTTCAACCCATCTGGTATGTAGAAAATAAGGCACTATATATAACCATGTATGGCTGGACATAAACCAGCTAGCAAATAAACATTTATGTCTACTTTGTATTGGCAGAGTGCCATCAACCCATGACTCTGGTTGAACTGATCATGTATCTCCTGACATTTTATGGCAAAGATATATATAAAACTACCTACAACTGTGCAGAGAAAACCATCCCACAGATGCTGGAAAGGATGAACAGAAAAACTTCAGTCTATACTTCATAGTTTATGGATACTGTCATCAGCAGTTGTGACCTTTCCATCTAGCACTAAATGTAAGTGGAAAGAACATAATTCTTCTGAGTGCTGTAACATATCAGTGATTCATCCCCATTATATCAATGCATAGCCTCCCACATCCCAGGTTTCAGCTGGGAAATGCATTGTTACAATTTCCAGGTCAGTGCCAAATCTTCCCATTGAATCTTTAATCAATAACTTTTGAACTGTTTCTAAGTACTGGCCAGACTTAAAAAAATTAAAATATTCTGGTTTGATTGTAATCATCTTTGAGAGATTTTGTTGTTATGAATTATATGCTTTAAAATAAATTGTTTCACTTTCTATATTCTGTTTGTAAGTATATTTCCTAGTAATCCCTGCAGTCAGAATTATGAGAATAATCAGTCATCTAGTCTAACTCTAATTGGCATGTAAGGGAAAAAAAAAGAAAAGACAAATAGGAAACTGCCTGATTATTTAGAAATATGGCTAAACAGGCTTTCAAACTATTTTACTACATTTTTTCAAAAGTTTTGATAAGTGGGCTATTTTGATATATTTTAGCTTTAAACTAAAGTCAACCCATCTAAAATGTTAACCCATGCTATGAAGAAAATATAGTTTCAACTAAACATCTTAAATGTATGAAGTAGAAATTAATACTGACACTCCATTGTTTACTTAAGTGTTTTCAAAAAACAGAAGACTACCAAAAGAATCAGTGTGAATGTTTTGAAGCTGAATTCTGCTTTTCTGTGATTTGCCTATGTTGTCTCCTTACACCTTTGCAAGATTAGAAGATATGTAAGCAACCATAAGATTGTTGAATTCCCCTATCTCTCAGCTTCTTAGCTGTGGAAATACAGAAGTGTACTGATGGCTTAACACTAAAAAGCAAGGAAGCCCAATAGAGGAGTGTCAGAAAGAGTATCCTCATTATGTGTGATATGCTCGTACATGAAGATCCTGTATGCGATACTCTTGCCCTCTTTTACTTATGTACAAGAGTGAGAACCAGAAGGAATCAGCGCAGATGTCAGTTATATTAACACGGTCCTCCTTTCCTTCACTCTCTTTTTTCTCTCTTTTCAGACTGCGAAAAGAAGAGGATGTGGTGGGGTTCTTTTGTAATTATTTTAATGACACTGCAACATTCACTGCCAAGGTGCCATTCTGTTGACACAAAAATCACAGATTTAACATTTAGATACATGTGTTCATGACACTGTAGCTGTAGCTATAATCTGAGCAGGTACCCCAGCACAGGTCAATACAGGTCAATACCATTGTCAACAAGATAAATAAGACAGGCAAGATAAATAAGATAAATCTGTCAACTGAGAAATAAAAATACATGTCAATGTTCTACTTAAGTTTAACAAAAACTGACAAAGATGTAAAAAAGTGAATATAATACTTGTGTATCACTATCACATAATCTCGGCCAGAAATAAGTAAATATTAATTAGTTTTCTCAGTCTTATATTACTGAATGGATGTGAATTTCTGTTTGTTGTGACTATCTACCCTTTAGAACATGTGGCCAGCCTTTTAGTGATATTTCATTTTATTTTTACTAGTGAGATGGGGTTTTTTAAGTTCTAAAAATGAATTCAAATGAGCTTCCTAATCTACATCACTAAAAATCAGTAAACCACAAAGAGATAATTATGGTTTTTATTTCTAACAGTTCATTTTTACTGATTTTTATTTTTAGGTCGAGTTGTAAAATTACATTAAAATTAAGAGACATTAACCTTTAATGTCCTGCTGTTGTCTGATACTCCTTTAGTTAATGCATTTTGGTTTTACTTATTTTCAAGAAATTGGAGTAAAGAAATAAAAGTCAGAATAAAGTAAACACAAATTTTAATTGCTGTGAATTATTGCTTTCAAAATTTTTTCAGAAGTACTTTGATAACTGGGGATTTTCACAATCCATCTGTGACTTCAGATAGGAGGAAGAAGGATGATAAATTTAAATACTTAATACTTAAATTTTTTAAAGACGAGCACTTTGAATCCTTTCAGATGTCCAAAACTGATCACTCACTGATCACAAAAGTTAATATCTCCATTTGCTTTGAATAACCTCTATTGCTTTGGGAAAGTTTCTGAACAAAAAGTCTCTATTTGGCAGAAAAATCAAGCACGTGAAAGGCATGCTCAACTTACATTTTGCAGTATGCAACAAATTGTAAATTATAATTGCCAGTGAACAGTGATGTTATTTTGTTTATAAAATGAATCCCTATGAGGAAGTCAGTAATCCTACAGTGCAGACTCTTGGGTTGCCCGCACTGTATGATATTTCAGAGTAAGGTACTTAATCATTATGGTCCAGAACACAACCTTTCCAGTTCTCCTTGTAATTTTGACCTCCTTTTGTGGTTGGAAATTATTTACCTCAAAGGCTTTCAGAGTCACACATGACTTTTTAAATTTGTTGTTGGGCTGCAAGGCTTCCCTTCCCTCCTCTCCCACAGCAAAATTTAAAAACCTCAGTAGGAGGAAAGAAATAAATATTTCTTACCTGGATCACACAGACTGACTCTGTTCCAGGAGGATTTAGTGGGATTTGTTGTCTCTAGCACTGTCTGCATTTGAACAGGCCTCAGAGTAAAGGATGTTGTCTTAAAAATACTGGTGAATGTAAATTGGTGAAAGTATGTATGAAAGGGGCAAGCAACTTACTAAAGAGACGATCTAGTTTCAACTTACATATCTTCATAAAAAAATAAAAATATATAAGCTATCTTGAACTTCTTAGACTCATGTACTAAAATTCTGCTATCTTCCTTAGTTATTCAATATTAAATGCATGTCTATATACATAATAAAATTAATGCTTTAAATTTTGTGCACTTCACAGAATGATTAATTTACATTAGAGGGTGTAAAACATGTGAAGCATGTCTGTACCAAACAAAGATAGCCAAAAGAATCAGTGATGACTCAAATACCACAGAAATTAGAATATGACACAAATACACAGATCATTATTTCAACTCTTTTATGCACAAACAAGATTTGCTATTTGTTAACTTATACTTAAGGGTTGTCTTAGAGAATACCCATTTGGTTAATTTTGATAGATCTTCAACTCCCAGGGAAGCTCTACAACGTTGGACAAAAGTTTGTGTTTTGTCGATGTCAAACAGGCCAAAAGAAATCTCACAACAGTTATAGGGCAAGAATGAAAAGGCTAGTAAGAATTAAACCGGTATATACAAGTTACACAAATTTATAGATCTAGATTTTGACAAAGAAGTAAGATTTTAACTTTTTTGGTGTATTGTAGGTTTAATTGAGAAAGAGAATTCTGCAGATATAAAGAAATTAGGTTTCTCTACAAGAAGCCACTGTGGTAACTACAGCTTATGCACACATTATCAGGTTATTTTTTAAACTAGCTAACTTGGCTATTGCTGCTGTGGTGAGATAATCTGAGGGACATATAGACTGGATACCTACTTGGATTTTGAATCTCTGATTATCCAGGGCTCCACTGCACACTAAATATGTGTGAGAAATATCCTTCTTGCCTCAGCAAGAATAAACTTCCTATCCCTTTCCATGCCCATATATTTATGGGCATGGTCTTTATGGTCTTTAAAAAAATCCATTAGTGTCAATAATGGTGATTACTACTTTGGAAACACCAGAAAATCTGCTAAAACAGAAGGAGCAATAACATCATGGTCTTTTTGTCAGTTTCATATGGATTTGTGTCATTATTAAAAAGATTCTGCTGCTCATTATCAGCTCCTAATAAATGTATATTTTATATATAAATGATAAGTCTCAGATTGTTAATGCTTTTGATAAACCAGTAGATAAAATCATCAGAGTTTATACTTGCATTTTAAAGCTCAGTTTTCTTCTGTAATAGAAAGATATCTGTTCTTCTCTAAGAATATTGCTTCTTACTCTGATCTCATGGTATCATGACATGGAACTTGCCTTCCATCTGTCCATAGAGAAATTGTGTCCATGAATTCACTGGGTAGACTATGACACTCAGTGTTACAATGCTGTCTTCAAATTGAAGGAATATTTGATCTTCTCTAAGATGCAATTAAACTCTCCTCTAGCAACTGGACCATGGGAGGATACGATCTGCTCTACGCAGCATTGTCAGCGATTCACTTCTTTACCTCTGTCTGACTGCTGTTGGTAATCCAGATCCATTGCACAGGAAATTCTGTGATTAATCCTATATATCTTTGGAACAAAGTAATTACTTCCCACTGTGGATTTATTTGAAAATGAGCACTTGTTTGCTTTAGTTATTTTAATTTCAAGTCTTTCTGTTGTGGTGTGTATGCTGGAAACATCCACAAGAAGTAATTTCTATCCAACATTTTCTTTTTCTCAAGATTTGGAAATATTTATTCCCCCTTCATTTTCATTTGCACAGTTGTTAAAAGCCCCTTTGTTGGACTATAGTAGATTTATTTTCTACTCCATATTTGTACTGTACTCTACCATATAAAATATTTATCTGGTTGCATGGCTTAGCTGTATCAGCTATTGGAGAAGAAAGTTAACCAAGGCAGACTTTTAATTCCTACCTTCTTATTTTCCAAGGTTTTGTTTGGGGTCTTACACATTTGTTAAATCAGCAAAAATAAAGAGCAGGACATACTTTCAGAATTAAAAGGAAAAAGATCTCTTGACCCCTTCTGCCACTTTAATACTACCTTAGTGACAAGTTTACTCTGGTTATGGGTGTTTTAAAAACAGGCATTCCTATTTTTTTCCTATATAATACACTCCCTTTTTTAATATTCTTAGTGTGTTGTGGTTTAACCCCAACGGCAACAAAGCACCACAGAGCCTCTCACTTATTCTCCCCAAGCAGATGAGGGGAGAGAATTAAAGGGTGAAAGTGAGAAAACTCATGGGTAGAGATAAAGTTTAGTAGTTGAGATAGAATTTTAAAAATAAATAAATAAATTGTAATGAAAAGGAAAATAACAAAGAGAAATAAAACACAAGAAAGACAAGTGATGCAAATGAAAACATTGCTTACCACCAACCGACCAATGCCCAGCCAGTCCTCAAGCAGCAATTTACCAGCCAGCTTTCCCTTCAGCTTTATATACTGAGCATGACATCATATGGTATGGAGTATCCCTTTGGTCAGTTGGGGTCAGCTGTCCCAGCTGTGTCCCCTCCCAGCTTCTTGTGCACCCCCATCCTACTGGCTGGTGAGGTGGTGTGAGAAGCAAAAAAGACCATAGCTCTGTGTGAACATTGCTCAGCAGTGACTGAAACATCACTGTGTTGTCACCAGTTTTCAGCATAAATCTAAAACATAGCCCCACACTAGCTACTATGAAGAAAATTAACTCTATCCCAGCCAAAACCAGCACACGCTGTCACCGTTTTCGGTAGCAATGGTAAGAAAAACCGTAAAATAAGAAGACAAAGGTCCAATAAAAAAGGGAATTTATTTTATTAAAGTCTTGGTTTCTTCCATCTCACCCTTCTTATTGTGAGGATTCAAAACAAACAACAGAATCTGTATTAGCTGCAATTTACTATGTCATCAAATAGTATCACATACTACTTATTTTATTTATTTATTTTACCACTATCTACTAGTACTTTGATAGTTTTGTGATTCATAACAAAATGCAAGAATGAATTTTGATCTTTCTGTTGTTTCAAGACATTCAGACAACTTTTCTCTTAAATATTTTAATAAATATATCACTGAAGTTAATAAGAAAATTACACATTTAATTTCAACTCTTAAAGTAAAAAAAGTTAAATAGATCTACAACAGCTTACCTCAGAGAAACCCATCCAATGATATGGGTTTTCAATGTAACTCAAAAAAGCGTTTTTCAAGCATGCACTATTCTTTAGTCAGACATCTAAACCCCATTAAAATGAATGACACAATTAAATGTTAGCTTAGGTAGGAAATTACTTAACTGTGTACTTCACTGTTTTCTCAGTGGGGCCATATTTGATGTAAACCAACATTTTATGCTATTTGATAAAAGAAGTTACTCTTCCAGATTCCTATACAATGTCGTTTGCTTTAGGAGCAGACAAATACATCTAAAATCCACAGAAATCCACTGTAGAAGTTAGATGAAGAAAATCTGTGAGGACATTGAACTTTATATTAACATATTTAATAACTGTCACACTTAGCTTTCATGTACTCCACCACCTTTAACTGAAATACACTGCACTTAGTTACTAATAGTTGCAAAATAGACTCTCTGTTTCTTAAGCTAGTTGTGTGTATATTTATATAAATACTTGTTTGCATGTAGTATTTAGTTTGAATAAAACTGAATATTTCAATAAGGAAAACCAGCTAGACCATATTCTGCTGAACTCAAACTACTTGGCCTGTCATGGTGTTTGCTTTGTAGCTGACATTTCACTTTGCCTCAGACATGATAAGAGATTTTGTAAGGCTGAATACTAAAAGACCTGATGAGGAATAACATGGGTTGTTGATGCTGTTTAAGTATGTGCTCCTATAGGATAATTTTTAGATTAGGGCAGGACTGGAGAACCAAGCAGGACCTTGCAACAGGAAGAAAAGCAAGGATGTTGCAGATCACAGTGTGTTCTGGTTTCAGTAAAGATACAGTTAACTTTCCTTTGGCTGTGAGGGAGCACAGCTAGAGGGCCGGGCCTGGATCAGTTATTGGAGTATTCCATATTATGAGACATCATGCTTAGTATTTAAGGGGACCCGTGCTCTCTCATTTCTGTTCTTTGGTTTCAGTTTCCTCATCAGCAGCGGGACTTCTGATGCGGTCAGGCAGGCTGCATACCCGTTGCTGGTCGGTGAGCCACTGCTATATTTTACCCATTTGGACTTACTATTGTTATTGTTGTTTTGTTACTATTACTAAACTCTTTCTATTCATTCAACTATGAATTTCTTTTTTTTTGTCCCTCTCCTATTTCACCGGGGAGGGAAGGGGGGAAGTAAATGACTGGCCACATGGTGATTGGCTACCGGCCGAGTTCAAACCACAACAGTCTTTTGGCACCCAACGTGGGGCCAGGGCTTTGAGATAATGACAGATCGGGTCATAATGCTGATTGCTTGGCTCCTTAAGATTTTATCACCTCACTTGCCGTATGTATTTCCCATGCTGTTGCTCACCGTCTGTGAGAGTTGGGTTAAGATTTTGTTTTTGCAGTACTATATAATGCTGATCTATGACAGGATGCAGTCATTGGCTCTGGGGCAATTTACAATTGTGTTTGAGAAGTCCAGGAATTTCAAACATCCTTGGAATGTTGACATTAACATGGTCCTCTTACTCCTAGGAACTAGCGTGTTCCCGCATGTGGTTCAGGTTTTGTTCGGGGTTAAACAACTATTTAAGAGTATGACCTGGAAATCTACCCCAAGGTTGGAGAATTGTGAGTGGCTGGGGGTGTGGAGTAGCATGGGCAAGTACCTAGAACAGTGGGCACCCCCGGTGTATCCGAACTTCACTCCTGAACAGGTGCAGAATCCTGAAGAACTAGTAAAACATTTGGAAAAGGTATGTCGTTGCCTGGGTAACTCCAGAGAGGCACAGCTCACTGCAACGTGCTGGGGCCTAGCCCACGCCTACCGAGTGCTATTAAACACAACCCCACTATTTCCCATCACAGAATCACAGAATCGTTCAGGTTGGAAAAGACCCTTGGGGTCATCGAGTCCGACCATCAGCCCTACTCTACAAAGTTCTCCCCTACACCATATCCCCCAATATCTCATCTAAATGACCCTTAAACACATCCAGGGATGGTGACTCCGCCACCACCCTGGGCAGCCTATTCCACTGTCTGACCACTCTTTCTGTGAAAATTTTTTTCCTAATGTCCAGTCTAAACCTTCCCTGTTGCAGTTTACAGCCATTCCTTCTTGTTCTATTGCTAATTACCTGTGAGAAGAGACCAGCACCAACCTCTCTACAATCTCCTTTCAGACAGTTGTAGAGAGCGATAAGGTCTCCCCTTAGCCTTCTCCTCTTCAAACTAAACAGTCCCAGCTCCTAGATGTACCAGGCCTAACTCACCTGCTGGGATCATCACTGACTCAAAGTTTCTCAAGGAGATTTCAATTTTGCCCCTGCCTGGGCAAGACTAAAACCAATTACTCTTGAAGCTCTGGAACACTTAGAGTACGTTGACAACATCATTATATGGGGTAATACAGCAGAAGAAGTTTTTGAGAAGGGGAGAAAATCATCCAAATCCTTCTGAGAGACGGTTTTGCCATAAAGCACTGTAAGGTCAAGCGACCTGCATAAGAGATTCAATTTTTAGGAGTAAAATGGCAAGATGGATGTCACCGGATTCCAATGGAGGTGACTAATAAAGTAAACAACTATGTCCCCACCAACTAACAGAAAGGAAACACAAGCTTTCTTGGGTGTTGTGGGTTTCTGGAGACCGCACGTTCCAAATTACAGACAGATTGTAAGCCCTCTCTCTCAAGTGACCAGAAAAAGAATGATTTTATACGGGGCCTGGAGCAACGACAAGATTTTGAAAAAAAAAGGAAAAATTTCATGCAGTAGCCCTCGGGCCAGTTCAGACAGGACAAGATGTTAAAAATGCGCTCTACACTGCAGCTGGGAAGAATGGCCCTACCTGGAGTCTCTGGCAGAGAGCACCAGGGGAGACTCGGGGTCGACACCTGGCGTTTTGGAGTTGGGGATACAGAGGATCAGAAGACCGCTATACTCCAACCAAAAAGGAGATATTGGCAGCATATGAAGGGGTCTGAGCTGCTTCAGGGGTGATCGGGACTGAAGCACAGCTCCTCCTGGCTCCCCGACTGCCAGTGCTGGGCTGGATGTTCAAAGGGAGTGTCCCCTCTACACACGATGCAGCTGATGCCACGTGGAGTAAATGGGTCGCATTAATCACACAACGGGCTCGGATAGGGAGCACCAGACATCCAAGAATACTGGAAGCAATTACAAATTGGCCAGAAGGCAAAGATTTTGGAATGGCGCCAGAGGAAGAGGTGACGCGTGATGAAGAGGCCCCACCGTACAATAAATTACTGGATAACAAGAAGCGATGTGCCCTGTGTACCGACAGGTCCTGTCACATTGTGGGGAAACATCAAAGGTGGAAGGCAGCTGTGTGGAGTGCCACACGGTGGGTTGCTGAAGCCGCAGAAGGAGAAGGTGATTCGAGTCAGTTCACAGAGGTGAAAGCCACCCAGCTGGCCTTGAATATCGCTGAGAGAGAAAGGTGGCCAGTGTTCTACCTCTGTACTGACTCATGGATGGTGGCAAATGCGCTGTGGGGATGGTTACAGCCGTGGAAACGGAGCAACTGGCAGCACAGAGGCAAACCCGTCTGGGCTGCTGAGTTATGGCAAGATATTGCTGGTCAGGTAGAGAATCTTCTTGTGAAAGTACACCATATAGGTGCTCATGTACCCAAGAGCCGGGCCACTGAAGAACATCAGAACAATCAACGGGAGGATCAAGCTGCTAAGATTAAGGTGGCCCAAGTCGATCTGGACTGGCAACATAAGGGTGAACAATTTATGGCTCGCTGGGCCCATGACTCCTCAGGCCATCAGGGAAGAGATGCAACATATAGATAGGCTCATGACCGAGGGATGGACTTAACCATGGATGTTATTGCACAGGTAATCCATGAATGTGAGACATGTGCTGCAATCAAGCAAGCCAAATGGTTAAACCTGACTTTGTATGGAGGACGATGGTCAAAATATAAATATGGGGAGGCCTGGCAGATTGATTATATCATGCTCCCACAAACACGGCATGGCAAACACTATGTGCTTTCGATGGTGGAAGCAGCCACCGGACAGTTGGAAACTGATGTAGTGCCCCATGCCAGTGCCCAGAAGACCATTTTAGGCCTTAGGAAGAAAGTCTTGTGGCATCATGGCACGCCAGAATGGACTGGGTCAAATAATGGGATGCATTTCCAAAACAACCTCATAGACACTTGGGCCAAAGAGCAAGGTATTAAGAGGGTATATCACATTCCCCACCATGCACCAGCCTCCAGGAAAATTGAGCTATACAATGGGTCGCTAAAAACTACACTGAGAGCAATGAGTGGTGGAACTTTCAAATACTGGGACGTGCATTTAGCAAAAGCCACCTGCTTAGTCAATACCAGAGGATCTGCCAAGCAGGCTGGCCCTGCTCAGTCAAACTTCCTACATACCGTGGATGGGGATAAAGCCCCCATAGTGAGCATTAAAAATATGTTGGGGAAGACAGTCTGGCTTATTCCTGCATCAAGTGAAGGTAAACCCATGCATAGGATTACTTTTGCCCAAGGACCTGGGTGGGTAATACAGAAGGACAGAGAAGTCTGATGTGTGCCTCAAGGAGATTTGATGTTAGGTGAAAATAGCCAATGAATCAAACTGTCAAATAACCCTGTTATTGCAACTGGTGCCCCGCAACATCCTCCCGCCACATCCAAAGACTCCTGCTCCACCGACTGAGCCAACTCCATCTCATTCCTCCAGCCTTAAAGACTGTCATGACAGATGGAACACAAAGTTATGGACTAAATGAACTCTGTAGACATTTTGGAAGGATGGCCCATAGACTAAGGGAATGATATCTGTGAGATCCGGGAAAAGGGGTGGTGATTCTGTAGAATGTATTTGGAACCTGAGCATAACAGAAATGGTATGGAATAAGGGGTGGAGACTGTCCTGGTTTTGGACAGGATAGTTAGCTTTCCTTGGGCTGAGAGAGAGCACAGTTAGTGGGCCGGGCCCAGATCGGTCATTGGAATATTCCTTATAATGTGACATCATGCTCAGTATTTAAGGGGACACGTGCACTCCCATTTCTGTATTTTGGTTTTGGTTTCCTGGTCAGTCTGCAGCAGGATTTCTGGTGCGTCCAGGATTGTTGCTGAGGCGGAGGGCTCCATACCAGTCACTGGTCTGTTAGAAATTACTATATATTACCCGTTTGGTCTTCCTATTATTGCTGGGTTTTTGTTACTATTACTAAATACTTTATTAAACCTATGAATTTCTTTCTTTTTTTTTTTTTTTTTCTCCTCTATTTCAGCGGGGAGGGGGTGGGGAGAAGTAAACGTCTGGCCACGTGATGATTGGCTACTAGCCGATTTCAAACCATGACACCCATATTGAAAAAACTAGCCTGTATTATCTTATTTAGATACTTCCTATATACCTCCATAACAGCCATAAATTAATATTTCTCATGTAGCAGACTATCTAATCTCCCATTCTCCTTTCTTAAGCCTCAAGATCAAGCTTACTGTTTATAGTGTATTTTCTACCCAAATTTCTAATTAATTGCTTATTTTATTTTCTTTTCCTATTGAAATTTTACAGGGGAGTGATCTAGGTAGCAATATCTTTATTAATTTCAATCATACATTAAATTTTCAGATAACAGCTGGTTTTGATTTCCTTATATTTGCACTGGAAATAAATATTTCTTTAAAAGAATGTTAAAACTAAAGAATAAAAAGTGAGTGATTCTCTTTTTATGCAAAATTGCTAATGAGGGTATAACCACATTGTAAAATATTTCTCACATCCACATCTCAGATAAGATACTGTTCACAAGTTTTGGTTGCTCTCTACCAAATAGCTCTTCCTGTGTCTGTGATCAGTGTAATTATCCAAGGAAATTACTATTGTTGAAGACATTAGGAAATGTTCCTTTCAATTTGAGTATGAATGTTTCACCTGGCAGTAATGTGTGTCCTGCTGGAAAATCGAGATTGAAGAGGTCTATAAGAACAGAAGGTACAGAGAACATGAAAGTGAATGGTGGTGGGTTTTTCTTCTTCAGGAGTTTAATTAATATTGACTGTTAATGCAATTAATTTTAAAAACCAAACTGATTGGTTTTTATGTGCCACCTTTCCTCTTTTTGTCTTAAGCATTTCCCCAGAGTTTAAACAGTCCAGTTTTTCTATTTATCTTTCTCTTGTAATCAGGAGAAAATACGAACAAAAACACATGCACAAGCACAGCTGAACATCTTAATCTTCTAACACTGTGCACAATGCTTCATCAGCCATGTTCCTGGAAGGTAAAAGTGTAGTTTTCTATTTATAAAATCATTTAGATGCAGCTTTAAATGTGATTCATGGGGGTAAAAACTTCTAAAATTTCCATGAGACGTTAATTCTTTGGGGATGTCTATGGGAGCAGAGATAGCAGGGAATTTGATTGTACTGAGACATACATTCAAGAAGTTATCTAAGCACATGATTTTCAAGAAAATATCTGATTATAATTAAAATATTTAATACATTCTCAAGAATTTTACTTGCTTATATGCTGGGAAAATTTGTAGAACTTCTGACCTCACAGGTCTCATATTTATGGTGGATGAAAAACTGGACATGAGACGGCAATGTGTACTTGCAGCCCAGAAAGTCAACTGTATCTTGGGTTGCATCAAAAGAAGCATGTTCAGCAAGTCAAGGGAGGTGATTCTACCCCTCTGCTCCACTCTGGTGACACCCCACCTGGAGTACTGCATCCAGCTCTGGGGTTCTCAGCACAAGAAAGACATGGACCTGTTGGAGCAGGTCCAGAGGAGTCCGCAAAGATGATCAGAGAGCTGGAAAACCTCTCCTATAAAGAAAGGCTAAGAGAGTTGGGGTTGTTTAGCCTAGAGAAGAGAAGGGTCCAGGGAGCTCTTATTGTGGCCTTTCAATACTTAACAGGGGCTTAGAAGAAAGGTGGCGACAGACATTTTAGTAGGGCATGTGATGATATGACAAGGGGTAATGGTTTGAAACTAAAAGAGGGTAGATTCAGACGACATATAAGGAAGAAATTATTTACAATGTGGGTTGCTCAAAGCCTTATCCAACCTGGAACACTTCTAGGGAGGGGGCATCCACAACTTCTCTGGGCAACCTGTTCCACCGTTTCACCACTCACAGTAAAGAATTTCCTCCTTATATCTAATCTGAATCTACCTTCTTTCAATTTAAAACCACTACCCCTTGTCCTATCACTATACTCTCTGATAGAGTCTCTCCCCATCTTTCCTGTAGACCTCTGTGTTGGGTCTGTCTATGTGACAGGGGTTTTGGTAACAGGGGAAGGGGCTACAGCAGTGGCCCCTGTGAGAAGCTTCTCGAAGTTTCCCCGGCTAAAAGTCAGACCAATCTCTGGCCAAGGCCAAGCCAATTAGCGACAGTGGCTGCGCCTCTGTGATAACGTATTTAAAAAGGGGAACGTGGGAGGGGGAGTAGGAGTTGTTTAGTTGGTTTGGATTTGATTACCAGCTGCATCTACAGTTTAATGCAATATATGTTGATACTTGTTTTGATTATAATTGTCATTAGTATAGCAATGTCTTGTGTAAAATCAACTATAACGAAAGCTGTTTGCATAAAGATGATTCAGATAACTAATTATACTCCTTTAGAGTAGGATAACCCAGCTGACATCCCTGACCCTGAGACCTTAATTTGGGAACAAATGTAAGTGTGTGTGTCTGTGACTGTAGTCATGGGGTAGAAATGTTGAAAGTGTTGGAAGCACAAAACAATGGAAAATTGAAAAGCCCCATATTGCTGAACATCTGATGCCCAGAGCAGACACAGGACTGGGTGAAGATCTGGAGCTTTGTATTGTCACAGACCAGTGAGGAACGTGAAGCAAGGTGGAGGCTTCATGGTCCCGTTCTTCTGTTTTTCTCAAGAAATATTTTATGCAACTGTCAAGGAATGGTGGCTTGACCCCAATACCACACACACACACTTGACACACTTGTCATAGTAGTAGATAAATACTACCTCGAGTTCATACCTAACTTGGAGGGATGAGAATTTGGTATCAAATAGGAGGGACAGATCAACAGGTTTGTTCTCCCTATACATCCCCTTCTCCCCAGAAGTGATGACTTTTGGTGAGATTTGTGACCTCAGCTATGCTGAGTATCCACTCAGGAAATTGAGCTTGTGATGGCAATCGTTTTTGTTTGTAGAGTTATATAGCTATTCTACAGTTTAATGCATTTATCGCTGGCAATCTCAAGGAATCTATATATACTGCTTAAGAACAAACCATACTATTTGTGAACCTGACTGGGTTTTTTTGAATGTGACCAGACATACAGCAGACAGGCTGTTCATGCATGTGGTGTCAAGCCTATAGTCAAAGCAGTAATTGGCCTGCCTATCAAGAGATAAGTTCAGCTGCCTCTAGCCCCAATAATCTTTGAAGACTGGCTAAAATGTCTTACAAAATGTATCCCTCATTCAATGCAAGAGTTGTGATGAGGAGTTGTGAAGGAGACACCTATGCAAACACTGAGGTCAATGGAAGAAAGAAGGAGGGAGGGGGGGAGGTGTGCCAATGCAGAGACTCCCCTGAATCCCGTGGTGAGAGGTCAGGCTGCGCCCCTGCACCCATGGATGTCACCAGTGGAGCAGACACCCACCTGCAGCCTGTGAGGATCCCACATCAGAACAGGTGGCTGTGCCCAAAGAAGGCCGGGACTCTGAAGGAAACCCACTCTGGAGCAGTTCATCACTGGGAGGACTGCAGCCCATGGAAAAGACTCATGTCAGAGGAAGTTTGTGGAGGACTGTCTCCCATCAGAGGGACCCCATACTGGAGCAAGAGGAGTCCTTCCTCTAAGGAAGAAGGAGAGGCAGGAACAACAGGTGATGAACTGACTGGAATCCTCATCCCCTGACCCCTTGAGGTGCTGAGAGGGAGGAGATAGAGAAACTGGAAGCAAAGCTGAGCCTGGGAAGAAGGAAGGGGTGGGAGGAAGGTGTTTCTAAGATGTGGTTATAGTTGTCACTGTCCTACTGTTTTTGTTAAATGGTGGAGGTGGTGGTGTTTGAATTAAATTGATGTTCTTTTTCTTCCCTGAACACATCTGTCTTTGTGACCATAATTGGTGAGTCATACCTCCCTGTCTTTATCTTAATTCCTGAGCCTTTTGTTTTATTTTCTCCTTTCATTCCTGAAGGGAAAGGGATGAATGTGTGGCTGCGTGGTGTTCAGTTGCCTTCTGGGCTCAAATCACAACAGCCCCTTTTAGGTGCTGTTAGGCCAGTATAAGATCTCCCCAGAGCCTTCTCTTCTCCAGGCTGAACAACCCCAACTCTCTGAGCCTGTCCTCATAAGGGAGGTGCTGCGGCTTCCTGATCCTATTTGTGGCCTCCTCTGGACCCAATTGAGCAGGTCCATGATCTTCTTATGTGGAGGGCCTCAGAGCTGGACACAGCACTCCAGGTGGGGTCTCATGAGAGCAGAGTAGAGGGGCAGAATCATCTCTGTCGACCTGCTGGACACTCTTCTCTTGAAGATGTCTCCGTTTACCCCAGGGGGATTGGACTAGATGACCTTTAAAGGTCCCTTCCAACCCAAACCATTCAATGATTCTATGATTCTATATTTAAGTTCATAAATATCCTGGAATATTTCTTAATAATACATAGCAGTGATATGTCACCAGGATTATACCAAAATCTATCACAATTGGACAGTTATGCAGCGTGCAGCCTTTCTAGGTTCCTGCTATATTGCTTTACAGTTCTTATGGGGAAAAGCTTTTCCTTACCCCCAACCACTCTGGCCCTGCTTATCTCATTGCCTACCAGGGCAACCTTCTCCCTAGAGATATCTCTGGCCCTGCTGGCATCACTGCTGGGGCTCTGCTTGCCCACAGTAGGACTGCACACTGCCCTTCAGTGAATTGTATGCAGTCTCTACACACTGAAGACTGGGAGAACTTGCTGGTGAAAATCAAGGTAAAGAAGGCACTATTCACCTTAGAATTAACTGTGTCCATTGTCTCAGACTAAGCTGTTTTCTCTCTTCAGGTTTTTACCTTTAGTTTAGCCATAACATCTCTCCCCATTGCCCTTGAATTCCCTTGTCAATCTCAACTCTAGTTAGCCTTTGCTTTCCCTTTAATCGCAGCCAACATTTCTAAATTTCTCTTTTTGTCATCTGTCCCAGCTCCCACCTCTTGTGTACTGGTTTGGGGGTTTTTTTTTTGTGTAGAAGATCTGTCAATTCTATGCTTAGCCATGCTGGCCTCCTGGTGTGTCAGCCCAAGTATGAGGATTTCCTTCCCTCACCCTTGGAGAACGTTACCCATCCAGTCCTGCCAGCTACTCCAAGCTCCCTGACCCTTCAGATCTGTCTCCCTTGATATCCCACCTACCCACACCCTGAGTAAGCTAAAATCTGATCACCTGAAATCTCAGGTATGTGCTCTTCTACTCACATCCTTCACTCTCTGTGGGATCTCATCTGCCTCTATTTCATGGTCACTGCAGCCACAGCTGCCAGTGATTGTTACATCCTGTCCTGTCCCTCCTTCTATGTGGACAGCAGATCCAGCTGTGTGTCAGCCTGGTTGATCTGTCCAGCACCTGTACTAAGCAGTTATCCCCAATGCCCCCACGAAATCTCCTTGACAGATTCTGTCCCACCACAATGCCCAACCAGAAGATATCAGGAAGTTGAAACCTCCAAGAGAGCCAGTATTGGTGACCCAGAGACTTATTCAGTTTGTTGAAGCTGGTCCACTACCCATCCGTAACCTGGTGGTTGGTAACACACTCCCATCATGGT
This sequence comes from Strix uralensis, assembly GCF_047716275.1. Lineage (NCBI taxonomy): Eukaryota > Metazoa > Chordata > Aves > Strigiformes > Strigidae > Strix > Strix uralensis. The sequence goes on along the minus strand of NC_134012.1, from coordinate 18,690,330 downwards.
GTCATCTGTCTCACTGTCCTGTCCTCCGACCCTGATCTCCAGCTCTAACCCCTTGCCACCTGTACCATAGAGAAGCCCTGGGTGTCTGAGCTGCTCCATCACACTAAAGACCACCCTGTCTTCCTTACTCCCTGCCCACCTACACTGAAGAGATTTTATCATCCCTAGTCTTGCAAGCTGTCTTACCATGTCTCAATTTTTGCAACACCTCCCCAACAGCAGTCTCCATCCACAGAGTGCTAGTGAGTGTCAGAACATGTACCTTTTTAGGTGCTTTTGGAAAGAAATGGAAGAATTCAGGAGACTAGCATGTGTCAGTGAAACATGGAGACCTTTGGTGTAACAGCAAGATGCTATTTGCTTTCTAGGTTAAGGCAACAACAGTTTCTTTTGTATTTGATTTGCCTGGGTTATGTGACCATACTCCCAGAGCTTTCAGAGAATGTCAAGGCAATATTAATGCTCTTGGAATTGCAAATGCTGTGTCAATGTTCCCAAGTGCCTCCTGCTAAAAGAAAGAACAGAATTAATATTTGTCACAGCAACCCATACAGATTAAAAACTTTAAGAGAATATAATTTTTCAGGTAAATATATTTATTCTTTTAGAAGATACAGAAGCTTTCAGGTAACAAAAGAATCCACATGATACATTATACACCATGAAAAGTACTGAGAACATTTCATGAGTATTATGTTTTTCAGTCCATAAGGACTAATTTTAAATTTAATTTTTAGCACAGTCACTCTCAGGGGATGGTAGTTTCAGGAAGTAGCACTAAAGTACTGAAAATAATTTCAATGGATGTCAAGAGTCTGCTGAGTAGTTGTTTGAAGTGTATTTTTCATGATCTGAAGATACAGTTTGCAAGTGATAAATGCCCATCCCATCTCTCGTCTATTGTTACTTTATCTTTTAATTCAGGGTTTTTTTGAGTTTAAAAGCCACTAATTAGCATCATTTTTGCTGCTGGGGTAAATGTGTTGGTGTTTAGAGGGTTGGTATTCTGAATGAGGATGCCTGGGATTTTTGTTTTGCCACTTACCTGTTAATTGATTTTGATCACCTCATTGAAACTGACCGTATCTCTATGCCTGCCTATAATATTAAGGCAGGAGGTAATTTTTCTGAAGTCCTTAAATGACTGAAGAGCCCAAGTGAAGTTTTTCAAAGGCATGGTAAGTTCCTACAACATAAGTGTCATTGAGAGTAATAGGAGCAAAAAGAGGTAATTTTGCTCCTCAGTTGCAAGTACTTATGATGGCATCTTTTACATACACGTGGATGCTGCTGCAGTTCATTAGTTCCAAGCAAACAGTAGATTTTCCACTGTCTTCTTCTTCTAAAAAGAATTAAGTCAGAGTGTGTTCCTGTTAAAAGTGCCCCCCTTTCTGAGAAAGTTTATGGATTTTTCAAGGAAAAGAATTGTCAAAATAAAAAAAAACTAAACTGGATTAAAACATGAGTTCTCAAACTTAGTATCTATCAATCACCAGTATTATATGCTGCAGAAAAAATAAATAGCTAACTTGAAAATCTTGGCAATTAGTTGCCCTGTTTATTTAGATATGTTTTGTAAATTCCCCCTGCAACTTCCAGGCACAAAAAAGTTTATCCCTTATTTCCTCTCATGTGTTTGACTACAACAACATGCTTACTGATGTTCAAGATTTGAGGACAGTATAATTCTCCAGGTAGGACCATCCATCCATGTGTTCATACACCTCTTTTGTAATGTGTAAAAGTGATGCAATTCTGCATGTGACCTTAGCAGTTACAGAACTTTAAACACTAAAAGCAGCAGCCTATTGGTGTTACACTGTGTAATACTTAGTATTTTAAGGGTGTCTAAGAGATGTAGGAACCTTCACATACAGGCCTTGTCTACACTTGAAACACAGACAAGTACCTTATAGTATTTCTCTTTGAAAGCAATATTTGTGTGAACACAAAAGGACTGGTCCATGATGTGTGGAAATGGTTGATCTCAATCAGTGGAAGGTCAACTAAATAATCTCCTGGAGTGTAAGAGCTTCCACAGGTTCTTTCTATGTTGCTCCTAAATAAAAAAATCTCCTTAAAGAGAGCTAATCACTCAAGCATGTGTTTCCTCATTTATCTATCTCTGTGGGCACAGAAAATACATAGTCAGATGTTGTTTTGTTTAACCAATCTAGTACTTAAATTAGAGATATGGGTTAAATATCATAATATTTATATTTCTCTTAGGAACAAAATTTTATTAGAGTAAACATCTTGACATAAGCCACAAATATTTTGGGTTCAAAACAAATACCATAAATTAACTCTTGAGACTAGGATTTTAAATCTTCTGAGGGCCTTGACTGAATTTCAAACCAGGTCGGGAAGCTAGTGTTGATTTCTTGGACAAATTTCAGCCTTTTGATTCTTCTCTTTAGTTTTATTTTCTTTTTAAATCTATCAGTAAATTAAGTAACTTGGCAATATTACTATTTGGAAGAACACAAGCATGCTATAGTCAATAGCAATGTGTGTGTGTGTCTACCTAACTGAAGGTTATTTCCTGTGAATATTTGCTGCAGGTGTGTGGTCTCTTCCTTTTCATTCCTGCTCCCACCTGCAGCAGTAACACCCTGATGAGTAAATAAAGAGAGAAGATTTTTCAGTTCTTGCAAGAAATTTCTGTGGAGACCAGCAGGTTATAAAACAGTAATATGTAAACAGCCCAAAGCATATACAGAAGTTTTTTAAGCTTAATGGAATTACAAAATATCTGTTGCTTGCAAAGAATATTCTTGCTTTGCATGGGGCAACCTAGGAAAGAAAAACATTCTGATATCTTTGTCAGGTTATCAGGATGATTTTCTGAGTCTATACAACTATAGAAAAAGCTATCATGTAGCTTCTTAATGGAATCCAAACTACAGTGCAATCTACATTAGAAATTTGAGTCTGAAAAAGTTAACATGCAGGAAAGAGTAAGGAACACTTGACTTTATCATATCTCTCAAGCAAAATCATAACTGCTTTAATAGTGTATAACAATCTCTGCTGTTCTTCCTTTTTCTTATTAACCTCATGACTCACCACTAATGTCATAAATTACATGAAACCTGAAGGGATGATTGTACTTTTCAGGAAGGAGGAGTTTGTAAGTACCACAGCTCTTGCTTGGTACAAGTTGATCTGGAACGTGATACATGAGTAGCTGATTTGTTAAGGATCTATTTTCTTTTATTTATATAATTCTGTGCTACTGTTCCTGTAGAAATAGAACATCAAAGTCAACCAGGAAGTTTTTTTAAAAAAAAAGAGAGTTTAGAGATTGATCTACACAACGTTTGTGACTTGGCAAGGGCATGCTTCCTCTGATGTACATGCACACCTACCTTTACAAGCTATCCATCTGCTTGGATGCAGACCTAAAAGTGCCCTATTTTGATTAAGACTAAAAACATACAGTACAGGAGTTTAAAAATTAAACTCGTACAAGTGCAGAAGGCAGCTGAGGTGCTGAAAAGTTTGTGACATGCAGAATGCAAACTCCAGGTTGAAACGTTGATTTGAATACAACATAGTAATAAGAAATTCTCTGGCAGACCAGTTCATGTGTTTACTTTAGCTTTCCTGCATGTTTCAGTTGTATAAGCATGTCTGGTAAAAACAAAAAATAAATACAGAAGCCAAGAAAAACAATTCTGAATTAACAATAGGTATTCACTATGCTGGTGCTAGTCTTGCAGCGCTTTTGCTCAAAGGGAGAAATTAAATGGATGATTCAGAATCCTCTAGGCACAATCCTTTAGATCACCTTCTTTGATATTTAGATGATCTCCTCAGGAGATGCTGAAGCCTCAGAGCATATTGTCGTAATTTCACATGAGGAAAAAAGAACAGCCACCCTGGTTCAGGTCAATGTTACCTTTAGAGAATGGCCCATCATTGACAGTAGTCCTATGCAAATGTTTAGGAAAAGAAAGAGCAGAGCAGCTGTGTCTATCCTCAAAAACATTTTCTTTGTTTTTTCTACATTTATGTTTTGCTGATTAAGGATACCAATTAAACTCGGATACCAGAGTGAAAAGAGTAGGCGCATTTTACTGGTGATAACCAAATAATGTAACAGAGTAATACAGAAAACATGCAGTAAGAAAAAGCAGAATAGTGCACTTAAAGCAACAAACAGGAAAATACAGGGTAATGCATCAAATCATTACTACACGAGAGAGAGAGAGAATAGTGATTAAGATAAATACATCACCACTTGCATATATTACCATCATCATCATCCAGATCCGCAGACGCTGGGCAGCCCCGGTTACAGCGAGGATTTGGAGAGCCTGTCCCGGCAAGTGGGAAATCCTACGTGGTGAGTCCACCCATAGGTGAGGCATCCAAAGTCACTGCAGACGGACCCAGCCTTATATACCAGAGATCAACAAGCCAGAATAGCTGGCACCTTTGTTTTGAGTGGAAAATTTCTGGTTTCATTCTCCTGTTGGATTCCCCCCAAAGCTTGGCCAGGGCTCGGGGGGGGAACCAAGGGAGTTTCTAACAAGGCCAAATGCTTGGGTTCTCAGCCTTGAACAAGGCTGCAAAAAGAACGTTGGATACATTCTCTCCTCACTACTGATTATATTTTGTCTTTCACTAGTGAGTTTACATATTTTATTAATGACTACATGCTAAGTTAGCAGCTTTGGCTTGGGGCCTGTTCAGGCTGCAGTATTTCAATACTTTAGCACTTTTTACACCAGCATAAGTGGGTTGTTATAACTTAGTACACTACCTACTAGCACAATGGTTATCAGTTAAAAAAATACAGGATTCATCTATAGGTCAACTCTGGCTTGGGCCTGTTGTCCAAGCCTTAGCCCTTCAATTTAACACAGGGACTTCCTGAGCTAGTACTGGTTTCAATTCTAAGGCCTTTCCCACCTTCACTTTGAACCCTTGTAAACATTTTGCATCTATACCCTCTTTTGACAAGGAGTTCTGTAGGTCTATTGCCCATTATGTGTTAAATCACCTTATCTGGTTGTTTTTTGCTTGGCTGCCACTATTTCCATCAGTGGTGCCTAGTTCCTGCAACAGAAGAATCTGTCAACAGCTGACTCATTTTTCTACCATTTCCTAATATTAAATCTTGTAGAATTATGTTTACTAAAGACCAAACTTTGTAATTGAAGGATTATTTTTTTTAAATTGCTCCTTAAACATAAGAGATTTTTAGAATTCTGTAGGATGGGCAGATGCACACACAGACACATACTTAAGCACAAAAATTTGTTGTTGACCAGGATCATATTATGTCGTCTAATGTTTTAAATAAGCAGAAGACTACCATAGGGAAATGTCCTTTCATAGATGCAAGTATTATTTATTTTCTGCTTATCAGTTGTTCTTAAAGACATTTGGAAGTTCTTGGAACTAGTAGTCATTAATTTACATATGAGTAAAAGACCTTGAAATCTCTGATATCCTCATTATCTTGCTTCATTCTCACTAATAGTTCACAAGGAAGAAAAAATAAAACAGAACTAGAATTTATTATCTGCTACAAAAGCAAAATAAAAATCTCTTTTTCTTCTGAAAGTGGCCTCTGGGTAATGGTTCTGCCTTGCCTGTGTGACAAGAAATTTCTTCAGCTACAAGATAGGACAGAGGGAATTCTTTTTAGAAGGAATGTAGCTAATATGAGAACAGTTCTAAGTTTTGCATGTCTACTGAGAGGTTTTTGTATTGTCATATGAAATCACAGAATATTAACTTGGTTGTGATTATGTCTTCAGTGTGTCCATCAGTATTTCAGTAAATATTTCACATATCAGTGACTTTTTGGACTTTTATCAATGCTAACCTCCTACCTCAGTAAAGTATTGTTCTCAAGGTGTAGTGTAAAGATAGTGGTCTTTATCAAGAAAATGTGTACTTGTTTATCTGATAACTGCACACCTAGTTTCTACAGCTAAAATCTGTACCTATGCCATCAATAAAGATTGGCAATACAGTTTTTGTGCCTGAGACAGCAGTCCTACCTGAGCAAACTCTGACAGTGCTGGACTTCCTATATAGTCACACTAAAGTTGGATGTATCACTCAGTATGATTAACTCACCATCAAAACAGGATTTTTCATTGTCACTCCATTAGCTTTAAATTCTGCCACCTTTTATTTGCTGAGTAACATTTTAGTATTGCTTTCATTTTGTTAATTTGTTCTTGTTGTGGTGATCCATTTCAAATGTTTAAATGGCTTATAGGCCAAGAATTAGTCATCACTATTACAGCAGACTTTGTTCTAGTTATGCCAAACCCTACAGCTTCTGTGTACATGTTGTTGCGTTTAAGGTGAGGCTAAATTTGGTAAGAGATGAATCCCCTTGCATTCTAGCTCATCCTCACAGTTTAGAGGGGCTAGGGGCAGCTGGACTTATCTCTTAATGGGTATGCCAGTTGGGGCCGTGACTACAGGCCTGACACCAGATGCATGAACAGCCTGTAGGCTGTAGGTCTGGTTGCATTCAAGAGAAGCAGATTCACGAATAGTACAGTTTATTTTTTATGCAACATCTACAGATTCTTTAAGATTGCCTGCGATAAATGCACAAACAGCAGGTTGGTTATATAACACTACACACAAAAAGGACAACAATTGCAATCACACACACACTTAGTTCCCAGGTAATCACTCAGCATAGCCGAGGGAATCTTACCAAAAGGCATCCCTTCGGGGGGGGGGAGGGGGTGCAGGGGTGAAAGCACAAACCCGTCGATCTGTCCCTCCAATCTGGTGTCGGATTATCGTCCTCCCCAGTTAGGTACAAACTTGGGGTAGTATTTATCATAGCATGCATGTGTGAGTGGGTGGGACTGTGGTCAAGCCATTATCTCTTGAATAATGACACAGCACATTCCTTGGTGCGAGGGGTGCACTGTTTTTTGTGGGAGAAGAGAAAGAGTGAGAGACAAGGTGGCAGACTATGGCAAAACAATCCTTGAGAGAAGGAGAAGAGCAGGAGATAAATCTGTCCTAGAGATAAGTGAAAGAGTGGGACCGCGCGGCCTCCACCTCGCTTTGAATTCTTCCTTGGCGCCACAGCAAACAAAAATCACTGGATCTTCATCCCATTCTGTGTTTGTTCTGGGCACCATGTGTCAAGGAAATGTGTGTTTTGCAGATTTTTCATTGTTTTGCTTTTCCCACACTTCCAATACCTAACACATGTGAGAAAGAATTTTATCTTTAAAAGCTTCGCCTGGTAATATTAGTGGATCTCTATTATTACAGGTCATGATACACCAGACCTAAATATAAGTTTGGACCAGCTTATGTCTCCAATTACACTAGCTACAGTACTTTTCCACCATGTTTGTAGATTTTTATTATGAGTTGATTCCACAAAATTCTCATGTACAGAAGTTATGCTTCTGTGTGCTCCATCAATATAACTATGTAAATAAATTCTACCAGCTGGAATATGAGTTCATACTGAAATTTTTAGAGCATTACCTCATTGATAACATTTGGTAAATTAATAAATGACTGCTCAAGATGTCAAATTTGATAAAGTTTGGAAAGTATGGGAGACTATTAGAACGGGACAACTTACATATATTTAATTTATAAGGCTTCATTTATGGTAGCATTGAAAACTCATCTATGACATCAACGTAGAATCTGAACACAAACTGTGTTTACCTAATAAATACTGACTCACACTTTTATTTCTCAGAAAAAAGTAAAATACTAGTTATTATCCAGCGTTTAATCATGTTCTGTGGCTCTGAGATTTTTAAGTGGAATTTCAAAAACAGGTTACTGTCTGTTTTTATTTCCTTGTTCTTTACTCTAGGACTGCTAAAGTCAGAATCATTGTTTTGCACACTGACAGTCAAATAACAGTTTATTTTATCTGTCTTTTCCTGGCCCTGCAAGAGAATATGGATCATTTGCATCACCACCAAGTCTAAAAATGATCCTCGAAACACAGTTTGTGTTTAAAGATATGGCTAGTGTTAGTAACATTGAAAGCGATATAGTCTTACACTAAGAGTTCATGTACTATTGATTTTTTCATGATAGTGTTTAACCTACCAATACATTCTAAATGCAACCTTTTCCTGATAAATAGGGCATAAACTGTTCCATTAAATACCTTACTCTAAGGGTTCCTACCTTAATGACTTTCTTTATTTAAAGTTCCTCTAAGTTCTTGTCTGTGGTACATTATAATCAACAATGGAAGGCAAGAAGGGTCAGGCTTTGCTATTTACTCTTCCTTTAGGTTGGATGCACTAATGACCCTGTTACTTGTTCTAAGATGGATGTACAGAAGACGGGCATTCTTTTTTAATATGATTTGCTTCAAAAGTTGTCATCATCAAAAAAAAAAGAAAAAAAGAAGAGGAATAAAAGTATTATCAGTAATGTTGCTGTGACAGTCTACTACATGACATTGTGACCAACCTTGTGCAACAGTTTAGGTCTGAAAATCTGGAACTGGATTTGGAAGATTGCTCTACTAGCCTGGGATTCAGCTAAAAGCTAAAAAAGTTCTTTTTTGTTGGTGGTGTTACCAAAATTGAATTTTCAGTCTTGCAGTTCTCTCAGCTACTTTGTGAGTTTATAAATATTTCTTCATATGGATTTTGTAGTTAGAATCAAATAGCCATATAAAAAACATCAACTGTTCTTTTTATCTTTTTTTCTAGCAAAGTTGCAATGCAAAGCTTGTAAATATGAATCTTAAAGAATTAAAAGGCCAGAGGCAAGTAAAAGATAATTCCTCCTTTGATTACTTTTTAAGCAAAAGACATGATTTTTGGATAATTTTGGATTAATTATTTTGAAATACTCTGGTCTGGCATTTATATTATAAATTTTGTCTCTCTGATAACCTCCTAGGTTCTTTGTCAGTGACATAGACCTATTAATATCCTTTAGGTAAAACACTACAGATTCTCAATACAATATTCTGATAGCATATATTCATCTGCTTCTTTGATGTAGAGAATATACCTGTCCACTGGAAAATCCAGATATATACCAATCTCTATGCATATTTTTCCTGCGGTTCTAGGAAGTAGCAAAAATGTTAATTAACTAAATATTGTCCACCTTTATGGGTAATTATAAAACAAAATTTGGATGATTTTTTAGATATATGCTTCCTGTTTAAAACATCAAAGAGAGGAGAGTTTTAGGTAGCATGAGTAATCTAACCATGGTGTCGTGGTCTAAGATCAGAGGGCAACTGAGCATCACCTGGCTGCTTGCTCACTCCTTCTCCCTCAGGGATGGGGAGGAGGGGAAATAAAACAAAAAGTTCATGAATCAAGACAAAGACAGGGAAGGAAGACTCACCAATTATGGTCACAGGCAAAAGACAGATTTGATTGGAGAAGAAAAAAAAAGAAATCAATTTAATTTGACCACCACCACCACTTAATTTATCAATCAAAGAGAGTAGGATAGTGAGACGTACAACCACATCTTAAAAACAACTTCCCCCACCCCTCCCTTCTTCCCAGGCTCAGCTTTGCTCCCAATTGCTCTATCTCTTCTCCTTTAGCTATCACCTGTAGTTTCTGCCTCTCCTTCCTCCTCAGGGGGAAGAGTTCTCACACTCTTCCCCTGCTCCAGTGTGGGGTCCTTCTCACAGGAGACAGTCCTCCACGAACTTTCTCCAAAGTGAGCCCTTCCCACAGACTGCAACTCTGTCTGAACTGCTTTAGTGTGGGTCCTTCCCATGGGCTGCAGTCCTGCCAGCAACAAACTGCTCCAGCATGGGCTTCCTACAGAGTGCTGGCCTTCTTCAAGTGCAGCCACCTACCCCACTGTGGGGTTCTCCATGGGCTGCAGATGGGCATCTGCTCCACCATTGTCCTTCATGGGGTGCGGGGGGACAGCCTGACCTCTCACCACAGGCTGCAAGGGAGTCTTTGCACCAGCGCACCTACCCCCCCTCTTCCTCCTCCCTTCTTCCACTGACCTCGATGTTTGCATAGGTATTTCCCTCACAACTCCTCCTACTCTCAGGTTCCCCTTCTTAAATATGTTATCACAGAGGCGCAACTACTGTTGCTGATTGGCTTGGCCTTGGCCTTCCGTGGGTCCTACCTAGAGCCGTGGGAGCTTCAAGAACATTCTCACAGAAGCCACCTCTGTAGTCCTCTCCCCCAATACCAAAAACCCCACCACACACAAACCCAACACACACAGGAAGATTTTTCTCATGGAGATTGTATAGATGAAAGCAGGAGCAGGCTGCGTTCCTAAGATCTATGGTCCTTTAAATGAAAATATTTAAAAGTTAAAGATTTTAAAATGTTGCCATAATTCCTTATTAAACTAATATTTGTTGATCCCATTTAATCTATAGCCTGATTCCACAGGTAGAGTATTTCTACCATACAGGTACGCAGACTTCACAAAGTAGCAATTCCTTTCACAAAAAGCTAAACAATCAGTATTTGCCTTGAGAAATGGGGTAGTCCACTTCATCCAGGAAAGCCAGTCTGCAGTTCTCAGACAGTGTTCCCAAAGCAGCATATTTTTGCATTTGAACTTCTATCAAAAGCATCAATAAATTAAATAAACAAAATTAACATTTTTAGAAAGCTTCATAAAGAAAAAGTAGCTGTGGTGATCACAGTCTAAAGAGCAGAAGCAAAGACTGCCAGCAGATATGATCCATGTGCAAGCAATGACTCTGAAAGCAGTGTGTGAATGTTTTTTAGCCAGTTAGAACCAGAACAAAGTTAAATCCACTTCCCTGAAGGCTCATTAAAGTACATCTGTGCTTAGGGCAGTTCAGTAATTATGTGATAGGAATAATTTCTGTGATTATAATACATAATGGCCACCTACAAACTTCTGGCATTAAAATAGAAGGAAAAGCACAGTCAAGTGGAAGAAACTGGATTTATTGCAGAAAAAAAATCTCCTTTAGGTTATAAAATTTTACTGGCCAGTAATCACTAGTATAAGAAAACTAACTAGTGTGGGTCTGCTTTATTTTATTTTCTAACATAGTCAGCAACTGAGCATCTGTTTTAATCTTCTTTCCTCTTTTTTCCCCATTTTTTCATATCAGACTACAGCACCTCAATCCCATTTATTTTCTACCTTCCTGTAAAAAATACATGAAATATTACATGATTTATTAAAAAATGTGCAAATTGCATTCAGTGGCTACATTTCCGGTTGCTCTGAAGGGAATTACAAAATGAGTTTGAACAGTGTAGATGATTTCTATTTTATCTTGCCTTTTCTTCCTTGCACTTCTCATTTGGTTTAGTAATTCAAAAGAGAAGGCAAACACAAATTGTTTCTAACCAGTTCATCAATTCTGTCCCTGCTGCTAATCACTCAATTACTGCATTATGTAGGAATAATTTTCTAGTTTCAGGACACTGCTACCTCAGATTCTTAAGACTTCAGGGTTAGCAAGAAATACTTCTGGTAAAAAGTGATCTCTTTGCTGTAGCTGTTATGGTAGAAAGTAGATACCTCTAAAAGTAAAGATCTTATATTGTTGTACTACCAATATTTATTTTGGTGTAATACCCCAAAGAAAGCTTTTCCATCTGAACCTTCTCTGACAACAGAAAGACATACTGCATAATAACACTCAGATAAACAGATATTACAGATATTACATTAATCAGCATTTTTATTTTTTTTTTAATCACTGTATGAACAAAACCTCTTGTTAAAGTTAGACTTCTACCCTAGAGAACCTCACACAACCTGATGTTCAGGTTAGAGAAATTCCTCTGACCAGTTGAGAGAAAGATGGAGCCTGAACAATACCCATGACTGCTGTGCTTCAAGAGGAAGACTCCTTCCAGAGACTTCTTTGTTAGCAGTTGTATTCTGCAGGTTTTATGTGCAAGGAATAAAGTAATCTCAGAAGTTGTGATACAATGTTAATGGTATCATATTTTATACTGCTTCTCACCTAAACTTATTACTTTGAATTTAGGAGGACATAAAGTAAAACCAATTAAAGATAATGCGCTTTTTATTATTTTATGCACTTTAATAGCATTTGAAGACCTCTGCCAAGATTTTGTTACGTGCTATGCAAATGTATAAAGTTGGATGATGCCCTAAAGAACTCACATTCTATAAAACAAAACCAGGGCTAGTAAGTGTTCTTGACCTTATTTTACAGCTGAGGAAGCTCAGGTTGAAGAAAACAAACTCCCAAAGTCACATGGAAAATTTTGAAATAGGCATGAAAGAAATGCAAATCTGCATCTGAATGACCTACTTAAAGCATGTGCCCTCCTCAGGTCTTTCTTTAAGAAAGCCTGTTGACAGAATTTCCTTCTACAAAACAAATTGTTTAATAGCTGAATAGTTGGATATGAGACTCTTAAAAATGCAATGAAAATTTACACTAGGATATAGAAACAGATATTGACTGACAGGATAAATTTTTACTTTTTTACTTCTTCGTGGCTATAGTCATTGAAAAGATAAATTGACACTGTGTTGTCGTTTAAACATAGCCAGTAGCCAATTACCACGTGGCCAGTTGTTTATTCACACACACACACACACACACACACACGCTCCCAACTGAAATAAGGGGGGTACAAAAAACCCACATATTCATAGGTTGAACAATGAGGCCTGTGCTTCTTCTCAGCCCAAGGAAAGCTAACTATCCTGTCCAAAACCAGGACAGTCTCCACCCCTTATTCCATACCATTTCTGTTATGCTCAGGTTCCAAATACATTCTACAGAATCACCACCCCTTTTCCCGGATCTCACAGATATCATTCCCTTAGTCTATGGGCCATCCTTCCAAAATGTCTACAGAGTTCATTTAGTCCATAACTTTGTGTTCCATCTGTCATGACAGTCTTTAAGGCTGGAGGAATGAGATGGAGTTGGCTCAGTCGGTGGAGCAGGAGTCTTTGGATGTGGCGGGAGGATGTTGCGGGGCACCAGTTGCAATAACAGGGTTATTTGACAGTTTGATTCATTGGCTATTTTCACCTAACATCAAATCTCCTTGAGGCACACATCAGACTTCTCTGTCCTTCTGTATTACCCACCCAGGTCCTTGGGCAAAAGTAATCCTATGCATGGGTTTACCTTCACTTGATGCAGGAATAAGCCAGACTGTCTTCCCCAACATATTTTTAATGCTCACTATGGGGGCTTTATCCCCATCCACGGTATGTAGGAAGTTTGACTGAGCAGGGCCAGCCTGCTTGGCAGATCCTCTGGTATTGACTAAGCAGGTGGCTTTTGCTAAATGCACGTCCCAGTATTTGAAAGTTCCACCACTCATTGCTCTCAGTGTAGTTTTTAGCGACCCATTGTATAGCTCAATTTTCCTGGAGGCTGGTGCATGGTGGGGAATGTGATATACCCTCTTAATACCTTGCTCTTTGGCCCAAGTGTCTATGAGGTTGTTTTGGAAATGCATCCCATTATTTGACCCAGTCCATTCTGGCGTGCCATGATGCCACAAGACTTTCTTCCTAAGGCCTAAAATGGTCTTCTGGGCACTGGCATGGGGCACTACATCAGTTTCCAACCGTCCGGTGGCTGCTTCCACCATCGAAAGCACATAGTGTTTGCCATGCCGTGTTTGTGGGAGCATGATATAATCAATCTGCCAGGCCTCCCCATATTTATATTTTGACCATCGTCCTCCATACAAAGTCAGGTTTAACCATTTGGCTTGCTTGATTGCAGCACATGTCTCACATTCATGGATTACCTGTGCAATAACATCCATGGTTAAGTCCATCCCTCGGTCATGAGCCTATCTATATGTTGCATCTCTTCCCTGATGGCCTGAGGAGTCATGGGCCCAGCGAGCCATAAATTGTTCACCCTTATGTTGCCAGTCCAGATCGACTTGGGCCACCTTAATCTTAGCAGCTTGATCCTCCCGTTGATTGTTCTGATGTTCTTCAGTGGCCCGGCTCTTGGGTACATGAGCACCTATATGGTGCACTTTCACAAGAAGATTCTCTACCTGACCAGCAATATCTTGCCATAACTCAGCAGCCCAGACGGGTTTGCCTCTGTGCTGCCAGTTGCTCCGTTTCCACGGCTGTAACCATCCCCACAGCGCATTTGCCACCATCCATGAGTCAGTACAGAGGTAGAACACTGGTCACCTTTCTCTCTCAGCGATATTCAAGGCCAGCTGGGTGGCTTTCACCTCTGTGAACTGACTCGAAACACCTTCTCCTTCTGCGGCTTCAGCAACCCACCGTGTGGCACTCCACACAGCTGCCTTCCACCTTTGATGTTTCCCCACAATGTGACAGGACCTGTCGGTACACAGGGCACATCGCTTCTTGTTATCCAGTAATTTATTGTACGGTGGGGCCTCTTCATCACGCGTCACCTCTTCCTCTGGCGCCATTCCAAAATCTTTGCCTTCTGGCCAATTTGTAATTGCTTCCAGTATTCTTGGATGTCTGGTGCTCCCTATCCGAGCCCGTTGTGTGATTAATGCGACCCATTTACTCCACGTGGCATCAGCTGCATCGTGTGTAGAGGGGACACTCCCTTTGAACATCCAGCCCAGCACTGGCAGTCGGGGAGCCAGGAGGAGCTGTGCTTCAGTCCCGATCACCCCTGAAGCAGCTCAGACCCCTTCATATGCTGCCAATATCTCCTTTTTGGTTGGAGTATAGCGGTCTTCTGATCCTCTGTATCCCCAACTCCAAAACGCCAGGTGTCGACCCCGAGTCTCCCCTGGTGCTCTCTGCCAGAGACTCCAGGTAGGGCCATTCTTCCCAGCTGCAGTGTAGAGCGCATTTTTAACATCTTGTCCTGTCTGAACTGGCCCGAGGGCTACTGCATGAAATTTTTCCTTTTTTTTTCAAAATCTTGTCGTTGCTCCAGGCCCCGTATAAAATCATTCTTTTTCTGGTCACTTGAGAGAGAGGGCTTACAATCTGTCTGTAATTTGGAACGTGCGGTCTCCAGAAACCCACAACACCCAAGAAAGCTTGTGTTTCCTTTCTGTTAGTTGGTGGGGACATAGTTGTTTACTTTATTAGTCACCTCCATTGGAATCCGGTGACATCCATCTTGCCATTTTACTCCTAAAAATTGAATCTCTTATGCAGGTCGCTTGACCTTACAGTGCTTTATGGCAAAACCGTCTCTCAGAAGGATTTGGATGATTTTCTCCCCTTCTCAAAAACTTCTTCTGCTGTATTACCCCATATAATGATGTTGTCAACGTACTCTAAGTGTTCCAGAGCTTCAAGAGTAATTGGTTTTAGTCTTGCCCAGGCAGGGGCAAAATTGAAATCTCCTTGAGAAACTTTGAGTCAGTGATGATCCCAGCAGGTGAGTTAGGCCTGGTACATCTAGGAGCTGGGACTGTTTAGTTTGAAGAGGAGAAGGCTAAGGGGAGACCTTATCGCTCTCTACAACTGTCTGAAAGGAGATTGTAGAGAGGTTGGTGCTGGTCTCTTCTCACAGGTAATTAGCAATAGAACAAGAAGGAATGGCTGTAAACTGCAACAGGGAAGGTTTAGACTGGACATTAGGAAAAAAATTTTCACAGAAAGAGTGGTCAGACAGTGGAATAGGCTGCCCAGGGTGGTGGCGGAGTCACCATCCCTGGATGTGTTTAAGGGTCATTTAGATGAGATATTGGGGGATATGGTGTAGGGGAGAACTTTGTAGAGTAGGGCTGATGGTCGGACTCGATGACCCCAAGGGTCTTTTCCAACCTGAACGATTCTGTGATTCTGTGATGGGAAATAGTGGGGTTGTGTTTAATAGCACTCGGTAGGCGTGGGCTAGGCCCCAGCACGTTGCAGTGAGCTGTGCCTCTCTGGAGTTACCCAGGCAACGACATACCTTTTCCAAATGTTTTACTAGTTCTTCAGGATTCTGCACCTGTTCAGGAGTGAAGTTCGGATACACCGGGGGTGCCCACTGTTCTAGGTACTTGCCCATGCTACTCCACACCCCCAGCCACTCACAATTCTCCAACCTTGGGGTAGATTTCCAGGTCATACTCTTAAATAGTTGTTTAACCCCGAACAAAACCTGAACCACATGCGGGAACACGCTAGTTCCTAGGAGTAAGAGGACCATGTTAATGTCAACATTCCAAGGATGTTTGAAATTCCTGGACTTCTCAAACACAATTGTAAATTGCCCCAGAGCCAATGACTGCATCCTGTCATAGATCAGCATTATATAGTACTGCAAAAACAAAATCTTCACCCAACTCTCACAGACGGTGAGCAACAGCATGGAAAATACATACGGCAAGTGAGGTGATAAAATCTTAAGGAGCCAAGCAATCAGCATTATGACCCGATCTGTCATTATCTCAAAGCCCTGGCCCCACGTTGGGTGCCAAAAGACTGTTGTGGTTTGAACTCGGCCGGTAGCCAATCACCATGTGGCCAGTCATTTACTTCCCCCCTTCCCTCCCCGGTGAAATAGGAGAGGGACAAAAAAAAAGAAATTCATAGTTGAATGAATAGAAAGAGTTTAGTAATAGTAACAAAACAACAATAACAATAGTAAGTCCAAATGGGTAAAATATAGCAGCGGCTCACCGACCAGCAACGGGTATGCAGCCTGCCTGACCGCATCAGAAGTCCCGCTGCTGATGAGGAAACTGAAACCAAAGAACAGAAATGAGAGAGCACGCGTCCCCTTAAATACTAAGCATGATGTCACATGATATGGAATACTCCAATGATGATCCATTGTGCTCCATTGAACGTGCTGCCTCACAGCCCAAGTAACTCTATCCTGACTGAAACCAGGACAATAGGGAAGAAAAAAAAAAAAAAGCAATGCTTGATAAAACCAAAGCTCTCCAACATAAGTATCAAGTTCCTGACAGTATCTGTGAGAGCACAGTCCTGCTTCCATAATATATGCTCTCAGGATATCAAAATATGTGTTTAGGTGCTGAAGATCTCATTCACATTCTCACACTTCCTGGCCTCTGGTTGATTTTTATTCCATTAAGTGATTTAATCTTTCTTTGAACTGTATTAAACTTTTGGCTTCCACAATGTCCTGTGGCAGTGTGTTCCAAAGACTAATTATTTATTATAAAAAACTGCTTTACTTAACAGACTTTGAACCTGCTCTCTAACCAAGTTATTTAGTACCTTAATTTGATTCCTGTATTATGAAATCTATTGAGCAATATTTCTGTCATTTGTGATTTTATATATTTCAAATCCAGAGAACACTAGTTTTTTATAGTTTTACTAAATGTTTCTTTTACATGATGTGTTGGTTGTGTGAGAATCTGTGAAGGACAAAAATAGCTTTCAACCAGGGAGTTCTTTAAATCTCCCCACAGCAAATATGGGCCAAATGACCTGTGTCTTGTTGTGGCCTATAAGTAAACCACTATTTGTTTACCTGACATATGCAAAAAAACCCCGAACAACCTTAATCAGGGGCATATTTTAAAGTCCTTCACAAACTCTCTGTTAATTTAAGAAAGCCTTACACTAAAATAATAATGAAAATGTAAGATTTGTATTATTATTTTTGTTTAGGTCTCTCACAGTAAATATAAATTCTGCAAAACCAACTACAGCTCATTCCTCATATAGTTGTGACAAAAAGAGCTGGAGACCTTGTATTAAATTAAGTAGAACTGAACTGCAGCTCCTTCATGAAGGTGAAATATAAATTTTTCTTCTTCTCTTGACCAAAATCAAATGTTTCTAATGAAGTGCCATCACTTAAGGATAATCATTTAATGAAATATGTTTAACAATATGCAGGATATATACATATATGTTAAAAGAATATCTACAAGCACATAAATACTCTCAGTGAGCTAATTCAGTGCTAAATATAGATCTTCTGTTGGGCTAGTATGATATATTGTCTCTCTTGGGGCTTGAATATCACTAGAGTTCATGAAAAATCTAAAAGAGTTTCGAGAAAGATGATAGAGCAAAACAATACACTTGTATTGGCAGAGAGCTAACTTTGAAAATGTGATAAATGCTATATTGTAAAGCTCAAGGTTTTCATACCAAAACTGTCTAACAATGTTTATATAGGGTTTGATAGATAACCTGAATCATATATTAGATGGGGATAATGTATCTTACTCACGTGATGGATGTTTTTTTACCTTGCTCAGTCTCTGGCCAAATGAGAAATACCACAGAAGTGTGAAATGTTTTCTGTATGGACTGATAAGATTTTTGATATTAGTATAGTCAAAAAAAAAAAAAAAAAAAAAAGCACTCTGATGTCAGAGCTTTCTATTTCATTAAAATAATTCTCATGGTTTGTTTCAGAAATAGAAAACAGCATATGTAGAGCCCCCACAAGAGGCTTTTCAGACCAAACAGACTGGTTTTTTGCATAGATCGAGCAAGAAGGAAATCTCTTTGTCTAGAAGATAAAGTTTGATTAAAGTCATGTCAAAAATCCATGAAGACGTAGTCAAGGTAGTGGCACCACAATCAAAAGGACCACATTATGCTCCAGGTGTTATGACTGCTATTACTGCAGAGCATGAGCAATCTACAGTCTGTATTACCTTCACCTTTACCACACATTTTCTTGGTACCATCATGATGTTACTGCTATTGCATAGGCCCGTGACTGGCTGTCAGTTCCTTGGTTGCTTCACATTATGTCAGAAATTTGCCATGAAATAGCTTAATTGTGTTTTTCTCAGTCAAAAATTACTTCAACTTTCTTCGTTTAACAATGTAAGTTATAACAAAATAATAATTGGCTCCCTTATTTTTAAGTGTTTCCCTTGCAAATACTACCTGAACTCCAAAACCTTAGTGCTGCTTAATTTAAACTAAGCCCAAAGTGTTAACCCTAGAAGAAATCATGCTTTCACAGGTCTCTGTACACATGGGTGGCATCTGTGTCTCAGTTCAATGCTGGGGTAAAAGAGGCAAACATAATCCTCTTGTCCTTTCCCACAGCCATGTTCATATGAACATTATGTGAGCATATATCCCAAAAAGAAACTACTTTATACTCCAATGAGATGTCCAGTCTTGATGATAAAGCACACTACAGATTGATACATCAGTCTAGACATACCATCCAGTGCTATAACTTCACTTATCCTTGACAAGCAATCAGTGATCTCAAGAAGATCCCCTTCATGCTCCCAGCCAAGAAGAGCTGGTGGTCAGCAAGCTGCATCCTGTCTAGTGGAGAGATCACATGGACACCACAGCTGGACCTTAAATAGCATCCATATTTCAAGTCTCTGTGAGCTTTTAATTAGCTCGTACTGTATATGGTATTTTCTTCTTTTTTCTCTTCCAGAAATAAGTTACAGATCTAATTTTAATAAGTCTCTCAGTTACCTCAATAAAAACATGATTGTTTATCAAAGGTCTTTTTCTCCCCTCTCACATACATCATTTACACTCAAATTTGGACTTAAAATTCTCACCCAGTTTTATAGGAGAGACTTCTACACATCTGAGGGCATGATTAACCTTAGGTGGTGATGCTGTGTATCAGTCTAGTGTTGTATAGAGGGAAGGGATGCAGACCTTTGAGCATGTGTATTCTTTCCTCCTTCACTTCAATATTCCAAATGTTGATTTGATCTAATATACATCAGTATAAATCACATCTTATACACATCAGTATAAATCATTAAAATTTGCCATATTGAATTACACAACTTCAATCTCCTCATGACTATCAATGCAGGTTATGTAATGTACTGGTTATCATAATGAATGGAGGAGGCAATGAAGGAACAGTAATTAAGCAATTTTTCTAAATCATTAATTTCTTAGGTTAATAGTGGAAAAGGAAGGAGTATGAACAGTCCCTTTGTGACAGAAGCTAGATACACAGGGAACATAGTGGGGCAGAAGGGAGAAGGTAGATCAAAGTGCAGTGATAGATCCAGAGTAGCATTCACACTGACAGTGTCAGTGTGCTTATAAAATGTAATATCATTGAATACCCTTGACAGACTTACAACTATGCCTAATAACAACCAATGCCTAGCATTCATTACATTGAGTTATAAATTACTTATTTTTTATTCAATCATTATATTGCATCCTGGCATGAAACAGTCTTCATTTAAAGTTCCGATGATAGTTACAATGATATGAGACTAGAAACCTGGAAATGTTGGGGGAAAAAAGTAATAATAACTCAATATAAGGTTGTCTTAAAGACCACACATGTAAGACACTGATTTTTGGTCTTGGGAGCAACAACATACAAAACTAAAAACCTGAAGAGGTCTCAGGTGAACAGGCAGGAATCTCTGAATACCATCATGTACACTACAATAAAACCAAAGTAAATAATATGTCAATACCATAATTAAACACAAAGACTAATTAATCAGATTCTATCACTACTGCAGCAGAGAAATTTGCCCACACGCTGAGAGGTACTTGCATATTCTTTATAATGTAGAGATACTTTGGAAACAAATATTCAAACACTGCATCTTCTTATATTTATCTCAGTCTGGGACAGACTTTTTATTCCTTTATGCATGTGTGAAACCCACCTAGGACAAATCTTATTGTGTTTCATGGAGTACAAACTTGGCCTAGGATGCTGTTTCTGTCCCCAAAAAATGCAACGGATATTAAAAATGTATGGGCTACTAGAAGAGAAGACAAAAATGCAGAAAGGTGAAGTTAGCTTCATTTTTTATAGAAAAGATTTTCACAAAGAATAAAAAAGTACCCTAATATTTTACCTTTTCATCGCCTTTGGATCATCCTTGGTTGTCTGTGGACCGACAGCCTAACTGTGGGCTCCACATCCTTCAAAAGATGACTTTTAACATGTGATCCATTGCTGTATTGTATGATTTGAAGAAATCACTAAGTCAGAATTGCATATGTATTTATTAGTAAGAATTAATTAAGGAATCAGGAGGCCACTGTCAAACAAAAACAATGAATCCCAGAAGCTGAACCCAATAAGAACTTTCACAGGACATAGCATTGACATTTTATTATTCTAGATACCTCCCCCTCTCTCTGCTTTCTCTCTTTGTTTATACTGATTCTAGCAACAGCTTTTACAGTCTCCTTGACAGTCTTATTTTAAACTGTAATTCAAAATTATTTAACATATCTTGTTACTAAGGGATTGCTTATGAAGACCATTCTCCATGGCTTAGTTCAAGATATTGCTTAAACATGTGTTTTAACCCCTATAGTTTATCTTCAGCATTTGCTTCATTAATTTTAAAATGTTCTTAACTCCTATTGAATATCAGTCTAATGTCATAAAGAAACCATTTGAGCAAGTTCCTTCAGAAAGACACTTCACTGAACATTACCATGCAAGCAAAAATTCTCCATTCAGTGAATGGCAGGTAATCAAGCTGTGTATCAGCTTCTGCTAAGAAAAAAACAATGTTTTTCTTTTACCTATACAGGAGAAGAAGATAGGTTAAAAAATGAACAAGTAAGAGCTAATGGAGTTATATGGTGATGAGGAATAAGTAATTGGCCTACTTGCAGAGCATATTTAGAATGTTTTGTGCACCTCAAGAGTGAACACAGACACAAAAAACCGACCTATAGACTAACAGCTCCATAACAGGTATGTTAATTTAAAGTCAAAGAAATGCAAAGAATTGAACGTTTTCATTATTCAAGAATTTCTTTACCCTTTCTCCTTGAAAAATAGGGATGTGATAGAATAGAAACATACTTGCATATAGTCCATGTTTCTGACATTACCTGAAATCACAGAAGTGTCAGTTGAGGAACTCACACAGAGACAGAGGTGGTAGGGGTTTCATCAGAGACTGAGTTTTCTATAAGCATATAGCCAAAAACATTTTCTGTGGTTTCTTTTGATCTGATAGGCATTGTTCTTTCTCATAGGCTAATTGTTGTGGTTAACAGTGTTTCAATTTCTTTTAAGGTTATATCTTTTGAAATGTGACTCTTTTTTTGCATGAAATATGCAACTGCAGTGATGAATGTTCATCCTTTTGGCACTGTTCAATGGAACTGTTTTACAGGGTTCAATCTGTAGAAGGTGCATCCAGATCTCTAAGTCTGAACTGAGATTTTGTTTCCTAAATTAGGAAAGAGTTTTCTCTATTCCATTACAGTACGAGAAAAGTAAGATAGCAGCTACATCCAGATCTGTACTGATTCCTCATTTGCTCTCTTTTGACTTTCTCATGACAAAGTCTATGCCATAAGATCATAACCAAAACCATTTCAGAAAAAGTGCCACACTAGTGACAAATAAAAAGTGCTGATAA
Source organism: Strix uralensis (assembly GCF_047716275.1). Classification (NCBI taxonomy): domain Eukaryota; kingdom Metazoa; phylum Chordata; class Aves; order Strigiformes; family Strigidae; genus Strix; species Strix uralensis. Next base: position 18,668,098 of record NC_134012.1, on the reverse strand, counting down.
AAGAAAGGACCAACAGCTGTAAAATTTGACTGTCTATGAGCAAAGTCAAGGGACTAATGCATGAGCAGCAATTAAGTTATTGCACACACAGCTACACATTTACATATAAACACCCTTCAATACAGTCACAATGTTCAGCTCCTTAGTATTTCCTTCTGATTTGGAGCAAAAACCTTTCACATAGTTTATCCAGCACTTGAAATAACCTTCATGTTGACACTTAAAGGAGTCCAAACTGTTTCTTCTGTCATATCAAATGAGTATGTGACACAAGACAAATGGCACCCTTCTTTCCTCATCATATCAGAAACAATCATTTCTCCACCTCAGTGATGAAAGGGTATTTCACTGATATAGATTTCATAAGCCAACTACTCATAATCACTGTCAGGATGAAATTACAAGAACTTTTAGAAAATCAAACCAGGAGAAGCTGTGCCCTCTTCATGAGAGTAAATAACAGCAGCCTTTGGATTTCAAGGTTCAGAAGCATTTCCAATTGCAATAAAGACTACAAAAAATATTCACAAGACAGTCTGTTTTCTGCTGTGTGATGGCTCTCATATCAGGAAATTAGTATTTGCTGTGATATACCATTTTATTCCCTTTAAGAAGAAAATATTCAGGCAAATATGGGAAATTATTATATTCCTTCTAAAAAAATGTATTTTTATATACATGAAACAACAGGTGTTAGTGTGTACATTTGCTAACTTGATATGTAAATGTGCATGCTCCTTATAATATCTTGTATTTCAGATCTGCCTAGGATATTTAGATGTCTAGTTCTGCTTATGTTCAAAATCCTGTTTTGTTAATATATACAAGTATCACAAAAGCCATATTCATAAACTAAGAACTGGTCAATGTGTTGCTTATTAAGCAAGTGTTTTTTGTCAAATATGCTCAATATGTTTATTCTGTTTTACGTTCCCTGAAGGTCTTGGGTAGTTGGACATAACTCTGTTGATTAAACAGGAGTAACCTGTTCCGTATTAGGCAGAGTGTGCATACCACACAGCTACCACCACTGGCTCCAGAAAGGAGTGCTCTCAATTGTCTATATCTGCCAGTCTTTGATATTATGGGGCATCTCAGCTGCCCCTGAACACTCATGTTTATATATCTGAGTCCCTCCTGCTGTGCAGACTATTTTTTTTCCCAGTACTAAGCTAGCAGTCTGGTTTTTATGACCTCCATAGTAAATTCCATTTAATACAGTAAATGAAGGTAAATTCTATTTAGCTTACTCAGTTAATTTGCTAGGGAAAGCATTTGCTGGATACATAATAACACTATTAAGTAGGTTAGCTTTAGCATAAATTCAGCTTTCTCATCATCTCTTCAGAGAGATGTAGTGAAGAAAAGGAGTTTTTAGGAACTTCCAATAGTTGTTTGCTTCTTCTTTTAAAAAATATATTACAAAGCAGTTGTTAAAAAAATAGTAACTAGGGGGTGGTTTTAGTTTCATATAAAGCATGTTTATTTTTGCAGTTGCAGGCTGTGATCCTCCACCCAGCTGTATGAGCAATTGTAAGTCAAGAGTACTGCTCATGTACATAAAGCAACTTACAGATAAAAAATTACCTTCAGAACCTTAGATGTGCCTTTTTCACGTGAAGGTTACTTACTTCATTAAAATCTAGTTAAATTTCAATTATCTTGTCAGAAATAACAAGCTACATAAATAATAATGGAAAGAGTAATTTTATTTTTTTTTTCACAGTGTGAATGATACCACACCATTTAACATTGCTACCCTACATGGGATCTTTCATACACACTCAGACTATGATTCTTAACAAGATGGGGTGCCACACATGAAAAACAGAATCACATATTTGAGAACTTGAATGTGAAAAAATGAAACTAATAATCAGGCTACTTATTCTAAATTATTCTAAAGAATTAACATTCAAAATCCAAGCAAATATCATAAATTAAGCTTTATTGAGAAGACCAAGTCTTTAACAATTACACAGATTTATGTGGTATTGTAAAAACAAAAGCAGTGACATCAACCTAAACCCTTGAAGCTGACAAACAGTGAGATTAATCTATGTCAGCCACATGGGATAGCACACATAAAATTATTCTTCAGCTCTCTTATTTGTTATTTTCATAATCTTCTCTGAGGTTAAAGTAAAACGTTAATTTAAACTACAAATATTTAAGACCAATATGGAAACTACTAAAAGAGAGGTGGTGTTTGACATTGTCTGAAAAGATGGTGTAGAATTTGGAAAACACTCAAGAAAAGGTAAAGGGATTGTTTAAGAATTAACATTTGAATTAATGCAGTATTTGCATAAATATAAACTGTTTGAACAAACCCTTACTTCAGTCTCTGAAAACGGTATTTTAAGTAGCCTTGCCACAGTTAACTCATTTCAAATAAGGCTAAAAGGGCTTGAAAAATTAGTGCTTATTTCCTTCAAAGAGCTATAGTTGTTATTTCCTAGATGTAAAAAGTTGTTCCTGCATGTCTAATACAATATCAACAACTGAACAAGGAGAAAAAAAATGTTACAACTCAGTTTTCCTTGAAATGTCGTTCCATACTAGCAGCTCTTACAAGCTGGCTGCATGGGCAAAAGGGAGAGAAGAAAAGATGGACCACAAAGCCCTTGGAAGAACACACAGCACAGCATGTTCTCAACCAGATCCCTTCATGAAGGGCTTAACATCACTTAAATATAGACACAAGAGTAATACACTGAATTGATTCAGATGAAAACAATGTTGTCATACATATCTACACATACAAACAGAATAAAAAATATTTCATAAAAAAAAATAAAAAAAATCCTAAAGCACATAAGGAAAAAACAAACAAAAAAAACCCTTCTTCTGTGTTATCTGTTAGGCATGTTCTCATTTAATTGCCTACTATTCTGATGGTGGGATAAATGAAGAGTGACTGCTGAACAGCTGACCATATCCACAAATGTATCGTTTGCTAGGATCTATAATATATTTTAGAGAAATACCATTTCTCAAAAAGACAGTATGTTAAGCATCCTAATTTTTATTTTTAAAAGTATCTAAATTACTTTACTGTACTGAAAATTAATTGGGCAGTCACAGAGACTACATTGGGTAATCCGTCCCCATTAATATCTTCAGACCATAATGACTCTAACAGTTTACATTATTAGAACTGTTTCCTTTATGAATTGAAATAGGCTTGAGATCATTCCATCCTTTCCAACCTGGTCAACATCATTAACTCATCTGAGGCTTTGACTGCTGTCACAGAAATTGCATGGAGGCAAAATATATATTAAAAAGTAAAATAAGTTAAAAGGTCAGATTCACTCCTGAAAGCAGCATGCACGACCCTCTTTCCACAACAAGTATAGAATCTTGGATCAGGGACAATTTTGACTGAGAAGAGTTTTCCAATTAGATTGGCCAACTTCTATTACCAAGACCTCAGGTTAAGTCTGTATTATGTATGAATTAAATTCACACATCAGTGAAGTGATTTGTGGTATTTTATCTTTCAAAACTGAAAGAGCTACCTCTTAACTGAAAAATCAAGCTCTATGAATTTATCGTTTTACCCACTGAAATTCAAAGATAAGCATCCTCTTTAAAGGTATAAATCTACTTTTAAAGAATTCTGATAAAGGCGATTCATTAGAGATTCATTGAACAGCTCTTCCAATATGACATCTGGCCTACATGGACTATGGCCCCAGTTCTGGTCTGGTCTGGCAGCATGGATGGTCTACTCAATCAAAAGCTGGGAAGCTACTGAAGTATTTGTACATCTTTATTCCAGCTTTGCCATTAATGCACTCCTTGTCAAAAAGGACAGGCCACTACTCAGAAGCCAACCTTATGAATCTAGGTGTCATGCGAATCTCCTTAAAATGTTATCTTGGGTAGAGTGGAAAGGACTAACATGTTTTATTTATCTTTGATATGGGACAGTTTGTTATACACACTTTAGAAAGCTGCTTGTACTATCCTGTAGATGCTTCTACACATAGATTGGACAGTACCTTCTAATAGTTTTAGTCAGACAGCTTAACCTTATCACAGTATTACTTGACAGAGGTTGAAAGATTAAGAAGTATTAGGGAGTACAAAAGGGAAATTGGTTGGTGGAGTAGCACCTTAGCACCCATGAAGCATATGGAGCAAATGGAGGCCCCAAAAGAGTCAGGCAATCTCTCACCCTCTTGCTACCAGGCAGAAGGAGGGGATCTAAGAGATGGGGGAGACTGGAAACAGGTCCGTCTCAGGGAGGCAGGAAAATCCTCTCCCGACCTCCTTCACCTTCTGTGGTGTCCCTTCACAATAGATTCAGGGCCCTGGAACTTTTGAATGAAATAGAGATGGATGAAGAAAATGAGTCAAACAAGGAAGAAGATGAAGGTCCACCAAGGCCAGGTCACTCTAGACCAGATATTAAAATCAATTCTAAAAAGAACCCCAGAAGGGTCATTGTAGTGGGTGACTCCATTCTGAGGGGTGCTGAAGGCCCATTATGCAGACTGGACCCACTTCATAGGGAAGTCTGCTGCCTTCCTGGAGCCCAAGTAAAGGACCTCGTGCAAAACTCCCCACTCTAGTGAGACCAAATGACTACTACCCTCTCTTGTTTTTTTCAGGTAGGTAGCGACAATATTACCAGGAGAAGTCCTAAATCAATGAAGAGAGATTTCAGGGCCTTGGGGAAATTGGTTAAGGGGTCGGGGGCACAAATTGTGTTCTCCTCCATCTCTCCAGTTGCAGGGATAGATGAAGATTACAGGAAAACCCAACATATGAACTTGTGGTTCTGAGACTGGTGTTACTGGCAGGGCTTTGGATTTTTCAGTCACAGGTTAGTATATACAGGACGCCAGATCTTTTGGCAATAGATGGGATGCACCTGTCCCAGACGGGGAAAAGTATCTTGGGGCAGGAGTTACCTGGGCTCACTGAGAGAGCTTTAAACTAGATTTGAAGGGAGGAGGGGACAAAACTGGAACTTCCAGACATAAGCCCCAGGGTAGATCACTGGAGTTTGTGGGCTGTTGTGCCAGTGATGACCCTCACCCTGCCATCTCAGTGGAGGCAATGGATGGAGACATACAGCACAACAAAGATGCAACTGTGGTAACACCTGTGAAAGGTCAGGCCAGACTTAGGACGTCTAAATACAAAAAGGTTCTGGGGACATCAGCCTATCTGAAGTGCATGTATACCAATGCACGTAACATGGGTAACAAACAGGAGGAGTTTGAAGCCATGATGAAACAGGAAAATTATGATGTAGTGGTTATTACAGAAACATGGTGGGATGTCTCCCATGACTGAAGTGTGCCAGATGATGGTTTGAGGAGAGGTGGGGTGGCACTGTATGTTAGGAACAGTTATGATTGCTTTGAGTACAAGTGTAGTGAAGACAGGGTGGAGTGCCTTTGCTTTAGAAACAGGAGGAAAACCAACAGGGCAGATGTTGTAGCAGGAGTCTACTATAGGCCACCCAACCAGGACAGAGAGGTGGATGACAGGGTGATCCACTTATTGGATGAGGGAAAGGCTGTGGATGTTGTCTACCTTGACTTCAGTAAGGCCTTTAACACCATTTCCCACAGAATTCTCCTGGCAAAACTGGCTGCTTGCGGCTTGGATGGGCACAGGCTTTGCTGAGTAAAAAACTGGCTGGATGGCCGGGCCCAAAGAGTTCTGGTGAACAGATTTAAATCCAGTTGGTGACCGGTCATGAGTGGTGTCCTTCATGAGATACTGTGATTCTGTGACATATGCTATAGGCACTTAGGAGAAATCTCATGACCACTTGCCCTTGTTCTTGTGGGAGACTTTAACTTCCCAGACATCTGCTGGAAATACAACACAGCAGAGCGGGACCAGTCCTGGAGATTCCTGGAATGTGTGGGAGACAACTTCCTGACACAACTGGTGAGTGAACCGATCAGAGAAGGTGCCCTGCTGCATCTCCTCTTTGTGAACAGAGAAGGACTGGTGGATGACGTGGCGGTTGGAGGCCGACTAGGGCACAGCGATCATGAAATAGAGTTCTTTATTCTCAGAGAGGCCAGGAGAGGAGGCAGCAGAACTGACATCCTGGACTTCCAAAGAGTTGACTTTGACTTGTTTAGCCACCTCCTTGACAGAATCCCTTGGGAGATGATCCTGAAGGGTATAGGGGGTCCAGGAAGGCTGGGCACTCTTTAACAAGGAAGTCTTAATGGCACGGGAGCAAGTGGTCCCCAGGTGCTGTAAGAGAAGCCAGCACCAGAGACCACCCTGGCTGAACAGGGAGCTTTGGCTGCAACTCAGGGAAAAAAGGAGAATTTACATCATTTGGAAGAAGGGGCTACCCACTCACAATGATTACAAAGATGCTGTGAGGCTATGCAGGGTGGAAATCAGGAGGTCTAAAGCACAGCTAGTAATTAATCTGGCTTCAACAATCAAGGACAACAAGAAATGTTTCTATAAGTATGTGAGCAGCAAAAGAAAGACCAGGGAAAGCCTCCATCCCCTGCTAGACGCAGGAGGAAACATGGTAACAAGTGATGAGGAAAAGGCTGAGGTGCTTAATGCCTTCTGTCCTGGTTTAACTAAGATAGGGTTAAGTTTCCCCAGCAATGGGGGGGAAGCTCTAGCCGGGTTATTAATATACCATGCTGACATCACATCCTGGTGCAAAAGCGCGGCAGCGCAAGACAGTTGGTTAACACGTGTGTTATGCCATCACTCTGTTCTCACTGCTGTATTGGTAGATATCTTGCTCTGTTTATTGTTATTACTGTTACTGTTATTGTTATTGTTGTTGTTTGTTGTGTTGTTGTTGCACTATTGTATTAAACCTCTCCTTATCTCAGCCCCGGCGCTTTGTATTTCAATCCCTTTGCGGGGGAGGGGCAGTGGCCTCGTGGTCTCAGACCCCGGCAGGGGCTAAACCACCATACCTTCTTTGCCTCAGTCATTAACAACAAGACTATTTGTACTGAGGGAATCCAGCCTCCTGAGCCAGAAGACAGAGACTGGGAGAACGATCCCCCCACATTCCAGGACGAGATTGTCAGTGACCTACTGCATCACATAGACACACATAAGTCTATGGGACCAGATGGGATACACCCGAGGGTGCTGAAGGAACTGGCTAGGGAGCTCACCAAGTTGCTTTCCATCATTTACCAGCAGTCCTGGCTGACCGGGGAGGTCCCAACAGATTGGAAATCAGCCAATGTGATGCCCATATATAAGAAGAGTCAGAAGGATGATCCAGGAAATTACAGGCCTGTCAGCTTGACTTCGGTGCCTGGGAAGCTGATGGAGCAGCTCATCCTGAGTACCATCACACAACACACGTGGGACAACCAGATGTTCAGGCCCAGTCAGCAGGGGTTTATGAAAGGCAGGTCCTGCTTGACAAACCTGATCTCCTTCTACGACAGGGCGACCTGCTTATTGGATGAGGGAAAGGCTGTGGATGTTGTCTACCTTGACTTTAGTAAGGCCTTTGCCCGTTTCCCACAGCATTCTCCTGGTGAAACTGGCTGCTCGTGGCTTGGATGGGCACACTCTTTGCTGGGTAAAAAACTGGCTGGATGGCCGGGCCCAAAGAGTTGTGGTGAATGGAGTTAAATCCAGTTGGTGGCCAATGACAAGTGGTGTCCCCCAGGGCTCGGTTTTGGGGCCTCTCTTGTTTAACATCTTCGTTGATGATCTGGACGAGGGGATCGAGAGCACCCTCAGTAAGTTTGCAGATGACACTGAGTTGGGTGGGAGTGTTGATCTGCTCGAGGGTAGGGAGGCTCTGCAGAGAGACCTGGACAGGCTGGAGCGATGGGCTGAGGCCAACTGTAGGAGTTTCAATAAGGCCAAATGCCGGGTGCTGCACTTGGGCCACAACAACCCCCAGCAGCGCTACAGGCTTGGGGAGGAGTGGCTGGAGAGCTGCCAGTCAGAGAGGGAGCTGGGGGTGTTGATTGACAGCCGGCTGAACAGGAGCCAGCAGTGTGCCCAGGTGGCCAAGAAGGCCAATGGCATCCTGGCTTGTATAAGAAATAGCATGGCCAGCAGGGACAGGAAAGTGATCTTACCCCTGTACTTGGCACTGGGGAGGCCGCATCTCGATTCCTATGTTCAGTTTTGGGCCCCTCACTACAAAAAGGACATTGAATTACTCGAGCGTGTCCAGAGAAGGGCAACGAAGCTGGTGAAGGGTCTGGAGCACATGTCATACGAGGAGCGGCTGAGGGAACTGGGGTTGTTTCATCTGGAGAAGAGGAGGCTGAGGGGAGACCTCATCGCCCTCTACAACTACCTGAAAGGAGGTTGCAGAGAGTTGGGGATGAGTCTCTTTAACCAAGTAACAAACGATAGGACAAGAGGGAACGGCCTCAAGTTGTGCCAGGGAAGGGTTAGACTGGACATTAGGAAGCATTTCTTTGTAGAACAGGTTGTTAGGCATTGGAATGGGCTGCCCAGGGCAGTGGTGGAGTTATCTCTGGAGGTGTTTAAGAGTCACTTTGACATAGCACTTAGGGATAAGGTGTAGTTGGGATCTGTCAGTGCTAGGTTAATGGTTGGACTAGATGATCTTCAAGGTCCTTTCCAACCTAGATTATTCTGTGATACTGTGAAAATTTAAGATTTCCCTTTTTAGGGAAGATTCAGTTAATTTTTAGGGAAGCAGCAGTATAAGCTGCTCTTTCTGAGTGAGGGCTGAGAAAACAAAAATATCACCCACTTTAGGACAATTCTTTGCACTGACTTGTATCAGCACAAGTCAAGGTTATTAATACAAAGTACATTTGCTTCTTTAACATAACAGCTAATAAAGTCATAGATTAATACTAAGTTCAATACAGTAAGATTTTTGCCAATCAAATCTTGAATGACTCTACAATACTAGTAGCCTTAATTATTCTTAATTATTTCAACATCCTTATGCAGAGGAAGAGTAGTTTTCATCATTATCTTTTTTTTGTTATTTGTGTTTAAGACAATGTGTTCGGATTCAAACTACTTTATTTTATCTGGCAATTTTTCTGTATAATCTGCAACACAAATTTATTTGGTTTCCTACAGTACATCAGTTTAATTTTTGTGGAATATAAAATCAGAGCCTCTACTGCTTATTTCAATAATGCATTCTCACTGGCACTGCACCTCTCCTTCTTGATGTTACAGTAGGATTTTAGGGTTTGGAAATAAATAAGTCACTAGTATTTATTCTCCTGTTATTATCCTGTTCTTGCATATATTTACCTTTATATTTTAGGCCAAATCATTTGAATATGACCGTTCTTTCAAACTATGTATTCAGAGTGTGCAGAAATCTATATATTATTTCATAATGAAAGTGATACTCTTCCTTATTTAGACACTGAAAGTTATATTATCCAGCATTTTCTGGCAAATTTTAGTCCCTAGGGATTCAAAGCAGCTGTAAGTTATTTTTTTCTGGCCAATTACACTTACCCATACACTGAATGTATGGGTAGCTGGTGTCACAGAAAATGTTTTTAAATGCCAGAATATATGAGTAAAATTGAAACACACATTTTGATTCACTATTTTTCTGAGTATCTGACTATATAATCATGATGCGTATTTTTGGAAGTGCCACCATTAGTTATACTGGAAACACATGAATTTCTATTTCAAAATTTATTCTATAGTATCTTAATTTTCTTTAGGAAGCTGCAAATTCATTTCATACATATTAGTATGCATCTCATTATTTTTCTTCTGTTCATGGAAGGTTTGTTCCTTTCTGTTCCCAAAAACCTGTTTTTTACTAAGAGTATATACATTTAATGATGTATTCATGCTAGAAATAACTGTCCTACTTTTGTCTTTCCAGAAACTGGAATTGATTTAGAAAGAGAGAAAATTGTGTATTTTTAGCACTAGAAATAATTATTTTTGATTCTTGATCCAGAAAAAGTTACTAAAAGGTTAAAAGCTGAGCTGTGCCTTTAATGTTGATCAGTAACTTCACTGAATTTAAATTTCAAATGTGGGGGTTATGGTGATACTCAAAACCTGAAATCCAAAGTTACATTGATGCAAATTTTGTCCATGACTATCTTTTAACAAGGATTTATTCTAAAAATAAACAACTAATATGATTGTCTCAGAATGGAATATAATCGAAATAAGGTGTTTGGTTTTTTTTTTTTAATTAAGGCAATGATTCACAAAAAATACACATTCTAAGGCTCTTTCTTTAAAGCCTTTTCCATTTTTCCTTTTTTTTTCTTGTGAAAAATTTATGACACCCATTCAGTGTCTGAACGTACAGTTATAAGAAGTTTTCTAGAGGTACTTCAGTCTTTTGTAATCATAGAAAGAGCAAAAGACTCTACAAAGTCCATTTAAGACTTTCCTATAATCCATCAGTTACAGGAAGAACAGCTGTACAAAATGGCATGATAGCTTTTTTCAACCTGTCATGAGAGCTCCATAAAGTACTTAATTCTGTGAATGTCAGGCACTGGAAAACTTTCAGTAGTTTTCTTGGGCACGAGGTGGGGTGGGAGGGCCTGGGAAGACATGAAGAAGAATGAAACTGCAGTCCTAAGTAGGGTTTGAGTGCCAGAATTACATCTATGTCATAGTTAATTGGTTTATTCTGGTCTCTGACTATAAACACATTTTAGTATTTTTGATATAAATAGCTTATTCAAATGTCAATGTCTCTGCCAAAGACCTACTTCCTTCTTTAAAATGTCTTTATGTATACATACTAATACATTCTGAAGAGGAAAGAAGTGGACAGTTAGAAGTATATAAAAGTAAATTTAGCACCAACATTACTTTGGACAAAATTTTTGTCTTTAAACAGACAGACTGACTGAATACTGCTGGTATTCAAAGAAAAAGAACCAGTGCATTCATTGTCAAAGTATACTTTATACTTGCGGGTAAGAGGCATCTTGATGCATAGGATTATTGTTATCTTTATACATAAGATTTCCTTCAAGATCTTAAAAATTTCTGAAAGGCCGATTAATAGCTAGACCTGTTATACAAATTTATAAAAGACATAGTTCAATTGACGTAGAACACAATAAAGTTGTAAAGGTGACAAAAACATTTAGGTCTCATGTTTAATTTTATTAATTTAAAATTAATTTAAATTTTAATTTAAAATTAATATTAATTTAAAATTTAAAATGCAACACCGAACAGCATTATAAATAAGCTGTAAAATTCACATAAAATGTTGTAACTGGGTTTCAAAGGTTGCAATTATCCTTTGCCTATGTCCTAAGAAGACTGGTCATTAAGTCTGTCTAATTAGGATGTTTATGATTCAGAAGTATCCACACAATCTACCTTTTTCCAGAGATAGATTGTTTTCAAAAATTAGCTATAACACTCAATTTCATGAACTGAAGTTGTGACAGTGGATATAGATGTCTAGGCCATTTTGTTTGATTAACTGTATTGAAGAAAATGCCATATGAAGCAAATAAGGTGTCATTTTAAAAGTTAGCTATGAATAGGGCATGTACTTTTAGCTGGGTGTGTTCAGCCTAGACACTCAAATACTAGGTACTTACATAGTCATTTAGGATTAGAGCATTTCTTCTGAAAAACCATAACACTGAAGCTACTGTTTATATCAGGCTTGTGTTGGCACATGGACCATCAAAACTTCAGTTCATAACTGAAATTCTCTTGGTGATTAAGGATGCATTTTCAGAAATGATCAGCTCTTCTCTCTTTAAGTTGCCTTTGAAATGAACAGGAACTTAATCCAATACATTTGCCAGAAAGTCCATTCAGACAAAATAAAACTGCCTTCTCAAGACTGGACCACATTAAAAAGCTGTACTAATAACTAAAATTTAACTGAAGTGTTAATTTTAAATCAGACTATTTAACCTTCACAACCCAAAATGGGAATGAAAAATTAGCAAATTCAGCTCTCCTTGGAAAAGTGAAAAGCAAGAACTGGAAGGCAACAGTCCCTGAAGGCAAGTTCCATATTTTGAAGGCAAAAATGTTACAGAACAGGTTGTGCAGCCCTGAGAGAAAACAAAGAGAGAGAAAGGCACTGGTGAGGAAGTCACTGAGATGGCAGATTTCAGGCTTGAATGAACAGAAATCATGTTTCTTTTTTCTTTTTTTTTCTTTTCTTTTTTCTTTTTTTCTGATAAGTAAACAGTATTCAGATGAAGAATATTCCTATTTTTTTTGTCTCCAGTATTTCATGAGTCCCCAAGACAGTGAGTGCTGGTTGCCTGCCTGAGGCAAAAAGGCAACACAGCTGTGAGCAGCTCTGAAGGAGATACAGCAGTCCTTTGGGATGAAGTCCAGGGTGTCTATTTCATTTTATAATTTTTGAGAATAACCTCTTGCTACAGTGAAGGCTTAGACATATGCATGTGTTTATTTTGGTCAGTTTGGTAATCAGTACATTTCTTAGGTAGCTACAAGCAACTAATCATTCAAACACACAGATTTAAGTAAGTCATATTATTCAAAATTCACCTGATGAGCAAATTTACTATAAAAATACCTAGCAGAACCCTCAAAAATGTTGGTTTTTCATATGCTGAAAGTGGAGTGGACTCCCTGTCAGTTTTTGTAATAGATAAGTTTGATAGTATAAACCTTTAAATTATTCTTATGCTTTTGAATTTTCTGTTTGAAGGCTGATTTAGGAGCATCCAACAATGTGGTAACAAAGCAGCCATAGGAATTATTCACTTAGGAATTATCAAACAATCTCAAATACGACATAAACTCCTAAAAATTATTCTCCCATTTCATGCAGGGACAACAAAGAGTATTACATGAATTGGAGTACTCGCATTTTGGGCTATTAAACATGTCTGCTTCTACTAGATTTTTGATTTCTAGACACATTATTATGCAAGCTCTTATTTTGAATAATATCAATTCAAACTAATGTGGGATTTGGTTATCTCATCTAGAGACAAATACTTTCTAAAAAAAATAATTTAAGGATTATATCCTGTAACTTTGCAACAGATAAAAAGAAAAAAATTGGAAAAATTATTCTGCTTAGTAAACTCAAACTCCCCAAATACATTGACCGTGCATACACTGCAGTTATGTAGGTGATACAGAAAGCTTAATTATTCTTAATAACTTTTGACATATTAAGGCAGGAATTAAGTATTCTTCACAAGCATAACAAGTATACAGGTATTTCATAAAGTATTTTTATTCTACAGGAATCAGAAGACAGGTTTCCCAAATAAAAATAAAAGTGCCCCAAAGCTTTGAAACTTTGAAAACCTCAAATGAATTTTTTTTTTTTTCTCTTGAAATGGGGTATAGCTGTCATTCTTTTGGTGAACTGTCTTTGTTGCTATAGTTATACATGTTGAAAAAAGAAAAATTAAAAATAAGTTTAATTTCTTGACCATTTCCTTAAATTACATATCAGATGAAAATTGGCTAGTAGTACAATTTTATTTATTAATTCATGAAAAGCAACTGCTTTATGCAGGAATGTCATTTCTTAACAAACAATTAGATTATAGAATCGTAGAATATCCTGAGTTGGAATGGACTCTTGGGGATCATCAAGTCCAACTCCTGATTCCACAGGGTAACCTAGAAGTTAAACATATATCTAAGGAGGTTATCAAAACGCTTCTTGAATGCCAACAGGCTTGGGGCTGTGACTACTTCCTCGGGGAGCTTGTTCCAGTGCTTGACTAGCCTTTTAGTGAATAATTATTTCCTAATGTCCAATCTGAACTTCCTCTGATGCAGCTTTGAGCCATTCCCTCACATCCTATCACTGGACACCAGAGAGAAGAGATTCCTCTCTGCTCCCCCTTATAAAAAAGTACTAGACAGCAGTGAGGTCACACCTCATGTCTTCTCACTAATGCACTAAACCTCCAAAAACTTTCAAACTGTGCTGTGATATCATGTTATAAGTTTTGTTCTTTCAAGTTTCAATGTTTATCATGAGGCAAATGTGTCTGGCTGAACTAAATTACCTCAGGGCGATATTAAGAGCACTCTTAGGAACTGTTATTTCTCCTGAAGAGCTCTAATGTAATATAGGAACACAGTCTGTAAAAGAGAATGAGTCACCTGAGTTACTATAGAGAAGTGCTTTGGATTTTTCTTGAAATCTTTTCCTTTTTTCAAATAACTACTAAAAATATGTTTTCTTCTTGTCCGCACACTGTTTAAAAACACATTTTCAGTGCTCTGTAAGACTTTATTAAGTTCATCCTCTTGGAAAGCAGGAAAACAATTGCCTGTTCACCAGTAACTTGTCTCAGAATTTATCTGGGTATATAGTTTTTGGCACACACTAATTTTAAATTAAGCTATAATTTCAGATGCATTACGCCATCCCTCTCTGGAAGTGTTTCACAGAGACATGTGCTCACCACAAATAAGACAACAACAAAAGATGAAACATGAAAAACTATTACTGTAGCCCATGTCTCACTTGGGTTGAAACTCTGGCCTGAAAAAGATGAATGCCAAGCTCATATTTTCCTCAGCAAAACCAGCATTTCACTCTCTGACAATGTTGCTGTAGGTTGGCTTAATGTAGGCAAGCATTGACTGCAGAAAGAACCTGACTTTGTTCCCAGGTCTTTCTAAGTGAAATCACCTCTTGTTAAAATCCCTTTATGCCCGACAGTGATTTTCACCTTTTTGCTTATGGCTCATAGATTGTAGTATCCATTGGTTTGTGGGGAGTCACAAGAGCATTCCTGAATAAAAAAGTATTCAACCTTGAAAATGAAAATTCATTGTGTTTTCTTTTGTAAGTTTTTGTAGTAGGTCTCCTCTTGCACAGCAGATGCCCATTGCCTCTATTTACCAGAAACTAGTGCTGTACCGTCTCAAGTTGCTGCCTCCAGAAGATATTATCACATTTTACATATCACCTTCTATTGCTGGTTTTACAGCATATTTTTCTATCTTATTTATTTATTTATTTATTTAATCTCTAAGCTGTTTTTTAGTGCTCTAGTTTTCAGAATAAGTTACTGGCAGATACATTTATATAATGTTCAGAGCTTCATATAAATGTTTTTTAACGCTGGGTGCAGTTCATACAGTATTAATGTCATTGTTCCATTAGCAAAAGAAAGTCAGTGGTAAACAACATGTCAATAATTTGCTTTTGTAACACTGTAGCTTTTACTTGCATCTTTGTATGCCTTCGTCATTGTTATTTTCTGAAATGTATATTCTGTAGACTCAAATAAAGAGAACATTAAAAATTATTGTCAAAAAAGGTACTTGGGAAAGCTTAAGCAACCAGAAATGGAATGTACGGTTACTTTCAGAATGACCACAGAAATATATGTCTCTTGGTTGGATCAAAGAAATGGAAACCTGAAACAAGGGTCAGATATTTAAGACATTCAAATGCCTAGATGAGCAAAGGTAATACAAGATAGGTAGATAATTAATGTGTTGGGTTCTTTTAATTCCACAACACTTTAGGTATTACATACCTAAACTTTGTTTATATCCCTAATACAAGTCCACTGATAAATAAAGATCACTGACTTTCATTAAGAACTAGGGTGAAGCTAAATGAAGGAGATATGATTCAAAGAAATTAATATAGATATAGACCAGTGAAAGATGCAAACATCAAAATAACAGGTATGGTCAACATCAGTTAAATGAAAAGCCTAACTGAGGTGGACTTTCACATTTCAACTTGAAATTTTGTTAAATGAATTAGTGAAATTTTGAAAAAAAAAATTATTAAGAAAGACATTGAAATATAACCAAACATGTAAATCAGATATAAAATATCTTTTTTTTCAAAAGTTATCTGCCAAAAAAGAAAGCTCAAAAAGAAAAAAAGCACAACTTTCTTTTAAAGCTTTAAAACTTTTATTTTAATGCTGCTGTCAAATATCTGGATTTTGGGGTAATATATGAATTTACACATAAATAATTTACAAAATATTTTTGTTAGTGCTACTCCTAGTTCAGTTTGGCTGCAGAAAACAGTTAATATTTAATGTGAGTGACATTAAACACCACTATCCAATTTTCTGCGCAAAACAGCAAAGATGTAAATGATCTTTTTAGATACAAATTATTTTCAACTTGTAATGCTGATGGTCCTAAAATAGATTTTGAATAGTTACTGGAGTTTTATCTCTTCTGACTATCTATGTTTTCTGTATTAAATCCAGTTTCTTAGTTTGTCTATCCTAAGGTCAAAAAGTGGAAATAACTAAAAAATATGACTGAGAAAATGTGCTACATTTAGGCTGGAATAATAAACACAGATGTCTCATGATCTGGGAATGATCTTACTAATTGTAATGGAACGTCCAGAAAAAAGTGGTGGTGGCAGTCAAACCAGTGATGACAGGAGTTTGCAGACATTTTAAATTTTTTTCTAAGGTGTTATAAACACAACTAGAAAGCTTTACTAAGCAGTCCCCTTCTATTTTTTTCTTCCTCATTTCTCAGTACTGCTCACCCTTATAATAAAGGGTGAATCTGTGACATTATTTTGCCTCTAGGATAAATGATCAAACTGTTCCCTAAGGGAATATACTCTAGACATCTTTCCTAACTCTTGCTTGTTTGTTTTTAAATTCTTCTGTTAGTAGTGACAGCTGCTGCCAATCATTTTTTCTACTGGAAATCATCAATGAAACTTTAGCGTTTAAATTAAATTTAAATTTCTAAATTTATCTGGTAGCATTAAAATAGAAGCCACATACTGCTTACAGCTTTGTTTTGGGGGGATTTCTGTGTTGTTATTTTTTTTTGGTTTGGTTTTGGTTTGGGAGCAGGGAGTGGGAGTTGTTTGGTTTTGATTTTGTTTATCTCAGAAATTGCAATGCAAGCCTTACTACTTAGTCAAAGAATATTAGTCTATATTCACTTGAGAATTGTCCACCAACATACACGCTGGATGGACACCACATATTCTTCAGAATTAAGCAGTTCCCAAAAGACTGTTATCTGCAATAGTCCAACCATTTTGAGAATTGGTTATTTGTTTCCAAACAAAAAAGTGCCTTGACATTTTTCCTTGCAATGTTTGAATTCTCTCCCAGTAAACCTGTGACATGGATATGTAGACTCAATCCTGAAGAATGCTAAAGCATATTTTCAGATCAGAACCTTGGTGGAGGTAAGACAATAACAGCAACTAACAACAACAAAGCATACCAAATTTTACTGGTTGTTTCAGGTATCAGTTTCACTGGTTTTGGTCAAAGGTTATCTTGAAGATCTTGCTAAAATTTACCCCATGGGGGAATCTAGATATATATCTTAAACTAATTTTAAGTGTAATCTGGAGACGTGAAAGGACAGGAGTCTGGAAAAAATAAAAGCTAAAAAAAATAATTCTGTGAACAATTCCCTTATATAGCATCTCTTACCAGTCAATACACAAATGGAAGAGAAGTCCCTGTTTTATGTGGACAACTTTTCCCTGAAGCATGCAATTCATATATATGACTCAGAAAGGTCTGTTATGGCTTTCATAAGGAGATACATACATGATCCCAGAAGTCATTGATTCTTCACATTGCATAAAACTTTTGTTACTTTGTTTCTGCTCTGGTGATTAACAAGATAGAGGTAGTCATTTTCTGTAGATCTGTCAATGGTAGTGAGGTGAGACCCCATGTTCCCTTCCTACTTCTTTCAAGAACTGTGAAGTTTCAGTTTTATTTTGTCTTATTTTTTTTTGTGATTTTTTTTCCATAGAAGGATCATCTATGAAAGATTAGTAATGTTTTTTTCATTTTTACCCTATATCCTATATGCTTTACTATATGCTAATCTCAACAGTGCATACACAGGTGCAAAACAGCAAGAGCAGTACTAAATCAGAGTGGATAAATAACTGTTTTCTGTCATATTTTACTATAATTCAGTTGTTGGCAGCTTGGAAGGTAGAGCATAATTTTGCACTTCTTCCATATTTCATAAAAGATTAGCTTCTGCAATTTATCTTCTGGAATGCAAGAAAGCTATGTGGGTTTTTTCCTATGTAATGATAACAGTCTATCAGAATGTAAATGGATATTGAGTTGCTGAAAAGCTGGGCTCAATGAGTTTACAAATGAAAGTGTTTTCCTAATAAAATTATAGATTTCAAACAAAATGTTAAAAATTCAAAACACCCTACCTCCACCACCAAGAAACACCATCCAGAATAAACCCATCTTTCATTTTTCTGCTGAAGAGAAAAACAGTGCTGACAGATCAAGTGTGAAACAATTTAATTTTATAGAACCTGGAGAAGTCTATTTATGCTAGGGAAATCTAAGATAACATATTTCCACTAAATTTAATGTATATAATAAGACCTCTGAAAGCTCTAACAACATTAATTCTTACATGTAATATGTTGGATTGAGATGGATTAAAGTGATTACTTCCTTCAGAGTCTGCATCTTGGGGTCTAAAGTACTTTTTTCTTTTCACAGTGGAAGAAAGAGTATGGTACAAAGATATCCTTGAGGTCAATATTACATATAACAGTCAAAGACAGAGGCAACTATATGGCCAAAATTCTAGGAATTATGTAGACATAAAACATCCTGAATCTAATTCTGTCTTCACTAACACGGAAGTGTAGTGTAGGCAAAGACATAAAAGCATCTTAATGGGCTTTCAGTCCAAATGAGTGCTAAGGTCAGTAGAATAATTTATACATCAATGAAATATTCTATTCAGCAAAATCCTTGATGTTATGTTCTGAAATTATTGGACTCTGTCAATGTGGTATGACTTTTTAAGACAAGAAATTGCTATTCTTCCTCAGTCTGAAGGTTACTATTTGGGTGGTATTTTTCATTAACTTTTCCACAGAGCCATTGATATTTTCTTCTGATAAAACCAGTTGGCTGAACCTTGTCTCTTATGTTTTGTGTTGCAGATGATTTCCCAGACTTCTGCTTCTACACCCAGTCTGTATTTAGCTGTGTAAAGAATGTTTTGTTCTCGATTAATGTGATACCACTTCTGAAATCACAAGGCACTAATGTCTCCAGTAAAACTTAAATTTTCATTCTATCAGAAGACAACAGGCTCACTGTCATTCCTGAACTTCAACGGCCATGGAGTCATCTTCATGAATTCCTTTCCAACTGTACAGCAGCAAATGTCAAAAATATGTCTGTCTTAGTTTGTAACATTCCTCCACTAAAACATAATTTTCTTTTCAGTAGTTGGCAGTTCATCCTCATTTTAAGGTATCTATTTAGGCTCATGTGATTAGTGGTTAACAATTCTAATTTAAAAAAAAATCATTTTATAAGCTTCCATTTTGACAGTTTCGACATTCAGAAGAATAAATAGGTGCTGACTTGGTAAATTTCCTCTTTCACTTCAGCAAGGCAAATAAAAAGAAAAGTTCCTAGGCAACTGAGGAGGACTTACAACAGAAATATATGTATCTTCCAACACAGGATTCTGCTTCCCTTCCAATTCCAACACCACCAAAACATCTAGTATAGATAACTATCTTCAACATTTGACAGGAAAGTACATTTCATTCAGACCTCAAGGCCATGGTAAAGAGGTTGTCACAAGAATTGGTTTTATTTCTAAGTTTTTGCTGTCAAAGGAAGGGTAAAGACCTAGATGGACATTGAAAAGTGCCGGTTACTTCTTTAAAGCAAAATCTGATCTTTTAACTATAAAAAATAATTCTTAAAAAAAGTATAATAATTTCCATCTCACTTGCTTATTTCTCCCAAAGTGCTTAATCCTTCTTCAGAAACATGGTTTACTTTAAGAGTACTCCTAGTATCGTTATATGGACATGCAGTGCCTAGACAGCATCATGTGGCAGTAAATGAAGTACACCCACTTTTAAGCTGGACAATTTAGTTCTTTTGCTTCTCAGATGAGCCAAATAGGTAAGTTTGTTCACTTTTTAATTATCACTGCACCCAGTTGGACTTGTGCTATTTGCAGAAATGAGCATAATACAAATAATTCTCCCAAAGCATGTTGTAGGCAATGGAACAGAGCATTCTATGTGTTACAGCTCATTTCTTCGCCATTAATTCAGAACATAACTGTCACAAATTCTTAATTATTTTAGTAATTAGAAAAGGAAATTGACAATGCTTAAAAAAAGATAGCTACTTGCAATTGTTCCTCTAGGATGCTTAATGTAGCATGTGTATATGCCTTAATCTCTGGATGGAGAAGAAAAATAAGGCAGATGGATAAACAAATACTGGTTTATGCACTTGTATTTGGCTTCCCTGACTTTCTCTTTTACTAACTGTATATGATGGGAGTACTTATCTCCTCTCACCCTGACTAAACCCAAAGGACGAGGCAGCTACCTGCGTCTTGATATGCAATTATGAATATAGTCTTTGGATGAACGTTCAAATTTGTTGCACATCTTTAGACTTTCAAAAATTTCTCTTGCTTTTTCTTTATAAGGGTCCAATGTCATTCATCAAACAAAATAAAAGACAATTATTGCAGTAGAAATAAGGCTCCCTGTACAGTCAAGCAGGTATTTAACACCCATAAGCATATCAGAATCTGGACTTTTGTCTAGAAGATTGAACTATTTTCATTTAAAGATATTGGAATGCAAAAGCTTTACAGGGTCAGATTTTGTCACTCATTTGCTCACTGTTTAATAATTTCTATCCTGAGTGTTCACTGAGGACATGTGGAGAGACATACTAAGCTCTTTCAAGCTAACATAATACCAGGCACATATTTGAAGTTTCATATTAAGGAACAGAATATGCCACACCTTTTGTGTGCTGGCAAAGTGACATAAAATGCAGTAAGAACTTTCATTTCTCATTGTTTCCATTAGGATATTTCTCATCATAGTGCTGCATGCTGAGGACAAATATATGGATTCTTATGAGCTGATTCCCATTAAACCAAATGAAAGGGTATTGCTGGAGTCAGAGTCCCATACAGCAAGCTTTGGCTGATGGATGAGTTTGGCCTTACTAGAGAAAGAGGGTATCAGTATCTGAGAGAAGCTATCAGTTATTTCTCTCCATATGTTTCTTCCCCTTTCCCAACTGCTGTGTGGTAGAAAACAGCTGATCAAATTTTAGTGTGCTACCTTAAGACAATTTATCTATGTTTTTACATTATTCAGGCTGAACAAAATAAACAAATTAGAAACATCTTGAAAGTAAATAAAATATAAATATGACTTCCTTTCTCATGTGGCATAGCTTTAGGGGTATAACTTTTTTGGAATGGACTCACAGAGCTCATGCTCTTTAGACTGTCAGTAGACATCTGGAACTGGTTCATGAGGAAGGATCAGAAAGCAAAATTAGGAATCTTCCTCTTTCAAAACCTTATGAAATCAAACAAGGAAAATATTTTCATACTTTTCTTTAATTCACAGCAAATTCACTTGTACCTGCTACAAAATTTTTTCTAAAGTAAGAAAAAGTTCCTTAGATACTTTAATGTAGATCATTTCTATATAACAAAAAATAAATAAAAGCAGCTAAAGCATGTTCCATTTGAGGTAGACCTGACACATAATAACTCCACCTTTGTCTTGGATGTCACAGGGCTATTTCCTATGATTCATGTATATGATTTTGGAGGTGCATATAGCTGTCAATTCTTTTGTGTGTTTAAGTGGGCATATATAAATTCATGTAAAGGGGAGGGGGTGAATAAGAAAGACCACACTAATCATAATCAGTTGACATCGAAAAGGTTGTATTACATTATTTAACAAATATGAATGTGATGAGCTACTCACTGCCTACGCTGGTAGTAGACTCTGTTCAGTGTGCATGCCCTCATTGGTGGCAGCATCTTCTGCAGCAGTATCTTACACAGATATCCACAGGAAAACACAGTCAATCCTTTTAAGAACCTTCTGGCAACTAAGAAAACATTATGGCATTAGGCGGGTCAAATATCGTCTTAATTCATTTTCTGGCTTTTCTAAAAGCCTAAACATTGGAGAGTGAACAATGTTACTTGTCTGACATTTTAGTGTTTTATCTATCCTAGTCACTAGCAATACTGAAAATGATACTGTCATGTTCCTGAAACAATGTTATTACATTTTCATATAAAAAATTAAGTTTATTATTATATCTTTATCTTTAAAAGGTAGAACAGAAAATTTTTTATTTAATTTGGTCTGTTAATCTGTATTGGGTGTAGGTGCCAAGGTGTTGGCAGTGGGGAGCTGCATGGATGGCCTCTGTGAGGAGAGATCAAGGGTTGCCCATGCTGGACACAGCCAGTTCCAGATGGTTCTAGTCAGCTCCAGAACAGACCCACCACAGGGCACAGCTGGGCCCACCAGCCACCCTCGTGGTGCCTCTGTAAATATATCTGTAAGAAAGGGTGAAAAATGCTGTACATCAACTGTGGGAGAGAGGAGTAAGAAAATTGAGAGAAAGAGCCCTGCAGACACCAAAGTTGATGAAGAAGGAAGGGGGATAAGGGTGTATTTGGTAGAATAGGTAGCAGAGTCATCATGACCATCCAACTTGATTGAAGTGCTATGCAGTTGTTAAGGTTAAGACATGTTTTAAATAAGGATTTGAATGATGATGATGTTTAAGTTTTATGGTGGGGATTCTCCAAGGTGTAGCTGAGTGCTTTGAGTATTCTTGGAGTCAGCCTCACTTCTACACCAGGGAGAGAACAGTTCTGGTCTTGTGAACAGTTCAGAACATATGCAATAATCTGTATATACATATATACATAGACCATATTTCAATGACAAGCAGTAAAAATTAAGGACATCTGTTTTGGAATAATTTTCAGGTAACTCCAGAGTCCTTTTCATCATTAGCTGCTTTACTCCATGTTTAAACTAGACAAAAAGGTAACTTTGTATTACTACTCTCCTGTGACCATTGTTTTTACAGAAAAAAAATTTAATTCTACACATTTCCTTTTGGCATAACCTTATATCCCTTCTACCATGTTCTTATTACATTAGTAATAGGAGGCAACTGACATTTCACTGTCATAGTCTGGGGTCCACAGGGAAAAGAAAGAGTTAAAAAAAAACCCAAAAGAACACAGTAAGGTGGCATCCTTGGTAATGTGAGTGCCATGTGAGGTAAGAATAGAATAAATAAATTATATTTGATAAGAGGAAAAGATATGAATGAGTTACATAGGCAGAATAACAGAGGTATCCTGGGAAGAATGAAAAATACAAAAAAAGCAGATGATGGCTTGCAACACCCTGACCCACCACTTCCATGACTTCATCAAAGGCACAAGTAGGGGAACCCCATCTGCAGAGACATAAAATTGGACAGCTTGTTATCTTTATGCTACACCTTCACAATTATAATACTAACTATGCATCTCTGTTACTCACCTGATTACTGTTTAAATAACTGATGTGTAAACACCATGAACAGGAAAGAACATGTGCGGAAACCATATGGATAATTTGTGGCATGGTACTAAAAAGAGTAGGCTGTACTAGTACAGCTGGTGATTAAAATGCCTTTGTAACTAATTAGAATCTAACATCTGGTCTACTGAAATATACAGACTTTCTGTATTGTGGTCCTTTTATTTGATAAAACATGATGGATGGCAAGAATGGCCAGTGAGAAACAGTCCAGAATATAACTCTGCATGAGGATATGTCAAATTATCGGTGGGCTATTTCTTAAAAGTATTAAAAAAAAAAAAAAAAACAACAAAAAAATCTAGAAAAATACTTAATTTGATTTGTGGGAGGATTAATATGGGGAGGATAGCTCAAATCAGAATGATAATTATAAATTAAAAAAAAAAAAAAAAATTAAATGTAACTAGCGAGAAATAGTAATTGTAGGAAAGGTCCAGAGGAGATATTCTTGTTTTCCTTAGAGGAAGGATCACCAAGAAGTACTTGAAAAGATTCTATTCAAAGTACAACATTTTGTAAATTCTTCTATTTAATAAGAAAATATTTCATTTTCTTTTTCAAGAGTATACTTTCCCTCTCCTTGATCACAACAGCTTTTTCCATGCCAGACAGAGAACCAAATCAAAAGTGAAATGCATTCCTTAAAGAGTGAAATAAAATCAAGACATTTAATAACAATCAGAAAAGTTAGAAGGGAAAATGATCTCCTTGGACATGTAATCCATTTTTTGGCCAATGTCAAATTATCTCTCATGTATATGTCAGTATTTAGTTCAGTCTACTTTTAAGTGCTTCATGAGCCCTTGGCCTCAGCTGACTGATAGTGATTATTAAGAGGAGGATTCAATTATTCTGTCTTTAAAAAAGGAAATGTACTGCAAACAGGACTCAAGGTGATCAGCTGGGGGTGGCTGAAGGGAAACTGATGTTCAGATACTGCATATGAACCCTACGGCATTGAAGTTTATACTGTGTGGATTCTGCTGTCTTATCACTATGCCTATGATGTGGAGGAAGAAGAGATGACATAAAGATGCAGAAATCACTTTTATTTTCTTCTTTTTTTCAGAGGCCACTGCATCTCAAAGACTCTGAATAACCTCTGTTTAGCCATCCTCTATTACAAAGTTAAGACAGCTCCTACTTGACTCTTGCTGTAGGAGACTTTGTTCTCAGAAAAATATGTTTGATAATTAGGAACTCTGTTCTTCAGCTTCCATTTTTACATTCTTAATTTCATCCTATTAATACATTTGTACTCCACACTCAGTGACATGCAGTGACCCCTGACTTTTTTAGTATGCTCCAACATCATCTCAATGGTCTTGTAAGTAATTCCTTTATCTCTTTCTACTCATCAAAAAACCATAGTGGAAGATTCCCATATATGTACTTGAAGACAATAGCGTACACTATATGCTATATACATACTATATACATACTATGCTATATACATAAACAATGTATCATACCATATGATATATGTGTCTGTGTTGACAATTTGACAACAAATGTCAAGAAAATAAAATAATTACACTGTTATGTATGACAACATATACATATAGGGGACTATATTCAAAGAGCTTTCATGCAACCTTTTATATATAAGAAGGTCACTTTTTTTTTCAGAGTTGAAGACACTTCCATTTGTTCTGTCTGAGCTCTATTCATATGAGCCATGAGGGGGCTAAATGAACTGAAAAAATGTTGTTACTCCTCTTGTACTGAACAATTTCCAGGCAATTTAGAGAAAAGTTTTCTTCTTAATCCAAATTTCTCAACCTAGGCTCTGGAGTTGACAAAACAGCATTGTTTAAACTTAATAGTAATCTACTAGAAGATAAAGAGGTCCTTCATTTTGAAATTTTATTTTACACCAAGTTCCCTCCAAGAATTCTGTACATCTCAGAGAGTAATGTCATGGTGCTGCTTTTGTTGCCATGTGTAATTCACAGGAAAACTAGCACTGAGGGAAACTGCTAGGTTAAAAAATCGTGTTGGAAATCAAGTCACTTGGTGTTTAGGTAATGAATGAAATTGATATGGAATTTAGTTTCATTTTCCCCTGGAATAAGAAACTTTCAATCTTGCTTGTGTAAAGTTTCATAAAAGGAAAATTTTGCTGTAATTTGCAGTTAAACTCTGAAATTATTATTCCAAATTAAATAGATGGTAGCACATTAACAAATAACTTTTTGAGTTTACTACTCATATTTTATCAAGGAGAAAAATACTTCTAGTAAGATACTTTTTTTGTTCAATTTCTGGCAGATCCACATGTGGATACTATTGGCCAAAGTAGCACAGTATTAGTCATAGAAATAATGTTTTCTTTTTCAAATTCATATACATATTCATTGACATAAAGATTTTCTATTGACACATTAAACTTTTCTAATACTACTGATATCAGTATCACTCAGATATGCCTCTGCAGTCAGAGATGAATTGTTGAGCTATTTGTATGTTACCTAGTATTAGGTTATTTGAAATATTGTATTGATTTTTCATTTCTATAGTTGACACATTCTAGAAGGGCAGCTTGCATATTAAAACAACTTGTCCATGCAGAGTTTGAGCCTAAAGATGAAATGTGCTCCATGGTACATTACAAGAATTTTCATTTACATATGCTAAAAATGAAATAAAAATTCCCATTAGAAGCCAAAAATACATTTTCTGAATCAGTATGTCTGAGATTCTCATAGCTTAATTATATGTCACTCAGAAAGCTTACGTACTGCAAACCAAAGCTAAGAATGTACGAGCATTAAGCTGTGATGGTATTCCTTCTGTTTGTTAGCCAGAGATAGTAAATACCATTCATTGTTTTAAAGGATTTGGACTATCATAGATGTTCTCAATTGTTTAGTGCATAATCCCAGAACATGAAATGCATATGTAATCATGTGGATGGATAGATAGACAGAGAGACAGATAGATATTTAGATAGATAGATAGACGGACAGACAGACACACATTGATATACTTTCTGACATACTTTATGTAGTCAATCCCTGGGAAGTGCTTCCAGCTCATATAATAAGATTAAATAGTTTTGTATGCAGAACTGTAATA
Organism: Strix uralensis; assembly: GCF_047716275.1. NCBI lineage: Eukaryota > Metazoa > Chordata > Aves > Strigiformes > Strigidae > Strix > Strix uralensis. The sequence continues at coordinate 18,641,670 of NC_134012.1, read as the reverse complement.
ATTCACCAGACTAGGCTACAAATGCTTGCAAAACCCTTTAGGAAACTTCATTAAGTAGAAACCTAGAATTACAGTAATGAAGGTTGGAAATGACCTCTTGAAGTCATCTGTGCCAACCTCCTGTACAGTGAAAGTCCGGTGAGATCATGTTGCTCAGGCCTTGTCCATCTGAGGTTGGAATGCCTCCAGGGAGATACTACCACCTCCCTGGGAGCCTGCTCTGATGTTGTGTAACCCACATAGAGGAAAAGATGGTATTTGAATTCACATTCTTGCAACCTGTGTCTGTTGCATTTTGCCCTTCCACTGTGCTTCTCCAATAAAAGTCTGTTCTTCATCTTCTCTACATTATCCCATTAGATAGCTTTATAAAGTCTCTCTTTCACCTTCTTTTCTCCAGACTGAACAAGCCATGCTCCCTCAGCTTCCACTCGTACATCCAGTGCTTCAGTCCCCAGCAATCTTCAAAGTCCTCTGATGAGTTGCTCTGATGATGAGTTGTTCTGATGTGTCAGTACCTTTCTTGTACTTCAGAGGCCAAAACTGGAGGTTACCCAGTGACATTTGGTATACTAGTATCATTCATATTTACAGCTAGATACATTCACATGACTCTATGTCAATAGTGGAAAATTGTACTTTGATACATATACAAATCCGTATTGTAAAGCATGTTTCTATGACACATTTGAATAAAATATCCCAATTTCCAGCATGCTGAGTGTTAAAACATACTGTTCTAACCAAAAAGATTTCAATATTTTTAACTTAAAATTCTGTACACTTCTTTGATACTTGAATAGCTAAAACCCTAACATAAAAGTGTGAAACACTAAAATGGTAACAAAAGCTCTAAAGTTAGTGCTTCACTTCTTAGTTCACATGGAAGGTATATTTATTTAAGGCTAAAAGCAGATTTCTTTGATTCGCTCCTTACCAACAGAAATTGAAAGCCCCATTAAAAACTATCAGTAAAATCCTGGAAATCCAACATCATTTTCCCTTCTGTGACAAGGAGTATCTGAGTGTAAACATTTAGTTCTTGTATTTTGCAGGAATTTTACAAGACTTCACAAACTACATTTTGAAGTATAAAATGCAGTCAGTCAAAACAAAGTATTTAGAGGTTGTTTATGATGGTACCTCTGAAGTTTGAAAATGCATCATGAGAAAGAGTAATCCTTTAGGGATGGGCTCTTTCTGTAAAATCATGTACCCTAAACTATTTCTAGTTTGGTATCTTAGACAGTCAGATGTTAAATCTTAAAAGGAGACAAAATACCCTAACATTTTTTACAGTAGACTACCTCAGTCTTTTCTGGCCTATCATCCATTCTAGTTTCTGCTAATGAAATTAAATTCTGCAAGAAAAGTAGCTTTTTCATTATTACTTTCCACATAATGAGCCTACTCTAAATGTTGTGAATGACTAGAATTAAGTTATAGCTGATTAACACTCATTCCTGCTGTTAAGGACAGATCTTACAGCTCTTTTCTTCCTATGGTGAAAGTTATTAGAAAATGGAGTTTGGGATGAAGACCAAAGGAAAATTAAAGCTCTAAGATGCAACCTGAAAAAATATAATCTGCTATGTTGTAATTGCTTTTATTGTTTTCCTTGGTGAATTTAACAAGTCTTTTCATTCAACAGACCTAGGTGGGAGGACTAAGGAAAAAATTGTAATATTTTTCCATAAAATATAATACTTTGAAATGTAAAAAACAGAGCATTTTTGATCAAGAAAATATACCGTTAATAAAAGACAGGCTCATGAAAAAGAAAATGCCTATAAAAGAAACAGGTGGCAGAAGGTAATAGCAATACACAGATAATAAAAGTTATAAGCGATTAACAGCCTGACCCAAGAGCCTGATCGTAGAATCATAGAATAGTTTGGTCTGGAAGGAACCTTTAAAGGCCACCTACCCCTGAAATGAGCAGGGACATCTTCGACTAGATTAGGTTGCTCAAATCTCCGTCTGACCTGATCTTGAATGTTTCCAGGGATGGAACATCTACCACGTCTCTGGGCAACCTGTTTCAGTGTTTCACCACCCTCATCATAAAAATTGTCTTCCTTATATCTAGTCTGAATCTACCTTCTTTTACTTTAAAACCATTACCCCGAGTCTTATCATAACAGACCCTTCTAAAAAGTTTGTTGCCATCTTTCTTTTAAGCTCCTTTTTCAGTATTGAAAGGCTACAATAAGGATTTCCAGAGCCTTCACTTCTCCAGGCTGAACAACCCCAACTCTCTCAGCCTTTCTTCATAGGAGAGGTGTTCCTCATTTTTGTGGCCCTCCTCTGCACTCACTCCAACAAGTACATGTCTTTCTTGTACTGAGGACTCTAGAGCTGAACCCAGTACTCCAAGTGGGGTCTCACCAAAGCAGAGTAGAGGGACAGAGTCACCTCCTTTGACCTGTTGGTCACACTTCTTTCGATGCAGCCAAGGATACAGTTAGCCTTCTAGACTGTGAGTGCATAATGTTGGCTCATGCCCAGTTTTTCATCTACAAGTACCCCATAGTCCTTCTTGGCAGGGGTGCTCTCAACCCCTTCAACCCCCAGCCTGTGTTGATACTGCAGATTGCCCCAACCCAGGTGCAGGACCTTGCACTTGGCCTTGCTGAACTTCATAAGGCTCATACGGGCCCACTTCTTGAGTTTGTCCAGGTCCCTCGGAATGACATTGCATCCCTCAGGTGTGTACACACAACTGAGCAGAACCAGTCCCAGAGATTCTTAGAATGTGTGGGAGATAACTTCCTGACACAACTGGTTAGTGAACCTATCAGAGAAGGTGCCCTGCTGCATCTCCTCTTTGTGAACAGGGAAGGACTGGTGGCTGATGTGGCGGTTGGAGGCCAACTAGGGCACAGCGATCATGAAATAATAGAGTTCTCTAATCTTAGACAAGCCAGGAGAGGGGGCACCAGAACTGACATCCTGGACTTCCAAAGGGCTGACTTTGACTTGTTTAGGTACCTGCTTGACAGAAGGGCAGAGGGGTCCAAGAAGGCTGAGCACTCTTTAAGAAGGAAGTCTTAATGGCACAGGAGAAGGCTGTCCCCAGGTGCTGTAAGAGAAGCCGGCACCAGAGAAGACCACCCTGGCTAAACAGGGAGCTTTTGCTTCAACTCAGGGAAAAAAGGAGAGTTTATGGCCTTTGAAAGAAGGGGTAGCAACTCACAATGATTACAAAGATGCTGTGAGGCTATGCAGGGTGGAAATCAGGAGGTCTAAAGCCCAGCTGGAAATTAATCTGGCTTCAGCAATCAAGGAGAACAAGAAATGTTTCTGTAAATATGTCAGCAACAAAAGAAAGACCAGAGAGAGCCTCCATCCCCTGCTAGACGCAGGAGGAAACGTGTCAACAAGTGATGAGGAAAAGGCTTAGGTGCTTAATGCCTTCTTTGCCTCAGTCTTTAATAACAGGACTAGTTGTATTGAGGGAATCCAGCCTCCTGAGCCAGAAGACAGAGACTGGGAGAATGACCCCCTGCAATCCAGGAGGAGACAGTCAGTGACCTACTGCATCACATAGACACACATAAGTCTATGGGACCAGATGGGATACACCCGAGGGTGCTGAAGGAGCTGGCTGGGGAGCTCGCCAAGCCGCTTTCCATCATTTACCAACAGTCCTGGCTGACCGGGGAGGTCCCAACAGATTGGAAATTGGCCAGTGTGATGCCCATATATAAGAAGAATCAGAAGGATGATTCAGGAAATTACAGGCCTGTCAGCTTGACTTCGGTGCCTGGGAAGCTGATGGAGCAGCTCATCCTGAGTACCATCACACAACACATGCAGGACAACCAGATGTTCAGGCCCAGTCAGCAGGGGTTTATGAAAGGCAGGTCCTGCTTGACAAACCTGATCTCCTTCTACGACAGGGTGACCTGCTTATTGGATGAGGGAAAGGCTGTGGATGTAATTTACCTTGACTTCAGTAAGGCCTTTGACACTGTTTCCCACAGCATTCTCCTGGTGAAACTGGATGCTCGTGGCTTGGATGGGCACACGCTTTACTGGGTAAAAAACTGGCTGGATGGCCGGGCCCAAAGAGTTGTGGTGAATGGAGTTAAATCCAGTTGGTGGCCAATGACAAGTGGTGTCCCCCAGGGCTCGGTTTTGGGGCCACTCTTGTTTAACATCTTCGTTGATGATCTGGACGAGGGGATCGAGAGCACCCTCAGTAAGTTTGCAGATGACACCAATTTGGGTGGGAGTGTTGATCTGCTCGAGGGTAGGGAGGCTCTGCAGAGAGACCTGGACAGGCTGGAGCGATGGGCTGAGGCCAACTGTAGGAGTTTCAATAAGGCCAAATGCCGGGTGCTGCACTTGGGTCACAACAACCCCCAGCAGCGCTACAGGCTTGGGGAGGAGTGGCTGGAGAGCTGCCAGTCAGAGAGGGAGCTGGGGGTGTTGATTGACAGCCGGCTGAACAGGAGCCAGCAGTGTGCCCAGGTGGCCAAGAAGGCCAATGGCATCCTGGCTTGTATCAGCAATAGCGTGGCCATCAGGGACAGGGAAGTGATCTTACCCCTGTACTCGGCACTGGGGAGGCCGCATCTCGATTCCTGTGTTCAGTTTTGGGCCCTTCACTACAAAAAGGACATTGAATTACTCGAGCGTGTCCAGAGAAGGGCAACGAAGCTGGTGAAGGGTCTGGAGCACATGTCATACGAGGAGCGGCTGAGGGAACTGGGGTTGTTTCATCTGGAGAAGAGGAGGCTGAGGGGAGACCTCATCGCCCTCTACAACTATCTGAAAGGAGGTTGCAGAGAGCTGGGGATGAGTCTCTTTAACCAAGTAATAAGTGATAGGACAAGAGGTAATGGCCTCAAAATGGTCTATAGTGTCCTGGATCCTCCTTTCTGCCTTTCTTGTAGATGGATGTCACATTTGTCACCCTCCAGTGCAATGGGACCTCCTGTCCCGATCCAATGTCGGGGGAGGTTTTGATACAATCCCAAGAGTGAGATTAAAACACAAACGAGGTCAAATGCCATATACCCAAAACAGGCTTTTATTATTAAAGAAGTGAAGAGGGGTAGAGATAGGACAGAATGGAAGGAAAAGGCAGAAATAAAGCAAGGATGTGGGATAGGGCTGCAAGAATAGTCACCACCATGGATCCAGCGATGTCCCGTTGGCCCTCAGTCTTCAGTTCTTCGGTGGTGGGTGCACACGAATCAAGCTTCAATGGTAGATGCACACAGAGAAAATTTTCTGCTGCCTTTTTAAGTTCATAGTATCTGCTGATTAACATATCTGCTCGCCTTTAGTTTTTTTTTCTCTGGTCCAACAGGTTTTGTTGCATCTGGCTTCAGGGCAGGAACCTTTGCCTCTTATCAGTTCATTAGCAATGCGTGCATGAGGTCTGGCCTACACAATAGAGCCACAAACGGCTACAGGATGGGGCAACTCAGCACACCTCTGCCCCTTTGCGGCTTGTCTAAAGAGTCCAGACAATGCCACCCCAAAGAAGTGGGGGGGTGCATCCTTCAATACACTCCCGCTTCTCTGGGCGACATCCCCCAGACCAATTCAAAGACCACAGCAGCTTCTCTTGGAGGTTTGCACAGACACAAGCAAGCTTTGAGGCAGTCATAGACCATTTCAGTCTCTCACACCTCCCCAGTCAGCCATGACTTCAGGTAAATCATGGACAGCGGCTTGACGAGCACATCTCCCAACTCCCTCAGCACACTTGGGTGTAACACATCTGGTCCCACGGACTTCTGTGCATCCAAGTGGTGTAGCAGGTCTCTGACCACCTCCTCTTTAACTGTGCTGACCTCATTCTGCTTCCCCTCCCCATCTCCCAGCTCATGAGGCTGGGTGTCCAGGGAACAGCCAGTTCCACTGCTAAAGACTGAGGCAAAGTAGGCGTTGAGCACCTCAGCCTTTTCCTCATCCTTAGTTACCATGTTTCCCTCTGCATCCAAGAAAGGAGGGAGATTTTCCCTAATCCTCCTTTTGCTGTTAACGAGTTTATAGAAACATCTCTTATTATCCTTAACAGCTGTAGCCAAGTTGAGCTCTAGCTGCGCTTTGGCTCTCCTAATATTCTCCCTGCATAACTTCACTACATCTTTATAGTCTTCATGAGGGACCTGCCCCCTCTTCCAAAGGTCATAGATTCTCCTTTTGTTCTTGAGATCCAGCCAAAGGTCCCTGTTTAGCCAGGCCACTCTCCTTCCCTGCCTGCTTGTTTTTCAGCACATGGGAACAGCCTGCTCCTGTGCCTTTAAGACTTCTCTCTTGAAGTATGTCCAGCCTTCCTGGACTCCCATATCCTTCAAGGCAGCCTCCCAAGGGATTTTGTTAATCAGTCTTTTGAACAGGTCAGAGTTTGCCGTCCGGAAGTCTAAGGTGACAGTTTTACTAACCCCTCTCTTTGTTTCTCCAAGGACAGAAAACTCAATCATCTCATGATCACTGCACCCTAGACAGCCTCCAACCTTTACTTCCCCCACAAGCTCTTTCCTGTTCACAAGAAGCAGGTCCAGGAGGGCACCTTCCCTGGTCGGCTCACTCACCAGTTGTGTGAGGAGTTATTCTCCACACATTCCAGGAACCTCCTGGATTGTTCCCTCTCTGCTGTGCTGTGATCCCAGCAGATACCCGGGATGTTAAAGTCCCCCACAAGAACAACAGCAAGTGACCGTGAGATTTCTCCCAACTGTTTATAGAAGGCTTCATCCACCTCAGTGCTTTGGTTGGGAGGTCTATAGCAGACTCCCACAACAAGATCTGCTTTTTTGGCCCTTAACTTAATCCGAACACTCTCTGATGAAGATATTAAACAGTATTCATCCTAATGTGGACCCCTGAGGAACACCATTCATCACTGATTTCCATCCGGACATTGAGCTGTTGAACACTACTCTCTGGATGCGACCATTCAGCCAATTCTTTATCCACTGAACATTCTAGCTATCAAACCCATATCTCTCCAATTTAGAAAAAAAGATATTGTGGAGGACTGTGTCAAAGGACTTATTGATGCTATTGAAGGTAATTTTCTCAGTACTCGGTGCAGGATAAAAGGGAGAAACTACTGTTCATAGCTTGGACCTCTGAAAAACTGCTTGTGTGCCACTTACAAACATTGAGCTATTTGAAGTCCTTCAGTTGTCTTGTTCACACTGCAAACTAATATTTTAAAACATATAATTAGACAGTAAATCAGCGTTAACAATAATTTCTTACTTCTTTTGCTTGATTTATTTTTTTGCATAGCTCTGTGCTTACATTTTAAAGGATTCTTTTGTAGATGAAGAAAGTTCCTCAGATAGCTCGGTATGATATTTACCTAAAGCAGTTCTTCAGAAGAAGCACAAAAGGGAACACTTTCCACACATTCACCAGATTATGTTGTGAGTAAGATTCAGTTGTCTTCTGAACAATATTCCTGTATTAGCACAACAGTTAAAGTTAAGGCACCACAAAATAAATATTTGCATGTCATCATTTTTTATTAGAAATAGAACATCAGTGTGTACACAAATGAAATGCTGTGACACAACCCTTTAAAAACATCAGTTATACTAGTTGTTAGCACCCCATCTGCAACACTTGCTTTACTTTTTATAGGTTTCTCCACACTATCAGTTTGACTTTCTTCTTATTGTTTTTGATGTTGTTGATCTCCCTGTCATATATGAAATTTTTCTAATTTGTGTACATACTCTTCATAATGTGACTGACCAATAAACCCTTAAAATGGAAGAAGGTTTAGAGGAGATGAGCAAGGGTGATGTGCCCATAAAGCTCAGGCAATAATGTAGGTTGTGACTGACCACAGCTGTTGAAAAGAAGCTGACTTTATTTCAACAAAAAGGGGACTGGTGGCTGACCTATGTTTTAAAGAAACAGCTATCAACAGTTAAATGGATCAGCTGGCAATGTACAAGTTTCTCCCTGAGTTCATTAGAAGAGTGTGTCTCCCTGAGTTAGCCAGACCAGGATGGGGGAGTGCATATGTGTTTCAGCACAACATAGAATATAAGAACTGAAAAACTAACAAAAGAGTTTCAGAGAGCAACAGATTTGAGCTGGCTTCAACCCACATATTCCTTCCTGGCAGCTATGTGGAACTATGTATTGCAATAGCTGTATTTTGCCAAGCGTAACTTACATTTGTGTTGTGTTTTCAGTATCGCTTGTAAAACTCCCCTAAGTCAGAAATTCCATGTAACATCAAATATCTTCAGATAAGTAAATTTTATATTAAGTATTACATCTCTACATGTGATGTGTGGAATATCTAAAAGAACTTGGTCAGAGAGTATTGGATGCTGACACATATTTTGTTCCTGAAATCCAATCCAACTAGCTTTCTCAGAGAAATTGGGGCATGCTAAAGAAGAGGTTTTTCTTGGATGTCTTCCATGCAGACAGCTATGGACTTTGACTACTGCAGGTTTAGTTCCACTGCCCAAAACAACTCTTCAACACTGTCACAGCAAACCTTTCAGATATTTTTATATGCTCTGAAAATCACAGACATGAGAGGATGTAAATGTCTTGTTCTTCCTACCCACTTCCATGCCTGGGAAATAACTACCTAATGTAACCAAGATAACTATTTTAAGTTCTGGCCCCACTCCTGGTACAGAGCATGAAGAGCTCCAGCAATGGATATGAGCCTGGGAGATGAGAAGCAATTGCAGCACTGCTATGTGTACTAAAAGAGCAAGACTGGTGATTAGCTGCTTGGCATTGTCCCCTTAGAGTACAGAGAAGGCTGGGAGGAAGATTAGGTTATGAGATTACCCATTGTGCTATCTCTTTTTCAGCACTGACACAGTAACATGTAGCTACCGGATGGGGGACTTGGGTCCATTCTTTGACTCACATCACTTGAGACAAAGCAATAATTAAGTAAATCTCTGTCCTGGTTTAGCTAGGATAGGGCTAAGTTTCCCCAGCAGTGGGGGGAAGTTCTAGCCGGGTTATTCATATACCATGCTGACGTCATCTCTGGGTGCCCAAGTGTGGGAAGAATCGGTGAGCGCGTCCGTTTGTGCAGCCGTTCCTCTCACTGCTGTATCAGTACATACCTTGCTCTGTTCATTGTTATCACTGCTATTCCTATTGTTATTGTTTGGTGTGTTGCTGTTGCACTGTTGTATTAAACCTCTCCTTATCTCAGCCCCGGGGCTTTGTATTTCACTCCCTTTGTGGGGGAGGGGCAGCGGCCATGTGGTCTCAGACCCCAGCAGGGACTAAACCACCACAACTTTTGATGCCCAACATGGGGCACGAGAGGGCTGAGATAAGGACAAAAGGAGAAGGTGTGTTAGAGCAATCTGTTAGGTGAAATTTTTCTGTTTTTATTTGTATTGTTTGATAAGAAACGTTTGCAATGCTGGCCAACTTGCTTGCATGGTGGGGCTGGATTAATCCTTATATCCATTGTGCATTCCCAGTGCTGGCGTTTGTTTTCGGTGGAAAATGTGTCAAGGGTCTTGTTTTGCTGTACTGGCTGCAGACTGCTATAACATGCTTGTAACACTGCTTGTGGGGGTGAACCAATACGTGTTTGCTGCCTGGGCTTTTGTTAGGGGTCTTGCCACCTCTATGGGTGAGCCAGGGGAAGAGATCCTCTCGGTTTTTGAGAGTTTTAGCTATCCCTGGAGCATCCAGGCCAGCATGTTTGCGGCGCAATGCTTTCTGAATGTATGCCACATCTTGTTTTGGGCCATGTGGTAATTCTGCAACAATAGCACCACCCGGAAACCTGCCCTGAGGCCAGATAGTTATAAATGGCAAGGTGTGTGGGAAAAGATGGGCAAGTACCTGAGTCAGTGGTCACCCCCAACGTTCTGGGATTTCACTCCCGAACAAGTGCAGAGTCCTGATAAACTGGTGGAGTGTTTGGAAAAGGTGTGCTGCCAATCTGACAAACCCCGGGAGACACAACTTGCTGCAATGTGCTGGGGGTTTGCCCATGCGTACCGCACCGCCCTTAACAGTGATCACTGCCCTCAAGGGGGACAAAGGGCTGCAGGATCTGAAAGTGAACTTACTGGTACAGCAGCTGGGCCAGGGGGACAACCAGTACCAATATCAGTCACCCTGATACGGAAAACCAAATATAACAAAAAATCCCCTCGCAGTGTACAGGGTGACAATGAACCAGGCCCATCACGAGAGCAGGAGGAAGAGCCAGAGGTAACCATCCAATCTCTATCCCTGAATGAGTTGCGAGATATGCAGAAGGATTTTAGCTACCTTCCAGGCGAGCAAATTTGCACCCGGCTGCTCCGATACTGGGATAGTGGAGCTGCTGATTTTGAATTGGAGGGGAGAGAGGCCAAGTAGCTGGGACCTTTAGCCAACCAGGCTGGTATTGACAAGGCAATAGGGAAACAGGCTCAAACCCTCAGCCTTTGGAGGCGACTCCTGCTCAGTGTGAGGGAGAGGTACCCCTACAAGGATGATGCTCTATGTCAGTTAGGTAAGTGGACCAACATGGAGAAAGGCATTCAAAACCTCAGGGAAATGGCTGTGTTTGACATGGTCTATGGTGATCTGAATGATGAGCAGTCACCCATGGATCGAGATCAGGCCCCTTGCACACAGTTGATGTGGCGGAAGTTCCTGCAAAGTGGACCAGAGGCACATTCCAAAGCATTAGCAGTAGCGTCCTGGTGGCGAGATACCCAGACTCAAACAGTGGACGAAGTGATTATCCAGCTCCGGCAATATGAGGGAAATCTCCCTTCCTCCCAACATGCTTTGGTTTCAGCTGTAGAGGAACTGTCTCAGAGGCTCCAGAAAATGGAAGAGGACATGTCCTACATTCCACCTGCACGGGCCGATGTCTCAGCTATTAGAAGCAGGTGCTTCCCCACCCAAGAGAAGGGCAGTGGAAGGCACACACCACAGGGCACCTTGTGGTTCTTCCTCCGCGACCATGGGGAAAACATGAGGAGGTGGCATGGACAGCCCACTTCCACCCTAGCTGCATGAGTACAGCAGCTGAAAGGGAAGACCACCATGAAAGGGGAGTCTTCCAAGAGAGACGCAGCTCCAGTGTCCAGTCGGAAATCCCCCAGACAGAATAGAATGGCCAACAGTATGCTTGACCCTCTTGAGGAGACCAGGAAGTCATTCTTGCAGGAGTCACTCTTAGATCAAGTGAGTGATGGTGAGCAGGATTACAGGGGCCCTGCCTCCAGCCAGATGGAGGAAAGGGATAATTGGATTTACTGGAAGTTGTGGATCCGATGGCCTGGCACATCAGACCCACAAGAATATAAGGCCTTGGTAGACACTGCTGCACAGCGCACCCTGATGCCATCAAGCCACAGTGGGGTCGAATCCATCTGCATCTCTGGAGTGACAGGGGGATCCCAACAGCTGACCCTATTAGAAGCTGAAGTAAGCTTAACTAGGAAGGACTGGCATAAGCACCCCATTGTGACTGGCCCAGATGCCCCATGCATCCTAGGTATAGATTACCTTAGGAGATGGTACTTTAAAGACCCAAAAGGGTACCGGTAGGCCTTTGGTATAGCTGCCCTGGAGGAGACTGAGCAATTCTCCACCTTACCCGGCCTCTCAGAGGACCCCTCAGTGGTGGGGTTGCTTAAGGTTGAAGAGCAACAAGTACCAAGTGCACCGGCAGCAGTACCGTACTAACCGAGATTCCCTGGTCCCCATCCATCAGCTGATCCTTTGCCTAGAAAACCAGAGGTGATCAGCAAGACTCACTCACCTTTCAACAGCCCTATATGGCCAGTGAGAAAACCTAATGGTGAATGGAGATTAACCGTGGACTACTGTGGCCTGAATGAAGTTACACCAGTGATGAGTGCTCAGTACCGGACATGCTAGAGCTCCAGTATGAGCTGGAGTCGAAGGCAGCCAAGTGGTACGCCATGACTAACATTGCTAACGCGTTCTTCTCCATTCCAATAGCACCAGAGTGCAGACTACAGTTTGCGTTCACTTGGAGGGGTATCCAGTACACCTGGAATCGATTGCCCCAGGGGTGGAACCACAGCTCCACCATTTGCCATAGACTGGTCCATACTGCACTGGAGAAAGGTGGGGCTCCAGAACACCTGCAGTTCATTGATGATATCATTGTATGGGGGGACACAGCTGAGGAAGTCTTTGAGAAAGGAAAGAAGGTAATTGAAATCCTCCTGAAGGCTGGTTTTGCCATCAAGTGACAGAAATTTAAGGGGCCTGGAAGGGAGATTCAGTTCCTAGGAATACAATGGCAAGATGGACGTTGCCACATCCCAATGGAGGTGATAAACATGATAACAGCCATGACCCCACCAACCACCAAAAAGGAGAGTCAGTCTTTCCTGGGCACTGTGGGGTTCTGGAGGATGCACGTCCCAAACTACAGCCTGATTGTGAGCCCTTTCTACCACGTAACCCACAAGAAGAACGATTTTAAATGGGGCCCAGAGCAACAACAAGCCTTTGAACAAATCAAGCAGGAGATTGCCCAGACAGTGGCCCTCAGGCCAGTCAGGACAGGGCAGGAGATTAAGAACGTGCCCTACACCGCAGCCGGGAAGAATGGCCCTTCCTGGAGCCTTTGGCAGAGAGGACCTGGGCAATCCCGAGGCCGACCTCTAGGCTTTTGGAGCCGGGGATACAAAGGCTCTGAAGCTAACTATACACTGACTGAGAAGGAGATACTGGCAGCGTACGAAGGAATTCGAGCTGCCTCAGAAGTGGTTGGCACTGAGACACAGCTCCTCCTGGCACCCCGACTGCCGGTGCTGGGATGGATGTTCAAAGGAAAGGCTCCCTCCACACATCATGCAACAGATGCCATGTGGAGTAAATGGGTTGCATTGATAACACAATGGGCTCGAATAGGGAACCTCGATCCCCCAGGATTAGTGGAAATGATCATAAACTGGCCAGAGAGCAAAGATGCTGGGATGTCACCAGAACAAGAGGTGAAACGTGCTGAGGAGGCCCCACCATATAACCAGCTGTCAGAGGAGTAGAAGCGATATGCCCTATTCACTGATGGGTCTTGTCGCATTGTGGGAAAACATCGACGATGGAAGGCTGCAGTGTGGCATCCCACACGACAAACCACTGAAGCTGTTGAGGGACAAGGTGAACCGAGCCAGTTCGCAGAGGTGAAAGCCACCAATTGGCTTTGGAGATTGCTAGCGAGAAAAGTGGCCGAGGCTCTATCTCTACTCTGACTTGTGGGTGGTGGCAAGTGCCCTGTGGATGTGGTTGCAGCAGTGGAAACAGGACAACTGGCAACGCAAGGGCAGACCCATCTGGGCCACTGAAGTATGGCAGGATATTGCAGCCCGGGTGGAGAACCTCATTGTGAAGGTGCACCATGTGGAAGCCCATATACCCAAGAGTCAGGCCACTGATGAACATCAACACAACCAGCAGGTGGACCAGGCTGCTAAGATCGAAGTGGCTCAGGTGGACTTGGACTGGCAGTAAAGGTGAACTGTTCATAGCCCGGTGGGCCCATGAGACCTCGGGCCACCAAGGCAGAGATGCTACATACAGGTGGGTTCAAGATTGAGGGGTGGACCTCACCATTGACACCATCGCAGAGATCATCCACGGATGTGAGACGTGTGCTGCAATCAAACAAGCCAAACGGGTGAAGCCCCAGCGGAATGAAGATCAATGGATGAAATATAAATATGGAGAGGCCTGGCAGATCGACTACATCACACTGCCACAGACCCGCCGAGGCAAGCACCACGTGCTCACAATGGTGGAAGCAACCACTGGATGGCTCAAAACTTATCCAGTGTCCCACGCCACTGCCTGGAATACCATCCTGGGCCTTGAAGACCGAGTCCTGTGGTGACACGGCACCCAGAGAGGATTGAGTTGGACAATGGGACTCACTTCCGAAACAACCTCATAGATGCCTGGGCAGAAGAACACGACATCAAGTGGGTCTACCACATCCCCTACCATGCACCAGCCTCTGGGAAGATCGAGTGCTATAATGGACTGTTAAAAACTACATTGAGAGCAATGGGGGGTGGAACCTTCAAACACTGGGACACACGTCTGACAAAGGCCACTTGGTTAGTCAACACAAGAGGATCTGCCAATCGAGCTGGCCCGGCTCAGTCAAAACTTCCACGTGTTGTAGACTGGGATAAAGTCCCTGTGGTGCGCATGAGGGATCTTCTGGAAAAAATGGTCTGGGTTAGTCCTGCACCAGGCAAAAGCAAACCCATCCACGGGATTGTTTTTGCTCAAGGACCTGGGTGAACCTGGTGGGTGGTGCAGAAGGATGGAGAGGTCTGATGTGTACCACAAGGGGACTTGATTGTGGGTGAAAACACACCATGAATTATACTGTGCTTTTGTTAATTTTTCTTTGTTAATGCTAATTGTTAAATGGCAGCTGGATGTGAAGCACATGGTATAGAATAGAGGGGTGGATTATGTCCTGGTTTAGCTAGGATAGGGTTAAGTTTCCCCAGCAGTGGGGAGGAAGCTCTAGCCGGGTTATTCATATACCATGCTGACGTCATGTCCTGGTGCCATAGCGCGGGAAGAATCGCTGAGCGCGTGGGGTTTGTGCAACCGGTCCTCTCACTGCTGTATCGGTACATATTTTGCTCTGTTCATTGTTATTACTGTTATTCTTAATGTTACTGTTGTTGTTTGTTGTGTTGCTGTTGCACTGTTGTATTAAACCTCTCCTTATCTCAGCCCCGGGGCTTTGTATTTCACTCCCTTTGTGGGGGAGGGGGACTAAACCCCAGCAGGGACTAAACCACCACAATCTCAAAGAAAATAATATTTTGTGATATAACAATAAAAGTTGAAATTCAAAACTAAAGTATTTATGTTCTCTAGCTAAAAAATTAGTGCTTTAAATGATGTTTATTCATTTTGCTTTCCTAAAAGATTATCTCTGATCTGAAAACCACCTTCTCACATAAGCAAGCTTACTTTATTCTTTTTGGACACCCAGATAGATGCAAATTCTCTGAAGACAGATATACAGAGAAGCAGAGTTAAGCAATTGAAAAATTGTCTTCTCTGAAAATATCAATGACTTCCCAAATTTTCAGTCTTCCTTGTATTCTAAATTACCTAATCAACTCATTATCAAAGGCTCAAATACACCTTCATAAACTCTGTTGATCTCCATTTTTAAGGCAGAATTCTCATTTGGTTTCCAACATCCCCCTTCTTTCTTCCATCTGACTCCCAACTTTATGATAAATTGAACAGAGCAAAAGTATCTGTTGTATCTATGTATGTGTCAGTGAAGGTGTATAAATCTCTACATGCTAGAACAAATAAAAAGACCTAAGCTGGCATTTGAAGAGGCTAATTTTTGGACTAATGTGGTATGCATCAGACCTCTCCATCCTTCTGCACCACCCACCAGGTTCACCCAGGTCCTTGAGCAAAAACAATCCCGTGGATGGGTTTGCCTTTGCCCGGCGCAGGACTGACCCAGACCATTTTTCCCAGCAGATCCCTCATGCACACCACAGGGACTTTATCCCAGTCTACAACACGTGGAAGTTTTGACTGAGCTGGGCCAGCTCGATTGGCAGATCCTCTTGTGTTGACTAACCAAGTGGCCTTTGTCAGACGTGTGTCCCAGTGTTTGAAGGTTCCACCCCGCATTGCTCTCAATGTAGTTTTACGAAAAAAAAAAAAAAAAAAAAAATTGTATCCAGAGGCTGGAATGCTAAGGCCAAAGGTGACAGACAGCCTTCAGGACACTTGACAGTGTCAAGTGACAAAATTAATATCCATATATTAAATTTTTTGATTAATATTTTAGGTAAGCTCACTATTTTATGTTTGAAGGATCATGTACCTTTTTTAGCAGTTACAAAGGAAGTAGTTTTTTCAGTTTCACCTAGATATCCATGTTGTTACTTTGTTACCTTATTGTGCTCAAAAAAATTACTTTGTGTTTTATTTCCATATTTGTAGCTTTACATGCACATTATATTGTATCTTGACATTTTCCAGCCACCTGAAATCACCATGGCAACTCCCTCATGAACTATTTTTTGATGTAGAATGTGAGAGTATTTAGTAAAATAAAGTAAAAAAGAAGCATTTATTGAGCAACTGAATATAGAAACGCAGTGAACACAACTAGGTTATACTGAATTAACACCAGAGTTATGAAGAAGCAAACCAAGATAAAAGAAACAAAGAAACCTTAAGGTTCAAATGGGGTTTAATACTCTGAATAAAGGTGAAATTCAGAATACTGATTTTCAGGCTGTGTGAGATCATCTAACAAACACAGTCTTGATGATGGCTGAAACCCCACTTTAGAACTTATTTGCAAAGCTAATTCTTATGTTCTGTACTATTTTTTCAGGATATCTATAAATGTCCTTATAAAGACTTATCGCCTGCATTCCTTACACAGCTAGGGATTGAATTGAACATGATTAGCAATCATCCTAGTCTTTTTATGTAATTGTACATGTGACTTTTGTGGCTTGTATCACAAATCATTACTTTTTTTGGATAGTTTTTTCTATGCTAACCTGTGAATTTCCTGGCAAGGAAACTGGTGATAGGATCCAGGCTCCTTTGGGAGTAGGAAACCATGTAGCAGGTATTTTCAGAAGTGCTTAATTTCTACTCAAGCCAGTTTAAGTCTCACATATGATGATTTTGCCCTAGTAAGGCTTGTTCCTGATTTCTCTGGACCTTATTTCCTCATCTGCAAAAACATACAACAGTTATTTCTCATTGCCTTTCATGTCATGCTTTTCAGCTTGCAAACCCTTTGTGGCAAGACTTATTCTTTACTATGCATATTTAGTCTGGCTGTTGTAATAAATGAAATAAACACTACAAAGGTATGTGTGGTGGATTGACCTTGACTGGACAGAAGGTGCCCACCAAAGCTGCTCTATCACTCCCCTCCTCAGCTGGACAGGGGAGAGGAAATACAACAAAAGGCTGGTGGGTTGAGATATGGGCAGGGAGAGATCATTCACCAATTACTGTCATGGGCAAAAGAGACTTGAATTGGGGAAATTAGCTCTATTTATTACCATTCAAATCAGAATAGGGTAATGAGAAATAAAAACAAATCTTAAAAACACCGTTGCCCCCACCCCTCCCTCTTCCCAGGCTTAACTTTACTCCCAATTTCTTTACCTCCTCCCTCTGAGAGGCACAGGGGGATTGGGAATGGGGGTTGTGGTCAGTTCATCATACCTTGTCTCTACCACTCCTTCCTCCTCAGGAGGAGGCCTCCTCACACTCTTCCCCTGTTCCAGCATGGGGTCCCTCACACAGGACACTGTCCTCCAATATGAGTCCTTCCCATGGGTTCCAGTTCTTCATGGGCTGCTCCAGTGTGGGCCCCTTCCATGGGGTGCAGTCCCTCAGGAACAGACTGCTCCAGCATGGATCCCCTACTGGGTCACAAGTCCTGCCAGCAAACCTGCTCCAGCAGGAGTCACAGCCTCCTTTAGGCATCCACCTGCACTGGCATGAGGTCCTCCACAGGCTGCAGGTGGAGATCTCCTTCACCATAGACCTCCATGGGTGCAGGGCACAGCTGTCTCACTATGGGCTGCACCACAAGCTGCGGGGGAATCTCTGCTCCAGCACCTGGAGTACCTCCTCCACGTCCTTCTTCAACTGGCCTTTGTGTCTGCAGAGTCGTTCCTCTCACATATTCTCAATCCTCTCTCCCAGCTGTAGTTGCCCTTGTACAGGTTTTTTTCCCCATTCTTAAGTATGTTATTCTAAAGGTGCTACCACCATCACTGATGAGCTTGGCCTTGGCCAGGAACGGGTCTGTCTTGGAACCAGCTGGCATTGGCTCTGTCAGACAAAGGGGAGGCTTCTATTAGCTACTCACAGAAGCCATCCCTGGAGTCCCCCTGCTCAAAACCTTGCCACATAAACCAATACAGTATGAAAAACCCGTCATATGGAAGATTAAAACCTTTAAGACATGTAAAATATCCCTCCTAAAAGACAACCTTCCCTCTTCCTTCTCTCTTCCCTCTTTCATCCCACTGAAGAAGTGTG
The DNA here is from genome assembly GCF_047716275.1 of Strix uralensis. Taxonomy (NCBI): domain Eukaryota; kingdom Metazoa; phylum Chordata; class Aves; order Strigiformes; family Strigidae; genus Strix; species Strix uralensis. The sequence continues at coordinate 18,623,631 of NC_134012.1, read as the reverse complement.
AGAGCTCTTTTCACACTGAATCACTTTAGGTTCCATTAGCTTACACTTTTCAGCTGTGGCAGGCAAATCCTAGCATGCATTTTTGTACCTTTCTAAAGTGCATTTTGGCTTATTACCAGAGCCATTACTAAATCATTCTTTGCTCTAGTTACTGGAACAGAAAAATAGTAAGGGAACATGGCAATTTTACCTCACTGCTGCAAGAAGCTCCTTTTGCAGAAGATAAAGGTTGTTTTGAGACTAAAGGCTTTTAATATATGGTCACACTGTTGTGTAAAACTTTGTATTGCCCTATGTCAGAGAACTGAGTATACAATCTGGGTTTCAGAGTGATTAATTTTTATATATAGTACAATAAAGGATGTTCTGATTTCAGAGATAATTCAAAAGCTGGTTAGTGAACTGACTCTTAGGGTTTTTTTGATTTTTCAGTACTAATTCTTTGAGACCTCATTCTCATTTTATTTCCTGAAATTCCTTTGATCTTATTACAAACACATACCTCATTAAAAGGGACTTTATAACAGCCCAAAAACACTCCTAAAGAAAAAAAAAAAATAGCACTTAGTGAACAAAACAAAAACCTTATCTGTCTTGAAATTTCCATTTCTGATGCCTTAAAATTGTCCCCTATTTCCAACTAAGGGAGAAATTCTCAGAATGACATTTATAAGAATGCCACTTTTTGCATAACTAAGTTCCCAGGTAGTAATTCTTGATTAATAACAGAATGAATGATCAGGTATTATGACATAGCATTTTAAATCTGCCATTGAAGTATATTAAAATGCTCTGATTTTTGTCCAAAATAAGAGAGTAAGCAATTATTAATTTTTATTGTGTGACCAGGGCATATTTGGACTTTTTTTTTCTAACATAATCCTGGTGTTAGATCCATTCTCTTCATACAGAATATAAATGCAGAAAAAAAAAAAATGTTTAAAGGAAAAAGCATCTTGAACCCACTTGCTCTAATCAAAACAGGATAGTGGAGGAAGCTTTGTCATTCTTCTCCATCTGAGAAAAATGCCGGCTACTAGTCTTGCTTTGCCCTCAAATGACATTTGAATTCTCCCCATTCTTGATCCATCACAGCAATATTGCAGCAAGCATCAGATCAGATGGCAAGGTCTAAATGAAAGAATGATCTGATGTTTGGAGCTTGAGTCTGGATATAAAAATGAATAAAAATTTATTTTCTTCTGTGATAGGCCACTAAGTTTCTCTCTCAGTTCCCATCAGTAGCGGAGCATTATGTGCCTGACACACATCAGAACTTAAGAGGACAAAATCACAGAGGTTTACAACACTAAAATGTACCAAAGCTCATTTATGTTGTCATTAATTTTCAGTAGCATAGTTTAGAACCCATGCTACATTTTGCATGATGTTGTAGAGAAATGGAAGAGAAGCATGATCCTCACCTGAACTTTTTAATATCTTTTTTTTTTTTTTTCAAGCTGATATATTTCATCCTTCTTCAAACAGTTAAACCATCGATATAGTCACCAGTGCAACACTGATACATTAGACAACAATATACTTAGCTCTATTTACTGTGGCCTTTGTATGTTGGGCTCAACATACATGTTTTAAAATTTATGACTGAAGTGTGCATCTGCTATAACAGTAGACACTATAGTCTGTGTCTGTACCCAGTTAAATCATAATCAAGCCTTCGTTAACTTCAGTCTCATAAATAAGACCTGCAGAAATCCATGTAATGCTTAATGTGCCACTGATATCATGAAAACCTTATGACTTGATTTATCAGGAAATATAAAATCAAAGATTTAATAATAGATAGAAAAAATAAGCAGACAATAAAAGAAGATTGTCAGAATACAGTAAAATTAATACATATATATATTTTTACACTATATCTGAAAAAGATCTATATTTTCTTTAACTGAGAAAACAACCTAACACTCGTTAAACACGTTTTGCTTGCACTTTAAGTCAGGAAATCTACCTACTGTATAGAACACAGACATTCTCTTCAATAAACTATAGTGTCTCTTCAACATTGTGGAAATTGCCAGAAGTCTGATAAATGTTTATGATCAACATGTGTGCAATATATGGTATGATTCATCATTGTGCAGTAACTGTTTTCAACATTACCAGAAGTGTGATAAACGTTTCCTGGCAGCTTGTTGGCAATAGGATTTATTTAGTGTTGACATTTATTCTATTCAACTCTTTTAAAGCCAGCATTCTGTATGGTGCACATGTTACATACCAATGAGAACAGCAGCAAGGAGAGACAGAGCTTGGGCTGAAGCTGTAGGAAGTACTAACATTCAGTACTTCCTACAGTTTATGATTTTCTATATGTTCACTTAAGTAGTTTTTCTATAGAGTGGAGAAGGCAATCACTGCACCATAAGCTTGCAAAAGTTCTATTCAGCCTCTCAATTAGTTCCTTATTTCTCCTAATATATTCATTTAAGGGAGAGAATTTCATTGCTGAGCACAGAGATTTAGTCACACAGCTTTCATTAACGTAAATGAGAACTGTACAACAAAATCCTCTGGCACCTTCTCTACTGTTTGTGTAATTTGATGATAGATTTTGAACGTGGGTGAAGCACATCGTTGCATAGCCCTGATCTCCCAGTACCTGCTCACAAGTCCAGACCTCCCATACTCATCAGGTAGCTACAAGGAGTTAAGCTGAAAGTGGTAAATCTTCAGGACACCTTTTCTCATTAGGGTGATAGAAAGGTTCAGGTCTCTCTAGGGGCCATTCTGTCAGCTTCAGTATGTGTGAATAACAAAACACTGTCAGATTGGTAGCCAATTCAGAGCTGCAGTGTGGATCCCTTCCATCAGAGAAGACTGCCAAATATTGGCCTAAAGAATGTTTTAACTCCCTCAATCTCTCTTTTCCAGTCTTCATGGGATATCAAGATATATTTTTTACCTATGTAAAAAAGAAGATTTTAGGACAATTGCCTGATAAATGGACCTGGATGAAGCTCTTGCTTACCTGTTCTAGCTTCGAATTTAACAGAATTTATTGGGCAAGAATACTCTTTTCACCTGAAATATCATGAATGAATATGTTTTAGAAATGGCAGATTACAGGTTAGTTTTCCCTCATGTTGAGGAGATAATGAAACCTGAATATCCCCCTTCCTTTCAGTGGAAAGGTATAGAAGAAAGTTACTGGTATTACATCCTCCTGATATCTATCAAAAGCAAACAAGCCAAAAGTAAAGAGTTATTTTGAAGAAAGGCTGCAGGACCCTACTTTCTGTTTGGGCTTGAAATGCCTTTGGTTGGAGACACCAAGCTCAGAGAATGCTGTCAGTCTGGACAGAGGGTTTTCTCTCTGCCCTGCTGTCTGGTTACTGGAAGATCCTTAACTTTCCCTGCGTATTATATAAAGCCAGCCTATGAAGAATTCCTTACTGAATTTCAGAATAGAGACCAGATGCCTAAATGTTATCAGAATTTACATTGCACAGACCCTAAGGGGAAGAACTTGTCTTGTCTACAGTTTAACAGCACTTCATGTCTGGGGTTTTGCAAATCTAAGGTTGTCTTAATAACTATCCTGTAAATCAAACAACCAAGGATCAAGGGCTATTTAAAAGTTTATTTCATTATAATAAAACTGAATTATTGCATTACCTGTAGTGCAGATTTAAGATTGGGTTGATGATCTATAGGAGAGAATTGTCTGTTAATTTTGACATGTTACGGACATGTATTAGCCACAAAACTGTGTGCTTACACCTATGGATTTACAGACACACAGATGTAATATTCTACCAAAACTTAAATATTATGAGATTAATGTTAAATTTCGATGAAGCCAGAGAATCCATCTGATCACCAACAGATAGAGTTAAATGTTCATGACTTAATTAAAATGCAAATACCCACTGATTTCTGTAATTTGACAATGAATAAGCTCTGACTTTTTTGCTTTAATTTGCTGTACTAATCAAATTAGTAATTAGTGAATACTTAGATAAACAACAATAAGGTAGGTTATCCTTGTTGGTTTTATGTCTTCTAATGATGATATGAAATTAGATGGGATCAGAACCTTTAACATTTACCAAAATATCGACAAAGAAATACAATTTATGTAAATCTCTGATGCTGAATGCTGCCTGTAAAACTCATTAGGTAAAATAAGGCATCTTGAAGCTGCACATAAAGTATAAAAATATGCAGTAAAAGGAATCTGAAGACATAAAATAATATGCACCTTTTGAGTAATATGAGAGAACTTGCTGGGGGAAGGAATAAGTTTTAATTTGGGTTATACCTTCTTATACCAGCTATAACATGAGTAACAAGAAACATAAAAGGCCTCCTAATCTCTAAACACAACATAAAGATTGGTAAAAGGAAACAGCAGGTGTAGTAGGGAAGAGAGATCTCATTGAAGTTCTGTATACAAGTCTGAACAACAAACTACTTTAATCATAGTGGAATTATATAGTCATAACCTAGAAATCAAGGGAAAGATTATCAAAGCTAAGTAACTGTTCTGTGATGACTGTATCTGACTACCCTGACGGTATAATGATATAACCAGTTGTTATAATGTTTTTTAAGCTTTTGTGCAGTGAAGTTCCAAGGGTAAAGGGGAGAGAAAGGGGAAGGAGAAAAATTCAATTTCTTTCTTTTTTTTTTTTAACTTTCAACATTTAAAAGCTGTAGAGTTCCTTTGGAGACAGTTTGGTGTTCAAGACTAAGATGAAAGGTAACACTGAAGATACTACGACCACATTCTCCTTCTCCACTCTCTCAGAGCTGTAGAACTTTTACTCTGAAGCCACCTGTCCCGGTTTCGGCCAGGGTAGAGTTAACTTTCTTTGGGCTGAGAGGGAGCACAGCTAGAGGGCTGGGCCCGGATTAGTCATTGGAGTATTCCACATCATGTGACGTCATGCTCAGTATATAAGTAGATGCATGCTCTCTCATTTATGTTTTTCCATTTTCTGGTTGGCGCAGCAGGATTTCTGGTGTGGTCAGGATCACTGCTGGGGGCAGGCTTCATACTGGTCGCCAGCTGGTGAGCAACTGCTGTATATTACCTGTTTGGACTTACTATTGTTACTGTTGTTCTGTTACTATTACTATTTTTTTTTTTAATTCAACTTAGGAATTATTTTTTGTGTGTCCCTCCCTTATTTCACCGGCGGGAGGGGGCGGGGCGGGGGAGTAAACAACTGGCCACATGGTGATTGGCTACTGGCCGAGTTCAAACCACCTACTGAAGCAAGAGTTGTAGCTACAGGAGAGAAAACACTATTTGTCGCTTTCTTGCTGTCAATGTTACCTGCTACACTAGCAGTACCACTGGCAGGACTGTTCCAGCTGTGGGAAAAAGCTGCAGCAATCAGTCAGCCTTTAGTGTGAGAAGTCCTACAATAACATGGGATCTATCTACCTATCACACCAGGAAAACATCTGAATACACTCTTAATTCATCTCCACTATTTTGCAAGGTGAATTTTGCAGATCTCAGGAAGAAAGACTACATGGTTGGATGTATGGTCAATGATGGACAACGTAAATGGAGTTTGAAGTTTAATACATTTTCTCCTTGGTGTCCTTGGTGTCAGGAACACCAGTTTGATTCATTCCCCCACCACCACCCCTTTTCTTTTTTCTATTAAATTACTACAACATGATGTTCTTCAGAGATTTCTTTTGACTGAATCACACATACTCATTTGCTTGGATTACAAGACAGAACAACCTTCTCTTGAAACTACAGTTCATTAAATTTGGAATTTGATAGGGACAGACATAGAATATACCACTATAAAATCAGATCTTACCTCAGTCATCCCCATGATAATGAAAAGCAAAAACATCATTAAGTGGTCTGCATGATTAAGAATTCATTAATTTTTTTACTAGTATTAAATACTGTTGGAGGCAAGATGTTATGTCTTCTGCTTCCTTCATGAACACATTTACAATGCACTTAAGTGGGAATGGTGGACAGGTGGTGTCCTGAAAACAATAATTTTTTCGTTCATAATTTAAGGATTTTTTTCTATTTGTATAACACACTGGTTTTCTGCCCTGACTCTGATGTGACATTTATACTCTCATAGAGAATAACAATGGAATATTTTGGACTAGAACACAGGAATTAGAGACAGAAGAGGAAAAACTACCAAAAATCACCCCAAACTTTTCTCCTTCTCTTTCAAAACAATATCAACTGGTAGCAAAGTGGAAGTAGGTAGGACTCAGATAGTGACATACTCTAAGTCCAACTTGATAAAAGCATATCCAGGCACTGCCCAGGGGGGGGTTAGACCACAAAGTTGCCATTTATCCATGAGTGACTGGTCTCTTAAAGAGTGTGGGTATCTCTTGAGGACTTGTCAGATCAGATCACCAAAATGGATACTTCTAGCTTTGCTTATCTGTCTTCTGAAATCCTATATGTATAAGTGTACTAAGATTTCTATATCATGCACCTAACAGATAAGCCTTAAATCAATAATAATGTTTTACAGGTTATAGGTCTACATCCTCAGCTATAGTAAATCACTGATGTTCCATTTAGACAACTTGCATCTACTGCTTGTGTCTCATCCTTTTTCAAAGGATTACAGATCATCTGATAATATCTCAGCAAGTTGTTCTCAAAGTTTCTTATGGGGGGAAAAATTATAAAAATGTTAATTATCATTGATGATAATTAACACAATGTATTCACGTGGTGGGCTGTGGAACAGATTGCTGTTCCTTTTAGAGTGTGAAAAGCTTATGAAGTTTTCCTAATCCTAGAACACAGTTTCTCTCAATTAATCATTCTCACAGCCTGAGCATCTTGTAGTACAAAGCAGCTTAGTAAAAAAAATATAATTTGACCAGCCATTTAAACTTTCAACATCACTTCTCCAATAATGTTATCTGGGCAATACACTCAAGTAGTTGTCCACAGTTGTGGTCAATTGATTTATCCTCTAATTATGATTGAAGCAGGTGATCAAAACCAGTGATGTTTCAAAGGGATTGCTGGAGAAGTCAATGACAGTTGCAGCACTCAATAAATTCCTTGGGTTTATCATAAAATTGGTAGTAATATGACGATGATTGGGAAATAAAAGGAACAAAAATAGTATGTTTATAGTTTGTGGCCTTCTTCTCTCACCACTAGTATCTAATTAAAAGACTGATTTTCACATAGATGTAATGAAATACATATTGAGTTGTGTAATGGATTTTCCCCTAAGAGGCATGGAAACAGGAACATGTGCACATATATATGAAACACACAAATCATTCAGGCTTTGTGAAAGTAGATAGTGTATTTTTGTTTGTCATAGATGATAATTAAAACTCTGAGAACAAGATTTAACGTCTTCTCTGTTAGCAGTCTCCTTATCTGGTCATCAGAAAAAGGGGGTTAATTCTACAATTTGAATGAGTTTGCTTTATTCTAGCCTTTAAATATATCTGTAGCATTCTTAGCTCCTAGGCAATCTGAACAATCAGCTTCCGGTTCTAATATTACATGGAAAGTGTAGAGTAACCTTTATTTCTACTGAGTAAAAATAGAGCCAATGTGACACATCTTTACCAGTTTCTAATCTGAGATTGGGATGAAGAATGAATATTTTTTGTTTTGTTTTACATTAACCAGTTCGGTAACTACCACTTGTATCATCTATTCCAATTAATTTGGTTCATCAATTTTTTAATACTTGGAATGAATGTACCAATGTCATATTTTTGGTTTTAAAAGTAAGACAGATATTTTAATTCAATGGTCAGATATTACTCACTTTCACCAAGATCTTACTACTTAAACTAATCTGCTGTTAGGGTATTCATTGAGATGCATGGTTAAAAAAAATCACAGTGCAGAGGTAATACCAATTTCTTCCTCCAGAAATGTTACATTTCTGAAAGAAAGCTGCATCATCATGGCTCATTTTACAGGTGGAGTGGAATGATGACAAGTGAAGTAACTAATACAGTCAAGTTTTCTTTTGGGAAACCCAACCCCAAAGAAACAACCAAAGCTCCCCCCAAAACTGAAGCACATAGAAAAGGTTGCCTTGGGAACTGAGGGTTTGGAAATTGAGATTAACCTTGATCTAGTCTTGAATGTACTAAACCAGAGAGGGCAGATCAACACTTGAACCTTGTTTGTTCTGATCATGTAACAAATTAGAAATCATTCAAAATTACAGATGCAGTACATAGATGTTTTAATAGGTAAGGAACATTTCCCCATTTCCTAAATATTTTTCTTTTCACTTTCAAGTGGCAGTGAAATCATTTCTTTTGCATATTAGAAATGCATTCATGTTTATTCTGTACATGGAGAAAAAAAAGAAAACCCAACAAAAAACCCACAACCCAAACCAAACAAAAAAACCTCAAGACTTTTTTCTTTTGCATCAGGAAATAGTTATTCAATTATTTTGGCCCAATCACATACTAAAGTCCTGAAGGAGTGGATTCCAGACTACTAGCTGTATAATAGAATAATATTCTAATGGAACGAGGGCAGAATCCATAAGATAAAGATAATTGTCTTGTTTGGCTTTACACACAAATGAGGAAATCTTCAAAAGGGTGAACTGCTGGGCTGCTGTCACTCTCAACTACCATGCTTTTGGCAAGTCTTTCTCAGAAAACATGAGCCACAGCAGTGCACTACTCAAGCCATTACACGAGACTTATTTCTTTCCCAGTTAAAATTTCTGGCCACTAGAATGTCTCCTCTGACAAGGCTAAATTCAGACATCTTTCTCCATTCAGAAATCACAAGCCATGTGTCGTTGTTTGATTTCACATCAGGACAATACAGATAGAATAGGATATCACTGCTCTCTGGAGAGAGCAAGGAGAGATAAAACTGAAGATGAAAGAAAACACTGTTTGGATACACTCTATCACTTATTGTGAGAATTAAAAATTTGAATTATTTGATTACTATATTTTCCTATTTTTACTGGGTTATAAAATTGCTGTCTCCTGTATGAGTAGAACCTGAGATCAGATTAAAACTTTGACTTGTTTAGTGCTGCATAAATAACTCTAAAACCACTTGTGCATTGAAAAAATTTTTGATTTGCAGCTTCTGAAGTTTTAAAACAGAAAAAAGTTGTCTCTGATTTTAGCTTTTTCCCCCTTGGTTATACAACCCTACAAAATACTAAATTTGTATAAAGAGATATATATGCATCATCAGGGATCTTCTTGTTCTGTCAGAACCACAAGTGAGATCAATATCCACATGGGAAAAAATTAACACACACCTTGCCCAGAGTTACTTTTCCAAGTATGCACAGGTAAGTCTGAAACTCACATGGAAACAGTAACCTTGGAATGTTCTTATAATTCAAATTCAGAGACATGGTCTGCCATATAAAAACAACAGCAGGATCAGCAAACATGGGCACAGAGCCAACTGTGAAGATGAGAATGATATAACAAAAGAAGGACATGTAGAGAAGGAAGGCAAATGTAAAGCTGAGAGTTGATAACGGAAGACATGAGGTTGGCTGAGTAATCAATTGAGAAAAGAATGTAGGCAGTGAAAAGGGAAAACAAATAAAAAACCACAGAAGACTTGATGGGCTGGAAAAGCAGTAAGGGAGGAAGGAAACCAAAAGAAGAAGGAAAATCTGGGAACATAAATGCATATGACCCTCTCCAATGGAAAAAAAAATAAAAATGCCTGCTGCAGACACTTTGCACACAAACATCTGTATTTCTCTCCTCCTGAAGCTTTCTGAAACTAACCTGTGTCCTGCTATCAGGTTATCTAACATTTTCTACCTAATCACTAGAAAAGTCTGAGTCCCACACAACTACTAACTTCCCCTCCATCCAACTACACAAAACAGTACTTCATAGTTTAGGCCCAAACAACAACAAAAGCACCAGGGGGCTGCTCATTCACTCCACCCCCTATGGTGGGATGGGAAAGAGAATCAGAAGAAAAAGGTAAAACTTCGTGGGTTGAGATAAGGACACAGTTTAACAGAACAACAGAAGGACAGAAGAAAACAGTAACAACAACACTAATAAAATGAATATATAAAACAAGTGATGCACAATGCATTTGCTCACGCCCGGTACCCCATGTTCAGCCCCTTTCCAAGTCATGGTCTCCCACCCACTCGGAGCTAGCTCCTCCAGTTATATACTGGGCATGATGTCAGCATGCTGTTGAATAGCCCCTTGGCTGGTTCAGGTCACCTGTCCCAGCTGTGCCATCTCCCAGATCCTTGTGAAAATTAAACCCATTCTAACTGAACCCAGAACACAATATTACCACCATTTTACAAAAGGGGGAAAGAGACAGTGATGAAATAATTTCCCTGAGAGAGTAGAAATAAGCAGAAACTGAAATTGCATTCAGAATCCCTAAATACTAATCTAGTGCCTTACCAATAAAGTTATCCATCCTCCACTGGTGCAGTAGTGTCTGAAGGTATGTGATTCACTACACACCATGATCGATTTCTGGTAAGGGGTGCATTGTTTCTTCCAGTTTTTGAAATTCCTCCAAACTTGGGAGTGGAAAGAGAAAAAAGCCCAAATGTCAGCCTTCTTAATACAGTGGTTTTATGCACTTGTATTTCAATCTTTCACAAATCAAAGGCATAATGTGTGTCACTGACAAGCACAATGTACATCCAGGACTGGAGATTTAGCCATCAGTTATATATCAAATTCACTCAGAAGAGTCCTCATCCATTCTGTGCAGAAGTTTAATGTTACAAAACCTCTTACAACTGTATTGGGAATGAGCAGAGGACAATGTAACCTGCCTTCATCTTTACTTTATAACTTTGAATTTTTGAGAAACCTTATACTGCTGGCAAATTTTAATTTGATATTTTGAAGAATGAATAATTTGAAAGCTTAGTAGGGCTTTTTTTTTTGGTGTTTCATTTGGTTTTGGGTTGTTTTGTTCTTTTTTTGGGAAAATGCAAATTAAAAACTCTCCTGGATGCTTTATGTGTTGTAAGCTGCATATCACAGTTGCAGGGTAGTTTCCTGGAAAAAACGAAGGAGACTATTACATTAGTTTTTCAAAGTAAGGGCAATTCACTTATAGGTATAACTATTCACTGTTGATAGATGGAATGAATCCTAGCAGATTTTCTGCCAGGAAGAATCAAGCAAAAATAATTTAAGTTAATGTATTAATTTACGTTAATGAGTAAAATGAAAGCATTTTGCTTAGAAGGTACAATTTATGGTTGAAATGAGTGAAAGATCAACTATAATGTTTTACCCTGGATCTTATAATAACAAAAGAGAATTTATTGTTCTATTATAAAATATCATTCATGTATCAGTCAGAATGAGTAGAATGGGTAGAATGTTACATTCTTACAAAGTGGTTGGTGGAATTGATTTCAAAAGGATAAAGAAAATTATCCTACTTCAATAAGATTTTCTATACATATGTATACTAAATAGATATGTTAAATACTTTTCATGAGAATCACTTGATGTCATATCTCTAGATTATGAATAAAGCTTAAAGTGTGTTACAATTTTCCATCATTTCAGGATATAAATTAACAATATTTATTGTATACAAAATCTCACAGCATTCTTTTGTGCATAACACTTCTTCTCTCCATCAGCTTTCTTGTTAGATTACCTTCATCCAGTGATTCAACACAAGACGTGAAAGGAATACAAGTAATGTCATAAGAGTAGCTGACATCAGCTGATGGTTGTTATATTTCAAAAAATCATCCTCTGGACATGACCTAGGTAGGAGTTCCTATCCCAAGCTTTTTTAAGGACTAAACAGTTAATTCAAGACATGTTTATTACAAAAATATTAAATGAGAGGTGGACTAATTCTATGAAAAAGAAGACACACTACAGAGAGGTTTTAAGATTTTAAATAATCTGCAACTAAGTGAGAAATCATTAATATACTCACAGACCAGGAGATACAATTGCATAGTTATAAACCATGCTTTTTGTAAGAAAAAACCCTTGCAAAGGGTGTGTAACACTGTGCTTCTCATGCTGTAGTCTAACAGAGATGAGAAGTACTAACAACAATTTTGCTAGCAAACCAAGCAAACTTAAGATAAATACAGTCATTTAAAAATACTTGATTCAAGAATATATATGAAACTGCCAGTAGCAATGATGGATGCTGAGATATGTTATTAAATTATACGGCAACAATAGCTTGGAAATGAAAAAGACTAGACACACAATAACTACTCAAAGACTAAATGATTAGCAGTAGATAGTTTAGCTGGCAATAGGCTAATTTCGTGTCAGTCTGCATTGCATTATACAATGCTAATCTGGTTTTTTTGCAAAGAGGTTAAAAAAAAAGGTGGAAAATCAGCAGATTCTAACAGAATGTGTTACAGAAGTGAGTATATATATTTTTTGAACATCATCAGTCATATGTAGAGAGACTGCAAGTAGGGTATGCACAAGTTAGAATGATAAATTATTATTTGCTTGACAAGACATACAGAAGGTAGCTAGTTGTAACAAGTTATTTGGCTAAGCCTTGGTGCCACGACTCTGATGAGGCACCCAGGCAGCCTTTGCTGACAGGGCAGGAGCAGTCAAAAGATGTAGAAAATGTTCAGATCTCTGAACTGTGAAATAGTTCTCTATGTCACCACCTCTTGTACAATGAATACCCTGTTGATGATGGTTTGGGATGTCCTTTGAGAAGGTGATAGTTTCTCAGGCAGACCCTGTTTGGTTTTCTAAATCAGCTCTTGGGAGAAAGCTGCAGTTTGCTCTTTTACTAGATGAGACCCCACATACAAAGTAGTCAGGCAACACATGGACCAAAATGCATGCTGAACTACTGAGCACAGGTGAGGTTATAAAGTCCTGTGTATGCCATGACAGTTTGAGACAGCCAGAGGGATTATACTGACAAACACTGAGATTTGTGCAGCTTTTGCTGGACTGTTTCAAGAATCTAGATTTTTTATTTAGATGTGGCAGTGTTTTTACTCTATTGCAAATTTAGCCTTGGGACACATGGACAAAGGACATCAGTAGAACAAAAGATAGATTTTTAAAACTTTTTTGATAGAATAATCCCTAGGATTTCTCTCTCCCACTCAATTCCATCAAGTCGCATAAAGTTGCTGATGGAACAAAAAACCTGGAAAAAACACTCTTAAATATAACTTAAATTTCCAAATCAGCAAGTTATAACTTCAGTAACAGTTTAGTAAAAAGAACTAGAAGACTGAAATAATTTAGAAGGACATGTGCGAAAAGCATTTGACAGAATACATTAACTAACAGAGGCTGTAATGTCATAGAAGAGTGCAGTATGTTGAGAAAATTAAAACCAAAAAAAGTTTTCAAAATCTAGAAAAAATAAAAAGACATTGTTATGACAAGAATTTATGAAGATCTGAAGCTATAAAGTAGGCTTACATATTAACCAGTAAAGAATAAATTATAGGCAGGCAGTCCTAACGTAGACCTAAATAACATTGTTTCAGGGTCAACATTCTGAAAGACAAAGAAAACCCAGCTCACGGTTTTGACAAAATTAACCATAAAGTCCATATTATAGTATAAGCCATACAAAAAAGCTGTCTCCAAAACAAGAGGAAAGATAAGATTACAGCTGAGAAGTGTTTTATTTCACTCATTGTATCAGATATGTTCATGACAATATGTTTCTTTAAAGGGAGTGTATGTTTTCATATCATAAGGATATTTGGTATAAGAGAGATGCCATTGCATGCAAGGTGATATGACCACAAATGCTGCAATATAAGATCAAGCTTAAGGATCATGTCTTTGATAATATCCAGTACCAAACACCTGATATGTTCTATATCTTTCTATACAATTAAAAATAAAAACCAAACTAATGCACTTTAATATGATGTAATTAAAATATCAGACAGACAACTTTTCTTTTAATTTTAAATATGAAACAAAATATTTTTTAAAGCTTACAAATTCTTCTTCCTATTTTCTGACACAGAACTTATGCAACCATGGAATCTTTGACTTTCAGTTTTCATGATAAGCAATAATTATGTATATAGCATCTCAACCCTCATGCTCATGCATAGTTATGAAAAGTCAGGTCTGAATAAATTTTTATTATAAGGGCAAACTGACCATAGTGGGATAAAAAGTTTTTTTTTCTCTTGCTATTAATGGGAAGAGCAACTGTGGAATGATACAAAAAGTATCTGCAGTACAAAGGTCAACAGAACATTTTATCTCAAGGCGTTGTTACAATGAACATTGACAGACAAAATAAAAGTAAATCTGGGTTCTTTTCATAAAGTGAAGGATATCAGATTTACTAGGGACGATGGCTGTGGGTACAGTCAGTCAGTCAGTCAGTCAGAGAAATTCATGTTCTGTGAATGTTTCTAGAATCACAGAGGTAACCAGCTGAAACAAATTTCTTGACGTTTTGGTTTTGCAGAAATTGAAAAATAAGTCATGATGGTTAAAACCAGCAGAAAGATGAGAGACAGCATGGGAACACCAGTCTCCTAAATTTAACTTGAGTGTGTAACCTACTGGAGAAGTACATTTCATGAAGAACTGCTCTAAGGGTGAGAACTGCTGTCTATTCAAAAAAGGCATTACGAAGTGCTTATACTCTCTATAACCAAAGTTTCAAAAACAAATTTTCTCACCTAGTTTAATAGATTAATTCAATAAACCACATAATTCAGGCATATCAGATCAAGTAGGAATATAAAAAATCAGACTGTCTTCTTCCCATATCAAGTTTTTATTATTATTGTTAACTTATTTTGGATTTAAAAAAGGAAGAAATGTTCCCTTGGGAATTTCTCAGGCAATTAAACATTTAAAAACAAGGCAGATCAGTAATACATAACTCAGGAAGAAAGTGAATCCTAGAACTTTAATCAACTTAATGATGTTGTTAATGAATCTATTTCTCCTGCCCAGGATAGTGTTAATGCTAAAAATTTAGGCAAAATTAAGCATTATTTCTGTTATGAAGAAATAACATGTTCAACATGCACATCAAAGTGAGAATCTTTGTACAAGGTAATCATATATTAAAACAGAAACTGACTGGTTTTTGTTTCTGAAAATTCAACACCATGACATACACGTATTTCATGGGAGTGTGCTTACATTTCCTGTCCTACATTCAACAATAGTCATTTGCTGGGTTTGTTGTCACAAACTCTTCAATTCCACCAAGAGGACTCTACCTTGCAGCAGATAACAATATAGTGACTTCCCATTTATTTATGATTATTCAGTATGGATCCAGTTTTGCCGGTTTTGGAAATTTGGGCAAGAAAGTGTCATAAGGGCTTGTTCTAAACATAAACAGTTAAATAACAGTACAGCAAACCAGAAAACCAAACTTTCTTTTTCTTTTTCTTTTTTCCTTTTTATTTTTCTGTTTTCTTTTTCTTTCCTTTTTCCTTTTTTTTTAATTTTTATTTTCATTCTTTTTTCTTTTTCATTTTTTTATCTTTTTTCTTTTTCTTATTGCTATTTTTTCTTTTCCTTTTTGTTTTCCTTTTCTTTTCCTTTTTTCCTTTTTTCTTTCCCTTTTCCTTTTCTTTCCCTTTTTCTTTTTTCCTTTTCTTTCTCCTTTTTTCATTTTTTTCCAGTTCCTTTTCATTTTCTTTTTATTTTCTCTTTTTTGTTTTCTTTTTCCTTTTGATTTTCCTTTTCCTTTTCAATTTAATTTTCATATTAATATTCATTTTTCTCTTGCTTTTGCTTTTGTTTCACTCATGAATAACTATTTTACCTTCAAAAAAGTCAAGACAGTTACATAAGAAACTATGAGTCAGTATATTAACATTTTTTTTATCCGATTATTTGAAGATGTGTTAATTACTCAGAAATCTTGTCTCTTCAGACTTTAAAGTTTTACAAGCATCTGTTTCTTTTAAGAATCAGATTTCTTAGTCATATATTATTTTCCTGGAATAAATATGAATAGTTCAAAAAGAACCATTCTTTTTTTGAAATCAGTATGTTAAGAGTCAAAATAATTGAGAAGAAATCTTTGACCTGTCATTGCCCCATCATTCTCAATTATTCTGTTTAAGTTCTTACATCTAGTGTACTGGAAGAATGCTTGAATAAAAGTGACAGTATTAACATGTTAGTTTCTTTTGAGAAGAAAATTAATTTTGTATAAAATTCTAACAAGAAAAATAAGTGAACAGTGATAATTAGCTCCTGCTGGATGGAAAATCTAATGGTTTTTAACTTCTTCTGAAGTACCAAATGTATTTTAGAATTATTTTAACTTCACAGTCATCTGACAGGAGTCATAACACATATCTTCTTAAGTTGCAAAAAAAAGATAATGTTTACTGTAACAAAAACAGTGATATCTACTGGTCATGCTTTTTTACTATGTAAAGAAAAACATTTATTGAAAGGACAGGAATCCCATATATCTTTAAGGTTGCCACTCTCTAACTGAAGTTATGTGCTTTGCAGCAGGCCTTAATTTCTATACAGACATTGAAAACAAAATGGAAAAGGAAATACGCGCCCCCGCCAAAACCCAACCACCACCACCACCCTTCAAAAACTCCAAAAGACAAAATGATATTTCAATATGTATCTAAATCAAAGAACTTAAGTTTTTTAATCTAACAGAACCATACCTATTTTTATATTTACATTCATATTCATACTTGTGTTTATGTCTATGTGCCATTGTATATTCTTAATAGTTAATCACATCAGATTGGTTTTGATTTTAATATTACATAGCATATTATATTTTCAAGTGATTCAGTCACTTACAGTATGCACTTCTCATTTCAAGTTCTGATTCTGAGATACACTTAATGAGATATTCAGTTTGGATGAAACCATTTAGTCTCAGATAAAACTGGAAAGGACAGGAACTCAGAATTTTAACTCAGCTGAAGATTTCAGTGAAAATTTTAAACTAGCAGTATATGTAAATTCATTATTCCCTCTTCAGGCAAATATTATTTCATATACACCAATTCCCTATGGAAAAAAATATAGTATATTAGCATTGTTAATCCTATAATCAACCAGAATAACTGGTGCAAAAGCAAAGGTAGCCATTTGAGCTAGATGATAATTCTGGGTGCTCACTCTCTAGCTAGCTTTGCTCAGAGAAAATGTGTGTATTGAAAAGACTGGATTGCAGCCACCTCTCTTTTATGTGAAAATACTTTCTCATCAGGCTAGTTTTGTTAACTGATGGCACTTAATACCCTCAAAAGCTTTGTGCAGCCGTGGCTGGATCTCTGTTGCTTTAACAATTAGTAAAGACAGTACTGATAGTGAAGTGTCTTAGAATGAAAATGAAAAATAAAGTAATACTCACCTGTACTCTTGCATAGATACACTCTGCATAAGAGCAACTCTTAACACTTTCAGTAAGACATTCAGTCTATCCTTACATTATTCTAAAAAAACAAACCCCACTGTCACAGACCACATCTTTAGTAGTGGATATTTAAGAAAATCAACACCGTTTATGATCTTAGTACCAAGATTAACGAAAAAGCTGTTACTAGGCGTGCCATGAGGCGGTCACCACATCTTTGCATATATCAGGTCATTCTTGACGTCTCTAAGTTTTATTAATTGTTTTGGGAGTAGTACGGGTTATGTTTCAAATATCTACTGAGCTAAATTCACTGAAGAAAACTTTCCCCAACTTGAAAACATCTGTAAAAAAAGAGTAGTCAAAATCTTCTTTTATGGTTGTTGTTTGATTTGATTTTACATTGAACAGATTAAATTAAATAATATCAGTAATATAGTAATAGAAAATTTTGGCAGAATTTTTGGTTAATACTGGCAACTATTTTCAGACTAATGAATGCCATAATATGTGAGTAGAATAATTTACTCTTTGCAAATTCCTAATTATGATTTTACATCAAGTTCAGATATTCAGAATGAATAAACCATAGAACATTATCTTCTCCTAGGTTATTAGGAATTTAAAGCTTTGCCAGATGTAATTTGAAAGGTAATTCTCAATAAGGCCTTGGATTTAACTTACAAATGCAAAGAAAGATCTTTATTTTCTGTATACAGGCAAAATGAAAGGAAATTAACATCAGAAGGTGAAAGCACAGGAACAGAGAATTTCCCCTGAGTTACACCAATAAAAGCTAGACTAATTTCTGCCTAGACTACTGTAAGATAACACTAGGACACAGGGTTTGAAACAGTTTTTCTACCACATAATTATTTTACACATCCACTGATTTACTATTACAGAAACAGTGCAATTTGAAATAGGTGAATATAACTCTTCCACACCTGAGTTTTAGTGTTAACCATAATTTTATAAACTATATATGTTTAAGGGAATGACATTTGGCCACAAAATTCTGGTTAGGCGACTGTTTTGCTTAAATCTATTCCAACACTCATGTCAGTCAGTGTGTGCAATATTACTAATATTTGTCCTTTGATTCTCCTTGTAACAGAGGAAAGACATCATGGGCCATAAAGCCAAGATAGTAAGTCTATAGTTTCTCCTACGTGTGGTGTTTCCTCAGTTTGATTATTCCTGGATTTGTCAAGGTCATATATGTACTTCATACATCTCCATGTAAGAGTTGCCACTACTATCTTTCCAAGAGAACACAGAACTCATAGAAGTGAGGGAATAGACCAAGAAATAAAGTGTGGGAACAAAAAGTAATGAGTTCATTTTGCAGCATTTAGTCTTGTAGTTTAAAAGCCACCTGACTTATTTAGAGATAGGTCTGAGAAAAGTGAAAAAATCCTGTCTTCTGTTCCCCACCCCAGACAACTTAGAATGAGAATTTGGTAAAAGTGTTATTCTAAAATGTTGCCAAATAATTTAGAAATGTTTATAATAATGACAACAACTGTAGTAGTAATAGCAGCAGCAGCAGCAGCAGCAGCAGCAGCAGCAGCAGTAGTAGTAGTAGTAGTAGTAGTAGTAGTAGTAGTAGTAAAGTCAACCAGCAGTAAAATCAAGAGCTGGTACAAAATGTGAGCAATTATTATATATAACAAATCAGTTTTAGAGGCAATTAAAGCTGATATATGGCCTTGTGGACCTCTTTCTATTTTCAGGAAGTAGTATACTTGGTTATGTTTAGTGATTTCCACTGATGTAGAAATATATTTTGCTGACTACTAACTGCAAATCACAATTGTTTCACAGTATAGATAATAAAAGTAAAATTAATACTAATGGTTAAAAACAAAAGCTACCTATGTCCTTGATTTTTATTTTGTGATAAAGCATCTGCAGTTGATATGAAAGATTAGATCTACAGTTGTTCATAGACATCTGGAGAAATCTTATCTTTTGGTTTAGGTAGAGCTGACATATAGCTGACTGGTACAAAGTGACAGGAAACTCCCAGAAGATAAAAAGTTTGACTCTTAACCCTGTCAAAAGTACCACCTGAAACAGGTAGTCTCTAAAGGAACTTTAACTGACCGTATTTCATGCGATCTTCCCCAGTATCTATCAAAGTTCAAGTTGTAGCCATTACCCGCTACTTATTGGACTTTCATGATTAAGACAAAATAACTTATTGAGACAACAATTATATGATTAGAGAAGTTTTAGGGAGTCCTTGGGGACGTGGCTGTTGAACTTTCTGCATACATAACAGATTTATCCCTAAATGTTATGAAATATTTGTGTTAACAGAGCTTATATAGTCAACTGTTTTATTGGTAGACCAATAAAATTATAATTTGTTAACAAACACAAGCAGAAAATGTTAAGACACAAACCAGAACACTTGTACTTCAAAGGACAACTTTCTACAGAACTAGATTAATTTTCCATAAAGCATTTAATCCCTTAATTGGTATTTTATACTAGAAGAATAAAGGATTTATATATTCATAGATTCAGCCAACAATATTAAGAGGATAAAATTTGCTTGTTATGATGAGAGGAAAGCCAGCTAAAACATAGGTCTAGCCTATGGCTTAGAAGTAAAGCTTCTTTCTTGGTAATTCTGTACTTTTGCACTTAAACATTATTGGAAAGAGGTTGTGTGAAATAAAGCTATTCTATCATCATAAGTAAATAAAAAATTTCATAAAAAACTTATCAATAGATTCTAGAAATTACTAAACTGATAATTCTGAAAGAAAAGTCTTCCTTTTTATTTTTTCTTTATAAATTACTTATAACTGAATTTCAAAATTACTAATAAATACATTTATAAAACTCATGTTCTGTCGAAATTTAGAACAAAACAACCTTTTTCAAATTCTTACATTTTAGTTTGTCTCTGAACTTCTTAATTCCGATCAGTAGCATGTAAGAAGTAAGTCTGACTACTTGCAATATACAGCTCAATTTGGTATCCACTTGGTTGGGTGGTGATTAACCTTTGAGATCATTAGTCACACACAAAAACACAAAAGGGCTTTTTACATGTGTACCTAACACCCCATCACACCCTTTGTCAGTCATTCCTCCTGAAATCTGACAGGACAATGTGTGTGTTGGGTATTTCTTCTTGTAGGTCTTCCAGTGATAGAAGTTTAGTACTACTTCTCTGATTACACGGGAGAACATTATGGCTTAGATCTAAAAGCAAAGTTTTCTACTCTGTGGAGCACATTTTTTCAGTGAAATATTGTTTCTTGAAAATTTTCAGCTTTTTCTGTGAATTCTAGGTGACAATAAAGGAACAAGAGGTCAAAATCAGTGATAGAATGGTGAAGAACAAAACTCCCATGAACTTCACTGGACAAAAGTGCAGTGCTATATAGAATGTAAATCTTAATGAGGGGTGACTACACACATCATCACTTTATAAATGAGTAGAGAACAAGTAGAAACCATACTGAAATCACTGAGATGGTTTTAATTGCTGCTTGTGAAAAAAATTGCTCAGATAATTTGAAAATGACAAGGTGGTGATGTCAGCAAAAGTAAAATAAATAAAACAAATTTCAACAAAACAATCCCTTCCTCCCTCCCCCCAAAATATAAGTTTTACAGCACTATATTTATTAGTTCATAAGGATGTGGATACCAACTGAAATCTTCAAAGTGGTCAGAAAACTCTCACTGTTTTCTCTATTATTTGGTTTACATGCAGATTATGTGCCTTTTTGTTATCAATATTTTTCACATTTACATATTTAGTAAGCTTAAGTGTAAAAACAAAAAACTGTCCAACTATAAAAGCACCCTCAAATACTGTTCAGTTCTGTTTTTCATATACTTTTGCATGACATTAGGCATATCCCATTGTCTCAACTGTTTCCTAACAACAGTATTATACTGCAATTGTGGGAAAAAGAAATATTAAAATTGAATAGTGAGATTTATATAGTGCCTAAAGTAGACAGTCCCATAACAGACTTCAACAGAAAAAACAAAACCATGTTGCTTTCTATGTCATTCAGATATTGAGGGACATGAATAATTAATTGATCTTTAGATGCTAGTGCTAGTACTAATATATCACGCACATGTATGACCTGTTGCAACTCCTTTGACAGTAAGAAGATCAAACCTAAAATCACCTTCCAGTTATGATGTTACTGATTCCTTATTTCACCTCTTGCTAGTCTGGATAACACCAGTCATGCAGTCTGTATGAAGGTGATATCAGGGAAGCGATGCAATTACTATATATCACCAATATATATTATCACCCTCTTTTCAAGCCATCAAGTACTCCAACTTGGAGAACCAAATCATGGTTCTAGACTTTCATTCTCTCTGGGCACACTCTTGATTACAGTCCACAAAACCTTCCAGAAAACATTGTACCTGTCTACTATCGCTTTCACTACTATCACTATCAAGTGAGCAGTAAGTATTTCTAATCTATATGAAAAGAGAAAAGCACAACATGAAAAAAAAAAAAAAAATATATATATATCTGTCTGCAGTTTGCCTTTCCTGTGATCTGGATTGCCGTAGAATTAGCTGGGGATACTGATCAAGTATAATGCTATATGATTACAATTATGTGAAGCAATACTTACATCTTTATTTACAGTTGAAGCCATGACTAAAGTATACCTCAAGTCAGTTTTCAGGCTTGAGATACAAGAAAGCCTCAGTTTCCCTTAATATTTTTTTTATTCACACACCCAGATAGTAGCAATCTCCCTTCTGCTTTGAGAAAACAAAAATCTTGTATGTCCTCTCCCACAGCCACAATTACTGTAGTTGTAACTATGTATAGCTTTCATTTTCATTTTTTGAGAAGCTTGTGGAAAACTGGGTACTATCTTTGAAAGCAGAGGAGGGTGGAAGTTTGGACAGAGGAAGAAACTGCACTGGTTCACACAGGAATGGCTTACTTCTGCAGTTGCTGCTTGTTAATGAGGATGAACCCACCCCAGCAGGATCAGTCTCTTTATCATTTCTTCATGTACAATACTCTGTCTTTCCAACACAAAGAGTCAATAGTATACACAGGTTTTTGTGCCTCCATCACCTCTGAATAGATATCAGGTCACACAGAACCTGTTCTCAGTGATTTAAAACTCCTTATATCACTCAATGTAACCTGAAAATATCATCAGAGGGAGTTATATGTGGTAATGGAAAAAAGAATATCATTAAGGCAGTTAAAGATGTTCAGGATGTTACCCATCTTTTTCCCATTGGACACAATTGCATCAAGGCTCTCTTTGTCACCAAGTGAGTTATTAGCATAAATTAGCAGAGACATCCAGACCAGAAAATAATAAAATTATGGGAGCTGCTCATGTTTTCTGCTTTTTCTCGTTCTGTCCTACAGAGTCAAGTCAGTTCCTTCAAAATAAGCAGATTATAACACTGTTTTGTTAATTATATAGTAAGGCTTCTTTTTCCATAGTATATTATCAAGTATACAAAATAGCACTTTTATACATTTTTGTTCTGCTGTCTACATGTTTTAAGTCACCTAGACTTTGCTTTGGGCAGACTTTTAGTATATGTGAATAAAAAACCAAAATAATTTAAACCTTTTTTTATGGTTGAGTAAAGCAATCCAGGGTTATTCACATTAACTAGGTATACTGAACCATCTGGAACATCTTTTAAACAGTAATAAACAAACATTTGGATTAACTTATTTGAATAAGATTCTCTGTTTATAAATTTAATTGTCCATATCAATTCTTTTTACTGTTTTAAAACACATATATTTTAATGGCAAAATCAAAATTAATAATTTTGGATAACATACCACAACTTGCTAAAACATTCATTGAACATGACTGTAACTATGTGATGTTCCACATCATGAAACAATGTTACTGAGTCCTCTTTGTCCAGGCTTGGAGCAATGCAGCTCCAATATACCATTAGATTTTTGCACTATGGTAATCCAGGTACATTTTTTGGATATACACAAAGCACGGTAAGATACTGATAGTTCTAATTCCATTAAAAACAAAGGCCATGATCATAGTAGTACTCAAAATGGGATGGCAGATGTGCTCACATGAATTACATTAGCATACATAGCATATACATGTTGGCTGCAGGAAGGTTGCTGCGTCAGTTGGTCTTTCAACTACTAAATGACTTATCATGCATGATTATCGTCTTTCACAGGACTGAAAAATCTCATTCTGATTTTTGTCTAGGTTCTCAAATGCATAGGTATCATTTTTCTACACAGATCTCTTGCATCTAGATACATCTACAAGCATCTGAGGATTCTGACACAGTGATTTGGTATATCTGTTAAGTTTATATGAACTGAAGAGTTTCATCCTTGGTCTTGACTTCAGGAATCATTATATTGAGTTTTCACTAGCTGAGGACTAAGTCTGCTAAATGATGCATCAATTTGCCAACCATTTAAGCTTCTCACACCAGTATAATTTCTGAAATTTCATTTTCAATCGAAACTGTTAGACAGTAGGCAATACACATATTTGAGGACAGTATTCTAACAACAGTAAGCAAATGTGCAAAAATGGTCTTTTAAAACACAACTCTACCAGAGCTCAAAAGAGCTTTGCAGATTAATAGTGGAAGTTCTGACTCAATATTCATTTCAGACCAAGCTAATGAACAAACAAATGTCCCTTGACATATGTAGTTAAGATGAACTCCTATAAGTGAAATAGTATAAGCATTTAAATGGGGCACCAGACAAGATGTTAGCTTCAGTCATTCACTCTACCAGTAATCTCTCCCATGACCCTAAGAATACTTGCTAAATTTCCTGTGACAATAACTTATTTGACAAAATGTTCTGAAATCTGTGAATGAAAAATATTATATATAAATTTTATTTTTACATTTTAAATAATGTTAGCAGAATTTCTGTGATATATACACAATCATTCAGAGTACAATCATACTTTCACTAATTTTCTATCACTGAATAAAAGCATTTCTACTGGAAGACCTGCCTCGAGAAAATTGGCTGTACTTCTAAAAATAAGATAAAAATATAAATATGTTATCTTCTCATCTACAATCTCTCTGTTTCTCTTGCCTTCAGACTGCCATGTCTGCCACAAGCTAGAGCATGTCTGGTCATAGAGAAGTAGACTACCGGGACTACAGCATAAGGAGTTACTCATTGCCATATTTAATGATCAAGCTGGATGACTGTTCTTTGGAAGAATAAAATTTCCATTTGCTTATTCAGCTAGCTAAAAGGACCAGACTGTGGACTGCTCATTCAAGAAAAGACATCACAGAAACTGTTTCAGTCATGAAGCAGATTATCATTTAAACCAGAAAAGGTACTGTTATTTGTGACAAAAATTCTTTCTCTCATATCAGTGTAAAATCATTGACATGAACAGTCTCATCATTAAAATGGGCTGTATTCCTGTAATTTTCCATTTAGACATAAGGAAAGGAAACTTAAAACAAGATACCTGTCCATACATATATCTGAGTACTACCCTAAAGCATGTTGTTGTGGTGGGAAAAATTAGCAACAAACTGCTTCAGACTCCTCCATCTGGTGTGTAATCTAGCCCAGTCTGACAATGGATGTAAGAAGGGTCAGAGCGCTATTGTTCATGCAGGTATGTACACATCACAGAAGGAAGTTGAGGGCTGTGGAGGTTTGTGCTTGATGATCCCAGAAAGCTCATGTTCTTATTTTGCAACCAAGATCCTCAAAGAGAAGAAAGTATCATTGTTCCTTAGGTCCACATAAACAAGCTTTGTTTTTCTGCTGGGCACCTGTGAAAAGTTCCATATCAAAATAAACAACATTAAATACAATGCCTGAACTATATGTACCAACATGTTAGAGTTTATTTAAATAAACTTCTTCCATTTCCTTAAAATAAATAAATTATCAAGGTTATCACATGATCTTGTTCTTTCTAATCCCTTTGAAACCACGTAGATATGTACAACTCAGGCATATGCAGGCAGAGTCAGGTAGACATATATGTATACATGATATCACCAGTTTTCTGAGTCCCAAATCAATGATGTGCAGCATTCAAAAATTGTTGCAATAAAATAAGTTTTCCCAGCTCATCTATCTTCCACCTGATTCTACTAGATTAGCCTGAACATTTTCCAGTGACCAAGGCTTGTATCTTCTGTTCAAAACGACATGACGCACTCAGATCATTTACATGCAAATCAAGTACTCTAGGGTAATGGGAAGGTAAAGTTACCAGCAGAAGTGATTCACAGTTTCTTGGAGTGCACAGAATTGAGGTTGTCAGAACTTTGTGTTTGAGCCATAATTTGTCTACTGTGCAAATATTTACAATACAAAACAAGTTAAGACTCAAACCTCAGTTTCCCATAGTTCCAGCTCTCAAACTGTTTGGGATATCTGAAACTTGTAGAAACAGATTGCTTCCTCTTCAAAGTGAGACTAGTGTTTTTCTGTTCCCTCTGTGTCACTGAGAGGGTGTGGCAGGTGCATCCGCCCAATGAAAGCAGAGCTTCTTGGCTGCTGAAGGGTAGTAGCTCCTGATTGCCTTTGTTCTCAGGGCTTCATGGTAACTGAGGCCTTTGGCCAATGGGAGCCGCTATTGACTACAGGTCAGATTTGGCCTGAGTATAAATGGAGTCCCCTGGGGGAGCCATTTGGAGCTCATCCCCTGGAGCAGCATGCTGCGGTTGAGGACTCTCCCTTTGGGTCAGGACGCTGCCCTGAGCAGGTCCTCGAGGTTGAGAGCCCTCACTTGTCAGGTCAGTGATAAAGCGTTTTGGGTTGCCGTTAAACCCTAGGGAGTGAGGCTTTGTTCTGCATTTTGGGTTGCCATTATAAGCCCCATAGAGTTCTTTGTTATGAGTTTTGGGTTGCCGTTAAACCCTAGAAAGTTGTTCTGTTCTCCTCTCACAGACATTCGAACCTGTAATTTACGGAGAGCTAGTTAACTGTATTAATAATTAATTTTTTTATTTTTGGTGGTTGGTTGTTTATTTGAGAGCCTCTGTAACAGAGGGTGGTTAGCGATACCCACTTAGTGGTGACCAGGAGCCTTGCTTCTGAGAATAGAGGGAAGGGGGACAATCCATCTTAGTCTGGACTTCTCTTTCCCCTGTTTTCAACTCTGTTTTCTGCTGTAAGGTCATGTCACTGAACCAAGAGCCAGGAACTGTGGTGGGTTTTTCTTCTGAGAATGGAAAAGAATTGGTAAACTCTGTGGACTTGAAAGATGCCTCACCAGAAGAAAGCCCATGGTCCAGATTCGGACCTAATTTATGATGGAGATAGTCTACAAGATAATTAATGTCATAAGGAATGTGGAAGACATTGCTCAATTTCATTTGAAAAGGCCGATTTTAATATGCAGTCTGTGATCTGCTACATAGCTGTTTGGCCTCAGAAGGGTGTAATGTAAGGCATCTATAAATACATAGTGCAGGTTGTAATTAATCCTGTAAGATATCAGCCCTACATTTATTTCTCAAAAAACCTCTCAGCAAACAAAAGGAGGTATAGAAGTGGAGGAGGGGGAAAACTTAATATGTGATTGGATGAGATACAAAGTTATAATGACTACTTTCAACAGGGGAAACAATTAATTATATGGCATAATGATATGAGTGAGCATTTCTATAATGGGCAAATCTGGACATGAATATTTAACATGCACAGGAACAGCCAAGTGCAAAGCAGATTTTCTTTTGGGTTACAACTAGGCCACAAGCGCTTTCTGATTTCCATTCATGGCACAATTTTGTCTCTTAAGTATAAAGCAGATTTGATCATCTGGCAGTCAACTTCACTGGCAAAATGAGTTTATAGGTTATCACTTAACCTTCTTACTTGGGCAATATATGCAAAAAAAAAATTAATTTTTAGCTTTTTAACAGAAGATACAGCTTTAACAAAGACTGAAAACACCCAAATGTTTCTATTGGCTTAGTATATTAACCCTATCCAGAAAGACTAACAATAGTTTTCTTACACACTGAAGGACTATAATACTCTAAAGCTAAATATTTCCTCTGTTTTCTCTAAATGACACACTGTAGACAGCTATACATGATAGGAATTGTTAACATACCTAGTTACTATGGCCAGAACATTACTTATTCTCAGATCCTGCTTTTAATTGCTTTTAAACTTTGACGTATTCTAAAATGGAACTTTCTAAACAGAAATTAATTCTTCCATTTTGTCATGGCTGGAAATTTTGGTTTAAGAGAAGCTATAGACATTACTGAAAATTAAACATCCAAGTGAGGTAAACAGTGTTTTACTCAAGTTGAAAAGGTATCCCAACCTTTTAAGTAGTTGCAGAACATCTGTAAATAATAGGCATAAATAAATTTGATACATTGGGAAAAAGCCAATATGATTTTTATAGAAGGAAGTCATACATCAAAAATATGTTTGAGTACCTGGCAGGACTTAGAAAGGTCAGAGATCACAGGGGTCTGTAAAATTAAAAATAAAATAAAGATTAAAAATCCTAAAATCTGGATTTTTAGAAAGCTTTCTCAAAGAGAGACTTTGAATACAGTAAGAAGACAAAGTTGGTATGGATTAATCTCACATATCTTAACCACAGAAAGATTACTATTATTAATGTTGTTATTACTACTCTGTATAATATATGGCCATGCATCACAACCAGAAGGTGGGTTTTTTGTTCTGCCCCAGCACAATGCCAACTTATTCTAAGATTCCTGAAAAGGGGAAAAACTGTAACATGACAAAGCTTGCAAGTGAAATAACAACTTCAAGACAGGCAAAATGAAAATTGACTGTGAAGACTTGCTAAAGATTCACACTGTGCTGAGGGTCTGGCTAGAAAATGAGAGATGAAACTCAGTGCCTTTATGTGCAAAGTAAAGCAGAAAGGAGATTAAAAACAAGCTAACTGTAAATATACTCTGGTGAGCTGTTGCCACTCTGGGAAAAGATCCTGGTGTCCTTATGGATAGTTCACTGGAAATACCACCTCAACACTTAGCAGCAGCATAAAAGAATATCACGTCAGGAATTATTAGAAAGGAATAAAAATTGAAAACTTTGTTACAGTTCTGTTTAAAGCCGTGTGGCACTCAAAATTAGAAGAAAGTATATAGTCCTCACACCTTTTTCCCACTTCCTTTCACTTTGCAATAAGACATGGAAGAACAAGAAATGTTTTAGAGAGAAAAACAGACTGAAAAAAGCTGAAAATAGCTTCTATTGAGGAAGATGAGTAATTTAGCCACTAATACTACTGGTGAGGTGGATGGTAGCATGGTTGATGCACACAGAACTGTTGGTTCAGAGCAGGGATGTGATTTCGAAGTGGATTTGCCAGTTGTCCCCAGTTACCCAACATCCTCACATTGTTTCAGTTTACATGATGGATTTGGTTTTGTGCAAATTAGATTCCTTTCACAGGAAACTGCACTGTAGAATCCCCTATAGATACAGACTATCTGTTGCAAACCCTGTCAGAGACAAAAGGATCTGAATCAAGGCTAAATCCTTCAGAAAACTTTGAACTACCTGTGTGGTGGACACAAGAAGATGTCAAATAATATGAGTGTTGCCAGCAAGGTTTTTATTTTTTATTTTTTTTTAAACCACCCAAAGACACAAAGAATTTACCTTCCACATAAGACATCATTTAAACTGGTTATATTTTTAGTCATAGGATATCATGGATGAGACAAGAGACTTATAGGTAAATTAATGCTCAAGTCCATAAAGTAGTGGTAAACAGAAATATGCGGATACAGCTTTCGTCTCAAACTGCATCAGTGTGACAAGTTTCTCACGGCTGACACAGTATCACATAGATTTGCCTTATACTTGCACTTTTCCTAAGGCTTTGTAACTGACTGCTATCAGAAACAGAATGGTAAAGCTTGCTAAAGCTCTGTCTTGCTTTATATTATTGTTCATAAGTTTTTTCTCAGAACTTGTATTTTGTTTCCATTGCAATAACGAACTAAAATCCAACAAAGTACTTGATTTTTGGGTTTGTTTGGGGTTTTTTTAAATAAAAATCAATCTTAATACAGTAAAGTTCAGGTCTTTTGTGATAGTTACAAGGCAGAGAGAACAAGGATGTTTATGGAAAATGTATGTTCCAGAGAATGCTATACACCAGGACTAGGAAGATATAACCCATCTGTCTTTGGCTATTGATGACTTTCCTTCACAAAAGAAACCTATGCAGCTGGGAGAAGAACCAGCTGCTGAAAAAGAAAGAAATATAAAACAAAATGTACAGGAAAGTTGATGGAACTGAAAGGCCACTCTCAAATTACATATGAGGAAGCCCATCTGTTCAGCACAGGTGCCTACAGGAATATTAGAGACAGCAAAGAAACCCCCAAAACAGAAACGGTGCATTCAGTTCAGTTTCAGTGTCAGAATAAGCCTTCCTCATTACACAGCCTATAAATGCCATCTCAAAAATTCTGTTTGAAGACACAAACATTTCTCACAGTCTCTGTTTTGTACACAGAATCACTGGATAATTAAGGTTTGAGGGGCACATCAGGATGTCTTGAGTGTGATCCCCTGCTCTAAACAGGGCTAACACTGAACTCAGATAGGGACGCAAAGTGCTTTGTCCCAAGGGGACATGAAAATCTCAAGATGGGGAGTCCACAGCCACTCTGGGCAACCTGCTCCACCTCTTAGTTATCCTCAGGGTGACATGTGGATTACAATATATGTAATCTGAACCTCTCCTGTTCCACCTGCAGTCTCACTCTCCTGTCCATCTCCATCCCCTCGATTCCCTCCCTGTAGACAGCAGGGTGCTGTTAGGTGAACTGAAGCTGTCCGTTCTCCTGACATAACCAGCCCCAGCCCTGAAGACTTGGTGTCACCACCTGAAAAACTGGCAGAATACATTCAGTCACCTTCCCAGGACAGGCCCCAGGACAGAGCCCTGTGGTCCTCATTTATGATGCTCAATTTATGATGCTTTTGATGCGGTCCTCAATTTATGATGCTTTTCTGAGCATCATAAATTAATGTGTTTGCACTTGAAGGATATTACCATACAAGGACTAGAAAAGCTTTTTAGGTATCTGTAAGTAAGGGCTACAGATATGCAAACATAACTAGAACTGTTGGTCTGATCCTAGAATGAAAGGCTAAACACCATGCGGGTGCCTGAAAGGCATCATGATTTTGTACTTCAGAATATCTTTAAAACTGCGCAACCTTAGTTCCTGTCTTGTCATTTCTTATATTTTTCTTTTCTGTCACTTCCATATCATACACACAATACCACTTAGCAGCTAGGCTCCAAACCTAATTACTTTCTTATATTTGCAATCAGTTACTGCTCTGTATGAATTAATAAAACAGGTACAGATACAGAAAAGTTTACTCGGGAAAATTGTGTTGCTGTCTTCAGCAGAGAAGGTCTTCAAACCTTTCGTATGATGAAATGTGGCTTTTCTGAATCTGTTTAATTTTGGATGTTTTCTTCACTACAGTAAGAAGGAAGAGAAAAAAGGTCAAAACAAGAAAAACTAAGTACTTCAGTACTGAAAGTTATTTTTATATACGCAGTGCATGCATAAATGTCTGACCACATATTTAGGATCTTGCATATTTAGATGTAGCGTCTCTCAATCTTTGAACCATTTAGCCAACAGTTTTTATGAGAACAGGTTAGACAAAAAGCAGCACTGTGTTATTTGCCCATACAGAGTGGCTTTTGCGTACACATCCATGGCAATCCAGAAGCTGATTCTGAACTATAGCAGTGAACTTCACAAAGCCTCTGAGAACTGCTAGAAATATACTAGTCCAAAGTCTTGTATTCTAATTAGGGCCACAGCAGATAGTTTTCTCTTGCGAACAAATACTTATGAAGCTTTATGTTATGACCTCAGATAAATCCAATTTTGGTATCTAATGTTGTCTTCATATTTATATGACATTTTTAATTGGTTTGGTTTTGTTCAGTCTCTCTACAGCTAAGAGTTATGTTCTAACTTAACTAAGCATTGAAAAAATGATTCCAACCAAAGTTAAAGAATCAAAACTCTGCTCCTCAATTCATAATCAAATTCTGAGAGTACAGTTTGTGTGAGCGTGTTGCTATTTTTTAAAATTCTAAATTTAAGGGAATCATTTCAAGAAAATCCAAGTCTTAATTTCTTTGAGATTACAGATGCATGTATTATCACAGTAATGTGGTTCTGTAGAATAATAAAACTCTAATGATTTTCTATAAAACAGATTTTTTGGAGTGTGTATTTATACGGTGACAGATAATGTCATATTATGCAGAGGGTTAGGATTTTTCTGTTGTAAATGTGCATTTCACTCTCTGGTGATGGCCTAAAATTATTGTGCTAAATATTCAGTGACTTGATATTTAGTTAAATATGTAAACTCTCTGATCATTTTTCCCCATTAATTTCTGTTGTTATGTTGTCTTCACTTTCTTTCTACATTTCTCATTCCTTCTCTGTTCTTCAACACTTCAGAAAGAAAAAAGAGCCAATTATTCAGTTTCTGTGTTAAGGTTTGCCCTTAAACAAAATGAAAGCATCTGCATAGATTTGTCATATCAGAAAGACAGAACGGTTCAACCACTTTTTTCAAAGAATAATAGCACATTTTTTGTTATCATGTGACTCCATATTGCTCTAAAATGCATCCATATTACTTTGGAAAAAATGAAATCACTTCTCACTTTGACTTTTGTGATTATCACCACCTTTGAAACAGCAGTCATTAACCTCCTATTGTTTCTTTCTCTCTGACTCTAATACCAAGCTTAAAATATCCTTTGTCATGATAAAACACTTTGCATCTGAAAACAGCACAACGAAAAAATATTTTTTTCAACAAATGAGAGAAAAAGTACATTGCTAAATTCTTTTAGCAAAAAGGGCCAGTGAAAATATCAAGAGACTAGGAGAAAAAAGATCTTAGAGATGCACTGTACAATGTGAATATGTCACACAGCCTTAGGCACCACGTAGCTGCCTCTACCTAATTCATATGCTTAACTTTCCAGACAACACATCAAATGCTACCACAGACATTCTCATCATCCCAGCCGTGGTTATATTAAAGAATTTAAGACTTATGAGTTTTTAAGTACTTTTTTCCTTGTAATGTTAAAAAGAAAGTCTGTGGCATGTGGCAGTAATCACTGATGCATATTAGTTCCGTATAACATTAAAAATAAAAGCAAAAATATTGTCAAGAAAACATCTGAGGCAAGATATCAGTAAGTGAAAGTTTACTAAACTTTTTCTTGGGAAAATATCAGGTTGGGTTTGGCCACTCATCTGATATGTGGAAGACCATTATCTATCTTCAATTAATTCTCTCTTTCTCATGTAAAATAATTATTAAGATTAATTTAGTAGAATTAAAAAAAAAATAATAAAAGCAAGAAAGAATTTGCTCTAACTCTGTGATTAAGCTGTTTCTAGTCAGTCAGAGAAGACAATGATGTCAGAGTTTCCCACAAAGATTTTCTAAGCATTGCACAGGTGGCTGTTCCAGAATGGATTCTGTTCTCTCCCACCTCCTTCCTCTCTCAAAAATGTGCAATGAAAAGACTTCCCAAAACATCAGCATTTCACAAGATGGAAGTCACACCACCAGGGAAGTGAAGTACCCAGACAGGAAGACTGCCTGCAGTCACCTCCATCTAGGTGTCTATTAACTTTTGGTGGTACAGTTTTCCATTTAAACAGTTTTCTAACGTAAGTGCTTTTTAAAAAAATGTAATTCCTAACCTTTTTAGTCTGATTTTTGTCTTTTGGATAAATTAATGGTCGTCTTATTGGCCTTCCTCCTCAAATGATTTTACCTTTAGAGTTGCAGAGCAGTCCCCTGTCACTGGTGTTCAGTGGGTGCTCGTACTCCTCTGCCAAAGTGAACTGTGTGTCCATATTTTTCCCTTATGACATGCAAAATCTAAGCATCACTCAACTGTAGGTGCTATTGTACAGTTTAGCAAGGAAATTCTTTAGATAACACCTATTTTTGGCAAGCCTTAAGTTAACAGAATAGACATGCTTACAGTTTAACACTGAACTCCTATGTGACTCCCTCTGTCATCCCTGGAATTTCTGTTAGAGTTTCAATGAACACATAAATAGTTATTTACATGTCATGAACTGATTCACAAACTATGTGGGTTCTTCTGGTTTATCAACATCCACAAGACCAGATGCTAATCAATGCACTATTTAAAAGTATATTTCAAAAGACTGCAGAAACTTTCTTTGTGAACATGGAGATAGGGAAAAAGAGAAAAAAAGATATAACTGATGTATAAAAATCAACCTTATACTTTTGCTATATAAAACTCCAAGGTTAAATTATATTCATTCAGGAACAGAGCATTAAAGTGTGTTATATATTCTATTTGGGATATTTTTACTTACACCTCTATGTAAGGGTCAAAATGAAGTAACCCTATCTTTTGTTTCCTGTCTCTTTCCATGCATGCATCTCAGAGGCTACACAAAGCGCTACTGGGAATAATTAGCTCCCAATTATCACCATTTACATTCCCACTTGTTCTGCTTGTAAAACTGAAAATTCTCTCTTGCTTAATTAGCAAGGGCTGATTTTCCCTTCTTTCTCATTTCCACTGGGTCACTGTGTGAAAGAGCACTATCTCCACTGAGAAATTAATTCTCTAGCTTTGAAGGTAGGGTTAGAGATGTTCTTTGAGAAACTCAGTTACTAAGTACTTATTTGTTCCAAGAAGTGGCTAGGATATATCTGTTATGCTGTCTACTTAGGCTTGTCACAAGCCCAGCTACATTCATTTTAAGTCTTAGATATACAGCACCTGCATATGTCTAAAAAGTCCAGCCAAAGCTGTATTTTCAATATCTTCAGTGAAACATACTGAAGAAAACACTATAACACATTAGGTATGGAACTACAGAGCAGCTAGGGGTCTGCAGAAAAGGAGAAAGCATAAAATTAATACTGAGTTGTGCAGTGAGAAGAGTGGAGCAGAGTCACTAGCAGAGTTCCTCAGGGCCTGCTTTGAAACCAGCCTTGTTTAATTTCATTAGTAACCTTTCAGTTAAAGAGGCACATGCTGATTAAATTTTCTGATGACACAAAGTATCCTCAATACAGAAAAGGATCAGGGTGATACTGAAACACAGACACAAATAACTGAATTGCCTTGAGGATGGGACTATGATTGCCTTGAGGGTGAGTCTGGGAATAAGACTGAATTAAATATGTTCTACAAAATACAGAACGTACTCTCAGGAATTTGTGAGAAAACTTACTATGATAAACTGCTGAATTTAACAAACATAAATAGTTGAAAAGGTTTCTGGTGTCATAACTGATCACAAGATGAACAAGTCAACAACACGAGGTACCTAAAAAAGCAGGCAAATGTAGAATTTATTAGTTAATTCTCTCAGAAAGGGGATATTGTTGAATGCTACTATCCAAAATATTGCTAAGATCTCATGTTGAATACTACTCACAGTTCTACAAACACATTTTAAAAAAGCTGATCTGGAATATCGACAGGTGGGGTAAAAGATGTTAATCTGAAATTACAAAAAGCTTAATTTGAAAGACAACTAGGAAAGACAGTCATGTTTTCCAAGACAACAGAAACAGGGTTGTGTTAAGGAAGTCATTTATCTATAAATAGAAGGTGGGGAGTGACAAGGGAGAAGGCTAAAGTACAGAGGAAGAAAACCTGTTTAAAAAGAAACAGTCATGCCATCACACAAAGAGATAAATGGGCAAAAAATACACATAGGTTGGAAACAGAAGAATATCCCAGCTTCTATGAGGCTGATAGCTGTTAGCATGAAGTCACAGAATCATAGAATCACAGAATCACAGAGCAGTTGAGGTTGGAAGGGACCTCTAGAGGACCTCTGGTCCAACCCCTCTGCTTGTGCATGTCGACCTAGAGCTGGTGGCCCAGGACTGTGTCCAGATGGCTTCTGAATATCTCAAAGGATACAGACTCCACAACTTCTCCGGACAACCTGTGCCAATACTCAGTCACCCTCATAGTGAAATAGTGTTTCCTGATCAGGAGGAACCTCTTGTGTTTCAGTTTGTAACCATTGTCTTTTGACCTGTCACTGGGCACAACAGGAAACAATCTGGCTTCTTCTTTGAACACTTCCTTCAGGTTATGTTATGTTAATAAGATTAGAATCATAGAATCATAGAATGGTTTGGGTTGGAAGTGTCCTTAAAGAACATCTATTTCCAACACATCTGCCATGGGCAGGAACACCTTCTCCTACATCACGTTGCTTAAATTCCCATCCAACCTGGCCCTGAACACTTCCAGAGAGGGGGCAGCCACAACTTCTCCGGGCAATCTGTTCCAGTGTCTCACTGACCTCACAGTAAAGAATTTCTTCCTTATATCTAATCTGAATCTATCCTCTTTCAGTGTAAAACCATTACCCCTCGTCCTATCACTACACCCCCTGATAAAAAGTCCCTCCCCATCTTTCTTGTAGCCCTCTTTAGGTTCTGGAAGGCTGCTATAAGGTCTTTCTGGAACCTTCTCTTCTCCAGGCTGAACAACCCCAACTCTCTCACCTGTCCTCATAAGGGAGGTGCTCCAGACTCTCACCATCTTCATGGTCTCCTTTGGACCCACTCCAACAATTCCATGTCCTTATGTTGGGGGGTCCAGAGCTGAACACATTCTCCCCAAGCCTGCTCTTCTCCACACTGGGCTGAACCCTGGAGCTCTTTCAACATTTCCTCAGAGGAGAGATGCTCTAGTCCCTTCATCTTCTTGGTTCTTCATTAGACTCTCTCTAGTAAGTCCATGTCTCTCTTGTACTGGGTAGCTCAGAACTGGACAAAGTACTCCAGGGGTGGCCTCACCAGCTCTGACTAGAGTAGAGGGAAAGACCACCTCCCTCCACCTGTTGTCAACACACCTCCTAATGCATCCTTAGGATACCCTTAGCTGTCGTTGGAACAAGGGCACATGCTGGCTCATGTTCAGCTTTGTGTCTACCAGGAAACCCAGGTCTTTTTTTGCAAAGCTAGACAACCTCAAGCATATACTGGTGCCTGGGGTTGTTCTTCTGCAGGTGTAGGACTTTGCACTTGCCTTTATTGAACTTCATGAGGTTCCTGTCAGACTATTTCTCCAGCCTCTCGACATCACTCTGGTTGGCAGCACAGTCCTCTGGCTTATCAACCATTCCTCCCAGTTTTGTGTCATCTGCATACTTCCTGAGGGTACACTCTGTCCCATTAATGCAGATATTGAACAGGACTGGACCCAGTATTGGCCACTGGGGTACACTGGCCTACAATTAGACATTGTGCCACTGGTCACCACTATCTGGGCCTAGCCATTTGGCCAGTTTTCAGTCCATCTCACTCTCTGTTCATCCAGACGTACATCAAGAGTTTCTCTGTGGGGATCTTATGGGAGACAGTGTCAAAGGCCTTACTGAAATGCAGGTAGAAAATGTCCACTGCTCTCCCCTCAGCTACCAGGCCAGACATTTCATCTTAAATGTTTATCAAGCTGGGCAAGCATGACTTCCCCTTGGTGAAGTCATGATGACTACTACTGATGATTTTCTTGTTGTTGATGTGCCAGAAAATGGTTTCTAGGATTAGCTGCTCCATCACTTTCCCAGGGATTGTGGTGAGACTGACCAACCTGTAGTTCCCTGGATCTAACTTCTTGCCCTTTTTGAAGATAGAAGTGACATTTGTTTTCCTCCAGTCTTCAGGTACTTCCCACAATCAAAGTGATAAATCAAAGATTATCAAGGGTGGCCTCACAATGACATCTGTCAGCTCCCTCAGCACTCATGAGTGCATCTCTCTGGACCATGGACTAATATATGTTCAGTTTGCTTAAGTATTCCCTGACCTGATCCTCTTCCACCAAGGATACATCCTCCTTGCCCCACATTTTATGGCCAGTCTTTGGGACCTGGTATTCCTGAAGGCCAGTGCTGCTAGTAAGACTGAGGCAAAGAAGGCATTCAGACTTTTCCATGTCTTGTGTAACCAGGTCCCCTGTCTCATTCAGCAATGGACCCACATTTTCGCTAGCCTTTCTTTTTGTCTATGTACTTATAGAAGCCCTGCTTGTGGTCTTTGACATCCTTGGCCAGATTCAACTCCAGATGGTCCTTAGCTTTTATAATTTCAACCCTGGATGCTCAGACGATGTCTCTGTGTTCCTCCAGGTTAGCCGTCCTTCCTTACATCCTCTGGATGCTTCCTTTTTGTGTTTGAGTTTGGCCAGGAGTTCCTTCTTCATCCACACAGACTTCCTGGCATTTTTGCCTGACTTCCTATTCACTGAGGCGGACTGCTTTTGAGCCTGGAGGAGGTGATACTTGAATATTAACCAGCTTTCTTGGGCCCCTCTTCCCTCCAGAGCCTTATCCCATGGGACTCTTCCAAGCCAACCTCTGAAGAGGACAAAATCTGGTCTTCTGAAGTCCAGAGTTATGAACTTATGTTTTTACCTTTCTCCCTCCCCTCAGGATCCTGAACTCTACCATCTGATGATCACTGCAGTCAAGGTTGCTTTTGATCTTCATATTCCCAATGGGTGCCTCCTTGTTGATGAGTATTAGGTCCAGCAGACAACACCTTCTCATTTTCCCCTCTATCACTTAGGTCAGAAAGTTGTCATCAATGCAGTTCATGAACGTCCTGTATTGCTTATGTTGTGTTGTGTTGTCCCTCCAGCAGATGCTGGTGTGGTTGAAGATCTCTATGAGGCTGAGAGACTGCAAATGTGAGGGCTGCTCCTATCTGCAGAGGGCCTTATCTGCTCGTTCTTTCTGGTCAGGTGGGCTATAGCTGACACACACTGTAACATTACTTATACCTGTCATCTCTTTAGCCTTAACCCATAAGATCTCAGTTTGTTCCTCATCCATTCCTAGGCAGAGCTCCATGCACTCCAGTCAGCTGCTTTCACATAAAGGGCATCTCCCTCTTCTCGTCTTCCCAGACTGTCCTTCCTGAAAAGCCTGTATCACTTCGTAGCAACACTCCAGTCATATGAGCCATCCCACCATGTCTGCTTGATCCCAACATGATAGTAGCTCTACAACTACACACAGATCATCATACTGCATGCTTTCTTATACAGACACTTTACAGAGGCACAGCAGGTTGTTGACTTCCTAGAAAGGGTTTTCGGCATTTCTCATAACAATGCCATGTAGACACTTCCTTAGATGCATTCAATCCTGATGTAAAACAGGTGCAGTGGGAGGTGGAAGATGACTGCTTTCCAGACATCACTGAACTATGCTGTAGAGGACTCCAGAGCAGGATGATTGTGTTAGCAAGGTTCTGGATCTCATAACCCACACACAGGTCCCCACTGATCTTAATTTATTGTGTTTTTCCTGAAGAGGTAGCTTGACGGAAGAGTATGAGACTGGTGAGTTATGCTTTGGCTATACTTACTCTACTCAGCAGGTATGTAAAAGTGTATGGTATGCCCTCAAATGTTGTACCAGTACACAGTATCCTAGATCTTCTGTTCTGAAGCATCTTCTGTAGCCTCCATACCAGAGGCTATTAAATTTCCTAGTGAAAAATATGTCTGTCAATAAAATAAGCAAGACAATAGGAGCAGTTGTGTATAACCCCTATGAAGATTTGATTTCATGAAAAATAATTTGAGCTGTGAACATCCTATATGTGACACTTCAGTTCAGCAAACCTGTTGTCCTGAGTACACCTGGAGTATTTTTATTTAATTTATTTTTATTCCTGTGTCATTTTATATATATGTAACATGCATACAGTATTTGGACACTGTCACCAAATTTTCTAGCCACTTGAAAATGAAATGTACATTAGGACAGTATTTGCTCGTGACACATAGAACTTATCTCCTTGTTACAAGGATTAGAGAGTTCTACCCAGCACTTGGTAAGCTGGTCAAAATCCCCATGTTCTTCCAAAGTAGGCACAAAATAATAATTTTTAAGAAATATTATTTTAATAAACATCAGACAATTCCAATTTCAAAAAGCATACAATTACCAGCTTTTATTCTTAATATGAAAAGCAGAAAATATTTGTTCAAGAAGAGAATATGTTAATTCCAAAGATGTCATTTAAATGAAAACATTTTTGACTAGCTATCACGATAAAAGCTTAATTGTTAGTTAGGTCAAACTTTTGTACAAGCCATACATTATACTATCAGACTTTAGTGGGCTTCCTTGTTTTTACTTGTCAGCAAGAAGTAAACTCTATGTAAAAACGCTATAAGAATTCTTCTTGAAAGTGGGCTTTGCTTGTAACTGTGTTACTGGCCATCTACATCAGATAGTCCAGAACTGATTTTTTTCATGCAACTTGCAATGCAAACTATAACAAACCAGTTATCCTTTTATACTTTGTTTTACAGATGGTAGCACCTGTTTGTCGAAGTCTTTAAAAAATGCTACTGACAGTACAATAAGATATAGGAAATGGACAGCAAGTGCCTGGTATCAACTGCCACAAGATAAAATAGAATGGTCTGATTAATAATTCAAACTTATATAAATACATAAACTATGGCTACAGTAGTGTGGAGCCAATGGTAATAAAAATAATAATGCAAACCTTTTGAAAGAATGTAATTTACAGAAAATACAGGTTGCTAAAAATGAAGATTTCTAGTTTATTATCCAATTTTAAAGTTATCTTTTTAATCATTAAATTTCATAGAACTCTTCTGAATTGCTTCAGATAACTTAGATACTTAGAGGAATCAAAAGAAATCTTGGGATGCACACACAGAATTTTGATATTTGGATTTCATATCTTGAAGCAATCTCCCAAATTGTATCTTTCAAATATAAACATGTCCCCAGTACATATGCCAAGCCCTATAGCCACACACAAATAGAATGTAGGGATGTGTGTATAAGAAAATAAGTACATTTCAACAGGAGTAACTCAGAGCATAAATGGACTTACACTGACAGTACCTATACAATAGATACACAAATTCTTCCTGATTATGCTGTGATATTTTGTCCTTTGTAGTGTCACGCTAAAGTACAAAGTAATTGGGAAGAACATTTCTGAGTCATGGGACTAAAAAAATTAATTCCCTGTAGTTTCATAGTGTAAAGTAAGAATGATATTAACAGTTCTGTGGTGAAAAGCCAGTTCACAAAAATCCTTATCCTGCAAAACTGCTTAGTCCCTGAGATCAGTAGTCTCCTTGAGATTATTGTTTATGCATAGTTAAGCATAGCTACTTAATTTCTTAAGGCCATACTTTTAAACTGCTCACCAGTGAACAGAAATTACTGGATTAGCTCACCCCACATATTCAGTACCAGTCAGCTTCCACTAAAAATTAATAGACAGCTCTCTAGAAAAGAAAAGATATCTAGTTTCAATGCATGAATAAATGAGAATCTCCTTTCTCTGATTTCTGGTCACAACAGCCATCTAGGAATTTTGTACACACACATAAAGGGAAATAAATTAGTGTAGGTAAATTTGGCTATGAGATCAAGGGAGATATTCTTTGCAAAGTCACTCTATACTCCAGAGCTCATGTCAGATAAGAAATTTCTGCTGTTTCTTTGTTTTATTTAGTAATGCTTTGTCCTACATACTTGTCACTTCCTTCTCGTAGTACTGAAGCACTTCACAATCATATATATCTTTAATCACAGAATAGACACATTAAGAGTAAGAGGATTTGACAAATATTACAGATGCTGAACTAAGACTCAGAGAGAAATTAACTCATTTATCTAAAATTCAGTATAAAACCTGTGACAAAATTGGTGTCTTTGGATACAAAATGTTTTCTAGCCCCATCTACAAATTCTTTCAAGAGCTCCCTAAAATTCAGATTGATTGTGCTTCTTTTTAGCCATTAAAATTTAAAAGTCTTAAAATCAGTCTCTTAAACCCAAATACACAAAGTAATCAAAATAATTTGTTCTACAAAGAAGTACTGCTACACCTATTGGGAACTTTTCACGGGAGCTGGTTTTTTCTCCTCATCACATTAGGTCTTTTTTTCCAGGGCTTCACATTAGCTCCATTAAACTCAGTATGAAAAGATTTTCTGGCTGTTAAGGAGTCTACAAGAGCCTCTGTTCTAATGACCAGGACATGGGAACTTCTGTGCTGCTGGGCTAAAACTCAAATCTAAATCAGTGTAGTAATGAAAAAACTATCAATGGGGACAGAGTATATTTCTCCCTCTTATTTTTCCATTAGAAATTAAAAACATACCTTGGTCCTATTCTCATGTGTCACAAAATAATCCAGAGTATTAAGATCTCAAAAACTTCAAAATGGATTTTTGTAAAAAAACTTATACCCCCAGTTTCTCCTGTTATTAAGAAGATAAACGAATAAGGGTAACCAAAAGCCTTACTAAAGAGCAAGTTCATGAAAACAGTTTTTATGCATATTGATTTCATTCATTATCTTTTGAGATAATATTAAACATAGAAACAAAATTTTGCTTTTTAGTTTACCTGCCAGGAGGCATTCAAACACCAAATATGAGGTTATCTTCAAGCATGTCTGCCCCAGCATTATTAAAGCTGAGCACAGGTAAGTAAGTTTTTGATATAACCTGACAGAAAGCCATTAATTGATTATATCTTATTATGTAAACATTGCAAAAATACACCAAAAAAATCCTGTGAAAATACTTTTAGTCATAACCAATAACTAGCATGTTTTAGCAATAGCACTATGTGTTTGTCAGAGACATAAAGAGAAATCTTGATTTACAGGGAAATATATTTGCTATATCATAAGGCATGGAAGGAATAGGACCCTAAGCTCAAAACCAACGGTATGTTCTCTAAAATTATTGACTACATCTGAGAATTAAATTGACTTCATATAGAAATCTTGATTGGCCAAAACCTCGAACACCATGATGTCAACACTAGAAAATCATATCCAGCAAATCTTACAGGAAAATTGGCAAAGCATATCAGCCAAATCCTGCCAAGGATTCTCCTCTGTCATTAACACCTATTGCGAGGACGGTGGACCATGCAAACAGCTGCATTTTGAGCTATATGATATACCCTCTTTATCTGAAAATGATAACTTCATTATTTTACCAAATGTAATTTCACTGAAAAAAAAAAAAAAAGTGAAAAACAGATGAACTCCCAAACCTCACAATAAAATGTATGGTTTTGCACAGAGGGAAACAATTATGGTAGGCACACTGTGGTAGAGGAAAAGTAGAACACAAAAGTTGTTACATGTCTGTTTAAAAATACATAATAACATTATCTTCCCATGAAAGATAAAGTCATATGACATCTGTCTCTTTTGAAAGAGAAGGTGTGTGATAGATTTCTCTTTGCTTGCCAGAAAAATGCTGCTAAATATACTGACAAGGTGCTCAAGCACAGTCTGCAATGACTATGGGTGGCTTAGACTGACATCTACCATTATAACCTCTTCCATAGTATTTCGCACCTCTGAGCACAGATTGACTGCACAGTTAAATTCACTCGGGAGGAAAGCTAGGTTATGGTAAAACATTTTCTGAAAAAAAAAGGACTTTCTTTTTTTCTGTAAAAATTCATGAACTCATTTACATTCAGAAAGAACATGTAGTAGAAGATAAGATCATGGACAGGTTTGTATCACTAATTAGCTTGTTAGAGGAACTAAGAATGCTAGTACAAACATGTCAGTCTATGAAGGTGAAGGGAACATTGAGAAAAGCTTAATATAGTGAGCAATGGTATCAAAACTATGTTTTAAAAAATATGAACACAGACATAAACATACGTAAGTAAAAATTCAAACCACAAATGCTTCAATGTGACAGTTAATTCTCCTCTGAATATTTTTTTTTTTAAATAAGGAGGATCATTAATCACATCAACAAGCTTTTTAAGTGGTTAGAAAATAAACTTTTTAATTATTTCTTTCATGACAATAACATTGTGAAACATATCACAGTCTTTAAGGGTTGGGGTGGATTTTTTGGGGGTTACCCTCAGGCAGAAAAGGAGAATGGCAAATATATTAGAACATAAATACAAAAAAAAAGGAGCATTTATTCTGCATGCAAAAGTCAAGGTACATTTCAACTGAATTGCTCCCATCAACCCCAGGACTTCTGTACACACACATATAGCAATCCACTTTATTTACCTTTCTTCTACATGTGCATTTTGTTACTTCCATTTATGTTCAACATTTTTTT
This sequence comes from Strix uralensis, assembly GCF_047716275.1. Taxonomy (NCBI): domain Eukaryota; kingdom Metazoa; phylum Chordata; class Aves; order Strigiformes; family Strigidae; genus Strix; species Strix uralensis. Next base: position 18,580,086 of record NC_134012.1, on the reverse strand, counting down.
AAATGTAGACTTCAGTTTTCAACATTTCTCATTTGATAGCAGCAGTGGTGAACTACCAACTACATGATACTCAGCAATTGAAATCCCATGATTTCTTTTTAATATGACTGTCTTGAAGAAATGAAAGAGGCATTAAAAAGAAGGCAAATCTTGTTCTCTTGACTAGAAATAAATAATAATTTTTGTGCTATAATGTCTCATACAGATACTTGCCAAACTGACTTGTCTGTTTTTGCATTGACTGCCAATTTCTCTGCATTTCACTAATACCAGTTTAGTTAATGTATGAATATGGTCCAAAAATTAAAAAGAAAATATAACAGAACATGGGCAGAGATGTATATATATAGATAGATATAGATTATATAGATCCTATAGAGAAGTATACACACATGCATATATAAATGAGATAAAGATACATATAGAGATGATGGAGATAAAAATAGAGACCAAGGTAACGTAGATTAGATAGGTAGAGATGATAAAGACAGATGGAGAGAGAGCTAGAGCTAGAAAGATGTTATACATATACATATACATGCATATATAGATGAGACATTATGTAGATTAGATAGATATAGATTTAGATTTAGGTATAGATTAGATATAGGGTAGATAAAGATACAGGTATAGTGAGAGAGAGAGATGAGAGAGAGAGAAAGAGATGAGAGAGAGAGAGATGAGATTAGATGCCAGGAGAGAGAAGGATGCAGACACAAATACAGATGCAGGTACAAAAAATCCATGCTTTCCTTAGAACAAAGATAATTAAAATATTCTAAGAAAACCTTATAATAAAAAATCATGTGGTTAAACAGTGTCTCTGAGTTTGCCTGAGGTTGGGGGAGGTTGGTAACTACACAGTGAGGAAGCTACAATGATCACAGCCTGTAATTGTTCATCATGTAGTACAGCAGTGAAGGTGTCACTGCTGATATTTTTCTGTGATGGATTTACCTGAAGACAAATCCCTTGAGGCAAAATGTCTGAAAAAGAAAAAGGACATGAAAGGAGCATATTATGAGTTTTCATAATTCTAAGAAGATATTGGGTGTATTTAGTCAAATGCAGTAAAAGATTCTCATTGCTCTGTACTGGGTGAGAAAATACACTGATAATATCATTTCTCTGGTTTAGGGGCACTGTTGTTGATTTTAAAAGTGCATTCTTCATTTGGATTTAATGCTTTCCCAGTTTGCTTCACCTCAGGTTGCAATAATATTTTGCCCTGAGAAAATGTATTTCTTCTCCAGCTAAGTCTTTGTCTTCCTGCTCCACCAGCAAAAAAGTAATGTACATGCAGTGTAAAGAAACAAAGCAGTGCATTAAAGCCACACAATTGCAAAGGAACTCTCTTCCTTCAGGCAAGACATCTAGCAATGTAGTAATGCATACTTGTCTTGTGAGCCAAAAGAAGAGAATAAACATTTCATCACATATTATCTGCTTCATTTAATCCACAGCGGCTTTAATAGATAATATTCTGAACACAGTGTGCTTGAATGAGCGTGGCATTTATTGTCCTAGAGCACTTACTTGGACAGGCTGGAAGCTATATGAAGGCAATTAACATTTATCATAAATCAAACAAGGCTTTTATGGCAACCAGAAGAGCGTTGCTGGAAATGTCATTTTTCAGACCACCACAAGGAGATGAAGAAGTGGAAAAAGCTTTTTTTTTTTTTTTTTTTTTTTTAATTAGTAAACCTTTCAGGCAGATAACTGAAAATCAGTTGATTACTTCCCAAAATTTTGACAATTCAAAGTGACACAACATCACATACATGCAGAATAATATCCACCAGAAAAATATAACCAAGACCAAAATTGTTTGTCTCTATTCAGAATAGTGCAGGGAAGGTGCTGCTTATGTGCTTATTAATAAGTGTTATTTTGGGTACATGCTACACACAAAGAGTGACCTATGTAACTTGTAGCACACAGAGTAACCTGCTGAGATCATAGATTTGAGTATTTGACATATGTATTTTCATTTTGGGCAGTAACTAGCTTGAGAAAATGAAAAATAAATGTAGCAGAGAGCACTGGAGAAAGGAGGGAGGTTGAGTCTGGGGTTCAAAACCAATCTGATAAATTCCAACAAAGTATCTTGTTTGATTCAGGAGGGTTCAGAAATTCACATTGTACAGATAGACTGAACATCCCAGACTAGGCAACCTGTCACACAGCAATGTTTTGATACAACTAATAATTAATTGAAAAACATTTTTTCCTGAAATTTATTTCAGCAACTTAAGCATGAAGTTATCCATCTAGGCTTTTCACAATATAAGTGTATTACATAGACAGTGCGTGTATGTACACACTCATGTACAAATTGTCTACAATTTTTCACGTCTAATGGGTATCAGCTGTAAACCAAATTTACTGAAGAAAAAAGCAAAGCAGAAATTGAAACTCAAGAGTTAATTTGACAGAAAACTAGACATGAAGGTGGATACTGACTGCCATGATGTGAAAAATAATACCAGTCTATATTGTCAATTACAAGCATCTGCATTACAACATATTCTAGTTTATGTCATTGGTAAAACTGATCCAACGCTATATGCTTCTCTTCTGTAACAGCTCCAGGATAAAATCAGATATGCTACCTGACTCACCACCATAACTTACAGAGCTGGAAGAAGAGTCTGGGTTCACAGACATTTGAAAAGAGGTGGATGTCGAAAATTCACAGTCCAGCACCTAAGAATTTAACTCTGGGGTGTCATTTGCTTTCTTGTCACAGCCCTGACAATTTCTTCTCTATTTCTTGATCCTTCATCATGTGAAGCTCACCTATCATAATATCTGGTCCTTACTAAACTTCAGGGAAGTGATTTTTTTCTCCAGTGTAAAATTTTCTCTTGAATACTTTCTTTCTCTACTCAGCTAGCATTGTCAACCTAATGACTAACATGCAGCATAAGTTATTTCTCTTTCAGAATACATCTTTCAGGTGCCTTTTGTACTCCTTGTAGCTGTAGTGAACAGAGCAAACTTATCTCAATGTCAGAGTATTTAGAAATGGAAAATGTACTTGCTTCAAATGTAACTGTGATATTTATCTGCATTAAAACTATACTGAACTGTAGAAAAGATATTAACTGTTTAAAAAAATCACCAAAATCTACTGAACAGACTACTGTTAACCTCAACAACAGTCTTATTTCAAAATTAGAAAGGACAGGGTGAAGGAATCTGAAGAAAAAACCCCACCCAGTTAATAAATATTAATTAATATGCAATAGGGACCTTAAACCACTTCAAAAACAGCTAAGCCTAAAAGCTAACCAAATTCTATTTCACCAACAACAAGAAAGGATAGTTTTAGCTTTATTCTTTAATAATTTAAGTCATTGTTTTCATGGACTTGTAAAATAAAAAGCCTGCTGGCAAGATAACTAACATGCAAATGAATCAGAGGAAGCTCTGAAGAGGATCAATGATGTTGTAATATATATCCTATGAGTTTTGTTGATTGCATTGTCTATCAAAGTAATTTGCTAATTACATATTAGTTTGAAATTAGTTGGTATTTGTATACTTTAACAAGGTAAATTTCAAGTTTACGTCAGGTATTTTAGTCTCATTTTCCAAAGGAATATGAACTTTTCTATTTCTAAACTTTTTTGATATGTGATGAGCAAATGAAAGGGACCACCCTGAAAGTAGGTAATCCTATTAACACATCATAGTTTTACACTTTACTTTGATAGAGTATCAGCTGGACTCTGTACCACATGAAGTACTACCAGGCTTATTATAATGGTTCTTTTGTTTCCTTACCCCCAGGATTTCTTATTATCTATGCAAAGATTGTTTAGATAGCTACTAACCACGCTTCTCAACCAGACAGGTAAGCATGAATGTTTTTGCATAATAGCATTCAGGGAAAGACTGGCTGGATGGTTGCACTCAAAGGGCTGCAGTCAAACGCTTGATGTCCAAGTGGAAAGCAGTAACAAGTGGCATTCATCAGCAGTCTGTATCGGGACCAGTATTATTTAACATCTATGTTGGGGACATGGACAGTGGGATTGCGTGAACCCTCAGCAAGTTGGCCAGAGAAACTAAGCTCTGTGGTGCGGTTGACATGCTGGAGGGAAGGGATGCCATTCAGAGGGACCTTGGCAGGTTTGAGAGTTGGGACCGTGCAAATTCATGAAGTTCAACAAGGCCAAGTGCAAGGTCCTGCACATCGGTCAAGACAATCCCAAGCACGAAGAGTGGATTGAGAGCAGCCCTGCAGAGAAGGACTTGGGAGTAGTAGTGGATGGAAAACTGACTATGAACCATCAATGTGCACTTGCATCCCAGAAAGCCAATCGTATCCCGGGCTGCTTCAAGAGAAGTGTGGCCAGCAGGTGATTCTCCCCCTCTGTTCTGCTCTTGTGAGACCCCACCAGGAATACTGCATTCAGCTCTGGGACCCCCAACATAAGAAGGACTTGGACATGTTGGAGTGAGTCCGGAAGAGGACCAAAGGAGCTGGAGCTCCTTTTTTATGAGACAGGTTGTTCAGCCTGGAGAAAAAGCTCCAGAGAGAACTTATAGTGGCCTTTTGGTACTTACAGGGGGCTACAGGAAAGATGGGGAGGGACTTTTTATCAGGGAGTGTAGTGACAGAACAAGGAATAACGGTTTTAAAGTGAAAGAGGGAAGATTCAGATTAGATATAAGGAAGACATTATTCACTGTGAGGGTGGTGAGACACTGGCACAGGTTGCCCATAGAAGTTGTGGAAGTGTTCAAGGCCAGGTTGGACAGGGCTTTGCGCAACCTGGTCTAGTGGAAGGTGTCCCTGCCCATGGCAGGGGGTTGGAACTAGATGTTCCTTAAGGTCCCTTCCAATCCAAACCATTCTATGATTCTGTGATTCTATGATTATCAGTGCTGGAACTTTGGCACTAGAAAGGAAAGATATTTCGCTGAACTGGAAGAAACAAGAGGGGGTTTTTTCCAAAGTTTATAATAGGATATCTGGTATTTCTTTTAGTAAAGCTGTAAGGTTTTTAAGTTCTTTCAGGTTTACAGTTGAAGATGGCCGTGTAGAACATGACAATAGCTTTATTTGCATTTTTCCTACAAGACTCTATACCTTTTCAGACTAAGACCTTACTGTATTTACTCATGTTTTTTCCACTTCAAGATTAACCAAGTTCAGTGCATTCTCTATGGACCTGTACTGGTTACAAAGTATTTATGTATCTTTCTACTTAAGCTCTATTATAACATCTCTCTATACATAAATTGAATCCAAAAAGTTACCAAACAAATGGTGAATGCTGGGAAAGTTAAAAGTGGCTGAAATCAAGCTTATTCAGGGAATGCAGCAATTCACTGTACTCCTTCAAATCCCAGCTTGAAAATGCGATATTGAGTATTGGCTAGAAAAAGGATTCATTTACAAAAAAAAAAAAAAAAAAAAAACAACAACATCCACAACCCCCCCAAACTTTATTATTTGCAAATAAGAAACAACTCTACAAGGCTGACATTAATTTTCTGATGGAGTCACAAGAATTGAGTCTCAGAAGTCCTTTTCTGCTAAGACTATATTAAAATATAGTATAACTATCTGGAGAGACAGAAAATGTTTCCTTAATGTCTTAATAAAAGCAGTGTATCAGCTGTTCCCTGCTGACAATGAAATCCTAACCTGTGATGATCTGAATTCTGATGAGCAAATTTACTGCTTTTTGTAAGAAGCTAGAATAACAACAGATTACTGTCATTGGCAGAATTGTAAATAACAATAGAAGCATATCTTGTTGAGCAGGTAGCAGCTACTCCCTCTCCCTGAAAAAGGTCCTGCTAATCAATGTAGTAATTCCCTGGGAAACACATGACATCGATCCAAAACACTGAATAATTTCAGTTGCACACCATCATCAGTTTGTTGCTGGCACCGTGTGTCCCCTTGCAATGCTCATATCCCACTCAGATCAAAATTACAGAACTACTTTAATCTTTGTACTCTTAAAAAGTCTTTCACTCCTTCAGCATGAAAACCATTTTTGATTTAGAACACAATATTTAGAGAATAAATGGAAAGTATTCATAAACACTGGCATCATCAGTTCAGCTATGGGGAAGACATTATTATGCAATAGTTTTGTTTTTTTCAAAAAACATTCTATTCCAAATATTCTAACTATTCTGATAGTCCTCACCACCAGGGTATCTGGGTTTCTCAGCATCCTTAACGTTCCTGTCACAAAATTTCAGCATATTGAGAAATTTCCGGATGTGTAAAGAATCAATTTGACATGTCCGTTGGATGTTGCCTGGCTTATGCAAGGTTTTTGCACCTTTTGTGCACAGTGAAGCATAGTTCCATTGTCTTAGGGTTAGTTCCCCACAGTGATTAACATGAGAAGTAGGCATCATACCTAACATCTTGGAGAACCTCATTGCTTTAAATAATGTACTGTTTTGAATACTACTTTGCACCACCTTGCTTGCACTTTTTAGTCTTCTAAGCTAGCAATTACTGTGATCCTAAGCTTTACCCATCCCTATTTTGCATATTTTAAATTTGTCCAGGGCAAGTTTCAAAATCAATAGAGTGTATAGAACATTTTGATTCTGAGTAAAACAAAGAGCAGGATCATTACATTCACACATCTATTTGTCACACATATATGACACCCTCAACAAGACCACAACAAAGCATTAACTTTGATCAATAGAATTCACATTTGAAGAAACTATTTAATTTTAAACTTCAAAATCTTAAAACTGTTACTCTAAAAAAATCTAATAGATTCACACAAAGATTTTTCTGTCTGTGGTAATAATAGAGCAGAACTGTGAGGAATATCTCAGGATTGGAGGCCATTTTTCTAGGCTGAAAGTTTCCATCATTCTTAACTGACAGCATTACTGGTTACATCTTCTCTGTATAGCAAGATCCTCAAAAATTAACGGTATCCCCCCTCGCACATACTAAAATAAATTTTATTTATCTTGAAATGAAATTAATCTGCTTTTGAATTATAGTAAATAAAAAGTGTCATACTCTCCCTTTCCTTCATCCATGGCATCCTTGTCTTGAGATCTGGATTTAGTCATCTAAGTTATACTCTTGTTGAATCAAGCAGACACAGCACATGCTTCCCTAGACCATCTTTTTGTTATCACCTTTCACGAAGACATTGCAATGGAATCCTATCTCCAGCTGTCAAGACTGTGAGGTATGTAAGAACGACTCAAGAAGAAATTCCACAAAAAACAGTACAGACTAAAGATGCACCATATTGACACTGGAATTTTGTAGACTTTCTTGATTTTCCCCTAATTTACATTTTTCTCAAGAAATGTTAAGGTTTCTAAGATGCATCAGCACAGTATCAGAAGGAAATAAATGCAAAACTGTTGTAAAGCACGTGCCTATAATGTGCAAAGAGTGAAAAGGCCAGAATAAATGTGAAAGTGCAAATATTCAAACCTGTATAAAATGCTCATGTAGCATATGTGTCAGGGGGAAATTATAGACACTTGTCTTCAAAAATAGGGAACTGATTTTAAAGAGATGTTTATAGAAATACAGCTTCCATGGAAGAGGGAGTTTTAGAGTTTTATGTTTAATAAGAGCTAGATTATCAGTCTTAGTCACACAGATTCAGTGCAAATATATACTATACTAAGGAACATTTCCTCCCAAAGAAGTGCCATGGCAAAATGACATAACAAAAGCCTGTATCATCACCTCTTATGCTTTAACTAGTAAAGAGAGAATTTCACTTCACAGAACTATCTACCGGCACTCACGTTAAAGAGAGATTTGTACTTCTAGTCATCCAAAAACTCAACTTTTGGCATGTATTTTAGATATACTTTTCCATTTGTGTGTGTGTGTGTGTGTGTGTTCATCAGGTAATCCTTCATACGTCTTCTGGAGCCAGGTGGACAGATTACAGAGAACTTCTAGCTGAAACTGGAAATCTTGGAACAGCATGGTTAGCACAGCCCTCAGTCTGGCTGCTGATCTTGTTTCAAAAGGGAGATTTTCTTACCTTCAAGATAGTAAAGACAGACCACATTGATTTAGAGACTTTAAACCTTGCCAACTGAATATTTTATAGCCTACCAGGAGCTGCATGCATTTACTTATCCTGATAGACATTTGCCAGGAGGCAGAACACAGGAAATAGTGTAAGTCTTGTCATTTTCTGGTGTGTCACCTCCTTCCTTTCATGGTCCATTACTCCCCTCAACTCCACAGAGCCAGAGGCAAAAGAAGGCTAAAACTGATCATATGTGCAGCCTGATGTCTCTTGCATGAGGAGGAAACTGCACACACTCCTGGTGTCATTCACTAATTGCACTGAAAATGAAACTGACTCTCTCTGTATGAGATAATTACTGGTCCACTAGACCTAGGTTCAGACACACAAAATTACAAGAAATCTTTTAGAAAAAGATGGGGGGAAAACAGCAAATGTCATTTAACAGGATTATTTCTCAGGACTGAAGACATTGTCTTTTTAAATGTAAAATATTCATTTTAGTGAATCACTTCAAAAAAAAAAGTTAGTAATTATTTAGCTGTTCTTTGTGCTTGGCCACTTAAAACCTGAAATTACAGCTTCACTCCAAACAGTGGTCAGACATTTCTAACCACTAAAGAGTAGGCTCCAATCTAAGGTAGATTCACAGTCATCCTGTGTGGTTCTATGATTAATTAGGTGCTCCAGGCTCTCATTCAAAGAATACTGAAGTCAATATCATTGTTACATTAACTTTGGTAGAGTCTGGAGCAAGCATTAAATGAACATTGATTTATTTCTACAACAAAACAAAGAAGCAAATGGATATATCCCAGCATATCATGACTCCAGACATCCCTGAATACTTGTTGCCCTCCAATTAAGTGGTCAGTCCAATACCCATGGTAGTGGGAAACTTTCCATCTATTTCCTGAAGTGTTAGGCCATGTCCTCAAAAAATACTGAGGGTGAAAATTTTAGAAAAAACATACAGTGAAGAAAAGATACTTTTTTTTCCAGGATATTAAATTAACAGCTGGCTCCTGCTTTTGTAAATTATTTTCTATCATTCTTCCTTCCAGACTTAAGGTTGTCAATGCCAGGCAGAAAATGCATATTTTTAGTATATGCAACAAAACAAAGAACCTAACTTTTGCCAATTTTGCCGATTTTGGATTTGGTCACATCAACTAGTGAAGAAATTTACAACATAAGGTAATCTAGATCCAGTTTTATAGACACAAACTCTTGAAATCTGTCATATTTGCTGCTAATACAAACTGACAAGAGAGTACAATAGGTAAAAAGCTATTTACTACACTGCTCTATTGCAAAATCTTTTGAAAAACATTGACATATAATTTAGTTTCAACTTGAAAGAAACCCAGGAAACCTGACCCTAGTTCCACAAAGCTATTCTAAACATTTGCATCAGACATGGACAGATAGTTTTATAAGCTACCCCTTCCCCTTTTTTTAACCTGAACAAATAAGAAGTTTGTTCAGTGAAAGAATAGCACAATAGAAATGGAATTTTAAAAGTGTTTCTAAAAAATAGTGAGTATTGTCAGTTTCAAGCATATAAAAATTTGAATCAAATGATCCAGTATCATATATCTGGATTCAAATATATCAGTACATTAAAAATCCATGCTGCTTTTTGTTCATTTCAAAATTACCTTCCTACTGGAATCTCCCAGTTCATGCTTTTCAGTATTTTCTTTCTTTATTAACAATCTCTGAGGGCAAGATTTTTTTTTCAAAATGTATACCCTACGTAATTTCTTCATGCACCTCTAGATCTGTCTTCCTGAAAAAAATGAGAAATGAGACATGAACTAAAGCTCCAGGCGTTAGTATTAGTGATCACCATAACAATAACAGAAATGCATTTGCAAATTCATAGTTTAAATAAAAAGCATCTCTGTTGCTCTCAATTTTTTCTCCGTAATACGTGTGAGAACACTCTCATGTGCAATATGTAATTTAATTTCAGAGACAACAAGCTCTAAAAAATTTTAAGCTGAACACTAGATTCTTCTCAACTGACAAGGTCATATTGCTTTGTTCAGAAAGAAATATTTCAGCAGGAGAAAATTAATATGGGCAAATCAGTCTCAATGCAGTAAATACTTGAGAGAAAACTGCACATCTAAATTTTAGAATACAAACATTTTCCCACCCTTAGTACAACAGACTAAATAACACCACACTGAAAAATTCTATCATGTTATTCTTGCAAAATAATTAAATAACAATAGCCCCCACGAAATGTATGATAATAAGGGGCATTTGCATTTCTATCCAAATACATTAATGCTGTGTTCCTCATAATATACAAAGGACTTAAGTGCATTAGCCAACATAGTCCCTGTTAAATTATATACAGAACTTCCACAAAGTGCCTGTCAATGTAAAGCTCATATTCAAAGCTCCATTGTTAGAATTTTTAAAGGCTAATCATGTAAGTTAATGCAATACAACTGGCTTAGCAAACTATAGTGTTTCCTGGAGAACACGTTACTTGATGTCTGTTGATTGCACTGGAAATACATCATACATTCTGCAAAACAGACAAACATCAAGGGTCAGACACATGGCTTTAAAAATTATTCATTACACTGAACAGTTCTAGCTAAGAATTATGATTCCTCAGAATGCCAAAAAAAAATGGCTTCCAAAAGCTTTTTTATATATTGTATATCTATTAATATGTTAATCCTTATACCAATTTCTCATCTCTTGATAAAACAGATTTCAGTAAGAAAGAACCTTAAGGATGGTCCATTGCTGTAAAAAATTGTTTCTGGTATTCTTCTTTAGCTTTGTTACATGCTGATAAAATATGGGATAAATAACTGGACACAGAGATGGCTTGGAAACTGGATGAATTGTTGGGCTCAAAGGGTATTTATCAGTAGCACAAAGTCCAGCTGGAGGCTAGTCATTAGTAGTGTATACCAGGGGAGGATACTGGGGTCAGTACTGTCTATCCTCTTCATAAATTGTGTAAGATGGGTCAGAGCATACCCTCAGCAAGTTCACTGATTATATAAATTGGGAGGAGTGGTTGATAGATCAGATGGGTGGTCTGTCATTCAGACGGACCTCAACAAGCTGGAGAAATGGGCTGGCAGGAACCTCTTGAAGTTCAACAAAGAGAAATGCAAAATCCTGCACTTGGGAAGGAATAACTCCAGGCACCAAATCAGGCTGGGGCAGACCTGCTGGGAAGCAGCTTTGTAGAAAATGACTGGGGTCCTGTCAGACACCAAGTTGAACATGACACAGCAATGTGCCCTTGCAGCAAAGAAGGCTTAACAGCATTAGGAGGGGTGTGGCCAGTAGATTGAGGGAGGTGATCCTTCCCTCTATTCCAGCACATGGCCATGAGAATGATGATAGGACTGGAGCATCTCTCATATGAGAAAAAAGCTGAGAGACTTTAGACTGTTCAACCTGCAGAAGAGAAGGCTTGAGGGAGATGTATATACATATATCTCATGAATGGAAGCAAAGAAGACAGAACCATTGTCTTTTCCACTGCTGTACATCAACAGGGCAAGAGGCAATGGGCATAAAAATAAGGAAGGTTCCTTCTGAACATCAGGAAGTATTATTTCACTCTGAGAGTGACTGAGCACTGGCACAGGTTGCCCAGAGACATTGTGGAGTTTCCATCCTTGGAGATATTCAAAAACATCTGGACACGACCCTGGACAACCTGATCACAGTGACCCTACTTCCGCAGGGGGCTGGACTACACAATGTCCAGACTTGTCTGCAACTTCAGCCATACTGTGAATTAGCAATTCCATTTTAATGCTCTGAGCATTCACTGACAGAATTTGCATTTCAGGTCCTTACATTGTATTTGCTGAAGTTCACAGATTACTATCATCTAAGCATGTTTTTATTAATTCAAACCTTTGGTCACATAAAGTTTTACAAAATATGCTAGTTTTTAGTCTTCCTATGTTTGTTCTAAGATGCAGAGACACACCTCTGATTTAGAGTCTGCAAAGGTTTACCTGTGTAGGCATTCTTTTTGAGAGAAGCAGATATGCAGCTTGGGTGAACTCACATAGGAGCTCCTGACTATAGCCAGAAGGGGATCACCCTAACTCAGCAATCACCCTGAAACAGCAAAGCCTTTCTGAATCAGATAGAATTCTGGGTCACATTCCTACTTCTTTTATTCTTCTGTGGGATATTGTTGATGTTAATGGCAGCAGCACTCGATTTGTATACCTTTGCAAGTCAGGTAAATTTTGTAGAAAGCCAAATGGGACAAGAGCATACTGAAGTTCTGCATGGAGCATATTAAGGTCCTGCCTGCTTAAGAAATCATGGTGGAATAACCAGTAATTGTAAAGTATTTACAGATCCTTAAAAACAAAAAAGTAATGCAGATATTATATATTAAGCATGAATCTTGTGTAAAAAGCCACAATTCTAATGATTCTTTGGAGTCCAGAATGTTTATTTCAAACTAGAATTTGACTTTACCTAAATTTTGAATTACCTGCAGGTGTTCTAATTTCACTTAATTGTTAGCAGCAGCATTTTTTAGAAACATACAGCAAAAAATATTTTAAAAACTCAGCAAGAATTACATAGCTATTTGCTCTTGGGACATATGGAAAGATTTCTAGCCTTCACTAGCAGAATCAGTTCTCCAAAGCAGATCTTCAACTAAAATAACCTACCATTTCTGCAAGTCCTCTCAGTGAGTTAAACACATAATATTTTATGCTAAGAGCTATTCCTACCTCTATTCATGAATTTAACAGCTTTGCTAATATTTCTACTTTGACATCTGGCATTTTCATATATTCCTTTGGAGCCTAATTAATGCTGCTTTAGTAGAAGCTTGTGTAGGATTCCATTATCTGGTGAAATGGAAAATGAAGAACCTTTTTCAAAGTGAAGATATTGTCTATTTTTCAGAAATACATTTAGTTCTTGCAATTTCAGAACATCCTCCCTGCCTCCTGAAACACCTACAAAACTAGTCAGCAGAGTGGCCAATCTGTTGTTCTTTTTAATGATACAGCATGGTGAGTATTTGAATATCTCAGGTTTTATTTTTATTAAAGTGAGCTTTAGAGCTTTGTAAGATGGACCTATACAGCTTCAAAGCTTTGCTTGGCAGTGAGCAAGTAAAAGAGGTACAAATTAAGTCAGAGTCTCATATCTCCAGTAAAAAGAAGAAAACCAAAAGATTTGCTGATAAATCTCTATTGTGTTTTAATCTATTGAGTCACAAAAATGTGGGAAGGAAAGCCAGTACCATAGGCTGCTAAATAAACAAATGTACAGTGATATAAAAACCTATGAAGAGTGTAGCAAAACAGCAATGTAAGGAAACATGCTACATGCGTTATACAAGACTAATTCATCCTACATTTGCAGGATGTAAAGTTCAGCAAACACAAAAAACAAGCAAGAGAGAAAGAGTTACAGTTCAGAAGACTTTTGGCAGAAAAAAAAAGGAACTGTACCAATTCTAAAAAAAAAAAAAAAAACAAACCCAAACAACAAACAAACAAACAAACAAACAAACAAAAAACCAACCAAACAAACAAACAAACCCCCACCAAAACTACCTAGATTTGTTATGGTTTTAAAATTAGTTTAATTGATAAGGAAATCTGTATCTATGTTCAGGTAGCATTACCCATGTGGGAAAAATTTATTTTCAACAAGTAGTGTTATATAGTTCATAACTGAACATGACAGTTAAATATATCAGAGACAATGGATCCAAAAGATATGAGTGTGAAATAGCAGCTGAAAAATACAGAAGAAGAGAGACAAGCAAGGCTTGTTTTCCATATTCAGGTAATTTTCCATTTTACAGGAAGTTCCATATTAAGGAAAATATTTTGGCTGTTGGAAGTTAAGCAGATGTTCACAAGGTACCATTTCTAACATTTGAAGACTTCAAAACTGACTCTGTACTTCCAGACCAAAACTACGTGTTCTCCGAAAACAGAAGTTCAGATACCATTCAGTTTGAACAGAATAAAGTCAATATTTTGTTTGTCTGTTCAACTTTTTATGTCCATTTGAAACCTTGTTCCTTGAGAAGTTAGTGTTCAAAACATAAGATCCAGTGCTATAACACAGTAAGACAGAAAGAGTGTTCAAGTCCCACGCCTCCATCAGTGGAAGCAAATGAAACTGAGATGATCTGACTTCATCCAGCCATCAGGACAAGGATGATGTACAATTGCTACAATTTTGTGTCTGAGCAATAGATACCTGCCTAGACAACAAGAGACAACAAAATATCTTTCCATCTGTTTGTTTTACAAGTCTTCTTGTAAGCTGTAGCAATTTTTTATGTTAGTAAAAGTGACTTTGTAAAGCTTTAAGTTATGATATACCATATCTATAAGTAATATTTTAAAAGACTGAAGGTCTTTTCAGATGAAAGGCACAAACAGAAATAAAGGTCTGAGATGACAGGAGGGAACCAAGCACTTAGAAATGGAAGCACCACTTGGTCTGGAACCAGAGTTTGCAGTTCCAAATAAAGCAGCAAGTCCTTCTCAGAAATATTCCCAGAACGACACTGAACTATAGTCTATACCAAGGCCTGTGGAAAGAGGCAAACTGAGCTTTTGGGTGCAGGACATACAGACAGCAAACGAAAATAGCTTAGTAATTATTGGTGTCCCAGTTGGGGAATAAGGAAACATAAAGGACACGAACAAAAACTATCATGGCAACTTTCCAATTTTGATGATGGAATGAATAAAACAACAGTACAAATCTATGTTTCTCAGCAGTACTAGAGGACACAATTGGACAGTAAAAAGAAAAGCCAAAAGGATGAAGGGACTTTGCATTCATGGGCTGGGTTATTCCACAGGCTATGGATTATATCATAAACTATGTTATTCTAAAGATTCTGTGTGTCTGCTGTATTTCCATGGTTTCTCATGCCCTGTATCAGAGAAGTAAAACATCATCCTGATGAGCACTGCAGATCAAAGGCTTAAAATAACTGGGACATTAGATATTGTTGGTGTTCTCTTGGTTATCAGTTTTGTGCAAGTGGTGGGAGGTTGTATAGCCAACACCTGGGTGCCCTGTATCTCTTTGTCAGGTATATTCTGCTTAATAGACACGGTGGATGAAAGTTAATGATCTGATTCCTGTCCATTCTCTATATGCCATAAGAGGTGTTTAAGAACAGGTAAAAAATATATATGGAAAAATAGACTATTTGTGTCATAGGCATTATTCAAGATAGTATATCTGAAAGACATTGTGTAAAAGACAGTCCCTATCAGAGAGCCTAAAATCTATAGAGACAAAAGAATAGGAGACAGGAATTACTGCCTATGGATGTCAAAGGATGAACAATAGTATAAAGAGATTATCAAAACAGTATAGGCAAAAATCCACTGGTCTATTCTTATTTTGTTTACTAAACTTCCAGAGTCCCATATGAATGCCGAAAGCCAAACTCATGGCAACTCTTACAATTTTTTATAAGTCAAAATTTTAAGAATTTCAGGCACATATTTTAAGACTCTCAGCATTTAATGCACCATGGAGAAGAGAAACAAAACAGTCACCATATAAATATAAGTAGGCCCAAAGGAGATAATCTCTCATGCTGGTAATCATTACTGGTACCACTCTAGAACTCAAATACCCCAGTAGCACACTGCTGTAACAGTTAATCTTATAGCCTTTGGAAATCTGCAAATACTCTAAGATGGCCTGGTTTTGTAATATTATTTCATATGACTTTTCTTTGTTATATCACTTATCCATCTGATTTTTATCATTAATACAAGGCTTCTAAAACCAATTTCCTTCCACTTCCAGAATAAGCCTTTTTTTTACAGCAGAGATAAAATTTATGGTCTTTTCATGTTTATCTTACTTTCTCTTAGCAATTTACATTTATTTAATATAATCTTTAGTCATGCATGGTCCAGTTTGCAGACAAAGCCTTTGGTTCTCACAACTATGCTTTGTCGTTTCAAAACAAGGCATGTGTATGAGCAAGTGGGTTACAGAAAACCACTACATTGCAATTAAAAGGACAGCAACTACAACTGGGGTTGAACAGAGAGAGTAAGGAAGAGGGAGAACGTAAACAGATGTCCTATAGACCAAGTAGTCATTTACTAAAAGTTGGTTATTGTATGTGTTCCCTTTCTGGGGTTTAAACAATATAAATGAATCAGCAAAAACACCTCTGCTATTTATTCTGAGTTTAAGGACAGATATGCTGTGTTTTGGCAGGTAGAAGGTACACATCTCTGAATACTTGAATCGTTACCTTGTCAGAATGTGAAGTCTGAATACATGCCAGGAGAGCAAGCAGTGAAGAATCTGGAAAACCACTTAACATAATCTACAAAATTTGAAGTGAAAAAATTCATCCACTTTGCCCTTTTCTTCACTTAAAAGGCTGGGCAACACATGCAACCTCCTGAGTGCACAGCTTTCTTAATTAAACCTAAGAAAAGAAAAAAACTGTGATTGTTTTAATGCAAATTATTAATCTAGCAGCAGTAAGAAACAAAGAAGGTGAGTGGATAGGGGTTTTCTTTGTTGTAGGGTTTTGGGGGGGGGGGGTTCTAAACTTTTTCAAAAAGGTATTTTTTTGGATCATCCTGTATTTGAAGGGAAATATTCTGGAATTGTGATGAATTCTGTATTCTGTTTCTCTTCAGTCTGATTGTAACCAAAAAGATTCAGGCAAAAAAGTGCCTTGAGAGACCACCAGTGGAAATAATTTCTTCAAAATGGAAAAGCAGAACATATCACACAGGCAAAAGAAGAGGAAGATAATAACAGAAAACTTAGAGCTCCCACTCAACTAAAGTGCCTAACCACAGAATTTAAACTGCAGAAGGACTATTCAGTTGAAATTAAAATTGCACTCAGGTTTGCAGGACTGATACTCAAAAACACAGCAAGAAGAAACAAAAACAACCAAAAAATCAAGAAAGTTATCTTTTGTATATGGGGCCAAGAAATCAGCAGACAAGAACTAAGCCTAGAAAATTAAGTTGGGCCACAGCCTGTGGGAATATGGAGTAAAAAATATAACAAAAACTTTCTGAGAGTAAAGGATAATAATGATGCAGAGAAGTACTGGCAAATTCACTTGTGAAAAGTGTTTTATGGGTGGGAAGAGTCTAGCTTTTCACTTGGACACAGAACAAATTCCATTTCTGGTGAGTCTCTCAAGCTCATGCTGTTGTTATTTCTGTTCTTCCTGGAAGAAACTCTTTATTCCAGGTGACAAAAGGTCAGAAAGTCCTGAAGAGACAATATGGGAGTCATTGAAAAACTATACTGATATATATCCCTGGCTACTTCCTTGCTTCTTCAGATCCTTGAGGGACTTTGGTCCAGAGGCTTTCATTCCTACAGCTCCATTTACTTTTTCAGTCAACATGGTGTCTTAGTTAAAAAGGATTTGAAATAGCTGTTCTTTAATACTCTTGAATCTCTAGCCCAACTTTGTCTCCCAGTCTAAGCAAAAAGTAGCCTTCTGTGACCTGACTAGATCTGTATATATTGGCTTGTAAAATCCATTTAACATTTGTAGGCTGTGTCTATAAACATTTACTCAAGCATCTGTGCCTACTGTGAGCCTGGAAATCAGCTCTATCAGTCTAAGATGGGGTGCTGCTTGTGTTTTTCTCACCATCCACATTGTCAACAATGACAACTTGACATTGTTAAAGATCAAACCAAATGAGTTTTCCTAAAAAAAATTAACCTAAATGGGTTTTCCTAAAAACATTGAGTTAAAAAAAATCAGTTTTCCTAAAAAAATTGCCTATTTGTCATTCTACAAACTACTACTGTATTTCCTGATAGTCACCAGTCATCTTGTAAATCTGAGGGTACTTAGTTTCTTCCATGGATTTCTAGTATGTGCAGTAATAATAATGATGCTAGAGGAAGAAAGATGAGTGATATAGACGAGTAATACAGAAAAAGCCCCCTCTTTTGCCTTTTATTGCTGAGCATGACATTATGTTATGGAGTATCTCTTTGGGTCATCTTCCCAGTTGTGTCCTCTCCCAGTCTACTACATACCTCCCAATCTCTTCGCTGGTGGCGCAGATTGAGAAGCAGAGAAGACCTTGATGCAAACACTGCCAGCAGAAGCTAGAACATTAGCGTGTTATCAGTACTGGTTTGGTCAAAAATCTAAAATACAGCACCATATCAGTTGTTATGAACAAAATTAATTCTATCCTAGCAGGTCCAGTACCTTGTTATAACTAAACATTAAGATATTAATTCCTTTACCTGGTCTTAGATGTTGGAGAAAAGATCTTTTCTGGAGCAGAACAAATGCTAATACTGTGTGAAACTTTGCAGATTAAAGAAAACAAAACAGACTCAATAAAAATACATATCATACAAAATAAAGCTATTTACATTCTCTTTCTTACTGATTAGCTATTTATTATACATTTCATGATGTCGTAAGGTATTGAGTATTCCTTTGGTCAGCTGGGGTCAGCTATCCCAGCTGTGTCCCCCTCCAAACTCTTGTGTCCCCCTACCCTGCTCGCTGTAGGTACAGAATATGGAAAAAGAAAATCACAACACTGTTTATGCACTGTTCAGCAGTAGTCAAAACTTCATGTGCTATCAACACTGTTTCGGTCACAAATCCAAAGCACAGCATCATACAGACTGCTTATGAAGAAAATTAACTCCATGCCAGCCAGACCCAGTACAGTGTTGAAGGAAAAATAAAAAGCTTAGAATGGAAACTCCACGTTATTTTATGACATGCTAATGTACTTGAGACCCCACAACCATATCAAAGTGCCCTTGACATTTAAAGACATTCCTCTGACACAGGAATTAATTTTGCTAGTTCTGCTATAAACATTACTGCAATGAGTTGCTCCTAACAACCATATGTTTTATAGGTCATCATCTCAACAGTGCAGTACAAAGAAAGAAAAGTCAGTATTACAAAGCCACAGCTACATGAAGAGGGAAGACAGTCACTGAATTGAAGTTACACCCTTGCAAATTATTTTCTTTCTACAGTAGTTTGTGTACTGACATTCTTTTCAATATTAAAACAAATACAAAAACTGGCACCAAAAAGACTTCCATTCTAGTTTTTCATTAAAAATGGGGTGAAAGCATATTAACTGAAAACTGATAATGTAGTTCTCATCATTTCATCTCATTCCTTCATCCCTAGCTTGAATACATCTCCTGTATTATGCAAATTTCTCTCTTCCTGGTGAGAAAAAACACCCTCAGTCCTTTCAGTAGCTACTATTCAAATTAGGATAAATGTTTTGTGGCATCAGGTCTAAGATGGAATTAAAAATATCAGGTGCTGCGATAATAAGATATTTTTGTTTCACCAGTTAATAAAAATGTCACTACCATAAAGACCTTCAGTACTTTTGCAAAATTAAAACTAGCAAGTTGTTCTTGACAGAACTAACTAGAAAAAATATCTCTGTAGAAGAAAAAAAAATCAGACTATTGCACATAGTTCTATTTTCAGGTACTCTGGTTTAGCTGGCACTTACACTGTCAGCCTCACAGGGTTTGTTATGGCAGATGCTTGGAGCTGGGTGATCATAACAAATTGCTTTAATCAATGATTTCATCAATACTGGTGAAGACATAGGTACATGATTAAACTCACACAGAGAACTAACTGCAGGCTGAAAAGTCCATTCAGAAACTAACCCTGGACATGCACAAATATAGGCCTACTTCTCAGTATTCATTTCAAAAGTATTGCATAACTGTATATGACAGAGAAATTGTAGAATATTAAGTAGCTTTTTACAAAATTTCAGACCAGAGGGGTCACAATCTTGATCCAAGTAAATTCAGAGGTGCTTTCATGGGTAAGAAGCTATAATTTGCATAGCTTCTAAACCAGCAGTTCAACCCTGAACAGAGCTGTGTCAAGGAACTCACATATGAAAAGCTTGTTTTGAACAGTGTAACGCCTTTGCAAGCCTGCATAATGTGAAAATCAAAAGCATTTTTAGTACTTTAGATTCACAGTATGATTAAATATCCAGACCTGAACATTAATAATACATGAGAAATCTTAGAGCTGTATGTGTGTTTTTCTTCTTGGAAGTATGTTTACATGTGCTGTCTCTGCAGCACCTATGAAATACCTAAGTTTCTCAGAGGCTAACATATTCTTTTAACATCCAAAAAAGAGACATTTCAGATGTTGGATTTTTGTTTTTTCTTTTCCTCTTTATATTGGCATTTGTGCTCATAAAAGGTAACTATGTCATTACTGTTTGCAAATACAGGTAAAGTCCAATGGCAGCTGGCAGCTGCAACTGCAGCTATACTGTCAATAAAGTTCAGAACACGGTACAAGTTGTTCTCCAGCCACAAGTTAGAAACAACATTTCAGACACTCCAGTTACAAATCCCACTCAACAAAACAAAAAAACAAACAAACAAACAAACAAACAAAAACAACAACAACAACAACAACAACAAAAAAAAAAAAAACACAAAAAAAAACCCAAAACCTACTTGAATGCAGGAAACTAATGGAACAAATCCCAGTACACATGTATAAACTTTCAATATGGCATCAACACACAATTAAGCCATTGTTTTGCTGATTAAGGATACCAATTAAACTCGGACACCAGAGTGAAAAGAGTAGGCGTACTTTACTAGTGATAACCAAGTAATGTAACAGAGTACAGAGAACATGCAGTAAGAAGAAGCAGAATAGTGCACTTAAAGCAACAAACAGAGTAATGCATCAAATCATTACTACACGACAGAGAGAGAGAGAATGGTAATTAAGAGAAATACATCACCACTTGCATATATAATTATCATCATCCAGATCCGCAGACGCTGGGGAGCCCCGGTTACAGTGAGGATTTGGAGAGCCAGTCCCGGCAAGTGGGAAATCCTACGTGGTGCGTCCACCCATAGGTGAGGCATCCAAAGTCGCTGTGAATGGGCCCAGCCTTATATACCAGAGATTGACAAGCCAGAATAGCTGGCACCTTTGTTTTGAGCGGAAAGTTTCTGGTTTCATTCTCCTGTTGGATTCCCCCCAAAGCTTGGCCAGGGCTTGGGGGCGGAACCAAGGGAGTTTCTAACACGGCCAAATACTTGGGTTCTCAGCCTTGAACAAGGCTGCAAAAGGAAAGTGGGATACATTCTCGCCCCTCTACTGATTATATTTTGTCTTTCACTAGTGAGTTTACATATTTTACTAATGACTACATGCTAAGTTAGCAGCTCCAGCTTGGGGCCTGTTGTTCAGGCTGCAGTATTTCAATACTTTAGCACTTTTTACACCAGCATAAGTGGGTTGTTGTAACTTAGTACAATACCTACTAGCACAATGGTTATCAGTTATAAAATATACAGGATTCATCTATAGGTCAACTCTGGCTTGGGCCTGTTGTCCAAGCCTTAGCACTTCAGCCATTATAATAGCTCAAACACAGAATAATTCTCATTGTTATATGATCAATGTGAACATAACAAAGATACCTTGGACAACTTTAATTTGATGGATTTTTTCTAGTAACCACTGCAGAGGTGAAAAAGTTAGACATCTTATCATTGACAATTTAGAGTGAGGCACTTGTGCTGTAGTAACACCACTATTCTTTATAATAGTACAGCATCTTTGATCACTTTTAACTCTGCCTTTGAGTGGATTCTTTATGAAATATAAATTGCTCACATAGAAAAGAAATAGCTCAAAAATATACCCTGTGATTAAAAAATCCCATAACTTAGTGAAACTGTCATACCAACTCCTGTTTTGATTCCCATTGCAATTCTGTAGATTTTTTCTAAATATTTTGAGCTGTTTTCTTCCAATGGAACACCAGTGCTTTTAAAGTATACTTTTTGTGTTCAGAAGCTTAGTCTAAAAAACTCAGAAACAAATTCTAAAAGCCAAAATTTTTGTCTATCAGCAAAGAAGAAAGAGCTTCTGTCAAACATGTCTTTACTAAGGAACTTGGAATTCCATTTGTACATGGATCTATTCACTTCCTACCTCCCAATCAAATGGTACTTTGTAACCATATTATCCTCATCTGCCTCCAAATATATGTATTCCAAACCCTAATTTTCAGATACGTTCATGTTTTTCACAACTGCTGAAATGTCAGTAATACAAGATAAACAACTAGTTATATGAGATATGGATATGGTGGTCTGTTGCTACAGAAGAAATGACCATACTACAGAAAAATGCAAAAAGCAAACAGATGAGCAAACAAAGTAAACAAAATCCCTAACAACCCCAATATTTCCTGATGACTGTGGTCACACCTTTGACACTGAGCATATGAACAAATATAATGCACAAGAACCCAGGTAAGACAAGATACAGTCAAGTACAGTCACCCAGTCAAATAAGTTGAGAGACCAAACAATATTTTTCTCTCTCATCTGATACAGCTACTCTGGTTTCACTAGTATGTTTCTACCATAGAAGATTTGCATGCCTGAAAGCATATAAAATAAGTGTCTTTTACATATGTATGCATATATATTTATCATCTTTAATGATATTTATTACAGTCACAATGTATGAATTTTTATTAAAATGACAATCCAAGATATTCATTAATCAAAACTAAAATAATCTTACATATTTTAACCAAAGACCGAAAGGAAATTTTCAGGTTATCTAAGTCTAATTCTGTATTTAGTGACTTAAAGAAATAGGAGAAGACCTACAGCCTAAGGACTTGGCTTTTTCCCAAAGCCAAAAAAATATTTTAAAAAGTCACACAATCACAGAATCATCTCGGATGGAAAAGACCTTGAAGATCATCCAGTCCAACCATTAACCTAACACTGACCGTTCTCAACTACACCATATCCCTCAGCACTATGTCAACCCAACTCTTAAACACCTCCAGGGATGGGGACTCCACCACCTCCCTGGGCAGCCCATTCCAACGCCTAACTACCCGTTCTGTAAAGAAATACTTCCTAATATCCAGCCTAAACCTTCCCTGGTGCAACTTGAGGCCATTACCTCTTGCTCTGTCGCTTATTACTTGGTTAAAGAGAATCAATCCCAGCTCTCTGCCACCTCCTTTCAGGTAGTTGTAGAGGGCGATGAGGTCTCCCCTCAGCCTCCTCTTCTCCAAACTAAACAACCCCAGTTCCCTCAGCTGCTCCTCGTACGACATGTGCTCCAGACCCTGCACCAACTTCGTTGCCCTTCTCTGGACACGCTCGAGTAATTCAATGTCCTTTTTGAAGTGAGGGGCCCAAAACTGAACACAGTCATCGAGGTGCGGCCTCACCAGTGCTGAGTACAGGGGTAAGATCACTTCCCTGTCCCTGATGGCCACACCATTTCTGATGTAAGCCAGGATGCCATTGGCCTTCTTGGCCACCTGGGCACACTGCTGGCTCCTGTTCAGCTGGCTGTCAATCAACACCCCCAGGTCCCTCTCTGACTGGCAGCTCTCCAGCCACTCCTCCCCAGGCCTGTAGCGCTGCTGGGGGTTGTTGTGGCCCAAGTGCAGCACTCGGCATTTGGCCTTATTCAAACTCCTCCAGTTGGCCTTAGCCCATCGCTCCAGCCTGTCCAGATCTCTCTGCAGAGCCTCCCTACCCTCGAGCAGATCAACACTCCCACCCAACTTGGTGTCATCTGCAAACTTACTGAGGGTGCACTCGATCCCCTCGTCTAGATCATCAATAAAGATGTTAAACAGGAATGGCCCCAAAACCAAGCCCTGGGGGACACCACTTGTGACCGACTGCCAACTGGATTTAACTCCGTTCACCACAACTCTTTGGGCCCGGCCATCCAGCCAGTTTTTTACCCAGCAAAGCATGTGCCCATCCAAGCCACGAGCATCCAGTTTCACCAGGAGAATGCTGTGGGAAACAGTGTCAAAGGCCTTACTGAAGTCAAGGTATACTACATCCACAGCCTTTCCCTCATCCAATAAGCAGGTCACCCTGTCGTAGAAGGAAATCAGGTTTGTCAAGCAGGACCTGCCTTTCATAAACCCCTGCTGACTGGGCCTGCGCATCTGGTTGTCCCGCATGTGTTGTGTGATGGTACTCAGGATGAGCTGCTCCATCAGCTTCCCGAGCACCGACGTCAAGCTGACAGGCCTGTAATTTCCTGGATCATCCTTCTGAACCTTCTTATATATGGGCATCACATTGACCAATTTCCAATCTGTCGGGACCTCCCCGGTCAGCCAGGACTGTTGGTAAATGATAGAAAGCGGCTTGGTGAGCACCCCAACCAGCTTCTTCAGCACCCTCGGGTGTATCCCATCCAGTTACATAGACTTGTGTGTGTCTATGTGATGCAGTAGGTCACTGACTGTCTCCTCCTGGATTGCAGGGGGTCATTCTCCCAGTCTCTGTCTTCTGGCTCAGGAGGCTGGATTCCCTCAATACAACTAGTCTTGTTATTAAAGACTGAGGCAAAGAAGGCATTAAGTACCTCAGCC
The DNA here is from genome assembly GCF_047716275.1 of Strix uralensis. NCBI lineage: Eukaryota > Metazoa > Chordata > Aves > Strigiformes > Strigidae > Strix > Strix uralensis. Next base: position 18,555,599 of record NC_134012.1, on the reverse strand, counting down.
TTTTCCTCATCACTTGTTGCCATGTTTCCTCCTGCGTCTAGCAGGGGATGGAGGCTCTCCCTGGTCTTTTCTTTGTTGTTGACATACTTATAGAAACATTTCTTGTTATCCTTGATTGCTGAAGCCAGATTAATTTCTAGCTGGGCATTAGACCTCCTGATTTCCACCCTGCATAGCCTCACAGCATCTTTGTAATCATTGTGAGTGGGTAGCCCCTTCTTCCAAATGATGTAAATTCTCCTTTTTTCCCTGAGTTGCAGCCAAAGCTCCCTGTTCAGCCAGGGTGGTCTCTGGTGCTGGCTTCTCTTACAGCACCTGGGGACCACTTGCTCCCGTGCCATTAAGACTTCCTTGTTAAAGAGTGTTCAGCCTTCCTGGACCCCTATACCCTTCAGGATCATCTCCCAAGGGATTCTGTCAAGCAGGTGGCTAAACAAGTCAAAGTCAACTCTTTGGAAGTCCAGGATGTCAGTTCTGCTGCCCCCCTCTCCTGGCCTGTCTAAGATTAGAGAACACTATTATTTCATGATCTCTGTGCCCTAGTCGGCCTCCAACCACCACATCATCCACCAGTCCTTCTCTGTTCACAAAGGTGTCCAGCAGGACAACTTCTCTGATTGGTTCACTAACCAGTTGTGTCAGGAAGCTATCTCCCACACATTCCAGGAATCTTCGGGACTGGTCATGCTCTGCTGTGTTGTATTTCCAGCAGATGTCTGGGAAGTTAAAGTCTCCCACAAGAACAAGGGCAAGTGGTCATGAGATTTCTCCTAAGTGCCTATAGAATATTTCATCCACCTCTCTGTCCTGGTTGGGTGGCCTATAGTAGACCCCCACTACGACATCTGCCTTGTTGGCCTTCCCACTGATTCTAACACTCTACCCTGTCTTCACTATACTTGTGTTCAAAGCAATCGTAACTCTCCCTAACATACAGCACCACCCCACTACCTCTCTTCCCTTAACTATCCCTTGTAAAGAGCTTGTAGCCATCAACTGGTGCACTCCAGTCGTGGGAGACATCCCACAATGTTTCTGTAATAGCCACCACATCATAATTTTCCTGTTTCATCATGGCTTCAAGCTCCTCCCGTTTGTTACCCATGCTGTGTGCATTGGTATACATGCACTTCAGATGGGCTGATGTCCCCAGAAACTTTTTGCGTTTAGAGAACCTAAGTCCGGCCTGACCTTTCACAGGTGTTATCACAGTTACTGATACATCAATATCCCTTGCATCTTTCTTGTGCTGCATGTCTCTATCCCTTGCCTCCACTGGGATAGCAGGGTGAGGGTCATTGCTGGCACACCAGCCCACAAGCTCTGTTAATCTACCCTGGGGCTTATGTCTGGGAGTTCCAGTTTTGTCCCCTTCCCCTTTCAAATCTAGTTTAAAGCTCTCTCAGTGAGCCCAGGTAACTCCTGCCCCAAGATACTTTTCCCCTTCTGGGACAGGTGAATCCCATCTGATGCCAAAATGTCTGGCGTCCTGTATACTAACCCATGACTGAAAAATTCAAAGCCCTGCTGGTAACACCAGTCTCAGAGCCACAAGTTCATCTGTTGAGTTCTCATGTATTGTTCTTCATCCATCCCTGCAACTGAAAGGATGAAGGAGAACACTGTTTGAGCCCTCGACCCCTTAACCAGTTTCCTCAAGGCCATGAAATCTCTCTTCATTGATTTAGGACTTCTCCTGGTAATATCATCGCTACCTACCTGAAAAACCAAGAGAAGGTAGTAGTCCTTAGGTCTCACAAGAGTGGGGAGTTTTACCGGGAGATCCTTTACCTGGGCTCCAGGAAGGCAGCAGAATTCCCTATGAAGTGGGTCCAGTCTGCGTATTGGGTCTTCAGCACCCCTCAGAATGGAGTCACCCACTACAATGACCCTTCTGGGGTTCTTTTCAGAATTGATTTTAATAACTGGTCTAGAGTGACCCGGCCTTGGTGGACCTTCATCTTCTTCCTTGTTTGACTCATTTTCTTCATCCTTCTCTACTTCATTCAGAAGTTCCAGGGCCCCGAATCTATTGTGAAAGGGCACCATGGAAGGTGAAGGAGGTTGGGAGAGGATTTTCCTGCCTCCGTGAGCAGGGACCTGTTTCCAGTCTCCCCCATCTCTTAGGTCCCCTCCTTCTGTCTGGTAGCAAGAGGGTGAGAGATCGCCTGACTCTTTTGGGGCCTCCATTTGCTCCTTTTGCTTCATGGGTGCTAAGGTGCTACTCTGCCAATCAATTTCCCTTTCGCACTCCCTAATACTTCTTAATCTTTCAGCCTCCTCTTTGAGTTTCACCACCCAGCTGAGCAGGTCATCTAGTCATACTAATTTCTTCCAGATTTCTTTCATTGTTTTTCAGGTACCAATTTGAACAGTAATTTTAAAAATAATATTTTTAAACAAAAATAGATTTGCATCACTATAAAGAAGAAAATTAATTATAGATTTGCATCATTATAAAGAAGAAAATGAATTTTGGAAATTTGGAGAGGAATCATTGAGTAGCTTAAAGCAAACATTAACACTGGTGAAAAAAAAATTGGGGGGGGTGTGTATTTTAGGACATTAACATTTTTTTTTAAATTCTCTTTTCCCACTCTCTCTCCCTCCCCTCTCTCTCCTCTCCCTCCCCCCCCAGCATTTGTCCCAAATTTGTCCTAAACACAGTCTCGTTGATGATTTGTCCTCTATTACTCATCTACCAACAGAGTATCACTCACAGATTTCTATTTGCATTTCTAATTACTTTCTGGTTGCTGGGTTTTTATATTATAAAAAGTAGAGAACTGCAGGTGTTGATGATAAGACTTAACTTTAGTGTAATGCATGTTTTACTGTTCTGTAGAGGTTAGGGAACAGATGTTGAGAGCTGTTGTGTGAGTCTAGGTACTTTATTAATTATTCTATTTAATAGAAAACAGGAACTATTCTAAAATAATCCCCTGTTTCTTTAGGGAATACTCCTCTCAGTGCACTGGTATATCTCCTGTTAGTGAGAGATACACATATGCTTACTGGAGACATGAAGCTTTATTTACTTTCAGTAAGCAGCATGATGTCTTTTACAGGGAAAAAAAAAAATGATGACTACTAGCACTTCTGTTATTGTACAATTTAATGGGATGCTATTTATTTCCTCCTTCACACACCTGCTAAACTATTTCTATCCCATGCTACCTTTGACCAAATACCTTTAATTCTGTTGCTGTAACAATGAGGATATGTGCTGAATATATCTTATGTGAGCATAATGCTCTGGAAAATGTTTCAAAAATATCAGCTAATTTGTCTTCTTACTGCTGAAGTCAGCAAGTGGTTTTGATTTTGTTATACAATTGGAGAGGTGGAAGTGGACAGAGTTTTACAGAAAGGTGCAAGAGAAGCTGGCATCACAGTCAGCATCAAAGCTTAGGAACAACTAAAATTTGTAACTACTGATGAAAGGTGACTCATATTACATTACTTTTCTCCTCTGGAGCAGCTGAGCAAGACACAGAGGGCTGCATTGCTTTTCCTCCCCACATAACTCTGATCACACACTGCAGGAGGTTTCCAGACAGCTGCACGTGCTAACCTGTGTAAATACACGCAGTTCATCTGCCTGTGGGCTTTGCATCCTGGAGGGCTTCAAAAAGCTCCTGTAAAAGAAGCTAAGGAAACCTAATAGCTCTAAAACTGTATAAAGGATTAACATGTTATCCCCATAAAATAACTGGATATTCCAGTTATTTTGTTCTGGCATCCCTGCCACTCAAATTCTCAGGGACCAAGTATTTAATTTCTGCATGTGGCTTCTTCTGTCACTCACTTCACAGAGGCTAGGAAAGCAAATACATGGTGGACAGTGGGGTTTAAATACAACAGATAGTCCCATGGTGTCAGGAACTAGTGGTTCTAACCAGCATAGTCTGAGGCAATCCTTTGGGAAGTCATGTGCACCAGTGCTACCTGACCATAGATGGCCTGTGTTTTCTGTAAGTATAAAACAACTTCACAAAGAGTACAATAATAAAGACTTGGGACCTGGTGGATCAGAAATCCCAAGCTGTCTAAAACAACAGTCCTCAAAAGACCATGATCTTGTCCTCATGGGACAAAGAGAGAATTACTGGTATATTTGGGGGGGTTAATGACCTTTGTTTTATTTACTACGGAGTTTATCAAATGGCAAATGTTGTACATAAAACTCTGCTTACCTGAAAGTGACAGACAACAACTGAAATGCATCCTAAAGGCACCTGAAGAATTTGATTCTGTTTTCTATTTAGTTCCCATAACCTTGAGAAATGTTCTAGTCAATAAATAACAAAGTTAATTAATATTTGATAGAACATCTATCTCTGAAAAATATATATATTTTTAACAGGGTTTTAGTAAAACACTAAGATGTTTTCATTCCTGAGAACTGCTGACCTCTATGTACTTCAACTCCCCTCCGCCCCAAATACCCATGGAAAGAAACAAATGTAAGGATTTTTTTTTTTACCAGGATTGAAGTACACCATCATTCATTGCAATTATTAACTGGCACACCAATTACATTGTTTAACATTATAAGTGTTGCTTAAAAAGTAAAGGTCTCTTAGGTCTAATGATTAAAGCAGAGACTCCTTCTCTATCATGTATTTTACTTGTAGTCTTTTCGTGTTCCATTGCTTTTAATACTGAATTCTCTCCCTACACACACAAAAATATACATATTAATATACCACACTTCACACATTCTTCCTCCTATTCTGAAGCACAATCAGAATAGAAATATTAATATGAAATTTTGCTGAATGCAGTAGCCAAGCAAAAGGAGTTTAGTCTCAAGTTTGGTACAAAAGGTTACATAATCTGCGTCTGAGAAGATGAATTCTTTTTTCTTTCAGTGTTGCACAATATATAAATTCCTCAATCAGAGAAAAAAGAGAAATAAGGTATCTGCATATCTTAAATTGTTGCCAGGAGAGAAGCAGATGACTAAGAAAACTGACAACAGAAAATATCCTTTCACAATGTGTCACCACCCCATAAAATTCAAGGTGAGTAAAAGCCATTACTAACTGGGCTTCTCTACGTGGCCCTCCACGAGGGAGCCACCTGGTAGCAGATGCAAGAGTGACTAGCACGAGTGTCTGTGTCTGAGGTGATGAGGAGGTATGGTTGTAATGACTCCAGCCTGTGCCTCAGTAAAGACAAGCAGAAAGGCACAATTAATTAATCTTCTGGTGCTAGCTAAGCAATGCACAATTTGCAATGTGCAGCTCCTGGGCAGACTTGTCCCTGACTAGTAGTAAAGCAAGGGCTTAATCTGAAGGAACGTCTACCTGCAAAACCACGAACCAGACAAACGTATCTAATCATCATTACTAAATTTCAATATTAAAAATATTGCTTACCATGTTTTCAGAAAAGAATAATTTTAGAGCAGCTGAGCTGTTTTGTTTATTCTGATTTTGCTTTTTTAGTAGTTGAGTATTTTTATGACAGTTTTTTTCTTTCTACCATATATTTCTGACATACAGTCTTCAGTAAAATTCTGAAAACCACTAAAGCAAGTCCAGCAGGTAGAATTGGAAGCCTAAAATCCATAGAAACAAACTACCATTGTCATGAGTGGAAAAATATCTTTCCCTTCTGACAAAAATATGAGTTATGTTTTGCCCTCTAGCTTCAGACTTGAATCTGCATTTATTTCTTTTAGTACTTTAAGATCATTTTAGGTTCCCATCTGCACCTAAAATACCTTTGTATATGGTAACTTGTAGGAGCTTAAATGCTGTAAGATGTGTACTAAGTTCTTTTGACTCAAATCTGACAAATCAGTAAGAAACTGAGATAATTTAGGTTTTTTAAATTTGTCAATTTTTTTTTTTTTTTAATTCACTTGAGGGTCCTGAGTTACATCAACATCTTTGAAAAAGCTTGACTTTAGCTTTAGCTTTGACTTATGGAAGGCATCATCAAGTCTTTGTCCTTCATACTTCCTGTAACTTATAGGAAAGGAGATTGGTAATTGCTACATAGAAAATAGATTGGTTTAAAGTAAGAAAAAGATTGTTTAAATTATGTGTTGGGTCTTTTTTTTTTTTTTTTTTCTGCAGAATAATTAAAGTAGTACCCATTGTTGTTACACTGGTAGAACAGAAAGAAGCATCCCAGTTGAAGATTTACAAGTAAAAGGAAAAGACAAATTGCCTCTTTCTGAGATTTGCACATTTTGTTGAGAGAAACAACACATTCTCTGTTTTATTGATCTTCTTTTTCCAACTTCCATGGTCTTTTCTTGACTGTCAGATAATATTCCCTCTCTTCATCGCTGAAAAGAAGTGATTTACTGGTCTACCTAGTCACAAAAAAAAAAAAAAAAAAAAAAAAATTATCCCTCCTGCTGAAGCAGTTTCACTGGTGTAGCAAAGGATATTGGTTTCTCACAGGGAAAAAATGCCAACATGAGTATGACTCACTGATTTGGAAAGGAAAAGTCCTATGTTCTTGTCCCCACTGACCCAGTTGTTCATATTTCTTTCATTAAACTATCATCACATGAAACAAAAGAACTGGAAAAAAAAGTTTTGCTGCCCGAGTCTAGCAGCTTAAATAAAGGGGATTTTAAGTACAGCATGGCCTTTAAAAAGGAGATTATCAAGAAGTACACCTTTTCCTGCTGTTAATGGACCCTACCATATAATACCTAGGTGATTGACCGAAGATTTTAGGAAAAAGGGTGCTGCAACTGTCATGTTATTCATCAATGCTATGATTATTTTCATGACAGTTGACATGTACCTCAAAAAAACACCAGATTAAAATCAAAAAAACCCAACCACCAATATGAACCTGTGGGAAAAGATAGCATAAATTAAAGAACCAAGCCAAATGGTTTTCTTTTTTAAACAGATTGCAAAATCTAAATAGTCCCAAACTAAATTATTTTTAAAACTTTTTACTTTTTAATAGTTGGGCTAGCAGTGTTGTTATCAATATAAACTGCAGGTTCTTAGGAGTTAAATTTTAAATTTCTTTAATACAAAGTTAAAACAGCAACCTTTACAAAAACCTTAACTGAAGATAGGTAGTGCGTGCCTTTATAATGTAGTAAACAGCCATAATATCTTTCGTAGATTGGTGTTATACAAGGAATGAAATTGGATGTGTAATAAACAGAAGGCATTCAATGTATCATTTATGAAAAGAACATTCCTCAACAAAGGTCTCAACAGTCTGTTTCATGGTGTAGTGGATTGATCTTGGCTGGATACCAGGTGCCCACCAAAGCCACTATATCACTCCCCTCCTCAGCTGGACAAGGGAGAAAGAATATAACAAAAGGCTCATGAGCTGAGAAAAGGCCAGGGACAGATCGTTCACTATATACCATCATAGGCAAAACAGACTTGACTTGGGGAAATTAATTTATTACCATTCAAATCAGAGTAAGGTAATGAGAAATAAAACCAAATCTTAAAACACCTCCCCCCCCCCCCCCCCCCCCCCCCTTCCCTTCTTAACTGCCTCAACTTCACTCCTGATTTTTCTCTACCTCCTCCTGCTGAGCAGCACAGGAGGACAGGGAGTGGAGGTTGCAGTCAGTTCATCACCCATTGTCTCTGCTGCTCCTTCCTCCTCAGGGAAGGCCTCCTCACACTCTTTCCCTGCTCCAGCATGGAGCTCCCATGGGAGACAGTCCTCCATGAACTTCTCCAAGGTGGATCCTTCCCACAGGCTGTAGTTTTTCATGAACTGTCCCAGTGTGGGTCCCTTCCCCGGGGTGCAGTCCCTCAGGAACAGACTGCTCCAGCGTGGGTCCCCCACGGGGTCACAAGTCCTGCCAGCAAACCTGCTCCAATGTGGGCTCCTCTCTCCATGGGGCCACAGGTCCTACCAGGAGCCTGCTCCAGCACGGGCTTCCCACGGGGTCACAGCCTCCTTCAGGCACATCCCCCTGCTCCGGGGTGGGCTCCTCCCTGGGGTGCAGGTGGACATCTGCTTCATCATGGACCTCCATGGGTGCAGGGCACAGCTGCCTCACCATGGGCTGCACCACGGGCTGTGGGGGAATCTCTGCTCTGGCTCCTGAAGCACCTCCTCCCCCTCCTTCTGCACTGACCTTGGTGTCTGCAGAGTTGTTTCTGTCACATATTCTCACTCCTTTCTCCAGCTGCAGTTGTCCTTGCACAGTTTGTTTACTCATTCTTAAATATGTTATCTCAGAGGCGGTACCACCGTTGTTGATGGGCTCAGCCGTGGCCAGCAGCGGGTCCATCTTGGAGTCAGCTGGAATTGGTTCTGTTGGACATGGGGGAAGCTTCTAGCAGCTTCTCACAGAAGCCACCCCTGCGTCCCCCTTGCTAACAAAACCTTGCCGTGCACACTGAGTACACAGGGAGAAAATTTTGCTGTTGAAGATGTATTCATTACCATACAAACCAGCTCCCCTACAATTACTGGCTTCCAATTTTGAAGGGGGACATTTCAAACAATTATATGTTTCACATAAAATAAATGGAAAAAAAAACCAACATACACAAAAACCATGTAAGATTTGTTATCAATAGATCTATCAACCAATATGGAGATTGATCACAACCTCAGTCAGCCATGTGGACAACCTATCAGATAGTAGGCAATTTTTGGAACTGTTTCTATGTAGTCTGATATGGACAGAGGTGCCTGAACAGGAGTTATCCATGTAGTATTATTGTTCTTCATCAAACCTGCATCCTGTTCAGAGTCCTCAGTCCCAGCTGGGCATTCAGACTACACAAAGTGAGTGATAGGACACTGATAGAGCTCATAATCACAGAATTATTTCCCTCAAAAGAAAGGCTTGTTTGCAGTTCCCAACAGTAGTGGCAATACTACTGGTTTCCAGAGTTACTGAATTGTTTTGAAACACTTAAATTACTATCTATGGATAAGCATTAAATAAATGTTTTCCTTTAGCTTGATGTTTAAATTCTGGCTTGTTTTTGAGAAACCTGAAGTTGCCTCAAGATGCTTAAGTATATCTTTATGTTTATCAACTCCAGTCAGATGATGTGCAAGACTTAACCAATGCTGCACACTATAGTTCCTCTATAGTAGGAACCAGTTTTACCTACAGGCAATAACATCTCTACTAGACTCAGGTAACTGCATTCAAGGCTTCCATCAGATAAAAGAGCAAAACTCCATTAACCTCTTCATCCTTTCCTCCAGAGTCACAAGATGATAAATTACTCTGTATCTCTGATGTTAACATAATGCAATAATATTATGATTCCATCATAAATCTCAGGAACCTGATCTGATCCTAGTGGAAGTGGACTGTGAAACACACACTTATTATGAAAACCCATATATATAAACCTATGTCTGTACTGAGTTCTGACAGCTAAAAGTGTTTTTTGCTTCTAGGGCAACAAGAATTTTTTAGAATTAACTCCTAACTCTGATGTGCATTTCTGTCAGGCCATGTATTAAGGTTATTCTGATTCATTTCAATGTGTCATCCTGAGAGAATAAAATATTCCTTCTCTATCTAGTCAGATATAAAGCAAGTCATTGCACAACAGAATACTGTACTTTTGTGTAGCACCTGGATATAAAATATATGGAGATAAAACAAAGTCTTTACTCCTTTTATGGAACTGAAGCCTGCCATGACCTACTAGTCATATCTACTCTGAAAGAGGAAACCTGGACAAGTCATATTGCTCTTTAGAAAGCTCAGTCCTGGATCCACAAATTCTTCAAGTAAAGATTTTTTCTCTAAATTCAGATTCAAATCTGGAAATATAGGTCTGGATTTTTCATGGAAATGAAGCCTGCTTATGAGATAATTTCAGTTGTAATAACAATCATAAAGTAATATAGGAGAATCACATGAACAAGAAAATAAGCACAGGAGGAACTGAAAAAAAACCCCAATATATATCATCTTGGAATTACTAATATAAAACAGATCTTAATACAAAAACATTATGCAATTTGGAAATTACAAATATGGGAGTATGCCTATGACTGTTCATAAGAAATCTTGAATGATAAGGTAGAGTAAAATGAATATATCATAAATCAAAGATTCAGGTAGATTGGAAGGGTTCTCTGCGGTTCATCTAGTCCAAATCCCCACTCCAGTCAGGACCATTTAATAGATTACTTATTGTTTTGTCCTGTCAAGTTTCAAGTACCTCCATGGATAGAGATCCAAGTGTTTCTCTGGGCAGCCAGAGTTTGACCACCCTCCTGGTAAACAATTCTTTTTTCATTTGTATCTACTGAGAATTCGTTTGTCCTGTCACCATGCACCTCTGAGGATAGTCTGTCTCCCTCTTTGTAGCCTCTTACCAGGCAGTTGTAGAGAGAGAGATCTCCCCTTCCCCTCTTCTTCCACAGGCTGAACCAGCCCAGCGTCCACCACCTCCCCCTGTGCACCCTGTGCTCCAACCCTGACCATCACAGGGACCTTGCACTGGACTTATTGACATATAGCAGGGTGTGACCTAGGCTTTGTGCTTCATGCCACTATCACAATGTTCATTTTCATGATGCATATCTCACCAAACATTAAAAGAATAAGGTAAATCAACCTGAATTTATTGTAGGTCCAAAGTTAAGATGATGCTTCAGAACAAGATCATCACCTCTGAAAGATCATTACCTCAACATTACCTGTTAGTCTCAAAGTGACTTGTAGTAACTTGGCATCCTCCGAAATGCAGGATGAGGAAACAGGTGTAACAGCAAAGTTGCTTACCATAATGGAATCAATATAGACATATTTGTACATCCTTACTTTGGGATTTCATATGTTGTATTATAAATTTGGACTGCATCAAGAAGAGAGAATACAATGGCAAACACACATTTAGAAAAGGCAATTAAAAAAGATTAGTTTGTTGGTTACTGGGGAGCCTAAGAATGAAAACTGTATCGGAAAAGGGAGGTCTTGCTACAAATAATGCAATAAAATAAAGCCACTTAAGTGGCCATTATAATGTAGTTAGACTGATTTTACAAAGTATTAGGACAACTTGCAACCATAGAGAAAGCCAAATACTATTCATCCAACTTCATGAAACTGATCCTAAAGTCCTGAGCACAGCCAGATAATCTAGAAGGCTAAATTTAAATGTGTGGCTTTTCTAATGGGTACTGTCAAAACACAGGAAGTAGAGTAAAGAAAAATTGTCATGCATTCATGAAGAGTGGTATGTGGGATCTCCTTAATCCTAAAATACGCTTTTAAAAAATTTATCTTGATCTACTTTTTAAAGTAGAATGGTAAATATATACTAAAAAATAACTTTGACATCAGAACAAAGTTCAAAGAAAATGTGCTCTTTGAGACATAACCCATATGTCTGTAATGTGTATATATATGCATAAACACACATATATATATAAATATGTGTTTATATAAAACCATAGGCAAGTTTCTGGTACAATCACATACTTTTTTTTCCTGTTTTTCACATTTTCCTATTATTTATTCACCCACAACATTTTGTGTTCTCTGTGGGAATTCTGATCCTACAGGGTGCAGAAACCCAGATCCTTTATAGATTCAGTACAAATGTTATGCACGAGTAGAATGTTCTTGGTCTCCTTTCCTGACTCTGATCCCTGGAACTGGAAGCACTCTTCAAGTCCTCATCTCACAGAGCTCTGCTGCTCGCTTTCCTACTACAAGAAATTTTGCTGTGGCATGTCACTCCACTATCAGATACCTCAGGCCATCCACAGTGTACTGACAATTCCTGGCAATGATCAAGAGGGCATATTTGAGAAGAGAAGATGTTTTGAATCTTTAAAGGTGTCTATAACTTTGCAATTGCTTAGCTCAGCTTAAGTTATGAGCTATTCTGGAAGCCAGAAACCTTCTATTAAAGTATAAAAGTGAGATTTCCTATTATCCATTTCATTGTCAGGCATGAATTAATCAAGAGAAGTACAAATCCTGCGTCCCGTTTGTTCCCCTTTCTCTATGAAGATTGACTGATGAGCTGTGCACTCATTTTTCAGGGGACACAAACATGCTCCTCAGTCTATGAGTCCCTGAAATGCAGTATGGGTTAAATTCAAATTTCATATGTCAGAAGTGACATTTCAAAAATCATTAGTTTAGTGATCAGGGCTCCAGTCGGTGCATCCACACTGCAATACAGGTTTGGTGTGCCCTAAACATCTATTTCCAAAATAGATACCATGGCCACATGTTGGTTGCACAGCTAGATTAAACCCTTGTGCATGTGTCCTGCTTTCCTTGGAAAGAAACTTAAATGCACAAGCACAGTCAGACAAAGTGTTCACTGCTTTGTAAAGTGCAAAGGTCAGGAATGAAAGATGCAAAACAGAACACACATTGAACATAGAATAGGCATAGTTGCCAGCTTTCAACAGAATTTTATCTGATGGACCAGATCTACTTCATAATTACTACTAAAACAATAGGATTTAGTCACTATTATTGACTGAGGAACTGGACTTAAATATCAAGGCTGGTTTTGAATGCAGGGTTAACACACATTAGTGCGCATTCTTTCCAGTGAACTATTACATCAATAATCCACCTAAAATGCAATATTTAGATTCATACCCACATACAATTTTAATGACTAGAGATCAACTCTCTAAAACAACACTCTTCAGTCTTTTGGTGGTCACCCAAAGGGCCTCATGCATGAATTAATTCCCCTCCCATAAAGCTCATGAATGAACAGGGAAGAAAAGTAAAAAGAAGAAAACATATATACATACCAAAAGTTGATAATATATAACAGTCTCTGAAGGTGGATAAATTGTCGCTTTATTTACTTTTTTTTAATCATCGGGAGGCTTAACTACATTATTCTTAATCATAACAGCCCATTACATTTTTGTACAAAATAGAATTTTATAATACCTAAATGTTAAATAATTTATTAGTTACCTTCCATTTCAGCTACCAAATAATACTGGGGAGAAGATCTATGGATATTTTTAAGATGAAGTGGTCCTTCAGTAATAAAAGGTTGAGTAACACCACTCTAGAAAAGCAGTTATTAACCATGAGGACTTTTGAGAGGACAGAAATGTTGACAAATGTCATATTTTTTCCCAGTCTCCTCTACCTTAGGTGTATAATTTGGTAAAAGATTTAATACTCTTCTTGAAACTGAAAGGCATATTGAATTCATTTCCATTTAACCAGCATGATTAATGTATTTATTAAATTAGTTTGAATTTTAAATACTGCAGTGCAAGAGTATATTAATTAAATTTAATTAGAGTAATATTATCTGCTACAATAGTTCTCACTCCTTCTCCCTTTATGTTTGCTTATTGAAAAACCTCTGTTGTAATATAATACGGAGTTTATAGGTGCTGGACTACATTTTTCCCCCCCCTACTTTTCCTGATACATTCTGGTTGATTTAATTGAAACAGAGGTGTCTGTCTATGCCTGGGAGGAGAATGTGATCCAACAGCAGTGGGAGCTCTCGATCAAATATTAAAGGCAACTTTCTGAAAGAAAGTCCCGCCTGACCTGGAGCCCAGAACCTGGCCAATTTATGGACCAGAACTAGTTTGGTCACACCCTTTGGTAAGCATCTCCTGTGACAGCATCTACACACATGTGCAAAGAGGGAATCTCACACTGCTTCTGGGGACCCAGCAAAGCAATGTACACCACATCCTTGACCAACCCATCACACATGCTGTTCCAAAAGAAATCCACTCAGCTAATTCTCATAATAAGAAATGTAGCCGAAACCAAAACCAGAGCATGAATAAGTCCTGGTCTTTTGTACAATACCCATTCTCAGTATTTCCTGTAGCAAAACTGTCAGTGGCACCCATAACAGGCATTTAATCTCTCTTATATAAAATATTAACTTCTCCTCTGGATACAGTTAAACTTTTACAGAGTATTTTTCTTTTTGGAAAGCAGCACCATGGTTACCAGCCAGTGAAGGGGAACACAGTCTCTTTCATAGTGAAGACAGCAGGATGCTGCTGCACAGAACTGGCTTTCCCTCTCCCTCCCCTCCAGATTTCTTCAGCGTTGCTGACCAAATTATTTCAACTAATGGTTCACAACAACCATTGCATCTGCCTTCCCAGTTTTCTAATGTACAGTATGAATTAGCAGAGTCCCATTCTGAGGTCGAGTCAATCATTCACCTTTGAACTGAAGTTAAATAGAGGTAATGATGCTAAATAGTGTGAAAGCATTGTGAAAAGAGGAGGAAAAAAAAAAAAAAAAAAAACCAAATAAAAGCTCTATGCTCTCTGACATAGATCCTGAAATGGCTGAAACACCATCTCACCTTCCAAGAGTACTGTGAAGACAAATGGACTGCTGTCACTGAAGCACTCAGGTTCAAGGAGGAGATGAATAAATCTGTTGTCAGGGGAGCATGTGAACAATGCATGGAAAACAAGACTTGGACCACACACTGACTGATGAGGAAAAGAACAAAATGCAACATAGCAACCCAGGGTTTCTCAATACCATTTGTTCTGAAGGAGTGTGCAAGTGGGTGGGGATAACACAGCACTTTAGTATGCATCCCATGCATGTGTCAAGGAAGACATAATAGAGTTCTTCAGGCAGACTTAATTCAGGATTTTCATAGTTTTTAAAGGTCTGATTTTGCTTCCAGATTTCCATGTTAGTGTGTGTAGACACTGAGGTTCTCATTGCTTTCTTAAATGTGCTCTATATTAAAGGCTACTTCCTGTCAATTTTCAGGCTCTGAAACATAGTTTACTTCTGTAACAACCTTGGTTGCTCCAGATCCTAAGGCAATAAGGAACCACTTTAGCCTTATCAGCGTCATTGGAGCTGCACCAATATATGTCTGTGAAGGATGTTACTCTAAAAACTAAGAGCCGATTGGACTTTGATGACAATACATCAATTTGTAAGAGAAAAGAATCTGTCCGTTTTCAACAGAATTATCCCAAATCACTCTTTAGTTCTCAGATAGCTCATCTGCTCTTTTAATTCAGTCACTTTGAATAAATCAAACCAATTGGCACATGACTGGTTTATTTTTCAGATCAACAATTTTCAGGGGGGTGGGCTTGAAGCAGTAATATTTTAAGTAAAAAATGACTTGAAATATGAAAACTTAAGAAAAGAAGAGAAGCAGATTTAAAATAATATGTAGACAAAAACAGCTTTATTGTCCTATATTAATCATTTATTTTACATGACTAATTGTCAGGATTTCAGTTATGTAATATGAGACTCTTCTATTTGGAGACAAAACAGGTTGAAAATACTGGTGGGAAATATGTGATTTTTTTAAGTGCTTGTGTTGACTTTGCATAAGTCATTATCCAAGTACTTTAGTATTTCCATCTGTTCAATATGTTCAACAATCCATTGCATGTTTTCAATAACATCTGAAATTTTATGGTATAAGACAAAAGTCATACTACTGCTGAGAAACTTGACTGTGTAAGTGGGAGCTTGTGTGCATGGGAGATCCTACGAAGGTTTTTCTCTTGTTCAGTCAGCATCACAGAGGCAGAGATCTAAAATGCCCTTATTGTATCATCTGGGTCTGTACAGAAACTTTTGATATAGTCTCTTCAGCTAGTATAAAGCTATTTTTTATCACCTAGTGTGGAGCCCTTGACAGTCATTATGGTCCATATATATGTGTATACATATATATATATCAACCACTTTTTCTGCCTTATTCATAATGAAAAAAAGTGTTTTAATGAAATTTATAAAATTTATATTAATAACATCAGGAGAAGAAATGTTGACAAAATTGCCCACAGAGCTGTACAGATAACCACCTTCTAGAGTTACCACCATTGTGTAGCAATTTTATATGAGTTATTTTTTTTAAATACCTTGCTTTCAATACAAGTGTTTTATGTATTTTAAGTAACAAACTGCATGCTGACTCTCAGTAGTTTGTTTCAAATGCAAATATGCATGTTGTAGATGTTTTGTTTTAAAGAATACTTGGTACATCACATTTGCTGGATGGAGTGACAGATATGTGATTTACAGAGTCAAATAATGATGTTGTAATGCTGGAATAAGTTGCTTGCTGATAAGCTGGATACTTATCAGACAGTGGCAGAGAAAGCCACAGTGCGAGTAGCACAATATAAGTATAGAAAAAGAAGAGGGCTGGATTCATTGTGTACTTTGACCATTGGCACCAATATTGACTCTGAGACTTGGAACTTGTACGTATGATGTTAAATTTAGATTTGTCGTTTGTCATAATTGTCCTAGTGGTACTTGTGGTTATAAGTGTAATTTTGTGTTGTTTGTGTAAATGTTGTAAGGGAGCTCCTTGTGTGGTAATATAAGATCGATCTGTTTAATCTAAGAGTGTGTGTGAGTGTGTGAGATGCAGTACTACTGTAAAAATATTATCATGACTCTTTTGATTACTGAGATAGGAAATCCCCTTTTTGATGAGATAGAAAAATCCAGCAGCAGGGTGACCTTGGGGAGTGGGACCCCCGAAGGAGTGCAGGAATCGAGATACTCGAGACAGCCCTAAAGACAGTGAAAATAGGATTTCTCGTAAGGAAATGTTTATGGCTTTGCTAAAAGACGGCATGTCTCGTGGAAAAAAAATTAAAAAAAAAAAATGACAGTGTTCCAACTAGCGGGCTGTGGTGAATATATACACAGAGAAGGCTGAATAAATCTAGCAAGAGAGTGCAGAGTTCTAAAACTAAGAATCCAGGGACAACTCAGCCTACAGTACCCCTTCTCGAACCTCAACAGGACCCTGCATCTGCCCACGGAAGGCCCCCTTGCCCCCCCCATAATTGGATCACCGCTTCTGGGGGTGAAAGACAATTAGACACCGTTTTCTGAGTTGTACCCTTTGCACAAGGCAAAGGAAGTGAATCAATATTATGATCAGTACAAATGAATTAATGGCCAAGCTCCAGGGCAGGGGGTGCAGAAGGACCGATGACCCCATGTGAAGCTTAAATTTTTTTTTTTCTCAGAACAAGTAGTCCCCGCAAACTGTAAATACCCTGATTGACACTGGAGCGGAGGCCTCCTTAATATATTGGAATCCCAAGAAATTTAAAGGACAACTTGTAATTATTACAGGTTTAGGAGGAAAATAAATTAAAGCTGTACAAACACAAATAGAAATGAAAATAAGAAACCTCCCAAAATGATTATATTCAGTCATGATTGTCCCCGTTCGTGGATATATAAAAGGTATAGAGATTCTAAAAAGACTAACTTTAAATCTTTCTGATGCTTGGTATCAATTTGGAGTTAAACCCTATACTAGTGCCAGACCTGTTACAGTTGGTAAAGTAAAAATGCCTCCTGTGCAGATCCCGGCTGCAACTAAGTTAGTCATAATGAAGCAGTATAGAATTCTGGGAGGACATGAAGAGATATCACAGACAATTAGAGATTTATTAGATGTAGGAGCTTTAAAACTGACCATAACAGTGTGGAACAATCCGATATGGCCTGTCAGGAAAAGTGATGGATCCTGAAGAAGGACGGTGGATTTTAGAGAACTAAACAAACATACTCCACCGCTTGCAGCAGCTGTGCTGGACACTGTCACTTTAATAGAAAAAGTTCAGAAACATCCAGGAACTGGGTACGCTGTAAGAGATTTGGTTAATGCATTTTTTACCATCTCGATTGCAGAAGAGCATTGGGATCAATCTGCCTTCACATGGCAGGGATGGCAATATACTTTCATTAGATTACCACAAAGATGGTTGCATAGCCCCACTATCTGTCGTAGAATTGTAGCTGAACACTCAGATGAAATACAGCTGTCTCCTCACACACAATTAAGTCAATATATAGATGATATTTTGTTTCAAAGAAATGATGACGAGGAGGTACAACAAGCTCTTGAATTAGTGATAGATCACATGAAACAGAAGGGTTGGGAAATTAAACCCCCCCCTCAAAAAAAAAAAAATTCAAGGACCATCTCAGACAGTGAAGTTTCTAGGAATTCAGTAGCACTGTGGGCATCAAGAAATACTGCCTAAAGCCCAACCAAAAAAAAAAAAATTAGATTTTGCTGTACCGCAAGACATAAAGAAGCTCAAAGATTTATTGGACTATTCGGCTTCTGGAGGCAACATATTCCCCATTTGGGATAAATTTTAACCCCTTGGTACAAGGTGACAAGGAAAAAATATGAATTTGAATGGGGAAATGAACAGCAAGCTGCTTTTGAATTAGCTAAAGAAACCATTCAAAAGGCTTTAGATTTATGGCCTCTGCAGAAAGGCAAAGTGGAGTTAAATGTGTCAGTAAATGGATGCTCAAAGATCACAGCATTCTGTCCAAAGGCTCCAACCATCATGCCACCCCACATGGCCTTGACAACTCCAGAAATCCATCTCCTTTGCCAGGACAACCTGTCTTACTCGAACTCCCCACGGTGGGAGCAGTACCATTGGTATTGGATACCCCAATAACCAAGTACACCTGGAAAGCCAAAGATGCTCATGGAAAGGAGCACAAAATTAATACAAGGTAGATTATTCCATCTTTCTAATTATAACCCACTTCCGGTTCTCAAAATGAACCGAGAAGATTTTCTTTCCTTTTTCTTGCAGGTAAAACCCCCTGGAGACAGATATCATGAGTCACGACGGGGATCCTTATGTGAATTTAAGCTTTTGTATAGTGTTGATGTTGTCTTATTAATGTTTTTAGGATGCATTGTCTAGCATTACAAAATTACTTTGGGTGACTGTTCTCCTCTCCCTTGGTTCTGGGGGAAGCTCCAGCTTCCTAAGTGTTAACCAAGAATGGGAGGAAAATGAATTTGTGGTTTTAGGTCATTCTGTTGCCAGTATTATGAGCAAACAGTAGACACCAAATCAGGGGAAGGTCCCTTTGCTAATGGGGCCTGGGCTTTAAAAGGTCATTACTGAGCCCAAAAAGGCGAGATGGAAATACCAAGGCCTGAACTATACATGCGTTCTGGGCTGCGGCATGGAAATACATTTTCCTGCTGTGTAGGCAGACCCCAGCTCCAGCAAGCCAGACCACCATCTTCAGCTCCACAATTGACAACAACAACCAGAATTTATCCCCTTTTGATACTTAATTTTGTGGAGGCTGCTCTGTTAGCTCTTGCTATATTTCCTCTTGTGGTATGTATGTGTTCATCTTGTCAGTGTCCATGTAAACTGTCTTGTAATTGTGCTTATTCATGCAGACAACCACCTTCTTCCCCCAATTCCCAAGGACCGGGAGCACATCCTTAGGCCCAGTCTCAGACACATTTTAGTTAAATATGTTTAGTTAAAATATTATTAACTGACACAATTATAGTTACTGTTACCTTTATTATATGTTTGGTTAAAATGTTGTTAACCATTGTTAGTGTTAATACGGTTTTATTTGTTATTTGTAGTGTTATTGCTCATCTACCTTTGTTTAAATCTGGGATTGACGTTTCTAGGCCCAGATGACTCATGTGCTTTGGGATAAGGGGGCATGGAAACCAATTTTCTTGCTGCGTATGCTGACCCCAACTTTGGCAAACCAGGGCAGCAGACCGCGTAGACTGCCAGGGCCGCAAACACTCAGTGGTACATTGCCAGAACTGTGGAAAAATAATGGATCACATGTTAGTGGTGATTCCAATTTACTATATAGTCTTGTAAAATGTTTTTGTTTTGTAGAGTTAGTTAATTTTGAGCATGACATATTTGTTAGGGATGTTGTTAGCTATATGCTTGTTAACTGAAGATATTCATATTTCTTAAAGATATTATTAGTTACATGTTTATTAACGGAAAATGTATACATCCATTAAAAATGTTATTAGTTATATGTTAGCCAAAAATGTTATTAGTTATCAAGTTGCATGCTATTTCTATCCTTTCTCTGTCTCTTTATATATCTATCCTTGCCACCACAAGGACAACAATGTCGAGCCACGGGGTGGTGTAAAAGATTGTGTTAGACTGTGCTTGTCTCAACATTGCTGCTGCACCACTAACACTACCTGGCCTCAACATCCTGTCACCATGGAGGAGTATGCTCTGAAGGAAATGAACTGTCCCTGAAGAAACCACCATATCTGCCTGAAGCCAGAATGACATCCTTGGCAGTGCCTGTCAAACTGCGTTTGCGTGCGAGCCAGGTGAAGACCACCGTGAACACCTGGGCCTGTGAACATGGAAGAACACGGGGTGGCACATAAAATAAACTCCGTGGAAATGGGCACACTCTTTGGAGGTATTGTGGGGACTGGGACAATAAAAGGACTGTGTACTCCTCTCTCAGGGCTCAGAGCTGAAATTTCAAGATTTCAACATCATCTCTCTCTTGGCGGAGCTTGGAGCAACCTTATCACCTGCAAAGAGACTGACTGAGACAACGGGATGTCACTGGATTCAAGGTGGTGGTAACTGATCTTGCTACATCTCTTCTGTTTGCTCGCTTAGGTATTCTGACTTTTTCTTCTTCTCTCTGTCCTATCGCTATTATTGCTTGTTATGGGAAATAGAGCTTACAAGGTTCTATGGCATCTAACCTTGTTTGTGTCTTAAGTTCACTCCTAGGATCGTTTAAGAACCCTCCCCGATATTGGATCGGGACATGCCTGACGAGACATCATCAACTGATGAACGAAAACTAATGTCACTAACCACAGAAATGGTTTGAGAGCCATGATTCACCTATAGGTCAAAGGACTGAATGAAGTGCTAAGGCTTGGACAACAGGCCCAAACCAGAGTTGACCTATAGATGAATCCTGTATATTTTATAACTGATAACCATTGTGCCAGTAGGTATTGTACTAAGTTATAACAACCCACTTATGCTGGTGTAAAAAGTGCTAAAGTATTGAAATACTGCAGCCTGAACAGGCCCCAAGCCAAAGCTGCTAACTTAGCATGTAGTCATTAATAAAATATGTAAACTCACTAGTGAAAGACAAAATATAATCAGTAGTGAGGAGAGAATGTATCCAACTTTCCTTTTGCAGCCTTGTTCAAGGCTGAGAACCCAAGTATTTGGCCTTGTTAGAAACTCCCTTGGTTCCCCCCCCCGAGCCCTGGCCAAGCTTTGGGGGGAATCCAACAGGAGAATGAAACCAGAAACTTTCCGCTCAAAACAAAGGTGCCAGCTATTCTGGCTTGTCGATCTCTGGTATATAAGGCTGGGCCCATTCACAGCGACTTTGGATGCCTCACCTATGGGTGGAAGCACCACGTAGGATTTCCCACTTGCCAGGACTGGCTCTCCAAATCCTCGCTGTAACCGGGGCTGCCCAGCGTCTGTGGATCTGGATGATGCTGATTATATATGCAAGTGGTGATGTATTTCTCTTAATCATTATTCTCTCTGTCGTGTAGTAATGATTTGATGCATTACCCTGTATTTTCCTGTTTGTTGTTTTAAGTGCACGATTCTGCCTTTTTTTCTTACTGCATGTTTTCTGTATTACTCTGTTACATTATTTGGTTATCACCAGTAAAATGCGCCTACTCTTTTCACTCTGGTGTCCGAGTTTAATTGGTATCCTTAATCAGCAAAACACCTACCCATTACTGTCCAGCCACAGCTTGCCTCTCATTCATCATGTCCATATTTTATTTCTACTGTGTTCTTCTGTGAGGATGCTAATATTCTTTTTTTTTGCTTTGCTCCATTTTCAAGCACCTTTACTTTCTACCTCTGCACAATTTGATATTTCCTTTTGAGACAGCAACCTAAATGTCACCAGCAACACCTTTCTCCTGAGAATACAGCAGGGTTAATATTCCTAACCAATGTGTAGATCCCTCCTTTATTCTCTGTAGTAAAACTCTAAGGAACAGAAGACCTATGATAATTCTACATTTTTTAAGTAACAGAAGTAACAATGGAACAAACAAATTCGGATTTTCTCAAGGTTCCAGATTGTGTATAAAAAAAATGTGCTTTCTTCAACTAAGCAATGTTTTTCTTTGAACAGTCCCATTCATACCTAAAGGAGTTCTGTACAAAGTGAGATATGCCTCACAGCATAAGAATAAAATCTATTTCTTGATGGAAAATACTGTTATATAACCCCTGACATTATTCCTCACATATTCCTTAAGTTTGTAAATCTGAGGCTACATCTTTCTTACACCTAGAATCTTTCAGATCAGCTCTTCTTATACCTTTCCTAGCTATGCCCTGGGGTGTTCAGCTGTGCTGTGGGGAAATCCTCATTGCCAGAAACAGAATTCCTTTCCTGCCTCTACACGTTCTGCTTTGTAAAAAAAAAAGAGGAAAAACAAATTATGAACAGCTAATGTAAATAATAACCTTGAGCAGGTTCTGAACTAGTCAGGCTTCTACAATTTTTCATTACTCAGTGTTAACCACTGGGGGTAAAAGTAGCTCATAGGTTTTAATCTGATATTTCAGTCATGACATTAAGTCTTTTTGTACTAACAATATTAATAAGATGTAGCAATTTAAAAAACAAAAAACACACACACACAAAAAAAAAAAAAAAAAAAAAAAAAAAAAAAAAGAAGGAGAGAGAAAAAGGCTTTGTTTCTCTGTAAATACTCCATCAAGCAGAGATGGCCAAAATTCCCCAGACTTAAAGATACATAAAATCTATATAAAGTCACAAATACTAACTAATATTAACTTACTTCTGAAGGAAATCCTATGGTCCTAAAATTAATCTCAAATACATAAATTAAAAGTTTAATTTACACCAGGATTATTAAACTAGGAACAGGTAACCAGCCAAGGTTAACATCAGCTCTTCCATGGCATCGCAGAATGCATTATTTATTGCTGTTTAGGGAAACTACATAAATGTGTAAGTCAGAGGAGGATAGATATGAATGCAAAAATAAGCTTGTATATCATTAACATCTTCACCCCTACTCATGCTTCTCATTTCAGCAAGAGGTAAATTTGTCCTGCCTTTGTACAATATTACAGGGTTTTCTCTGTTTCAGGGGCTGAAAAAATATGTGTGTCTAACTTCCAAGCCAATAGTCCATGTCTAACATGTCAGCTTCAGAAATTGAAGAGAACCCACAGCACCCCAATGGGAAAGTGTTGCTCATCTATACTTCAACAGACAGAAGGTAACAGCTAGTTGGCAGCAGGGCAAGAATTTTTTCTGAATTTGAGTTACATTTCCAATACTGCAGTTGTTATTTCACTAGGATCTATGGTTCTTAATTACTATGTAAATGTTGATGTTTTCTACACATAGATACTGGTGTATCATTTTCTTCTTTGTTTCAATTGTCTTGTATCTCAGTTTGGGGGTTCAGCATCTCTTGCATTTCATAGTAAGTAACAGCTGAAACTGTCCTTTTTCTAACTGTAGAATTTTAAAAACAGTTAATTCTGCACAATATTCTACCACTAAGAACAAATTGCTTTCTATATTTCATTCAAAACCTACTGAAGCCCCTAAATCCCCAGCAGTGTTTGAAAGCTCAGGTTCCCTCAGATCTTCAGATAAACTCCTTATAAACTGCTCCAAGTCCTTGAAACCTTCATGTATAATTTTAACAAATGTGGGGATAGGGCAGCACTGTGGCTCAAGTTACGGAATGAGTAGTTACTTGAGACTGGAGACTCCCATGTAAAGTGGGAACCAGCTTTGTCTTCTCTCTTCATATCGTGAAGTTTTGCAGGCAGGAATCTGCAGACACATCTACCTAGCAAAAAAGATCTCCACATAGACTATATGACCTTTAAAGGTCCCTTCCAACCCAAAATATTCTATGATTCTATGTGGGTGGTAGGTGTTTTTATCTTATACATGATATGCTGTATCCACCTCTTTCTCAGAAGGGTCTAAGGAGCTATCTGTCTTCCACAGGAATGGAAAGCATATATTCAGCTTTATACAGTAATGCATGAGCTTCTGTCACCCAAGGACCTGAATGATAATATTTTTTTTCTTGCTCATGCCCTGTCTGAGAATAAGCTAAATAAACAGATCTTGTTGACTGACAGGATTCCTTCCATAGGGATTACAGGACATCACTCAGTCTTGAAAACCAATGTAAAAAGTGGAAAAAGAGTGGTGCAAATATTTAAAGCTACAGGCATCTGCTGTGAAATATATCCACGAGAATGCTTGGACATGTTACAATTACTTTCCTTCCATTTCTCTTTACCAATACTACTTATTTTAAAGGGCAACCTGTATCGCTTGTTAAGTGCTATGCTGAAAAATCCCACACCCTTGATTGCAGCTGTCTGCTCTGAGAGTCATGTAATATGACAAGAGCAAACCAGGAAATCATAACACTTCAGTTGTATCATCCCATGAAATGAATGATGGAGGTATAGATTCATAAGAGCTGTTTTTTTCAAATCAGGATATATAGCCACTAATGTCAGATGGAGACCACTTCTGTTACCCAAGATGCAATATGATCCTGTGCCATTATGTTTTGTAAGCAAACATACAACATCCAGGGATAAGGATTAATTTAAATTGCTGTGATTTTTGTCAGTAATTTTCAATTTTATTCTGATATTAATCTTTTCAAGAGTCCCCCACTGCAACTAAGCAGGCATGCTTCCAAATGTCTCTCAAATCAGTGTGTTTGAATCACTAGTCTGTAACAGTGACCCTGGGGCAAGAGATAATAAGTTGGCCTGGTGTTTTCATTTTATGTCACACCAAAACTCAAGTTTTGAAACTGTCTTCCTCGTGACAGTGAACTTTACTCTCCCCCCGCCCCCCTCCCCCAATATATTAGCACAGGGAAATATTGAGGTGCTGACACCCCAGTATTAAAAAAGCAGAATGATGGTGTCAGAATGATTTATTTCTAATGGGTTTCTGACAGCTTCTTCTATGTTAAGACAGCTCTTACACAAGAGAACATGACAGTCATTTTGGCATATGCTTTATAATATGTGTTAGTAATAGAGCTTCAGTTTATTGATTTCTCAGATAGATAATCATTCCTGAGTGGCTGTATGATGCTGTCTGAAGTGAATAGTAGATGGCACTAAGAATTACTGGGCAAGCTATAGCAAGCCAAAGGATGTGGCATAAAGAAGTTCTGGCAGATGATATAAGTGTATACAAGAGGTTAAGGCTGTCAAACCCAGAATATCATACGATTAATTACTCTGTTGTATTTGCTTGACAAACCCGATCTCTTTCTACGACAGGGCGACCCACTTATTGGATGAGGGAAAGGCTGTGTTGATTGACAGCCGGCTGAACAGGAGCCAGCAGTGTGCCCAGGTGGTCAAGAAGGCCAATGGCATCCTGGCTTACATCAGAAATAGCGTGGCCATCAGGGACAGGGAAGTGATCTTACCCCCATTCTCGGCACTGGTGAGGCCGCACCTCGATTACTGTGTTCAGTTTTGGGCCCCTCACTACAAAAAGGACATTGAATTACTCGAGCGTGTCCAGAGAAGGGCAACGAAGCTGGTGCAGGGTCTGGAGCACATGTCGTACGAGGAGCGGCTGAGGGAACTGGGGTTGTTTAGTCTGGAGGAGGCTGAGGGGAGACCTCATCGCCCTCTACAGCTACCTGAAAGGAGGTTGCAGAGAGCTGGGGATGAGTCTCTTTAACCAAGTAACAAGTGATAGAACAAGAGGGAATGGCCTCAAGTTGCGCCAGGGAAGGTTTAGATTGGATATTAGGAAGCATTTGTTTCCAGAAGGGGTTGTTAGGTGTTGGAATGGGCTGCCCAGGGAGGTGGTGGAGTCCCCATCCCTGGAGGTGTTTAAGAGTAGGGTCGACATAGTGCTGAGGGATATGGTGTAGTTGGGAACTGTTAATGTTGGGTTGACAGTTGGACTGGATGATCTTCAAAGTCTTTTCCAATCTAGACAATTCTGTGATTCTGTGATTCTGTATGCAGAGAGAAAATAGAAAAGAAAACCTGGGAAGGAAAGGTGAGAAAAAACAACATAATGCAAATCCATTTACATATATTGTCTTCCATCTTTGCATGACTCATGACTTACAGTAAATTAAAAAAATTATTTCACTAAAGCTGGATGCAAAGTCAATATCTAAACTCTTATATTCACTGTTCCAAGTATGGAAATACACATCAACATACAGAAATGTATGATCTGACTTCTTAATCAACTGCCTTTGCTCTTTTTCCAGAAATGCCTTTACCCTAAGATGATTCCTGAAAGACAGCTTTTCAAGGAATTGCACTGTACTGTGTACACTACTGTCATTACAGAAGCTCACTGTTGTCTTTGAACAATGTGTGAAACACAAAGTTTAATTTATTTGACTGGTGACAGCAGAAGCAAGACCGGTATGTGCAAGCAGTCCTTGAAACCAAAGAATGTGAGAAATTGTTATCACTGATTTATATCGTTACTAATTATATTGTCAAAAGCATCTAAATCCTTAAATAAACTTCTGGATTTCTAAAGAAGCAAGCTGGCATTCCAGAAACAGTAAAAGTATCCAAATTAAAACAGGCCATTGACATCCAAACCCCATTCTTTGGACATTAATGTATTGACTGGATGTCATACTTATTTTGCTAGTACAGATGCAGAGTGGAGGCATACAGGTCATGTTGGAGGCTAGCTAAATTGTGAGACCAGTTTTTTTTACTAGGGTGGTTTTTTTAAAGCTAGAACTCTATGAAATATGATTCATTTTGACTTGTTGAAAAATACTTTTGATCAAGAAAACTCAGGAAACATAGTGGGGGAACCTGTTTTGTTATTTACATTTTTAACCTCTGAACTTCAGTTGAAGGCCAAGGCAGTATCATTAGAAATTGTTATCAGCTGAAAGTAAAAACTGAATTGCTGGTGCCAAGCCATCTCCTACACAAATATCTGATGCACAAAAAGTAGTATGAGGAGGTCTGTCTCTTTAGCTGACATAAATTACTCTTTCTTTTTTTAAGTCAGTGCAGCTATGCTGATTAACTGCAGCTGTAGTTCTGTCAGAAGGACTCCAAAGGTGAATGAGAAATGAACTAAACTCCGGCTCAAAGGACAGTCTTTTCATTGATGAAGAAGTTTGTGTAAGTGCTGTTTTCTAGGTGGTCTTCGGACAAATTCAGCAGATTCGGTTTGATTTGAATTCTCTGATACAATTTGACCAGGGCTGTGTGGCACAGAAGATAGCTATGGGCAAGCTAGTTTAAAAAAGGTGTTGCTACACCAGGTAAAATTGATGTGTTTACTGAATGAAACAATAGGCTGCAAGAAGGCCAGCATGTAAGATTCAGGTTTACAGTACAGAAGAAAACTAGTAACTGTTAAAAGTACCTGACTTTTTCCAGCTTTTCCAAGCAGCCTCAAAGCTTATTTTGCACTTAGGTAAATGTGGGTACATGTTTTCCAGAGGATCAAAGAAATGTGTGTTCATGTATGCTATACTACAACATCCAAGAACTGTAACATGCTATTCAGGTATTCAGAAAATAAGCTGTCTTGTGCTCAAAAATCAAAGCCACTTGTTCACTCATTCCTGTTTTTCCTTTGGAGTCTTTAGGATGCAAACATCCAACTGCACAGCAAGTTTAAATGTTGAAACTGATTTTACAGCATTTGTGGAGTGTTGTGTCAGTCACACAGCCCCTGTGACATAACACTCACAGATAGAGGTAACCTTAGGCTACAATACATTTTCAGAGTTAGCTAAAGCATTAGAGTGGTTCCAAATGTTTTCTTCTTATTCTGTTTTCTATTTCTGCGAAGTGTACATATATTTCTGTAATACACAGCATTTCACTCTACTGAGCTCTTAATAAATTCTGATCTCTAGCTGTGAGAGAAATGAGTCTACCAGAAATCTGAGGGTCCTTGAGATACATTTCACTGCATAATCAGAAAGAATATGATAGAAAATATAGTATAATCTTTCCTTAAGAGAAATAAACTACAGTTAATCATACCCTGTAGAAATACCACCTGTGGTGGTTTGACCTTGGCTAAATGCCAGGTACCCACCAAGTCGCTCTATCACTTCCCCCCCTTTCCCCTTTTTTTCTCAATAGGGCAAAGAAGGGAAAGAAGATAGGAAAACAAAACAACCCTTGTGGGTAAAACAACAGCAGTTTTAATATAAGCAAAGCGAAGCAAAGGTCCGCGCGCGGAAGCAAAAAAAAGAAAACAGATTTATTCTCTACTTCCCATTAACAGGCGATGTCGGGCCTTCTCAGGAAGCAGGGCTCTAATACGTGTAATGGTTGCCTCAGAGGACCAAGGGTGACCCCACCCCCTTCCTCCTTTCTCCCAGCTTTATACTGAGCAGACGTCATATGGTCTGGAATATCCCTTTGGTCAGTTCGGGTCAGCTGTCCTGGTTGTGTCCTCTCCCAAGATCTTGCCCACCCCGTCCCACTGGGGGGGGGGGGGGGGGAAATGTCAGAAAGAGCCTTGGTGCTGTGTAAGCACTACTCAGCAGTAGCCACAACACCAGGGTGCTATCGACACCCTGCCAGCTCCCAACATAAAACACAGCACCATGAGGGCTGCTACAGGGGAAAATCAATTCTGGCTCAGCCAGACCCGGTACACCACCATACCCTAATCAATCTGTGTAGACTCAAGTATTTTTTGAGACTGAGTCTGATAGATGTGTTAATCTTCTTAGCTTCAGTGAATCTACATAGTTAAATTACCTGATAGTCTCCCAGTCAGATGTGCAAAGGACACAGTACTGGGCCTACACAAAAGGTGATATTCTAGTTCCCTTCTTTAGATTATTTTATACTCACCTTGAAAACAGGTAATAATTTCAGTGCTGAATAATCACCTGTGACTTAGAAACTGCACACACTAGCGGTTATTCACTGAGTGTATCTACAGTTTCACTCTCCTAACGATACTTAAAAAGATACTAAACATACCACTGTAATCACAGTAATTTAAACTAGACTGTGTATTCTAGTTACACTAATGAAACGTAAATGAAAGTCAGTTCCCGTATTTTCACCATAAACTACTGAAAGCCCTGGAGCAAAACCAAAAAATGCAAGAAATTTGGGGATATCTGTAAAATAATATCGCATGTATATTTTTCAGAAAAACTTCTACATTCCTGGAGAATACTGGGACATGGTGGTGTAGCAACATGTTTGTAAAAATGCAAACTGTTTCAGCAGTTTTGAGGGACCAATCACCACATCAAATGAAATGCAAAATACCCTTTCTGTCATTTCCTTCATTAGTCCTTCCGCCCTTGCAGTTGCTAACATTAGGTACCTCTTCAGACAACTCTTGTTAACCCCTGCTTAAGAGTACACACTGCTAGCATGTGGAGATGCATTACAAGACTACAGCTGCCTGCAGTAGCTGGGAATAACTTCTTACTGTCATTCAACAACAGTTGGGTTATTCTGCTTATTCATGATATTCTTGGAGTCAGGCAACTCTGTCCATTTAAGAAGAAAGGATTTTTTCCCCTCCTACTTCCTACCCCACTGTAGCATCAACTCTTTTTTCTACCTTACACAACTAAAGGCTCAACAAATCACTCATGGTGCATATGGCTCCTGAAGGAGGCTTGAATTCGACAGGCTCAGAAGGGTCACCAAAAGCTCTACTTAAAGGGTGTGAAACCATACAATTCAAATGCAAGCAAAAATACTCAGTTTGTTGATATTTGGTGTTTACAAAAATGTATTGGAGTAGATTCAGCACTTAAACACAGCCTTGGGGCAAAGAGTGATCCTTAGATCTGACCCAGCAATATTCCCCTTTTACAGGCTTCAGAGACATGAGTTTCCCAGTATGATACACTTTTATGTGTATTTGGTGATCACAATAACTTATACCTTTAACACAGCCCTTAATTCCTACTTCCCATTGTCGCTTGTGAAAAGAGGGTCTCAGCAGCAGTCCAGATTTAAAATAAAATTGGTTCTTATAACAAATGTGGGAAAACCATAATTTAGGCATTTAGAAATGCCTTCAGAAGTGCTAGTCTTCATCTTCACTCAGCTGAAAACCTTAAAATTTTTTCACTGAGAACATCGTATGTTTTTTAAATTTTGATCTGATTTTACCACTGTGTAACTATAAGAAAAATAAGAAAGTGTGCAAATCAAATTCCAAACAGTATATAGCAAACAAGCATCCTGGATGTCAATTTCAAATGTGCATGAGAGGCATATTTTTTGGAGAACTATTCTAAACCACATGTAGAAGCAGTCTTGTCCATTAGGATGTGTAATTTTAAAATACCATAGATGTGTTGAGAAAAGTGAGAATCATTTTCACTTTACACATGAAAAAGCAATGCACAGACTGAATAATGAATTTTGGCCTAGGCTTCTCATCTCTTTCCATTCTGCTGGCTTGACTGGTGCACTGTTCCAATGATGCCAGTTGTACTGAACCAGTGCAAAGAAAGAATTTGCTCAAAGGTCTGCAAGCAAGGAAACAGGTATTTTAGGAACCAATGAGTGCATTATTCAGGGAGAGAGAAGACCAAAGAATACATACCCAGGAGGTTTTCTAGTTATTTGGGACCCCATTAAGGTCACTCAGGCTAAATGCGAGAACAATGTAAAAGAAATAGTTTTGCAAAGTTAATAAATGAATTGCATAATTACTTAAATGTGCAATATTTCCCTCCCCCAGAACTTGAAAAAAATGTTTTGTGTGCATGAATCGTCCTTTCTCTGAAATAATTCACAGAAAAAAAGATGTTGAGTGATTTGTAAAGATCTGATTTCATTGTAGTTTTCAGGAAGAGTTCAATTCCATTCATTCAGGCACTTACAGACACATTCTCAAAATTATACAGCACATTATAAACTTGTTACTTTTACAGTAGGTGTCTATTTCACTTGACTCTCACTGATGTTACAATGAAAACACCAGAACTAAAATTAAAAAAATCTATTTGAAGTAGATTCACTGTCCTGGAATGTTCATTATGTATTATTTGAATACTTAACTACCACAGACTATACTTGGGAAAAAAATAAGTTATTTCATAATGGCTATCCTTCCTAGTTTTTTGTTTGGTTTGTTTTTTTTTGTTTTGTTTTCTCTTTTATATGTTCCTCCTGCCCTTATCATAATTCAATGTTGTAAATAAACAAATAAAAGACTAAAAAAAACCTAGAGAGGTACAGTCACTGTAGTGCAAGATTTTAACAGAGGATATTCTACCCCAGGAAGTGCTCTGAGCTTTTAGCTCTTCTTTATACTGTTTTTTATTCTCCTTCGTATATGGTAAACTTCTGCATACCTTTGAGACTTTCTGTACCAGAGAGCAGTCTGACTACACTCCACACTCAGATAATGTACTGCAAAGTCTCTCTCTCACTTCTCACTTTTATATTAGGGTGATACCAGTTGACCTTCGTAATCACAGAATGGATCCTCTGAATATCATGTAGTTCAAATCCCTACTCAGCCGTAAGCAGGTTGCCCAGGACTGTGTCCAGCTGGGCTTTTAATTTCTCCAAGGATGGAGACTCCACAATCTCTGGGAAACTTGTCCCACTGTCTGACCACTTTCAGAGTAAAAATATCCCACCTGAGTCTTCTCTTCTGCAGGCTGAACAGTCCCAGGTCACTCAGTTTCTCCTCACAGAAGAGATGCTCTAGTCTCTTCATCAGCTTCGTGGTCCTTTCATGGACTCCTTCACCAGTAAGTCCATATGTTTGTACGGGGCATCACAGAGATGGACACAGTACCCCAGATGTGTCTTATCAGTGCTGAATAGAAGAAAAGATCACCTCCCTTGTCCTGCTGACAATGCTCCTACTGATGCAGGCCAGGAGGCTGTACTACCTGGTTTGTACTGAGGTGCTGTACTTTACATCAGGTGGGACTCTCCAGAGAGTACACGTTCTTTCCTGAGCAAAGAGAGTTGAAAAACAGTTGCATAAAAGGAATATTGATTTATCCAACAAGAAACTAAAAGGATACAATAAAAACCATCTATACAGTACTGTTATTTGATGATTCTTTATCCCATTTGGATTTTAGCTTGCTCATAATTGTAAACCTAGCCAAATATTCTATCCACTGGGACTCTGGAAATAGTGTAGGTAAAGCTTCTTATTCTCTCCCCATTTATTCCCCTCTGTTACACATAGAGGAACACAACAGGAGGCAACTTACTTCTTCCTTCTGTGGTATATGTGGTTGAATAAAGTAACAGATTTGCCATTTTATGCAGCTGAAGAAAAGCTATGAAAATCTAGCTCCAGATGAATACATAAAAAATAAATAATATATGCAGCAAAATTAACAACCTGATGCTGACCATATCTGCTGTAGATTTCTCCCAGGAACAACTGAGTTTCTTTAAACATGTACTATTCATTAATGTAGCAACATCTATTCTTTTCTCCGTTTCAGCTCATTTGAAAATCAAAAGGAAATGTGCCTATTTTTATTGTGCAAAATATTGTCATTCCCTGTGAGAGTGAATGGGATAGAGTTATCCAAAATAATACTGTAAAATTATATTAAAGCTTCATAAATAATTTGAAATCTTAAAAGCAATCCTAAAAGCTTTATTTTGGAAATAACTTTGATTTCACTCTATAGTCATTATTTGGAACAAGCATATAGAGTCACAGTTTATTTTAGGACTATTTGGAAACAAGCAATCATATAAACTCCCTTAACCTCAGGTCCCTGAACTGAAATTCTATTACACATCAAGTTCAGCTGTAGCACAAAGCACCAGCAATACATCTTTCTTTCTAACGCACATTTTACCCTCCCTTTTGAGGAATCAAAATCACAATGAAGAATCAGGATTATTCAATGACCAATGGATCAGTTTTCCAATACTTAGGTATTTTAGCTCCTATATATTACATGGAAAAGTAACAGCTATAACAGTAGTTTTACTACTGTTACTGCTAGACTTTCCAAAATATTTTAATTCAGATGTTTCTTAACAACTTCACACAAAGAGGAGCCATCATTTGTCTGAATGGACACATATCCATGGAACCAGACAAGGTTTTAAAAAGAAAACATTTGTCATTCTACAACAAAGACAGGTTAAAGGTAATAGCTCAGGAGTAACTTATGAGGTGTGTTAATGGACAGTCATTTTCAGTACCATCACAAGTTTGCCTATGAGTAAAGGGATAAAAGATATATGAGATTTGAGATGGATTGGCAGAGAATGTACAAAAAAATCAAGGTATGAGATCACTCCTCTGCACATCAACTGCAAAATACAGAAGGTGGAGATATGGTTGCAATCTCCAGGTTAGAAGTAAATAGAGAGAAGTATTCCTACTCACTGTAGAACTATGTTTATATGTCTGCTTCACACATCCACTGAAATGTGTTCCTAAACAAGGGATATTCATTATTTGTGCCATCCAATTTTTCCAAGATGACTTCTAACAACTCAGTCTATACAGTCTGAATTTATCAAGCCAGCTCTCATCCATGACTCAGATATGCTCAAACAATGTGTATGCCAAGTCACATGGCAATGTAGTTTGCACTAGCTGGGAATTTAGTAAGAATTTAGGTTTAAAAGTCCCATGGCTAATCCCTTAAAGAAGAGGGTAATTAAACATGGTTTTTGTTATATTTTTTTTATTCCCTGACAAAGTTCCATAGTTTCCAAGCTTTGAAAGAATACTTTAATAAAATGCTTTAACTATTTCTCTAACTTGCATTACGCTGCAAAGTATTGCGATTGTCACACAAACACAAGAAATTCTGGCTATAGGGCCTGATTCAAAAACTGTAGGTATCAATAGGGGCTTATTAAATTTCAGGATCTGGATTCAAAACCAGTTGTAAAACCCCCGACTTCCAACAGGGTTTGTATCTCAGTCCTCTGTTACAATATAAATAATTACTGGCATTTACTCTCACAATTAACAAAAGAAGTAATTCAATTCTCCTGTAGGCTGTATAGTCTGTGGAGCAAGGCTTATGCACCTTTACAGAACCTTAATTCAGAGGAACTGCCTTGGGTGTTACATTTAACTGCTGCTTATATGGAAACGTTGCAGTCATCCTTATGATGCATTTAATTTCTTTTTGCAAAATTCACACAGCAAGTTCTCTGCCAGATGACTAATTTGTCAGTTCCCAGAGCTATGATATCACTGGCATTAGTGAGACTTGTAATGAGTCCCATGACTGGAGTGCTGAGACGGACAGCTACAGGCTGTTCAAGGAGGGACAGGCAGAGCAGGTGAGGTGGAGGAGTTCACTGTATGTAAGGGAGAGGTTTGACTGTACAGCCCCTACAGTTAGCGATGATGTGGTTGAGAGCCTCTAAGTGAGGATTTAAGGGGATGGAAAACAAAGGAGGTGGTGTAATGTGTGTCAACTACTCTTCACCCAGCTAGGATGATAGCACAGTCGAGTTATTCTACAGGCAATTAGGATAAATCTCTGGATTGGTAACCCTTGTCCTTATGGGAGACTTCAACTTCCCAGACATCAGCTGGGAATACCATACTACTGTGACAAGCTTGTCTGGGAAATTCTTGAAGTTTGTGGGAGATAACTTCTTGTCACAAGCACTCAGAGAGCCAACAAGGAAAGATGCCCTCCTAGTCTTGTCATTTGTGAATAGAGAAGGACTCATGGGGGCTGTGGTGATAGGTGACTGTCTTGACCACAGTGATCCTGAAACAACTGAGTTTAAAATTTTTGGTGTAATGAGAAAAAACAGCAGAGTTGTTACCCTGAATTTCAAGGGAGCAAACTTTAAGCTACTCGGGGAGCTACTTAGGAGTGTCCACTGGGAATCTGCCTTTGAGGGCTTAGCAGTCCATGAGTACTGGTCAGTTTTTAAGAATCACCTTTTAGAAGCACAGGAGCTGGCAATTCCACCGTGTCAAAAGTCATGTGGGGCAGAAGACCAGTTTGGCTGAACAGAGAACTCCTCATGAAGGGGAAAAAGAAATTGGATAATCTCTGGAAGCAAGGTCAGACTTTGCAGGAAGATTACAGAGCAAACCATGGCTTGCATATGCTGGGAGAAGACATATAAGACTAAAGCTGAACTAGACTTGAAACTGGTCAGAGTTGTATCAAACAAGAAAGGCTTCTTAAAGTATGTTAATAGCAAGAGGAGATCCAAGAAAAACACTGGACTGATATCTGTTGAAGATGGTCACCTGACAAATAGAGATGAAGAAAAAATGGCAACATTCAATGATTTTTTTTTTTGCCTCAGTCCTTAAAAACACTGATAGACCTTGGGCTGCCTGGTCCTTTGAGTTGGAGGACCAAGACTGTGGGAATAGTGACTTTCCATTTGTTGACACTGAAATTGCAAGGGACCAGTTGTGTTGGCTGAAAGGTCATAAGTCCACGGGGCCTGATGGAATCATCCCAGAGTTCAAAAGGAGCTAGTGGATGTTATAGTATATTAATGATATGATATGATATGATATGATATGATATGATATGATATGATATGATATGATATGATGATATGATATGATATTAAATGAGATGAGATGAGATGATGAGATGAGATGAGATGAGATGAGATGAGATGAGATGAGATGAGATGAGATGAGATGATGAGATGATGAGATGATGAGATGATGTGATGTATACTATATTCTATATAGTATATATTATATTATATCTCATATCATATTATATAATATTATTTATATTATATTATTTACATTATATTTATTCATTATATTCATATTATATTATATAATTATATTTATTATAGTATATTTATTATATTCTGACATTATTTCGATAATGTTAGTGAACATTATTCCAATCTACAAGAAGGACATGAGGGAAGACCCAGGAAACTACAGACCTGTTAGTCTAACCTCAGCACTCAGAAAAATTATGGAGAAGATCATACCGGCATTTAAAGAACAATGCAGTCATCAGGCCTAACAGATTTGATATCCTTCTACAATAATGTCACCCACCTGGTGAATGAAGGGAAGGTAGTGGATGTAGTTCTTCTGGATTTTAGTAAGGCTTTTGGTACTGTCCCTCACAGCATCCTTCTGCACAAGTTGTTCAACTGTGGGATGAGTGGGTTTCACAGTGTGCTGGGTGAAGAACAAGTTGAAAGGCAGAGCTCAAATTGTTGTAGTGAATGGGGCTACGTCTGGCTGGTGACCAGTCACCAGCAGTGTGTTCAGTGCTCAGTTCTAGGATCAATTCTGTTCAATATATTTATGAATGATCTGGATGCAGAAGTTGAATGCACTGTTAGCAAGTTTGCTGATGATAGCAAACTGGGACGTGCTGTTGACTCTCTTGAGGAACAACAGGCCTTGTAAAGGGACCTAGATAGATTGGACCATTGCGTTATGATTAATGGGATGAAATCTAATGGGTCCAAATGCTGGATTCTACACCTGGGATGGAGTAACACCAGACACAAGTATAAACTGGGAGAGGAGTGGCTGGAGAGCAGCCCTGCAGAAAGGCACCTGGGGACGCTGGTTGGCAGCAGG
Source organism: Strix uralensis (assembly GCF_047716275.1). Lineage (NCBI taxonomy): Eukaryota > Metazoa > Chordata > Aves > Strigiformes > Strigidae > Strix > Strix uralensis. The sequence goes on along the minus strand of NC_134012.1, from coordinate 18,519,259 downwards.
CTCAGTGTGAGGCACCAGTGTGCCCTGGCAGTCAAGACAAACCACATCCTGGGGTGCATCAAACACAGCATAACCAGCCGGTCAGAACAATTGAATATCCCGCTGTACTTAATGATGGTGCAGCCTCACCATGAGTTCTACGCCATACAATTTAAGAAGGACATGAAGGTATGTGAATGCTCTTGTGCATCCTATGTTTAGGCTGTACATCACAAGGACAACACACTATATAAACTGGCTCAGAATTCTAGTTCTGTCAAACTCTTTGCATGTTCTTGAGGAAGGAGGGATGGAAAAGCAAATTAGTCCTCTCACCACTTGTCACGGTTTAACTCCAGTTGGCAACTACGTCCCACACAGCCGCTCATTCACTCCCTCCTGGTAGGATGGGGGAGGGAATTGGAAGGGTAAAAGTGAAAAAAAACATGGGTTGAGATAAAGACAGTTAATAGGTAAAGCAAACGCCACACATTCAAGCAAAGTAAAACAGGGAATTCATTCACCACTTCCCATTGGCAGGCAGGTGTTCAGCCATTCCCAGGAAAGCAGGGCTCCATCACATGTAATGGTTACTTGGGAAGACAAACAGCATCACTCCAAACGTTCCCCCTTCCTTCTTCCTCCAGCTTTTATGGCTGAGCATGACATCATATAGTATGGAATATCCTTTGGAGAGTTGGGGTCATCTGTCCCAACTGTGTCCCCTCCTAATGTCTTGTGCACCCCCAGCCTCCTCACTGGTTGCGTGGTGTGATGAGAACCTTGACTCTGTGTAAGCACTGCTCAGCAGTAACAAAAACATCTCTGTGTTGCCAACACTGTTTTAAGCACAAATCCAAAGCAGAGCCCCGTACTAGCTACTATGAAGATAATTAACTCTATCCCAGCCAAAACCAGCACACCAGTAAAGGAAAAAAGAGTCCATAGTGATACTTAAACCCATATATAAGAGGATAATCACTGCTTCTATATAACTGCATTTCAGTATTTAGATTTTAGAGAGCTTTAGTATCTTCCACCATGCATGTCTAAAGTTTTTAGCAAAATGAAGTGCTGAGACTTGTTTTTGTATGATCCTCTACAGCAGCAATAAGGTACAACACACACTGGCCTATAGCACCTTATAACACATATGTACCAGGAAGGTAGAACATGAACTGCAGAATACAGCTTGGCAAGAGGAGGAAAAAATATTTCAAAGTTTCTAAGTCTGATATATTTTTTACATGAAAAATAAATCCAATGCATATAGCAAAGGATGGGGTTTTTTTCAAATTAAATCGATTTAGGTAATTATAAAGCTGACTAGATCACGAATAAACAATTTTAAAGGTAAACATTGTCTATGAACAACTCTTATCACATGGCTAGTGATGAAAATCATCAGGACTTCTTAAGCAAGCTTTATCCATCTTCAAGTTCAACTAATATTTGTAGACTAAAAGCAGAAATAAATTTGATCCTCTGTTTGCCAGTAGATGAATATCCTTTCCCATATAAATGAGAGACTAAGGTCTATTAAAGCCTGATACAGGTCACAGAAAAATAATAGACATCCCAGTAAGAAGAGTTTAGATGGTGCCAGCAGGGCCACAGACAAAAGCCCAGGCTCTATGGGTGCAGTGACCCATCTTACCAGAACACTGTCAAGCTCCTTGTATGATATACCACACGAATGCATCTACACCATATATGCACTGCAAATGCATTTTTTTCCCCAGCACTAAATTTCCTTCCCAAACTATTAAAACAGCTTTTGGGTCACAATCTCCCATACTTCACAGATCAAATAATTTCAAGGTGGTTTTTTGTTTGCTTTTTTTTTCTTTTTATCCCCCTCCCAACATAAACTTCCTCAGAAGTTAAACCTAGTAAAACAGTCACTTCCTCCTCTTTAAAAGCAATCACCTATGCTTAGCTTTTATTTTCTGTTTCAACTTATTTATTAGGCCTATTAGGTGTGTATGGTTCCCATGGCAAACAGATGTCCCTAGACTTTTTTCTTTGTGTTGTCAGAGTATATACTACCAAACCTAAACAATTACATTTATATAGCTGTGTGCCTCCTGTAAGTAGTATAAGTAGCTTATAAGTAGTATATAAGTATAACATATAAGTAATATTATATAAGTAAGCCTATAAGTAGTATATAGCATCTATAAAGCAAACTTAATGTATCTATACATATACACTTATTTATATATTTACATTCACATTTATATTTATATATGCAGTTTGCATCCATGTGTGAGATTCAGATAGGGAGAAAAGCTACAATTGATCTAGAAACAGGTATACACCAGTGTTATTTAGACACTTAACTCCATACACAATACAGAGATTTTTCACTGTTAAGTTGCACTGCTTTTGCATACATGTACTTCAAATGTCTTTTAATTATACAGCTCTGGGACAATACCTGCAGGGCTCCCCACTCCACCTTCTCCTACACCCCTGTTTAGGCTACTACTGTCCTCATGAAATAGGTTTTTCCAGTTCAAATAAAAGTAAAAAGCCTCCTAACACAGAGGAATATGGAATGTAGTTTACATCTACATGCTTATTCTATATTGATTCCACTGAGCCATAAGTAATTATGAATGGGAGAGAAAGGGCCCTGCTCCTCAAATGACTCTAGAATCCAGTTGTGTTTTGATGTGTTTCCTTAGCTTTCACCAAGCACTTCAAGTGTACATGGTATCCTCAGCTTTGGGCATTTACGTAACTCTGTTCCCTAGAATCTACAATTTATTTGTAATGTAAAATGCAAGAATTACAGAAATCTTATTAAAGATTTTTAGATTTTTTTAAAGATTTTTAAAAAATCTATTGTTAAAAATAAAAATTAAAACAAACAGGCAAAAAACAAAACAAAAAACAACAACAACAACAACAAACACAAACAAACAAAAAACCAAAACAAAAAACCCAAACAAACAAACAAAAAAAACAGGGAGAAGACATAGAGTTTCAAAATCTTATGCCAGTTGTTCACTGGCTTGACACAGCACAGTGTTTCATACTTAGCCAACTGTCACATTTGTTTACACATTTTGCTGATTTTATTACTCAAAGCTAGTAAAAGAATGCAAAAAGATTGATGTCTTATCCAGGCCATCAAGCACAAATTGAGGATTCTGTAGTTTCCCACAAAGATCTCAAGTAATTCCCATCCCTCTTCCCAGCACTGGTAAATGTAAATGTTTAGGTTTAACATGGGATATCTACTCTCTCTGCTCATCTTGCAGGTAGCAGATACAGAATAAACAATGATAAATGTCATCATGATAAGCCTTTTTCTTTATAGTCTGGATTCACAGTGAAACACAGGTGAGGGGTCAGTTTTACAGTTTTCTTTGTGGACAACTAGTCACTATTAATCATTTTATCTGTTAGCTGTGATGGAGGATGGTAAGACATGCACAAATCATATTCTTTCTATTGTGTTTCATTATATTTTTTACATGGATTTCCCAGACTAATATCCATTACTATTGATCAAAAGCTGAAAAAAATTTGTCCTGATTTAAAGTAAAACAAAGTTGTAGACCAGAAATCTCAAATAAGGTTTCAGAGGTTTCATCCCAACATTTTTGTTGTGCCCCTCCTCACCACAATTAAATTCCAGTTAAATCACATTTCCTGGGTTTAGGCAGAACTGGTACATGCTGTACATGGTACATGTGGAATTGCAGGCAGAAGTTTAAAACCCAAGCTTCAATTTTATTTATTTTAAATTTTATTTAATATTCTGTGACTCCTACTCCAATCCTCATATTAAAAGTCTGTTTTCTTTCCTTGCATTGATGGAAAGGAGATGAAAAAAATATAACAAAGACATCCTGCATGACTCCTGGAGGGAAAGAAACAGCACATATCCATGGGAAGTTCCTTACAAGCAAAGATTATAAAATCTTTGTGGTATGGGATGGAGCTGGCAAAAAAACCTGTCTCAAATTTAAATGCTTACCTGAAGAGATTGCCATGTACTGTTAATAAGTTTAATATGCAATGCCAACAGTATTAGATAGGCATTTAATATTAGCTGTTGACTGTTTCTTTGTGTGTCAACTTAAGAATAATAAAAAGCATCTTCTGTAAATTAAATCTTTAAAGTCTTTACCTTGTCAGGGAATTGCATCCTATATATCACAGATTTGTCAAAGCAAATGACATATTATTTAGGCAAACAGTGCCTTGGAGCAGAGTATAACATCAAGAGCTTTGGTGTCACTGAACATAAATAATGTTTTAGTAGAGGCACTTAAGAGAGCTAAATGTATATTAATGGATAAAAAATAAATGACCTCCAGGTGATGGTGTGAATCTAAAGGATATATGACAATTCTTTGTGAAAGGATACTGTTAGTGAGAAAATTTTTCCAGCTTGAAAGAAATCCGATGGATGTTTTTAAACACAGTAGAGAAAATGAAATATTTGCTCTGGTACAGAAGTAAGAGTACAGCCAGCATTTTGTTTTGTGCCTCAGGGGACTACGTTACATGAGTCTCTGGAGACAGTAGCGCTCCAGAAGGAGAAACATGTTACAGATGACGAGCAGTTAACCATTGGGGAAAACAACATTGCTGTCATATTGCTAATCCACTTTTCTTTTTTGGAAACCCCAAAGATAGTGGGAGATGACAGCTGCTTAACTGGCCTCAAATTAAAAACAATAGATACCAGAGTGACAGGAATGCGTGTCTGATGAACAAACCTATGACAAATACAGGCAGACAATACAGATACTAACATTGAATGACAGACATGCAAAAAGTCTCTAGCAGGACCTGGGTTTGTAGTGATGAGCTCTGTCGTACTCCTATTACTGCAGGTAATGTCACTGTACCACTCTTCCTCCCACCCTTTCTCTCTCGCAAAGAAGATGTCCTGGGAAGGGTGTCCTGGTTGTAGCCAAGCACAGCAGGGCAGCCTTGAGAGCAGACCCCTCTCTGAGGGTGGAAACTCCTGCTGCACCTTCCTGGGCAGAAGCTAGCGTTTCAAGAGCTAATGCTCCACCACAAGAGCACACGCAATGTGTACAGGCCTGACAGAAAATGTGTTTGAAATTCCCCTTCACGTCAGCGAGACTTGGGCACATCTGTAAAGACTGCTTTAGTTTTTATCAGCTGCCTGACCTCACCAAGGTCTGATGTAACCTGATCCCTGAGGCACAAAATAAATGCTGCAGCGCCATACTGTCATGACCACATGGGAGAAAACTTTTCATTTTCTATAAATTCAGCTTTTAGTCAAATTGGAAAAGCTTAATCTCCAAGTCATAGTGTCTGACCAAACGCTTTCCCTATCTTCCTTGCAGCTACATGAGAAGTGTTAAAACAGCCATCCTCACATATTGTGCCTGCTTCAGTTCGGCCTAAAAATTTCTTGTGAAATGCTTTACAAAAGCATTTGAACAGGTCCCTTCTTAGCATTTTAATGAAACTAATATAGATGGCATTGCATTACCTTAGAACATAAGGAATGTAGAAAAAAATCCAATGCACAGATATCTTGCCAGCTTTCCACTTCTCAAGCATACTATGACTTACTTTTGTTTTACAGCAGTTTCACCATCTGTCTCCAAAGTTGGCTTCTTTATGTTTGCTAGTTCTCATGGACATGCTCACAATCCTGTATTGCTTGCTCTATTAAATTTTTGTCCTAGCAGTAAGAAATGCAAAGGTGATCTACTTTAGGAACTTTATGTAATTTTAAGAAATTAGTTTCAAACAAGAGAGGCAGATGAAAAACTCTTGTTTTAATCTCTATAAAATAAAAATCTAAGAAGCAATCAAAAAGAGGAAAAAAAATTCTCATCACACTGGGCAGCAATAGCAGACATTATGTTACTTACAGCATCTGGGCAATGACAACATAGGCAAAACACAGAACTCTATATAAGTGCTTTTTATCACTTCATCATCAAAATGAAAATTTTAAGCAAACAGAGCTGAACTACAAATCTGAACATGTTTTAGGATATGCATAGACATTTACATATATTGCTGGTAGGAGGGGTTTTTTTTAACTTCTCACATCTTATCCTATACTATTGATAGATGAGGAGATTAAAATAACTAAACTATTTTTTTTTTTAATAAATAAACAAATCAGAAGAGCAGCAGTATCAACAACAGTTGCTTTCTGTGATGGTAGCACAAAACTTTGTGCTAAAGTTTGTTTATTGGCTTTTCTATTCAAAATCTCAGAGAAATGACTGATGCAGCAAACAAAAGCTCAGTAATGAGATAAAGGAGTTACCATAAACTGCCCCAGTTCTAGCTGGTGCATGTCAGAATTTGCAGCATTTTCAGGCCAGACTTACATTTGTTTATTTCTTGGGGTGGGGAACCTTTTCAAAGCTGTCTATGTGATAGGTTTTAACCTTTAATTTACAGGTCAATGATTGTCTTTGCTGATTTTTTAAAATGAGTAGAAACCTGTTTTAAGCCAAGAATCGTTTGTATTTATCCAGCCAGGGAAGTGCACTCATTTAAGAGTTCTGAGCACAATCTCATTAATAACCTTAGCCAAACTTATTTTATGAGACGGAGAGAACATACAGTCTAAATTTAAGATCTTTCCCTGCCCTACATCTCCTGTATTCCTTCCCTAATTTGTACAAAAAATCTTTTGATGCATACTGTTTAATCCTGTGTTGTATGTGTGTGTGCATGCCTTCTTAAACTGAGTGATATGCATCTTTTCTGCAACCACTACCAGCCAAGATTTTTTTTTTAAATTTCAGAAGTTTGGAATTCCAAGATAACTTATCCAAGAATGTGTAACCCACATTTCCAGTATACTCTTCCCCAAATATTTCCAATTAAAATAAACATTTATTTGAAGATTCAGAACATTCTTCAAAGTATATACCTATATTTAATATAGTTACAGAAAGCCTTTTTTGTCTGGGTTTTTTTTTTACTGATATATGCTTGGCCAGCCTGCAAAAACTGTTTCTACATTAAGTCCAAGGATTTTCATTTTCTTTATAATCAGTATAAGAGTCTTTCAAATAGTGAACATTTCAGAGTATTTTACAGCAAAGGTCAGAAACATTTTTTTTAATAGCACTTAGCATGGAGTTGGCTTTCAGTGTTGAATAGTTCTAAGGAGAAGAAGAAAGAATGTGAACATTTATTATGGTCTTTATATAACAGCTGAGCTCTGAAAGCCTTGAACTTGTTGCATTTACTCTGTTTTGAAAAAGGTAAATAAAAAGAAAGGAAACTTTCACACTTTTTTTTTTTTTTTTTACTTTAATCTTAGCTCTGGATAGCTTGCTTAAATGATAATGTATGATGATGCAGCAAAGAAGTTATTTAGGAAGATTGAACTTGAAAGATCCTTTAACACATTCCTGTGGTAAATAGTACCCATGATTTCTGTCATTTCAAAAGTTTCAAAAAATCTGTTGTGCCCAAGTCTTACTTCATCACTAGTCTTTGAGAACTCAGTCTCTCTGTCCTCTATGCTAGTTATCTTCACTACCATTTAGAGAGTTCTGTATTACAGACTTCCTGACAGATATTCTTGTTATCAGTCTCCTTATGTCTTTTTACTCTTCCTTCTCATTTCAAAATAAACCACATCTCCTCTCAGAGATGAAACCTCATCCATTTTCTGTGCTAGCCAGAGTGTCCCATTCAGCTTCAAGTAAAAGTCATATGTGCTTTTCCTCCTCTAAGAAATTCCTTCACGGTCAGTAAATTTACCTGCTGCTCCCTTTCAACCTCTTAAGTTTCAAAACAAATAACTATAGGGTTACAGCAGTTGTGTTAGGCCACCTTTAATAAAGACTACTAATAAAACTCAGTACTTTACACTGCAAATGCTAATAACTTGAAGACATATAATAGAACAATATCAGCGAAGAGGATGTTTAGAGAACAGCAAAAAGATAATGAAGCTAGATGACAGTTTCTAAGTATAGGAATAGATTCCCTATTGCTCCAGATTTGGGTTTGTTATCCCAAAACATGAATACTAACTGCATGTGAACAATTATTAAATTTTTAGTGGTCATACAGAGGAGTCACACAAATCAAGTCTTGAAAGCAGAATGAAACACAAAAATAGTCTGTGACACAAAGAGAACAATGATTCCCCTGTTTGCCAGCCATAGAGCATCAATCTCCAAAATATCTGATGTTATCACACAAATTAGAGGCAGAAATGTTCACCAGTGCAGCTACTTGTGTTTCATGAAACAGCAACATGAACAGAATGCTGCTGAGCTGCACATAGTAATTTGGAGGGGGGGAAGTAGGGAGGGAAAAAAAGGAAGGGAGAAGAAATTGGGGGAAAGCAATAATGTCAGAGATCTTTCTTCATTTTGGAAATTGCAGAAATACTTTATTTTTGAAGATAGTTGCTCCAAAATGTGATTGCAATAGATCCTTGCATGACAAGCTTTCTTTAAAAAGGTCAAGTGCCCCCAGTCCAACAAAATTATTATGTGTTAAATGCAAAAAAGAGGTTTCCTGTTAGACCTGAACATGATATGCTACTAGTTGGCTAAGCTGAGTAACTTCACAGTCTGGCAAAAATACATTCTTATGAAAGACATGTTGTTACCTATATCAAACTCTTTTTGGAAATAGCCACAGGAGATGAGCTTAAAAAGATTTCTTCACTTCTGCTTGAGAAAGTTGCAGTGGTTGGAGAGATCAGTGCAAGTATCTGTTTAATGCATACATAATTCCTTGCATTGGAATTTTAGTCCTCAGCAATTACATTGCCATCAAGGGCACTAGAATGAACAGGACATTTTTTTTCTTTAGGTAACCTTTCCTTCCAGTTTCACACTTTCATTTCAGGTCAGGGATAGTATTACAGATATCACTCTCAGAGTTCATGTCAGAGATAATGTACCAGTAGTACAAAGAGTATCTGCCCAATGTCATGAGGGAAATCAATGAAGAGGAAAAACATTACAGCAACCACAAACATAGATCTACCATCAACTCATCTAGCAACTAGATTTATAAACATTTGAGGTAGTCTTTTGAAAAATGTACAGCATTTTTTTCCAAATCCATGATATAGCTTGAGTGTTATTTCATTATTGCTTTTTCCACCCCCAAGAGATTTTGTGCTGTGAAAAAATGGGGAAAGAAACTATTTAACTATTACATTTGTAGGCAAAATGAGATCATAAGAGGGAAAGAAAAGACCTAGGAATGAGTACATAATTATTTTGTTTCAAAAGTTGATGTTAAGTTTAGAACTGGACATATTTTTCATTATTTTTGACAAAATCACACAGACAGGGAAAAAAAATTACAGCTGAAATGAGATTTTAACTTTAAGTGAACTCTGTTTCACATCAGTCAAAAATACTTTTACAAAAATCACGGGTTACCAAGATTTTGAACTTTAAATCTCTTTAATACAGTCAAGTGAGATCTTGAAACGAATAGGAAGATCTTTTTATAGGAAAAACACTTGCTTAGCCTCCTAAGTTTTACTATTTTTTCAAAACAAGATAGAAAAACAAATGCTTATTCCATTAGCATTTTGGAAATATCTGGATTTTTCTGACATTTTGTGTTTTCTTCTGAAAAGGGATTTTATAGAAAGAAAAGAAATTGCTGTTTCATTTAACTTGTGCAACATTGAGATGTTGAATGTAGTGGTACACCTGTTTCAGCTAAGGATCACTAACTAGGCAACCTGAACATAATGGTAAGTTATAGTCCTTGTGACTGATAGAAATCCAAGAGTGAAGCCCCTAAAGTGCCTGGCCATTTCCCGCTCTGCTTTCACTCTCATTTTACCAAAACTTAAAACTACTCCTGAAGATCTAAACTCTTAGGGCTTACAGTTGTTATTGGGTGCCACACAGCAGAAAACTCCCGTAACAGTTGAAGGGTTTATCTCTTCTTTTTTTCCCAGCAACAGGCAGAATGGGGTGGACAGTAGTGTAGGAGTCCAATTTCTTCCTTTTTCTATTATCTCTGAGACAGCTGACACTGCAAACTTACACCAGCAGTAATCCTGAAACAGAAAGGAATCATTCAGGCATGCTATTGCAAGACTGAAATCCATACAAGTCTGTCTTTCCTTCCTATACTTTTGTGTAATGAATTTGCGTTCTTTCAGAAGAGCAGCCAAATTACTGTTTTCTACTGCTATACGCACTGCTTAGGAGGAACACTATTAGGTTCTAATCTATCCCTCCATGCTTGTGGATTTCTTGATAGAGGAAAGAATGGATACATTAAGAGCTCTTTTTAGTGTTATAATTTCAAAAATATTCATTCTTAACCCCATCAATATTAGAAACAATGAGAGCAACCAAAAGTCATATTTAGCAATGGGATATGATACATATTTATCTTGGATAAGATGACAATAATTGTAAAAGTTACCTTAAGAGGAAGTTTTGCTCCTAATAGACTCTCTGATTTACTTTTTCCTTTTTCTGAAAAACGGTTTCATCTTTCACATTTCACTGATGTATAACAGTGATTTCAGCCTAGCGCCCTGGGAAATTCTGTAACTATCTTAGCAAGGAAGGGTGAATTTTCAATATAAACAATGCTATCAGGGGTCACCTATCTTCCTATAAATTCCAGTTGCAATTTTCCATCTTGCTCTGCTCTCATTTTGTTTTTCAGATATGAAGAATGTATCAAATAAGCAGATCATAATCAGCAGCTTCCACTTTTCTAAAGGGGACAGTTTATTAACTCATATGTCCTGTTCTCTTCTTTTATGTCCTGTTTTCTAAACTTCTCTCCCAGTCTTCCTTGGAGTGCACCTAGCTGCAGCCTGAAGCCTAGGTTTGACACAGCCCTGTCCTGGTTTCAACTGGGTTGGAGTTGATTTTCTTCCTAGTAACTGGTATAGTGTTGTATTTTGAATTTAGTATGAGAATGAAGTTGATAACATACTGATGTTTTAGTTGTTGCTAAGCAGTTTTTATACTAAGCCAAGGATTTTTCAGCTTTTCACCCCCTGCCAGCAAGAAGGCTGTATGGAAAGGCACAAGAATTTGGTGGGGGACACAGCCAGGACAGCTGACCCAAACTACCCAAAGAAATATTCCATACCACATAATGTCATGCCCAGTATATAATCTGGGGGCAGTTGGCTGGGAGGGTGGATTGCTGCTCAGGGACTGGCTGAACATCAGTCAGCGGGTGTGAGCAATTGCATTGTGTGTCACCTGTCTTTCTTGGGTTTATTTCCCTCTCTTTTTGTTAATGTCCTTTTCATTACTATTATTATTACAATTATTGCTACAGTTATTATTACTATATTATATTTTTATTTCAATTATTAAACTATTCTTATCTCAACCAGCAGGTTTTACTTGGTTTTGATTGTCTTCCCCATCCCTCTGGGGGTGGAGGTAAGAGTGAGAGAGTGGATCAGTGATGCTTAGCTGCTGGCTGGGGTATATAAGCATAGCTCAGAAGTCTGAGATATAAGCATAGCTCAGACTTCTGAGGGAATGTCTACATAGTTGAGAAGAACCAGTGCACAGAATAGACCCACACAAGATAGAGAATGGAAAGACACAGAGATATCAGCAAGAAGACTTAAGAAAAAGAATATCAGCTGAAATAGACAAAAATTCTGAAAGTAGAAAACAAGGGCATTGATGACAGCAATCATCAGGCCGCAATCTCCATATAACTTTGGCATGCTGCCCCAGGCTACACATGGCTTTATCACTGTTGTCCACAAGATGCCACCAATACTGGACAGTTCTGATGCTGTGTGACAGCACAGCACATCCACATCATATATTCTTGGTCATGTCTAGCACAGAAGTCAGGAGCTCACTTCAGAATCGCTTCAGTGGTTCATGTCAGTGAGGAATTAGGATCATAGTTTCATAGTGCCTTACTCAGAGATATGCACAAGCATGTTCATAGGTGCCCAGACCCATCTGCCTGCAAGTATATAAGTCAAAACCCCTTGTGAAAGAGTCTCTGAAATTGTGGAAGAGAAAGAAAAAACTTCCATGGAAAATTAGACATCACTGTTCCACCAGTTTCATTTTAAGAGAGGTGTATGAGTTTTGAACTTCAAATCCTGAACACAGAGCAGTTACAAAGCTTGTAATTAGAAATAAGAAAAATCACTGACTTGTGGCTTTTGCCTTGTTTTGAGAGGCAAGAAAGCTGGGTTTCATTTTCAGGTTTATGTCAGATCTTCTGCTAGTATTTTGGCAAAATTTCTCATTCCTACTATAACACAGCCTAAAGTTTAATGATTTTTTTTACCAGCAAGGGGTTGTCTTATGTTCAAAGTGAGAATCTCAGTTTACTAGCAGCCATGTAATATGGACAAATAATTTTATATTATAAAGGATGTTATAAAATGTGCAGACAAATCAAGAAATTGCTCTAATCCTAACTTTTTGAATAACTGCTACTAGTATGAGGTTTCCTGGATATGTTGAATAGATTTTAATTACTCATTAGAAGTTAAAGCAAACCACTTTTAGCTCTCATTCATCAAATTGGCAAGAATGAAATTACTTGTATTGTTCATCCAGACTATTGAAAAATTAATCACCTCATTGTTGTGATAAACATGCATAGTTTCAGAGAATAGTTCATGGAGGTGTCTTTATAAGAACCAGTAACAACACTGACTAAAATGCTTTCTGTTTACAAGACATTTCACATAGAGAACAAGCGCCTGACACATCTTAAGCATTTCTGACATTACAAAAATTGAGTATTTGAACAAATATCAAAGACATTAGTCCTTTACAGTTGTTAGTACTGACTCAGTAAACATGTAAAACTGCTTGCCTTGAAGTCTAACCAATTCTCTACAGAAAATTAAGAAAGACTTTTGCTCTTGGCAAAGGTTATAGAGAAGAAAATAGAATTCTTGCAAAACAACAGAATTAAGCTATTGTTGGGATCTTTAGGTAATCTTAGCCAGTGTGAGTCTAACACAATGCACATGATATTGCGTGGTCTGAGGCCTGTAGAATCTAAACCAGCTAATTTCTGGTCTTGAAGCAATATAGCTCTAAAAACTTAAAATGAGGAGAATTACTTTGTGTGTAGTGCCGTGTCAGTTCAGCTATATGGTTTTCTGACTGGTGTGACCAATGAGAACAAGGCAAATAACAGCTATACAGGCAAGTCTATCCTGTAACTGAGGCTTTGGCAAAAATTCTCTTTCTGAGTGGCAGAAGAGAGAGTGGTAAATTTTTCTGCTGAATGAAAAAGTAGCCACACAGAAATACACCTACTGAAATATTTTGAGAATTTTACATAACTAAGCATCATAACACATGACACAAATTTACTTATTCAAATATCAGTAGTAATGTCCTCCAAAAAGCTCTCGCTCTCCATAATTTCTTTATGCATACAAAATCCTTCTACAAAGAGTGTAATTAGCTGTAGTGCAAATTATGGTGAGGAAATTATGGTTCATGAAGAAATATGTACTTTTCTGAATCCATGCAGAAAAACAACAGTGACATCAGGATCTCCCAAGCCCTTGCCTAACTCATTATTCTTTAAACAACAGATTTGTTTATGAAGTTCCCACTCCTAGCTCTTTATTCTTCCTCCCCAGTTCTTCCAGAACACACTTCAGCTGTCTGGGTAGCCATCATCGGAGTCAGGCCTGTGATGTGACTATTTCTTTCCCTCATTAAGAAAGATGCTTTCAAACAACGCAAAAAATAAAATAAAATAAAATAAAATAAAATAATAAAATAAAATAAAATAAAATAAAATAAAATAAAATAAAATAAAATAAAATAAAATAAAATAAAATAAAATAAAATAAAATAAAATAAAATAAAATAAAATGATGTGCACTTCCTGATCCACTAGATGGGTAGGAGATGGGGACAGGTGTATGCCCAGGTCAAATGGACAACAGCAATTTTAAAAGGATGAATTTACTTTGCCACCTCTTTATAAGCGCTCAAGCATCGCTCCTCACTGATCCTGTGTCTGCCCAGTAACAACCACCGGTGGAGGAACTGGGCAAAGGGGTACATCTTTTGTCCTGTCCCAGGAAGGCACTGCCAATAGCTGCTGCCCAGGAACTCCCAGGCCAGAAGGAGACTCAACAGGAAAAACATGTGGCCTCCACCCTCTTCCCAGGTCCCATACTCATCACTCCCAGCAGGCACTGACCCTCACTACTCATCCCCAGGTGCTGGCAGAGTGTGGCCCAGCCTGGATTGTGCCTAGACTCCTGTTGAGTGTGCTTGCAATGTCTGGAAGGTTGAGTGAGGGTCTGGCTGTTGCTGGGTTGTGCTCTGGAGACTGTTGGCAGCAGTTCTTGGTGTCCATCCCTGGAGCTCTTGGCTGTGTTTCCCTGGTTGCTACAGGGAAGCAACACTGCCCTCAGCTCTCCCCAGCCTGCTGCAGTGCATTGAGACCACAGCTGAGGTATCAGACTTGACCTGTCCCATCCTCTGAAAAGCTCAGTCTCACTTGGCCTTTGTGATCCTGCACCTGCACCAGGTCTGCTTCCACTGCATAATATGGTGGACCAGTAGAAAACCAGACTGCCCGCTCTGTAGGGGTACTGTCAAGTCCATCAAGTTCTCGGTGCATGTGGAAGATGACTTTTTAGAGTATACCATCACGTCTGCCACATGGATGCCAGCAGCTAGATAGGAAGAGCATCTGGACACCTGGGTGCCCACGGCACCCATCACCTCATGGCAAACCCACTATCTTTTTCCCAACCAATGCCATTCTTGGATGAGCTGGGGGTTTCAGCAATGGCACCCAGGGATGCCATGAATGGCCTACCGCTTGACAAGTGGGAGACCATTTTCCAAGGCCATCCCAAAAGCCTTGAGCTCATGACGTCTGGCTGCAACAAGAGCTGCAGGAGATACGTGGGGCCTAGTGGTGGCAGGTGGTTGCAGCATGACCACTCTGTGCTTCTTGGGGCTGGATGTGAAGGCCATGCTTCAGGAGCTGCAGTCTATCCTGCAAGACTACACAACAATCTTCCTGCACTGACTCATCAATGTCATCGTGCACCAGTGCAGCGAAGAGGCCCAGAGACAGCTGGGTCAACAGGACACCTGCACTGTGAGGGGGCAGGAGGGCATCCCCACAGATGTCCCCAGACCCTCCACCTCCCCAGAAGGGACTCCTAGAACCAGCATGGACACCTCTAACAGCAGATTAGGAAGTTTTCATTCATGCACCTCAGAAATCGAGTTTGCTTGTGCCTTTCTTTCTTGTCCCTCCAGCAGATATCAGGGTAGTTAAAGTCCCCTGTGACTGTGAATGTGAAGCTTTTTCCAGTTGTCTGAAGAAGGTGTCATCTGCTTTTCATTCATGATGAGGTAGTCCATTGCAGACTCCCACTACAATGTCACCAATGTTTGTCTGCCTACTAATAAGTTCTCAGTTGTCTATCCATCCCTAGGCAGAGGTCCATACATACTTGCTGCTCTCACATCAATTAGAACTCCTCTTTCCTCCTCAAGTTCCTGGCCTGTCTGGGAAGAGCAGGTATCCACCCACAGCAGCACTCCAGTTACATGAGCTATCCCACCACATGTTCATGACCCAATGAGACTGTGGCTCTGCAGCCACATGTAGACCACCAATTTGTCCTTTTTGCTCCCCATGCTGCATGTGTCAGAATACAGATGCTTTCAGAGAGGCATACAGTTGTGCTGATTTCCCAGAAAAGGTATGAAAGCTGCACTGCTAATGCTGTTCTGTAGGCAGTTGTTATTCATCATGTGCATATGCTTAGGGTTGGCCCTCTTCACTGCTCTTTTATTGTTTTCAAGGTCACTTGTGGCCATATCAGCAGATACTTTTTGCTTGCCAATCCAGGCCGCTACTTCTTCCTTCCCCCATCATTTCTAGCTTAAAGTTCTCCTCACCAAGTTGTCCAGGCTGGTGGCAAAGATGTTTTTGTCCTACCTGGTCAGGTGCACCCAATCTCTTTCTGGTACTCATCTGATCTCAAAAAAGATTCCATAGTCACAAAAAACAAAACCCTGTTGTGAATCCTAGAATTGCAACCCCTTGGTGACCTGCAGGATACACCTACTCCTCCTCAGGCCCTTCTCAGTAAGAAGGGTGGGGCTGAGGAGACACCCTCTGGGCCCCTATACCCTTGACTCTCAGCCTCTGAGCTGCGCAGTCACTGCTGGAATGACAGCACCACTGCTGTCCATGAGGAAGAATGTGGATAGTATTAGTCCAAGGGCTGCACAAGTACCAGCAGTCTCTCCACAATGTCCAAGGCCCATGTTGTTGTCTAACCCCAGCTGGCAACTCTACATCACACAGCCACTCGCTCACTCCCTCCCAGTGGGATGAAGGAGATAATCGGAAAAGCAAAAGTGAAAAAACTTGTGGGTTGAGATAAAGACAGTTTAAAAGATAAAGCAAAAGCCTCATGCACAACCAAAGAAAAACAAGGAATTAATTTACCACTTCCCACTGGCAGGCAGGTGTTCAGCCATCCCCAGGAAAGCAGGGCTCCATCGTATGGAACAGGTCCTTGGAAAGACAAATACCATCACTCTGAACATCCTCCCTTCCTTCTTCTTCCCCCAGTTTTTATTGCTGAGCATGACATCATATGGTATGGAATATCCGTCAGTCAATTGCAGTCAGCTGTCTTGGCTGTGTTACCTTCCAACTTCTTGTGCACCCTGAGCCTACTGGCTGGTGGGGTGATGTGATGAGCAGAAAAAGCTTTAACTCTGTGTGAGCGCTGCTCAGCAGTAACAAAAACATCCCTGTGTTGTCAACACTGTTTTCAGCACAAATCCAAAACATAGTCCCACACTAGCTACTGTGAAGAAAATTACCTCTACCCCCGCCAAAACCAGCACAGTCCATCAAGGAGCAACCCCACTGCACAGCAGGCCAGGTCAGCAGATGGGCCACCTGTCCCCATGGCAGGGACTCTTCTACACACACTCGCCACTTCCTCCTGGTGCTGCTGCTGGGCTCAGGCTCTGCTGGCTTGCCGAATTCTGCAGAAACACAACAGTGACATCACAATCTCCCAAGTTCTTGTCCAACACTATTAATTTGATCATAATGCTTTGAAAGTATGTCTCACAATATTTCAGAAACTCTTGAGCTTTGCAGCATAATGCCACAAATGAGATTTTTATTTTAAAAAAAATAAAAAACAACAGCTCAAAACCAACAAACCAAACAACAAAATATGTTAATGCTTTTGTAAATTTTAAGAAGTCAGTGATTAATTTCCCTGATTGACAAAAAATCTAGAAGTAAATTAGGGTTTCCTGATTTTATTTTACTCAGCTTTATTTTACTTAACTTTTATAAAATGAAATGAGTAGTTTGTCGACTGTTAAGAAAGTTCTTGCTACAGAAATTAAAATCCTTTTTACATAGAGCTTTTATACCATGCTTGTGAAGAAGAATGAAGAAACTAGAAAGTGATCTCTAGGAGGCACCAGTCAAGTTAGGATGGAAATATAAGGAAAAATGTTTCATTGGCTACACTGTGTTTCAGAAGCTGTGAGAAATTGAGATCACATTTTCTGTGGTGTCAACATTTCTGAGACTCCCCTGGCATGCTGTAAATTTCATTCACAGAAAGAATCACTCTCCCAGAAGAAATACAATCTTTTCTTGGAGACCATATCATAAAAAAACCCATGTCCACTACTCCAAATATACTGTGAATGAGAGCATTACTTCATAAGACAACATGCAATTACATCCTACCTACTGTTTTGTAGTGCTGCATGCAACTACGTTGCCTTGGTAGACAAGTTTATATGAAGAGCATGAGACAGTCTGCAGAATTTTCTGAAAGAAAATATTGATAATAAAAAACCCCATGAAAAATTACCAACCAAATCTTCTCCATCAAAACTTCCCTCCTCCCCCCTCCACACCCCCCCCCCCCCAAAAAAAAAAAAAAAAAAAAAAAAAACAACAAACCAAAACTGAAATAGTTTTGATGGAAAATGGAAAATGACAGGTGGGGGTTTTTTATGTATCACTTCTACAACTGCTTTTTCCAGTTCCAAAGGGACCAATTAAAGAGGCAACAGCGGTACTTGAATTTGTACTTTTCTCCCATTACCTGACCTATCATCTAGAAATGCTGACCCAGGACTACTCCTTCCATTTTAGCCCTCTATGAGAGAGGTCTCTTTTGTTTAGAGAGGTCTGACTCATAGAATGTCAACTGTATTTTTCTGTCGATCAAGCAACTGTTCTGGTGATTCACTGAAAAGGTAGGGGATTTCAGAATAGGTACATGAGAGTTGCATTTTGTTGGAGAAGAAAAAGCCATAAAGCACCTAAAGGGAGACTCTACATGATTACATGATTTCTTCAATAGTGTCAGAGAAAAGCTCACATTTCCATGAAACACAGATGTTGAAATATCATTTTATATTTATTATGATTACTCTTTCCCCATTAAAATTTTCCAGAGCTTTGCTGAAAGTCTGAAATCCAAGGACAAAGCACTTTTAATTTTTATTTTTCAGTCTTCATCTAATTTTTCCATTTATCTATCTTTCTTAAAATGGTAATTTAATAAAAAACAGGAGTCTTTAATTGTAAAATTCTGACAAAAAAGATCAGGTTCATTCATCATATAGCATTATTCAGAAAACAGATTTTTATATTATTATCACACAAATGTTTACATCATGAAATTATTATGTCATCATATACTTAAGGGATTCCCCTTTTTTTAAATTTTTTTATTTTTCAACCTTTTCACTTTATGAATTGCCACTGGCTCTACTCCTGATTGAGGTTACCACAGTCTTCCACTTTTTCTTGGTCTAAATCATCCTTTATTAAGAAAACTACCCTATTGAGAGTAATATGTAAGCTTTCAAGGAACTAAATTCAGATTTTGATAGCACTTATTATAATGTTACCTTCCTCGCTGAAAAATTTGGTGTTACTTCTTGACTTGTACAAGTTGGACTAGGTATGGTTCTGAATCAAATCTACTACATTATTTTAATGTTGGCTTTATACATTGTGTTGTCATGGTGAAAATAATACCTTGTCCTTGTTTTCCCATTATTTTCTTCTCCAGTTGTATTGGGTTTACATGGCAAGTTTTGGTAGTGAGGAGGGCTGCAGGGGTGACTTCTGTAAGATGACACCAGAAGCTGTCCTCCCATCCAACAGAGCTGGTTCTGACAACTCCAAAACAGACACACTGCTGGCCAAGCCAAGCCCATCAGTGATATTGGTACCACCTCCGTGATAACATTCAAGAAAGGGTAAAAAAATGCAGAGGAGTGAGAAAATGTGAGAAAAACAGCCCTGCAAACACCAAGGTCAGTGAATAAGGAGAGGGAGGAGGTGCTGCAGGCACCAGAGCAGAGATTCCCCTGCAGTCCATGGTGAAGACCGTGGTGAGGCAGGCTATGCCCCTGGAGTCCATGGACATCCACAGTGGAGTAGATGTTCCCCTGCAGCCCATGTAGAACCTCATGCCAGAACAGGGGGATTTGCCCTGAAGGAAGCTGAAGCCCATGGAGAGCCCACACAGAAGTAGATTCCTGGCAGGAGTTATGGCCCATGAAGAGGACCCCAGGCAGAAGCAGGTGTTTTTAGATTTGTTCTTGTTTCTCATTATTTTACTCTGTTTTTAATTGGCAATAAATTAAATCCGTTTCCCATTTTGCCTGTGACAATAGTTGCTGAGTGACCTCCCTGTCCTCATCTCGACCCATGAGATTTTTGCCTTATTTTTTCCCCCTGTCCTGATGGGGAGGAGGAGAGAGAGAGCAGCTTGGTGGGTACCTGATGGCTAGCCAGGGGTCAACCCACCACACCAGTTCAAATGGTCATCTCACAAAACTTTGACAATTGCCAGAATTTTCTGGAAATCTGGAGTACAGTTATTCTGCCAATATTCTTTTGGCAAGGAGCTCTTGTGGTTCCCGTCTTTAGCTGCATTGTTTGTAAAATGACTTAGAGACAGTGTAGTATCAACAGCGTACTATCCGTGTAAGTACATATATACACAAAGCATACACAGCAGGCACATATTCTCTTCTGCTTTCAGGGTAATAGTTGTTTCTCTACCATAGGAACACTAAGCACACAAAGGCAGTACAAATAAAAGCAAAACATTTCTCCTTTGCCCTGTGCATTGAATTATTCATTCAGTAGATTTCTGAATTTGTTCCAAATAGTTCCTCTGTACTACAGGGCTTTAAAAAATATTTCTTTGGAGCTTAATGAAACCGAAAAAAAACCTTTAACATGAGAAAGAAATCAGTCTTTAAACATTATTCTTAATTTTAGGACTACCTCTGTATATACACACCTAAAATTCTCGTCCAATGGGTACTTACAGAAGGAAAACAGTAGGTTAAAGTCACTTTCTCGTTAAAGCCTCTGGGGCTGAAGGAATTTGATTTCAGCCCTAACATGGCCAATGGAAGAGTAGACACTGCACAACATGGTGCTGAGTAGAGATCTTAAGCCCAGCTCAGCATGAGCCTGTTTAAATATAAGAGGTCCTTCAGCTCCACTGGCATTATGTTCCTCCCATAGGTGAACTTGCTGAGAAATGAGGAGGCTGAGAAGCCATGCACATCACCCAGGAAGAGGCATGTTCTTACACAGCTTCCTATTTCCAGCATTTTTGATAACTCATTGAGATCACCCTCAGGTATCTGCATTATGCACAGTTCCCACTCCTACTTTGATTATTTTCAGCAGGCACTGTGCTTTTCCCTTGGTGGCACATTGCTCAGACCAGTAGGTCACAAACTATGCTAAAATACCCTAGCAGAAAAGTAGTAGTAGTCACCAAATTCTACTTTTCCATCCTGACCACTCTGAAAGCATGTCACATTAATCAACTGAAGATCTAACAGAAGACTCACTTTTTGGTTTTTAGGAAAGCTTTGTTTCAAACTTCAGAAATTCTGAGTATTAAAGAAAACTACCCAGGATACCTTTGTAACAGACATAAGATAACATTTAATTTTCTCAGATTGCTTGCAAATCTCATTCATATAAAGATATTTTGATGTACTTCATGCACGTGTGTTTGTGTGTACTGAAGGAAAGAAGGTATTTCTTATACCTACATAGAAGCTTGTGCAAAATAGAGGAGTTTAAACTCTGCCTCACTCTTGAACTAAGTTGAACTATTATGTAGAAAATGGGGACTGCTGTTGAACTGACATTATAAGATTGTTGGCATGCTGTTTGCCGATCTCTGTTTTGAGACTATATTGGTAAATAAAGTAAATTTCATGTAGCATATATCAACATCATCTGAATTCATTATTTACTCCTGTGAACATACAAGTTTTTGTAATTGTTCTGGCATGTGTTTCATTGATGCAGTTCAAAAGTTGCAAGTACGGGTACAATGGAACATGAATTTTTAAGTCCCCATAACAAATATTTTGGCACAAAGAATAGTAAATAAAGTACAGGAATTAACTAAAGCAAAGCATAGCACCTCCCCTGTACAAAAAAAAATCTGCAAAATGGAGCTGAGAACCATACATTCAGTAGTAACACTGTGATTGAATGTGAATATTAAAATGTTTAACATCAGCACAGTTCTGTTCAGTGGCCACCGTTAAGATCTTGATTCCTCTGTTTCTCCTGGAACTGTCCCTGTTCAGAAAGTGGAGACAAACATTTCTCTATTTTGTATGTAATACCATTTTCCTGTTCTACTACTATTTCCTGCTGTCTGATCACCAAATGGCAGTGTAAAATACACATAACAGCGTGCATTTCATGCTTAGCATGTCTGACAAATCCCATTCATTGGATGGATTGGCTCCTTTCACCTACATTTTTTTCTACCATTTTCTTTATGCACATAGGCAACTACCAACAGTGCATGAATGGTAAACTCCTTTCAGAAAGCCCAAAACCTGCAACCACACAAAACCTGATGTACCATTTAACACAGGAATCAATCTGTCTCCTGTTGACCAGCCTGGGTAGCTATTCATGAGCCAGCTTGCAAAGTACCTCTAAAACTATAACTGTGTGTGCCAAAGGACAGCACAGGCATAGATAGGGTTTACTATCTGGACATGAAATCTCTAGTAGGCAAAGAGCTAGTTGAAAATGTGAGAAACAGATATGAGATGGATGCTAGTTTTCTTCATCCCTTCATTGTACTACCTTTTCCACATACTGTTATTGTCTGGCGTTGGGCAAAAGATGAGAAATGTTTCTTAGCTGAACCTTCTTCCTGTCCCAGACACACATGTATCAGCAGAAGCCTGTAAAGGCTTCCTGCCTATTGAGAAATTCTTAGAGCATTTATTCAGGTGCTAATAGATTTAGGGGCAGGCATCTTACATCAGTTCCCATTTCTGATAGTCATTAACTGTGACATCTTAGTTATGTCCTTTGTTGTGTAAGGTGTCAGGCCTTTGTTATACATGACTAGCTACACTGATTTTACTTAAGATTGCTTTAGAAATGATGCGTTACCTTCTATTGTTTGAACACCATTATTTTAGATTAATATTTTTATGGCAGTTACTGTAGGATTTTTAACTTTCTATTCTCACATTCTTCTTATTGCTTTTTAGTTTACAGAATTGGATGAAAGGAGAAAGATGGAGGCCTTCATCTATACACACATATATAGACAGATATATATATGTACACACACACTAACTCTTAACTTGCAAAGCCTACTCACTTTCAAAATGTTAAACAAGTTACTAAAATGAAAGCACTGTTCCAAAAGCCTGTTCGTTTACAAAAATGCAAACCCCTAGATTCTCAAAATTGTTTTTTCTGTAAAACTCAGATTTTCTGCTGAAGGAAAAACACTTGAGGAATGTGTCTAGAAAGGTGGTGGGTATGTAAGGACCTAGGAGAGAAGAAATAGAAACAAACTGTGAAAAAAACGACCTTCTGTTTAATCCCCCAGTGCTTCCCTTGCAAAACTGCATAAAATTCCTTTATTCTATAAAATTAAGAAGGATTCTGAAGATACAGCTAGATATCCCACAATTTTTTGTGTGTGTATGCCCATCATGTTGTCAAGGAAGCCAAACATGACTTTTCCAGAGGCGGAAACTAGTCACAAAATACAGTGTTGCACTTTGAATCTCCCAGAATTTATGCTGATTAAAATTTGATGTATAAATACTAGCTGAAAAGGTAGCTTTTTAAGTAAATGGATGTGGTGGTTTGACCTTGGCTAAATGCCAGGTACCCACCAAGTCACTCTATCACTTCCCCCCCTTCCCCTTTCTTTCTCAATAGGGCAAAGAGGGGAAAGAAAATAAGATAGAAAAAAAAAAAAAAAAAAAACAGAAAAAAAAAAAACAACCCTTGTGGGTAAAACAACAGCAGTTTTAATATAAGCAAAGCGAAGCAAAGGTCCGCGCATGGAAGCAAAAAAAAAGAAAACAGATTTATTCTCTACTTCCCATTAACAGGCGATGTCGGGCCTTCTCAGGAAGCAGGGCTCCAATACGCGTAGTGGTTGCCTCGGAGGACCAAGGGTGACCCCACCCCCTTCCTCCTTTCTCCCAGCTTTATACTGAGCAGACGTCATATGGTCTGGAATATCCCTTTGGTCAGTTCGGGTCAGCTGTCCTGGTTGTGTCCCCTCCCAAGATCTTGCCCACCCCGTCCCACTGGGGGGGGGGAAATGTCAGAAAGAGCCTTGGTGCTGTGTAAGCACTACTCAGCAGTAGCCACAACACCAGTGTGCTATCAACACCCTGCCAACTCCCAACATAAAACACAGCACCATGAGGGCTGCTACAGGGGAAAACCAATTCTGGCTCAGCCAGACCCGGTACAATGGAAAATGAAGCTTACTTAAGGGACAAAGCATAATTATAGTGATTTTGTGGTGAAAAGTAAAATTTGATCCCCACAACATTATGTTTAGCATGACTTCTCTGAATTGACTCATGTAAAAAGAATTCTAAGATATGATTGCTTTATTGCCTAGTGTCCTTTTTGATCCTAAACTTCATTTCCTTTGGTTTTTTTTTACATGTCCCTAAATTTTAAGATTTTACTTCAGTGGTAAATTAAATATTCCATGTCAAACAATGTCATATATTTTATTTTCTATTTCTGTGACAAGCATTTAAATTCAACTACCAAACCAAATTATTCATAAAACTTTAGAGAATAATATTTGGGTTTTTGTTACATTGAAGGCATTGGTTACTCATTATTCTTTAAACAACAGATTTGTTTATGAAGTTCCCACTCCTAGCTCTTTATTCTTCCTCCCCAGTTCTTCCAGAACACACTTCAGCTGTCTGGGTAGCCATCATCAGAGTCAGGCCTGTGATGTGACTATTTCTTTCTCTCATTAAGAAAGATGCTTTCAAACAACGCAAAAAAATAAAATAAAATAAAATGACGCGCACTTCCTCATCCACTAGATGGGTAGGAGATGGGGACAGGTGTATGCCCAGGTCAAATGGACAACAGCAATTTTAAAAGGATGAATTTACTTTGCCACCTCTTTATAAGCGCTCAAGCATCACTCCTCACTGATTCTGTGTCTGCCCAGTAACGACCACCAGTGGAGGAACTGGGCAAAGGGGTACATCTTTTGTCCTGTCCCAGGAAGGCACTGCCAATAGCTGCTGCCCAGGAACTCCCAGGCCAGAAGGAGACTCAACAGGAAAAACATGTGGCCTCCACCCTCTTCCAAAATCTCACACTCGTTGCTCCCAGCAGGCACTGACCCTGGGGATGAGCAGCCATTGCCCAGCACACACAGACCGGGGGCACCAGGTCCTCATCAGCCCTGTGTTAGAGCTGGGCTTTCTCAGTGCCATAGGTGCCTGGGGAATCAGACTATTGTGATGTCATGAAGCAATGGATTATGACCATGCGGCCCTTGTTGCTCATCCCCAGGCACCAGAATAGAAGAGCCCATGTTGCATAGCTGCAGGTATTTTGCAGGTATTTGGTCCATCAGAAGTAAGTGGACCAGTTCAGGAAAGATTAAAGCCTTTCGCATATTCTGGAAAAAGTTTCTGAAGTATGGGTGTGAAAGAGAAAGAGATGGATTAGGGATAGGGAAGCTCTCTTCTTCCCATTCAAGAAATGTGATGCATGCTTCTATCTGCTACATTTTTTCTGCAGACTGGTTGGAAGCAGAAAGTCGGTTGTCATGTGATTTACACTGCAAATCTGGAAATTCGAACGGACCCAGCAGCTTGCTGTCACTGGTTAGTCCCTTGCTGAACTCAATATACTGGAGAGGGAGTCATTTCCCACAACCAAGGACTCTGTGGTCTATATTTGCTCTCCTACCGAGTGGAAAAGCATTGTTAACATTGCTGTGCATCGCCTTGAATGGCAGGTTCTCCAAAAATTCCTCCATTGCCAATATGCTCGTAGCAAAAGACTCCATGAAAAGCTCACTCTTCTTGAGCTCACTTCAATCCACAGTGAGCAGGGTTGAAAACTGGTTGAATGCACAGGCCCAGAGGGTGGTGGTACAGCATCTAGTTGGAGGCCAGTAACTAGTGGTGGATCCCAGGGGTCAGTACTGACTACGTTCCTGCTTAACATCTTCATTAATCATCTTGGTGAAGATACAGAGCATAGAGAGACTTCAACAGGCTGAAGAAATGGGCCCACAGGAACCTCATGATATTTCACAAGGGCAAGAGCAAAGTCCTCCACCTGGCAAGGAATAACCACAGGTATATTCATACACTGGGTGTCATCCAGCTAGAAGGCACTTTTGAAAAAAAGGACCTGTGGGTCCTAGTGGACACCAAGTTGAACATGAGCAAACCCCTTGTTTACCTGCAGGATGTATCTACTCCTCTTCAGGCCCTTCCCCCTTACAAGCAGGACTGAGGAGACATCTTCTGGACCCCTGGGCCCTTGACTCTCATCCTCTGAGCCACACTGTCACTGCTGGAACGCTCTATGTCTCTTTGGCAGCATCACTGGTGGCTATGAGGGACAACGCAGCCTAGCCCAAGGACTGGACAAGCACCAGCAGTCTCTCCACAATGCCCAAGTCCCTGTCAAGGAGCAGCCCTCACTCGACAGCAGGTCAGGTCAGCAGATGGGGCACACATCTCTGTGGCAGAGAGTCTCCACCTATAAACACCACTTCCTACTGATGCTGCTGCTGTGCTTAGGCTCTGCTGCTGTACTTGCTTCATTGGTCACAGCTTCTAGCCCCTCCACTGTTGTCAGAACACCCTACCAGATCTGTAGTAGGAATACTCCTGCTGGTACAAGAAGTTGCCACCCCCCAACCTTTACCATTGAAAGACTCTTCATTTCCCTGCTTAATAATCACTGACTGCCTGTGTCTCCTTTTGGACAGCTGAATGGTTCTGCTCGTGTTTGGAGATGACCCAGTTGAGCTTCTTCTCACTGGATCTGAGACTGTGGATCCTGCTGACCTTTTCCTGCAGCAGCTTTGCTTGGCAATAGAGATCCTCCACCAGCACACACCCCCTGCACACAAGCGCACCATCACTCCCACCCTGGCCTCAGTGAGGGTCCATGCTGCTGTACTGCCTTCAGCCCCTCACCTAGAGACCTGCATCCTGCCTTGAAAGCCCCATCCAAGTTGATGCCTCTGATGTGGCAAGGTAGTTTCTCCAGTAGATGCTGGGGACCATGACTGGTGGTGCATCACCATCACTAAGCACACATACACTGCTCTCAGCAGATTTTCTGACTCCTTTTTGTATGATAAAGCTGCTACATTTGCTGCCTGCTTCTGTTAAAAATCACAACTCTAAGAGTATCCCATATCTCAACTATATCCTCTTTGTCCTGGTTTTGGCTGGGATAGAGTTATTTTTTCTTCTTAGTAGCTAGAATAGTGCCATGTTTTGGATTCAGTATGTGATTTGGTACGAGAAGAATGCTGATAACACACTGATGTTTTCAGTTGTTGATGAGAGATCAAGGACTCTCCAACTCCCCATGTCCTGCCCTTGTGCAGGTGTACAAGAAGCTGGGAGGAAGCACGGCCAGAGCACTGGTCCCAAATTGGTCAATGGAATATTCCATATGATGTAACATCATGCTCAGTATATAGAGGAGGGTTGGCCAGGAAGGAGGGAGTTCTCTCTTGCTTCTGGGATTTCAATTGCCGGATCTTGGTATTTCGGGATCACTAGCCAGGAATGGGCTGGGTATCAGTCAGCAGGTGGTGAGCAGTCGCATTGTGCATTACCCGCTTGTACTTTCTTTTATTGTTTATTTCAATTATGAAACTTTTTATCTCAACCTACAACTCTCCCTTTACACCTCCAATTTACTTCTTTATCCCCCGGGTAGGGGAGAGTGAGTGAGCAGCTGCATGGTGTTTGGCTGCCAGCAGGGTTTAAACCATGACACTTCTCAAGATACTTTCTGTGGATCTTGCTGAACAGTGTAAGGTGAATCTATGTTTGCTTCCATCTCTCCTGGTACAACTCAAAGTTCTGCATACAAAATCCATACACAATACTTTATCTCTCCATATTATAACACTGTTTGAATGTGCCATTAGTTCCACAAACACAAAGTTTTTTCTTTCAAGAATTTTATCTTTGCTTTGAAGAGTACTGTCAGGTATACACAGCTGGTTCTACCAGCTCCATGAGAAACCATATGAAAGAAAGCTCTTTTTAGATGAAGTATGAGACTATCCTAGAAAAATAATTTTCAGGACATAGATTGCAGACAGTTTTCTTAGACTGTTCATTACTTGCAGTTTTATGCTTTGTCACTACAGTCACCTGGCACTGTTCTGTCCATTTTACTCTACCATAATCTGATAAAAATATTTTTCTTGAATAAGAAACTAAGAAGAAAGAAAGTTATCATTCTGCATCTGGGGTTTTTTTGCACAATTGCAAGTGATCATTCTCTTTTCAGTCATTTCTATGAATGAGGGAAAAAGTTGTGTAAAGACATCACTGTTCACAGAGAACAAGGGGCTAATGTCTATGAACATGACTCAGTCCTACAGTTATCTGGAGTTGAAATTCATTCTAATAAATACTACATTTGTTGCTATCAGAGTTTTTGAATTTTCTTGTGCCCTGCTAGCTCTTGTCTAAGACTGATGACATTCACATCACAGTCCCTGGAAACTACCTAAAACGTTTGAAGGTACATGTGGTAACAAACCATTTTTTCACACCTTTTTTTCTTTATCTGTGCTTTGGTAAGAAAAAAAGATTGATGTTTTTCCCTTACATTTAATGTCTCTGCCTTTGTTCTCTTGAGGCTCTTGGAAATTCTGCAGTCAAGACGTGTAAATGGATTAACACAAGCATTACAGGATTTTGCTGCATTGAAGCATCAGTGGGAAACTATAACAAAACATATACCTTTCAACACAGGTATAGTAGAGGAACAGAGCTGCCCATTGCTAAAGAATTGTAGGTATTGAGCAATCTCCCTTGTGTAGTGAGGATCCAGAAAGGGGCTCAAATACATTAGTACTGCCGCTGCTCCATTTTTCTGCCTGAACCTTTTCCAGGAGCAGTTTCCCCTTTGGTAAAATGGTTATTCTGAGTCATGGCAGATGCAGTGCGTTCATGGAGCACTCAAAGATCATTCTATCAGCCTTGGTAAGCGTTAGTGTTATTGCACTTCTAAGGTGTTAAGTGAATATCTGCAGGGTTTCAGAGATAGCACTGAAGGTTTCTGCTGAAGTTGGAAATCAGCTTAATGCAAATCTCTAGAGAGGTCAAACAAAAAATTGTCATGCTTTGGGAAGCTGTATATCTGGCTTTGCAAGCTGCCCAGCAGAAGACTGGGAATTGTGTTGTGTGCCCAACGTTGCAATCTCAGGGCTGGAAGAGATGGCTGAAAGCCTCAACAGCTTTCTCATTTTTTTAAAAAAGAAGGAAAAGTGAAGGTGAACAGTCCATCATGGGGGGGAGAGGGAGGTCCTGGGAGAGAGGGCTGTGACTCGCACAACCCCAGAGCGCAAATCCCAGCTCCCATGTAGTTTTTCACTGTGATCCAAAGAAAGTGAGCTGACCCAGGAACCCCTCTTCCCAATAGGTGTAAAACATGACTCATTAGTGGAAGATGATCCCTTTATAGTCTAGTCAAAGCCTTTGACTGGGACCACTGAGCCTTCAGAGACCTAATTCCCTCTGAGCTATCTTTTGTGCTGAATCTCAGAGGAAGATACCAGTTTTATACCACACAGCATGCTACAGGAATAAATTTATACCACGGTTGTGGAGATTTGCAGTAAAAACTGCTTCCATGATGAATGAGAGTCGACCTCTCTCTCATCACATATTACCTGGAAAATTCATTATAACACCTTAAACCTCAGGAACTACATTTACATGCTTCTTCCTATACAGTAATGATATTCTTTTTCATTAGCACATGCAAATGACCCTTTGCTGAGGGCTGTCAACAACAATAACATTAGATTGTTAACACACTGCTGATGGTTCTTTTTATCTGCTAGCAAAGATAATGTTTTAACTGAGATTAGGATAATTTTGGAAAAAAAATCTTGAATCCTTTTGCTCCTCTATAGCAACAGACCCTCAGCTGGTAGAAATGACCACAGGTCTATTTAAACACTGTGTTCTATTCAGACGAGCTGCAATGATTTAAACCAGCTGTGGATCTGGTTCATGACTTAAGAAGTGACTGTCTTTAAGAAAGAGTTGATCATTAAACAGGGAGTCAGAAAAATTAAGGTTCACTTCTTTTATTTACTGATATATCATTTTTATAGCAAGAGCAAGAAAATCGTCCACCACAGCACTAATATGTCAAAATGTAAATCTCCTCTATGTAATTCCCCTAATGTTCACTAACTTCTGAACAACATGAATGGAGACCTAAGGACTTTTTCCTTTGATGTCATAGCTTTACATCCACAAATGCTAGCATCTACAAATCCAATCAATACCTTAAACTTAAAAGAACTCACTCTAGTGAAATCCTGAGTTTTGCCACTTGATAAACTATTTAACCCCTTCCAGCACCAAGAAAGAATAAAGTGGTGATGTGTGGACTTTCTTAGCAAATTTATTTCACTAGATTTAGTTTTGTTAGGACTCAAAAATCAGTATTTGCTCAAGTAATTTTTCAATTCACAATCCACAATATGTCCAGTTAATCTCTTCTCCCCTGTTGCCTGTGTCATGATCAATTTTTTTAGTGGTTTCATTACCTTCAGTGTGTTCTTGGAAGCAAAATAAAGGTAGATTTTTTTTTTTTCCTTTGTGCTTTGAATATAATGCAGATTTCATGGGAACACATAGGTTGAAAAATGTGTGAGCCAGATTCAAAAGTATAGTGAGAAGTATCTCAGAAATAATCATTCCAAAACCAAAAGGGGCTTTTAACTCTAAACATTGTGGTTTACAAGTGAATTAATTGGTTATGTCAGTTGTGCCTAGGTGGCCAAGTCATGATTAATTTAGCTTACTCTGCTATAAATTTGTGCTCTTATTAGCTTTTCCTATTGCTCCCTACACACTTTCAAAAGAAATTTCACTCTGTACAAAAGAAAGAGAAGTAAAGAAACTCAGCACAGAACATAGACATCTCTTTTGCAGATTCCCAGAAATTCCTTGAGAGAAAAAGGGTGCTAAGTGAGGCAGGCAGCCTTTCTTTACCTTAAGAGGTCACACAGTGCTGACAACTTAGAAGACCTTTCCGTAAAGAAAATGACAGCCATCACCTTCCTACTAGAGCCTGGATTGACTTTCAGGTAATATCAACACACACAAATAAACTAGAAATGTAATAATAAAAAAGTTAGGCTTTCTTGATGTTTCTCAGGAGGAATGGCCAGGAACAAAGGGACCCAATTGTTTTTAATATCTGGTCCATACACTCACAGGCATACAAAGCTTTAATCCATCAACTGGAGTATCAGATATATTCAGTATACATTCTCCCAGAATTTGAGATGCTTTCCCGTTGTACTGTATTTAGCTTTCTCCCTGCCCCACCCCAAGTAGATTGTTTTCAGTATTTTAAATTACATTAAACATTTATTTTCTAAGTTCCAACATTTTCTGTTTGAAACAACTAGCAAATGTTTGCAGTCTTCCTAATGTAGTAATGCTCCACAGATATAACTGTAATTGTGCTATTTGCTATGCAGTTTTAAAATGCTAAGTGGGATGTGCAGATTGCGCCCTAGTGCAGGCTGCGTCCCTGTATTTGAAATGAATAATTGATTGTCACTTAGTACAAAAGCACTTTGTCCACCACTGAATGCATCACAGGTTGTTCAGAGTTCACAGCTAACCATGAGTAAAGAAAGACATGGTATAGACAACATCAGTCCTTCCAGACTTACTCCTGTCAGACAGAACCATCCAAGCACCAGAAGAAAGAGCCCAGCATCAATTGAAGAACGGTGTCATGGTTTAACCCCAGTCAACAACTAAGCACCATACAGCCACTCGCTCACTCCATGTAAGGTGTAGATGTGCTTATTTTATACATATCACTGCTACATGGGAGCCTCTCCAGCACAGTTGCACCACAGATTTATGATCTATACCCACGTACCTGCACCAAACTGGAGCCTAGGGAGAGATGCACAGCCTCTGTGAGACCATGGCTGGGAAGTTAGAGCTAATGGCTTTTTGGTTCTTTTTCCAGATCCATTGTTAATTCATTCTCTTACAAGCTTCTTTTTTCAGCTGTGAAATGACTTTAAGTGACAACCATCAGGACATTCACTGAATATACAGATGTAATAATTTCCTGTTTAAACTAGGAGAACTAGGCAGCATAGATTTTGAGTTGGCCAAGTGTCATCTGGCAGACATATGGGAAGGTAGTATTTGAGAATCAAACTACATCCCATGAGTTAATTCTGATAATTCATGGAGTAGGCTTGAAAATGGAAAAATCATGCAGCTATTTAATGTAGGAGGACCTCCATGTTTGGTCTCTTCTGTTCAAGAAAAAACAATATCACACATTGTACCCACTTAACTAAATCTGTTAAACTGAACAGTAGCAAGATACACTTGAACTCAAATAATAATGTGCATACACAGAACCAGTCTAGATGTAGACTGTACTTCATGATCTCTGCAGCAAAAGGATCCATGACTTCTATTACTGTCATTTCATTTTTCTGTCCATAAAAATGTCTATCCTCACCTCTTAGCTTGTCTTCTTATTCAGTGTCAGGACTTCAGTAACGCTTCTGCCCCATTTCTTGCTAGTCTTGGTTTCTTAGGGATTAGAGCTGCTGTA
The DNA here is from genome assembly GCF_047716275.1 of Strix uralensis. NCBI lineage: Eukaryota > Metazoa > Chordata > Aves > Strigiformes > Strigidae > Strix > Strix uralensis. Next base: position 18,487,087 of record NC_134012.1, on the reverse strand, counting down.
GTGATTGGAAGGAATACATGCAAATTGGGTTGAGGGAAGGTGTTTAGTGCCAGGTTAAGGCAGACTGGATTTTACCAAGTTGTTTCATGGAAATACTTGTGGGCAGCAGCTGCCTAGTTTGCCTTAAATTACAGTGCAAAATCCTAATCTGACCGACTTTCCCATGAATAAAAGACAGAAGAAAAACACTATGGACAAAGCTGGATGAAGCTTTCATTTTTTTCATCAACATAAAATGCATTTTCATATGATTATTTGATTGAATTTTCTTGACAGTTTGAAAAAGATGAAGCGTGAAATGAATACATGTGGCAATTTTTTTTGTTTTAAAAAATTTACTTTTATGGAAAGAGAAGTTTCTGAAATAGTTTAATTTTACTTTGTTTTCTAGTCTAAGCCATATTTTTAGAGAAAAATACTCTAAATAATTTTTTTTTCATGTGTCTAGGACTATAGAAGGAGTTATTTAATGATGCTCAGGAACACTGAAAACTGGGAAAAAAAAATGCTAAGGCAGGTGAAGTCAATACATGTGCAAAATCTGTGTGTCCTTAATCTTCATAGATCTTTTTTTCTAACTCATATCTTGACAACCTCGCAATATTTACACATATAGTCATCCTCCCATAATTTAAGTTATAATCGAATACTGAGTCATTTCTAAAAACTCCTTCTTGAGACTCTAATACATATGAAAGTATGTGTATGTGAGCTGGCTGCCAGTGAGCCATGAGGGTCTTTGAAAGATCCTGTGCTCACTACATAACTGTGGACAGACATTTAGACCTCAAGTTTCTCCTGTTTATTTTTGTTTGTGCTCTTTCAAGGTAATCTCTTCAGATTTTTGGCTGTGGACAGCTGAAAATCCAGGTATTTAAAGATGCTCCACTTGTCTTTCAGCAATATAGCTTTCCTTATAAAGCAAATGTTCTCTGATCAGCACATCAGTTTAAAAAAGGGAGTGCATATAATCTCTGTCACAAAAACTGAAGGATGTTTTCTTGGCTAATCACATATGGTAACTCAGTTGAGAAAATGCTTGCTAGTAGACTATAAAATCTTAAAAGAGATAAGATAGAAGATTTTCCCACCATGTCTTACCTATTTTCAGTACACGGTACAGCAAGAATAAGTACCAGCAAGAGAGCAGCACTGGATAGCTTTCCTGATAAATGAAATACGAGAAGTTAGTGTCAGTCATAGCACATGAGGGTAAAATCTATCACTGATCCTTCAATTGGCCCTTGCACTTACCATGAGACTGGATTGATAGTAAGGAGAAGTAAAGGAGAGAAGCCTTGGCAACATACACAGTGTTCGTTAACTCTGAAAAATAAAAAAAAAAAAAAAGCAACCAGTTTGCACTAAACACACCAATATGTGTTGTTCCATGAGAAAGCTGTCATCTTTCTAAAGAAATTAGCTGCTTTATATTCTGCATGTTTTAAATCACAGTTAGACTATGCTGTCTCCGTTCACTCTGGTAGCAAAAATTTACCACTTTGGAATGAGGTAAGTCTTGTAGTTGTTTCAGAAAGACTTTTGCACTTTCTCTGGGTAAAAAAAAAGGGAAGGAAAAAAAAAAGGATAAAATATCTTAAAAACACTGGTCTCAGAATTGGAATGTGGACATTATTTCTTTTGAAATTCATCACAAGACACTTGAAGGAGTGAAATGTGCACCTTTATGTAGCTTAACGTCAAAGATGACATTTGCTGTCTCCAAGTAAAGCTTGCCTTCTTCAAAAAAGACATATTTAACAAAGAAAACTATTTTCTATTGTTACACCTGTCACCTCTCATCCGCAGTGATTCCCATCTCAGGACCCATAAACTTAATTTTAAACGTATACCACAATGAGGGACAGATATCAGCTGTTTATTCAAGCACAGATCTGGAATGAATTACTGCAGCAAATACCAGCATTTTCAAAACAAGAGATTCATAATAGTATTACAGAGCTAGAGACCTCTGGACAATGAAGATATATTATCAAACTATTACAGTGTTCTTCATTAATAAAGAGTTTGGGTTTTGTTCTTTTTTCCTCTCACAGCCAGGTTAAGGCAAAACTCACAGTCTTTATTTAAATCCAGAGACTTTTCAGTTCATAATTAGCACCACAGTTCACAGAGTCTCTAGTTATGGGCTTGGTTTTACAAATCTACATTTAACTAATGAGCTTTGCAGTGCCAAAATCATTAATGAAGCCTTGGGTTCTGAGCTTTTCTTTAATAGCAGTAGACTAAAGCAGAAATGTAAGGTCACTATTTTTTACTTTTGGTTAGCGTGTTCAGGCATGCGCCATCAGTCTTTTGAACAGGGGAGTTACTGAAGCAAAAAGGTGAGATAACAGAAGGGCCCATTAGACTGTAGATCACTGGGACTTCCTTTTTAAGGTCAGGACATAGTTACCTGATAAATGACTTGTGAAGTTTATTTGGCATTTCAGCTTAACTAAGGCCCAGCTGTAGTCACAGAAATCCTGAGAAATAGGAGCCAAGCACTGTCCATAAAGTTTTGGCTTTTTCTTGCAAAGAGAGTCACAGGCTCATACCACACCTGTTGGAGTTCAAGGATTTCCAAACTTATGCAAGCCTTCCACTGCAGCACAGGTCTCAGTGTCTCACAGAGAGATCTTATTCCTGATAATATCACAAGATGAACACTGACTTCTTCTCCAGAAATTATTCAAAACCGAGCAGCATCGTTATATTTGGTGACTTACATAAAGACAAGGTGAAGTATTTCAGCTTCTATAGATGTGTATGTATGAACATAGGAAAAACCAATTTATAATGTAGCTAAAATAGTTCAAACACTGTGACTGTGAGTGCATTATAACTTCACTCTACCTAGCAGGAGAAAAGGCCACTTGCTCTCCAGCTACCAATGGTATTAAAGTAAAACCAGAACCCCAAATTTCAACATCACTTTGAATAGTCATTCCACAGATGCATTTTGAAAAGGAAAAGTTAAAAGCAAACAGTGGTGTTAAGGATTTAATTTCCTAAAGATTTCTTTTAATGACTCACCTCAGAAGTGCACAGCGACAGGAAGAGAGGCAACAATATATACAGAAATCTTTAGGAAAGTAAAGTATTGGAGATATTTTGGACCTAAAATAATAATTGTCAATTTCAGTTCTCATAGTTAAAGTTTATTAATAAAGATTTTTTTCTTTTCCATCATTCAGAGACTTGCAGTTATATAAATAATCCTCTGAAGTATATTAGTAATAATATGTACTTGTTGGTTGCTGATTTTTTTCTAAATAAAGCTCTTGCTGTAGGATCTAATTAAACCATTTGGGCATAGCATCATGAGATTTAGGATTATACAAACTGAAGCATGTATTACATCTATGATTATGCTTTTCTGTTTATTTTATTCTCTGAAAAATTACATTAAATGGAAGCTTAAACAAATTGTTTAAAGTGAGAAGAGCTCTTGATTTCAGCAGGATTACTCAAGTGCTTCAGACTAATGTCACTGTGTGTTTTGTGAAAACAAAGCACAAGTTGCAGGTGGTTATTCTATTAAAGCAATGATCTTCATACTCTCACGCACTCAGAGGTTCAAATGTGTTTAGGTACATCTACCCTGGAAGAAGTTATGCTTGTTTAAAGTTGCATTTTTGTTAAGCTACAGATGTATCTTCTCCTTTGGTTACAGCTGTGCTAGCTTAAGGAAGTTATTGCTGGTAACTGGAGCAAACAACCCAAGAGCTTCCCTGCTTCTGCCACTCAAAGGAGCTTTCCCTGGCCTTTTAAATTCAGAGTGATCTAACTCTCCCAGGTCAGACTGAAAAACAGCACAGCAAAACAAAAACTTTGCCTACATGTGTTGATGGGTAGAGGTGAGTGTTCACACTGACAAAGGGGTTGGTACTTCTTGAAGGAGAATCCCAGTAAAGTCTCACAGAGGGGAGCCAACCAAGGGAAGGAGATCAGAAACAAGCCCTGGAGAGCAGCTTCTCTGGTAGGCACAGCTACAGCCCTACAGAGGATGTATACCACCATACTCTGATCTAATTCTGATCTATAGCCTCTACGAACTGAACGCCAGCATACATGCTTATTGTGTTGCAAATTCCAGCTGTCCACAATGCCTTCCTCCCAGCCAGGGTGGGTTAATTGGCTTTGCACTGACTTAATGCCTAAACATCATCAGACAGACTTGTTGTGCTAGTAGGGGTCAGCCTGATCTGTGGCATCAAATGATGGGAACAGGGAGAGAGAATCCTCCTGTTATTGTCAAGGTGAGTTTTTGCCTGCCATGGACAAGCAGATTGCTTTCACTAATTATTTGAATCTCCAAAGTATCAGGTCATACATTAGTAATGCAAACACTTCCACATCAGCATTAAGGAGAGTAAAAAGCATGCTTTACAGTAAACAGTGGAGTTAAACACAGCCTTGAAAGCAAACATAAGCTAGCTTTTAGCAGCCAAAGTCTTGCCCACTGGATAGCTTTTTATATCTATGAAAAATTTATGTGAAACTGTCTTTCCAATTTGGGAATACTTTGTGCTCATTTACACAAATGTCAATGACTGCACAATATTTAAGGCAGTATAAACATGTGCTCAGAATGTTTCATATCCCTACCAGAAGAGCTGGGGGGATCTCTGATCATTTCAAAGTTTCTGGTAAAGGAAACACCACAAACATCAAGGAATTTGGCCCCCAAAACAGCATAGTTGGCTCATGATGTTCCCAGGTAACATCAGAGAAACAAGAAAAGGCTACACCCATAACTTTGACATAGACGAACACTTTTTATTAATTAGCTAATAAAACAATATAGCACTAGATTACATAATCAGTTGGGGTGAAACATTTTTAAATTGGGATGAGAATAGGGTGATACTTGTAAAGTTGAGTAGCTTACCCATTGAGAATTTTAAGAGAGTGTGTATTGGTAATTGGAGCCTTAATGGTACTGCTAATATGCAAGTGATGTAAATGAACTGTCATACAAACAGTGGTGTTGGTATCAAGTGCACTGGGGGATACTTAGCCAAATGCACACTACCAATTAGGGTATTTTGGCACTTTTTCTAAGACATTACCTTAGACATCTGTCAGTAATTTTGTTCTGCTACCAAACAAGACTTAAAGCCTGAAAAGGAGACAGTATCACCAGGAAGGATTTGTTTTGAACATTGTTTCTTGTATTTGAGTAAATGCAAATGCTAAGGTTGCCTTTATACAGGCCAAGGATAATCCTTGCACAGTAATAAAGTGCTACTGAGCCTAAGCTACTCTTAAAATTAAATTCTCTGGTATCCAAATATTAAATATGCTTCCTGGCTTTTAACAGAGCTCATTAAAAAGATTCAAAATATTGACAATCCACTTAAAGTCCATTATTAAATTCCCTTGCAAAAAAAAGAAAAAAAAAGTTATTTCAAAAAGAGCATTTATTTCAAAATTAATAGCTCACCATCCCAGGCTAATTATTTTGGCATATTCATCGAATAACAATTGGCCAATCATTCATGCCTCTGCACTTAATATGAAAAATGGTAAACTAATTTTGAAAAAGAAAGCACACATCTCTGTTTCTGGTACTCAGCTTAATACTTCTTTAAAGAGGCACAACTCATAAAAGATGTGAAATAGCCATCCTTTCACTTCCCCTTGTCATTCTGAATATATGTCAAACTAAATATCTAGGAAGCGGTCCGGTCTTCTCAAAAACAAAGTACATGGATCATTTTTGCTACTTATTTCTGAATCTTAATTTGATGTACAGTGACTTACAGTGCAATATTCTATTGCCAAAAGAGCATGAAAGAACCTGAGAGTGTGGAACACAATATTTCAGGGAAAGTTTTACTCTCTCTTTCTAGTTCTGAACTTGAAAATTTCATGTGTGGTAATTCAGAATACCGGGCCAAAGGGCATTTAAAGAATAAAAATTGACTACATTAACAGGGTTAGTTTGTGAAAATTATTTTTTTCTTTTTTTCCTCCCCAAAGCTAATTTGCAAAACAAACACAAGACTTTCCAAAGTGAGATGCACACAGGGTAAAAGAAAAATCTTGAAAAATTTTTTTCTTTTTTGATTGACCTTGACATATTCTTTACATATTATATTTTAGTTTCTGTATTTTTCTTCGATTTCTTGCAGAGAAAAGAAATAATGTAATTATTTTTCTGACAGGGTTAAGAAATGTTCTTATGTTACTATTACTTTTTCTGAACAAAGTTCAGGTTGATTTTCATGTGAAAACAAGTTGTAAAGAGAATATAAAATATAGGGTGAATTGCAAATGAGAGATTATGACTTGCAATTAATCATCCTTAACCAAAATTTTTAAATTAATTAAAGATTAGGAATACAAGTGTCAAAATTAATCACTCTATAGCAAGTCAGATACACCAATATCCATTTTTAAAATAAGGAAATTTAGCACTAATGGCTCAATTCAGAGAAACATTAAGGAGTGTCCACAACTCTAAAAACACCAGCCAATCTGCTGAGATGTAAGGACACATTTAAAGTGCTATAATAAAATAGGAACATTTTGACAATGCAGAGTATGCTTATGAGAACAATCATTTCTAAAATGTCATATCTGGTCCAGAACCAAGAGTTAACACCTCCATCTAATCTCTGATCCAGTAAGGTAATTAAATTAATATTTAAAGTTAAGTACATTGCTGACTGTGACTGTCCAGAATAAAGTATAAAAATTAAAGTGACTATTTTAGCATCAACATAGTGGTGTTGCAATCTCCATCACCAAAATCTAAAAGATCAAATCAAACAGGTATATCGTGAGTTCTGTACAGTTTAAAGTATGCAAATGGAAAGTTGGTCTTATGAAATTCTAATTTCTTTCTCATTGGCCTGTCCTTATTCATCTGTGAAGGAAGTTGAAAGGTTCAATAGGACTGTTGAAAATAAGAAAATAAATAATGAAATTAACTTGACTGATAATAACAAAACTACATATCTTCACTCATTAAAATCTGACAACTTTCTTAGGATTCCAGAGCTGAATTATGATCAATCTGGTATCTTTTAGGATAATTTAAAAAAAAAATTATATAACTACCATGAAAATGAAGCTGAAAGAACAGGTAATAAAACCAGTTTGATTTATTAATTATTCTTATTTGAAGGCTACAGTCCTTTGTTTCTTATTTGTTGTACTACATGCTGTAGTCACTACTGATGAGTCACATTTGCATATTTACTAGTTTGCTGAGTTTTGTGCTCAAAACTGTGATTTCATATTGAAATTTGAACAAATATGAATTTATACAATTGTAGGCACTGTTAGACTGTAGGCCACTTACAGTGTGGCTAAAGTGTAGCAAATATTAGGCAAACACTTAACTCTGCATTTGAATCTAGCCATTTTCTATACCTCTTCTATGTCTCTCAACGTGTCATACTGTCCTGATCCAATATTGGGGAGGGTTCTTAAACGATCCCAAGAGCGAGATTAAGACACAAACGAGGTCAGATGCCATACAACCTTGTAAACTTTATTTTCCGTAACAACTGATAACAGCGACAGGACAGAGAGAAAAAGAAAGGAAAAGTCAGAATCCCTAAGCAAGCGAACGGTAGACATGTAGCAAGATTAATTACCACCACCACGAATCCAGCGATGTACGGTTGGCTTGGTCTCGGGGCAGGTGATGGTGCTCCAAGCTCCAAGCTCTGAGGAGGGAGGATAACAAGAGAGAGAACAAGAGTGATCCCAAGAGAGGAGTACACAGTCCTTTTATTGCCCCAGTCCCCACGATTTCTCTGAAAAGTCTGCTCATTTCCACGGAGCGCATTGCAATACTTGCCGCCCCGTGGTCCTCCATGCATGCATGCCCAGGTGTTCACGGTGGTCGTACCAGCGGGGGATCGACCCGCAGTGCCTTCAGCCTCTGCACATCTTCCTCACCCTTATTTCCTCTCCACCCAGCTTGCGCGCAGGTGCAGCTTGGTAGGCACTGCCAAGGATCTGGTTTCAGTTTTGGGCGGATGTCGTGGTTTTGTCAGGGACAATTCGCCTCCTTCAGAGCATACTCCTCCACGGCGACAGGATGCTGAGGCCAGGAAGTGGTAGTGGCGCAGCAGCAATGTTGAGACAAACACAGTCCAACACAGTCCCTTACACATACCTGAGGGGAACAAAGCGCTTTGCGTAATGTCACATACAATTCAGCTGACTGAGAAGACACTCAAGAAACTGCATTAGGTAAAATGAAACCTACTCTAAAGATACAGATCTAAAGCATTGCACTGGTCTAGGTTTTGTACATACAGACGATCTAGATTTCTGTCATGGAAATGACACAGAAATATGCCCTACTAGGCTCATTCTCCTTATCACTAACAGGTAGGAACATAGGATCCTTTCAGTGAGAGGCACTATACAGTCCATGGAGGGTGAGTGAGTGGAACAGTAAAAGAGATAGCATGTGAGTTATCAAAATTTTATTTTAATTTTTTTTTTCCAAATATATTAAAAAATAATTCTGTGTTATGTTTGGGTCATACATCCTAGTGCAAAAGTGTTAGCAAACACCTGTCTACAAGCACTGCAATAACTTTTCTGAAGTTAGTAAAGATGTGACTGCTCAGGAGTTGAAAGAGAATAGCAACAAAGACCTATAAAGGGCACAAAAAGAAGGCTTCAAGGTAAAGTCTCAAGATAGAGATTCAAATTAGATTTTAGACTTGAAAAGTCATGGTTGGGAACATCTCTGTCATGCTAAACCACTCTCTGATGCATGTCTAGATAAATTGACAATGTTACAGAAAATTCAAGGCGAAGTTGTAAGGGTGTTGTATGTTCATGGAGATGTTGCAGATGATAGAAAAGGAATGCCATTACCACCTATTCAGTCCATTTGGTGGAATGAAAAAAAAAAAAAAAAAAAACCACACAATGTATTTTGATAGTCATTATTTCACTAATCCTACACACAGGTGGAGTTTTGTTTCAAGTAAACTGTAAACCCAGATGGAGGATTTAGATTATAAAGCTATTCCAAAAGAAATCCACATATGCCCTCCAGGGTTAGACATTGGTTCCCAGTCTGTTTCAAATAGGAAAATTCTATTTCAAACTCCTTTGCTAACAGGCTTCTAATAAAAGCCACCACCAGGCTCTGAGAAAAGCAGCAAAAATGTTTCCACATGAATAACGGCCAGGGAAATGGTTTAAAAAATATCCTTTGTAAAAAGAAGGGTGTCCAGGTTTCATCTTAGATAGAGTTAATTTTCTTTCTAGTAGCTGATACAGTGTTGTGTTTTGGATTTAGTGTGAGATTAATGTTGATAACACATTGATGTTTTTAGTTGTTGCTAAGCAGTGTTTTATACTAAGTCAAGGACTTAGCAAGAAGGCTGGAGGGGCCCAAGAAGCTGGGAGGGGACACAGCCAGAACAGCAGACCCAAACTGGCCAAAGGGAATATTCCATGCCATATGATGTCATACTTAGTATATAAACTAGGGGGAAAGCTGGCTGGGGGCCGCCGTTCAGGAACTGACTGGGCATTGGTCGGCAAGTGGTAAGCATTGTGTATAATTTGGTTTATATATTATAATTATAATGCTATTATTATTGTTGTTGTTGTTGTTGTTGTTGTTATTATTATTATTATTATTATTATTTTTCTGTCCTATTAAACTGTTTTTATCTCAACCCATGAGCTCCAATTTTTTTTCCCAGTTCTCTTCCTGATCCTGCTGCAGGGGAGTGAGTGAACAGCTGTGTGGTGTTTAGTTGCCGGCTGGGGTTAAACCACAACATAGCTAATCTAGTAAATCAGAGTTAGCCTACTAATGGAAATTTTTCAGCATCTAGTGTTGCTCCATCTGAAAAAAAAAAAAAACAAAAAAAAAACCAAAAAAACACAAACAAACCCTCATATACCAGTTAATCCATTTTAGACAGATGGAAAGGACTGTTAACAAGGAACAGAAGAATGAAGAAGTTTGTTTATCTTGTTTACCTCTCTTAAAGATTAAATTCTTACCCAATTCTAATACAGCTTGGTTCTAGATGTACGAGCATAAAAAAAAAATATACACACACACACACTCCCACCCTGCTCCTTACCTGTAATTGTAAATCAACATGCTCTCTACTCATAGGTCTTCAGGGAGTAAGCAGACAGTTCAAACATGTGTTGACTCAAAGCCAGTGACTTAATTAATTTAACTTATGTTACATAAATAATATATTTAAATTAAACCAACAAGATGCTAATGTCCTTATGCATACAGTAATCCCTTTGGCTTCATGAAGGCTCAAGACAGACTATTTTGGGCTCAAAGCCTCCTTAAAAGATTGGGGGTTTTGGGAGCTTCTTGGAGTATGGGAGCCCTTTGATAGAACAAAATAACTACAGGTGGGTTAATAACATCTTTCCACCAATCCTCAGTGAAGTTTTATGAAGTGAAGATTTAGAGTATATGTGCATGCTTTTCCCATTACTCCTGGTGCCATGTTTTTTCAGAACCATTTGCAATCACAAAATAATTCCAATTTCCTTTCTATACCTCTTTCTTAGCTGCTCCTCCTTAATCTAAAGCTTCTTGTGCACAAAAAAGGATATTTAATTGAGTCCATATTTTGACTTTTTTTTTCTTGGAAAAATATTTCCAAGCTACAAAAGATATAATTAAAAATATGTTTTATTTCTAAAAGGACTGTCTCTACTACACCTGTAGCAGTGGTTTAAAAAAAAATGCATGCAAACAATCACAGTTTGAATTATAGATACAGTGAAAACATATTTGAAAGGATTTAATGTTGAATATTAAAAAACAGCCTGAATAAATTCAGATTGTAACACTTCCTGTAATTTCTTTTTCCAGATTATTCAGATATTTGCCTGCAGACCAAGAGGAAGAAAGAATAATTACAGTGAAAAGAAGTGAAAAAAACAAAGGCCCAAATCCTTACTTGTCCATATCAACTGCCATTTAGTGGTGGCTAAAATGTACAGAGTAGATTTAAAGTATACTTTCCAACAATAATTAAAAAACCCTCTAAACTATTGAAAGATCTCTATATGATTCTATATAAGAAAGTATCATTTTAATGTATGAAATTAACTGAAAATCAGTTTATGTACTGTATAAGTTTTAGCTAGGAGGGTTACATGAGTATTTGTTTTCAATCAAGTTCAGTAAATGATAAAATTTTTTCCATGGCAGAATAATCTAACAAAATCTATGTGAATCTGGAATTTAATTTGTTTAACATAAGAGCTAGTCAGCATTTGATTGATTGAAGATGTGAAAAGGTAGTAAAGCTCAAAAAACTGTATATGAACTTCTTGATTGAACAAGACAGGAATCACAGGGTTGATTAATATGGAGTCATACCACCAAGACCAGTTCCAACCCATCAGCACTGTGATACTCTGGGAAAGGACATAAATTCCTACTCTCCAAAGACATTGAGGTTTTTGATCTCGGCACCTCTAAGAAGGAATTCAATTTTCTTATTGCTGTTATATTCCACACTCTGAAGTATACTTCCACAGGAAGAAAACATAACTGTGTAACTCTTAAAGTACAGAGAATTTACTCATCTAATAACAATCTGGTAATAACAACATTTTCATAAAGGAACATGTTCCCCACAAAGAGGAACCAGCATCTACCTGCTAGTTCTTTGTTACAATCCTGCACGTAAATGTCACACTAAAATATTCTCACCCCTAAATTCCTCATGGATTTTAGGATTATTATAGACTTTACTTTCTTCTCAGGTATCATTCTTTCCCCTGTAAAAGCATGGGATTTTAGAATCCGGACAGAAAAATGTCAGAGGAAGTTCATGCAAAGTTCTTCTCAATGGTATCTTTTAGGAGATGGATATTTGCCATATGTCCCTGCAATAGTCTGCAGAAAGACTCAAGGAAATTCTTGCCAAATCTAGATGAGTTCTCCAGGTCATCTCAAGGAACATGTTATCTAATACGAAAGCATTCACACAAATGCTTTATCATGGTGGCACCCACACCATTTTAGGGAAAGGCTCAGAAGTAACAAGGATTACCAGACAGTGAGAGCAACAGACAGCTGTTCAGGTCAGCATGGCATAACCATCAACACCACGAGCATAACATCCATTGGTAGGTCTTTGAGGGACACAATTCACATCCTTGTAGCATGGAGTTAGAGCGTTTTCAAAACAAGTTAATTAATTATAAGTAACATTCAGTAGTACAGAAAGATATAATCATAGAATGGCTTGGGTTGGAAGAGACATTAAAGATCACCTTGTTCCAACCTGCCTGCCCTTGGCAGGGATACCTTCCATTAGGTCAGCTTGTTCAAAGCCTCATCCAACCTGTTTTCATAAAAAAACAAAAACAAACAAACAAACAAACAAACAAAAAACCCCAAGCAAGATCTTCAGGGAAAAAAAAAAAAAAAAATGTAAGCAACAAGTGGTACAATTTAATTTTATAGATAAGTGAAGTTTGGAAGTAAAACTTTCATGATGCCTGTAATTTAACATGCTTGTGGTCAAATGTGGTATATCAAATATTTCTGGACACGTATAAATAAGACATCACTTGCAGAGTTTTACTTTGAATGATCTGGTTAAATGTTAATCTCTCTAGTCTATCACATCAGAAAGGAAAGTCCTAGAAAAAGCTTTTAACTTCTTGACTAGGTCCTGGGAGGCAACATTTGAAAAAAACCACTCATGGGTTGAATTTCTTATCATGGTTTAAAACAGCATTAATATTTATTGCCTGAGGAAGATAGCATAAAAAAGTTAGCAGAAGAACAAACTTGACAAAGTAGTAATAATATTTTTTTAAAAAATCCCTCATGATTTTGACTACATCATTCTTCCACATTAACAAAGCAATCCTACAAAATCCAACAATCTGTTTCAGTTCACTGGGACTGACAGGGGCAAAAATATCACAATCCTTCATTGATGTTTTGTACTTTTTTCAATGTCTAAACAAAACCCTCATTTACGGGGGAAAAAAGCCAAACAGATATCATGGTTGACTTGCACTTGTGCCTTCTGTATAGAGGCTTTCACTAGACATGGCACTTAAGGAGTTCAGATGAAATTGTCCTGCAAGTGTTATGTGGCCTGAGCTTCTGGGTCATTGACTGATGTTCCAGAAGTTAAGCAATGTTAAAATAAACTTCTTTCCATGTCCAAAAGTAAGATCAAGGCAATCCATGCATGTTATATAGAATCCATGCCAAAACATCAACATTTCAACAAATAATTATGTTTGAATCAAGAAACCCAACACAACATCATCTGTAATCCATGCTCATATCTTTGGAAATCTCTAAGTCTCACTGTTAAATTTATTTTTCCTAGGATTGAGAGACTCTGCATTTAATTGTGGCTTTTGAAACACAAGTCTTCTTTAAAGATGTCTTACAAAAAAATATTTTATTTGCATTTTAAGCATAAGAAAAAGTGATAAAAGTCTTTGTTAGCATGGATTTTTTCCAAAATAAACAGACCACCTAATTTCCATTCTAATATGTTTTGAAGAAGAGGAGACCTATCAGATAATTAATAATGCACTCAGTGACAATTCATATCTCTTTTTTCCAGGTTTAAACACATCACTGCACAAGGTTTGTATCCAGCTGTTGTCTATATCACTAGCTTCTTTGAGTTATCCCATGAGCAAAGCCAGACAGAAAATGGATTTTTTTTCAATTTTAGGGTATTCTGAAAACTTCAATAACAATTTTTATGCTTCTGAAAAAAAATCTCTGTTCTTTTAAGAAACAATCAAAATGTTTTGCTTTGAGCATCTGGATTATTTCGTTTTGGTACATACATGTTCAAATTTGCACTTTTTTTTTAAAAAAAGGAGCATTTAAAGGAAAGCTTCTTTCAAAATTTAAAAAAAAAAAAAAAAAAAAAAACAACCTAATTTAATAATATAATATTTTTTAAAAGATGAAGAAATAAAAGAATATGTTTTAATTCAGTACACAAACACAAAACTTTTGTGCCTAAAAAGCATTATGTGACAGTACTTCTTTACTTGTTCCAGTAGGCAGATTTTAGTTAAAATCTTGGTCTGTGAATCTGTTATTTTTACATATAGGATGAATCATAATTCATACACATACATCCAGTTAGCCATCCACTAGTCCTTGCCTCAAACCTGACTCCTGGAGTCCCAAACCTAGTATTTTAAATACTAGAAAAGGGGAAGAGTCAAACACCTAAAAAAGTCAGATTAGAAAGAAGCAGTGGCTCAGCTTTACAGCTTCTTCATTTGTTCAAGTTCTTTTTCACAGAATCACAGAATCATCTAGGTTGGAAGGGACCTTGGAGATCATCTAGTCCAACCGTTAACCTAACACTGACAGATCTCAACTACACCATATCCCTCAGCGCTATGTCAACTCACCTCTTGAACACCTCCAGGGATGGGGACTCCACCACCTCCCTGGGCAGCCCATTCCAACGCCTAACAACCCGTTTTGTAAAGAAATACTTCCTAATATCTAATCTAAACCTTCCCTGGCACAACTTGACGCCATTACCTCCTGTCCTATCACTTATTACTTGATTACTTGATTTCATTCACATTTCCTTTAAGCTTATGAATCTCTTACCTTTTCTCTCTTGCTGAATTCCCTCCAGGCATAAGTGGCAGCCTAATCTCCCAGGTCAACTGCTGCTCTCTCCCACCCTGACATTTTCTGTCAATAAATTTTGCTGTAATAATTTATGTGAATTTTCTCTTTCTGACTGTCAAAACCCAAATTTCTGTTGAAAATACTAAAAGTATTCAGAATTTTCCAAAGTGAAGAGTCAGGTTGTTGGTGGGTTTGTTTCAGTTTGGTTTTCTTCATCGGCAAAATAATGGATTTTGATCTAGCCTTGTTCTCCACAAGCAACTATGTGAGGACCAAAACACATACAGCCACTTTTTCTACAGGCTTATTTCTCATAATCAGTTACTGGCTCAAACTGAAGCTTTATCTGTGTTTGGAGCTTCTCTCCTATGTGATTTTTCCTCTGTTTAAGCTGTGTGAAGTCACTGTACTTTTTCCTACTCTTGGAGTGTGGGGGGGCACTTGCAAGTTCTCTCCCCACAGTTTTGCTACCTATTTTGAGATAAAAACTTATCTTTGAGATGTGCATATCTCTGTCAAATTTTATTGACACTGGTCAATGAGTTATTGAAGGAGGCAAAGAACAGTTAAACATTGGAAATTAAACTATAACCAACCAAACCAGTGAGCTGGAGTTTTCCAAACAGACATCGTCCAGTAAGGCTGCAAACAGTATTTAATTGTATCCAGGTTTCTTATGCTTATCATCACCTTGACATCAGCTGCAGCATCTTCTCAGTATGAGGAAAAAACAAGTTTATCAACTTCTGGAAGTATTTGTGAAGTGCTGACAATATTGGCAGCTCTCAGAGCTCCAGGAATACTACAGGCAAACAAGACGCTTGATTTTTCATCCGTTTTATTTTCCATTTCTTGACATCAATAAACACACAAATGCACATGATCTGCACAATAATCATTCCCATGAGTTAATTCAAGAAAAGATTTTTCATGCTTAGCTTATAATTAATAGGGAAACATAAACACAAACTAGTCATTTCAGGACTGTCCTCTTTTTCACCCAAGCTTGGAAACTGGATGTCCAGTTTGATGAACACAAGATGGAGTGTGCAAATAATAGAGTTGATAGACGGACAAGCATTTCTATGACGGGGAGGTGACCAAATCCAAAGCTGATCAAGCTATGAAGTGGAAGTACATTTACCTCCCTTCCTTTAGTGAGCTCCCTAGAGACTGGCAAAAGGCATCCAAACTGAATAAAAAAAAAAAAAAAAAAAAAAAAAAGGAAATGTTTATCAGTGTGCTTTATTTCTGATATGACTTTCTGGCTTGCAGCGAAATCTGCTCAGTCCCCAGTGGTCCCAGGGTTGTTTCTTTCCATTACAGAGAATCAGTGAATGGTTGAGATGAAAAGCACAACTGAAGGCCAACTTGTCCAACCCCCCCACCCCCCCTGCTCAAGCACAGTGACCTACAGCCAGCTGCTCAGACAGCTTTTGAATATCTCCAAGATAGAGGACTTCACAACCACTCTGGGCACCCTGTGCCAGTGTTTAGTCATCCTCACAGTGAGAAAGTGTTTTCTGGTGCTCAGAGAGAACTTCTTGCATTTCAGTGTCTTCCCATTGCCTCTTGTCCTGTTGCTGGGCAACACTGGAAAAATCTTGCCTCTGTTCTCTTTTCACCCACCCTTCAGCTATTTACATACATCAATAAAATCCCCCCTGAGCCTGCTCTTCCCCAGCCTGAAGAGTGCCATCTAGGTCTGGGCAGACAGGTGATAGTAGCTTATTGTGGTGCAAGACAGACCTCACAGGGAAAAGCAAGATAAAGATTTCACACCAGAAATAATATTCATTTGGATGGCTTGAACTAAATGACTAAACTGTAAAACAAACAAACAAACAAACAAACAAAAAACAGAAGTTATTCAGCATAAAACTCAAAACAATACCTTATTTTCCCTTCATGTTGCCATCTGTCCTTATCACAGTCTCCAGCCCCAGATTTTTCAGCCTGCCATGTTGTTTAACTCTAATGCAGCAGTCTGGATTCAGGGTTCCTGCTCAACAGACCAAAACTGCTGAAGCTGCTTTTGATTGACGCATTTTTTACACATTTTCCTTCCTACTTCTCACTCCTGTATTACTTATTCAGAACAGAATGTCTTCCCATGGACTTCTTTTTAAAAAAAAAAAAAACAAGAAAAGACTGTTGTGTTTTGCATGTTCCTTGTGAGAATGTAATTTGGAGAGCTATCTCGGCAATTAGTAATTAGAATCCACTGGAGCAGGTAGCAGCGAGAAGAAAACAGATAGCTTTCATGTGTGTCTGTGCATCCATAAGGCTGCATTTCTGTATGAAAAAGCCTTTATCATCTGTGGAGAGTCTCAACTAAGAGGAAGATATCTGGTTTTGTCCCTGAGAAATAAGCAATACATAAAACAATTCTCAGGTAACTGTGTCAGTTAGCTCTTGTAAACTTCCCTTTTTACTGCAGTGCACTTGATCTTCAGGAAGCTTTCAATGCCATTTGAATACTGCCATACTGCCAAAAGTGTAAGAGAAAAAGAGTGGTACACACTCTCCTGTTTGTAGACATTAATTGCCTATGTGTATATATATATAACTACCAGTTGGTCCTTGGAGGGAGACAATCATATGGGTCTGTTTTTCTGTGATCTGAATGACCTCATGAAGGCCAGTAGGAGCTCGTGGGTCAAAACTGAATCTACAAACAGGATTTGGAGTTTCCACAATGTGATCAACTGCAGAGTCCAAATCACACAGAATCACAGAATCACCAAATTGTCTAGGTTGGAAAAGACCTTGAAGATCATCCAGTCCAACCATCAACCCAACATTAACAGTTCCCAACTACACCATATCCTTCAGCGCTAAGTCAACCCTAAGTCAACACCTCCAGGGATGGGGACTCCACCACCTCCCTGGGCAGCCCATTCCAACACCTAACAACCCCTTCTGTAAAGAAATACTTCTAATATCCAGTCTAAACCTTCCCTGGTGCAACTTGAGGCCATTCCCTCTTGCTCTGTCGCTTATTACTTGGTTAAAGAGACTCATCCCCAGCTCTCTGCAACCTCCTTTCAGGTAGTTGTAGAGGGCGATGAGGTCTCCCCTCAGCCTCCTCTTCTCCAAACTAAACAACCCCAGTTCCCTCAGCCGCTCCTCGTACGACATGTGCTCCAGACCCTGCACCAGCTTCGTTGCCCTTCTTTGGACACGCTCCAGTAATTCAATGTCCTTTTTGTAGTGAGGGGCCCAAAACTGAACACAGTAATGGAGGTGCGGCCTCACCAGTACCAAGTACAGGGGCAGGATCACTTCCCTGTCCCTGATGGTCACGCTATTGCTGATGCAAGCCAGGATGCCATTGGCCTTCTTGGCCACCTGGGCACACTGCTGGCTCCTGTCCAGCCGGCTGTCAATCAACACCCCCAGGTCCCTCTCTGACTGGCAGCTCTCCAACCACTCCTCCCCAAGCCTGTAGCTCTGCTGGGGATTGTTGTGGCCCAAGTGCAGAATCCGGCATTTGGGCTTATTGAAGCTCATACAGTTGACCTCAGCCCTTTGCTCCAGCCTGTCCAGATCTCTCTGCAGAGCCTCCCTACCCTCGAGCAGATCAACACTCCCACCCAACTTGGTGTCATCTGCAAACTTAATGAGGGTGCACTCAATCCCCTCATCTAGATCATCAATAAAGATGTTAAACAGGAGTGGCCCCAAAACCGAGCCCTGGGGGACACCACTCATGACTGGCCGCCGACCAGATTAACTCCGTTCAGCACAACTCTTTGGGCCCGGCCATCCAGCCAGTTTTTTACCCAGCAAAGCGTGTGCCCATCCAAGCCACGAGCAGCCAGTTTCGCAAGGAGAATGCTGTGGGAAGCGGTGTCAAAGGCCTTACTGAAGTCAAGGTAGACATCCACAGCCTTTCCCTCATCCAATAAGCAGGGCACCCTGTCGTAGAAGGAGATCAGGTTTGTCAAGCAGGACCTGCCTTTCATAAACCCCTGCTGACTGGGCCTGAGCATCTGGTTGTCCTGCATGTGTTGTGTGATGGTACTCTGGATGAGATGCTCCATCAGCTTCCCGAGCACCGACGTCAAGCTGACAGGCCTGTAATTTCCTGGATCATCCTTCTGAACCTTCTTATATATGGGCATCACATTGACCAATTTCCAATCTGTCGGGACCTCCCCGGTCAGCCAGGACTGTTGGTAAATGATAGAAAGCGGCTTGGTGAGCACCCCAACCAGCTTCTTCAGCACCCTCGGGTGTATCCCATCCAGTTCCATAGACTTATGTGTGTCTATGTGATGCAGTAGGTCACTGACTGTCTCCTCCTGGATTGCAGGGGGTCATTCTCCCAGTCTCTGTCTTCTGGCTCAGGAGGCTGGATTCCCTCAATACAACTAGTCTTGCTGTTAAAGACTGAGGCAAAGAAGGCATTAAGCACCTCAGCCTTTTCCTCATCACTTGTTACCATGTTGCCTCCTGTGTCTAGCAGGGGATGGAGGCTCTCCCTAGTCTTTTCTTTGTTGTTGACATACTTATAGGAACATTTCTTGTTATCCTTGATTGCTGAAGCCAGATTAATTTCCAGCTGGGCTTTAGACCTCTTGATTTCCACCCTGCATAGCCTCACAGCATCTTTGTAGTCATTGTGAGTGGCTAGCCCCTTCTTACAAAAGCTGTAAACTCTCCTTTTCTCCTTGAGTTGCATCCAAAGCTCCCTGTTTAGCCAGGATGGTCTTCTGTCTTGCCAGCTTCTCTTACAGCACCTGGTCCTGAGCCATTAACACTTCTTTCTTAAGGAGTGCCCAGCCTTCCTGGACCCCTATACCCTTCAGGACCATCTCCCAAGGCATGCTGTCAAGCAGGTGCCCAAACAAGACAAAGTCAGCCCTTTGGAAGTCCAGGATGTCAGTTCTGCTGCCTCCTTTCCTGGCCTCTCTAAGAATAGAGAACTCTATTATTTCATGATTGCTGTGCCCTTGTCAGCAAATGGCAAGAGCAAGTAAGAACTTGGTTAACATGAGTCTGCAGTGAAAGCCAGCAGAGCAGACTTTGCATCTCACACAACATTGCATGGACTAATGTTACACACAACTTTTTTGTGAAAAAAGTAATAATGTCTGCTAAATTCTAGAGCTGGTATAATATATACTACTAATAATAGGATAATAAGAGAAAATTACAGAGGTGATTTAATATTAATGCTTTGCCTTGACAAAAAAAGTCCTATAGATTTATTTCTCTTAACAGATATTCACTTTCAGCTAACATCTACATCTCCGGCAAATGTTGTTGAGACTGGTGTTTCCTCTTAATGGGTAACCACTGAATTCAGAAAGATTATGTATATTTGGAGGCGGTATGCATTGTATTAAGTACTCATAAAACTAACCCTTCAGTTACTCTATAATGCAGCAATTTGACGGCTTTTTGCATTTTTGGCATAATGTTAGAGACTGTGAGCAATTTGTCTGGAGTTGCACAAACTTATTATTACATGATGTTAGTCTACCCCATCCACGTTAATTCAGCACCACTGAGGTTCTTCTGAAGAATTATTTGATTAGATACATGTGGCTCATTAGGAGGGTGTGAAACTGAAAATAGTGAGGTAAAGAAGGAATACAGGAATTTTTCTGTGTACAGAACAGCCTGTGGCTGACCCCCTCTGCAGTAAAGGAGAAGTGAAGAACTTGGCTGAAGATTGTGGCAAAATCCCACCCAAACCAAGAATGAATGAAGAAAGAAAACAGGAAGGACTGCATTTATGGTTGAGATTGGAAAAAAGTATGATACTTCTTTAGAGTAATTAAGAGTGTTGTGTTCTGAGTAGCATTAATTCATGTATCTTTGGGTGACAGTGATGGATAGATTTCTTAAGATCTGGGAAAGAAACAAGCTTTCATAAGTGAGCTACCTGCACACTGGGAAAGAAATCATTTGGGGGACATAGGAAGGGCTTTCCAGAAATGTGGTTTTTTGCTTTATTTCACCCAGACTGAAGGTCTGTAGTTGTTGTAGTGCAATGCTCTGGCACAGATTCAAGGCTTTCATCTGTAGCTGTTACTGCTGTGATTAACAAGTGCACTACACTTAACAGCTAAGTGTAAGTCCAAGACAGAAATATCTAAGAAAAGCCATCACCTTACAATCTTTAGATTATTTTGTAAGACCTGCTTCATCACTCAAGCTTTCCCAAAGGACCAGCATGAAAGCAATAAAATAGGATTATACAATAACAGTCTTTCACTAAAATGAGAGCAGGATCGCAACCATCATTTTTCTTCAGAAACATCAGCTTAGCATTTTATCTGGCATAAGAAGGACAATTAATTGCTACTTTTGAAATATTTATGGTGGTGTTTTAATTCCGTACAAAGCTCAGACAGGACTGTGACAAGTGCTTTGGAAATGTTAATAGATTGAGTATATGGTGGGATGGTGTGTGTGTGTTTTATAGATACATTAATATATATAAATTACATACATGTGGAGGTATTATGCTTAGGAGCCCAGAGGTAGAATTTATTAACTGAACATGTCTCCTTTTTCTTCTTGCCAATTACCCTACTGCCTAAATTGTCTTTGGTGAAGTTTATTCCAGCATCCAAATCTTTGAGAAGCATCATTTTCCTCCTGAAATAGGGAAATAGCAATCCTGGCTTTTTTTTTTTACCCTGCTCCTCCCTCCCCAAGTTATACCTGCCTGAAGCCTGCAGTGAACAAAAGTTGATTTTCATTCCCTGGTAGGTTTTCCTATACCTAAAAACATAGTACCTACATCTAAGCAGTGTAAATATTAATGCTAAATAAAATCAAGCCAATAAAAAACGTTTCTCAGCTTACCATAATGTCCCTAAACTTTCTTTTAAGCATTAAAAAGTGTTAAAATTACTGTAAGGCATTAAAAATCCAACAAGATAATATAGGTTTTAGTTTAACCTATGACTGCACTATCTTATGCACTCTTAAAGAACTTGTTAAATGATCTAATAGATGTAAAGCAAATACTATAAATGAGAACACATTCAATTTACCCACACAGTGCAACAAATCAGGTGAAGAACTTAGACTTTTAAAGCCTCTCCCAAATCTTGGTAATCATGATATCCCATTTTACACAGAGGTATACTGAATTATCTCCCACTTTATCAGAACTCATCTAAGCTGGTTTCTTTTAAGAATGCAATTCATTTATCCTGAACATCCTGTGACAAGACCTTCCCATCACACTATTAAGTCATGGCAACAACGTGAATGAGACCAGACAGCTGGAAAAAGGTCTTATGTTTTTGGAAGCTGACCACTATACTGATATCTGGAGTAGTCAGAAGCAGACTTGGAACTGTTTTTATTATGACAACAGTTATAGCAATCCTGAGGCATAGCCATATGTAGTTAAGACACTAAAGAAGGAGAGAAGCAACATATATTTTGCTGAAATACCACAGAGATGGAAAAGGACCATACAGTAAGCAGGATGGATATAATTTCTGACTCAATACACAATCTCTAGCAGGCTTAACTAGAACATGCATCTTTCGAACAGACACCCAGTACTGGGTTAGTTCTTCCCTCTGAGGATGAGTGGAAATTTCAGCTGAGTAAGAAAACAGTTCTCTGTTTTACTAAAGTAGAACGCAACACTACAAAAAAGGGCTTCTTTGAGAACTACTATGTCTTCTTCATCAGACCATTCCCCACATACTCCACTTGAATGTGTTAATGTCTTCACACCACCTTCACATCACCTTCACAGCACTGGGAAAACATTTGCCAAAGAAGGATTTCAAAATCCCTTTTTAATTTAATCATTTTATCACCCTCACTGTTGTGACCTCTAACCCCAGTTAGCAGCCCTCTTAGACAAAATGTTAATGAGCCACCCTACTGCAATATGTATAACAACAAAGAGAAGAAAAAACATGTACATAATGCCTCCTTCAGTTATTTGTTTCACACCAGCTGAATAGGGAATCCCAAGAGAGTTTGCTTTATTTAAATGCATACCTGATGTTATCACCAGCACTTCACCTGAAGGTCATACAAATCTCCATTGTTCAGCTGTGGGTTTTTTTATTTGTTGGCCTATGTGTACCTATTGTGCTGACCACTGCAAGTTATTACCTACATAAAAACCTAAAGCTTCAGTATTGCTCAAACTGTAGGGCAAATCTTTAAAGACAAAAATCTTCACAGATTACCTCTCTGTATTCTACAACTTGGAAATAAACATGCACTAGGTCAGCAGGTCACCTTGGACAGGCTAGAGCGGAGGATACTAATAAGATTGTCAGTGTACACAACCTTTTTACTTGTTTATTTAAATGAGGTAAGTACAAGAGAACAAATAAAGGAAAACTTAGTAATACAATTCAGGCCATTAATTCTGTCTTCACAAATTTGTAAAAGATATTCCAACTGCAAAAGGAACATTTAATTACAATTCATAGATATTTATAACACACTAAAATCTAGATATTCCAGCTAAGATTAGCTTCTTCCTGCAGTCACCACTGTGAGTCTTGTAAGGAACAAGCTGTATGTACTGAGGCTAAAAACAGAAATGCAAGAAGGCATGGGGAGACGAAGCCCTATCACCAGGACTAAAACAAAACATACATAATGAAAACATCTAAATACTGGACATTAACTGCAAGCTGAAAGGAGCAGTAAAGAAAGAAGGAAAGGGGAAAGGAGATAGTATGACTGTTTTTATGAAAAGCAAATTGGTTGGCAAAGTTGTAGTCTGTGAAGATTCAGTGTTACCACAAGCTGGGGACTATTTTATGATATATTATGAGAGCAAGAGAGTAAGTGTCTAGTACAGGAAAAGTTTTTGTCAGGACTAGAATGAACACCTGTTATATGATATACACAATGATTAGCAATGAAAGGAAGTATTCGATTCTGTTAATAGGAAAGGAATTGCTTTTCTCTGCCATTCCTTGCCTATTTGCATGCAATACAAATTATGAATCATTAGGCATTTTTTGACAGGATTTTTTTCCCAAGACTGTCTGCTTCCTGCAGAATTTTTTCAGCTCTTATTGAAAAATAGTTTGATCAGAAATGAAAAAGAGCTGACTAGGCTCCCCCACACCAATTTTACAATGCCACTGCGATACATGAAGAATGTTGCATTTTGGGTTCCTCATATTCTTATCCGATTCAAATGGAGTCATACTGTACTTTCATTATGTTTCACAGCTGCTGAGTAAGAGGGAAGATGGGGGTCAGGGTATTCTTCTCCCTTAGAAAACTGATATTTTTCATTAAAAAAACCAACCAAACAAACTTTTTTTCCTACTGGAAATTCTATCATCTCCTTTATCCCATGAAAAAAATGAAAATGTGTGTGTGGTGTCTTCCTAGAGGCACAGGTTAGGTGTTGCTGAACTCACTATTTGGAGTGTACGTCCCATAATGCACCTGGGTATCTCTTCTTCTTGAATCACTATGACACATCTTTGAATTCTCCAGTTACATTTTCTTTCAACTTACCTAAGAAAGTTGTGTGTCTGGGAGGGAAAGAAGAGAAGAGACACATTACTTGAAACAAAAATAATATAAAGTGAAGTCTTTCCAGGACAAAACTTAGGAAGTTCCTGAATTGTTTTTCCTATGCTACCAGCAGAAAGATTTGTATGATATGATGTAATAATGTACACTAATTCTAAAGAAAAGAGCATAGAAATTAGGGGATGAAAATTCCCAGCAGTGTCAAAGAACACATGACAAGGAAACAGGTGAACTGCTGGGTTGCCAAAGTGTGTTGTGTGCTGTATTGACTCAACTCTGCTTCCACTGAAGGCTAATGCCATTACACACCTTTCAGAAAAACATTTTGAGAAGCTAACTCCTTACACGGGCTTAGACATTTTCACATCTGTCACACATAAATTAAAAACAAGAAACCACAATATTTAAAAAAAAAAAAAAATCAAATGTTAATTAAAGCAAGTGGATTAGTGCCGCAGATCTCCAGTGAAGTCAGCTGATAGTTGATGTCTTTGAAAAATGAAGTTTGATATTCAGTCTGGATCAACAGGAGTGGGTGACTAGTACATGCATCTCAAATGTTACTCACAGTTCAGGGGTTTATACACAAACAGCTTCATGAAATACTAAGTTTCAAAATGAAATTCAAACTGGGATAGACTGACATAATGTTGACTTGAAATAGGCAGGAATTTCTAGTTCTAGAAGTATGAAGGAAGGGTTTGCTAGAAGTGATGCCAGATAATTAAAAGGAAACATTTCAAGAACATTTCACTGAACATACTGAAACTTGAACAAGAGAGAAATACTTTAGCAAAATCTACATAGCTTTAATAAAGCCAATTAACATCTATCTTCTCTTGAAGAAAATTTAAGGTTCCTCTTTCATATGTGTGCTTCAGATCAGTAAAAAGGTTTAGGAAACTTGCATGTGGCTGACACACCATCAAGCTTCAAAAGGAAGATAGGTAACAACATTAATTTGAAAGTTAGAGTGCTCATTAGTTTAATCTAACTTTTATTTTTCCAGTATTAAACTAAATAAACACAGGAGGTTCCTCTTGATCAGGAAACACTGCTTTAGTATAAGGGTGACCGAACACTGGAACAGGTTGCCCAAGGCAGAGGTGGGGTCTCCATCCTTTGAGATATTCAAAAGCTATCTGAACACAGCCCCGTACAACTGGCTCTAGGTTGCCCTGCTTGAGCAGGGGTGTTGGGCAAGATGACTTCCAGAGATTGTTTCCAATTATTCTGTGATTCTACACAATAACGCAATGTCTTCTGCTCACTGCAATAACTATATTTCCAAAGCTAAGAACAGTGTAATGTCCTTACTTCAGTTTCTTGAATAGGATATAAAATAACAAAGAATGTTGTCATTCTTCGTTATTCCAGTATATTACCTGAAGTGCTAAGGTTTGGACAAGAGGCCCAAGCCTGAGTTGACCTATAGATGAATCCTGTATATTTTATAACTGATAATCATTTTGCCAGTAGGTATTGTACTAAGTTATGACAACCCATTTATGCTGGTGTAAAAAGTGCTAAAGCATTGAAATACTGCAGCCTGAACAACAGGCCCCAAGCTGAAGCTGCTAACTTAGCATGTAGTCATTAATAAAATATGTAAACTCACTAGTGAAAGACAAAATATAATCAGTAGTGAGGAGAGAATGTATCCAACGTTCCTTTTGCAGCCTTGTTCAAGGCTGAGAACCCAAGTATTTGGCCGTGTTAGAAACTCCCTTGGTTCCGCCCCCAAGCCCTGGCCAAGCTTTGGGGGGAATCCAACAGGAGAATGAAACCAGAAACTTTCCGCTCAAAACAAAGGTGCCAGCTATTCTGGCTTGTCGATCTCTGGTATATAAGGCTGGGTCCGTTTGCAGTGACTTTGGATGCCTCACCTACGGGTGGACGCACCGCATAGGATTTCCCACTTGCCGGGACTGGCTCTCCAAATCCTCACTGCAACCGGGGCTGCCCAGCGTCTGCGGATCTGGATGATGATGATGGTAATATATGCAAGTGGTGATGTATTTCTCTTAATCACTATTCTCTCTCTCTCGTGTAGTAATGATTTGATGCATTACCCTGTATTTCCTTGTTTGTTGCTTTAAGTGCACTATTCTGCTTCTTCTAACTGCATGTTTTCTGTATTACTCTGTTACATTACTTGGTTATCACTAGTAAAGTACGCCTACTCCTTTCACTCTGGTGTCCGAGTTTAATTGGTATCCTTAATCAGCAAAACATTACCATCCCTTTATAGGTATGTATTGTATACTTTTGTATTGTATACTCTTTTATATGGCTACAGTTTTCAGAATGTATTTACGCTTCCTGCTTCGTTCTATTTTGGCAAATCTTCATTCATTTTCTGAAATATCTGAAAAGTATTTGTCCTTGGTGTAAAATATTTGCATCAAGAATCTGGGCATAGAGCCTGAGATATCTTCAGGGGCCATTCTTTCTCTCCTGTCTCTCACTCACATTTTAGACTCTAAGTACAACTGGGAATTGGAAGTGACTTGAATATGTATTTTACAAAAACTCATAGTACATCCTGTGCCAAGTGAAGAACCACATCCTGTCAACATTTAAGTGCATCCAGCCTATTCCTGAAAATTAAACCTGTGTCCTCAGTTGTTCAGATCACTGTGGCCAAAGTCTTGTTTGAAATTTTTTCTCTTTGGAGGTATCTATAATTCTTCATACTTTTCTTCACTCTCATCTTTTGTTAAAGAATGACCTCATCTACAAATCTCTGCCTATTCTGTTTGGTTTATCCCTGAATTACACAGGCACAAGAGACATGTCTTCATTTACTGAAGATTAATGTCAAAACCCTAGCATGAAATGACCAACCTAAATAAAGTTTACTTCCTGTACAGTGATAAATGAAAAAATAACTTTTAAAAGTTTTCTCCCACATATTTAAACCCCTCATATGAAACAGACTACCTTAATGATTCTTCCAGAATAGTCAGTATGATGCCTTTAAAATGCTGTACTCCATTTTCACCATTGATACAATCAGTATTCTACTAAATTGTATGTAATTCAAACAAACATACAAGCAATGCGATTTGAGCTACTAACACAAGCAATTTTGCCATTTTCATGCCAACAGGTGAATAAAGGGAGAAATAAGACCAAAAGAGCCAAAAAGGAAGTAGGGAAGGAAGAGAGGGAGAGGGGAGAGGGGAGAGGGAGAGGGAGAGGGAGAGGGAGAGGGAGAGGGAGAGGGAGAGGGAGAGGGAGAGGGAGAGGGGGAAAGGGAGAGGAAAAAGAGAAGGAGAATTACATAACTCCATTATATGACCTTCTGTATAAAACTCTACCATGAAAAACACTGAAACTTTTTAAAAGAGCAAGACAGTATTCACAGCATCCCTTCATGAAGTGATGTCTTTCCATGTTTTATCTAGTCAATCAACAAATATCTCTGTTATGAAATTCACATATTTTGTACAATAATTCCTCATTTTACAGCAATTTGTCTCTCAAGTCAAGAAATCAATTCTGACGTGGTCTGAGAAATGTGGACCAGGACAAGGTAAAGATATTGAAAAGGAAGGGAATAGGTGCAGCATAAAAATCCATGGATGTATACAGAGCAGATAATAAATTTTGTTTTTGCTTTACATAGTAGCTGTGTATTGCAGCTGCATACTTTATTCACCAAGTTCAGCCATAAAACTTCTCCATTAACTTCACACAGATTATAACAGAGATGATTTGGCTCTGTAGCTGACTACAGAAATGTTAGGAAGAAACTCAGCACATAAAAATATCTAACAAAAGTTTTCTCTGTCTGCACAAATTAGTCTTTCTACCGTAATTTGTCAGGATTGCCAAATATTTTTAATAGAAGCAAGCAATGCTTTTGAAAGTAATTTTGAACATACCATTTGTTAAGCCAAGACAGAAATGCTCACTTAACAAGGGACAAATTGCAAATGTACTATTTAAAGGAAGAAATACAGTGCTGGTAGTGATTAGAGGATTCAAAATATCTGTCTTCTTAAAATACAGTAAAAAGTGACAGTTAATGTAATATTTGTAAAAGAAAAGTTCATTTTAGTTTTGGCTGTTTGCACTTGCCATTTTAAATAGTATTGCCCTTTTAAGTAGTACTTTTGGAAAATACTTCTAATCCTTGTCAAGGTCCTCCCTTTCAACCCCCTTTTTAATATCAATAGAATATAAAATATAACATTTTCAAACGTGGGTATTCTTGATTGTACTTAATTAAAAAATAAGTATTTTCTGGTGAATATAAAGCAAGATATTTGAAATTTGAGGCATGCAATGAACACTGTAATAGCCTCATCAGATCAGACTAGCAATGCTTCAGTGACCAATGTTCCATAAAGAAGCCAGACAAAATATTTCTGAGAAAGGATTGAGAAACAGAGTAGTGACTGGCATCAGATAAATGAAAGCCTGTACTTAGTAGTGAAAGAGACAGTACAAGTCTCTGAAGGTAAGAGCATCTTGGTATGTTCAGAGTTACATCACCCACAGTGTGGGCAGATCTGCTAATGGTACCAACAAATAAAGGGGGAAAAAAAACCAAACTAGAAATAAAAATGAGATATCATATATGTGGCAAAAAGGAGTTGATTATGTGTTTGTTTTCTCTTTACCCTTGGCCCCTGGATTTGACAAAAGCATTCCCATGACTTGTGAAAATGTTACATTAGACAAGCTATACCTTAAGGAAAAACAGACCTTTTATTACTAGATAGAAACACAAAAAGAGGAACAGAGACCTTCAGTTGGAAAATCAGTAGAAAACACAGTTTCATTTCTTTAGTCCTCAGTATTTTCACTGGGTTTTGGTTTAAAATTGTACTGTGTTTTCTTTTTAATTTTGTTTTTATTTATAGTTTACTTTTAGATTATATTATCCCACCCTCTCCCCAGTTTGGATAAGGAAAGTTTTATTAGACAAAGGCAAGATTCAATATCAGTAATGTAAATACCCTTCTCTTTTCCAAAATTATTATTTACAAGTCTAATTCAAACACAAAACAATCTAAGCAAGGTTCCTCTTGTAAAACCAGGCCTGAAAGCCATGTCCAGAAGCTAGAGTGAACCTGCAGAGCTAGTTTTAAGTCTCATCTTCTGCCCTTTGGAGCTGGAATTATACT
Source organism: Strix uralensis (assembly GCF_047716275.1). Taxonomy (NCBI): domain Eukaryota; kingdom Metazoa; phylum Chordata; class Aves; order Strigiformes; family Strigidae; genus Strix; species Strix uralensis. The sequence goes on along the minus strand of NC_134012.1, from coordinate 18,457,816 downwards.
GGTGTGTCCAAGGTTTTGTTCTTCTCATGGGAAGAAATCAAGGAATTGGAACTTATGTCTCTATCTGGTACATGAGACAGAGAAGAAATCAATAAAAAAAAAAATGTGTGAACTTCCTTACACTGGCTCTAAACCAGAATAATACTCAGACATTCACTGAAGCATTGTGCAACCAAAAACTTAGTATCTAAAATTTCTTCTATGAAGAACAATTCAAATTCCTTGCCTTCACAATCTGCTCAAACTGCTGTACACTTCAGGAACTGTGCATTTCCAAAGATTTAGAGGAGACATATATAGAAATATTACAAAGTCTTACTGAAGCCATAAGTTATGCACAGGTTACTGACGTCCTGTTGAGTTTCATACTAAAATTTCCTTCTGTTCCTTTGTTTCAGTTTCCTTTAATTCCCAGCCTTGATGCCAGAGTGATTACTGTCTTACACATATCCTGGTAGAGCTGATTAATAAATGCTCCTGTTCAGGTGGGTTTTCAGTCCTCTAAGACAGACGACCTCTGTTATTGGTGTAACAGGATAGCTTTCAGATGAGGCTAATCCTTAAAATTGAAACATAAAAAGGGAAGGATGGGTCATAGCCCCAGACATCCCTGTTGGTATAGATAGATAGAATTAGTGGAAAGACCAACACAGGAGAGACCTGGACAGAAGCTTAGGTCAGTAAAAAGAAAGGTTGTTATATTAAAAGCACAAGACAGCTGTCAGGTTGGCATATATACTTGGAAGAACACAAAGGATGTTCACAGATTTTAAAGAAGAGGAGGGAGAAAAGAAAATGCCACAATTCTCAGGATGAATATCCTTTTCATTGTAGATGAGATCACAGATTTTTAAGAAGAGAGGAACAAGTAATGATGATCCTGTAAGAAGATACTTAAAACATTTCCTCTGTCAGGATGATGCAGATATTTTACAGCTAGATCCCCATTTTACAATTAAAAAAAAACTATGATTATGTCAAATCATTAAAGAGAAGAAAATTGGACAGACTACTGAGACCTATGAAAACACGCACAGTAAATCTTCACAAAATGCACTTCTCTTAGAATATGCATGTGCAATACTCCTCTATGGAAGCTGACAAGCAGAGGTTATCAATAAAGCTGTGACAGATTGTACGGAACTGAAGGAAGTAATGCCTCAAACATTCATCAACACAGAAAACCTCAAGCTGTGGCCTTTGGATTAGTCTAGGGAATGTCACCCAAGGAAGCAGGAGTGTATCGAAGGATGCACCCCCCACTCCTGGCAGTTGCATTGACAAACTCCTTACATAAGCCTCAGAGGGGGAGGCATGGTCTAAACCAGGTGTTTCCCCTCAAGCACAAGTACTGCTAAGGCCGATAGTTTGTGGCTCTATTGTGTAAGCCAGACACCATGCTTCCCTTGCTAATGACTAATGGGCCTTCGCCACTGAAGTGGTAACAAGAAATGATAAGAGCTGATATTTCTGTGATGACTCATAAAATCTCTGGGAACAGGAAAAAACAAAGCTGGGCAACAACCACCAACTCAACTGGAACCTATGCACCACCTTTTTCCTCATCTCTCATGAATTTGTGGAATACCTGCCCCTCCTCATCTAGTATGCTAATCAGTTAATAAGATGAACTTAAAAAAGGCAACAGAAACTTTGCTCTGTGTGCACCCACCATCGAAGCTAGATCTGTGGGCACCCAGCACCCAAGATTACCGGACCTGAGACAACACTGGATGCAGGAGTGGTGATCCAGATTTCCTTGACTCTCTTTCTCTCCTTTCTTTTTCTTTTCTTTCCTTTCTTTTCTTTCACAGAATCACAAAATCATCAAGGTTGGAAAAGAACTTGAAGATCATCTAGTCCAACCATTAACCTAACACTGAAGTTCCCAACTACACCATATCCCTCAGCACTATGTCAACCCGACTCTTGAACACCTCCAGGGATGGGGACTCCACCACCTCCCTGGGCAGCCCATTCCAACGCTTAACAACCCCTTCTGAAAAGAAATGCTTCCTAATATCTAGTCGAAACCTTCCCTGGCGCAACTTGAGGCCATTACCTCTTGCTCTGTCACTTATTACTTGGTTAAAGAGAATCAATCCCAGCTCTCTGCAACCTCCTTTCAGGTAGTTGTAGAGGGCAATGAGGTCTCCCCTCAGCTTCCTCTTTAGATTAAACAACCCCAGTTCCCTCATCTGCTCCTCATAAGACCCGTGCTGCAGACCCTTCACCAGCTTCATTGCCCTTCTTTGGACACACTCAAGTAATTCAATGTCCTTTTTCATAGAATCATAGAATCATTCTGGTTGGAAAAGACCCTTTGGATCATTGAGTCCAGCCATCAGCCCTACTCTACGAAGTTCTCTACAGCATATCCCCCAGCCTCTCATCTAAACGACCCTTAAACACATCCAGGAATGCTGACTCCACACCTCCTTTGGCAGCCTATTCCACTGTTTAACCACTCTTTCTGTGAAAAATTTTTTCCTAATGTCCAGTCTAGATGTTTTTGTAGTGAGGGGCCCAAAACTGAACACAGTCATCGAGGTGCGGCCTCACCAGTACCAAGTACAGGGGTAAGATCACTTCCCTGTCCCTGATGGCCACACTATTTCTGACACAAGCCAGGATGCCATTGGCCTTCTTGGCCACCTGGGCACACTGCTGGCTCCTGTTCAGCTGGCTGTCAATCAACACCCCCAGGTCCCTCTCTGACTGGCAGCTCTCCAACCACTCCTCCCCAAGCCTGTAGCTCTGCTGGGGGTTGTTGTGGCCCAAGTGCAGAATCCGGCATTTGGCCTTATTCAAACTCCTCCAGTTGGCCTTAGCCCATTGCTCCAGCCTGTCCAGGTCTCTCTGCAGAGCCTCCCTACCCTCGAGCCGATCAACACTCCCACCCAAATTGGTGTCATCTGCAAACTTACTGACGGTGCACTCGATCCCCTCGTCTAGATCATCAATGAAGATGTTAAACAGGAGTGGCCCCAACACCGAGCCCTGGGGGACACCACTCGTGACCGGCCGTCAACTGGATTTAACTCCGTTCACCACAACTCTTTGGGCCCGGCCATCCAGCCAGTTTTTTACCCAGCAAAGCGTGTGCCCATCCAAGCCACGAGCAGCCAGTTTCACAAGGAGAATGCTGTGGGAAACGGTGTCAAAGGCCTTACTGAAGTCACAGTAGACAACATCCACAGCCTTTCCCTCATCCAATAAGCAGGTCACCCTGTCGTAGAAGGAGATCACGTTTGTCAGGCAGGACCTGCCTTTCATAAACCCCTGCTGACTGGGCCTGAGCATCTGGTTGTCCCGCATGTGTTGTGTGATGGTACTCAGGATGAGCTGCTCCACCAGCTTCCTGGGCACCAAAGTCAAGCTGACAGGCCTGTAATGTCCTGGATCATCCTTCCGACCCTTCTTATATATGGGCGTCATAGATTTCTTATAGATTTATAAGAGATCACATTGCTTATTATCCTTTTCCAAGTTTAAACTGTTCTCTACCACAAGTAAAACATTTTAGCCGGTCATTTGGTGTTGTTTACCTTAATTTAACCCAAGGGAATCACAGAACCATTGAGATTCTCTGGACTTCCAGTCCAGGTGGTGACACACATAGCACAAAGCAGTGAGCTAAATCTGAGAGAAATCTTGTTTATAATCTGAAGTACAATAAAAATCAGAATTCCTCTTTCACCACACACCAACTCATGGATGGCTTTAGGCTTCCAGAAAGTATGCAGTTCATTTTTCATTTAGGAGTCTGCATATGTTCCATAAATGCATAAATGCCAGGATATAACCAATTGTGCCATGAAACAAAAACCTAAGTCCTATCATACCTCCTATGAGGAAAAACCTGACTTGGGTGCTGGGCATGATATTGGGGGTCTTTTGTTTGTTTTATTTCAATTTTGGTTTGGTTTAAAAGGAATAAGATTTGTTATAAAATTATCATATTTTAAAGCTCAAAGAAAGAAAATATTTTTAATATACTATACCACTAAATCTTTGAAAATCCGTTAGGTTTTAACTGTGTGTATTTAACAGATGTGTATCATTGCCTTAGACTGCTGTTGCTTCATTTGTGATTTTACTGTCTTTATAAGAGTTCTTAGCACATATTATGTCACTATCTGTCCTGGTTTAACCAGGATAGGGTTAAGTTTCCCCAGCAGTGGGGGGGAGCTCTAGCCGGGTTATTCAGATACCATGCTGACGTCACATCCTGGCAGGTCACATTTCCTGGCGCGGAGCGCGGTGCACTCGTGGTTTTGTACATCGTGCTTCAAACTGCTGTATTTGGTAGCTATTTTGCTCTGTTCATTGCTGTCACTATTACTGTTATTGTTATTGTTGTTGTTGGTTGTGTTGCTGTTGCACTGTTGTATTAAACCTTTCCTTATTTCAGTCTTGGGGCTTTGTATTTCACTCCCTTTGTGGGGGAGGGGCAGCGGCCGCATGGTCTCAGACCCCGGCAGGGGCTAAACCACCACACTATCATATAATGGATGGTTTAAGATTTTCTAGGTTTTCATTTATCTGAGTTAAGTTTTTCAAAAGAGTTGATAATATGATTTAATTTAAATGTTTGCAACCCTCAGTTGAAGGATAACATTTTGATGGGATTGTGTTGGTAGTCCTAAAAGTTGCACCAAGGGAATGGCTCATCTTTTGCACTTCTAAATCAGAGTCTAACTGCAGCCATGGGGGACTCTGCACAAGGCAGCTGCTCAAATATTTATTTGTCTCGCTTCTTCAGTGCTGCTTTTGATGTCACTGGTATATCAGCTAGCTGCACCGTGATCAACACAGGCATAAGGAAAGTGTCCCAGTGAAGCCCACGGACAGACTGTAGCAGCTTTTAATTCATAAGAAAACCAAGAAAGTTCTTGTTCATCCCTTTCTACACAGGTATTTTTTGAAGGGGGCAGCAATTCCTTTAGTAAATACTTGAACTGGTAAGTGCATGTTCCAGCTGAAGAGACAGAAACTATCAATCAGACTGCCTTGACCACAGAGTGAGACTACACTGTTTAGCTTGGTATTTTTACATCAGGTCTTAGGGCCTGTGTCTTTGGAGATGGAGGCTTCTGCTTTTTATATAAATGCAAATAGCAGTGGGACTGTAGCTGTTAGAAGACAAAAAACCCCACACATTTGACTCAAAATAAGCCACCAGCTCAAAAACTGTCAGCATGCTGCCTCTGTTCCTATTTTCTATATTCTAGCCAAGACACACAACAAATCAGGGGAATCAACTTCTGGGCACACCCATTTTTAGCAGTTACTTATGATTACTTGAAATAAATGAAGGAAAGTGAGAATGAAACACAACAGAGAGTCTTACATTTCAACCTACTATTTTATTCATGACATCCACTAAGAATTCCTGCTTCTTAAAAATTGTGTGTGCTGCAATAACATCTGTAAGACACTGCAAGGCATAGATCTGACTGTCCTACATATCTTGTAATACCATTATGTGATGCTTTCTATTTCCAAGAATTTTCTAAAACACTTATTTATGTTTTCTAGAAGGCTAAATTACTCATCTATAGTGCTGGACTTGGACTCAGTAGGTCCTGAGATTACCTGCTCCTACTTTGTGAGATGACCCTGGGCAAACCTTTTCATCCTTCTATGGAATGCATTCCTCATTTGTAAAAATTCAGACTTCCTCTGTAAAGTGTTTGGTAAAATGTCATTCCATCTAAGTGTTCAAACACCACCATTAACTCTCTTCACCTCAGAGAGAAAACTGAGGTCATTAGAAGATGTGCTAAAGGAAAATAAAGAATTGGTGTCAGAACTGTGATTTGAATGCACTTATTTGCTTCAGGGTTTTTCAATGGCTAAACTTGGGGGAGTAAGAGGACAGAAGAGAGAACATTTTGATGACTCTTGTTGCTAGACTGAATTAATTTATCACAAAAAGGAAAAGAAGGTTTTGTCATTGTGAAGTTACGTAAGATCAAAAGAGTTAGAATACTTTCTATATATTATCAAATACATAACAAATGCATAAAAAGAAATTTCATATTCTTTAGCAAGAGACTTTTCTGGAGAAGATACTCTCAGTGCCAACCAGCTGCAACATAAAAAGCATCCTTCATTACAAAAGAAAAAAAAAAAAAAAAAAAAAAACACAGATCTTTCTGGCATTTGCTCTTGTTCTCCTGCTTTTATAATTTTTTCGCAAGTCTCTCCCAACAAATTACAGCAATTATTGAAATATTTTTTGTTAGAACAGCAGCACTCTCCCAACTCTGTAACTATGTCTTATCTACACACATCCATCACTGAGAAAACCATTAAAGAAAGCATTAGCATTGTACTTTGTCAGATGGGCAAAGTGATTGGCTCACAGTATCCAGTAGTCCAGGAGCAGAAGTGAGATCCAGCTTAGCAGACCACAAGTATGAAGGCTATGGGACATTCCTAGAACAAGTTAGTATTGTAGTATCTTTGTGACAACTTGCCTTTTTCTCAGGGCAGTCAAAGGAATTAAGCAATCATCTCTGAAGGTAGAAGGACCTTCATTAGCATGAATTATTGCTTTGTAAAAGAGGCTGCAGAAAGAAATCATATCCTGAATGGATATGATCATGCAAAACCAGGCTGGAAACATCTCCTGTCTCCTCTGTTCTTGCACCATTTTTTACTTTCTTCTCAAAACCAGGCCATGCTGTGGATGTAAGAAAGTCTTTACAAGCATTGTTCTGGCTACTGTTACTTTCCAAATCCCAGAAGGACAAAACTGGTGTGAAGCAACTCCCTCCTACAGCAGTGGGGCAGTAGGAGAACAGGTGGCTCTGGGTGTCACCTGGCAGCTGAAGGAGACAACAACCAAGAGGACTCGGGAGCTTTAGGGCAGAAACCATCAGCCCCAAAGGAGGAGGAACAAATGATGTGTTTCTCCCCCTCCCCAGAAGCAGGAGCTCCCAAGCACATCAGGGTCAGGGCTGGGACACTCCAGTGCTGGGACACTGGACCATCAGTGAGGGCATCACTGGAGCTGGACTGGGCTGACACAGTATTCATGGTCCCAGGGGTGGAATAAGGCCAGTAAGACTGACTGGTGGCCCCTGTCAAAACAGTGGCAAAAGGAACCATGCTGGTTTTGGCTGGGATAGAGTTAAATTTCTTCATAGTGGCTCGCATGGTGCTATGAACACCTGCCTACTGAGGAAAAGTAGTAGATGAATTCCTCATTTTGTTTTTCTTGCACATGCAGCTTTCACTTTACTTATTAAACTGTCTTTATCTCAACATACCAGTTTTCACACTTTTACCCTTCTGATTCTGCCCCCCCGCCTCCTCCACCAGCAGGAAGCGAGCTAGCAGCTCAGCCAAAACCAGTACAGGAACATATTTCATGCATCAGAACACAAAACGCAATTTCTTTCTGTAACCCTCTGAGAGAAAAAACAGAGGAATAAGGCAAAGAGCTTTACATAATGACATTATAGGAAAAGCAAGATAAAGACAACTTTTTGTTCAGAACACACCAGCTAGATGAACACTATCTGCTATAATAATATCATTAAGTGTGAAGCGTAACAGAGAACTTAAATCAATTGCAATATTAATTACACTAATTATGTATACTATAAGCAATATGTATTTCAAAAGTTTGATTCAAATCTGCTTGGGAAGGAGAAGGTAATTAATTTGCTCATTCTTTAATATACCACAATAGCTTTTATTTTGCTGTGATCCTTGTGTTGGTATTAAACTACTGGAATGAAATGTGATTGATTCATGTACTAAATTGTAATATAAAAGTATCTTCTGCATTGAGGATATCACACAAGTATTAAATACTGTCCTCACTGTAAATCAATAAACTGATTTACTCCAGTTAAAATCAGAAGAATCTTACTGAGAATCAGAAAAAAAAAAAAAAACAACAAACCAAACAAACAAAAAAACAAACAAACAAACAAAAAAAACACCTCAAGAAAGTTACATGGGGTTTCTGCAGGTTTGATGTCACTACACACAATGGGCCTGGAAAGCTTAAGATTTACCCTCCTTAAGGCAATCATGACAAATTCTATACACTATTACGTACAATTTGCTTTAATACTCCATCTTACCTTCTAACAGAAAATTATTTGGTAACTACAAACAGGAAGTACCATAGAGAGATGACATGATGATGATGATGACGATGTTTTATTTGCCTTATGTGGATCACATTTGTCTGTTCAGTGTCATAAGAAGCACTATGTGTAGAACACTGGTTTAGTTGAGCAGAGATACTATAGCTCTTTAACAAAATACCACAGCTCTTACACAAAATAAAACCAAAAAGTCACTATGAAAGACTCCTTTTCCTACAGTATATCCAGGTCTCTCTTAGAGGTTTCCTTCCTGCACTGACTGCATTGCATGTAGGCCATATTTGCTAGACTATTTGAAAGAATGTAAAAGGAGATAGCATTTTCCTTTAGTGAAGTCCTGTCATTGTCTTTGCATTCAAGATTGCAAAAAATACTGAGAGATCAGCCTCATGCATTTGATAATAAAATACAAATGATATCTCTACATATTCAAAATAAAAATGCTTGTCAGTGGGAAAAACAAAAATAGATAATAAATAAAACCAGGCTCAATTTTGCACTGAGATCCTCTTAACAACTACCAGAATATGAAAATATGCTCTTAATATTAAATCAAAAAGGAACGACAGATGACAACAAGATCTAACGTTCAAACATGTTAGTCAGTATGGAAGCTGACCAGTATTCTTTATCTTCAAAAAGTCAACAACAACACTTTTCCTGGAATTTCATATATAACCATTACTTTGGTTTTGATATTTGCCTGTATTTTCTTTGTATTGAGTCACTTGTCTTTAACAATCTGAAGAGCACTAAGCAGTTTTACAAAGCATGTTCAAAGAAAGTGAAGTTTCTTCTAAGAAGATTTGATTGTCAGTTTCTGAAAGCACTTTACAAAGCATCTGAAAATCTCACCAATCTAAGACCGGAAAAATTATAGAAAACTAGTTCCAAATTTACAGATAAGGAGAACAGCTGGAAACTGTGAGGATTTCCCCTTCACTGACAGAATGCCATTTTGCCATTTGTCAGATCAAATCTAGAGAATTCAGAACAAGAATCAGTCTTTTCCCCAGTGCTGAGGGGTAGTTCTGGACTGATGGTGGCCCATTTTGAAATTCAACTGGGGAGTAGGTCAATCTAGAATTTTAGCTTTGGTCTAACCCTTTGTGCAATTCAATAAATTTTACCACTTCTGAAAATTTCCTGGCATCTTCAGGTCTGAGAGACAGACGTGTGGATACTGCTGTCAAAAAATACATTTTATGGCAGCAAGCAGCAAGTGGCATAATCATGCAGGGTTCTGGAAAGGAAAAGGGAAGGAGATGAATGGGTGGAATTTGAACGTAGAAGAACATATTTATTTTCAGTATGGAAAAATTTTGCTCATTCATTTATGGAAATTTTGCCCTTATTTATTTTAAACTGGAGAACATTTAACAAGAGATCATTGTGTTTACATCACAACTGGAAAATAGGACATGCAAAAATTTCCTTTCTTTATTGCCAGAGGGGAAATCTGAATCACTTTTCTTGAAAAACAGCCACTACATATTTTCAATGTACCCAGAACAACAACATGAGTATTAGTACAACTGGCCTCTGGCAGTCTCCCTGACAGAGTTACGTTAATTACTCTTGTGTAACTATAGAAAAAATCTATTAACTTGATGAAACTACTGCAGATTTACACCAAACTGAGATAAGAGCATAGAGCATTGTATAAAATGGAGGGAGTCCTATTACAATGTAATTTACTCTAGCTGGAAATGAGATCTTCATTTCTAAATGTGAACAAAAGTCAATAATTTGCTATATTACGAGGGACATTAGGAAGAACACTGGCCTTCCCGGTGAGTTCTTAATTAACTGAACAATTTCAGTGCCATTAAGCACCTCTTGTGCAGCAAGCAAGACAGATTTTGTGTCATGAGTGGCCACTAATGAAACCCTTCTGGGACAGCACATGGCATTTAGGACACTCCAAAGCACATATATTCTGCACAGAGCCTTCCCCTATGAGTGCTGTGTTCTTTTTCCCTGTTCTTTCTTAGCACTTTGTACCATCCCATCAGAACCAGAGGTTATAGCTTCCCAAGTGTCGTATTGTGTTTTAGTTTTTCTTCACCTTCTCCAATACTACACCCTTTCTCATCTCATCATGGAGGCTCAGATCCAGAACATGGCATGGATAATTTCATTAATTTCCTTGGATTTGGACAAGGCTCTTCAGCTTCATGTCATGTTGGGTGTACTTTCCCCTGCACCTCCACTTCTGCCTTTGGTTCACTCAAGGATCAGAAGGCATGAAAATAATTTCTCCTTTAAAGTACTACTTGGAAATTTTACAGGGAAAACCACAGGAAACTATTTCAAGCTCTCAATGATTTCATCAGTATTTCAGAACACCTTACCTGTATTCAAAAATGCACCTAAAGCTGTATGAAAGAACAGATCAAGTTTTATGCAGGTAAAAGGATTTTCACATTAGCTTAAGGAGTTCTCCAAAACATGGTGGCTCTGAGAACCCAAACTCTTTAGGAACTGTAGAAGAACCCCAGCTTAATCTGATAAAACAGTCTTTTATAATTAGTAAAGGAAGTTCAGGAAAGGTTAAAAAATGAGTGGAGAGACCCAAAAAAGGTATATTAAACTTGAAATTTAAATAAATTCACAAATTAATCCAGTCTTTGGGGACTATGATTAAATTAGAGCTAGTACATAGGCTGAGGCTCAGTAGTTCCCACTTAACACAAGCTATGATAGCATATCTACTGTTTGCAGATTTCTCACACTGCCGTGACTTGGAGAGCATTCCTTCTTGTCTTGAAAAACTGCACATTATTGTTTTCAGGGGCACTTAACACTGAAAATGCACCTTTTTTGTTAGGTTAGAGATGAAGTTCAGAAAAAGAAAACCAATATTTGAGGATAAGATCCTGCTAAAATTAATTTGGCCCATATATAGAATATAAAATACTCAATGTATACAGATAATATATATTCTTTGAGTACGTTTTCAGGTGTTTCTTTCTGTTTGTTGTAGGCGTGGATATAACCACAAAGCCTGACATTAGAGAAACAAAAATACAGAATACATACAAAAACAGAAACAAAAAATGAGAAAATTGTAAGATTTTGTGTATAATTCATATGCTCAAGATATAAACCAAATAGAAGTATGAAAACTGAAAAAGCAATATGTAAACCAACAGTAAGCATAAAGTTTAATAAGCACTGAGAGGTTGTTTTTGCAAGAGAATCATGGAATCACAGAATCATACAATATTTTTGGTTGGAAGAGACCTTTAAAGATGATCCAGTCCAACCCTCCTGCCATGAACAGGGACATCTTTCACTACATCAGGTTGCTCAAAGCCCCATCCCATTTGACCTTGAACACTTTCAATGATGGGGCATCCACAGCTTCCCTAGGCAACCTCTTCTAGTGTGTCACCACCCTCATCATAAAAAACCTCTTCTTTATGCCCAATCTGAAGCTATCCTCTTTCAGTTTAAAACTGTTGCCACTTGTCCTGTCCCTACAGGCCATCGTAAAAAGTCTTTCTTCGTCTTTCTCATAAGCCACCTTTATATATTGGAAGGGTGCAATAAGGTCTCCCTTGAACCTTCTCTTCTACAAGGGTGAACAACCCAAACTGTCTTAGCCTTTCTTCATAGAATAGGTGTTCCAGCTCTCTGATCATTTTCATAGCTCTCCTCTGGACCTGGTCTAACAGATCCATGTCTGTCTTGTACTGGGGACCCCAGAGCTGGATGCAGTACTCCTGGTGGTGTCTCACCAGAGCAGAATAGAGGGGGAGAATCATGTCCCTCAACCTGCTGGCTACATGTTTCTTTATGCAGCCCAGAATACGGTTGGCTTTCTGGGCTGCAAGCACACATTGTCAGCTCATGTCCAATTTTTTACCCACCAGTATCCCCAAGTCACAGAATCACAGAATCACAGAATCATTCAGGTTGGAAAAGTCCCTTGGGATTATCGAGTCCAACCATCAGCCCTACTCTACAAGTTCTCCCCTACACCATATCCCCCAACATCTCATCCAAACAACCCTTAAACACATCCAGGGATGGTGACTCCACCACCTCCCTGGGCAGCCTATTCCACTGTCTGACCACTCTTTCTGTGAAAATTTTTTCCTAATGTCCAGTCTGAACCTCCCCTGTTGGAGTTTAAAGCCATTCCCTCTTGTTCTGTCACTAATTACCTGTGAGAAGAGACCAGCACCAACATCTCTACAATGTCCTTTCAGGTAGGTGTAGAGAGTGATGAGGTCTCCCCTCAGCCTTCTCTTCCTCAAACTGAACAATCCCAGCTCCTTCAATCTCTCCTTATAGGATTTGTTCTCCAGGCCCTTCACCAACTTCATTGCCCTCCTCTGCACTCGCTCCAGCACCTCGATATCTCTCTTGTATTGAGGTGCCCAAAACTGGACACAACACTCCAGGTGTGGCCTCACCAGTGCAGAGCACAGGGGGACTATCACCCCCTACTTCTGCTGGTCACACTCTTTCTAATACAAGCCAGGATGCCATTGGCTTTCTTGGCCACCTGGACACACTGCCAGCTCATGTTCAGCTGCTTGTAGGCCATTTCTGCAGGGCTGCTCTCCATCCATTCATCACCCAGAATATGCACAATACCTTTTATATTAATGCCAAGGTTTTGGTGGTTGCAAAAAACCCCACAGTTTATGCTCTTGATATACTTATTTCAATTCAATTTAAATGTAAGTAACAACCGAAACTATTCAGCACCAACAAAATTCAAGAACTTACTGATTGGATATCTTCTTGTCTACAGAGTTGTAATACAATGAGCAATGCAATATACATAATGCAATGAACCTGCTTTTTCTTTGGTCCATCACACAAGGAAAGAAAGACAAATAAAAGCTTCTGTATACAAAAGACAACCTTCCAATTAGTACTTTGTAAAGTTCACCAACTTTTTGCCTGATCTTGTTTATAAGCATCCTTACTCTGTCCAATATTTCATTTCATTGCTGAAAAGCACGGTCAAAATCAAATTAATATCATTTAGTCTAGCAAGTTATTATGCTAAATTAAACCTTGTTACAAGGTGGGATAAGTTCATCTATAAACAACAGACCAGACAGTTGCTTTGCAAGCATTCTTCTAAATTCTGGAATAGGAATGGGCATAGGAACATTAGGTTTCATGGAAGAGACTGATGTTTAGTCAGCAATACAAGAAGAACTGCAAACTGTTAGGAATGTGTCAAAAGCAACAAAGCCCGACATTGAGCTGTTTATGCTCCTTGAGAATACCCAAGATCGTACACAATAATTCCTTAGCTCAGCAACTTATTAGCTGCAATGATATGTAAAGTTTGATTATAGTTTGCCATCATCTAAAACACACTTAAAAATATACTCTCACACCAGTGTTCCTGGACTTCCTTTATAAAATGAGTACTCCTTTATAAAATGAGGGTACTCCGCTCCCTCTCATATTAGGAATAAAAATATCTATATCCATGTTTTTCATATCCTCCTGCAATACCACTATTGTTAAAGAAGTTACTGTATAGGCCCAATTCACTGTCAGGACTAGATGGCAAAAATAGTCTAATTTGATCTAAAATGTTCATTTTTTTTAAAAAGAAAATAATCATAATTATAGAATCAAAGAATGGTTTGGGTTGGAAGTGTCCTTAAAGATCATCTAGTTCCAACCCCCCTGCCATGGGCAGGGACACCTTCCACTAGACCAGGTTGTTCAAAGTCCTGGCCAACCTGGCCTTGAACACTTCCAGGGAGGGGTGTCATAAACTGTTCATAAACAAGAAACTGTTCATAAAGAGGATGTCTCAAACAACTCGAGTGGTAGAGCAAGCTCTGTGGAGGTGGGGCGGTGGGCTGTTTCTCTTTCCCTCCTTCCTGTTGTTGCCCAGAGACAGAACTTGCCTAACTACACAGGTACAAGCCAGAGAAAATGAGAATCTTCTGGAGCAATCTACTGTGCATGCATAAGAAAGACCATATAAAGGCAACACCCCTCGTGTGTCTTGGTTGATCCACCACCTACAGACCAAGCTTGCTACTCTGCGACAATGCGGGATCCAAGGTGGTGATTCCCCTTTTCCTATACCCTCTTCCTCTCTTTTATCTTTCCTCTTTCTTCTCTCCCTCCCTTTCTAACATATATTCATGTGTATAAATTTTGTACAAATCGAATTGCGATTGGTTGATCATTGACAGGTTATTAGGAAAACAGTCTCATTGTCAAAGTGCCTTTATTTGTTCCCGTATGGTTATCAGTTGATTGTTGCCAAATTGTCTCCATTCACTCACTAAAGTGGTCAGTTAATAAAGTCACCAGCACAATTGTTCCTCTGAGTCATTGTGGTGACTCGGCCCGCCCTGAGGCTCTTCCACCAGCACGCAGGCTCTCAGGCAATTCAAAAGATTCACCCCCCTCGTAACTCACTGTGTGGGATGAGACAGGGGGCATCCACAACTTCTCTGGGCAACCTGTTCCAGTGTCTCACTACCCTCTCAGTGAAGAATTTGTTCCTTATATCTAACTTAAAGCTACCTTCTTTCAGTTTAAAACCGTTACCCCTCATCCTATCCCTACACTCCCTGATAAAGAGTCCCTTCCCACCTTTCCTGTAGCCCCCTTTAAGTACTGGAAGGCCACTATAAGGTCTCCCTGGAACCTTCTCTTCTTCAGGTTGAACCCCAACTCTCTCAGCCTGTGCTCACAAGGCAGGTGCTCCAGGCCCCTGATCATCTTCATGGCCTCCTCTGGACTCACTCCAACAGGTTCATGTCCTTCTTATAGTGGGGACCTCAGAGCTGGACATGGTACTCCAGGTGAGGCCTCACAACAAGAGAGTGGAGGGGGAGAATCACCTCCTTAAGTGATTCTATGATCTAGAACTACTAGATCATATGGCTTCTTGACATAAACCTTTCCAAACAATTATAACTGAACTGGTATAGTTTTGTTGAGGTTAAATATTCATGAAGCAGGTTTTATTGTTTTTAATTAGTAGTGAGTAAATAAATTATAAGTATATAAATTTATAATTATTATTATAAATAATAATTTCTACTGCAGTTATCTCTGAATATATCAGTAATTCAAAACTACTCATTGATTTAGAGAAAATTCTTTGTCACTCATTTGTGGGCTATCTGATGAGAATATTAAATGGTGACCTTTGAATGGTTTTAACTGGCCACATGATACAGCTCTCTTCACCGGGTGTGCTTCAATTAGCAAATTAAGATATATTTATTAGTGTTGAAATTACACTGGTTTCCTAATTTAGTTTAGGCTGGATTTTTTTGACAATGTGTGGCATAAAATCCCAAGGAAGTCAATGCAAATATAGCATAAACACATTTAGTCTAATAATTGGGCCAGTTCTCAGAAACTAAAGAGGATGTGTACACATCTTAATACTTGTGGTGGTTTGACCTTGGCTAAATGCCAGGTACCCACCAAGTCACTCTATCACTTCCCCCTCTTCACCTTTTTTTCTCAACAGGGCAAAGAGGGGAAAGAAAATAAAATAGGAAAAAAAAAAAAAAAAACAACAACCCTTGTGGGTAAAACAAAAGCAGTTTTAATATAAGCGAAGCGAAGCAAAGGTCCGCGTGCGGAAGCAAAAAAAAGAAAACAGATTTATTCTCTACTTCCCATGAACAGGCGATGTCGGGCCTTCTCAGGAAGCAGGGCTCCAATACGCGTAGTGGTTGCCTCGGAGGACCAAGGGTGACCCCACCCCCTTCCTCCTTTCTCCCAGCTTTATACTGAGCAGACGTCATATGGTCTGGAATATCCCTTTGGTCAGTTCGGGTCAGCTGTCCTGGTTGTGTCCCCTCCCAAGATCTTGCCCACCCCGTCCCACTGGGGGGGGGGAAATGTCAGAAAGAGCCTTGGTGCTGTGTAAGCACTACTCAGCAGTAGCCACAACACCAGGGTGCTATCAACACCTGCCAGCTCCCAACATAAAACACAGCACCATGAGGGCTGCTACAGGGGAAAACCAATTCTGGCTCAGCCAGACCCAGTACAATACTATTTTAATTTAATATAAACAGTGGAATAGAAGAATGAAAGAAATACTGATCGAAAAATATATGTATATGCACAGAAAGTATCATATATTAAATATCCTTTATTTCCAATCAGAAAGGAATAAGAAAATTTGATGTGATCAAGTTATTCTTTTGATACAGTTCTGAGCACCAATGGCAAATAACATTAAACTAGAAATTAAAGCGACATCATTATCAATTATTTGAAAGCCAAGAGACTCTGAAAGCCATTAAGATAATGAAGAACAGCAGTATTATCTGAGCTCTGAAGCTGACAGTCTTATCCCAGCTCTGCAGAAGAGGTCACCATGCCCCCCAGTTTGGCCCTACCAAAACCACCATAGTACTTCAGAAACTGCTAGAGGACTTTACCACTGTAAGAGGTTACTGTGAACGAAAAGTCAAGAAAGTGCATTCACACCATCCATGTGGCACAAACCAGCAATGCACAAATTACCTGTGACAGATACAGCTCTGGAATCAGCAGCAGATAGCTGCACTGCTGAGGTAGTGTACCTAAGTTTATCTGCCCTACTGAAAGGCATCATCACACAGCTCATCTCTCTGCATAAAACAGTACATGCTGTCAGGACAGGTTCAGTAAAAGGTGTCCAGATGCAACTGGCTGAGGAAGCTGGGTGGTGTCCTTGTAAGATTGCTCTCTAGTACCTTTGAAAGGTTGTGGTGATCAGGGAAGGTCCCTGAAGAATGGAGAAAGGCAAATGGAGTACCCACCTTCAAAAAAGACAAAAAGGAAGGGTCTGAAGAACTACAGACAGGTCAGAATTAGCTCGCTGAATGGGAAAATCATGGAACAAGTCCTGTTTGAGCACAGTTCTGGGGACAAGAGGATGAAGAAGGTGGTAGGGAATAGCCATCATGGATTGACCATGGGTGAATCATGTCAGTCCCAGACGGTTGCCTTCTGTGATAACATAGCTGTATTTGTGGATAAGAGGAGAAATGTAGATATCCTTTACCTTGACATTAGAATGGCTTTTGTCACTGTTTCCCACAGTATTCTTCTAAGTTTGGATATTACAGTCTGGAGGGATGCACAACCAAATGGATTTAAAAAGTAAAAAAAAGGTTGGATAATTTGACTCAGAGAGGAGGGGTTAATGGGTCATGCACTGCCTGGTGACTGGGAATAAGTGGGCTCCCACAGCAGCCTCTCATCAATGAGTTGGGGAGGTGACAGGGTACATGCCTGTCACATTTACAGGTGATCCCAAACTGGGGGGCACCAGTCGATGCTTGTGACAGCAGAGCCACTGTGCAGAGGGACTGGGACCAGTGAGAGAAAGGGCCTGATTGGCCCTCCATGGTATTTGGTCCAGAGCACTGTGCAGCCTTATCCCAGGGAGGCAGAGCCCTGGCAGCAATGCCAGTGGGGCTAGGGGCAGCTCTGGGCAGAAGCTCCTGGGCCCTGGTGGGCAGCGAACTGAGGACAGCCAGAGAAGCTGGAGATAAAGGAAAGCTTTTCCCCCATAAGGATGGTTGGGCAGTGGGGATGGGCCCAGGGAGGTGGTGCTGTCTCTTCCTTGGAGATTTTCCAGCCCCCATGGAATAACATCCTGCACAACCTGGTCTGACTCCACAGCTGAGCCTGCTCTGGGCAGGGGATTGGAGTGGTGTCCCGATCCAATGTTGGGGGAGGTTTCAATATGATTCCAAGAGTGAGATTAAGACACAAACAAGGTCAGATGCTGTACAACCTTTTAAGTTTTATTCCTGTAACAAGGGATAACAGCGATAGGACAGAGAGAAGAAGAAAGAAAGAGTCAGAATACCTAAGCAAGCAAACGGAAGAGATGCAGCAAGATCAGATACCACCACCATGAATCCAGCGACACCCGTTGGCTCAGTCTTAGTGCATGTGATGAGGAATTCTGAGAAGAGAGTTCAGGTGATGTTGGTCAAATTCTCAAGATCCCAAACTCTGAGCTCCAAGCTCCAGCTCCAGCTCCGCCGAGAGATGATTTCAAATTCCCCCAAGAGAGGAGTCATTTTATTGTCCCGGTTCCCACGATTTCTTTGAAGAGCCTGCCCACTTCCACAGAGCTCATTGTTACAGATGCTGCTCCATGCTCCTCCATGCATGCATGCCCAGGTGTTCGCGGTGGTCGTGCCAGTGGGGGGTTGACCTGTGGCATCTTCAGCCTCTGCACGTCTTCCTCACCCTGATTTCCTCTCCACCCAGCCTCACGCGCAAGCGCAGCTTGGTGATGTTGTTGTTCTAGCTTCGGGTGGATATGGTGGTTTCTTCAGAGACAATTCATCTCCTTCAGAGTGTACTCCTCCATGGCGACAGGATGTTGAGGCCAGGAAGTGGTAGTGGTGCAGCAACAAGACAAACACAGTTCAACACAGTCTCTTACAAGTGGAGACCTCTGGAGGTCCCTGCCAGTCTGCATCCTGTGTCCATGATGCTGTGCCTTTGACTGTGCCATGAGGTAATAGACACAGGCTATGAACATGTCCCTCAGTGATCATGCTGGTTGAGCACAGGAAAGCTTTAAACCTTGTCTCTCCAAACAGATGTTTGGTCAATGTTGGTATCAAATTGTTATCCTCTGCAGTTTGAAATGAAATTTGCCTCTGTACCAAGCATCTCCAGAAAATTGATCACTTACATAAGCCTTGTTCTCAACACTAACCCAGTAGACTCTGCACCACACTAACCCTGTGCACACTTTCATCTTCTGAACCATGTGCTTTTGCAGAGGTCATTCTTACAACTGTTTTGATACTCCCTTTTTAGTGGCTTACTCTGTGCAACCTAATTAGATTTTGTCACTTTGTGAAGATAAATCTAAACAGTATAAAAAAATTTAATGTTCTATAACTACACAGTAGTTTCTGAGTTTAATACAGTGTAAAGCTCTTCAAGAGAATAATAAAATTTTCTACCCTGCTCTGAAAATTTTACTCACCAGTTCCAGTCTTCATCCAAAGTGAGGCAATTAAAACATTTTATTTCATATGTAATGAGTAAAATTATTTTCCTTTTTTTTTTTTTTTTTTTTTTTTATGAGGAAAGAAGACTAAAGGTAAAATTTGACTGAATTAAAATGTCTATCTTCTAAACCAGAATATCTCTGATACTAACTCATACTAGCTTTCATCTTTCCAATACATATGTAAGAGCTAAATAAAGCTACTGCCTAATTCCTTAGAATGACATCTGAAAGTTACTGTTGCTTGGATATAAGCCTCTTGTTAAAATGTTATGCCTGATGCAATCTGTGACATTACAGGTAAATAACAAGGGTGCTCTTTAACGATCCTTAGTAAAGAGGAAAGAGAATCTCACCAACTAGATGTAAAAGTTTTTTTAGTTGTCTACTAAAAAGAACCCCATATACTTCTGGTGCTTACCCCTATTTCCTTGATATATTTGAACTTAAATCTTGTGATTCAAATGGTCTTTGGGTCTGAACAGCATAGAGTTGTACTCTGTGTTTTCTTCTCGAAAACAAAGGGAGAAAAAAAGGGAAATAAATTGGAATTTATAAAATGAGACAATGCTGGAAAATTATTAAAAATGAATACTGACTCTAAACCTAACTGAAGAAACTGGAAGACTTGAGAGGGAAGACTTGATAGCCTTACTGAAGTCAGTAGCAATCTGTCCCAGATTTCACAAATAAGAGCAGCCGCTGTTCTTTCATGATATGTTCAGTCATGGAGTATTCTGATTTTCTGTTTCTCTGGAAAAACTTATTTTCTCTTCCTACCATTTTTGCTTTGGGAGGAGTCAACTTTCCATTGTCCACAGTGCCTTAATGCACTGAATATCACTTGGTGGCTTTTGTAATCAGTAGTATCCCTATAAATTTCAGCCAGCTTTGGATATTTCCCCACAGAAAAATGACCATGTCCCAGACAGTACAGTAGGGCTTTTCAACCTCTAGAGAAATAAAGTTTTCCCTTTAAAAAATATTTTTCTGTCACTCTCTTGCTTTTACTTTTCAGAATGTACATGAATTTTTAGTTTCTTGTCCAAAAACTAACAAGTATCTGACTCCATTTTCTGTTGAAAGCAGCCTGCTTCTAACACTGCTGATGACAGCAAGACTGTGTTTATTATCACAAGAGCAAAGCCACTGAACAGCCATAGTTTTTAAGATAAGTTTCCAGTCAGGTTTGCAGCAACTCTTTTCTGTTGGGATTGGTTTCACATCTGAGTTTCACCACAGCTTGGTTGAGCTTAATATTTTCCTGTCTGCAAACTTCTTCAAAATGAGACGAAGAAGATTGTTTCTTCTGACTGACTCACTGTCAGTTGCACTCACTAACATTCCTACTTATGTTGAAGATCAAGGGAATTCTACGGACAAATATCAAGGGTTCAAAATCATGATCTTCTGCATAAAGGAAATAGAGCAACTTTATCATTACCAACAAGTCAGACAGTGCTCCTGAGTGATCTCTGCAACACTGATTATCTGTGTATGCCACTGCATTTCAAACACATTTTTGTACAACTTTGATGCTCATTTTCCCTGACTGAAACTTTCTCTTTCCTGTACTAACTTACAATTTAGCCTCTAGTTTATGTGAGGCTTGTTTTTTGCTACTTAATGCTAAGCAGAAGCCCTGTGTATACAAAATTATGTTCAGATTCCATCTGAAATTGAGGGACTTTTCAGGTCACCGAGCTACAGTTGCCTCCTGAGTTTTAGGGTCACCTGTACTGGACCTGGACCTGGACATTGGCTGTACCTTCTAGCCAAGTTCCTCTTAAATAGTCATCTCAGACAGTAATGCGCTTGCTAGTGAGGCCTGGCTTATTTCTTCCACCACCCAGCTTCAGCAAGCAACCTCATGGAGATTCAAGCTGTTAACTTTTCCAGGGTGAGAGAGAACAAGTTTCTGGGGAGCCAGGTGCTCAGCAGTGAGTGTTAACAGAAATGTCCTACACAACATACAGCAGCCAAGCTCTTCAAGAAGCAGAGGAAACACTTTAAAGTAAAGAATGCATGGAGGAACAGCTGCACTTCAATGCACTTATCTACAAAGGTCCTTGAATTCATGCGTAAAACAAAATGTGTGACAAAGCTAGCCAGCATCAGCTCTGAAACCCATGGTAAGCTTAACTTCTCAGTACTGGGTTATTTTCATTACATGATCTGTCAAAATTATATCACATTTTAATTATTCAAAACCAAAAAATATTATTATATTAATTATGTTATGTTATGTTATGTTACGTTATGTTATGTTATGTTATGTTATGTTATGTTATGTTATGTTATGTTGTGTTATGTGATATGATATGATATGATATGATATGATATATTAGCTCATATTATATTATATTAGCTCATATATTATATTATTAGCTCATATTATATTATATTAGCTTCTATTATATTAGCTCATATTATATTAGCTCATATTTATGATATTAGCTCATATTTGAAGGTATTTGTGTAGAAAATTGCTATGCAATTAGGAGGAGAGAAAAGCTATTTAGAAGTTTGGGGGGGGGGTTAATCACCATTAGAAAGCCCTCTACAATATATGGGAGTGGTTAAATGGGTTGGGAAAGGGGGGAACTTACTTGACTCCAGTGAAATGATATTTGATCTATATACCAAATAAAAAAATAAGTGTACAGATTTTCTTCTATAAACTGCTGAAACTGACATTGGCTCCAGCAGACTCACAGCAATTGAGAATTTGGCCCCAGATGACTAAGTAGCATCAAAAAAGTTTAATTGTCAACAAACTGTACAGTATTTGTGAAGTCCTGATTGTATTTAAGTTAAAGATTTCTAAACTCTTGCCTTTGAAGAGAAAAAGTTGGCTCCTCAGAAAGTGCTACAAAGGGAAGACTAATACACCTGGCTCTGCACTTTCTTATCAAGATGTTTGAAGACTGCTGTTAATTTGAAATAGTCTTAAAAGCTATCAATAGGGTATTCAGCTAGGTAAATATACTGAACTTTCTACTAATATAGACAAAGGCAAATTTGCCAATGAAAATGTGTGCTGGTTTTGGCTGGGATAGAGTCAATTTTCTTCATGTAGCTGGTATGGGGCTATGTTTTGGATTTGTGCTGAAAACAGTGTTGATAACAGGAGTTTTCATTATAGCTGAGCAGTGCTCACACAGAGTCAGGGCCTTTTCTGCTCCTCACACCACCCTACCAGCCAGTAGGCTCAGGATGCACAAGACTTTGGGAGGGGACACAGCTGGGACAGCTGACCCCAGCTAACCAAAGGGACATTCCATACTATATGATGTCATGCTCAGCAATAAAACGAGGCAGGAAGTTGGTGGGAGCCCACTGCCTGGGGACTGGTTGGGCACTGGTCGGTTGGTGGTGAGCAATTGTTTTTCATTTACATCATTTGTTTTTCTGGGGGTTTATTTGTCTCTTTTTGATATTTTCCTTTTCATTACAATTTATTATTATTGTTATTATTATTATTTTATCACGGAATCACAGAATCATTCAGGTTGGAAAAGACCCTTGGGATTATCAAGTCCAACCATCAGCCCTACTCTACAAGTTCTCCCCTACACCATATCTCCCAACATCTCATCCAAACAACCCTTAAACACATCCAGGGATGGTGACTCCACCACCTCCCTGGGCAGCCTATTCCACTGTCTGACCACTCTTTCTGTGAAAATTTTTTTCCTAATGTCCAGTCTAAACCTCCCCTGTTGGGAGTTTAAAGCCATTCCCTCTTATTCTTTCACTAATTACCTGTGAGAAGAGACCAGCACCAACCTCTCTACAATGTCCTTTCAGGTAGGTGTAGAGAGTGATGAGGTCTCCCCTCAGCCTTCTCTTCCTCAAACTGAACAGTCCCAGCTCCCTCAATCTCTCCTTATAGGATTTGTTCTCCAGGCCCTTCACCAGCTTTGCTGCCCTCCTCTGCACTCGCTCCAGCACCTCGATATCTCTCTCGTATTGAGGTGCCCAAAACTGGACACAATACTCCAGGTGTGGCCTCACCAGTGCAGAGTACGGGGGGACTATCACCTCCTTACTTCTGCTGGTCACACTCTTTCTAATACAAGCCAGGATGCCATTGGCCACCTGGGCACACTGCCAGCTCATGTTCAGGTGCTTGTCAGTTAGAACCCCCAGATCCTTCTCTTCCAGACAGCTCTCCAGCCACACCTCCTTAAGCCTGTAGCCATTCATGGGGTTGTTGTGGCCCAAGTGCAAGACCTGGCACTTGGCCTTGTTGAAGCTCATCCCATTGATATTGGCCCACTGATCCAATCTATCCAAGTCTCTCTGTAGAGCCTCCCTATCTTCATGCAGATCGACACTCCCGCTTAACGTGGTGTCATCTGTGAATTTACTGATAATGCACTCTATGTCCTTATCAAGATCATCAGTAAAGATGTTGAACAGAAATGGTCCCAACACCGAGCCCTGAGGAACACCACTTGTGACCAGCCGCCAGCTGGATTTAGCTCCATTGACCACCACTCTCTGGGACCATCCAGCCAGCCAGTGCTTGACCCAGCAGACTGTTCGCTCATCCAGGCCATGGGCAGTCCATTTTTCTATGCGAATCTTATGGGGAACTGTGTCAAATGTTTTTCGAAAATCCAGGTAGATAATATCCACAGCTTTTCCCTCGTCCAATAGTTGGGTCATTTTGTCATAGAAGAAGATTAGGTTTGTCAGGCAGGACCTGCCTTTCATAAACCCATGCTGACTAGGCCTGATCCCCTGGTTGTCCATTATATGACTTTTAATGGCACCCGAGATGACCTGCTCCATGACCTTCTCTGGCACCGAAGTCAGACTGACAGGTCTATAGTTTCCTGGATCATCCTTTCTGCCTCTCTTGTAGATGGGTGTCACATTTGTCACCCTCCAGTCCAGTGGGACCTCCCCAGTTAGCCATGATTTCAGGTAAATCATGGAAAGCAGCTTGGCGAGCACATCTGCCAACTCTTTCAGCACCCTTGGGTGTAACCCATCCGGTCCCACAGACTTGTGTGCATCCAAGTGGTGTAGCAGGTCTCTGACCACTTCCCCTTTAACTGTGCTGACCTCATTCTGCTTCCCCTCCCCATCTCCCAGCTCATGAGGCTGGGTGTCCAGGGAACAGCCAGTTCCACTGCTAAAGACTGAGGCAAAGTAGGCGTTGAGCACCTCAGCCTTTTCCTCATCCTTAGTTACCATGTTTCCCTCTGCATCCAGTAAAGGAGGGAGATTTTCCCTAATCCTCCTTTTGCTGTTAATGAATTTGTAGAAAGATTTTTTATTATCCTTAACAGCTGTAGCCAGGTTGAGCTCTAGCTGCGCTTTGGCTCTCCTAATGTTCTCCCTGCATAACTTCACTACATCTTTATAGTCTTCATGAGAGACCTGGCCCCTCTTCCAAAGGTCATAGATTCTCCTTTTGTTCTTGAGATCCAGCCAAAAGTCCCTGTTTAGCCAGGCCGGTCTCCTTCCCTGCCTGCTTGCTTTTCAGCATGGGGGAACAGCCTGCTCCTGTGCCTTTAAGACTTCTTATCTCAATTTATCTCAATTATTAAACTATCTTTATCCCAACCCACGAGTTTTCTCATTTCTACCCTTCCAATTCTCTCCCCCCATCTGCATGGGGGGGGGGGGGGGGGGAGGGGAGTGAGCAAGCAGCTCTGTGGGGCTTAGATGTTGGCTGGGGTTAAACCATGACAAAATGCAGCTGAAATAGTGTTTTGGTTGAGAAACTTCTCCTCTCACTACAAATTCAGATAACTCAAAGGTGACATTTTCAAAGGATTGAATAAAAAGCTTTGGGGATTTTCTGAGTTAAGACGATGGCATCTGAAAGATATTTGCTATTTCAGCTGTATCAGTTCAGAAGGTTTTCAGTGGTGAAATGAAGAATGTGAAATACCTTCTCGGCACACAGCCACCAAATTGTTGTCATGAAGCTTTCAATAAGTCATTCATCCCAAAGCATATTAGCTTGCCAAACTATCTCTGTAATGGAAGTCTGTCTTCCACATGGCTCAGAACTGGGCTTTTAAATTATAACTTTGGAAACACTTCAGCATCAAACTGTCTAAACAAGAAAAAATGTATAAAATTTTTGATCCCTTATGAATAAGGTGATTCCCTGAACAGACTAAACAGACTATACTACACAGTGCCAACTTACATTTTTGGAAAGGAACAGCACAACAAAATGTATTTGCAATCCTACTCGAGGGTGAACTGACTCAGACATTGCATATTGCAGAGCTTCAAGAGTCCTTCCCTGCTATAGAATATTCTTGATCAGAAACAGTTCAAAGATTTTGAAGAATAATATTTCATTTGAATTTGTTCATTTGGTATCAAACAACAGTTAACAAGGCTGACTTTTCCCAGACATGGAGACTTTGGGTTTAGCCTTTCCTGTAACTTTTCTTTGAATATCTAAATTCCCACCACAATCCAGGAAAAGCAGTACATCTGCAAAACTTTCAAAGTTTGAAGATTAGCTCTACGAACCACTTTGTAGTAGGGATCATTCTCTGGGATTATTTGAGGATTTTTCACCATTGTGGCTTATTTACCTAGCCTGTATCATTTCATAGACTAACTCCCTATACCTTAAAAGAAAGCTTAAGAATGAACATAATTTTGACTAAAACATGACCTTTTTGCACCCACTGTCAATTATTAAAATTTTCACATCTAAAGCTGACAAGCAATTCATGTTACAGTCCTTGCAACATGATATAAAGACTCCATTCATGCACAACTGTCTCAATGCAGAGATCAATGTACTCTGAAGTAGAAATTATTACCTTAAAATAGAGGTAACTGTTCAATAGGTCTTGTGGCTGGCTCTCCACAGATAATATGTATTCCTCTATACTGGCGCTAGTCTTTCTTCTGCATGTCTGTATAGGACCAGAAAAGTATGTTCTACTTCATTGGTTTAACATCCAAGAAAAGTGAACACCACAACTTATTTCTAAAAATTCGCTTACATGAATCTGGAAGACTTATTTGAAGTGAAGAAACATATTCAACGAATTTAATAATATGCTTTATGTAGCTAGGAAGCAACCATGAATTTAATGAATTTATTTACTATTCATTTAGTTTTACTAAAAGATTTCTATGTACTTTAGAATTGCTTCTCCTCTTCCCCTCCTTCTGAATCTCCATGATTTTCTATTTGTAACTTGATGGCTGATCCATCATATGATTCCATCAAAATTCCAGTTTGTCTTCCTGCTTGAATGCCAAGAGTTAACATCTTCCAAGATTCCTAATGCAATTACCAGTATAGGTGATCATAGTTCTCTTGTGAATTTTCATGTAAAGAAAATTTTACCCCAACATTCACAAGAGACTGCATGACTAATACATGACACCTTTTGCTCAGAGAGATTATTCGTAGCCTTTCTTCAGAGTAGGTCTAGTATAAAAGTAAAGGTAACAAATATATTCTGAGTCTGAAAATTAGATCTGTATCTAGGAAACAGAACTTGTAAACACAGTCATATGATAAATGATGATCTGACTCAATTGCCAAAGATTTTCTGTTTCAATAACGTGAATTAAGATTTCATATACATTTAAAGATGCTTCACATTCAACATTCAGTAAACAAGGATTTACTGTAATAAATCCACAGCCAAGCAACATCTTCAAGATGTTCTTGGCTTCTTGTCACCGTCACATGTCACCTGCCAGCAAAAAGCAAAGTAGAATATAAATCCACTGCCATATGGAACAAAAACCCCGTTGGACCTTACTCATGGAACAGTCAGGCTGCAATACCAGTTCAGGAGGCCATTGTAGTCAGTGACGCTCTGCATATTTCCCAACAGAGAGTCTACTGCAGCTCAAGCATTAAGTTAGCAGTACGGACTGGTTTAAGAATAACACTCCTATAAAGCCTTCTCCCTCAGTAGAAGTTATGCCTTCCACATTCTAAGCAGAAACACACTGATAATGGCATGTTGATTTTGTTCTGCTTTCTATCCTGTTTGTGTTTTTCATGAAAGACCTTTTTACATATTAATTTGTTAACATGCTGTTTTGCATGATGCTTAGAAAGAGAGACTGCATCATTAGATTACACAGAGGAATTATTTTCCTCAAGCTATACCATTCATTTTTGTTAGGGCAGTGCATGAAAATCTGAGAGTACACTCTCTGATACTACCATGCTCACGTCCAGAATCCATCTTGAAGAATGGATCAAGAGTAAGAAAAAACCCTGCTTTTAATTAATTTAAAAAGAATTTTAAGGATTCTTGATTTTCTGCATTATCTATAAGAATGAATATGTATATTATTTGTGCTTTTGAAGGGCTGAAGAAATTACCAGGTATCATTAGCAGTGTCTGTATTCAACCACTAATGACTGCAGAGATGCTTATTCAAGCAAAGAACATTTACATGCAGACTGCAGGAACTAAGCAAGACTTTGTTACTTCTCTGATTAAAGGAATTGATTTGACTGGAGGAAGAGTGACTTTAATTAGCTGTGCAAATGCCATTAATTCCAATTAATCTTCTCACAGTGTCAAGACCAGAATCCAGGGAGAAAATAAATTGCAGTAAATCAATATAACTCTTGTTTCTACCAGGAGCAGGTGCTCACAGAAAGAGAAATGTCTTTTATAGTTGTCTGCATCAAGAAGTATTTAAACAAGACAGTAATTCAATGTACCAAACCTCTCAATGATTGTTTATAGACTACTTATATATCTCTTTAACTGCTTTTCATTTGATGGAAAGTATTTAACTTAGTACTTTTAAGAAGCATTCCAGTAAGAAATTTGTTCAAAACACCCACAAGTACACAAACTTTTATTTTGTAGAGAAAACTGTGATGTGGATTTACAAGATAACCGGTTCTATTTACAGACCTTACATAAGCACTAACTTGCACTTCCTTTTCATGGGGCAGATAAAGAAAACTGACCAGTCAACTGACCCTCCAATGTAACTTGAAAAGCTGATTCTAAAAAAAAGCTCTTCAATTTCTTTTAGACAGCTCTTTGAGAACCATGTCGATGAAATTTTAACCCTTGAGGATTTTCATGCTGCTAGTAGCAATGCATCAAATCTGTCACAGCTTCTCAGATTTCGAGAGCAGTGTCTCAAAAAGAGCACAAGCTGGAGCATAAAAGAAACCAAAATAAATCAAACTAATCGCCTCAGAGATGTGTCAATGAAATGAAATTAAAAGAGTGCTCTGTGTGGGCAGGCAAGCACAGAACATCTTCCATGTTTGAGAACTATTGCAGCTACCCTCTTGCAATAGTGTGGCCTATGAGAACTTTTTCATATCACACTGCACAACTCTGTGATGAATGTATGGAGGAGGGTGCCAAGGAGTTTACACCTCAAGAATAAGGTAAGAATTAATTAAAAAGAAAAAATTTAAAGAAACAAAACCCTCTCTTAGAAGAGAGCCAAAGAGCTTTCCCCCTCTCTCTCCCCCAAAGATTAAGCAGAACATTCTAAAAGTGCAGTGAAAATCACCTACAAAGGTCAGCTACAAAAGGAGCTACAAAGCAGAGTTTCACAATGCATGCTAATATACGTTACCACAATACAGTTTGCCCCTCAGCCCTCAGGTGTGTTTATGCAGAGGCTTTCCACTCTCAGATCTCAGTCTCAGAAACTGCAACCACAGATCACTCAGTAACAGGATATCTCAGGTCACTGACATCTTCAAGTGTGCTTCCTCCTGTTAATGATGATTTATTTACTCACTGGACAGGGTGCATTTGAAAAGACAAGACCAAAATCAAATATAAATTGCAAATCTCAGGAATCTGACAGCACCAATGGGCCTTACTGACACTGTCCAGAGAGGTGCCTGATGCCCTGGGTGCAGGGTGACTGCCCTGCTCCCCAGCTGCCCCAATGCTCCCAGTTCCCAGGACCCCACAGACTCTGCAGCACCCTGGCAGGAGCATGGCACTTGCCAGGAGCACATGCCATACCTCACAGCCAACTGGCTGTCTCCTACTTGTCTCCCTATTCTGGTTGATAGTGCCTAGAGGAATCCCAAACAGTTGTGTCTGAGAATATTATTTTGCAACCAAAACTCCTATGGCACAACATACTCAGAATGCCCTCAACAGAATGCAGTTCAGAGTCTGGGCAGAAAAGCCAATGTGCCATGAAAAGCTTCATCATGGATAAGGTAGTAATTTTCCCATCCTTTTGTGCCGTATGAGGATAGTAAAGTGTTGAACACATGCACAGAGCTGAGCTTTTCAGTTATGGATACTGAGTTGCTACTCATATAAATCTTATGAGCAAAACAGGGAAGACTGCAAAGCCTGTGTCTTTCTTGAAATGTGTACCAAAACATAAGACTCTCTAAAACACTGGTGTGTACTGAAAGGGTTTATTAAAGCTATATTAAATATATTTGACAAATATTGTGTTGTATTAAAAAGCCCTCCTTCCTCCAAGAGCAAATATACTATCTTCTTTAGATGAGTATCTTTAGTCATGCAATATCATAGAATCAAGATGAATCTTCCTGTCTGAAAAGGATGAGACCAGAACTTGTGCTCCAGATTTTACACTACTTTCTTAGCAAGATTATGTATTATGCTTTGTTTTCCCTTAATAAAAAACTTCCTCAACTCAAAATGGCTTTTTGGTATCCATTATTGTTCCATCTTGACCTCTCCCATTTTCAACATATGATTTAGTATCTTCTGTTGCTTTTAGTATTGAGCAATAACAACAATGCTCAGTTATATTCTAGGGTTTTATGGTGGCATCAATCACCACAGATTCTGTTTATGGGGCTAGAGCTTTGGTTTTGGGTTTTGGGTTTTTTTAAAAAAAAAAAAGGAGAAGGAATCAAACAACACCTTGCATTTAACTTGGGAAACACAAAGTTTCACTGATCTCAGCATGACTCCTAAAGACGAGCAAATATGATTGCTGTTTCACTAGGAGAATATGACATGCAATTAAGTGATGCACAGTCAGACTGTGAATTAGTGCCTGAAACAGAATTTAGCAGTCATGATGTCCAAAAGCAGTCATGATGTCCAAGTTATCTGCCTAATTATTAGTCCCTGATTGGCTGAGAATTGCAGTTCCCTAAATTATGTTATTGAGACTTGCCACTGTGACTCTGTAGGGAAACTGGAAGGTGAGAAACTCTTTAGTCAACTGAGAAGGAAGATACATATTCTGAAAATATGAGATCTACCGCTAAGGGGTTGGCTGAAAAATGAACATGAGAATTAATTTCAGAAAAGCAGCAGAGAATTCTTCATCAAAGAAAAATTTGGTTTTCTAAGCTACATCAGAAATACTTTACTTCATAAATAACTCTTCTGCACACAAAGTGAGGTCTGCAGTATTCCCAGGGAGTATCCAAAAATTAGTTCAGACTATGCACGGATGACTTTTGGTGTAGTTTCTAGAATTTCTAATACACTTTTTTAGAAAGTTTTTTTTTCCTTGCTCCCTCCTTGGTTTAAATGACTAACTTAGCTGAGGAATTTAAAAAAAAAAAAAAAAAAAAAGTTTGCCATTTTAAAGAGTGGCATACAGTTCACAACTGCAAAATAATCTGAGAATGACAAAAATAGCTTAATTTACTAATATCTGAGGTTAACAACTCTTTCCAGATTTAGAGAATGAGATGAAAATTTTGATAACTAATCATATTTGTTACTTATTACAGTAAAATTATTTCTACAACAGCATTGGAAATCTTCCACATGGATGGTTATATGCTGGACTCGCAACATCTTTTTATGGGAAGACAGACCTACGTTTATCAATATTTGCAACACAAGGATTAGTCTCACTGAATGAGTTACTGCTTTTAATTCTATTGCTAATAACATCCTGTCAGTTTGAAGGCTTCTCAGGTTGATTTTTCTTTCTTCCTCTGCTTTCCCCATGCTGTATTATGTTGGTGTTTCTCACTACGAGACTAAAAGATGCAGACGTGCTGAGTACATACAGGACTGCAACAGCTTTCATCCCCCTAGGTTCTGTAACTGTGACAGCCCAGAGACCTTACATACCTTATTCAGTGTCCTTCATCATAGCTTGGAACAGCACAGAAAACTGAATTATGTTAGTTGTGAAAGAAAATAGAACAAAAAAATATATATATACACTACCTAAGGGCCGTATTTCTTTCTCAAATTTGGAATTATCCCACAATTGGTAACACCAGCTTAACCTTGATGTCTTAGAACTACAAAATCTCATTGGCTTATGTCCTTCCTTAAATTAAAATATGAATTAGAACTTCATCTACAGTGTTTATTACATAAAATCACCTTTTTAAACATCACATACTGTACCAGGCTACTCAGCTCAGTAAATATTCATGCAAACTTTTTCCATCAATAAAAACTGCATTCCGTTCATTCAGTGGAAACTTGCCCAAGGCTAGCTTCCTGAACTAGGAGTTAGGGAGAAAAAAATCAATATCCCTAAATGATTATAAATCTGTGGTTTTGCAGTGAATATTTCACAAATCAGAACTCAATAGTTTTGCAAAACACTAGTTTTGACCTTCATAAACCTATGTAGGGTTCATTACTCCCATAAAGAATTCAACTCAGACATCAGCAGGATTTCTGCTCCTTGAAACTACTCCTTCCAGCTGAATATATGTAGCTGATTTATTTTCATGTCTGTCATCTTCTCCAAGGATATCTCAGCTGGATCCAGAGTGGCAAAGCACATGAGTTTACTGAAGGTTCACTTCTTGGCTTTACAAAGGAAAACTCAACTAATCTCAATGTGGCAAAAATTATATGCTTTAGAAATTGTGATAACAATCATAGGAAATGTAGAGCTTTTCAGTGAGATAATAACAGCTTTTTTTTTGCTTTTTAGTTGTTGGATGATAACATGCTTTTACATGAATAAAAGTTATGTTTACAAAAGTTATGTGTACAAAAGTTACAGTAGAGTTTTACAACTAGTAAGTGATACTCACCTCACTACTTAAATTGGTACAGCTGATCCTGTCATGGGAAACTGCTGCTTCTGTACTATTTTTTTAAAAAGAAAAAAAGAAAATTCAAGATTATTTGATATATTATTGCGTATTTACTGTGGTTAAAAAAAAAATGGCTCAAGGCCCTTCCCAAAATACTCTGAATATTTAGAGGTTGCTTTAACCCCTTGAACTCTTTTTCTTTGTCATAATACATTGAGGCATTACCTTTGGCAATACTTTGATGCTGAAAGTCTTCATCCAATACAACTGTACTAGAGTTGTCATTTATTTACTCCTTATTCCTCTCCATTCCCTAGCTGGGGTTCATGATACAGCATTTCTTTTCTCTTCTCATGCTCTCTTTGACTGTGCATTATTAAAGGCTGCCACATGAGCAGAAACCACACCCCTAAAATGTAAGGCTGAGCAGAAGACTCACTCACAGTTCCCATGGTTTGCTACTGCACCATTAGCAAATACACCTCCATATCAAACTGATTCTGCATCAATAGTCCAGGTATTTCTCAAGTCAGATTTAAGAACACGTAATTCTGTCACACATTCAACAGTTTTGTTTTAGTTTCTCAGTATTGAAGAAGAAAACAACGTATTTGAATAAACATTTTTGAAACAGTATTACTGACTTCCCCAGAAAATTCACAGTATATAAAAAAAGAGCATATTTTAGAAAGGTAGTGCAAGACAACTGCTACAATAATAAATTTCTTGCAAGAAATATACTGCTATCCATTTCTCTTCAGACCTTAACAATGTCAGGTAGATTATACATCTTCCAGAGAATGCTATAAATCACTCTGAGTCTAAAAGCTTTCCCAGTTAAGTCGAGTCCCCCAGAGCTGTAAAGGAGAATCACAGAACACACAAATGATACAGAAAAAAACAGAGTATGATAGCAGATATGCCATATATATTATACAACCTACAGGTGCAGAAAACAGTACCTCTATATGGTTATGGATACCATACAAAACCACAAAGATGCCATATGATTAGTCAAAACATGCAGTAAGTCTGAGTTGCCCATGTCCCACAAAGCAAACTTAACTAAATACCATGATTAAACCCGAAGAAAATATACAAGCTAAGCTTTTTTTTTTTTTTTTTCTCTGTGCTTGGGTGATGACTAGTGAGATAATATACATCAAAATGTCAGTTCCAGTTATCCCCAGCATCACTCGCCCAGTTTTGATCACTAATATTACGCACTTCAGTGAGCATGAACAGCATACTGATATTCCTGTCAGAGAGGAGCTTACTCCTTTTCCTCTTTCCTTCAACATTTGGCTTACATGCTAAAGCATGGAGATTTTGTACAATAATCTTGATAAAAGCCACATGAAGAGCTTAGAAAATAACTAAGTGCTAATGGAAATAACAAAATAAATCAAAAGGAGTGAGAAATTGTTCTATATGATCCTTGTCATGTGAAGAATACATTGCAAGTGGTCTACACAGAAAGCTATTAACAGAGAATATCAAAGGCAAAAGTTAATGCTTTCTCTCACCACATGCAGCTGCAGAATGATTGGTGGCCAGCAAAACTGATAGCTGTGGTAAAAGGACTATACAGCCATAACAATGGAAAAAAAAAAAAATAAAGTTAATTTAAAAGTACTTGAAAAAACTATCTGTTAATCAGATGGGACTAATGACATTCATGCTGGGAGAGGAAGAGAAACAAGTTAAACAAGTGAGTCAGGGAGCTACAGGTCAGGCTGCTTATCTCTGACTGCTAGAAAGTCCAGAAATGTTAATCAAGCAAATTATTAATACACACCTGAAAGGTAACAAGGTGGAAGGAATCGTTAGCAGAGTCTGGAAAAAACCAACAGCGTTTAACTTTTTTGTGCATGAGAAGACAGCTGTCTCACTCTCTGCAGGACTGACATATGGCCTTGACACAATCTCTTATGACATTTTCAGAGGCAAGCCAAGAAAACATAGGTCTTCAGACACATGTAGATTAGGCCAAAATTTACTTGTTTTAACTGGGGAACAAAATTGTCTAGATGTATCAGAGAAAAATTTATCAATAGCTTCATGTCAAAGCATAGAATAGGCAATTTATGAAAAGGAGTTTTCTGGAACTCTGTCAGGAATAATACAAATATAAGTGATCCTGACTTTGGGGGTGGCTGTGGGATTACTGTCTTCTATTCTTCTTTTAACCTTCTTTCTTTGTGATTCTGTACTTATTGATATTCTTACCTACATGAATGTTCACATATTTTAAAATAAATCCTTCTAAAGGATCATTTTCAGGCATATCTTGTTGCATTATATAGACAAGTTAAATAGCATTTTCCTTCTAAATTTTAAAAAAGAAACACTTTCTTTAATTGATGTTCCTTTTTTATAAAAGCAAACCATGAAAAGTGCTAGACTTATTTGCTTGTTTTCATGCCTAACACTCATCACCTGGTATGATTTTAAGAGGATATGACCAGGAAGGGTCAATTATGCCAGTGTTTTTTATTCTCTTAATGGTGTCTTTATACATTCTGATTGCTGTAACATAATTTAGCAATAGCACATTCAATTTACCATTTAAGTAACAACATAGGATATATAGCCTATGTTCTAGATACATGTATTCTAGACATATGTATTCTAGATATATGTATTCTAGATAGATATTCTACAAATATACTTCAACCTTAGTACCTGCTAAGATTTCACTGACAAGTTTTGCGCAGATATTTTCATTTTCTGTCTTGCTCCTTCATGGGAAAAATTACACAGCGTTTCTACATATTACTTTGGTTTTGCTTGGAAATTAGATGCCTTATTTCAAAATTATTTAATGTTTTCATATGAGCTTACTAGCATTACCACAACCATGGGAAACAAGAAAATCAATTTCTTACACAAAAACAAGCCAGGCAGACAGATTATTTGAATTGGCTTCTGTGCTAAGTGCAACTCCAGTTTTGCAGCTGAAGATTGTGCACTGTATGTAATGATGCATTTGAGATGCAATTAGCTCTAAGGTACGTGTCTGAATACATACTGCATATATACAACATCCTCTTTATGTGGCTGCACAGAAATTGATGGCAGTGTTTGGACATAACGTTTTCACAGGACAAAGGATAATTTAGTATTGCTTCTTATTTATGCACCAGGCATTACGCCTATTCTGGAACTCAGGTGCCAGGGTTTTTTGTTGCAACACCAAAGAAAGGACAAAATAACAATGTAGTTCAAAAAAATAAAAGCTTTTGCATAATATTGGCTAGTCATGAAGAAAAATCAATGTAAAGAAACAGTTTGAACTTTAGTAACAGATGGATGTAACCTTGAGTAATCTAAAAAGAAATACTATCAGCGGTCACAGTTAAAGACAGACTATAACAAGCTAACTGCTTTGGTCAGTCCTTTTGCCTTGTTTTACAGGATGCTCCTTTGAAGACCACCATCTTGAAAAGAAACAGCCAGACCTAGGGATAAAATTGTTGGTTTCGGCCATGTTTTTAACAGGTGTGTAATATAGGAGGGGATATCAAGAAGATATAATGTTTGTAACAGAGGGGAAAACAAGTCAGTGCTATCTGTACCTGAGCAGTCACCAGTACAAAGAAGGGATTTGTACAAGAGTCAACATATGACTAAGTAGCTAAGCCATCACAGAAGGATTACCCATGACCAAGGTTATGAACAGTAAAATTTAGTCCAGTCATGAACCCACTGTACATCCAAAACCAGTTTTCCTCAGACCACAGAATCACAGAATCACAGAATCACAGAATCATTTAGGTTGGAAAAGACCTTGAAGATCATCTAGTCCAACCGTTAACCTAGCACTGACAGATCCCAACTACACCAGATCCCTAAGTGCTATGTCAACCCGCCTCTTGAACACCTCCAGGGATGGGGACTCCACCACCTCCCTGGGCAGCCCATTCCAATGCCTAACAACCCGTTCGGTAAAGAAATACTTCCTAATATCCAGTCGAAACCTTCCCTGGTGCAACTTGAGGCCATTCCTTCTTGCTCTGTCGCTTATTACTTGGTTAAAGAGACTCATCCCCAGCTCTCTGCAACCTCCTTTCAGGTAGTTGTAGAGGGAGATGAGGTCTCCCCTCAGCCTCCTCTTCTCCAAACTAAACCCCCCTAGTTCCCTCAGCTGCTCTTCGTACGACATGTGCTCCAGACCCTTCACCAGCTTCATTGCCCTTCTTTGGACACGCTCAAGTGATTCAATGTCCTTTTTGAAGTGAGGGGCCCAAAACTGAACACAGGAATCGAGGTGCGGCCTCACCAGTGCCGAGTACAGGGGCAAGATCACTTCCCTGTCCCTGCTGGCCACGCTATTTCTGATGCAAGCCAGGATGCCATTGGCCTTCTTGGCCACCTGGGCACACTGCTGGCTCCTGTTCAGCCGGCTGTCAATCAACACCCCCAGGTCCCTCTCTGACTGGCAGCTCTCCAGCCACTCCTCCCCAAGCCTGTAGCGCTGCTGGGGGTTGTTGTGGCCCAAGTGCAGCACCCGGCATTTGGCCTTATTGAAACTCCTACAGTTGGCCTTAGCCCATCGCTCCAGCCTGTCCAGATCTCTCTGCAGAGCCTCCCTACCCTCGAGCAGATCAACACTCCCACCCAACTTGGTGTCGTCTGCAAACTTACTGACGGTGCACTCGATCCCCTCGTCTAGATCATCAATGAAGATGTTAAACAGGAGTGGCCCCAAAACCGAGCCCTGGGGGACACCACTCGTGACCGGCTGCCAACTGAATTTAACTCCGTTCACCACAACTCTTTGGGCCCGGCCATCCAGCCAGTTTTTTACCCAGCAAAGCGTGCGATCATCCAAGCCACGAGCAGCCAGTTTTGCCAGGAGAATGCTGTGGGAAACGGTGTCAAAGGCCTTACTGAAGTCAAGGTAAACTACATGCACAGTGCCATCAAGGCTGCAAGGGCCACTAAATGTGAGAATACATCTGATTGTAATGTGTTTTACACCAGCTATGTGGATTTCTGTATGGTTACCTGTGGTGTACCACACAGTCTCATCTGGTTGCTGTGAATGAGTTGGGAGATGGCTGTCTGCAGGACCAACTGCTGCACTCATACGAGGTTTGATATGTTGCTGGACTGGCATCATATTAACTTCATTGACCCCATTATATATATATATAAGGTCAACACAATCCAAGGACTGGAGAATGATAGACTGAAGGTCAACCAAAAGCACTATCCAGATGAAAAAACCACGTACAATTGTCGAGCTTATGAGATACAACCCTTAACTCTATAGACCTG
Source organism: Strix uralensis (assembly GCF_047716275.1). NCBI lineage: Eukaryota > Metazoa > Chordata > Aves > Strigiformes > Strigidae > Strix > Strix uralensis. The sequence continues at coordinate 18,420,429 of NC_134012.1, read as the reverse complement.
AAGTGCCATGTAATAAATTACAGCAAATAATTAGTAAATTAAGAAATAATAAATCAGACTACAAGATTCTTATGTCAAGTATTACCCCATAAAATAGATGCCAAAATACATCTGCATTCTTTCATCTGGACCATAAATTAATAATCCAATCTTAACACAGCATGTCCACATCTGAATACCTGTAGTTTGTTAATCAAGTGATTATGTCATTACAAAAACCATACCTAAATAGTCTAAATGAAAAAGCAAGGGGGCAATGTCAGCCATGAAAAAAAAGTAGTTTAAACTGAGCATGAACAGCCAGTGGGTAAATGGAAGAGGGGGTGAAGAGGAATGTCTGGAACTGAACTTTCGATTTCTCCAGCAAGAGTCTGCTGCTTGCTAGTTGCAGTTGGACCCGTGGGTTGTAAATTTTTATAACACCTGAACTAAACAGAAGTGGCATATCCTGGATGCTCCAGTTAACAAGAGACATGAGACAGAAAGAGCCATTAGGAGTTTGATCATGCACTGTGCTTCTGCATGTTGAGTATGTAGATTGGGAAAAACAGCACTTGGGCTTCTCCATAGAAAAGGAGACCAAACAGAGGGGTTCCCAAAAAACTTTTCACAGCACTATAATAAATAACAGAAAATTATCTATGGGTGACAACATCGTGCTTTGCTTACTGCAAAAGTACAATTTCCAGTGAATGAAGATCCCACCTGAAACTGAATCACTAAGATGTGAGCATGTCAAAAAAGTTTCCAGACCCCATTTTAGATCCAGAAAGATATGGTTTTTTAAATATTTTTTAGGTACTCCACAGACACCTACAGATACATATAAATTGTACATTTCTGGCAAAATGAGTTAATGCCAAAGCACTGGGAAGTGCACATTGGAAAGTGCTACCTCAGGCAACATTTCCTATGCTTGGGCTGTACAGACATTCTTCACAGCAAGAGTACTTGCAGGTCCCAGACAGAAAAATAATATGTTCATACGGTATTTGATGGAGTCTGATGCTAAAATGCACCAACATGAAAAATGTCTAAAGGTGAAAAATTTTACTATTAAAAAGCAGAGGGAAGAAAAAAAAAAGGTTAAAAAATTTCTTGTTTCTAACCAAAACTTACGGTCTTATAGTCTCAGTAATAACAACATTCAAAGCACACATATTTCTCATTCACTCAAAGCACTTCGGTCAGAACAAAGTACAGATATGGGATAGGAATTAAATTCTTAAGATGTTTCCATGAAATAAATATTTTAACTTTTATAAGAACTTAGTCACCAGAGAAAAGACACAGAAATAAATCTCCTCTAATGTCTATTTTAAGTTCCAAATTCTCCATTTCTGACATTGCTTCCTTCTAGGAAAAAATAATTTGAGGGGTAAATGCTTTATTTTATATTCCAGTGGTAACAGTCAGAGTCCTTGCAGGATCCATGGCCGCTTTGATTTAGCATTTTTTTGCTTAGTGCTACTGAAACATAACAGGATTTCAAATATACAGTAGGACATAGCACAGATGTCTTTTACGAGAGAAAATGGTAACGTAGAGAAATACACATTGGTATGTGTTAGAATGGCATGACAGTGAGAAAGGAAAAAAAAAAAAAAAACAGTATGTGGTCCACAGACAAAGAGAAAACCCCTTTTTGGTAAGTTATATAGGCAACCAATAATACACTCAGAAAGATAGCTCTTGATTCAAAATGAGTATTCATCTATTATCAAAGGTGAAAAAACACCTATGTCTAAGTATCAAAATGTGGGGATCCAAATGCTGCATCCCTCAGACTGGAAAATAACTTGTGCTGCAGGCTCTTCTGAAGGTATGTTTGCAGCTGTATGCTCAGCTTCTGAGATCTGCTGGGAGGAAAATTTCTGTTTTCTCTAGATATCAGGCTTTTTCCTTTGTAAATGCTTTGCTTGTTTATAGCATTAGAGACATCTCTTAGAGACTAAAATAATAAACTTTGTTGTTTATGTAAAATAGCCCTTCGTTCATAACAAATTAAAAGGTGAAAGGATATAATAAAAGAAACTTCAAGGTGGTATGTATCTGAAAGGTCCCTACTGGGCAGACTTTGTATTTTTTAAATTGCTTACTCACAGTGGCCTTCTAGCTTCATAAATATGTAAGACAGAAAAGTAACTAGATAGTAAGGCACAATGGAAATCAAACAAATCAGTATCAGAAGCCCTCTTTACTTCAGTAAAGACATTTGCTCTGTAAAATGTCCTAAAGCCACCTCCTAGTTTAAGCCTTCTCTGCTTCTCTTTGCAACTTGTACTTCCATTTCCTTGCTTCTCCTTCTTGGAATGAAGAAAATCCTTTGCAATGAATTTGTACTATGAATAGTACTTGTACTAGACTAGAACATGTTTCATGACTTTTATCTGAATAGGAAAAAAAATAAACTAGTATATGAGGCTATAACAAGGAGCAGTCATTCATTCTTTAATTCTGTGTTTCATATATATTAAAAAGCAGAACTTAAAAAGCAGAACTTGAGATGAGACATTTTAATTTTCACTGAAAGTTATCAACTGCACCGTTGACATTTTCTTCTTTGCAGAGAAGAATGTGCAAAATTATGAATTGTTGAGGCTCTTTTCCCTTTATTCAACAATTTTTTTCAAAGATAAAAAAATCAGAGAAAAAGAATCATAGAATCATAGAATCGTAGAAAGGTTTAGGCTGGAAGGCATCTTAAAGATCATGTAGTTCCAACTCCCCTGCCATGGGCTGGGACACCTTCCACTACATCACTCAAAGCCCCATCCAACCTGGCCTTGAACACTTCCAGGGAGGGGGCAGCCACAACATCTCTGGGCAGCCTGTGCCAGTGTCTCACCACCCTCACAGGGAAGAATTTCTTCCTTATACCTAATCTGAATCTTTCTTCTTTCAGTGTAAAATCACTGCTTCTCATCCTATCATACACTCCCTGATAAAGAGTCCCTCCCCACCTTTCCTGTAGCCCCCTTTAAGTACTGGAAGGCTGCTATAAGGTCTCCCCAGAGCCTTCTCTTCTCCAGGCTGAACCTCCCCAACTCTCTCAGCCTGTCCTCACAGGGGAGGTGCTCCAGCCCCCTGATCATCTTTGTGGCCTCCTCTGGACTCACTCCAACAGGTCCATGTCCTTTTTATGTTGGCAGCCCCAGAGCTGAACACAGCACTGCAGGGGGGTCTCACCAGAGCAGAGTAGAAGGGGAGAATCACCTCCCTCGACCTGTTGGCCACACTTCTCTTCATGCAGCCCAAGATATGGTTGGATTTCTGGGCTTCAAGCATACATTTCTGGCTCATAGTCAGTTTCCCATCCACCACTACTCCCAAATCCTTCTCCACAGGGCTGGTCTCATTCTACTCTTCGCCCAGCCTGGACTTCTGTTTGGGATTGCCCTGACCCATGTGCAGGACCTTGCACTTGACCTTGTTGAACTGCATGAGGTTTGCACAGAGCCACCTCTCAAGCCTGTCAAGGTCCCTCTGGATGGCACATCCCTTCCCTCCAGCGTGTTGACCGCACCACACAGCTTGGTGTCGTTGACAAACTTGCTGAGGGTGCACTCAGTCCCACTGTCCATGTTGCCAACAATGATGTTAAACAGCAGTGGTCCCAATACTGAGGAATGTCACTCATCACTGGTCTCCACTTGGACATTGAGCTGTTGACCACAACTCTTTGAGTGCGACCACCCAGCCAATTCCTTATCCACTGAGTGGTCCATCCATCAAACCCATGTCTCTCCAATTTAGAGACAAGGATGTCATGTGGGACAGTGTCAAATGCTTTGCACAAGTCCAGGTAGACAAAGAAACCATGGACTAGATAATTTCTTTGAGCAAAAGCTTTCATAACACCAGAATAATGAGCTCTTAGAAATTCCATGGATGAAGCAGAAGAGAAACTCACATGTCTGGAAAATATTTAGGTCATCTTAATAGGCCTTCAAATTAAAGAAAGGGTAATTTACAAGCAGCTTGAAGGAAATTCATATAATCCCTGATATATCTTGCAGAACTCTTTAAATCTATTATTTAATCTGATTCATTTATGCTCATTTACTTCAAAGGCCCCAGCACTGTTTACCTACGTTTAAATGAATTTACTTGGACTACATACAGTGCAAAAACAGCTAATGCAAACATGAGGAGGCACCTGAATTCTGACACATCTCTCACCCCTCAAAATCCTCTCTTCTTCTGATTTATCAAGCCACTTCATGGCCTGTTTTAAAAAGTGACTAGGGTTTCCACAAAACGTATTGGCAGGGTGCCCTGTTTTTACAGTTCCCTAGAAAAAGATCCATATCTAATATTCAGAACAAGCTGCAGACATCCTCAGTCCTCTAGTCTGCTGCTGTAACCAGTCACAGTCCCACCAAGATACAAATGGCTATTTCACATTTTGGAGATATAATAACTCACTTTTTGAAAACAGCTTTGAATAATGAGGATATGGAGGTATCAAGTGCTACAATAGGACTTAGCTTAGCCATTTTCTCTGACAAAAGGGAAGTGTCAGTCTAGAAATCAAGAGCAGTTTCACAATGGCACTGCAGAAGAATTCTAGATTGTTATCGTTAGATTATTATCATTATTCTATATTTCTCACACTGCAAGAATATGTAGCCATTTTTATGGACAGGCAAGAAAAGAAAATCCTTATTTCAAGAAACTCTCAGGTCAAATGCAGAGAAGTAAACCAGTCTGATTTTCTTTACAGAATAATTGATATTACTGGAACCAGGACGGAAGAAATAGTTACATGCAAAGGTCTTCACAGGGAGAAATTAGAGATTTTTCAAGGGACAACAGGGACTGCACAAAGAAGTCAGACAGAGTGAAAAATTTCAGTGAAAAGGGATGCATACTAAAAAGCAGGGAGGCCAGGGTAAGTTGGAGAAAAAAATGAAAAAAAATTTAAAAAAAGCCTTAAAACCAGTGAGAGGGGTAGGTATACAAATAGCTTTGGGGGTTGTGGAGATGGTAAGTGTTTTTGCTTCCGCTGTGACCATACCCTGTGTCCATACCCTGATGTGTCCATGGTCACTTTGTTGGATGATATTTTGTGTCAAACCTTAGAAAAATTGGTTATCAAATATTTTTTTAGTAAAAGGATTATTCTCAAGAACATTAGCAGGATACCAGACTGTCTCCTTCATTCATGATGGGATTTAGAATTTTTTCTAAAACCCAAAGAAGAAAACGTGTTTACTTGAATTGTCACTCACTTTAGGTTGGAAAAAATTAAAAAGGAATAAAAGAAAATATTTCATAAGTATCTCTGCAAGCATGACAGATTTATGTTCACAGAAATTGTCTGTTCATGACAGGCACGACAATTTATGTCCAGGAAATGCTTACATAAGTCCATTGACAAAATGGTGTGATAAAGAGAGGGTGACCTAGCCAGCAATGCATGTTTAACAAATTTCAGATGTTCTTTCCCTGTGCTTCTATACTGAAAGCTGGTAATATTAATTCCCGAGTTTCATCACCATGCTCTGTACTGTAAATCAATGTTCTGTGCTATAAATCAATGAAAGAAAGTTTAAACAAAGAAAATCTAATCACTGAGATGGTAAGGGGGAATGTCCCAGGCTTTAGGAATGCTGTTCAGAAATATAAAGCACCTTTTCATTCTTTTTATTCTCTCTCACACTTTTATAAACATGAAACTGAACCTGTAACTTAAAAGCCCTTCTTACACCTTTTTTTTGTGTGTGTGTGTCTGGTTTTCAGAGGTTTAGGATGTTTAAAGAAGGAAGAGTCATAAAGATGGAATATGTTATTTTGATGCAACTATATGGAGGAAATAAGAGTTCTCTAAAATAACAGTTACTTCTGAACAGAATTTTATTAATGTTGTATTTATTTGTTGGATTGCTTTTAGGAGAAAGAAGTGATGTATCAATTAGAAAGCATCATACTAGCAGCACAAAGAACAATTGTTTCAGGATGCCACCCACCTATCACTCTCAAGCACAATGAAAATGTCAGTCATGTTGAAGTTTTGCCATGATAGCCCACTGAACTTGCCCACATTGTTCAATTCTTAATGTTAGTCGTGATCACCTGCTTCTTCATTGAAACCAAACATCAAACAGACTTGCAAAAAATCTCACTTTAGCATGCATCTGGGAAAACAAAACCAAGAACAAACCAAGGCAGCATTCTGAATGTTTAGCCTATGATTTTCCTGTCTGGTCCTGTATTTTATCCCTTGGACAGCAGTCAGAGGAAATATTTCTGAAGCCTGTAGACAACATAGAAAGAATACACCTATCAAGCAGTAACAGCTTTTGAACTATTCTTTCATGGTTCAGTAGCTCTCTCTCTTCATTAACTTAAAAGGACAGCCATCTTCAGGTCTTACATTCTTCCCTGTAATCTTCCATCCTGTCCTTCTCTATCTTCATTGTTATCCTAACAATGTTCATCATACGGCTAAAATGACTATCAGGGTCATAAATCTCTTTGAGAGTTCAAGGCTGCTGAATGCTGAAACAGTCTGTAAACCACGTTAGACTGAGTAAACTGTCTTCTTCAAAGAAAGATGCTAAATAAGCCTAGGTCATATGGCAATTCTTAAATTAGGTATACATGAATTAAATGTGGTGATAGCAATATGTTTCAATGCACTCATGAGAATAAAAGAACTCCAATACCACCTAGTGTCAGCTAGGTACACTGTCCTTCACTGAACATGAAATCAAAATGGTGGAAGAAAGGGCAACCATAATGTGGAGTCCTGTAAAGACAATGCTGGGGGTGAAAGAGTGGCTCCTGCAAATATGCAGGAGGAAAATACATGACATGCATTAAGAATAGCTTCCTAAACTGAAGCAAAGTTAAAAGAAATTATCACTGTGAAATGCAGCCTACAGAGCTTGCTTTTGGAGACTTTTCTGATAAAATGTAGCTTTTTCTTAACCCTTTGACAGTGAAATGATAATGAAGGACAAAATCTTCTTGAAGACTAAAAGTTAGGTATAATTAAATCCTGGTTTGGGATCCAAAAGCCCTGGACAGAATTTTTCAGTTCCAGTACAGCCTATCTGTGCAATCTTGAACAAAACAATTAATCTAAAAATTGGAAATACTTAAAAAAATTATTTTTCCTCTCTTCTGCTGCGAGAGTGAAATCTTGGTAGAAAAACTGATTTATCCTTATTCTTTGAGATAACGTGACATGTTGTCTAAACAGTGAGGGGTTTATGAACTTCTGAAGTAAATCAAAATACCTACCTCTTTCTGAATATATTTGTCTGCTATTATTTATAATAATTTGTCATCTCATCAAGAGGAATGTGTGGTTCTTGATAACTAAACACTTCATATCCAAAACCCTTTTCTATTTCTATGCCTTATGCTATTCTACATTTACTATTCCCTCTTCTAAATAAATATATTGCTTATTTTTCTATTGCACACCTAATTGCATACTGTAAACATTTCAGTCCTGTAAAAAAAAAAAAAAAAAGAGACAGAAACAGAAGGCGTCACAACCCCTCAACCTGACTGAAGTCAGACACAAGATTATCTGTGCTGACTGGTGCTGTTTCAACAATCAGCCCTCATTTTGGCAGTGTCTCCATCATGGCTTTCTCTAGCTTTCTCATTCTTTTCTAATTCAGGACCTTCCTATCCCTTAAACTGGGGTCATGTCCTTGCTATCCAGATCCTTAACTCTCTCCATGTGTTTAAAACTTCCTTCATAGCTCTGAATTTTCCATGTTCTCTTTACTAGGAAATGACAGTTGATAACCTATTCTTTTAACCCACATATTCCTACTATAAAGGAAACAAAGAAATCAAACCAACCTACAGCATCTCCCTAATGTCTAGGAGACAGGAGGTTTCTATACAGCACTGCAAATTTTCCACCCAACATATTTTTCTTTCTGCCAATATCTGCTAAAGCTATCCCCTCTGTCCTCTGTTCATCAAGTCCCAAAACCTAAACGACCATGCTGTAGGACTGGCCTGGGTTCTAGACCTGTGAGAAAGGCTGTCTTATGATAGAAACAATTTCAAAGAGCGGAAGACGGGTAGGAAAGGAATACGCAAACACACAAAAATCCATGCAAAAAAAAGGAAGGGAAACTATCTGTTTTTCTTGTTCATTTTGCACAGCGTAAAAAGAAACTAATTTGATACCATAGCAGAAATGTTAGACATTTGGAAAACTTCCCTGCACTCAGGATAGGCAAGCTCCAAGGTATGTTGCTTGGGGACATCAGAGACTTGCTCATGTTGGATATTTATAAAAGCAGGACAAACAAAGAACCCTAGATAAAAAGTAGCACAGACAGTCTTTCCTTTGGGCACATCTCAAGCTATTGTAACAAATAGACATGCTTCTGGAGATCCCCTATAGCTCTACTATTTCTTGATTCTATTACTAAATATATGTAAAATTATTTCTACATTAAAGTGTGTAAGGGTGTTGAAAGAAGAATAATTATCAATCCAACAGTACATCAACAATCTGGCAGCCACACTGGGAAGATTAACATCTAGATGATTCAAGCTCCATTAGAAACTAATCAAAATCAAGGCATTTCAATGTTATTTTAAGGTAAATTATCAAGGTTAATGACCTGCATAAAATATTCATATTTTAATGTATTAACAGTTCTTTGGATGACATTTTTAAGCAATCCATTGTGGTTTTTATTGTATTCCAGACCTACACATTTGTAACAGTAATAGCTATTACTGTAACAGAGGAAACACTCATTCTCTGTTCTTGTGTTGCTGGATTCTTTTAATAGTCAACAATTTCATTTAAACAGCTAATTTAAGGTAACAAAAAATATTATAACCAGCATCAGCTTCTCCTTAAATCAACAAATACAATCTCTTATTGACAGTAAGAGACCTTCGTATTCTGTGTAGTAAAGCAAAAACCAAAATTAAGATAACATGAAGCCAACTTAACAGTCACCCACAGCAAACATGAAACAGCACCTTCCCTTAGATCTACCAGAACATATTCTTGTTAGTCACTGAAAAACTGGATGAGATTTTAACATCATATTTGCAGGGCAAATAGTGGAAAAGCAAATTCAGGTTGCAGAACTGACAGACCTCTAAGCCCGGTGCCCCTTTGTCACAACCTTTTGGTCTTCAGTACTGGTGGCTCCGGATGCAGTAGCACCCCACGGGAAGGCAGGTTCCTCTGGGGCTCTGCCTTTGGCCTCTGAGTTCATTGCCCCCCTGTGTTAAGTCAGAACAAAATCACCAGCAGCATGGGCTAACACCAGCAGCTGTGGATGACTGGAGATGAAGATGGAGCAGGTATTCATTTCTGTCACCCTGCCAGATGGTTGATGTGAGTGACCACATGTTCATATGCTACTGTGAAAGTTGAGCCTTTCTGCCAGAGGCCTCACCTAATATCCCTGCAGCCTCTTTCAAGGTCAAAATGAAAACTGAAACTAAGTGTATCTTTTACAGCTGTTTTGCACACTGCTTTCTCATGTGTGTACCTGTCAAAATGGCTTGTATATAAAACACATTTTTGAAAAAACTGGTTGCTCTCAATCTTCATTGTCAAATAAAGAAAACCGATGATTTGCAAAGACTTCAAGCCTAAAAATGAAAAATAAGTATTTTTTTTAATTTGAAGGATGAAAGTAAAGAAACAATGCAGGGTGCTCTGTTCTGTTGCTTTTAACTCACAGCAGAAGCCTTACCAAAGACAACTCACAAAAGTTTGTCAGCAGAGGTTCTGCAGCCATGAAGAGACTGATAAGAGTTAATTTAGTATTAGCAAAATATCATTTTAATGATATTCCAAGTAGAAAACATTAGAAATGCCTCCTTCTATAATTCAGTATGACAATTTTGTAAGAATAGCAAACTCTGACTAAACAAGCATTAACTTGTGCAGATAAACTACCACTATCCATAGACTTATCAGTTGTTGCATAGGGGAAGCTGAAATGCTAGATTAGGAGGGTGCATATATCAACTTCAAAGTTACCTCAGGGGTAAAAAATCCAACCAAAACAAAGCAAATAAACGCAAAACACTGAGCATAAAAGAGAAAAAGAGAGGGTGAGGAAAAGAACGACTTTGATCCAGTGGCCAGCTGGCTAGTGGCAAGCAGCGGGATCCCACGATGAGCACTCTTCTTCCCAGTACAGGAGGTGGTAAGAATGAGGAAGGTGATGAAAATGAACTTTTATTCATTCCTTCCTAGTACAATTACAGTTTTCATTGAGACTAACACAATGCCACATCTGATAGTTTCTGCTTATGACAGTATTATTGCTGATATTAGTATTATTAAATATTATCTCACTTTTAGGTAGATAGGTATCCAACTATTAGATAATATTCACTGTAAAGTGATAGGACTATTATCCATTTCCTACCTCCTACACTCTGTATTTTCTAATATGAAGTTCTAGACTAAAAGCTATGTGGCAAAGGGTAAAGGGATTTTAGTGTACAGTTATGAACAAGAAGCTAGAAAGAAAAAAGGGAAGGAGACAGGGAAAGAGCAAAATAATTTAAACATCAGTGGCAATCACTATCCACAAGAGAAAAGAGACAGAAAAAGTTTACAGCAGCAATGCCAAGGGAAGAGAGCAGATGGGACACCAGGTTAAAAGCACTGCAGGGATTCCTCTGGGTGTGTAGATGAAAGACTGTGAAGTAAAAAGGTATGCTCCAGAGTTGCAAGGGAAGTCTCATAGCAATACAAAGGCTAAGGCACCGAAAGTACTGTGCAATGGTGCAACAGCAGTCTCAGCAAAATGAACATTTCACCACAAAGAAGACAAAGCAAAACAAAAAACTCAAAAAAACCCCAAAATGTCACTTTGCACTTCTATAAGGAACAAGACAGAAGCCACTTGAGATCACCACTGGAAAAGACATTGTGAGACACGGAAAAATGAAGAAATAAAGCAATACTAATTTCACAAGACCTTGACTCGAAACCAAGCACACCATGGGAGTACCTGTGATGTGCTCAGACAGTCAAGGAAATAAGCCCTTATCCCAAGTGGCAGCATCCCACTGTACCACCTAACAGCAAAGGCAGAAAGTCAGAGAGAAAGTTAATTCAGAGCAAGGCAGTCTATCACTGACAGATGGAAATTAACCTGCTGGTTTTGGTCTGATCCATATCATTCTAAATGTCTCTTACCTTACAGAAGTTTGCCCTCCAAATACATGGCTACCACATGTGATGACATTTAAATCTGATGTTCCTTCATGTAAGAGAAAAGTAAAGTACCAGAATCAAAGCCAGTCTTTATCTTTGAATGTCTCGTACTCCCAAGGAGAAATAACAAGGGGTCTCTTTGTGGCACACTGCAAAGCTAACTTAATGTTACAGCAGAGGGAGGGCTTTCATGGAGTTGTCATTTGAGTCAGTCCATTCTTCCTCTTGCCACATCTTCTTGCCTTCCCTTGCCTCGCCTTCCTCTTCCCTTGCCTTCCCCTTCCATTTCCTTTCTACAAGACTGGACATGGTTCCCTTACCTACTTTACTCTACTGCTAGCAATTAAATGAAGTTGATACATAAATATAAAAATGAAGTAGAAATGCCTGTGTTGATTTGATACCAGTTAACAGGCATTCTAAGGGCTTGCTTTTTTAAACTTTTCTTTCCTTGCTTTACATTTTGTTTTGGAGTTATCTGCCTAAATGCAAGAGAGGAATCTGAGCTTTGGGAGTAACACCAACTGTTCACACACACACACAAAAAACAAACAAACAAACAAACCAAAACAACAAAAAACAAAACCCTACTTACTTTCACTGTTTTTTGCCTTTTTTTCATCAAAGTAGACCTTCATTTTAAAGACTAGATTTGCCAACTTAAAACTATTTATAGTTGAACAATTACCAGGTTACTGTCAAAGGGAAGCATGATGTTTCTTTGTCCTCCTTGAAGCAATCTCCTTTATATCTAGCCCCTATTCAGGGACCCAGCAGCAATCACTCATATGTGTAAGATCCCCATGTTCAATGTTTTTTGCTAATAAGTGAAAGAGTAGGGAAATAACAGATGAACTAGACAGAATCCCCTTCTGCGCTCCAAGTTTTCTGAGATTAAAATTAAAGAACTCCTTTTAAAAAGAAGCATTAAGACACATATTTTGCATCAATAAACCACATGTTAAACCCACATTTAATATCTGTTGCCTGTAAAATTACAGAAAACTGTAAAATTTCCCAACAGTTAGAAATCAGTAATACTGTAACTACCTAAAAGCCTGCACTCACAACAGCTATATTTCTCTTAGGTTTAGATGAATTTTCTTTTATCAGTTCTGAAACCACGATAATTCACGAATAGTCTATTAGCTTAGGAAGAAACTTGTATTCTGCACCATCTTTACGCCAGGGTTACGTAAACTCAGAAAATGAGTCATTATATTTTGTTATTAGAAAAAGATCTAATGCAAACAACAAGAGAGCCCTTGTCACTGATTTAAACCCAGTCCATACAAAACAGGAATATAAACAAAACGCAGAGTCTGATTCTGCAACTTATGGCCATAGCAATTCTTACACCAAAAGGTTCTGCAAATATTAAGGATGTGTTCACAAAACTCCGAACGACCAGAGGAGGTGGAGGTGCTCTCCTAGTGATTAAACTGCTTAGGAGATTGGCAGAGCTAAGCTGGTATTCACAAAGAATCAGACATTAATAAGCTCAGTTCAGCAGAGCATACTGTTGACTTTGTGCAAGAAGTATTAGCCATGAAATTTCTTCAGAATTAAATGTGTCTTTTTTGGATAAGGATATCCATTAAGTCAACTAGCATGCATGTTTTAAAATTCTGAGTAAAGACATGATACAGCAGAAGAACTAAACAGCAGCAAATGAGTGAGCTAATCATGTAATGAAGCTGGATTAAAAATGAGGTTGTGTTCTGCAGAAGGAATATGATCACAAAATCCTTATAAGAATACAAAGAGCATATATAATGGTCTCTTAGCATATATAATGGTCTCTGCACTAACGGAATCACCAGATTTCAGAAACATCAAATTCATCTGGGGGCAGCTTGTCCCACTTTCGCATTCTTCTGTCTGCCTCCAAAGGAGCTGGCACTGTCAGAGGCAAAACCAAGAAAAGACAGGTAAGGCCTAATCCACATTATACTCCCTTTGCATCTATGTCATTGGCATCCCTGTGATACTCAGCAAAACCAGGAAGGCATCAAAACAAAAATTATAAAGTAGCCCTGAAACATCCCTGGCCAAAGTGTGAGTTGAGGGTCTCTAATATCTTTCATGACTGTCCCTTGCCCATAGCTGGATCCCCTTGTATGATCACAGATTTATACCCAGGACTGCTGTACTGCCCATTGCACTGACTTCCATGCCTTTCAGCACGCACACAGACAAACTGTAACAGCACGAAATACACCCTCACAGGCAAAATATGAAGTAAGCTGTGTACAGATTACATTTTGTCATCTTGGTCCCAGAACATATAAGCTGTGAAAATTTAGACAAGAGCTCCAGTAATTTTCCTCTTTGCATGGGTACAGTGATAGGCCATGCATGCCTGGGGACGTGGAGAGACCTTCTCTCAATTCACAGAATCACAAAACCACAGAATGATCTAGGTTGGAAAAGACTTTGAAGATCATCTAGTTCAACCATTAACCAACCATTGACAGTTCTCAACTACACCATATCCCTCAGTGCTAAGTCAACCTGACTCTTAAACACCTCCAGGGATGGGGACTCCACCACCTCCCTGGGCAGCCCATTCCAATACCTAACTATCCGTTCTGTAAAGAAATGCTTCTTAATATCTAGTCTAAACCTTCCCTGGCACAACTTGAGGCCATTCCCTCTTGTCCTATCACTTGTTACTTGGTTAAAGAGACTCATCCCCAGCTCTCTGCAACCTCCTTTCAGGTAGCTGTAGAGGGCGATGAGGTCTCCCCTCAGCCTCCTCTTCTCCAGACTAAACAACCCCAGTTCCCTCAGCTGCTCCTCGTACGACGTGTGCTCCAGACCCTTCACCAGCTTCGCTGCCCTTCTCTGGACACGCTCAAGTGATTCAATGTCCTTTTTGTAGTGAGGGGCCCAAAACTGAACACAGGAATCGAGGTGCGGCCTCACCAGTGCCGAGTACAGGGGCAAGATCACTTCCCTGTCCCTGCTGGCCACGCTATTTCTGATGCAAGCCAGGATGCCATTGGCCTTCTTGGCCACCTGGGCACACTGCTGGCTCCTGTTCAGCCGGCTGTCAATCAACACCCCCAGGTCCCTCTCTGACTGGCAGCTCTCCAGCCACTCCTCCCCAAGCCTGTAGCGCTGCTGGGGGTTGTTGTGGCCCAAGTGCAGCACCCGGCATTTGGCCTTATTGAAACTCCTAGACTTGGCCTTAGCCCATCGCTCCAGCCTGTCCAGGTCTCTCTGCAGAGCCTCCCTACCCTCGAGCAGATCAACACTCCCACCCAACTTGGTGTCATCTGCAAACTTACTGAGGGTGCACTCGATCCTCTCGTCTAGATCATCAATAAAGATGTTAAACAGGAGTGGCCCCAAAACCGAGCCCTGGGGGACACCACTCGTGACCATCTGCCAACTGGATTTAACTTCATTCACCACCACTCTTTGGGCCCGGCCATCCAGCCAGTTTTTTACCCAGCAAAGCGTGTGCCCATCCAAGCCACGAGCAGCCAGTTTCACCAGGAGAATGCTGTGGGAAACAGTGTCAAAGGCCTTACTGAAGTCGAGGTAAACTACATCCACAGCCTTTCCCTCATCCAATAAGCAGGTCACCCTGTCGTAGAAGAAGATCACGTTTGTGAAGCAGGACCTGCCTTTCATAAACCCATGCTGACTAGGCCTGAGCATCTGGTTGTCCCGCATGTGTTGTGTGATGGTACTCAGGATGAGCTGCTCCATCAGCTTCCTGGGCACCAAAGTCAAGCTGACAGGCCTGTAATTTCCTGGATCATCATTCCAACCCTTGTTATATATGGGCATCACACTGGCCAATTTCCAATCTGTCGGGACCTCCCCGGTCAGCCAGGACTGCTGGTAAATGATGGAAAGCGGTTTGGCGAGCACCCCAGCCAGCTCCTTCAGCACCCTCGGGTGTATCCCATCCGGTCCCATAGACTTGTGTATGTCTATGTGATGCAGTAGGTCACTGACTCTCTCCTCCTGGAATGCGCGGAATTGTTCTCCCAGTTTCTGTCTTCTGGCTGAGGAGGCTGGATTCCCTCAGTAAAACTGGACTTGTTATTAAGGACTGAGGGAAAGAAGGTATTAAGCCCCCCACCCTTTTCCTCATCACTCATTCCCATGTTTCCTCCTGCATCTAGCAGGGGATGGAGGCTCTCTCTAGTCTTTCTTTTGCTGCTGACATACTTATAGAAACATTTCTTGTTATCCTTGATTGCTGAAGCTGGATTAATTTCCAGCTGGGCTTTAGACCTCCTGATTTCCACCCTGCATAGCCTCACAGCATCTTTGTAGTCATTGTGAGTGGCTAGCCCCTTCTTCCAAAGGCCATAAACTCTCCTTTTCTCCCTGAGTTGCAGCCAAAGCTCCCTGTTTAGCCAGGGTGGTCTTCTCTGTCACCGGCTTCTCTTACAGCACCTGGGGACAGCCTGCTCCTGTGCCATTAAGCCTTCCTTCTTGAAGAGTGCCCAGACTTCCTGGACCCCTATACCCTTCAGGACCATCTCCCAAGGAATCCTGTCAAGCAGTTGCCTAAACAAGTCAAAGTCAGCTCTTTGGAAGTCCAGGATGTCAATTCTGCTGCCCCCTCTCCTGGCCTCTTTAAGAATAAAGAGTTCTATTATTTCACGATTGCTGTGCCCTAGTCAGCCTCCAACCACCACATCATCCACCAGTCCTTCTCTGTTCACAAAGAGAAGATCCAGCAGGGCACCTTTTCTGGTTCGTTCTCTCACCAGCTGCTTCAGGAAGCTATCTCCCACACATTCCAGGAATCTCGGGGACTGGTCCCGCTCTGCTGTGTTGTATTTCCAGCAGATGTCTGGGAAGTTAAAGTCTCCCACAAGAACAAGTGCAAGCGATCATGAGATTTCTCTTAGTTCCTATAGAATATTTCATCCACCTCTGTCTCCTGGTTGGGTGACCTATAGTAGACTCCTACTACAACATCTGCCCTGTTGGCCTTCCCCCTGATTCTAACACAAAGACACTCCACCCTGTCTTCACTACACTTGTACTCAAAGCAATCATAACAGTACCTAACATACAGTGCCACCCCACCACCTCTCCTCGCTTATGTATCCCTTCTAAAGAGCTTGTAGCCATCAACTGGCGCACTCCAGTCATAGGAGACATCCCACCATGTTTCTGTAATAGCCACGACATCATAATTTTCCTGTTTCATCATGGCTTCAAGCTCCTCCTGTTTGTTACCCATGCTGTGTGCATTGGTATACATGCACTTCAGATGGGCTGATGTTTTGCCCCTTTCCCCCTTCAAATCTAGTTTAATTCCCAGCCAGTCCCTTCACATCTGCCCAGCTGAAGAATTAGTTATTATATTGAGTCTGCTCTGTGGAGCATGATGCATTATAAAGCTGGTATCCAGTAAAGAGAAGAAAAGGGCTACATGCTTATTTATTTGTACAGACATGTTGGCAAGGGACTGTTTGCCCTAACAATATGTATCTTCTATAAAATTAAAGTGCAAAAACATACAGACTGTTCAGAGCTGGAGGAAGTTACCAAAGCTTGAAGAGCTATGGATTTTACTTTTTTCCCCCCCATATTACAACTTCTAAATATAATGGGGAATGCTCAAATTTTATAGTAAAAGTTACTAAACAGATGACAGGAGAGTGGGTGGGTAATAGGTGTCTTTCCCTGTACAGGTGTTTTTATCATTTTCATAAACAGAATTGTTAAATTAAGTCTGTCTTGTTGACTCATAATCCCATCCAGTCACCCATGGCTTGTTTTTGGACTGCTTGCTTTAACTGGATAATAATGCATAGAGCTGTTTTCTCCCAGCCCTGTCCTGAATGTTAACCTCCTGTATTTTAAGACACCACAAGGCATAGATTTTCCACCTCCTCTAATGAAATAAAGCCATTTAAATCAAATATTTCTTGTTCTCCCATAAATATACCAGCAGTTTATTATGTACATGATCAAATAGAGATCATATCACCTTTGCCAAAGCTGCCTGCATGTCTCAGCAAATCAGATGGATGATATCTTAATCATTTGCACTTTTATCTCACCTCCCATCCAAGTCAGTCAGAGAGAGGCAGTGACAATGAGGTCACCTTTGTAGCACAGGAGATACTGATAAGTTAATAATCCTAACTTGGCAGAAGGTGTGTGTAGGAAGGGCACCAACTGACTTGTTCAAGGTTTTTTACCTTCTCCTTTGTAACATATAAAGGAATTAGCTCAGTTCTTCATTGAAGATGGCAAAGTCGTATGTTTGAATGACGGCTGAAAATACAGTTTTGTATTCAAAGTGTCATAACTGGGAATGAGTTGATCCAGAGACAAACCTCATTGCTGAAACAAGTGACAACTGTTACTGACTTGCAAAAAGACACATTCATTTTGTTCTGTTCTAAATAACTCAGTGAAGTAAACAATCTTACCAACATAAGCTTTGAGGCCAGACTGACTTATGTGGGAGCAATGACTAGAAGCATAAATTCTGCTTACCATGAGGTGAATCTGCACATTTGGCTCTTTGAATGAAGTCCTGGTCCCGTTTATGATAACAATGTTGATCTGCTCCGGAAATTTTACAAATATACCTTCTTTGCATGAACAGTACCTAACAGCTTGGATGAACAGTACCTAACACTTAGAGGAATTAATTTTGTGACCTCTGGACCATTCATTTCTATACCTAGGAATAATCCTTGGATAGGGATTTTTTCCTGGCAACAAATATGAGTGTGAGGAAAGTAAGACAACAATGAAAACTGCTGGAAAAAAATGAGGTGACTCACATCTGTATTTCTAGAGCATCTGAGATAGCAGTCTGTTCCACCCATTGTAGTACTGGAAGTTCACAGCCATTGCTGTATATATGCACAAAGCCACGATCTGTGAAACCATAAGACGACACAGGCCACCTTCTCACTCTGCCTATGTTCAGCATCACTGAAATTAACTGGATTTTGTCAATGTTGATTTAGGCAAAAAGGAAAAAAACAATAAAACTGTGAACTTCACCTGAGCTCCTTCACCCTGAGGTGGGTTCAAATTGAAAACCCAATGAAATGGATAACTTGTTTCAAAGACTCAAGTGCTCTTAAACTTATCATATACATAAAATACACTGAACCAGGATCCTAGTAGTATCATGTCAAGTTTATGCTTTTTCTTTAAGAAAAATTCAGAGAGAGCTCTGAGTAGCGAGATGCTTACTGTATACATAAATGAATGAAAAGTTATATACTGAGACAGAGAAAAACCATAAATTACAAAGAATTTTTGCACATTTTAAAACTGAAGAGATTTAGACCTTGTAAACATATAGTACGTGTGTAATCCTGGTGCAGATGTATAGAAAATGCACTATGTTCTTCCAAAGAACCCAAAGTAAGGGAGAAGATGCTCTAGATAAAGATACGTAGATGCCCATAGAAGATGTTTATAAACTTTTGTTTAAATATAATCAGATTTTTGTCATATGACATTTCTTTTTTTCAACACTTAATCACTTACTTTTTTGTTTCATTGGCCTATATGTTCTTTTAGAAAGAGAGTGAGATATCCAGATGGTGATATTGGAAGTTTGCTTCAGGAAAAAGGTCAACTCTAAGATGCTCATTTATTACAGGAAGCAAAATGTCAGTGATAAAATTGTGCAAGATGTGATGTATCCATGTATAAAAGGCCATCCCTCCAGAGAGCACAAATTGGTTCAGTTCTACTGGAATAAATAAGTTTATACAAATGTGTATCATTTGCCTTACAGGAACTTAGTTGTCATGTAAGGTGGTAGAAAACAAAGTGGAAAGACATTAGGTGTACTGATAACAGAATACTAGAATGGATTTACATACAACAGAACATCCTAATCTTACCACAGTCCATAGGTATTTGCCCTAGACTCCAGCTGGGAGCAATAGATCCCCCCATAGCCCCAATCTTTGCTGCACTTCTGTCTCTACATGGCAAAACGTCTCACATTTTATAGGAGATATCTTCTTCCTTACATAAAAGCATCTATCCTCTAGATTTGGGTTCAGTAATGGACAAAAGTATTTGCTCTTATTACAAGGTTTGAGTGTGAATAATGACAAGTGAATTGGTTAAGTTAGTTTCATCCTTGTGATTACTCTTCAATAAGCTAGATGACTAACCTTTTGTGGTTGAAAGGGAAAAGTGAAAATGAACTGTCAACAACTGGAGATGAAACATGGTATAGACCAAAATTTGTCTTCCATTCTCATGACAGGATGTTCCTTCACTTGGTGCAGAACTGAATTTATTTAAGCCCCTGATCTTCAAGGACAAGCCTTACTGAGCTGCTCCAAACCCACCAGGTGGTGATCATCTACCAGCTGTGATTATCCAAGGGCAGACGAGACAGATTTTCTGCAGTACACCAGAAGCAGTAGACAAACTACCAAGCCTTCTGGAATCCTGCCAAATGAATGCTGAAACCAAGATCCACCTTCAAAGAGAAACCAAGACCCACAAACACCTGCCTTGCACATACAACACGTGCCTTTGAAAAAAAACCTGTGCTATATGGTGGAGTTTACTGTTGATTTACAAACATGTTTTCACCATAGGGTACCTCCTGAAGTATCTGAGGAAGGGGAAAAGTGAAAAGCAAAGACATGCCTGGTGAGAAAATCATGTATAGTTTAATCAGCTTTCCAAGAAATTCTTTATTCCGAATGGCCAGAAATTTTGTGTATTTCTTATTTTAAATCAAGTCTTCTCCTTCTAGTAGACAAAGTACAACTTCTTAAAACATCCCGATATCAGAGAGCCAGACAGGAGAGACAGAGATAGAGATAAAAAGCCTTCAGACAGACAACAGTTTGGTGTGGCTGTGACAGACTGACATGTCACCAGGAACCTGGATCACTGCATCACATTAGAGACCACTCTGATCAACAGGTTGTTGACCATTGCAGGGTGGGATATAGGCTATGAACAGGACTTCTATCCCATAATTTATCATGAGTCATCTCCCAAACATTTTCTTTTTAATACAGAATTAAAATAAACACTTTGCAAAATAGAATATATACTGGTTTACGTCTAATTGTTCTAGCTCAGCTGGAGATATATGAATACACTTAGTGGTTTCCTATATGAGAGAACTGTCAGATCAAGAAAGCAAAGACAATGTTGCAGCTGAGAAACAGTGATTTCAGATTGAAACTGCAAGTACTCAAGACAGAAAACTGCATCAGATCTCTTGTAAGACAAGAGATTTCTTCGTACCCCTGCAGAATTTCACTGAAGCAGTGAGTCTCACACTGCTGGGAAGCCTACTCTTCAAGCACCTTCTTCACTGAGCTATCTCCCTCCAGAGAGCTGCTCTGAGATAGCTGGATATTTTAAAAATGGATATTCAAGACAGGTGCTTCCCTGGGGCATATTCCCTACCGCTTACAAACCTTCAGAAATGTTCTCATGGATGCCTCTTGCCACTGAGAAAAAAGAAGGGTTTTTTTTAAAAAAAAAAAAGAAGCAGCCATTTTCTCACCAGTCATGTTATTCTCCATAAAGCTCAGAATTCCGAAGCCCTATACTCTTAAAAGGTAATACTCATAAGTAATAAAATTAGTGGACACTGTGTGTATGTTTTAAAATCAGGTTACTAAAATGTAGAGCATCTAAGGTACTCCTTAAACTATATTTATGCAAACTGTTTACCATTGCATTTATTAAATTTAGTAAAATCAGACCAATTAGTTTCACAATGTTCTGCAAACGTTACAATATTAACAGGAATGATACCAAATAAGGTGAACAGAAATGCAGTACAGTTTAACAGAAATTATCCTAAAAAACGTAGAAGAGAAGCAAATCTCCCCTTTTCTAACTAACCCCACAGCATGCTGTTTCAAAAGTACAAATCTGTCACATTTGATGTTTATTTCCCCAAAAATTAAGATCTGAGTTAAGTCCTTCATAATCTCCATTAGAATTAGAAGTATCTAATAAGACACAGTCTCAACAGACAAGACAAGCTGGAATCTGTACAACTCCTGAATCATTCTTGTGTTTCTTCCCACATCTTCTGCCTAAAAACATCACACTGTGCTATAGGTTTCCACTAACATGGAACAATGTTTGCGCTAAACATAGAAACCCTTGATAGTATTTATATTACAAAAAAAGCAGGTGTCTTTTTATTTCTCGGGAACATGAAATACAGCTTCTGCCCTCTCTTTCATCATTTTTTAGTCAATAACAACTTCAGTCTCTTCGGCAGGATTTCACCCTTATAAAATGGACTGAAAGGAGAGCAACATGTCTAGAATACAAAATGGAGGGATTTTTCATTTAATGCTTACTGGCATTTAGCATATACTTTGAACAATGAGTGCTGATAATTCTTACCATTTTATACTCATTAGAAGCAGCACATATTCAACTTATGTAAATGCATCCCTTTCTCTCCAGCGTAGGTGCCTGTGAGGAAAAAAACTACAAGAAAAAGCATGCAGCATCATTTTGTGCTGCAAGACATCCGCATTATCTCTTAGGAAATAAACAGTGCTTCACTAAGAATGGACTGCAGCCAGACTACTCTCGTGGCCAGAGTGGTTTGCCAGGATGAGCCGTGACCTGGGCCAGGTCTATCTTGTGCAGCAGAGCATGGTACAGAGTACTCCAAGGCAGACTGGAGAGGTCTGGTGTGCTCCTGTGAAGCAGTGAAACACCATGCTGACAACGATGCTGGTCCAGGCTCCCTGAAGCACAATGCAGTATTAGTACAGGGCTGTACCTTATCTTCCAAGTCCTGCCCTCCTCTGAGATTAATTAGCTTCATAGTAGCACTTTTTTCTTTTTTTTTTTTTTTCCTAGCTAACAGCAGGTACCACTATGACCCATACACTCGCATGGCACTCTCTGACAGTTCCAGTACGGTTCCTCATGTAATGGGAACAGTAAGTAAAAACATCTCTGAAATGGGGAGAATTGCCTAAGAATCATGAGCACTAATACAACTGACCATGGAGTTAATTAAAAATTGCAAAGGCTAAACTGTTCAGGTTGGTGTCAGTTGCAAATATAACAAGCTGCCTTTCCACGCCCTCCACCTTCAGTACGTACTCAATGATTTTACAGATACACATTTACACATAATGCACCACGAGCTGAAATTTTTCAAGCACACGCAGAAGAGCAGAGTCGCATGGTGAGCATAATGCATTAAAAGATTTTATAGCAGAACCATTATGTTACACATTTGTAACTGCTTGCCAGTAATGCTTATTCTGTTCAATACGCACACTGCATGCATCATTATCTTGACATACAGTTACTGGTAGGCAAGAAGAAAGGACGCTGTCTCTCAGTTGTCACATCCCATGTTTTGCTGGCACTGAATTGTTGCAGAAAGAAAGTTTCATTATACACCAGCATATATTCCAAATACAGCCTTAAACAATTCAGAGAAAGGTGCACTTCATCAGGACTCACCTTTGCATATCAGACCCCAACAACAGAGTTAAAATTTTAGGGCAATTAATCTAGTGACCAGCTACAATAAAATTTGAGACAAATCCATTGCTGCTATTGCCATAAGGCTGAGTGGACAGACTTCTTGGAAGAGTCTCAGAAGAGTTAGACTGCCCTGGAGTCAGGATACTGAGCACCCGAACAACCATTTCGTAATTGCTGTAGGTAGCTTCTGAGCTGCTATTAGTCATTACAGCCCACTGCTGGCTTGTTTATCAAAGAAACGCTTGCTGCTTCTGCTGGCCTTAGAGAACCATGGAGATACTCAGCACCTGAGGAAGACCGAGATCATACTAATGGGTGTCATCAGAGTGGAAAGGTATGACAAGAAAACTAAAAGATTCAGGGCACCAGTTTCCCATGCAGAGAAAGTCAGTGTACAGTTTGCCAGTCCACTGGTAGTTTATGCCATCCTTCTCTCCTTGTCCTTGCAACAGGGTCCTCTATCATATCCTCATATCAGCTCTAAAACACGGGAAAATAAATTTCATTAACAAGGTATTTTTTTCAGAGAACTGAAAATGTCTGTAACCTTAGGAAGCTTTCCTCAAATTCTTCATAAGAATTCACATGAATATACTACCACACACAACATCTTGAGCAAAATAACTCAATTCATCCAAAGATAATTGTTTTGAACCAACTCCTATGAATTTGTCTGATGTATTCATCTTTATTCATGGTCTTACTGCAACCTGAAAAGCAGAAGAGCTGCAGAGCTGTAAGAAGTATTGTAATTATGGTATCTGAAGCCTGATGAAAAACAGAAACTTTTCTAGGCTCAGTACTATTTCTAATATGGTTTTGCAGAGCTGAAAAAGAGCAGTCTCTTCAGAAAATACTATGAAAAGCACACGAATGCTAGTGAGCTCATCAGACCCCATAAGTCTTACCAGTTATCTTCCAAGTGTGCCTTAAAGTGATTTGTCTGTCACTGAAAACCAAACATGTTAATATCCAGACAGATTGCCAGTACTAATTATCATCAGTATAGGTCTGCAATCATAAGCTTACCAAAGCCTGCTAATGAGTTCTGCAGGCTTGAATGATTTGATTCACTGGCCTTTAGATACATCTGAAAATATGAAGCAGTAAGAAGACATCATCATATAAACCCTTGTGGGCTCTTGCCCGAATTCTTATCTTATTCAATTCACTGTAGAGGCAGGTCACTTTCTTTTCTCTGATCACCACATTTGCTGAATGGCAGAATTTCAGAGAACTGACTGCTTTTCTGAAATGGAGATCAATTTCTTAGAATAATTCTGGCCAGGGGAAAAAAAAAAAAAAAAAAAAAAAAAAGGAGGGGAAGAGCAAACAATTTGAAATAAACATAAATGCTTGGATAATTTCTGTATGAATGAAGTGTTTTGTTGTTACTGAGGTAAGACATATCATTCAGGAAAAAATGGAAAGGACAACCTGAAATAGTAGTGGAGAGCCTGGTTCATCTGGGGAGATGAAGAAAGACTTCAGAGTCTGTTCTACAGCAGAAACTGAGATATCCCTGAACTCCAGTCCCACAGAAGACATACACTTCAAATTGAAGTATTTCAGTGCACAATGTGATTTTTAAAGTAACGTGATTCTACAAAAACACACTTTCTAATTATCACTAATTTGTGCTCATGACCTGTGCTGCCTCTTCGTGCTGCTTAAACATATTCCACTTTTCACTTCAGACAAGAGAAACAGGCTAAAGTTATAAACCCCCTTACTATTTCTAAAGGAATTACTGAGCATTTTATTTATTCTTCTGTGGTGTGATGAAATCTGTGTGATGAAAACAATGTGAATGGCAAACAAAATATTGAGCATTCTTGTAAAATTACTGTAAACTTGCACTTGACAAATTCAACTCTAAATTACTGGGTTTTGTAATTATCTATAGCTTGATTAGATGTCAACAAAACACAAAGTTCTGAAGTAGAAAAAAATTTCACCTATTTTGAACAAAAGCCTTCTAGACACAAAAAGACTTTTTCTCATTATCTCGATTACAAGGATTTCTTCATAGGCAACTCTATATTCCATACTAGAATTAGACTGTGATCAGGTTCTTGTGAGTCTGAAAAGAAATCTGAGACTGCATGATCTTTTTTATATAGCAATGCATTCTGTGGTTTTGATTGGCAGACTTTAACGTAGACATTTCAGGCCTTCACTTTGTCTTCTGTATCTTCATACCTGCTGAGTTCTGCATTGGGTTTTGTGTTGATTTAAAGAACAGACATGAAGTTTTTAAAGGAATCCCACAGCTGTATTAATATTTCAAGCACATTACTTGTATCTTACTGTTGTCTGAACCACTATAAGAATACTGATTTGCACTCAGGCCACCAGAGTTAAATAGAAGTATGTGCTGATGACTTTCCAGAAAGGAAATAACACCCAAATGATACTAAAATTAAAAGCTGACAGGCCACCACTGAAGTTACACATCTGTGATTTATACACAGGCATTTTATGAAGCTAGAAAAAACTACAAGATTTTTATCTGGAAGAAAATATGGTAAAATGTAAAGTCCAGTCAGCAAACTCAGATAAGATGCTGATTAATTAATTCAGATTTTGACTGCATCACACAGACTCAATTGGACAAAACAAAAGGTCCATCAATTTTTCTGGACAACAGCTATAAAACATAGAGCATAATCTATTATTCCACAGACTGTTTTTATACAGTACATTAAAGATTTTCAGCTTTGCTCCCATAAGCTTCATTTTTATAGGAATCATGTTGATCATATAGGTCTTCATTTCTTATCCTCAAAAACTTTTGAATTTCTTGTTCAGTTATGAGAAAAACTGATCGAGACTAAAGTCTCCAAGGTATGAAATTTCTACAAATTCAGCTGTGTTAGAGAATGCCCTAATTTGTACATTTAAGAAGAAAACAGTATGATTTTAATACCTATACTTTCTGTTTAACATATTTGTTGTCCAATCAGCTTGGCCAGGCCATTCATCCCCTTTCTTAGTCAGCCAACAATAAAGAGGGAAGAAGAAATTTAGGGGGATATGAGAGATAATTTAGAGAGATAATCAGAGAGGAAGCAGGAAGAAGAGGTGAACTGGTGTACCTAGCATACTTAGCACATGAAGGATCAAGATCAGTAAGAGATGGGGCTTCATGAGTTCTGGTATTCATGGAACAATTTAGTCTTATTTTTAATCATAAGGTACTAAGCAGTAATATTATTATCATATGCATATCACTTCACTTCCTTTTTGACAATAGCTATTTGTGGTTTGTTTAGGAAGAAATATTTTTGGCAGCCTTCCCAAATATATATTAAAAAGTTTGTATATTCATAACTAGAAATATGCACTTTATTAATAGCTCAGTAGTAAATATAGAGATTTGTTAACCCAAGGTTCATAGGTACACTTGGAAATTTTTTATCAATGATGGATCATCATTGTATCAATAATGGATACAAATGATGGATTATCTTTCTTCATAAATACTGCTGTATTGGGTTTGTGTGGCAGTGGGTGGGCTACAGGGGTGGCTTCTGTGAGAAGCTTCTAGAAGCTTCCCATGTCCAACAGAGCCCATGCCAGCCAGCCACAAGATGGACCCACCGCTGGCCAAGGCCAAGACCACCAGCAACAGTGGTAGCGCCTCTGGGATAACATATTTAAGAAGGGGGGGAAAAACTGTGAAAGGGCAACTGCAGCTGTGAGAGGGGAGTGAGAGCAACAACTCTGCAGACACCAAGGTCAGTGCAGAAGGAGGGGGAGGAGGTGCTCCAGGAGCCAGAGCAGAGATTCTCTCGCAGCCTGTGGTGCCACCCATGGTGAGGCAGCTGTGCCCTGCACCCATGGAGGTCCATGGTGGAGCAGATCTCCACCTGCAGCCCGGGGAGGAGCCCACCCCGGAGCAGGGGGATGTGCCCGAAGGAGGCTGTGACCCCGTGGGAAGCCCGTGCTGGAGCAGGCTCCTGGCAGGACCTGTGGCCCCATGGAGAGAGGAGCCCATGCTGGAGCAGGTTTGCTGGCAGGACTTGTGACCCTGTGGGGGACCCACGCTGGAGCAGTCTCTTCCTGAAGGACTGTACTGCATGGGATGAAGCCTCGCTGGAGCAGTTCATGAAGAACTGCAGCCTGTGGGAAAGAGTCATATTGGAGAAGTTCGTGGAGGACTGTTTCCCATGGGAGGGACCCCACACTGGAGCAGGGGAAGAGTGTGAGGAGGCCTCCTCCTGAGGAGAAAGGAGCAACGAAGACAAGGTGTGATGAGCTGACCGCAACCCCCATTCCCCATCCCCCTATACTGCTCAGGGGAGGAGGTAGAGTAAAATCAGGAGTGAAGTTGAGACCATTAAGAAGGGAGGGGTGGGGGGAAGGTGTTTTTAAGATTTGGTTTTATTTCTCATTACCCTACCCTGATTTGCTTGTCAATAAGTGAAATTAATTTCCATTAGTCAAGTCTGTTTTGCCCATGATGATAATGGCTGAGTGATCTCTACCTGTCCTCATCTCCCACGAGCCTTTCATTGTATCATCTCATTCTTATCCAGCCAAGGAGGGGGGAGTAATAGAGCAGCTTTGGTGGGCACCTGGCATCCAGTCTGGGCCAACCCACCACAACTTTTAAAGATGAAAACATCTATTTATGTGTATCATGCAGAAACAATATTTAATCATCTGAAATTATTCTCTAAAAGGTATTTCTCATAATAAAAGTAGTGACTGTAAAATTATTTGGTACCATGCCTAATTTTTTTTTCCATGATGTTTTTGAAAAAATAGCGATAAAACAGCAGTGAGTCTCTGTCATTTGGTCTCATATTTTTCCTAAATCATTTTAGTTATATTTTCCTGCTCCTTCCTCAAGACAAACCATCTCTGAAAGTCTATGAGAGAAAGACCACGATGCCAGAATCACTTGTACTCCATAAATTCTGGATAGGAACAGTTTTGTGCATAATTTGCCTGTTCCTTATTCACACCTCTTAACTGAGTTGTCTGTGTCAGGAAATCAATGTTTTACACAGTTCACTGTGCATCAGTTATAATGTGCTTTAATCACCCTTGTACATATAGCATTTGCTAGCACAGAAATTGTCTATTGAGAGGTTTGCCTCCCATCCTTTGGGCATGTAGAGTTTTATTTAATGAGCTCCAAGGTCTCTAGAGATACACTGCAGTTACCAAAAGCAGTAAGAAAAACAGTTTACAGTTAGTATTACTACAGAAATGTGTCCAAAACAGGGAAAAATGTTTTGCTCAATGTAATGCATTGTGGTATATAAAAGGTTAATTCAGAGAACTGCAGAAGCACTCTGATTTTTCCATCTCTGGTGAAACAGGAAAATTATGAGAGAAGCATATGATAATTTATTCATCATGTGGCCCAATTCTTGATTCAGTTTAAAGCTGAAAGCACAGATGAAGTACACCATTATAGCCACAATGAAGCTCTTACAGTATTTTATATGAAGTAAAAATACAGATTTATCCCTGAAAGTGGGAGCAGAATAAAAAGTGCTTGTTTGCTAGATAAATACCCTAACAAGTAGACAACAGAGTGAAGGTCCTTTTCTTCCTCTTTTTGCTATCATTGTGAAATTGAATTTCTTTGTTGCATGGGCTCCATTCTCCCAACAGATAAGTGGAAATTGCCTTTCCCTAAATGAGTCTGCAGGTTTGTAGTTAAGGACTCTCCTTGTGTGTGACAGATAGAGCCTTATAGCCCCTTCAGTTGATGAGGCATTGAGCCCAAGTTTTTCACTTCATGAGTGAGTGGACCAACTCCTAAGCTATTACAGAACCAGCTGAACAGCAGCACTAACATCTGCTATTCTGTAAAAGAAAAGAGCGCAGTTTTTCACAAGAAACTGCAGAATCACCTGTCGTCAAGGAAGGTTGCTCATTCAGGATTTGCAGACTGAGAAAGAACTGAAACTCCAGGTGGAGTTGGGATTTCAGATGTGTTTCTTCCATCCCAAGAATTTCCAGCTGGCTGGGTCTTGGCAAGACCTTGTGTTCTGATTCAGATCACAGTTCTACAGGGCCAAATTTCTGGTGGGTGCCTGCTTCACGGCTCCAGATCTGCCTCCAGCAGAATGGAAGAAATATAGCATATCCACCACTGACTGGATTCAGCATTCAGTTTCTAGACTTTTACATTTGCACAGCTACATGTTAGAAGCATAAGAAATTAGTTCTGGTTCTCCTCATCCTCAGTTTCTTGCAACACTGCTTCATTCAAAGCACACTTAAAAAGTATCCACAGGTGAAAATGCCATTAAATAACAAGGATTATCTTTAAATATCTCAGTCCTTTCAGTGAAAATACTTCTACACATACAGGCTCACTATCCCAGAAAAATTTTAACCTTCATTCTGAAACTTTCAGTAGCCTCCCAAGCTCTACCATTGAACAGATAGACACACATAAATATATGCTGCACTTCTGAGTTCAGCAGCAGTTTGAGGCTGGGAGCTCTCTTGTTGCTGTCTCCATGCAGCACTCAGCCTAATGAGTCCCAATGATATTGGTTCCTCAGTGTAACAGCAGTATAAAAAAAAAAAAAAAAAAAAATAAAAAACAGTAGTATGTCATCAGTATGAGTTTATGACCTTCCACTTGCTCCTTCCCCCCACCTTATTGTTTTTTACTGGACATTTCCACATTCCTCTTGAAAATTTTCTGTAAGTTTAATTCCACCATTCCTCTTCCTATGGTCTCACAACAAGCCTTTCCCCCTGACCAGATCGGACGTGCCCACAGAAAGGTAGAAGTTGAAACTCTGACATTGTTGGGCTGTGGAAGCTAAGCAGGAGGACAAAACCCTACAACACCATGACTGAAGAAGCAGCTCAAAATGGAAGGAGGAAGAGTTTGATCATGCCCTGCACAGTTGTCTTCCCCCACCTCCCAAGCCAGAAGTACCTCTCATCATCAAAACTGGTGTGTATGGAGGAATCCACTCAGTCCCAGGTCTCGTGTTCCAAAACATGGTGCCACCAGTTGCAGGGCCCTGCAAAAGTTAGCTTCACAAGCATGTAAATTATGGCAGCACCCAGGAATCTCAAGTACGGAAACACTGTGCTAGGTAGGAGACACACCCTGAACAAAGGACTCAAAAGAACTTATGTCAAGTTTCATTGGTTTTGGCTTCTGATGGTGGTGCATCTATTTTCTTCCTTTTTTTTCCCCTCCCAGAAAATCTTTCGTTTTCCATTCCTGTGACAGATGTTAGCTACCTGATACCAAGAAGCTGTAACTTGCTGAATATCCAGATGTTCTCCTAACTGCTTCATCACATTAACATCAGTTTCACATAGCAATATATATCACCTTTATTGTAAGCACTGCTGTATTCTAGAAAATCCAATAAAAATAATCAGCAGAAAAACTCTGAAAGATTAACATCAAGGAGATGCTTTAAAGAGAAATCACTTTGGAAGAACAACACCGTACACTGAAAAGGGTTCCTTATTACCCTCTCTGAGTTGTTAAACATCAGTTCTTATATGACCCTCAGAATCGACAAAATGGATGAGTGTATCTAAAATGGAAGGTACATAGTGGGACCAGGCAATACTACAGAGGGGTTACAGAAATAGTAACAGCTGCTATGGAAAAGGGTGAAATTTTAGGATTAAGGAGAATTTGAGAGTCCACAGAAATCACTCAAAAGATTGCTGTCAGATCCTGAAATGGAAGCAATCATTCATTCACAAGTTTGCCTTCTAGATATACTCTCCATGAAATTCAGATAACTGTTCCCCTGGAGCGATGCTGAGCTGCCATCTGGAGATGTCTCCTCCAACAGCAGAGCTAAACTCTATTAGATGAGGTTGTCTTATTTTCCTTTTCTCCTGCTGCTGATACTGTTGATCTCACCCAGTTACAGTTAAGATAAGAGGTAGGCATAAAGTACAGAGCTTTTGCTTCCCTGAAGTAAGGGAAAATTTGGAGCTGCTTCCACATGGGCAAACCCTGCTTTACTAGAACACAGTGGCTGCAAAGAGCAACAGATGAGTGGTGATCACATGCTGCTGCAATTCCTGTGTATGAAAACAACCACAAAGCAGCCCTTCCAAGTAATCAGATCCTACTGGCATTCCAGCAGCTTTAAGTCAAACAAACTCAAAGAGTCAAGCTTGAAGTTCACTCTGCATACATCCTGCGTTTCTGCACCTGCTTATCACCACTGGGCCAAAAGATAGTGGGGATAGTGATGGGCTAGCAGAGCGAGCTAGATCTGAGCAGGAAGTTCCTGCACCACTCCTTGAAGAAGTAGTGCAAGTACCATAAGTAATCACTATCTACATCTCTAAGAGAACCCAGATGTGTCTATTTACGTATTTATTAAAGGATTAAACACACCTTGAAAAGAGCAAGAAAGACAGGGAAAAAACAGATTTCCTTTTCACTAGATCATACACAGGTCTCATCAGAGCTGACAACGACCTTAGTAGCAGTGTTTAAGACAAATAATCAGTTATGTCAGGCTTACAGCAGAAGAAAAGTTACTGTTTCATTTATGAAACTAGGAAATCTGTCAGAGCTTGAGCCTTGCACAACTTTTAACAGTTCCTAATTCTCCCCCTCCTCACCCTCCTTTTTTTTAATAAACTAATATTTGGATCAAATTTCATCTTCCCTCATCAATGACAGTATGGGAAGGTGTGGTGGGTTGACCCTGGCTGGATGCCAGGTGCCCAAAAAAGCCATTTTGTCACTCCACTACCCAGTTGGACAGAGGAGAGATGATACAATGAAAGGTTTGTGGGTTGAGATAAGGACAGGGAGAGATTATTCACCCATTACCATCATGGGCAAAACAGACTCAACTCAGGGAAATTAATTTAATTTATTGACAAGCAAATCAAATCAGAGCAGGGTAATAAATAAAACCAAATCTAAAAACACCTTCCCCACACCCCTCCCTTCTTAATGGCCTCAACTTCACTCCCAATTTGTCTACCTCCTCCCCACTAGCAGCACAGGGGGATGGGGAATGGGGGTTGCTGTCAGTTCAAGGATTGTCTCTGCCTCTCCTTCCTCCTCGGGGGAGGCCTCCTCACACTCTTCCCCTGCTCCAGTGTGGGGTCCCTCCCATGGGAAACAGTCCTCCATGAACTTCTCCGATACGACTCTTTCCCACAGGCTGCACTTCTTCATGAACTGCTCCAGCGAGGCTTCATCCCATGCAGTACAGTCCTTCAGGAAGAGACTGCTCCAGCGTGGGTCCCCCACAGGGTCACAAGTCCTGCCAGCAAACCTGCTCCAGCGTGGGCTCCTCTCTCCATGGGGCCACAGGTCCTGCCAGGAGCCTGCTCCAGCACGGGCTTCCCACGGGGTCACAGCCTCCTTTGGGCACATCCCCCTGCTCCGGGGTGGGCTCCTCCCCGGGCTGCAGGTGGAGATCTGCTCCACCATGGACCTCCATGGGTGCAGGGCACAGCTGCCTCACCATGGGTGGCACCACAGGCTGCGAGAGAATCTCTGCTCTGGCTCCTGGAGCACCTCCTCCCCCTCCTTCTGCACTGACCTTGGTGTCTGCAGAGTTGTTTCTCAGTCCTCTCTCTGGCTGCAGTTGCACAGTAATTTTTCCTCCTTCTTAAATATGTTATCCCAGAGGCGCTACCACTGTCACTTATGGGCTCAGCCTTGGCCAGCAGCACGTCCGTCTTGGAGACAGATGGCATTGGCTCTATAGACATGGGGACAGTTTCTAGTAGCTTCTCACAGAAGCCACTCCACTACCAAAACCCTGACATGTACACCCAACACAGAAGGGCTACTGTTTCACACAGGAGCCTGGTAGTTCCAGATATTTTCGTACTTGTGCCAAAAAGAACTATCCTCCTTGTGAAGGCTTGATTCTGAGCTGCTCCTCCTAACTTGAACAGCCCTATCCTCCTGCAAGGCTCTGCTCTTGCAGGAACAGAAATAGGTATTAAGTACTATTTTTCCCCTACTACTTTCTCAGGCTTTCAATACAACCTAATCCAAAGAATTCCCTTCATTTCGGACCATGTCTCCACAACCATACAGCTTCTTGTGTGGGTGTGTCTACACAGTGTAACACAGCAAAATACTCCTTTTACAAAACAGAGATGATTGACCATTGTCAGCATTGTGCTTAGAGCTGGGAAACAGAAAAAGCAGATAGCAGAGAAAACTGGAAACACAAAGGTGCACAGAGGATGTTTTCTCTAGGATGCTCAAAATTCTTCTGTAGCAGGAAATGTTTCTTGTACTATATTTCAGCTAATGTGAACCTGAAAAACATTCAGGTATTCAGATAAATTGGTCTCGACTCAGGCAAACCAACTGCCAAGACATGATTCATGCTCACTCTTCATTTAACCTGCTCCTTCTTTCTATTTGGGTAATTGAGAAACTGATTTCAACCAAACAGACTTAGCTCTCTGGCAAAGGTCTATCCAAGAGTTATTAAGCCAAAAAAAATACAAAGGTATTATCTGTTTATGAGCTAATGTACTGCAATCAGATAATCTATTTGTGATACACACTGAATTCCACTTGTTCTGCAAAACTCAGGAATATGTTGTCCTGTTCCTGGAGGACATCTAGAAGCATTTCACCGCTTCATATGTATTCTTAATATAAATATAGCACTGTCAAGAACACACTGTGATAGGGAGGAACTTGCTGTCACTATTGCCTGTCACTGCATCTATACTTCCTCATTTTAATGAATAACCTTGGCTAAGCCTGCACAATACCTTGCAAGAGTAAACCTAAACGATGAATGAACAAATACGCACGGAATAACTGGTTAGAGGGAAAGAAGAGACAGAAAGAGAAGAAACCAAGGAGTTATTTCTAGTTACCTGAATTCTTCTCATCTGCATTTTTGGAAGGAGTGTGTGTTTGGGATTAGTATTGTCCGGGTTTGTTTGACTTGCAGCAAACCTGAACTGTCTCCACTTCCAAAACAAAAGTATTTCAGTCAGTTTTGTCATCAGTGCCACAAAAGGCAGTGACCAGATCATTGGTGAGATAATGGAAACAAGACGTCAAAGCTGCATGACTACAGTAATAGACTGAATACAAAAAACAAAATTAGAGATTGGAGCCAGAACCAACAATACCAAGAACATTTTTGCTGTCCAGGAGCAGTGTGAAACAGAACCACCTCCAGATTTAGCCCTTGAAAACTACAACCATAAAGTGCACTTCTTTTCCAATCTTGGCATTGAACATTGCTTCACTTCTGTAAACTAAAATGTTTGAACAAAGTCCAAAATATAAACCCAAGAAGTATACTGAATGATTCACAGGCCACAGCCATTTAGAAGTGTTCAGTCTGAAAGTCACACCAAACAGAAATGCTGTCCCAGGTAAAGCAGAACCCAATCCTTCAGCAAAATCAAAAATTCACCCACAGCTTGTTAAAGACCATACTAAACCTACTGAGAAGAAAAAATATGTTTGTTAGCACTAGCACTGTGTGGAATGGCAGAAAACAGTAGACTTATTCCTGATTCACACAGAAACTGTCAAGGCTCAGTCTGTACTCAGAGATGACGGGAGGGACCTAATGATAAGATTTGCTTTTGGTTTGTTTGTTTATTATCATTCCCAGTAGTGATAGATCTCCCCTCCCATCCATCCCAGGTCCACAGGCTTGCAATGGAGAAAATAATTTTGTAATAACACAGTGTATAGCTATTTGAATGAGCAAGGTTCCCTGTTTAACTTACTCTTCTTGAAGGAAGTAAAATAGTCAAGGTCAACACCTGCAGTTGTCTCTAGCTTACTTGCACACCAGGTGGAATGAAACAAAATGGGTATACATTATGTGACTACTACTTTTCTTTGCAGAAGTGGAGAAAAACTAGAATTGTATATCAGGTTCGCCACAAAAAACACAACAGAGCAGGAATTTAAAGCACCAAAGTTACACAACGTGAGGCTGTAAAGATACTATTCTAAAATAAATGAGGAATTTGTAATGCTGAGAAAGCACAAGAAAAAAACATGCAGAACAGCTATTCCAGTCTAAATAACTACCTAAGCAAGTACTCAAGAGCCCACAATTCTGGATTCTCTTCATACAGGCACCTCATTTTTAATTCCAAATCCAGAGACAAACTCACAAATCCATTTCATTCTGGTATACACACATGAGATTCAGTGCCCATGCAGCAGTAAACTAATGAAGGTATAAAGACCACTTTTGTAGATGCTTTTCCATATTTTATCAGGGTGACATTGTCACTGAAGTTGTCAAAATAGGCTTTCCCAATCACCCCTATTATTCAACCACCTCCAGCTCATTAACAAAATGAAAAGCATTAGCTTGATTCTACTTTATTATACTTAGAAACACAAGAAGTGGCTTAAAGTATCCCACTTTGTTTTAAAATTCCCATGTTTGACAATGATTTTTTTTTAAAAAAAGCATGCTTAAAGTCACATTTCAGGTCACATCAGAATACATTTTTGGATTACCAGATGCAATGCTTTTATCTCACCCTCAGCACTGAAAGTGTGTTCTCTAATTCATATTAGGAATTGTGAGTTAATTGCTGTATGTTAACTATCTCTCTCTACAATGTGATTTAGCCTTTAGCAAATACCACACATTATCTAACTCCGAAGGAATAACACGCTCCCTTTACCTCCTTCTGCCAGTTGGAAAGCTGACTAGAAAATGTATTTCATAGCTTTTCCCAAAGTGTTAAAAAAACAAACAAACAAAAAAAACACATGCACCGGAAAAAAAAAAAAAAAAAAAAAAAAGAGGAAAAAAAACACAGAGAACTTTTTTTCACTAATGGACCATTAACATTCACAGATCTGTGGAATAGCTGGAATTAATCACCTAAACAAATTACAATAAAGCAACAAGCTCCATTGTGGCTATCCCCCCTATTGCAATATTACTGACTTCATTCAGAGATTATTTTCTTGTCACCTAAACATAATCATTAAAAAGTTACTTCCTAAGCAAACTTTACACAGCTGTCAAATCCATGGTTCCATTCTCTCTCTTAGGAATCAGCTTTTCAGGCTGCAAAACAAGATTTAACATCTGTAAAAATTACTCTGGATATACCAAACTGTATTTGTAGCATCCTTACTGCTTTTTTCAACTAATAGTATGATACTGAACGCAAATGGATTACCAAATGTCTTAAACTAGCTCCTTTTTCTTACAGATAGTTGTTCTCAAACTTGCTGCTTCAGTTATTTTCGAAGCTTGGGTACTGGAAACTCAAGTCCAATTACTCATTAACATGATACACAAGACACAATGGATTATGTACTCGGCTTTAAGGTAGCTGAAAATAAGGATCCTTTGTTTATAAACTGTTAGGTACTCGAAGGGATACAAAACCTGTTCACTGATGAAGCAGTATTTCCTTCCCCTCTCCCCTCATTTAATTAAATACTGTCTCAGTGTTCTATTAACATCTTGAGTCCTGATAGCCCACTTGACTCAACACACAGCACAGCCACAGGCGCCTCTACAAAGTCCTGATCTGAGAGCTCTTCATCCTCACTTGGCACCAGCATTTCCAACTTCATATAAGGAAACTGAGAAATCATTCACCTTAAAACTGAGGCAGGGCTTACAGGTTTACAGGCCTTCCTACAGGGCTCAGCTACACATCAAGCTGCAAGCACTTCCTCAGGCCTCAGAAAATCCAGATCTTTATTGAAGCAATTCCTGTGTTTTCAGCTGCTCTTCTTCGAAGTTTAGGCTATTCAACTGAAGCACGTTGCTGCCATCCTTTATGCTAAGAGATCTGCAGCTTTTACAGTTCAACATCCTTTCCCATCTGGAAGAAAATGGATCCCAGGTTTTTTGCCTTTGCCTTCATTCAGTCAGCACTCCTGCATTTTACAGCTGCTTCCCTGTCACGACTGTACTGCTATCACATACTCTCCATCTGACTGTTGAAACAGCATTCTTTTTTTACTGTTTATTGAAATTTTTTCATAATATTATAGTTGTTGCTGATATTTTTTTTCTGACTGCTTTAATCATTTTTAGTATTTTCTCACTTGCTTTTGTACACTTTTCATCATCTTAATTGATATCTGGAACATCCACTGCCTTTTTCCTTAATCACCTCATGAACCACCTCCTTTGGCCAGTATTATCTCACCTGTTTTGTTCTGATTTCACAAGGGATCTTACTTAACATCATTAAAGCTCTTAGAAAATACCACTCCACTCAGTGATGCTGATTAAAGAGATACACAGTCCAACATTTTAGCTTATCTGTTTCAATGTGATGGTTGCCATGTTCTCAAAGATTAATTTAGAGGTCTCGCCTCACAGTTGAGATTTGGGTTTATAACACTCATTTGATGCAGAAATAAGGTTTGAAGCAAAACTCAGTCTAGAAAAGTTCTTACATGTGACCTGCTCCAATCTTTTCCTCTTTCAGGGGGACTCTCAGTGGAAAACCTCTTGAGGAGTTCCCTCAAAGGTCGTTTACCCTGCTGTCATCAATGCAAGTCAGGAGGAAGCCGTTCTGCATTCAGGGAGATAGACCACTTGCCATTTTGAAATGAAAAAAGGAAAAGTCTCCATCTCTGAGTGTCCTTTAAAAACAAATTAAAAAGGTGAGATGTGGCATAAACCATTTATCCAAGGTAAATCAAGAAAGCATGTCACTTGTCAGTTTGCTGAACTGAGGTCTTCTTGTGTCACGCAGGGAGGCATGTTACACACAATTTCTAGTCATGTCCCCACATGTCCTGAAACAACCATAAAATTCAATGTGCTAATAAAGAGCTATGAGATTAAATAATAAAGAAAATGATATATCACTGCAAAAGGGTATTACTGCAAGCACTGCATCTGAGTGGACAGCAATTCATCATGCAGAGCACGACTGGTTGCATATTGTCACTCTCATTCTCATATATATTAAAATTAATATCCCTCATGAATTTTGATGGCTCTTTTCCGTCTCCAGTTTGGAATATACTATGCTTTTCCACCGACCACTTCGGAGCCGGCTGTCAAGGCCTCGGAGGCCGCAGCAACCCCAGCCCTCCAGCGCGGCCGCTGCCCCGCCCCGGCGGCCACTGCCCCCAGCCGGCCCCGCCGCCGGCACACCCTGCCCGCGGCACGCTGAGAGGACGACCCCCTCTGACGCCCCATTGGCCCCCCAAACAGCTTAGCCCTCTCCCACTGGCTCTTGGCAGTATCGCTCAGGGAAGCCCCGCCCCTGTTGTTGCGGGGACCTCGAGGCGTGCCTGCCCCACAGTGTTGCCACGGTGACACTAGGGCTCAGCATGCGGCCTTTCAGCTGCTGCCATCTTCAGCCTCTCGTGGCTTATGGGGGGATTCTTGGTGCCCCTGGGCAGCCCCTGCCCCACTGATACCATGGTGGGGTTGTGGCCACTGCTCCTCTGACCAGGTCCCATCCAGGAGCTGAGCTGCCCAGGTCAAACTGGCCTCTGTGTCACCGCTGCCCCCACGTGCAGGCCAGGTTGTCAGGGAGCTGAGTTGAGAACAAGCCAGTGCTTAGCTGTTGGGTCGACAGGAGCCACGGGGGTCTTGGGGCTGCAAGCCCACAGCATGGTCCCCTGCGTGACCTACCTCTCACCTGATGCTTGGGGCTTTCTGCGCTGCAGTCTGTCATCACAAGCTGCATGTGCTAGGTGAGAGTTGGGGGCTGAAGCTGTTTCTATACAAATCCTGTACACTTCTGTCTAAGCCATCCGAACCTCACAGTAAAGCTTTTTGATCTGCCAAATGAAGAGGACTAGCAAATATTTTGGGCCACAAGGGCTTTCAATGAGCAGGGAGCAGATTACTCCAATATGAGGCAATGCCCCAGGTTCCTTATATAT
This sequence comes from Strix uralensis, assembly GCF_047716275.1. Classification (NCBI taxonomy): domain Eukaryota; kingdom Metazoa; phylum Chordata; class Aves; order Strigiformes; family Strigidae; genus Strix; species Strix uralensis. Next base: position 18,381,940 of record NC_134012.1, on the reverse strand, counting down.
CTGCAAACACAAAGCAAGATGCTCTGACATGGCAGAGCCCACCAGGCCTCTTACATCCTGCAAGCTTGGGGTGGTCACCCTCTGTACTCTCTGGGGTGTGACAGACTCCATCAGGAGGTGGGATGTGAGAGTTTTTAAAACATACCTGCCCACATTATCTTTGGAACTGCCTCTCCTCCCTGTAATGAGCATGAGCGGTGAGTGTACAGCATGGCACAAGTGATGCCAGGTTTATAGGTGGAGGTTTGACTGAGATGAGTGTGTAGATAGCTGGAACAAGATGGACCAGACATACAGGGGTGTATTTTTACATCCTCCATTCTCTGGTCAAAGGGATAGTTTTTGGTCATCAAAAAATTCAGATCTGCTTGCAACCGGCAAACCTGACAACCATTTAAGCACCACTCAGGCCATTCTTGTTACCAGTTCAGTCATCCTAAATAAAGGGTGAGAAGAGTTCTGGAAGGGCTGAGCCATTCATAGAAAACCTAGAGAACCATGATGTTCACAGCATTGCTTATCTGTAAATGGGACTCCCAAAAACTGTTGAGATCTAGGATCCGATGGTCCTGAGGGCACTGGCAGATGAACTTGCTAAGCCACTATTCATCGTATCTGAAAAGTTGTGGCGGACAGACTGGTGAAGTTCCCAGTGACTGGAAAAGAGGAAACATAATCCCCATTTTTAAAAAGGGAATAAAGGAAGACCCAGAGAACTACAGGCCAGTCAGTCTCACCTCTGTGCCTGGCAAGATCATGGAGCAGATCCTCCTGGAAACTATGCTAGGGCACATGGAAAACTGAGAGGTGATTAGTGACACCCAACATGGCTTCACTGGGAGCAAACCATGCCTGACAAATTTGTTGGCCTTCTACAATGGGCTTACAGCATTGGTGGATAGGGGAAGAGCACCTGATGTCATCTACCTGGACTTGTGCAAAGCCACATGTCCCACATGGCATCCTTGACTTTAAATTGGAGAGACATGGGTTTGATGGGTGGGCCACTGGGTGCGTAAGGAACTCAAAGAGTTGCAGTCAGTGGCTCAGTGTTCAAGTGGAGATGTGATGAGTGGTGTCCCTCGAGGATCTGTATTGGGACCAGTGCTATTTAGAATCTTTGTCGGGTACGTGGACAGTGGGATTGAGTGCATCCTCAGCAAGTTTGCAGATGACACCAAGCTGTGTGGCGCGGTTGATACTCTAGAGGGAAAGGATGTGCCATCCAGAGGGACCTTGACAGGCTTGAGAGGTGGCTCTGTGCAAACCTCATGAAGTTCAACAAGGCCAAGTGCAAGGTCCTGCACATGGGTTGAGGCAATCCCAAACATGGATTGGGTGATGACTAGATTGAGAGTAGCCTTGCAGAGAAAAACTTGGGGGTACTGGTGGATGAAAAACTCTGACCCAGCAGTGTGCACTTGCAACCCAGAAAGCCAACTGTATCCTGGGCTGCATCAAGAGAAGTGTGACCAGCAGGTTGAGGGAGGTGATTCTCCCACTCTGCTTCGCTCTGCATTCAGCTCTGGGGCCCCCAACATAAAAAGGACATGGACCTGCTTGAGCAGGTCACAGGGGATGCTCTCTCTGGACTCAACAGCAGTGCTCAAAGCCTCATCTGAAGCTCTCGGCATTGCAGGACTTCCTCTGAAGCATCCCCTCAAAAATTTTGTTAGCTGACCTCTGTGAGAAAGGGGTGCTAGCTTTGGAGAAGCCAAGCAATCAGGGCAAATTAGAAGGAATGAAAGAGTAAGCTTTGCAAGCAGTCATGCTCTTATGGAGTGACTAGTAGAGCACAGGGGTTTCCCTGCAAGTCAACAGCCTCATTTAAAAGCCCATAATTTCTATTAGCTAGCTCTTGCTGCTACACAGTTGGATTTGGAGGGAGGGTAACATAGGAAAGCATTTCTCTGGTCAGAACACTTATTTAAGGCCTTCGAGATTGCTTCACAGAATGACTCTCATAAGAAGGGGAGAGACATTGCAGTATCTTAGTGAAGGTTGTCACTCTGCTGTAGGTCAGGCATGGAAATGAGAAACGCCACCATGTTTCATGATTGAAAAGCAGGAGACTTGAAAGCTGACTTAGAATACCTTGGAAGCTACACAACACAACCACAAGCTTTCATGTGCCTTAGGAAAGCCTCCGGTGAAATGTTATAGGATTTATTAATGTTGTTGATCTATTCAATGACTTGGGATTCTGCAGTGCTGACCTGTTGGTCCAGATCTTAAAATTAACCTCATACTGAGCTGCCTTTAGGGATTTTTGAATGGCACTTCTGCTAAGTCACTGAGAAAAGCACACACTTTTCTTTTTTTAGTGGTAGCACTTCTGTGAGTTTAATAGCAATGCACTTCTATAAAGAAGTAGCAGCCACTGAATTGATGCACTGGTGTCATACTACATTTGTGTTCTCCTAGGGTGGATGACAATTGCCTAAAGCAAATCTCTCCCTCCTCAAGCAGTTGGTTTCTCTGCTGCATCACATCAGTCAAAACTCTTCAACCAGCAGGATGAATTCCAGTAATCTTGCCATCTGCGCTGGGCCAAATATGCTGAGCTCAGTCAAGGACAGCTCTCACTGCAGGCGCTCATGAAGACAAATGACAAGGTACACTGATTTTACCAATATCAGCTACACCCTTATGGGCCAGTCAGAGCATTCCTGTTGAGAGGTACCTTGTTGTCACCTCTCTTGAACCCTTGTGGAGGAGTCTCATGTGAAAACAGACACATGGCTACAAGGGTCAGGAATGGAAAAGTCTGTTTGATACATTTTCATCTCATTGTGGTTTTATGTGTGCAGGTGAAGGTGCTGGTAGAGTTTCTGATTAACAACTGAACTGAGATATTTGGGAAGGGGATTGCTTGACTTTTCAGTCTATTCGCTGGATGTCCTTGTTTAGCCAGGATAGGGTTAAGTTTCCCCAGCAGAGGTGGGGGGAGCTCTAGCCGGGTTATTCAGATACCATGCGGACGTCACATCCTGGCGCCCAAGCGAGGGGTCGGTTAACACGTGTGTTATGCCATCGCGCTTCTTACTGCTGTATTGGTAGATATTTTGCTCTGTTCATTGTTATTACTGTTATTCTTATATTTATTGTTGTTGTTTGTTGTGTTGCTGTTGCACTGTTGTATTAAACCTTTCCTTATCTCAGCCTGGGGCTTTGTATTTCACTCCCTTTGTGGGGAAGGGGCAGCGGCCACGTGGTCTCAGACCCCGGCAGGGACTAAACCACCACACTGGAGAATCACCAGCACACGTGGACAGCTCCACAGGTGGGAGGGTGAACTGAGGATCGTCACAAAGCGTGGCTGCTGGTCTGTATTCTTCAATTTGTTAATGAGATTAATCTGTGAAAATACAGACAGCTTCTGAGTGCACAAAACACTGATGCAGAAGTCAGAACATGGATGTGAGCAGAGATAGACCCCAGGTCACTGGTCTGCCTCTCCCTGGTAGCCCCCAGTGCAGCTGTGATGGGACTGTGACATGAATGAGTCCATCAGACAGGCTAAAGCTCACTTGACCACGCTTGTTCCTTTGTCCCATGCTTCATTAATACTTTCTGCTACAGCTGACAAGGCCCAGCAGCTCCACTTCACAGCACTACCTTCAGCACAAGTGCTTTTTTCATCCTCCTTTCTCCTTGCTAAGCTATTAAGAGAGACTGATCAAGATTCCTTTACCTCTGCTTCCCTAACTCCCAGCCTCAAGTGCTGGACTTTGACATGGAAGTCAAACTGATTGTTGAGATGTTGATTGCAGAAACTCTGGAGGTCGTCTAGACATCATGGAAGAAGAAGAGCTGGCCCACCTGCAGGCAGATGAGGAACTGCCTCATTCTGAGTTTGCTGAGATGCAGTACCAGGAAATCATGTGAGGCAATATCGATTGGAGAGGGAGAAGGAGGTACAAGTCCCTAAGAGTAAAATAGGCCTGTCTTATTGCTTCCCAGAAGAGATACAATCATTTCCAACACTAGAAGGCAAGACCTGAAATAGTCTGATGAGCCTAAAAAAGCCCTGCTGAATTTGATACGCCTCAGAGCAGGCTGGTGCCTTCCTGCTGTATTCTCCAGTCAGCTACCATGCCACATCAGAGGGCAGGAGTGTTTCTCCAGAGACCCTGTGTGGTCAGCCACCTGATCAAGAGAACCAACCTGACAGCATTTTCCTTTTCTAGCTGGTGCCATCAAACAACTGTTACTGAGGTAGCTGAGCCATTTTTCTTGCAACACCTCTTAAAGGAATCCTCGCAGTGCTCTAAAGTAAGAAAGACTCTCCTGTCTTTTAACACAGTAAATCCTGAATATAGATGTATATCTCTCAAAATTTCAAAATTTTGAATGCATTTTATGGATAGTACCCATGAATAGTAAGAAGAATGGATAAGTCTCTATTATTCCCCATTCATCAGCCTTATACATTTGTGCTTTTAATCTTTACTTGTATGGCATGGGATAGAAAAATGAGAATGCTGAAACATTCAGATAGTTCTGAACCAGAATCACAGAATCATCTAGGTTGTAAAGGACCCTGAAGATCATCTAGTCCAACCGTTAACCTAGCACTGACAGATCCCAACTACACCATATCCCTAAGTGCTATGTCAACCCGCCTCTTGAACACCTCCAGGGATGGGGACTCCACCACCTCCCTGGGCAGCCCATTCCAATGCCTAACTACCCGTTCTGTAAAGAAATACTTCCTAATATCTAGTCTAAACCTTCTCTGGTGCAATTTGAGGCCATTACCTCTTGTTCTATCACTTATTACTTGGTTAAAGAGGCTCATCCCCAGTTCTCTGCAACCTCCTTTCAGGTAGCTGTAGAGGGCGATGAGGTCTCCCCTCAGCCTCCTCCAAACTAAACAACCCCAGTTCCCTCCGCCGCTGCTCGTACGACATGTGCTCCAGACCCTTCACCAGCTTCGTTGCCCTTCTCTGGACACGCTCAAGTGATTCAATGTCCTTTTTGTAGTGAGGGGCCCAAAACTGAACACAGTAATCGAGGTGCGGCCTCACCAGTGCCGAGTACAGGGGTAAGATCACTTCCCTGTCCCTGATGGCCACACTATTTCTGATGCAAGCCAGGATGCCATTGGCCTTCTTGGCCACCTGGGCACACTGCTGGCTCCTGTTCAGCCGACTGTCAATCAACACCCCCAGGTCCCTCTCTGACTGGCAGCTCTCCAGCCACTCCTCCCCAGGCCTGTAGCGCTGCTGGGGGTTGTTGTGGCCCAAGTGCAGCACCCGGCATTTGGCCTTATTGAAACTCCTACAGTTGGCCTTAGCCCATCGCTCCAGCCTGTCCAGATCTCTCTGCAGAGCCTCCCTACCCTCGAGCAGATCAACACTCCCACCCAAATTGGTGTCATCTGCAAACTTACTGAGGGTGCACTCGATCCCCTCGTCCAGATCATCAATAAAGATGTTAAACAGGAGTGGCCCCAAAACCGAGCCCTGGGGGACACCACTCGTGACCATCTGCCAACTGGATTTAACTCCGTTCACCACCACTCTTTGGGCCTGGCCATCCAGCCAGTTTTTTACCCAGCAAAGCGTGTGCCCATCCAAGCCACGAGCAGCCAGTTTCACCAGGAGAATGCTGTGGGAAACAGTGTCAAAGGCCTTACTGAAGTCGAGGTAAACTACATCCACAGCCTTTCCCTCATCCAATAAGCAGGTCGCCCTGTCGTAGAAGGAGATCAGGTTTGTCAAGCAGGACCTGCCTTTCATAAACCCATGCTGACTGGGCCTGAGCATCTGGTTGTCCCGCATGTGTTGTGTGATGGTACTCAGGATGAGCTGCTCCACCAGCTTCCTGGGCACCAAAGTCAAGCTGACAGGACTGTAATTTCCTGGATCATCCTTCCGACCCTTCTTATAGATGGGCATCACATTGGCTGATTTCCAATCTGTCGGGACCTCCCCAGTCAGCCAGGACTGTTGGTAAATGATGGAAAGCAGCTTGGCAAGCACCCCAGCCAGCTCCTTCAGCACCCTCGGGTGTATCCCATCCGGTCTCATAGACTTGTGTGTGTCTATGTGATGCAGTAGGTCACTGACTGTCTCCTGGATTGCAGGGGGTCGCAACATCATCTCACCCCAAGGCTAACCATCTGCTTTACCTGCAATCCCAATAAGGCAATGTGCCACCAGATCAGTAAATGCTAAGACAGCAGAGAAGAGCTTAGTTTTACCAGTCACAAGATTATTGCTTTGCAGACTTACCAAAAACAAAAAAAGGGATTCCCTTTCATTCTCTTGGGGCTTGGTACTACATGTAACTCTCACCATGACTTTAGACAAATCAGTCTCTTTCTGTCTAATTTTGTCTAGAAGAAAAGAAATCAATAAAAGGAAACTGAGATGTGACTTGTGAGAATTGCAAATGCTTCCAATTCTTTAGTGGAACATGAGATGTCAGTTTGAAGCATTACTCATTACTGAAAGGGTATTTGGTTATCTATTTACAGGACACTTACCTAAGAAAGAGAATGCATTTGGATCATCAACCAAATCCTGACTTGAATTTTTTTTTTTTAAATTATCTAAGACAGGAGTGGTCGACTGCAAGATTTTAATTTTTTTTCCACTTCTACTTTGTCATTTATTTCCTGGGTAACTTGGTTAGAATATGTTGAATTACTATACTCTTGTAGGCTATGAGACAATTCCTACTCTAAATTGTTTTGCAAAATAATGAGTACACACGTTGCATTAACTCAGAAATCCTAGCTAATGAATAGTCTGGACCCCATTAGAGAAGAATCCAAAGCAGGCAGGTCACTTTTCGTTTTCATGTCCCATTAAAGATGCTGGACAGGAAAGTTGCACTGGCACTTACTGGATAATATGTGAACTAGAGATACATGTGCATATACATAGCATCTGTAGAGAAGAAAGCATTTTTAGTAATACTTAGAAAGATTAGCTCCTGATTAAAAAAAAGTTTAAAAACCAAAACAGGAAGAGTTTATTTGTGGCTCAGCACTGGGCCTCATCACCACAGCCTTTTGGCAGAGAACAAGTAGGAGCAAAGAGGAAGGTGCAAAGGTGGGAATTCTTTGCCATGTGGAGAGAATAGTGAAGGGAACTCTCCTTCTCCATAGAGACTTCAGGGCTGTATCACACCCCTCTTCCCCCTGGTCACTTGGCCACAGAGCCTTGAGGCAGAGTGTCCATTAGAGTCAGTATTGCTAGGGAACTGTTAATTCCCTGAGGAGGCCCAGGGGCAGCACTGCATGCTGTGGGATGGGAGGGCTCATGCCTGGTTTGGAGTCAAGTTGAAGCCCTTGCTTATGGGTTTGGACCAATTCATCCCTTTCAACCTGCGTCTTCCATGGGTCTCGCGCTGTGGGTATGTACTGAGCCACAGCTGCTTCTGCATGTGTGGCTTTCCATCTCCCCACCAAAGAAACAATAAATCCAGGTTCAGAAACATCAGTCAAAATCCTCCCAGGCCTCAATACAGTCTGCAAGGAAGGTCTGTGCTTGCACACCCCTGCAGGGGACAGAACCAGGCTTTGCTCACCCCAGAGAAGGCTCCACCTGCCAGTGAGAGGAACTACATACTTTTATACTTTCCATTTCAGACCATCCTGCTGCCACTGACATCAACATAACTTCAGCTCTCAAAAGTACATGTTAGTGAGAAATCCCCAGTGTGTGCTCCCTGCAATATCAAAGGGGACAAAGAGGGGACCTCCAGGTGATGGTGGACACCTCTGTAATGGCCCTGGACTGCACACAGCCAGTCAATTTTTGCACTGGAGTGATCCCATGGCAGTGATCTGGGGAGGGGATGGGAAGAATGAGCATAAAGAGTCCTCTGGCCTGCAGTTCATGCAGAAAATGGGCACTGTCCAGAGCACTGCCATAGCCAGAGCTCAGAAAAGTCTCCCCTTTGGCAGTGTTCTTCTGTACCTCTGTTAACTATGTCCTTTGGAGATGATGAGTTGGGAATAACTCCAGAGTGCAGTTCTGTCACACACATCAGTCCTGGATGTTCAGATACAATCCAGGACCTAGAGAGAACTGGGAGACTTGAGTACAGGCCAGTCCTGCTGTCTTCTTTCTAGCCCCAGCATTTCCTTCTACAGGGAGAGGGCCAGAAACACATCCAGCCCCAGTGCACGAGTGTCCCAGCTCTGCGAACTGCACTGGGAGCTGCTGCCCTGGGCGCCCCTTTTGGCATGGCGGGGCTTTCCCAGACACTCAAGGAGAGGCCTGATGCCAGGGCAGTGATGCTTGGGGGTGCTTGGGGACAAAATCAGATACAATTTCATCAGGGATATTACTGAGATTTTCCATGTGGGATCATATTTGTGTGCAGAGTGCAGGGAGCTCTGGGGTTGGAAAGGCATGGTTTCCTTCAGTAATATGGGAGGTAGAGGAAGAGAAAGGCAGCAGGCTGGATAAAGGATATTCCTGAAATGTGACCACTGGACCAGGCCTGGTCATAGGAAAGGGTGTGTCCTGGGTGTCGCTCACAGCTCCATTTTTCCCATTGAAACCCCTGAAGTAGGCACTGCTGAGAGTTGTCTCCCCTGCTTCTGAGGCAGATGCTTTAGCCAGCCTCAACACTCAGCCTGCCTCTGCCCTGTTCCTGCATCACAGCAGACCTGGGCTCCTGTGCAATCCTTCAGAGCTGGTGATAAGATCCGTGCCCACAGTCAAAGCCCCAGTTCAGGCTGAATGCGCAGTTTCTGAGGTTGAAGTTTTACACTGACTTTTAGGTTTTCCTGTTTGCAATGGAGTTTCACAGGTCCCTTTTTCTTTCCTGGGCAATCCATCCTTCCTTCCTTCCTTCCTTCCTTCCTTCCTCCCTTCCTCCCTTCCTCCCTTCCTTCCTTCCTTCCTTCCTCCCTTCCTCCCTTCCTCCCTTCCTTCCTTCCTTCCTTCCTTCCTCCCTCCCTCCCTCCCTCCCTTCCTTCCTTCCTTCCTTCCTTCCTTCCTTCCTTCCTCCCTTCCTCCCTCCCTTCCTCCTTTCCTTCCCTCCCTTCCTCCCTCCCTTCCTCCTTTCCTTCCATTCCTCTTTCCTTCCTCTCCTTCCTTTCCTTCCCTTTCTTCCTCTTTCCTTCCTTTCCTTCCTTTTTCCTTCCTTCCACCCAGCACTTTCGTTATTCTATTACCAATTCCTTTATTTCAGATCTCTCTGACCACAGAAGTGTCTCCTCAACTCTGCCCAGCCATCCCAGGGCTAGATCTGACCCTGGGTCCCCTCACTCCACCTGACCTTGATCACACGCACAGGCTGACATCTCAGCCTGGGCTCAGTCTGTCCTTGTGGCCAGGAAGGTGCCAGCTGCCCGGGGCTGGCGCTGCCACAGCTGCCCCCCCAGCTACCCTGCTCCCTGGTGGAACACTGTGACAGTCCTGGCTGCCAGATCGTGACCTGCCACCCCTAGGTGACCCCCCGATGCTTCCAGTCCCCAGCATCCCGCAGCCCCTGCAGTACCCTAGTAAAGGACTAGTGTGGTGGTTTAGCCCCTGCCGGGGTCTGAGACCACGCGGCCGCTGCCCCTCCCCCACAAAGGGAGTGAAATACAAAGCCCCAAGACTGAAATAAGGAAAGGTTTAATACAACAGTGCAACAGCAACACAACCAACAACAACAATAACAATAACAGTAATAGTGATAGCAATGAACAGAGCAAAATAGCTACCAAATACAGCAGTTTGAAGCACGACGTACAAAACCACGAGTGCACCACGCTCCCGCGCCAGGAAATGTGACCTGCCAGGATGTGACGTCTGCATGGTATCTGAATAACCTGGATAGAGCTCCCCCCACTGCTGGGGAAACTTAACCCTATCCTGGTTAAACCAGGACAACTAGGAAAAGCATCTCTCTGTAGGAAAGCATTTAAATCTGTGCCTGAAAACTTTTCTAAATTAGGTTAGGTGTCTGGGTGTGTAATTGCACTTTGTGATGCAAGCTTTCACAACATGGAGGATGAAGACATAAGACTTTTTTTAGCAAATAGATTCGCCAGACTTCAAAGGCCACAGGGCATGTTATTCAGTGTTAACAAATGTGACTTGTAAGTCATTTTTAAGTAACAGGCCTGCTGAAAATTATCAAACAAAGGAAACCAAGACAGTGCTGGCCTTGACTTCACACACTGGTCAGTTCTCTGGCATGGAAACAGTACTCTCAGTCTTAAAGTCCAGTTATTTGATGTCTGAGAAATTAAAAAACTATAACCAGAACACTAAACCTCACCAAAGATACTAGTACTAAGTTTTTTTCAAGAAGACAGCACTCTGAGCTACAGCTGGTGAGCACTTAACTTGAATTTTTCAGTGGAATAAGGATTTCGTGAAGTATCTAAAGTATGACCTGGGAACGGGGAAGTCCCAGAAGCTGTTGGATTTTCTGTCTTCCATTTTCCTATATTCATTCAAGGTCTGTGCAAATAAGGACCCAAATTCAAGTCAGTGTAACAGCATTGCTCATCAGTGAGCTATTGTCAGGACAAAGGAGAACTCATCAGAGACATAGTTTGTTCGTTGAGGGGATGACTCATTTACCTCAAGCTACTAGCACAGATGTTTTAGCATACCTGTCATTCCTTAGGTGATCCATCTACCTGAAGGCCTTAGCTGCCTGAACCTTCATTTCTGTGATTTGTGATTTTTTTAAAAATATGCTTGGAAGCAAAACCCCATTAAAAAGAAATATATAAAATGTCTGCATTTCCACAGAACTCATTTCTCAAAGATGGTGTTTTCATGGGCATTTATTATGAATGGCCATGATAAAATTACATAGACAGTGGACACTAGCATACTAATAGTAAAGTGAGGGGATATGATATTAGATATTTGTTTATTTTTATTAAAATAAAGTTTCATCTCAAGTCCTCAATTATTTAAACAAGGCCAGTGCCGGCTGATTTTCATTCCCTCAACTCATAAAAGATTTCAAGTACTTTATTATAGTGTAGCTATAAATCTCACTACAGGTAGTGAAATGAAATGTGCCCTGACTGAGAGAGGCTTTTATACTAAAAGAAAATTGGAAACAAGATAGATAATCTAGGTTTTTTTCCTGATGATGTGGCTGTGGATGATACACAGTGATGCCTCATGGGATACAACAAAACCTTCATCAGACTGAAGATGAGGGGACCCCATGTAATTGCACAGTTTTCCACAAGCCTCTCTAAACTTTGAAACAAGGGACTCAGATATTCAATAAAATCTGGTTTTTCAAATATTTTTGAGGTCACGTGCTTGTTGAGTACAGAGTATCACATTTTATTTATTTGAAACAATCTGACCTTGACCAAATTCATTTACCTCTCATCCCTCAGTTAAAATGATGGTGAGGAAACCTGTACTTGGTGAGATGCTTTGAAACCAAGTGTAAAACCCAAGCCGTGTGGGGCTCAGTTAGAAACCAGCGTGAAGCAGGAAAGGCAGGATTCTTCCCTCGTAATACTCCTGAAGGTTCCAGAATTCCTGTGGGAAACATCATCTCAGTAAAGACATCATGATGATTCCTTGCTCACAGGATTTCAAACCCCAGCTTTTTTGAACTTCATTCCTTCACAGAACAACAAAGGCTTATCTGTTTCCAAGGCCAAGGCCTGTTCTGCACACACACCTACAATATCAAAGCTTTCATTCAAAAGCGTGTCATCTGCTTTTGGAAGAAGGGTGCACATGTGTACAGAAATACCTCTGTTTGCTGCGATCCACATGAGTGCAAGCACTATGTAGAAATGCAACGGCAGTTTTTCAATCGCGTATTTTAGCATTCTGTTCCACCATTCTGATTCATTCATCCATTCAAAGCCATCAGAGATTGCTTCACAGACACCAAAAATTTTTAAAAACCTATTTAAAGCTTAGGGTTCTCCTTAGCAAAGATGGATTTTTGAACTTTGGATACCTAGAAAGATTCTCATTTTTCAGAAAATCCAAAGTACTTCCTTTATGGTGACTAATGATTTTCTGGATACAGCCAGTCATTTTTTTTCTCCTAAAGTATTACTTAGCTTGTTGAAGATCCTGATTCTAAGATATTAGAATTTCCAGTATAGAAAGGTTTGGAAAAAACAATTAAGATTAGGATCTGTTGCACCAAGTATTCTTTGCTAGAGAAATACACTCAGATATTTTAACAATCCAGTGAAGAAATTAAATTAATTCACTTGTTTGTAGTCCAGATTAAGCAGTCCAAGATGCAGAATCTTTCACAGAAGTACATAAATGCCAGCTTAAGCAGTCCAAGGTGTGAAAGCTTTGTATTTCACAAAAGTACATAAATGCCAGTTATCCTAATAAAGTCATGGAAAACAGGACCTATCAATTTATACACGTAAACAAGGATGAAACACCTAGTGATACAGAAAACCTTGTCAAAAGTCAGTGACTAAGCTACTAATTGAGATCTCAGTTGATCTACAATAAAAAGTACTGCCTGGTAGACCAGGTAGTTCATACTTTCCTTGAGCTCAGGGTGTGCAAGATCATAGCTAAGAAATCTTTTTGCTTTAAAATAAAAGGTAGGAAGCTAAATATAAGCATCCATCTGAAAACAGACCAAGAAGGCAACATGGCCTATATCAGTATGAACAGACAAATTATTGGAGACTCTCCAGAAGGCTTACCAAAAATATTAAGCAAGTCATGACAGCCTTCTCACTTTCAATATTTGATTTTAAGTAGGTCATCTTTTTATGACCTTTCACTTCAGTCCAAAATAAAAATATTCTTCATAAGGCACTGTGGGGTAAAGGATCCAATTTTTCCCCTCTGTTTATTTTCATTACTTTTTAAAATTCTTTTATTTCTAGCAGGGACTTTCTGTCTATATTTTAAAATGACATTATTTGCAGGGATAATACCATATGCTCACATGGCAGTTCTCAGTTGCAAAGTTGTATTTTGCAATAACTAACTGCTTATGCATAATTTTTTCTTTTGCCTATCTTAATTGACATTATATTGACCAAACCAGTTTATACGAGGAAAACAGAAAACTAAATTTGAAATGGTTCACCAATGCAGGGAATAACCTTTTGTGTTCCTGAGGTTTGTGAAGTTCAAAATCAAAATAGCTAAGATAAAACACTTCTGACATTCTCAGCTATGAATTAAATACTATTTAGTCTCGTACATACAAACTATGTTTTCTTCCTTCCCTTTCTACAGGGTTAATTATAAACTTGTCAGTTCTTCCAAAGTGCATCAGTATTTAAAATACACTGGCCTTCAGATAGCACACACACACAAATCAGAGATGAATGGCTGAGAGAGATGAGCAGGCAGAAGCAGAAGAGGATGGCAGAGGGGAAGAGAGAAGGAATTGGAAGGAAAAGTGGAAAACGCCCTCTCGCAGTGCCCAGATATGGGGGTGAAACAAACCCTGCCAGAAATCAGTTGTTCAGAACACAAACACACAAACATACCAATAGCAGATAATCCAAGTGCTATACCTGTCTAAATAAGGTAGCTAAAAGAGATCTATTCTGCAGAATGCAGAGAAAGAAATAAATTGAGCCAAAAAAGAAGAAAGCTTGCTCAGTCACTACAAATACTAACAATAAGCTTTTTTTTTAATTGAGCCAAAGTTTTCATACATTTTGAATGACTTGAAGCAGAGTTTAGATATACTGATGCTACATGTAGAAGCAGTAATTTGGGTTCTCAAGGCAATTTAACATAGCAATTTGGGATTCAGGACAAAGTAACTTAATCTGTTAAAAATCCCTTACAGTCACAACTTCTACAAATCTAAACAAACCAGTTTACTTTCTATCCAGAAGCTGAAAGAAAAAGTGTGCCTGGCACTTTCTTAAAAAAATAAATCTTTCTTAAATAAATAAGTCTTACATTAATCTTTTGTATGTTTACAACTAGGTAGCTTGTTCAAAGCCCACTTGGGAATCTCCCCTGTTTTGCAGTATAGATGCACTGCTAGAACAGTGAGCTCATTGGTTTTGATGCAATCTTCTCTATTCCTATAATTTCACTTATAACAGAGATCTCATCTGATACAAAAAATATTAAGCCAAAGCCAGATAGCAGTATCAGCCTATAGACAGTGAAAAATACATATGCACAGACACACATGCAAACATGCACGCCCATGCTGTAGACATCTATAGATATTGATCCTGATACACGTATCATATGCAGGTTTACACTTGGTGGAAATTCAGAGTCCTGTGCCTTTGAGCAAAGTGATCTAAGATTTTAAAAGTGCTAGAAGTATGCAGACATCATTTCATTTTTTGTTGCTTGGTTGCTGGGGGTTTTTTTTCCCAAAAATAAAACAAAAACAAACCAGAGAACAGTTTCAGTATTGGAAGAACAGTAGGACGTTTGAAATATAACATTAAAGAAGCCATTCACAATATGCCTGAGGGAAGCAAACCATACCTTTGGAAGTGTTGCAGTATGTACTTCCAGACCCAATTCGGTAGAGATTTTGAGGCTATAAGATAGGATATATGTAGGCTACATACAGAAAAGGCAATAATTTGGCAGAAGTACAGAATGGATAGACAGCATGGTCCAGGACAGCTTCATGATACAGAAGGACTGAATAAAAAAGCCCAAAGGTAATTTAAAAGACACCTACTTTAGGCCCATCTTTGCAGTACTATTTAAAACTATTTATACTGTTATGTCTGTTTAGAAAAGAGAAAAAAAAAAAAAAAAAGAGAGCATATGATGCTGATCAGGAATATCCTCAAGAAGATCCATCAGAGCAAATTTGGTAGAAGAATTTCTCCTCAACGCTCATCATATGTCAGTGAAAACTGAGGTTTCCTTTTAAAATAATAAAGAAGAAAACATGTCACCTGTTTATACATATATAGATCTATTTTTATATATATATATATATGTTTGGGAAGGCCTCTGGATCAATAATTCCACACCCACACACCCTACAAACCTCAGGGGGGAAGAAGCTGAATGTTTAAAAACAATTCTCAGAGCTCCTAAAGGCATGAAGCCAAAGTAGAGGAGTATCTGCAATATTGTGTGTCTGTAACCACAGTTAGTGAACACTGATAATAGTTTTATTGCATTTGTTTTCCTCTCTGCATTCCTCTGTCTCAGCCTCTGGTGGAAATCTTCCACTATTTTTAGCTTCTTTGGACTTAGATCACAACAGAAGAGAAGAAAACATTTGCCAAGGATCTGGAAAATGGTTCCTTGAAGAAATAATGTCAGAGCTAGGGACCTAACACACATTAGCATTTTGGAATAAGGCTGGTGCAAACAAAAGAAAAAAAAAAAAAAAAGAAAAGGAAAAAAAGTTTCCTGAAGGAGATGATGAACCTGGAAAAAAATGGTACATAATTGCCTGTACCTCATCCTGTGATTGTTTTATATCCTGACAGAAAGGCAAGAGCTGTCCCAGAAAAAAGTGATCTCAAAGAAACTGCCTTTGCAAAAAGGGCTGATGTCACAAAGTGCTCTGGAGGATTACAGCCTCACAAAAGAAGAGCTGGGAACCAGGATGCTTTCATTAGCTTTTGCAGGTCTTGTTAGTGCTCGAGAAAAATATTTATACTCATACGTGTTCACAGAAAGAAGAGTCCTTAGCTTATATCTGTCAAATCTATGCAGCATTCTTCAGAGAGAGATTAAAGTCTGCTGACTTGAGCTTCATGAATGATTACACTGTTTCTAAACACATGAACGCAGACATCAAAGCAGAGTCATCAGGAGAAGAGGATGTACCACCATCTGTAGGGAAGCCTCAAAGGCAATCAGATGGAACAAGATAACTAAAAAGAGATAAAGTTGGGTTGGGAATAGCCAGCCACTGAGGAGTCTGAAAAATGAAATAGAACAAAATAAAATAGAAGCTCAATATGGTGCTTCAACATTAAGAGAGAATGTATTTTCACTACAGGACAGTTTGAGATTCCCAGATTACTTATTTCACACATGGACCTAAAGTTGGAACATTTCTCCCCTTTTTTCCCCTTTTCTCTAGCTAGATTCATAGAATCAGGGATTCATTTATGTAGGGAGGGGCCTTTGGGAAGTTGCCTAGTCCAGCCCACTGCTCGTGGAATGGCCAGTCAGATCAGATGATTCAGAGACTTGTTGAGTTTTGTATATCTCTTAAGGATGGAGACTCCACAGCCCCTCTAGACACCTGTTTAAGTGTTCAGCCACACTCACACTGAAAAAGCTTTTCCTTATATCTTACTGGAAATTCCCATGTCATGACTTGTGTCCACTGCTCCCTGTCCTATCATTGTGCTGCTTGTTCAGGTGTACAGTGTCACAAGAGAAATGACCACTAGGACTTTTAGATGAGGAGACTGCACATCAGAATTGTGTCTGTGCAGGAGCTGGAGTTTGCTGATCCTGTGAAAAAAGAGTGATTTTTTTTAGTCCTGAACACAGGTAATTAAAAGGAGGGCATGAAATTTCTAGAATAATTGTATTTCTTCTTTGAACTCTGAGTCCTGTGTGACTACCTGAAGATATCTTCAGTGCTTGCTCTGTACTTCAGCTATGTGTATGGGCTGGTGTAGAAGGAAAGCTGCTTATTCCTAATCTTGACAATGGCACTGCAAGGATTTCACTGACTGTGGAGCTTTTGACTGAACAATTACACCAGTTTAAAAAGTATGATTTAATTAAAATACAGGAAAATGCCAAATGAAAAGGAGATATATGTACTTTTTTTTGTTACCACTTCTCTACAACATACATGCTGACTGGCAATTTAGCCCTGATAAATATGTTTATACAGCAAACCACTGCAGATTAAACAGCTCATTCTACAGACTCTGTGTGTGGAATCATTCTGGATGTATATAAGTGGTTTTAATAAAATTAGAGAAACATAAAATAAGCTGCCAAATGCAATTTCAGAGGAGCAGTTTATCTCCTGACTTTGTATTTTTCCAACATGCAAAGCAAGAGAGATAAAGCTTGCTGATACTGATCTCAATGCCCAGTCATAAAAAATTAAAAGTTATCTGTCAGTAAAAGAGAAAAGAATGTTTTCCATTTTGCTTAGAGAGCTCTCGAGTGCTTGTGTGAATGCAATTTACAGCATTAATAAAATCGTCTTGCAAATATTATTTTATTTTTATTGTTTTTCTTCTCTGATTTAATAAAATACTCTGTAGTACTTACTTGACTTTCCTGCCCTTAGATGTGCTGAAATATTTAACTACAAGTTTGCAAACGTATGTCACCAAGTCCAGGACAACAGTACCCCAACTGGTTTTGGGCTATAGCAATGTGGACTCAGTGGAAGTTTCTCCTTTGCTTCAGTGCCTTTTGAAACTGCAGGAAGGGGAAATAACTCTCCATAAGCATAATGAGTGGTACCTGGGCAGCTCTCTGAGCAGGCTACTGAGCTGGGTAGCAGGATTTACTTCTCATTTTTTTTAACAGCTCAGTTTAAGAAGTATCTGTTTCAGTGAAAAGACTCCTTTGTACACAGTGAAGAAGATGGCTGTCGAGAAGGTGATGTTTCCAAGGAAAACAGAGTCAGAAATGCCTTGATCTTCATGAGGTTAATCCCTGTATTTTATGTTGTATTAGAGATCCATGCTAGTGAACTGTGAAACCACTGACACTGAAGTTGGAAATTAAAATCATGTCTACTGACTGTAAAATCACTTCTTTCAGGAGAGCAAGCAGGCTTCAGTTACCTTCTGGGAAGGTCCACAAGAAGACATCACTTCATACAGTTTGCATAAACCCATCACTTACACTATATGTACAAACAAACCAAGAAGGGAGATAACCACTTTGTGAAAGAAAGCATTGTGATACTGCATTGGCAGATATGTAAACACAACTTCCACAGGGTGGTAGGAATAAAATAAAAGCTCTCTGGGAAACTGCCATCCCTCAAAAGCATACTCTTGCCCCAAAAGCCTACCTTCCCTTTCAGTGTCACTCAGCAGTAGTACAGTTTATACCCTCTTTGAGGGCTATATGAAGACCAAAACTTTCTAAGGTGCTCTGCTTCTTCTTTGGTTCCCACCCTGCCCTTACCTGTCCACTGCTTGCTCTCCTGTGTATTTTGTTACCTCCCTGCTCCCCAGTAAAATAAAAACTCCAAAGTAGCCTAAGTCAGTGTTCTCTCAGATGTTGTCACGGATGTTTAATAAGGATCAGCCGTCTCCCTGGCACAGTAGTGCCCTGCCCTTAGATATTTAACAGTAACGGCAATACTCCCCGCCCCCATCAATCCGGAAGCTGCTTTGATCCTCGCTGGTGGTGTTTTACTTCAGGAAGGCGATTTAAAACTTCTAGTCACCAGAGCACTGCCATCTAGTGGTAATCCCTAGAAATGCAAGTAAAGTTTTGTAACTTCAGAGGTTCACACTGCTGGAGGGGTGATGGTCACGTGCAGTACGGACCTGCAGGCTGGATGAGAACGAGTATCAGAGGATGGTGCAATTACATTTCTGCTCTTGACACACCATACAACCATCAGATAATTACAACTGCAGCACAGGAAACAGACCTTGCAGCCAAATATGGGGAGCCTGTTTGTCTGTGGACACAGTGACTTGCTTTAATGAGCATTTAAAATTGCCTGAGATTCCCTACCCTGCTCGAGATGAGGGATGGTGTCACTGAGTGCTAGCAAGCGACCAACTGTCTGTGATGAGGTGTTCAAACAGTGTGCTCTTTTAGCCTGTTGCACATACAAAGCAGACTTACTGCTAAGCTCCTGGACCTGCCCTCATGAAGGCTTTGTGGCTTAGTGATCAAGTTGTAACTCCTCCAGGGAGGGTGATTTGCGCCCCCTAGTTTCACTTTTCCAGACTCTCAAGATTATTTCATTTTTGTCAAATTCGATTAAATCTAGTTTTGCTAAATATGATGGATTTGCTAGATACTTCCTTTAGCTGCCAATATGTAACAGAAGTGGTGTAGAAATCAAGCTGATTGCAGCTTTTGGGGGAGACAGCTTACAAGGCCATTCTCAACTTCAGTACTACTTAACATTTGAACTATGGTGTGACAGGGTCAGACAACCAGCTGATGTAAACTGACTGGAGAGTTCTTGATGTGCAATCTGATAAACTGCAGAGGCACACTGTAGAGTGAATAAGCAAACAAGATGATGGCATACCCTCCCTATTATTTCATTTCATTTAAGCCATAGGCCTAAGAGCCTTTTCCTTACTTTGCATGTACACAGTCATTTATACTACAAAATGTTTTTGTCTGTTTTACAGTGTAAATGATGGTTTACCTGTTGTTTTTTATTAAATATTCTATTAAAGTAAAAAGGCTAGTATATGAAAAAGTAGGTATCTATTACTGCTTTACAAATTTATCACCAAAGTCTTATTACAGCAGTACACATATAAAGCACCACATAGTTCAAGATGAAGCTCTGCAAACCCCTAGACTGGCATCTCAGATGGCAATTCCAGCTCAGTTGATTTGTTTCTGACTGTTTGTGGCAGCGCCATCCATATCCTCCAGCAATGTTATTTGCAAGAGATCTAGTCTGATTTCTAAGACATTCACAACTACTTGGGAAAGTCCCAGGAAACCTTTGCAAACAATTCTAAGTCAGCATTCAGACTCACTGAGGAGGGCTGGGAAGGACAATTGTAATTGCAGAAGCTGTCAGATCATTGTTCTTTCCAAAGAACCAAACACAGAGCAATGCCTGCTATCTAGGGGCAGCACTGGCAACCAACACTTGTATTTAGTTGCACTAGTATTGCATAGGCATGTAGAAGCCCATTATGCTAAAAGACCTTAACATACTCAGCACTGCAAGAACTTGAGAGAAGATGCACACAGTATAGTTAAAAACTGGTAGTACACCAGCTTTCTGTTGTCTTTAAGGCCATTACCCCAGTCAGCTGTATGACATACATGAACATAGAGTCAGCTTTCTTGGGGGGAGGGAACACTGTTCATCCATTCCACGGAAATTAAATACTGCTCAGAGATTTAGTTTATATGAAGGTCTTGCTTTGGTTGCTGTTTCTGACACTCTCATGAGATTGGTAGTAGTAGTAGGTGGGAGACCTGTCCTCTCCTGTTTGCAACTGTAGGCCAGCAGAGTATCTCACATATCGCAGGATCATTGTGTTTAACCAGCTGAAAGCCACCACAGTGATGCCCCAACATCTTTGTGACAGTAACCTCCTACGGTATCTTCTGGATCACTGGCAAAGTTTAATGCTGTGGGTCATCCACAAGACACTTCATTGACAAGCATAAAGTAAAATTCGCGTTACTAATTTCCTGCTTCCATGGTAGCATTGTAGGTGGCCAGCTTTCCTTGATATTGTACCTGGCTTATGTCTTCAAAATGCTGTAGAGGTAATATCCAACAGGCACCCAGCCAGCCTAAATTGGAATGCAGATGGATTATTGCCTGAGAGCCACAACTAATCAGTCCTTATTTCACCTTTACAGTATGCTTATCCTGAGTCAGTATGACCATATCTGTTTAGGCTTCATGTATTTTCCCTTGTACCCCATTGCTACCCTGCAAGGACTGTCAGCTTGGAGCAGTCTTAATGCAGTTCTGATGGTAACTGTGGACAAATAAGAAAGCACTGCAGTGTCAAAGTAATCCGCTCTTTTCCTTGCTCCCATCTTCTCACAAAACTTAAGTGCTCAAGTGCACCCATAGTCTATCTGTCTACCAGGGCTTATTTAAGGACGGGCAAGATGAGAGCTTTTACCCTCCTTGGTTATCTACACACTCACTCACCCCCTCAGATATTCACATGCACACACAATTATCTGCTGCCAGTCAGCATTCACAGCTTAAGCTTTTGTTGTTGCTGTTGTACTTGTTTTGCCTACCACAGTTGTTTTTTGTTTGCATCACAGTGGTTTTTGTTTGCATCACAGGAGGCTTTAAAAGTCCCACTCAGAGTAGGGTAGGACAGCTCTTAATGATAAATCTTGTTCTTTCACCCCAGAAGCTCTGGATGCAAATATATGTATCAGAGGACTGGGGAAAAGGAGGAGCTGAGGCAGAGATTTTCAGGGACATGTTTGAACTCACATACAAAGTCTGTGTTTAACAGGAAATCAAAACCATTTCTGGTTTCAATAACTGGTTTACCTACAGCAGCTTATTTGATGTGTTCCCACATGCACATTGAAGCTCACATTAAATATGAATGCATTTCTAAATGCCACCAAAATTCCAGGGGGCCACAAATTAGATCAGACATGTAACCATTGCTACCACGATAGACACTCAGAAATTTGCCTTTCAAATTGCTGCTGCTATGTTTCTCATTGTCAGGTGAAGCATCATAATTTAAACCATGATTACAGTCAAAATTCACCAGTTCAGCACATTGCATTAGCCTCTTAGAAAAGTAATGTGAGGTGAACAATTTAGGGTATTCTCCAAATTCAGCTGTTCCCCATCGTCAGCAACAGTCACTCTTGAAATGTAGTAGTGTGACACTGTGGAGCATACAGGGATGTAACATAGTCTTACAGATAAAATAGTAAAGAGGTTCTTCATTCTTTCTCCCCTGTCTTGCTAGTTTCCTGAGTAACCTCAGGCAAGTAATTTATTCTAGATGTTCCTTGGCTTTTCAGTATATACAACAGGAAAAATACAAATATATACATACAACCTTCTTTTCTTAAAGCATCAACACACACAAAAAATCAAATCATCAATATAAAGGCATTTATGACTCAGTACAACTCTCTGGTCGGGAGAGAACTGGTCACAGCTTTGGTTTAGTGATTCCCAAGGCTGCTATATTTGGATGCAAGTATTTATTTCAAGAAGCCCACAGTGTCTAAATGGCATTTGTAAGTCTTACCTTGTCTCTTAAGCTCTCTCCCAGATCACAGGTTCCTTCTTCTTACATGGCCCAGCAGGACCCGATGTCCCCCAATCAGTGCTGAACCCACAATATGTCCTCTGGCACATTAAAAACACTCACTTTCAGAGCCACTCTTGAGGGGTACAACAGTTCACTTTTCTGGCAAGTAACAGTAAAGCCAAGTAACACACA
Source organism: Strix uralensis (assembly GCF_047716275.1). Lineage (NCBI taxonomy): Eukaryota > Metazoa > Chordata > Aves > Strigiformes > Strigidae > Strix > Strix uralensis. The sequence goes on along the minus strand of NC_134012.1, from coordinate 18,359,949 downwards.
GACTCTGTAAAAAGGATCCCTAAAAAGCATACTCACACTTTACTATGAGGTAAAAATGAGATAAAATATGCAGAATGTGTATTTTCCTCTGTGTACCACATTTTCCTGCCCTACCTACCCAGTCCTCTTTCTGACACAGATTTCTTATGCAAAACAAGAACCTTATTTTAGTCCTAGAGAATTCTGCCTTGATCTAAGCATGTGCCTAAGGGATATGTGGGGCCAGCATCGTGATCATGCTGCAGTGTCAGAAGCATTGCTTATCTGTCAAACCACAAGGTGTGGAGAAAAAAAACATCAGTATATTGTATATGTATATGATTAATGTATTTCCATACAGAGTTGTGGTTATAGTATTTTGGTCAAAACCTGTCCCCCTAGTGGGAAGGAGAATTATCTGTCCTGATTGCTCAGCTCTAGCATGCATCCCAGTATCCAAAGCAGCCCAGCACGTCATCACATTTAACACAATTATTTCACAATTGTAACGATGTGGGGAATTAGCATCTTGAATGGAGAGGGCAAATTCAGCCTGAGGAGATGATTTTAATATTTGGTTCCAGTAAGTCTCCAGCTTAAAAGCTGTTCTTTGCAAAAAGAGCTGCATTGCCCAAGCTTCTTCCACAGATCATCCTATCCATTTTACAGAAGAGGCAGCTGAGGAAAAAACACTTTCTTTCAGAGAGGTCTTACCAGTTCAGCTCTCTTTCTAAGTTCTTTCTCAAACACATATATTTTTGTATTTTTTTCATCCAGTGGACAGAAAATATGTCATTCTGTTTCATTTACAGATTCTTGTTATATGTTTCCTTGTCAAAATTTTTAGGATACAATAGCAACAAAGAATAAGAAAAAAAACACACACTTTCCATTGGATTATAAATATCAGTTACGCTTAAGACCAAATTTGACTGCAGTGTCTCTGTAGCGTTTGGATGAGAAATCTGGATTTCCAAGCCTATTTTTCCGAAACTGTTTTTACAGATCACTGCTCACTTATGAACTGTAGAGATGAAGTACACATCCCAGTAAAATTGATAGAATTTATATTTGTTGCCTTTCATTCTTCTGTACATGATCTAAATTAACCTGTTTTATGCCACAGCACTCCCTGAACAGCAAGCCACCAATTAATAACTTTTGTAGAATTAGAAAATAGAGATTACAAAAGAGATTATGAAAATAGCAGGAAAATATTAGTTGCAGCATATTTCCCCAGTTCTTAAATAAATGACAGTTACAGTAATGCACAGGGAGTACTTGTCCCATTTTAACTTCTGTGCTCCCAACTTTCATGGTTATATCTGTTCCTTAGTATGGTTCTTTTCCTATAAATAAATCATGCTCAGGGGGCGGTCCCTCCCTCACCCCCAGGTTATACGTTGTCATAGTTACATTCAAATTTCATAAAGATCAGTTTTTCCCCATCAATCATCTCTACAAAAGGACTAATGAAGGAAACAACATGTATTTCTCATTCTGTAGACCTTAGCTAAAGAAGGAGTCACTGAACATCATTACTAAATCATGGAGAACTCCAAATTTGCCTACAGCTTCTTGTAGTAAAAGAAAAAAAAATGTTTACATCTACAACTTGACGGAATAATAACAAAAAAGAGGAAACATGAGTAAAAACAAAATAGAGAATAAAAATATTAAATATATATATTTATAAAAATATATTACATTATGTTATAATGTATTAGATGTAATAATCTGTCAATATAATATGAAAAAAAGACATAGATTTCCTCTTTTTCTCCAGATTTTGAAAGGACTCAAACTAAGTAGAAACAGCATTGTGAAAAGTGCATATTTACATTGAGTCTTGGGCCAGCCAATTAAAGAGTTAAAACTAAATTTACCAAAATGGCATCAATTCTCTATTATACAAGAGAACATTAAATCTCCTTTCCTTGTGATAAACTATAAAATATATTTTCTGCCTGGATTCAGACATTTTTGTCCTATCAATATTTGAATGACAATAAGTGCAACAATTGAGGTTTCTATTATGCAACATCATTTTAGCACACAACCAAAATGGATCTGGGTTTGAAGAAATTATAATGCTTCTTAAGGTAACAGATGTTCCATCAAAACTAAACAAAGAGTGGTGGAGAAGCTGAAGACAACAATAAATGCTTGAAATATGTGATGCTTGGTTGTGATAATTCAAGTAGTTCATCCATACTTTTTAAAAAGCTAAATACCAATTTGTTTTTTCGTAGCTGTAGATACACATCAGTGTGCTCTGTGCCACTGTGCATCACTGCAGACTTGCTCTAGTAAGACTACAAGGCTTTACAATAGAAGAGTTAAAAAATATGAGAAATGTATGTTTAAAACTTCCTCGACTAGCCTCATTTCACTAAAAATAGTCACTTGTACTAGTGCTACTTAATGACAAAGGCATAAAGGAAAGCATAAGCCCCAGGTCACCTAGTGCCTGAGAGATCCCAGAGGTAAAGAAGTCAGAAAGCGGACTTGGGTGGAGACTGTTGTGATGCAGTGGAACAAGGGGAAAATAAGTGGAAAAATGCCGTGGGCAGGCCTGAAGCACAGTTTTGCATGAATTGTATTTGAAAAGCGTTTTTATGGAAAATACTGTTAAACCATAGAGTGGAAGTTTTCAGCTGTAATAATGGCTGTCTAGGCCATTTCACTCCATTTTAAATGTGCTTGAGGTGAGAGATTGCTTTAGTGCAAGATAAAAGATCCCCTTCAGCACCTGGGGAGCAAATGACAGAGCCTAGGAAAGAGAAAGGCAGTCAAGGGATTGTTGTAATCTCAAAGTGTTGTTCATGTTCTCCACCTCATCGTCCTACCAGCACAGCAACATCTTTTTTCTCTCAGCAGTTCAGTGTAGAGTTTGGATCAGTCTTCAGTGGGAAAAAAAAACCAACTCTTCTTCATCAACTCTTCTTGGAAAGGTTAGTTTGCAACAAATGAAAAGAATGCAAAATTGTTTCGGGAACTATATGCAGTCTGAGCCTTCCCTGAAATACTGGGAAGTTTGATTTGGAAACTGTGATGGAGATAGCACAGGAAAGTTAATAGGTAACTGCTGAACACATTTAGATCATAGCAAGACTGAAAAATGTGAACACATAGCAAATCAGGGAGGGAGAACAGAAAATATGTGTCTTTGATCATAACTGATTGTTTTGGAAGCTAGAGGGTGTGTGCATTGTGTTAGGGGAAATAAGACAAGGCTGCTGCAGCTCCATGCCCCCAGGTCTGACCAGCAGCAAGACTGAGTATTCATTACCAGTGGGCAAATGCACACAAACACACGTATACATGACATGTATATACAGCCAACCACATGGATCAGCACAGGCAAACACACAGAGCAGTCACACAAATACAAACAGCTCCAGTGGCCCAATCCTGCTCCCCTCTGGCTGAGCAGGATGGACATCTACTAAACATAGAATCATAGAATCATAGAATGGTTTGGGTTGGAAGGGACCTGGAAGATCATCTAGTTCCAACCCCCCTGCCATGGGCAGGGACACCTTCCACTAGACCAGGTTGCTTAAAGCCCTATCCAACCTAGTCCTGAACACTTCCAGGGAGGGGCCAGCCACAGCTTCTCTGGGCAATCTGTTCCAGTGTCTCACTGACCTCACAGTAAAAGATTTCTTCTTTTTATTTAATCTAAATTTAGCCTTTCAGCTTAAAATTGTTATCCCTCATCCTATCCCTACACTCCCTGATAAAGAGTCCCTCCCCACCTTTCCTGTAGCCCCCTTTAAGTACTGGAAGGCTGCTATAAGGTCTCCCCAGAGCCTTCTCTTCTCCAGGTTGAACAACCCCAACTCTCTCAGCCTGTCCTCATAAGGGAGGTGCTCCAGACCGCTGATTATCTTCATGGGCTCCTCCGGACTCAATCCAACAGGTCCATATCTTTCTTATGCTGGAGTCCCCAGAGCTCTACAGTACTACAGGTGGTGTCTCATGAGAGCAGAGTAGAGGGGGAGAATCCCCTCCCTTGACCTGTTGGCCACACTTCTCCTGATGCAGCCCAGGATACAGCTGGCTTTCTGGGCTGTGAGCACGTGTTCCTGGCTCATAGTCAGTTTTTCCATCCACCACTACCCCCAAGTCATTCTCCACAGGGCTGCTCTCAATCTACTCTTCACCCAGCCTGGATTTGTGCTTGAGATAGCCCTGACCCATGTGCAGGACCTTGCACCTGGCCTTGTTGAATTTCATGAGTTTTGCACAGGAACATGTATGTGTATACATAGATATAAGGTGGATCTGCTCAGCAGCTGGGCCCAGACACTCTGTTTACCCTGTAGCTGCGCCAGTCTCAGTCTTGGTCTTCATGCCTGAACTGTGGGGCTGAGGCATAACCAAACAGGTTGTGCTACATTGCATGAAGAAAAAAGATAGAGCAATCACATCTGAAATAAGTGATTGTTTAAATTTTTTTTTTACCCCAACAAGAAGCACAGACAGAAATTTTGGAGTGAAGCAGTAGAAACTGCAGTTTATTCTGTTGTTGCTGAATCACTCCGTTTTCATTAAACATTTAGGTCTGTTTGCATAATTAGCCATGTACTCTCCAGTGATTGGAGATGGGTTTTTAAAGTGAATAAGGTGGGATGGATTGCAATCATCAGTTGTCCAGAAGGCTATTAATAGTCTTTTGTGCATCAGGTGCTTCTCCAAAGCTACCTCAGAATGATAACCGGTGATATGAAGTCAATCAAATCTCTCTGTGATAAAAATTGGAAGTTCCAGTCTGTTTCTGGGCAGAAATCTACCTCAGCAGTTGTCCATCACTAGCAGCCCTTGCTAGCACCTGCATGATTCACAGTTGTGTGATCAGCCTCTTGTTCCTGCAGACAGAGTCTCTGCGGGTGTGCACAAGCATAGCAACGAAGCAGCCTTGCAATAAATGTCTGTGGAGCTCTTCTGGCTGTCATTGCTGTGCCTCTTCCCAGCACATTCACAGTTGTAAAAGCTGAAAATGCAGCAGAGGAAAAGCAGCAGCACAAGTATACTTTCTGCTAAGCACTGAAAGCATAATTATGCCTTGGTAGATGACCAGCAATGGGAGTTGGCTGTTGCTGTGTTTGTGCAAGAGAACGAGGATTAAATTCTAAGAAAATGAAACATTGGGAAAGAAAGAGAAGAAATGTCACAGTAGTGAGAGAAGGAATAATGAAAATAATGAATTCCTTGTTTGTTCAAATATTTGAATAAACAGCTGTCAGAAATTAGTTCCTGAATTTCAAGATTAGACCACAAAAGCCACTTTTCACCATGGCACATGTGTAGGCATTGTCATGCTTTTTCTAACTGAAGAAGGTTTGCATAGCGTTTATTTTTGGTTTCTTATGAACTTGTTCATCTTATCTTTCACTTTGCTGATCTCTGACCTCTTCACTAACTCAAAACAGTAAGTGTGGTAGTCCTGAGCATTCAAACTTTTGCATATCTCTCTGAACCAATAGTGCCTCTCTTCTAGACAGTTACCAAAACAGCTGAGGAAAACCTGCCCTGTGCACATTTACATCAAAGATCCTTTGGGCATAGCTTTTCAGTTTGTCATATTTTAGAGTAACTGTAAAACAGATGTCATTTAGCAGCAACTAATTCAAATAGCTGGTAGCTACCAGGGGGAATCATTCTTTGAATTAGCCATTATAATGGCTTCAACACAAAGAAAAATAAATTGGAACTTTCTTCATCAGCCACCTGTTCGGGTAAGCTTTGAGAAAAATATTTGTATTATCATGAAAGGTCATGGAGATGGTCGTCTACAATAATTTAAATCTGTCACCTGCCTGCACCTTATAATACAGATATTTACAGCAAGTAAAAGTAAATGTCTATTTCTGATTTAGTGTATTAGGTAACAGCAGCTTTAAACTGTTTATCACATCTCCTTGTGCAGCTGAAGCCACATTATTAACAAATCATGTGTCCCAGCTAACTGGGGAATGGTATACAATGAAGGGGTTTACTTGAGTTTCTGTGGAGTTATGAAATTTGAAAAGAGGGAGAAATTATCAAGATAATGTTGTGGTTGTTAGGAGCGTGGCCACCTGCTCCAGCTGCTTCAGCCCAGGGCTGCCCCCTGCCCAGCCACTGGACCCTAACCTGCTGCCCCAGGGATCTGGGGCCTCTGCCCGGGCTGCGGGACATGACTGCCGCTTTCCTGGTTGCTGGTTCAAATGGTAACAAAGCTGTGTAGCAACTTGCCAGCTGGTGCAACTCTATGCTCACTGCACACACACAGAACTCACAGACTCATCCCAGCTGGTCCAGATTGATACTAGTGAGCACACACACACACCCCCCTCTAGGTGCACACTTAGAACTGAGGAAAATAGAAATGGTCACCACCAGCTCAGGGGCTGTGACTTGCAGTCCTGCTCCAGCCACCAGCACTCAGCTCCTCATTTGCCTCACTCCTACTGGTCCCCCCCCAGTAGCTGGATTTCAGGACACACACTTTTCCTGTGCCATGTCTGGAATTTAAAGACCCCACTCGCTACCGCAGCTGTCACCACGGGCTGGGGCACCCACATGTGGTCTGACTCCAGGAGCTGGCACCCCATCCCCTCACACACAGCAGTCTCACCACACAGGATAGAGAGTGAGATTATGCAGACAGCTAGTTAAGAAAAGATTTAGTAGAAAGATATAAGAAGATGGGACAGGCTGTGATGGTGAGGCACAGGACTCAGCTAGACACGCATACTGACCATACCCATTTTACACACAACGAGCCCCTTCTATACCTTTTCTGCCTACCCCTGCTTTGTTCCTCCCTGCTCCCCTTCCCCTGCACATCCTCCATGGGTTTGTACAGCTCTATTGATTCCTGCACCCCTCCCAGTCCTGGTTTACAGTCTTACCCATTGCAAAGTCCAGGTTGATCTTCCTGGAAGTGGCGCCTGTAGTTTCTTGATACGCCATCAATTAGCGTGAGTGGTGAGGTTTGTTTTCATGTCATTGGCTCCATGTTTGTTTGTCAGGTCTGTGTCTCTACATATTTTGTCTCTGGCTTCCTCCATCTTGTTATCCCTTGTTGCATTTAAAAAGGTCCTTGTCCAGATACCCTTAAAGGAGCAGACAACTCTCCTTCCACATACCCTTACAGATTCTTCCTTGAATGGGGGAAAAGTACTGATGTACTCTACACTTTAAAGTATTTGATTCATTACATGAACAAAACAAACAAAAAAATTATTTCCCTTCTGTAAGTCTTTAAAATATATCCTTAGTTTAGCTTAGATAATCCCCCCCTTCTCTGCCAGATCTAGCCTTTACCTATCAAAAAAAACATATTATAAAACTTCTGTTATGCTCAACAACTATGAAAAATTTCAGTTGTTGCTATTTACAATGTGAATATAGAATAGACATAAAAAGTCTAACTTTTCTTGGGGAACTGGGGAGAGGGGTGGGCAAGACAGTCTTCCAGTACAGTCTTTGCAATGATATAAATAACCACTTAGCATGGGATAAATGCATATAGTTATTTGGGTTTAATTATTTTCCCCAAGCAAGCGTGTGTCCTTTTTTCTGCTCTCCTTGTTAGCACAGAGTGTTGTTTCAGTTTGTTTCCATCACTTGAGGGTATCATGGCAAATAAAGTCAAGCCAATAAAGAAAAAGGAGGATTTTTACATCAGCCAAGTCTGCTACTTTTTTAACAGGAATTGCCATCATGCTGCCACACAACCATAAATTTCTCCCAGTTCCAGTGATCCAGTATCAGGCAGCAGATTTCTAGCTTCTCTGGTACATTACCTGAAAACTGTGCATCTGCAGAACTACACATCGAAGTTAATCCACACATGAAGTGGAAAAATCCTATTAAGTAGAGAAAATAATGAAAACAGAAGTGCTCCCTGTTGCACAGAGCAAATAAGTTTTTTAAATAGGGGGTTCAGCATTTTGTATGTTTTGCATGCTTAACCACTGGAGAGAGAGATTGTGGGGTTTGCTTATTTCTACATTGAAGAGATTAGGGGAATAACAAAAATGAATACTTAACATACTGATGTAATTTCCATAAATTTCCTGCTACACCTTCATGTATCACCAACTAGCAAACTTACAGTGAAAATACAGAAAGTTGACATCTGCTTCCACTTAAAAAAAACAAAAGTATGTCTCAGCTAAAGGAACTGACCAACCTATCGACAGTTGTGAATGTCACAATTTTCATTAAACTCTGCAGGAGCAGAACTGGGAACATTCAATCAGTTTGCTCTGTGATACTTTCTCTACTTTAGGGGTCAGTACTAAGCAGGCAGATATATTCAAGAAATAGAATTTAAAAGAGCTTCAGTTTGGAGTTACTAAATTCTTTATCACACCTTGGGGAAATAAATTTTAAATCCTCTTTTTTTTTAACACACAGTATATAAATGCGGAAGCACACAAGCTGTCTCAGAAGTCAAAACCAGCTTGGTGTAATGCTATCATAGTATTGTAGTTGCACCTGAAATATTCTAGATGATGACAAAAGGTTTGTGTGGAGAGATAACAAACCAATTTCAATAGCTGAGAAATAAAGAAAAGCTCAAAGAACAGGAACTTTTGAGAAGGAATTGACTACATAGCTGCAAAATGCAGAAAGAACTGGTTCTGCTGGTAGATGAACCTTAACTACAGCAAGGCACTTGCATCCCAGAGTATCCTCTCTGTGGGAACCAGCTGTGACACTTAAAAATTCATATCCTAGCTTATTCCTTACAAACATACCCACGTAGATAAGCCCTGAGGTTACTTTAACAAAGCCTGAGTAAATTCTCTGTTTAGAAAAAGGCCTAAAGCATACAAATGAAAGACCAGATTTTCAAGCATCCAGCTGCTCCTGTTGTAAACACCAAATGCTGTTTTTTTCCAAATCCAGTCAATGAGAATTTCAAAGGCTCACAATAACTTTGTGTTCTCTCAGTAGCGGCTGGTCTCATCTGATCTATACTAATCTTAACAAATATGTCCTTTTCACTTTCCTACGCAGTATGAAGTTATTACATTTTTTGTAAAATGTCCCCAGGCTGTGGAAGTATGAAAACTGAACAATATTAATCATATTTGGGAAAAATAGTGTTCTTACTTTAAAGAGAAAAAAGTAGGAAATATAAATATTCTCAAACATTAAACAGAGAATACTTCATTTGTAGTGTGCTGTATTTAACCAAGAAGGTTACAGCTGTGATAATTTCCATCTGACATCATAGAAGAAAACTACTTAGTGCAGATGGAAAAATTGGGTATGAAAATGAGGGGTAAGAAAAAACACCTGAGGTGGTCGTATTTTCTACGTTCGTCCAAGTTTTTGCTATCAACAGAGCTGCAGAAGAAATGATCACAAGGCTTATAGAAAAGTTATTATTTGTGTTCCAATATTAAATAGTAGTACAGTGCAGAAAGTTGGATACAGAAATTGTGGGGGAAAAGTTTTTGGAGAAGTCTCACTAATGAAAGGAACAAATGCTAAGTTTCCAGGACTAAAGGGAAACCTTACACAGTGAAAATGGCTCTGATTTCTGCTAGAGGAGAGAAAGAAGACTGGCAAAGTCAGAGCAGATGTCAGTTGTCTTTTATTTTGTGTTTAAAACTGTCGAGCAAGTGCATGATGACAGGAAATGTTTTATTCCTCCCAACAAGAAATTTTGGCATAACCTTTTTGTTTCAGATATCAAGCTGCAGCCCATGTATCAGGTAGAACATTTGTTCAAGGCAATATGCGTGTGTTCTAGTTGACTAATTCCCAGACTAGCCACAGCTTTACTCCATTCATAAGCAGTTCTCAGTCAGAGCACCTCCTCCGTTTGGGGGATAATAGGGTTTATGACTTGCACAGTCTTACTGCATTAGTACAAGTAAACCCAAAGATCTTTCTTTGCACTTCTGAACCTTTAGCCTTATTGCATAACTTGTCTCGTGATTCAATCCCTTGCTGACAGTTTTGCTATGTATATAATTGGACATTAATTGTAACAATTTAACTTCTGAAGTCTAAAAAATCTAACTGCTAGAGAAAGTTAGAGCTCTAATAGAAATGTCACACAGCAAATAAAAAGCAAGCACAGCACATAAATTAAAAAAAAGTTATCTAAATTGTGAGTCTCAGTGTCTAATTATCCACTGTGAATCTGAAGTATAGGACAAGAGAAATCAATTATATAAAAAAAAAAGTGATTTCTAGTAGAATGCTAATGACCGCTCTGTTTCTTGACAGCACACCCTGACAGCACTGTACACTCAAAACTTCATGCTAATGAAGCAGTGTCTATTGCCAGAGTCCTATGGCAGCATTCTTGTTAAGTGCTATCTCTAAATATAAAATTAAAGTTTCATTGAACAAAACAGAATTTAGTGAGACTAGCCATTTGTCCTAATCTCAGCATCAGAGCAAACTAATCTAATCTAATCTAGTCTAGTCTAATTTAGTGTAAATGAAAAACTAATCATATTCTAAGTGGTGTGGAGGTGTTCCAGTTAATTCATTTTTTTAGTTTGTTTAGGCATTGAAAAAGAAGTCTAAAAATTAGACTGATGATAAGCAGTGTGGTCTTCAGTACTGTACTTCTGAAATGCAAACTGGTGACTATTGTTTGGCTAGCTCCAAATCCACAAGGATTTTCTTCTCCAAAATGGATGGCCATGAAAGTCAGAAGAGTCCCAGAAGAAAGAATTGTAGAACATCAGATCATCAGTACTTCATATCTTTCTAATGCTGGTAGCAGGTAGGCAACACTGGCAATATATTAAGTGTTAATATAATCTGGAATATTAACACATTCCAAATAGTTTTATCATTTGTTTATGATCACAAATCAGCACCAGATAGATGCAAAAAGCCTGCCATAAACTTTAATCCCAAACCCAATGTCTCTGTCTTTCTAAACTACACCTGTCCACCCTAGTCCACTCTTTCTAAAAATTGTAATTAATTGTGTTGGTGAAAACACAGAAATAACATTTTGCACTGTAGTCACATAAACAGACACTGTACAGGGGGCATGCTTTTCCTTATTAAAAACATGATCCTCAGTTATGACATTTACTGTCACAGAGTGATGAGGCTGACAGAAATTTAAAGATCATCTAGCCTATCTCTTTGCATAAGGCAAACTCAGCAATATTGATTTAATCCATAACTGATGTTTGTCCAAGTGATGGTTAGATAAACTCCATATCATCCTCAAACCATTTATTTGAGAGCTTTATTATCTACCATTAGGGAAGCTGTCTTAGTGCACAACTTAAATATCTCTGTCTTTTGTTCTACAGTTGATAATTGTTATCCTATCCTTCACATGCATGGAAGATGGATGATTTCTTTCCTGCTTGAGGCAATTATTCTGCTAGTCAGTGAAATATCTGTTTCCACTCTTCTTTAGATGCAAAACAAAGTGTTCAGTTTTCCCTTCTAGGTCATATTTACTGTATGTAGTATGTAAATATAAATAAATAAAATAAATAAAATTTAAAAATAAATATGTAAATAATAAAATTATTCTTATCGCTTGGATTTTCTCATTTGGTTCATAACTTTCTTGGAGACTAACATCTGAAATTGCGTGTTTTTTATCATACGGCAATTTATTAATTCATCTGTTTCTGCTTAGATATACCACAATGGCATATTACAGCTTTCTGTGTGAAAAATAAGCCTCTTCCATGCCATGATTTTTATGCTGAAATAAGGATATGAGGTTACTAATAGGAGTCCAGCATGACTGAGATTTGCTAAGGAAAATAGGAAGGGAAGACAAGCTGATAATAAGCATCATTTGATTTTTCATTTAAGAAATCAGGACTTCCTTGTGAGCATAGCAAGCTGAATGAAAACTGTTATTTTTTCAAACCAAGGTAAATATTATTAGGACAATTTTTTAATATACGTCTAAACATGCCTTCACTCATTCTAGGAGCAATCTTGTCTGCTGGAAAAAGGAGGTGTTGGACGCTAAGTAATGAAGACTTCAGAAAAGGAATAGCTTAGTGGCAGATTGCAGACAAAAAAATCTTGCTGCAGGTGAAAGTAAGCAATTGGATTCATAAGAATGACGTTACACAACTATACTGCACACTGGTTTCATGGAAAATTAGAGAAAATTTTCACAGAATCACAGAATCATCTAGGTTGGAAAGGACCCTGAAGATCATCTAGTCCAACCATTAACCTATCATTGACAGTTCCCAACTACACCATATCCCTCAGCGCTATGTCAACGCCTCTTGAACACCTCCAGGGATGGGGACTCCACCACCTCCCTGGGCAGCCCATTCCAACGCCTAACAACCCCTTCTGTAAAGAAATGCTTCTTAATATCTAGTCTAAACCTTCTCTGGTGCAACTTGAGGCCATTACCTCTTGTCCTATCACTTGTTACTTGGTTAAAGAGGCTCATCCCCAGCTCTCTGCAACCTCCTTTCAGGTAGTTGTAGAGGGCGATGAGGTCTCCCCTCAGCCTCCTCTTCTCCAAACTAAACAACCCCAGTTCCCTCAGCCGCTCCTCGTACAACATGTGCTCCAGACCCTGCACCAGCTTCGTTGCCCTTCTCTGGACACACTCGAGTAATTCAATGTCCTTTTTGTAGTGAGGGGCCCAAAACTGAACACAGTAATCGAGGTGCGGCCTCACCAGTGCCGAGTACAGGGGTAAGATCACTTCCCTGTCCCTGCTGGCCACGCTATTTCTGATGCAAGCCAGGATGCCATTAGCCTTCTTGGCCACCTGGGCACACTGCTGGCTCCTGTTCAGCCGGCTGTCAATCAACACCCCCAGGTCCCTCTCTGACTGGCAGCTCTCCAGCCACTCCTCCCCAAGCCTGTAGCGCTGCTGGGGGTTGTTGTGGCCCAAGTGCAGCACCCGACATTTGGCCTTATTGAAACTCCTCCAGTTGGCCTTAGCCCATCGCTCCAGCCTGTCCAGGTCTCTCTGTAGAGCCTCCCTACCCTCAAGCAGATAATTTTATACTATTTCAATGCCTTACGGTTTTCCACCTGCAATTTTACTTAGAGCAACATGGCTGAAGTGGAGGGAGGGGGAATATGTGGAGGATTCCACTGTCCCATTTTAAATAACAGGTCCAGTGAAAGTGCTGAATGTTTCCAATAGTCTACTAACCTTCTCAATATCAAGCAGTAGCTAATATGAATATAATTTCTGTAATTACGTTAGCATGGAATGAAAGTGGTAACTCTTTAATACATGTATTGCAATTTGGACTATGCCAAGGTTAGTTCCAAGTTACCTGGACACCTATAATAGATTATAATAAATTATTTTAAAAATCATTAAGGCTATGGAATGGGTATTCATTGATATTTTTCTTTGGTCCTTAACTGGTTTATGGAAAATTAGTGTGCTACAATAAATCAATACAAGCAAGATATAATTACAATTCCTACTCAGATTTTTTCTTCCCAATATCAGGAAGCTCAACTGAGGTTTGAATAATAAAAAAGAATGCAGTGAGAGACTCTAAATATGATGTTCTTGTAATAGAAAGGTCAGGTGAAATATATGGACTTTGTTCAAATTACTACTTTGGCTAAAATTATTCACTTAGTTCTCCATAGGTATGGAAATAATGATCATCAATATTTTGGCAATTAAGCCAGGTGTAATAAAGCAGCACAATCCACTTTTTTTGATACTGTGTCCACAAAGACTGTCAGAAACCCACAATCCCGAAATGTTAGAAGACAACTCCATAGCTATATCTTCTTCCAGCTGCCTGTTTGATGGAATACCTGCTGATATTCATGTGCTAATACTACTGGGTAGATATAATTATACTTTTTTAAGTCCTTATCTTCCAGCAGTGTAAGATAAAATTACTGGTGAAAAAGAAGCTCTGATCACCTTGCTAAAAAACAAGTTTCATGTTTGAAAAGAAGCTTAGCAACATAATCCATGTATGTGAGGTATTTAAAAAGCTTGGAGGCATGCCCATAGAAATTGAGAGCAACTGCTAAAGGATAGCAAAGTATCTATTTTTTTCAATTGTTTCAGTGTCATGAGGTTCATGCAGGAGTAATAGGACTGGTAGATGGTTGGAGTTAGTAAAGATCATGCTCAGCTGCTTCTTTTTTTTACTCAAATGTGAATTGGGGATAAATTAGAAAATGATCCCTGACAGACGTTAGTTTCTATACGTACTTATTTAATTTGTATTATTTCTTAGTCCGTGAAGACATTCACAATCATACATCAGGGACTTCTCTTTATATATTCTGTACTCCTTTTGCATACAGAGCAATTGATACCAGACTTAACAATGCTTCAGAAACTCATTTCTGCACTCTGTCTACCAATTAACATAGCTGAATTATTTTTCGCTTGACTGAATGCAAACACACACACAAACTCATGTTTCAGTAAAAATATAATAATTTTTCACATAAGGATTTTTGAGTCACCTCTCTAGTAGCAGATCATGTCCATGTAGGGCATGTGGGCCTGTGGGAAATGCCTTCTGTGAAAGAAGAAACAAAGCAACTAAGGATGACTGAACTATACGATTCTGTTTTGTCACTATCCAAATAAGAATATCCTCAAATTAGTCTCTAATCCTTCTGTTCATCACTGTAACATTTAACACTACCGATTATTTGTCCATGGCACACGTAGTATCTGCTGTCACTGTGTCTGTGTTCTGCAGTGGGACTTGGAAGGTTTTGGGGGGAGAAATGAGAGCCTTTCAGCAGCAGTCCACAGTCAGTAGCAGAAAGCACTCTTGCATGTGATGATGGGAAAAATGGCTATCAAGGAGATAGCCGATTTCTCACAGATACACACTATCTACTACTAACAACTATAACACATGTGTATAAATCAGAAGTTTATTTAAATATAGCTGTGAAAACCAGCCCAAAGGTGTATGAGAAAATGTTCTTCCATGCTTTGGTAGGATATGGGACAGTTTAGCTCCATACACTGTTATAAGCACTTAACTGTCCAAGATGTCAGTATTGTATTTTAAGACTCTAGCTTTTGCAGCCATTGGCTGCACATGACAAGGCACCAAAATGGGTTAACTTTATGCTTTCTGAATGGGAAGAACTATGTATGCTGACTTAATTCATTTTATTGCCTGATCTGCTTGCAAGGAAGAGAAGGAAAGACAGAAATAACACACTAGTTGATGGGTGAATCTCTTAGTCACCCAAGTAGAAATTGAAGGAGCAGTTGGATTTATTTAGGTTTAAGTTCATCTGTGCAATGATCAATTCATTTGCCTAAGCAAACAAAGAAATGCACTTGACATTATTGCAAAGGACTGTCACTACAGAATTGTTCTGAACTCTTCTCCAATATTAGTTTAGATGCTTCATTTAAAAAAAAAAAAGAGAGAAATAAAAAAGTCTATGCAATGTCTCAGCCAAAATTCAAAGGGGGAACTTCATTTCCAAGTATAGTTTTGATTAATATGACCTACAAGAGTGAAAATATTACCTGCACAAGCATGTTCAAAACAAACACACAGAATAACTTTAACTGATGGCTTTCTCCACTCCTACTCTTTTCTACTAAGCACAGTAACTGCTGCTCAAGACAATATCACTGTAAGGTGTTACCTTTAGATGTCAAGTGCATCTGTGAGAAAATATTGAACCCCAGTGTTCATGTATCCTTCAGGAAATATTTTAGTGAAGGTTCAGCAAAACAGTGATTTGGTGAAACAAACTCTGTCACTGTAACGTGATGGAAATCAGTTTGTTCAAATTCTGCCGTTCTCTCTTCGTATTGATAACAGTTTCTCAGCTTTATTAGCTTTATTAGTAAAATCAAATGCATTTCAAAATCATGGTAATCACTGTACTATTTTTAGACCGAATGGATATTTATTCCCTCTAATTTAAGTTTTAAATAAATCTGAAGTATAAATATTGCAAAACTTCTTACAAGCTATAACCCCACCAATGTCACTAAAAGCTAAATCACATCAAGACATTTTTATACATTTAAGAGAATACCAGAACAAGAATATATTAGGCATCTGAATTAGAGTATAACAAAAGATAATAAAAGAGCAGGAAAATAGCAGGATAGTGAACTGAAAGCAAGAGAGAACTGAGGCACAAAAACCTGACAGCACTCTCAGTGTTCTGAGAAGAAGAGAAACAGTTGAGCTTTTCTAAGCTGTTATCCATCTGATAGCCAGTCTAGAGCATGCTTACGGAGGTAGACTTTACAAGGTAAATAGAAGTATAACTAAGAAGATCAGCAAAGATTACTGTTTTGTACTTTTACATGGGTATTTGTTAATCCCAATGGAATGCAGTCAATTAAACTTTATTGTCTCATAAACCTCCAAGCCTGTCTCCCTTCTGTGAATTCTTTATACTGCTTTCACAGCTATTGCAAATATGCCATTTATAGTGGTCCATCAGAAGGAAATGCAAACTGTATATTGTCTTATGTAACTACGTAATTACACAATTATTGATTAATCAGCTAATTATACTATGAAAAATGCTTCCTTTGTTTGTAAGGGATTTAGCCCAACTATGTCTGGCTCCACTGCTCTGAGGAAATATGCAGGTTATATCCACATGCTTTAAGTATTTCCTTCTAATCCTGATGCCAACCTGTCAGTGTTTAATGCTAAGAACATTTACCCACATGAAACTGGGTTTGTTTCCATTAATACATAAGAAAAACAATTCTTGTTTATTTACCTTCAGGATTTTTCTCCTTTTCAGTGCAGTTTTATCTTGAAAAGACCACTCAATTATTTTCTATTCAGTTTTGCTCTTCATCTTAGTTTCTACACAACTTAGTGCCAAACTGCACAGTGCTATCTAAAAGCAAAATCTTGCCCATAATTATTTATCTCCTGAAATCTCCAAAAAGTGTCTTATACATAGATGTGAGTTATCTTCAAGATACTTTATGTACTTTTCCAAGAGAGGCAAGTTCCTTCCCTGGTGTTACCGTGGGATGGACATAGACTATTACCTTTAGAATAATGATCTCAGGCTCCCCATGGGAAGATGAGCCACTGCTCACTTTCCTACTCCTTCTCCCCACCACACACCCGTATGTCCACAACCTGAGCTATGGTTTACTTTAGTTATTCCAGCCAACACAAATCTCCGTTAAAGGTATGATGTTTCACCTGATCTGTACAAAATTCTTTATGTGACCTGAAGCCTGTGACTATTAGACACTTGGCTACAATGCAAAGGCCATTAAAAATAGCTCAAAATCTAAAAAGATGTTAAGTGTAGCAAACCTTTTAATGAGTTTGAAATAATGGTCAAATTTGTTGTATGACTTGAAATAACCGTCTCATTTATTTCAGAAAAATAACTTAGGAGCTGTAATTATTTCTTTTTAAAAAATCTCATTTTATATTTCATAAAATACTGGCTTTTGAAAATTGTTTACTTGGTAGTGATTAGCAGAACTGTAATTTTCTTCTACTGTTTATTATTCATGAGGATTAGCTATCAAACAGCTATGTAAAAAAGCACAACACAGTGCTTGTAGTTCTGAGAAAGTAACCTTTGCAAGCCATACAGTGTCACAATTTTTTATGAGTGAGATAACCCGGGTTCAGACCCTAGTGTGACATATGCTTAGCTGCTGCTGTTGTCAAGAAACTGGTGAGCTCAAAAACTCAAGTGCTATGAATTTCTGGAGTTCTGTGTACAGAGAATGCTCTTCTCCTCCAAAAGTCACAAAGTTCCAGATTATAATTGTAGAGAAAGACCTATAACAACAAGGAAAGCTCTTGAAAATCTTCTTAATATATATTACTGAGACAATTTTTCTTCTTAAGGATACCTGAGGGATTTATAAATTAATGCCCAGACACATGACAGATACGGATTTTACAAGCTAGTCCTGAAAGGTCATTATTTTGTCACCAGACAATATAAAGGAAATATATAAATGCCAGTGGCAAAGAGATGTGTTCTAGAAAAATAATTGTTGCTGGTTTTCCTCAGATTTTTATTCGTTGCATATCATTTGGCTGAACACATTACCAAATTCTACTAAAGAATCAATTGGCCAAACTTCAGTACTTTAGCAGGCTTGCCTGAATTAAATCTGGTACTGTATAGATCTCAGAACTCAAAAAATTTCCAGTGATTGAAATATATTTTAAAAAAATTCATAGAATGCTCATTTTACATGCCACTGTTGAAAAGACAGTAGCCCGAAACAACCAATACCATTCATATGCTGCCTTTCTATACTGCTACACAATGTATTACATTACCACTGGCAAGCAGCTAGGCATTTTTAAATAAATAAGCAAAAAGCATGGTCAATCAAAGAGAATTAAACTTGAAACTCCCCAGCAGAGCAATATTCATTTAGATGAAACAAGACAAAGACTCCTGAAGCTGGAACTACTTTTATTTTCTTTTGATTTAAACCCGTTATGTGGGCTTTGAATCATTAATGTAAATCACCATCAAAGTGTTACTTAGCAAAAATTAGAGCTCATGTTCATATTTTAAAAATAAATGTAGGTTTTGTATTGTACCACAGCTGACCAAAATAAAGAATACAAATATGTATACACACAGAGAAATTCCAGATGATATCAAAAAAACATTTCAGTGCTATTTCAGTCTTGGGACAAGAAACTACAGGTTTTCATTTTAGTTGAAATGCAGCACATTCAGAGCCAATAACAATTTTTTTCCAAACAACCCATCATTAGAATATCAAATTTACTGCCACAGTAAACTACTGAGGCCAAATAATTCACAAAAATGTAATAATTTTATCTGTTTGCAAGCTGTTCTACAGTCTTCTCTTTCAAATGATCGATCTCAGATTATAGCCAATGAAGCAGTTCCAAAAGCATGGATGCTTGTTTTCCAGCCCAAATCCCCACTTGTTAAAACTTGTTGGATCCACTGTAACATCTTGTTATGGGCTCCTGTATTGATAAGATCCAAACCTATACTCTTTAGAAGATGTTCTTTCCTCAGGACCACCCAGGTTAGTTGCAGGGTTTTATAGGGCTGTTAATATTCTTTCTCCTTTTGGGTCTCTCCTCACAGGGCTGAATTTGTTTTGTCACAATATTTGCTGGCAGAAATGCATTTCAGAGCATAAGAAAGGACACAGAAGAAGATAATTTTTTCTCAGATCTCTCTTTTTCATAAGCAATCAGCCTGTTTATAACTGTTGTCCAAAAAGTCTCACCTCTGAGCAAGGTGCCTTGAATCTGGATTTTATTGACAGTGTGGGTTTATATAGATCACCTTGGATATATGGTGTTAGGACTGATCTGTATATATTATGAGTCTCAAACCTAACAAGTCTACTACTGTACATTTGCAGTGAGTTTGGTGAACAAGCCACATGACTGTCATGTGACAAGCTGACAGATATGAAAACTATGTGTCCTGGTTTGAACTCAGAGGGCAACTGAGTATCACACAGCTGCACACTCCACCCTTTCCCCCAGCACTGAGAAGGGGAAAATAAGCAAAGAAGCCGCTCACTGGCTCCTTCCCCACCCAGCACTGAGAAGGAGGAAAGCAAAAGACCCAGGAACTTGAGATGAGGACAGGGAGGGATGCCAACATCCTTTAAGGCACTGGCAAAAATCAGACTTGTTAGGGGAAGAAAAAAAGAACAAAAAATTTAATACAGACACTAACAACAACAACATGTAACAGACACAGTAGGATCATGCAAAAAATTACCACCTCTTGGAAACACCTTTCCCCATCACTCCCTACTTCCCAGGCCCAGCTTTGCTCCCGGTTCCCCTTCTTAAACATGTTATTGCAGAGGCGCAGGTAATTGGCTTGGCCTTGGCCAGAGGCAGGTCTGACTTGGATCTGGGGGAGCTTCAAGAAGCTTCTCATAGGGGCCCACTGCTGTAGCCCCCTCCCCTGCTGCCAAAAAACCCCCACCACTCATTCAAACCAGGGCACTATGTCTAATTGTCACTTGACATGTGAATTGCAAGACTTGTCTATCTGAAAAATCATGCGTTATTTGAGTTTGCATCTTGGATTTCTTAAACTCTTACAAGGTTTCTAAAAAAGACAAAGTTGATGCAAGCAAGAAACGGAAAACCAACAGGCCCAATCTCGGTACCTACAAACGCATTTAGATCACACAAACAGTGAAGTCCTGCCATCTGGACCAACAGAGTAACTGTCACATTTGCCAAAGGGTAAAACAGATTATGAAGATGCTAATTCACACTGGTGTAGTAGACATAAAGTCTTACACAGAGCCACGCAAAATCACAGTGTTGCTTTTTCATTTGGACTCTGATTTTGCTGAGAGGTCTGAAAAGTCTATTAGCATTTAGCCAAAGAAGTCCTGAACCAATACAGAGCTGCAGATGCTGAAGGACACAAGTTATTCCAGCTGCAACTGACATTAACTTACATTCAATCTTTTTGTCCTCATTGGCCCTTTTTCTGATGGCAGACTATGTCAGAGCTTTGTATATTTATTAGGTTACTTATGTCGGGTCAGAAAGCAGATGAGGATCCCTGAATATAAATGCTTACCTATAAAACCAAGGACTTGGCCCAAAGTTATATGAGACTATGGAGATCTTTGCATTGACTTCAATTATCTGTTAATCTCACAAAATAGTTTCTCTGGACTGCAGGACAGAAAAAAAAAACAAAGAACCAAAACCAGGTAACTAAATACCTGTATCTGCATGTATAAGCTATATCAGGTGAAAGTCTTGAGTTACTGCTCTATTTCAATTAGAAGATTTAAAACTCAAAGGGGTTGTTTGTTTGTTTGTTTGTTTGTTTGTTTTCACAGTGATGACATAAAATCAAATGTCAGATTTCATTCCCTTCCACAAGCATTTGACAGCCCATTTCTGGGTGGGTACTCATAGAGTTTTGAGGCAGTTTTCAGTCTTTCTGAACAAAATCAACATTGATTTTAATTTAAACTATAATTGACCTGTGGAAAGTGTGTTGTGAGACACATCCGTCATCCATTAAAATGGCTCTTTCACCCTCAGTACCTTACAGTGATCACTGATCTAAGCATCCTGTTTTAAGAACTGCAGCTCTAGGCTTTGGTGAATTGAGTTTCTTGAGATATTGATTTTTATTCAAGTACTTAAAGAAATATTCCTTTCTGTGAATTCCCTATCTTATCCAGAAATTGGGGGTCCAGACCACCTCCTGTTGAAGACAACAGTAATCTATTCAGTGAATTTATTTGGATTTAGAGCACGACCTGAGAATTCTTTAAACCAAAACTTTGAACAAGATGTCTAACTTAGTGTATGATGAGCACAGCAGTTGTGATTCTCTGTAGAGTTAATCATGATTGCATAGAAAAAGGAAAAAAAGAAATTAAATGATTCTTTAATAAATCTCTGATATTTGTCCATCCGCAGATCCCTACTGAAATCAACAAGGAAGTGAGCCATTACTAGTGTGGTAGAGTTCAGTTTTAAGGTCATATATTATCTGCCTGTTCATTTGTAGCTAAATTACTCTATTTTAATTTCACTGAAAAGCAAACAAAATGAATGCCTAAGATCCAGAACACCATGGCAATCATTAACATCATTAAGAAGGGTCTTTGTGTTTTATCAGTGAACCACAGCCTGACATCAGTAGGCTATGGCTAAGTTAAGTAAAAGGAGCCCCTCAAAAGCATCCACACACTTGCTACTCAAGTCACTAACACTTACCTATAGCACTGATAAGGCAAGTTGAAGTTAGTCCATAACAAATGATAGGACTTCCGTGCTAAGAAAACAGAGGTAGAGATGCTCATATAGGAGAAAATATGGGTGACTGCTTAACCAGTCATCTCACATGATCAGAAGAAAAACACTCCCCAAGGGGTCTACTACTACATCAACCATGCCTTCTATGTTTTGAGAGCAATCTTTAAGAATTTTTTTCAGAAATGAAGGCTATTTTGTTTGGTTTCACCTAAATGAAGACACTTGAATTTGCTTAGGAGCATGGGATATCTTCCTGAAAACCCACAGTGATTCTTTTACACCAACTATCACATTTCTTAAGAAAATCCCAACAATACTACCATTGTTTATAAATGAGAATAATGTTTGTATGATTGTTCAGAAGTTCTGAAAATTATGTGTCATTTCTATCATCATGGGAACATCTTGGCAGTGAAAAGGGCTCTCCGTGCCAAAAAAAAAAAACATTTACCAGTATGAAAGACAGGTTATACAATTCAAAAAACAATCAAACAAACAAAAAGCCAAGAGCTTTTTAATGGGGAAAAAAAAACACCAAAGCTTTAAAGCAAAAAAAATACTAATATTTCACAATTTATAAATTCAAGGTTTTCACAAAGTATTACTTTATTTCAGGGCTATCACAAGGTGGCCACTCTAGATCTCTTAAAATAATTGATTTTGCACCTGAGAAATGGAAAAGAAAATTAAAGCAGATGAACTTCTATTTAAAGATTCATTTTTACTTGCCAGAACTTGAAATGTGAAAACACATTCTGATCTAGGTTCAGCTCAGCTGGTTAAAAATCCTTTAAAATTGTTCATTTTTATGTACTTCCAATAAAATTGAAGAAGAGTTTTATTTACTTCTCACAGAGAAGCTATAGCAGTTTTTGAAAGGAATATTTGTTGAAGCCTGAGCAGAGGGACATATTGCATTTCCCAGAAGGGTCTCTGGATATGGGGCACAAAGCAACAGAGCACCAGTAGAACAAATGAGAAGTGTAAATTCCTCTCAGAAGGCAGCTTTTAAGAGGTGAAACCTGGGAGTGGGAAGAATCATAGAATGGTTTGGATTCAAAGGGACTTTAAAGATCATCTAGTTCCAACCCCCCTGCCATGGGCATGGACACCTTCCAGTAGAACAGGTTGCTCAAAGCCCCATCCAACCTGGCCTTCAACACTATCAGGGAGGAAACAGCCACAACTTCTCTGGGCAACTTGTTCCAGTGCCTCACCACCCTCACAATAAAGAATTTCTTCCTTATATCTAATCTAAATCTACCCTCTTTCAGTTTAAAACCATTAACCCTCATCCTAGCACTACACTCCCTGATAAAGAGTCCCTACCATCTTTACTGTACGGCTGGAAGGCCACTATAACATCTCCCTGGAGCCTTCTCCAGGCTGAACAACCCTGACTCTCTCAGTCTGTCCTCATCAGGGAGGTGCTCCAGCCTCCTGAATATCTTCTTGGCTCTCCTCTGGACCCACTCCAACCCACTCCATGTCCTTCTTATGTTGGAGATCCCAGAGTGAACACAGCACTCCTACTGGCCGCAATTCTCTTGAAGCAGCCCAGGATACAGTTGGCTTTCTGGGCTGCGAACACACATTGCTGGGTCAGTCAGTTTTCCATCCACTACTACTCCCAAGTACTTCTCTTCAGGGCTGATCTCAATCCACTCTTCACCCAGCCTGGATTTGTGTTTGGGATTGCCTCAACCCATGTGCAGGACCTTGCACCTGACCTTGTTGAACTTCGTGAGGTTTGCATGGGCCCACCTCTCAAGCCTGTCAAGGTCCCTCTGGATGGCACATCCCTTCCCTCTAGAGTATCAACCGCACCACATAGCTTGGTGTCATCTGCAAACTTGCTGAGGGTGCACAAAATCCCACCATTCATATCGCCAACAAAGATGTTAAACAACACTGGTCCCAATACTGACCTCTGAGGAA
Source organism: Strix uralensis (assembly GCF_047716275.1). NCBI lineage: Eukaryota > Metazoa > Chordata > Aves > Strigiformes > Strigidae > Strix > Strix uralensis. Next base: position 18,336,307 of record NC_134012.1, on the reverse strand, counting down.
TGCCACTCATCACTGTTCTCTACTTGGACATTGACCATTGAGCACAACTCTGAGTGCAACCATCCAACCAATTGCTTATCCACCATCCATCAAATCCATGTCTTTCTAATTTAAAGACAAGGATGTCATGTGGGACAGTGTCAGTTGCTTTGCACAAGTCCAGGTAAATGACATCAGGTTCTCTCCCTCTATCTACCAGCGCTGTAACCCCATAGTAGAAGGCACAATATGCCATTCGTGAAGCCATGTTGGCTGTCACTAATCACCTCCTTGTTTTCCATGTGCCTTAACATAGTTTTCAGGAGGATCTACTTCATGGTCTTGCCAGGCACAGAAGTGAGACTGACTAGCCTGTAGTTGCCTGGGCCTTCTTTTTTTCTGGGGGTTATGTTTCCCCTTTTCCAGTCAGCAGGAACTTCACCAAACTGACAGAACTTCTCAAATATGATGGATAGCAGCTTAGCCACTTCATTCACCAGTTCCCTCAGGATCCACGGATTCATCCCATCAGGCCCCATGGACTTGTACTCCTTCAGGTTCCTTAGATGGTCTTGAACCTGACCTTCTCCTGCAGTTTGCAGTTCTTCATTCTCCCAGTCCCCACCTTTGCTTTCTGCGTCTTGGACAGTGTGGTGTGGCTGGAGCCCTTGCCAGTGAAGACTGAGGGAAAAATGTAATTGAATACCTCAGCCTTCTCAGTATCCCAGGTAACCAGGTCTTCCATATCTTTCTGGAGAGGGCCCACGTTTCCCCTAGTCTTCCTTTTATCACCGACATACCTATAGAAGCTTTTCTTGTTGCTCTTGATGTCCCTGGCCAGATTTAATTCTATCAGGGCTTTAGCCTTTCTAACCTGATCCCTGGCTGCTCAGACAGTTTCTCTGTATTCCTCCCAGGCTACCTGTCCTTGCTTCCAGCCTCTGTAGGCTTCCTTTTGTGTTTGAGCTTGTCCAGGAGCTCCTTGTTCATCCATGCAGGGCTCCTGGTGTTCTTACCTGACTTCCTCTTTGTCAGGATGCATCCCTCCTGAGCTTGGAGGAGGTGATCCTTGAATATTAACCAGCTTTCTTGGGCTCCTCTTCTCTCCAGGGCTTTATCCCATATTACCCTGCCAAGCATATCCCTGAAGAGGCCAAAGTCTGCTCTCCTGAAGTCCAGGGTAATGAGCTTGCTGTGTGCCCTCCTTGCTGCCTGAGGATCTTGAACTCCACCATTTCATGGTCACTGCAGCCAAGGCTGTCCTTGATATTCACACTCCCCACCAGTCCCTCCTTGTTGGTGAGAACACAGTCCAGCATAGCACCTCTTCTCATTAACTCCTCTATCACAGGAAGTTGTCATCAATGCATTCCTGGAACCTCCTGGACTGCTTATGCCCTGCAGTGTTGTCCTTCCAACAGATATTGGGGTAGTTGAAGCCCCCCATGAAGACCAGGGCTTCTGAACATGGGGCTGCTCCTATTTGTCTATAGAGGGCCTCATCCGCTTGGTCTTCCTGGGCGGGTGACCTGTAGCAGAACCCCACTATAATGTCTCCTCTCCCTGCCTTCCCTTTAATCCTGACCCATAAGCTTTTGGTCAGCTCATCATTCATCTCCAGGCAGAGCTCCACGCACTCCAGCTGATCACTGACATAGAGGACGACACCTCATCTCCTCTGTCTGTCCATCCTAAAGATCCTGAATCCTTCCATGCCAACACTCCAGGCATAGCAGCCATGCCACCATGTCTCCGTGATGCCAATAAGATCGTAGTCCTGCAGGCATGCATGCATCCCTAATGCCTCTTGTCTATTCCCCGTGCTACATGTGTTTGCATAGAAGCATTTAAGTTGGTCCCGATGAAGCTGACTTACTGGCTGGAACTCCTTTGTGCTGCTCTTCAGGTGCTCTCCTGCTGACCTGTGACCCCTCTCCAGGCTTTGAACATCTGTTGATGGCACTGGCATCAAGTTGGTAGGACTGGGATGGACTGAGTTTCCCTTCCCCTGGCAGGGAAGCAGAGAAGGATCTGGGCTCCAGTTATCTTGGACTGAGGAAATAAATCTGTTTCTTCCTCATCCTTGGAGAATGCATTAACCACCAGGACCATGGATCAATAAAGAACCTCATACTATCACTACAATTTATTCTGCCAACTCTGCATGGAGAAATCTTCAACCATTGAGATGCTTAGTTTGAAGTTTTGAACTGGGGAAAGGGAATGGATGAAGTCTGTGGGTGACTTCCAACATTTCGCCTTAAAAGCTAGATCCACACAGACACCTAACTAGTCTATTTGCCTCACGATTATATAATTTTGAATCAATTCTGAATGCCAAAGCTGCTCTAGCCCCAACAGACATTTATTAATTCAGTGTATAAGTCATCTAAAACTAAATTGCATGCACACTGGCTACATAGGTGCTTTAACAATAGCCATTTGCTTTCTGTACCACTAGAAGGAGGTGGTGCAGTGCAGAAGGGTCTGAAGGGAATGGTGCTCTGCTATCTGTAAATCAGTGTACAATGATGAAAAAGAAAGTATTTTAAGAAAAATAATTATCTCATGTTGAAGTGATCTCATACCAGATATGTAAGTGACTAGATCACACATCTGCTACCTCATTATATCTAGGGATATTGAGGTAACAGTCATGCTAATCCACTTTTCTGGATGTACACAACTGGGAGCATGAACTGGTTTTATGGAATTGATAAGACAGCTGCAGAAAAGAGATAAAGACATGTTAGCTTTTTAATTTGGTATTACCTACCCATACACCATAGTGTGACAAAATTTTATGGGATTTTTGGAAACAATCAGTCATCAGCAATGACTGGGTATATCTACACTGGTACCTTAACAGACACCTGTACCGGATCAAGCTAATAAGGAGAAGGACAGGGCTTGTTTTTTACTGAAACACTATGTAGATAAGCAGATTTAAAATGGGAGCATAACTGACAAAATGTGTGTGAGGTAGTTGAAGTCTGGCTCTGCAGCTGACACTCAGACACAGAGACTGAAGCATTCCTGTTTACTTTCTTGAATCAGTCAACACTAGTTTTCTCTACTTTAAACTGAAAAATCACTCAAATGCCCAGAGTTTGTGATCTCTGATATTTTTCCATTTCCAACAAAAGACAGCGGATTTACACAAAAAAAAAGCAAAGTACATACTCCAGACTATTGATGAAAAATAGGTACCTGGATTGCAGTGTAGACATTATCTGTGCCTGTACAGCTCCAAACACTGTTCAGAAATTTTAGGGAGGAGCAATAGTAGTACTGAATGTACAGCAGCTGCATTAATTTATTTAAGACACCATTTACAGTTGAGACAGACTAAGAAAAAAGCATACAGAGGTGAAACATTACCAATATTGTGATATAGCTTAAAGAAGACTATTGAGGAGTTTTGGTTTCATGTTCATACAGAGAAATCTTTTACGCAAAGGAAAAAAGATATGCATACTCTCCCCAAATATAGCCCAATACACCACCCAGCATTACAGTGCAAATATTCTAAGTCAGATTTTTCATAGGATTTGAATACTACTCTTTAAAACTTTGCTTAAAATGCAAGATAGTATGTAAGGAGAGAAATAAAGAATACATTACAAAAGGTTTTGTTCTTAAAAAGCATCCTTCAGAGATACCAACATAAAAGGCTTTGTACCAAGAGAGTCTGTCATGAACTAAAGACAAAAGGAAAACTTCAAGGCAAGGTCTGGGAAGGAGGAAATAACTTGAACCAGGACACATTTCTCTGCAAAAAGTTAATGAGTTCAGGTCATACTCTGTAAAATGCTAAACCTCTGGAGCTGCCATCAAGATCAATGCAAGTTCATGTTGCCCCATAGCCTCTCAAGACTGCACATCTCACAGCTGTTGGACAAGGTACAATTATGATAGCTAAGAGATTATTGGCTTCAGTCCATCGATTTTTCCTTTTAATTTCCAAATACTTAGCTCAGCCTTCTCCTGAATGACACCAAGGCCTGGGGCTTTGTAACAACACCAGCTATGATTTGGCTGGTGGATCTGATCCAAATCCAAGAAAATTCCATGTGAGAGCTGAGAAACAAAGCTGAATGCCATCTCACATGAGACATATAGAAGAATATCTGAATCAAGAGGTCTTGGTACTCAGATGAGGTCTCTTGAGGCTCTGAATGTTTGATAGGTGAAAAACTGCAATTCTGTGCAAGAGTATATTTGCTGTAGAGAAAAATAATACAAAGAAGGAACTCTGACTAGTTCATGGACTGCTTCTTTTTAAGCCATTTTTGCTGCTGGTTGCATAGCAGAACTTTCACAGCTCCATGACAACCCATGTCATCCCACACTGAAATCATCCTCCCACTCTTCCCAAGCGTTTCTGGGTGCCTGGTACTGCTTACTGGGTTCATCAGTCTCAGAGGTCATGTCCCAACATCCTGTAAGAACATTTTGTCTTGCCCCTGGACCTGACTCATCTTCAAAGTAAGCTCTTTTCTGTGGGAGTCTTTTGACCTACTTTGTAGCTAGCTAGAAGAACTTCAAAAGTTGACACCTGAATAATGAACAAACCAACATCTGCCTTCCCAAATCACTTCTGGGCTGACCTCAGTGCACATGAACTCAGAAAAGCTGATCATTCAATTCCACTTTCTCTAAAATCAGCCATCTCCCATCTATGATGGTCAGCGTCCTGACAGTTCCTCCTGCAGACTTGCACCAGGCATTTTTTACAGAGTAAAGCAAAGGAAAAGACACAGAGTTTCTGACAGAGAGCCCTGAGATGGTTACATATCACAGAGAGATAACAATGTCCCCACAGAGGATGTAACATTTCTGTCTAACTTGATGGAGACAGGTACGACCTTCAGCTCCAGTCAGGTTACTACATTGACTCACACTGAGAATCTAAGTATTTACAAGCAAAAACACTTCCTTTTGCCTCAGTCTATAGGTTTATTATTATCACTGAAAGCCACCCAATGACTTATTTTTACCAATGACCAGTTGCACCTTGTGAAACATAGGAAGCATGCTTTGTTCCCCTTCTCTCTGTCAGACAACTGATCCAGTGTCTCTGCGCAGAAGCTATGCAGAGTGGCCTCACTGAGGAAGAGAAAAAAATGCTATTGCTGCCTGCTGGAAAGTGGATAGATTACTGAGGGCAAACATTTGCAGGCTATTTTGCAGAACATCGGAGCAGTTACAATGATCAAAAGCCATGAGTATGCATGGAGACAGACGGCAGCGGGGGTGTCTTGGAGGGGAGGCAGACATAGATTAGGTGTAAGAAATTAGAAAGCCACTGAAACAAAAGTTTAAATGTGGGTAAAGGATTCATGGTAGTAATTATAAACCATATGAGGAAAGCTTAAATAGCAGCATGCAGAAAATAATATTAGAAATATATGCATATTGAAAGAGTAAGAAAGGGAAAAATGTTACAGAATAGAAAGTCTTATCCTGGAATTACAATGTCCACATTATATTGAAAAAATAAGTGTTGATATCCCCGCCAAGCTACAGAGAACCACTGTTTTATCCTCCTCTGTGCTCTTATCATCCTCTATAGTCTTCATAGGTGATGTGTTTCTGTAATAAAATGTTATTTGGGGGTTTTTTTGTGTTTTGTTTGAAATAGCTAATGGAAATGTTTGAAGGTGAAAGTATTTTAGAAAATGGAGAAAGGGAAGAAATTAATCATTTGCTACATAACATCATCTTTATTTTAGAGATGTGAAAACAGGCATAGAGAGGTAAAAATGAGTGTCTGCAATTCTACATTGAGTCCGTGGAATGAACTGGATAAAAATATCATCTGTTAAGTTTTTGAAGGCACATGGAGTGGCTGTACCAGAAGTCTGTCAGAAGCAGATTTTTTTTTCAGATTTATCTTTTTCTAAGACATATAGTGTTAAGCAGTTTCTCCATTAATTCAGGTTTGCATCCATTTTGAGTCCCTTTCTGAAAACAGGAATCTTAGCAACCAAAAGAGTCTCTCTCTGCTTTGTAAAAGCCTTTTGCAAGTTAAAGAGCTAAGGGTCTGCATCTTGGTCCTTCCTTTAAAACTTGACATTGAAAAGATATTATTAGCCTGTCCAGTCCTCCCCTTCACTGACATGTATTACTTGCCATACATCTAGTAGTGTGTACATTTGAGGTTATAATGTCCTTAACCATAGCTTCCTGCAGTTTCCATTGGACCATTATTTTATAGACAATGAGCCATAACATTAAAAATGCATAGTACACCTTGCCCAAATTACCTCACTGTTGTAGCATTACAGAAAACACGAGGTGTGTATTTAGAAAGCAACTTACTTTCTTCTCCTAATATAGGTATCCTTAATTACTTTGTAAGTTACTTTGTTTGAAATGAGAATATTTCTCCAGAAGCACAAGCAGTATTCTGGATGCACAGAGTCTCTCTGGAGGATCCTGGACTAATTTTTTCTTGCTCCTAAAACAAAACCTTATGTTTTGCAGCACCATATTCCACTAGATGATTTAAAGCAAACAAACAAAAAAAAAAAACCAACCTGAAAGCACCACCATATATCACTGCCAGTTGATGGATTGATTTTTGAATGTACAGAGTGGAGTTAGCATCCCCATCCCATTGAAAGTCAATGAGCACTGAGGGCCAAATTCCACTCTGAGTATTTCCTCCAAATTACACACAATTACCACTTCCTAAGTGTTTTTATCTGTTGCTGAAGTATAGTATCAGCAATATTTTTTTCCCAAGATATATTTGTTTGTATTTTCCAGCCTAGAATCTCATTCAATCTTCCATTCAGATATCTTATTTCATTAGGTTGACTTTTTATTATTTCTTTATCCTTATTCATGTTAATAAGTCTTCCCAATTTATTATGTCGTGTGGATTTCATTAGCATGTTGTTTGCCCCAAGTGAGAAAATAAACTTGTGTAAATTAACGGTATTTCTCTCCTCACTTCAGCGCAGCTATGCTGATCCACACCAGTGGAGGTTCTATCTGACTGTCCCTAGAAGACTGTTAATTGAAACTAGAAGTGAGAGGTTGACTGCAGAATCCAGTGCATCGAATCCCTACAATTATACCCTGATCATAATCCTTCAAATCCAGCTGTCAATCCCCATAAAATGCTCATGCACTGTCTCATCAGAATTACAGTGAATTAGTATTTTCTGCAGGAGGTCCTCATTTGGGTTAAATGGATACAATTATGATACGTTTCAGTGAAACTGTACCAGTAGACAGTTCAGCTTGGTCAGTCAAATGCTATTCCAAGCTGCATGCCTCAGTGAATCATCTCAAAGGGATTACTGGTTTTAAGAATTTAAATCTGTTGTTATATGGGAAAATAGAACTGTAGCGGTCAAAATGAAGATTATTTTATGCATGAAATAAATGCACAGCCAAATCTGGATTAAAAGCAATATCTGGCTCTTAAAACATTTTCTGTCTAGATCTCAAGTTATTTTCTATGAAAATGATAACAAAGTTCAAAATTAGCAAAAAGAAGATTGTGGTAATATTTATGGTCCTAATAAATATTAAGACAATATTACATTGGACATGTCTCTAGATCATGAGAATCAGACAAATAGCTAAAGAACTGGCATACGAACACTCAGATTCTACTGGAGGCTTTAGTAATCTCTTTATTCACAAGATGAAACCCATTTGCCTCATCAGTTAGCCACAGTGAACAACTAAGCAGCAACAAAACAAAGCTAGATTTTACATAAAGTAAAAAAAAAAAAAAAAAATTAACCCAAAATTAAAGGTGGTAAGCCTGCTTACATTGACTAACATGAAACAAGCTGAGCCAGCGTATTTTCTGTTTCAGTGATTGCCATAAGGACTGCCAAAACCGCACTCAGAATTACACCTTGTGAAGCATCCCATCTGATTCTGCAATATTTGTTTGATTTAGTTTTCCCCATAAGTCAGTAAGATCCCCCCAGGATCAAAAAACATAATGCAGAGTTCAAGTAGAAATTTACATGTAGGAAGAAAATATTGCAGAACACTAGAATTTAAAGTGTATCAGAGGGCAATCATTTGTCACAGGCATTTCTAGGAGAGGTTCTGTTCTCTTTAAAGGCCAATTATGGAATACATGATGAGATTATAAGACTACTTTCCAGAGAAATTAATGCAGTGAGTCCCAACCAGTTTCAAATCAACAACTTTGAGACTGTAGTTTCATCTCTGTCAAATATAAGAAGCCAAGTGAGTAGAAAGACATGGTCAGCATGTCCAACAGAGAGGAAACCAAACAATGAGGAGTGCTTCAAGGAAGAAGGTGAACACAGAGAAGTGTATTTGTGAACACTGGTTTCATCCCTTGTGTTTCTTCACCCCTCAAAGAGCCTCCTTGATCTCAATATGTCATATCTCTCAAGAAAAGACTTCCTGAAAAAAAAAAAAAGTCTCCAGATTGTTGTTTCTGGAGCTAGTAAATCCTGTGTGGGTTTGTCATGGAGAGTGAAAGACCTTAGCACCGAGAAAGTGTTGTTCCCTGCCTCAAGGAACAGTGGTCAGGAAAGACATTTCACTGTAGTTCTCCTGTAACCAGAAAAACAATAGACACTGGAGACAGAGGAAGAGCTCTGAAGATGAACGGTAAAGGAAGTTGGAAAGGGAATGCTATGCACAGTGCTCAGCAATTACTACTGGGCCCATAAAAACCAGAAATATGGTGCATGCTATTCAACACATCCCCTGACAGATTATCTATGATTTAAAAGACAATGTACTTGTGGCTACCATAGGATAACCTCTTTAATTATGCATAAAATAGAGTGACCTTTAGGTCTCATCTTAACATATGTACAAATAACAATCTCCCTCTGCCAGATTTTGTTTCCTATTTCTGCAAGGCCGAGGCTACAGTCTCCTTTTTTTGAACAAAGTATCACATACACAGAGTTTATTTCATTCAAGATATTCTTATTTGTGACTCATCAAGTCTTACATGACAAGGAAAAAAGTAACTTAGTAAAGTTCAGGAAATCCAGTTGTCTCACATGTGGTCCTACTTCTATCAGCACCTCCAGATGGCAGGTTCTGAGAACATGAACAAGTTGTAGATTAACATTGAATTTAAACCAATTTGATGTTCAGTTTTGCTTGCTAGGCAATTTTCAAGCCCTGAAAGAGCTCACAAGCATCCTCTTGTGTTCCTACACCATGCAATACTTTTTCTATTCAGTCAGGATTTACTTCTATAAAATCTTCTCAAACTTAAACTAGTGACAGTATTTTCCAAAGTAGAGAAATGAGGTGAAGGAAGAGGCAGGTCTTGCTTCCTCTGGATACATTTATTAGGTCTTGCAGGCAGATGTCCTGCTTCACTTTGTCCACACTCAGAGCCAACCTAAATCCATATAGCTATTGTTAACTTGACAATGAATCTAAGTTAAGCTTGTGAGTTACTTTAAGTGACCCTCTAGCACTATGTGATTGCATATACACCAGTGCATGAGAACTTGTGAGTGTGCATCTGCCTGCAAAAGACGGTGTAAACACACCCTCTGTCAAAAAAACAAACCAAAAAAAAAAAAAAAAAAAAAACCAAAAAACCAAAAGAACCCCCAAACAACAGAAAAAGGAAATGAAACTGCTCTTTATCCCTACTGGTGTGAAAATCACTGCCACCCATGAGATGCCTAAGTCCCAGTGCAAAGCTTTATCCCAAAAAGGAAGAAATTGAGTAAAAAGGGAAAAGGAATTTGAAAGAAGGAGCTGTGATCAAAGCGGAAAAAGAATAATAGATGAAGCTATGATATGACACTGGAGAAGTATGCGGCATACTGAGAGCATGAGAAGCAAGAGCATTACATGGTCATTCTTTTCAGGAGCAGAAATAAGGAGCAAAGAGAGACACTGCAGAGAACAGTGGTACTAGGGCAAGTCCAGAAGTGCTCAGAGAGAGGCACTGGGAAGAGATCAGCTTTCATTGGTCCATTGGTTTTGTCAGATAAATAATTACTGTGCATATTAAATTGGCTTTTCTGGTCAAGGAAGAAAGGCAAGGTCAACCTTTGCCATTACCAGCATGAATTTTAGGCATGTCACTGTCAGCAGCCAATGTCAGATTTAGGGCTGAGGTGTCAGAATGAGAAGAGCTGAGAGGAAAGAAAAAACAGATTCCTCCTTCACTCCTCAGGAGGGGTGGCTGTCTTCCCCTGTGCTCCCCCATGGCATTTTGGAGGCTTGCCTGAATATGCCAGCCTGCAGCAAGATGCATCCAAAGAGAAAAGAACCATCCTCTGATGACACAAACACTCATGCATTGGCAGTTCTTAGCAACAATAGGAAGAGGGATTTGGGAATTTGGTGAGCTTCTTTCTTTCCTTATTTTGAACAATAACTTCTCCTGTGGCCTAACCAGAGGCTGCAAGTTGTTACTTCAGATATAGATTTTTACTCCATCTGTGCTTAACCTTATTTGCTCTTTTGTCCAAAGAATGGATCTAGGGGCAAGTACAAATGATCAAGAACACCCTGCTGTCTACATAGGAATTGCAGAGGTGTACAGACACTGTGGGCCTTTCTCTATAGGAAAGTCTTCAAATCCCTTTGCCATAGGTAACAGAATACACAAGAGAACAAATAAAAAAAGAAAGGCATTTTGATTACTGGTGTCTTTTTCATGTACAAAAAACTGCATGGATAAGAATGATGGGATTCTTTTTCCCCCTATATGATTCCTTAGTGAAGCAGAGTTGTATATTTATGTATGTATATGTGATGAAGTACAACACTACACTGGGCTACAGGAAAAAAAAAAAAAAAAAAAAAAAAAGCCTAAGGAACAGCAAAGACTTTCATCTAGGTAAATATAGTACAATAGTATATAGAGATATGCATATATGTAGTGTATATATATATATATAGTATTGCATCAAGATGCTTAGGATTCAGAGACTGTGCAAGGCTGGCACTAGTACAGAGACTTATTTTCATCAGCTGAGACTTGCCTTTAGATATATGTGGGATTAGAAAAAAAAAGCCTTCTGAGAGAACCTTTTAATAACAATCACATTTAGAAACCATTGAACTTTCTTTTATGTTTTGTAATTAACACATCAGAGTTCCATTGTAGCTGATTATGCAACTAATATAGGGAGAAAAGAAGCAAAGATATACATGTATTAACTACATTTTCCTAATGGTAAAATAGTTCATATTAGACATGTGACAGATTTGAATGCAGAAATAGTAGGTTTTATAAGTATTTTTGCTGTAAAGGTTTACCAACATTATTGGTGACTGAAATATGAAATATTTTATGTTTATCTGGGACCAAACAACACAGAAATAGTGAAGCAATTTTCCAGTAGTCTTTACCACAATAAAACATGGCAAAGGATATATTTTTGTACAGCTCTCAACTATGAACATGAACAAGTTTGATGTTCAAAAACAAGTCACTTTTTCACAGCTGAATTTAAGTTATACTCAGAAGGGATTTACCAGCTTTCAGGAAAAAAGCAGAAAATTCTTTTCCTAAGGGATTCCCATAATGGACATTGGATGTGCATGCTTATAAATAAAATCTTGTGGTGCAACATGGATGGTGTAGCAAAGGGTCAGCCTGTGCTGGTCAAGGAGCTTCCCTTTCCCCTTTCCCCATCTGAAAGAACCTTTACCTCTTCTGACCAAAAAACTGTTTCATTACACAGATAATACTAATGAGGTTTACATCAGCATGGGGTGGGGAAACAGAAATGAAAATACCCGTTTTGTAAGTAGGAGTGCATCTTTTTAAGATACAAATCCATACATGTTAGCTCTGTCTAAACTAGTTTACCCTGCATCCCCCATAAAGTCAGCTAAATTTCTCAGCTACACTGTATACACTGATCCTGCCACAAAGTTTAGCTTGGACCTGGACATTGCTACAGAGAATAAGCATTTCTATATCTAGATCTAGCAGGTATGACCATTAGTGACATAATGACAATAAAGTTTAAAGAGAAGAAAGTTGAGAAATGACAATTGAAATATTATACAATTAAACCTTGTTTTTCAGAAAGATTAAACTACCATTCATTTTAGGCAGAGTTGTGGTTGTTCATTGTCTCTGTTATCAAAATTGTGAAGCTGAAACAGTTGAGTAGCTGAATTGTTTAGGTCTCTGAATTGAGGCTTACTTCATGCTGGTTGTTGTTGTCAGATGATGTGAAACGTTCATCATTCTGCAATGTATTGTATTCTGCAAGTTACCTAAGTGACCAAAGGAAAGCTTCCTAACTGAAAGAGCAGAACAAAACAAGTGAACCAAAACCAAACCTCACTGTAGTAAGTTCAGAAAAGATTTTCTGACTTGAGAACTTAGAGCACCAGGTTTCCCACTGCCAATAAGATATACTGGTAATGCTTGGGTAAGAAATGTGCAAAGCTGTAACAAAACTTCGGCCCTGGTTCTTTGTCAATATCCTGACCAAAAAGCTTTCTAGTGGCTTGTCCATTGCATCTGTGTCATTACAAATCACAGCATGGGAATGTGCTCATAGTTACTGATCAGCCAGCAAAAAAACAAGTTTTACTTTCTGTCAGTGGGTTAAAAGGTTTCTGTTAGTTATGGAGCTTTTTAAGCAACACAACTGCCAAATAACTCAGCAGGTTTTATTCCCAGACCTTGCAGTAGTGCACTGAATTCGTTTGTCTACTAGTTTTTGTTCAGCATGTTGTTTGCAGGATTACACAATGCACAGCATACAGTATTTGGGCCATTGCCTGTGAGGCAGTGCTTTTGAATATAAAAGACAGAATTCAAGATGAAGTGAAGCAGAGCGTTTGCTGTAAAACTGACACCAATTAAGTTATTGCTCTCAGTAGCAATCATACTGTCAAGCTGTCTCCCTCATACACTAAGACAGTGAGAAGTTACTGCTAACAGTTACACAACTACTAGTGGGTCTGCACATGCAGATTTAGGTAATCGTAAGGACAGTGCAATGAGGTGGAAAAGTTAGGAGATACAGATACTGAACGAGGAAGAGAAAATTTCAGTAGGGAGAGATTTAAAATAGAGATTGCTATGGAAGAGTGAGTTGTGCAGTGAAAGATCTTTTCAAATACTTTATCAGTGCTTTGCACGCAAGGGAAAACCATCTGACTGAAATCACCAGTCATTGCTCCTATGTTTTGGGCAACTATGATGGAGGGAATTTCAGGAAAGAAGTGTGTCATTAAAGCTAGCTAGTTGCAGACTGATCACCAGTGAATGCTGATCTTGGAAATACATTATACATTGCAGACTTTCCCCTCTGGAACTAGAAGCTGTGGTCCTCCAGTTGGAAGTAGCAATAGGATGTTGTCTTCAAATAGCCCAGCCATTATAGTGGGACATGGCAAGGACTGTTATTCATGAGAAAAGATTTTAGACATCAAGACAGAAAGGAAAGCCTGAAGGTGGAGTGAGATGAATAATTTGGTGGCAGCCATGCTCTTGAAATGAAGAGAACAGTGTGGCCTTACGTTATTGTAAGAGTCAGATTTTCCAGACTCCAGTTTGAAATTTTAGAGATCAGGTTATACTGTTCTGACGTAAAGGTATTGCTCAAGCCAAATCCTCCCACTGCTTTAAGTGAGGAATGTAATGTGAGGAACTAGATGAGAAAAAACCCTATACACAAGCACACATGAGTACCTTGGGACTAGACCTGCAGTTGGCTCTGGAGGCAAAGATTATGACAAAGTCACTTTCCCACCAGCTACTAGGCAATTTCTTGAGGAAAATGTGTATGTGGTGTAGAAATGTCTTTTATTATCATCACATTATACTTAGGATTCTAAAATATTTTAAAGGTTTTGATGGTCTGTTTAATGCTTTTCTAACTTCACTGAATCCTGTTTCAACTTATTTTTATGGATTTAAAATAGCCCTTCAACAGCAGAACATATTAAAAAAAAAAAAAAAGGCAAAAATAAAACCAAAAAACCAGAAAGCCTCTGGGATTTCTGTAACATCTTTCCATCTTTACCAAATACAACTAAATAATATTAAAAGGAATTATAAGGCTCCATAATAGACACAGGACAAGCATTGAGGCGGTGTAGAAATGAAGACTGCATGTGCAAATTTGTTATTTTTATACTGCTCTCTTACAACATATCAAACAGTTCTTTAATTAGTATGTTCACTAGGTTGTCAGTTTACTGCATTAGTTTAGAATTCAAGATACTTGGGACTTTGTTACTTTCTATAAGCACAGCTGCATCACCCCTTTAGATCTTGACTTTGAAAGGAATTAAAACCAATGAAATAATGTGGCTAGGTATTAGTGAAAATCCTTTCTACATAAGAGGGTCATCAACCAAGCATTATAAGTGTAAATGTTTTTTAAAAAAGAAAGACATAGGAAATAATGCCCATTGGATTATTGTCAGACTGTGACTACTAACCTAATTGCCACTTACAGAAGCATTCAGTGATGGAAAAGAGGTTCAGCCAGTCAGTCATAGCTTAAGCCCTTCTCAAGTAACAGGTATTCCTGTTTAGCACACATAGCTGTTTATCTTCTTCAGAGACTATTACTTGTCTTCTTACTTACTCTCTACCTAGTCATTGGATGTGTTTCTTAGATTCCAAAAATTCAAGACCTGAATTGCTTTTTCAGAAACTCAATAATGTTATCTAGGTCTATAAGAGATCAGTAAAGTCACTTTTTAAATTTACCTCATAGATGTTATGTCATTACCTGGACTTTACAGGTAGTGATTATTTCATATTGATTTTTTTCTCTCTTTATCTACAACACTGAAACATGAGAAAGTTCAAAAAGAAAATGGATGTCAGATCCAACAGAGCACAGGGTTGGGAAGAACAGATTCTTATTTCCTTACAGTCCCCAAAATGTACATCACATTGACATTCTTTAACTCAAAGTTGACCATATATTACTATTTTTTGCATCCTTCAAAAGCCATCACTGAAGATGAGACATTAGCTCATTGTTATAGTAAAATATGTAATTAAAAACAGGAGAAAGAAATAAAAAGAGAATAAGCCACAACACTTAAACCCAAATCTTAAACCTTGTACATGCAAAAGTAGTTACCTGGACAACAGAACTACTTGTGCTATTTAAGTTATACTGCCACCAAAGACATTTTCTGAATCAGTTCTCTAAGACATACCAATATCTCCCTTTGCAAATAAAAATAACATCTTTTATGTAAAGTCCCTTAAGTATCTTTTACCTCAGCCCTTTTTCTTCCTCTGTTAAGGTGATGAAAAATTTATGTTGCAACATATGGTTGTAATTCTATCTTGCTTGAGGTTACAGAAATTTGGTAACTTTGACTTATTAAATCATTTTAAAGTTTGAAATATCAGAGAAAACTCCTAACATTATTATGCTAATTATCATTCTGATTAAGAGTCAATATTGTCTCAAGTTCATTGGTAATGATAATCATCAAACATAAACAGTACTGCCACAGCCTGAAGTACTATTTGGGACTTAGACTCACTTGTTCCCTTATCCCTAAGTTACATCATCTGTGATGCCTCTCTAGAAAGGAACAAAGGAACAGAGAAGACTTGTTAGGAATTTAACTAAGAAAAGGCTCTTTCAAATGAGACAGTGGAAAAAGCTTTCCAGAGGAGTGGAAAGTATATGATGTCCAGTTTGATGTGCAATAATTAACCATTTAATTTGCTTCAGCTTTTTATAACTTGCGCTGATTTCAGGTGACAAAATCTGAATTGTGAGGAGTGAAAAAACTGACTAATTTTTGTGTCATGATTCAAGGAGTTGCTATGTCTTGACTTCATGCTGAGATGAGATTCAGGTGGGCATCAGCCTTTCCTCCCTGCATGTTACTCTCTAGTGGAAAGGAGACTGTGGTTGGCAGGCAAGAAAAGAGCTGAGAGGTTCATCCTAGGACATCACAAGGTCCACATTTCTTGCATGGCTTTTAATGTGCCATAACTGCATAACTGCTACTGTACTAGACTGTTATGATGCAGTCAGTCTATTATGGGATCCTGAAAATAAGGAGACTCTCTAACCTTACATAAGGCATTTAATTTTTTTTTAAGGGATCCAGGCACTTGTTTGGATAGATAGGTAAATTGAAGAAAGGTTAGATAAACTAATGGCAATTATGCCTTTTGCTCATACTCCAGCTGACCCAGAGAAAAGAGGCTCAAGGTAAACCCTGTATATGCTATATGCTATCAGTCTTTGCTATGACCAATACAGGTCAAAAAAATCTTCCTATTGGAGTCAAATGACAAAGACAGGAAAGTCAGAGGCACAATGCCTCAGTCAGATTGCTTTTAGAGCAATCTGGATGCAGTAAACTCAAGCTACAGAAATATTGTAGCAAGTAATTTACGTGCATCTGGTCTAGCAGGAAGGAAATGAAATCATTACTTATAGTATCCCAAAGGGATCTCCAGTATGCTGGAGATGCTTCATCCAAAGGTGAGACAGAAATGTTAATTGTCCCCCATCAGCAACAGTTCTTTGCCATCTTTAATCCTAACCAATTATCAAACTAGTAAGTGGTTCAGTACAACACAAAAGAAAAAAATCAGGGCAGCATTTAGCTTACTGCCAAATCTGTGTTCAATCAGGCACTGTAAATGTATCTGAAAGTGTCACTGAATTTCAAAAGAAAGAGTTAATCTGAAACAATTTCTCTGTAATGAGTCCTTCCTATCAAAAAGCTCTTAGAATTAGGCAGCCAAATGATGAATCACCAGAAACTGGGTGCCTTATTCCCTTGATTGATTTGATTTGATTTTTTTTTTACCTAAAACTTTAAAATGTCATGAATTACTAGCAGCTTTTAGAACATTTTTTTTTTTTACCATAGTTTACATCTATATTGCTTAATTAATTTAAACACTATAGCAGTTACTTTTTCAGAAAGCTGTTTTGGCAGCCAATTTTACAAAGCAAGGAAGGAAAAAAAAAAAAAAAGATAAAGAAATCCTAGATAGGTATAAATTTAAGCAGATGTGAGTGTGCAAGTTTTGTTCATTAGCATAATAAAGTCAGCATTAAATGTCAACCACAAACATTTTTTACCTAATAGAACCAGATTAGCCCAGAATAATTAAACAAATTATGTTTAACATAAGTTACATTCTCACAGTTAAGGTCAAATTAACAAATCAGTGGGCTTCTAGAGAAAATGGCAACTTCATTTATTGTTTAAATAATGTTTTGTCATACCTAGTGATATTTGCTTGGGTAGTATCTTAAATTATTTGTGATCTTTCTGCTTGTAATTGAAATGTGTTAGTAAAATGTATGATTTGCAGGTCTTCTGGATGGTACTGGATCTGAGCAGAAGAGAAGACTGGCAGGCCAGACCATTTCATGCTGATGACCAAAAGTAATAGTGAATAATGATGATATTTAAAAGGCTGATCTAGCTGTCAAAAGAATGGGTACATGAGTTCTCCCTTCAAACTCCTCTAACATCTGTAGAAAGATTCATGACAATACAAAATGGATATGAATAAATATTATGAGCTACCTAGATATTAAAAACAAACTGCTCTCTATTCCTGTGCAAAAAGTCATTTTGCTGTAATAAACCTCAACTGTTTGTACACCAACTTCATACCCATTTGACAAATATCAGAAAAAAAGCAACACAAATCTTTATCACATGCATTTTCTTTTGATAAAGGTCATTTGAGGATGTCAGGCCATGGCAAATAATGTTAGATCTGGAGTAGCAAGCATCATGCAGAAGTATTCTATTTTACGGCTTCAAGTGGACAGTCAAAGATATGCTATTCTTGTGTCTCGTAGGACATAAAAGGCCAAACCTTGGGGTCTTTTTACTTTTTTTTATTTTTTTAATAAGGTGGGGAAGCAGAAGCTACGATTTGTCCTCAGAAAAACATCATTCACAATGTTGGTTCAAATGGAAAGGTCAAATTATGTAATAAATTCACACAACATTATAATGCTGTAATATTGACAACAGATCTTGGAGTCAAATCCACCACCATCCAGTTTATTATTCACATATAGTAAGGCAGTCTCACTTGCAAATGTATTTGAAGATACAGCAGTAGTTTGCAAGTGCAAAATATACTATACATGCCATATTGTATACAGGTGGCTACGTTTGGAGATTCAAGTAATTTCACAGGGTTTTGATATACCCATCTGGAGAAGAGAGCTTTTGCAACTTACCTTACCTTACCTTTGTTTTCCTACTTTAAGCCAATTCACAAGACAGTGTGTGTACATCACACGGCATTTCCTAGGGTAGCAGTTTCTGTAAATTATCTCAGTTTGCACACCCATAGTCCATTGTACTCAAAACAAATTACTAGTTTTCAGAATCCATTTTGAAAGCACAATTCCACTCAGTTTTACAATGAGGCAATCTAGTTTTACAAGGATAATGCAATGCACAGGTATTCTTATGTCATGTAGATGCCTAATTTCTGGTTTTTGCATTCCAATTCTTGGGTCAATTTCATGTATTTACTAAGTTTCATGTTGCTGAGAATAATAATTTCTCATAATTATGATGCATTTTTCTCTTGATCTTCTGAAGGGTTGATACATACGTACACTGGTGTTGTATATATGTATCTAGGAATTAGAAAGGGAAAGGTAGAATATTTTGCAGTCACTGTGTAACAGTGATGAATAGTATATTATTGTTTTGCTTAAAGCATTATTCTGATATCTGTATTAATTATATCACAACCCCTTTTAAAAACATGCCTTTTTAAAACAGAAATATGCTGTATTTCTGATATACATTGTTTCCAAACCTATCACCTTTGCATTGCTTGGTTTCAGCACGGAAAAGAATTATTACAGATAAAAACTGTTTCAGCTATTCATGGCTAGATAAAATCACTTTCTGTGATTGCTCTATTGTAATATTTTTATTTGAAAGAAAAATATTTCTTTTGAGGGGACAAGATTTTTTCTTTGTTAGTTTCACACAACCGTTATTTTCTCTGGGTCTACTTTCTTTCCAACCTGCATACACAATACTATTCCATATAGAAGTTTTGTTGACATACACTCTGTGATATTTATCCGGTTTACAGAATGTAATTACATTGGTGTTCACTCTGAATAATATCAAATATATTCTTTATGTATGAGAATTTCAGCCACTTCAAGTACTGGCTTCATTTCAGCTTTTCCAGAGACCTTGAGTGATTTGGAAACCATTGCCATGTTCACAATCCTGTCTTGTTTTTTAAGCCTCCTGTACATCTCCCCACTTCAGTTTATCAGAGTTTATTGAAAAATATTATCTCCAAATAACCAAATAAGTAAAACCCTTGTATTGGTGGTCTATGCTATACATTGTAATATGGCCATATTTTTTTTTCATCTAAATTCATCCCAGTTCAGCATTGCTCAGTGGAATTAGCAGAGAAGTGAAGTAGGTCTTGTACAAATGTAACATGAGACTGTTCCTGGATTAAAGTCTCAAAAGACTTTACAAGAAAATTTTTTATCTTTAAAATAAAGATTAAGTTCAAAGACCCCATACTTCAAGTTCATTACAATTTTGGCAAAATGTGCCACTGAAGGAAATTTTTGCAAAATGTTTTGTCTGGAAAACAGAGCACTGAAATATCTTGACTCATCCATGTTTTCAGATGGAAATCATTTAGTTTTTAAATGTACCTATAAATGTTTAAATTTTAAAATTAAATTAAACTTTGTCTTTTTTTTTTTTCGGGTTTTTTTTGTTAAACTGAAAATATGAGGGAGAAGGAATGATTTTACAACTCAGATTCATCTTCCCTTTTCATAATGAGCATAATACATCTTATTCCTACATAGGCATTTGCCTTCTAACTGCAGTAGAGACAAAAGAAATGGGGATGATATGACATTTTCTCCATTTCACTGATATTTATTTCTCATATGCAAAAATTAACACCAGAAATCCTTTACGAATTACCAGCTTCTGTCCCCAGCAAGAAAGATCCCCAAACATATAACTGCTGAAACATGAGTAGTTCTAAAGGATGCAGTTCATATAGCAAAAGAAAAACATAGAGATTTGTCAATTTAATCACTGTTACTCCCATTATTCTCATGTCTGTTTGTCTCCTATTAAAATTAATAAGAATGTTGTTACAAAAAAACCTATGAAAATGGATGTTTGTTATGTGAAATCACCAGAAAAGGGACTAGAAAATTTCATGGATTTTGGGTCCCTGTGGAACAGGCTGCTAATGAGAGAGGGAGAGACATCTTCTGAGTTTACTTTCAAACTGTTTCCAAAATTACTTTGATCTTGCTGAAATTCACTAGAGCAAGTCCTTCTGTGACAGACACCTGAACCTGCAAGGGAATCTGATGTCCAACTAAAGACAAGGGTGACATCAGAAATTAGTAAGATACCTAACTGAATTCCACCAGTGTCCTATTGTCTTCTGGGATTCAGCCCTTCCATTGTATTATATGGGTTTCTTTATGTTTCTAAACTAAATTTACCAGTTTCTATTAAATTGTCTTAGCTAGATAATGCCATGTCATGGCTCTCCATACTGGGAACAATCTGATAGATCTTGAATCTCAAAGAAGCACAATGAGAGAGCTTTAAACTAGATTTGAAGGGGGAAGGGGACAAAACTGGAACTCCCAGACATAAGCCCCAGGGTAGATTAACAGAGCTTGTGGGCTGTTCCGCCAGCGATGACCCTCACCCTGCCATCTCAGTGGAGGCAAGGGATAGAGACATGCAGCACAACAAAGTTGCAAGAGATATTGATGAATCAGTAACTGTGATAACACCTGTGAAAGGTCAGGCCGGACTTAGGATCTCTAAATGCAAAAAGTTTCTGGGGACATCAGCCCATCTGAAGTGCATGTATACCACTGCACACAGCATGGGTAACAAACGGGAGGAGCTTGAAGCCATGATGAAACAGGAAAATTATGATGTCGTGGCTATTACAGAAACATGGTGGGATGTCTCCTATGACTGGAGTGCGCCAGTTGATGGCTACAAGCTCTTTAGAAGGGATACATAAGCGAGGAGAGGTGGTGGGGTGGCACTGTATGTTAGGTACTGTTATGATTGCTTTGAGTACAAGTGTAGTGAGGACAGGGTGGAGTGTCTTTGTGTTAGAATCAGGGGGAAGGCCAACAGGGCAGATGTTGTAGTAGGAGTCTACTATAGGTCACCCAACCAGGAAACAGAGGTGGATGAAATATTCTACAGGCACTTAGGAGAAATCTCACGATCGCTTGCACTTGTTCTTGTGGGAGACTTTAACTTCCCAGACATCTGCTGGAAATACAACACAGCAGAGCGGGACCAGTCCCCGAGATTCCTGGAATGTGTGGGAGATAGCTTCCTGAAGCAGCTGGTGAGAGAACGAACCAGAAAAGGTGCCCTGCTGGATCTTCTCTTTGTGAACAGAGAAGGACTGGTGGATGATGTGGTGGTTGGAGGCTGACTAGGGCACAGCAATCATGAAATAATAGAACTCTTTATTCTTAAAGAGGCCAGGAGAGGGGGCAGCAGAATTGACATCCTGGACTTCCAAAGAGCTGACTTTGACTTGTTTAGGCAACTGCTTGACAGGATTCCTTGGGAGATGGTCCTGAAGGGTATAGGGGTCCAGGAAGTCTGGGCACTCTTCAAGAAGGAAGGCTTAATGGCACAGGAGCAGGCTGTCCCCAGGTGCTGTAAGAGAAGCCGGTGACAGAGAAGACCACCCTGGCTAAACAGGGAGCTTTGGCTGCAACTCAGGGAGAAAAGGAGAGTTTATGGCCTTTGGAAGAAGGGGCTAGCCACTCACAATGACTACAAAGATGCTGTGAGGCTATGCAGGGTGGAAATCAGGAGGTCTAAAGCCCAGCTGGAAATTAATCCAGCTTCAGCAATCAAGGATAACAAGAAATGTTTCTATAAGTATGTGAGCAGCAAAAGAAAGACTAGAGAGAGCCTCCATCCCCTGCTAGATGCAGGAGGAAACATGGGAATGAGTGATGAGGAAAAGGGTGGGGGGCTTAATACCTTCTTTCCCTCAGTCCTTAATAACAAGTCCAGTTTTACTGAGGGAATCCAGCCTCCTCAGCCAGAAGACAGAAACTGGGAGAACAATCCCGTGCATTCCAGGAGGAGATAGTCAGTGACCTACTGCATCACATAGACATACACAAGTCTATGGGACCGGATGGGATACACCCAAGGGTGCTGAAGGAGCTGGCTGGGGTGCTCACCAAGCCGCTTTCCATCATTTACCAGCAGTCCTGGCTGACCGGGGAGGTCCCGACAGATTGGAAATTGGCCAGTGTGATGCCCATATATAACAAGGGTTGGAATGATGATCCAGGAAATTACAGGCCTGTCAGCTTGACTTTGGTGCCCAGGAAGCTGATGGAGCAGCTCATCCTGAGTACCATCACACAACACATGCGGGACAACCAGATGCTCAGGCCTAGTCAGCAGGGGTTTATGAAAGGCAGGTCCTGCTTGACAAACCTGATCTCCTTCTACGACAAGGCTGTGCATGTTCTCTACCGTGACTTTAGTAAGGCCTTTGACACCGTTTCTGACAACATTCTCCTGGCAAAACTGGCTGCTCGTGGCTTGGATGGGCACACGCTTTGCTGGGTAAAAAACTGGCTGGATGGCCGTGCCCAAAGAGTGGTGGTGCATGGAGTTAAATCCAGTTGGTAGCCGGTTACGAGTGGTGTCCCCCAGGGCTCGGTTTTGGGGCCACTAAATTATGGTTCAGTTATGAAGTCTGCATTAATAAATATAATCAATGTGTCTTTCTCCCTCAACCTTCCCCAAACTAAATACATGTTAAATATATGTACACAGAGACAAAATTATCATTGAACAGGGAAAGTTAACTGTCAAGTCCTAAAGATGTTCTCCCTCTGTGACCAGAAGTTGAAAGCTCTGTGAAATGAGGTTAGGCTTTTGCCTAAAAATGCATGTAAACAGTTCCTCAAAGTATTTTGTAAGCTGTATGTCAGACACACTTGACCATAGTATGTCAAATACATATTCACACAACTAAATTCCTTTAGATTCTTAAGATAGCCTAAAATTAAATCTTTTTTTTCTTTTAGATATAAACAAACATCCAAAAATATGATGTTTTAGATTTATTAATATCATTTTACAGTCTTTAGTTCATTTCCACAGGTGAAGTAGAGGATTAACCTATAAACCAAGACCTCTCAATTAGATAAAAATCTGTCATTGCTCTTGAGGACAACATTTGAGTATGTAATTTACTGATCAGTAAAGTTGTATGAAATCCTTTCAGTGAAGAAAATGAACAGAATATCATGTTTTTGTATTTTTGCAGAAAAAAAACCCCAACCAACAAACATTTGGTTTCTTTAATTTTTTTTCCCCTCTCCTGGGGGAAAAAAAAAAAAAAAAAAAAAAAAAAAGAAAAAGAAAAAAAGACATTGTTCTATTTGAGTCTTTGCTTGTGTTTTCTTCCAAAAGTGAGGCCAGATTTTTGTTTAGAAATATTCTCCTTTCAGTAATTATAGGGGATAAAGGCAAGTTTTATGATTTAAAAGATAGCTGGTCTTAAAAGATAAAAAAGACTAGATTTTCATATCTCTCCTCATTACTAATTGTCTTTCCTGGGAGGCTGGATCATGTTAGAGAAATACATTAATGAGAATGGTTTCTGATTTTATCACAGAGAAATGCTCACAAAAGGGAACTGTTTGCAAATCCATTGACTCTTTCTTACCTGGCGTATTGTTCAGCCCTGTATTTTTCTTGAAGGCAGGCAAAATGTATGAGACAGGAAACACAGAAGCCCAGTTTATCTGGAGAACTTTTTTTTAGAGTAGGGAAGAATGTGTCAAGAACACACATCTGGTGAGTATACCAAAATCAGAGGAACAGCTCATTTATTATAAATATTTATTATCAAATAATAGGGAAAATGTGGGCCCTCTCTGGAAGGAAAAGGGACACTTTGTCACCTGGGATATAGAGAAGGCTGAGGCACTCAACAACTTTTTGCCTCTGTCTTCACAACCAAGTGCTCCAGTCACACCACCCAAGATACAGAAGGCAAAGGTGGGGATTGGGAGAATGGACAATTGCCCACTTTAGGAGAAGGTCAGGTTCAAGACCATCTAAGGAACCTGAAGGTGCACAAGTCCATGGGACCTGATGAGATGCATCCATGAATTCTGAGAGAACTGGTGAATGAAGTGGCTAAGCCACTATCCAACATATTTGAGAAGTCGAGGCAGTCTGGCAAAGTTCCCACTGACTGCAAAAGGGAAAACATAGCCCCCATTTTTGAAAAGAGAAAAAAAGAAGACCCAGGGAACTACAGGCCAGTCAGTCTCACCTCTGTGCCTGGCAAGACCATGGAGCAGATCCTCCTGGAAGTATGCCAGGGCACATGGAAAACAAAGAGGCAATTAGTGACAGCCAACATGGCTTCACGAAAGGCAAATCATGCCTGACAAATCTGGTGGCCTTCTCTGATGGGGTTACAGAGCTGGTGGATAGGGGGAGAGAACCTGAGATCATCTACCTGGACTTGTGCAAAGCAACTGACACTGTCCTACATGACATCCTTCTCTCTAAATTGGAGACATGGATTTGATGGATGGACCACTCAGTGGATAAGGAATTGTCTGGATGGTCACACTCAAAGCGTTTCAGTCAACAGCTCAATGTCCAAGTGGAGAGCAGTGACAAGTGGTGTTTCTCAGGGGTTGGTGTTGGGACCAGCGCTGTTTAACATCTTTGGTGGTGACATGAACAGTGGGATTGAGTGCACCCTCAACAAGTTTGTCAATGACACCAAGCTTTGTGGTGCGGTCGACACGCTGGAGGGAAGGGATGCCATCCAGAGGGACCTTGACAGGCTTGAGAAGTGAGCCTGTGCAAACCTCATGAAGTTCAACAAGGCCAAGTGCAAGGTCCTGCACATGGGTCGAGGCAATACCAAGCACAAATACCAGCTGGGCGATGAGTGGATTGAGAGCAGCCCTGCAGAGAACTTGGGAGTAGTAGTGGATAGAAAACTGACTATGAGCCAGCAATGTGTGCTCACAGCCCAGAAAGCCAACCGTATCTTGGGCTGCATCAGGAGAAGTGTGGCCAGCAGGTCAAGGGAGGTGACTCCCCCTCTGCTCCACTCTCGTGATACCTCACCTGTAGTACTGTGTCCACCTCTGGGACCCCCAACATAAGAAGAACGTAGACGTGTTGGAGCAGGTCCAGAGGAGGCCACGAAGCTGATCAAGGGCTGGCTGAGAGAGTTGGGGTTGTTCAGCCTGGAGAAGAGAAGGCTCTGGGGAGACCTTATAGAGGCCTTCCAGTGCTTAAAGGGGGCTACAGGAAAGGTGGGGAGGGACTCTATCAGGAAGTGTAGTGGTAGGATGAAGGTCCTATCCCTACACTGATATGGACACCAGTTTTAAACTGAAAGAGAGTAGGTTAAATTAGATATAAGGAAGAAATTCTTTACTGTGAGGGTGGTGAGGCACTGGAACAAGTTGCCCAGAGAAACAGTGGCTGCCCCCTCCCTGGCAGTGTTCAAGGCCAGGTTGGACGGGGCTTTGAGCAACCTGGTCTAGTGGAAGGTGTCCCTGTCCATGGCAGGGGGGTTGGAACTAGATGATCTTTCAGGTCCCTTGCAACCCAAACCATTCTATGATTCTATGAATTTTAGATAAGAAATTAACATCTACACTGAAATCCTGCCTATCACAAACCAGAAACTCACATTAATTTGTGCAAAAAAACATAAGGACTTCTTTCTTAACTGTAGTTTATATTTTAGAGGAAGTAAAAATCCAGCTGAGGGGAAATCTACTGATTTCTTATATTAGGTCTCTAAAATGTATCTTCAGGTTGGAAGGCCTTATCATTCCTTGCCTGTAAAAATGGAAGTCCTATAATACCTAAAAATTTCAGTACAGGTAGAAGGGATGTTTTGGATTCTGTCCTCTGTGTCCACTCACAACAGTAATAGCAAAAAATTTCTAAAATCAGTAAACAATAAGCAGATTTTGCCTAACAGGACTTCATGTCCATCAAAGTCTACTAGGACAGCAACATAATTCTTCATTTTTCTACCATTCCACTGACAGCAGTGAGGCCTTTGCTATTATCTGGCTTATGTTGCAGGTTGACGTATTTAGGTATTTCAGTGTGTGGTGGGGTGGATGTTTTTAAGCAGAAGAGAAAATTGAATGTACAACCTCACAAGAAACTGGCGGAAAGGGAGGACTCATTACACTCTTTGGAACAGTCCAGTTTGGGTGGTAATTCATGAGTTACCAATTTCTGATTAAGAATGAGAGAAAAGAAATGTATCCAGCAAAATCTAGAAGTGTCAAGGGAAAGACAGATGTGTAGTGTAGAAAGGAATAGGCAACACCCCATGATACTAAGTGAGAAGTGATTACTGCATCTGTTGTATTATTTTAATGATGACAGAAGTAAGAAAACAGAATATTATACTTTCTTTTGCCTTGTCCAATCATCTACGTACATGCATGAAATGCAAAGTGCAACATGTGACTTTTTGAAATCAGTGGTACTTACCAGAAATGCATAATCACACATGATGCCAAGATTCTAGTTAGGGTCCAGTATTTTGGCTTTCGGTGGGTTCTTCTCTGCCAGCCATAGCAAGGCACTGTACCCTTCAAAATGTTGGACCCTCTGCCCACTACAGCATAGATTCACATGTGAGTCTGAGTTTCACACTCCAGAGTAAAACTTGGCTTTCTAAAAACTTCACCCATTTTAGAAAGCAAGAAATGAGTGATTTTGGAAATGTTGTTCGTACCATAAACTTCAGTGGGAAACAACTGGATCAGTTATGCTTTCCAGTGCTCCTACTTGTGTGCCACACTAGATTAAGCTAAATTGTGTAAATTTACATCTTAATACATTATAGCCTTTTTCTATTTATGATCATGTAGTAAATTTTCATTGCTGCTGATTTTATTACATGTAGGTTGAATTGAGTTCAGATGAATACTCCTATTTACCTGGAAAAATGTGAGTGCTGTAACAATCAATTCCAGTAAGAAATGTTGAAGTGCTGAAATAAAATTTAAATGTCATCTTCCTATGCTTTCAGAAGGCCTCTGTTCTTGATACAAAACATCCAATTTAAAATGGTGTTCTTTTGCTTTTAAACCTGACACTTTCAAAAGATAATCCTCAATGGACCAATAATTTGAATAACCACAGGAGATACTGAAATGTACTTCACCTAAAAAAATCTCATGATGCTTCCAATTTCATTATGCTTTTGCAGGACTGAAGTTTCACTCTTTTATCGCTTATAAAGTAAAGAAGGAGATATTGTATGGTAATTTCTTATGTTAACATGTTTCAATGCATTCAGAATTCTCAGTGAACTGTTTCTGGCCACACATCTTTATTTTTATAGTAGGTAAAATTGGTTTTATCTGTCCTGCTGTCCAGATATAAGTTGGTTTGGCTTAATAACCTGATCTTTTTCTTAATACAGTTTTGTTTTCATTAAAAAGCCTGGATTCCTAGTTTTCTTCTTACATACATTTTACTTTATGGTCAATTGACTGATTTAAAATGCCCTCTTGGAAAGTAAAGGAAATTCACACTTGAATTAAATATAAATCAGTTCTCTCTTTGCTCTTAAAAATGAAGGACTCACAGTTTTTCTACAGGAAAAATCTCTTTAGACTGGGAGACTGATAAACTAATACAAGATTGATGTTATTTGGTGCATAGTCTCGTCTCCACTCCCTTTTCCTTGGCAAAATACAGGGACTGTGCATTTTAGCATACACACAACTCCATCTGCAGCTTCAGCAAATGGTACATAGTCCTAACAGCAGGCAAAAAGCAAGTCTTTGAGAATTACTTTAAAAACAGAGCATTCCCTGCACATCCAAGGAACAGAGCTAACAGGATATTGTTTAGTCAAACACTAAGGGTAAAAAGTCAGACTTTACCGAATTAGATGAGAGCTCAATGGGACCCCAACTTCACATTCGCTTAATACCCTTTTTCTAAAGGTCAAACATTCAGGATGTTTTCAGATTGATTTGCTACGATGGATAATTTGTGTTAGCTCAATTATAAATCCTTTGGTGGATATAGATTCTTGCAAACTCTTTGCCTTGCTCTTCCGCCCATGTTTTCATAGAGTTGACCTTAACAGTCCATTGTGAAAGTTCAGTTACTGGGCTAGTTTTAAAAGCATCTTTCTACTATCATACTGCAGTTCAAAGCATTCAGTGCTCAGAGTCCCTTTTTGTATGCTGGATTGTTCCTCTATGGGGAAGGTATTGCTTTCTCTATGGAAAACAAAATGGGTAGCTGTATTTTCTTCTTCTGGGTCTAATTTTTTTTTTTTTATATTGCTTGTCTTTTCTTAAGCGGGCCAATTCAGAAATGTGTACTCAAATTCTCTTATTCTTTATCTTTCCAGCTCAGTATCTGAAGATCAAAAGGAATGTGTGAATATAGCTCTTCTAGATGGCAGAGCTCATTCACGTTGATGCCACAGTATTGCATTCTTCCTCTAAAAATCTACTCACAAAAACAGAAGAAAAATACTGCTGCTCAACAAAAGGAAGGGTAAATGTCATTTTTGTAAAGGGTTCTTACAAGCACAGACACAAAGATAAATTTTCAAAATCATCAAACTATTATTTCCTAATCAATGGTTGCTACTGAGATTGTGAATGGCAGAGTCAGGTTTCACCTTATTTTTTAAAAGTATATTTTAGTAAGATGAAATAGTGAAATGCAATTAAAGGTAACCTTGAAAAAAAAATAAAAAATAAGTGTGTCACTTGAAAAATTAAGAAACAAGTCTATTTGACATTGCTTTAGCTTTTGATTTGGTTTTCTTCTGGATCAGTGTTTCAGAGGAATTAACCCAATTTTGGGCTATGATTAGAGTGCCGTAGAACATGGTCCCCATAAACTTTCTCTAAATTGTTATCCAAAAATATTAATGAGATTCTCAGATCCACAATTCCTTGAACTGGGTGTAACAGCAGGTTGTGAGGGATTTGCTTTCCAGCTAAACATGACAGCTTTTCTCTCCTTTAAGCACAGATCAAAGACAGAAACCAAGTAAGTGCAAAGGATGCTAGTCATGCTGGATAGGAAACATTAGCTTTTTGTAAGTCAGTCAGTGCAGTTAATGGCTATCTCATACAGCACTTACCAGTGCAGACTGTATCACACAGTTTGCACATTTGGGAACAAAATAGCGAGGAAGTCTTGGAGGAAATTTAATTAGCTGGGCATCTCCTGCAGCCTAGTAAACTAGAGTTCCATTAATCATTGCCATATACCTCATAAAGCTATTTGTACCTTTGGTGCATCTTTTGCATAAAGAATTAGGGTAAAGCAGAAGAATGAAGGAAACACCTGCAAGCCCCCTGGCAACATGGGATGTCTCTTCATACTCAGTTTGGGAAGGGCTTGCACAATATATGACACTGGAAATCAGCAGTAGCCTCTCAGCTTTGAAAATTCACCAGATGCTGGCTTTATCTTTTAAACAGAACTAACAAGATATTCATTGTAAAGCAAGATGAAAAGAGACAGATAAGGTAAATAAGAAAAAAAAAAATCAGGCCATGTTTGAGGGAAAACTGCCTTGCCTGTGAGTATCTGTATACTAAAAGGACTGATTTTATGAATATTACAAACTAAGTGACAAAGAACAACTGAGTCTTGTTTTCACAAGTGAAGATCTATGTGCTTGTCCCTCAGGTGTGTCCATTAACACACAAACTTACTCAGATTTTCTCATTTTTCTCATTCCTCTCCATGAAGTAAGTGGTCATACAAGCATACAGTGCTAGAACTGGATTTCTCAGAGTGAAAAATGTAGTGCGTTAGCACACCATTAATTCTACTGTTTTATGAATCTCAGCTTTGCTTTTTTGCCATAGGATAAAACCAACTGGCAGTTTTGAGAGATAAACAGTTAAAAATATATTATTTATTAGAAAGTCAATAAAGGAGACTGTAGGCTGTAGACCAGTAAAAGGAATGTTGCAGGAAGGCTCTGACAGAATATTTTACAAGTGTTTGTATTTTTTGGAGCAAAAAGCCTAAGCTCTGGGGAGCAGCTTTACTAGATGATTATAAAGATTTCACAACTCCTGCAAAGCCAAAGTCCCTTTTAAACCAATGTCACATGTAAGGGTTATTTGCGCCCTAATTTGTGCCATGCTGTTATGAGGGACCAGTCAAATTTATCCCTAACTAGTTAATTAACTGTGAAAAGCTTAACATTTTGTTTTCTTTTCCCTATACACAAGACAGCGTAACAGGGTCAAAGCTATAGACCTCTGACTGCTTTTAAACTGCATGTCTTTGTGTCAGAGACCTCCTGTAGCCAACATGACAGGCTGCTCACAGATCACTGCCTGCAGACAACTGCTCTCTGAAACCTTCCTGCAAGTGGTACAACATGGGGTTGTGGCTTGGATGGGAGGCAGTGATCTTCTGCATGGAAGCCTGAACCTCCCCAGGCTTAACTGAAAACCTGCAAATTAGATCTACCAGAAAGGAATGCTGAGTGCCCCTTTCTCTGTTGCTCATCTAGTACAATGGCAGATCATCACATCTCCACTCTGCCCCACTGGATGTGGAAACATCACCATAAACTGAGCTAGTAGATTTCTCAGGTCAACAGTCACTAACACACACTAGGAAACATGGCTGATATGCAGGGCAAAGTCATTCCAAGCAACCTTCAAGAACACACTTAATGGGAGCCTTGAATACCGACAGACTTGGCTGTCACTCGTCTGAGTTCAGCCTATGGGCAACTTGCAGAAGGCTGCAGCCCCCAAGAGAGGTGGGTGAAAGCACAAAAGCTGGCAGCACCCGGTTGTGTGTGGCAGATATGAGCACGGTCATGACTCTACCCAGCCTTAGTAACCACATGTGACCCCACTTGTTTAAAGCCAGACAGCCTGCTCTATTCCTGACACCAGCGTTTTTGACAGTTTGCTATATTTTCAGGGGAGAAATCTCAAAAATTTTAAACATAGCTGATGAAACATAGTTTTTACCTGAGTTTTCTTGGAAAAGACTGTGACCATTTAATTTTGCTATTTCTAAAGTGGGAAGTCTGATTCTTCTGCAAGTGACATTGTTAGACATAAAGAACTTTTTTATTTTCTACCTCCTGGCAAACCCCACAATAGTGCAGGCCTGCCACTGGCAATATTCTAGCTTATGAAGAAAAGCGACTGCTTTAGTATTGCTTGTATCAGACAACCAAAACAATGAGGCTGAGTTTATTCAGCTCAGTGATGAAGTGGTTGCTAGATCTGTATGTTATATCAATACAGAAAAAAGTACCTGTCCATTCTGGGGGAAAAAATATTTTAAAAATTATGTATGTATCTCTGCAGTGAGGCTAACACTGTTTCCTGAAAATAAATAGGTGTTAAGAAATACATAATTTACGCAAAGGAATGGAAATAAAACACTCCAGCTGTTCCTCATTTTCAGTTCTCCAGAGCTGTTTAAGCTTCTAGAAAATTAACTGTGATACTCTATATACAGTTTTGATACCCTTAGTTTTGAAACTAGTAACAACAAGACAAACTCCATTATATGTAAATATGCAAAAGTCGGACGGTCTTGACATTCCAGTTCCACGTTTGTGAGGATGACAGAAGACATAAAACTGGAATTTTAATCCTCAATTTGTGCAGTCATGAGAAGTATAAAGAGCTTACCTCGGGACGAAATACAGTAAATTTGGGTTCACAGGGGCTTCATTTGAATGGGTTTTCGTGGATTGTTTTGCTTGCCTGTCTGCTTTGCAGTGAATAACACATTCTATGTAAACACTTTGGCTCCTGTTGTGGTTGGGCTAACATAAATGCACTTATGCAAATCTGATGCACCCACATGAATTTAATTATCTTATTGAAAGAGAAAGATAAATCCATGAACAACAATGGGTTTGCTGTCATCTTTAAGGTCCAGAGTTCAGTTATTTCAGCAGGTGTTAAGAACTTCTGAAGAACTGGCCACCACCTTTATTATTTGAACAACACAGTTTTTTGATGCTATGTTTTTTAACTCAAAACTCTTCAGAGTCACAAGCTAGGTGGGTTACATATGAAAGTATATGCCATATTTCTAACTTGTAAAATCTGTTTAAAGAATATTTATGTCTGCATGTATGTGTGCACATATAGCAGTATGCATATCTGTGTATATGTGTGCATATATAGGCTTTGCATTTAAAATGTATTTTGAAACAATGTGCATTTACCATATTGAACTAATTAATTCATTTTAGCATTAACTAGTAGTTTGACAAAGAAGGCCTCATCCTGTGAGAGAAATATGCCATAAAGTCACTTGTCATTCTGGAGACTCTGAGGTTCTAAATATATATGAAAAAAAATATCATTTTTTCTCTCCTCTGTGGGGATCAGCAGAGAGTAATTTAAAAAAGCAGTGGGAGTGTCAGAAAGGAACTATCCCTGCCCTGAATAGGAGGTGTTTTCTCCCTGAATTCTATCAAATCACTCTGTCCTTTCCAAGAAGTGATCGATTCTGTTAATTAAATATGCTGCAGGGTAGCAACAAGCTTGTTCTACATCATGGTTTCTGCTTCTGTTTCAAAAGTGTTTTTTCCTGCTCCAAATTCAACATTATTGTGCTGTAAAGCAATGATGCAATTGGGTGGGAAAGCTCAGGCTTCGGTGGCAATGTCACAGCAGCAAACAAAAAGAGCTTTGCAGCAATGGAAAGTTAAAAATAACAGAAATAGGTGGTGGTGGTATGTGTTACAAAGCAACTTTAAGAAAAAGAAAAGTGAGCATAAAGCACAAACAGCAGGATGTATAAGCTTCAACATGGGAGGTTTATTAACCAGAGTAATTTCTTTAGCTATTCTTACAGTCTTAATCAGAGTTATATATCAGCATTGTTAACATCTTTACTTTCTCAGCACCCCTCTTTGTAATGGAGTGTTTCCAGAGTAGAAGCCAAAGTTTCTTGGACATTGAAGACTGTACAAGAAAGCAAGGTTTGCTTTGAAAAACTCTACACTTTCAGACTCATCTTTGAAAATGAAAGGACAACCAGATCTTTATCCTGTTTTATTCACTGAGCTCCATCTTTTAAAAGCACTTTGACAAACATCTCAAAGGTCAGGAAGGTGTAGCCAGCGAATTTGCCCAGTGAATCTCCCTGGAGCTAGAGAGCTGATTCTCTCCCTCCAGCTCTGGTTAGCAGTTGTCTGGAAGGATCCCAGGGTTTCTGTTCCACCTGGCACTCATCATTTGAAAGAAGCCAGAGAGGAGATGTGACTTCTGGAGAAGAGGTTTAACTGAGTCTATATGCCAGGAAGATGTTTACGCTCTCTGCTTCAGTCCCCTACTGTGTAAAGTACAAATAACGATGTTTATCTTCTCCTGCCTTTGTCTTTCTGTTGTAAAGCTGGAGTCAATAAATTCCTGTTGTGGGGGCTGGAGAAGCCGCAGTTCCTGTCACCAGTGAGGGGCCACAGTCAGGAGAGCTGACCCAAACTGGCCAAAGGGATATTCCATACCATATGACATCATGCTCAGCATATAAACTAGGGGCAAAGTTGGCCAGGGAGCTGCTGCTCGGGAAGAGACTGGGCATCAGTCAGTTGGTGGTGAGCAACTCTTTTTCATTTGCATCACTTGTTTTTCTTGGGATTTATTTCTCTCTCTTTTTGTTATTCTCCTTTTCATTACAATCTATGTCTTCTATTAATAATAATTATTATTATTATTATTATCTCAATTATTAAACTATTCTTATCTCAACCTACAAGTTTTCTCACTTTTACCCTTCTGATTATTTCCCCCATCCCACTGGGGGCAGAGTGTGGGTGAGCAGCTGTGTGGTGGTTAGCTGCCTGCTTGATTAAACCACAACAGTCCTTTTTGGTACCCAATGTGAGTCTCGAAGGGTTGAGATAATGACAGATCTGACCAGAGCATGTTAAAACAAATTTGTTGTAAGCATTCATTATATTAGTTTTTCTCTGTGGAGAGCCAATCTATGGGGAAGACAATGGGAGACTCTTTCCCCCTGCTCCTTCTCCTCCCCTTCTCCTCCAGGCTACTTACAATAGCTCTTGAGAATTTTGGATAACCTTTGGATGTTCAAACCAGCATGTTCTTATCACTATACCTCCTGAACGTGTTCCAGATCTTGATTAATATTTAACAACTATTTAAGAATACCACCAGAGATCTGCCCCAAGGAGGGAGATTTATGAGTGGCGGGGGATGTGGGATAGCATAGGCAAGTACATAGGACAGTGGACACCTCCAGTGTTTTGGAACTTCACCCCTGAACAAGTGCAGAATACTGAAAAACTAGTAAAATATTTGGAAAAGAGAGACACAAATCACTGCAACATGATGGAGCCTGGCCCATGCCCACTGGGCCTGTTCAACACTATTCAGTATCCTCAAGGGGAAGAGGAGGTCTCTGGATCTGACAACAAAATGACAGGCACTGGGCCTCCTCCAACTCTGGTGACAGGCACTGCAGCTGAACTAGAGAACCAACCCATTCTGGTATCAGTTGCCCCTGTACATAAAAAGAAATACTGGATGCAAAAGTTAGTAAGGGAAGAAACTCATATGAAGAAGGGGAAAGAGGCCATTCCAATGCAGGGCCATCACAGGAAGAGGCAGAACTCATTAATGAGGTAACCACCCAATCCCTGTCCCAGAGTGTAAAATATGCAAAATATTTTTGCAAGCACATTGTCACCTGGGTGCTTCAATGCTGGGACGACAGGGCCAGTAGCCTGGAATTAGAACATAAGGAAGCCAAACAGCTGGGATCCTTTTCTAGGGAAGGGGGCATTGACAAAGCAATTGGAAAAGGGACACAAACTCTCAGCCTCTGGAGGAGACTCTTGTCAGGCATGAGGGAAAGGTATCCTTGTGAGGAAGATGTTATATGTCACCAAGCCAAATGGGCCATCATGGAGAGAGGTATCCAGTACCTGAGGGAATTAGCCATGCTGGAGATGATTTATGATAACCTGGACAATATACAGTTATCTAGAGATCCAGATGAAGTCCAGTGCATGTGACCCATGTGACAGAAGTTTGTATGGAGCGCACCATCGTCATACGCCAACTCATTGGCAGTAATGACCTGGAAAGATGGAGAGGGACAAATGGTGGATGAATCGGCTGGCCAATTCCAGAAATACAAAGGAAGTCTCTCTTCCTCCCTATGGGCCTGCGTCTAGGCTGTGGAGAAACTGTCCCGGAAGTTGCAGCAATCCAAAGAGGATATGTCCTACTCCCCACTTGTATGGACCAGTATCTCAGCTATTAGGAGTAAGCGTTTCTCTGCTCAAGAGAGAAGATATAGTGTGTACACAGCACAGGCCACCCTGGAGTTTCACCTGTGTGATCACAGAGAGAACATGTGGAAGTGGGATGGAAAATCTACCTCGACCCTAGAGACACAGGTACATGAGTTGCAAAAAAAAAAAAAAAAAAACAGAAAAGGGGGTACTCCCAGGAAAAATGCTGCTCGAGTTTCCAGTGGGCAGTTTCCCAGACAGAGTAGAAGAGCTGATCTTACTTCCAATTTTAATAAAGGGACAATCTTAATAAAGGGATAAGCTTAACTATGGACACTATTGCACAGGTTATCCATGAATGTGAAACGTGCTGCAATCAAGGAAGTCAAGTGGCTAAAGCCTCTGTGGTATGGAGGACAAGGGCTGAAATAGAAATACAAGAAGACGTGGCAGAGTGATTACATCACACTCCCACAAACCTACCAAGGCAAGCGCCATGTGATTACGACAGTGGAAGCAACCACCAGATGGCTGGAGATATATCCCATGCCCCATGCCACTGCCCAGAACACTATCCTGGGCCCTGAAAAGCAAATCATCTGGCAGCATGGCACCCCAGAAAGAATTGAGTCAGACAACAGGACTCATTTCTGAAACAACCTCATAGACACCTGGGCCAAGGAGCATGGCATTGAGTGGGTATATCACATCACCTATCATGCATCAGCCTCCAGGAAAACTGAAAAATACAATGAACTGTTAAAAACTACACTGAGAGCAATGGTGGGGTGGGATATTCAAACACTGGGATACACATTTAGCAAAAGCCACCTGGTTAGTCAACACTAGGGGATCTGCCAATTGAACTGGGCCTGCCCAATCAAAATTTTACATACTGTAGAAGGGGATAAAGCCCCTGTAGAGCACATAAAAACTATATTGGGGAAGACAGTCTGGGTTATTCCTGCTTTGGGCAGGGCAGCATCCATAGGATTGCTTTTGCTCAAGGACCTGGGTGCACTTGGTGAGTAATGCAGAAGGATGTGGAATTCTGATATGTATGTCAAGGGGATTTGGTTTTGGATGAGAATAGCCAGTGATTTGAATTGTATGATGTTAATTGCTGTATAATATTGTATGTCATCACTACTGTGGTTACTATATACCATATCAATGGTATTACAGTAAGAATCACCCAGATTAATGAAGAATTAATTTTGATGGAATTAGAACTAGTTTCAGCATGCAACAGTCCAACACCATACACCATCTCTCCTGCCCTGAAGGACTGTTATGAGAGATGAAGCCCAAAGTCATGGACTAAATAAACTCAATGGACATTTTAGAGGGAAGGCCCACAGACTAAGGGAATAATATCTGTGTGTGTGTATCAAAAGACAGAAAAAGTCATGGTGGTTAATTAGGATGTATTGTAAAGTGTGGGACCTGGGTATGATGTAGCTGGTATAGAATAAGGGGTGGATATTGTCCTGGTTTCAGCTGGGATAGAGTTAATTTTCTTCCTAGTAACTGGTATAGTACTGTGTTTTGGATTTAGGATGAGAATAATGTTGATAACACATTGTTTTAGCTGCTGCTGAGCAGCGCTTAGTAAGTCAAGGCCTTTTCAGCTTCTCATTCTGCTCTGCCAGCAAGGAGTCTGGGAGTGCACAAGAAGCTGAGAGGGGACACAGCTGAGACAGTTGGCCAAAACTGGCCAAAGGGATATTCCATACCATATGACATCATGTTCAGCATATAAACTAGGGGGAAAGCTAGCTGGAGGGCCGCTGCTTGGGAACAGGCTGGGCATTGGTCAGTTGGCAGTGAGCAACTGTTTTTCATTTGCATCACATGTTTTTCCTGGGTTTTATTTCTCTCTCTTTTTGTTATTCTCCTTTTCATTAATTTTTTTTTTTTTTAATTATTCTTATTTCAACCCATGAGTTTTCTCACTTTTACCTTTCTTGTTCTTTCCCCCATCCCACCAGGGGGGAGTGAGTGAGTGGCTGTGTGAGGCTTAGCTGCTGGCTGGGGCTAAACCACAACAACTCCTCAGGACCAGCCTGTCTCTTTGTAGGCATGTGTTCAGTGCCTAATATCACAAACATGGTCCCTTAGAGACTTCCAACAAAGCGAATACATATTATCTGGCTATTTACAAGTAGGCTGGACAACCTAAAGATTTTCATTCAGTTTTGTGGGTTTTAACAGCCCATAATCCCTGTAGTCTGGAAAGGGAAATGTCATTACTATCATTAAATGTTTCCTAAATAAACAAAAGTTTACAACACTTTTCTTTTTCAAGTGGGTCATCTCTAAGACCTAGCCAGACAGACACATCTGACAGGTTATAAAATTCTTTTACAGATGATTTATTGGATACCTAAAAAAAAATCTTTTGTGATCGTTAATTTCCAGATCAAAATGGATCAAAAAATAAATTAATAGAAGTAAAAATTTCTTCTAAAAATATCTGTGATACGTAACTAACATTTCTCTAGGGTATTTCACAGCAGATTCTCTCTTCAAACTGGCACAAGGTAACAGAGCTATGATTCTGGTTTCTGAGGGTGGCCCTGAAAAAAGCAGTTGTAAGAAGAAAACTGACCAGTATTTGCAGCTATACCCACAAAAATCAGAGTAAATAAAGGCTCTTTCTCCTGCCACTTGCCACTGAAAAGAGAGAGAGCAAGCATAACCTTCACAAAAAACAAACAAAAATTTTTTTTTTTCTCTCTGAACAGTGCACTCGCTTCTACAGTTTCTCAGGTGGGATGGAAACATATGGAATCAGTATATTTTCTAATAAGACACCATTTGACTCCACCGCAAGTCAAAGTGTGGTAGAGAAAAGCTGCATTTCCCTTGTGGGCTGGATGACACTGATGCATCCTTTCCACTGTCCATAGCAGAAGACACCACAGCACTGTTCAGAAATGGAAAGCAGACCTCACTCAGAGGTTTGGAAAGTGTTGGTAATTGAAACAGAAGACTGAGATAACAGTTTTGTGTTCTTGCAAAACTAATTTTCACAAAGTGTTAAACATGTTTTAATTAAACAAATTCTCAGAAAGATGATGATTGCAAATATCCTTGATGAAACACTCCTGGTAATAGCAGCTTTCCCCGGCTATGAAGGAGTTTTGACAGTCAGCCCATCTGCATCTACTATGGGTGGAAATGGGATTTTAAAATCAAACAAAGCCTATGAACGATTTAAAAACAGGCTTTTCAGTGACACCTGCCTGGTCTGTTTTCAATAGTTGCAGTTCATTAAAGGCCCAAATGACAGGTTTAGATAGTACAGTCAATACTTTCAGAGTAGCCCTCCAAATATGTGTCTAAGTTTTTAAGCTGCCACCATAAGGAAAGTGAGTGTGATTCCCTAAGAAATCAACAGCAAAATGACCAACAGAGTCCTATGGCTTACCATATTTTCTGGTATCTTTGTTTGAAAATGTGTTTAATCTGTCTGCTGTTGGAATGTATTTTTATCATAGGTATAAGAGCAGCTTTCCTAGTTACTACTAATGATATCACTGCCATATCACTGCTGTCAGTATTAGGTTCCTCAAATGAAACATGCACATAGACACCCAGGTAGTATGCTTAAAATTCAGTAATACATATATGATGAGTAAATTATTCAGAGATGCCTGCCCTCCTGAAAGATGGAACAATGCCCTCAAAATATCAAAGCAAGCCACGGAAAATAAATTCATCATCCACTCTGACAACCAGCCCACCTCACATACCAAAACTCCTGTCCAGGTCCTGAAGGACAACTGAGGGGAAAACAACAGTCATCCCAGGCCTATGTCGTAGTCATCTATTGGATATCCATGGGGTTGCAATGTACACAGTGAACATGGAGTACATTTCAGAATCTGTCCATAAAATGGTTTCTCTGGAGGAATTATTCTAGTTTTAAAATAAATAAATAAATAAATAAATTCCTTTCAAACTCTCACTTGCAATTCTCAAATCTGACTTTTTTTAATCCAGCAAACATAAATCCTGGCTAATGGCTTCTCTGTTCTGTGTTGAGGAAAATCATTGCTTAATGTACTGTGTTAGCACTGACCTACCAAGCTTTAGGCAACTTCAACTATTATCTTCAATAACTTGTTTATGCCTAGAGAGGTTTGATCACATTTTCTCTTGAGCCTCAGGGTCTGGGCTTGGCACAATCCATTGTTTTAATAAAGTGTATGACAGTTTTTTTGTTTTAAATCTACACATTGGCCCACTAATGTCTTTCATCTCAGAACAGGTTATAGCTCAGTTCCAAGTGATACTGCCAGTACCTCTGCTATGCCTCTGAAATGCACAAGGTTAAAAGAATACTGTAAAAACATGGATCAAGTTGCAAAAGGTGTGGTATCTGCTCCACAACCAGACTGCATTTTGGGTGTGTACTAAATAATATGTCAAGTCACTCTGTTTGGTGTTAATGAAGCAGATTTTTTTCTGGTGCAGAGGGCAGGAAAAGCATCAAAGAAGGGATGACAGAGTCTTCAGGAGTGAATTCAACATGATGGCTTTCCAAGATGATCTTAGGAATACCAAACTGTATGAAATCAGCACCTTCCGTCCCTCACATGTATCATTTTTTTTGGCAAGGAGCATATTGACCACTGACATGAGTATTCCCACTCTCAGCTGCTGTCATTCAAAACAGTTGTCAAGTATTTCCAATATCCACTGATCTCCTGTCCCCTTTAGCTGTGCAACTGGCAGTTTACTGTTCTCAGCACTAAGGTCACGACTGCCTTTTACATAAGTACTGATAAGACACAGGCATAAAGATTAGCCCCTGACAGTACTCCTGGAGGAAGTTCAAGCACACAATGAGCCTTCACAACAGAGAAACACCCAGTGAGAACCTGTGGGGCTAAAGTCCCCATGCAGAAGAATTTGGCCAGCAATGTACTACACTGCTGGAATTTTAGCATGGAATTCAATTGCACTACCAAATGTTTTCTTTTTCATAAAATGTGTTACTGTTGGAGTTTTTGCCTTTCATCATTTTGAGTCTCATTCAAGAACATGCAGTTCTGTTAGAGATCTGAATAATCATATTGCTTCTGAAAAGCAATGTCTATCCTCCACTTGAATTCAGCAATGAGCTCCTGCAACAAATGTACAAACAACTCTGTTGTCTTTATAAAATTCTGGGCACATATGTTATGAGATGCAAAAAGGGTGTGCAGATTTTCCCTTTAATCTTATTTTATTACCAGGTGTACATACAGCTGCACTGAATTCCAGACTTAACGGATATGCATTCACCTTGCTTACATACCTCCTTGCAATGATAGTGTTCCCTAGCAGTGTTGCAGAAGGCAGACTTTTAAATGAATGATTAGCAATATTCTGTTGCTTCATTTTCCCAGTCCATGAGGGAGTTGTAACCCCTTTAAGAGGGCCAAAGCTCTTTGGTGTGGCCTCGTCTTCTCTCAGTAAAGGTAAAAGCTTCATCTGAGCATAGTCCTTCAGTAACATGTGATAAGGATGCTGGTAATGTTATCAGTGCATTTCTTATTCTTTAGAAAAATGCTGACAATAATAAAGTTTTCAACATGAAGACAGAAAGTTCCAGATGTCCTCAAATATGATTATTTGCAAAGATGTGCCTTTAGTTAAAGAAAATCTACTCAGCAAGCAGAGCAAATGAAAGAATCTGCTAGAAGAGAAAGTACCTGAAAAAGTTTAATTTCTCTGAGTGAAGGGGAGAAATGAAGATGGCACATTACAAGCCCATATAAACTATATGAAATATAGGAAATGGTTCCTGCAGGAAAGGGACGTTAAAATCTTGAACCAACTGAGGTTAAGAGTGAGGAGGGCACAGAGTTTCACCATTCATCTCCCTGTCTCCAGGATATTCCCCCAGTCTGCTGGGGACATACTCTATGTACTGCAATGGTGAGGAGGTAGTGGTTTACACTGGATCAGCAAACTTAATAGTACACAGGATTTCCATCTAAGAAATCTCCAGCCACTTCATAAATCATCATATGAAACGTCAAATTGGCAATGTGATGCAGCTTGTCCAGGGACCAGAAGGTCAGACATGAGTGTGGGAAGGCAGCTTGTCATGTCATCTACATAAAATGGCCAGTCAGGTTTATTTCCTTCTCTCTTTTCATTTCAGTGGTTTAGCATCTAATCCTTGTTACAGGATTAATTTTCTAATTCTTGCTAAATCACATATGGAAAAATAATAGTATGTTGGCCGACTGACAACACCTTTGTAAAATTTGAAATCCCCATGACATGTTTGTTTACTAACTTCTTTCTTCAAATTACGTATCTCTTCTCTACTTTTTATGCATATATCTGTGTCTATATATGCATATGTATACATACATGTACATGCTTAAACACACATATATTCATACATTCACCTCAGGAGTCCATGCTATCCATTCCTAATTTAAAGTGAGTCTATTCTTGATGTTAAAAAACTTTAACAAATCATCACTTCAGTTTAATTAGAAGTAAACAAAACTTTTAAATGCAATTTTCTGTAAGGAAAGCACTGACACTTCCTTCCGCTGATGGAAAGTATGCAGTACCTTGTAGAAGATTAATTATTACATGGGCATGAACATCAGAAAAAATGGATTTGATTCCTTAAGAAAGAAAGACCATCACACTGTGCTCACAAGTTCAGAAAGCACAAAGCAGTTTTTATGGTCATTTGCTTGTTTTAATGTCCCAGGCAAGCTCAACTGAAACAGGCTTGCTGGATGATGCAGAAAATTCAGGTATCTGGAAACCAGACCCATCTAACCAAAGTAAAATATACCCTGCAAGATTTATCAGCAGAGACACAGTAAAGCTCTGATACACCACTCTTTCCTGTCTTCTCCCCCAAGGAAATATTAGCTTTTGGGTTTGGGGGTTTTTTTCCCATTTTTTCAGGATGCAGAAGGAGGATAATCAATGTATTAAGAAACCAAAAAGAGTTCAGAATTGAAGAAACACATTATGTTCAGCTATGCAACTGAAAAACAAACAAGCACTTATTATCACCAGTAAAATTATCTTGCAAAAGTGTCCTTGTTTGTTAAGACAACATACACTGAATAACATTTTCATGTGAATATTTGTACTTTGGGGTCCTTCCAGAAACATAGTAGACTTTGTAAGTTATAAGTAGTCTTTGCTGTCATTTGAATGACATTAAGTACTCTGTGGTGACACAAGGAAACTTGCTGTCTCTCACATTTCATCACAAGGCCTTTCTTCCAATTAGAGAATACAGGTGATGTAAAAGCTTCATCTGTGTACTTACACAAAACAAGTTTACCTCTAAAAGCCATACATCGGCAGAACAAAGTGCACTGTCACTAACATCAGAGTGATGGGGTTGTTGAAAACCATCACACCCAGATAAGCACAAGGTACAGCCTGGATTTCCAAAGTAATGCATGGAGAAAAGAAGTAAGTTGTGCCTGATGAGGTGTCTCAGTCTCCAACATCTGCTGCTATGAACCTGTTGCACATGGGGTTTGTGGCATCCCTGAACTACCATCTGCACAAATTGTCCACTTACTGTTGGCAGCATTATGCCTTCCTTTACAGTTTGACCCAAAGCAATTATTAACAGATTTCATTTTAGCCTCTTACAAATTTGCACCTTACTTTCACACTTTACTATGCCAGAAATCATATAGTCAGAACACTAGTGCAGACTTAGTCACACACACTCTCAAAAGCAAAAGTAAATGCAACAAACAAAAAACAAAAAGAAATCCCATCACTCTTCTTTCCAAAAACTTAAATATTTCACTGGTTTCAAGAAGCTTGATTGCTTTTGTTTATATATGAAGTGGGTTTTGTGCAACAATAAAGGAATGAGCAAATTAACAGCCTTTATCTCCCCGTTGTAGTGGTAAACAATTGTATTTGCATGTTGTTCTTTTCCTAGGACACATAACAAGTGAAAAACAAAAGAAGAAATAAAGAAAAAATATAATTAAAATTGCATCCTGAAGTATTTTAATTTCCTCAGGATTTATGAGACTAGACTTAGGGAATGCATAAGGCCAGCCAGCAGCTCCTTCAGTCATTCCTCTTCCTTTGTGAAAGATGCTTGGAAGAGAGGCATATGGAAGACACCCTGCACTTGAGGTCTGGAGGGAGTCTCCAGA
This sequence comes from Strix uralensis, assembly GCF_047716275.1. Taxonomy (NCBI): domain Eukaryota; kingdom Metazoa; phylum Chordata; class Aves; order Strigiformes; family Strigidae; genus Strix; species Strix uralensis. The sequence continues at coordinate 18,292,867 of NC_134012.1, read as the reverse complement.
CCTCATGACAAGTCTAGAAGTCCCAGCTGTGCGCAGCCCTACAGAAACAGTCAGGTAACACAAGCCAGACTTGGATATCTGTTCTGTGATAGCATGGTTTTGCCCACCCATATCTCCTACTTACATCGTAATTTCCCAGTGATCCTTGGCTAAATGTGTAAAATAATTAAACAAGTGAACAATCAAACAAGCAAGAAAATAAATAAAGCTTTCTTCACTAGAAATGTGCTCCATAGTCTAACTCTTTGTGTTTATCTGCTTGCATTCTGCCTAACAACTAAAGCAGCCTCTAATCATTGCCTCCTGCCCAAGGAAACATGTAGCGGAGAAAATTTGTATAGGGGAGAAATTTCTAGAGTAGGGCTGATGGTTGGACTCGATGGTCCAAAGGGTCTTTTCCAACCTGAATGATTCTGTGATTCTATGATTCTAATCCACTGGTAGCAACTCAGGAAAGACAACTACAAAAATTAAAATGTAACAAGGCAGAAAAGTATAGGCTACCTTAATTTAATATTTTATATTTTATTTTATTATGTATAGAGCCTTCATATTGCTGTTGCTAGATGACTAGGAGGTCAAAGAGTGCACAGTCTGGATGCAGAATCTACCTTAATCATTCCCAAAGCACTGTTAGGCACAGCCAGCCTCTGGTTGGAGAATGAAGCCACATAGTTATGCTGAGTCTGCTCACCAAAACCTCCATGCAAAGAGTACGATAATTATTTTAAGTTCAACAGTTTTGTCATCTGTAATAGTCATTCTGCTTCTGGAAAGTTGACAGATAACTAGATATGTTGTAAGCCACTTAACATGGCTCCACAAAACATTTCTTGTTTTAGCTGGACTTGCTGAATCCTTCTAATGAGTACATGTTTTTTCCTTAAGCAGGAAGACAGTAAAGAATTATATTTAAAGAAAGAATCTGGATGGTATCTTTAAAGAAAGAACTTGGACAGCATTTTTGAAGTTGGTGCAGACTCCCACAGATACATCTGTAAAAGATAGAGGCAGAGCAAAAATCAAGATATGGAAGGGTGGGAAGTAAATGTGAGAAAGTTTTCAGGAATTCTTAATAAAACAATCAAGCAAACCCTCTGGGAAGTGTTTATATCCCAGCAATTTCAAGAAGGAGTTCCTGAATTTCCTCATCAATACCTTCTTGGATTTCTTACACATACTTTCATTCGCTTGCAAAAATACATACTTTCTGAATTCCTGGATTGTTATCTGTTGAGTGATTTCAAAGAGAAAGAAATATGAAAAATATTTGAAAAATTTAACTTCTATCATGGATTTAATAAAACATAATTTTTTTTTTTATTCAAACAGTGCTCAGAGCAGCCACTGAAACCATGTCAATACTCTTATTAGGCAGCAGAAGTTAAATGCAGCTATGGGCATTAAACCTGTATGACCCATTATATTTTTTTATATATATACACATAAGTATATGAAGCAGGGAGGCTAGAAGGACATTTGTTTAGCAATATATGATAACTTTGTTCTACCTCATATGTATTATTCTCCTCTACCATTAGGTTAAGATGCTTGAGAGTCAGATTTCATCACCAGATTGTTCTGGTGCTGCTTTCTGACCCAACACGGCCCTTCCCCATGTTCACACAGAGCCTTCTCACAGGCAGACACTGCTGTAAAACAGGAGAAACAGGAAAATGAGTTCCAGAAAGGCTGTAAAATGGTTATGGCCAGCGCAGGCAAGAGGGCAGGAAAGAAGATGCTAGTGAAAAAATAAGCAGAGTTTCTGCTAAATGTAGCATTGAAGAGAAGCCAGACTGCCTTTCAGAGATCATTCTTGCTTACTAATCAGCTGTCAAAGACAATGCACCATATTGTTAATAGACATAAGTTATCAAAGAGAAAAAAAGTGACACTTGGCTAGATGGGCAGAAAGGACAAGGATGTATCAGTTTTTATAGGCCAAATTTTAGTGACAAAGGGAAAAGCTGTCATAAAAAAATCCAGTGTGTATTTTAAAAATATGACTGAAATGTAAACCCTACTATGTAGAACTTTTTGTTTATGTGTAAGTATGGATAATGGACCACCTAAATGGAAAGTTTCCATTGAGTTCAACGGAGACTAAATGAAATTATATATTAAAAAATAAAATAAAAATGCAACACACCTGAAAAACAAGTGGACTTCTTTTTTAAAATATATTCCAAATTCTTCCTCTGTAATTATGTAGTTGAGCTATGAATCTCCTTTTAATTCTACTAAATTATTGAAGAAATATAATATTTTAAATTTTGTGGACTTTTCCACAGAACAAAAAGGAAGAAAGAGAAAAATCTCAACTGAAGGCAAATGAATGCAGGAACAGAAAACACATACAGAAAGAGTGGGAAAAGAGAAGAAAACATGAAAGGTTTTAATGAAAATAAACCTAATATATTAAAACTTTAACTCTCCCCGCATAGCTGTTGCTATATAGCTTAGCATATCTATCAGCTAGAATTTTTTTTAATGAATTCATTTAGATTTCATATAGCTAGAGAGGGAATGAAGGATTTGCAAATTTAAGTTTATGAATCTAAATGAGAGGGGCAGTGGGAAATTGGGTTTTGACACTGAATGACAAGACATTTCAAGGGAACGCCAGAGGCCATTTTTATTATTACTGTTACTTAGCTTCAAAAAGAGCAGAGAAGGTAGGGAAGCACATTTCTGAAACCTTAAAATATATGGTTAAAGGCTTGAATTTTATTCTGTACAGGGCAGGGAATGAAGATTGACTTCAATAGGACAAATTCTGTTTCAGGAAGAAAATTATCGCCAACTGTGTTTAGTATGGTTTTGTAGAAAGTATTCAAAGCTTTGCCATAATTGCTCCTCTGAAGTGGCTTGTGAGTTGATCTGTGGGTGCTCAGCACTACTTCAAATGAAACTCTTCTACAGGAGCACACCTTTAGGCCTATGAAATCAAAAACATTATTCAAAAGAACAAGTACACATAATAACACACTAAATACACATAATTATAAGACAGAATCATGAACATTTCTGTCTGTGTACACTTGCATGATGCTGTGCTCTAAGTGAAAGGCACAGGTTGGTGTGGGGGGTGCCATTTGCCTGAACCAACTACCATTAGAAGCAAAGCTACAGAACAATTCATTGCTGCAAATGAGGGACTTAAATTATCACAGGCCTGCCATAAAGAGAGAGACGAAAAATTGCAGATGTCCCATAGACCTCCAGGAAGGCTATTATATATCAGTCATTTGCCTGCTACTGATCAGACTTTGTCCATGTTAGAGATATGACATCCTGGAAAATAGAGTAATTTAGGATTAGTGCGCCTTTAATTTTAGATATTTTAGTCTTCATACCATGTAGACCTTATTTATAATATTAGTAAATTTTAAGAGTCTGCAGAGCTTTCTGCTTCTATAAATTATTTTTCACCAAACAGTCCTTTAACAACCACTTGGTTGTTAAGAACAATATCATAAGAAAGATTGGTTTTGTATGTACCAGAATTTTTTTACAGTGTTTCTTTTCTTTTCATCTCAGGCATGTTTGCTACTTAAAATATTTTGCTATCTCAACTACTTTGGTTAAAAGAGTAACATAAAATTATTCACCTTCCCTTACTCAACTTGTAGCGCAACACAGTAGTAACATTAAGAAGTCTTGCATACTGTTTTTTTATTTATTTCTGGAAAATATAGCTTATTTTCTTTGGGGAGCTACAGCAGCATAAACGGATTTTTAAGCACGCAGAGAGAATGGCATTTGACACCTCTCAGATGTTATACTCATGAAGGTTATAATAGGATGACTCTGCATTACTCTCATTTTTCTTGATTAATATCATAAAAATCTTTTTTGTTGCATAGTGTAGCAGTGTGACACATAGAAAAATTAACTCAAGCTATATTTATTATGTTTGCTGGGATAGTCTAGTGAACCTTTCTCATTACCAGCCAGCATAAGTGACTTCTCTGGGATCTGTGAAGCACTGAAGGGTGAAATTTACTGCTCTGAGAAGACTAACAGGACCTGTCCTTCACTTCAGTGTTCAGCATAGGACTTGCAGACACTTAAGGCTTGGGTCAGTGATGTGAGCAAGAGTAAATTTTACCCTTTGTGTGGAAAGCTGTGGATCAGAAATCTAATTATCTCAGTAATGAGAGAGGGTACTTACTATGACTGAGGAGCAAAAAGGTATAGCAGTTTCAGGAATATGTGAGAGGGAGAAAATATACTGACTGATTAGCACATATCTTGGGTGAGGAATTTTTAAAAGAAAAAGAACACCCTAAGCCCTTCAGCATGGGAGCAGAGCAAATGACGCACTGCCTACATCACTTGTGACATATGCAGGACCATAAAGAGATAACACTTAAGACATGCCTTCACTATTGCTAGCGGTATCTAGTGGAAACAGAGAAGATTGAATTTTATTTAAGTGTCTAGGACCATTGTGCTTGATCTTACTACTATTATTATTTGATTTGTCATGATGTTTTGCAGTCTCTGTTATAGATAAGAATGGAGGGAACAGAACTTTCTTTATTTGAATACTGTGCCCATACCTCCAACATTTGTTTTATTATGGTGTATGTTTGGTATCTAGACATTTTTCTGCACAAGGATAACTTACTGTGTAATCTGATATAAATTCAGAAAAGTTTCTGATGTAAGTCTACAGCTGAAATTTAATTGACTCCCTGAGCAAAAAGATCAACATGAACAGTCTTCATGTACACCAAAGACAATCGTTCTCAGATGCCTCATTTGCATCCTCTGAGTCCAAATAGATGAAGAAAACTTCAGTACAATAAGGCCTATAAATTAGATATGAATTGAGTGGATATATTCTTATCACATTGCTTTGAAGTTTCACTTTCCTTGAAATACCTGAAAAGAGCGAGGTGCCCTGAAAACAGTAAGGCCAATATCCCGATCACAAGCTCTGAGTAAAAGTACCCAAGCAGACAACACCAGCTTAGTCGTCAGACCCCATGGATAAGCTGTGCCTGAAAGACCTGTGGTGATACACAAACAAAGACTTAAATGTCAGCTATCCTGCAATACTAGACTACATTTCTCTACTTTCCTCTTTTGTCACCTTTTTTTTCCCTTTTTGTCATTTTTGGAGTCAAGAACTCAAAAGCATAGCTTTTTACTGACATGTACATGATTTAATCTAGCATTTTTGCTTTTAATAGGATTAATTCCTATCAAGCAGGAATGAATTGCTTCTCCAGAAGCAATGACACAAAGAAGGTGCTGGTGGGCAGATGGGTGGGGTGTTTGTGCAAGGGTGTGTCCTGCCATTTAGAGAGAAATCCCTCTTTGAAAGCATAAAACAGTGTCTTCCTGTGTAAGGACAGAGCAGCAGGCAGACCCAGCTGACTGCACTTGCTCCAGAGTTTCACAGCATTGCAAAGACTTAAAACAGAAAAACACTTGTCCAGTAAAGTCTTCTTTTGCTGCATTGGTAAAGCAGTTTGTAGGGAAAAAAAAAAAAAAAAAAAAAAAAAAGGAAGGTTAAGTTACATATGAACAAAAAAATTATACAGAGGGACAAAATAAAGAAATATGTGTCTAGATCACAGCATGGTGCCAAAATCTCCTGTATCTCACAGTGGGATTAGGCTCCATTGCCTTACAGGTTTGGAAGGAGAGAGTGATGTTTAACAGATAAGCTGTTTTTCTACTTAAGTCCAGCAATATTGGCTAACACAGTCATTTTGATGGAAGAGAAAAAAACAAAAACAAAACAGACAAAACAAAACAGCCTGGTTAGTCTACCTCTTCAGATAGAAATGACAGACTGAAAAGAAAGCCTTCTCCAGACTAGGAGTTCCCAAGAAAAAAGTATTACTAGAAAAACTTTTTGAGTGCAAAACCGCTTGAAACCCAAGTAGTGCTGCAACAGAGTTACCTGAAAGAGGACACAAATGATAGGAAGTCAATCAGAAAGGGATTCCCCATATATTACAGGAATGCAGCTTGTAATGAAATGTGTGACATTTCTGTCCACATTCAAAAGCAGTACACCCATAATAATAAACTATGAGACAACACTACAGGTAAGGGCTTGTATAGTCCTGGAAGAGGTAAAACTTTCAATGGATATTGATGGAAGAGACCTGGATACTGACTAAAATGGATGAGGGATCACATATGCCAAATGAGAATCTGCGAGTGAAATGAGAAAAATGAGCTAAGATTAAATCAGAGCCAGACAAAGATGGAATACCATATTACCCCTAGCAATTCTGGAGAACAAGCTTGTTTACATGGAACGGGGAAAGCATAAACATCCAGCAGGCTATTTCAAAATAGCAACTTAGTACAACTTCTTTTAAAAGGTTCCCCATATGAAGTCAGGATGTGGCACAGCCACAGAAAGAGAAAAGATTAAAATGCTAACAAATACATTGTGGCAAGACCTGCAGAATTTAAACTGTAAATGAGATATAAGTATGAAAATCAAGCCTGTCATTTAGCAATAGCTGTGGTGTAGCTGGGTATCAGGGTTGTGCTTGTGTGCACATCCAGTACATGTGCGTCGTTAATTTGGGGTGGCTCGGGAGATCCCCAGCAGGTGATCAGCAGAGTTGAGACTGTGGTCTGGTTGTAGACAATGGACCCAGTTGAAACTGGGTGACTGACTGGACTTGTGGCCACCTTCACAGTTAGCTACCTGGCCAGTTGGTGCAGAAGCCCTTCTGGTGGTAATTTTCAATGATTCTGGAGACTCCTTCAGGCTATTTAACACCCAGCCTGGAGGATGACTTTCAGAGACTACCCTCAGTGGTCCCTGATGCAAAACTGGTCAGTTTGTACAGAGATAAAATATTTGTCAATAGTAATTTGAAACTGTTACTGCTGATACAGAAATGATCACATAGGACAGTCTTTTGTATAGAGTCAGTTAAAAGGCATTTTGTGTGTGATTCAGATTAACTGTAATGAGGGATATCAATAATGAAGGAACATATTTGTGCTGGGGTTCTCATACAGAACCACAATTATCTGGAGTGTAAGAACTGAGTCAAGCAGTGGTTTGGGAAATATCTCCTGATCCAGCTGAAGACAACCCTGCAGGGGACCTTACAGCAGAGACTCCTGTTGTAATCCATACAGTGACTGATCATCTTGTCTGTCTGGGAGATTTCACTTCTTATATGAGCATTACGCTATGCCAAAATCCCAATAAAATAAATTTTAAATATAAAAATAACACAGTCCATGAGAGTCTGTGGAACAAGACTGAGTTCTACACTTTGCCCTGTGAATTTCAGAGCATGATGGGCTACATTTCTAATGCATTAGAAACTTTGGTTTGGACTGATAACTGGAAATACTGAGGAATGGGGACTCTTCACCTGTAAAAAGAAAGCTTCTTCCATACAACAAATTTCTGACAGTTCAGTAACTGTTGTCGAGAGTATGTACATTCCTGTGACATAAGCAAGTAGAAGAAGCCTTAAGAGCACATTGAGGTCAGTCTGTCTACTGGAACGAATCTAAAGTGGAGACTTTATAGTATTTCCATGTAATAGCAAAAAGTGTCACAATGATCCTTTTAGACAGACATGCTGAAACAAGGTATAAACAACAAAAGTAACCAAGTTGCATCACAGACGTATAAAACTTCACTATAAATGCATGATAAATTCAAGGTGACACAGCTCAGACATAAAAACAGAGCTGGTGAAGTTCCCTTTGGAGTAAGTATACAGTAGAATGCTTTGTTCTTATACAAAGCTGTAGTGGCAAATGGAGGGTCAATATATCTCATTCTTCCATAACTGAAACACTTATCAGTTAAATACCAAAATACAGTCAACAGCAAATGAAGAGGACAGAGAAACAGAAAAATGACAAAGCAAGAAACAGTAGACAAAAACTATCATGAGGGTCTTGGACAAGAAAAACACTCTCCAGCAGCATATCTATACTCTGCAAAAATCTGGTTCCTAGAGAAAAGCTCCAAATAAATTTGGGTAGAAAAACAGAGGCACAGCACAGTAGCGATAATAGGATGTGAGAGCAGGTGTTAAAAACAGATTCTGGGATCCCAGTCTGCCACTGAGGTGCTGTCTAAGCTCAGGTGATTTTATTTCACTTATATTTCTTCTCTTAACTTTTCTCAGTCCCATCTTTTTGATTTACAAGCCAAACAGGCTGCTGGCTGCATATTCAGCACCCAACACAGTGGCTGCCTGGAAACTCAGCAAGACCAACTCACGTTTATTATCTGTAATGAAGGAGATATTCTCATAGAACATAAATAGTGTTTGATGCAGCATCCTGGTTTGCATGCACAAACGGGTGTCTGCACTCAAGTGTGCGATCTGTGCAGCAGAGGTGCCATCAGAAAGTTTTCAGGGGAGCAGATTCCCTCACAATCCTCTTGGAAGATGGCCATGAGCCAGTTTGAAAGCAACATCTGTTCTGTATGCATCAAAACACGGTTTGTACAATGAGGGGGATATGAAACAAATGGAGGTGCAGGTGAAACAGAGTGACACAAGCGAGTTGCAGGGAACTTGGGGATAGACATCCATTTGAAAGGGCACAAAACCCACATTTTAACATTGACATTTTTTCTTTTTGAACCATCTCAGACACAGAACGATTAAATTCTTTATTCGACAGTAAGCATTTAAGCATTACACTTGCAGGAAAAAAAAAAAAAATTAAAAAAAATTCTGCATATATCTAAAGGAATAACACTTGATATAATTTATTCAGACTTCCAACAGGCTTTGATGAACTCCCTTGTGCAGCAGAATTCTTATACTGCTGCTGTGGACTCAAAACAGGTGGTGAAATTTGAATGCTACTGAAGTGAGAGGAGTTCTGTTAGGAGAGGAATTCAGTGAGATTATGCATTTAGCCAGAAAATCGCAGTGGGAATGAGTGGTCATTCTCCAACTTGGCAAAAATATCAATGCAGTAATCCATGAATCTCTGCTAGGATTGTTTTTGTACAGGGTGGTTATACAAATATAAATTAAACCCTGAAAGCAAGGGTAAGACTGAGATGCCAGAAATAGCAACATGAAACAAGTTAGTCATTATTTGAGAAGACTTTGCAGAAGCTATCCCAGGGTAGCAGAACAAATTTCAGTAATAAATGCAAGGTCACACATTTATGAGCACCAATCTGAACTACTGATCAATGCTGTTTGACTCCATATTTACTAGAACAATTAAGGAAAAAAAAAATAAATGTCTGTCATGTAACTAAATATTTATGAAAATTTTTGCAAAAGAGAAACCACTCAATTTCTGTTTAACAGATGTCTGGATTCATAAGCATCTCTTTGCTCAGGTTGCTTCTCTAGTTTGGCAGAAATGACACATTTGTCCCTCTCTCCTTCCAAGGCCAATAATTAGACACAAAAATTGCAAAGCCAGAAAGTAAAGTCAAAGTAACAGAAACATATCTGTGAATAGACCTTCAGAGCAGCTTGTACCATTTACCTACTCAGAAAACACAAACAGGATTTTTCAGACATTTATCATAGAATCATAGAATGGTTTGGGTTGGAAGTGACCTGAAAGATCATCTAGTTCCAACCCCCCTGCCATGGGCAGGGACACCTTCCACTAGACCAGGTTGCTCAAAGCCCCGTCCAACCTGGCCTTGAACACTGCCAGGGAGGGAGCAGCCACAGTTTCTCTTGGCAACCTGTTCCAGTGTCTCACCACCCTCACAGGGAAGAATTTCTTCCTTATACCTAATCTGAATCTACCTTCTTTCAGTTTAAAATCTTTGCCCCTCATCCTATCCCTACACTCCCTGATAAAGAGTCCCTTCCCATCTTTCCTGTAGCCCCCTTTAAGTACTGGAAGGCCTCTATAAGTTCTCCCCAGAGCCTTCTCTTCTCCAGGCTGAACAATGCCAACTCTCCCAGCCTATCCTCATGAGAGAGGTGCTCCAGACTTCTGATCATCTTTGTGGCCTCCTCTGGACCCACTCCAACAGGTCCATGAGTTTCTTATGTTGGGGGCTCCGGAGCTGGACACAGTACTCCAGGTGAGAAATCACGAGAGTGGAGTAGAGGGGGAGAATCCCCTCCCTCAACCTTCTGGCCACACTTCTCTTGATGCAACCCAGGATACAGTTGACTTTCTGGGCTGCAAGCACAAATTGCTGGCTCATAGTCAGTTTTTCCATCCAGTAATACCCCCAATTCCTTCTCTGCAGGGCTGCTCTTGATCCATGAATCACCCAGCCTGGATTTGTGCTTGGGATATTTTATAATTCAACCATTTACACAGATGAGGGTCAGGATTAGGGAGCAGACCAACATGGGTGGTTTTGTTGTGGTTATCTGCTGTAGACTCCTGACCAGGAAGATGAGGTAGAACAGGTCTTCTTCAGACAACTGGAGGAAGCTGTACAGTTGCAGCCCCTATTCCTCATGTGGAACTATAACCACGCTAATATCTGCAGGAGGAATAGCGCAGGAGGACACAAACAATCCAGGAGGCTTCTGGAGTGCATTGTTGACAACTTCCTGGGGACCTAACGTGGAGAGGAACATTACTGGACCTCTTATTGATAGCAAGAAAGGACTGACTGAGGACAGAACTTTGGGGTGACCATGAGACAGGGAACTTCAGAAGCCTGAGAGAGTGGAACAGAGCAAAAAGCAGGACCATAGCCCTGAGCTTCAGGAGAGTAGACATAGGCCTGTTCAGAGATCCACTTGGAAGAATATCATGGGATATGGCCGTGAAGAGAAGGGTCCATAAGAGCTTCTTGATATTCAAGAATCACCCTCTATGAGCTCAAGAAAGGTCCATCCTGACATATAAGAAGTCCGGCAAAGGTGGTAGGAGACCTGCATGTATGCGCAAGAAACTCCTGACTAAACGTGGACATAAAACTGCGGTGTACAAGTGGTGGAAGCAGACGTATGTAACCTAGGAGGAATATAGAGTTACTATCTGAGCTTGGAGGGATAGGGTTAGGGAAGATAAAGCTCACCTGGAGTTGAATCCCACAAGAGACATGGACAACAAGAAAAGCTTGTACAGATACATCAGCAGCAAAAAGGGAGGCTAGGAAAAATATGGAACAGCTGCTGAATAGGGCACAGGACCTGGTGACAAAAGACACAGGATAAGCTGAGGTACTCAATGCCTTCTTTCCTTTGTTGTTAACTGCTAAAACCAGTCTCTAGAAATTGCAGACCCCTGACACCAGAGGAAAAATCTGGAACAAGGAAGACTTACTCTCAGTGAAGAAGGATCATGTTAGGGAGCACTTAATACAGACATACAAGTCCATGGGGCTTGGTGAACTGCACCCACAAGTGCTGAGGAAGATGGCTGATGTCATTGCATGGCCACTCTCAATTATTTTTGAAAAGCAGGGGTAACTGGGAGAGGTTCTTGAGGACTGGAAAAGAGCAAATGTCACTCCTATCTTCAGGAAGGGTAAGTAGAAGCTGGGATACTACAGGACTGTCAGCCTGAGTTCAATCGCAGGGAACATGGTGAAACAACTAGTCCTGGAAGCCATTTCCAAACACATGGAGGACAAGAAGGTGATCAAGTGTAGTCAGCATGATCTTAGGAAGGGAATATTTTTCATAACCAACCTGATAGATTGCTGCAAACAAATGACTGGCTTGGTGGATGAGGGGAGAACATGTTGTCTGTCTTGACTTTAGTAAGGCTTTTGACATTGTCTCCTGCAACATTCACACTGACAGATGAAGTACAGACTAGGTAAGAGGACATTGAGGCAAACTGAAAACTGACTGAACTGCTGGGCTGAAAGTGGTGTAATCAGTATCACAAAGTCTAGTTGGAGGCCAAACACTACTGGTGTATCCCAGGGATAAATACTAGGTTCATATACTCTTTAACCTCTTCATTAATGACCTGGAATATAGAAGAGAGTGCACCCTCAAGAGGTATGCAAAAGGAGAAGGGGCTGATGCACCAGAAGTTTGTGCCACTGTTCAGACAGGCCTGGACAGGCTGGACAGTGAGTAGACAGGAACTTCATGAAGTTCAACAATGGGAAATGCAAAGCCCTGTACCTGGGAAGGACTAACCCGAGGCACCAGCATGCTCTGGGAACCATCTGAAAAGCAAAGCTGCAGAGCAGGAGGTGGGGGTCCTGTTGGGACAGCAAGCTGAACGTGAGCTGACAATGCACCTTCATGACAAAGAAAGACCCTCCTGGACTGCATTATGACAAGTGTTGCCAGCAGGTTGAGGGAGGTGATCCTCCCTTTCTGCTCAGCCCTGGTCAGAGACACCTGGATTGCTGGTTCCAGTTCTGGAGTCCCCAGTACAAGAAAGACATGGACATACTGAAGCAAGTCTATTGCAGGACCACAAAAATGATGAAGCATCTCATGATGAGATGGAGCAGCTCATACAAGGAGAGGCTGAGAGCTGGAACTGTTCAAACTGGAGAAGAGAAGGCTCAGGGAGGATATATATTTAAATATTATATATATATATAAAAAATATATATTTTTATAATTTTCAAATATATATTCCATATATATAAATATCTGATGGGGGAAGTAGAACTGATGGAATCAGACTCATTTTAGTCATGCCCAGTCACAGGAGAGGAGGCAATGGGCACAAACTGAAACATAGAAAATTCCATATGAACATAAGAAAAACAGGTTTTTTACTGTGAGAGTGATAAAATACTGGAACAGGTTCCCTGGAAAGTTTATGGAGTCTTCAACTGTGAAGATATTCAAACCCCAGATGGACATCAAAGTCTTATTTGAAAGCAAGGAAACAGACAAAAACATAGTATTTAAATAGGTTTAACACTTTTTACATGAACAAAACAAGCTACTTTACCCTAATCTTATACACAGAAATGCCTGAGCTGTTAGACTTGAATCTCTAAGACTAAGGTAAGGCTGCAGCAGTGACCCAACAGATGAATTTTCTGACCAAAGCATCAACTGACAACTGGATGTTTTAAAGCAAATATTGAGCAATCTTTAACTGAAAGTTCTATCTGTTCTACCAGCAGCACTCACTAGGAAGGTGTGTACTAGTACACGGGAAAGTGCAGTTGCATCCAACTTGCTGCTGCTGCAAAGCAAAAAATGCTGTATATATGCATCTGAGTGACAACCATGATGTTCCCTGGTGGCCACAGATTTCTTGCAACATTCAGGTATGGTTATTTAATTTGGATGTTACTTCAAATACATGGAAGAGCTTGGGTTCCAAGTACCATCACTCCAATATGCAACTACAGGAGGGCAAATACCTGTATTTGCTCCTTTTCAGTCATGAGGACGTCCATTGTTAGCAAGGAAATTTTCAAGTCTAAAAGCATCACCCACTCAGGAGGGTGCGGGTGTGTTTCTCTGAATGTACAACTCCACCAAATTTCTATCTATTATGCTTCAAAGGTAGGTTCTTTGGCATTTACTATACAAATATTAGCACTTTAATGCTGGCTCTCCTGACAAAACCAGAGAAAAAATAGCACTTTGTTACTAGAGAGCATGAATATCTCTGCCTCACACTACAAGTCCCCTATAGCTAGAGAGTATGCACATAAAGACCAAACTGTGTGACTCATGTGTCTATAAGTTAGGCATGTAATTACAAACAGGCTCCATATAGTTGGCTCAAGATTCAGAGCTTCAGAGTCTCCACTTTCAATACTGCAACATCAGGCTGTTGAACGTAATATTGCCTGAATTCATTAAATGCCATTTTTCTTCAACTAAAATTACAAGGCCATCCTTCAGCCTAACAGAAAAAGGGGTTAAATTGAACTATTCAGGGGAAAAAAATGCAGGCCTTTTTATAGATTCACCCCTCTTATTTTAGCTGGGGCAGTGTCAGAGGTGGTAGCAATGTAGGTGTATTTGGAGACACTGCAGCAGCTGCAAACCTTTTTCTGATTTTAAGTACTTTGTTTGCAGGATAAGAGGAAGCAGAGGATAAAATGCCACCGGGTGGCTGAAATTAGCATTCTCTCCTGATGTTCACACTCGTTCCATACTGAAGCTGTACAATATTGCCTGTAGCAAGATGGGTGGGTGTTGGGAGTTTTTAAACAGGTCCTAACAATAGCAACCCTGTGTGTATTGGAGGCATATACTCAAATTAGGCTACCTCAGCCAAAATGCATTGTTCTGGAACAATTCCTGTACAGCTGAGAAGAGTGGTAAAGAGCCACTAACAGTTACTGTCCCTAAAGTAACTTAAAAGCTATAGCTGGGATGAGGTCTTCATGGCCCAGATAATGCTAATGAAGGAAGAAGGAATTAAATTATTGCCATCAATAAGTGGGTTACTTGAATCTTGCCCCTGAAATCTTCCTTCAGTAGGTAGCACATTTGTATTGATGCACGGTATCCTCAATTAGTAGGAATGTAATAAGAGATTTTATTATTAATCAGGGAGCTAAGGGAATATCTTGACATATGGATAATGTTTTTTGGAAAATTTCAGTGGTGCAGTTACATGGCAGATAGAATTAGTGCCTAACAAGGCACTACTTTTTTTTTACGGACTCATTGGGGAACAAATATTTTAGAGAGTATTTTCAAGGCTCTTAATGTGTTTATGTCTGGCCTGCCAGTTGGAGAACTGAAAGGTGCCACAAAATGAGAATATTCTGGCACTTTATCTCTCAGTTGAGGGCTAGTGACATGGAGAACAGGGGAGGGGGGAAAGAAAAGTATTGCAGAAGTTCTTTCTCCTAATGGCCAATTTGGGAATACTTCAGGCAATTAACAGGCAGTTTGCTGATTCAAGAACATATGAAAAATTGTTATACACAATATGCTCATTTGGGATGCTGAAAAAAATAAGTCCCCAAGTTATCCAATTTGAATATTTATATGAAGAAACAATAAACACAGTGCTGACAACAACTAGTCTCCTAGCTGGGAAGTTTCATTGAGTGAAATTTCTGCATTAATTTTAATGCTTTCAGAGAACAGCACTGAGAGAGTGAAATAATTCATCCCTGGATACTAGCTACACCAGCAGATGAGTTCAGCACAGACAGACTGTTCATAATGGTAACCTATCCTTTTTACTGAGACTGATGATGCCTTAAAAAGTAAAAGACTCCCCTTATCCAAGTCTGTCTTTAAAACATTTCACAATGTAAAGGTTCTATATGTCTGTTCATTTTGATAAGTGGTGTTACTGTGTACTTAAAAATGACAGACCTTTTGCTTTTTAACACAGTTTTTGTTATGAATAGGACATATCTGAGCATGCCAGATACAAAATCTAAAACATCCCAATGCTAACAGATTTTGCTGCTTGGTGATTACTCTCAGTGTTCCATTTGTAAGGAAGCAACCATATGTTCTCACTGATTCTGTATTCTGAAATCTGTATTACCAATTATAGGTTCATTATTAATAAGACCAATCTTTTTTTCTTCAGTATTTCCCCACAATACTTGCGTAATATGCAGTAATATTCCATGTCTTTTTCACTACTCTGCTTTTAGACTATAGGAGACCTAAATGTCTGACTTTTGAATTAGCCCCATTATTCTACCATATATTCAACTTGAACTGCAGGTTTATTCTGTATTAATACATGAGACTTAAGGCTGGTTTTCTTAAAGATTTGTATTGTGATGTGTTTTCATGAAATAAGATATATTGTCATAAAATATATCCTGCTTTAATCACTTTCATCTCATATCTTGTAACACCTTATCCTACAAACAATCCAACTGGTAATTTGAATTGGGTGGAATAATGTTGAAAAGTCTTGAACCCTAAAACAAAAGAGAATGAAGTCAAAATTAGGAAAGTATATTCCATTTCCTGAGACTCATATGCCAGTTAGCCATTGACAAACATTAATCCTGCAACTCACACAACAGTGTCCAAAAGCACTTAGTCTTACCATAAAGCCTAAGTCAAAAAGAAGAATTTCCCCTTCTTCTTGGATAACAATATAAATGGAAAGCAGAAAAAATAATGAAAGAACAAAGGAATAAATGAAGTTCAGCTTTTTATTATTATTATTATCCATGAATTTATAGTAACAGCTTTATTTATTTTTTAAATTGCTGTCTCCATATGTGATGAACCTGACCTTATCTGTCAGTGGGATCCACAATATGAAGAAAATAATTTATATAATTTATAATTTATAAATAATTATAAAGAAGCAATGCTGTAAATTATTTTACCTTGATCAAGCTGCATGTGGAGAGGATCATCTGCCTGTGGAAATCAAGTTGAACTGCAGTAATAAAAATCCTGTGGTGTATTGAACTGCATTGCTGTATAAGGCAGTAAAACCATATTAATACCTTGTATTATAGTTATGCTTTTTACTTCAGTTTTGAAGACAGTGAAATGCAGTTGTCAGTGAATTTCCTTACTTCACAAGAACTTTCTGAGCTGCAAGAAACTCATTCAAATTCAAAACTGCGTTGTACAGCATGTTGTGTATCCACAAAGCAAAAGACATTTGCTGTTCTTCAGAGCTCACAAAACCAAGTGGTAAAGAATACAAGAAGGAAATATTTCATCTCCATTTCACAGATGAGAAAATGAAACAGAGAGATTAAGCTAGCTCTGAGCATACCAGCCCCAAGAACTGAAGAACAGGCCTTATGGATCAAGTCCTGTGATTGAACTACAAGATATCCCTCTTCCAGTCTACCAAGTCGTAGTTATAGCTACTTACAAAGAAAAAAAAGAAAAAAAGAAAAAACACACCCAAAAGTTCAAGAACTATGTCCCTATAAAACTATCATCAAAGTATTTTTCTATATCCTGAATATATAATCAGGGTTTCATCTCAGTTATTTTATTTTCATCTGTGAAATTTCTAAAGCCCATTGACCTGTGAAATGCAAATGGATTTCCCTATAAACTGTCCTTGGGACTCACCACACAAAAGTCGATTATTTAATCTGTGGATTACTTCATTTCTGGGTGGTTGTGGGAGAGCAGCAAGTTGACATCGGCTGTCAAAAACCCAGAAGTTCTTGCAACAGTCTGTAATACGAGATATCATTTTATCTGAAGGAAGTGTGATGCTCTGTTCATGTCCTACCACTCAATTGATAGTTAAGGGTAGGAATCATTTATTTTCTGTTTACAATATGCTAGGGAAGGATGATAAGAGCTGATTTTCACTCACACTGTCATGGCAGGTGCAGCTGGAAATATTGTGGTTTTTACTAGGAAGGTTTTCCAGTTGTAGTCAGAAGTTACTTATGCTGGAACTGAAAGGTCCTCTGCATCCTCAGCAGCACACACGTAAGCAGGATGCACTGTCTGCCACCACTCTCACCTTCGTCAGAATTTTTTTCTGAGGATGTCAGTGCTACAACACAGCATGCTTAAGGTTCTCTGAAGGGCAGTTCAATAGGCACATTATGAGCATGTCTAATAAAAAAATGAGTGACAGGTCCAAGGTATATTTGCTATACTGTGCTCCTGGTAATTGTCCCTGAAGGAACAGCCTTCTGCTTCCAAGTCTGACTAAGCATATAATTAAATAAATGGCAGCTAAGCAGCAGAACAATAACTCTGTACCTATTTCAGCCAGGCTTCCTGCAGAACTTACCAAACATTTCCACAGCACCTACTGTTATTTTGACACAAGAGAAATGAGGGTAGTGCTAATGATGAGACTTAATTTTGCACAAAGCCTCACAGTAGAGATTAACATGTTTAAAACATAATAAACCACTGTAAGACACCTGTTTACAATATGCTATTAAAAATAAAAGTTTCCCAAGAATCTAACTGCGATAATGATTGAAAAATTACTGTCACACACAGGGCTCTGTTAGAACACTAGTGACATGCAAAAATGCAGCTAGCCTGCAGCTCACCTCTGTAATGCTATCAGGTCAGACATTTGTTTTCCTATACCATCACCCTGGCAGCCACCTGCTGCAAAGGACTAAACCCATGTGGAAAATACCTCCACATCACAAGACAAAACATGAAAATTATGGCCCAGAAAGTAAGATCTTTTGTCAAATATAGGGGTTTGATTGTCTAGGTTAGATTTTATTGACATTGGTACATTTTTATTCAAAATTGCTTATCTAAACAGGGCTTGATGCAGAGATGCTTCTCCTAATAGGGAGTTTTGACTTGTCCTTCATAGGAGCTCATTTGCAAGCAACCTAGCATATAGGAGAAGAACACAGGCCACATACACCCCAGCATTGCTACAGGGAAATAGGCTATTTTGCTTTGTCTAGACTTGCCTTGCGCCAACATCTTCACATTCAGAACATGGACCTTCAAGGGCTGAACTCAAAACAAAGCTATGACATTTCTCATCCCATACCTTGTGAGCTGTGAGCTCCGGATGTAGATAAAGATGCTCATCTCTGTGTGCACAAATGTTCCAAATCTCTCTGTCTGTGGTGGTCAGAACTCCTCTAAGACACCATGCTGCTGTAAATGGCACATCAGCTTTCCAACAACCAAGGAACTTTGCAGTGAATGAGGTGCTTTTGAAAGACCTCCCTTCTATGTCCTCACCATTAAGGAGAATATCATTAGCAAATAAGAACTAATTCCTATTTGGAAGGTAGTAATATATAACTTGCCTGACATATTTGACACCAGCAGCTTTAAATTCCAAATTTAAAATACATACAGAAAGTTGTAAAAAAGAGAAAAACAAACAGAATTTTAAAGCCAAGGCAGTAATTCCTGCTCTCTGCCAGCACAACATATTTTTGGCAATCAAATATTTTATATTATTTTGCTCTACTTATTTAAGATTAAACATGCATTATGTTAAAAATACCAACAAAACCTCAACAAAAGGAGGGGGGGTTGCGTTTGTTTGGAGGGTTAACGTATTTTTAAAGGTTTATTTATTGGGGGGGAGGAATTGCATGATGTGAGTATAAGATTTGTTGTAAATGCCACAATATTTGGGTTTATTTCAAATAAATAAATAAATAAATAAATATGGGGTTTGTTAATTCAGAGCACTACACACTATTGGCTGTTGAGTTTCGTTATATTAACAACAGCTCATGACACTGCAACAAAAGATGTGTGTGTCCAATATAAAACTCCTGTTGTCTACTGTTCAGCATTCAACCAGAAAAAATCACACTGTGATGAAATGTAGTGTACACAGGGTTTGCCCTGGTACATTTCCATTGATGTTTCATGTTTAGCTGTAGGTTTCTAATATGGTAAGATTTTGAAATGGGAAAAAGTAATAATGGTGAATGACAATTTTTATCATTTAAGACTAGCTTATAGTCTAAAATTCAATTGTGCTAGACACTATACAAATGTGGAGAAAACAGATGGTTTCAATTAACTTCTTCAGATGCTTTCACATTGATAATGCACTTTTTTTATAATCAACTTTTTTGTATTGGCCAATTATCAGGACATCTATTCTCTTTCTTCTCTATGGCAGTCATACCTAGCAGAACCCTCATCACTGAGAAATATCTGTATCCCATTAGTTCCCTTCATTTATTAACTAAGGGCACCAACTGCTGAATAGCAAGTGTGTAAGCATGCAGTGTGATATACTCTAAATTTATTTGTAAAGCTGCTATGGAATGAAGTGAGCAGGGGATGTTCATTTTTTTGAGAACTAAAAAAAATACCCAAGAAACTTCTTTGTCAATATATTTCAGTATGTCTTTTGAAACTAGTTATAACCATTTGGAGCCACAATATCAATTTCTTTTTCCATAAGAGGAAAGTAAGTTTGTTATCTGAGCCTAGATCAGTATGTGAAGGAAATGAACCCACTGTCCGTCAAGAATCCTGTTTTTCAACCCCGAGTAAGCAGAATTCCCTCAACCTCTTGAAGGATCAGTGTTTAAGAAGAGTGAGGCATGACTGCTTTATCCCTGTTACTGAATCAGGGATTTGTAAAGCAAGCTTTGACACATGACTATAGGTCAATTTGTGGTTTTTTTCTGTGTTTTTTGAAGTTATATAATATCTCTAGGAGTAGAAAATTTCCACACAGAAATGATTTGAGATAAATTTACTGCTGTATAAGCTCCTTTCTTCATAACCTAAAGCTGGAAATTTTAACTTCAACTTTCTTGGCTTTCAGTAAAAATCAAGAATTCTTGTATTACTTTTCGTTAGATACATCATGGGGGTTTTTCTATATTTAGAAATAGACCTGAGATCAACACAGCTTTTTTAAACAGTAGGAAAACAGGTGCCAGCCATTCATAAAATATTTTAGTAACTGAGCATTAATTTCTTATACATTCATTTTCTGTTAAATTTCACTGAGGATTTTGCAAAATTCCAATGTAACTCACATTTTAGTCACTAAGATCTCACCACTTGATTTTGTCTTCAGCTCAATATTCCTAAAATAATGGGGAAATCTTCTCTTTTCAGCACTGTATAGTGTTCTCTTTTCATCTCAGAGATCATCCCCACCTAATTATGAATTTAATCCCTCTACATTTCTTTTAGCAAAAGATCTGCCTTAATTGCTTTAATAAATGATGTGTTTTAAAGAGAATCCACAAGCATTTGTTACAACTGTACATATTTTAAAGAGGAAATATGAAAGATTCAGGAAGATTAAAGGTTCTGCAACTAAATGTAAATATAAAAGAGTGCAGTTTAATGGTTAATAATTTATTTGCTTAAAGAAGATCAAGATAATTTGTGTGTAATCTTATATGCAACCATGAAGACTAAATGGCATATTAGATACTTGCTTCCCATCCATGGCTCCCATTAACTGACCAATTGTTCCTTTTGTCACCCACTACTCTGAGTTTTCTGAAGTTTACTGGGAAACTCCAGGTAGGGTAATTTTAGACTGGCAAAATGAACTCTTATTTATTGTAATACCCTGTTTCAATGACAGATTTTTCTTTTCTGTCAGAACTTGCCTCTCTTCAAATGAGGTCAGTTTCCAGCCACTCTGTAAGTTTTCCCTGGTTTTTTGCAGTCCCCAGGAGAAAAATACATCTTTTCAGCACTGATGTCATGGCATGACTTATCAGCCAGCATGTCACAGAGGAAATTAGAAGTGAGATCACTGAAGGGATAGACCCACACCACCCACTGACTTAAAATTTACAGTTTATTTATTAAGTGGGAGGGATGTAGTGGGTAGATAGAAGTTTCAGTCTAGAGCTTTTCACCTATATTCTGTGACATTCACTGACTTCACATTCACCCCAATCCAGTCCATTGCCTCACCTTCCCCTCCAGCTGACACTGGTACCATGGCCCCAGATGACCACAGGTGCTTGCTCTGACCACCCAACATCTTTGGGGCGGTGTGGGTGTGGTGGTTTCTCTGTGCACTCACAAGTATGCACACTTCTGTGTATGGATGCTCCCCAAGAGGTGAGCAGATACAGCCAAGGTCTTACTTATCTAAGTGTTGCTTTTAGATAGTCTTCACTCCATGAAAAAGGCCACAAACTCTTTTCAGTTTGGATAATCCACATCTGCCATGCTGAGGTATGATTCATCAGCTGTTACATGTTAGTAAAATAGACGTGATTTATTAAAAGCAGCTCTTCCTTCCCACTCCCCTGTGCATCTTTGCCTTCAAAGACTGAGAAGTTATCCCATTTCAGTTGCTAAACCGTTTGCTTTGCAAGGCCCAAATTCTAGTCTTCATCTTGAGAAAGATACCCTTCCTTTAGGAACACTAGCAGAAGTATAGTATCGAGACAGCAGCCTGCCACACTAAACAAGGACAATTGTCACTACCGACGTGAATCTCTCAGACTCTGCATTAAGCTTCATTCATGCATGAATTAGCATATGGGGAACTCCAACTTCCCTTTTCTTCAAAACCAATTGATTTCAAGTAATGATCTTCTATGTGGACTGGCGGTTCCACAAGGCTCTAAAATTATCAATCTTTAAGCTCTTCCCATCCTTCACAGAAAGAACCTGTTGACCTTTAACCCAATATAAAGGGAGACGATTACTGGAACCACTTTTTAAATGTCTCTTTTACTGATGTCACTGGCAGGACCATTTCAGTGCTTTGCTGAAACAGTGGTGTGTGTGTTTTTTTCCTGACAGTGGCAACACCATGAACTACAGGCTGTAATTTCGTTGTCATGCAGACACAGTGCTTTCCTGCAGTACGTTCATTCAGTGGAGAGGCTGCCAGAAAGATACCAGCTTATGTGCTGCATTCGCATGTGTGCTGGCATTGATATGGAGAAAACCAACTGGCTGGGCACAAACCACCGAGCTGCATTCAGATGTTCGTGGCTTCAGCTCTCTGCAGCATTATTGTCCTTTCTCTGGGAATTACTGTGCCTTGTGTTCTCTCTTCTTTTTGTCTGAAAAGTATATGATGACATTAAACACCTGATTTATTGCCATTACTCCAGCACTGACAACTCCAGACACAATGAATTCTAGTTTGGACTAGGTAAATGGCAGCTATAAATCCTTCCTTGAGTTCACAGTTTCATTGAACATATGTGATAGCCCTGCTAGTTCTGCACTGTCACACTATTGTGAAAAGTCTCTTATGTGTCACTGAGATGTCAGTGTCTGCAAAGCATGGGAAACTGCCCCCAGCACAGCCTATCAGAAAGAGAATTGTGCACAAATGTTATTTCATACTTGGTTCACATAACAAAAATGAACCAAAATCTAGGTCTTATTTGACGTGAGAGTGTGTGCACACATGCACATGCACAAAAACCTCTGACAGTTCATACTATGAATGGTTTAGTCTAAATGTTCAAGTGAGGAAAGAGTGGAAAATATATTGGAGCAGATAAGTGAAATGACTTTTCTGTGGTCCGTAATAAACACCAGCTTCCCACCCTTCACATCCCTTATGTGAAGGACGGTTTTCTATAATGCTGCTTGTAGTGACTTACGTCTGCATCCCGTGTGCCTCTGGAGATAAGATCTCTAATGCTTCTGCATCAATGTTGATTCAGGATACTCTGGAGTATTTCCTTGCTTTAGAAATGCTGGTCCACATCCAAGCCTTGGTCCTTCCTACCATTTCCATTGTGTAGAACATGAGCAGAGAGAAATCTTTGTGCAATCATTGGTGACACTGTCCATTTGAAAGGCAATTCCATCCTGAATCCTAGTGCTTCTATCATAATTAATATCCACCCTCACCACCATAGTTCATGCTACAGTCTCATATGTTTCAGTCCTTTACTGACTCAGCCTTACACTCTATGGCCTTGACTGAACAATTCTCTTCTACTCACATTTTTCACAATGCCATTGCATCTTTTGATTCACTACAATGACAAAAAGGGACCCTTTCTTCTTGCTATAGGTGTCAAATGCGACTTCTATGAGTGATCCTATATGCGTCTGCTCTCCAAGTCACAGCTGATGCCATTCGTCTCCTTTGCTGATATTTGAGCCCTTGTTATCACCAGTCTGGTTCACCTTAAATGCTGTATCATTGAGATACTTATAAATTTGCCTATATAATCAGTAATGAAATGAAACTTTTCCCTTTTTTGTTTCAAATATCTTCTTTAAAGACAATTCTTTCTTCAGCCTACAAGATACAGTCAGGGGCTCAAGGATGAAGAGGCAATGATCCTGCCCTGACTATCTCTTGATTCCTGATCCTGCCACCTTCAATTTCTCCATCACTTCAATGCTTTGGAGTTTTGGGGGTTTTTTTTCATTCATTCTTTTTTTCCTTCCTTTTTCATAGCTATTACATGCCTGCTCTAGTCTGCTTCTTTCTAAATGCAAATATGTCCACAGGGAATTAAAAGAACTGGTTTAGCTCTTTACCCATGCTACACATTTGCTCTGCTGTTCTCCTTTTGATTTTTCTCTATTGTTCAAAGCACCATGTGCTGAAGATTATTTGGGTACATTAGTCAACTATTATAACGTTGTACAGCAGCATCACAGGAAGATTAATTGGTCTCCAAAAAGAATGTAAATATGTGCCATAGAAAATGTCTAGTAATTCTGTCTTTTTCTTACCATCTTCAACTTTGTCTTGATTTCTCTGACTTTTGGTAAAAGAGAGAAGGTTAGATAAAAATACTTTCATTAGGTGATATAATATCACTTATCTTAAGTTACCAAAGGAATAAAGCAATCACAGCCCTCAAGGATGAATTAGAGTGGATTACTGCAATGCCTGGAGGGTCAAGATAAACTTTAAATATCTTATCCCTTCCATCTCAGTAGCAAGTCTGAGGCATTATATCTTACTCAGATTACTTCACCTAAATTAGTGAGAGAAAGAGACAGACAGAAAACTGTAATAATCCTGACTAATTGGCAGAATAATTCTTCAGTCTTTCAACTGGAGAGATACAAAATAGCGAAGGTAAAACACTAAAAGAACTCTCTTTTATTATTTAAGTATCAAGCATTTGGCTCTGGCTTCAAAACATCAGCGTCTCCTGGGCTACTCTTTCTCAGGTAGTTAAAGGGCACAAACTTCATTCTCCAAGCACTTTTTTTGACTAAAGCTCGTATTTCTCCATTTGCACAGCAGTCTGCAAGCTCTTCCACCTGGAATTCAGGCAAAGTCTCATCTTTGCCTAATGCCACCACCATCTCTGATTTTACACTGTGCCCAAGATAAAAATCCAGCTCCTTTGACTGAAAAGTAGAATTTTCTGCTTTTATGTTCCAAGTTTGCTGGCTCAGATCTGAGTATCTCATCTGAGGGGTTGCAACTTATATGAAAGCCTGTGCTCCAACAGACTCTGGATATCATAAATTGTGCTGCCAGGCCATTTTGGAAATCCTCCTTGTAATACTAGTAGGTTCAACACCACTGCATGTGTACACACATCTGCTGGGACACCATCTTGAAGGCACAGCTATATGTTAAAGGGATAAGCTGTGAAATTGAAACTCAGCATTTGTAGTATATAATGCTACTATTTGAAACTCTTGCTAAAGCCTTTTGTAACAGATTCAGAGCCATGAGATCAAGATATCCACCAGATTCAAATCCCATTCACCTGTCTTTTTTTAAAGCATCTAAAGGTCAGAATTTGGATTAATCATCTATTTTGGTCAGACAAGATTTGAATACCTATTTATACATTTAAAAATGAAGTGGTTGAAGCTTATATGAGGATTTTATCAAGATCCTTATAATGAAGAATTTTTACTATAGGACTGTTAATACGCTTTGGGGAATAATTTCATATTATATAGAAATCTTTTGGATATGTCATTTAGTCATGACCTAAAGTAAATCCAACAGTGAAAGGAATTCAGTAAAGCTGTACTAAGACAGTGCTTTGTAAAATTAATGGTAGCTGGTTACATTTTAAACAAAGACACGTTATTTAGTTACATGTAATTCAGAGACTCTCTTAAAGCAACAACATCCCTAGGGATGAAAGGTATTGACTTCTTTTCATCAAGAGAATTCTATGTAACATCTGCTGATTGATTTAATATGGTAATGTGGCACTTATTCAGAATAGTAAAATCAAATTAATAAAAGAAATTTAAGTGAAATGTTTCTGAGAGTGGAACTTCCTGTGCTGTCAAAGATTGCATTCTAAAGCAGTAGAAACTCCATTGCCCAAATACTTTTTAAAATGTCTTTCATCAAATAATGTTTTTAAGAGTGAAGAAAGTACAAGTGATGTCTCTGGAAGGTGAGTTTCTAGTGCCATTGAAACCAATGATGAAAGTCTCACTGATATCACAGGAACCATGCCTTGTCTGTTGGCTTTTCAGAAATACATTTTTTGTCTGGTGAATTTTCTGTTGTGTGTACCAAATCACTAGAGCAAAAAGACCCTCTCAATACATTAGAGGGATACTTTACAAAGCAGAAAAGAATATTGCTTTCTTTTCTTTTAACTTCTACCTTTCATTCCTGCTTGTTACTTAGGGAAAATACAAGTGCTCCTGATGTTGCAGTGTGTTGTAGGTGAGGTGAATGTACTTATTCAGACTGCAGTTCCACAGAAGGGACTCAGCTTCATCCACTAATTTCAAAAAATTTTATTATTTCTCATTTGGGATAGGTCACTAGGAGACTTAGCTCACTTCAGATTCAATTAACTTTTATTTTTTAATTAGTTGGAATATTAATAACCCTTCCAGAAATCCATGAGGAACTATGCATTCTCCAAAGTAAATCTGGAGAGGATTTTAGCCTGCGAGAATTCCTTGCTGCTTCTTGCACAGGAGATTGGATGGCTAAGTTACTGCACAGCTATTTGTGAAGACAAAATACCTTCACATTTCACAAACAAATTCCTTCCTAATATTTTTCTGACTGCCTACTTCCTCCACCCAGAGAATATCAAGTTAAGAAAGTGATATTACATGTCTTTATAACATTGGTGGGTTCCATTCTGGAATAGCACTTGCAGTCATAAGGGATTTTTTAAAAAATGAAATCTGCTTAAAAATCCAAATGTTAGACTGAAGACTGGAAGAAAGAAAAATATGATAAAGAACTCAATTTTTTAACTGTTTAGAAGACCAGATGGTGATATGAACACAGTAGTTGTAATTATCTTCAAGGTGACAAAATGCCAAGTACTATGGAAAGGTCTGCAATCCATTAAAAAATGCACAATAGCAATTACTTGTCGAGTATTAAAGATGAACAATTTTAGTTAAAAAAATCACTAAGTTGTACCATTGCAGCCATGTGAACCAGGCAGCTATTTGTCTTTACTGCAGTTTTAATCTTTTATTTTCATTCAGAAGATTAATCAAGTTGTAAATTGTATGAAGGAATAAGTAGATGACAACTAGTATTTGATTATATAAGAGCCTAAGCTAGATGCTCCAATGATCCACTCTGACTTAAAAGGCAAAATAATCCATACATAATGTCAACATTCATCAGCCCTAAAAAAATCCTGCATGAAAAGGAATGTCTGGATACCTGTATTTTAACTGCATATTAATAGATTAATAATAACATTCACATGAATATAAGTTTCTTTCACAGTCAATATGAATTACATCAATGTTAAAAGAAAAACAAATTAAAAACAAACAAACAAACAAACAAACCAACAACAAGGAAAACCCTGCATAGTTACTACAATCAGGGTTGGATTTCCATACGCAGTTTCTCCTTAGTTTGTGTAAATCTAACATAAAGGTTAAGGTAAATTCCTTTTTAGTAAATTCTCAATTTCTGAAAACAAGTGTTCACCAAGTTCTTGTGATTAACCTAAATGGCTTCTTGTTTTATTGAAGTGGCCAACTAACTAAATGTAATGTGATTAATGAATACAATTTTTATTCAGTTTTTTTTCCTGTCATTATTTCATAGGTAGATTATTAAAAATTGTAGCATTATAAAAATCTTGTTTTCTTGTCATTGTTGTTCATTGTCTTGTTTTGGTTAGATCACTGTCATTTGCTTAGTTTTGGTTTCAAAATTCAATGCTGATGATTCTAGGTATTCTTAATGAGCTTACCTAATTATAGGGTTAACTAAAAGTCATAGTCATGAGAGATGGATTTACATAAATTTAGTTTCCAAAAAATCGAGGAAGCTTTACCTGGAAGAGTAACAGAGCTTCCCTGCCATGGCTGGGTTTCTGTAGCAGGTGGATGCATCACACACAGACCAAGCAAAACCTGCCAATAAAGAGTCAACTTGTCTCTGTCAGTCTCAGCATTTTCTTCTTTGTGTGCAGACCTTATGCAGAGAAAAACTGCTGAATCACACTAACGGGCTGAGAATGAAGCAGCAGTATTTATTTTATTCTTTCTACTCTCTCCCAATTATCCTTATTTCTGTAGCTTTCCTTCAAGACAGACTTTTCTGATGTGCCAATAAATAAATATATCAAGTGGAGATCTCCTGCATCTCAGCTGGACAGAGGCTGCTTTTATTCAGGTGAAACTGAATCATGTGAACTGTGCTGAGACATTTTAGTCCCTTTCCTTCACAGTCCGTGAAACTGACTGAGGGATCAAAGCTACCGATGAACCGAAAAACTGGCACTTGCAGCCTGGATGAATACTTTGGGATGCCGTTTTTAAGAAAATGAAATGAGATGTGACAGGAAAACGGGAAAGAGCCATATAAATGAAAGAGAGGATGAAAAAGCAGAAGTAGGAAAAAAAAAATCCAAATGATAAAGCATAATCCAGAAAAAGAAAAAAAAAAAAAAAAAAAGAAAGTAACAAAGAAAGTAATATAAAAAAAACAACCATTAGTCAACCTTCTGAAATGGCTGAGCCAGATATGCACTTTCAAGGAGTTCAGCCACCAAAAGAACACCCTCAAAAATGTCCACAGCATGGTCATCGCATCCATACAATGCCCAGTACCTGCTTGTCCTCCACAGCACAGCAGCACATGGGGGTAAGGGAAGGCTGGGGAAGAATTTGCAGAAACTCTCAGGAGCATAACTGTAATGTCTGAACGTAACTTGGGAGGCACGACCAAGGAAGGAGTCATACCACAGGAGTACCCAGGCCTCTGCTGTGGCTTTGCAATCTGCTTTATGAATGCACAGGCCAGGCCCTAGGTTAAGGTTCTTGAAGAGTCTCTGCATATTGGGCTAATGCAATGCAACCTGTATGGCAAATAAGTGTGCCACAGTGAAGAGATAGGTGGTATAACCAGGGCTACATATTGCAAAAATGCTGCTGAAAGGTCCAGCATATGCAGCATCTTGCCTCAGCTATCTCTTATAGAGGCTAGCTCACTCGTAACCAACTCATGACATGAAAAGTAGTTCCAGACCTTTGCATTTCAGATTGGGGTCATCTGGCCTCACTTTCTGAGTCACAGTGTTGGATTTCATCCTTGCTGTTTCAGCTCAGCAACATCCTCTGAAGATCTGAAGTTTCACCATTGGCACACTTAATCACATTAGCATATGACAGTTAGCACACGTATAATTTCTGGAAACTGATAAAGCTCTTTGGGCATTTCCTCTGCCTGAGATTTGTCCTTGCATGTTTCTGAATCTCCTTCTGAGTACTGAGGGCTTTTGTAGCGCAGACCCCAGGGAAGCACCAACTTTGAAGTCTTTTGAGTACCTCAGTCACACTTCAGCTGTAAATAATTGCCTTCCCATCAGTACTTATGTTTGTCTGAAGTTTTAGTCACAGAGGTCATTTTTTGCAGTCAGCAAGCAAGCATTACTTGTGTTCTGCTAATTTCCTTATCTCTCTGATAGGCAAAATTGTCCACAGGGCTTCTAGCAGACAGTCGGGTAGGGAATGGGGATGAAGAAATAATAGTATGAATAATCCCTGCTGAACAGGATCTTTGGTAGAAAAGTCATACATAAAAAAGGGTGATTGATCGCATACAGCATTTTTGTAGATCATTTAATGGTATATAAATTCTAAAGTCTTTCTGTAAGGACAGTGCTTGTGTACCAAACTACAATTCCCCATAAGAATACGCAAAATCACCTCACTGCTTTCCTGAAGACACCTTCAATTTATCTACCAGAACCTTGACATTGGTAGACTTGTAAATAAGCAGAAAGCACAATTCACCATTTCATCATAAGTTCCCACACCATTTTTTTGTATTTTCATCTTTTTTTTTCATGAACTGTCATCTATTGCCTTATACCTGGGCTTGTAAAGTTTAGGGGTTCAAGGGCTATTCATTCTTTTGCATCTCCTGGACTCCTCAAGTCCCTAGTAAATTATAAATAACTAATATTACTGAGAAAGTGTGTGGGGTGGTGACGTGTCCTCTGAATAAGCTTTCTAAATTGAAGAAATAACTAAGGGTACTTTGTGTAATTATTGTCATTCTTTTTATAGCATTTTTTTGGATGCTATTTCCCAATTGCATGTTATTTATCTTTACATAAAAGATGCAAACATGCAGAGAATGCTGACACTTCTACTACTTAATACCAGGGCCTAATTTCCCAGTGCATGTTAGATCTTAATCTGTTTTCATGCCTTCTTTCAAAGTCAGCATCTGATCCAGAGCAAATTTTTATTTCTGTAAAGTTCATTTATTTAGGCAGCTAGAGAATGTCATTTCCTTTAAAAATGGTAGAATAGTCGCCTACCCTCTCCCCCCACCTCCTACACACTCAAAAGGTTACAATTTTCTTCTGTGATTCCCTCTATAGGGAATGTTATATTGGTACTCTTTGGCAACACTGTACTCAAAATATGCATTTAAATAGAGACACTCAGTGAAGTAAAAGCATATAGGAAGTTGGAGTTACGGATTTTTTTTCCTTTTAAATGAGGCATTTTATGACTCAAAGGATTTTACTGAAAGTCTACATTGTCTAGTTAAAGTTACAGTGGAATTCTTGTGGGAACCAACGCACAATACTAAATGTAATTTTTTGTTTTCCTTCCAGCCTGTAGATGTTGTTTTGTATTTGTCATCTAGGTGAAACTCTTCTGCTCTAATAGCCATTGTCTGCTCTTTTAATCCTAAAACCTTGAGGAGTGTTTCACTTTTGGCTGTTACTAATGCTGTATGTATTACAGAACCAGATGGGACCTCTCCAGAGAAATTTCTACAGGAGTTTAAATCTAAACTGCTGTGGTTACTACAGGAGCTGCCAGACCCCATGACCCCCAGGGCCTGTGCCCTCCTCCTTCCAGGTGCCCTCTAAGCCACAGGCCCCCCTGCTCCTGCTCACAGGTCCAGCCAGCAGCAAGGCTGAACACTGTCTCACACACACACCCCTTCCCATGTACAGAGGATTCTGACACTTGTGTGTCTGTGTGTTTGTCACTTTGTATGAATTTATTTCTTTTACACTTTTACCACACTTTGGTCCTTAACCAAATAACAATGAACCACGTGCTCTCAGATTTCTCATAGCTTTATATATAACTGGAAAAGGCAGAGGTTATTAAAAAGAAAAGATTAAGGTTATTCAGATCTGAAATATTTTTACCAATATTTCATCATTTGTTATTATCCTAAAATGTGATGAAAAAATTGAATGTTCATTTCAAACCCTTTTAGGGAAACAAGTGAGCAAAAACAGACTCCAAAACAGCAGAATGCTTTGACTTCTAAACTGATATTAAATCTTTGGTGTCAGGTCAGCTCAGTACTAAGATCCTTATAGCTAATGTGTCACAGTGTCTGATGAGACCTGCACTTTTGTTTACGTTATTCACTGTAAGCCAAACTCTCCTGCTTCCCATCTTGCATCATGTGGCTTGGCCAGGGGAGAGTTTGCAGCCCTCAGAGAATGCACAGTTCAGACAGGAGATTTGGGACCTGCAAAACACCAGCACATCAGACTACCTGACCACAACTTTCACGAAGACATGACAGTAAAACACAGCTTAGTGCTGAACTGATTCAGAATAGAATATTTTGTGTAAAGAGAATTTGCAATCATTTTCAAGCAACTCACAGTTAAGTAGTTAAATGGTTCCTTAAGGTTTTCCTGTTGTAAAATTATTATCTTTCTGATAAAATAAAACTTTCTAGATAGCACAACAGGAAATTCAGTTATGATGTAAAGAAATTAAAGGCCAGGACAGAAAAA
The DNA here is from genome assembly GCF_047716275.1 of Strix uralensis. Taxonomy (NCBI): domain Eukaryota; kingdom Metazoa; phylum Chordata; class Aves; order Strigiformes; family Strigidae; genus Strix; species Strix uralensis. The sequence continues at coordinate 18,261,450 of NC_134012.1, read as the reverse complement.
CAAGCAGCATAAAGCAAAACATCATACTTGTGGCCACAGAAGAAATATGCCTTCTGGTAAATGTGGCACTCCAGATTCATTACTTGCAAGTGAGGATCGCACTAAGTTTACAAAATCTTCTGCTATGTCCTCACAGCTCAAACCTCCTGGCAGTCCGGTTGCATGGGAGTGTCATGAAAAATACTAACCAGCACTGCAAACTCTCCAGCAGTCTCCTGAACACCCTACGAATTGGGAGCAGAGAAGGAGGACAGGTAAACATGCCCCATCTTCATTTGAATACCAGATACTGCCACACAAATTCAGGCAAAATCTGCTTCCCAGTTTGACTGATGCACTTTTGCTTGTAGAAACATCAAGGAGGTGGATTTTGTCTTCTGGAGGAGGTGTTTCCCCATGTAAACAGCTTGGCAGAGCACTATTTTCTTTTTATATTTTTAGTCCAACCTATTTTGTGTTTTGCACCTCCCTTTATGTCATGGCTCCATTTGCCTCCTTCAAGCAAAAAGGGTCTGACTGAAGAAACAGGAGCTCACACAGTGGTCCCACCATGGTGGAGACCTGCAGAGGTGTCTGTGGAAAGGGAAACAATCAGCAGGAAAGTGTGTGCATTCCAGAAACCCCACAGTTTTCTTCAGTTACTCTCCCATGCAGCTCTGGGTAGTAATTTTAAAATCAGTGGGTGAGTGGTGGATCTAGGGGAATCAAAGTGTCACTTGCTGAATTCATGTCCCAGGGCAGTTTGGAGAGCAGGGTAAAATCTAAAAACACAAAACTGTTTCTTATAGTATTAGGCAATTAAGTGTTAAATATACAGTTCAGCTCTCCATCTGACGTAGATCAGTGACTACACAAATTTCAGCAGAACTGCAGTATTTTGTAAGTATAGTTTACTGCGATGTACAACATCCTAAATCAGATGTTTGTGGTAGATGAACCTTGTTTCATTTTTTAATTTTATTTCTTTGTCATTACACCTTTTTTCTTATTGTAAAGACAGTTTTAATTTAAACAGCCTTTCTGTACATTTAAAATCCTAGACAAACATTTACATCAGGATGACATCATCAAGCAGAATACCTCACCACCACTGAGTTCCCTACTCTCTGAAACAGCACAAACAGGTCTGGCAGATATTCCCAGTGTCCTTGCATCTCTTTCATAAACCCTGCATTCAAACAACAGCAAACATAAATTGCATTACACCCCCAAAATTGAACTGGGGAAGAGAAAGGCCAGGAGAGGAGAGGGGAAAGTAAAGTGATTTTTAAAAGTAGTGAAAATGCAATCAGTTTTTTTTAAGTTTCAAAACAGACTAAGGCTCACAGCTACTCTTCTTCATGGGAGTCTTGCATATTGAACATCTATTAAGATAATTATCTTAAAGCGTACACATGGCAGTGTGGTATGCAATACTCAATGTTCTGATTATCCCAAAATGGCATTGTAAATTGAAAAAAAAATAAACTGAATAGTTGGGTTAATAACAAGACTGGTACACAGATGAGTTCTTTAATGAACTACATTATTTTCCTGTTCAAGTTCAATTTCACATAGTGTTCTTTAAAATGTCTCACAGTGAGACTGATTTGGATTGTGTACACATATGTCCAGTGAGTAAAAGGGATCAAAAAAACTTGTGTGAACTGAGATAGCAGAACAGACTTTACATGCTTATTATCTTCCAGAATCTTTGCAGTTCATTAATCTCCCCCTTATTTTCAATATCTGGCCAAACATAAAAACTGAATATTTTTGACATTGCCTTTTGATTCAACAAATCTTAAAATCTCTGCTAATTCTTTCAACTTTTGTAAAATATTCACAGTTGAGTTACTGTGTTACAGTAGTAGCAGCCAGACAAATCTGAATTTCAGGGTTTGCTAAAATATGTCTTGTGCATCCATACTCTGGGATTTGCTCTTTCCAGACCTAACTTCAGTTCTTTGAGAGTATAATTTCTTTCTTCTTTTAGGTCAGTTTTTTTGTAGCCTAGAAAGCAGTTATCCATGACATGAAAGTAACTCCAAACATTTTCATTAAAAAGCATAGTTACCTACTCTGAGCCTTTTGGTGTTTTTTCTTGGTCTTTTGCCTAGACCCAAGAAAATAACTGGGTTTTTTTGAACCAAGGGGAAACAAAATGCTAAAATTGACTTTGCATCAAGTTAATGTGGAAAACTCACCTCCCTTGATGAAATTAAATCCTTGATATAAACATAAGTGTCCAGATAGCTGAAGTCAAAATAAGATCACAAGTTGAGATATTTAAAATAAGAAGAGCTATTTCCAGAGGGGTAAAGAAAAAGGGGGATGGGCAAGGGGAAGTTTGTTCATTTCTGGCTTTTCTGAAATATTATTTCCATTTTCTTATCTTGATGAAAAGGATTAATCAAATTCTGTATAGATTTGGCCATCCTCAAGTTACATGTTTTTCATTAAATAGATTGTCCAAGGAAAGTTTTTTCCTCCTCTGCTTGTGAGCCAGTTCTGCTCCCTTTGAGATGTGCTGTGGGTTTTGCTTTTGGTTTTAATAAGCTTTGGGTCAGGGTCTCAGACTACAGATTCACTATGGCAGGGAATATCCCATCCCATACTCATGATAGTAATTTCTTCACAAAAAAATTATCTTACTGGAATAAATCACCCATAGCTTGCTCTTTGGACAAAAAAGGCTTCACTGCAAATCCTCAAATTTAAGATTTTTCCTTCGGCATCATTGTTGGTTTAGGTCTGACCATCACAGTATCAGCACTAATGCAGATACAGCTGTCAGGCTAGTGATGTTTTTCTTCAAGTAAAACTGTTTATGTGGAGAAAATATAAAGAAGACTTCTGCTGACTTCAGTCTTGCATGAGATGATACCCTTTGGTGTAAAAAAAAAAAAAAAAAAAAAAGTAAACCAGTAAAATAAAGCTCCTCTAGATAAGCTGGGCCGCTTGACCTGTCCCATGAGCAAATGAACACACTTTGTGAACTTCAAATCTTCCCGTGCTCTGTCCTCAGCAACAACTTGCGAAAGTTATTCCAGCCTCTGACAAAATAAGTGAAGCAGCCTAGAGTTAAATGCTGTTTGCTGGATCTCCCTAAACATTATCATGTAAAACATTGTTTGTTTAGTAATACCTTGCTCTGCTTTCTGCCTCCATCTGTGTGTGTTCACAGCTGTATTAGTGCCTGCCAGTCATTTTGCCAAGCTGTTTTGACTACATGGGTTAAATAGTGATGGACAGTGAAGCCCCTTGTGAATAGGGTAGGCTCTTCAATCCCCCATGGAGAAAGCTGACCCTGTTTTGTGTCCCTATTTGAGAACTCAGCAGTACGCTCAAGGAAAGAGGAAGGTTTTGGGAAAAGTGTGTGAAGCCAGAAAAATTATGAAGAGGAGCTTTCATTTCCACCTCTATAGTCTTACTGAAAAAACAACCTGAGATGTTTCTGACAGGAACTGTAGGCATAAAATAAAAGATTGATTTCATTGAAGGTCTGTTGAGAGTTGTGCTGAACAACAGGCTCACAGATGAAGAGAGAAGGAATCTTTATCATGCAGCCTCAGAGCTCACACTGCCAGGAGCTCACCGGCTCTGAGGAGGAAGGGAGAGTATCTAATGAATATATACTGACCTTCTGAAGCAGGATCTTGCATGACTTTTTGCTAGCATTTTTGTCTAAGAGAAAAAGTCCCTTAATGTGACTGCTTACTGCTTAATGTTATGTAAAGGACAGGCTGTTCCTAAAATAAAACTTTTTCTCTATGGAATATATTTTACAGTAAAATAAATGGCTTCTTATCAAGAGATGCTCAAAGAACTTCAGTTTTTGAGGCCTGAACAAAATTTTCAAGACCAGAAATACTTTTTAATTTTATCCTCTTTTTCTACATGCTATAATCTCAGATGCCAGGTATGGACATGTAGAGACTTATTTTATCCACACAATCAACAATTCTCAGAATAGAGTAATTCACAGTATACACAGCCTGAGAAGTAGGCTGTGAAATGAGAGAAGGCTGCTTATGCCATGATGAAATAAGATAAAGACATACTCATGTAATCTCTCTTCTGCACAGTTAAGTAGTTTCAGAGCCAAGAAGTGACAAAGCTCCAGCTTCACTGACTTTCCCATAACCCTTTAGAGAGTCATAGAAATGAAAGCAGCGCGGTCAGTCCCTGCCATTTAGATAGATGAACTAAGGCACCGAAGGCAAGTTAGCTGGCATTATATGCAGTACTAGAATATTTTATAGCAGTGCCCTGAAATGCTGTATAGCAGTAAACGTGCAGCCACACTCAAGCATCTTACTACCAATTATCATAGCAATTAGGAAAAACATCATAAGACCTTACTTTCCAAAGTAAATGAGACTTATTTGATTGAGCAGTTGGTTCCAGTTTCCACCCCTTCTCCTCCATTTTCCTCCAGAATTTTCAAACTCACTGGTGAACTTCAGTCACATTTGACAGAGAGGGGTAGCCCTCAGAGAAACTAGGGTGCTCCAAGTTTCTGACAAATAAAGGAAGAGATTCAGGTCAGAAGGTTGATGTCTGTATCGTGTTCAGCTATATTACCTAGCTAGAACCCATAAGAGATGGTGTCAGAGGAAATGAGGCTTTGTAAAATCTCTGCTTACTCTATAAATGAGTTTCTTCCCCAGTGAGGAGGTATCTTATTGGTAAAACTGATATTTTTTTTTTTTTTTAAATGGCTCTGTTTTCCTGGACATCATGCACCAGATGATGATAATTGCTATCATTGATTCTTGCCGCTGCTTGCTAAACATTGTCTCCCAAACTCACTCTTGTCCCTTCAGAACTGAAAGCTGTTATTATACCCAGTTATTCTTCTCTTGGGCCTCTCTCTGTATGCAATTAACAATGAGTTAGGCTCTCATGTGAGGACAGATGGAAATGTAAAGACAATGCTCCAATTAACAGAAGGGAGGGCTTCCAGAAAAAGTGCCAGGGAATTCACTCACTTAATCCATTTGGCTGTATTCAGAGCACAGACTGTTATTTCAAGTTCAAAGGGCCTTTGTTTTATCAGCTAGACCATTCTGAAAATCATTTATCGTCTTCTGATGCTAAAAGGCCCCACAAGTAGGTGTGGTCTGGTTCTTGAAATATTAGAAATAGGAAAGAAAAATAAATAGACTGTATATGAATATTCCAGTTATAAATATCCAAAGGACAGTGAGCAAAAGGTATAGAGTAGAAAATTCAATCAATGGTTAAATACATCTAACTGGAAAGTAAGCAGAAACAACAGCAAACATGAGCAAATATTTTATTCACAAAAATAAAAAGGTTTCTTCTTACACATACCGCCAGCCTTTACTTTGTAAAAAGAGAAAACAAACAAAAAAAATGTGAAAATACCAATAGTTTCACTCAAAAAAAAGTTGCATCAAATATGTCTGACTGAACTAAATGTCAGCCAACTTTTAAAACATCCTGCAGTATACAGTTTACAACTGTTCGGCTAATTCATCCATCGCACTTTATTTGTACCTGCAACAGTTGATAACTATGAAAGCTCCGTAGCAACTAGGACTAAACGCAAGCTGCTAGGACACAATGTCAACAAGGGAATCAAATCCTGCAGCCGCTGATATGAAGACATTTCAAGAGGTGCAACTTCCAGAAGGCAGGAGAAACCATACTCCCTTCTCTAGGATGTGATCAGTGGCCGACTGATATTTAAACTGTCTATACATGTATTTGAAGAGTCGCTGTAATTTTTTTAAACTTTTCAATTCTTAGCACCTTCAATATCTTCACCTTTTTCCTTCCAATCATTAACTTCTCTTTCCTACTTCCCATCCCCATAAACTCTTTCTTTTCTTAGTCGTGTCACTTCATTATTTCCTCACTTACAAGTGATGATGTATGTATTCAGGAGTGGTGGGTAGCTGCCAGTGCAGTCAATGCTGGAGGCAGCCCCTGCACAGGCACACCAGGCTGCTTGCTTCATCCCTCCAGAGGTTTTCCAGGGAAGTAGCCACCCCTATCCTCACTACTCTGGAAGCCAGTGAGGTGGGACCTCTGTGCTGGTTTGGTTCCCTGTTTTCATTTAGTCTGCAGTAATGAAGCATAGGACTACCTGAAAGGGATCTCCAGACAGCACCAACTACAGCATTTCCACACAGTGTTACTCCTTTCCCTGTTTCTTGATCTTCTTTTTTGCCTTGTTGTACCTGCCTTCCACCTCCCAGTTCCTTTCCAAATAAACAGCCTGTCCTTCATCACTTTTTCCCTTTTGGTCACAGTTTTGGTATCTCCATACCCAAATTTGTTATTTCTGATACCCCTACCTATTACATTTTGGCCTTACATGGTATTGTTGACATGATTAGGCACTTCTGCCCCATAAGCCTCCAATCCCTAAAAGGTCCCCTCAGTTACCTCTCTGAAGTTTGGCAATCAGTCACACACTTCCCCTTAAAATCTAGCCACCTTATAGTGCTCTTGGTAACTTTTGTCAGCTTCTTACTGTTATCATCACAGCCAGCAATTTCTTATGTCATGTCCAGTAGCTTCTCATATTCTGTTCAATTATGTAGAACTCAGGCCAGTACTTACTCGTTTGCTTGCAACCTTAACAGCATTCTTAGCCCTAAAGATAGATATCCATCAATGCTTACCAGTACAGATACAAATCCTATCATCACATCAATGTAGAGAAGCTCAAATCAGCCCCTCACTGAAGCCTGCAGTCTCATCATCTCTTCATCTGACAGCATTGTAAACTGGCATGGGTAGCAGTGAGAAGACACAGGTGAATCTAATCAGCACCAAAGTACTAACCTTGTATTGCTCAACAAAATGCAGAATCAGAAAACCTTCTCAAGTTTGTCCAGAGCATTTATACTTCCACAGGCACATTTTTTTCTTGACACAGAAGAGACAGTCCTAGCTTTTTTGTGTCAGAGAAGGGCTATATAAATCACCTCCCAGCTTAAGCACAGGAATCACGAGCTTCTTTTTGATATAAATTCTGTACTGGATATATAGGATATATACTGGATATATAGGCCCATGTGTGGGGCTATAACATGCAAAGAGCGTCAAAAGACTTCTGTGCTTGATTCCAAGCAGAATTAGGTTGCTTGAAGTTCTAGCGCAAAGTAGATAAAAATATTCTCTCTCATGTTTATATCACCTAAATTATTTCATCCCCCAAGATACTCCATTCATACCCCATTCTCCTCCTTAATCTTTCATCTTGTCCAAATTCATCGCTAATAGCCCTAAAGAACAACTGAATATCACCACACCAAACATTCAAGATGGTTAGAAAGTGCGAGATCCTTTCTTATACAAGCGAGAGTTGAAAAAGTCAGCAGGAAATTTGAGACTTACTGGTTGTAATTGCTGCTGGCAGGCATTCTGCCAGTTCACTAACAGTATGTTATGTTACATACTCTATATACAGCAACGAGGAGGAGGAATGACAGAAGCTTAAACGTATCCTGTGTCTGTTCCTCAGCTGATATATGAATCAACATAATGTCACCGACACATAAGGATCAAGCCTTCAGCCCTGCTCAAGGAAGGTTGTTTTCTAATATCTTCAAGTATTGCCAAGCAGCATGGCTCACAGGGAGAAGGTTGTCTCACTTGCATTAAGAAAATGATTGAGAAAAATATTTAACATCTGTTTTGAGAGAGGAAGACAGGATTCCATACTATGATGAAACACGAGCTCAGCTCAGAAGTTCTCTTTGGTGAGCACAAGGAGATTAATTGTTGGAAGTCTTTGATCCTGAAAGTGTTAAAGTTGGCAAGCCTATGCCTTGTCATGGTTTCAGCATGAAGATCTGGGACCTGATCAGACTGCAGAAGAAACTAATATGTAGTTAACACAAAGCCTTTGACATCTGTTATCTCCACCAATGATAAACCATTGCAGAAAAATCATAAGGTGTGCTGACATATGTGAGATCAGTGAATTGGACAACTATCTTAACTAAACCTGCGTTTAATTCTTAAGTAGAATAACATAATTCATGCCACCCTAAAGGCAAGAAGTGCACCAAAAAAGCTGTTACCTGATCTCCAACATGAGACTAATAGAGCAAGAGTGAGAAAGAAAGAACACAAGTTGTGGAAAATTACTTTGTGTGCAGTTCAGATCCTGTAAGATATCCTACCAAAAAAAAAAACCTAAAAAAAAAAAAAAAAAAAGGGAACCCTTAGGATCTCTCTAGTAATATCTTTTGTTTCTCACACTAGCCCAGCTCTATTAACTCATAGATCTGCTGGTTTATCATACTCTGGATATTTCAGAGAAAGTGAATTTATGGTGTAAGTGGCCTGATAAGTGTTAAATGACACAGCCTCTTCCTCTACTTGACTAACCAAAGATACAGCTTCTCTTAGTCTAACTCACAGTCAGTAGTTCTACTCTCTTCTATTTGTCTACTTTACTAAAATTCCTCTTGGCACTAGAATAAAAGCTATGTTGCTACTGCAGAAAAATCAACAAATAAAGTTAAAAGTGATCCAGATTTTACACCAGTCAGTGGTGGGAATAGGCCAGACAGAACCAACATATCTTGAGAGAGAGCTGCAACCCATGGGTTGGACTGTAAAGGAAGACTTAAGAAACTGTGTAATAAGATATTACTATTTTGAAAACATGCAGAATTGCAGGGAGGAGAGATCTTAACTTTGTTTCCCAGCTCCTATCAGGCATTTCTGTGAGAGTCCCTTTCCCCTCCGTTCAAGAGGTAATCCTGCCAGGGCTGTGCCTCTGGGATGTGTGCCATGTGGCAAGGTAGAACATGCCCATTTTTTAGGCTGACAGTTTCTCACCTTCTACAGGCAGTAAATTAATCATGAGGATTTAATTGGACTTGGCCATATGACTATGACTATAGTTCCAGCCCTGGCAGTAAAGACAGAACAATTCATTAGATACAGTGCTGGTATTTAAGTCACAATCTTGAGCTCAGTATCCCCCTTTTCTTATTATCCCAACAGCTGTTTGTGTCAGCAGTATCCAAGGATACCTATATTTGCATGGAATTATAAGCTTCATTGCTTTTCTTTATTCACCATCCAGAAGCAGAACAGTTGTATGCACATTAATAATATGATTACACTTATATATGTGAATATGCTCAGCCACAATACACAGTCTCCTAGAGTGTTGTACAGAGGGATGGACTTGGCATTACTAGTGCTTATGTGGCTTATATGAGTTTTAATGAATTTAGTGAATTTGGGGAAAACATTTTTTGAGCAGGAAGGCTGAGATAGATTGAAGCAGGCCAGTCCCAATGAGTGTAGGCAGAGCACATCACCTGTTTACATCAAGCAATTAGCAACCTCAAGACCCAAATGCAATTTAAACCTGAGGAAAGGGCAGCACACTTTATTGCATAGGAGCAGAGGAGAGAATTATGATACAATGAGCAGCATCGAACTATCCTGCTTCTACCACCTTATTTCTCCTGGTTGGAACTGAGACCCAGGCTGGAAAGTGAGATCACACCTATTCGCTGCTTTCTTGAACTGGACAGGGAAGAATGTCTGACTTAGCTGCACCACAAATCACTTCAATGAAGAAAGCAAGTGGATTGAGGAATAACCTTACTGTAGGTAAAGAAGAGCAAAAATTACTATTGAAAACTTTTTAGTTCATTGCACATCTTCTCCCTACCTGCTTAACCATGTGCTAGACCTGCTGCCAGGCTCACTGCTTTTCTGCTTTTCAGCAGTGCATCCAGGAATGTCCTTCTTTAGACACTTCTGTGTTTGCCCTGTATATCACACCAAACCCAGATACTGGTGAACAGCTCTCCCACTGGTTGTACCAGGTGCCTACTGTCTCCAATGTGAGCTGCTCCCAACCCCAAATCCCCTTCTCTTTCTCCCTGGTAAGTCCTCTGTCTCCTAGCAGCTCTGCACTACTGACCTTCTGGAAACTCTTCACTGTTTAGACCCATTTCACAAGCTGTCCAGTGCAGCCTGTGCCATAGTTAATGAACACCTCATGTAGGCATGAATCAAGAGATCTACAGTCCCTAAGGTCTAGTGTCTTATCTAGGTTATGGATCTTTTCTCTCTGTCCTCATTGCCTGACCTCTGAAGGACATTGTCCTGTGAATTCTGCAAACCAAAGCAGAGTGTTAACACTTGAGTGTTCTTTGACCCTCCTGCACTAGTAGCTGTTAAACATCAGCTGGTGCACATCACCGCTGTAAACTTCTCAGCAGCCTTCTTCAGTGTCCACCAAACAAAACCCTGCCACACACACAAACCCAGCACACTAGCAAATGTAACTAGCAGCTCCACACTTTCCTGAGATTCATATTCCCCTGGAGAGGTCCCCCAAGGGCAACATCTGCTGCACAGCCTCACTATTCAGGAGAGCAAGTCCAGGCGGAGTTTCAAACACAAAAAAAGTCTGCAGAGAGACAAGGAGTAAGGTACTGTGAATCATAAATGTACCTTTTCCACTAGAGTTTTTAGTGTTTTAAGAACACCCTAACTTTGCTTCTTTCTTAATCTGTTGTCCTGATTCACTTTTTTATTCAGGCTTGTTCCTCAAGAGTACTTCAGCATCAAATAGATATCTTCTGGGCTTGCTGTGTGCAAAACAGCTTCATTATAATAACAGCAGAGAGGCATTGAAGCTGATTCTTTAGTAAGTATCTTTGTGTGGTATTCACCAGAGCATTGAATTCAGATGCAGAAAATCTGAGGACTCTTCATCATTGTGACTTAGACTTTCACATGTTCTTTTATGCACCTTTTTAAGACTAGGGTGCTGTTATTAGCTTAAGGCATTTGAAAACTGAAGAGAAAGTTTTGCAAGAGCTAAGTAGCATCATTCACTGGATTTACTCACTTTTTACAGCAGAGAATTCTGTAGCAAACTTTGACTTGAAACATTCCTTATCCAGTTTGATTGGAAAGAAGAAAAAAGAAGAAGAAAAAAAAAAAAAAAAAAAAAAACAAACCAAAAAGCATTACTGCTTTAACTGCATACATATTAAAATGCAGTGAGCCAGATGAGCAGGTATTAGATTATTTGACTACAAAACTGCTTAATAGGAGAGAGATGTCTGATTTTTGCAGGCTTGTCAAAGCTGAAACAACCCAGATATTGTGAGATCACCAAAGACAAGTATGTTAAATGCTTAAATCAGAAGTATTAGTTAAATATCTTTTAACCCCCACCACTAAATTACATGTAAGCCTCAGTTAAGAAAGTAATTAGGTGGCTGTGTAGGAACTGCAAAGCTAATATTCTCTTCCTCTTTTACTTCAACTGCAGAATAACCTAAATATTCTCCTTTTATGTATCACTTTCTGTCAGATTTTTTTTTCCCAAATTGAAAATGCCATAGGAGTACTTTCTAATACTTGTTCAATCCCATTTAGGACTCTGGAGCATTTATATTGGATTCTTTTCTTTATGCTTTTATAGAGGACGTGTTTGCATCAGAATCACAAAGTTAGTCACAAGACATCTGAGAAGTTTCAAACTGCTGAACTTTCATAATCTGCCTTTAATTGCACATATGGTTTGTTGATAATGATTCTGAACTCCTGGCTGAAAGAAGTAGGATGGAAAAATATTTTCTGGCAGAAAAATATGCCTAAAAATTAGGACAGAAAGTAAATGGAACCCACACAGATGTAGATCATCAAAATAAAGTTGAACTTCACTGATGACTTTTTATTTTAAACCAGAATTAATAACAATCAGAAAGTAATTTGCAGATTCTGATCAAAGAGTGAAATATCTACTAGTCTTTTAAAATGTTTTGTGGTGGTATTCATTTCATGTGAATAGTTTTAGCAAAAACTGGTATTATTTTACAACCATTTCTAAGGGCCTCATTTTTTATTCTTGCTGACGGTGTGATTTTTTTGCTTCTTTCGCTATTTCCATGAATCTACAAGCTGCTCTCCTTCCAGCTACAACAGAAATGTGAAATGTCATTTGAAGAGCTCACATAATAGTACTTGAAAAAAATACGTTTTTTTAAACCTGAACAAATAAAAACAGACAGCAATGCATGTATCATTTTCAGCTACATACAGAGTCCATTTTTCCACTCATTAGTTACATTTTAAAGGAGATTGAAAAAGGACATTTGCTTTTTTTCTTGAGGAAATTACTGAGTACATACTGTATATGCAGATATCTTGTTTCAGCACTTGGTCTGCTTCAATTACAGTGTGATTTGTTGTGATTTAGGGGTTAGTCATCTTGTTTTATCCATCCTTTTCCTGTGACACAAACACTACAGCCCTTCTTTTAAGGTACACATTAATTATAGGAACACTGTGAATTTAGATATCAAGAAAATAGTGCCTACATAACCTCAGTGTGATTTAACTATTCTTTAAGTTTCACAGACCACATAAGAAGTGGTTGGGAAAGGCACACATCCCTTTCAGGAGCATTGTAGGTCTTAAGATACAGGTTTCAGACATAGTTGCAAAACTGGTCCCAAGTGGATCTTGTCAAGGTCAGATCCTCCTGCAGGTGTGATAGTGGTGGCGGTGGCATCACTATCCATTTTATAAACAGAAGATTGAGAAAGAAGGTCAAAATCCTAGTACTGTAGAAAAGAGCAGTAGCCCTGCTATTGGCTTCACACGTAATAAGTTTTTCGTTAAGAGACATTGGTTGCCTGTGAGACAGCAGAAAAGAAACCATGCTAAAATGGTACTTTTGCCTACATAGTATCCTGTCTTTCAGAAGCCAGAAGACAGTATGGAAATTTTCAACATGCTTCCAACTTTTATTGTTCTTTGAGCTATCACTGTAAAGGAGAGACCATCAAGACTCACCTTCTTGCACCAGAAACATTCTTGTCTAACTAATGTTTTAGGAGGTTTAGAGGAAATTCTCACATTCCTCTTCCTTTTCATTTCTGTTGATTTTACTTTGCAGTCTGAAAAGCATTGCTTCAGTGTTAAAGATGGGTCATAATTGCCCGGATTTTCAACATATTATGGTCAGTAGGATGCATATGTGTTTGTGAACAACATCATGTTTTTAGAAATGTTTAAGTAATTAACATGTGCCATATATATTAATTTAATTAATTAACCGGTTTTCATGCCTTCATTTAATCTAATTTTAAGGCGCTAATCAGTTATCTAAGTGGGTTATCAATTTAAGCTGTCAGAGTCTTTCTTATATCTGAATAAAATCATCCTTGTTTAGGTCTTGTAGCTGTGCATCAAACTAAGCAGACAGTACAGATGCTTACAGAAAAATTTCTTACAGACTAATATTTAATTAGTCGCTCTCTGAAAAGTCCATGAACACCAGGCTAAGGCTAAGGTCTCTGCTGGTGTGTAAATCTGCCATCAGTCAAAAAAGTATTGATCTTTAAATTAGCAGAGAGGCAGCTTCCTAAATTCCACTTTGGGTGTTAAGCTCTAAAATCTTTGATACAGGGCACATTCAGTTGTTTGAACACATCACCCAAGGAAGGAAGAAATAAAGTCTGTAGCAAAGCAACATATATCAAGATCTCTACTCTGCCTGGAGCTCATGATATCAATGCAATAATAGTGGAGGTCTACAGGAAGCAATGCCTGACAGCGTTCGGACAACAAGCAGTTATGATGATTCACTTACTCCTCTGGGTAACCTTCACTGATGCAGCTGTCCTGTGCAGTTTAAGTGTTCTTGCTATTGAAACCCCCCATCACAAAAAAGGACAGTAAATTAGTACTTCCATGACTGCTGAGTGCAGTCATATGTTTTACTCATGAGCAAAGTTACAATTACGATCTCTTATAAAAGGTGAATCACAACCAAAATATATTATCACTTCAGTCAACTGACAAGGATCCGACTGTATGAATTTGACTTCTGAATTTTATTTAGAGAAACATGAAAATTTGCTTTCTATAATCACTCTCAGATTTTTCTTCTTTTAGTAGCCAACAAGAGTAACTTTGCTTAGAAAGATGAAATTGAAAATTACCATCTGATGTTTTCATGAGAGCTGCTCCTATATCTGATTGAGTTTTGTCCTGTCTCCTTCAAAACTGACTAGAGACAAAGCTAAGAAATACATGTATCATGAAATGTATTAAACTAAATCAAGAAGCAGTGAACATATAGATTTTTCCTCTCATTTTAGGAAAGACAGGAAAAGTGTAAGGTTGTAGAGAGGCAAACTGAGGGAGGAAGCTACAAGCAAGGTGGTCTCCAAGGAGATCTAGAGAAAGAATGAAATGAAAGATTGGAACAGGAAATTAGTGAGTACAGTGGTGAGAAAGGTTTTCCAAAAATCAGAGAAGGTTGTTAGTGACAGAAGTTAAGGAAATGGGGAGGAATAAAGTTGATACGAGATTGTGGTGTTACAGTGTTGGTCTTTTTCTTCCTTTCTTAACAGAACAACATTACATTGGGCCTATTCTGTTTTTATAGGCAACTGCTGTGTAATGTGTCTGGCCAACAAAAGTTGAAAACATAAAGCTAAAAGGTAAAGGTCACTGGTGGTGGGGATGACAGCAGTAAAGTGGGAGGCAGGTTCACTGTCAAGAGGCAGCTCTTCCATTCAGAGCATCATAGTTATTTCTCCTGATCATCCTTACAATCGCAATTTGAATGGCAGAACAACAGATTGTCCCCACAACCTTGAGGCATTGCATAAACAGTGATGTCACAAAAGAGTGAAACGCCAAACAAATAAATGGGGAGACTAGATTTTCTGGGTAAACATGTATCTTTAGACAAGGCCTCAGTGTCCTGTCTCACCTACCAATGAACCCCCTGGAAGAAGGCTCCGGAGGAGATGGTCAAGGGCAAGGTTCTCCTAAAACTTGGGGTCACAAGGAGTGACTGAACACAGCTATTACAAAAAATCAAAGGGGACCAGAGGATGGCCTTTGTTCTGGATGGCCTTTGCTCTGGATAAATATAATTAGAGTAGAGGGGAAGGGAAGGGAAGGGAAGGGAAGGGAAGGGAAGGGAAGGGAAGGGAAGGGAAGGGAAGGGAAGGGAAGGGAAGGGAAGGGAAGGGAAGGGAAGGGAAGGGAAGGGAAGGGAAGGGAAGGGAAGGGAAGGGAAGGGAAGGGAAGGGAAGGGAAGGGAAGGGAAGGGAAGGGAAGGGAAGGGAAGGGAAGGGAAGGGAAGGGAAGGGAAGGGAAGGGAAGGGAAGGGAAGGGGAGGGGAGGGGAGGGGAGGGGAGGGGAGGGGAGGGGAGGGGAGGGGAGGGGAGGGGAGGGGAGAGGGAGGGGGAGGGGGAGGGGATTCATCCCATTAATCATAACCTAATGCTCCAATCTATCTAGATCCCTCTGCAAGCCCTGTCATCCCTCAAGAGAGTCAACAGCACCTCCCAGTTTAGTATCATCAACAAACTTGCTAACAGTGCATTCAACTCCTGCATCCATCATTCATAAATATGTTGAATAGAACTGGCTCTAGAATTGAACCCTGAGGAACACCACTGGTGATCTGTCACCAACCATATGTAACCTCATTCCCTACAACACTTTGAGCTCTGCCCTTCAGCCAGTTCTTCACCCAGCACACTGTGAACCCACTCATCCCACAGTTGGACAACTTGTACAGAAGGATGCTGTGAAAAACAGTATCAAAAGCCTTACTAAAATCCAGAAAAACTACATCAACCGACTTCCCTTCATCCACGAGGTGGGTGACTTTATTGTAGAAGGATATCAGATTAGCTCTACAGGATTTTTCCTTTGTGAACCCATGTTGACTGTACCTGTTGATTGCATTATTTTTTAAATGTCTTTCAATAGCACCCAGTATAATCTTCTGCATAATTTTTTCAAGAACTGAGCTTAGAGCAACAAGTCTGTAGTTCCCTGGGTCTTCCCTCACACCCTTCTTATATATTGGAATAATATTGACCAGCTTTCAGTCAACAGGAACCTCTCCAGATTCCCAAGACCTTTGGAAGATGATCAAAAGGGGTCCTGCCACAACTTGTGCAAGCTCCTTCTGTACTCTGGGATGAAAATATTAGCTTTTTTTTAGTGGATTTAGCTGAGCAGATCAGCCATTTGTATCCGCTGAATGAATCAACCGTTTATTATCAGCTGAGTGTGTCAACCCAATGTATAGCTGTTTGTCCGTGAGTTAGTCAAAAGAGTGTAAATGTCTTCCTGTGAACATATTATACAGACACATAGTGAAATTCATGTTCCATGTGAGTCAACTGTATATCACAATTGCTACACATTTCTAAGTGTAATTTGTACCAGTACTGTGATTTAAGTGCATTGCTGCATCACTCTGCTAAATTAATGTCATGTAGTTTCAAATAAATTCAAAGAAGTAAATTTTGTATGATGCATTAAACACTGTATGTGTGGAATATCTATAAGAAACTGGAGAGTACTGAACTGCAACACACTGTATGCCCTGTCCAGTCTTTTCTTTCCTGAGTACCATCACTGGGACATTTAGATAATATTTCTGATCTTCTGCTCTGCATAATTATTGAAACATCACACTCTATTCTTTAGCTCAGCAGCTGCAACTGAATTATCTATGGGAAACCATTCATTTTCAAAGTGCCTTACTACTTATCTCATCAGGACTAGGATTTTAAATTAATTCTTTCTTTGTCACAGGAAATTTTCTTCTCTTCTTGCAGAAATTTGTTTGTAGGCCTAGCAGTTTCTGGTTTTCTGTGGTATTAGATCCAAGTTCTAATTTTGGGGAAGCAATTTTTTTAGTTATCCATTGTGTGTATTGTCTTTTTCTCAACATCAGGTTGGTTTGATTATTCCTGGACAATTATCAAGTAAGCAATATGACTGTGCAAGTAGAAAACTTCAATACCCACCTGTTACCATCTGCCTTCTATGTATAAGAGCCAGACTTATTTTTGTCCCATTTAACTGGATCCTTTTGCATTGATCTTCTGGATATGTTGAAAGACCAAAGACTAGCCTCACAGAAGTGAAGAAATAGAAATATATTTTGCATATATTCATATATGAGCTCTGTAAGTTCCAAACACAGTTCAATGGACTTAAAAGTATGCCTTTTTCCCTATTCTGGTTTCCATGTTCTCACAGAGTAGAAATTGTACATTCTTTTCATGTAGAGGGGAACTACACACACACACACACACACACACCACACACACACACACACAGTTTCACTTATTTTTCTTTCTTTACTGTCAAAAAGGCTCAGGCTGTCTAGAATTATTATAAGATGTTTCAATGTCATGCTAGAATAAAATGTTTTTATAATTTCTTCTGGTATTCAAGGAATATCACAATATTAAAATTTTAAAATCTGTTAATTATAATGAGTTAATATGAATGTTGTCATTTCTGAGTCTCATTTAAAAAAAAATAAAAAAGGAATCTAATGAGAAGAAATTCACAGTAGTGTCTAATTTTGAGCTTACTGCAATCTTTGACAAGAAAAGGAGCCACTAGAAATACATTTGTTCAAATACTGTTTAATGTTATTCATATATTTCTTCAAGGATGTCAAGATACTTTAAATCAACTTCTACAGAGGAATAGACAAATCAAACAGGCACTACTAGTAGCAGAAAGTATCCTGGTCATCCAGTTCCTTTGGCTTTTTCCCATCTTTCCTTTCTGTCTTCACATTCTCCCATGCAAAAGATTGAAGTATGTGGTAGCCCTTAATTCTTTACCTACTGATATGGGTGGTATAATTACCTCTCTTCACTGGTGAAAAACCCAAGTCTTTACATGTTGTCAAGGCCAAGCAGAGTAATTAGCCAACAGAAACAAAAAAAAAAAAAAAGATTTTTTTAGACAAGAGTGAAATGCTTCTTTACACAGTTGACCTGATTTGTTCTACACAACTTGCCAGAAGGCTTAAGAGTCCTTCACCTTCACTTCCCTGAGAAAGGTCAGTGTGAAGCTTAGCTGAGAAGTTAGAAGAGGAAAGGGGAATTAAACAGTAGGGTGTTGACTTCATTTCTGAATACTGGAATAGTAGGACAGATACCAGAATATGGTGTGCTGACCCCACCCCCACCACATCAAAAAGGATGTTGCAAAATTAATAAGGTGCTGGGAAGTGCTGCAAAAACTGATAGACCTGGACTGGTCTCCTCAGAGTTGAGAAAATCTTAAGGAAAACAACTGGTTTTATTTTTCTTATAGGGAGGGTATGATTAGAACCTTCCCACTAAAGAAATGCTTGTAGCCACACTGCAGCTCCATGACAGTGCCAGGTAGACACTCAGAGAAACAACTCCTGGGTTGCTTCTTGGGCTAGTTTCTATGAATCCTTTAAACACAGTTGCTGGAAAAGGATGGAGGAGATAAAGATGCCAGCTGGTTATACTGAATGACATATGCTATTTCTGCTTATGCTGTCAGTTTGAGTGGGTTTTGGGCAGGCCATCTGCACAAAAACAAAGGTTGTTCATGGTGAGCATGTGTATCGAGCATATGTGTCACTCCTATACTGCCTAAAAGACTGGCAAGACCAAGGGCTGACTGACTGACTTTTGATAAATGAAGGAAATAACAATTGCATGAAATATAAAGAGATTAAAGACCTAGGAAGATGAATTTACCTCACTATAAAGAGGTGCAATGCAATGTATTTCACTATACTATGTGGAATAATGATTTATTAGTTTAGAATACAAACTTAAGTATTTTGCTTTTGATCAGAAACATAGAAGATGATATAAGTTTAAAAGAAATCTATGACTTTTATCCTGCAGCAGGTTCACAGTGTGTGGAAAACATTGGGATTACGAGTCTGAAACTAACATCATAGCTCACATCACTGAGAGAAAAAAATGTACGTCCATCTGAGTCAATTTCAAGTCCCTATCTCCAAGGAATAGATCATTAGCATCCCTCCCTATGGCACCCAGGTACTTGATAAATTAAGTGAGGAATAATCTGAGGACAATTTCCATCAGCTGGACTGGAAAGCCGTTTTGTCCCTGTGTATTGTTTGCTTGCTTATGCAGATACTGTTTCTCTTACCCACCTCTTCTGACAGTTTCTTCCTATTTTCCTTTCCCTTATGTCAGTTCCAGGTGCTGTTGGCTAAGGCTGAACTGAAGAACAAGCCTACTCGCTTAGCTCTGTCAAAACACCAGTACCTTCCCTGCACATCAGTTAAATGCCGTCTTGGTACATGATCATGTGTTGCTGTGAGCAGAAATGTAGATTCTCTTCTCTTTGCTTTAAAATCATCATTTCACAGCACAATTCTGCTTTTCTTTTTCTTTTGGCCTCTACTTTTTCCACTATACTCAAAGCACAAAAATTGTTGTGGATATTGCTTTTTTTCTTTCCCTGACTGCTAATTTCTTCCTTTCTTCGACCAGGAGCAGACTTCTGAAATGAAATGGTGCACTGTGAAAACATTTTTTACTAATGCTGAGATGTTCTTTGGCATTCGGTGAGCTTAGCCTGTAGCAATCTCAAATACTAAATTATTCTGGAGGTTACTAAAGGCAGAAGAAAGCAGCTTCTCATGTAGCATCTTCAAAAGAAATTACATTCACAGAGGTCATGTCTAATTCTGCTATCATTACCTCAAACTGATCACCATATTACTGCTATAATTCTCTCTAATATAGTAAAAAGAAGAAAAAAAATCATATTCAGCAGCTCCGAAAAAGACACAGAGGTAAGTTTGGGTTCCAAAATATATTCACTAAAAATATGTATGGGATGCATTGTCATTCTTTTAAAATTGTCCCAAAGGTTTGAACTAAAAAACAATAAAAACCTTTTTCATTATCTAATCCTTTATCTCTTCACATTATGAAAATGAGAAATATTTGATTTGTAAAAATATTTTTATTAAAAATTCTGGAAATCATATAAGAGTTGTATCAAGCCATTTGAAAATTCTCTTTCAGAATTAAAAGAAACACTATTATGCTGACAGTTATTTTATAAATCTTCAGATGGCTTTTTTATGTGTTTTTAATAAGTCCTAAGTCTAAACATCAAAATAGATCCATTCCCAAGAGTTATCCAAAGTCAGTATGACCTTAGATTTTCTCAAAACTTCCATTTTCACTTCTTTAATTACAAGATTAACTTATTTTAAAAATCTACTTTGTAGATAATGGAGAATTGCATGTGTTTATAGTATACAGTTATTATTGTCACTAATGTATTTCAGGAGTGGTATGTACTTATACAGAGAAGCCGAGTATGAACATATTAAATGAATATATTTTTCACTTGATTATTCTTCTCTGTTTGTCATATAAATTGGAAGGAGGAAAATAATTTTCTCTGTTGGAGCATAAAACAAATTAGACATAATGGCACATAAAAAGCAAACCATAATCACCCTCTTGAAAATGAATGCATTTTACAGGATATGTAGCCATTAAGGCAGTCACAACATTTTAAACCTACTCCAGTTCAACACGCCCGCAATCTATTCACTTTCTGATGGCAGCATTTTGTGAAGCTGGCGCTGATAATTAAATAAATTGTATGGCGGAAATCTTGCATGGCAATGTGCCAGATTTTTCTTTCTTTGTCTTCAGTATTTCACTGAACAGTTTTTATTCAGTCTGTAGTCTTTTGATGGCATTTCCTTTAGAGACTGTGAATTTTTTGTTGTTGTTGTTCTGAACACAATATTAACAGATGAACTTAGGAATAGCCCATGGATGGGGTAGACATTATACTGTATTTATTTACTGTTATTTTACCATGATCATTTACCATGACCAAAGGGACTGGATGACAAAGCTGAGAGTGACTGATGTAAGCTGCTATGACTGAATGCAGGGAAACCACTGCTTCATACCATACTTCCAGAACTATTCATTCTGTTAGATCAATCCACAGAGAAATATTGGAAAACCTTTCCCTGACAACTTCTTACAGCATTCCAGCTTCATTTAAGCAGTTTGAGGGCAAAAGTCTTGTTTCTTTCCTCCATTCACCTCCCAGTACCAAAGGGCACACTTTCACATCATCTCTAAACATATCAGGATAGCTCTTAACTACCATAAATGACTTCTCTTTCAGCTGATGACACTCTGGGAGCACATAAGACATTTCTATTACTGATCATTCTGCAAAAGCAAAGATAAAACTCTGCTTTTGGGAAGACCATGGCCAGCTTTAGGACCTGGAGCTCGTAGATTCATTTTCACTACTTAAGGCCGTGCCCAAGTGATTTGCAAAATAAGTGATGTTAACAAACGTGCCTCCAATAGTGGAAATTGAGCACCACTGGAATTTTTCTACTTAAAGTTAGAAGAGTCAGATTGCACTGCAGGTGACCAGATATGAAGTGTTAGAATAAAAATCCTATATTTTGGAAACTCTGTAGAGAGTGACTATGCTTATGGTTTTGTTGTCTGAAAATCCCTGGTTTTCTAAGAGCTTTAAGTACTGTACGTTGACTTCAGTGGAATCTGTATTTAAGTCTGGGGACATTGGTCTCTACACACAACACTCACAGTGACTGAGTAGCGAATTCCTCCAGGAAAAGTTCCACCTAAAGTCAGGAAGGAGAAGCGAGAAACAGCTGGATTAAAAGGTGGCTAAGCCTACAATGACATGTGTATATTACCATGAAGAAGTTAGACTCGCACACACACTCAAAAAGTAGAAAATAGTCACACTGGAGCAGAGATAACGCATGATCTATGCACAATAAAGGACAAGGAAATTGAAATTGAAGTAGAAATCCTTAGTCAAATACTCTAGTCTCAGCACACTGGGAGTAGGATACTAGCAAAGAGGGCTCCAAAATCCATCTAATATTATGGTTAACAAGTATTTTCATGTTATTTAGTCTAAAGGTGATCACCTGCATATAAAGAGATGTGACAGAACCTCTGCTGGTGGTGCCAACGGATCAGGCACTCTATACAGGATTCTGGTAATCTCCTTATCTGATGAGAGATAGAGAGAAAATCCTTCAAATCTGAATAAAAAGGAAATTCAGAAATATGAAGGTAAAGTGCTTTCTATCTTTCTCAATCTCAACTCAGGAAAACTTTTTCTGATAAAGAAGACTTTTTTTTTCTGACAAAGAAGTTGGAACTGTCCTTTTTTTATTTCCTGATAAATTTACAGTGAAATGTCAAGGCAAAAGCAGCCTTTTCCAGGAGGTAAAGTCCACAGGTCATCTTGAGGAGAAGATTAAAGATGACAACGTAAAACTCACTGACAACTTTGACTCAAACCTCAGTAATGATTGAGTGTGAATTTTTTTCTCTTCTGATGTTATTGAATCACTGAGGTGTAAGCTGAATGTTTTTGAATAAAAGATTTCACTTCTTTCTGCTCATAGGATAAACTTAAAAGGTATATAAACATTTAAATGCACTTGGTAATGGGTGCTGAGAGAATACAATTTAAGACAAGTAACCCGTAGGCTACATATTGCCAACAGTTTTACAGGTTTTTTCAGTCTACTAGCTATTTTGAATAATCTACCATAAATAGTTTCATCCTGATCTCTCTTGCACAGACAGAGACAGGAGACACACTCACAAGAGGGCTATAACAGCGGGGCTGCAACTGAGTGTTGTGTAACTGGTGTTTTTTCCAGTTGCACACAATGGCCACCCACAGTGGTGTGTGCCTGAACTGCAGCTCACAAAGCCCAAAGGTTGGTTCTGTCAGGAGGACCATGGTGCGACCCTCTGCTGAGCACCCTAGGGCCATGAGGATGGTCCACAAACCTTGTCAGTCATCTCCCACAGGGTGTCCCTGGGGGACTGCCTGGGTGCTGGTACTCAGCCCCATTGAAGACAGTGGAAATTTGATCACAAAGATCAATGCAGTCACAGTTTCAGTCCCCCAAATTTAAGTGCTTGTGAATGAAAAGTTGCTTGCGAGCAGAACTATCACTCAAAAACTGTTTCTTGAAGATGTTCTGTAAGCAGTTTCTCAGAAGGAACAAGACTGATAAACCTGGCAGTGAACCTGTCACTTCAAAACAGAAAGAACATTTCCTTTGATATATTTTCTCATTAGAAATTACTTGCCCACTTTTGAGAAATCAATGCTTATAATTTTCTATAGTCATTTGACCACAAATTTTTATTATTTTAATCAGCCTAAAACATGTTTTTTCAGGGGCTGCCTTTGTTTCACTATTTTAATCAACCATTGCAGGCAGTGTCTAGAACACAGCTTACTCTTCTGCAAAGACAGATCAGCTATAACCCAGTCCCCTGCACTTAAATACCAATATCAGACAATGGGATGCTTTGCAAAGTGTTTTCTACATAATTTTTTTATGTGTTTACCACTCTCTCTTGTTTCTGTTTTTCAGTCTGACAAAAGAGATGTTCAGGCAGTGGAGGCCTGCTCCCAAGCCCCAGCACTCTTTGCCTGCACTCTGGAACCACACACACCAGCTTTCGTTTCTAACACAGCAGCAACACACCGTGATTTCTGTTTTGCTTTCAGAAGTGATGTGTTTGAAGTGGTTATTCAACTGGAGTTGTATTAACTTTGAAATCCTCATACAGCTTAAAATACCAAGTTTTCTTTGTAGCTGCACGTGTTTTCTTTGCTGTTAGCTTAGTTCCTTTAGGATGAGTGCTGAAATAGCATAATTAACTTGCATTTCCTGAAAAAAAAGTCTTCAATAAATTAGGAGCTAAATGGTCCTAGACTCTCTGTATGGTCAGCAGAGAGACAATCACCTCCAGACCACACTTCAGTATCAATCTTAAAATCCAGCAGAGCTTGACTAGGAAAGCGTTGTGAGACTGCTCTCCCAAATTAGGTGGTGAAAATTCACGATAAACAATGCTGGGCAGCAGTGAAACAAGATTTGAAATATTATGCTTGCAACCCAGGAAGAAAGGTTAAAAAAATCTACCCAGCTGACAACTGGTAGTGCCAGATAGAGGAAAGCAAGTGCAGTTTTCAGAATAGACTTGCCTCTAGACACAGGAAGATAAACAAAGCACAATTTCTGCATTGTAAGGATACTAAACATTTGTAAAAAAAAAAGTTTTTTCAAGACAAGCCTAGACAGTGTAAGAAAGTCAGGTCTGTAAAATTTTGAGCTCTCTTTCATCAAAGCCTATTGTTATTACTTGCCTGAGCTCCAGCCAAAAGCCTTGTATTTCAAAAACAAAGATGGGGATGAACATATGATCACATTTCTATTGACCTGCTGGAGCACACTATTTAGGCTTCACACTCTTGATGACAGCTCTAGAAATATAGGCAGCAGTTGATCCATTACAAACATCTCCAGGACAAAGCCCCATTTTAACAAATATCCAAAGACAGTATATGAAAATATTAACACTTTGTATAGTCTGCACAACAGTGTTTTTCATCCTGTTCCCGGAGTACTAAAGTCCGTGTGACCAAAACAGTCTAACAATAATAATGTGTGCCAGTTGATCAGCTGGCACACATCAACAGAGCCCCACCAACTTCGGTATAGTGATACAATTTCCATTTGCAGACAAACATCAAAACAATCAATGCTGTCTCTAAGCATGACAGACATATGAAAACTCTATAATATTACTCTGGTTATCCTGTGAGTCATACAAGGAAGAAAAGCACAGCTTTGCAGAAGAGGGATGACACTGCTTGATCAGAAGTGGCTGGTGCTCAGTGTTGGTTCGGCACCAGAAGCTAACCCAAAATGAGAACAATCAGCCATTGGAATAATCTCCCCAGGAAAGTGGTGAACTCCCCAATATTGGACACATTTAAGAATCAACTGGACAGGGTGCTAGGCCATCTTGTCTAGACTATGATTTTGCCAGAAAGGTTGGACCAGATGATCCCTGAGGTCCCTTCCAACCTGGTATTCTATGGTTCTATGACCCTTCCTTATGGAGGAATCTGTGAGCAGAAGCATGGTCCCAGAGAGCCACATACAGAGTGGGTGTACATGTCTGCACATGCCTCAGGAGTCAGGCACAGGAAAAGGCATGCCACAGATTTACTTCTGAACGAAGCTCAGAAGGTCAGATCAGAAGTCCCAGTTTCACCAAAAGACACATAAAATTGAATAAAAAGGCAGTTTTACTATTGCCATCAGTGGAGTTGTATATCATGAAGAATTTTGTCACATCTCTTGCCACAAGAAGCATGTACTCACAGTTACAGCTGCCTTTCCAGCATCCCTGACTATAATTTCTCTCTCTGTCTTTTGTAAATATAGGTAAACAAGGGACCTGCCGGAGGCCCCTCATATAGAAAAGCCTGGAGCAAGAATTTCTAGAACATTTATACTGTCTGTAAAAGACAGCTCAAAGGTTCCTCCCAAGCTGAACTCATTTTACAGGTATCTCATCACTTTGACAGCTAGATTAAAAGGAGGTGGGTAGGAAAACATAACAACGGATTCAGACGTCCAAATGCAGTTTTTGCGTTGTCTGCCTCCAGATATGTAGCTGCCCATACCTGCATGCAGTCTGGTCCCATACAGATTAACCTTCAGCCAAATTGCTTCTGTATTTCTGATATGAATCTGCTGTTAGAAAAGCACCAGAAATCACCAGAAATAGTGCTGTTGGACAGTGTTCACCTAACTCAGAAAACAGCCAGACTCCCATTCTGTGCACGTATCTCTAGATTAGATGGAAAGATACACTGAGGATATGATATACTGAGATCTGTCTTCTTCATTTTTTCTTGCAGCTGGAGCAAGAACATGCATAAAAGTTTACGTTGTAATAGAAAAATAAATAGGGTCACTGTCATTTAAAGTAATAGAGGTTTATTTTATTTATTTTTATAAATCATCCTTAGGATAACCTGATATACTAACTTCTACAAAGTTATTTGCTAAGACATAAACACCTGGAAATGGCAGGATATTCTTTATCTGAACAGCTATGCAATATTGTAAAAACCTGGTGCAATCTCCAGGAAAAACTTTTGCTGGGGGGTTGTTTTGTTTTGTTCTATTCCATAATCGCAAAAAATAACTTTGGGCTAAATTATTTTTAAATACATATACCTAACAACATAAGAATCCAAAGAATAAGAATGGTCTTGTTCTAGTTTTCAAATACTTATGTTTCCTTCTGAGTTATAGTAGCATGGATATTTTATTGGGTCTGTTGCATTATTTTGACATAACTGTTTAATAAAGTCACTTCACAGGAATCAATTCACCTGTTTATTATTTTATTGCTTTGGTTTTAGGAGGTGAGAAAAATGAAGACAGAAAATTGTGGACTTAGGGGGTTTTTTTATGAACTGCATATGTTATTTTGAGGAAGTCCAAAGTCACATAAGCATACCTGAACAACATCTTACTTTTCTGAATTATGAACCTTCACTTTCAGATCCTTTGTCTGAATTTAGGGGCTTTTTCCCTTGGAGCAAACGGTGCCAATCCTTTCCTACAGCGGGGAAAAAATAAAGGGATCTTGAATATGAACCCAACCTTTCCCATATATAATTTTTTGCTGAAATTATTAACCTGCCTCTGTAACTCTTCTTTACAGCCTCTATCTTCCGGAGTGGTTTGACTTTGCAGAAACTGTCCATTTGAGGAAGGGTAGCTGGATTTTCTTCCCTGCCTGCATTCCACATCTAACGCCTGAATATATCATAACAAGAGGATTAAGACACACTTAGTGCTGCACTTTAACTCCACAGTTCCTTCCAAACCAGTAATATGTCTACATTTTATTCCATTGCCTCATTTTCTTCAGTTCTTAGACATATACTTCATGGCTATAGTCTGAACTCACACAACTTTAAAGCTGGATAATTTAGGGGATTTGAGGGTGGAGGGGTTTCTTGGGTTTTTTGTTGTGTCTTTTTCCTGTGCTGCTGCATATTATATTGAAATGAGGTAAAAATCAAACACTCCTCTACAGAGGTCTAATTAAGCTCATTTTAAAATCTACATAATATGGCAACTACTCTTCCTGTATGGTGAAAAGATACTCCCCAGTTGTGTCACCTTATTATAGTTACTGTGTAATAATAGCTTCCTTACATACCATAAACATAAAAGACTGTGCATCAGCTAAATCTTTTTATGCCAATGACATAATGTGGGTAGAGTGTTTCTCCATCTGTTCAAGACAAAAATGTACATACACTGAGCATATTCATATTTATTTGTGTCTATGCAACAACCTCTTTCAATTAAGTGCAATACTCAAAGGAACAACAAAATGCAAAAGTAACAGATACTGAAGCAACATTCAAAATGCAAAGGTAATAGATGTTTTACATGCTATCTACTTTCAGGATTACAACAGAGATTTTCAAGTCTGAAATTGTCTTTTAAGACTAAGGAATACCACAACTTTTGGCTTGGGTGCTGATGTAAGTATTCAGCCAGGATTTACTCTGGTGAGATTCAGGAAATCTTTCTGGATTCAGAGGGACCTTTTTCCACAAGACACTGATAGACCTTTATATTTTTTAAAAAAAGAAAAAAATTTTTTTTTTCCTTAATGTTAGGAACAGGATTTGAGATCAATTTAGTTTGTACATATCTTCAGAAACAATTAATAATTTTAAATCCTAAACAGAAACCTGGGAAATTTAGGCATGCTAAAGCAAGGAAATTTAAGGATATTTTGAATGTACAGATCTTTCTTAATCCCAAAACTCAGAGACAGAGACTTTCTCACACCAAAGAACAGAGATAAGTCTTCGGGAGCACAGATATGTAAATAAAGAATGAACAGAACAAATTAAAAATTGGCTGAGTAAAACAACTAATAAGATTTTTCTCTAGTATATTAATGAGTTTTTTGAAATGAGTTTTGGATGACATGTTGCAGCAAAAATGTTGGGCTACGGGGCCTGGACAGGCTCAATTCCCAGGGAAAGCCTGTCCCTTTACCAGTGACCCAGTCCCTGGTACCAAGCTGAGAGCTCTGAAAGAAGAAATGTCTGTATTCTCCCTGCAATAGTGCAAGTACACAAACAAAGCTGATTCCTTTTAAATAATATCCAAATTCTATATAAATGTTTTCTCTTTGATGATTGAAGACAACCTGGTAGTATAGGGGTTTCCTTTTCCTTGGTATGATATGGCAGTTAGGAGGAACACAGCCTTCCTTTGTGTTACTATAAACAGTTGCACTTGACCTCATATATCTTAAACAAAAAAAATAAAAAATACAAAAAATCAAGGATTATGCAAGGTTTTCAGGTAGTTCTTTGCCTAATATGAGAGTAATAAAGAAAGGTAGACTGATGTGGATGATACACAGGAACCTCTCTCATTCCTTTTGATTCTGGGAATATGAAGGGAATAGGGCCATGAAGATGGTTGAGGGCTGGAGCCTGGGACATACAAGGAGAACCTGAAGGAGGTGGGCTGGTTCAGCCTGGGGAAGAGAACGTGAAGGGGAGATCTTATTGCTGTTTTCAACTACCTGATGGCAGATTTCAAATAAGGTGGAGGGGCATGAAAGCAGAACAAAATGCAACAGACACAAGTTGAGACACAGGAAACTCCATTAGATATAAAGAAAAATAGTTTTAGCATGAGGATTCTCAAAGACTTCAGAAACTTACCCAGAGAGACTGGGGATCTCAACCCTTGGAGTTATTCAGAACTCAAATGGACACAACCCTGAGCTCCCTGCTGTACCCAGACCTGCTTTTAGACAACCTCCAGGAGTCCTGTCCACTACTGATGATCCTTTTTCCCATGTCTCAATGTGTTCCATGTACCTAACTGTATTTCATTTGAAATCTAAATCCCCTTCTTGATCCACACCTGGAGATCATACAATATCTGAATAGTTGATGACCTGTTGATTTCAAGGCATTCTGCAGTAAGACCAAAGATGTGTTCAGAGTCTAAAAACCTTTCACAAGGTGCAGTCCAGTTATTCCTGGTCTCCTATTATTGCACTAAAACACTGCTCTATATGGCCTTCTAAATCAGAAGGAAGTTTTAAAAACAACAGCAATAAAAGTCATCATCAGAGTAACACTGACATGCTTAGATCTTCATAGAGAAGATCTACAGAGAAGTCATGAAGGTAATTTTCTGTTTAATTACTAGTGGTGAGAAAAATGCTTACTTTTCAGAAATTAGTAAGTATTGGGAAATATGACTTAGATAA
Organism: Strix uralensis; assembly: GCF_047716275.1. NCBI lineage: Eukaryota > Metazoa > Chordata > Aves > Strigiformes > Strigidae > Strix > Strix uralensis. Next base: position 18,232,444 of record NC_134012.1, on the reverse strand, counting down.
TCTGAGAACCATCTCAGGAGGTGATCCCATAAGAGATTACTTTCCAAAAAGGGGGTTGTTTTTGGAAACATATTTTCAGTGATGCAGTTTGCAGCACAGCCCTACAAAGTTTTAGTCTGGGACACCTAAGGATGGATCAGGAAGGAGAGGTAGGATATGGGGAGAAGGCTTTATTAAATATTCTTCTCTGTAGAGACTGCTTTCTCAAAGCTTCAGTAGAGTATCAAGCTGGCTTTGGCTCATTGTTTTCCACAAAATGTTTCTGATTTACTGGTGGTGCTAGTGGTGACTTCTGATTGAAGTTTTTATTTGTTTGGGGATTTTTTTACCAACTCTTGCTGTCATTGTTTTCTAAGTTAAATGAGTGAACTACATTCTCCTGAGGTGGTCTTAAGCTTCTTCCAGATTTTCTTAATCCATGCAGCTCTTACACTTCGCACCCTTTTGGGCAGAGTTTCACTGATGCTCACTACTACTAGGAAGATTTCACTTCCTCTCCCTATCTTATCTTAGTTGAGCAGTCTGCCTGCTCCCTTCCACCAGTTTTGGTGTTCATCATATCTTTCACTGAGGCATTTCAGCTCATTGACATGGCAGGAAATGATTATCCACCAAAATTTGTTGGCCATTCATATGCGTTAGTGAGTAAGCTCACAGAGGGTCCTGCAGGCTTTAACAGGTGAGCTATTAGGTCTGCTTTAGCCATCTTGCATGGGTCCATCTTTAAAAAAGACAGGTTATCTGAATGCTGGTCATGATTACCCATGGTTTCATGCTGTCTGCCACCACTTGCATATTTGCTGTTTGCACTCACTACTTGTTTTAATAGAGACATTTTGGTTTAGTTGCTTTCTGAGTTGCTTTCCTGCTGAGTCTGTTACAAGGTCTTTAGTGGTCACTGTTGTTCAACACCGACAAGGCTGTCAGGAAACATGAACTGATTGGAGTGAGATGGAGGCTGACAGCAGCAGAGGTTGGCTGTGCTCTTTGAGCCTGGGTAAACATTTCTCACCTCCTGGCTATTCTTTCCTGTGTCAGCAAAACCACCACCACAGTATCATCATGTCTATCTTTTTGTACCCATTTGTGATACGTTCAGATAAGCTGCTAGTAATAAAATGAATGGAACAAGATGAAGACCAGTGGCTGAAAATTTAAAGTAGACAGGAAACGCTTAATTTGACCCTGATGATGAAAGATTGCCAGACTACACTCAGGAAGATATGGCACCCCTTACTCTGAAATCCATCTTTCAACAGATATATTTCATTCATTGCTTTGTTTGGTAGAGAACTGTGAAACACAATAGTTTACTTTCTTAGGCTCACTTCAAAAATCAAAATTCATAACATCCTAGAATTTCCTACTTTTGGGACCAACCTTATCTTGACAAAATAGGTCCTGCCAAAGTAAGGGATTTCCCAACAGTAAGGTACAAGTGGGATTTTTCATTTACCATTTCTAAGTAGAGAACCACCAACTATTCAGGTTTTGTGAAGTATGAGCACTTTATTCTACACGTTTCTATTGACACAACCGTGGCTATTCCAAATTTACACTGAGTTGAGAACAACGCCATGCAGTCATCCTGAGGTCAGCTTCCTATCAGCAATCCCATTATGGAAAGGTTTTCACAACTGTAAGGAAATTTTATGGTTGGAAGTAAAATCTAAAGAAGAGAGGGAGCACGCATGGCAGAAACTACTCAAGGTTGCGGTTTCACAGTCATTAGCATTGAATCAGCACAACTGTGGGTTTTTCAGCAATACAAATTTAATCCAGATCAGGCAAGAATATAAAACTGCTTTTCTGACAAATTAAGTAGAGGATGCAGTATGAAGTTTCTGCTGGATGCAGGAGAATGGATGAGAGCTGATGTGGCAGAAGGCCTGTGGGAATACAACAAACGAGATTTTGTTGCTCTTGTTTCTTTGTTTTGGGTGCTGGGGCTTTGTTCTTTACTTCAGAGCGGGTAAGCAAGTTGAAGCAAAGAGAAAGTGAGGAAATAAATCTTATCAGTTTGTGCTATATCAGCCTTTTGTATTGTGCGTTTCATGTGTTATGGGCATCCTAAAGATGGATTTGCTGAAAGATCAACCCATGACTTCAGAGCCTGAATATCACCTGGTGGAAAAGGGACTGTGCCTTTTGGATATTAAAGAATACCCCCCGGGCCACTTCACAGACTGTCATGCAGGGGGAACAACAGCATGAGCATCTGTAAAACTGCCTGGCTCTGTGTCGCCAGAATAGGCATTGACTGTATCATGGGTTAATTTTTAAAATGTCTTGTGCTGTTGCTGCATTCCAAGGCCTGATTCTGCACCCTGTGAGTGACTGGCAAAGTTTCATCCACTCCAGGTGGAAACAACTGTGATTTCCCAATTCTGTGTAAGAAAGAGAAGTAATTTCTCTTAGCAATGTGATTTTCACAATTCCTCACTAAAAGATCTTAACACTTTGTTCCTACATCATATTGTAAATATTGGAAAAATGAAAAGAAAAAATGTGATAGAGGCACCAGAGTTTGCAGTGCCATGATCCTCTTCCACAAATGCCATATCCCAAAGATAAAGTTGCTCCCCAGAGTATCCCAATCAAAACCCACATAATTATTAGTCAATGTGTGTTGGATAATGAACATTAACTTTGCCAGATATGAATGGCCAGCTGCAACAAACACAAATCTGAAGCAATTTCAAAACATGTCAGTGCTCTAAGAGGAGGTACAAGCACTGTGTCCTTCACTGGCAGCAAGGCCGGATAGCTTGAAACCAAGCATTGACTTCCAGTGTGTAAGAAATTACAGTTAAAAACAAATGTCTTAAATGCAGTCTGATTCAGACTAGTAGAAGCATTGGAAAAAATGTTTTAAATTCATGTCTCCAAGAGAGGGTTGTACAGTCTCTAAACCGCAAGCTGAGTCCCTTTGTTAAGAGGGGTGAAAGGCAGGAAAAGCAGTAGCAGATAACAGAGAAACTTGGATGTCAATGCAAAAAGAGATAAAGAGGAAAGAAAATTCTGTGAAACTTAACGTATAATGTGTGCTTAGAAATTCTGTTGGGGATAAGCAGCAACGTCCAGGCTCGCCCATGAAAAAAGTACTGCTGTTTATTTGGATTTTAGCTTTGTACCTTAATTAAGGCCTTGACTGGTAAAAATTTCCTTTTCCTGCTACATGACTTTAATAGACTACCACAATGATTGAATGTGAAGTACAGCCACTGCATCAAAGTGTCTCTTTCCCTCGTTACACAACTCTGTTCTGACTTTATGTGCCAACCCTGCAGCCACTATGAATTTGTGTGGCAACCTTGAGCGTTCACAAACTACATTTCTTCCCCTAGATAGACTTCCACCACCTGTGTATGTAAAGGTGGACTGAGATACCTTCAAATTAAAAAATAGTTTTAAAGATAAGATGGGGAATTACCTTCAGAGAGTATCTGAACCTTGCTTGCATTACTTCAAAGAAAGTTCAGAAGAAACACATACCATTACAGAGGTCTACCACTAAATGAGACTAGCAAGGGATTTTTAAAGTGGGCAGTGAATCCTAGAATGTCTACACATTATAATTTCATAAACATCCTATAAAATATTTAGTTCCAGTCATTAGCAGAGACAGACTATCAAACTAGAACAACTCTCTTATGGGTATAGGCATATATAGATTTATCCGAGGATATAAGATTCACAAAACCATTGGAAACCGCTGTTTTCCCTTTCTTATATTTTGTTTCATTTCATCTAGCATTGTATTTCCAAGGTTCTGCTGAAGCTCTAAGCAGAGATATTTAAATGTTATCACAATTAAAAAGGAAAAGAAATGTGCCTTCACAAAAGAAACAGCTTAGGATTTATCCTGAGGGGTTCTGTCAGGCTTCGGTAAGCAGCTAAAACCATTGTTTTGAACTAGGTTTTCCTATCTGAACAAGAGGTTGAAAAACACACACAATAAAGACCATCACACATAAGTAGTTCATCATCCATAAATGCAGAAAGCTCAACTGGAAAGAGTATGAACAAATGTCTTTAATAAATGGCAGCCTAAATTTAGTTCTCTAAGCATATGCAGAAGTATCTAATTAACTGCTGTATTTTCAAAGTTGCTGAGCAACAATCGGGTGCCTTAACTTCTATGTAAACCATTTAGGCAAGCAATGAAAACTTAATAACTTAATCTTTGCCTGTTTCTGTGAAGGTCTCATTGTTCCTCCTGTATGTATATTTTAAGATATTTTTTATAGAAACATAAAATTAATGGTGATATATATCATTAGCTAGTGTGATTTGCTGTGGTACCTAAAACTTGCTTGTTGTTTTTATAGTATGCAAAAGTAAGAGGAAAAGAGAGAAACAGATAAACACAAAATAATCTAGTAGCAGGGGGAAACACAGCTGTATTTTACTTGAGGTTCTTACCTCATTTACACCTGTTCACAGAGATGTTTTTTTTCAGAATGTTTCACCTATTAATGCTCTGCAGATAAAGAGGCCAGGTTCCAGGATTCGGATCTCACTTTTTTCTTTAATGTACACAGAACAGAGGAATCCCACCTATTTAGACTTCACTAATCCAGATGAACTTAGTTAACCAAACCCTGACTCACTGTTGTCATTGCAAGGGGTTTGTGATTAAAATATTCCTTTAATAGTTTCTTTTTTCTTGGTTCTGGCCTAAATACTGATTTTTGGAAGAAAAATCTGTCTGACTGGTGCCTTTTTCATATCAATGGGAATAGAAGACACACTCAGCAAGTGTTTTCACTGATGTATATCTGTTTAGATAAATTTGCTGGGCCTTAAATTTAGCTCTTGTGGCGTCTCAGGAGTTGACAATCCCCATTACCCGTTAGCAAGATTTACAAAGCAGAAAATGTGGTGGTATTGCTGTGTAAATTTGCAGCTAAATCTGCTGGCAACAAGAACAGCCCAGGGAAGGACTATATTATGATTTAATATAGAATCTCATAATTCCTGGTTGGTTTGTTTTCTAATTATTATTCATACATACATTATGGGACATTATTTAACAAGGATACATTGAAGGTCTAATACTCATGAAATTTACACCTCGCTATGCAGAATGCAGTGTTCTTCAGATGCATCATGTCTGACTACTGGCGAATACTGAGGGAAAAATGGAATGGAGTACACGCCATTGAAGGAAAAGATAATCACGGCCTCTGAAACATTAGGCCTGATACCATTAGACAGGAAAAGTTAGTTAACTGTTACTGCAACCGCCTTTATGAATATTTCATCTGTATTTGCCCTTAACAGCATGAATTTTATTATGTTTTTCCATCTATCTACTCAAGGCAAGTACAAGCAACCTAAGGGAAAAAAAAAGTGGTTTAAAAAAGAAGGAAGAAAAAGAACAATGGAAAATTTAAGAAGTGGGAGTGGAGAGGAAATTCAGCAGAAAACTTCCTAAAACTGATCTTTTTAAACTAACATGCGGAATTTTTTGTTTGTTTCTTTCTTTTCTGTAAAAGAATACACTTCTTACAGAACAAGTAAGATGTCATTGGGCTCTGGGGAAAGTGCATTTCTGAGATGATGGAACTAGAAATATAGATTCAAATAAAGGAAAATTGAGAGAAAGGAAATAGAATAATGGAAAGGAGACACCAGCATCAAATGAGTGATGTTAGACACTAGAAAAAGGAGAACAAGCTTAATATTGATTTGCTTTGCTATAAGGTGAATCTGAGCATTTAAATTCATTTTTTGCATTTGAATAATACGAAGAACAGCTGACTCCTTTAATATTCATTCAGGTAGACTCCCTTACCCATAGGTTCATGAATTTCTATGCAGCTGCTGTTTTCCCAGTTCTTGCTTTCTTCTCAGCATTTTTTGGTTCACTGATATCTACCAAGGGAGGAAATCAACACTAGTATGGATTTGTTGCCTATTCATTTACAGGAAGACTTACTGAAAATTAAAAATAGAGTCTATTAGTGCCTGTGAATTACTCTATTAATAGTCCATAGAGAAGACTAGGGGATAAGCATCATCTTCTTAAGGCTTAGGCTTCAGTCTACGTCACAATTCTTTGCAAAAAAGTTGTGCTTGTAGGTCAGTCTCCCGTATGATTCTCAACTCCTTCTATCTAGATTTGTCAATTAATTTTTTAGAAGACATTTACAGAAAGTCATTCACAGTAGCACATTTTCCATGAAAACACCCACAGGAGATTTACATTTTCCCAGAACAGAAGGTTTCAGTTAGACGGATTTGCAGGGGTAGCTGTGGCTTACATATGTGTCTTACAAATCCGTGTCCCCATATACACCAGTAATTGAAATGGCTGTGCAAATAGCAGTTAGCTAGCAATTAAAAATTACAGAAGTTCAATGTATTGTTTAATTATTTGGTGAGTTCCCAAAGCTCAGATACGGTAAGACAGCCAGCCATTCAACACAGCTGTGTAAGCCAAAGCTGGTTATTAGCATCCAAATGGCTATGACAGATCCACTTTGCTTCTGAAATTCTTTTATCCTGCACTGCTCCAATGAGTAGATATTTTATTGATTGATTTATTTATAACCATATAAATAATTTAACTAATAATTTTAGGTCTCCATTTGCCTTGCTAAACCTCAAATAAAATAAGTGCCATGGCTAATGCACAATTCATCTATCCAGGAGAATATAATTACTATTCTTGTTATTATTCCTATTATTTAATCATATTCTAAGCATTTCAAAAAAAGAAGAGAGTGAATAAAATTTCAAATTAATATAATGCATAGTTCACAACAAAATTATATTGATATAGAGGGAAATCTATTTGTACATCACTGACGACAATTGGTTTGACTAGTGTTTGTTTAGAGGAAGGGTAAGGATTATATGACAGAAAAAACAAGGATATTCAACATTCTTTTTTTTTTTTTTTTCCTGTATGGTATGAATCAGACTATAGAAGATATTACCGAAAGGTCAAAATAAAAAAGAACCAAAAAGGTAATATGTGATTCTAAATGTCTCTATATGCCTAGGCAACCTATTTGCAATATTATTACTGTTTGCAATAAGTTTTTTTGAGTTACCATCAGAAAATCATTTTCATTTCAAATCTTGTTTCACATGCTTCGAACTCCACAATGAAACATCAACTTTACTTCAAGAATTTTACCAGCTTGGCCTTTCCCTAGAAAAAAAAAATCCTTAAAAATACACATGTGCTTTAAGTCTGAGTCCAGTTTTCTACTCCTTCAAAGTTGTAAAGGGCAAACACATGCATACCATTAATATTAGCAGAGAAATGTGGCCGCTCATTAAAATATTGAGCAAGGAGGGAGTGAAATGTGAAATTCAGTGCTCAGTCTGACCCCAGTATATGCAAGCCAAAGGGGCAGGACCGTCAGAAGAGCAGGCAGCCTGGCCTGCCCAGGGCAAATCCCCACACCTGCAGTGCAAGGTTGGAGGTGGTGAGCAGGTGGACACAAGGCTTACAGTCCCCCTTAGCCTCACACCTCATGTCACTGATTTTTCTTGCAAAAATTAGTAACTAATCCTCAACTACTCTTTACAGAGGCCAGTTCCAAAAATCAGGACCCAGAAAACATTCATGCTGGCTGGAAATCCAATCTCCAATTTCCATCCAATCTCCAAACATTTTATATTGCCCTTCAATCATATTCATTATTAAGAGAAAGTGATAAATAAAAAATTATTTAAAATAACCTGATCCCATCTTTTCAAGAACATAGGCACATGTTTTGAGTTTACCAAACTGATGCTGTAGAAAGGTCTTGAAAACCAAGGTCTTCTCTTCCTTTTTTTAACCACATGTGTCATTTCCTCCTGATCTGGGAAAACTCCCTCATCTAGACACAATGAGGTACTCACAATGGGTATTACAGTGGGTGTGGACCAGAAATAAGTCAGCGAATCCCTTTCAAGCAAAGAAGCATTAATATGGGCAAGCCATAAGTCAGGAACCGAAGCAAAGAAATATAAAATCACTTTTTCCCAGTCAGCTGAAGAAGGCACGATAGAGAAAGGAAGGACATCCAGCTCATTCAAGCATAAGACTAGCAGCCCAGCTTCTAATTCACCAAGTCTTCCCCCTTCTCTGAGGTTTCTGCTAGGAAATTGCTGGCCACTGCCAGTTGTTTTTCTGTTCTCTGCAACCCTGACATCTGCATCAAAAACTTAATTAAAGCCATCTCAGTTCACAGAGACCACATAAATGTCCAGCAGCTGCCAAAAGTTCTCAGCCAGTACCAAAGAGGGATAGATCTGAAACAATGTTGGACCACAGCAAGTCCCTATATTACATTAGTAGTTTCCTTAATTGGCTATTACTTTCACCAAAGTACCATGCTCTGCAATACCATTGCACATCTTTCCCTAGCTGCATTACTCCTTCATGCAAACATACCTGGGAATTTCTTTTGCCCAGTATTCAAAAGCACTAAAACACTTTAAGAGACCATAGAAAAGAAGATTTGTAATTAACAGCATACTTTGTGCACATTCATATCTTTAAATAAGGTGCAGCAAATTGTAGATGGATTAAAGATCAGGATAATTTTTCCCTCACTCTGTATTCACTTAGTGCAGTAGCTATTCTGGTTAAATTATCCTTTCTGGTGTTTTTAACTTGAATATGACAGGGTTCTGAGCTTTTGCCTCTGTGTGTGCATGAATTATATCTATGATAAGTGTTTCTTTTCCTCACAAAATTGGGAGGCTGAATTAATATTCATTAGAAGGTAATAGGAACAAATGGCACAAAATATTTTAGGATTGTGATTTAATATACTGTTCTATATATGCCACAAGTTGTAGTCACTGATTGGTCCTTTTTCAGTTTCCAGAGTCCTTGGAACAGAAAAACAAAGTTTCACAGAAGTAGTAATATTCACTTTGCCTATTGCAAGACCTTGATTAGTATGTACAAACCTGTCAGCATGGAGCCTATTGAAAGAAATACAGTAGGTCTTGACGGAAGCTCAAAAGGGACTTTGTCATTATCTGTCAGGGTAAAAAGAGCAAATGTACTGTAATGTCTGACTTTTATTATTATTTCTTGTGATTAATATCCCATCTTTTAAAAGGCAATGAATTTTCCTGGGACTTCATGTGTTATATAAAGTAAGATTCAGCAGGGGATCCCTAGCTTAGAGAAAGACAAAAAAAAAAGGCAAAGTAGCTTTATTTTATAGTCGCACACATGCACACATACACATCAGTTTCATGACCTGTTTTTATTTTCCTGAAAATCCACTCGGCAGACATCATAATAGAGAGAAAATAAAAGTAGTAACGGCCCAAGGCTTTTCTTTTAAGACAAAAAGCCCAAATCTTTCAAAACAGCTGCCGTTTATAGCCTTTTTTTCCTTTATTATTTTATAAGAAACTGATGCTTGGATTATCATTTTTAGTGTAGAGCTGAAACAGGCAGTCGTGCACACTGATCAGAACCAAGAGAGCTTTGGGCACAGACATCCTCAGTGTGATTTTGTTCCATATCAGGGAGAAATGAGCTGTGAATGCCATCTGCTGGAGGAAGGGTTTGCCAGGCCAAGAAGTGATGCCTTGCAACAGCTTTGGTCTGGGTGGCAAATATCCCTGTCAACAAGACCTTGCAAATCGTAACAATTTTTCCCTGTCAGTCAGGTCTGTTAGCAGAAGCAACAGTCAATGATCATTTTGAGGGTAGTCTGTTCCCCTTCATTTTTCTGCTCTTCCTGAAACCAGTATTGCTCCAATGAAGGTTCAACATTGCTGCTGTATGACGGGAATGGACTGGAGTAATAAGAAGGGAAAACCAAAAAAAGAGGGAACAAATATATTTTTTTGATTGTGATTAGGAGACGAAGACATGAACAATTCTCTTTTCATGTCAGTACCTTTCTGGTGACATAGGTCTGTCATTACACCCAGGTGACAACCCTGAGGAGAACTAGCCCCTCTGGATTCACTGAATTACAGCTGGCCCAGGATGCAATGGGTTGTTAAGGTGGCCAGTAAAGCTTTATCTTGTAAAGGCCACTTTAGGACTTGCTGCTTTCTTTAGGAGCTGGACTGAAGTGCATCACGCTGGAAATTTGCAGGTGTTATGAAATAGTTTGATCTAGTAAGGCAGGGTCCTTTTAAACCAGTAGAGAGATCAGGCATTTTCAGAGAAAGTTAAATTCAAACTATCATAGGAAACAGCCCTGTAAGGTATTAACTAAAGACAGCAGGTGTAAGCTATGCAAGTTGCTTAACTGATTTCGGCTATCTAGTTAGTACTCTAAACCAAATCCCACTCTACCAAACTTTCTTCCATTTAAGTTAGCAGAATTTTTGGGAAGCTGTAAGTCACATAGTATTGTTGAAGTAGTGTAAAAGCTGCTGTTAACACATTTTTACTGGATAAATTACTTTGTTAATTTCACCTTTATAAAGATGCTTTGCTGTCTCAAAGGATGAGGTCAAGGGCCTCAGCAGCCATGGCTCCATGAAGGAGTTACGGTCATCACAGCTAATGTGGGAATTTGAGGTCCTTGTTCATCCTAACTGACTTAGTCATAGAAGAGTAGATCTGGGGATTGATCCATCCTTTAGCAGTAAAATCCATATTCATTCAGTGAGAGGAAAGAGAGGTGAAATCCAGGCACTCTGCTGTGTTAGGAAAGATTCAGGTTTAAAACTCATCTCTGAACTTGGCAGACATGAGATTTAATACTTCTGACCTTTACAACCCAAAGAAACTCCCTCTTCCTCCCTGGTTTTCTTCACCTAAATAACTCGAGCTCCCCCAGCCCCAAATCCAGTCCAGATCACATGAAGTCTTCCCAACTAACTAATATTATTCAGCTAAAAAATCATTGAAACATTCCTCTTTACTTTCAAGTAACTATGGACAAAATGTTAACTAGCCCAAAGCAACAAAGCTTCAGTGATTTCAGCACTGGTCCAGTCGCTCGTACACAGAGATTTCAACACATGAATATAAAGGACTCTCTAGATCTGAGCACACAATGAGAGAAGAGAAGAAGGAGTGATCATTACATTTCAGCCATTTTCTTAAGAGCAGTAGAGGACAGAATCTCCTCCTGATGTGCTGTAGTGATTGCTTGCTCAGTAGGAGGTCTCAAGAGCTGTATAAGATACTGCTAAGCCTCAGATAGAGGTGAAAGTCAGCCTCTCTTGAATTAAAGGTGGAAAAAGAGTGGGTTATAGCAGCTCTACAAATAATGGGGAAAAAAAATGGAAAAAAAAAAAAAGAAAATGTTTTAAAAAAAGGTAACAAAGCTCTAAAGGCTTAAGAAGATAAATGAAAAATGAGAGGAAAGGTGAGACTATCTGTCCTGGGGATATGAAGCAGTATATTAACCTTACCTATGCTAAGTCAGCACGGACAACTTGTTCAGCCTACAAATTAGCCTTAGGTTTGGCCTGATGATTAATGCAGCTCTGTTGCTATCCCAATCAACCATCCAACATCAGCTTCTCAGCTCCCTTTTGGTGTAGTTTGAGGTTTTTTGCTCCAAATGCTGTTATGCAACAAGGCATAACAAGGCTGTCCTAAAATGAATCTATCCAAAGATAAAGTGAGTTTGTTGAAGGTACTAGATTTATTCAGACATTCAGATTCACTGAAAGAAATCAGTTATGCTATTTTACATATTTAAGAGAGCTACAAACAGAGAAGCTGTGTAAGGCTGATAGTGAATCAGAGCTAGGTCATGCAGAGGTGGAAGTATTTCAGTGATTGTAAGTAGACAGGCCAAGCTCTGAATTTTATGGCATGTGTATTTTAGCTAAGAAAAAGTATGAAGCAAGAGTTACAAATCCAGTTCTGGAAGGGAGAGTTTACTGCCTTTTGGACAACCACTTGGATTAAAGGGCAACAATGTTATTTGTTTCTCCTGTGTTGAAGAAAAGAAGGTTTCATATATGATTTAGTAATTACACAGAAATAGAAAGAAAATTTATAAACAATTTATACGTGATCCTCATTCTAGTAGAAGCAAATAACTCTGTGAGATCTCATATAACAGCTATCTCCTTTTGTTATCAGGAATAGCATTAAGAATTTTTAAAAATTATAGAAGATACCAAATGCACACTATGTAAATAATGTCATTTGTTAAGAGCAGTTACACAGAGCCCATCTTTACAGCTGAGTGAAAAACAGACACATTGTTGAAGGTTAATGACAAGTCAGCATTTTTCTTATAAATATTTTAAAATGTGAGCAATTTTTTTCTTTTATTTTTGATGCAGAAATAGGGAAAAGATTTCCAGCTTTACAGAGCTTTGTGATAATACATCTGATGAGATTCTTGACATCTTTATACTGTGCATATGATCTAGCTGTGAATATTCTCCACCAGCTACTGATTATTAGCTGATCTATAGTTAGTAAATAAACTCTAATTAACTACCACAACACTTTGAATCAGTACATACATATATGCACACACATCCACACTTCATTTTTTGTCCCACCTGCTTATTTTATTATTGGCTTTTTAATAATTGTGACTCTCAATTCAGTTCTTTCCACTCCCTCCCCCATAAAATATGTGTGTAAACACAAGGTTTAAATTCTTGTTTCTCTATCACTGCCTTCATTTAGTCCTCTTCCAGTGAAATAATTCCATCAGTGTACCATGCACTTCATCAGAAGATTCACACAAAATTTGGCTGTAAAGCTTCGCAATGAGATATGACTGAGTTACATGAAGGTTCTTATACCCTTTATGAGAAACCAAGGTGTCTAAAAATTACTCTTCCTTTGTTCTGTGATGAGCTGGCCTGTAAGATCGAGTTCAGCTACATAACTGTAAATCTGGACTGACTCTGCTTCTGCATATAAAACAAATTTAAAATAAAGATGCTTAACAAGGATCATTTCTTCATTTTTTAGGGTTCAGGTACAAAGTGGTACCAGGCAGATGGCGATATGTAAACCCACACTGAACGGTGTGAGATCAAAAGTTAAAGACTTATGTGAAAAAAACTTGGATGAAAAAGAGATGAGCAAAACCTCATGTTGACACACCACATCAAAAGATTCATCATTCAGACCAGAGCCACATTTACCTGTTCTGCTTCTTATTTTGGTCTATGAGGAAACAGCCTGGTAGCTGTGGTTACCACTCTGCCACCTGATTCAAAATGGCTCCAGGCTATTAACCAACAGCACACACCTCACAGCTCCTCTCTTTTCTTGACTTTTATGGATTTAAAAGGGATGTACAAGGTCCAAACAGCAGAGGCTAAAGCAGAACATAAGTACGAGTTCACATGTGCTTACACAAGACTGCTGCTGCTGACAATGCATTTTTTTGTGGCCAAAGATGCTTTTTTTCTAACTACATGCAAAACATTAAAAGCACCCAAAAGTAAGGCAAAAGCATGCATTCATATCAGCATTGTATATATATTTACTTATTAATTTCAGTATAATTAAAAGAAGATTCTCAATGCAGCAAGTTAAGGGTCCTAACACTATAAATCAAAAAAAAATTTAATGGAAAGGAAATTGTGGGCAGCTAGCTTATATCAAATGCAGCTCTATTTTTTGTTCAAGAAATTCTTCCAAACCACTCTTTCTTGTCATTGTCCCATCCTTTGTTCTCTTTATAAATCACAAATTGTTATTTATAAATTTATTTTAAAGTATTTTAACACCTTTAAAAATCTTCTAAAATATATAAAAGTATTTAAAATTAATTCTCACTTGTTAAAAAAAAAGTCCTTAAAATCAGAAAAAAAAACTGTCTGAAACATTTAACATAAGTAATACAAGTTTTGTATTTGTGGAATAATTTTAACTCAGAAGGAGCAAAACTGAGACTGTAAGGAGTGTAAAGAAGTGTAAGGAGTGTAAAGACAAAGCAGATCACGTCCTGGCTAACACAAATGCGCAAAAGCCAGGTGAACTCAGCAGACCCACTTCATGGGTTTCCCTCTGTAGTCACTATTATGAAAGTCCGTAGGGGAATAATCATTCCAGCAGTTGACACAAGAGTCCCTAGAACAATGTAGCATCTGATCTTGAATGAAATGCTGCAAAATGATGCCTGAGGAATAAGAAGTGACTGGGGTTTCATCTGTGTGTTGCCTTGCATGACAGCTAACATTCATTCCCAAATGCATCATTAGCTGAAGTTCACTCATGGTAAAAAGATATCTTCATTTTAAGAGCAGCACAAGTCATTTAAACATTGAGATGAAGGCTTGGTCTTACTTTACCAAGCATTAAGTTATGCTTGTCCCTGGCTGTGGAAGCCAAGTGGGAGGTACCATAGTGAAGGTGGATCTCATCAGAAGATGACTGCTCTGTGAGACACATCTGATCCCCCAGAGTGATACACCTTTAGCCCCAGGGACTGCTGAAAGACAATATCCTTTCCAATACTCCTTTGCAGCCAAGACACCACACTCCCACAGTTAAATCAGAGACTGCAGTGTAACTGATGCCAACTGATAAAGATGTTTATTGATTAATGAGCAAACCATGAGGAAACTGGTAGAGCAGCAAAAGAATAAATTTTCTCTGCAATCATAACATTTATATTATAATGCAGACTATTATGCTTGCCTACAAAGCTGTTCATTACAGCTCTTAATTCTAATGAATCACATACATGACCACTACTGAATTACAGTTCTCTAAGTGTGGAGGTGCAAATCTATTTCCCTCTATACCCAGTTTGAACAGTATGTATGTAGAGCAGGAGGTCCCTCTGGCATCCTGATGAGCTGGGGCATGCAAGTCAGCATCACTGCTGACTGTTGCCATCCACATCCCTGCCAATTAAAGATCAACTCTTGTAATATTTTTTAATTTTGTGCCCGAAGTTCCCCCACCATTGTCCATCCCAGACTGACCAAATTTTGTTTACTTTGTTCAGTTATTGAAAAATTACTTTACTTTAGCTTTGATTGCTCTGCTCTGCCTAAATCCTGTTAAGCAAGACCATGTTCTCATCACACACATCAACTGTTTACATACCAGGGTAGCAGAGTAAATTGGTTTTTGCACTTCTGCTGTGGGCTACCACAGGTCCTCAGTAGGATCTTGGCTGCTGTGGGACTGTGTGCCCCATGGGACCTCTGCTACACACATACACAAAACAGTTTGGGCTTGGTCAGCTGCAGCAGCAATGACCACTCAGCCTTTAAAAGAAACAGCAACCATCTCAATATTTTTCTGTCACTGTAACAAAGAAAAAACTTTTTTTTCTGTTCAAATGTGACTACAAAGTGGCATGGGCATAACCATGTGCCTAACTCAGACCTTCATTGCCATTTTCTCCAAGAAAAACTCAGGGGCTCTCCAGGCCATGAAGATGATCTTCAAAGACTAAAGATGTTTCTCACTTTAAACCCTGAACATGTGACAGGATTTTTCTTCTTTCCCTCAAAAGAGGTCACTAAATCAGTCTTACTTCCACCAGCAATCTCAAATTTGCCCTGGATCAGCTCACCAATGAATTATTCTTTATAGGCTTCCTTTACTGTAAAATTGGGATGGTCAAGCTTTACTTTGTTTTGTTGGGGGATTTCTTCTTCTGAATTTATCTTTCTTAAGCATGCAGGCTACATTTTAAAATAAGATTTTCAAGTGCTCATTTTCCTAAAGCATCAGTAAATAACAATGTATTATTTCATGGTCTGGTTTGCTCAGATTGAGTTGTGCAGTTGGAAACCACTGCATGCCTATAGCCTCCCTGAATTACGCTTAAAAATGTTATTGAAGTTATTTGATATCCATATACAATTAAAAGATTATTTTTATGAAAAAAAAAAACCACCCTCTGGCACAGTTTTTCTTTAAATTCAGGATAACTTCTTCGCAGACAGAGCAAAACAATATAATTAAAATGATCCCATTTCTTCTACAACCTCTTTATTTAGTGCTAGAGGAAAACATTCATCTTGGAAACATGCATGGTGTATGTTACACATGTTAACACACTAGATTTATTATTCTTCTCTCCTAGGAAGTTACATCACCCATGTAATCTCTGGCAAAATTCTGGGTTGTGTGTTGACTTTGCTGTAGAAGTAAGATATCATGCAGATTTTGTCTTGCAGAAATAAGTTGCCATCCCTCCTCCCCAAAATCCCAAATAGTGCAGAAGTGTTTTCTCTTGCTGTGCCAGAGAAAAGCCTTTGTGATCATACTGCAAAGTGCACTGTATGCACGTCCTAGTAGACAACTTTGTTCAAGCTGGAGATGTTTCTGATGGCATTGGCTGTATCTAAACAAGGGGATGCAGGATGATTTCCCAGAGCCCAAATCCAGAAGCATGCCTCACCTGTGTCCCAGAAGTGAGGTGGAAACACTCTGGTGATGTATGCTACCGCTTCCTATCGAAAGGATACACAGCCTGCATGGGAGTCCATACGTGCTTTAGCAAGTCTTTAGTCTGAATCACTGGCAAAACTAGACTTGAAGGTGTATTACAACATACAATAAGAAGTTGATATAAACTGAGTTTCTGGTTCTTGCCTGTTAATTGGAATCATGTTAGGATGTCAGGTCAGCAGGGCTTTGAGACTGATCTAGCTAAACTTCCTCCTACAGCCTACTTCCCCCAAAGCACAAAAGGCTTTTCAGTTCAGTAAACTAGATTTTGTTGAAATATAATTTAGGAATATTCACTTTGTATGGAAAGTCAGAATTATTAGGTCAGACAGTAGAAATACAATGGCTTCACACACAGCTCTTCTGCCAGCATTGTCCTCATAAGCAGATCCTTGCTTCTTCAGTAGATTTTTTGCAAGTTTGAGCTGGATCACAATGCCTACTTCGCTCTGGTGCCTGGGGAGACCCTACCTTTCCTGGTCAAGTCCTCCATAGTCTGTCTCTAACTCTCTTCTTGTCCCACATAGCCTGTGCCCCCCAGAAATTCCCCTTGTCTGGACAGGCTCAATTTGTTTCCACAGGGAAGCATGGTCTTCTTCCTCTGGCAATGACCTTTTCCAGATCCAGACATTCTTCCTAGAGGAGCATAATGTAAAACTAAGACCCCAAAAAGGGATTACAATCAGACCCAGTGTTTCTGCACTCATAATCTGACAGGGCTGCTGAGATTGTGTTAATGTCTCCTGAACCTATCTCAAACGGTGACCACTTGCAGCTCGGCTGCAGTGCACAGTTGTGTAACCAGTACTGAGAGGAGATGCTTGTGACCTTCTTGGCCTCTGTTGTTTCTTTATTTCTATATGCCACATCTGAAGTGTAAAAGGGAATATTTTTCTGGAGTTCAGAAATTGGTAGTTAGATCAATTTTGTTCATGGAAAATCAGGCCTTAGCAAACTCAGTAACACAGAACGCATGCAGAGTCGTGTTCTCCTGCTCTTGTTGCACTGTATGAAGTGCCACTACAGTTTATAGTGACCCAGGCTGATGCTGGCAGTCACACCCTTTGATTTCACTTCTGCTGCCTGTACATTCTCATTCCATCCTTGTGTCTCAGTTTGGCCTACAGGTGAGCTGCTTGCACAAGATAAATTACTGGAGAAAATAAACCCTTCCAAAACAGAAGTGAACAGGCAGGACAACAGCACTAACATAAACAGAACTAAGGAGTCACAGGAAACAAGCACTGTGAAGCCAAACGTTCAATCCTTTCCTGACTGTCTCTTTGCAGCGCTCATCTTTTCTATTATCCTTGTTATCTTTATTTCCTGCTGGTCTGAAGAAAGGACTTTCTTTTTGTTCTTTGAAGTTTGTTTCCTCTTTGGGAACAATCTGCAATGGTTGTTTTGTAACTGGATGAGCCATCAGTTCTACCACCAAAATAATCAGTGTTATCTAATCTCAGATGAGAAGTTGGGTTGTGCACTGCTGACAAAGAGATCTCACTAAGAAGTGGAAGTGGCCCAACTGTAAAACTTTTCTGGCTAGCCAGCACTAGCAATGTTTGTTGTCTACAGGGTCAGGTTTCCAGAAAGACAAGATAAGAGAAATGATTACTAGCAAGTCCTTCTGTAATAAGCAATAAATTTCATTTTTGTTTAACAACAGCAGATATACTCTGTTTTGCAAGAATTACCAAAAGGATTTTGATGTTTTATCTCAGTAGGTGGAAGTATAAATGTGTCATTTCACACAACAAGAACTCAGGAGGACTAACCAGGCTAATGGTAATCATTACCAGCTTCATGCAGCTGGAGACAATGGACTAGGTTTTGTTTGGGTTTTTTTATATGCTGAACATAAGAGTATTTGGTAGGGAAGGAATGAGTTGCAGCAGAGTTCCT
Source organism: Strix uralensis (assembly GCF_047716275.1). Lineage (NCBI taxonomy): Eukaryota > Metazoa > Chordata > Aves > Strigiformes > Strigidae > Strix > Strix uralensis. The sequence goes on along the minus strand of NC_134012.1, from coordinate 18,214,203 downwards.
CTTAGGACTTTATTCAATTGCATAGAGGTTAAGTCCAACATGAGATAGAGCAGCCAAGAAGCAGACTTGACATGCCACTGTTCAAACAGGAAGCTGTTTGAGGAATGCTACTTCATGCAAACATGCGTGGCACTCAGTCATTTCCAAAAGGGATTCCTAAAAAAACTATATGCTCCAAAAATAAGAATTGTGGTGGAGATTAGATTCAAAGTGATAAATATAAGTAACTTCAGTGAGTTAATTCATGAAGACCTTTACATTATCCCAGCAGTTTCAGTGATCTGCCCCTCATAAACATATATGTGCTCCACAAGGATTTCTTTCATCATCCAAGGACTGCATAGACCTTGTAAACCAGCCTAATCTGCATTGTCTTTTTTTTCCTAGGTGGTTCAGAATCACAGCATCACAGAATGGCTGAGCAAACAGAAAGTTTGTTCCCTGAAGGAACAATTCCTTGGAGGAACAATTCCATGGAGGAAGTCCAAGAGTTGGCATCTTCTTTTATGCACTGGAAAGTCATAATCATCTTGGAGATATCCCAAAACTTAAATTTAGTCAAAGCCAGAGATTAACAAAAATAAACACATAGCTTGTGGCTTAATGGAGGTAAGATATGAAAAGCAAAGCAACTACAAAAAAATGGAGGAGAAACACATACTTGAATGATTTATTACAGAGCTTAGTAGATACTGCAAGAGCTTCCATGTAAGGAGCAGGAGGAGCCTAACTCATGTCTTTAGTGTAAGTAAGAGTAAGAATGTAAGTATTGCACTTGTCTTCAGTACAAACACTGAAGAGAGTTTGCTGAGCTTTTCTCAGTCTTGCACAAAAAAGATATTCTCTGAAAAGCAATAAATTTAGAATTTTAAAGCTTAGGACTTTTTTTGCCAGAGCCATAAGAAAACATACAAGACTGAGAAGAAAATGAGAAACATAGCATCAGGTATTCTGTTCACAGGAATAGCTATTTTTCTTTGACTTGGGAGAAGTTACCTGAGTCCATAACAGCTATGAATCTACAGCATATTTTTCAATAGTGTTACTTTCTTATTCACGGACTGAGTTTGATTCATTTGCTGGTCCCCACTGTGTAGGCAAGGAGCGGATGTGAAGGGACAGTGTAGCCTCAGGGCACCAAGGTGGACTTCAGACAGATGGGGACATAACTTCTCAAGGTGTACCCTCAGGTGTACCTGCTCCACTTTCCTATAGAGCTGGAATAATTGGCTAGCCAGGAATTCAAGAGAACTGATGTTACAATGAACAAAAAGCCAGAACTGTTATTCCATCCCCAAAGCTGCCTATAAAATGTTACTCTTTTTAAAATATTTTCTATACCCATCGTAATGCATTCTGACATGAGAAGAAAGTGATCTCAGATAACACAAAGACAAAATACCACAATCACCAGGTGTCATAGCACCTGTAATAGCACTATTTTGAAGAAGAACAATTGTACAGAATGACATATTTCCCTCTAATGTTGGCTTTCCTCTTCAGACAAATATACCTTCTGCATGTTAAGTATGAATAGAGGAGCTATTGAGAAAAATAAAGGTAGGTGCCATGAATTGTTAATACCCACTTTTGTTCACCTGCCAAAAAGAAATCTAATCTCTAAAAGTTTGATAAAAGGCCCTGGGAGTTAGTAACGGCTATTCCAGCTCATATTTTTTGGAAAAAAAAAAAAAATATATATATATATATATATATTCCTTTGCTTCTGTATGAAGTCTGTACAATAATAAGAATACGGTCTTTGCATACTTATTAGTTTTCTTCAACAAAAGTGTAATTTTCAATGGGATTCTGAGCTGGTTAAAGAGAAATACATTTGGTTACTACTAGCCCAAGCAAAACAAACATGACATGATTAACAGTTACATTTTACCTATGAAGATTACATTTTTGTGATTGCACCAAAAACAATGATTGCTCTGACAGTGTTCTCCAGTGTCAGAGAAAACAGTTAAACCACACTGTTTTAATATTTCTGAAACCCCAGTTTTGGAATTGCTTCTCAGTCAGGAAAAATTCCTGGTATTGTTTATGAGCTTTAGGACACATACTGCAAAAAGGAATTTTAAAATAATAAAAAAGTTACAGAAGCAGCTGATAGTATAGAAGTTTGAAGACAAGCATTTGTGTTCCTATCACAGTTAGTGATCAAAACATGATTGAATTCACAGGTACAGCATAAAAATGAGAGTTCAGTTTCTGAAAGACCAGATGGTGCACTAGAAATGTTGACACGCTAAGTTACAAAAACAAAACCAGCCTAGCGGATCCAGTCTAGTGGATCCATATAGTCTGTTTAATTTAGGCTTCCTCCTCTCTTTTCTTCTGGAAAAAAAAGAAAAGTCATGGACTGGATGATATTCACATACTTAAACTTTCAGATCCTTGTCAGTACAGCTGTTCTGTACTGACATTTGTCAAAATGTTTGTCAAATTTTCTTGGAAAATGCAGATAAAAAATTGTTTGTTCAAGCAAATTTTTCCTAAAAATATAAAATTTTGACTAAGGGTCTGTGAGGATGGAATTTGTGAGTGCAAGTGAGCCATTTGCTTGCTACACGAGGCACATCAACACAATCCAAGAGAAGAGAACAGCACCTACATGTCGTTTGCTGAAGGAGAGCACTCTAGTCTCTTAGTCTCTGAATCTCCTCAGTTAAGCATCAGCAGAGGTTCAGAAAGGAAAATTAAAACAACAAATCTTGGAAGGTTTTGATATTCTTCCAGTGTAAAGCTGGGAAAAAGTCTCTTTGGGATGGGAATATGCAGATCTGATTGTGAGAAGTTCTGCCTTCTCAACCAACTCTCTTCAGGCGAAAGCACTGAAGTATAAAATTACCAAGTAAAAAACCAAAAATTAAGCTTGCTCTTTTGCTACTGAATGTGTTCTTATCCCACTGATCTATTTTTCCTGATTTCATATGTGCCTCAATTTCCTGTCCTTTCTTCTGCTCTGCCCACTAGTCTCTCCTGCCACTTACCACAGGAGTAGGGACAGTATAACTCAGCTTTGTGTCTCTCATGCTTTCTCCAGAAATAAAAAGACTCACACTTTTACCATTTGATCTCTCAGTCCCATGTGGGGCTACATTTGTCATTATGGGAGACAATGGAGAGAGATTTTAGCATTTGCTTTCAGCCTTCTCAGGTCTCAACACAATCCATAAATAATGGATAAATTAATTAATATCAGTGAAGGATTCAGATAGTGTGGTGATAAATGCTTGCAGAAAAGCTCATTCATTAGGATGTATTTAGAGCCATTAATCCAGCTTTGGAGAGCAAAGTCTGCCTTGAAAGGCAAATAGGAAACAACACACATTTCTACTGGGGTAAGATAAGGAGATGAAACCTCATATTTGCCTATCAAAATAAAGTTAATTTTTTTTATGTTTTAAGCTCATCCCGAAAGAAGTTAGATCAAGTATTGAAAATTATTATATTTTATTATTCATATATTTTCAATATATTTGGTACAAAAATTGTAATCTTACACCACCAGAATTATGAGGGTTAAAAAAAACAGTGAAGTGTGCTTCCAGTACAATATTTTCAGCAATTTTTAGTTAGCTGATAATGTAGCATTTTAGTTATTGAATAAAATGCTGGTCAGATTCATTGGATTTAAGGTCTTAGGATAACATAATTCATTCTGGGGATGCAGAAAATATGTAAAACACAATTGGAAGATTTATAGTGAAATTTTCTCCATATTTTCAACTGCTGACTTTACAGTGAAATTTCTGAAATGTCTTTGGAAACAGGGAAGAAAGCAGTTACTTTTGAAATATATGGTCAAGATGCAATTAGGAGGCAAAGATTAACCACCTATAGAAGCTATAAATCAACACGTGGACTTATACTTCTGAAGGAAGAACAGTCTGGGCATAATTAATGATCAAGAGAGTAATATGCCAAAAATTATTACAGGTCTAGATTTAGAACTTTGTGAGTTTTGTATTCTTCTATGTTACTCTATGCTACTTCTAGCTCTGTTTTTTTAAGTATAAAAAATTCAATTACAGCTGGTATAAGAGAAATTATTGTACAGTAATAGAAATGTATTTATACATACTATTAGAATATTAATATGATTACTCAGAGAAGTATAGATTGTGACATAAAGTTATGCTTAAAGCATTAAGATCTGACTTAAAACATCAACAGACAATGAAATATCTGAATAAAATAATTTTATAGAACTAAAACATACCCTCAGTTTTACCTAAGATGGCAAAAGTTGTAAGAACTCAAAATTGGTAAAGGGTTATTCGAGTGCTTTAACCAGGCAAAATGATCTTTGTCTTATCAGGACAGGCAACAGATCTGCTTAAACAGGTAGAGAACTGGATAATGAGCAATCCAATTTTTTCAAGGTGAACCGTGTAGTAATACATGAAAAGTTAATGACATAAGAAACTTATAACTGTACTTGACTATGTATGACTTATCGAAACAGGAGTGCATCTTGATATGAGGTAATACAGAAGATTTATCTTGTATAGGCTTTCCTCACAGACCATAATTTACTGTTAAATAATACTATACCTTCTAGACATCTCCACAGACTACAACTGCAAAATGCTTCTCCAAAAGGTAGTGACCTGGGAGTGTGAGTGGAAATAGTAATTCCAACCTATGATTTTACTTTTTTTCCAGGCAAAACCACAGAGAAAAACTGCTTTCCAATTCTATATACTGTTATTGATCTCCATCAAAATAAACTGAGCTAGTTTGCTCCCAAAAGTTTGTCTCTTTTCCTAAAACATGAATTCCTAACCACTGAAACACAGAAACCGAGAATCAGGAAATATCCCATCTGAGTACAGGATTAACATTTTGGGAAACGCAGGGACAGCTCCCAACACATATCTGTCTGAACCTTATCCAAGTAAAATGAGATTTTATGATGCCTTTTTTCCTGGTATGGAAGTTTGTGTCTTGCCCACAGATTGGTGAGAGACACTTTCTCCTCCTCCCATCTTTCCAGTTCCTCCTCAAAATGTGCTTTTATGAGCAGAATCGAATTCTAGACACTCATTTTGCCCTGGGAAGAAGTCACCTTACAAAGACTGGCCTTTGAGAGAAACGTGCAGCAGACTTGAAATCGCTGTTCCGTTCAGAGTTCATCAATATGGAGAATGAAGAAAGGTACCTGCCGTTCATGAGCGAGACATATTTTCTAAGGGACGACAATAAAACAGAACCTGATTGAACACACAATCAAATTAGGAATCTGTAAATGAATGTGTTCGTGTAAATGAACACTGTGTTGGTCAAGGGCTTTCCACTTCATGTTCAGGGGAAGAAAACTGAGCTGCCCATCTTTCAGAGTCTACTTTTTTCCTTTTCTATTCTCCTAGTGAAAATTGCAGTAGTCTAGGAAACCAGAGGCTTCTCTTTTTAACTCAGAGCTATTCAGACTTAAGAAAGTGCACAGGATGGGGGGACAGAGGAGGGGAGGGAGAGATGCAGTCTTGTGAAGAGGTCCTACTGCACAGTCTGACAGGAAAGAACACTGTGCATCTCTCATTGTGCCTGGCATTTCACTGTTTCATTCACATCTGCCATATACAACCAAAAATTATTAGGTGACAGAAAGTAAAATTCCCCCACAAAACCAACCGTTTGTCTTCATGAAACAGAATGCACAGTGAGGGATAGGGGTTAAAAACCCTTTCAAGCATCATGCCTTGTGCTTCCTTGTTGCTTATGTAGGTAATTCTCAGTGTCATACCTCTGGTAAGCCTTCAATGGCTGCATTCACAGGTTACACCTTGTCTACATATGAAGATGTACCAGGAAAATGTGAGGATTTAAATATAATCATCCCCACCTCTGTCTTCCAAAATGAGTACTCCCCTTGACCCAGACCACTTCATCCCACCTCTCAAATTCACTGCAGCTGCTGTGTTTAATGCTTTTCATCTGCTTGAGTTGGTTCTACGCTATTACAAGTCTTAATTTCAGCTTTTTGGTTGAGGGTAATTTTTTGTTTGTTTTTAGTAGTAGTACTATTTTTTTTGTTTCAAGGTAAGCATGGGAACATTCTTCCTGGCAGCTTCCCTGCTTGCAGTGAGAAATAGCTGTGACTTTTGGGGGCTCAAAGAGGGATTTCTTGGCCTATTCATCTCCCCATGTTACTGCAGAGTGCAAGGAAGATGGGAAAAGAAAACATGTAATGCAGGAGATGGTGCCTTCCTCCACCCTCTCTACTTACAAATAACCCTTTCTGTGCTAATGTACAGTCCTGTTTTCACTGACTCGTTCAAGCTCCCAGAGCACTCATGTTTCTGCTAAAGATAAGCCTCCTCTCTTAGCATTTTTATCCACAGTGTGACAATAGGAAGCCTTTTTTGTCTGTGGAAGTGACTCCCCTTTTTCCCTCAGTGCTCAAGTCCATGGGTCCACCCAAGCACCAGAAGAAGGGGACAGCACCTTGCATTATGCCATTCTGCTCTTTGCCTCAAAGAGCTTTAGCTCAGGTTTCAGACTCTGTGGAGGAGCAAGCACTGTCTGGTTTTGTGACATTACAGTCTGACACTCACATCCCAGGAATGCCTCCTGGACATCGCTACAAAGCAACTGCCCTCAGATAAAAGAACAAGTTCTGACATCTCACACACCTGCCTGGGTCCTTGTTATCCAGGATGACACAGGTTTCAGTATACCTGGATACTGCTGTGTGGTTTCACAATTTGTACATTTCTGGGGCCTGCAGCTGGTGTAAAAGTTGCAGAGAGAAAATTTATTAAATGTGAATTTATTAAATATCTACAGTTGCCCACAGTTCATAAAAAGTAACTACACTGGCTTAATGGGAAAAAATCTTTACATGAAATTAATTAGTTCATTAAAAAAATACCAAAACTGACTAGTTGTAATGTAACCATGGAAATTATTATTATTCTATTTATAATTATATAAATATAAATGTTCAAAATGGAGATTAATTTGTGAAGGATGAAACCTAGTACAAAGATAGAGGTAAAAATAATGAATATAAATTCTCTACCTAAAATATACAAAGATTAAAGACTATATAGAGTTAACTGATGCTATGAAATTTCAGAAGGGCTTTGGAGAATATGCTTCATGAGGTAGAAAATCAATGGTTTATGTGTGATCCATTGCCTTTAATAGTGTCCAGGGTCAAAAAGCAGACAAATACCTGCAGTCAAGCAGAGAGCTCAGTCTCAGATTTACCTCAGACTTAAGATAAGGCTTAAAAACTTGTCTAAAGGTTTTGGGACCACATGCCACATTTTTGCAAAACCAGCTCCACCTTTTGGCAGTTTTTATTTCAGTGGCCACACTTATACAAAGGTACAGGAACACATTGCTTGAAGCAGTACAGTTCCTGATCCTGAGCCAAACCCAGGGTACATCCTTTTTCTGTACCAGAATGTGACCTGGCCAAGGACCATCATCCCCTGTCTGCCAGACTTTCTTGGAAAAGGAAACTCAAGTACACAAGGAGGAAGACATAATATGGTCCAGCTGGCCTCAAGGTCTGGGCAGCTGGAAACAAGCATTAATGACATATCACAAAGTACATCTGCCCCATTGTGTAAATTCAAAAACAACAGTGGAGTAAAGTCTCCCCAGTGGCAAGAGTCTAGACTGTAAAACCTATCTAAATATTTAAATACATTTGAGAATTATATTCTATTTTAATTTTGAAACCAGCAGTTTGTTATCCAATAATGTGCAAACACCAAAACCCATATCCATAGTCAAAGCCCTTTTCTTTTTACACACCTTTTTGAGCACGTTAAAAAAATAGCTAGAAACCACTCTGTCATCACCCCTTCATGTTAAATGAACCCCTTCTCTTTTCCAACCATTTACTGTCACAGTATGTTTTGGAAAACTAATAGCTCTGCTTCTTTAGCCCTTCTTTCTAATTTATTCAGAATTGGCCAATGAGTTTAAAAAATTATTGGCTAGAGACATATAGGTATATATGCATTCTTTCATGAACATGTATGCTGAGTAATTACATTAGCTTAATTACTTCAGGAAATGAATCTAAACATTTTTTTAAATAAACTGTGAAGACTTCAGAACACACGGCTGCCTATGTACTATGTGGTTTGTCTATACCATATTTGATCACATGAATTTTAATTAATTTTAAATTTAAATGAATCTCTGGCACCTTGAGGATTGGAGGGGAAGTCTATTTAAAAGGAAACAGATGGTCAGTTTTTATCTAGCGCTTGCATTCCTCTTCTCCTTTAACCTGCAAAGCTCACTTTTAAGTGAGGGTGGGCAGATCCCATTCCTTATTTTAGCTCCTGTTCCTCTTATGTTCTTGACAGAGGAATAGAAATCAGCATATTTGGAGGAACAACTGCAAGATGCTGCTGTGGAAAATGGCTGCTTATCTGTTGCTGCAAGCAGATTCCATTATTTGATTAAAAAGAAACTGGTTATTCTTCATCCCCATGACTGACTGCTCTCTACAGACATCTTTTTGCCAGACTTGGTAAAACAGGGAGAGAACAGAATGCACTCTCATTGTGGAAACAAGGCTGGGAAACATTTACAAATGCTGCTGCTCTTTTTTTGGCATAGAGTATCTTTGCATTTATTATTCCACAGTTTGGTCGCTGAATTTGCTTCCACTTACATCCCTTAATCATAAACACTTATGCACAAGGCTCTGGGGGATGGAGAAGAAGCTGGGGGCGGGGGGTGGGGTGTGTGTGTGCTTTAATCTGGTTATTTCTTAGTCATTGCACTGAGCAAGTAGAGGGATGATACCTTGATTTGCTAGTGATCAATCACACTTCAGGCAGTCAGCACACAAATCAGAACTGATAATGTCCCTTCATGGTATACTGTTCTCTGTGACAAAACAGAACTCATTTTTAAATTCTCCTTTTCATCCATCAGAGGACAAAATCGGGAGCTCAGGAAAGAGCATAGCCCAAGTAATTCTTACAGCTGAGCAGCATCAATACTTATTGACCTACTCAGGGTTTACAAACACTTCACAGTAGGGCATCTCAAAACAGGATTGACTAAGGATCGAAACAGATTATAAAACATAATTGGTCAGGAAGACCAATGTTTCTGACAATATGGGATTACAACACTGATCATTGTGTACACCAATGCAGCTTTGGAAGTAAAGAGAGACAAAAACTGTGTCAGGAAACAGCATGGATAACAGCCTCCTCTTACCATGTCACACGTGATTGCTGGACAGTTATTCTAGACAGAAGCACATGTCTGTGCACATGGGTTTTCTGTTGCATGGTCTGTGCACATCTTCCTGTATCAGATCTCTCTCATCCTGGTGAGACCTAGGCAGCCATTACTAAAGGCAGTCCAAACTATAGTGCCCAGCCTAAACATCCAGGCAGAAAGGACTGTGGAGCAGCTTTCAAAATGGAAGATCACCAAAGTCTCTACTTTCAGGCTAATAAGCCCCACACTAGCAAATCTCTGTAAACAGGAGGATTCTGGTCTACTGTATCTTTTCATATCTGGCCAGGCTTTTAATTATATCTTTTCCCAACTGAGGTCACAGGACAATGCAAGACTAAGGAGGGAAAAATGTCCATCCTCTCCTGAAATTCTTTCCTTGCAGTGAGAGGGGTCATTGTGAGGAACAAATACAGAAACAAATTAAGATTTAAGCAAAATATCATAGAAAGATGTTTATCTGAAGAAAGTTGCTATAAATGCACATCAAGGATTAAATGCAGAAAAAAATTATAAAATCTAGCTGCCAGAAAAGATACAGATTCCATATCCAGCTACATCACATTGTATTACCTGAAAGGTAGACAAGAATGTGTAAATCAACATTCATGTCCCAAACTACTGCTTCTAGAAAACCTCCCTTGGTAGTTCTGTTTATGCAATAGTTGATGACAGCCTATACTCAGTCCTAATATTATAGTGGTATATTACTAAACTCATGTAAGTGAGCAAAGGTGTGCACAACTCATCTCCTCAAGACTTGTGGTTAACCAGAGATGTATGCAGTTATGGAACACTGCATTGCCTATCCCCATGTCTCTCCTATTCTTTTGGAGTTTTTTGGGTTCATCTTATCTTCTAATGTCAGCATAAACTAAGCCCAAACCTACCTTATAGTTAGAGTCCTAGGATTCGACACCTCTTTAGACTCGCATGTCACATATTAAAATGAAGAGGTAAGGAAGTAAGGAACACAAACTCATTTTCAGCCTTCCCATGCTTGGATGCATCTTCAGAGAACAGAAGACTGAGGGTGAAAATACATAGTCATATTAGGCTTATTTAAAATGTGAGTAATCATTGTACGGATTGTGTTTTTATGACTAGAAGCTCTTTTCTTTAAGGGTCATAACACCATTAGACTAATAGAAGATAGTCTATAATGTTAAAAGTACCTACTGTAGCTGTAGGAACAACATATTTTATTGGAACAGATGTTCTGTGAACGATCAGGGAATAAGGAGAACAGTCATTGTTTTGATGCTGTTTAAAGGGCAAGAGTGATGCCAATCATAATTACCATCTGCTACAGTACATAAAGTATTCGTATGCTCTTTAGGTGGCCCCAAAGTTGATTTGAACTGCCATACTGAGATTTCTCATTTGAGGACAAGACAGCTCTACATCTCCTTATTAGCTTCTGACTGACAAGAGCCCCGAGAGCATTTAACACAGACATCTCAAAATCCTGGCTCAGGTAGTCACTGATTAAATTTAGAGTAGACCAACCTTTGCCATTCTTCTTTCTTGGATCTTCTGTCATGATAGCATTTATCATCTAAAGTCAAAGCATGCCACTCAGCTGTTCAAAAACATAAATCAAATCTACAAATCCTCTTTCCCATACTCTACAGGACTTGAGACATTTCTCATGGTTCTACAAATGCTGTGTTAGAGACCACACTCTTCTGAACATTGGCTCAGAAAACAGCACCATAGTTAATCTTCCATCCCTCACCTGCCATCTGAAATGTGTTTCTTCTTTCAGATGACTGCATTTACAGCACTATTTCACATGGTAAAAGAGAGACCTCTCACATCTATCCAACATGTAGAGGAAAAAATATTTTTAGCGTTGCATATCCATTGCCCTCTTTCTACTTTGCAGCTAGATTGTACAGGAAGTTCATGAGCTTTCCAGCAAAATTTTATGTCAACTGGGTTAACAAATGTTTATCATGAATCAAAAAAAACCCCTTCAAATTCATCTATAATACAAGACTAAAACATGGGCTTCACTCACTTGCTAGCTTAAATTCAAGATTTTTTTTCACTTACACATAAAATAATTAAACATATCAGAAACTATATGGAAATACAATGGTGATCCATTCATTCACATGTTTTTCGATAGCAGTGTAAATAACAGGTGTTTGAAAGGATGGTGTCATACTCAGTATAAAATAGTAGTAGATCAATTGGCATTTTGTTGCTAAATCTAGCCAGTTAATTACAGGCTTATTCTCCAAAGGAGTTTAGATTATACTTCCCCCCTTTTTTTCATTTTATCATGTTTATACATGTTTTTATCATCATGTGATTGTCTAGTTTTAGAATCCACCTGTGATTTAGTTGGCAGCAAAATCTATGGAAATGAGTTCCAGAAGTTAAGACATTTCACATAACTAGATTTAAACACACTGTCGCAGGTTAGCTTTGGGTATCTTCTTGCTGTTGTGTTCATGAGAATGTGTGAAAAGGAAAAATTTTGGTATATTATCTCTTTTCTGCAATTTCTTCTTACAAGGCCATAAATAAATTGTGGGGTTTACCCATCTGTGATCTGTTTCAATTTGGACTCAACTCTTTAAGTGACCATAGTTTAATGGCTAACATATAAAAATTTGGGTATTGTCTTCCTGCAATTATTTATCTTCACAGTGTCCAAAGCTGGTCAGGCTCCTTTGAGGTTCCCCTGGCACAGACACGTTTCTGTGTTTTTCAGGGACTCACTGAAGTAGATTGTCTTCTGGGCTGCCTTGGGGAAAGAAACATCTTCCTGGGTTTGATGCTTTTTCCTTAATCCTTTATAAGGGGGTATTACAGTCCTCCTTCCATATTTTTTGCATTATTTATTTCCCTCTTCGCCATAAGGATGACTATAATATGATGTTGGGGGACATTTCACTGGGAAATGGCTCCCTTTAAGTCAGGTATAAAAGACCATGTCAACAGGTAAACTAGTTCTCTCAACATCTTCTATAAAAAGCAGAAGAGTTACCACACAACCTTCCACATTCTGATCTGGCACCAAAATGCACATTAACAACATAACTCTTGTTAACATGAACATGCAGAAAAATGTGTGCACTAATAGAGACTGTGTAGTGGTTTGACCCCAGCCAGCAACTAAGGCCCACACAGCCAGTCACTCACTCCCCACATTGGAATGGGATAGAGAATTGAAAAGGTAAAAATGAGAAAACTCATGGGTTGAGATAAAGACAGTTTAACATGTAAAGCAAAAGCTCCCAAGCAAAGCAAAACAAGGAATTCACTCAGTACTTCCCATCGGCAGGCAGGTACTCAGCCATCTCCAGGAAGCAAGACTCCATCATATGGAAGGGTGACTTGGGAAGACAAACGTCATCACTCCAAATGTCCCCCCTTCCTTCTTCCCCCAGCTTTTATTGCTGAGCATGACATCATAGGGTACAGAATATCTACTTGGTCAGTTGGGGTCAGCAGTCCCAGCTGTGACCCCTTTCAACACTCTGTGTGCCCCCAGCCTCCTCTCTGGTTGGGTGGTGTGATGAGAAGAAAAGGCCCTGACTCTGTGAACGCTGCTCAGCAGTAACAAAAACATCCTTGTGTTGCCAACACTGTTTTCAGGACAAAGCCAAAGCAGAGCCCCATGCTAGCTACTATGAGGAAAATTAACTCTATCCCAGCCAAAATCAGCACAGACTGTGAGGGAATAAACCCTACAAATATAACATGGTTACGCTCCTTCACAAAAGGGTAAGAAAGAAAATTAATCTCAGGTGACAGATTGTTAGTCATGTTGCATAATGCTGGAGGGCATTCAGCTACAATAGTGATCCAGTGATGAAACTGGAAAAGCACTATTGCAGATAGTGAGGTGTTGTATGTATGCTTTTAATTTAAAAAAATAAAATAGAATCCTAAAGTGAAGAGGAACAAGATCAGCTCCCATTAAAACTCTTGTGGTATGCAGCTCCTTTGTATGGTCATTATATTTTGAGCACGCTCCATTTTGCTTTATTTTATTTCGTTTTATTATTCTGTGAGTAATAAGCTATACATTTAAGTGTGAGAAGTTTTACAAAAACCTATTTCATTTTATGTTAACATAGACACCCATTATTAGGAAATTGACCATTGCTAAGTTTTATCTGCAATATGGTTCACCAAAAGCTTAATTAACATTCTTCACTCTGTTGAAATATTACATGATATTGGTTTTAATACTGAATGCACAGAATTCTAGCTAGAGAAAAACTCTGAATAGGAAAATTGACTATAAAGACTAAAAGGTAGTAAGAATATATTGATGATTTATGTTGACATTCATTAACATTCTAAAAAGCAGCATAAATACCATAGGGAATTGTAGGGTTCATATAATTTCACTCTAATTATTCTAATTTACTGTAATTAAGACAGTAAAAAAAAATCCAGTAAAATCCAGTAAAAAAACTCCATCCTTTCAAAACCAGAAAGACAACAGTCTTGCATTTATACAGTATTATTAACCAGAACCCTGTGAGAGTGGGAAAAATGCACATAAGATGTGCTGATATTAAAAAATATATTTATATATTTGTGTAGGTGTTTATAGAGGAAGAAATTTTAAAGCATATTTCCCATACATATTGTCCTTTATTTTCTTTCGAGGTCATCACCTGCATTAAAATCAATGGGACAAAAGCCTGGATGAGATCTCAAGGGCCTTAGCTGCATACACCGTCTGTCACCAGCAAGGGATATACAGCAGACCAATATGCTTCACCATTATTTTCACCCGTGCAGTTGGGAGACTGTCCTGACCTCTGCTTCAGACTGTTAAGATCCATGAATAAATCTGAAAATTCATCAACCAGCCGTCTGTGGTGTATACCCATTTTCTCTTTCAGGCTCCAGTTTGCTATAGGAAATCATACCTGTGTACAGCATTGAGCTATCTTTTGCACACACGATGCATGCTAGCTCAATACTAGCATAGCTCTTGTGTTTACGTGGTAACTAATCACTTAAAACAGTGCTGACACACTCTCAAAGCTATTGTTGATGCATGGTTAAAGACTTAACTGTTAGATGGAAACAGAAAGGGAGAAAAAAATATTACTTTTCTTTAATTCACAAAGGACGGTGAAATACCTGGCTCTGCTAGAACTTCTTTACATTGACTGCCACCATCATTTGAACTGCAGGACGGGTGCTTGATCTTTCTGCCTCTTATCAACAACCCAGGAATTAGAAGGGAGCTGGAAAAGGTCAGGAAGCATCAGTTTCTTGTCTTTGTGGTGGAAGGTGCATATGAGTGACTTGAGGGAGAGGGCAGGAAGGGAAGGTGCCAGGATCATACATTCGTCACTCAGATCTGGATGCTTCAAACCAGCTGCCTGAATTCTTCTGTCAAAAATAGATTGTGTATTTCTGAATCCCCTCTATGAAGTCCCTTCTGCTACTAAACAATTGGCAATTCCTCCCTGCCCTTGGCTTAAATTATTTCCACCCATTTGTCTCAGATGTTACATAACAGGTAAATTGAATTTCTATATGCTTTCAAACTGTGTTATGATCTTCAGTTGAAAACCACTAAGTGCAAAATATTATTGAATATAGGAAAGATATTAATATATGAAATAGTGCTGAAAAAACTTTTTCATATATAGACTGTGATAAGGAAAAGAGAATGTCATTTTCTTGACAGGCCATGTTTCCTGTTTTATGTATAATCACTAGTTTAGACATAGAGTTTCACTTTTATGAATGTCAGAGAATGACAGGACAAGAGGAAAAGATCTTAAAGAACAAATTAGAAAGAGCCAACAATCCAAGGTCTTGGCAGCAGACTGGCAGAAAAAAATCCACTGAATTTAGAAAGTTTCTCAGCACTTAAATGTTTCTGAAAATATCAAGTCTGGCAAGATCCATTCTGCAACCAGGACAATTTTGGTCCTTTAAATGCTATCTGTAAGTCCTAAACATGTCTGTATCTATACCTGCATATACTCATACACAAATGCATATTTATGCTACATTTGTAGCACTGGGAAGTTGCTGATGTGTTGATAAGAAAGAAATCCAGCTTTAGATAGTTGGGGACTGAAATCAGCTGCTTCTGTAGGATTCAGGACATGTCCACCACAAGTAAGAGAAGATCTCAAGCTGTAAGTACTATTAGAGATTGGTTTGTGCCTTGCATAGATGGATGAATCTCTCCAAATCAAAACTTTCCTTCTGTACAGAGTTTTCTCCCCATTTATTTGTCTGTCCGGTTTACAACGCAAGAACAGCCTGCAGTAACCACAGTGGGAATATTTATTTCAAGGGGGATCTCAAAGCACTGCAACAATACAAATGAAGAAAAGTAGCATTACAGTCTTATTATGTTTTACAGGAGTTTCCAGTTTGCAATGTAAGTGTATGTACATAACAGCTTAACATGATTCGTAATGGCAGCATGCAGCAAGATGCAACCATGCATACTGGGAAAGGGCATCCACAGAGTTGCAGGATGGCTTGGGAACTGCCAGTAAAGTCATCTGCCTCAGCACTGTGAGGATAACTGGCAGAGATCTTCACCACAGAGAACAGCCTCTTAGTCCTGAAAGCAGCTACTTCATTCAGTACTTTTCTAGATCGGACCCCTAGTAATTATCAGATCTCATGTGACCCAGGAAACCTGCTCATTTATGACAGTGAGGCTCATATCTCTCAGGTCCCAGATCTGTCATAAACCTGTTTTTTTGGTCAGTTTCAAGGAAGATAAAACAATTAATAAGAAACTAAAGTACAAGCCACTAAGAGAAATAAGCATGATAAGAGGTACTTAAATGGATTCACACCTTAAACTAATGCATGTACACACCTGGCCAGGTGTACATTTCTTGAAGCATAAGTAATAAGTACACAGTCATTTAAGTCTAGACAACATTTCAGAAAACATTCCTACATAGGCCTGCTGCAGGTCACTGTAAACTTATATGAAATTGCAGAAGACTGAATTGACTAAAAGTCTGCAAAATCATGATTTGCTATTTACAATTTAAATTTGTATTTCAAGAATTTATATTTCCCATTATAAACAGACTTTAGAAAGCAGGAAAAAAAATTTCTGCAGGTTTTTATTCCTCTTGAAGAAAAATCTACTTCAGAGGTACTTTTTTCCATTCATCCAAAAAGTTATAAAATAGTGCAATGCAAAGGATGATATATTTGATTTCTTATTCAAGTGGAATATCCTTCTCCTTCTTACCTCACTTACCCTCTGTTCTCCCAGTCTTCCCACACGCATATGTTTTGTCAGCAACTACTTCAAGAGTACTGAATGTGCAGATTCCCACCCAAATTAGATTAAAATAAAGGTCACTGAGTTGCAAAAGTCCCTCCCATTCCTCTTGAAATAAAAGTCTTGGAGGTTCAGCAAGATAAAGTCCAAAAAAGGGGTGTTCAAACTAGCATGCAAGGATGTCTTTGATACTAGTACAGCCCATATCTGGGCTCAGAGCCATCTAAAGCACACACTTGGTTCCCAGTTGCCAGCACACAGTAGGTTTGACATCAGATGTTGTGTAGCTGATCTTCATCTGTCCAGCAAGACTAATACTTTGGCTTCATTGTACAAGCATTGACTACCTTATCCCACCTGTGATCTCAAATCCTGTATGTTTGCCTTGAACTTGCTTGAGATGCTTTACCCATTTGAACTTGCTCAACGTGATGTGCCTCCTGAATCATTTAAACCTGTCTTCTGGGACCCAGATTTTACTTGAACTCTATGCAAATAGAAAAATGTGTCCATGAAGTTTGGTAGCTATCAGCAAGACAGAAAAAAAACCTGCAAAAAGATAGTTAAACAGGAAAGGAAAAGGGATATAATCACAGGGTTATATCTTTTCTCTGATAGGGTTTATGCCCTGTAATGACAGGAATATGCTTCCTCTCTCTCTGTTCTTTTCCCTTTTTAATACCAGAGAGCTCATATTTCACATGTGAAAGAAATGAAAAGATTTAATTAAATAGCAACATATCTTAGGAGAAAATATAATCCGACACACTGATGTCTTATCTTTAGTCAAGCCAAATGGACTTTAGGGGGGGAAATTGTTTACAAACTGTAGTCCATCAAGTAATACTTACAGGGTTTAACATCACAGACCTGTATATAACAGCTCATCACAAAATAGCAAACACTACAAAGCATGCTTTGGAGACTGAATGAGACACAAAAATAAGATGCAGCTCACCAAGCCTTCAGCAACGTATTTTAAGAAGCTGAAGTTAATCTACGTGAGGTTGATCAAATGTTTGGAAAAAGAAATGCATCTTTTTTACCGATTCCAAATTATTTTTCTTCCTGTTACTTGTGCCTGTTTCACCTAGGGTCTGAGATTTTGGGGCTGCAGGCAGAGGTTACTGCATGTTTCTCTGAATTTCAGTTCAAAACTGAAAGGTTGGCTATAAAGGAAACTAGAATGGATTCACTCTTTATGCTAGAATTAAAAGTAAAATACAGACTTCTTTGATTGCTTGAGGCAGACCCTAGCTGAAAGTAATATTTTGAAGGTGTTATCACAAACCAGCTACCCTAACATTTTATTAGCCTCACATAAATATAAAGTGATGAATGGATGCACGCACTCAGAGAAAAAAGGAAACTGATTACCATGCACCTTCACAGAAAGTCATTTGTGGTAAAGACTGATAATCTGAAAAGCACCTCTGACCCTGGTGAGACCAAGGTCAGAATTTCCACTTGCTTATAGTGCCACAATGGTGCTGTTAAACTCCGGACTAAACTGTGTGTCTTGCTTTGCTTCAGACTAGGGTCTTCAGTGGTGTTAGCATGCTGATTTCTGACTGCTGTCAAAACATAGTTGTGGGAGCTGCTTTCTTCCTTAGTATTTTGCATATATAGGACATATGGTGTATTCCTTGTAATTCCATCTAAAAGTGAAAAAGCCTGTTACTCTTACACATGTTACAATGTTAACATTCAACAGAATTTTATATTTCTGTTCTAACACATTTAATCAAATGAGGATGAAAAGTTTGAATAAAAATACTGAGTTAAAATCTTTTTGTCTGGAAGTCAGGGATGCAAAATAGTTGAAATATTTGACAAACTCATGTTGCATTTATAGTATTGCTTTGGAGAATTTCTAATTGACAGCTTTTTTACGGTTTTCTTATATTTCTTTTGGTTGAGGGCTTTGTTTTAAACATTGACATAATGTTTTATTTGTTGTGGAATTTAAAAAAAAATAAGAAAATATTTTGTTTTGAGTTGCATAAACTTCAATTAAAAGTTAATTAAAAGCTATTTAATTTACAAAAAATACATTTTTTCTTAAGAAAGTAATATGTAAATATTTGCACAGCTCTAAATTCTAATAAAAAAAATTTGCTGCTTTGGTACTAAGGGCTTCCAAATGCACTTTTCAATATGTATGTGAAATACATTCTTATTTATACTGAATTTTGTTATAACTTGAAGCAATTTAGATGAAGACTGATTATGCTAGGAGTTGTACAAATGCATAAGGGAGAATTCTTGAGACTAATTACTCAAGTTCTAACCAGCTCAGACAATGGAAATATTAATCTAATTTTACAGAAGGGAAATCAGCACACCAGTTTAAATGACTTGACTGGAATGATAATAGTTCAGTTCTTCAGTGACAAATACAGCACAGTATTATCTTGGTCCACAGAAAGTTTTCTAGGACTCTGCTACAGCTTTGTGAAACTCAGCATTTCATTTCAGTGTCTTCAACAGAAATACACAGCTTAATAAAAGAAAATAGCCATCTTAACTACATGGAGAGGAAATAAGTTTTATGTACTTTGCCATTATCAGAGAAAGGGGGAAAAGAACACAAAAAAGTACCGAGTACTTTCTTAATGCCCAAAGATTTTCATAGTCCTTTTTCCCACACAGAACTTCTGAAATAAAATTAAGCAAAACTAGAAATATTCCAGAAAGGTGGGTAAACCTTGAGTGAAAACTGCCAGTAATCTGCACATGCAGTTTAATCCAAAGAACAATCAAAGTTGGAAATTGGCTTAAAAGCACGTATGGTATTGTTTCAAACATTACTACGGCACACAAAACTGTTGCAGGATCAAGCGAATCAGACTCAGAGCATAGCACAGAAGTCTGAAAGCTGTTTACCAGCCCCACAACTTTAACAGCCTTCAAAAAGACTGACTGAGAGGTCTCAGACTCAAGGCAGAAGCTAGGTATATGCACATATCTCAGAGATTTCAGTGAAGGTGAAAAGCGTCCAACATATTTAGTTGTCTTCTTTGTTGCTGTTCAAGTTGGCCAAAGGAGAACCCACTGCTGAAGGTTCTGGACAAAGAGAACTGGGACAGGCACAAAGCAATTATTATGTTATTGTTCAATTACTCTACAATTATGAATCATCCAGCAGAGAAGCTACTTTGAAAATTCTACTTTTCAGAAGAGGGTTTTATATACATAGTAGGTTTCTACAGGGTGAGGAAACCACAAATAAGTCTGTCCAGTATAAAGATGATGATTGTCTCCTCACAGTGTCTAGCAGTTATATTACAGAAAGCTCAAGAACAATAAGGAAGATGGTGTAAATAAGGCCATTTTTGGAAGTCCCACACCCCAGAATCTCTTTCATTACTTTGTTTTTGTATGCGGCACAATGAAAGATAGGTTATTTTTTGCAGAATAGTCAATGTCAGACAGTCTTAAATCCTACTGTTTGGATACTCGTGAACACTGACAGTCAGAAATTGTAGAATGTTTTGCTTTTGTCACCAAATAAAGTGTAACTCTGCCAATTAAGTGAGCTGTTATATACCAAGGGCCAGATTCTCCAATTATACAAATATCTTTTTAAAAAGCTCCTGCAGATTCTAAGGTTTTAAATTGGGCATAAATTACATTTGTACTCTCTTCAAGGCTCCTTTAGCCTGCTGGAATGATGAAAGTTGATTTAGCATAAATGAAAATCCAGCCCCCCAAAACTCATTATAGTGCTTGGATTGAAGCTTTCTCAGCAAAATCAGTTCACTACAGAACATGTCACTTCACAGTCTGTCAATCCTTTCCTCTGCACCTCTGCAAAATTTAAGCCTAGCCCCTGAGAACTTGACCCTCCACACACCAGCACTGTACCACAGTAAGTCAAATGCATGGGGCCATGGAAGAGGAAGCTGCAGAGCCTCAAAATATATGATGGACATAATGTATAAAATCCTTTTGACTTACAAAAAGTTCCCACCCATTGAGCAAATTTCAAGTTAAGGAAAGGTACCCCACTATTAAGTTATCTCAGGCTTTCATGACCAGAAACTGTAACTAAATTATTAAGTTGCAAACTTACATTGACTATTTTTGTGGTTAGTTTTTTCTCACCAGCCATCACTCCTTTCAACTACCCTGTTGTCTCCCTCCCCTGCACCTGACACTACAGTGGCCTTATATAGCCTCCCCTTTCCACAGGCATACTTTCACTGATTTGCATGTTTACTTCCAGAATGTGATTCCTTATGAACATATTTTTCTGTTGATTTAGTAAACATAGGCTAACATCTTCTGGATGTCAGAAGAATTTCATTCATGATACTCACTAGCCAATATCTGTATGAATTTCCTGAAAAATGCTAAACCTTGAACTGAAAATATTTAACATGCAAAACTCACTCTTTTCTCCTCTTTTACTTTGTGTATCAAGTTAACTGATGAACCTCAACACAGGATGCATTTTACATATTCCACCTCTATCTATATTCTTCCTACATTTTGCTGCATGATAATTAGAGTGAACAGGATGTCCTGCATTTTTTAATGATGCAAATAGTTGCAAGTTTAGTTATTTTGTCAGCAATTACATAAGTCAGAGTAATTAGTTTGTCAAATGACCCAAATCTATGTTCATATAACAATAATCTTATTTCTGTCCATATATCTTATGTTCTAAGCCACCTGTTTTGAATTCCTTTGTTTATGCTAGAATAAACAAGGAATTTATGGTCTTTTATTTAAATTAAATAAGAATAACAGCTTATGCTATACCTTTTATAAAGATGCACACTCCTATGCCTTATCAAGATTCATTCTCGGAAGTTCCCCTTCCAAACTTTTAAAAGGTAGAATTTGCATAAGAATAGGTCTTGCATAAGTAATGCTCCACAGAGTGTCAGTGGAAAGCTGGTTTTGTTTAGTTAATACCTGGGCCTAACCAGAACTGTTGAGCAGAAATATATAAGTAGAAAAATGGATTTAAATGGTCTTTTGCTACTTTCAGCAAAATTGACTTCATTGTGTCATTTTAGATGGATTTTTAACAAAACTCTTCTCAAAGTGTTTGGAAGTTTCCACTGGCTAAAACATGGGCTTTAGGAAAACCAGCATTAGAAGTTTTTCAGGAAATATTTAAATAAATGGTAGTTCGAGTTGTTATGAGAATAGACTGTGTTCCTTAGCTTTTTCAAGAAAGAAAGAAAGAAAGAAAGAAAGAAAGAAAGAAAGAAAGAAAGAAAGAAAGAAAGAAAGAAAGAAAGAAAGAAAGAAAGAAAGAAAGAAAGAAAGAAAGAAAGAAAGAAAGAAAGAAAGAAAGAAAGAAAGAAAGAAAGAAAGAAAGAAAGAAAGAAAGAAAGAAAGAAAGAAAGAAAGAAAGAAAGAAAGAAAGAAAGAAAGAAAGAAAGAAAGAAAGAAAGAAGGAAGGAAGAAAGAAAGAAAAGAACCAACCTGTATAAATTTTTTGGTTGGTTAATCATGTGTACCATTTAAAAGAGTCCAAAAACTTCCAAAAAGTTCCACCATTTATTCCTACTTTGAACTTCTTCCAGACACTAGACTTCATTTTGCTTTTGTCTGAAAGATTAAGGAGTTCTCAAGTACTATTAATCTTCTCCTGGAGAGGTACTCCTCTATTGATGGTACGTATCAAGCCCCCATTATCCAAGATACAGAATAACACACTCAAGGTCACAAAGATATATGTGATAAAACAGAGAATGACACTGACTTCTGTGCTAACACCTTAACGTCAGGATCATTCTTCCTCTGTGGAGGACACCATTTTGCCACTAATTCAAATTATCTCAGATGGGAAAATAGAAAGAGCTTCATCAGTTTCATACTGGTTCATGTTTTAGACTGGCTTTCCTGAGGACACAGTGCCAGGCTGAGTCTTGCTGTACCTCTCCTGTGTTAGACAGACACACACAGACAGAACGTTTGTCAAAAAAATAATTTATTAAGGTCTTTTTTTAGAGTAATATTTATGTGGTAAACTGAAGGTCTCAAATACATGAGCCATTTGCTGCCAGATGTTGACAGGAGACTCCGTCACAAGCATCCTTGTAGCAGTATCTTCAGCAGGATTAAACAAGATGTGCCAAACTGTAGTTCTGGTTAATTATGATCCAGCTCACCTATGGTCCCGTGTAACTCCTCCATCATACACATCATCTTCTTCTACTGACTATCTCCAATCGCATGCAGAAGACTGTCTTACAGGACTCCTTCTGCACAATCAGGGACAGTTTCTACAGAGTATTTGAAATCTGCTTATGGCTTGTTCATAACTTTTTTCCACAGCAGGAACAGCCTGAAGACATCTCTGCTGTAGACTGCCCCAGATATCCCCACCAAGAGCACTAAGCAATGCATCTCAGCATATGAAAAGTGCCTAACAGGGGGCCTGAGCACAGTGGGGCTCCCTGGAGTGGGGGGTGATCCAGGACTGGTTGGTGCCCTCCCCACAAACTCCTTTACCAATTGGTCAGTTGTTCTGCTGTGAAGGTGGCTATGAATAACCACTCTGTCTCTTGTTGACACATCATCTTGAACCAGCTCTGTATGCAAACTACACAGAGACTAACCTACACAGGACTAACCACATAAGGCATGGACACAGGCAGAGCCCTGGTACCCAGCTATACCATAGCTGCAACTATCAGTCAAACTTGAATTTCATTCTCATAGAATCACAGAATCACAGAATCACAGAATTGTCTAGGTTGGAAAAGACCTTGAAGATTATCCAGTCCAACCATTAACCTAACATTGACAGTTCCCAACTACACCATATCCCTCAGTGCTAAGTCGACCCTACTCTTAAACACCTCCAGGGATGGGGACTCCACCACCTCCCTGGGCAGCCCATTCCAACACCTAACAACCCATTCTGTAAAGAAATGCTTCCTAATATCCAGTCTAAACCTTCCCTGGTGCAACTTGAGGCCATTACCTCTTGTCCTATCGTTTATTACTTGGTTAAAGAGACTCATCCCCAGTTCTCTGCAACCTCATATCACAGTTGCAGCTTAAATACTACAGATCTGGCCTCACCTGCCAAAATCCTTGTGGTTTATTCCAAAATTTGAAAAATTGTTTTTCTTTGCCCTTTGCAACACTCACTACAGATTAGAAAACTTATTCTATTTTATCCTTAAGCAAGTTTCAACAAATGAGAGAAATCTTGTAAAACCAGTAGTGTAATTGGAATAATATGAATGATATGGATGGAGAATGAGATATCATCCTCCTTGTTTCCCTCTCTCTGATATCCATCTGCCTTTAGTGTAAAGTTCTCCTCTTTTCCTCTCATCATCTTCAGAAACTGTATTCCAAAGAATGCCAACACCAAGAAGCTAGGTGAGGTTACCATGATAATATGAAAAAAAAAAAACAAGCTAAGTAATAAGGAACAAAGCAAATGTTTATCACTGCAGGAATGAACAATACCAAAAAAAAGTAATTCCCAAGACTGCTGGAGAGTGGAAGACGTATGGGAGAGCAACCAATGAGCCTGAGAAATAGATCTATTTGGTCAGGAAATAAAAATTAAGATAATCCAGCTGAGTGACTGAATAAAATGCAAAAAGAAGTTGTATAGTCAATATCAATATGTAGCAAACAGTGCAAAGGTGATACATCTCCCCTGGCTTTAGGTATTTACAGTACATTTGTCTGATTTGTCTTCCTTTACATGTAGCAAAGAGAATTGGGCAGCTTCATGGTGTGATGCATGTTGTCTATTTCAGGTATTTTTTTTAGCATGCCTTTGTCATCAGCAAGGCACATAGTACAGCTATCACCTGTGCTGTAGAGGACTATGTGTAGCTATCCCATATTTGGTAAGATAAATTCAATCCTTTGAAGCCAAGAATGGGGAGATTTGCCTTCTGAGGGAGACATAATGGGGAAAAAAAAAAAAAAACCACCTTTGCCATAAAACTCAGATTCTTTGCAGGACTGTTTTAATTACTCCATACTGGACCTATTTCTATTCTGCAGAAACAAATTCAGGCCTAAGGGCTTAACTGATCACTGACCATGGTACGGATATAAGTTGCCACTGATCAGACATGCACTGCTCTGCCTGTCTGTTGGTAATTAACATCATAGCTTCTCTTCTGCCAGGTTTCCTTGGTACAAGTGAAATCTGCTTGGTTACTGGCTGAGGGCCTTAGCCAATGTCACTGGCAAGCTGTTATTTTAAATAGTCACCTGCTTCTTCCAGTATAACACTTTTACTCTAGAAGTGAGTAGCCTTTGAAGGGAAAACCCATTTTCCTAATTCTAGCAGACTGATTATTTTCACTTTTCAGTTTATATTGTTGGTCTTCACATTTGTTATAGCACAAGAGGTTCAGTCTTGAATATTCTTCAAAATGTCAATTGTAATTCTTATATGTCCTTTGAATTGTATTTCATAATTTATTCATGTTGAGAATTGCTTCTTTTATTATGAACTTCAAACTGATGAGCTAAACAAATTCATGCAACTTTACCTTGCAGAAGGCACTGCCATTCTAACATCCATTTCCATCAAGAAAATGTAGTAGTCTGTAAACAGAGATCCAACTGTAGCCACTGTTTTGAAGTAATTCACATGGTCAGACTGCTACAGATAAGATTTACAATAAAAATTTATTAGACCTTGTAAGCCTAACACATAAGGTAATATCTTGTTAAAGAGGCCCTCTGAAATGGTTTTCATACAAAAGCTTGTGGTATCCAGCTTGATTTGAGTCTGTGGAGTTTTCTGCTTTGTTGGTAATATTAAGCTTCTTTATTTGGTTGACGTTTTCTCTCATGTTGCATTCTTTGTTGCTGGCATCTAAATCCAACATATTGTAGAGCAATATGCTCTACATATTGCAGTACAGTTGTGTTTAGGAGGCATGCCATCAAACAAGGTAGCAGTTATCTGTTTGCCTTCTTTTTCCAGAGCCCAGTACAGCACAATTTTAACCTACCAAAGGGTTCTCCAGATATGGCAACCAACTGCAGCAGTCAGACCTTCCCATCATTCATAAAACTTCATCCTTTCAGCTGAGAAGTCATAGTATTACTCAAAAGCACCTCAGGTTTGTAGTCAAGGAAATTAGCTATTTATTTCTGATTGTGCCAGAATGAGACTGCTAGCACATTCAATCCTTCCTAGAAGGAAGGGGAAGAGGGTTGCTCTGAGAAAAAAGGGTAAGTCTACACTCATCAACCTTCTACCAGCAGCCCCGCTTTCAAATAATATCCATCAAGGAGCAATGGTACTACTCTTCTTCTGCATCTTTCTTTTCTCAGCTTACCTGTGAGGTCTCAAGTGTTCAATTCTGTAATTTGTTAGGCAAGGAGTTCATTAGAAGGAAAGTGAATAATCTTTTAAGCAGCCTACTTCAAACCATCCTATTATGCTGCCTCAATTCTCGCTGAACTTTAGCTCCCTCTCTTAAAAGGCATTATGCAAAAGAAAACAAAAACAGACAAAAATTGCTAATAGTACAACATCTGAAATAGAGGGAAGACAAAATTATAATCTGCTAAATTGAAAGCAACTGTATACCAGGTTGGAGGCTGTTGTGAACATTAAGTCTTTGAGTCTATTAGTAAAATCAAATCCCTCCTCTCCACTAAACTATTCTGATGACAAAGCAGGGAAGAGTGATTAAAAAATAAAAAATAAAATAGTATCAGCAGTAATTCTTCAGTGTCCCTGTTGGAAACTATGTGCTACCCTGGTTAATTTCAGATGGGTCTGGCACAAAGCAGCTGAACTATCTTTCACTCCACCCATTCTGACACTTTTTGCACTATATTTTCTATTTTTTAAGTGTTCATAAAGCAACCAGCCTATCCCTGGACTTAAATATTGATCTAGTCTCAGTGGTGCTGAGACATCAATTTACTAATCAGTGTCTGCTATGCTTTATATTACCTTTCATTTCTCCCTATACGCAGCAAAAATAGCTCAAGGATTTCAGAAGCAGTACAGCAGGTGATGTTAATACGTACATGGCAGAATGAATCACTCCCTCTGAGGTGTTTAACAGCAATCATTTTCCCAAGCATTTTATTATGAGCAAGTTTTTCCTTTTCAGCAAGATTTTCAAAGTGAGAGTGTATTGAGTGCAGAGGAAGGAGGGCCCATCAGAACTGCTTCTCAGACCTCTGGGGACAGGAAAGACTGAGAGATAACGATTGGAAAATTCAGCCACTTCTCTAGATTGGGAAAATAGTTTTGGATGGCTGATCCTCTCTGCTTACCTGACCTTCACCTGGCACTCCTCCAATGGCACTATAGCACTCCTTTGCAGATCTGCTGTGAAGGGTTACTGGTTTGGTTTTCTACAATAAGGCTGTAGCAGGAAGAGAGAAAGATCAGAGCCAGGCAGCAAGAAGGAAGGGAAATAAGTTCTTGTAATGGTCAAAGTCACCAAGTCCCCAGGCTGCCCTCTTCCCTATGCAAACCAAACTGTGAGAGTAACTCATGTTGAAATTTACTAGGTCCCCCATAACCTTCTCTCAAAAGCAAAGTTATTTTGAGTTGGCTCTAAAACACTTTCCTTCTCCCTCTTCTTCCTTGTCTCTATCCTAATTTGAAGCACATACTGGCTGAAACTAAGTATGGATAGAAAAAGATATCGATTTCAAGTTCATTTTATCTCAATGTCTTGTGAAAGAAGAATTAACAGATGCATTTTAAAAATGTAAAAATTAAACAAGACTGGTTTTATTCCCTCTTTTCCTCTTACCTGTTATCACTGAAACCATTCGAAGTTCAAAAGCTGTTTCAGAAACTCAAGAGAAATGCACTCCTGTGCATAAGTTAAGCACCCCAGATTGTCACCTGGCTTGAACTAACTCATTTCTATCTCTCGTGAGGGATGAGAAGAATCTAAACCAAAGAAGGAAAAGTGCGGTTAAGGTACTCAGTATTTCATAGGTAGGTGTCCTGCTATTGAAGAGAAATGCTGGGTCTTTCATTGAAGGAATGAAAGTAAATTGTCTATACCCAGGCATTGGTAGGAGTTTAGTAGATGTAGTGTGAATTTGTTTTCCTCTCTAATAATTCTAATTACACCATGTGATGAAGAAGCATGTCAAAACCTAATGTGCATCAGTTACAGGTTGTCTGCATCTTAGTCACTGCAAACTGGCATAGATTTCCTATAAGAACACAATACTTAAAATAATTGTCTTCACCAGCTGTGTAGTGATGCCCCAGAAAAGACAGCCAGATATAGGCTATGGTCAATCATTGAGATGAGAACAGAAAGAGGGAAGTGGCAAAATGAAGAATCTGTTGATCACAGTGTACTATTCTTTGCATATAGAGGATAACACAAAATTATCTTCATTCTGGGCACTCAAAGAGCAGACAAGAGAGAGGACCTGCAGCCAACCCTATTCAGTGTTTCAGCAGCTTCATAAACTCAGCTTCATAAGTAATTTTTTAATGGGTTTCTATGCTAATTTTGGAAAGGAATGGCAAAAGATCATATCCTAGAGAATCACAACCCATCTCCAAATATTCACTTACTTCATAAACAAGGGGCTAGAATACCTAGAAGAGGGGCCAATCACACCTCCCTTAGCCAAACACAGACCTACAAAACAAATCCTTAATGACAGAAAATGTGATGATCTATTAAAAAATGCAAAAAATTAAATCCAGTGTATCAGTTTCGAGATTTACCAAAAAGGCAAAACACTGCCACAACTCAAGTAATATCAGTACAACTTACTGACTTTTCAGGTAGCCTTCAGCTAGCACCTGCTCAACTCTCTCTTGTATTTAACGAAATCCAGTAAGTTCCATGTTACGTGTGACTTATATATCATTTACCAGGTTGGATATTCCACAATTCCACATTTTAATTCACTAATATTGAGCAGATGTAGAACTACTGTAACAACAGGTTGGCCCTTCAATCAGAGGGGAGACAGCAGTACAGAGAGCTGAGAACATTGAAAACAGATTTTCTGATTTGGGCTTTGTTAAGATTCTTCCAGCAGATTCCT
Source organism: Strix uralensis (assembly GCF_047716275.1). Lineage (NCBI taxonomy): Eukaryota > Metazoa > Chordata > Aves > Strigiformes > Strigidae > Strix > Strix uralensis. The sequence goes on along the minus strand of NC_134012.1, from coordinate 18,185,702 downwards.
AATTCCCGTGACTGGTATTAAGCAAACAAAAATGAGATATTTGAATGAGGCCATGTTAAACAGTGGCAATGACTCGCACACCACGGGGTAGGATTGCTCTGTCTATCATTTGCTTATCAGCTAGCTCCAGTATTATTTAACAGCATTCAGAAGATCTTTAAAGGTCAGAGCAGAGTAATAGAAATACAGCAAAAGAAAACAAGCATGCACAGTTAAGATTTCTGACAAAAGCAGTCAGTCACAGCAGATGCTTTCACATTCTTTTACTTTTTATTGCTCTAATATACACACAAAAAAAAGAAAACTCATTTTTCACTGTTGAAGCCAAGAACAATGAGTCTGAGGAGAGGTCCCATATGTTTAGCATGCTGTTCTGTATCTATGAAACACTCAGAAGAAACAGGAGTTTCCACTGCCTTTGTAGAGAAGCATCGAAGGGAGCTTTCTTCTCCCACTCTTTTTTTTTTTCCATTTCACTGAAACCATTGAAACAACATGCAAAAAGTTTCTTCAAAGCCTCTGTTGGCTGTCAAGCTTATTCTTAGCTATTTAACACTAGAGATACAGATGTGGCAGCTAGTGTTGGAAAAATATAAGCACAGTGGTTTTAAATTTGAATTTAAAGAAACAACCAAACAAAAAAAATCATTATAATAAGCAAGAAGTGATGAAAGAAGGAAGAAAGAATGATTTATTTTCTGAACTATGTTGTCTTAGATTTCTTTCTCCCTGTGTATCTCATTTCTGCTTTAATAGGGTGTACAAAGTACATCAAGGGGTGTGAATTGTTATAATGTACCAGCTGATCATCTACAACATTAAAATATGCCTTCTGTAGATCAACCATTTAAACACAAATCTTTCAGAAGGCTTAAGTATACCATTTAACATAATAAATATAAGAAGTATCATGACATAAATATAAGTAGCATGACACACAAACTCGTGAAGCATTCTGTATTTTTTTGCCAGCAGATCAATACCTGGCTCTGAGCCTGGTGTCACCGGCAGAATTTTGGGGGGTTTGATCATGGGTCAGTTTACATGACACGGGGCCTGCTGGCAACAGATGGGGTACACCTGTTTCATAGGGAGAAAAGGATTTTTGTGCAGGAGTTAGCAGGGCTCATTGAAAGAGCTTTAAACTAGATTTGAAGGGAGAAAGGGATAAAACCAGGCTCTCTAGAGATAAGCTTGAGGGCAACACACCAGTGTTTGAGGGACAGTGTGCTAGTGAGGTCCTTTGGACTGCCATCTCAGTGGAGGTGGGGGATGGAGATTCATGTGACAGCAAAGACACAAGGGTTATTGATGTGTTAGAAACCACAGAAGCACCTGAGAATGATTACATAGGAATTAGGCCTTCTCCCCCCAGAAAAGTGGTGGGATCAATAGCCTACTTGAATCGCATTTGCACCAATTCGTGCAGCATGAGCAACAAACAATGGAAGCCATTGTGCAGCAGGAAAACTATGACATAGTTGCCATCATGGAAACATGGTGGAATGATTCAAACAACTGAGGTGCTGCAATGGATGACCATAAGAACTCAGAAGAGATAAGCAAGCAAGGACAGGTGGTGGGGTAGTCCTGTATGTTAGGGAGTGCTTTGGTTATCTAGAGCTTGACAATGGGAGGAAAAGGTCAATTGTGGGTGAAAATCAGGGGAAGGTCAACAAAACAGTTATCATGGTGTGAGTCTGCTATAGACCACCCAACCAGGATGAAGAGGCAGACAAAATATTCTATAAGAAACTAGAAGAAGGCTGAAAATATCTAGCCCTTTTTAAGGGACTGTGTTGGACTGTGTTTGTCTCGACATTGCTGCTGCACCACTACCACTTCCTGGCCTCAGCATCCTGTTGCTATGGAGGAGTATGCTCTGAAGGAGACAAATTGTCCCCGACAAAACCACGACATCCTCTCAAAGCTAAAACAACAACATCCTTGGTAGCGCCTACCAAGCTGCACCTGCGCGCAAGCCGGGTGAAGAGGAAATCGGGGTGAGGAAGATGTGCGGAGGTTGAAGACGCCACAGGCCGACCCGCCCCACTGACATGACCACCATAAACACCCGGGCATGCATGCATGGAGGACCACGGGGCGGCACATATTACAGTGAGCTCCGTGGAAATGGGCGGACTTTTCGGAGAAATCATGGGGACTGGGGCAATAAAAGGACTGCATACTCCTCTCTCGGGATCCTTCTTGATTTTGGTCCTCCTTCCTTGGAGCAGGGACTTTGGCAGAGCTTGGAGCACCATCACACATTGCTGGATTTGTGGCAGTGGTAATTAATCTTGCTACATCTCTACCATTTCCTTGTTTAAGGATTCTGACTTTTCCTTTCTTTTTCTCTCTGTCCTATTGCTGTTATCAGTTATTACTGAAAATAAAGTTTACAAGGTTGTACGGCATCTGACCTCATTTGTGTCTTAATTTCGCTCCTGGGATTGTTTATGAACCCTCCCTGATATCGGATCAGGACACCCTTGTTCTCATGAGGAACTTCAACTTACCGAATGTCTGCTGGAAATAAGAGTAGATCAGAGAGGAAGCAGTCTAGGATGTTTCTGGAGTCTGTGAAAAATAACTTCCTGATAGAGCTGGTGAGTGAGCCAGCTAGGGAAGGCTGAACCTGTTGTTTGTGAACAGAGAAGGACTTGTGGGTGATGTGATGGTTGGAGGCTGTCTTGGGCACAGCAGTCACAAAATTATAGTGCTTTCAATTCTTGGAGAAGGAAGGGCATCAGCAGAACTGCTACTTTGCACTTCCAGAGGGCAGACTTCGGCCTGTTTAGGGGCCTGGTTGACAGAGTCCCTTGGGAGGCAGTCCTGAAGGACAAAGGAGTCCAGGAAAGCTGGACATTCTTCAAGAAAGAAATCTTAAAGACACAGGAGTGGGCTGTCCCCATGTGCCAAAAGACAAGCCAGTAGGGAAGAAGACCAGCCTGGCTGAACAGAGAGTTTTGGCTGGAACTCAGGAAAAAAAAGAGAGTTTATGACCGTTGGAAGAAGGAGCAGGCAACTCAGGAGGACTACAAGGATGTCATGAGGTTATGCAGGGAGAAAATTAGAAGGGTCGAAGCTCAACTAGAACTTAATCTGGCTACTGCCATAAAAGACAATAAAAATGTTTCAATAAATACATTAGCAATAAAAAGAGGACTAAGAAAAATCTCCATCTTTTATTGGAGGCAGGGGGAAACATAGTGACAAAGGTTGAGGAAAAGGTTGAGGGACTTAATGCCTTCTTTGCCTCAGTCTTTAATTGTAAGACCAGTTTTCTTAGGGTACACAGCACCCTGAGCTGGAAGACAGGGATGGGGAGCAGAATGAAGAGCCCATAATCCAAGGGAAAATGGTTAGTGACCTGCTACACCACTTAAGACACACACATGTCTATGGGGTCAGATGGGATCCACCGAAGGGTACTGAGGCAGCTGACAGAAGTGCTCACCAAGCCGCTTTCAATCATTTATCAGCAGTCCTGGTTAACTGGGGAGGTCTCTGTTGGCTGGAGGTTAGCAAATGTGACTCCCATCTACAAGAAGGGCCAGAAGAATGATCTGGGAAACTACAGGTCTCTCAGTCTGTCCTTGGTGCCGGGGAAGGTTATGGAGCAGATCACCTCGAGTGTTATCACATGGCACATACAGGAAAACCAAGTGACCAGGCCCAGTCAGCATGGGTGTATGAAAGGCAGGTCCTGCTTGACTAACCTGATCTCATTCTATGGCAAGATGACCCACTTAGTGGATGAGGGAAAGGTTATCTATGCCTAAACTTTCATGAAGCCTTTCACACTGTTTCCCACAGTTTTATCCTGGAGAAACTGGCTACTCATGGCTGGATGGGCATACTCTTTGCTGGGTAAAAACCTGACTGGACTGCTGGGCCCAGAGAGTGGTGGTGAATGGAGTTAAATCCAGTTGGCAGACGGTCACAAGTGGTGTTCCCCAGGGCTCAGTATTGGGGCCAGTTCTGTTTAATATCTTTATCAATGAATTGGACAAGGGGATTGAGTGCACCCTCAGTAAGTTTTCAAACGACACCAAGTTGGGCAGGAGTGTTGATCTGCTTAAGGGCAGAAAGGCTCTACAGAGGGATCTGGACAGGTTGGATCAATGGGCCAGGCCCATCTGTATGAGATTCAGCAAGGCTAAGTGCCGGGTCCAACACCTGGGCCACAAGAACCCCATGCAATGCTACAGGCCTGAGGAAGAGTGGCTGGAAAGCTGCCTGGTGGAAAAGGACCTGGGGGTGTTGGTCAACAGCTGGTTGAATATGAGCCAGCAGTGTGCCCAGGTGGCCAGTCCTGGCTTGTATCAGAAATAGTGTGGCCAGCAGGATGAAGGAAGTCATCATCCCCCTGTACTCAGCACCGGTGAGGCTGCACCTTGAATAGTGTGTTCAATTTTGGGCCCTCATTACAAGAAAAACATTGAGGTGCTGGAGCATGTCCAAAGGAGGGCAATGAAGCTGGTGAAGGGTCTAGAGCACATGTCTTATGAGGAGCAACTGAAGGAAGCGGGGTTGTTTAGCCTGAAGAAAAGAAGGCTCGGGGGAGACCTTATTACCCTCTACAACTATCTGAAAGGAGGTTGTAGTGAAGTGGGTGTTGGTCTCTTCTCCCAAGTAAAAAGAAATAGAACAGGAGCAAATGGCCTCAAATTGTGCTAGGGAAAGTTTAGGTCGGATATTAGGAAAAATTTCTTCACTGGGGGGGTTATCAAGCATTGGACCAAGCTGCCCAGATAAGTGGTTGAGTCACCATCCCTGGAGGTATTTAAAACACTTGTAGATGTGGCACTTAGGGACATGGTTTAGTGGTGGAATTGACAGTGCTATGTTAATGGTTGGACTCAATTAATTTAAAGGTCTTTTCCAACCTACACAATTCTATGATTCTATGATTCCACGTGATAATGAGAAAATGACATATAATCTGGGACTTTCCATATGCAAATGTAAAAAGGAAACAGCTGGGTTGCCAAGTAGTCAATTTTTACCAAGTAGCCACGTAGCCAAAATTTTTACTTAGCTAAAAGTAAACTCATATGATCATATGCAATTATCACATATAAAAATATTTTAGTTACAGAGATTATACAATCTGTGTATTCTGTTACATTGAATATGTTATTTTATCCAGTCTGTTACATAATCTGCTATTATTCTATATATGAAGATAATAAAAGAAGCATCCAACACCCTGATTGTGTTCCTTTGCATTTGAAACTATGTGTACACAGTAATTCCCATCAGGAGGAACCCACACACTTCTTCACAGTCGTAGACATTGGAAAAGTTAACTAGGTCTCCTCTCATAACAGATGGCTTTGCTGGAGAGAACCACTCTTTGCTCTGAAAACAGTCTTGGTTTTACAAATCTACTTACCTATGGTTTTTATATTTGTTTTCTAGGCTCATTCTGTGTTTATACAGTAAACATTTGAATGTTTCCTCCATATACTTCATTGTAACACAGGAATTCACATCAAAATTTCTTCCTTTGTTATGTGCCCACTATATCGCACGATTAAGCTGATGATTAAATTATTTAGGTTTTCTTCTGGTGGATTTTTTAAACTCTTGATTTCCCAACTCATTTCTGTGATGCAATTCTTGCCTCAAATACATTCGTTCTCCTCGTGCTTGAGGCCGAAGCTCACAGGGAGGTTTATGTGTAAAAAATGTATGCTGAGTTCGTATCTGGTTAGTTATTGTTATATACATGTGGAATCACACACAAGAATAAGTGAGTTAAGATCATGTAAAGCTGATGGCTACAAATCCAACAGCAAATAGTGGGACTTTCCCCTCAAAAGCCTACTGCTAAATTCACTTCAGATTATACTTGAGCAAGGGTGATACATCCCAAGTACTTTCTAGAGTGGGAGAAAATGGTGGCATTCTCCAGAAAACCAAGATCAAATATTAGCAAAATACTGATGCAACAATCAATATATATTTTTCTGAGGCCTGAAGAGCAAGATACTGGTTTTGAACTTAGCTTGTGACATATTTTCCTATACAAACTGTAGAATATTTAGTTTAAAACTAGAACATACTGTTTAAATATAGTTTCAACTGAATTTTAAACAAGGAAATTAAGGTGCAAATTAGAAGCTCCATGAGACAGGACAGAGGACAAATTCCTGTTTCTTCCAGCACGACATGATTCCACCCAAACTTTCATCTGTCCTGACAGTTTGTATCCACTCAAATATAAAAGGCTCCTGAATTATACACACAGTCAGGGAGTTTTACAAATCTGATTGCCTGGCAAACATATCCTGCTCAGTTTCAGATTACTGCCCAGAATGTGAGACATTACAGTTTCATTCAAATACATAGAAAAAGGGTAAAGGAAGGGCTACCATGGGAGCAAGTTTTTACATATCTATCACTTCCATCCTGTAGGATATTTTTTCTCTTTACTTGCAGCTGCCTGATGCCAGCACTCAGAGTTACATATAACCATTGGTGACAAAAGACTTACCTACTTCATTCTAACCCTGACAAGCCATTAAAACAGATTGGTTGGAAATATCAGGAGCATATACCCTTAAACACTTCCTGTATCCCCTAGACAGATTCACTGATTTCTGTAATTAAGGCCAAGTCTAATACAATTATGAGCAGGGTACCAGCTTTTAGACTGCATGACAAACTAAAATTTAAAAAGTCGCTTAATGAACTACAAGCCGGACAGTGACTGTGAGGAATATTGTTGAACCATCTGCATTTCTTTTCCTACTTTTGGTAACATTTCTTCCAAATTCAGAGCTTTAACTGTCATGGCTGGAGTTCAGTCCTGACAACTACCTTTGTTACTGCAACTGAACTGCTTCAATTTAGGAGGTGGAAGCAATGCAGAAAGCTGTCTCTTCCCACCCAGGCAGCTGCCTAGATGGTGGCAAAATATTTCCTATACCAAAGCAGCCAGAGTGTTCAATACACTGTTAAGTTGCATTTCTTAAGAGGAACGTCATCACCTTCAGAGCTCCTGGAATCAGTGCACACTTCTTGTGTCTTTTTTCATTTTTTTTTTTAATAGACAATATTTACTAGTTTGAGGTGCTTCACAAAATATCTGTATAAATTATTTTCAGGAAATAAGATCATTTGCTTTGACTAGTTCATATTGACTGTTTTGAATAAATGAAGTCTATCCAGTCACACTGAATCTCTTGGGTGTCTGTCCCTCAGTCCCCACGAACAGATATATCACAACAGGGAAATATTGACCAAAGCAGAGGGTTTTTCCTAGAGAGCCTTGGATAAATTGCTGCTTCTCCTTATTTCCAATCCATAAAACAAGAACTGCATATTTATCATATCTGAACAGCAACAAAACTTTGACTCAACACCCTTTGGCAAAGAGCTCTGCCATGGGACTTGACTTTGTCTGAAAAGCTAATTCAAGCGCTAGTGACAATTTTTTTTTTACTCTACCTCCTTATTCACAAATGAGATTAACATGCATCTGTCATCTGTCTTTGAGGCAGGTCATCAGCCAAATTCATTTTGCAGAAAGTTTTATAATATCTAGACAGAACCATTCATAAAGCAAGCCATTACACCAGGGACCTCTTCATTAACAGTAATTATGCAAACCAGCATGCCACATAAGAGACTGAGATTATCAGGTGGGTAGCCTGCAATGCAGGAAAGAGTTTGTTAATTTCTGAAAACTGATTAGCATTCTGCTTCTGGCTTAGAAAGCATAGTGGATTTACAGAGTCATATTTGCCTTAATTATTATTTTGCCTGTTCTCATAACTCAAATAATAAAATTAGGCCTACAGAAGATTTTCCTAGACACAGATCTCCCTACATTTCTGTAAATTATTCCAGCACACACTATTACTCAGTTTCTCTTTTTTAATTACTTGTGTCCAATTGCATTATATGATATTATTCATTGTATGTAAGAACTAATCAAGTTAGATTCCCAAGACAGACAGGCATGCTGGTCCTTTCTTTGTAATAGGCAGAAGTTCCATAAATACCTTTATGTGGAAGCACAGTCTTCATTAATATCTGACACACTTTCAGTACACCTGCACCTATCACCAGTATGCCATTGCCGGTGGCTGGTTTCTTGGGCATTCCTGAACCCCCAGGACTGTGACACAACATTCCCATGTCAGGTCCCAAACCTGCTGGTCAACAGCAAGACTATGGATCTGCGTTGCTATTGGACCAGGTAGTCAGCACCACTGCAGACAGCTTTGAATTCTGTCCTGTGGTAAGACTAGGGTTTCTCACACAGAAAGTTCAGAAAAAATCTCACTCTTAAAATGTTCAGATGTTTGGTACATCCCTGGTAAGGTCTGCAGTTTTCAAGTCAGGCCTTCATAAAAACTTGCCGTGAATGGAATGGCTTACAGTCAAAGAATTAGTAAATCACCATGTGCTCCCCTATAGCTTAATAGAAACCAACTCCTTCCCTTTTAGTCTTGCATGTAATGCAAAATATTTTTTTTTAATTGCCAAAATAAAACACATGATTCTGAACTGGGTCTAAAAAGTATTTGTTTTGCCTCCCTATGTAAATTTCCCCTTCACAGTGGGAAAAACAGGAACTACTAGCATGAACATTTCAGAAATGAAATGCATGCAGTGGCAAAAACTAGCTCTATTTAATTCATTGGGGAATCAGCTTCATATAGGAGCAAAGATACTTAGCGTGGTCACCTAGAGGTCCTTCCAAGTTTACATTGGCAATAGTCTCTGTTGAAAACATACCTTAATTTTGCAAAATGTTACCTTATATAACTGCCAAAATACTATTAATTCCCCACTTCTTCATGGAGCAAGGTGTGGAGGAAAGGCATCTCAGCTTGATCGAAATTAACAATGTTAGAAAAGCAAAACCAGACATCTTTACATTCTCTTTCAAGAGACAGCAGTGGAGAAATGAGGTATGCTTGTAGGAAAGTTCACAGGTATTTTTTTCAGCGGTGTTTTTGAGCTTTGCTTCAACCTGAGGAAAACAGGAGCAAGAGTGACAAAAAGGATGCAAACATTGCTATCAATGATTAAAAAAAAAGAAAAAAATCTCTGTAGGCAGAAGTTGAATATAATGTTGACTGCAGTTTTTTGTCTCCCTCGGGCAGCAATGTTAGTTCACTGAAGTAATGAATCTGCTATTGACTTTCTGAAAATTGAATTTTATTTTTTATATTGGATTGTTTTAGAAACTGGATCCCAGGTTCAGACCCCAAGCTTTAAAATCTGCTCAAGAATATCACATTGCAAAAGTTACAGTGAAAGTATGGTTCCTGACATCAATGGGAAATGTAGATAAGCCATAAATATCAGTTTTAAAGAATTATCAAAGTGGTAACAAAGCAAATGCAGTTGTGACAGTTTGTGGGAGATTATTTCAGTGCCTTTTTATAGCAGTGAATGCCATAAATCTTTCTCTTCCACCATGAATGGTTTTGCTCAAGAACACACTTCAGCCAGGTGACCTTTTGTATTTTTAAAGTATGAAACATTTCATTCATGTTCATGTTTCAGGAGAAGGAACTGCTTGATCAGCTAAACAGAATTTTTTTTTTCTCCTCCTAGGACATTAAGGACTTGTGCTATCTGCTTTAAAAACAAGATTCATTTTAATTCAATGTTCCAATCAAGGCCATGGATGTAATGCCATCTTCTTGACAAATCTTGTTTAAAAGCCCATGTTTCATTCTACAAGCTTTTATTGACTGTAATCTCATTGTTCAGAAGCACAGTGTCAACACAAACACAAGAAAAGGCTTTTTTCTATCTGGTATAACAACATGATGCAATTGTTTGTGAAAATGTTTACAGATTAAGTGTTTACAACCGATTAATACATCATTTTTAATTTAATTTCTTGTAGACAGATTAGATAGATAATCCCAACCAAATGGATAAAAATTATTTAGCTTAATATACATTCAGGAATAACCAAGACAAAAATGTATTTCAGCACCTGCTGCCTCATCCTTTTCTCTGACTTACCTGCCTTTGCATTCAGAGTAGGTCGTTGGAGATATACAGCAATGAATTACAGCTGAGAATCTCTCACCTCCAACAATCCTACCTTGACAAGGCCTTTTAGACAGATGATAGATAGATAGATAGATAGATAGATAGATAGATAGATAGATAGATAGATAGATAGATAGATAGGAGATAGATAAATAGGGAGAGAGAGAGAGAGAGATACATAGAGATAGATAGATAGATAGATAGATAGATAGATAGATAGATAGATAGATAGATAGATAGATAGATAGAGATAGATAAATAGGGAGAGAGAGAGAGAGAGAGATACATAGAGATAGATAGATAGATAGACAGATAGATAGACAGATAGATTAGATAGATAGATAGATAGATAGATAGATAGATAGATAGATAGATAGATAGATAGATTAAAAATAGTCATAAATTACTTAAGAGCTTAATTTGAAATTATTTTTCAGGGAGACAGATTCCTAAGTGATATTTTCAAATGGTTCTTAGAATCCAAAGTCACACAAATGCTTCCAGAAAAGTTGGCCAGGGTTTCTATTAAAAACACATTTTTAGATAAGACTATATGATATAGTAGAAATTATGACTAAATTTTATTTAGGCTCTTGTACTTACATTTCCAAGTTTCAAAGAATTATGTTTAACTGAAAAATGAAATATGAAAATATTTTGTTGAGAGCACAGTGAAGGTGAAAAAGAAATAATGATGCTATTACCTCTTTCCACTATGACATAATAGCTAGTTGTTTACCAAAAGTATCACTGGTGAAATGATCATCACTGACTTTGTAATTATCATTAAGTTTACAGCATTGTAACGTTGTGGTGCATCTGATTCATATAAATGTAGACTTTTTTCTGTGGCTTTAGAAAAAAAACTCCCAGAAACAAAATACTGAAAAACAAACCAACTGGTGGCGGATGATGGCCTCTTACACCCTCAAGGAGCTGAAATCTACAAATGTCTCTTACATAAGTAGTCTCATATGCCCATACTAATTCTCCCCACCACAAAATTAAAAAAAAAAAAAAAAGACAAAAAAAACATAACTGTCACCTTTGGATCTCTCAGCTGGTCTGGTTGGTGACACTGTTTCCAAGTCCAGGGTTGTACCCTGAAAATTTTGTTCCCTCTTCTTTGGATATCATGATATCACCCCCAGACAACCTGTCTACTTGTGTTAGCTGAACTCAAGTGCTGTAAAACCACATCTGGAGACACTCAACACCATAAAAAGCCAGTTCTAAACTACTTCCTGCTGTGCAGACTTCATGCTTTCACCCTTAGCAGATCTTTAATGATGGCAGACATCACACATCAAGATGAATATGCAAATCCAAAGGAAATAACAGTAAAAGTGAGTATTGAAAAATGAAAAAAAAAAAAAAAAAAAAAAAGGAATACAGCTGGAAATAACCCCAGTTATCAGAGAACATTGAAACACAGCACTTCGTTGTGAGGCTCTTACAGCACCTATCTGTCACAGCATTGAGTTGCCTTAGAGTGTAACACAGTTTGGGGTCTCCATGGGTGAGTATTTGCTTGTTCTTGACCAACAGCAGTCCTCCACTGCCCTCCAGTATGCTGAACTCCCTCTGTTCACCCTGAAGCAGTGGACTTAGACAAGACATCCTTAAATTTCACCTTTATTTTCTGGATATTGAAGTCCTTTTCCATTTCAGTTACATGAAAATGCCACCAATTTGTGGTGGTGTGGCTAATTTTTCCATTTACTTTGCCTCAGAACTAGTTACTGACTCGTCTCTGTTCTTTCTGTTCAATTAAATCATTTTGTTGTCTTGTCTCTTTTCAACTACATCTACTTCAGATATCTGGTAAATAAGTTTTACAGCTAAACTGTTGGGGTTTTTTCTGTAGATAAAATTTATATAATATTCATAGTGCATTACCTATTGCTCATGTGTAACCCAGCACTGTAATTAAATTATTTTCCCAAATTAACTTTGGTTATGTAGTAGCTGGAATTCAAGATCTAATTTAATGTTAGATTAGTGAAACACCTCCTCCAGGGACAGACGTTAGAGAGCTAACAAAACTCTTTCACTGTACTTATAAATGCTGTGAGTATTGGCATGCTCTGCTGGCTGCAGCAGGCAGCAGTCTAGCTACTTGGTTCCTTGTTCACAGTCCCAGAGAGAAGGAAAAAATATCCACTGGAGCAAGTAGCATGAAAATGTGTCTTTACTGTACCAAATAAAACAGGAAAAAAGCTGCATGCAATGGCTTTTTTGCTCAAGTCTAAACCCTAGGTTTGTGGTGAGCACCCAAATAGTTTTCATAGCCAGTGCATTCAAAGCAGTTCTCCCCCTTTTCCTCATCCTTATATCCCTCGTATTTGGGTATGATCATACAATCCAAAAGACATTGGGAGTGTCAGAAGAGTATACCGAGCTGAAAAAGTACTTATGCCTAACTGGAAAGGAACCAAGACAGAGGAGCCTGACCAACTCCCACAGCAAATGAGGCCACCATGCCCAAGTGGTTCATGTGGTGGCTGCTGGAGTGAATGCAAACCTCCCATTGAACACAGATGAGGATCAGAAGAGGGACAGCAATTTTTATGAATCAATGGATGTCTTCTGCTGGAACGGTCACTGCTACAGATTTTAAAAGCCCCACAGATACAGCTCCATGATAGTATAAATTGTCACTTAATGTTCTGCAGGTATATTTCTATACAGCTAATGAAAATACTGGCAGAATACTGTAGACTAAGTAAAACCATATGTTTGGGTTAATGCCTAGGTTATAGTGACACTATTCAAGCTAGAATTAGATATAATGCATTTAAATCTTCTAAGGAGGACCACTAAACACTGACTTTACTGTGTAAGCCTGATGTTTTGTATAAACGATGCAGTCAGTCCTGGCTGACAACTATACCCTTGAAGAGGAGCTAAAAGATGAGGGGAACATCCTGACCCAGAAGGCATCAAAAGCTGGATGCCTGCCCAAGAAGCATGAAGTCAGCAAAAATAGTAACTGGGGGAAAGGTAAAGGCAGCAGGGGGAGATCATGACCACCAACTCAGTTCAAGACCAAAAAGATTTGCCCCCACATGCCTGTAAGGAGCAAATGTGTTCTACTTACATAGCAAGCAAGACTAATTTAAATGTAACTAACCAATGAGGGACAAAGTGATAAGAAACTAACTGATGGTCATTACAGTAAATATATATTCATGTAGTATGAAGTGTATAAATACTTTCAAGTTCTTTTATGCTAGTTTTGTGGAATTACCACATTACCACCCAGCACCCATCTCTGTGCAGACATGAAATAAAAAATATACCTCAACCCTGTGTGTATTGGCTTGAATAATGGGTGAAAGAAACCTTCATTTGGGATATCAACACTAGTTATAAGCTAGCTGAGCAGTTCCATGAGCCTCTTTTTTATTGAGTTAAAATTCCAAGAAAATATTCTCATCTGAGCATGTGAAATTGCCAGCCAAAATAACTTGACAATTTCCCAACACTACGTAGATAACAGCTTTTAACATTTAGAACACAAGTGCTCACTGGAAAAAAAAAAAATGTTAAACTCTTTCAACGGTACAGATGACAAAATGTAGTTGGGTGATAATGCCTTATTGAGACAGTTTATTCTCTTGTGATTAAAGCATGAATCACAGATCTGATTCTCACTGAAATTTATACAAAATGAGGCCCCAGGATGAAAGAGGAGAGGCACGCTACTTCACTTTTACACCTTCAGCAGGGTTTCCAGACACCCATCCCGCCAAAGTTTCATTCACTCTGAAATATTTCTGTTATTAAGTGTGGAAAGCTGACTCTCTCTAAACTTCTCTCCTATGTCATGTAATTTCTATGCTCTAGCATCACCACATTATATCTCATTAGAGGACTCTCACAACATATGATGTTGTTAGGACAACTTCTGCACTTTTTTTTCAGGGTGATAAATTTCAAGGTGTCACGTGTTCATACTTCGCTTACTCTTATGATGAGGTGGATATTTTATCAACACTCATGCAGTACTGAAAGGCTCCCAGGATATGAGAATTAATTTGACTGCATTGCTAAAGATGTAAATTACACAGGAGGTAGTGTGTTTTAGAATAGCTATTAACACCCAGGATCTGCATTGGTAATGCTTTGCCAACCCACTCCCAGTGCATTCTTAACAACAATAAATAATAATAATTTTGAAAGGAATTATTTTAGTTGCGTGACTGTACTGAGTCTTTATTTAGTGCCAGATGATTGTTGCGGGTGGCCAAGTACATTGTACCCATAGAGCTATTCACCCCTCCATGAAGACAATGCACAGCCCTTCACTGAATCATGAATGTAAATGAATATATATTTGCACGTGGGTCTATTATTGCAATCTGCAGAAATTCTCCCTTTGAGCTGCATAGAAGCAGAAAACTTACAAAAGGGTGTAAACTGATCTCTCTTTAACGAAGGTGCAAACTTGCCTTCTGACTTGGAGTATTTTGTGCTCCTTGGTGCATGGAAAATTTCTTCTATCAGCTATCAGTTAAGCAGTTGGGCAAAATTCCCTATGAATGCACAAACCCGATACTGCTACAGCTCCATTCTAGGGCAGTGCAAAAGGTCAGCTGGACCCCATAGGATTGTTAAGATGGCTCCTGAGTATGAGAAATTAGAGACAAGTGCAGGTTTCTAAAGCTTAGGTCCAGAAGGAACCCATGCAATCTGCTGTGTCAAATCTTTTGTGTAATACAGTTGCACTCCTGCATTTTGAGGTGCAGCAGCATTTAGAGAAATCCATAGATTGCTTAAAGGTGTAGAAATACTTCCAAGATCTGTAGGCATGTTGGACTGATAGGCACCCCCACTATGAGAGTAGAAATGGAAGTACAAGTGCTGACTTTACTGGGAACAAGATAATGATGCAGAAGTTTATCCATTATGTCTGCCACCAGCTATGGGAAGAAAATAGATCTTTACAGAATATCCTGTGCTTATAAGCTAAATAATATGCCTCAGAAACCTGGTCTCAGCATTGTTTGCTTTTTAACAGCTGGCTGCCTAATTTTCTTTTTTGACACCTAAACAAAATGACACCACATATACAGTGAATTAAAAGTAATAAGCAAAGTTTTGCCGAAAGGTTCAACTGCATTGACAACTTGCTGTTCAGGGTGTCTTTGAACAGCAGCAAAAAGATAGCTCAGGCATCTCAGAAATTATGCAGAGGTATACTGTATAATAAAACTCACTCTTCTTTTGTTCCCTGGTCAAGTTTCTGGTTCTATTACTGAGAAAGACTCAAACACATGGGCTCCTATGGCTATTGCAAAGTGATGAAATGTCCACAGCTAAAAGCAGAGGATGTTACAACTGTTTTGATCATCAAAGCCAAAGAAGCATTACTGTGCAATTTATTGCCTCATGCACACCATGTTAGTCACAAAGAACTATGTTGTTTGTACAAAGCTACCATTACCTGTTTGAAAAGGAGCCAGTCTTCAAATAAGGTGAAAAAAATAATCAACCGCAAGAAACATGCACTTATTTCTTCTCCCTAATATCTATTACTTCATTTTGTACCGCTTCTAATAGAAACAAAATGCTGAAATAATGGCAAGCTGGGACACTTTATTACCTAGAGCATCATAACAACACATGTAGTGTGGCAAACCTCAACTGTAATTTCTCACAGACATTTAGTTTAATTCATTGGTGCTACTTGTACAGAGGGAATTTATTTTGCATTTAAAATGAGCAATTCATTGCTTAAGCTGCTTCACATCCTTTGAAATCTCTGAGCTCATGGTCCATGACAGTCTGAGAGCATCAGTAAGATGCATCTCCATTTCTCCATGTTTGAGGCTGCTGATTGGGAGTTTGAGTTTAAATGCAGGTTTCTTGTGCTTTCCACTGTATCAAGTTCTTTCCTCTTAAACCTTTTTTAATTATTATTATTATACAGTCATACTGCTTCAGTTATTACAGAGTTTTGATACTACAAAACAATTTTCATATCAGAGATCAAAGGACATTGCAAAAGCTCCAGAGTTTTATATATACATCTGTAAAAGGCATTACTAACATCTTCTTCCAGTTTGTGCTGTTCTAAAGTTCTTGTTTGGGCTTTTTAATTACCACATCCTTTCTCAGTGCCTGATATAGCCAGGTGGAAACAGGCACTACACTTAAAGAGATGACAAACAATTACTAGTAAAATAGGTTATAATAGGATATTGTCCAGTGTAATTCACTTAATGCGGTACAGCCCATCTTGCACTTGTGTGGAACTTCATACAATCAGAATATTGTGCCCGAATTTAAGGTCATGCATTACCTACCTGTTGTGGAATATATTGCACCTCAGAAAATGTATCACCTCTCCAGCAGGACAAATATATCCACAAGCCCTGATAAGCTCATTCTTGTGGCTTAACTAAGACCATCTTTAACCCCTGACTTTCTGCAGAAATAAACAAAAAAGAAAATATACTGTATGGATTTTTTTATTTTGTTTTGTAGGTAAGGGAAACTAATTTTGAAGGGAGAAGGAAGTCATGTGGTAGCCATATGTTACAGAGAAATAAGGAAACAGCTGAGCTGAAAATATTCCAGTGCCATTTTGATGATTCTTACTTCTACAGCCTTCTGTCAACAGCACTCATAAAACCAACACAGCTGTCTTCTAACCTGAAAAATAGATGCTTATTAAAAACCCCAGCCCATTAACAACAAACTCTCCATTTTCTCAGATCACATGCCTACTTAATTTGATACTTATGGAAAGAGACCAAAGTATGTACACTCAGAGCAACACATATAAACACATATACATTGCCTGAAACCACCCACAAATCAGTTGCAAAATCAGAACCAGAAAATTTCTAATGAGCACACATCCCTCAGGAGTATGCTGTTTTGTTAATGACCTTTGAAGATCCTTGGAGTGGATCAGACCAATAGAAAACACAATCAATAGAAGATCACAAGAACTTACAAATGACTGCTCAGGGTGCAACCAAACTGTCTCCAGTGTCAGGGATCACCTCTTCACATGACCTCCAGTGACCTTCAAACACAGGGAAAACTTCTGTGCTCTCCTAACTTCAGACAATTTTTTCAGTTCAGGGATTTCCTGAGAGAGATGTAATTTTTGTGTCTATAGTAGACCTTAACAGAGTTGTCTTACATTAACATGTCTTCCTCTCAGCCCATAAAAGCCCAGGACATCCTATGGCAAGACATCCACAGCTCTGCCACTTCTGGCTTGAAGAGCCACCTCCTTTTCTTTGTTTTGAACCTGGCTCCTGCTAACTTCCTCTGACACCTGCCCACATGTGAAAGTGATGGGCCAAGAGTCAGTGGAGGCAAACATGCTAGTGAGAAGTAGTTGTATGACCACCTTTTTTGCTTTCTGAGTGTTTCCTCCATAATTTTTATACCCTATCATTATTACTGATGCAAACACAGTGGAAAGGCTTTCACAAAAGCAATTTGACTTGACACTAGAAGGCTGGGAGATATCCAAATGGATTGGTAAGTGTATAAGTTGCTTCAGAAAATAATATCAAAAATGAGTTCATCTCAGAATTGCCAAAGGTGATTTTGCTACTCATTACCCACAAAATAACAAATTTATGGTTTAAATGCATCTCTACGAAACAAGCCACCACAAAGCCTGTTTGTCACTCAATCCAGCTCAACACTAAGGCTTAACTGGGACTTAGAAATGTGTGGGCCTTGAGTTTCCTTCTGTATCATATATTAATAGATAGCAGTTTATGCATCTGCCCAAAGATAAGAAAATACATTCAGTATCTAAATATTGCATTTCTACATCAGGTTCCTGGCTGATCAGTGACAGCATAAAGCACAGCCTCAAGTAAATTCAAGTCATACAAGTTAACATCACTAAACTGGCTGCTTTGAGACTCCCAGTGTTTTGAGGTCACACTCCTTTCAGTCTAGAAAATGTAGGCATTGCTCTTTTAAACAGTTTATCATTTTACTATAGAATAATTATGTGGGTCACAGTTAAATCCATTAACATGTATAATAGAAAAGATGACAAAACTTTGAGACCTTCCTGAAAACCCAAAACAAAAGGAAATAGAAGAAAGATATTTATTAGGCTGCTACCCAAGGCAATATCAGCTTTTGACCTTTGCCTGTCTACCCAGCTGCTCTCACTGTTTGGTGTTTCCTCAGGCAAAGACATTTGACAATACTTGTTGAAACATATTTGTTACCTAGCACCTCAACGACTTTGCTCTTCTACTCAATCATGTTAGAAATGTGAGTTTCCTCCTTCAGATGCTAACAGTTCAGGCCATGAACATTCAAGACCAGCAGAAAAATGTTAGTAAGATTAGGAAGTCAAGAGGAGAGGGTCTTAGAAAGGCAATGTAAAATTACTGCTGTGATCTACAGATGAGGTCATGCTGTTTCACAGATGCTCAGGGTTACAATTGCTGCTGCAAACTGACCTTTGTGGTCCAGCCTTTTTCACGTACAAAAAGATGATGATATCCTAATGAGAGTTGCAAGTTTCTAAAGAGAAAAATCTCCCCACCAGAGTATCCCAAATACATTCCAGAAACACATTTTCATTAAATAACTTTGTGACTTTTCTTATACTCCACCAAATTTAATATGGGTTCATCTAAAGAAAAGTAGCAGCTAACCGATTAAAAGAAAAGTGTATTAAAGGATGTGGGATTTTTCCATATGGGCCTCTCTTGATGCTTATTTATAAATTGTTTCTTCTCCCAAACTGACAGAGAGTATAAACTTGGCCACCAGTTCTGGTAAAAGATTTTTTAAAGACTGTGGGAGACTAATTAGCTCTCTTTCTAGATTAGTGTTTCTCAAATTTATTTGAGAAGAATGCTTGGACCTTGTGTAGTGCTACTGTGAGGATTTTCAGGTACAACTAAATAAAATTTAAGCTAAATTTTAAATGGGTTGTTATTATTTCATATTTTCTCCTGTTCATTTTGTTTGTTTACCTGCATATGCATTGTGGAAACATATACATATACAAATTTTTACAATTCTTATTTCATATTAGAGAATGGATGAAAAGCTGAAAAAAAATATCACAACTCAAATACTTATATAAGACACCTCTGTAACCTGGTGTATTTTTACTCAGTGATCTGTCTTCAGAGTTCAAGAAATTATATTATTTGTATGCATATTGTATTTATTTAAAGCTTATCTGCCAGAAGGAAACCAGCTTCAGTTTTAAAAAATCATTAGAAAAACACTTTCCTTGCTTGAATGGTTGGTCAGCTGAAAACAAACAACACCATCATGTTGAAACACCAATGATTACAAAAAAACAACATACCATCCTCATTTTATCTGATGCTCTTCTAGGAAAAATAAGTAGATATAAGATTCTGGTTAATTTTGTGAATTTTCTATTCCTTTTTTATATGAAGGAAATACAATGGTGACATAGTGGTTTTAAATCTCTTCCAGGAAACACCTGAAACAAAAAAAAGTCTTTTTTTTTCAAGTAAGAAATACATTAAATTAAAATAAAGTAGATTAATGCAGCCTGATATTGATTAGAAACTCTCCAGAGGAAGCTTTAATTTTTGTATGTAAGGTAAGTAACATCCATTATAAAAGCCTTAATTAAATTTAAAAAGTAACTGAGATTATTTCTTTCCAACTCATCCCCCCCTCTCCATTGCTATGACAGAGTTTGAAACATGGTTAGAATAAAAAAACAATGTAGGAGATGTCCCCTCAGAGACAATGTTTCAGACTTATAGTCCAGATTCCACCAATCCAATTAGATTATTTGAAGTGATAGCTCATAAATTGTTAATATATTGCTCTGTAAGTGAAGAAAAATACTTATCTCATTTTTCCAGCCTGCTGGCTCAATTTCTGCACTTTACAATCATTTGTTACAAAATTTTCATTTTTCCATTACTTTTTATTGTTAGTTCAGAAATAAAATCCTATTAACAAAGGATTTATGATGACAAGATAACTACAGTGCAGGAGCAGAGAGGGTGTGAGTTTAATGACACACAAATAAAGTTTAATGAAATATTATGAAATGGAAATAACATAGAGTCTGAATAAATCTCACTGGTAACTATGCCTTATAACTGTAAGAAAAGAAAATTCATAAGAGAAAGAGGCTGTAAATATAAAGAAAAACAATACACCCAGCAGATAGCAGAACTATTTAATGGTAACACCATTTGGATTTATGTTCTTAAAGATGTCTTTAAAAAAAAATGAATTCTGTATTTCTATCCCAGCCATTGTTTTTTCCTTTTCTGTCTATAGAAAGGTATCTGCCAATAAAGAGAAGAATTAATTAAAAAATCGATACACCTAAATGACACAGTTTACATATTCAAACCTTTTCAGAATGGATAGTAGGAAAGAGTTGGGATAGAGATATTGTAATGGACTGTGCAATAAAGAAATGTGTATCGAATGCCCCATTCAAGGAGGTGATTTATTTTAATCCATCCCTTAAATTTTCTAGTGGAAAAAAATGCAGACTTTTAAAACACATTTTTAAAGCAATATCATGAACATAAAACTGCACTGGAAGGAGAGAATACTCAGGCATGTCTGACACGAATCACTTGGAATAGGATAATTTATATCCTTAGGAGAAGAGAACATGAAACCCAAATTTTGGGAAAGTTAAAGGTAAGTCAAAGAACAGCATAAAATGGCATTAATGAACGAATTCTTACTACTAATTTGAGATTAGCTAATACCCTTAATTTATTTTTTTTCTTGATAGTCCTCCAAAGCAGTATTCCTAGCAAACTCTGCTGTTCTATAAGCTGCGAATCCTATTTATCCTTGTATGAATGTCTCCACAAGGTTAATTGTTCCAAGTTACCCAAAGACAGGGATGTAAGAAGTACAAGTCTATTGACAAATTGACCAGCAATACTGTATCTTGGGTTTCAAGGGAGTTGCAGCTGCTGCCTGTACATTCATGCCTCCTTCCTACCATCATAGTCTCATTTGTTAAGTTGTGTTACTGAAAACCACTTTCTACTCTGCAAAGAAAGTACTTCTTAGATACCTCTCCTTTCCATATTATAACTTACACATTGCATAAGTATTAGACTGGATACAGTGTTTGATTCATAGGTAATTGCATGCAAGCTCTGCTAACGATGAATGTGTTAGATGATTGAAGTATTTGCAAATACTTCAGCTAGGTAATTTATAGAGAATAGGCTGTTCACTTAATCAGTTCAACTATTCATTATAACTTTTTAATGACATACTGTGTAAATCACATGTTATTCTTATATATACATCTCACTTTAGAGACAATAAATTAAGTCTACTGTGGTTTTGGCATAACAGAATAATTTCTATAGATAAAAATCATGTAATAGTCTTTCAATTCATTGAGAAGGCTTAAGACAAAAGACATTACCAAAGAGAGGAAGTGTAATTATAGATCAGTGTGCCCATTTTTGTAAAAATTATTTCTTTCACTACATTTCACATTCCTTAGGGAAATTATATGTCTATTTATGACATACATAATATAATATATCTATTAATAAAGATGGCAACACTTACCTATTAGTTCTGTTTGTTGAAGGAGTGTCTTCCTTGCTTAAGAAGTGCAACTGTACTGTGAATTATCACTGTAGATCAATATTGGCTAATAAGATGGACCCAAGTATGGTTTGAGCATGTGTCACATCCCAGTTTCTCAGGACAATGACTCAGATTTGCTGATTCCTAGGTCAGGATTAAGATGAAACTGCACCAGGTAGTCTTCAATTCACAAAACTTTATTTTTATTCGTTCACAACAGATATTGGCATGAAACTTTGTCAATAAGCCTTGCAACCTCTGTAACAAGCAGTAAACTTCAAAACATATGCTGACAAACCACAAACCTTATAACATATGCCAACAAGCAGTAGATCTTATAACTCACCCCGACAAGCCTTAAACATGCACTGAAAAGCCTTTGCCTTATAAGCAGGGATACCGGGACAGAGAATGAGAGAGAAAAGGAGAGAAAGAGAGAAAAAGTGAGCAAGAGAGGCAGGGAGGGAGAAAGACAAAAACCAAAAATTTCACCAGTCCTGGGTCCAGCGCTGGTCCAGCCAGCCTAGAGGTCTGGTTCCAGAGGGACACCACCTGCAGGGGCTTTGACTCCTGTCCTTTTATAATTCCTTACCCCTCCTTCAAGCAGGCACTTGGGCTCATTCAGCTAATTAGGCATCATATGCAGTCTATGCTTCTAGAATTATCTTTGCTTTAGAACATGTGTACTTTGTACCTTCAGAGTTTTCTGGAAATGGGTTGATGAGTTTGGGAGTCATTGGGGAATTATTCCCCATTCCCTGCAGGTATGACCATTGTCTGACCTTTCATCCTGGTGCATGTATTGTGAAAATGGCTTCTCTATTGGTGCTTTATGAGTCACTCAAGATAGGGCAGTTCAACCTCAGAAGAGTGTGATCCCAACTCTGTGAGACACCCTCCTCTCGTCACATCTTCCTGTCATTTTTTACACAACCCCAACACTTCTATAGAGACTGTCTCCTTTACCAAAGTTCTTTGTCAGATGTTTGAGACATTAACGATGATTTTGTTGCACCGTTACAGCACAGTATTTTAGTAGTAATCTTGTCATCTCTTTTAATAGAAGAGAAATTAAAATATTTATGACATTTTAAAAAATCTGCTGAACATGACAAGTCTCAGAGGTTTGGGAAGAATGACATTTAGTTTTCTCCTAGATCTTTTGCAGGTACCCTCAGCATTTTTGAAATGCAGTGAAATATTCATGAGTGTCTTGCATCAGGCAAACTGTGGCTTCCTGTTACACTTCCATGTGTTCTAATGTTTTTTAGTTTTCTCTTCTTACAGTGCCTCCTGCCTACAGCCCCACTACAGACTTTTTCATTTTAAAAATGAATTTTACTTGTTTAATTTTTGCTTTGTAGTCAAAGAAGCATTCTACCACAGAAACAAACTGCACTGGGATAAAACCAGGACCATCTTTTTTACCATTTTTCCTTAAACACACCCAACAAGGGAAAAAAGGAAAGAGATAGATCCAATATACTGGAAATGTGTGAGCACATGTTAAGTTTTTTGAAACAGTCAATATTCAAGTTCCTAAGAGTGATGTTATTGATAGTGTGTATTTCACTGTCCTGGAAGCTTTGGACAAGACTATGCTTCAAAAGGTGTTCTAGAAGAAGGATTAATATCAGAAAAAATACAGGAAAAAATGGTAAGAATCGCCAAGGAGATTAAACAAAAACCTGCACAAATAGAGAAGAAATACTTCTCTTTCTACCATGTAGAATAAAACTATGAAACTCTACACCACCAAATAGCATGGGTGCCAAAACTAGATATGTTCAAAAAAATGAGCAGAGAAGTTTGCAGAAGAAAATCTCTTCCAGACTTACAAAGCACAAAGTTATCCCCCAATTCTGTAAGTGGTTTGTTAAAAACTGTTAGATGTTAAAGGTAAGATTTAGTAAGGAAGTTAATTCTGTCACCTCTTTATCAAGCATACATTGCAAATCCTTCCCTTTAAGAGTTACTCATATTGTAAAATATTTTCTCCAGTATATTTTTCTATTGCTAGAGTGTTTGTACTGAAAATCTCTTTATTCTTCTTTCTAGATTAGATGGGAGCTGCTGTTTAATAGAATAAGGTTTTAATTATCAATTCAGTATTTTTTTTTTCTGCCACTATGTCTCACTATTTTCTCCTCTAAATTAGTGAAAAAATTATATCCATCTCTATGGTCCATTAGGAAACCCTGGAGAAAGTCCACTGTTCAACAAGAGATACATTTTAGAAGTTTCTTCCTCACCAGCATTCATTCAGGTATCAGCCTATTTATGAAATCTTTGTCTAAATTTCTGATGTTTCTGAGTCTCAGTTGCCCATTAAAAGGTCCATCCCAGGAGTGTGGGAATGCAAAATTGTAAGGGTTCACAGAGATGACTCATTTTAAATGGCTTTTCATTCACTCAAACCCTTGAGCATCAGCCAGTTTGCCATTGAGTTAATCCTCTTTGGCAGGCAGACGGGCTACAAAGCAGTCCTTTTCTGCCACCAAGGGCTGCTCAGTTTCTGTAGAGTAAGAGTTTCCCCTTAAACTGAAGGACCTGTCATCATGAAAAGAAAAAAAAAGTTTCAAAACAGAAAATAAGTTCAAATTCTTCCACTATGATAAAATCAGACTGATTTTTTTCTGTGTTGTATCTTTAGTGCTAAAATGTATACAAAAAATTAGAGTCTGTGTGAATGATCATTCCTGCTCCTGTTAGTCTTTGATTACCTGCTGTTTGAGAAATGGAGATCTAGGAAATCTGGTTCCTGTTTGAATCAGCAGATTCTTAACCTCAGCTGAAATCCCTAATTATAGTGCATTTACAGAGCAGGTTTGGGGTAAGAAGGAGAGGGAGAGGAGAACTAGGCCTTATTTTGACGCATACAAATATAGTGGGGAAAAAAATGATTTTACTATGTCTACTTACCACTTTGCCCAAGTGTAAATGACCATAACAGCTTAAAGGAGAAGGGAAGGAGAAGTTTATTTTTAGTTACAGCCTTGAATACTGTTTTTATTTAATTAAGGTGCCCTTTTAGTGTTGCTATAAAGAAGAAAGGAAAAAGGAAAATAAAACAAGTATGAAAAAAAAAAACAACCCTTGTGGGTAAAACAACAGCAGTTTTAATATAAGCGAAGGGAAGCAAAGGTCCGCGTGCGGAAGCAAAAAAAAGAAAACAGATTTATTCTCTACTTCCCATGAACAGGCGATGTCGGGCCTTCTCAGGAAGCAGGGCTCCAATACACATAGTGGTTGCCTCGGAGGACCAAGGGTGACCCCACCCCCTTCCTCCTTTCTCCCAGCTTTATACTGAGCAGACGTCATATGGTCTGGAATATCCCTTTGGTCAGTTCGGGTCAGCTGTCCTGGTTGTGTCCCCTCCCAAGATCTTGCCCACCCCATCCCACTGTGGGGGGGGAAATGTCAGAAAGAGCCTTGGTGCTGTGTAAGCACCACTCAGCAGTAGCCACAACACCAGTGTGCTATCAACACCCTGCCAGCTCCCAACATAAAACACAGCACCATGAGGGCTGCTACAGGGGAAAACCAATTCTGGCTCAGCCAGACCCAGTACAAAATATCAATGCACTAATGCTCATAGGTGCTATACAGCTTACCCATATGAAGTTCATACTAGTCTGCATTCTGTGTTACTTAGTTCAACAGTTAACAGCCACTTCTGAGTTTTCACATTTTTACTCACTTTTTTCTGCAGCTATGTGTGTGCAAAGCACTTAAATTAATATTGGAATTCTTTTACATGCAATGGAAGCCATGAAGTTAGGCACTACTTATGCTGCACAATAAACTCAATACTTCCTTGCCAATTCACAATAAGCAAATAAAAGGGCTTGACAGAAGTGGCTTCCAGCATCCTGAGACCAAATGTTTATACACGTTTCTACAGGAGTACAATCCAATGGAAACAGATTGTTCCAGAGCTAACAAGTGTGGTGGTTTTGGAAATCATCAAAATAAGATGCTTCTTGGGACTTTCTGACTGAGGAAGACTTGAAGTGACTCATCTGTACTTATACCAGGTAAGCTGGGAAAGTGCAACCTACTGTCACCCAGGTACAAATATCTTGATTTCTTAGCCTCCTATGGGTCTCTGGGCTAACTGTCTGATCCCAAAATCACACAACCTCACAGATCTTTAGAGTTTTGAAACAAGATAGTCAACAAACAGCATAAAGTGACACTACAAAAGACTCATTTACCACCTGAGGCATCACAACACCTTCACAGTTAGAGATAAGCTCGTAAAAAAAATGAAGGTTTGGAACAGTTCTCAAGTTTGCAGGACAAGTAGCATGTTGTCTGCTTTCAGTAGTTTTGTGGCTAGTCAAACATTCTCTTGGACTCACGCCATCAATCTTCTACCAAGAACATTTACAAAGAAGCTTGAGACATTTCTAGTGTCATAAATCCGCTGCTGTTCATTCATCATAATCTCTGCATGCCAGAAGCTGTAATAACAAAACCTGAATTTCAGCTGTTACTGTTAAAGTTGTCCTGTTTGAGATGATGTCATCATCCACATTTACAGAAACAAATTGGGATATATTCTTTCTTCATGCCATGGATTTGTATTTGTAGTTTTCTAAAACATCCTTTGGTCTCCATGACAAAATTTTCATTTACTTCTTCAGCTTGCTAATGCTCTGCTCCAATTTTTAGTTGTGAGCCTTCCTACTCTCCCAGCAACAGGTTGAACCAGAACAGTTCAAGCAAATTGATCCATAGCTTTACAGAATTTCAGAACCAAACATCAACTCACCTTTTGCAACAGAGGCTTTAATTATTTAATTTTTTTTTAATGTAGATGCCACTTTTGGGCCTACACTTTTGGGCCTAGTCTTTCTAAGATGTCTCTAGAAGCATCCTCTGTTGGAAAAGCAGAGAATCCAGTGTGTCACCAAGTACAAAGTAGCTATATAAGAAAAGGACTGCACATATATTGTGTTCTGATTTCACAGGAACCTCTGTTATTTCTGCATTTCTCAGACCTGATATTTTAACTGTTGCCTTTTCCCTTGCAGGCATACCCATGCTCTGTGTCTGTTCCTTGCCATTGATAAGCACGTACTCTCTCCTGAATGACAGAGAATGACTCAGACAGAAGCATAAGTGTGCTTCTACTATACAAATACTGTAAGTACAATATTCAAGTATAAAAACTATCATTCAAACTGGTGATGACAATGAGTTGTCTTTCCACAGTTCTGCACTTACTTCTTATTGCATCTAAACTTATGTTTGGCCAGAAAACACATTTCAGAACAAAATACAAAAAATCCATGCTTAAAGGATGGGACATTTCAGATACATAAAACACATAACCTAGAATTTGAGGAATTATGGGCTTCTTTGAAAATCTTATACTTTAGTGCCTGGTACCCTTGCACTTCTAGAATCGTACAAGAAGCAAGTACTGTAACTCAGACACGGGACTTACTGAGATACACACAAGTCAAATCTGTTTGGTAGGAAGGAATTCTCCATGATACTCAGATTAAGCTTCTGACTTCTCATTTTAACAAATAATGTTCTTTAGTTCCTGCTTCAAGAACACTGCTAAGCACTTCAGCAGGAAACACTTAATCCCTAGAGGATGTAACAGGGATTTGATTTCGACATGACTGTTCTTAAGCTCATTCCCTTTTTGAGACAGAATGTTTCCCTCAGTTTGGCTAGTAAAGTATATTAAAGAGTTGGGTTTTTTCATTATATGTGAACCTCCACAGTTTACAGCAGCCAAAGTGAAAACTGTGTTAAATGGTTAAGAATGTTCCTTTCTAAACGATGTCCTACTTACATGTATTCTGCTAGGAAATCACAGTTCCCGAAGTTAAGCCTTTAGAGCTTCACGCAAAGATCAGAAATTACATACAGCTTCCTTCATTTTAGGTTTTTACTATAGCTGCTACAAGGCCAATATGTCCACTTATTATCTGTGTTGCTGCAGCATCTGGATAACCCAGAAATTCTCATTAACAAGTCATGAATCTTTGGGGACCGAGAGGGCATACATAGCTTGATTCAGCAGGAAATGTAAAAAAAAAAAAAAAATCTATCTCTATAGTGACAGAGAATAAAGAAACATAGAGGAGATTACTTGGCTTTTGTTATTCTGACACTGGTTTTATACTGTATTCAGTCATCACAAACCCCAGAAAAGGGCAACACATACACTTAGCCTTACTGTTCTGATAACTCCTCTGCACGTCATCCATTTTCTGAACTGCTGGTGCTAAGACACAGCTTAGAAGGTATTTGACATTGCCATGGCCATGCCTCCAGAAAGGCCTCTGGCTGGGGACCATGAATGGCACGTGCAACCCCAGACTCACTCTCCCATCATGTGCCTCCTCTCTCTTGTGGTGTTTTGGGCCTCTGTGGGATCTCTGATAACACAGAGCCTCTCCTACTGTGTCATGTTACTTACTCCCTGCTCTTCTACCCCATTGCATCTCTCCCCCACTGCTCACTCCCATCACCATGCCCCAGTGCAACCCTCTGCTACCCCAGCCACAAGGAACACCTCCCACTCATCCCAGTGCCATCTCAGACATTCCTCTTTCACCTTTTCTTATGGGTCTGCCCATCAGGAAATTATGGTCATTAATCAAAAACTCACATGAGAGTGCTGGCTCATGCACCATATTAATACATATTATCTTAGCTGACATCAAATAAATTTCCAGCTGAAACGTTTTTGCTTTTTTTGATAAAAAAGTTGCAGTTTTCCAGCAATGTAAAGAACAGTAAGATTTTCCTTATGTGATCCTTAGCTACAAAATGAGTGAACTTCAACAGCACATGCAACAGTCAAGCTTTTTCCCTCCTGACTCATGCACCCTTTAGTTATAACATTTTAACACACGCTTTCTGTCACACACATTGATCTGAGAATTAAATGAATATATTGTTTGCACCACTGTCCTCTTTTCTGATTAGTGTCGATGTGTGTAGTGCACCAGATGCACTATATGTTGACCTACTCCATGCACAAATATAAACTCTGATTCATCTGAGTATAGAAAGCAACTTCCTCTTCTAGTTTATAAACAATTTGATCCTAGGTTCATGAAAATGTGAGCGAAAACAAGCCACTGTCATACCAGTGAAAGAAGAAAAACACATCCTTATGCACAGCCAAATGAGACACAGGTTTTCTGGAAAACAACATATCAAAACCAACTGAAGGTTAAAAAAGGAGAATAAAAAGGCATAGAATAATCACAAAACTGTATTAAAAGGGAAAAAACCTGATTTTAGAGAGAAAGCAGAAAAATTCAAGGGCAGAAACAATCTGGGCAAAACTGAAAAAAAAGGAAATGTGTTCCTTTTAAGAAACTTAGAAATTAAGGAGTCAAATCAGCCCTTACCTTATGTCATTTCATCATCTGGAGAACACAGAACTAATCAGGCACCAGAAGAACAGGCACAGCTGCAGGTTCTGCCCAATCCTAAACAAATGTCTCAAAAGTAACACAGCAGTTGCTCTCTGGCAGCTTTTTGAAGTGACTGAATGGCTTAATACATACTTATAAGTATAGATTTTCAAAAGGAGAAGCTTAACTTATATTCCTGACACAAAGACTTAAGAACTGATGGGAAGACTCTTGAAGACTTTGGTGAGTTTGGAGCCAGCTTTCACAAAGGAAAGGTGCTTGAAGATCAGTAGCATCCAATAAAGCATGCAAAGTTCAGTGTTTTATAAAGGATCATGCTTACACAAGGAGGGGACTGCAGTGTGCATATGTAGGTCATGATACTTGTTTTGATAACTCTGTAAGTCTCTACTCCTCCTCTGTCTTTGAAGCAAGCCCAGCTGCAATATCTAAAGGAACACCATTAGATATTGCTGTAAAAAGCATGACTTCTTTATTTGCTTTAAATTAAAACTGCTCTCCAAAACTAATATGAATGAAACATACATGTCTGTGTCACTGGAGACAGAGGATATTATCAACAGTTATGTGACATTCTAATCAGTGACTTTATCATGTTACACTGCTAAATGGAAAGTGTAAAATGATCTGAATAGTGTTCTTATAATTACAGTTAGCATCACCTGATCACTTAAGTGTATTTCATGTAGTGTAGTCTGTGGTTACATGCAACCTGTTCACTGAATCACAGACAACAGAAAAGCTTCACTTTACCAAAAACTGAGCAAACCAAGCTTGTCATCCTGATTAAAAAGTCTGGTTTTCTAACTATTTCTGATTACTGGACACTTTAACTGCATTTCATGGACTTTAATTGAGCAGTGGAGAGCATGTCTTACTTCAGTGTCATTGAAAATAATAGAGGTGCAGCCAGGCCATTCTATATGAGTCACAAACTCTGTTTTTACGTGAAGAATAGTTAATGAAATCTTTAAATATATGAGTTAGGCTGATATCCTATTATAAAAATGTCCTTAATATTTTCATAATTTGTCCTCAGAAAAATAACTCAAATTCAGGACAGAGTTAAAAAATAAAGTAGCCTTATGGATAGGTGCTGTATCTTGAGTAGATAATGTAAAAGACAAAAGCATAAAGGAGAGCTGGCAAATTATAAAGGATACTGTAAGAAAGCATGACAAGAAAGTCTCTCCCAAAGTAGTGAAACAGACAAGAAATGGCAAGACACAACTATAACCAAATTTTAAAGGACATCTAAAAATCAAAATGTAACAAAAAAGCTAGTAGGGGAAGACAAAAGAGTAGTGCAGGCATGTGTATAAATTATATGGATGGAGGCACAACATGAGTTACAACTGGCCAAAAGTACTAAGCATAAGAACAAAAATGTTATACCACATTTACAGAATCGAGAAAGAGTAAAAGGAAAGTATAGGCTCATTGACTGTGGAGAAGAAGAGCAAATAAACACTGAAAGAGAAAAATCTGAAGTTTTAAATGCCTTGTGACTGGAGCTTTGAAAACACAATTACACGATTTTAACACAGAGATAGCACAAGCATTGTTGAGCAAAGTCCAATTAAGTTAAAAACCAAGTCAATTAATTATCTTAGTATAAAAATATACAAATTTATTGAGAAAAGTGGAGTTAATTAAGAACAATCTAATAGAAATATATGGAAAAGAGGCAGCTGTTGAATCATGGTCATGTTGTTCAGGTCCATGAATAAGGTCAAACTTTTAATTCCATCAGGGAGACCTGAGACACTGGAAATAGTTTCATAACCAAGTGTGCTGGGTTTGTGTGTGGTAAGGTTTTGATAGTGGAGGAGGGGCTACAGAGGTGGCTCCTGTGAGAAGCTTCTCAAAGCTTCCCTGGCTCCAAGTCAGACCTGCCTCTGGCCAAGTCCGAGCCAATTAGCGATGGTGGCTGCGCCTCTGTGATAATGTATTTAAGAAGGAGAACCTCAGAGGAAGAGTTTTGAGGGAGACACCTCTGCGAAGACCAAGGTCAGTGGAAGAAAGGATGAGGCGGGGGGAGGTGCACCAGTGCAGAGACTCCCCTGCAGCCTGTGGTGAGAGGTCAGGCTGTACCCTGCACCCATGGAGGTCACCAGTGGAGCAGATGCCCACCTGCAGTCCACAGAGGACCCCACACTGGAGGAGGTGGCTGCACCGAGAGAAGGCTGACACTGTGGGGGAAGGCCACGCTGAAGCAGTCTGTGGCTGATAGGACTACAGAGCACAGGAGAGACCCACACTGGAGCAGTTTGTGAAGAGCTACAGCCCGTGGGAAGGACTCACATCAGAGAAGTTCACGGAGGACTGTCTCCTGTGAGAGGGACCCCATGCTGGAGCAGGGGGAGACTGTGAGGAGTCCTCCCCATGAGGAGGAAGGAGCGGCAAAAACAATGGATGATGAACTGACTGCACCTCCCATTCTCTGCCAACCTGCCAAGCTGCTGGTGGGAGGAGGTAGAGAAATCAGGAGGAAAGCTGAGCCCGGGAAGAAGGGAGGGATGGGGGGAAGGTGTTTTTAAGATGTGGTTTTATTTCCCATGGTCCTGCTCTGTTTTGATTAGTAAATTACTGGTGGGGGTGTTCAAATGAAATTAAATTGTTCTTTCTTCACAAATCAAGTCTGTCTTTTGCCCATGACTATAGTTGGTGAGTCATCCCTCTCTGTCCTTGCCTTAACCCCCAAAGCCTTTTGTTATATTTTCTCCTCCCCGTTTCAAGGAGGGGGAGGAGTGAGCGAGCACCTGAGTGGTGCTCAATTGCCCTCTGGGCTTAAACCATGACACCAATTAAACCATCTAAGCATCGTTACCAGTAGTTTGCTACCCCAGTGAAAGAATATACAAGTGTCATCCCATGTGTCTTTCCTAGATATATTCAATCTTTTTGTTTATGATTTGAGTGATGTAACACTTTAAAACAATGTGTAGTTTTGGGAAGCCTGATGAGTTTCAGAGCTCATGCAGAAAACACACCAAAAAAGCTCATATGACAAGCAGAAAATATCAAATGAAAAAAAGGAGATCTCAAATATGTAAACATGAAAGGGAAAACCGTTGGTAACATTCCAGTTTATACTAACATGCAGACTGATTTTAAGTTAATGATGTTGCTCCATGAAGAGCAGATCTCAGTCAACAGAGAATTATTAGCAGTATTATCTGGAAGGCATAGGAGATAACCATTCTGCCATACACAGCAGTGGCAGAACACTGGATGAGCTGCTGTCTCAGGTTTTGACTTGGTCCTCAAAAAATTGAGGGAATCCAAAAAAGAAATTATGACAAGGCACTTGAACTGTGGGGGAATGTTAAAGAATCACCAGCTTTGTTTTGTCTGGAAAAGAGAAATGTTTTGGGAAATGGTAATGGTGTTACAATTCCTGCTGGAATAAAAGGATGAGAAATCAGTCTTTCACCATTTGGAGTAAGTAGCCAAACAATCAGCTCAAATTGCAACAACAGGTTAGGCAAGGAAAACAAAAACCAAACAGAAACAAAAATAAAAATTATCATCATGCATGTGGCCAGAAGTCAAATTAATCCAGTAGTCCATTTTCAGTATTGAGTATTCTGTGTAAAAGGTGTAAAGGCAGTTCCAGAGTTACCTTCTATAGACTCCCAAATTATGGTAAAAATCTGCAGATAGAAGAGGGAAAGAATATTCTTATTTCAGGACTGCTTTAGCAATGTATATCTGCATACCTGCCTTTTGCAACATAACCATGATGTCCAAACAGTGTACACTCCTTAAGTTGAAACTAAAATCCTAAAATTTTCTTGGTTTTTGTCTATTTTACCAAAACACTTTAACATTACCCACTACGTAAAAATTTGCATTTTCAGTTTCTAGATTTACTTTTGAGAAACACTTTAACAACAGTTGTACAACTTCATTGTGAGCCTAATTGAGAAAAACATTACATTGCAAAGACTGTCTAACAAGTAGGACATATTTATGATAGTGGCAGCAATTCTAGAAGACAAACAAACAGCAAAACCAGAGTAAATCAGGAACAATTACCATTCTGACTACAAATACTTATATATGAAATATTTCAATCATTAAACTCCTAATTCTACTTTATTTTCTCCTAAACTCTGCACCCTTCCCCCCAAAAGCAATAAATTTGCCCATAATGAGGTAACACCTAAAAGTAATTCCTTGGTGCAAAATATTTATTAATACAATAATTCTTTCTAAGGTCATTAAAACTGGCGTTTCCTCTGTGCAATTAAGGAATAGCTTCTTATTTATGTAACACACTCATATAATTTTCTGCTTAGCCCAGCTAAGCAAAAGTGTTTCTCAAGCAAACTCCAATCTGATTGATCGTTATGGAGCAAACAATACAGTATCTCTCATCTGCATTTCTTACTGTGGACACTGTTTTGCTTGAAAGCAAAGACTCTGCCAGTTCTACATTACAGCACAAGATCCATTAGAGCAGCAAGGGGTACCTGTTGGAAGAATAACAGTAAAAAGGAAAGATAATCTGGGATATCTCTATCTCCAATAAACAATAGGAGCTCCACTTACTGAGCACATCAATTAGAAGTTTCATAGATCCAGCAGACTGTAAATAAAATCTCTAAAGTTTCTGGGCCTTAGTGCTTTAGTGAGTTATATAGACAAGCAAGACAAGCAAATTTCAAAGCAAGCTCTGAATTAGCTAAATATCAGGCCTTTTTTTTAGTCAGGCATTTCTAAATTAAATACTTGAGAGCTCTTTGTATAAATTAAAAGAATTTGGGGAAGGAAAGGAAAGAACTAGGTCATTTAGCTTGCAAAGGACAAGTTCTCAAGTAGAGGTACAGTATAGGGAGTGAGAGAGGAAGACAAAGGTGAGAAAGAAGCCTCATCCCCAAACCTTTTCAAGGGTTGCCCAAAAGAGTCTACAGTCACCCCAGCCCTGTTCCTATGATGTCAGTGAAGAAATTCCCAGTGACTCTGAGTATTGGCCTGGACTTGAGTAAAATCCTTAGTTACGGTTAGATTTCAGACTAGTCTGAGAACTAAATTAGACAAGTCATGAGCAGCATTCCTGGAAATTTCCTGCTTTTGCTCAGAAAAGACCAACCAACAAAACAAAGCTGTCCACCAATAGTTTTGTCAAGATGAAGAGTCTTTAAACAACAACAACAAAAATGTCTATCTGTAACACATTAAAATTAAAATGCCTTCATTCAGTTCTGTTGAAGTGTTAGCAAGTACAGAATTCATTGTTTTCCAATGGCATTTTCTTAATCAAACACCATGGACTCCACTCAGCAATATAGACTAAAGAAATTAAAGACAAACTGATGTAGATTGGCAATGATTTGTGTTTTCAAAAACATCTACATTAATTAAACAATTCATTCTCTTTGTCTTCTGAACTGTATTTCACATAACATCCTCTCAATTCTGGAAAACATGACCTGAGTATATACACTCAGCTGGATTTTGGTTCAGGCATGATTATGTCATCCCAAATGAAGGAACCAATAATGCCCTACCACTTACATATCAGTATATTTTAGGTTTTCAGCTTCCTTCAAAGACAGCTTTCTGTCAAGTCAATAATAATAATAAAAGACAAATAACAATCCAAGCTCATGAAAATATCTCTGTAGATTAGGATCTCATTTAGATTTGATAAGAAATGGCATATAAACTTTGCTTAAACAGTGAGGTTTGAAGACTTTTGGAGACTTATAATTAAAAAATAAACTACTGGATCAAAAAAGAACATGCACAGTGTTGGGAAGATAGTTGAATTCCAACTTTGAGTTAATATTTCATGATTAGGGCTTGATCCCCTTTCAACAGGGAAAAATATTAATGGAGCATATCATGTACATGATAAGCAGATTAATTTATTCAGTGAAAGGTGGTAATGCTTAAGGGAAGAGTGGGATGCTGGGTGATGCTCAAGCTTTATAAAAGCACTTGAGAGGATTAAAAACTGAGCCCAGTTAGTGCAGCTAGAGAACCTGTAACAAAACCCCTTAAGAATGTGGCAGTAATATGCATGAGGGATTTTGAATTTAAGTCCAAATGAGATTTATATATTGTCATGTGCTCTTTGTAGCAGAGCAGCTCCTACAGCACTAAACCAAGATCAATGTCCACATTGCCCTCTACATCGCCCTCTACATCGCCCTCTACAACTACCTGAAAGGAGGTTGCAGAGAGCTGGGGATGAGTCTCTTTAACCAAGTAATGAGTGATAGGACAAGAGGGAATAGCCTTAAGTCGCGCCAGGGAAGGTTTAGACTTGATATTAGGAAGTATTTCTTTACAGAAGGGGTTGTTAGGCTTTGGAATGGGCTGCCCAGGGAGGTGGTGGAGTCCCCATCCCTGGAGGTGTTCAAGAGGCGGGTTGACAAGCACTTAGGGATCTGGTGTAGTTGGGATCTGTCAGTGCTAGGTTAACGGTTGGACTAGATGATCTTCAAGGTCCCTTCCAACCTAGATGATTCTGTGATTCTGTGACTCTGAACTTTCCACTGGACAAAGATTTATTGCCTCCTTCAGGATATTGGCAGTCTGGAGCTAGAGTTTTGTAGCTAGATAATTCAGACAGATCATGAGTCATCATCAGCATCATCAAGAATTCCGCTCTCCTGGGTCTCCTACAGGTCTTTCTGCCTTCTTCTTCCATCCATTGTTCTTTGTTGTACTTAGTTTTCTCATATCCATACTTCCTGTACAATAAGACACCCCATTTCATAGAAATTCTTGCTGCACTACAATTCATTCTTGCTGCTCTCCATCACCCACCAAAGCAAACTCCAATAATTTCTACTGTACAGTCCCTTTCCCAGGTATCAACAGTACAGATCTGCCCAGATGTAGAGCCAGTGAAAATACAGACACATACAAAAGCAGAGAAGCTAATTATTAGAGAAATACCTCCTATCACGTCCTTTGCTTCCCAAGCACAGCCACTCAAACATCAATATAGTCACAAATTGCTCCTGACCCTTTCTCCTAGGAGGCTCCAGCCATCAAACAAATGGCTGCTGTGTTTCTCCACCCCTACTCTTGAACAGCACTCTAAAGCTTATCTTCAGTTCACTGAGGGAGGAATAAACTCGGCAGGTGCTTTTAAGACATCTATGAATCAGTAACATATTAACAATGGTAGGACCATATTTCCACAATTGTCATATGCTGTTGTAGAGAGCAGAGGGAAATAATCTATTATCTTTGCAGGAGCAAACAGGAAAATAGTGTTTCTGATGCCTGATCAGGAAAGTCAAGACCATGTAATATCTGTTCACATTACTGACTACAATATCAGACTGAGAATCTGTATAGTTAAGAAATAAGTTTAGTTTACCTTTGTATTTGTCCCAGGATATGCAAAACCAGATCTCTAATTATGAAATGGCTTTGTAACATTCTTACTAATTCTTGTGCTCTTGTCTTTGCTAATACAAAATGTTACCATAGAAACATAATTAATCAACAGTCCTCTGTGCACTTCAGAAAATAATCAGTTCTGCTAAATTATTATTGTTTCAAATTAATGAATTTCAATCTCTCCTCAATGGTTTACATTTCTAGATAGTGGTCAATGAACCATTTGCAAATACAGAGAAATTACATGCTCTTCCAGAACTGTTTCTTTTAATCTGTTCACCAAATGTTTCACAGCAAATAAACAGTACCTAAATAAACAGCTCCACTCCCAAAACATTAAATTCTCAGGTACAGTGGATCAAAAAAGTCCTTTGGGTTCCTTCTTTGAAGTCACACATTTAGGTATCTCTGTTCAAACTGAGCCTCTACCAGATCTGTTGTACGGCTGCCTTTCATTCAGTGAGGGTAATGATGCACATTGATGAGAGACGTTGGTGGGGGAAAAAAAGAGAAGCTCAGTAAAAGGATGATAAAACTAAAATTCAACTCACTTTTCTTTGTTTCTCAGCAGATCCTTCTGAACCTAAAGAAAGGTAACTACAATCACTTAATGAATAAGTCATCCTGAGAGTTTACTTATTTAAATGTAATGACAAATAACTAGCTGTGCATACGCCTTCCAATTTGAGTACACTTTAAAGTCATAGGCTAAATATTGCAGTTCTACCATGCACATGAAATTATTTTGTGCAGGGTGCTTTAGAAATTCCCCTATCTCAGGCTACGTTAATTAAAATGCTACTTTAAGAAGTAGGAAGACAAAAATCTAGTCAAAAGCTATGCTTATAATAACTGTGTTATCTCCAGTAAATACTTATTTTAATTTTGTAGATATTTAATGACTTTTTTCCCACTCTACCTTCATGATTTTAATTACAATTAGCCAAGATACTTATATTTAACATCTCAGTAGTCACTTAACTCTGTGCAGATTATATGGTATATAAATGTATATGTGTGAGACCAGTAGCATCACTTGCTTGGAGGAAAATACAGCAAGATTAAATGGACAGCTACTTCACAACTTGGACTTTACAACTAACCTATCATGTTTAATAGCTACTAGTATATCTATCTTCCAGCCTCTTTTCATTAGACCTTTCCAGCAACCACTAGAAATTAAATTGGCAGGAGGTAAAATAACATTCCTTTTCTGTTTTTAAACTAGCTATTCAGTAACTTTATTGGATATTTTATAAAGGTTCAGTATCACAAGAAAGAGTAGGTAATCCACTGTTTCGTTAAAAGAATTAAAGCCATCAAAGTTTTTCACCAAATAAAAGGCAAATGTTATTTTTGTAAACTAACAAATAAGGAAAAAGTTTGTGAGAGGATCAATGTATCCCCAATATATGGCATCACACCTCAGAAGATGTGATTTTTAAGTTATTTTTGGGAGTTCTTCACATTTCTAGATCCTATGTGCAGTGGCAG
Organism: Strix uralensis; assembly: GCF_047716275.1. Classification (NCBI taxonomy): domain Eukaryota; kingdom Metazoa; phylum Chordata; class Aves; order Strigiformes; family Strigidae; genus Strix; species Strix uralensis. The sequence goes on along the minus strand of NC_134012.1, from coordinate 18,147,810 downwards.
CCCAAAAAAACCCAACAAAATATTGGACTTCAAGAAAACAGGTACTGAGAACAAGACAGAGGGTATACTTTTGCTGTTATTTTTTGGTATACCCACATCTTGAGTATTGTGCTTGAAAACTGTCAAGAGAAGGAAGCAACTGCCTTACAATGAGCACCTGAAAAGACTGATATTTTTTGTTTTAGAGGAGGCTGACAGGGATGTGAATAAGGTTTCCAAAATAAAAAGGTGAGAACAAATTGAGGAACTGTGGTTGACCGTATTCCCCTTTTGCTTCATCAAGGAAATGGAAACGGAAAAGGAAAAGAAAAAAAGAAAAAGAAAAAGAAAAAAGAAAAAGAAAAAGAAAAAGAAAAAGAAAAAGAAAAAGAAAAAGAAAAAGAAAAAGAAAAAGAAAAAGAAAAAGAAAAAGAAAAAGAAAAAGAAAAAGAAAAAGAAAAAGAAAAAGAAAAAGAAAAAGAAAAAGAAAAAGAAAAAGAAAAAGGAAAAAGAAAAAGAAAAAGAAAAAGAAAAAGAAAAAGAAAAAGAAAAAGAAAAAGAAAAAGAAAAAGAAAAAGAAAAAGAAAAAGAAAAAGAAAAAGAAAAACAAGACAAGAACAAGGTATTCAATGAAAGTAGCAAAAGATTGGTTTTAAATGCACAAAAATGCTACCTTCTACAGAGGATTGCAAAATTTTAGAACACAATGTCACAAGGTGTTTACAGAGGGAGTCATCACTTGCAGGTTCAAAAGGGGTTTAGACAGTTTCATAAACAACAGGTTCCATAAAGGGATACTTTAAAAAAAGCCAGATAGATATATATTCCACAACATCCTTAATGCAACAACTGTGGACATGGAATGCCAAGAGAACAGACAACAGAAATTAGTTATTTTCTCCCTTTTCCTGAAGACACAGTGCTGGGCTGCACAGACTACTGCTCTGGTTCAACAGGCATTCCTTGTGCAATGGTCTGTATAAATGCACGAGTAACACCTCTCTCACCTCCTTCTTTTAGTGTGAACTGTCACCAGACAACTGTAAAATGAGGCATTGTCCATAAGTCAACTATAGACAAAAAAATAAAATGTAGGCAATAGAAGAAGATTATTTAATTACCAGTCATGCAGAGGCAAAATTGAAAAATAAGGGAGATACAGAAAGAAAGAAGAGTTAGTGGGAAGATTTACAGGTTTCAAAATTGAAACAGTCCAGTCATAATCAGCAGTTTTATTTTTCTTAATGCGAAATAAGAAACATTCAAAATTACCTCTTTCTAAAAAAAGTATGCACTTTTGACAAAAACATGGTTCCATAAAAAGTAATTTGATCAGCTCCATTCACTATACTAACTGGCTGAAATCGTATCTCATCTGCAGAATGGCTGCTTTCAGCTAGGTCTGCAAAAGTAAAACTGTCAAAACATGACAAATCTCACTTTTGGTTGTTGGTTTTCATTTCCAGTTTCTCAGTGCTGTTATATATGAGTTCAAACACTCCAGGAGGGGAACAAACACTGTTGATAGAACAGCTATTGGCTTTGGGATATATTTTATAATATGATTAAGTCTACTGCCACTCCTCAGTTTTACAATAAAAACCATTTTGTTTTACAAAATTTAAGTTTCAAATTGAATTTATTTGAGTCCAAAAGGTGCTAGTCTCATCCATTTAAATAGACCAAGTACACACATTGAACGCAAAATGGGAGACAGTCAAAGTAAACGGTTTGTGAATTGCCCATCAAATAACCTCTGCTAGTTGGCAAATACATAGCTATAGTAAAACACATTTGCAGAAATTAATGCCCTTCCCTCACGAAGTTAATGGGACTCAACAGACACTGTTCATGTGGGCAAAGCTTGTGAATCACTAGGAGCAGAGAAAAAGGAGCTAGCTCCTTCATGTATATTGTCTGCAATGAATAATTCAGTCAACTATATTTATGACCACCCATGACACAAATGTGCTACTAACTTTGATCAGCATTAAATTGCTTTCCCTCCTTATCCCCACTGATGGTCAGAGAATATTGATGAAGTCATATACTGCAGCATTTATTTAATTAACAAGTGCTCCACTTGTTAATTGCAGGATTCCCTTCACGAATCAAGGTAAGAACACTTACTCTTTAAGTCCCATGGAGATGATGTAACTTCTCAAGTTCATTTCCAATGCACATTCACCAAGTTGAGCCCACTCCATCCCAACAGAGCAGCTCTTCTCTTCAAAAAGAATTAAATGAATATTATTATTATTATTAAATGAATATATATGTTATTATTAAATTAATATTATTCAATTAATAATATGATAAACAATTAAAAGAGTCCATTGGAATGTTTGAGTGTATTTATGCACAAGTGTCATGCATGTACAGAAATGTGATTCAGTAAGCTGACAGATGATTTTGGCATTAAATTTATAGTTCATGCCCCCAGAAAGCAAAGCTGTAATCAAAAAGTGGAGAGATCACTGTGATAACTAAGAGTAAGGAAACAAGTTTTTGACAGGCCCACAACGGGTAGGATATTATGTGTGGGTAACAATCTAAAAGTATAAGTAGTGGTTTTGGGGGTAGAGAAACAGGAAAAAAAATTGAAAGATCCTAAGTAGGTTTTGCAGACTAGACATCTAAAAAACCATCAGGAAGTTGCTAAATTAAAGCATGAGGCATTTAATTGGAAAAACATTTGGGGAATTCTTTTTTTAGTTAGTGTTTTGAAAATTGTGAAAAGAATTTGCTTAATTTTGCTACTAGAAACTTTGGCTTTTGTGAGTCTTCTAATGGGAAGCATGTTACCCTTTGACCAGAAAGGCCCTGAGACCACCATGTAAAGGTGTAGTGAGGCAAGCTTCTACACATTCGTTTGACCTTGTGGCAAATACTTGAAAAGTATTGGTCAGCCAACCATTCACTCAGCATGTTCATTGGTCCCCAAGCAGAAAAGCAGAAGGAAAGTAACAGCAGTTGAGATGTGGGAAAGAAATCAGAAGAAAGCAAAGTTCTCAGCTCAGTCTTACTTCAGAGCTGGTTTCCATTGTGACAGTATTTTGGCAAAGTGAAATACAGGAACAGTAACAAGAGTGCAAAACTCATTAGACACCAAAGCATAAACAGAAAGTCACAAGCTGGAGACCACTAACCCGGGACCACTTCAGCTGATGGCTTAAGCTAGCGAATTTCAGAGTTAATTGAATTCCTTATACTTCAATTGCATTGCAAGGTCACAAGCACTGTCATCAGTTTTCATAGCCACCACATAAGAAAGAGTAACTCTCTATATAGTAAGAAAGAGTAACTCTCTATATAGTACAGTTCAGACAAATAGATATTTTGGAGTTATAAACTGAAGGTTAGAGTCTGACCAGGTGAACACAGAACACAATAAAAGGACTCATTAAATTCCACTGGGGTGGGTAAAGCCCAGGAGGAACAGAGTCCAGAGCTGGTGCTATTGCCTGCTGCTCTGCAACAGGCATCTTTTGTTTCAGAGCACAGAAGGTGTAAAATGGTCTGTGATCAAAACAGTTCCACATTACAGCTGAACCACTCTAAATGATTGTCTGGAGGGCCAAGTTGCAGACTAGAGGGTCCCACTGTTTACTTTTCATGTCAGTCCATGGTAGAAGTCCATATTACATTTAGAAGAACCACCAGGATAGTAATCTATGTGCAAGCCTGTGTACATAAAGTCAGCAAAGACTTATATGGTACATCAAAGTATTTTAAGCTCATCAAGACAAAAGCCATTAGCCTGGGAGGAAAACATGTGATGCTATAAACTTAGTTCTACTGTGAACAAAGGCTGAGAAGGGCCACTAAAGGACAGTATGTCTTACAAACTGTATGCCTCAGACACATATGCTGGAACATTTTAATGCTGGCTTCAAGATAAACAAGGTTTGTACCAAGATTTCTAAATGTCTGTTTTGACTAATGAGGCATATATGTTCAGATTTGCTGGATTTCATGAGAATCTAAAACAAATTCCTGATGCATTTGCTGTGAAGCTTTCAGTGATTTCTTTCATACACAATCAAATGTAAATACTCCCTTCATCTAGTGATTTCAACAAACAAAAGAAGCAGGAAAGTGAAGCAATGCTGCAGTTAAATGCACTGTAAACTTTCCACAGTGACATCCAGGTTGGCTGCACACAAGCATAGCATTTGAGCATTTGAATCTGTTCCACTGATTACTTCAGCTTTGCCAAAGGCAGCAAAAAACCAATGCTGTGTAACTCTACAAGTCAAGGAAAGCCATTGTTTCTGCTCTTTGTGTTGCTTAACTATCTGCAGTAAACAAACCAGAAAATAACAAATGGGACTACTGCCTCCTTTTCCAGGCAAAAGAAACAGACAGACAGCTTCCATTTATCAAGAGACATCTTGCCGATGTTAGGTGAATTGAAAAGAACCACAATAAATTTGAAATAATCAATTGCATTCTATGTTGCTTATGGGTGCATTTGGCTGCAAAGCATTTCTTGGTCTCTCTTTTCTCCCATATGGCAAGTATCCATCTCTCAAAAGACAAAGGCAGTAGGTGCATAAATTGGGATTTTCTGAGAGAAGAGTTTAAATTGCATCGCACTTGCAGTAAAGGTTTGTACACTAGCCGGCCAGATGGACTCAAATTGCTTTCATCACAGAGTCTTTATGCAACGTGATGGCCCTGAATCCACACCCAACACCAGGCCATGTTCAACAGCAGCCTGATCAACTTTGACTGCAGAACTGGTAGTACCAGACTCGGGACCCGCACACAGATATTTGGATCTCTTCTCTCCTGACATGGAAGTAGCCTTTCCAAATTGACAGGATGAACTAGATAAGTTTACAAGGCAAGAAGGCATCTATGAAGGCTAACAGAATGTTGTGTTTTACACATAGAAATATTAAGATGCTGAATAAATAAATTTTCTCGCTAAACATTATTATTATCGGAGTTTTGCATGTTTAGTTCCAGGCATTCAGCTACTAGAAGGACATGGATGAATAGGTGGGTTGTTGTTTGAAGAAGCAGAAGAATACGGGTAACTTCTTTAGAAACAGCAATTTTTCAGTAAAAGGTACCAGGCTTGCAAAATCAGGAGATTACTATAAGATTAGCTGGAGTAAACAACAAATAAAATCAGAAATTATATGTATATGTATATATATATATATACACACATAAATATACTCTTACAGAAAAGACCTGCTCAGTTTACAAAGTTTAAACTACATTAACATAGTTAAATCAGGATTAAAGCAGCTATTTATTAACAACACACAACTAGCCAGCAACCAGTGAACTATAGTTTCAGGACAAATAACAGCAATCCTTGTCACTTTTAAAATGCTGTGAGATACCTATAAACTCCTAAACACCCCATTCACGCTGTTCCATAAGTGTCCTTGGGGGAGGGGATGGGTTCCTCCTTAATGTCCCCCAGAGATGATGGCCCATAGCAGTAGCTAGTCTGACCATGGGTAGTTTTATTCCAGACTACTCCGTATCCTGCCTTTATGAGTTGAAAATCCATAGCTGCCATTCAGCAAAAGCAATCTTTTCTCCATCATAAACTAGTCTGTGCATCCCATAACAGAGGGAGCAACCAAGCTGCTGCATACACGTGATAACCCCCACCCTTGGGACACATATTTGAACAGCCAACACAGTCTGCACTACATTAATCCTGCCACACCACTGACTAGCTCCTGAAACAAGCTCCTCTCCTGTTTCTATAAACTTAAGTTGTAAAATAAGTGGTTTAGCATTAAAGATTTAAATTAGATTCATATTTCTGCCTTCCTAATGCCTATATGTTTCAAGCTCTAATTTTCTATAAAATGTTTTGGTGTCAAAATCAACAAACTGGTAAAAGGCTGTGTATTATATACTGTACACTGGATGCTCCTGAAGCTCTCTGCTGTTTGTCGCTGCTGTGACAGTTCTGGTTTCCATGGTATTGTATCACTAAGATTCAGTGATACAGTCAAGAGTTAAAGCACCTTTACAATATTGTTTTCCCTTTCAGCAAGGAAAGGTATGCAATGCAAATTATAAATGGAAAAAAAGGAAATTTCTCTCATGACACTTTATTTTTCCTCTGCTACACTGTTTCTTTGCAGCTGAGTACTGTAGCTTATATATCTTCCCCCAGGACCACCAAAGTTTAGGTGGCTTGTAAACTGTTTGACCAGAGTACATAGATATATTGACCAACTCTGTCATGCAGTATTACAGCTCTCACCTTATCAGAGGACAGAACTAATTCTTAAGTGAATAAATACCTCCACTTCTGCTGAAATGTTTACAGTGCATGATAACATCCTTTATTAACAGGGTTCCTTCAACTGACCAAAAATGAAATAATCATTAATCAGCTCAAAAAGACTTCACACTTGTAAATCAGTGACAAGTACTATTCAACTTAAGTTCCTCTCTTCACATTTAACCAAAAGTGAGATTTACACCAAGTGCTCTGTAAGAAGAGGCTAGAATGCAACTCTATACTTCTATTTCTTTTTTTAATTGCTCTTCTTCACAAGAATGATTGTCGGAGTCACCATTAGCCGGGGTCCTTATTTCTCCGTGCGGGAACAGAAACGATGCAACACCAATGTGATGATCAGGTCGTCCATCTTTTATTATAGTTATTGTTCTAGTTTTTTTCTATTCCTTTTCTGGTTACATTTATACTCTACTAAGTTCCGTACACGCACTCATCTATCTTCTAATAGGCTACAGGTCATCTACACGCGCTGTTCACGCGCCTCTACAAGCATTTGCATTGGTTAATTGCAATTAGCACGTAAAGCCCAAAACTTGCCAAAACTCCCTTATCTCATACCCTGTTTTGCTCAGACTTGTGTGCTTTTGCTGACCACAGGTGTTTCTCACTTATCTGCTATCTTGTGTGTTTTTGCCAGCCTTATTTTGCTGGCCTTGTCTTCGTCCTTGCATTCTTCTGTCTGCACTAACTTTCTCCCAGCGCAGCCCAGACTCCTACAAATGATGATTATGAATATGGTGACAAGATATTCCATTTCATGGCTTCAGATAAGATATCAGAGTATATTACATTTCACCTCCTACCTGTTCACAGAATCACAGAATCGTCTAGATTGGAAAAGACCTTGAAGATCATCTAGTCCAACCATTAACCTAACACTGACAGTTCCCAACTACACCATATCCTTCAGTGCTGCGTCAATCCGACTCTTAAACACCTCCAGGGATGGGGACTCCACCACTGCCCTGGGCAGCCCATTCCAATGCCTAACAACCCCTTCTGTAAAGAAATGCTTCCTAATATCTAGTCTAAACCTTCCCTGGTGCAACTTGAGGCCATTCCCTCTTGTCCTATCACTTGTTACTTGGTTAAAGAGACTCATCCCCAGCTCTCTGCAACCTCCTTTCAGGTAGTTGTAGAGGGCGATGAGGTCTCCCCTCAGTCTCCTCTTCTCCAGACTAAACAACCCCAGTTCCCTCAGCTGCTCCTCATACAACCTGTGCTCCAGACCCTTCACCAGCTTCGTTGCCCTTCTCTGGACACGCTCCAGTAATTCAATGTCCTTTTCGTAGTGAGGGGCCCAAAACTGAACACAGGAATCGAGGTGCGGCCTCACCAGTGCCGAGTACAGGGGTAAGATCACTTCCCTGTCCCTGCTGGCCACGCTATTTCTGATGCAAGCCAGGACACCATTGGCCTTCTTGGCCACCTGGGCACACTGCTGGCTCCTGTTCAGCCGGCTGTCAATCAACACCCCCAGGTCCCTCTCTGACTGGCAGCTCTCCAGCCACTCCTCCCCAGGCCTGTAGCGCTGCTGGGGGTTGTTGTGGCCCAAGTGCAGCACCCGGCACCAGTTGGCCTTAGCCCATCACTCCAGCCTGTCCAGGTCTCTCTGCAGAGCCTCCCTACCCTCGAGCCGATCAACACTCCCACCCAAATTGGTGTTGTCTGCAAACTTACTGAGGGTGCACTCGATCCCCTCGTCCAGATCATCAATGAAGATGTTAAACAGGAGTGGCCCCAAAACCGAGCCCTGGGGGACACCACTCGTGACTGGCCGCCAACCGGATTTAACTCCATTCACCACAACTCTTTGGGCCCGGCCATACAGCCAGTTTTTTACCCAGCAAAGCGTGTGCCCATCCAAGCCACGAGCAGCCAGTTTCACCAGGAGAATGCTGTGGGAAACGGTGTCAAAGGCCTTACTGAAGTCAAGGTAGACAACATCCACAGCCTTTCCCTCATCCAATAAGCAGGGCACCCTGTTGTAGAAGGAGAACAGGTTTGTCAAGCAGGACCTGCCTTTCATAAACCCCTGCTGACTGGGCCTGATCGTCTGGTTGTCCCGCACGTGTTATGTGATGGTGCTCAGGATGAGCTGCTCCATCAGCTTCCCGGGCACTGAGCTGACAGGTCTGTAATTTCCCAGATCATCCTTCTGACTCTTCTTATATATGGGTGTCACATTGGCCAATTTCCAATCTCTTGGGACCTCCCCGGTCAGCCAGGACTGCTGGTAAATGATGGAAAGCGGCTTGGCGAGCACCCCAGCCAGCTCCTTCAGCAGGTGTATCCCATCAGGTCCCATAGACTTGTGTATGTCTACGTGATGCAGTAGGTCACTGACTATCTCCTCCTGGAATGCAGGGAGGTTGTTCTCCCAGTCTCTGTCTTCTGGCTGAGGAGGCTGGATTCCCTCAATACAACTAGTCTTGCTATTAAAGACTGAGGCAAAGAAGGCATTAAGCACCTCAGCCTTTTCCTCATCACTTGTTACCATGTTTCCTTCTGCGTCTATCAGGGGATGGATGCTCTCCTTGGTCTTTCTTTTGCTGCTCACATACTTATAGAAACATTTCTTGTTGTCCTTGATTGCTGAAGACAGATTAATTTCCAGCTGGGCTTCAGACCTCCTGATTTCCACCCTACATAGCCTCACAGCATCTTTGTAATCACTGTGAGTGGCTAGCCCCTTCTTCCAAAGGCCGTAAACTCTCCTTTTCTCCCTGAGTTGCAGCCAAAGCTCCCTGTTTAGCCAGGGTGGTCTTCTCTGTCGCCAGCTTCTCTTACAGCACCTGGGGACAGCCTGCTCCTGAGCCATTAACACTTCCTTCTTAAAGAGTGCCCAGCCTTCCTGGACCCCTACACCCTTCAGGGCTGTCTCCCAAGGGAGAGAATTGTTAATGCAACAACATTTGTTATTATTTGGGGGCATCCTGCTGGCAGCTATAAAGTCAGCCTCCTTCTTCATCCTTAGTAGCCCATACAGACAGTTGTGAAGAAATGGTGGGTGGCACAGAGAGAGAAGAGTAGTGCACACTGCCATAGGCTTCTGGTCCATCTCCTTTACCTCTTGTACCTGTCAAACCATTCCCTCTCTCCAGCCTTGCCAATGTTATATCACGAGCATTTCAGAGCAAGGAGCACTTAATATTTGGGTGCTTTCACTCAACAGAGACCAGCTCAGCCATAACCAAAGTCTGCCACATTTTAATTCTCTCTTCCACAATGTTTCCAGCATTGTTCTTCCAGATGAGAGAAGATTCTTTAATTAGTGTTTCTTTCATTAGTATAAGAGACTGTTGTTCAAGCTATTTTAGACGAGAAGGGCATGGAAGTAAAGGGAGGTAAATTATTGATATTTGATTTACTGACCGGAAAGAGTGTGTTTTCACAGAACAATTGTATTTATGAGCCAGCAGTGTGCCCAGGTGGCCAAGAAGGCCAATGGCATCCTGGCTTGTATCAGCAATAGCGTGGCCAGCAGGGACAGGGAAGGGATCTTGCCCCTGTACTCAGCACTGGTGAGGCCGCACCTCGATTCCTGTGTTCAATTTTGGGCCCCTCACTACAAAAAGGACATTGAATTACTGGAGCGTGTCCAGAGAAGGGCAACGAAGCTGGTGCAGAGTCTGGGGCACATGTCGTACGAGGAGCGGCTGAGGGAAGTGGGGTTGTTTAGTCTGGAGAAGAGGAGGCTGAGGGGAGACCTCATCGCCCTCTACAACTACCTGAAAGGAGGCTGCAGAGAGCTGGGGATGAGTCTCTTTAACCAAGTAACAAGCGATAGGACAAGAGGGAATGGCCTCAAGTTGCACCAGGGAAGGTTTAGACTGGATATTAGGAAGCATTTCTTTACAGAAGGGGTTGTTAGGCGTTGGAATGGGCTGCCCAGGGAGGTGGTGGAGTCCCCATCCCTGGAGGTGTTCAAGAGGCAGGTTGACGCAGCAATTTAGGGATACGGTGTAGTCGAGAACGGTCAGTGTTAGGTCAATGGTTGGACTAGATGATCTTCAAGGTCTTTTCCAACATAGATGATTCTGTGATTCTGTGATTCTGTGATATTTTATTTGTTTGAAATAAACTGTGTAATCCTGGTTAAATACAGGTTGAGGTAGAAATGGAAGCTGTAACCCACTTTACTGAGATGTTGTGGAATAAGATTAGACATTAAAAAGGAAAATTTCTTCCCTTCCTTTCCTTAAAAACTTTTCTGCTGTAACTGGCCAAACTTTGGGAATACAACTTTGTGCTCAATAAGGCTATTTCTGTCTTACACAATATTTGCATAGAAAAATGAACTGTACTATTAAAGGACAGAAAGTAAAGTGGAGAATTGTCAGGAAAATTCTTTCTTTAAGGCAAAACACCTTTCAGGGGGAGAAATTAAATTAAAAAATCACTCTTGTCTGTGCACTATCTCCAGTTGTGGCAGTATTCAAGCTCATAGGAAAGCAAGGGAATCTATTTTTCTCCCTCTTAGCCATTCATCTGGCAGGACAGGATCAAATTTGCTCTTATATGTATGGTGTTACCACACTGTACCACAGCTCCATAGGTCCCCATCCTACAGTCTGAACCACACGTATATGTAACCCAACACAGACTCAGGCATTACAATGAAACTTTGAAAGGGCTGAATCAGTTACACTGAGAGGTCATTCAAATACTGGGACTTGGTTGTCATTCTTCTACAGTTTGTATGAAATTTTTAGCTATCAGTGACAATTGGAAAATATTTTTCAGATGGAACAACCTGATTACAAACTCACAGGAAAATACAAACAAACAAGTTATTGAAGAAACTAAGGCCTAGTTGTAATACCTGAAACCACTTCTCTTTTTTTTAAGACAGATTTCAGTTTTGAAAATATTTCAGCTGTAAAGAAAGCATATTTTTAGTATATTTAAAAAAAAAAAAAAACAAACAAAAAAAAAAACCAACAGCCTGCAGTTGCACAAATTCTTAAAGGCTGTGCAAAGTATTATCTGACAAATAACCCTGCAGTGCTCAAGAGCAGAACAGCTGGTGTGGACTGCTCATAAAGGTTGAACTCTGGCAGTTTCCTCCTGGTGCATTTGAATCACTTTAATGGAGTTTACCATGGGACTTCAGTTAGAGTGTAGAGGCTATGTAAAAATAGCCTATCAGTGTGATATCCAAAGATTTTAATGACTTTCTACAGCATCCAAGCATCCAGGAAATTAGAGAAAGTTTGGCCATCCCCTAACAGACCTTTCAGATCTCTGCCTAAATGCTGCTGCCAGCAAAACATTTGCATAGGTATCTCAACTGCATTCTTAAGGTATACCTTAAATAGGGGAGTAGGGAAGGGCAATGTGGTTCTTTCCTGTCCTTGATTGTTAATTTACATTTCCTCAGTATGAGCACTATTCCCTATCTCTTTCATTGCCTATTTAAAATGTTGGACACTTGATGGAAATATATTTGAGTCCATATAAAAACAGCAACCAAGGTAGAGCTCCTGGCTCCATCTGCAGCATCTCACACTTGCTAAACCAGCTCTCTGGTGTCTACCTTACAGATCATGTGCTTTTGTTCCCCACTAAAATCCTATCATAATTAGTTTTTGATAAATCAAATACCAGCCTTAGCAAAGTGTAATAAGCAACTGAATAGCTCATAATGCTTTAGCTGACAATTGTATAGATTAAGGAAAAGAAAACGTTAAAACTCTGACATTTGGACCATTTAAAAGGTTGCTTTAAAATCATTCACAACAGAGTTTTCAGAGGTCAGGAATGTTAAATATAACAACATTCACCTTACAGTCTGATATCCATGGAAGTGAAATACAATTCAAGGCACAAACTTTTGATGAAGTATTCTGGATTTCAGTTTCCTTAAACAGTTCCTTTCCACTCAGGGTTGTATAAATGGGCAATCACTGTATGTTGACATGACAACTTAATTTTCTTAGAGGTGACCTAGAACATGGAGTGTCCTGGGATTTCACTGGGACATTATGTGATGTTTTCTGTACATAATTATCCCAAACTGCGACTTCCGGAAATTACCCAGTCCCAGGGCAGTGACAAGGGTCACAAAAGCAAGGACTCCATCATAATCTGACCTGGGCCTGCATGGTCTGATGGTGCCCTGAGCACATAATGTAACTCAGCACTGGAAGCACATCACCTCACCCTCTGTCAGCTCAGCAGGATGAGTGTATGATTTGAGCATCCACAGTCACCATTTCTTTGGTCAGGTCCCCTGCCTGCAGATACTCCATGTAATGCAATATTTCTCCTATTCTCTTTAACAGCAACATGCACATTTAAAAGAGCATCTCAGCCATTTTACTTTGGACAGCCACAGTGTCGCAGCATCACTGTGCTCAGTGCTGACTCCACAACAATGCAATACATGCTTTCCATGGGCTCACACCAGGCTTGGCCACCATCAGCTGCTGCCCAGAGAGATGCCGCGAAAGCAAGGATCTGATGGGGAGTGGAGGAAACACATCTGCAGTGACTTGCTTTCTTGATAAGAAATAAGAAAACTGTCACTCTAAATGTTCTCTCCTTTGGCTTTTACAGCAGTATTCATTCTGCTCAGTGAAATTGCCTTCAGGATCACCAGACAGTTAGGTTCTGGGACAGCTATCACAGTCACAGTAGCTTTCTTCCCTCTAGCAAATCTGCCTATGTTCAGGCCAAAGCTGAGGAGACTCATGGTTGTAGTATGTCTACCTGGGCTTGCCACATCCTACGCAGATCTATCAGCTAAACCACGTTGGAGACTGAATCCTAATATTTTTCAGTTAAGATTAGCTTAATTAGCTAAAAACATTTAAAGAAAAAAATATTTGTCTATTCATTCATGACTGTTGAGGCTCAAGTATTTTAGCCATATCCACCTTAGAAAGCTTCATCTCTTCAGAAAGATTGCATAACCAATTATTCAGGTGCTTTAGTTCCTTCACTGGCTTTTTTTCTAATTCTTTTAGTCAAATTTCTAGTGTCATTGATGACTAGCACGTGATCCAAAATATCTGAGAGATGGCCTAGCTTTTCTGCAGATTAGTTTCTTATGACAGCTGCCATGACGTTAGTTTCTCATGATAACTGCAGGGAAAATCAAACTGTCACAGCTACCTGTGGGATATCCCGAATAACCTACTGTGAATAGAAGTAAAAATAGTCTCCCACCTGCATATAAAACCCAGAGATTCCTTTTCAGAGATGGCATTTGACCCAAACTGTACTAGAGCCATTTTCACATAATGTCACCCATCAGGAAGCCATCAGCTGCAAATCCCAAAGCTAAGTCCATCGTGCTCCTGCCCATTTGGAGGAGAGCTGCGAGTCCTTAGCACAAACCTGATCCCATGTCCAACAGCAATTGCAGTGCTCTTTGTACAGATGCCTTCTACCCACAGAAAATGCCCCCTGTACTAGAGCTGGAAACCTGAAGCTGCTAAACACCATCACTCACAACAATAATTAATCTTGTAATCACCAGCTCAGCTGGCTGTAATTGACAATATATTGTTTTGTGAGCTTCCATGGGCAGGAAATGAATGATTTCTATCTCCTAAAAATAAAATTACTCCCTGGGTGCAGTACAGGGATTATTTATATAGAGAAGAATAAATCATGATGAAAGTGGCAGGAAATAAATAAAAGGGCAATTCTGCTGGCTGAGTGTCTAGAGTTGAAATTTCTATTTGAAGCAGGTTTCAAGGATCTTCTATACTACTTCAGTTATATAACCCTAGCTCCAACTTTAATGGCTACTGATTTCTGTTTGATTCAGATAAGTTAAGTGCCAGGCCATTTGTGCCATCAGAATGCAACTATATATCTAATTTGGAGAAAATAAAACTACAATAAATAAATCTGAAAACTGCTACAATCTTCCAGCAAAATATAAGGTTATGAAAAAAAAAAAAATCTGGTCATTCTGTATCATCAGAGTTGCCCATTAGCTGCACCACTCTGCCAGGGATGTAAGTACAAAGCCAATGGTAAAGCTAAATATCTGTCAAGAAGGATCATTTATCTCCTACAGAGTGGCATTCACTTAAAAAAAATGAAATTACCAAATGAAGTGGCATGATGAGACAAGACTCACTATAGACTAGAATGTCATGGTTTGATCTCAGAGGGCAACCGAGCACCACGCAGCCACTCACTCACCCTTTCCCCCTCAGGACTGGGAAAAAGAGAATATAACAAAAGGCTCAGGAATCGAGATCAGGACAGAGAAGGATGACTCTCGCTTTATGGGCAGAGGCAAAAGACAGACTTATTAGGGAAAGAAAAAGGACAAAATTTTAATTCGGGAAAACAATAACAACATCTAGCAGACAGAGTAGGATAGTGAGAAGCATTGCCACATTTTAAAAACACCTTCTCCCCACCCCTCCCTTCTTCCTGGGCTCAGCTTTACTCCTCATTTCTCTACTTCCACCACTCCAGCAGCACAGGAGTCAGAGAATGGGAGGGTGCAGTTAGTCATGTTCCTTCTTCCTCTTTGCGGCAACAGGTAGAACTCCTTGCATTCCTCCCCTGTTCCAGTGTGGTTTCCATTCCCCATTCTTCTGCATTACCCACCAAGTGCACCCAGGTCCTTGGGCAAAATTAATCCCACACATGGATTTACCTTTACCCAAGACTCCATACCAAAGAGGTTTTAACCGCTTGACTTGTTTGTTTGCAGCACATGCTGCATCATGTCCCTCTCAATTTTCTCTAATGTGAGTCCTTCCCCCATGGGCTGCAGCCATTCCCGCACTGCTCCAGCGTGTGTCACCCCCGCGTGTTGCAATCTTCCCAGAGTCGAACTACAACAGCTGTGGCTTCTTCTCATACAGTCCTGGTCTTCTTTGGTTCTGCTCTGGTGTGGGGTCCTCCACAGGCTGCACATGGGCATCTGTTCTGGCATGGACTTCCATGGGTATCAGAGGGCCTGGCCCTGCATCTCACCGTGGGCTGCAGGGGAGGTGCACCAGCACAGAACCCCGCACTTCCTTCCACTGATGCTGGTGTTCACATAGGTGTCCCCCTCATAACTCCTCCTCCTGGGTTCCCCTTCTTAAATATGTTATCACAGAGACGCAGCCACTATCGCTGATTGGCTTGGCCAATGGGAGCTGGGGGAGCTTCAAGAAGCTTCTCACAGGGGCCACCGCTGTAGCCCCCTCCCCCGCTACCAGAAGCCCCACCACACGAACCCAACACAGAATAAAACAAGAGGTTTTCTGGAGGAAACCATAAGTATGTTTAAGTCCTCTTTTCCCTTAATTCTCTTGTCTACCAAGCTCATCCCAAGACCTTTTAGTGTTGTAGTAACACATCATTTCAGTGTTATTTCAGTATAGTTAGGCAGAATTTTTCTGTGATTTTGAGTCACAACAGCCATTCTATAAAGACAGTGAGAGTACATGCAAACCAAATGCCTAAACAACCTCAGGGTTTGTCTCATGAAGGGACCAGCCTCCAAAGACGAGCTTGCACAAGCTCATAGACCTGCAGAAGGGCAAAAACTTATCCATTGGGCACAAATAGTGCCTTGGGAAGTCCTGTAGGTTCCTTCTTCTGTGCAGGTACTCTTGCAGTGTCTCCAAGAGTCCACATGGATCTCACCAGAGGAAAGTAGGCTAAAGTTAGAATTTAGTAATCTAAAACTTTGTTGCATGCCTTAGAAATTATTTTATTTTTTCAGTGGTGAAACGAGATTTTATTGTTAGGTCAAAACACTGTCGACAGCAAGGCAGAAACAAAACCCAAAACCAGTTTCCTGACCCGTCAGAGCAACTGAAGACTGGTTTTCCTGTTGGCCTGTCTCTGTGCAAAAGTTAAAACATCTCTAGAAATACACACTCCTAACTTACCACCTTATCTCAAGGAGCAGGAATATGGTCTAGAGGTGAAAATCAGTTTGCAGAGTGCATACTGCATAACTATTCAGAGATATGTGTTTTGATTTGATGACTGGTACAGTCTGCCTGCTCTGTCTTTATAATTAAAGCATTATTTTAAACTATATAACATGAATTCACTCTCCTGTGTCCCCAGTTCCTCCATATAGCTTTTCCCTCTTTTAAATTTAATAAATTTTCCCCCTATTTTTGCCTTCACAGCCAAGAATTGAAACAATTCATTTCACAGCAATCCCTTCTCACTGCTTTTCTAATACCCATGCGCATTAAAACCTCATCCATCACTGTTTTCAGAGTCAGCTTTTTAATCAGATCTGTATGTATATTGGTTTGAGCATGTGGCAGTTTAATTACCCTCTTGAATATGTGAAACACATCTTTGTCATATCTACTTATATCTGAAGAGAGCTATCCTATAACACTAATTAAAGAGGGATGATGACAATTTTTCCATACTCAAATTATGTCCCATCTGTCTAGTCATCCTCGTGTTCACTCTCTGGATTAATTAAGGGTGGGGAAAGGTTTTTTCCCTGGAGTTTTGCCTAAAAAGTCTGTTTTAATGAAGAAACATACAAAATTCCTTTATTCTCATCCCAGAGTAAAGCACATAGCAAAGTAGAACAGAGTCCTTCATTTTGCTGCTGTCTAATCAGCTAGTCATATATTGCATGGCATCAGGACTCATGTTTATGCAACTGTTTACTGAAGCTAGCAGCTGGTCTGAAGGGACACACAGGACTGTCAGCAAGTCACAGCTAGACTGTGCCCTGATATCTGGACCCAGAGTTAAAAGCAATTTTGTGTTAATAAAATGATTAAAGGACAGAGTGGCATAGTACCAAACGGGTAGTGTGAAAGCATACCAGTTTTTCAGTACTGTCTTATCAGCCTCAGAGTATTTTGCCCATAGACATTTTCATCGGATATTTGAGATATCTAGGTAAAATACAAAGCCTTATGGCCTTGCCTCATAAAAAAGTTTTAAAGAATTTATTCTTATTAATAATAAGGGTTTGCTTCTACTTAAACCTAGCTGCACAGTTTCCTGTTAATTTTGAAGCTATTGTACATCTAATCAGATCTCAGATGCCTAAACCATTAATTTTCATCTAAATAGCAGCTGCATAAGCTTTTAACACAGGGAAGGAAGCCCTGAGGAGTCAGAACTGTGTGCCACCAGTGAGGAAGGGGCATTACTTGTACCAGAGGCTGTCACCTACACGCGATCCCCAGAGGACATGCACCAGTTGCTGTCATGTGCCGTTGTTAAGTGAATAATTAGGCAGGAGAAGCAGGTCAGCAAAGCCTGGATTTCCCTGGCCCTCATTACATGGCTGGGTTGAGTGTGAGAATCAATTTGATCCACTCCCACCTTAAAAGCTTCTCCACTGCTGCTGGACTTGACCTCTGGGCTTTTTCTTCTTCCTTTTTTTTTTTCTTCCATTTGTTGAGACTGATGACAGAGTCCTTCACTCAGAAGAATGTGATGTTACTGAAGACTTTATTATCTCAGAGGGTGGTGGTGCTTTTATCATCCTGGTCTTTCCCTGTTTATACAAGGCACTGCAAATATTTTATATTAAATTAATTTATAGAAATTACTTCATAGTATTAATTTAGGGTCATCAATCGCTGAGTCTATTCAGATCCTCCAGTTAGGCCAGGAGATAATAATGGCTATAAATTAGAATGAAAATGAGGTAGCTAACTAATGAAACCATTAAAATATATTCCTTTAATAGCTATCATATTTCATTGTCATTGTTCACATACACTATACAAACCTAGTTTTCTTTTCAATATTTCTTCCTGCCTAGTGTAGAGTGTTCTATTTTTTCATTTCTCTGGCCTAATACAAAGTTAAACAAGGTGCTTACAAACACTTTACACTTCAGTTTACAGATTATCTGCCACATGCTGATCCATCTTTCAAGCTATAAGATAAGGAAAATACAGCTTGCCATATAAAAAAGATTATTTACATATTTTTTTTTCTTACAGGAATGTTGAAGCTCATCATCCTAAAGCCTTAAAGTTAATTTTTTCTAGGGAAGATAATAAACTCAAACCATGCTAAATTAATGTCTCGATCCAATGTCAGGGGAGGTTACAATATGATCCCAAGAGCGAGATTAAGACACAAACGAGGTCAAATGCCATACACCCAAAACAGTTTTTATTAAAAGTGAAGAGTGGTAGCGATAGGACAGAATGGAAGGAAAAGACAGAAATCAAGCAATCATCTGGGATAGAGTTGCAAGATTAGTCACCACCATGGATACAGCAGCATCCCGTTGTCCTCAATCTTCAGTTCTTCGATGGTGGGTACACCCGGATCCAGCAGCGTCCCATTGATCCTCTTTGGTAGTGGGTGCCCATGGATCTAGCTTTGGTGGTGAGTGGCCACACAGCAAAGTTCTCTGTCACCTTTTAAGCTCATCAGCTGATTTGTATACTAGACAAAGAGAGGCAGGTACTCCATGAACTCATTTCCATGAGTAGGTGGTCATGCTTGCCCTGCACACCTTTGTTCCCACAGATCTGCTGACTTCATGCTTCTTGAGCAATCATTCGGCTTCTGGGGCAAAAATGATCACCTCTTATCAGTTCTTATCACCTCCTCACTGGAGAAGTCGCAAAGTCCTTTGCAAGGTATGCACAGCATCTGGTGTACACAACAGAGACACAAAGTATTGGGCTTATAGAGTGGCCAGTAATCAGCAGTGCTTGTGCTTGATGAGAAACACCTGGTTTCACTCAGTCCACCTCTTTGAAGCTTATCTAAGGAGTTTGTCAATAGGACTGCAAGGGAGTGGGGGGTGCATCCTTCAATACACTCCTGCTTCCTTGGGTGACATTCCTTAGACTAATTACAAAGTCACAGCTGGTCCTTGATGAATGTTGAGGCATTACTGACACCACCCCCTGACTCAAAGCACACAAACAAGCTTTGAGACAATCATTTGACATTTCGGTCTCTCACAATCGGAGAGGCAGCCTGTGGCTAGATATTTCAGCAGTTGCTATGACACTAGGTTAAAGAAACAGTTTACATTCTCAAAATTTCATTTTGGTATGTTCTTGTAACCTTGAGTTATTAACAGCACTACAGGACCATAATGACTATGGCACAGAATTAAAAATATTTCTCCTGTTTTATATTTTACTTTACATATGTGTCACTATCGTATTCTCACTATTGGGTTTCACATTTCTCTCACCATTTTCTCCTCAGTTAGAGCCCAATAGTCACTGGTTGTCCCATAACCCTATTTAATTTCCTATTTTGTCTTTGCATGGTCTCTGCATCTCTAACAAACCCTTGGATTGTTTTTCATCTGGCTCAAACTGCCCTGGAAAGAAAATGAACTCTTCTTTAAGTGAAACAATGGAAGCTCTCTCACACAGACATGCCAGCTTACTCCTGCATCAAAATCCTAGGAAAAACAAACAAACAAACAAAAAAAAAACACAAAAAAAAACCACAAAAAAAACCCTTCACAAACTACAAAATCAGTTTCTTACTTCTGTCAGCCAAGGGATATACTCCAAGTACTTCAAATAACTCTTCCAGACATGCTTAAATCTGCTACCTTTTCTATATGCATAATGTTTTGTGTCACTTGCACAGTAACTCTTACCTACAGTTTGAAGTTCTGTTTTCTCTCACACAGCTTTACAAATAATCAGCATCTCACATCTGATTATTTTTTTAGGCTTAAATTGCACAATTAGATTCAATAGAAAACTTTATAGACTCCTACAGATTTTACATCTGTCTTACCAAGTATGAACACATTCCTTAAGACATTAAAAACTTCTGGCAACAAGGATACCTAATTTCAGCAAGAAACTGATATTTGAGTCATTAGAGAAATTCTAAGTACTGTGAGAAAACAAGCTGATTTAATAATGGATCCTATTTCTGATATTTTTCATTATCTCCAACACAATTCTACAACATGAATGGTTGAGTAGCAGAAGGGGACATTGAAAGAGATATAAAGAAAATAATTTTTTCCTAATCCAATATAATTAATACAGATTAGTATGCAATTTCAACCTCAGTGTGTGGACAACAGGATCACATTTTTTTATTCTCCCTCTCCCACTCCAAAAAGTCTCAATATAATGAACAAATGTGAGAGTTTTCATCCCATGTGTCTGCAAAATAGAAAATCCAGTCTTGTAGAAAGGTATGATGGGATTTTATTTTCAAAATGTATTAATATGTTTCCCATGTTTGCAATTCTAGTATCCATTTCCTTCCCTTGCCTCCCCCTTCTGCCAAGCTGGTTAATTGTTTGTCCTTTTCCCCCTGTTTTTGACACCTTACAAACAATATTTACAAGTAATGTTTACAAGATTCTACCTATAAGAACAAATAATAGCTGAAAAGTTACAGTGAAAACTCAGCTTTCACTTTGAAAGAAATAGCAGCGTTGTACCAACAGCCAGTATTGGAAAAGAAATACTAAAAGAAGTGGCTTCACTTGCACATTATGTTTTAACTTGTCCATCATTATAAGCATTTCCATGAATTTAATAATAGCATCAATATCCAATATTCTGAACTTAATGTAATAAATGAAGGGTGATCACATTACCCAGTTTTAAAAATTGCTTTACATAATGTAATCACTTACTTGCTCTAATTTAATTTCACTTTACATCGTTTAATAAATGAATGCTGATCATTTGACATAATTGAATAAGTAGGTCTGCTCATTCTCTGTACTTCTTAGATCACAAAATAGTCTGCATTTTTGTCATCTTCCAGGATGGTATTGTGAGATTCGGGAGTTGGGTTTCATTTCTACTCTCAGCCTCTTCATTACCCAGTTTAATCCCACCCTGTAGTAAAGAACCCAGCTCAGGCCTGTAAGCTGAATTTTTCAAAAGAATTACTTAAAGCCGAGAATCTAAAACCTAGAAATTCTAAACGCTATTGAGTTTTCTGTGAAGTCAGTGAGTCCAGACAATAAAATAACTTTCCCAATCTTCTCTCCAAAGGTAGGGAAATGTTCAGAAGTGTCTTTTGAAAACTTAAGGCAGAAAACTGCACCTCCTACCGCTTCCAGCAAGCTTGCCAAAATCAACGTGACCATGTTACTGAAGTTCCTTTGGAAATATACAACAGCCCTCAGACCACTTTGGGCTAATAAACATTGAAAGTCTTACTGCAGCACAACAGAACCCTGGGCATGTTTGGAGGTAGGTAGACTTTCAGAAGTATTTATGAAAATACCTGGAATTCAGTGCGGGACTTCTACAAATGAGGTCCCAAAGGCCACCACGCCAGTACCATCGTTGCTTTTTAGTGACCAGCTCATGATCACACAGGTGGCTGTGAGGATCACGGGATGAAGCTGTCCCAGCCTATCAAACTAATGAGATTACTCAGTTGTAAATTAAATATGCTATATGTAGGTGCATGTTAGCAAGAAAATCTTGTCTCCATACTACAGGCTGTGTGAACACTTGAGGCCAGGTCTCACCTAGTTGCTTCAGGTCTTCCAGCACCAGAGAAGGCGAAGATCTTTACCTGGAGATGTTGTATGCGGAAACTCTTTCTTAGCTGTCCTAAAACAACTTTCCATGGGAACAGGCTTAGTCCAAAGGAGCTGTATAGGAATTTTTTCCAAAATAGAAATGTTTGAGAAGAGCTGCTGCTTTCCCAGCATCCGTTCCCACGTACACAAATCTTAAATTCACTTCCACTAAACAGAAACTAGTTATGGTGTGCCTGTGGATCTAGTAAATAGTAATCTCAGATGACTCCTTCAGCAGAAGTGTAAGCTCCTGGTACCTCTTAATATGCCTGAAATGGCTTTTTAAATACAGCAACAGAGCAAAAAGCCTGGAGGGTTGGCTTAAATATTGCATTGTTTAAACAGTTGAGTGAGTTCCTCACTCTTTGAAAGGGATTTTCTTAGACTGTGATTACATTTCTCTTTTTTCTTAACCTATAATCCAGCAAAGCTTCAAAACATTTTTCATTAATTTAAACGCAAAACCTCATACCTTTAGTCATAAATCTGAATTCTGGTGAATCTTCTTAGGAAACAACACATAAATCATGGTAACAAATTAACAGTTTGAAGTCTAATAAAAAGAGGTATACTGACTGCATCTGTTGAACTATCAGAAGAGATATTAGTTGACATGACAAAGAACGAAGAGACAGATGACAGTTTTCTTATATGCAAGTCTCCTGAACATTTCTAATGGTCTATAGCTACCCTTTGAAGCTTCTTTAATTAGAAAGGAACTTTTTTGACAGAAATCATAACTCTTACGTGCAACGACTAGTTTCAGCTTTTTCATCCAATCCAAGTCTATGCAGGGCACAAAGGCACTCAGAAGTATATTTCTTACAGTTAATCGCCTATAGCTACAAGCTGAATAGCAAAATTCTGACTTACTGTTATAGAAGACTCCACAATAATATCCATGTACAGTCTCCATGTAAATATGCACAGCTATACACATAAATCACATACTGTATATTCAAACATTCTCTCTCTGAAATGCACATAGGCAGTTTTGGAAGGTATTTTCTCTAGGAGTACATATTAAAAAGTGACAAAAATTGAAAGGAATACATGAATGGGTTGATTTAAGGATTTATTATTGCTCCTAGGTTCTCTCCAGAGCTACAGCCTCCCGCTTTCATCTTTCATGCTTTAAGCACAAGATTAATCTTTCTTTCCCAAACCAGCTGTATAATTTTTCAAAAATCTTATTGTTCACTTAGCTTTAGCAACAATACGGATGCACTTTGTGTTGACTTGTTTAGCTTGTGCAACCTTCTCCTCTTCCAGCATCCCCACATGGATTTAACTATGGGTTCATACAAATTCTGTACCAGGCAAGTACAGTCATCTTCCTTCAGTTCTAAGGTGTGAAACTGCAAATATGTGTGCTCCTGGATAGCTTATACCTGTGTGACTTTCTTGACAAAATCAAGTTATTCACATGCACCACTGCTTTTAGAGCTGATCCCCTCAGGTATTAAGTCAGTATATGAAATATTTAGCTTTTCCTCTACTGGAGAAGATAGATAACATCACTCTTCATTACTAAACAAAATTTCATGGTATATCAGAGCAACATCAAGGCAATTAAACTCGCTGTAAAAACTTTCTGAATTCTTCAGTAAAACTACATACCTATATGGAGAACCAGGTTGTTTCCACAGTGATTTACAGTATACAACAGGCAATAACAGAAGGCTTATCTTCTTGAAGATACTGTTATTTTCTTTTAAAAAAAATGAAAAAGCTAAAAGGGAACCCTCACGGTAGAAAATTATTTCCAACACCTAAAAATATTAACAGCAGATTGACATGAAATTTTTCATCTTCAATGCTTCGGACCAACTAAATGTCAATTTTGCAACTCTCTGGCTCTCAGAAATGTGCTTGGAAAGTGTTCCATTGTTCTGAAAGAGACATTTAGCTCAAGGGACAATCAAACAATGGGATTTTTTCCTGGTGTTTGAAGTAACAGCTACCAGACATTGGCAAAGACCTTACTGTTCATGTTGATCTAAAGAAAATACCCTGTTTAGCAAGAAAAAAGGCTTGGCTGTTCCACACAATGTTTTCTAGCTGGTGCAGATCAAGTAACTCAATTTCTAAGAACAAACACACAGCACACTACAACCTCCTGCTTCATTGTACTGGCAAAAAAATTTACCAGAATATAAAATCCATAATTCAATTAAAGGATACCTTTAAGTTGTTTAACAATATCTATAGAAAGTAGGCAGGAACTGAGTCTTCAATCACCTTCTAGCAAAGCCCAGATCTTTCTATTTTGTATTTGTGATATAGAATTTAATTTCAAACTGAAAAGATAATAGACTTGATGAATGGACTCATAATTCCAGAATCTGGATTATGTTCTGCTGAGTTAAAGTTAAAACAAGCCATCATTCACAGTAAGGAAGGAGAGGAAAAAAAAAAAAAAAAAGGAAAAAAAAAAAAAAGACGACTCCTTCTAGGGAAAAAAGACAGAAAAAAAGAAAGACAGAAGATGACACAGAAAGACCAGTGGGCACACAGAAATACAAAAAAGAAACTGTATAATTTCAACATGCTCACCATCTGGAAGGGTGAAGGAATCAGAAAAGCAACAATCAATTTCAAAATGGCCATGTAGTAAAGCTGCAGCCAGTGTTTTCTGCCAGGTTTGGTAGTTCAGTCCAAGAGAGACGTACCACAAAGAGGTTTTTAGGGGGCTGCAATGACAACTTTTACATTTCAGCATTAATTTTGACTTTCTCATTTTCTGCGAAAGGCATCACAGTGAAATCACCAATTCAGATATGGAATACATGGGTTTCAGTGTACTCTGCAAAAGTGTAACCACAGAATATGTTTCTAGCTTTGTACTAGACATCCATTTCTCCCCTTCAAACACAAAGCAACATAATTTTCAGAAAAGTCATCTGCTGCCTGCCTGTGCAGCTGCTCGTTTTTACAGATTATGGAAAACATCTGGAGATCCTTTCAGAATGAAGCATGCAATGTATAGATTGCAAGAGTACCCCAGTAATACAGTGCAGTTGCTTTAAACACCATTTTTAGTTCAAAAGAAGTTACTCCTGTCCAGAAATAACTATTCAGAATCAAAGTGCCCAAGTCAACACAATCAGAAAGGGGTAATAAATCTATGTTTTTTTTCTAACAACTCTCTATTAATAACCATTTCGATCTGTAGTAGGTCGGTCTCATGCACTCTCACACTTTCCCCTTTGTTTTCACCAGGTTAAGATCTGATCTTCTGGAGGTACATTTAGTATACAGGGGAGAAAAAATAATTCCTAAAAGTCATTTCTTATAGTTAACTCAGAGTTTTATTTTTTTAATTTCATATTTATCTTATAACTTTCTTGTACAGTAAGATTAGAGGGAGCCATGCATGACCTGGACTTTCAACAGACTGGAGAGTAGATGAGGACATTCACATTAATAATTCACCTCTTTAACCACCTTGAAATGTCTTCTTTCTACTTTCTAGTGAAAAATATGGGCATTCCCCTTTTTAAGAGATTCTGTCTCAGAACCTGTGAAGGAAGTTGTAAGAGATAAGAACTGATCTGAGAAGAAAAATTTCTCCCTCCCTTAATAAAGGCATGCGGTAAAAAGGCACTACATGCACTCGGCTATTCCACTTTTCTTTCTTCAGCAAACTCAGTTTCTTTCTGGGACAGTTGCATCTTTGTAATGTCATAGAAATAACTTTGCATCACAAAATATTTATGTGCCAGGGTACCACAAAGACATAAACACCCAATTGCAGTGCTTAACTAGATGAATTTTATTTGCTGTCATACGCATCCCATGTCATGCAAACTGAAATAAATGTTTCCTTCTATTATGTTATTCAAAGACACAGCTATTTTCCTTGTTTGTTTTGGAACATTCCTTCCTTTTTTGAAGAATTACTCACTCTTAATGAATTAGTTCTTTTCCTTTATCTAAACAAAAGGTTTGTTTTTTTATGAAGCAGCCCTGCAGTATACTTCATATTTGGTTTCCACATAGTTATTAATAAGTCAGCAAGAGGTGACCTATGACCTCTTATCCCCACACCCCCCCCCCCCATGAAAATCAGTATCTGGTGATTTGGGGTCTGAAATTTCTCAAAAAGTACCTGCTATTTGGTAGATAACTTAAAGCAGTAATGATGTAGCTGACTATTGCTTCAAGTGTTAAGGGAGTTGCCCAATTCAGTGTTTTTTGTGACCCAGGCAGTTTCTTTGTCCCTAGTCTGGTAAAGCCTAATATGATACACTTGTAGGCCCTGGAGATTCCCTATATACACTTACTAAAGGATGCAGCTGCTGCAGTTCCCATTCACAAGTTAGTAGCGAGGCCGAGAGCACTTCCCAAACAGACACTTATGTAGAAGCATGCACAACCATGCACTGCACAGTCTGACTCAGGTAGAGCAGAGCCTTTACCACCACTTCCCTAAACACCAACACCACTGACATAAACAAGAATATGAATAGCCCATACACTGACTTAGCCTCTTTGAGCACATGCAGACTAGAGTGAAACTCACAGAAAATACAGGAGAATTTAGTAAGAGTAAGGCAGAGGTACATTAAGAAAAACCAGAGTATTGCTGTTGAAAAATCAAGCACACATATGACCCCACATAACTTTTCAGGAAAGAATTAACTCATTCCTTGCTTTGACATGAAATAAGTAAATAAATACAGACAGACTTTATTCTTCCTCTTTAATTTGATAATTGCTCCTGTGCAACTCCTGAGATAGCTATACCTCCTGCTGTAGGTCA
Organism: Strix uralensis; assembly: GCF_047716275.1. Taxonomy (NCBI): domain Eukaryota; kingdom Metazoa; phylum Chordata; class Aves; order Strigiformes; family Strigidae; genus Strix; species Strix uralensis. The sequence goes on along the minus strand of NC_134012.1, from coordinate 18,121,317 downwards.
TCATATTATTTTCTCTGTTGTTGTTAAACATATGGTCTTCATTTAGATTGCAACTTCATGTCACTTCAAAAATTGACATTTATTTTCACTGAAGAATAAGTTTTTAAACCAGTGTTTGAAGGAGAAAAGTAAAAAAGTGATAAAATTTATCCAGAGGGTTTCTTTTAGAAATAACAAAGTGTTAAATACAAGTTTGAAGGTGGGGGGATCTGCTCTTTAGTTACTCTTCAAGATTCTAATACAGTTAAAATTTATTCCAAGTCATGACCTTGCAACATGCTCCCCAGAGCAAGACATTACCTACTGCTTCCCCACACTCACATAGAGTAGTTTCATGCTTGCACATACTGAAGACCCTCCCCTCCCTGCTGTGACTTCCAGCAATGAAGTTTTTCAGATACAGGATGACTATTGCTTACCTGGATTTTCAAAAAGCATTTGACACAGTTTGCCATAGAATTCTCATAGAGAAACTGGCTGCCCATGGCCTGGAGGAGCAAACAGTCTGCTGGGTCAAGCACTGGCTGGATAGACGGTCCCAGAGAGTGGTGGTCAATGAAGCTAAATCCAGCTGGCGGCCGGTCACAAGTGGTGTTCCTCAGGGCTCGGTGTTGGGACCATTTCTGTTCAACATCTTTATTGATCATCTTGATAAGGATATAGAGTGTATCATCAGTAAGTTTGCAGATGACACCAAGTTAAGCAGGAGTGTTGATATGCATGAATATAGGGAGGCACTACAGAGAGACTTGGATAGATTGGATCACTGGGCCAATGTTAATGGGATGAGCTTCAACAAGGCCAAGTGCCAGGTCCTGCACTTGGGCCACAACAACCCCCTGCATGGCTACAGGCTTGGGGAGGTGTGGCTGGAAAACTGTCTGGAAGAGAAGGATCTGGGGGTTCTAACTGACAAACAGATGAACATGAGCTGGCAGTGTGCCCAGGTGGCCAAGAAAGCCAATGGCATCCTGGATTGTAATAGAAATAGTGTGACCAGCAGAAGTAGGGAGGTGATAGTCCCCCTGTACTCTGCACTGGTGAGGCCACACCTTGAGGATTGTGCCTAGTTTTGGGCACCTCAATACAAGAGAGATATCAAGGTGTTGGAGCGAGTGCAGAGGAGGACAACGAAGCTGGTGAAGGGCCTGGAGAATAAATACTATGAGGAGAGATTGAGGGAGCTGGGACTGTTTAGTTTGAGGAAGAGAAGGCTGAGGGGAGACCTCATCACTCTCTACAACTACCTGAAAGGACATTGTAGAGAGGTTGGTGCTGGTCTCTTCTCACAGGTGATTAGTGACAGAACAAGAGGGAATGGCTTTAAACTCCAACAGGGGAGGTTCAGACTGGACATTAGGAAAAAAATTTTCACAGAAAGAGTGGTCAGACAGTGGAATAGGCTGCCCAGGGAGGTGGTGGAGTCACCATCCCTGGATGTGTTTTAAGGATCGTTTGGATGAGATGTTGGGGGATATGGTGTAGGGGACAACTTTGTAGAGTAGGGCTGATGGTTGGACTCGATGATCCCAAGGGTCTTCTCCAACCTGAATGATTCTGTGAACCTGGGGAAAACTGATCCAATATTGTGACATTAAAAAAAAAATCTACTGGTGATCAATTAGTTTGATCTTACATGCAAATGTATTTTAAAAAGTTTTTTCCTGTGCAACTGCAAAATGGTACAAAACCAAGGAAACATGCAGCAGGTTCAGCAGTGCTGTCAGTATCTGCAGGCCTATGAGAAGGTAGACAAGTCCAGAATTCAGAGGTTATGGGAAGGCTGATGCCTCATGAAGATGCCATTGCATACATATCCAAGACACTTAGCACAGTACAGCAGCACCGAAATATGTAGAGCATGACAAAATGCAACCAGTTGATACAAAGAAATGATTACTTGTTTTGAGACTTATTTACTTATAGCAGCTTATAATATTTTTCAATATTGCTAATAATCCTGCTTGCCCAGACTGTTCTGTGGAATTTTACCAAGGACTACTGTGTTCATCAAAACAAAACAGTTTACTGTGAAAATCTACCAAGAACTGCAGTGTTCAGCAAAATATTATAGTTTTGTCCTTGGGAAATAGGTGTGCTCTAACTAGTTGGGTCTTAGTAATGAGTAAAGATAGCCATATACAGATGGTAGAAGTTCCATTGGTTCTCTTAGATAAGATAGAATGAGTAAACCAGCTGAAAACACTCTTGTTATTCAAGAAATTGACCGAGAGAATCTGTGCATGCTCTGGGAAAAAGTACAAGGTGAGGAAGACTGTGAGCCTTCCTCCCAAAGACCCCCGAAAACGACCACCAGGAGGCAATGTGCAGGCACAAAGAGAACATAAACTGCTGACACCAGCTTCTAGAGCTAACCCAGCCTTACTCATGCATATGTATGTTTGTGTTATGTAATCCAATGAATATGTATATCCACACGCTATAAGTTTTTGGTAAAATGTGCTGTTGGGGTGCAAGCTTTGTGGAGAAATCCCCTTGCACCCCAGCCGGAGTAAACACACCTGCTGTATAACTCTATTCGAGTTGTAGAGTCTGTTTCTGCAAGTCACAGTCTTCCAGCTTCTTTAGACAGTCTTCCTGAAAAAGCTGTTCTAGATGTCCTGTCACCCCTGCAGTGAGAATTATTCTCCTTATAATAGCTTCAGGGACATGAACTTTTTCATCTGGAAGATGCCAAGAAGCAGCTGTTGCCTTTTGTCAGTCTGTGTAGTTTTGGACCCCACAACACTGCAGCTTCCTCTGTACCACATCCACAGCCCTGCTGCCAGAACCCTGGGACTGTGTTCCATTGTACTGATGAGGTAACCCATAGTGCTTTTCAGCTCATTTGAATAGAGTAGAATTGTGCCAGAACTTCCAAAGAATTTCTAGGCAAAGAAGCACCAAGTACATGAGAGACCCTTGCAGAAAGCAGGAGCTCCTAGTAGAAATAGAGATAGCCAGAACTCCAATAGGTAACAAGATAAGCGCAACTGCAGCAGCCAGCCAGACAGGGAGAAGCAAGAAAAGCTCCTGAAATAAATACCTGTAGTTCCTCTATATCAGGATCACAAAAACTCCACCAAAGGCCAGAACTGCAGCAGTGCCACAGAAAATGAAGCCCAGGAGACTCGGCAGAAATCACGCGAAGAGCCTGAGCCAGGAGCCCTCATAGCACAACAACACCAGTTTAACTCTACTCACTCCTATCAGCCCAAACTATCACTACCACTACTTAAGAGGCCTTCAACCCACTTATCCAGGTGCAGCAGATGACACCTCCACCCAAAAACAACTTGCAAGGGATCAAGATTCATGAGATTCCCTCAGCACAAAGATTACGCTAACCACATGCTGCTGCTTGTTCAGCATAGCCTGCAGAAACCAGGAGGGTATGTTTTAGTCTTGATGTGGAGACTTCATTTACTCTGCTCTCATTGGAGACATTTGCATTTGAAGGGGGAGGACAACTGGAAAAAAACTACACCCTTGCTTTATTACATTCATGTGTTAAAGAGCTAAATGTAAAGAAATAGTCAAGGTGGTAGCCAGCAGTGCTAGTTCAAATCACTTAGACTGCCCAAGTGAAGGAGGTAATCCAAATATCAATCCTACAGCTGTAGCTAGGATGGCAACAAATGCACAAGTTAGAGTCATTAACAAAGGAATAGTTTAAGCAGAACTATTCAATCATGGATCTCTGTAGGTAACACTCACCTAGACTCATTATCCTGCCCAGTATGTTTACCACTCATTAGATTTTATGAGGGGCATAATGATATTAATAATATTTTGCCCTTTTTTACTCGGCAAGATTTCTGTGTAAATAGCTTCAATTACTCAAGACACCTGGATGAGAAATCCCTGCCATTTCACACTTGTACCCCTCAGTTTGCATCACTAGTGATTTGACTGAATGCTGTAATGACTGAATACAAACAGTAAGAACTCCATTAACTTTTCCTTGTGTGTACAGAAACTGAATTACACACCAGCTAAATGACTTCACAACAATCCCAAAGGGAATTAACATCACTTATCAGCCAGCAGAAGAGCATTACTACTCAAATATGTGATACACAAGAGTCAAGCAGGATGGGAAATGTGCATAAAACTTGTCACAGCACTAGGAAGGCAGATTCCAAGGCCAACAGTAATTCTCTAATCAAACTGATGAAGTCCCATAACATCTCTTCTGTTTCTCAAGATGTAGAGCAGGGCTAATAAAACAGGCCTACATAAGAGAGAATACAGAGAAATGATCCTCATTTTCAGAAACATGAGCACCTGCAGAAAATCAAAGTAAGTCAATGCTCAAATCCCTGGAACCCTGGAAAAGTCTCAGCAGAGCCCATGATCCCACATCTGTCAGACATTTTACAAGGACCTATTGCTGTTATATATGCTATGCACACACAGATGTTGGGCTGACTCCCATCAAAATGTCTATGTGCTGTGCAAACATGTCATTAAGGCTAATTATTTCAGAATTAGATAAATTGCTCTTATTATTTTTAATCTTGCCATTAACAGTAATTAACATGCAGTGATTAACTTGTTAAATCTTAACCAAATGCTTCTTTCAAAGCTGTTCTATGGTGTGTGATTTCCTGCAACAATTCTCTGAAGTCTGTGTCTCCTCTCTCTCCTGTTCGGCTTTCTGCTACCCCCAGCCCTCCAGCTGTGGTTTTTTTGCTGTCATTCGTTTATCTCTTGGATGCCTTTTACTCTGATTTCTATGTTCTGCATGAGGGAGAGGGAGAAAGGGTGGAACAGAAAGAATTTCCCCTCACATCTGTACACACAGGCAAACCACACTGATTTAATGTTTCCACGATGCAGAAGGAACACTGTGAGGAAACATACCAGAAACATATCAGAAAATACTGTGAGGAGTGTTTATTGATAGTTTGAAAGCTTTGTGAAAAAAGTACATGAACCTGCCTTTTTTTCTCTCTGTTCTCCCCCATGCTTATAAAGCTTAATGAGATATTAAGAAATGAGTTACAGCACTATTTACTTTTAGCTTATTCTGCAATCCCTGAAATATATTGGAAAGGCTTAAACTGCCTGCAGGAGAATTTTACTGCAAGTCTTGTTCATTTCAGTCAGGGTAACTGCCATCCCCTCCCTGAATACAGAGGAGAGGATTTCAATGGTTATTGAAGCCGAGAGGCTCTATCTTTCTAAATATTCCCCAAATATAATAACTTCCCATTTACTTAAATCTGACTCTTTGAAATACTGTGAGGGTTTTTTTGTTTCTTTCATCAGGCTGTGGGACAGAAGGCAGGGTGGGGAGAGAGGGGTGAAGTGGCTTTTGCAACTGGAGAGGTTTGTGTTGCCACAGGCTCTAATCCTTCCACTGGTGCCTTCGTTCTGACTTAGCCCCTCATGAAGATCTGTGGGCCAGCCCACAGCAGCAGGGAGCCTTCCACACACAGCTTCCTCCTGACATCAGGACCTTTATGACAGTACAAGTGGACAGGAGAACTGGCATGCCTGCCAATCTGCCACAGGAGTCAGAAGCACCAACACTAAACACTTCCTGGGAGCCAGTTCCCAGGAAGAGCTCTCAGTGCCCAGTGCCATCTGGGGGATGGAGCATAAGCAGCACTGCACAAGAGGAAATCACTGCAGTGGGGATTAATATTGGCAGGGCTGTCTAAAACCCCTCACCTACTTTGTGCTAGGCAATGCATACGCACTCAGGAAAAGGGACCTTCTGCTCAAAATATTTTCTGTCTGGTAAGACAGGCAAGAACAAGAAGGATAAGAAAAACAAAGAACGGGTCCCTGAAGTACCCAAAAGACCTCAATAGCACTGTGTTTGTGCTAAGTAATTTTACCTGCATGTGTGGCCAAAAGCTTGAAAAGAGCAATGAGTGGAGGTATCCATCAAGAGACTGTAGTGTGACAAGAGTATAGGTAAGGCAGAGTAGGAATGCTCCTCTGTTTTCTTTCCAGTGGCAAACAGCATAACATGATAAATGCCATCCCTGCTTTCTCTGGAGTTGTTTCTGCTTATGAATTGATGAGTATTGAAATTCAAATGTGGGTGTAACAGATAATACATCTTAGATAAACTACTTTCTGGAATGTTGCTGAAAGTATAATCCTTCAAGTTAATAAAATGCCGACTGTGTATTTTTTGCATTCATTGTTCTAGCAAGTCATGACTGACATGAATGGCTCTGATGTGTCAGGAAGGTCAAAGAGGTTCATTCCACTTGAGTCCAGGAGTGGGACTGGAGACCCACCAAGGCAACGTTGTGGTTGTGCAAATGAAATGTAGGAGGACTGGACTCATTTTAAATTACATGGGCTGTCATACAGATTGATCAGGGAGCACATCTGAGTTCTTGCTGTAATGGACAACAATTCAGATCAAGATGACCAGCTAGTCCATTCAGACTTGTGTGAACAAGAATAAACCAATAGATGACCATGGGATCAGGTCACACTTAAACAAGCTCATCTTCTAGGTTTAATAAAAACTTTACATAAAATGAGGCAAGATCTGAAAGCCAGATCCTCAGCCACTGCATTCAGTGTCACAGGGACACAGAAGAGCCCTAAAGCTGCCTCAGAATAACAGCTGGCATTTCCCCTGTCACCCTTGCACACATGAAGCTACTGAGCTGGACCTTATAGGTGAAGTTAAAGCACTCTGGAAGAGGTTTGGCTTGAGAGTTTAGAACATTTTTTAAAGGTCTTGTTAGATTAAAGCACACCCATAGCATAGGGTATGACTTTAAAACCTTACTAAAACACAAAGGTTTTTATCAACTTCATCTAACCCAGTTTTCACATTAAGCTTCACCCCACCCACCCTCCTGACTCCTTCAGTGGGTCGAAGCTGATGTGTGACCCAGCAGGGCTGGCAGATCCAGAAAAAGTTGTAAATGGGTATTATTGGTATCACTCCTCCCTTCACTGATCCTGACTCTGTCTGCTGGCCCTGGAAGTATATCTTTCTGAAGCTGAAGACACTCCACACACAATTTTTCCAGTTTCCAAGAAAAACCCTGGCTTCATATAAAGTGACAGCAAATAAATAGTAATATTTGGGAAAAAAAAATCCAAACTTTCATTCTTCTCAGTCAGATCATTCAAGCTATGATGAGTAGTCAAAACACCACACAGCAGAAGAATTGGGTATCAAGCAGAAAACTATTTTTAAAAAAACTGAAAGCTGCTAAGTGTATAGACTCTTCAGGAATAAAAAACATTATCTTATGAGATGTGTCATATTACAAGATCACTTTGACAGCCCAAATGCCAAAAGGATGAACAATCCTGGTTGGACCCAGATCCTACACTCACTGCCATGCAGAACCGGTTGCCATAGTAACAAAGGTCAAATGCTGTTGCTTCGCATGAGACTAATACTTCTCATGCAAAGCTTGAAGCAAACAGAGGAGATAAGATTGCCACCTCCTATTCATGGAGAAAATGTACTCTCCACAAGAACTGATTTACCATTGTGCAGGTGTTTCTACTAAAGCCAGTCAGATGTTTACCCCTGGGTCTGTTTGCCTGATGAAAAGTGGCCTTTTTTGTAACTGAAGAACCACATCAAATGTTCTCAGGGATTTTATTTAGTTTTGCTTTTAGCACTCAAGGTTTCCATCGGTATTGAAAATATTGAAAATCAAATGTCAAAAGTTTGGTGTTTTCATGTATTTGCCTCTTTCTTTCCATTTAGAAATTGAAAAAGAAAAGCCTAAAACCTTTTTTTCTTGTTAAATTTTATTTTTCCCCTCCTATTTTTGTTTGCCAGTCTGGAAAAAAAAAGGGGAAAAAAAAGCACTTTCCGTATTTCTATCATTTTGGAATTTGGGAAGTTGGAGAAGATTTTAAAAGACAGAATGGCAAAAGAAAAAAAAATTAAAAGGAAACTTCTGGTCTTTTGATAGCCTTCATTTTATTGCAGTTGGTAGTAAAAACAGGTTGGAGGAAAGAGTACTTTGTAAAAACTTCAAAAAATGAAGAAAGGATGGAACACTGTGAAATTCAAGTCACCTTGACATTTAAAGTATTTTGTGACTTTTTTTATTGTTTTCAACCATCACTAGCTACATTTTTCATGTGAATGTAGTGTTCTCATTTGTGTTTCAAACCATATGCAAGATTTCTGGGCACTTTCTGAAGTTATAAAAAGACTTTTAATATGAAATAGAGGTCCTTTAATCGTTAACTCGTGAAAATAGCTAACAGATTTCTCTTCAGGGAGGAAGTCAGAAGTGTCTGAATACTATATCTGGAAGTTAGTAAACTGTGTGAAGACCTGACAAGAAGCTTACACTTACCAGAACTTCCCACAAATAAAGTTTCTTCTCTGCTGGGTCTCCTCAGAAAAAAGAATCTTTGTAGGATGTTTTTTTCCTCAAGAAAAGGCTTTCATGCAAAATTGGGCTGGGCCCCTGCTGGTCTAGCATTCTGCACAACATTGCCTCTGAAACCTCAGGCAGGCCATGGCAATGCTGTAGGTGACATGCATGAACTTTCTACTTGTGATCCTTTTGCCCAACAATGAATGAATCTACTTGCACAGTCATAAAGCAGCCATTTATGAATAAAAATTTGGAAATCTTTTTTCATACTGCTATTATAAAATCTATATACAGCATCCAGGACAAATCTTTTAAATTAATTTTGTGATAAATCTTAAAATCAGTCAGTCTCAGGGTCCTAAATCACTGAGGTGCTTTTGCAAATGTTGCCTTTGGCTACTCTGTTTCTCAGAGGACATAGGCCTTCTAATGCTCTTCGAGGTCCAAAAATTTCAGCCTTAAGTCATCAGGATTTATTACAATATGGAAACCTGGATCCCATTGTTGACCTTACAGTGTAAATCAAGGCTCAATATCATTTTGTTCTTGAGGCCACTTCAGCAGAGATGTATTTTTTCTGAATGTTTTGGTTTCCTTTAAGTAGTTACTCAAAACTAAGCTGAAGGGGAGATATCCGGAATGATCACATGCAAAAAATTCCTGATTAAAGGTTCACTTGAGCAGCTATTTAGGAGGGCGAAAAAAAGCACCGTAGAAGTAATGATGTGATAAACATGGGATTACTTCTGAAATATCTGGTGTGGCCAGAGTCAGATTCAGCAATTTCCTTTAAGATGAGAGCATTGGATTACCTTGGTGTGAGAAGCTTGTCAGACCTCTTCAGACCTGTAACGGGACCTTACCCAAAAGAATGAGATTTGTACAGCTCGTGCTTCATGAACTCATCCGCAAAGACGAAGGCTGACAGGGTGTAGGTTCTTCTGGTAAATAACTGATTCCTTTTTCAGCTCATTGGGAAAAAAAAAATAAATAAAAACATTCATTTTTGGTTAATTTGACAAATGATTAAAAGTTCAGATTTTCCACCAAGAAAGATACTAGCAAAGAATGTTGTCAGCCTACCAGGCAGCTGAAAATTTAGCAAAGTGGAAGTAAAAGGAGTATTTGATAGTCTTTTCTCTTTTTACTGGCACAGTACTAAGTATGTCTATATCAAATGTAATATTCATTTCATACCAGTTTTATAGTGACTATAGTAGAGAATTTATTTTTATTATCTTTCCTAAGTCATGGTAGGAATATATAGAATGTCAACAACTTTGCCAGAATTAGTCTTACAGCACATTTCAAAGAAGTGGAACCAATTTTAATAGGATTTTTATGCATTGCCATTCAGATGAAATGCAGCTTTTTAGAGAAAAAAAAAATCAAACCCGAATATATTTGCAGTGTCTTTCTGTGCTCTATTTCTATCTACAATCTCTCCACCAAACAATTGCCTTCAAGAGATATTTCGCTTTTAAATATAGATACTGTCACTGACATTGAAAGGGTCTATTAGGTTTAAACTCATAGAAGCATCTAAATGTAAAACAAAACCAAACAAATTAAAATGTATTTGAACATGGAATGTAACAGTACATTTAAGGGTGAAAACATGAATGCATTCCACCATCAGGATAGGTGTCTCTGATAACTTCCAGACCCAACAACAAGCAGCACAACTTGGCTTTGTCTTGGTAGGAGTCACTTTCTTTTATTTCAGAGTTTAATGTACTCATCAAAACTCAATTTTCAAGCCCAGTTGTCAGGAATAAGAGGCCTTTTCAGACACCTCAGTGAGGTTCCCATAATGTTGAAGTCCAAGGACGACCAAAGATATGCTAGCACTCCAGAAGCATTTTATTTTCTCCCATAGAACTTTGGCAGGTGTGGTTGTTGTAACCTAAATGCCTTCAGCACCTTCCAGCAGAACTGGGCTCTGAGACATGCACAGCATGAGAAAGTCCAGGAGAGTCTGTGAGAAGTAGATGACCTGGAGATGCTGCCTTCTCACACACAGCACAGTTTGGGACACCTTTTGCTCAGTACAGGTTATGGTCCTGGCTGAGTGCTGGCTCCAGCATGAGAATCCATGCCAATATACACTGAGGCACATAAGTATTCTCATTTTCAGCAGCCAGATAAAAATCAGACACTCAATGTGAGCTGAGGGATCAGTAGGGAGAAAAAGATTTGGAGCACAAACAAAGTGAGTAGGTTTACACAAATTCTATTAAATGTTAATACCAGTGAAAGAGACAGTGATGAAGAGCATAGATGCTGAATCAGGATAAACCCTACAAAAAATAATCAAAAAAGCATCCACTGTTATCTACTTCTTTAATTTACTTCAAAAATTTGTTTGGGGGCTGTCTGTAACAAAAAGGATTAGTTTGTTTTCCTGATTAGCACTGTGACAACAGCCACTCAGGATCAAACAGACAATAGCTCCTTAATCTAAAAGGTAATTGTGGTCTTGCTTTTACAGAGAACAAAATGCCAGATTATTCAGGGCTACCATGAGTTTTGATCCAAAACAAAACAATTAGGTTTCACCTAAACTATCATTCCCCACCACGACACACTCACCAAACTCGGTATGATGCAGTGCCTGTGTGAATCAGGCAAGGAGGGAACCCGTATTTCATGCTGATAGGGGGATAACCTTACAACTGCTTGTACACATTTCTCCTTCCTCAATATTCATTCACAGATGGGGCATTGGAGAAATCTTGGAGTGCCACAAGCATAAGAAGCAATAGAAGTAGAAAACCATTACTTTGGGGAATTGAACAGCCATTTCAGATGGTTGGTCAGGCAAAATAATTACGTAAAATAGATAGGCAAAAAACCTTTCTCATGGATTCCCATTATGTGAATTTCAGCATTAATGTGAGATTTGAGGCAGAGAACCTTCCACAGGTGTATGCTCTAGTCTGAAATTGCAAATGTGTGGAACAGAGCATTCAAAATGAGGTGGCCTCTGCAATTTTACATCTGTGGAAGCCAGGAGGGCCTCCCCACACACAAATGCAAACAGTCAGGAAGTCACTCCCCATTTAACAGCAATCCCCAGAGGTGTGGAGGGAAGCAGGACATCTGAAGCAAGACAAACACCCTACCATGCCATCAGGGCTATACCAACAGTGGAGGTAACCAGGGCAGCTTCAGTTTCTCCATGTGTCATGCTGACATATTTCTCCAGCACTACATTCATTTTAGAAACAAATTTATATTTACAGGCCTGTCACTGAGTGGAATGCATAAGAAAGCTATTACAGACACCTGATAAGAGCTCCAGTTTCCAGAAAACATGGAATTCTAAGGGAGCGGAGCTGACTGACAAGCAGCTTCTGCAGCCAAAGAATTTCTGCAATGTGGAGGAGGAAAAGGGCAGCAGCTCAGACTGCGGACCTTCCTAGATTTGCTTTGGCACAGACTGTGCTCTCAATGTCTTCCCTTTCCCTGTGCACAGAAAGGTAGGACGTACTGCAAGGGAAATGGGAACTGAAGTCCTTCATGTCCATTGGAGCCCTAATAGGAATGTAATTTCTCCCATTCAATTATTCAAGGCTTTCTCTGCTCTGGTTGTTTGCACAGGTTTTGCCAAGTGGCAGCCCCATTCATTTTAAAATAAAAATGTAGCATTTCTCTACTTGTCTTTATCAACAACTGCCACTTTGACAAATGTTTTTGATAAGCTTAAAAATACTGAAAAATCACACTAGAATGATGACAGAGCCCATCACCTTGACTGGCGTGGTAACAACACTGCTGAAAGCCACAGCACTTCCTTACATTTATAAACTGTGGAATAAATGTAAATCCTACTAAACACACACACTTTCTATGTTTGCATTGGTTCACTTCAGCTAATTAACCTGATTTATTTCTAATAAATACTTATACAACTTCCCAAGCAGCAGTGCATTGTATTTAATTAAAAATATTTTCAATATTGCACAAGTAGGTTTCCACAACAGTAGCAATTGTGGGTTTAGAGTTGTTGTGTTTCAATATTCTTCTTTCAGGAAGTAATGCTGAAATGTTTGCTAATAGCTAGTAGTTAAACTGTTAATAAAAATATACTGTTCTTACAAACAAGTAGATCTCAGATATTGTGATCCATGCCTTTGTTTCACAGTGCTCCTCCGGACAAATTTGCAGGTAGCAGTAAACAGTAGAACTCAACGGAACAAAATATTCAGCTGCCATAGTGATGAAAGCATCAGGAACAGAAGGCAATAAAATGAGCTTTGATAAATGAAAAAGCCTGAACCAAGAGAGAAACACGAACAAGCACCTGACGACACAGAGATAACCAAGCAGCTAAAACCAATGCATTAAAGCAGACTTACTCTTTTTTTCAGTTGTGTCATACTGACAAATGCTTCTGGGAAGGCACATTGCAGAAAAAGATGCAGATGAAAAGCCAAATTAAACAGGAATCCTACCAAGGATTTCAGAGTCAGCAGAGAAAGGTCCATGATAAGATCCTTAGCCCAATAGAAGAACTTCTATATGAATAATAAAATTTGAAAACCATCAGTTGATAAACATAATGAATATAAAGAATTACCCTAGCCTATCAAGTAAATTTTTTCATGAGTTTAAACTAGGACTAGAAATCAAAACCTGGAATTGTCAGATTTCAGAAAACAAAATCAAAATGCTTTATCCTATATTTCCTTTGGCATAATTTTTTAAACATTTTGGGGAAACTCTAGAGATATCTAAAAAGTTTATTTTGAACTTATTTTACTGAGAGACTCTCATTTAGGAATGGCCTATGATATCAAAGGTAATTTTTAAAGTGCTTTAAGTATCATCATATAATTCAGAATAACATGCTTAAAGGACCTGAACAGTTTTCTGTAACAGTGTCTTCCTGGAGAATTTCAAGGTACCTTTATTAATTTTTATTCTTGAACCAAAATGAAATCAGATTTTCCAAAATTCAGAGTGGAGAGTACATTGTTACTGAAAAAAAAAAAAAAAAAAAAAAAAAAAAAGACATTAAAATCTACATTACTTTAAAGATTTCCATGCATGTTTCCCTCTTCTGACATAGATCTCATCCTGCATCAACTTCTGCAAAGCCTCCTACATGCTTTAAGAATGGAGAGGTTGATTTCAGTACTTGGCTGAATTGCCTTTATTTTTAAGGGAAATGTACCTGAAAGCTTTGAATGCTCTCTGATCTCTCTGTAGATAGAAACATGTATCTTAAACAGACATGTACAAACAGATTCATAAACCTTCCCTGTATAGTATGTGCATGAAAGAACTAGTTGTTACCCACATTAATGAGGTAGAATTTACTTTTCATGCGCAGTAATCTACCATGTGAACCACTATAAAAGGTGGCCTCTTCCTAGTCATCTTCTATGTAGGAAAGAGAAAACCATAAAGAAACTTCATTTATCAATGCACTGCATAACTCCACCATAAAGCCTAAAGGAAGCCTAAAGGAAAGGGGAAAGACAGCTTTTCAGAGCTCTGCTATATAATACAAAAGAGCTGGTTCTAAGCTCAGTTATAAAGAAAGCAAAGTATCAAGAAACACCATTTAATTGCTGGAGTTGGAATAGTATAAAATCCTATGAGATCACAATAAGACACAACCTGCGCATGTTTATCTAAATCATCTCACACCAGGTAAATTTAAACTCTCTAATTTTAATATATATGTACTGCCATTTTACATACTAAACTACTAAATTACCTACAGTTACAGAGCTGGAAAAAAACATGAAAGAGGGTAAAAGCCTGAAAAATATTAAACCATTAGTTTATCTACAGGGATGTAAGAAATGAATATTCATGTAATAGATACTATTTTTGTGAATAGATAGGTGCTTGCTTTTGTATTTAATTTTCACTTTTTATCAAAAGAAGGAACAAACTCGTATCTATGCAGACTGATTAGACTGGATTTTACTTGAATTTGAATAGCTACAAATATTGACATCTTTATTAAGGCTTGCTTTGTAAAATGTGTGGTTGGAAATTAAAGTAACCATTAATATGAAAGTTAACCATTTTAAAAGTATATAAATTAAAAGTCATTCTGGCCAGTACATTAGCATAGATTGCATGCTATTTGACTAGGCATCACCTTTGTGGTTTTTTTCTCTATTTTCCTTTCCACAGTGTGTAGATCATAGAATGGTTAGGGTTGGAAGGGACCTTAAAGATCATCAGTTCCAGCCCCCCTGCCATGGGCAAAGACACCTTCCACTACATCATGTTGCTCAAATCCCCATCCAACTTGGTCTTGAAGACTGCCAGGGAGGGGACAGCCACAGCTTCTCTGGGCAACCTGTTCCAGTGTCTCACCACCCTCACAGTGAAGCATTTCTTCCTTACATCTAATCTAAATCTACCCTCTTTCAGTTTAAAACCATTACCCTTTGTCCTGTCACTACAGATGTCACTCCCCATCTTTCCTGTAGCCTCCCTGGAAGGCCGCTCTATGGTCTCCCCAGAGCCTTCTCTTCTCCAGGCTGAACAATCCCAACTTTCTCAGCCTGTCCTCACAGGGAAGGTGCTCCAGGCCCCTGATCGTCTTTGTGGCCTCATCTAGACCCACTCCAACAGGTCCTTCTTATGTTGGGGGCCCCAGAGCTGAACATTGCAGTGGGGTCTCATGAGAGTGGAGTAGAGGGGTAGAATCAGCTCCCTTGAACTGCTGGTCACACTTCTTCTGATGCAGGCCATGATACGGTTGGTTTTCTGGGCTGAAAATTCACATTGCCAGGTCATGTTGAGCTTCTTGTCAACTAGATCACCAAGAACACACTAAATACAGTATAATATTAGTTATACCAATAAAAATGACAATATGTAATCAAGCAAAAATAGGTAATCCAGAGTATCCAGCCTTAACAGTTTTCCTAAATTTGCAGTTCCCTTTTCTAGAATTTTTTGAAATTATGTTTAGATGACAGAAAAAGCTGTATAGGACATGATACCACATAAGAAAAAGAATAAGCTGCATAGGACATGATACCATGTAGTCTACTCCAAGCACACTGTTATCAAAGTGAGAGAAAGAGAAAAAGAAAGGAAGTTTTTTTGCACTGACCTATTAAATACGTAGTAAATGCATCAGGACCTGCCACATAATAAACAAATACTTTTAAACAGAAAGTGACTGGTTTTATTTAACTTAAAGATTTTTTTAAAACATGTACTTAACTCTTCAGATAACTAATCACAGGTAAGTATTGGCACACAGTGATCTGCTGATCAAGAAGAAGGTGTAAATAAGAGTCAAATATCTTACTCCTTGTAATATCTTGCAGGGTAATATGAAACAGGAAAGTGGGATGAAAGTCAGTAACCCAAACAAGAGAATGGATGGTGATGAAATGCAAGCACATATTAAGGGCAGATTATATGCAAAATTTGAGTGTAAGCACAAAACTTTAGGAATGACAAACTACAGACAAGACTCCTTGCTGTCATTTGAGCTGCTCTGAGATTTTTCTTAAACAGTAATGGTAAGAACTAGGTCACTCTGTTCATAATGCCATGTAGGTTAAGGCAGACAACCAAAAGAGGGCTGATCACTTACCATCTTTGACATTATTCCCCTTCCAAACTTTATTTGTATGCCTTTTAGACTGCATATTTTCATGCCAGGTATTTCTTCTTAAATTGCATGGCACTGTGTTCAATGAGGTTTTAGCTCACTTCTCAGGTGAACATCACAGTCCTGCTCATTAGGTATGTGCCTGCACCAATGCTCTGATTCCCCTTCAAAGAAAACCTAAATATGGGAGTAACAATGGCTCTGCTGTCCTCACCAGTAAATTGCTTGGTTTGTATAACCAATGTAATTGCTGCAGAGAGCATCAGCAAAGGCACAGTCACTTGGGATTTTGGTTCTGCTGTGACATAAGTGAACAAATATTGCTATATAAACACAAATAATCAGAGTTTTTTTCAAGGAGCTTACTTCCTTTACATGCCAGGCCTCACACCAAGAGAGTCAGCAGGATTTAGGCTGCCGTGTCCTCTTCATCCACAGGCAGCTTTTTGTAAACCCATTGACATTTGTCTGGGAAATGTCTGTACCAGTAATAAAAGAAACACGTAGTTGTTGAATATTTGTTTCTAAGTACTGTCATAAGAACAGGTCACTTTCAGAAGAGACCCTATCCCAAATTATACTTGGTCTTTGCTTGCAAGAGTATGTGGTAGTTTCATATTTTATGAACTAGATTTTCTTCAAAATATGCCATGGTGTTTTTTCCCGGTTTGATTTGTGTCTTTCTGCATATCACAGTCTCTAATGGTCTTTTTTTAGAAAAGCCACTCATATGTATAAGATGAAAGACAGCTACCTACACCTTCACGTCTTCTCCTGTTTATTAGTTTCATACCCTGCACCAGTGCAGAACCAGAGATACTTGTTTTCATGTTTTTTTGTGTGTTTCCTGTATACTTTTTGGAACCCTCAATTCATTCTCACTAGGAACACTGCATTGCCTTCACCAGCTAGCCCTGGCTTTTGAAGGCAGATGGAGGTGTTATTTTCTGTAGAGTATATACCTCACTCTTCTAACTGCATCATGAGAAGGAGCTTTGCAGGCATTATCATTTGTCATAACTGCTGTAAGAAAGCATTGGTACCCTGCAAGCAAGAGGCAAATTTTACTTCAAGAGCCTGACATAAAATCTTTCTGTATTACCACCACCACATTTACCCTGCCCACAGATCCCACAGACCCCCTCCAGTTCCCTCTGGGATAATTGGGCCAGTCGAACACCCTCCCACCATGCTTCTTCGCAAGGAGGAACAGCCAATAGTCTTCTGTCATAAAGATCGTCTCTCAAAATTAAATCCATTTGAAGGACTTGAAAAACAGAAAATCTCAGGAAAAGTGGCACTAGGGTTTGAGTAAGCTATAAATTCAGGTCACTTTGAGTAATGAAAGCATTTTAAAGACCATGTTCAACTACCTATAAATCGGAGATTATTTTTACCTTTCAGGTTAGAGTCTTTAAAGAGAAGCAAATTGAGAAACTGCACCATATATTGGATAATATGGTGAAAAATTAGGTATATCACTGAGACCAGCAGGGACATTTTAGAGATGTAAACAGAAATCACAGTGCTAAAACAGGCAATCATTTAATTCTCCTCTTCTGTTTGTCTGTGCTCAGTTACTGCTTCTAAGCCCTGCATCTTTTCCTCAAGCTATTTGAGCAGCAGTACGTTGCCTTCACTGTCTGTTACTGGCCTCCTGCACACTTGATAGGCTGGTCAATTAGGGCACCAATAGCCTGAGCTCTGTGCCCACTTCAGACCACCCATCTATCTGGGTGGTGCCCCCAGAACAGGACCAAATGAAGCCACTAGTACTTCCAGTCCCAGACCTGGCAAGCTTAGCTTTATCGGATTATGTAAGTGAAGTCAAATTTCCCACTGGAGAGTGAAGAGATATCTTCAACTTTATCTTGTGAAGGGATAACCTGAGACAGACCCAGTCAGTGTATCTGAGATCATTCCTAACTTCACGTCTCCAGCTTTCACCCACAACCACCCTACAGACCTACAGCCCCTTGCATGGGGACATCCTTAGAAATATTCTGAAGAATAATTAGCTATGTAGTGAATCCCCTCTAATGACAATGTACTGACCCGTGTCAATACTTTATGTCTCTGAGTTCAGAACAAACAGAATATCAGGAGCCACATACCAAAACTGATTAACTTATGGAATTTGTCTGTGGTCTGAAGACATATGCTATTAGAGGCCAGCTGGGTTGTGCTGTTATTCTCAGATTTATAATGAATCTGTATAAATTGATGGCAATTTCACATAACATAAAGCAGAATGCTTTGTATGATGTAACTGCCATGTAACTAGGCTGTACTAGCCATTAAGTCTGATCAGACATGACTTTGTTTTCTTCCTATTGTTCAGTCCTCACAGGCAACCTGAGATACAGCATGCAAATATTAATTAAGGGACATATATTTGCCCAAGAACTGCAGCAGAGACTTCTGAAGCTGCAGAATTTACAAGTAGACCTGGAAAAAAATTTCAACCACAGCTCAATAAATTGACCAGCTTTATTTACAACACCTTTTACTCATTCATTACCTCCTCAAGAAGATATTAAGGAATGGGATCTTTAATGCAAGCAAGGCCACAAATTCTTACTGAGAGCTAAGCAGAGAATGGTGTACATGATTGAGAGAGTGAACCGGCAGCCAAGAGAGAGTCCGTTGTCATTACTGGAGGAGTTTGGCAAAGAAAAACAGAGTTTAACTCCTTTTTTCCTACTTCTGTCAGACCAGTGTCTGACAGCATGCCACACCAGAACATCTCATAACACCAAAGGCACATGCTGACGCATTTCGTGTACAACCAATGCAGAATGAATCATCACCATCATGTGCTTCATGCATTTCTGTTCATACTGTCATAATTTCTATAAAGGATGGTATTTTTTTGAGTCCTACAAAGAATTTAATAATCTCCTCAAAATTTGATCTGCTGCTTCCAAAACTAAACTGTGGTCACTAGACCTCAGCAAACTAGGTAAATGCTATACAGAAATGTTAACATTTTCCTACTTAGGTGATATGTGTTAGATTCTCAGATTGAACTGTGATGTACCAAAGTGCTTTTGTGCCTTTGTAAGTCTTCTGGAGATTTTTACTTAAATTGTGAAGTCTGCCTCAGATTGCCTGGGGAAAGCATTAAAATAGAATCATTTTCAAGAGGATTTTGACCTGTAATTTATCTAAGTATTGC
The DNA here is from genome assembly GCF_047716275.1 of Strix uralensis. Lineage (NCBI taxonomy): Eukaryota > Metazoa > Chordata > Aves > Strigiformes > Strigidae > Strix > Strix uralensis. Next base: position 18,102,203 of record NC_134012.1, on the reverse strand, counting down.
TATATGACACACAAACCATAGAACAAAGTTCTCTGATTTTATCTATCTACAACCTTCAGTGGAAACACAGCTTCTTTTACTCGCAAAACAACAAAAGCAGTGCAAACACAGACCTTAAGCAGATTTTGTTTAGTCATAATGTGATGTGATTGATAATTAGAGTACATTGATTTGTTTGAGTATCTTTTAATTCTGTCAAGCCATGCTATTTTCTCCCTTTAACTGTCTGAAATTTTTCAGTTGAAAGCTTTGGTGAAACTTTATATTTTATATATAAAGACACCCCAGATTTTCTCTCTGAAGCAAACCTGATGGAGGTGTACATCACTGTACATCCTTTGTTACTGATGTCACCTTGCAAAACAGAATAGTGATTTCCAGACAGGACAAAAGCAGATGTATTGTACTTCATATTTAATTCTATTTACATACACCAAAGTGTACTTGTATAATATTAATGCAGTTTTAATATAAAAATATGCTATCGCTCCTTTGCAGAAATTGTGTATATGTTTTCAAAAACTTCTTTTGGAGGAAAACCAATATTCTTCTGTGAAGCAGGGGTTTTTTTACCATTTTGTTTTCTAGTTTTATTTTTTTTAAGATCCTTTTACCCTTTCACAGAAGGGGATTCAGTGGGTGAATCCACTGTGCAAATTAAACTTATATATTGTACAATGAAATTTTACACTAAACTAAGAAATATTTCTTCACAATTGACCCAAGTAGTGGGGTAGATGTGTACTCCACAAATCAAGATTCAGTTCACATTATCAATGTAGAAGGGTGCCTAAGAAATATATCATACTTGCACACTATGTTAAAAGACAGCCTCAAGCATCCACTTAAAGTTGCTAGCCTGATAGCTGCGTCAACATTTAGGATTTTCTTGGCAGATAATCAAAGCGGGTGGAGAAGTGAAATAGGTAAAGGACTGGACACCATGGAGAGAGCAGAATGGAGATGAATAGATTGAAGAGGACTCACTTGTTATTAACCTGGGTAGGTTACAATCTCATGCCTAACTCCAATCACACTGCTGTTCTACTTTACTAAATAATGAGGAGAAATTAGGATGATTACGCTCCAGTAATTCCTTGATGAAGCAATTCCACTCCTGAAATGAAAAAGCAATGAGGAAAATTGAGAAAACCAAATTCCTTTGTTTGTTTGTTTGTTTCTCTCTATTTTTCATTTTTGAAAGGTACAATAAAAGCATAAGCAGGAATTCATGGTTTGCAATACCTGAAGGGAGCACTGAAATTATGTAATCTCACCCCAGAATTTGTAGTGGGAGACATGTCTCCACAAAGAAAGGGGATAACAAATGTAATCAGAGACCTCCCAGACTCTCTTGCTTCACTGATATTGGTACCAAACTGTACAGTTTCAAAGATCTAATCTAATCTGCCCCCACTGTACGATACAGTGTACAGTGCAGAAATATAGGAAGGGGCCATCCACAAGTAGAAGAGGAGTTGTAACAGTCCAGTTTTTACAAACAAAGTCTCTAGTTTTTAAAAACAGAGTCTCACATGCTCAGTATCGCTTACAGTGTGAGTGGGAGCACCTTTATTTTTATTTTCATCCTATGTACCTGGAGTCGATCCCTTCAAAAAGTATTCCTGGATGTCCACATTAAAGCTGTAGACCTAACTTTTGTACACCTAGGATACGGGTGCTCCCAAAGCCCACCCTTGGTGAGCACCTCCGGGGACCCACACAACTTGGGAGAAGAGGTTTGTGACACCCAGGGCCTGCGCAGGGAGGGGGTATGCGTGCATGTGTGTGTGCGTGCCACTGTGCGTGCATGCATGCATATGCACGGGTGGGATTAGACCTTCTGGGGATTTACTACAGAAGGGTCTTTACAAGTTTGTAGGTGTTTCCTAATTTTTATAAGTGTTTATTACTGTAGTTTATCTGTTGCGTTTCTGATATTGATCCTGAACATATAGTTCACTGAGTTGCTGGTTAATTGTGTCTCATTAATATATCAATAAATCACTGCAATCCTGAGTTAGTGTTTTGAACTCAGCATTTCTTTCTCTGTGATACTCCAGTGTCATTATGTTCTTTTATCACACAGGAAGGTCTCATTATTTGCCAGTGTGGACACTGAGAATTTCTGATATCCATGCCTTTGCCATCTAAAATATACAATAATAACTGCAGTAAAACCCACAAGTGTTTATATACTAACACAGAAATAACATTTCTACATGTTATTCATGCAAATAAACCCCCAATCATTAGCAGAGGTAAGTTTATCTGAACAGATCAAAGACCAGGTCATTGCAAATCTGCTCTCACTAGTTCTCAAGCCAGCTGTATATTGACAGGTGAGAGGTCTAGGGTTTGGGGTTTTTTTCCCCAACTAATATTGTTGAATATTCATTACATAAAAATGAACAAAAATAATGCTGTATGATTTTTATGGATTCATAATTACTTTTACAGAAGAAAGTCCTCCTCCTCCAAACGAGGCAAGGATGGCAGTCAGACTTTTTCAGAGATGGAACACCCTTTTTGCTGTAGTGTATGTGTTGATAAGCTTCCTGCATGCAAGGTAGAAGAGTTTATCCCTAGAGTGGCAAGTACTTAGGCAAGATACTTCAACTCTGTTATGTTATTGCAACTCTGTTATTAAAAAGAAGAAGGGTCTTTTCAGTGGTCTCCTGTGCTTACATTATTATGGTTTTGGAACCTGTGATCACTTCTTGATACATGTGCATATAATATTTATCACAGTAAAGACCCTAAAGATTGCCTAATACCTATGAAATTGACTATAAACAATTAATTCCAGTAATTCTCCCTCTTTCTTAGGTGAAAAACACACTATCACAGACAGTCACTGTTCCAAGCCTCCTCTGTTGGCCACACATCAACAAACAAGACCTGCTGTTTCACAGACAAGAGTGATCCCTCTGACCTAGCTTGAAAAAAAAGTGTTTGTGATAAGGCACAGCATCACATGAACTCACAGAGAAGAAAAAGACCTGCTCCCATGTGATTTCAGTACCCATGTCATTACAGTTTCACTTTTCACCAGTGCTTAGGAGCTTATATTCATTCTGGAACTACCATTTTTAAGCTCCATTTCCAGACATCCACTATTGCCATATATCTAGCAAACTTCTTTCTTTATCACTATTTCCAGTTCTTCTGCTACTAGAGCTTGCAGTTGGACTCAACTTGCTCTTCTCTAGACATGTATAAAAGCTCACAAAAGCCCGTGAAGGAAAGACTTTAAAGGAGTGAAATAAAAAGTAAAAGGAGTTTCCGAAGGCCAAGAAGGAAATGAAAGTGAGATCACAAAGACAACATTGTCACCTGAATCCAGAGCCCATAGGCAGTGGGACAATTTCAACTGGTATACCAGCCTTGGATTTACTGCATGGCAAAGCAGCAGTTGGGTCAGAAGTAACATTATACAAGTAAATCTGAAAATAATACAGAAACACATAAAAAAGAGCTATGAAAACTTGGTGGACTTTCTCCAAGTCTGCTTTGTTTCAGAATTTGCCCATCGTAAGAAAATCCTTCTTTGAAGCTCCTGCAAAGTAGGTAGCATCTTTAAGGAAGATGTTAAAACCTGCTAATTTGTCAAGACAATCCCTCTGACTGCTGATTTCTAAACCTTCTGGAGTTTCACAAAATAGGTGAAGACAGAGTGAGCAGAAAAAGCAGAGGGATAAATGTTACAATTCTTGCTGCTTTTGTTTTCAACAAGCAGCTTTCGAGAAAATTTCAGGTAGTACATACCATACCCAGTTTCTATGAAAAAGATTATCATACTCTTCTGAGTGCTGTAATGCTCACCATCATAGAGGAAATAAAACCAACTTATCCGAAGCCTTTTGGCTAGCTTCTGACCTCCTCTTCAACACTTTTACACGAGTCTGGAAACCACTGGACCCTGACTGGTTTCAGTGGGATCACAGTAGAGTAACCAGGAAGGAAATGCAGCAACTGAGGGGCATTTTTCTGCTTTGAGACCAATGGCAGATATGATTAGCTGATAGAAAATGTGAACTATTCTGATGTGATCTCTGGATAGGATAATAAAAGATAGATAGGATAATAAAAGGCAAAGGAAATGTTTTTCTCTAATTATTCAGTGATACTTTGTGATGGGTTGTTGCAGTTGAACTCAATAACCTCCTGCCATGAAAACTGCCAATCACAGCTGCAACTGATACTGAAGAGCTTAGTTCATTTATGTGCCCATTCACTTCCCCAACTCAAGAGTCTAGGTTATGGTACAGAGACTTTCTCAAGAGAAATAACTTGTCTAAGGGGGAAGTTGCATTATTACCTCCAATTCTCTGTGTTTCTTGTATTTGAATTCCCATGTCTAGCTAAATGAAATTTCTTCTAAAAATCAGCCTCAGTCAAAACCTACTTGTCAAGGCAACTTTCCTCACAGAATATCAACGTTAAAAAACTTATAAATCAGTTAATCAACTGGAAAAACTGATATCTATTTACTTTATAAAGTGGGCACAAAAGTTACAGCCAGGAGCAGTCTGAGGAGTATTAGGGAGGACTATAGAGCCCTGGGAGCTGTGGTAAGGGACTCTGGAGCCAGGTAGTTTTTTCATCAATCCTCCCGGTCTAAAGGAAGTGGTTTGAAAGGGCCAATCAAATCTGGCAAATCAACAATTGGTTGTGTGACTGGTGCCACAGCCCAATGTTCAGCTACTTAGAACATGGGACTTACTTTAGGAAATCTGGGCTGCTGGAGGCTGATGGGGTCCATCTGTCAGAGAAGGGAAAGAGCATCTTTAGTCATAGGCTTGCCCAGCTGGTGAAGAGGACTTTAAAGTAAAGTTGCCAGGGTAGGGGGAAATCTGAACTCATCCCATTCCTACCAGTCTGATGCCAGTGCCAGCAACAGATGCCCAGAGCTTGGAGAGGGGTCACAGATCAACAGGAGAGCAGCTGAAGAGCAGCACAAAGGCATTCCAGCCAGTAAGTCAGCTTCATCGGGACCAACTTAAATGCCTCTATGCAAACACATCTAGTATGGGGAATAGACAAGAGGAGCTAGAGATGTGCACACACCTGCAGGACTGTGATCTTACTGGCACCACAAAGATGTGGTGGCATGGCTGCTATGACTGGAGTGTTGGCATGGAAGGATGCAGACTCTTTAGGATGGACAGGCAGAGGAGATGAGGCATAGCCCTCTATGTCAATGATCAGCTGGAGTGCGTGGAGTTCCACCTGGAGATGAATGAGGAGCTAACCAAGAGTTTATGGGTCAGAATTAAAGGGAAAGCAGGGACAGGATACCTTATAGTGGGGTTCTGCTACAGGCCACCCACCCAGGAAGAACAAGCGGATGAGGCCCTCTATAGACAAATAGGAGCAGCCCCACGTTCACAAGCCCTGGTCTTCATGGGCGACTTCAACCACCCCAGTATCTGTTGGAAGGACAAGACTGCAGGGCATAAGCAGTCCAGGAGGTTCCAGGAATGCATTGATGATAACTTCCTTCTTCAAGTAATAGAGGAGTTAATGAGAAGAGGTGCTATGCTGGACCATGTTCTCACCAACAAGGAGGGACTGGTAGGGAGTGTGAATATCAAGGACAGCCTTGGTTGCAGTGACCATGAAATGGTGGAGTTCAAGATCCTTATGGCAGCAAGGAGGGTGCACAGCAAGCTCATTACCCTGGACTTCAGGAGAGCAGACTTTGGCCTCTTCAGGGATATGCTTGGCAGGGTAATATGGGATAAAGCCCTGGAGAGAAGAGGAGCCCAAGAAAGCTGGTTAATATTCAAGGATCACCTCCTCCAAGCTCAGGAGGGATGCATCCTGACAAAGAGGAAGTCAGGTAAGAACACCAGGGGCCCTGCATGGGTGAACAAGGAGCTTCTGAACAAGCTCAAGCATGAAAAGGAAGCCTACAGAGGGTGGAATGAAGGACAGATAGACTAGGAGAAATACAGAGAAACTGTCTGAGCAGCCAGGGATCAGGTTAAAAAGGCCAAAGCCCTGACAGAATTAAATCTGTCCAGGGACATCAAGGGCAACAAGAAAAGCTTCTATAGGTACATCAGTGATAAAAGGAAGACCAGGGAAAATGTGGGTCCTCTCTGGAAGGAAAAGGGAGAGTTGGTCACCTGACATATGGAGAAGGCTGAGGTACTCAATTAGGTTTTTCCCTCAGTCTTCACCGCCAATGCCTCCGGCCACACCATCCAAGACACAGAAGGTAAAGGCAGGGACTGGGAGAAAGGAGAACTACCCACTGTAGGATATCAGATATCAGGTTTCAGACCATGTAAGGAACGTGAAGGTACACAAGTCCATGGGACTTGATGAGATGCATCCACGGATCCTGAGGGAACTGGCAGATGAAGTGGCCAAGCCACTATCCATCATATTTGAGAAGTCATGGCAGTCCGGTGAAGTTTCTGCTGACTGGAAAAGGGGAAATATCACCCCCATGTTTAAAAGGGAAAAAAAGAAGATGTGAGGAACTACAGGCCAGTGAGTCTCACCTCTGTGTCCAGTAAGATCATGGAGCAGACCCTTCTGAAAAATATGCTAGAGCACATAGAAAACAAGGAGGTGATTAGTGACAGCCAACATGGCTTCACTAAGGGCAACTCATGCCTGATGAATTTGGTTGCCTTCTTCAACGGGGTTGCAGCGCTGGTGGATAAGGAAAGAGCAACTGGCGTCATCTACCTGGACTTGGGAAAAGCATTTGACACTGTCCCACAGGACATCCTTGTCTCTAAATTGGAGAGACATGGATTTGATGGATGGACCACTCAGTGGATAAGGAATTGGTTGGATGGTCGCACTCAGAGTGTTGCAGTCAACAGCTCCATGTCCAAGTGGAGAGCAGTGACAAGTTCCTCAGGGGTCAGTATAGGGACCAGCACTGTTCAACATCTTTTTGGAGACACGGACTGAGTTCACCCTCAGCAAGTTTGCCCACAACACCAAGCTGTATAGTGCAGTCAACATGCTGGAGGGAAGGGATGCCATACAAAGGGACCTTGACAGGCTTGAGAGGTGGGCCTGTGCAAACCTCATGAAGTTCAACAAGGCCATGTGCAAGGTACTGCACATGGGTCGAGGCAATACCAAATACAGGCTGAGTGATGAGTGGATTGAGAGCAGCCCTGTGGAGAAGGACTTGGGAATAGTAGTGGATGGAAAACTATGAGCCAGCAATGGGAGACTGCAGTCCAGAAAGCCAACTGCATCCTGGGCTGCATCAAGAGAAGTGTGACCAGCAGGTCGGGGGGGTGTTTCTACCCCTCTACTCCACTCTCATGAGACCCCACCTGTGGTGTTGTATCCAGCTCTGGGACTCCCAACATAAGAAGGACATGGACTTGTTGGAGTGTGTCCAGAGGAGGTCCATGAAGATGATCACAGGACTGGAGCACCTCCCTTGTAAGGACAGACTGACAGAGTTGGGATTGTTCAGCCTGGAGAAGAGAAGGCTCTGGGGAGACCTTATAGCAGCCTTCCAAGGGGGCTACAGGAAAGATGGGGAGGGACTCCTTATCAGCGAGTGTAGTGATAGGATGAGGGTTAATGGTTTTAAACTGAAAGAGGGTAGATTTAGATTAAATGTAAGGAAGACATTCTTCACTGTGAGGGTGGTGAGACACTGGCACAGGTTGCTCAGAGAAGCTGTGGCTGCCCCCTCCCTGGCAGTGTTCAAGACCAAGTTGGATGGGGATTTGAGCAACATGATGTAGTGGAAGGTGTCCCTGCTTGTGGCAGGGGGGTTGGAACTGATGATCTTTAAGGTTCCTTCCAACCTAAACCATTCTATGATTCTGTGATTCTATGATTATAAGATTTTGAATGGATATAATTATAAAATGTTGCATTTATACTAACTCAGTTAAAACCTAAATTAAGAAATCTTTCTCTGACAGATGTAACCAAGCCAGTAAGGATAGAAAAATACATGCAGATTGATCTGTAGCAAGCAGAAAGTCCTGGATGACTGATTTTATTTGGAGAATTTACACAGACAACACTAGCAGAAGGGTTCCACATTAAAAATTTATATCAGGGTTCTTCCCCATTGTAACACTAAGTGCAATTACGTCTCACTCCTGCCCAAGAAACACTAAGTGCAATTACGTCTCACTCCTGCCCAAGATTTCCCACATGTACAAACGCTCAGTGAGTATGAAGTATAGAATGCTTCTTGTGCATAACAGATCTGCTTTGCAGATGCATTTCTGCTGAAGTGCACGCATTCAGTGAGTCTAACTCTTCCAAGAAATATCAGATGTTCCATGTGTGAAGAAGATGGCTGATCTGAGCACAGATGGACGGTCACACAGTGAGAGGTAAGACAAAGAAGTACTGCACAGGGGTTTCTACAGGGTTTCAGACCACCAGAAATCTCTCACCCAGATATATGGTAGCATAATGGTTGTTAATATTTTCTAAGTCTGAAACTGGTGTCAGTTGCCAGGAGAGGCAGCGAGGAAGGAGGGGTTCTCTCTCGCTTCTGGGATTACGACTGTGGGATCTTGGTATTTCAGGATCACTAGCCACGAATGGGCGGCCCAGGGAGGTGGTGGAGTCCCCGTCCCTGGAGGTGTTTAAGAGTAGGGTTGACATAGTGCTTAGGGATATTGTGTAGTTGGGAACTGTCAATGTTAGGTTGGACTAGATGATCTTCAAGGTCTTTTCCAGCCTAGACGATTCTGTGATTCTGCGTGAGTTCTAATTTCTAGTCCTGGATCTTGTCCCTAGGGTACTGTGGCAGGTGTACCCGCCCAATGAAAATAGGGCTTCTTGGTTGCTGAAGTGTAGCTGCTCCTGATTGCTTTTGTTCTCCAGGCTTCATGGTAGTTGGGGCCTTCGGCCAATGGGCGCCACTATTGACCACAGATCACATGCGGCCTGAATATCAATGGAGTCCCCTGGGGGAGTCATTTTGAGCTCGTCCCCTGGAGCAGCACGTTGCAGTCGAGGACTCTCCCCTTGGGTCAGGAGCTGCCCAAGGAAACTCCTCAAGGTGCCTTGGGTCAGGACGTTGCCCTGAGCAGGTCCTCAAGGTTGAGAGCCCTCACTTGCTAGGTGAATGATAGAGTGGTTTGGGTTGTCATTAAACTCTAGGGTGTAGTGCTTTATTCTGCATTTTAGGTTGTTGCTAAACCCTAGGGATTTGTTCTTTGTTATGTGTTTTGGGTTGTCGTTAAACTCTAGGAAGCTGTTCTGTTCTCTGACAGACATTCAAACCTGTAATTTGCAGAGGGCTAGTTAATTGTGTTGACAATAAATTTTTAATTTTTGGTGGTTGTTTGTTTATTTGAGAGCTCTGTAACAGGGACAAGGCTTTTCCATAAAGCCCTTTCAGTTTCACAGTGGTTCGGCACTCATTTCACTGCATATTTCATTGTGCATGAGGAGAAGAAAGCCGTAGGACTATATGCTCCAACCATACACCAACCAATCCTCAATAGTAAAAGTAGCTATGATTGTCTTCAGATTAATACCCCCAACACAAAGAAAAAATTCACACATTCTTCTTCTGATTCAGTGAACCACTAGTTATTTCAAACATGACTGAATAGCTTGAACAAGCTGGAGGAAAGAGCTATCTCAGTCCCACCAGTCTTCTCTCTCTCATCAAACCTGGGCCTGAGGACATGCTCTGGAGCCTGAATCTTGCCCCAGGGAGGAAACCAGTATCTCATGTTGCCATCACCACCCTGTGTGACTTGAAGAATGGTTGCTGCTTTTGCCTTTTTAGCAGAGCACCTAGGGTCTAACCTAGCTGCACGTTCAGACCCTACTGGCTGGTGCATTTGTTGTACAGTGCAACACTCTAATCCTCAGATGTACTCTCTTAAGGGCCAGAGATTTGCAGAGATTTGTTTCACATCCGTTGGGGTTGTTTCTTTTAATGATTGGCAAATGCAGTTTTCAACACTGTCTTTCTCCTGGGGTAGCCATCCAGGTTCTCACCCCTGTCCCTTTCCTCATTCATACATACCGTCCAAAATCTCATCATCCTCCAATGGTTCCCAATCTAATGCTTCATTTCTTACTGCAGATAGTCTAGCTATTTTTAACTTTTGCATAATGATCAGCTTATTCCAGAGTTTTATCTTCATATTTGCTACTGTCTGACCCCTTTAGGGTCTGCCATTGTTCCTTTGAATTCCTGCTGAATTATATATTTAAATCCCTTCACTTGTTCTTATAATATGTCCTTTTCTTTAGTCACCACCTTTTCCTGTGTCATGTTTCTTTGAAATTTCTTTCTGGGCTGCTAAGTCACTTTGTTTGTCTAATGACTAGGCCAGTTTTAAGGTACTTTCTTAATCCATCATTTTCTGATTGCAGCCACTGATTTTCTGATGTTCAGCACAATCAGCACAAAATACTTTAGCAGCCTCCCACAATAATCCCAATAATAAGGGACGTCCATCCTTAGGTTTCACTTCATAACATCAACAAAAATCTGAGAACATTTATATTACCCATAGCTCTGTGAACTGGAGGGACACTTCTTCCACAAGGACGTGTCTAAAACCCAATTTGCTTCCCATATCATGACCACTTACTTTTTAACATTTCCATTCTCTTTCTTCCCTTTATCCAGCCAGTTTCCTTTTTGTTCTACTCTTAAACATTTTGGATAATAATATTCACCACCAGTCACATAAATTACAGTCTTTTTTCAAGTCTGACAAGACTATTCCAAAAGATTGTTTCACAAAAGAAAAAAAAAAACAAAACAAAAAAAACCAACTAGTCTGGTTTATACCCCCCTGCCATCTGTTCTCCAGTGGAATTTTATAAAAATTAAATTATTGCGGTACCTTGTAGGAAGACATGAACCAGGACCAAGAATTAAAGAACACACTTTTTTTTGGTCTATGAATGCGTTAAAAAAAACCCATAAGTTCACCCTTTCCTACTTCTGTCTGGTGTTTCTCCATTCACACCTGGAAAGTCCATTCATTCCTTTTAAGGTTTTTAAAACAAAAAACCAAACCCATATATAAATATATAAGCACCCCCATAAATATAGATAACCATTCTCATATATGTCATTCACAGCTACCAAACCATTGCAATAACCAGCAGACCAGCCTTGCAGCAAACCACCAGGGCCATTGAGGCACCACCACCTCCCTGGCCCTGGGGTCCCTCTGCCATGCTCCCCAGTGACCTTCCCTACTCACCTCTTACATTGTTACTGCCCTCCGAAGCCACACTTAACACTGTTCCCTCTGCACCCTTTTCTCATGGGAACTATTTCCGTTCATTCTTATAATGAATGCGGTGGGTGGTTGTTTTCTTAAATCTTTATCAGTCAAGATGGTTAGAGGAACACTTGTGTGGGTATCCTGATAGAGATACCACCTGAGGTTTTGACACTTCAGCACACCAAGACATTCCCAGAAACAATAATTTAATTTCAGGGGGAATTTAGCATTAAAATCTTAGGACTTCAGGCAGCAGAATAATAAAATATTGATGTCCTAAATTTTGAGCCACATTCTGTCAAGGTCTCACTGAGTTGTGAGATGTGTCCCACCCATTTGCATAACTGACGATTAAACTTCATGAACTCAAGATGTTAAATTCTCTTGTGTTCCCCTGACATCATCATCAGGGGTAGAAACTTTGTTGTCTGAAAGTCAACAGAAGTTTGCAAGAAAACTTGCTTTCCACTTCATTAACGCTGTTTCAGAAAGACAAGTCAAGGCAAGAAGGAAGAAAATTCAGACTCTTTTTCTTTGGGGATATAGCAAATTATCTCTTATTCCAGTTTCCACTACAGAGACCATCACTATCCTATGGACATGGTACTGTGCACCACCCTGTGTAAACAAGTCATAGGACATATAGAAGATAATCTCCCAGAAAAATCCAGCTTTGTGACTATTCAGTAATACTAGTATCACCTGATTGAAGGTTATTATTTTTTGTTTGGTTTTGGAGGAAGTGTTTTGCAAGTTATTACTTGGCGACATTTTGGTAATGTTACTGCAAGTTCAGAGGATTTTTCAATGAAAAATTTTGAGTTTTCTTTCTAGAAGGCCAAATGTTGTCTGCTACCATTGCTAAGATTTGTGTCACTGTCTGGACAGTGTAGATAAAAAGGCACAACCCATCAGGGAATCTTTATGCTGGTCTGTTGTTCTGCTATGCAAATAAAGATTATACCAACACGAAAAAATGTTAAATGAGAGAGTTTTCTTTATTAGTGATTATATTACCTTATATCATTACCTATATACTACCTTATATTTATACTTTTATATACCTTATATATATCTTTATATTATCTTTTATTACCTTACCACAGATAGCTAAACTTCAGTTTGGATCATAAATTTGCTAAAATATGGTGTCCTTCTAAAAGGAATGCAAGGACCAGCCTTCCTTCCTGCCCACACGGAGTAGCAGTTCCTGGTGAGACAATCAGTCATGTATTGCTGAGTCAGGAAAGTGCATGCCAATATTCAGCACTATCAAAAGTTTCTTAAATTGTGTCCAGGTTACCAGAGAATTTTAAGACAGAGGGAAGAAAAATCACATCACAATTGGGAGTAATGACAGCTAGACAAAAGATCAGTTTGGACATATTCATTGTCTTTCAAGAGAACAATAAAAACTAGAAAACTATGTAGGGAGAGCAAGACTGTGTCTTGTTTTATGCCTGCATGCAGTGGACAAATCTGGTGGACAGACATTTCATACCTTCCAAGCATTGCAATGTGTACAGGACTATTGCATAGTCTTCTCTCTTTCTTGGGGAGATAAAGGAAGAACAAACCTTCCTGGAAGGTTTTGATCATGTGTTCAAGCACTTAAAGCACTTGATGAACTTAAAATTACAGTGACATTTTGTTCATAGATAGTTGTCTCAGCTCAGTATTATTAACACTATGATATTCAAAGCACTTCTGACAATAAACGTCGTAATTGCTGGTAGCTTTTTAATGGTGGATCCACTGCCTCATTTCTCAGCATAGATACTAACCTGGATAGCCTGTCAGTGTCCTAATGCATTTAGAAAGGAAAGAATATCAAGGCATCTGTGTAATTAAGAGCAATGGTCTTATATTGCAGGATTACTCCAGTGATGGTTTTATATTGCAGGGCTATTCCAGCCAATTTGCTAAAGACTGGATTGGGAGTGCAGCTCTGTGTTTGTTTACCCAATGAACATCTGCACAGAAATCTGATGTTGTGGTTTGCCAGGAATTTTTACTGGAAGGGAGCTGAAATATTTAACAGTTTGATCAGTCTGTTTCTCTGCCCCGAGGAGTATATGGAAGTGTGTCAGCTCTTGTTATTTCAGCTACAGTTCTTGTATATCCTTATCTAGGTGCTGATCTGGCAATTCAGACAAACTCCTACGTAGCTTAAATAAGGTGCTGATTTGGCTGTTCAGACAAATTCATACGTATCTTAAATAGGAGCCTGACAATCTCCTAAAGTTTACTGATGCTTAAGAGTTTAGCTGCTAGTAAAGGTTTTTAAGAAAAAACTCTTCCCACAAAAATCACTGGCAATTTTGCCACAAAATTCAATTAGCAGAAAAATGAAAACTATCTTTGGATGTTTATATTTCTGTGTGGCTTTACATTATCAGGATCCATTATGTTTTTTTCTGATTTAAGACACTGGGAAGGGTCTTCATACATGAAAAGTTTATTTGCTTATTCAAATGCGTGTATATTTTTGGTGGATGAATCCTGAAGAGACATCACTTTTGGCTTCTTTCTCTCACTTAAAATCAAAGAGGAATAACTTGGACCTCTCCAGACAAATTGCATGCATGTAGCTGCACTGAAATCTTGATTAGCAAGCTGCTGTACCTAAATATATCTCAAAGAAACCTGTAAGGTTATAGGTAGGATTCAATGCAATGCCACAACAAAACGTTATTGTCAAGCAAGAAAGCTGATTGTATATTCACAAGTGCTGGGTGTGTGCCTGGATCTACTCCTGCTCTCAGCACATGGGTCCTGGGCCTCTCAAAATTATTCAGGGCTGTGGGAAAAGATATCCTCGGGCTAAGGAGCCACACAATCTAGCAATCCTAAGAAACAAGTAATGCAGAGGGAACCTTATTTCACAGACTAGTCATGCAGTTTCCCTGTAATGTTGTGGTTGTGGCTACTGCTCACTGCTGTGCTTGTCAGTTTCCTCATGTTTTAAATGTGAGATTTTCTTTCTTTCTTTTTTATCCCTTCCTTCTTTCTTATCTTTTCTTTCTTTCTCTCCTTCTCTCCTTCTTTCTTTCTTTCTTTTTCGCAAAAATATGCATCTCTGATCCAAAAAGGAATCCTGTCAAACTGTTTAGCAGTTGTCAATTCAAAATGAGGCATTTCAGTGAATGGGAACAATGTCTGTTGATGCAGCATCAAGATCAAAAGTGATCAAGTGTTCATCAGACATCAGCTTTTGGAGTAATGAAAAGATCCTTGGCAGCACTAACTCTGGGGCATGGCTTTGGATTTACTCTGATGTAGTAAGACCCCTCCCTTGTTCAGAATAATTCATAATGTTCAACAAACCACTGTGTAAGCTTGCAACAGGAGGTGATACCCATAGAGCAGAGATAACAAGGGGTTCAGTGTGGAAACCAAGTCCAGATCTTGTGATTCATAACACACTGCCACTTATTTAAGACTTCCATCTAGAGGCTTTAATGATATCCAAATGTTATTCTTTTCTTTAACAAAAAACTTGCCTGGGATCACGACCATTTCCCATCTTCACTGTAGAAGTGGCTCCTTCCTTGGTTGCCCAATACCAATTCTCACCTTTCAGTTTCTTGGTCAGATCAACAACAGTCAAGAGTGAGAAACTACAAGCCTTTTAACTATGTGCAATAATGAGCACAGTCTCCAGACCCTCCTTTTCTCTTTAAATGCACAATCATGAAAGCTAATGGAGAGGTGGAAGCGAAATCGCTCTGTCATTTACAGCTCACTATTGTGTCTGGAAATGTCTTTTGCTCATTATGTACTTTTTTATAAATCAGAGTTAAGTACTCTCCAGCTAGAAATGTGCACAGCACAAAGCACAGATATTGTAATTTTCAGAGGAAAGAGCAATGGGGCAAAATTTTTGCATTTTTCCATTTTATCATGCTTTTTCCCACCTAACTTGAAGTTATTTCTTTCCAACCTGGAACACCAAAGTATAGAAAAAATGAGAAGCACTGGTAAAAACAGTCCTTAGAAATCATCACTCAGACACAGACAACTTACAAAACATTTCTCTCTTTCCTGATTCAGGAAAAGGAAGACAGTAAGTATGCAATGCGTTTCTGCTTCCTCATACTATGAGAGCTTGGAAAAAACTATAACATAAAACAGTCAAAAACCTGCTCAAACTGTGGAGAAAATCTGGACAGGACCAGGTTATTTTATTTGCAAAGATTGCTTGAAAAATTTTCTCACTCTTCACACTCCTAAATGAATGGAAAAAAGCCCCAGCTTCAAGTTCTGCAACATAAGCACCTGAATACTCAAAGATCCCAGCTGAGAGTCATCTTCTACTCACCTGTATTTGTATATCCTTACTGAACTGCAAACAATCATCTCCCATATTTGTGTAAGAATATGACTTCTCAGCACATTTCTGCCACTTGTGAAATATAAGCCATTATGAATGACAAAGAATTTGTATCATTTTTATTTTATTCATCACACATACAAGATATAGATGATGGACACAGGAGGTTTCTGAACAGCTTTAGAAATAAGGAACTTCCAACTCTAAGATCAGAGTTTTCTAGCAAGAGGGGCGAGCATGTCTGCACAGTTCCTCACTGGCTTAAGCACATGAAATCCTCAGGAATGGGTATGTCTGCATCTGTGGATGGACAGTGGAAAAAGACCACCACCACCACACTACAGCACTAAGCAGCAAGCATTTGTGATCTTCCTTTCTACCATTTCACATCTCCCCAGATTGAGGTTTGTCACTGTGACCATGGTGTAAGTCCATGTAGATCTTCTGCTCTGCATTTGCCCAGCTCTGGGTCTGGCCCAGGGATCAGTGTTGAGGCTTGACCAGGGAAATAGGAGAAAAAAAACATCAGACAATTTTATCTCCACAGAGCAGAACAATCTTCAGCTGTTCAGTCAGCTGCAAGGAAAACATCTGTAATTGTGTAGGATTTCAGTACAAAGTATTTGTCATGTCCCTCAAGTGCAACGTCATTTTAACAAGTCTCAGTGTCTCTTTTCTAAGACAAATCAAAGTAGCTGGAAAAGTGAGCAGGACCACACTGGAAACTGTAAATGTTTACAAATCCTACATACTGTGAACAGACAAGGAGACCCTCCAGTTTCTACACTGGTTGGCAAAGTCTTGCTACTACTGTCCCCAAATCTCATAAACCACATCAGAATAATCAGGTCCATGGTGGACAGAAGTTATGTGAAACTTCAAAGTAGGCAGATGGACCCAGTTGCCCCTGCAGCGAAAATTAATTTAATTACATTAAATTTAAAGCTATTTACTCCAGCTGAATGTTTTGTCCTACACTAACCTTGATAATTATTTTTTTAAAGTTATATAAAGCAGTACAAAATAAAAACCAAGATCTCACCACAGTCTTTCCAAGTTTAAACCAAAACATTCATGATCATGGAAAAACTAATCCTACAGATGTTTTCTGGGTTACCAGGGCTCCACATCAGTCCAACAAATCTGTTTCCAAGCCAATTTGAATAGGGATCACTGGAACACGTCTCATCAGGTAACTCACCCAAAAATTTTCATTAGTTATAGTTTTTAGTTATTTGATACAGTTTTGCCACATTTCAGACACATTCCCTCTTTCAGATTAGCCATCTGGCTTGCAGTAGTGGACCTAGACTAGTGGTGTTACATGGTAGAGCCTGGAGGGGAGGTGGTGCCACCGGCAAACACAGGACATGAATCAGCAAACTGTGCCCTTCCCTAGGAAGTTTGTGCTGACCCATCTGCATCAGAAATGGCACCGAGTCCCACCGAGCCATTAGGATATTAGCACGTTACTAGAAATTAAAAGATTCTATCTTGCCATTTCATCTTGATTCTGACTTTCGTTTTAAATTACTTTGTTTCTAGTGCCCCGTTAAATTGATTTGTTATGCTAAATTTGTGCCAAATAAATAATGAGCTTCCTAATTAGTTGATTCTGAAGCAAGGCAAGGATGAAATTATATTCAACTGTCTTAGTGTCTGGGGCCCTATGAAAAAAACACACTGAAGATACTAGAAACTGTGCAACTCCTCAACATATTGGTTGCTACTATGCTGATTTCCAATGCTTTGATGCTGTTGGGAAGCAGTTGTTTGGAATGCTTGCAAGAGCACAGATCTTAGCTCTCATCACAGTGTCTCACAGATAGCTGCAAATTACAGATGAAAATTCTGATAAATAGTGGAAGAAAAACGTGCATTCACATATATCTCATGAACAAATAACTGACACACCCCTCTGAATTAATAATTATTTTATTTTTACCCTAAACAATCCATAACTTAAGCCAACAGGCAGAAATAACCTAGGAACTCTAACACCTTTTCAAGCTTTGAAGGGGACCTGAGCTCCTGTCGCAGCTTTGAAATAGGGTCTCAGTCTTGTACAGCACATAAATGTTTGGGAAAATTTTGCCTAAAAAAAGATCAAGAGGGAATCTCTGTCTCCACCTAAGTCAGTGGCAAAATCCTTGTTAGACACAATCAGCTCAGTCTTTAGCCCCAGGTTGAAGATCCCATAGATCACCTAACAGAGGAAAGAAGCAAGACCAAGACTGCGGTATGTCTGTCTGCTGTCCTAGGAAAAACAATACCTGTGATACTGGCTGTTATTATTTTTATCACTAGTATTACTACTTTTCACTATTATTATTGCTATCAAAATTCTTAATATTACTGCTAGTATTGACTTCCTAAAGGATTACTACTCTGTCCAGACAACTTTTGGTACTTTTACATGGCAATATTTCTGACCAGATGTACATACATCTTTTGCTATTCTTTTCAAACATTGTATTTCATGAGAAATTCAGAAACAACATAAATTTTTGTCAGAATTTAGATGCCAAAAATTGTGCAGATGAAGCAGAATAAGTACCAGCAACTTTAATAACTAAAGAACACATCTAATCTATCAGCCATGACAAGTAGTTTCTTCCTGCATGGGAGAAATCTCATGGAAATACATTATGAAATGTAATTAGACACATGCATTAATTCTTTTGTCAAGAAAGAGAAATACCTCTTAGCCACTAGTGTTCACCATAAGATAAATAACCATATGACATAGTTAGCAGCAGAATGAATCATAAAAAAAGAAGGGCTGTTCACCAGATTTATGTAGAAGCTAGTCATGTCTCACTAGCAGAAAGAAGACTTCATATTTAAACATCTCTATTTTCACCAGATGAAATTAAGAGAGAAATATGAATTGTTTGCCTAGATAGTAAACATTGTAAGTGTCTGTAGTATAAGACTATAAACCTAAGATGCAAGAACTGCCTTATTAGCCCAGACCAAAAGTTCATCTAGTTCAATGTCACATCTCCAACACAGGCCAGAAACAGGCACTAAGGTAAAGAGTAGACGAATCGAGGCATGTGGTTTAAGAAAATTTCTTGAATATAGATATTGGGAAAAATTTCTTCAACAAACATGTTCTCAAGCACTGGAATAGGCTGCCCAGGGAAGTGGTTGAGATATCCCTGGAGATGTGTAGATGTGGCACTTAGGGACATGGTTCAGTAGTGAACTTGGTACTGTTAGGTTAACAGTTGGACTCAATGATCTTAATTGTCTTTTCCAACCTAAATGATTCTGTCATTCTCTGATCTACAATGGTGGATCAGCCAGGACTAAGGGACATCTTTCCCCTGTCATACTGAGTCATGATGCCTCAAAATGTGCAATTCTATCTGGAGTCAGTCCTTGAGGAGCCCTGCCTGATGCTATTAACTCTCGCTTTCAGTGGGATCAAGGAAGTCCATTTAAAAATATATTGCTTATAAGTGACGCATCTTAGAGATAAATTCAGAATAATCTACCAAATATATACATATATATATAGGGCAATGTCAATGCCACTCAGCCAAGATATCTCAAACAGCTCCTAGTTTCCTCTTAAGTATCTAATGTTGATGGTGCGTGATAGAAATACGTTCTGAAATATAATTAAACAGGTGTGGTTTATGTTTTGTCAAGATAGAAAAGTGCTGCAGAGCATGATCACAGCACAGCAGGTGCAATGGCAAACTGAAAAAATTTATACAGGTATTAATGTTACAACACAAAGAAGTGGTCTGTGGGACCAATTTCTCTAATGGTTTTATTATTTTTAAGAAAAAAATCTCAAACAATATGTCTAGATGGTCAAATTAGTGTTCTCAAAATAAAAGGATGAAAGCAGTGGGAGAAAACAGGTTTCATCATAAAAATCTAAATTACCTCACAGCAAATATTCAACACGTGGTCTTGAGAAATGAAATCATTCCAGGAAGACTAACACTAAGACCTTCTGTTCAGTTAAAGAAAGGTGAACTTTAAATCTGTATAAACTAATTTATTTTAACTCAATATGTGTTCATATGTTTGCTGTAATGTTAACATGTAACGTGATCCAGAAATAAAATTGGTGTTATTTACAAGTGGGTTCTATCTATGCTGCTTTGCTGTTACCAATCCGATGTAAGACGAGTCCACTTTTCTGTTTTCTTTCAGGGTATAATTTGGATGGTGGCTGGGAATGGGGAAGAAGGGGTGAAAAAGAGAACTACAGGAAAGGTAACTTAAGATTGAAGAACCAGGTGTACAGAAATCAGAGTCAGAGTAAGGTCAGGGGCAAGGATTTAGTTGTGTCCCTTAGTGTGCAGAGCTGTTTGGCTGATAGACAAGGACTGTGTAACAAGACAGACGACTGTAGGAGTAACAGGGAGGTTTCCTCATTTATATTGTTAAATGCTGCCCTGAAGAGTTGGATTCCAGTTCTGGTATCTACCTCAGAGTTCCTGTGTAGCAGGAGACAAGTTGCTTCAATATTTAACAGATGACTAAGCGTATGACACATTTTTTCAAGTGTCAGTGAGCAATGGGGAGTATAGAAGAGCTGAGCCCTCAGAGCTGCAGCTGAAGGCAATGAGAATGGGTCTTTGACATTTTCATGTGGCATATGACAGTGAATCTCTTTGTAACACCAAACATTCTAACATATATATATTTCTAGTTGCTCTTAAAGTCATCCTTGGATTGGTGAAACAGGTATAAATACTCCTTTTAATTCACAGAAATATATGAATTCTTGTGTTTAAGGCACTCAGACAGTACAGTGACAAACATCTTTTAAAAGCCTGTGAACAAATTAATTAGTCTATCTTTACAGTAGGATATGAAGTGCATATGATAAAGAAGGAAGTAAAATAAATGTCAAGTAACTGCTCATGTAAACAAGCACCAAAGAGGCATGGGTCACTTTGGAGAAAAAAAGTGTGCATGTAATTCCAGTATCAGAAGATATAAAGTGGCAGCTGAAATGAGATTGAAGACATAATTCTGACACTCTCTACTGTTTAAGTGTTTGGCTTTGGAACCCCCTAATCATGTTCTTTTATCACCAAGGGTGGAGTGAGTTTTAATTTTTTAATCAACAGAAAACCACTACACAAAACTACCTTATTCCTGAAGCTCTTCAGGTGCCTCACAGATCATCTCAAAACAGGGTGACTAAACACAAAATCACCTCACCCCAGGTCAAGAGGTGAGATTTGTTAAGAAAACCTTGTAAACATTCCTGCTGCTCTGTTGAGCTGCTTGTGTGTCTTGTGAATAAATGGAGACTTCTGACTTCACCAGAATTTTCTCAAAACCACTGTGTCTCATGTGCAGGGTCATATCTTCGAACAAAATATTAGAAAACTGGCAAGCAGCTGGCTACACTTTACAAAAAGCTAAACTTGTCTGTTTCTGAGATACAGTTTAGATTAAGACATATTAGCAGATGATTAAACACATTTGGGTCTCTTTTAAAAGCTCTATCCTCCTTTTACTTCCTCTTCCATCTCTTTTGGAAGCACCAAGCAACATTTTCAGTATCCAGAAGTGAAATGCACTCTTTGAAGATGCTGTATGCAAGGCAAGGCTGTTGACATTTCACCTGAGTTCAGGTCAGCCTCCACCCCCAGGCAGAATGAGAGAGGGTTTTATAGAAAGTTTCAGAGCTGACACCAATGTGTCCCCCAGACACCACCCATCATTGTCCTTGCTGCACAGCCAGACTCTGCACAGGCTATCCTTCAGCCACCTGCATCACTTTGCTCCCACTATCAACTGAAAGAAGCTGGTGCCCATCTCAGCTGGGAGTACCTGACCCCTCTGCAGAGGAGAATGCTGGTTTGGAGAGACAGTGAGTGGAATTTTTTTGTTTGTTTTCTGGCTGTTTTTATCAACAACATGGGTCCTTGTAAGAATAGTCACTTATTTTCTTGGAGGGTGGCTAACTGTAACAACAGTAAAAGGGCTGCAGAATTTAACCTAACGCTTTTTCTCCCCCTCATTTCTTATAAAATTACCATCATTGAGAAAGCTTTTGGCATTGCCTTCTCTAACACACAAGCTACAGAAAGATCTTAGTTATGAAGTAAATGGGGTGGAGAGGAAAAAACAGTCCTTGAGGACAGGAGCCTTGCAATTTCTGTCATGAACTACATCAGCTTTGTATACATTGTTGTGCCAGGAGAGCCATGATGTCTTGAAAGGATGAATACTAGGTTAAGACGAAAAACTGGAAGACTCAGACCTAAGGGCAGTTGCACAGATAGTCACAGACAGTGTGTTGAAAAGGAAAACAACTTTGTTGGGATCTTGGAATGGTGTGATGCTCGTGTCAGAAATCAAATCTTCTGAATAGGGTGGTAGTTTGTTATCTGAATGTGACAGGTATCTCTGTTGCAAGAGTCCTTGCAGTAGCATCTTGAGCTGGATGGACTGAGACTCCTCATATCTCTGCCCTTCTCAGTCCTTATAGCCAGCTGGCTATACTCCTTTGTGACCACTCCAGAACGTGCAGAATTTATCACTATGTATTATATTAACCAGATACAAAATGTCTTAAATATCTTGATGATACACGAAAGACTGCACTGCATGACCCTTTTTGTTGAATAGGTTAAAATGTCTATTTACAAGTGTTTTAACTATGTACTATTTGATAAGTTCTGCAGCCAGGACCACCTAGGGTAGTTTTTGGAAGGAAGGGTCAGATTGTCCAACCAGGATAGTGAGTGGTACCTTTAAGCATATGAATTGGACAAGACCAAAACTATCACTGAGAGGGTTCCTGCACCATATAGCTAAATACCTAATTGTGAAGGTGGCCAAGAATTAAGTCTGTCACCTGGTTCCAATGGACTCCATCATCTCTAGCCAGTTCATTGTCTCCCTTCTGATGACAACTAGCTGGGGAGTTCCTGGGTCATCCCTGAATTAACAACTCACAGTCTTGATATCCAACTGCGCTATAGTAGATGGGTAGATGGATGGATGGATGGATTTCTTTTATGTCCATAAAAATTCAAGGTCTGGATGTCAGCATCACTTAGAAAATGTCCATGCCCCATATTCAAGTCATAGCACTTGGAAAGGTCCTGAGTATCTCCAATTTTCTACTTTCTACGGTCTACATCCTTTTTACCCTATTTCCCGTGTGGGCCATCAGGTTCTAACAGCCATAAAACAATTTCCATTACTCCCCCATAGCAGACCATTTGCCAGGGCTCTGGTTTTCAGAGGGGCTGATGCTCAAAATGCAGCAGCAGTCTTAACTGAAGTCTGCTGCTGCTCCACTGTCTCACAACATCTACTGCATCTCCTCTTTGTAAGAAGCAGGAATGGGTTTTTGCACAAGGAAAAAATCACATTTGAGTGTGAGAGAGTATATTCTGCTGCTAAGACAAGATTGCTCAAATTATTTCCACTGAAAGACAGTTCACATTTCCTAACAGATGTTTTACCCTTGTGGTGGTGCAACTCTCCTCCTCTCTTTGGGCTGCTCATTTCTTGGTGTGATTTCCCCTCTGTCCCAGGCCACATACCAACCCAAAATGAATTGAGAAAGGCAGTGGACCAGAGCATTAAGGCACTCCATTAGAGCACCTGGCTCCTGCCCCACGCCTTACCACTTGGGAAAGGTAATGACAATCAATCACCTCCTGACAACCTAGTACATCTGTACTTGGGTTGTGGCCCAAAGGAGGTGATATCAGAACTTCAAGATCGAGCAAATTCTGGATCTGAGCCACTGGTAGAAAGTACCAAAATATTTCATCATCCAAGTTGGACTGAAATTAAAAATTACCTGATGAAAGTCAATTACATGGTACCCTAAGCAAGACACTTTGAGCTCTCCTGGATCGCAGCAGGCTGTGACCAGCATCTCTCCTGACTTGGGATGTCTTTCAGGCACAGACTCCTCGAGGTTTAAAGATTGTCTGCCCACAAAGCCAATGACAGGGCAAAATCAGACTTCTTAAGGCTCAATTATCACCTGTTGAGGAATGCCAATGCATTGTGACTATTTGCTCTAAATTCCAGAAGAGGGAAATTTTGCCTATAGACTAGTCTCCTCCATCCACCTCTCTACCTATCTATGTCTTTGAATACACACATTTTCCTTCATGAGTATGGGTGTCTACATATTTAACTGGACCCACATATTTCTGTCTGTGTATGTGTGTATGGTTTGTGTTTATACTTTTTTTTTTTTAATTTAGGGTATCTTGCAGCAAATTAGTGTGAATCTTGTCATTGTCAGATCTGTAATAAAGTAGCTTTTTTAATTATAACATATGCTACCAAATCACCTTGTTAATCTTTAAATTGGTGCTACTAAAATTCAACCTTTTGATTTACCTCACACCAGTAATAAATCTTGAACTGCTGCTAAATCATAACTGTGTTAAATATTTTTATCCATGACAACCCTGACAGGAGAAATGAAAATTCAAATCACTTTTTCTGCAGACAAAATTCAGCTTTGTAAGCCAAAAAACATGACACAGCAACAATCCATATACAGTGCATGCAACAAAGGGTTTGGGTTATTTCTAATATTCAGCTTTCCAAGCAAAAAGACAGTGTTGACCACATTTGCTGCCCAGTGGTGAGAAATCCAAATAGTGGTCTCTTACTCAAGAACCGTAGCTATCCGGGTAGTGCTGGACTAGCGGTACAAAAGTTTGTCAGTCATATCTTCAGTTCGCCACAGAATCATGAACCAGGACTCTACCAAAATTTGCTCATCTTGCTAAATCTTCTTCAAATAAGTATTGCCAGGCTGTCATTTGCTATGCAAGGCCTCAGGAAATACAAGCCTACAATGCAACTGATTTGTGAAAAGGGGAAGCTTATTAATGTGAAAGCTGGCAGAAAGCACAATGTGTTTGTTTACTGCAGGGGCAGACTAGCACCTTCAACTAGTTGTAAGTAAATGGGTCTAAAAGGTATCAAGAAAATAATTAACACCTATGCATCACATATCATGAAATGAGCGGAAGCAAGAGCTAGACAAGGGGAGAAAAAAGCAAAGGGATGTCAGCATATATCTGCAGCTTATTTGGTTTCCACAGATCACTTTTCAAACAGCCTATCATCTCTCCCATGCAGGAAGAAGAAGAATCCTCACAAGCACTGCAGGTAAGGAGCATGGTGACGCAGTTTTGCAGGTGTAACATGAGGCAGGCTCTAAGAATCCCCCATACCCCCTCCTCACCCAGATGCTTCCCCAGCAGGGAGTGTTTCCTCTCTCTGGTCCTTGAAGGACATTATGTGAGATTGCATCTGGAGGTGTCAGCTGTGATGAGGATTTTTACAGAAAAAATGAAAAGTGGAATGTTCTTTCCCAAAGTGGTGGCAAACTAAATAGCCCAGAGAGGTCAGCAATGGAGGAGAGCTCAGAGTGTGATACCTATTTGGTAAGTGGAATACCAGGCAGACTAAAAAGTTTCTTTAAGATACTACAGAACATCTGTAAAACATAAGAATTTCATACAAATCTGAGTCTCAGTCAAGTTCTTCACTCCCAAGATCTCCTTAACATGACAGAGTGGGACAAAATCTGGCATGCTAAGAGAAAACCTGTTTCCAAAAATACCAGGGGAAGAGCTAGTTTTTCAAACCCTTATTTCTCCTCCTTATTTTATGAGACAATCTGCTTTCCAGATGAGCACCTGGAATTTCCATGAATATCATTCATATGCAAGAACAGTCATTAAAAAGGTCTAATCATTATGCTGACTGTATTCAATAAGTTGTGAGAGTTACCTGCTCCTGGAGTGTTTTCTCTCCAGTGATTCCTTTTTTCCTTTCATTAAGTGCAACTATTATTTTATTTTCTCAGTCCCAGGGAAAAGGTGTACAGAATTAAAGTGTTAGATGAAAAGCTTTCACTCTCGTAAGTGCTTAAGGGGAAGCTTGCATAAACACCAGGAGAAAATAGAAATATCTCATTTCCATTCCTTTATTTCCGAGGAGTGACTGATTTCTCTGTCAACAGCTTAACAAGGCTGGACCAGAAGTTGTTCCTCAGGTGAATAATAATGAGAAAATAATGTGATTTGAGGTGCCTATTTAATTCTGAGTTCTGTATCAAGTAGATTTTACACTAAAATAAAACAAGGGCTTGGCCCAAACAAGTCAGTGGAAAAGTCCTAGCTCTGGGTCAGGCCTTAAAAGGACCATCCTCTTACGAGGAATGGTGAAAAGAGGCTGCTACCTTTTTTTCTGTCTCATTAACTTTTCTTATAATTACCATTTTCACTTTAAAGTTTTCTTCTTTCCTTCGAGTAATGACTTAAAGACCATTTTCAGCATGTAAATATGCAGCCACGGTGTAACTGAGAACATTTATTTTCTGTTTTCAAATTACCAGTATTTCACCTCAAAGACAGTAAAGAGCTGTGACCCTGTTCATAAATCAGTGCAGAAACTAGGAACAATACGTAGTATTAGAGTCAGTATGAATGCTGTTTCTGCCATTCAGTCACTCCTGATGACCCCACAGGCCAGACAGTCCATTAGCAGAAAACCCTGCAATCCTCACACCAACAGGATGGTTAGAAGGCTGTGACATATCACATACACCTCTTTTTTTCTGTTAGACCAACAGGAAAAGGCTATAGACGTGTGTCTCAAACATTTATATTTCAAACAGGGGAGAAGAAACAAGGGACAGCAACCTGACCCAAGGCTTATGAACGGTGAAGTAAGCATGAACTAAGGTCAATTACCTCATTGCACCTGATATTTCCTATGGGTAAAAGATTTATCCAAAAACTGCTTTGCTGTTATCAGCCAAAAGGTATCCAAAAGATGCAGACAGCATCTCTCATACTGGTACTTCACACAAGTACCCTAGCCAGACCACCTAAACACATACATCTTGGCACTTGTGAGTGTGAGAGCCTGAGAAGCTAAAATCAAACTGCTTAAAGATTCTGTATAATAAAGTCAGCTTCCTCTTCCTTAAGAACTAAATTTTGTGACACTAATTTTGCACTGAAGTCCTGCTCATGGAAAGGAAGAATGCACACCGTCTTGCAGAGGTGAAAACATCCAAGGGATTATTGTGATAAAGAGAACTTTACAGTGGTTACTATAAATCACAGAAACTCAAGCCTCAAAATTCCAGGCACAGGTGATCAGGGGAGCAAACCCATGGAAGCAGCTGAAGCTGTCAGGGCTCTGGCATAGAAATAAAAGACAAAAGTCTTTTCCTTCCAGCAATATTAACCTGTGGGGGACAAAACAAGATGGAAAAAAACTCCTCACAGTCACCCATGCGGTCAAAAGCCATACATATTTTGTCTCAGACAGGAAAAGCTATTTGACTGTAAAGATGATGGGTGTCTAGAGGGCCACCCCAGGCCAGTGGCATCTCCTCTGAGTCTCAACAAGAGGCTCCAGTTCCTCCTTCTTCTGGCTTTAACTGCCCAGCTCTGAAGACCAGACTGCAACAACAGTACAATGCAAGTTATAGTGGGATGTAGTGTGAGGAAGTACAAAGCAGCTCTTCCCCAAATCCAGAGCTGAATTTAAAAAATAAAATTTTAAAAATCATGACAGATCTTCTGAAAGATGAGTAGCAGCTTCTTTTTGACTACCTAAATATCACATATTATATCATTCAAGGAAAAATACCCAGCAAAAAAGGACATGTAAGTCACTATTAAGGTCTCCAAAGAGTAGACTGAGGTGACAGCCAGTCTGGACGTGCTAAGTGTCAACACTGACCCTCTTTGCTTTTGCTTAAAGTTCCTTCAAATACTTCTTGTGGGCTTTTTTTCTGCAGAATTACTTATTTTGAGATAAAATACATTATATGTCTTTTTGTTTATGGGTTTATGTTTGTTTGTTTTTACAATCCATTAGGTTTATAAACTCTCTTTTGTCTGTCTGTTTCATTTATTTGAACTACAATAGATCAGACAGGATTAGTTGCTTAGCAACTTTTCAGTGGCAGAATCTATTTTGGAGAATTTGCAACGCTCATACTAGAGGTCAGAAAAATTTATAATATCGTAATCCAACCAGAAAATGTGTTTCAACAACAAAGATTTCTTACAAGGCTTCTATTTCAGTGAGAGAAGATTGCAGATTGCCACTAGATTGCTCTTCTGGCAAAGGGATAACATATATTTAAAATGGAGAAAGTAATAAGAAGGCAGGGAAATACAGGTAGATTTGGATGAAGTAGTATTATACCTTTGCATTTCTTCCTGCACTGCAGCTGTAGTCTCTGCTCCTACACAGGCTGGACTCCTTTATTAGCAGTAAGGATAAACAGAATTAAACCTCTAGCTTTAGGTGAAGGTCTAATAAACATTATTTGTTTCCAACCTGCTAATAACTACAGAGGAGGCTAACTTATAATGGCACAATTAAACAAATTGAATGTATTCAGGGAATATGGCATCTGTCACAAAATATTTTATACTGTACTAAGGATACTGTAGATTGCTTGAAAACAAATTCCCTCAGATGGCAGAACTGATGGTGTCACTTCTGTGACCTTTCCCAATTTATAAAATATTCTCAAATGCAAGTTTCAGCACAACATTTACACTACTGTACTTTGGCACATATAAACCACATTCTCCTCTGGTCTTTCTCCAGATTTCTAACTTTCACACTGTGATTACAACATGCAGTGTGTCCCACCTGTATTCTTCAAACCTGGAGATGAATGGCAACTACATTTAACAGAATGAGTTAACACTTGACTGGGTCTCTGCAGCACGCAAGATGTAACTGTATAACATGAACCCAAAGTGCTTTATGCACTGGCATTCAGCATATAAAAAAATATGTTCTAGAAATGGGCTATTTCCACACTACTCTAAGTGTCCTTATGGAAATAATGTGCAGTTCTTCCCTTTTAGGACTTTAGAGAAGAACGGAATACCAAAATCAAAAAATGCAAGTTTTGTTTTGAAGGAGAATTTTCCCAAATGAAAAGTACAAAGCCTGCCCTAAGATTCTTCAGTGACCTTTTGTCCTGAATACATCAACAGTAGTCTGCATTCTGGACTCTTTTGGGGTTAATCTGTTTGCCAAGACCCTTTGCCTTTCCCGCTGTACTTTAAACCAAATACAACTCTTTGTTCTCTAACAGCATGAATTTGCCCCTTCATGAAAGCCTCTTCCTAGAGCATGTAGGTAAATGGCTCATGCAATGACCTCTCATCACGTTTAACATTTGCAAGGAGTTGTCTTATCTGGACATTTTTTTTGGATACGTGCACCCAGACTGGTTATCTTGGGGCAGGGGAGGATACACATTAACTGAAAATTTGAAAACCACAGGCAAAGTTTAGGAAAATTGTTGTTAGTGAAACCAGATATGCTCAGCACAAACTAAAAATAGCTCAAGCTTTTTTCTGACAATTAAAAAAAATTTAGGAAGTTACTTTTCAGTATTTCCTATGCCTTATAAAAATTTGCAAACTTTGGAAGATATCAGCTCCCAGCCAACTTTACAAACACTGTTCATTTTTCACTTCTTCCTGCTTTATACAATCATTTCCCTTGGGTCAAACAGTTTAATGCCTTTTTTGGACTAACATGAATGGCTACACAAGACCTCAAGTAAGGGAGAAGACAATCAGTTCTCTTTCCTCTTGTTATTTCCAATATTATCTGAGAAACTTGTTTCAAGGAAGGAGAGGGAGCATCACTGCCTTAATACAATGGTCAGATAAAGCCACCAGGCACTGTTTGTGTGCTAACAGGGTATTGAGTAGCACTAGAGAAAACTGCGGTTTAAGAGATAATTAATTTCCAGGGATAGCACACTCTTTATGAATAATAGAATTTACCCCATCTCTCTCAGGCAGCTTTTTAGATTGAGATTTACATTATTCAAGGTTTTTTGAGGGAGAGTTCACAGTCATTTTTCAGTGAGAAAACTAGTAATTTCTTCAAAGTAATCACTCATAAGAATAAAATCCCCACTTTGATGTTTCACCGTTTTAAGTTTAGCTAGATTTTTGATAACTATTATAACAGAATAAAATAATATGACTGTTGCATGGTATTAGTGCATTGGCTAGATAGAAAATGCTCTAGTTAATGTTCCAGTGCAGTTTCACATCCTTAAAAATTAATGAAACATTCATCTTTGCAAGTGGAGCTTTCCATGCAGAATGTCACAATTATAGTTTTTGAAAAACTGGGCCAGTTTTCACCTACTGCTTTCAAGTCAGCTAAAGGTGACTCTTACCTTTCTTCTCATTACAGAAGAAAAATTTAAATACACTGCAGAGGTCTTAATGGTGGGACAATGCCCCTGAGAGGTCTGACAGCAGAACTGCACTTCAGTTGCAGGCTTCATGTGCTGGTGGCACACAGGCTGGATGTCAGGGAAATGGGAAGGCATTGCAGTCCTTCTGTCAGGCACTACAAGACAAAAACCTATACTGTCACCTTGAAAACAGGTCAGGTCATGCCAAGTCCATTTGATGCAGCTGATAGAGAGCTAGCTCTGCAGAGACTCCAATCTGGCAGGCGGTGAGCCAGCTGTCTTCCAAGAGTTGCATTAAACCAATGAGCATAAGTCGTACCTTAGCAGAAAAGCTGCACAACAAAAAACATTTGGACGAGCTTCATCTGCACTGGACTGTGTAGAGAATGGGAGCTTCAGGGTGCTCAGTCAAAAAGCGTATGTGATATCCTCAGAAACAGACAGGTTCATAAACTGGGAAAGATGGAAATAGTGTGAGAGGTTCTTATCTTTACTCTAATGTCATGATTTTCTTCAATCTCTTCAGTTCCTGTCCAATGCAATAAGTGTAAGTTGACCATAATAAAAATGCTCAGAAGGTGTCTTATGTGATTTCATAGGCAAACAGCTGGGATATTTAATGGTTATGTTGGTGAACACTCCCTTTTTATGTGTCCAAAATGCACTGACTGAACAAACCTCACTTTCATGCCATCTGGTAATCACCCTTGCTCAGAATGTGTATGCAGGTAGTTATTTCCTTTCATTTATTTGCCAGAACCATTCAAAATGACCAACTAAAACAGTAAATAAAATAAATTGTAAACTTTCAGATTGACGCTTTTCTTTCATATGCTGAAATCAAAACCCAAAGGAGCTCAAAGCCGGTGAAGAGTCTTCTTATATCCAACAAGCTCAGTGTTTGCTGCGCTCATTGAGCGTGATCTGAATCAGCACATTCAAGCTTCTAGAACAGTGCCATCTTGGAGCTAAGTGATCATTTCACCACCCGCAGGCAGATTTCTAAACACTGACTGATCTGGGAGAGCAATAACCATGTACATCCACACTGAGAAAGCATCTTCTCCAGTAGTTCTCTCAGTTCATCCCACTGCCTCATTACAATTGCAAAAAATCCGGGCACTTCAGAAATTTGCCCCCCAAAATCTTTTCCAAGCACTGCTTTTGTTGTTTGGTTTATGTTTTGGCAACATCCAGGTAATTCAGCTCAATTTAACAAATAATAAGTTTTTCTCACACATATGTGTTTTCAGCACATGGTGATTTACCAAAAAAGAGGCCAGACGCATAAGCAAACCAAAATAAGAACAGTGTGATTTCAGACGTATAAATGAAGAAGAAAAAATTATTTGAGACTGTCAGCAAGCTGTTATATAGGTGTAGGGGGAGAAACTTTTTTTTCATTATTCACAGCCATTCCTGTCTTTTTTTCCAGAGTAGCAAGAACCTGTACCTTTTTTCAGTTTACTAGGATGATGTAAAGCTGCATAAGTTCATTGAAGCCAATGGCATAACGTGTAGAGGCTGGGGAACTTCTCTGTGAACTGCAAACTTTTTGTTCTAAAAGCTGATGACACTGACTATACTCCTTAGTTATTAACATGTTGCATTCATGTAAGGCTTTAAAAATGAGACAAGAATGAATTAGAGGGTCTTTAGGACAATATTAAGTCAATAAAAAGAAGGCTTTGAACTTACATTAATTGCACTTACTTGTCAGACTTGTTCCATGGAACAGGGTCCTATGTTCTGCCTTCTTGGAAAATTTTGTAAACTGTAGAGCATTTGGGGACTTTCATTTGTCTGTGAAGTTCTGAGACAATGGAACAGGAAAAAAGAGAACTGACAACTGGCAACCACGCAGTTTATTCATTAGGAGATGGCACACCCTATGCTGCCTGTGAGTAGTGCTGTTGTACTCAGGAGGACTCTGCTGGGACAGACTGTGCACATCTGGAACCTCTGGGCTGAACAAGCTGAATGAGGAGACACTATGTCAGAATGTGATTCCCGACCAAGAGCAGAGACCAGGGGGTTAAACCAGAAACTGAAATGGGATGATGGTTCAGCCGTCTATATGTCTTTTAATTGAACATATATTTCCTTTCAAAATCTATTATGATTTTCATGTCTGAAAGGTTTTGGCAGCTATTCCCAGTATTTCTTCTTTCCCATAAGCTTGTAGTTCCCACTCAGACAAAATTTCCCATTTAATAGATTTGAAGGAAATATAATATTTGACCCAGTGTAAATAAGCAGAAATAAACTTCCAAGTGTTCAGAGGTAGAGTCTATGTTTTTCCAAGAGAATTACTGAGGTGCAAAACAGCGTGAAGTCATCACATTGTTACTAGAAAACTATATTTGCTGTGTTTTGAAGGAGATGGAACAGTACACTAATTATCAGCCATCTGTGATGGGAGCTAGGGACTCTCACTCTCTCTCTTCCCTTCCTGCTTTTATACATAGACAGATTCAGATCAGAATCTCTGGAGCATCAGTCAAGGGATAAAAGCACATGCAGAAGGTCCCTGTTGTGAGCTGATATGTGTCACACAAGTGAACATCAAAAAAAGGATTGGCTAATCATCAGTTTTCTTTTGAATATTAAGGACAGCAAAAGAGCAAAAGCCTTCCTGGCTGATCCTATGATGCTTATACTGAACAAATTGTATAGTCCAGCCATAGGCCACAAACGCAACTCTCGCACAGGACAACACTGAAACCCACTTCGCATCTGCAGAAGCCAAAGAGACTTGTGCAGGGCTGCTGACACCTTGACACCTCCAGTCACTCTTGTGACTGTGGGCTACAGTCAGGCCTGCATACTCTGGGGTGGGCAGAAATGGGCCTTGTTGTTTAGACAGCCCTTGTCTCCAAAGCAGGGGCTGTCCTTTCTGCTAGGTGGACAGAAATCAGGAGAAACGCAAAAGAACACAGGTCAGCTGAATTCTCCTAGCAGCAGGAACATCCCTTTGCCAGACACGCTCTATTTGGGACCTCTTAATTTCTACAGATTTATAAAAAATAAACATTGTCCTGGACTCATAAGTCACACACTGAATGTTACTGCACTATCAAACAGAAAACCTGAAGAAGAAATTCTCCTTGGAAAATGCCAGACTCTTGGGCTATAGGAGTTATGTAATGATATTTCAGTACAGGTACTGAAATATCATTACATATCCTCATCTGTGACGTCTCTTCCCTCATGTCCCTTTGCCCCTGGGAATAACTTGAGCTGATTTTTTTGAGATTATTGTTGATGCAGCTCAACAGCATTTGGATTTAGTGCAAAACTGGCTGTGATACACAGAGCGACTTTCTCTCTTTTCCAGACTAAACAAGCTGAAAAGAATTGCTTCTACAAGATAAGGTAGAAATTACAACGATTGTTTCAATAAAATATTTCCAAACTAAAATGTTGTTAAAGACTAGATTCCCCAAAAATTTTAACCATTTATGTTTTCCTAGAAAATAAAAGGTACCAGTGACAGGCAATTTTAGGAAAGAAGAATGATGACACAAGAAATGAGAAAGGAGAAAGCTAACAGATAATATTAATTTTCTGAATTTGTTTCTCCAGCAAAAAGAAACCTGAAGAAAATCACCAGAGTAGCAGTAAAAAGCTTTTTTTTCCAGCAAAAACTTTGTGGTTTGAGGTTTGGGTAAGACAGCTTGGTTTCAAGTTTACTGGGAACAGCCTTTCCAATGTAGATTTATCAGATGGTATAAGGGAAATTGGGGCACCCTCTCCACCTGTCTATCAGCATGAGCTATCACAAAACAAACTCCCATGCTGCATGATGGCTAATACATACACACACAAACTCACACTTCTTTCTGCTTCATCTGCTTCTATTCTGACCCTGCATTTTACTGGAACCAGTGAGGATTTTACCTGGAAAACTGGTAAGATTAGTGTTTCTGCAAGGCAGGTGGAATATCAGGATCCAGGGCACCATATTTCAGCATCATTCTGCTGAATAAAAGCAAGGAATTTTGTTATGTGGAAAGAGAAAAAACAATCAAGCCCTCTGCATTGCTGGAACCTGAAAAATAGTCTCTCTGGGACTTGTGAGGGAAGAAAAGAGATATAGATCTTCTCTAACTTTTTTTCTAAGCTGATTCACTCCTCAGTGGTATAAATTGTCTTGGGATGTACAATTGCTATCTCTTAAATAGATCTTGCTGTGGATATAATAGGAAAACTTTTAACTTGCTTCTAAAAACATAATTACGGGAGAGAATGTAGTGAGCAGCCTGATATTACAAATTGATAATGCCATTCATTGTCCCTACCCTCGTGCTATAAATCAGGGTTAATGACATGAAAATCAGTAAAAGTCTGGTGACATAAAACAAGTTAGAAGAGTATCAGGATCACTGCAGTTTGAGAGTACTGATGTTACTGAGTACTTAATTTTGACACAGTGTTTATATTTTGTGCTTATTTTCCTCTTGACATTCTTTGTTCCATAATGAAATTGCTTCTCATAAGTAGATAAATCCATGGAAAGTTGCAAGCTGTTCCATTTCATGTTTGTCTTAGGCACACCATGTTACCTAGTCCTGCCCGGAGTCCTAGGGAATCAAGTTTTCAATTTACAGTGAGGAGGTGACATGCCAAGACCGTGCCCTCCTGCAAAACTGGCTTTGCAGCACACTGTTCCAACTCTCAATACAAAGACAAGTCATTGCTGGAAAAAGAAAAAAAAAAAAAAAAAAAAAAAAACCCACACTGAATTATAAGAAAATTAAAAACAAACATATCAACACATATCAAAACAAACCACCCAACTTCACTAAATTGTTCTTTGTGTAACAACCACTCTCCTTTGGTAAATTAATGAGGAAAACAAAAAATTCTCCTTAACTTTTGCATTAAGCTCTTTCTTCCCCACAACCCAAGCACTGGCTCAGAATTATTTACATCCTTGTCTTTCTCATGCTTCTGTTTCTTTTAACTGTCTCTCCTCTGTTCCCTTACTGAACGTTCATCATCCATACTGTTTTCCAAAGAACAATCCTGTACAAGAGAGGAGAGGCCAAGGTTTAGTAATACAAGTAATGATTTCATCAGCTCTCCTTACAGAAGCTTAAACGAAAAGCTAAAAGGTTGTATCGTAACATGGAAGAGATGAGTGCCAAACCTGACACTGCCTACCAGATAGTTTTAGGGAAGTCAGTTCACCTGTTTAGTCTGTCTCAGCTTTCTTGTAAAATAAGAATGAAGACATGTCCCTACTCCCAAAAGATCCTGATTTTTAAAGCGATATCCGAAACTTGTGCTATTTATGAGATATTCAAGGATGGAAACCAGTGAAGAGAGGTTTTTAGAAACCACTAGATGCTTTGCCTGATGGAAAAGCATGTCATATAGTAAATCTCAAAAAAGAGCTCTTTGGCTGAGGCAGTATTCGTCCAGGTCTTTGCCACTGAAGTCAATACCAGTTCTGCCATAGTTTAATACTAGTATTTCTTGAGATGGCGCTTGCAATAAGGACAGCAGCATACAGTTGAATCTGCAGAGCTCTCCATAGGATCTTTGAGAGGGTGTTGGAGAAATATTTTAAAAACTCAGACCTGTTTATGTTTGTGTTTACCTTCCTATACCACATCTGAGAAAATGCAAATAGAAGATTTATTCAGAAAATTGTCATTTTTTTTCACAAATATGGATCCAAAAATGCTAGGAAAGACAGTATTTTACCATGTGGATCAAAAGCTGTGGCAGGTTTTTTGGACACAATGTCCCCTTAAATATTTGAAAGGGCCCTGCCTTTTCAATTTCTGAAAGACATCTTTTTAAACACGGAAATTTAGAAACCTCTTTTCTAAGATTTCTTTTGAGAAATTAGCTGACCTGTTTTCTGAACTGCACACATTTCACTCCCAGTCTTCCCAGAGAGGTCAATGTAAGGCTGTCATTGCCTGTGGTAGATGTAATGCTGTTCTCTTCCAGCTGGTCTGAGCCAACCCAAATCCATGCAATTTTGCAACCCAAGTACCTTACGAGGGCAATTTTTACCAGCCAGTGAAACACAGCAAAAGCACCCTGAGCCAGCCTGCAGACTGCAGAAGAGGCACACACAGACAAGGCTGGGCACAGCTGCTTCCAGAGGGAAAAAGGGCACAGCCACTCCAGACACAGAATATTGTGGGAATGTACCAATATACCAAAACATCAGTATGTAACAACATAACAATGTAACAATATAACAATATAGCAGGTGTGCTTTCCTGGGGAGGAGAGAAATATCACTCCTGTGGGATGCCCTGCAGTCTCATCCCTGAGAGCTGAACTGGTCAAATCTATCCAGAGTCTTTCTCCACCGAGAGGTGCAACCATGGTTGACTTCTCAAGCAGAAAAACTATAAAAATCTAATGGGGGAGCTGGAGGAAAGGAGAGGTGACAGCACTGTTAGCACAGCTTAATTGCAGGGAATTTTGCCCTCCAGCCCTCACATGCATTTCCACACCATTGTCACTCTGATGTGGGGATCCTCTTGAGAACAGAAGCAAAGCTTTAAATGCATGTATATATATATGTAAATATATTTTTAAAAATACATAAATGTGTCTATGTATTTGATTGTGTAAAACTATTATTATTAAAAAATGTAACAGCATCCCTCAGTCTGAGAGGTTCAGCATTATCTAATTTCTCTTCAGAGCAAACACACAGAGGCACAGAGCGATGAACATCCCCTGCTGTTAGCTTATTTTGAAAAGAGCTCCACTTCACTTTTCAGGAAGCTCTTCCTCACAGCAGTATTGCCCTGTAATTTCAAGTCATAAAACTAATACTGAGAGCAAGCTGGAGTAAATACAGCTGCCACACTTTCCCCTCACCCACAGCCATTCCCCCTTCGCCTTTCTAGAGTGAGTCCCTTTAGGGGCTCACCCATGTGTGTTTCATATGCCTCCACCCTGCCTGACACAGCTGCAGGATTACTTTCCTCAAGCAGGGATGAGAGGGGTTCAAACGAGCTGGTGTATTGCCTGTATTGCTGGTTTACAGCTCGTGTCGATTACCTGGTTTTGAATGTTGAAAAGACCCTGGAGATGCGCCAATTAAATGCTGCAGTTACAGAAAGGGCCTTTGGAGGATTGGGAAGAAACATTATGACTGAGGAGGTGGGAGGGAAAAATCTGTCAGGTTGGCTGGAGGGACTATATATTTGTAAGAGGTCTAGTGTGAAACCAAGGGAAGGCAAAGCAAAAGGAGAAGATGGTTGGACCACTGTATCACTGCCCAGATACATCCTCCCAGAAGCAGAAAAGAATGTGCAGTGTTGCAGCTCTGCAGAACGTGAGTCTGCTTCTACCCTCTGGCTCACACTGCTAGCACAGCAGCAATGCAGGGGAAGAGGATCATTTATTTGAGTGTAGCTCTGACAACAGCCAGGGAGGAGGAGAAAGGGGAAAATAAGAGGGTGGTTTTATGCACAGTGACACAGCATGAGCCACTAAATCAGGAAGGAAGGAGCAGCTTCCCCATCTGCCCCAAGCAAGTGGGAACCAGTGGTGATGGATGCACCAACAGAGGATGCACCTGCACGGTTTCAGTAACACACCATCAGCTGGAGGCTTATGGCTGTGGCCACTGGTATCTCTGCAGCAAGTGCATGCATGTGACCCTGACTTCCAGCAAGTCCCTGAATGTCAGGGGACCTGTGAGCTGCAGAAATATGATCTCCTTTGGAAGGGGCAAACCCTATCCAACAAGACCAACTCAGGGGAACACTCCTAAAGATTTCCCTACAACGACCATGTACTGCAGGCATCTGCATGGGCTCTCCCAATGGTCAGAGAAATTCAAAGTATGAGGGCAAATCTTTCCAGCTTGCTCAAGAGGAACTTGAAAATTTAGTGAAAGGAAAAGGCAAGTTTACTTCAGGACTTTCTGCCTGCTAAATATGAGGCAGCAGCATTGTGGTTCTGTATGGGGCAAGGCTTTTGTATTTTTTATTTCTGCATTTTCTACAAACCACAGACACAGATGCAAGAGCCATAATCCAGAAGGTGCCCAATTTCTTTGTTATCCATGAACCCAAAAGTCTTGCTAAAAGGTACTGGTGCCTCATGTGAGGATAATGCAAGCTCAAGCAATAGGAGTCATATCTAAAGGGAAGCAAACTGGACACGTAGATATATATGGTGAGAAAGTGGATCTATATATACAAAACAAACAAAAGAAGAGTTAAATTGAAGACAAAGTCCACTATTTTTAAGCGCGTCATACTGATTTTGTCCAGCCCTTCCGAAGCAAAAAATGTAGTAGTAAGCAGTACAGCTCTGGAATGTGTTATGCAGAGATGGTTTGACATCTCATACTTGGTGGTTTTGAAGGCTTGGCTAAACAAAGACATAGACATCATGCTGGCAGCAGTCCCACTTTGAGCAGGAGGCTATACTGTGGATCTTCAGAGGTCCCTTTCCACCACAATCTCTATGATTTTATGAAAAACACTGCAAGTTTCTCCCTAAAGAGGACTGTATGAGCATCCTAAAATCCCATGGATTGGAGAGTATTCAGCCCTCTTGATATCAGACGCGAAATTCAATGCTTATTTAGCATAACCTTCTCAAACTGTGTCTGCTAGCAAAGCTGCCATTCTCCCCAAATGTGTTAACTAAAATTCCATGAAAACCAACTATCTTAACTTGTTATATCACTAATCTTCTATAAGTAGAAAAGTGACTTGTGCTGATGCCCTTAAATGCCCACTTCCAGGGAGATGATCAGTTCAGCAGGAAGCAAAGGAACACCTTTAAAAACGGACAATTATTTCTGCAATCAATAACTGTCAGTAATAGATTGAGCACTCTCTAAATGCATAATTTAATTTCACAGTCCATTAACTCTCCTCCTTCTTAGCCTGCCGTTGTACTGGCATTATGCTGTAATCTTTAATCCAGTGTGGGAATACTTCAAAATTTAACCTTTAGTTTCTTGTTATTACCTGATACCTTATGTTCTACATGTTTAAATAAAATAAAACTGAAAAAAAGATCAAATTAATCTATTCTTTTTGATTGACATCAAGAAAATAGTTGAAGATTGAGAGCAGGAAGTAAACATCTCATATCAAAGTCCTGGCTGACCGGGGAGGTCCCAACAGATTGGAAACTGGCCAATGTGACGCCCATATATAAGAAGAGTCAGAAGGATGATCTGGGAAATTACAGGCCTGTCAGCTTGACTTCGGTGCCTGGGAAGCTGATGGAGCAGCTCATCCTGAGTACCATCACACAACACATGTGGGACAACCAGATGCTCAGGCCCAGTCAGCAGGGGTTTATGAAAGGCAGGTCCTGCTTGACAAACCTGATCTCCTTCTACGACAGGGTGACCTGCTTATTGGATGAGGGAAAGGCTGTGGATGTTGTTTACCTTGACTTCAGTAAGGCCTTTGACACAGTTTCCCACAGCATTCTCCTGGCAAAACTGGCTGCTCGTGGCTTGGATGGGCACACGCTTTGCTGGGTAAAAAACTGGCTGGATGGCCAGGCCCAAAGAGTTGTGGTGAATGGAGTTAAATCCGGTTGGCGGCCAGTCACGAGTGGTGTCCCCCAGGGCTCGGTTTTGGGGCCACTCCTGTTTAACATCTTCATTGATGATCTGGACGAGGGGATCGAGTGCGCCCTCAGTAAGTTTGCAGATGACAC
This sequence comes from Strix uralensis, assembly GCF_047716275.1. Lineage (NCBI taxonomy): Eukaryota > Metazoa > Chordata > Aves > Strigiformes > Strigidae > Strix > Strix uralensis. The sequence goes on along the minus strand of NC_134012.1, from coordinate 18,062,728 downwards.
CAAGTTGGGTGGGAGTGTTGATCTGCTCGAGGGTAGGGAGGCTCTGCAGAGAGACCTGGACAGGCTGGAGCGATGGGCCCAGGCCAACTGTAGGAGTTTCAATAAGGCCAAATGCCAGGTGCTGCACTTGGGCCACAACAACCCCCAGCAGCGCTACAGGCCTGGGGAGGAGTGGCTGGAGAGCTGCCAGTCAGAGAGGGACCTGGGGGTGTTGATTGACAGCCGGCTGAACAGGAGCCAGCAGTGTGCCCAGGTGGCCAAGAAGGCCAATGGCATCCTGGCTTGCATCAGAAATAACGTGGCCAGCAGGGACAGGGAAGTGATCTTACCCCTGTACTCGGCACTGATGAGGCCACACCTCGAATACTGTGTTCAGTTTTGGGCCCCTCACTACAAAAAGGACATTGAATTACTCGAGCGTGTCCAGAGAAGGGCAACGAAGCTGGTGAAGGGTCTGGAGCACATGTCGTACGAGGAGCGGCTGAGGGAACTGGGGTTGTTTAGTCTGGAGAAGAGGAGGCTGAAGGGAGACCTCATTGCCCTCTACAACTACCTGAAAGGAGGTTGCAGAGAGCTGGGGATGTCTCTTTAAAAAAGTAATAAGTGATAGGACAAGAAGTAATGGCCTCAAGTTGCACCAGGGAAGGTTTAGACTAGATATTAGGAAACATTTCTTTACAGAAGGGGTTGTTAGGCGTTGGAATGGGCTGCCCAGGGAGGTGGTGGAGTCCCCATCCCTGGAGGTGTTTAAGAGTAGGGTTGACATGGCACTGAGGGATATGGTGAGGTTGGAAACTGTCAGTGTCAGGTTAATGGTTGGACTAGATGATCTTCAGGGTCTTTTCCAACCTAGATGATTCTGTGAAAGCCCACAGGTTTCCCAGACACATTGTAATTAAGTTGCAGTTCATAGAATTATACGAACATAAGAATTGTCAAAATGGCTCTCACTAGCATCCTAAACCCTGTAAGATCCAAAAAATGCTGCTTGAGAGGAAAAGAAACATTACACTGCAACAAAATGTGTGATTATATGTACTATTACAACAAACAAGCTAGTTCCTCACCTAAGCCATGATCAACAGGCATTTCCATAGAACAAGAACAATAAAATAAATAAATGTAAACCTATAAAAGCAAGCACTTACAAAAAGCTTTTTAGAAAGAGATAATAGAAAGGGCTTTAACTGTAAAAAAAATTAAAAAAAAAAATAAAAAGGTTTATATTGTCTTTGGCACCTATTTTCTCAGATGTTATGCCCCAGACCAAGTTAGTCTCTTATAGCTGACGATGCTGGAGTTGGGCATGCCTGCCCACTTAAGCCATGAGTCTGGTTTTCTGTTCTTAGTCACAGGGGAGGTCATGTCACTCCAAAGCTGAGTACACACTGAGGCTATACAGGTCCTTCCTACACTGGTTGTGAAAAAATTGCCCCTGCACACCTTTTCCTTGGATAGCAACTAATAATTTTGCCAATTTTTGTTACCTGTCGAGGGACTTCTCTTTGATTTCTGCTCAGGAGTTTGACTTTTTCTGGTTGTTAGGAGGACAATACGAGGGGTCTAAAATAAACCTGTACCCAAAACAGCAGGGCCCCATTCAGAAAATATGTAGTGCAGAACATTGCTGCTGTAGTGTTCCCTAGCTTCAGTTTAAAGCTGTTCACAGCTTATTAATTTCTGACTGATGCTGCAAATTGAACAGACATCTTCATTGAGCTTCCACAATGCAACCCATAGGTTATTTTTTCCCTGGGAGGTGACAACTAATTCAGAAGCCATCGATGTATATAAGGAGATTAATTTGTTCCATCCGATTTGTATTCCCTTGCAGCCATCAACAAAGAATGTAATTTACCGTCACGTTTGCCAACTGTCTCGAGCTACCTGCAATAGTCTTTTCATCAGTAGGTTTGGACACTTTGCTATTCAAACACCTTCATTCAGCAATAATATAAACCACTGTGAATTTAGGAAGATAATTCCCCACCAGATAAATTAATCCAGACCTCCTAGTAGCAGGCAGTACATGAAATGGGGCATAGGAGATAAATTATTACGTGGGTTGCATATGGCATTCTTACATATTTATGCACGTGAAATTAACTGTAACTGTCTTCTTCCCCATCAACCCATCAACACATTTCTAAGGTGCAATACTATTATCCTTTTCTTACTGTTGGGTGAGCAAACAGATTAAGGACTCCAATGCCTGAACCTGCTTCTGCTATTCTGTGGTATTCATAAGTGTTTGCTTTTAGCGTGTGAAAATCAGGAGGCCTTTCAGGTTCAACTAGCCTTTAGTGGAGAAGAATCAATGTCATTCAGACTGACTCACATGCATAGCCAGGAAATTACTGTGGACAGGTAAATGTCCCATAACTTGGTGATGAGCTGTGTGACCTGCCCAGGGCCTAACAAGGATTCAGTGATGAAGCTCATAGCATGACTCAGACCTACAATAATTCTCTAAGTGTCCTGCTCAAGAAGGGAGTAAGCAGGGCCACTGGTCTATAAAGTGAATGATATGAAGTACTCCTGGTGTCTTTTGTAATCCATATATTGTGTGTGTACTCTGTCTTCCAAGAGGTTTACCCCATCCTTAAGGATCTGAACTGCACTAATGAACCCCACACAGAGCCACTGCTTAAGACCATGCTGGTACCACAGTCACTGTTACAACGGTTGCACTTTCCAAAGGCATGCAGAGCATGATAGGTTGAACAGTTAAAATTAGACCCAAGCAAATGTTTAATATGGAACATCTGAAAAACTCAGAAATCTGCTGTGAGTGTGATTTATAAATATGGTATTACGATTATGTCAGAAAACATATCAACCTGCCAATTTCTTTTCAGAAAGTCAGTGAACTTCATAAAGCTTTTAATTCCAACTTTCCTCTGATTCTGTCCATCTTCTTTTCAGCTTTTAACACATTGCAGTCCAAGTCATTGTGCAAGGAAACAGAGTGAATGTCAGTTGTGATTGACTCTAACAAGCTTCTCCCCAGAGGAGCTCAGAGAGGCCCCCAGAAGGAGTCTGTAGACCCACTAGGAACAGGAGCAGAGAGAAAGGGCAACGGGCAGGCAGGATGCTATTATGGGTAGATTTAGTTACTGAGGTGGGTGGGACAAGAAAAAAGAAAACAGGAGTTATCCTTCCAAACCACTCTACGCCAATAGCATCCCAACACTTAAAAAGATAATTTCATATTCATAAAGGCTGTCAATCAATTCACAGGCTGGAGATGTATGTCCAAATGCCTGTAGCCACAGTTCATAGTTACAAGGCCACACTGCCTTTACCACAGGTCTTGTCAGTGTGTCTCAGTCCTGACTTAAAAGTGTTACCCCTAGGTCTGTCAAGGTCACATATTTGGTAGCAATATGTCTTATCTGCAATGTCTGCTTCAAGGAATAACCCTTTAAAGCAAGAGGCACAGCAGCAGTTAAGGAGGCACCAACCATTTTGGTTTAAAGTGACAACATGAGCTGACAAAGGAGCTGTCTAGCACCTCCCCATGTTTTTTTCTGACTGGAGAAGGGCACAGTTGCACACTACTTTGTGATGACCAGCAGAGTGGCAACACTGAACCAGCTCTGCATCTTTCATGCTCCCATGTAATGATTCCAAGATGAGAGACTCTGATGCTGAGCATTTATCAAACTACTCAGAGGGATCAGAAGCAGGACAAGGATGACTGGGTGCAAAATTAGGTTCTTAAATTTGCAGGGGCTGAAAGAAGTCCTGCTACAATCTTGCTCATGCATGAAAGGGGGCATATGTGACTTTACAGTAAACCTCATTGTAAAGCATATAAAAATTTTGTCTACATTCAAAGTATCTTCTGTCCTACTATGCATGAAAACACCAGAAAAAACTTCCCCAAATGCAGTGCTCTTTGTGTGAAACTCAGCACTAGGCATGCAGATGACATTCAAGAAGCAACAGAGAAGGAGGATTTCATGCTCTGTGGGATCTCTGGCTTTTATAGTCACTATAGGCTTTGATTTACCCAGAAAAACTGCACATAATTCTCTCAGGCCATCAGCAAGTTATCTAGTAACGGGGAAGAAACAGAAAAACAATTTCCCAAATCTTAAAAGGAACAAAGTCACCGTAGGAAGGAGGTCAGACTGGTGAGGAACAGAGTGAGAGACACAACCAGGTATGCTGCTGTCACACACCACCAGGCCTTCATGAATTAGCAGTAGAGCTAGATTTTCTAAACAACCTCACACTCAGAAAAGTACAAACAATAATCACACAAAGGTAAGTCACCAGGGCCAAATAAAATTCACCAGAGAGAATAAGAACAAACTGAAATAGAAACTCGCAAATTGATCATCCTGGAGAACTCAGTTAATTCCAAGGAGGTCTCCAGAGTTTTCTCACATTAATATTCAAAAGTCATTAGTTTGAGGCTTCTAGCTTTGTGAAATGAATATGTGCAGGCAAGACAGAGAAGGCACTGCAGTGATGGACAGCATATACCTCCAAAGAATATACTTTGACCTCCTTTTAAGGAGCAGAGAGTTAAGTCTGGAGAGACAGTGAACAGGTACCATTTGCCAGGACTTCAGAAAGTCTCACCATGAACGGGTTTTGCTTCCTGCAGTAATCCAAATCCCTATTTCAAGAGTCTATGGGTTAATGCTTGCACTGTACGTGCAAGTCATCAAAGAAAGAGGATTAGGTCTGATGTCTCTGCAAAGGATATGAAGACGAAGTGCATCCCTTAAGAAAAGATGTTAAAGACCCATAAGGTAAAAACCAAACCAGGCTTTTTAGAAAAGATAAAGAATTATTTACCTCCTGGCCAAGTAGAAACAAACTGTACTGCTGCCTGGGGTATGTCTATGCAATCAGTGTCTGCTTGTTCTCACACTCTCAGTTCAATTACTGTGCCCAATACCTGCATTCTCATTAGGTGAAATACACACTTAAATAGAGACAGAGGTTCATAAGAAGATACGGGTATCATGTAGGTCAGATTGAGGTAAAGCCTTCACCAGAATAACAATTTTTTCACTGCAACTGTGAAACCAAAACAATGCAATTAAAGATGAGTTTGCTTTGCATGTGTCATATATTTATTTGTATATTTTACAGAAGGTTTTTTTCCCATACGTATATAAAATACAACAATCATTCATTGTGCTTTTGACACTGGTAAGGCTATGAAGAGTTAAATGCACAGTTCTGTCCTCTTACTCAAGAGTACCAAAAATGTGGCTCCTTTTCTTCTTGTGTGCAAGATGGTTTCCCAGCCTGACCACCACAAGCATATCAGTCTCAGCATACTTTCTCACTCCTGTTAAAGATGATATAAATGTAATGATATAACTGTACTACACAGTAGTACACATTACTGTGTAGTACTGATATAACAGTACTACACAATTATGATATAAACCCTTTCACACTCCCATGTCCTGAAATATTTTATACAATATAAAGAAAGAAGGTACAATATCATTACTGAGGAAAATGACATAATACATTCTCCATAAATCATTTCAAAACCAATTGCCACAGTTGTGAACCTGTCTTAATTTTGTGGATTAATCTTAATCTTGTAACACAAATGCCATCCCGCAGCCTGTAACACAAGCTCTCAGCACTTATGTGACCCGAACAGTACATTTAGCATTGCAAACTACAATATATAATTAACTGGCTATATGCACATGCAGTAGACCGATGTCTGCCAAATTACATACTGTGGTTTGCCCTTTAGTGCCTTAACTATAAATATAATAAGTAAAAATGATCAACATCCCATTTTGGCATGAAATTGATTTTCAAGGTATGCCATTTTAATACATAAAGTTGCATTCATGTATTACACTGAAATGTCTCACCTCAACAGCTACACAGCATGAGATTGATTTATTTTGTAGCTCAAAAAGGCAAGCTTGGAATCAACAAATAAGATCCTGTCCCTCCAGAAAGACTCCATGTCAGCAGTTGCCATTCTTGCCAACATGAAAGTTTTCTACTCTTATCCACTCAGTTACAAAAATTCATTCCAAGGGAGAGAATGAGGCAGGTGAGAACACACAGATGAAAGAATAGAAGTGTTTTTTTAAAACAGATGAGGTAAAAAGGAATGTCCTAGTTTTTTGTGTATCACAAGCTGCTGTCAGAGTAATACGATTTCCCTAAGACATTCCCAGTCACCTCTGGAAGAAATAATAGGCAGTCAGATGTGCTACTCCTGGCACAGCTGGTCCAGGTAAAGAAGTTTCTCCTCAGCTGCTTGTCCCTCCTACACATCACAGGCTATTGTCCCCTCAGAGCTACAGCATAACATCACACATGATCGTTCCTTATCCCAATTCAACCAGATTTGAGGCATTAGCAGAAGTACTTAGTAGCAGTGCTCTTCCAAACCACTTTCACCATTCTGGTCATAAATTATACTGGAACAACAAACTATTGCTACAGCTAAGTGGACAGGCTTGCTTAGTCTCGGAACCCACAGCGTGCTTCAGTGTGGTTTGCATCCACCTCCAAGGGCTCTGACTTTTGTGAAAACTGTTGCCAGTGCTTCAGGGAACATCAGGTCAGTGCTCAAGACAGGAATCCTGCCATGTCATGTAGGGATCCTTGAATGTAAAATGTAAGCCAAGATTCAGAGCCAAAATCTAAAGCATCTCTGACTGACACTATGCTCAAAAAGGGAGAGGGGCAAATAAAATCTGGCAGTTTTGTGGATTTTCCCCCTCAAAGACAAGAGGCTAAGCATTTTAAGATTTATACCTCCCAACTGCTGCGCTTTTATCCCTCTCTTCCACCATAGGAGCCCAGGTCTAAGCTGGTATAAGTTCATGCTTCTTTCCCACATTCACCTACTTGTAGAGAACACTCTGCAGTCTCGGGGGTGAGCAGGCAAAACTGTTTGTAATTACAGTGCCATGAGTTTTCTGCAGACTAAAGATACAGAGTAATTTTTTTTAATTAAGTTGTTATATATTTCTCTTTTCCACTTACCCACTAATATATTAACATGAACTGAAAGCTGTTTCATGGGAAGATGTGAAGGGACAACATGAAGGCGTCAGTAGAGAACCACCTGCTGCACTTGATACTGGAAAACATCGGGTTTGCACATAGATTTTGGGTGCCTTACCTTCAGAGCCCAGTCTCAGCTATGACCAGTGTCCTCTGGACACAGCTGAGGAGATGCAGAAGAAGAGATGATGATAGCACCAGTTGCAGGAACATGCCAGCTAGTATGGTAGCTACTCCATTGTGTGTCATCCATTTCTCCCTTTCATTCTGCCCATTTTTTCAGTGCCCATTCATATGCCAGAATATAGCCGTGATCTATGTATTTGCACTCTAGACATCCTCACACAACCTGCCAGGGCTGCAAGGGTTTAATGGTGTTACTTATGGGTCAGAGAAATTAAATCCTGTTTTCCAGCCCTTTACATACCTGGCATGAATGGGGAAATTTTGCCTGTGATGTTCTGGACTATAACCATGAAATTTCAAAAAGCGTAGCAGTTTCTTAAGATCTAGGGATGGGATTTTTTATTATTGCTTTTGAAATAGTATTCTTGTTGATGCCTCAGAAAACCTTCCTATATCTATCAATGAAATCAAGAAGAAAGGATTAGCCTTCTGTGCAGTAGAAATTCTTCACTGAATTAACCACTAGGTGGGAAAATCATTGTGCTGAGGAGCAGGGAAATTTCCACAAATGCCAGGATTGTTCCCACTGAAATACTCCATAGATGTTCTCTGAAGTGAATATAGTCAGCAACTTGAGATTAATACAGAACTAATGACACTATGAACATGAAACAGAATGAAAGTGGGTTTTGTGTTTTCCAACCCATAAAGTTGTCATTTGAAAGGTGGCATTCAATATGGAAACATAACTAGCAGTCCTTGTCCATGGCAAGGGACTGTTTTGCAATCCATTACTAAGGCTTTCCTAGGGACTCCATGCAATATGGATTTTAGTGCATGTTTTAGTGTTAACAAGGGTGACGTCTTATCGTTTTACAAGTCCCCTGAGGTCCCTATGACAAACTTTCAATAACGTGTAAGAAGATGACCATTTCTTTATGACTGGCCCCCACATTACTGTCATTTCACATGACAGATCAGAGGTAATCCCTTCTGTTGCTTACTCTTAATACTCCTCTCTTGTTCTCAGTTGTTTTAACCCCAATTTTCTTTTATGGAAACAGAAGCCATCCCACTCCCTGCAGAGAAGTCTTCTCTGATGTTTTCACAAACAGCTCAGTGAAATTCCAGCCCTGGAGATGAGGGAAATTTATCAGTATCTTTCTCTGGGACAGAATTTACCAGTATCTGATTCACAGCATGGCGGCCATTTCCCAGTGTGTTTAACTGCAGCCTGGCCTCCTTCATCTGCTGAGAGCTCACAGGATGCTTATGACTTTAACCACCATATGGTTCATGTTTTGGGTGTCTCTCCACACACTGTTTCCAGGCTCTCTCGGGTAGCCTATTCCTTTCCCATCACTGCCAGGAAACTGCCCTCTACAACACATCATGCCTAAATGAAAAGCTCTCACCATTCCTGCTGCTGCACCGGCATGAAAAGATTTGGCTGGTGCTTGGTGACCATCTCCACCTCCCCCAACTTTCTTCCCGGTGTTCCCAGTCTATTTCTGATCTCAGAACCATAAAGACACTGAATAACAGAGCCATCAAACAAGTTGGGTGAGAAGATACCTCTGGAGGGCATCTAGGCCCTCACAAAGCAGTGTCAACTTTGAAGACAGATCCAGGGTAAGTGGAAAGAAAAGAGGAAAAAAAGCTGTGAAGAAAAAAGGGCAAGGAGAGATGTACACAACGAAAACGAACAGAGAAAAAGCTCGTTTTCATTCCTATTCCTAGACAGATCTCTAAGAAACAAAAAGTTTAAACAGAATAAAAATCTCAGATATCACTAGTCTTTTTATTAGCTCAAATTTTCTGACATTGACCTGTAACCTCTGGCCTGACAGCCAGTCAGGCAGACCCTTCCAGTTCCCACAGTAGATGCTCTCCTTCTCAAACACAGATTCTCAAACAAAATTCTTCTCAAACAAGATTCACAGTACCTCTTCTACTTAAACATAGACAGCTTCTAGAAACAGCCGCTGACTTTCCGTACTGCCCCACTGTTGGTTTTTTTTCCCCTCTGGCAAGGTGTAACTTCATGGCTGGCTCTTGTGTACCCTTTTAAGGCATCACCTTACAAAGGCAGCTGTGAGGCTCAAGATTCCTGTTTGTACGCTGGATTCATCACATGAAGCAGAAAAGAGCACCCCATGCTCTTATTCACAGAGCAGAATGGGAAATCTAAGGTGAGAAAAACACTTAAAGCAGAGAGACACAGATACACAGGTTCAGCCTTGCAGGGCTGACTGCCATCCATGCAGAGTGCCAAAGCGTGTCCTTTTCTGAACTTGAATCAGTCTTCTACAAACCTACTAATAGCTTAATGTGTTGAGAATGAGATTAAACCTGGTATTCTGTGGTTTTCTATATGGCTGTTGGGCCATTAGGTGCAATCTCCACTTAAAAAGAACTTTTATCTTCTTATTTTCTTTTTCTTAAGAAATATATTTTCTTTGGTACCGGTGTGTCCCTGTCAACTCAAAGTTCCTTAATGAGCTAAAGTTACTGGGGACGGGATGGACAAACAGCTCATTATACCTATTTCCATAAAACAAAAGACAGACAACTTTAAACTGAGCATATTTTGCAGTGCTCAGTAAGTGTCAAACTAAAAACACTGCCTGAGAGTAAACTACCGCAACACTATGTCTATTCAAAATGAATGCCTTCTCATCAGTGCATTATCGATGCCAGAAAATTCAATATGACAAGTCTTTCTAGTTCACCATGAAAACCTCAGACCTAGATAGGATCAATAACCTACGTATACATCTTTTGATAAAACTCTTGGTTAATAATGTTAATTATTGATGATATTTCTGTGGAGAACACCACATCTGTAGAAAGACATTGCAAATGTGATGATAATAATTTGCCTTGTTTGGACATGTCCAGAGAAAGTAGTTTTCTTCCTTGCCCAGCTCTTCTTCAGTTTCCTAAGTCAAACAGGGCCTGAATGTGATCTAAACTCATCTGGATAATTTTTTCAGTATGAAGGTTTTTAAAGGTGTGTCTTGTCCCATGCGGTGGGTTACAAGGGGGGTGAATCTTTTGAATTCCCCAAAAGCCTGAGTGTCAGTGGAAGAGCCGGTCTCTGCTCGGCAGAGCCGCAGAGTGGCTGAGCCACACAATGAGTCAGAGGAACAATTGTGCTGGTGACTTTATTAACTGACCACTTCAGTGAGTTAATGGAGACAATTTGACAACAATCAGCTGATAACCCTCAGGAGAACGAATAAAGGCACTTTGGTGATGAGACTGTTTTCTACCATCAATGAACAACCAATCCAAACTCAACTCCTACAAAACTTATACACATGAATAAGTAAGAGAGAGAGAGCAGAAAGAGGAAGGAGAAAAGAGTGAGCAAGTGGCTGTGTGGTGTTTAGTTGCCAGCCAGCGTTAAACCATGACAACAATTAAAATACGAAGTCAATGGGAGACAAGAATCACCCTGTGACTAGGCTGTGAGGGGGTGCAGGATCATCAAGGTTAATCTGGGTTTGGAGCTTTGATAGAGCTAAGTGTTGGGCAAGATCAGATGGCACATGAGATAATTAAAAAACATTAGAAGGAGGGCTTCGCATTTTTGCATTTTGCAAGAAGCTTTAATGGCTCCCAGGGCATTAGAACATAACATGTATCTTGTTGAGAGAATACAAACCTAGTGTTACAACAAAATAATTCTTTGATTAGACTGTGGGGATGGGTGAAGAGGGAGAAGGTGGATTAATATTCATTTTGCATTGTCTGAATAGCCTAAGGGAAATATAATTTAATTAGATCTATGTATATTTTTAAGAGACACCATGTTCATAGCTAAAGAAGAAAATGTCTGTGTTCTCAGGCAGTTAAGCAAGAAGAGTGCTGACCTTCAGTGTTTTCAACAAAATAAGGAAATAAAAAGGACCATATAACTGGTTTCCTAAAGTCAGTTGAGATCAGTCAGTCTGAATAAATTATATGGTGAATAGCAGTTGCAAATGCAAAATAATGAGAAGGTAACATCCTGGAGTTAAAGAACATACAGACAATGGGCACAGGAAAATTGATTACACTGGCTCAAATGCATTGAGATTAATGCTGAGAAGTGTGACCTCTGCTAGAAATTTTTACAATGTGCTTTGGAATTTATTTGTATGCATTCATATGTAGATAATTATCTTCAAATTGGCACTGAGACCCTGCTATAGGAGTAGCTGATGCCCATGCTATTTTCTCATCCCGGTAGAACACCTCCATGGGGTTAGCAGGAGAATAGTGCTGAGCATACAGCAGAGTCCTAATAAGATCACAGCCTTGCAGAAAGCAACCACAGAGAGAAACGTGTGAAGGCTCAGGGTTAAAAATCCATGGACATATGTCCCCTGTGGACACAGCTGTGCAAACTGAAGCTGCAACTGCCTTCAGGTGCCTGTTCAGTGGCTAACACACACACCTCCCTGGCCTTTCAAGGTGAGTCACAGAGACCTGAAGTCCTGCAAAAGTCTTGGCTCTTTTTGACTGAAAAAAGCAGCTCTGAGACAGACATATATTCCCGTGAATATCTAGAGACAACCTGTTAATTAGCTGAGACAAAATCAAGGAGGAAGAAAGGGACGATGCTCAGGAAGAATGGTTTTTATTTAAAAGCGTATACATGCATGTATGTATCTATGCATGATGAAAATAAAAAGATTGAGCTGGGAGGAGAATGGAACAATGGCAATTACGTATTTCCACACAGAGGCAAATCGAAAAAGAAGATGGATTTTTGTATGTCTGCTCAGTATATTTTGCTGTGAATATTTTGAAGGGCATAAATTTCTGTAATGAAACTTTAGATTTGCTTTACTGGCTTTGTAGGACAGAGGTTACTAAATAATGTGTTGGAAACTAGAAAAACATTTCTTTCTGGATTTCTTTGATATTTGGAAAAAATAATTGTTTTCCTTTTGTCACATTACTACAAAGATGTCTTAACAAGGGAAATAAGTGGCTTGTTTTGTTTTATTCTTCAAAAACTTAAAAGTAATCACTTCTTGATGAAAGTGATGATCACAATTAAGACACACCTCCCTGTAGTCCTTGATCCAAGGATGATGGTTCTGTACACTCAGCCAAGCTCACCACCCTGACAGACACCTTAGCATCTGTGGAAGCTTCTGGGCCATCCTGGAGAACCCACTGAACAATGTCACTACAAATGGATGAAACTTTCAGCTTCTTTTAAACCACTTGTCAGAGTTAATTCTCTGCAGATTACTCTCCCATGCACATGTACATGGACAAGAACATTTTTCTGCTATCACACAAAAGGAATGTTTGAAGGTGCTGTGAGGCAATGGGTTCAGATCCAGACTTTTTACCTTCTGGAGGAAAGACAAGGAAGTCAGTGAAAGAAGAGACTCAAATTTATCTGGGGTTAAAAAAAAATATATATGTTTCCCATTTCTAAGCCTTAGAATAGTGTTGTCATATGACACTAATCCACACATTCCCTGTGCATGTAAACTATCTTTTCTCTCAGAGCAACTCCAAAACTCATCTCTTACGAATCAACTTCTCCACTAAACTTCTGATCTGTACATCATGGTCTTGTCTTTACTCCTAGACTCTGATTTTCAGGCTGCTCCAACATGACACCCGTGGTGGCTCTTGAGCTCATTCAGCCTGCCACATCATCATCCAAAAGCCACCTTCTGCATCAGTTTGTACCAGCCATTGTACATGGCTGTACATGTGTCTCCACCAAAGACACTTTCCTACCTAATCCTGTTGCATAGATATGCTGGGATGCCACAGTGGTGCATCCTAAGGCACTCCTCACCTACTGCATTTGTGCACAGGATGGTATTCCTGGCTGGAACAGAAAAAATGTGAATTGTGCCTGGTTTCTGCCTTTCTCCAGTTATGCTGCAACAGCTACAAAGAAGCAGAAAGGTGCAGTCATGGCTTCTTTCTTGCTTTTGATGCCTCTGTCTGTCCCAGTTCATGGTTTTTTGCTTCACAAACAGAACTAGCTATTTTTTACCTACTAAACCCCTGTATAAACACTGCAGTTGCTAATCCTCATGTTTGTGGAAATAAAAACCATTGAAGTCTCAGAAGTTAAACCTAACCCTTCCTGAAGTTTTGCAACTTCTGGGAGACACTGTGGGGGATGTTTATCCCAATCCCATTTATAGGGAACCTCATGCACGATTATTAAGTGCTTGTCCTCAACAACATGCATTACAAAGTCCTACCTAGCACTGAAATGTCTCATGTTAGCTGGTCAGAAAGCAAACTGTATTCCTAAATCCCTTGCAGTCCCCTTTGACAGATGACCCTTCCTTATACAAGCCTTTCTTATATTCCTACAGGAGCAGAAGAGGCAAGATTTACGGATAGTTGGATCTTGATAGGACTAACACAGAGCAGACGTGGTCTGTCAGAAAAAAACCATGAAATTTCCGTGCCTTAGCAGCAATTTGAATTACAGATTCAGACAAAGCAGCCTGTTGTCTCTGGTTCAGAATTTTATTTGCATTGAAGAGGCAACTTTCAGGAATGAAGTATGCATATAAAATAGAAAGCAAAGGGAGGAAAACAGGAGGTTGATCAAGATGCAAGTGAATATATATGTCAATTCCACACTGCTTTCCCTTAATGTATGTTTGTCATGGCACATCAGGCCTCTGAAACACATTGGCATGCTGCAATGATCAGCTCACCAAGCTGCTCCAGCTGTGTAGGAGGTGAATTTGCTCCCCTCTGGCCATGGCCTGCCCTTCAGTCTGTCCTGGGACCTCCTGGAGATGGGCAGTTCAGCAGGTGTAGCACATGCACTGCAGACAGCAGGTAAGTCTGACAATCATTTCACAAACATATATGCTGTTATTCCCACTTCTGTCATAATTTGGGAAAGGATTTTGTGGGTTTTTTTTTCTAATATCTGTGAAATCCTTTTTCCCTTAAGGGAGAATGGGAGAGCAGCAGGAGAACCAGACCAGATTTTCTGGCTCTTGTTACAGCCTCTTTCTCCCTGCAGGCAACAAAAGAAATGGCTAAGAGCCCTCCACATGGGCAGAGCAAAAGCTGTCACTTTGATTTCTCCTGGATGCACAACTCAAAATGCTCAGCAAAATGCAGATCTTCCCTGTGGTTTTTCCCTCCCATCACTCCCCACCATTGAATAAAGGCTGCTGACATCCTTCCCAATAATGATGGCTTTCTGACCAAGGGAGAGATTGATCACAGCCTCATGGATACCAGGGGACCTGAGACAGGGGACCCCATGAATCTGGTGGGGATATCTGCAGAGTGGCAGAATATTTTCAGGGTGGCAGAGGAGAAGTAACTATGTCAGGGATGCTAAATCCTGCCATATCAACTACTATTCCAGGGTCTCCATATTCAGAATAGGAAGCAGCACAATCCTGTAAAGAGACACAGACTTCTCAGAAGAGGACTTCAGAAGACCCCTTAGAGGACTCCTTAGAAGAAGACTTCATCATTCCTTCTTCCTCTGCTACCACCCCAGTTGCTTCAGTATGACTAGCATGGTAGTTACATGGGAAAAGCCAGCCCCAGTGAGCTGACCCACTAAGGCAAATCATGGGATCACAGTAACCCAAGATCAGTCTCTCCAGACTCAACACATAGAAGATGAAATACATATCAGGTTCACAGCTCACTCCCTGCTCCATGCAACTGCCAAGGAAGATGTCTCTCATGGTCATTCATTGTCTAACTCATGGTTACACAGCAGGACCTCCTTTGAAAGATACACACAGTCCTCACCACAGACAGATATTAACTTTATTAAAGAAGGCAGTTAGAAGAGGAGAATGAACCTTGCAGTCTGGGATATGCTTCACACGGGAAGAGTTACATCCCACGTGCACAGTGCATTCACCTTCCTCCACAAAACAGGCTCCAGTATAAAGTATTAGGATATTTGTGTTCAGATTTCCCTGGAAACAATGGGTTTTCAAATAAATTGGATGCTGCGTTACATCTCTTTTCTACTGGGGAGGAGGGGGAGACAATAAATTTAGAAACAAACCAAGGGTGACCCAGAGCACAAAACAAAATTAAATCAGAGGGAGAGCAGGGAAGGCTCATAATAAAAGCACATCCCTTTGAAGCCACCTTCACATACATACTTTTCCCTCTAGCTGCAGCCATTTTGCAGAGCTTTATTAAAATAGCATCTCTGCAGAGGAGTTACTTAAAAGAGAGAAGTAATAGATTTTTCAGAACCAGTGAAAACAAACCCCCTAGAAATAAGAGTGATTTTCTTTCCCAGACAAGAGTTCTTTAATTCCTTTTGCATCTTCATCGATAGCAGTGATGAGATGGATCAAACCACAGCCAAAGTCTGTGACGGTGCTGCCACACAAGGAATGCCAGGGAATGCACTGGCCAGTCAACAAACTAGCTAAACAACCAACAACACAGCTGCTAATGTCCTGCCACCCTGAACCAGGAGGCAAAACATACCCTTTTTGAAGTGCGTAATGGGGTCACGCTGAAAAAGCACTTCAGTGACAATTTTGTATTGTTGGTTTTGGGCAGCATTTCAGCAACTTGAACAGGAGGAGGCGTGGGAGGAGGTGTGGTCTCTGTGGGCAGCTTGCTGTCTGTGGGAATAAAGCAGAGCAGATGCAACCCTTGTATGCAGCTTTTCCTGGCACACTAAGATATTTGAATTGCAGATTTATGGCTCTTCCTAGTTCTTTTTTTTTTTTTTAATTGAAGTGTCAGTTCTGGGGAGGGTTGTTTTTTTTTTACTGTTTTTTATATAAACTATATAACAGGCAGGAATGAGATGCAATTACACTGGAGAAAAATGGGAATATTACTTCTGCTTCCAAACATCAGTGAAAATTACAGTTAGTACCTTATGGGTAATTTCTGCAGGTTCCCTTGCTCTATGAGGCTGTGCATGAGAAATTTTACCTTGTTTCTCTGATGATGAAGTGTTCCACCAGGTGTTGATAGCTATGGTCTTGGTTCTCCATAAATTGAATGCCTTCAAGACCTCTAGGAGCAATGAGAGGATCTCAGCAAAACCAAAAGTGGACCTAATTCATTGTCTCTCAGTCTTCATGGGCTTTCTCTCAAAAAAAATAGTTTTATTTGGCAAATAGTGCTTTCTCTCAGCTTGACATCTGGTTGTCAGACATCAAGACTAGCTGCCCTTTTCAATACCAAAGCAAAGTCTTAGCCCTACAATAACTGCATCAATAAACCTGCATCCTTGGAAGCAGGGTCCAGTCCTGCATACTATGTGGCCTCTGAGAGACAACTCAACAAACCAGCATAAAAGTCTGTTTTACTGCCTTCACAGTCAAAAAATGTTATATCAATTCCAATGATGCATTTGGTCAGAGATTTACTGACTAAGACTTCCTTCCCAAAACTGTCTGTCCAAAAGCAATGTGAATAACAAGTAAGCATGACATTTTTAACACTTCCCAGGTGGAGTCTCGCGGTAGGTTTCTGGAAACAGATACTCAAATATCTGGGGATAAAGGAGATCTTGCTGAAGGCTGGAGCTGTGTCATAGTAGGGTCAGGTACCTCTACTGCTATGTGCTGCCCCGTGACCCTTCTTCATGGGTGTGACAGGCAAAATATAAAATATACCAACTGTTGCTTATCCACCACATTTAACAGATAGGGTGATCTGCAAGTGACTTGAGACCACTTCTAGTCCATTAAGGTCATTAGGGACCAGTAGAGAATGGGCCAGGCTGAGCCCATAGGACACACTGCTTGGCAGGTCTGTGGAAGCACTTTGAAGACCTTCTGCACCATTTCTTAGGAGTGTGAAGAGAGTGACCCCTGAGTGAGACCCCAGTCCTTGCTATGCTTGTGCCACACGTACAACCTGGGACATGGGAATGAACTTGAGAATGGCAAATATCCAAAAAGAGGAAGGTGATTTGGTAAGGCAATTCAGAGTTTCATTTAGTGTTGTCTAGAATTGCTTGACTGCAGCAGGGACATCAGCCTTAACTTTCCCTGAGGGTGAAAACAGGTTTCTTTTGCTCAGAAGCCTGGAGACAGAGAGGACCCATGGGTTTGCTGTTGACAAGGAGCTCTCCTATCTAAAGAACATACTAAAAATATACCAGGCAAGAGCTCCTGACCAGAGCATCAATTTAAAAATAAACAAAAAACAAACAAACAAAAAAACCCCGCAGAGCAGCTAGCTATGGTTCAAGCTGAATAACAGAAGCATGAAAACTGAAGTCTAAATCTGACATTAATGTTCAATGCAACACCCTTTACTGTAAGCATATTTGTTGTTCTGCTAAATTGGGATACCGCATCTTTGAAAGGAAATCTCTCTTTGCTGGAGTTTCTGGCATTTCTTCTGCAAGAGCTCCCTCTAAAAGGTAGTTCATTCCAACATCCTTTGGAAGAAGATTAGGGGATCAGAGAGCAAAACCATCATAACCTCTATCACGTTATAACTAAATCCCTTTACCCTAAATAACAAGCTTTATACAGTAAGCCTGGCTTGTTTGACTTCTGCTCCTGAAAGATGGAGTCTTGAGCTACTTTAAATCTTGTAGGCAGAAGAAAGCATATTATTCTTATATCTCCCTTTATTTTATGTCCTCAGACAATCTCTGGGACAGCACTGCAGCATGGATCTGGCTTCAGACAATTTAACCAGGCAATTACCGATTTTCTCACAGTTCTCTGGCTGACAGTACTCACTGCGGGCAGAAAATAAATGCTTCATTGAGGTGGATGGAGGGGGAGAAGAGGAAAGGAAGAAGGAAAACATAATTTTTTCCAGATGTGCTCAGTTCTGCCAGCTACCTTTCTGGGTCTCCTCTGCTACCTCCTTTCCTGTGCCATTAATGTCTGCAGCAAGCAGGAGATAGGGTGCTACAGGAACACATGATCACCCTTTTCCACTGAGAAAAATTCTAGGTCCAAATCTGAATCAATTAATCTGCCTCATTCATTATACCACATGAGAGGGCTGAGATCTGTTGCAGGCACAGCTGTAATAAATACTATTCTTGACCAGGAATAGCAGGATTGTAGAAGTACGATATGTTACTGCAGTAACATCTCTCTTATATCTGTGTACACACCCAGTAAAATTATTTGTTTATGGACCATGAAAAATACCAGTTCTTGCCTTCATCAAAATGACTGCTCAGCTGAGATGAAGCTAATTAAGCAACAACATCATAGCAAACTAAGTTCTGTTACATGTCTGTGTAAAAGTTAGCCCGGTACATTCATTTTACCTTGATGCAATCTGACTGGCTGCAACGGAGTTAATCCTGCCTTACAATGGCATAACTGATAACGATCCCCGGAGTTTTCATAAAAGCTGGTGATTTGAATTCTGCACATTTTTGTAGTACACAGCTGGGACACTCCCAGCTGCATTATATTCTCTGAAAAGGTGCTAAAGTGCTAAAACTGCTAAATACTGCTCTGAAATGCCCAGATATGCATTTATTTACTAAGAACAGAATTTCTTTATTAAATACACAAGATATAGAAATAACAAAATATTCTCATACAAAACATTTCCATAAGACTGTACAATCCTATTTAAAATTAAACTAATAATGTTGATAAAATACTCCAGTTATTAAATAAATATAATTTGTGGAAGCTGGAGAATTGCTAGTTGGAGAATTGGAGCAGCTTAGCCTTAGCTTTGGTCTGGTCTTGTATGTGTAATCTACCCATGCCTGATATGGCATCCTGTGAGAAGACACAACACAAACCACATTGTAGCAGGCTTGATTTTCATATCCCAGGCTGAGTTTTCAAAGCTCTCAGGAAGTATTTTTATATATATGTAAAATTATAATTTTGTATATAGAAATATATGTGTGTATGTAAATAAATAGCACAATGAGCACAGAAAACTGTGGAAGAACAGCCCAGTTTTCACATCATCAAAGGCAATAGTACCCTTGAAAACTAAATGTCCTGGTTTAACCAGGATAGGGTTAAGTTTCCCCAGCAGTGGGGGGAGCTCTAGCCGGGTTATTCAGATACCATGCAGACGTCACATCCTGGCAGGTCACATTTTCCTGGCGCGGGAGCGCGGTGCACTCGTGGTTTTGTACATCGTGCTTCAAACTGCTGTATTTGGTAGCTATTTTGCTCTGTTCACTGCTATCACTATTACTGTTATTGTTATTGTTGTTGTTGGTTGTGTTGCTGTTGCACTGTTGTATTAAACCTTTCCTTATTTCAGTCTTGGGGCTTTGTATTTCACTCCCTTTGTGGGGGAGGGGCAGCGGCCGCGTGGTCTCAGACCCCGGCAGGGGCTAAACCACCACACTAAATCATTTGCTTTTGTAGTTTCATGACTGGATGCCTTTACCTCCCCATGATGCTTGGCCTCACATGAAGTGGGAGTGATTGTCACATCCTGTCACACAAAGAGATTCATAGGCTTAATTAACACTGGAAGTTTATTAAGCTAAAGAACTAATTATAAATGCATCACAAATCACTCACACCCACACCATCCCACTGTCTTTCCTACCAGCTGGACAGTCCATTCCAGCAGAAACTGCTTTTGAAGCTGACACAAATCTGACAGTCAGCGAAGCACAGTAGCAAAGCTGCTTGTTCGTCGTTGTGTCTCTCCTACAAAAACAACTTCAACCTTCCCATCCCACTCCCCTTTTAGGATTTCTCAAGGTCTGAGGAGAAGAGATCCATGATGCAGCAGAATCAATGTGGTGGGTGTAAGACTGCCCCCACCTACATTCCACGAGTACAGAAATGATGCTCTATACTGCTCTACACAGAGCGAGGAGGAAACTTGGTGATAGTTAAGATCCTCATTCCTGTCACTTACAGTTAATGCCACCAATTTTGTATAGTTTTTTTTACTCTTTTATAAAATAAGTCTTTTTAATTCCACGGTATCTCCGATCTTCCAGTGATCAAAAGGCTTTGTCTTTGGAGACTGTTATTTCACTTGTTTTTTTTTTAACTTTTATTCTCTCAGTATAACCACTGGGGGAGGTATTTGCTGCCCTCAAGACAGTTCTGTGTCCTGATGCCTTAGCAGAAGTTAGCTTAGCAGGCACCAAGTGAGCAAAGCCCATAAACAGTTGTACAGCATGGGAAACCCTTATTGAAAAGTAAAGAGAAGAGCTGTGAACATCTGGCATCACAGGCAGCGCTCTGAATACTCCGCATTTATATTGCGTATATGCACAGCAGTGATTGCTTAACATCCTTCACAGACTCCTGCCAAGTAAACACCCAAGAGCAGTAAAGGGCTTTTGTTGGACCTTTCCAGGCTGACACTCCCCATGCAAAGGAGCATTGTTACAGCCAGTTTTTCATCCAGTGATAGTCTTCCCCTGGTCACAGGTGGGGTCATTTTACTCTTGTGATAAAAGGTACCTCTGGAGCTTGCTTTGGAAATGGAGAGGAGCTGTTGGCGGGATCCAAACAACCGTTCCCATTTCAAGGCTCTTTCTCTGCTGCTAGAACAGGAGAGAGAGGTGTTACAGCTGCCCCAGCCCCCTTCCCCAGCTCCCAGTCCCTGGTGTGTTATGGGGTCCTCTCAACTTGTACCAACAGCACTGCAGGGGAACACCCGCTGGGAAGGGCATGTGCCAGCACACAGCTGCCCTTCAGTGAGAACAAACACATGTACGTGCTGGGCATTCCACCCAGCTGCCTTTCAGTTGCCTCCTGTGACTGCCACACATTCTGCCTGCAGAGAAAATTATGCAAACAAGCCTGAGAGAGAACACAACAACGATTTTTGTATATATATGTAATATTCATTTAATTTTAACAAGCACTTTGTTAAATAGCCTAAATCTGAAAAGGGGGAGAGAGAATGGAACCAGCTGATGTTGTGGGATTTTTATCATCTTTATTTATTTATTTGTTTGAAATATCAAGTGAAAGTTGAAATCTCTTACGCACTTTGCTAGGAGCTGAACTTGTCCTGTATTTGACATACATACTTCACCATTGGTTTCTAACTCTTGACTTGAGATGCCTGTAAATGAATGATTCAAGAATAAATTTTTCTTTTGTTGCTGTTCATGATGCATGAAAATTACTACAATATCAGCCTATTTCTCTTACGTTCCACACCTGTGCAAACACCACAAGACACTGCAAGACAAAATCTAATACCCAGAACCTCAGTGTTATGTAGATACTTCACTTCCACTGGTTTCTTTGGACAACAGGTTGTTAATACTTCAGGGGATTGGTTCTTATGGTGCAGACTTGAATCCAGTCTAATTTTCTAGTGGTTCAGATCATTGTTTTCCTTTTATTTTTAAACTATAAGCTACAGCTCAGATAGAGTTTGGATGAGTGTAAGAGAATTTCAAAGCTTGCTCAAATTTCTCAAATGTGTCAAAGTGAACTTAAAAATTTATTTTGTGAAGGATCTCCTGTAGGCTTTGCACTCACACCTAAGTTAACATAAGAATATCTATATTCACCTTACAGTATTTCTATGTTGTTATCATGCTCTCTGTTGGACCTAGCTAGTACAGCAAATTAATGCTAAAAAGTGGGTCAGATAAGTAAAAGTCTGTTTAAAAATATATAATATGTAAGTTATAAATAAGATTTGTTGGTGCTTATAGGAAGTGTCAGCTATCCCAGTAAAAAATGTTATTGCCATTTAAGTGAAAACCAGAAGTGATATGCAAGAAATCACAACTAGGTTGATGTTAGAAATTCTATCTTCATATTTGTCTAGAAATTTTGGCAAACTCTTGGTGGGAGAAGCACAAAAAATTTCCCCCTTTGAGAATAAGACTGTTGTCACAGTGTGGCCCCTTCTGTTTCTAATAAGGATCCAGGCTGCACTTTCCCTGGATCTTGTATAATCTGAAATACCTCTGGAGAATTTTCTGGTGTAAAGCACAGGGGGGCGGGGGGGGAAATAAATAAACCAAAAAAACCCAAACAACTTTCTTTGCTTCCTTGGAACAGCTCTTTGACATGGAAGCATCTTCTCTTTATACTGTTGACTGCCAAATTCACCTGTAGGCTTCTTCTGGGAACTGAATAGATTCTGGGCCTGTGACCCCAAAACTCTGCCTCATTCTCCACCCTCCCTCCCATCCTCAGACAGACGCCAACACTAACACCTGCTCCTCAAAGGCTGTTAGATAGTAACTGGCTCATCATAGTCTACAGTCATCATCATGCAGTTGGCTTCAGGCTTTGCCAGACAGCAGCATCAAAGCCATAGCAACAATAAAACTTTAAAACTGAAAAATTACCCACCTCCAGAGCTCATGCTCATTTTTGGGAGACCTTGAGCCATGTGACTTAATGTAAAGGTGTGCAGTGCCCAGGGATTCAGTAGTGAAAGACATCATTGTTAGTCCAAACCCTTCTGCAGTGTTACTGTCAGGCCAGCATTGTGATCCAGCGGGTGTTTCATGACCAGGCAGATGTACATTGCCTCTCCCAATGCACAAGCCAATGATCAAAATGAAGGAAAGAAGTGACAATGTTTAGTTTTCTTGCTGTGCAGGATGCCACATCAGAGCAGGGAGTTGCCTACAATCTACACAGCTGTGCCCCACATCTAAAAAGAACAAAAACATTGTAATCCAGCCTTTTTTTTTTCTGTTGGTTAAAAGGTTCTGTGTGATTCAGAGCGAGGATGACACTGTCTCTGTGCCAGACTATCTCCTTTGTCATGGGATCATGAAGATGCAGCTTCTCTGCAGGGAGAAGTACTGATGGCAATGTATTATTGAAGAAAAGCATAGCGCTTTGGCTCAGATGTCAGTTCCCATTATAAGGCAATGTAGTGACAATGCTCTGGTAATACAAAGCATTTTGGCAGTGTTTTGCTTCATTGCCCTTTTTAATAAAATAGGGGAAAAAATAGTAATGATAAATCTGCTTAGTGAATTAACTCAGGTGACAGTCCTGTTTTTCATATCCAGACCACAGAAGAGCCTTCTTGACCAGCAGACCTTGCATCTGCTCCTACTTTGTGACTTTTTTTGCTCCCTGAAAGACAATCTGATCTGCATTGCAGATGATCCTTTAATCCTCAGGTCCTACTGCAACGTAGCATTGCTTACAGCTGGCTTGACAGAGGTGCGGTGGTTCAGCATGATTTGAGGCTGTGAACACACATCATCTCCTGGCTACAAGCATGCCCACAGGTTGCTGTCCCTCTGCCACCCCCGGTCTGTGTCACTGCCTTCTTGGGGTTTGCTATCTGAGGTATTGTGTGAACACTTTCTGTTTAAAAAAAAATGAGCAAAGATCTACTGTTTACACTTGATAATTCTCTTTTACTGAAACTGTAAGAGCTGGGAGGGTCCCTGCAAGTGGCAGAGCCAGCAGAGCTGGGGAAAAAGTCACCTTCTGCAGAGAGGTGCATGTAACAACCCAGGAGAGGTGGGCTCCATTCCCCACCACCTTCCACTGCCTGACCAGGAGGAAGGTGTGTGTCCCCTTTGTTGGCTGTCTTAAAGTTATCTGGTGAGAAAAGCTGACGTGTTCAACAAACACTACAAGCATTTACTACAACTGAGAAGCAAAGTCAGCCCAGAAGACAGAGGCAGAGCCCCATTATTCTGTAGGTGTGGGATTACCACCTGCCACAAAACAGCCTTCCCAGCCTTTTGTTCTGGAGTCCCATGTCATGACACTTTTCAAACTGCACAGTAGTTAAGTGCTAGGTCCCACTGGGATGGATAGGAAGTCAGGAAATTCAGGAAACAGGGCTTCTGACCGCTGTCAATACAAATTTAATCCTCATCTACAGCATGTCAGTATTCCCCGTCAGATTAAGTTCTTATACAAGAAAGAAAGTGACGGGTCAAGGCCATTCTGAAGAAAAATACCAGATTACATACTATCAGCTGATTTCATCACCTGCTCTTTTTGTCTCAAACCAATTCATTCAGCCATTAGTTAAACTGAATTAGCTCCCCTGCCTCAGTAGTATCTCTGGTGCAAGGTTTTTTTAAAAATCAGGGCACACACAGGCAAATTCAGCAGCCATTTATCAATCAGCTGTCCCTCTAGAAAGAGGAAGTAGGACTTTGATTATCCTCCCAGTTTTATGATCTTGTCTTTCCACTGAAATTGAGTTAGACCTCTAGACGTGAGAACAACAAAAAACTCACTGAGTCAGCATTTTGGTTCTGCTTCTCTTTGTTACATGTTAGCCCTGGTTCGCATCTAGGCTTCCACTCCCCTGCATTCTTTGTCCATTATTTAGCTGTGTAAATTATTCCCTTTCCAGCCCTGAAAGAAGTACAGAAAAATTTCTCATGCTTTTACAAAAATCTTGCATATGAATGAAATCCATCTTCTGCCTCCCTGGTTCTCTTGTTCATGGTCAAATGTACAAGTGAAGGAAAATCAACACAGAGATTTTGCATGGGTCACTTAGCAACCAAGTACTGAGCACAGAATCAATTTCTATCATCTGGGATCAAAGATCAGGTGTTAGAGAATGAACATGGAGACAAAAATCCTTTCAAAACTGGAGCACTTTGGATTAAAACTGTTGCAGTGTTTTCCTGAAATGAAAGAGGGAAAGGGGTATTTTCCCCACTTCTTTTCTTTAAAATTGTGTTAGATTTTGAACAGAGTCCCAGCAGGAAGAACCAAATGCACATCTGAGAAAGAGAGAGGTTTCTATACTAACATGTGTTTTCTGCTGGTTGTGATGGCTAGGGAGTTTGGGTGACGGTTTTGTTCTGAAAGTCCCAGCGACTTTTCTCGATCTTGGCATTTCAGACTCACAAGTGCAGCCTCTGCTTGGAGAAAATAAATTTTTTTTAAAGAAGCGTGGAAGCAGATTTGGTTGGTAAGATGGATAGTAGAGAGCAAGAAATGAGAAACATTGTGAGGAGGGGGCACATTCAGAAGGCAAGAGGTCCCTTAAAGGAGCTTCTGTGAGCTCCAGGAGACACAGGGCTTCTTCATCCATCCCTGCCTCTCTGTGTAGCAGTTCAGTAACATCTCTCCCTACTGAAATTTCTGCATTAATAATTCACACAATATCAAGTGAAATATGCAAATGGCACTGCCCTGAAGAAGGGTTGAATGCAAGAGTTTGCTCAGTCACACTGAAAGGTTATTTAAAAATGCTGGATGTTTACGCTTTCTGAATTGCCTTCAAATGGTTACAGCGGGTTGACTCTGGCACTAGCTCTTTGTGAGACCCTGGACAAATCAAACATCAGCTCTGCAAAACACAAGACGTGATATTTACTTCATAGTGACTGTCTAAACCACCAGACCCTTGGAAGAAAGCTGATGTGTGTGCTCTGATTCAAATGCCCATCACCATTTTTGAAGACCCACATATCTCTTAGTCTGTGTTGTGAAAGAGGAGGATGGGCACTAAAAGAAAAGCTACCTTTAATTCAGTTTTACCAAGATATCCTCATCATCTTTTTTAAGCAGCTCTCTGAGTAATTCCTTCCCTTTCATAATCTGAAAGGTCATTTTAATTCATGGCCCCTTTAGCATTATTAAGAGGTTTTTTCCCTGATGGAAAAGTCTTCCCCCCCCCCCCCCCCCCCCCATCATTCATTCCAAAATGAATGGACCTCTTTATACTGATATACTTTGACATTGGCATTGCTCTGGTACTGCATTCAGCTATACTGTCCATCCCTAATACCCTTAATAAAACTCCAATTTCTGCATTTATTAATAGATTTCATTAAGTACTTAAAAAAAAAAAAAGAAAAGAGGGAGGGAAAAAAAAGTATTCAGAGAAATGAATGTTAGGGAAAGACATTTAATTAGTATTTTTTGACTTTAATGATATAGAGACAGTTGAAATTCACTTAACAACAGGAAATTATTTCTGCCTCACATGATTATCTCTGAGCATAACTTTTATAACTGTGATTGCTGGGAATGTGATTATTAAATCCACAGATCTCCTCACCATATCTGAATGAATGAATGAATTACACTGCCAACTTTTAAATACGTTTAGCTGTACAATATCCTGCCAACAAATTTATTCAGTTTCTGTAAATACGGTCAAAACCTCACAGATTTCTGTGGGTTATAAAACTTGAAGACACTTATAGGATTACTTGTAGCTTATATCTAAGTTTCTACTACTTCTGACTTCAAAGTTTTGCATGGATTATAGAGAAGCATTGCTTTTAATCACCCTTTCTAAAAGACATCTCTCCACTGTTATCAGACCACTTAGGATTTACCCCAATTATTTTAAAATTTAAATGTTTCCTTAAAATTATTGTCAAGTAATTCTGCAGCACCATAATTAGCCTGAATCCTCAAAAAACATGACATACTCAGTGTAGTATGCAGACTGCAGAAGATAGTCTCACCAAATGCAAACCACTCATCTGAGTCTTGAAAAAGGAAGTCAAAGGAAAGATTTGCACTGCATGTCTCTGAGCATTAATTTAGGTGCAGGATGAAATTATAAATATTTGTAGGGTGCCTCAGTTTAAGAAATAGCATTTTTAAACACCACTTACCCTGGAACTGCCATTTGCTAGGGCAGGATCAGTAAGTTTCTTTGTTTGGCAAAACTTACAAGTGTGTTACCAGCTAAAAGCTCTGCTTGGAAGATACCCCCTGGCATACTCAAGCTGACCATTCTGTAACATAAGATCTTTCAAAGTGAAGTAACGTCATGTCTGTCCCTCAACTTTTACAGAAAGACTAACAGATAGGTAGCAGTTTTCCAGGAAACAATCAAAATGCCATAGATGAATTTTGATTGACTTTTCCTCTTTTAAATCAAATCCAGCTATGTTTCAAAGCCAGCAACTCTTCCACAATGGCAAGTAACTGTCTTTTCTACTCCTTTTCCTTTCTTTTATCCTTCCCCCTAACTTCATCCACATAAAAGAATTTGACTTAATTTGGGTCATTAAAAAACTGCTCTTCAGCAAAAGCTAGCTGCCTGCAAATTTTTCTCTGGTTCTTTACCAGATCCTACATGAACTTCAGTGTGTTTCTCATTATCTATCACAACATAACTACTTGCATACTTCAGCAGAGACAGATCACTCTGTGCATATTTCTCACCTTTGTACAGCCATCTTTATTTTATACCCAGTAAAGAAAATGCTGGCTGCTGATGATTTTAAATGGCAATCCAAATGAACCCCATCAGTTTCTGTTTGACTGTGTATGTGCTCTCCCACACCCCTTCTCTTTGTAAATAGAGAAGGAACGATGCAATCCGGTTCAGATAACTTTAGCCAGTTACTATGGGCTAATTCCAGCCAGGATTTCTTCTATTAAGAATAGACAGATATCGAGTTCAGTGTCCTACAGGATCAGCCATTAATTCCAAAAAAATACATGCTAGGGGAGTGAGGAGCAGAATGTAAGACAATACTTTATTCATTTGACAGAGGTATGATGGAGAGGTCTGAGGCCAGGGTGGATAGCCAGGCTCTGACGGTGGCCAGTTCAGTTTTTTGTGCGGCCAAAACTCCATTGTTTCAATTTCCCAGCCTCCGAAGCAGAGGTGATACTTACTCACTGTATCTACCTTACAGGTCTGTTCTGAGATTAATCAATACCTGTAAAGTCCTTTGAAGATCAAAAGAGCCATGAGAAAACTAAGGCCTAGGATGACAAACAGTCCTTTTCAAATACAGCGTTGCATCTGAAGGTATACTTGCTGGACTTGATGGCATTTTTATTTTCTTCTGAAAATCCATTTCAAGGAGCCAAGGCAACCATTATCATAGAACAGTGGCACTGAGATCAATGGCACTCTAACAGAGATGAGTTTGGCCCAGTGTGTAAATTCCTGGATAAGTCCTGTGAAACAATGTGAAAATCCTATTCTGTCAATGTTATCTTGCCCTCACAGGTCTGAGCTTGTGTTTTATGATCTCTCCCTGCCTGGCTTTAAAGAAATAATTTATGCAGTCTTCTCCTATGGGCGCTCTCTGCACCTCTGCCTTCCCTGGATGGCTAGCAGCATGCCTCGCTGCACACCGCCCCATCGTCTAAAAAGAGCCCAGATGTGTGAATGTCAGACAACACTGGATGGGAGGTGGCAAGGCAACTGGCAAGTCATCACCCAAAATGTATGAAATGTTATGCCATCAAACAGCCATGGAGGAGGTCAATCTGCTTATTCTGCATTTTGAGTGCACAGATCTGCAATTTTCATTACCAATAAAGACCCAGCACCAGGTGAGATTTGTTGCTTGGACTGAGTCATGGTCACAGCACTGGGCATTACATTTGAAAGCCTAATGAGGAAGGCCTAAAAAGAAGACAAACCCCAAAAAGCACTTCTGGATGGATTCTCGAAGCAGGGTGAAGCCCTCCCTTGCTCCCGTGACTCACTGCTCCTCACCATCCTCCCAGCCACACTCCGCGCTGCTCCTCCCTGCCCGCCAGCCCCAGCCACTGCCCCTGCCTGCCACCACTCTCCTGACAGCTGCAGCCACCTCCAGCAGCCCCTGGAAGAGTATGTGTAATGCTGAAACAAACCACAGACATTTGCTCACAGGAGGCTCTTTGAAAGCTCCTGATGTCTCTTACAAAGCTTACAGAAGACTCCAACTGCTTTTACCCCAGAGTTCAATGTTTGCACCTCAGCTGCTGCCAGTTAAGGTGTCCACTCACCCCAGGCACATTCAGAATTAATTGACCAAGACTTGTGTATGCTACTAATACCACAAGCTTTCTCTTTTCCACCACACTGCCTTTCAAACATAACAGCACAACACACACAACACATATAGAGCAGCTGTGTCTCATGACGATGTTTCTCACCATGGTCCTTTCCCTTTCTCACTACTCTGCCTTAATTGGGCTAAGCCAAGCGCCATTTGTCATATGGGATCTGATCCTTCTGGACTGAAAATCTCAAAGGGAAACGAAAGGGATATTTTTGCCTGTAGTCCTCTGGCATTAGACTTATAAATGTCATGACCTTTTTGACTGGTAGAGCAACAGGGCAGTGTTTTTAATTCAAGACATTAGTCACACAGTTTAGGTGACAAAGCAGTGAGCACATTGTATTTTTCAGAAGAAATTAGGGAATTAGACAACTAATGGTGAAATAAATTCTAGCTATTATTTCCAGATACCACATTTAACACTGGTAAAGAAGTCTTTCACCAATCAGAGGAAAAATATTTTATCGCACTATCGTTATAAGAAGAAAGTGGTTTCTTGCTGCAATGAAATTTTCTGTCTCAAAGCCTCACTGAACTGCACATTTCACTGGCAATGTGAGGAAACTGATCTCTGATTATCCATGACAATAATTTGGCTAATGTTAGCATTTTTAGGAGCCCTCCTGCAAATAGTTTGCCAGCTGCTGACATGTCATACGCGGTGAGAAAATTAGCCTAATTGCTTTGTTTGCAGCTGACATAATTCCTGGTTAGTATATGCTGTTGTGTGAAATGTGTATGTAATTTAGACCACGAGGATAACTGTGAGCACAAGTTATCTATCTGTCCAGGCTGACACCTGGGGCCTTTGCTCTCTTTGCATATCAACTCTGTTAACCTGCTCTACTCCCCCAGTAAGACTCATGCTGAATTTGATCTAAGAAGCCTGGGCCTTTGCCACATTTTAACCCATTTGGCAAAAGATCACATCACCTCAGCAAAGACCCTGCAACATAAATTCTGCATAATGTTCACACCTGATATTGGGGCAAGCTTGAAGGTGACCTTATTTCCTTTTTAATTTACTCATTACTTATTATACGAGGTATTGGTATGCACACACAGGAAACTGTCCCTATGCACTGAGGAATGCAAAGAGCTTTATAACATTTTTTGAATAAAAATCTGCACTGTAAATGAATCCATACTTGGCAAAGATATACAGAACAACATGCACAGTGTCCAATACGTATTATCTTGATGAACAAATAAGCAATTATAGAACACTTTGAAAGCATTACAAATGCTACAAGCAACCCTCTCTGTCCAGTGAATTTGCTTTCAAGTAATGCAGACTGCTAATCATGAATGGTCCCAATCTCCCTCTAGACTGAGGATCTCTGTAAGAAGAGGTCCTGTCATTTGACATATTGCACACTTTCTCTTTCCTCCAAGCTCTTTACTGAGCCAGTGACTCAGTGTGATGTCAGAGGGCAAGTGCTTTCCTGATGAGATTTAAAACTGAGGTCCCGACCTGCTGTGATAATTAAAGATCCTCAAGTGCTTTTTGTAAGTGCAGGTTTGTTTCCTGGCTAAATTGCATTTCAGGTAATGACACAGAACCAGTTTAAATCACCTCTCTGGCTCAAATAGGACAGAGTTGCCATCCCAGGCATAGTTTCAATTGGATACAGCCACCTTTTCTTTCTGTACCACTGGGCCAAACAACATCAACATGTTCAGCCTTACACAAAGCAGCATTTCACCTCACAGCCTGCAGAATTTCAAACCACCTGGAGCCGATCCCATTTCACAGCTTGTGTATTAATTAATGAGACACTTTTACTCAGGCCAGACACTGAAGGGTTAGGGTTGGCACTGAGGTGATCCAAAGCTGCATGGTCTGCAGGAAGGTCGAGCCAGGCTCTGAATTTCGGGTGACCAGGGAGAAGATCATTTTGTCTTCTTAAACAGCCAGGAAATTGTGTTGTACTACCTACATTAAACTAACTTGGAAGGCTACAGAGACAAAGTAAATGCCAGAATAAGGTCAGATGATCAGGCCTATCTTCCTGCTATCATCCTCAATTCTGTGTAGAATTTAATCTCATGGCATGCAGGGTTTGTGTGGCTGTGGTTTTGGTAGTGGGGGAAGGGGCTACAGCGGTGGCCCCCGTGAGAAGCTTCTCAAAGTTCCCCCAGCTACAAGCCAGAGCCGCCTCCAGCCAAGGCTGAGCCAATTACGTATTTAACATATTGTGATAACGTATTTAAGAAGGGGAACCTGAGAGGAGGTGGGGACTTATAAGGAGGAGTTGTGAGGAGAACACCTGTGTGAACACTGAGGTCAGTGGAAGAAAGGAGAGGAAGGGGGGAGGTGCAGTGGTGCAGGTGCACTGGAACACAGATTCCCCCCATATCCGAAGGCTGCCCCCCTGCTGCCACCATGGAGGTCCACAGTGGAGCAGAGATCCACCTGCAGCCCGTGGAGGACCCCACACTGAAGCAGGTGACTGCACCCAAAGAAGGCCAGGACTCTGTGGGAAGAAGACTCCCCCACTGTTATAGTTTAGCACTGGGAGAACTGCAACATGCAGGGGCGACCCACACCAGAGCAGCATGGGAACAGCTGCAGCCTGTGAGAAGAACTCACACTGGAGAAAGTTCAAGGAGGGCTGTTTCCCATGAGAGGGACCCCACGCTGGAACAGAGGAGAATGCGAGTTGTCCTCCCCCTGAGGAGGAAGAAGTGGTGGACTGACTGTAACCCCCATTCCCTGCTCTGTGCACTGCTAGAAGGGGATTTAAGTTAGAGAGATTGGGAACAAAACTGAACCAGGGAAGAAGGGAGGGGTGGGGGGAAGTGTTTTCAAGATGTGATAATGCTTCTCACTGTTCCACTCTCTCTGTTAAGTGTTGTTGTTGGTGTTTGAATTAAAGTGATGTTCTTTTTCTTGCCCTAATGAGTCTGTCTTTTGCCTGTAACTGTAATGGATGAGTCACCCCTCTCTGTCCTTATCTCGATTCCTGAGCCATTTATTTTTTCTTTCCCATTCCTGAGGGGGAAGGGGTGAGTGAACAGCTGCACGGTGTTCGGTTGCCCTCTGGGCTCAAACCACAACACACAGTCATGCACTGGGCTCCTACAGAGGTCCCCAGTAGTGTCACAAGCAGGGTGAAGGTCTGGATGGCCATTGCACAGACTCACATTGATATAATGCAAGAGGGTATCTGTAGCAGGTTCTGCCATCCATATCAGCCAACTGCTACAAGACACCAGTGTGTTTAGCTCCCTCTTGTTTGGCACTACAGGGATGCTGAGACTCTGAATTTCTTTGCAGTCTCTAGCAATAAGCACATTATAACAGCTCAAGACCACCCCTACTCCTGTACCACCACATATCTCTGTTTATCTTAATTCCTGCTCTTTCTCTGTCTATCCTGCCTGTGGTCCCTGCCAATCCTCTGCCACGCCATACTTTTTCCTCAGTGTCCTGGTTTCAGCCAGGATAGAGTTAACTTTCCCTGGGCTGAGCGGAGCACAGCTGGATGCATGGCCCAGATTGATCACTGGGGTATTCCACTTCATGGTATTCCACTTCACGTGACGTGTATGAGACGGTGCTCGCCTAGTTTCAGTTTCCCGATTGGTCGGCGGCGGGATTTCTGGTGCAGTCGGGATTGCTGCTGGGGGTGGGCTGCACAGCAGTTGCCAGTTGGTGAGCAACTGCTGTTTATTATGCATTTGGACTTACTATTGTTACTGTTGTTTTGTTGCTATTACTAAATTTTTTTTATTCAACCTACAAATTTCTTTTTTTTTTCACTCCCCTATTTCACTGGGGAGGGGGGCAGGGGCGAAGTAAACTGGCCATGTGGTGATTGGCTACCAGCTGAGTTCAAACCGCAACA
Source organism: Strix uralensis (assembly GCF_047716275.1). NCBI lineage: Eukaryota > Metazoa > Chordata > Aves > Strigiformes > Strigidae > Strix > Strix uralensis. The sequence goes on along the minus strand of NC_134012.1, from coordinate 18,030,082 downwards.
CTCAGTGTCCCTAGGATTTTGTACTTCAGTTCCTCCCTTGCCATCTCCCACGTCTACTTGATTTCTTTGCTCAGCATTAAGATTTCCACAAAGCACACTAAATTCCTCCCAGACATTAGCATAGGAAGTATTTCAAAGCATGAGACAATGCTTCCACTTCTACAAAGATATGTCCACAGAATGACCAGTTCAATAAGCGTGGTGTCACAGTGTGAATAGCAGAGTACAATACCACTGACATCCACGAAGATGATGGACCCTAGAGATCTACTTGTGGCAGAAAGCAGGTCATCCTGCTCTTGAAGCTGGTGTCAGAGGACCTCCACTAGCAGATTTTACAGTACCTTGCCTGGTATTGCAGATATGAAGGTAACAGCCCTTTCTGTTGAACTTCATGACCCACACTAGGGTACACAAGACACATACAGGCTCTCTCAGTTGCCCTAGTAATGAATAAAAACTACAAATAACCGTCAGTCTATGGTCACACTTAGATCTAAAGACAAATATCATCTCTTAGCCGTGTTTGTCAGCCAAAAGCTGCAAGTGCCGCCTCACCACTCACTTTTAGCTGGCAAAACTGAAGTGGTAACTTGCTAAACAATTGGTGTCAGATGAAATAAATCTAGGAAATGTGTCCTTTCAATGTCACCTTCCTTCTCCTTGTTGACTACTCCTACTATCCTGCCTCATGAAGCCCAGGCAAAAAGATGAATCACAAGGAAAAAACAGAAGAAAATACAGAATTACTCCATTTGATCCTACTCTCCCCATCCCACAGAATTATTTCTTTTGCCAGTAGTCTGAAGCACATTGAGCCAAAATCTCTGAAGGAGATTATCAGAGCAGTTTGCTATAGAAAACACACAGCTCATATGTCAAAACATCGCAGGGTGATATGAGGCTTAAGGAGTAAGGAATGGTGCTGCTGCTTGTGTAAGAGCCGCACCAGATCACCTCATGTAAACAAAGCCAGCAAGGAGTTTCAAAGGCAAACATGCCCTCCTTCACCTCATATGGGATGCAGGTATTTTCCACTGAAGCTACATCTACAGGAGCTTCTCTTATCTGGTGGGAGAGAACTGAGCCCAAATGGTGCAGAATGTGCTCTAACTTTGAGATGCAATATTTCTTTCATCTTGTCTCAAGTAACATTGCTTTCTGATTTATGTCCCATATATTAAATAATTTACAATCAAGGGACCTGCTGGGCTGGCTGGCACTCTCAGTTTTTGTGCCAAGCGCATAGCATAGATTATTTGAGTTTCCTTTCTTCTTTTCAATATTTTGAAAAGAAGGGTTTGGATCCAGTTAAAGAAGTTGTGTGGTTTCCTGCTTGTGCTTTCATTTGTTTGGGATATTTGTTTTTTGTTTTTTCTTGTAATTAGGGTAACACAGTTTATATTGCCTTTAATCACAGCATACGCACTCTGTAATTACTCTGTAAATACATGCATATGAATTGTTTATATGTGTGGAGGTGGGAGAGCAAGAAAGTGGATGTAATTATGTGTATAGGGAAATGTAATGATTAATTATCTGGAGTACATAATCTTACCAAGAGGCTTGATAAAGTGCAAGCACAACTGTCTCTCCTGTGTGTTAATTACTTACAGAGAGCTTGATCCAGCTGTTTCTACTCATGCAAATTCCCATTCCAGTCTATCTGAAGGGGAGTCCGTAGGCTGAAACCTGTTAGTGCTTTCCGTGAGCAAACAGCTCGCATCCATACATGTTCATCCAGAACACATGAAACTGTCTTTAGGTTGTGGGGCTCAATCTGCATTTAGACCGGTTTAACTCTTCAGCCTTGGGCCAGCAAGAATGAAATAAGGGGTGTCATCATTGCAGCTCTTCAGGTTCAGAGGAGGCAAAAGAGAGCTGTGCCCAGCTGAGAAACATGGTTTCCTGTGCTGCCTAACCCAGAACATCTGAATCAGCACAGCATTTATGAACGGTCTGTGTAATGACCAAGCATGTGAAAGAAATCCTCTTTCTGCACCAGTGACAGAGGGGACAGAGCCAGATTTTCACACCTTCCTTAAAAAGCATCAAGGCAACTTTCCAAAACAGCCCAAAGGCAGCGGGCTGCATGGAGGAAAAGTCTGTTTTCCTTCCAGATTTCAATGCATTAGCAAAAAGTACCTTGCAAAAATTGCAGCAGAACCTAAATTTGGAAATTCTCAAGGGAAATGCCACTCTGTTGATGAATCAGACACCATTTCACTCGCTCAGAGCAGCAGCAGCAGCATCTGGTCTCCTCTGCCTGGTGCTGAGATGAGCAGTATGACTAAACATGGTGTGGAGGTGCTCTGTAGAAGGGAGCAGAGAAAGAGCATAGAAAGAACCCCTAAACTCACTGAATATAAAGTTGTGCCACGCAGGCATAGTGCAGTGATACCAGACTGACCTATATGTGACCTGTATGATTTCTTACTACACATGCAAACTATACAGAGCTTTTCTTTTTGGTTAACTATTTTTAGTGCAAAAGTTTTTCTTTTCTAGTGCTGTGAAAAACACATTTCCTGAGTCCTCAGATAAGGCTTTCAGGCAGCAATACCTTCTTCTTTCTCATCCTTGCTGTCACCAGAGGCCTTATTTTGCTACCAGTTGTGGTGGCAAGCAGAACTGCTGTGAGGTTGCTTTGAAGTGAGTGGGGGAAGTAAGCCCCAGCTTACTTCATCACTCTCATAGCTCCTGCTTCTTGATGACTTTGAGGTCAATAAGTGACCATTCATGATGGCCTCTTTGCCCTCCCACTACAACCATCCAAATTTCCTCTCCAGTGGTACTGGAACCTACACACCAGCCACACAGCATTGTAAGCCTGACTCGTCTGTATGCACATACTTCCTCACACTTCTCTGTTTTTCTCTTCAGTGACTAAGCCTGTCTGTCATTTCTCATATGAACAGACAACATTAGTATGTTTAAAAAGTTCCTGTTGATTACTGCAAACCTAGATCTGTAGAAGTGCAAGTGTAAATAACACAGCTTTTCCTAACACTCCACTCCATGCTCATCCTAACATTTCAAGAAAATGAAAAGACCTGGCAGGAAAAAAAATGTCATGGGACTGGTCTTGCCCAAGGACAAACATAAGCATGTGCTTGCTGCATCTAGGACATGCTTCTGCATTGCTGCTGCCCTGGAGCGGTCTGATTCTGGAAACAGGATACAGATACTCAGCTTTCTATCACCAGTTCATACCAGATACCAGTCTTTTGTATGAAGATGTCATTGTTTGCTTTGCTTAACTGAATGCAGCTCTCATTTTACAGGGAACTTATTTCACTGGACTGTAATTATCCCATTTTGTTATTTATATTACTCCATTTGTCTCCTAAAACATTCCAGCCAGCTCTTACAGCTCATGTACCAGGACACAGTGCAATGCTTGTATGTTTAAAAAGCATCTTGACATAAAACTGTAGAAAGAGATATAGAAAATTTTCTGATTTTTATTACAAACCCAAGCATAAGGTAATTTCAGTCAAAACGGCTCACCAGACATGAACAGCTCCCAGAGAAGGTAATCTCAGAATGGTTTATAAAACAACATGGGAGGTTTTGTTAAGTACAGCTGAAGTTACATTAATCCTTATAATTTCATTGAAATTCTGTATGAAGAAGAACACTTCAATGTCTCAGTGAAGCTCTACTGCAATATTGCTCTACCTTTTTATCATTTCATCTCTCTCTTATAGCAGATAATAGGTGGGAAGTTATAGTCTAAGGCTTCTGCAGTTCTCAGTTAGCTGTTCATTATATTGACCCAAATGTCTCTTTCTAAATGTTTCTTCTTTCTTGACAATCTGTCCTGTAAGTCAACTATACGAACATTGGAAAACATCAATAGCTATTAAATATTTGAGAGCAATACTACTCCCCTTTCTTCACAGAGTTGGAGAAGTCATTTATCCTAATGCTGCTGGTGGCATTCAGAACAATTTCAATCAATAGGTGGAATCTAATTTCACAGCCCTGATACCTCCATGGCCAGACTGCCGCAGCTGCAGTGACACCTATCACAATGGCGTGAGGTCCAGTCCTCTATCAGATGCTCTTTTGCTGAAATCAAGCAGGACACAACTTCTCTTTGCTCCTACCTCCGGAAAAGAGCTACAGGAACATGCACATCTCTGAAAAACACAGCATCATTGATACCAGACTCACTGTAACTCACTGAAGTTGGTCTCAGCCTTGGCAGCATTGAAGAAAATGACAGTAAGTTAGTGGTTTGAAGTGAAAGTTGCTGGCACTGTTACCTTGTTCTTGCGAAGTACGTACCTTGACACTTTGAGGAACTGGACCACAGTGACAACCATATGCAAAGTGTCCCAATACCTATGAAGCAGACTATCTAAAAGACAGTGTGGCAACCAAATATAAACTAAATTTTACTTTACTTTTCTATAAAAAATAGCTATGTGCAATTCTTCCATAATAGGTGATAATTCATAGTATCTCTGCCATGATGGAAGTTACAGGACTCAAACATAGTACAATCACTCTGGCTTTAGGTGTGAAAGATAGCAGAACTACTTCAGGAACACTTGGAAAATGCAGATAGCTTGAACAAACATGACAAGCTCTTTGAGTAGAAATTCAGCAACTTGAGCTTCACTAAGCACTTCCTTCCACTCCCAGAAGAGTACACTAGCTAAAGATATGGTGAGGGTCTGCAGATGTTGTCACCAGATTTCCAAAGTTCCCCTTCCCCAGGCAGAGAACCCAGAGAGCTCACATGGTAAACAGGTACTAGATATGAAAGGCTTTTTGTAACAGTGTGCAAAAGTGCATTGCACAAATCAAAGCATAAACTTTAATTGTGTGAGCCCAAGTGAAAGCCTGTTTAATGAGCCTTCATTAGAGTTCAAGCTTCTTAAATAATAGATAGGAACCTGTCTGGTATTAATAACACACGGGTGAAAAACACAAAATAATTTTGGTTAAATTGTCATTAAAGAGGTGGTTCATACCTTCAAGGCACAGTTCAGGGTATAGTGTTCTTGGTTCCTTACTGTTGCTGCATTAAGAATTAGCACCACTTTTTAAAGAAACTTGGATTATTTCATGAATTCAATACATCTATCTGATTAGCAATAATTTAATACAGTTCATGATTCAGTAAATGCCAGGAGCGTTGATAGTACTGCAGAAATGTTGAGGAGCTCACAGTAGTCAGAGGCTCACCAGAGACCTGTTGCCCAGAGAGCCAAGCTATGTATTTCCCTGGGAAAAAAACAGAGGAGAACTCTAATGTGGAAAACCATGAAGACTCTTCCTCCCATGGCTCCTTCAGTGGGCAACAGGAACACTGATCAGTCCCATTTTTACAAAAACTGCCCAACAGGGAACAACTGTAGAGTTTTGGGTAACCATGCCAATCTCTGGAGTAAAACCAGTGCTTCCACTGTTACACCATCCAACTCTGCACACACCTACTTCTAGTTACAGGTCACGGGTCCATGTTCAAACGTCAAAAGCAAGGCTTCCCAAACCCATAAGGTGGCATTTTGCACATGATTGTCCTGTTTACCAATAAGCCAAGAGAAAGGTTTGGAAAACTGACTGGAATCACAGTACTTTGTTGTCAAAAAAAAGGTGGTATTGTTGGTCCAGTCTCCTAAACAGGAGTTGGGAGGAAACAAATATGCTACTCAGCTGGAACAGCAGCATCCTGAAGAAATCCTGCATCCACTTTCCTCTAGTTAAAATGCATACAGAAAGCAGGGAGGAACCAAGAACCATGTCCAGCCTTCTCACATCTCACAGTTCTGAGATTTTCTATAAAACATTTCTATAAAATGGTCTTCCCCCACTGATTTCAGGGGGGTTATGCTGATATACACTAACCCATATCCTGGCTGTGTATTCAAAAGAGCAAAATGCAATGGTTTAATGACACTTTTTAATCTGCTGTATGGTTGCATTGCATTATTGAAATATGATAAATGTAAACCTTAACCTGGATAAAGCATAAAACAAAAACAGAATTTACAATAGGGCAGAACGCAAATACACGTTGTGTTCCATAGCTGAGCCAACGTCACTCAATTAAAATATAAGTGAAATTAAATTTTCAGTTGTTAAAAGCAACTGTTTTAATTCAGAAGTGCAAGAAATCTACCAATACCCACTGCAGCAAATTTGTGCCCACTCTCGCTTTTGAATAAATTAAAAGTACTAACGTATCAGATCAAAGAACAAATACTGTAATAAAAAAACAGTGTCAAGAAATGAGAAGCCCATAAAATAGAATTTATTAGAAGCACAGTTCCAAACCTTAAGCACTGTTTTACAGAGAATTTTTTCCTCTTTTGAAAGATGTATATGCACAACTTACTTTGGACTCCTCACTGTCCTTCAAACTCCTTTCATTCAGTCAACTTTAAAGCATCCTTTGACTTTGGTAGGATTTGAATCAGGCCTCACAAGCGGCAGGCACTGTAATTAAATGCTTTCTACTTTATAATTGGCATGACTATTAGTGAATCAAATCAAGTCATATGTGCCTGTCTGCAGTAAAAACAAGTCTGGAGCAGATCTTAGACTAACCACAAAGGGTCCCTGCAGTGGAAAAATACCATGTTTTCTTCTGTGATAAAAATCACTACAGATATTCATGATGCTTTTAAGAATGGGAGTGACTGTGATAATGAAGTATGGACTAAGGCCGTGATCTAGTATTACTCCCTGTTATTATTCTGTTACATAGGTATTGGCTCCAGGACCCAGGAGGTTTATAAATGTTACTCAGTTATAATGAGAGGGTTTCACATTCAGTTTTATGTTTGGGTAGGTGATTGCCCAAGGTGCAAGTATCATATCCCTTGCAAATCCTTGCAAAGCAGATCCCTTGCACCCTGATCAGTCCTGCCTGGAGCCGCTACACGTCACCAGCCTGAATTCTGGAAAGGGGAAATGATGCAGACTGGGAAAATTGTTGGTGCTTTTAGCAAATGCTGTACTTCATCACCTCAAAGCAGATGCTTTAGCATCGATCAAACACTGCAGCTATGGACTGTAGCTCAGTTTGAGGAGGTTGACCTTGGACCTCTCTCATGCTGATCCCATCAGCTTTAGCACCATAAATTGAGAGAAACACACTGCAGCATTTCATCTCTTGTGGTTTTGTTTCTACTCAGCTTTCCAGCAAGCACTGTACGACAGGTACAGATACAAAGGAAGATGCCTAAGTGGGTTTTCGAGCTGTTTATGAGAGTTAGAGAAAAGAATCAAAGAACCTACTACATGCTTTTTTGAACATCCTATCGCAATTTGCTCAGATTTACCTTTGTTTATTAGAAGATCTAAATAATAAGTGTTAATGCACTCTGTGGAGTGGCAGCCACACTCTGCCTGTACATCATGCCCCACAGGTCCCCAGCAACGCAGCGTACGATACACACATGTGTAGAAATCTCTGGGAACAAAGTGAAAATAGCAGACAAGCAGTAGGACCATTTGAGGACGTAACACCAGATTCAGACAAATAGGCAAAGCTGTGGAAATAGATTGTTCAATTTTGGTGAAAAGCAGCTGGGTCAGGAAACCCAGGAGCCATAACTACAAAGCAAAGTAGCAGGGCAAGTGATCAGTGTCCACCTCCTCCCAGCTGAGCCACACATCTCTGCACTAGGCTCTGGTTGTCATTTCCCTGCTGTCCTCCCAAATCTGAGGTTTGTTTCCCACGTGGATCAGTGACCCACCTTCAGTGGAAGTGGAGGGGGTGCTGACCCCAGTTTCTCCTCATCCCAGTAATTAGAAAACTTCTTTGGCCTGCAGGAGCAAAAAATCTAGACCCCGCATGCTGAGGAGGTGGATTTCATTGCATGGTGAAAAGAAGATATGGAAACATCATATGGAAACACACCATGGACAGGAATCCAGCATCAATCTTTAAAGACAGAGTCTGTATCTGAGACTTATTCTCTACCTTAGAGGGAGGACATATATCCAGGCTTGAGTGCAACACCTTAAGTACAACTGGCAAAATTTAGAAAACAGTTAATAATTTTGAATGTCTTGCATTTTTTTATTTTCCTTTGCACAGCAGTTCCTGCCTAAGCAAAAAGCTAGTTCTTTTTTTTTTAAGTGTGTGTTGTGGGAAGAATCTCCAAAGCAACTTTCATGTGACAAAATGACTAGAACTGGCTGACAATCTTTGAATTCCTGCCATTTCAATTAAAAAGATTTTAAAAGAATGTCAGTTTTCACAGGAGCCTTGTTCATTGTAACTATGAGACAAAAGGCAACATCCACCATGTTAATTAAATAGGAGAGAGGGAAAGAGAGAAAGTAGAAGTTAGGACTTAATTAGCATAACAAAGATAACGGGGGAAAGAAACCCTAGAAATACAAGGCAGGAGAATAGTAGGTCTTGCCAAGGACAGGATGGATAATAACATTTTCTTCTCTGCTCAAAAGACACTCTTGGCCCTCTCATTCTTTCCTCTTTTTCAAAAGTAAAATGGAAATGTGAACTTTTTTTTCATTCACGGACTTCCAGGATTTTGGGGGGAAGGTGAATGGAAGATTAGCTGTTGAGACGACTCTGTAAGGAACACAATCTAAAAAAAAAAAAAAAAAAGCCTTTCCATGCAAAAGAAAGAAGTCTTACTGGTCTAACACATCCTGAGACTGTTGCTTGTCATCATGTACACAGCAACTCCCAGTCAGCTGGATTTCTTTTTCACAGAGCACTGCTGCCCCAGTTCCTGCAGGGGCTCCTACTTTTCTGGGCAGCAGGAAAGCCAAACAGTGCAGCAAATTGCTGTAAAATATCAGAGGAAGAAAAGTTTAGCAGTGAAGTCAACTGTTTATAGTCAAGCTGGTAAAGAAAGAGGTTAAAACACCATCCCAATTTATTTTCCCTCCCTTCCCATTAGAGACTGATTTTCCAGCAGAGGAGCATGCAGTGGCAAACTTAGCAACCACAAAGTTGCTATTGTTTTAGCTTTGACCAAGGACTCTGGCTGGTTAGCTATACACTATGTCAAGGTGTGTTATGAGGGACTGTTGGTTTTGCCTCCCAAGCAGATAGGAAGAACAATTAACAATGTGTCCAAAACATACCCACAAATTCTTTGTATCATTAGAGCAGAGAAGAACCCCAGGCTGATGCCTACATGGAAGCTGTGCTGCACCATTAGTGTGATTAGCATGGATTTAACCAACAGCTTCTCTGGTCTAACAATGTGACTGAAAAGGGACCGAGAGCCCATTCTTCACAGCTGATAATTTTTGTGTGTCTTTTATATGATATTTCATCCATATTCATAAAAAAGCGCATTTGCATGCTAGCCAATAGCTTACAGGTACGCAGAGATTTTGATTTATTCTTCTAAGGTGAGGCATTTGCCAGGACAGAAAGACATATTGCACACTGTGTTGTGTTACTGCTAAAACAAACACAGCACTTGAATTTAACAAAATAATATTAGCCAGGCTATCATTTTTCCTGCACCTGTTTCTTCAGCAGTTTGAGAAGCTAAAAGGCAAAGTAGGCTGTAGAGCTGATCCCTCTGCCTGAAGGAGCAAAGTGCTTTGAATTGTTTTGACAATGGTTTGGTTCATTTTATTTCATCACAGTAGGGAATAAAGTCCTCTGCACCAGGGAAGACATAACAGGGAATCACAGCCAGGATTATAAGCATCAGTTTATGGAGAGGAAATGATTAGTTTGTCACATTTCTGTTGAACCTTCTTGTTTCTGAGCCATGGAACAGGCTCTGAATTGAAGCTGCATGGGGGACAAGCTGGGGCTGGAATCATAGCCCCCAACACCTGCGTTAATAAAAGCACAACCCTTGATGAAAAAATATGAAAGTCCTGAGCAGTGATTTCCATAATATTTGAAGCCGAGACTTCATGGGCCAGTGTTTCCCGTTGAAGAATTAGCTTGAGAGCTAGCTGCATCCCACTGAGTTATGTTTTAATCACTAACACTGTAACTACAATAAAGGGGACATTCACTGCCTTTAGCGTGCCAGTTCTCTCCACTGTGCTTCATTCATTAGGACCAGCGTCTCCTGATTAGCTGCAGGGAGACCCCTGGAGTCACATTAATCCTGTCAATTCAGTCAGCTGCTGTGGCTCTGCAGGATACAGCTGCTGACTGCAGGATTACAGAGATGCTCTTCTGCTTGGTGTAAATTCAGCATGGGTCCAGAGGCGAAAGAGGCGAACACATCTCCTTTTGTGCTGTGCTCAGAGGGCTGCACAGAGATGCGGCAGTGTCCTCACCCACACGGGCAGCCCCTTGGCAGGTGGGCAGCGGGGCTGACGGGGTGCACTCAGGAGCTGGCTCGCAGCACTCGCAGGCTCAGAGGCCTTCCAGCACCAAAATCGCTCCTCCAGCCAGTCACGTACGGTCCACTCATTTGGCCAGTGGGGTGAAGAGCACGTGGCACACACACACTGAGGGTGACCACAATTGTCACTCCAGCACTTGCAAATCCAGAGAAATGGCAGTGGAGCACGCCCTGAGCAACGGCGTGCATTGAAACTCAAGTGAGCGGCACACTGAGTGTGTCTCAGGTAGAGAGAGACCTGCATGTGCTCAGGAAGCCTGGTGTTTCCAGGCTGTGCCAATGCACCTCCTGCAGACCAGCTGGGCATGTGCAAGGGGCTCAGTACTCCAGCACACAGCAGTGCTGATCAATTAGATAGTGTTTCCTCACCACGCTGTTGTTGCCTGAGGTTTGGTGAAGATAGGAAGCAATATCAAATGTGACTGGGCAGCTCTCACTCCAAAGACACTTCCAAAGCAGAAAGCCAAGGGAGACAAGCAAGCCTGTTGTTTTTCCAATGAAGTTTCTGTCGGGCTTTAAAGCACTTTGCAGTGTGAAGGACTAGTTAGCATTTCAGATAAGCCCAAAATGGCAGCAAGAAGGGTCAGGTTCTGCTTTCAAATTAGAAACCAATGACTAGAAAGGACATACTGCAAGGCACCAAATAAGGACCTGAGTGTGAGGGCAATTAACAATTCCTGTTGCTTTTATTTGCTTTTATCTGCACACTACCCCAGTAGTAAGCCCAGCCCAGGGAGACTGTGGGCTCTACTAGAAAGGTTTCCCTAGCACAGCCACACTGATTTCAGATGGATTTGTTCACACAACTGCAAACCCCTGAACACAGTTCACTCAAGCACACCTGAACCTCCCGTAGACTGGAGCAGGCACAGTGTTGCAGTGCACCACATGTAAGAGTTCCAGGCACTAACCAGAGTGCACTGGCACCCACTGGTGAGGCTGCCCTCATCCCAAGAAGGTTATGATATGAAAAATTTAAAGGTGCGGCCACTGAGGAATGTTAAAGAGAGAGGAAAGCAAATAGGAAAGGAAACATGAGAAAAAGGGCCACGGAGAGAAAGGAGAATGAGCTGGGATTTAAGGGAACCTGAGGGGAAAAAAAATCTGAAAGGAATGGTGCAGAGAAGAGAGGAAAGAGGGTGAACCCAAAACCTGATGATGACATCAATCAGCTTTAGGGCCTGAGTGTCCACAGTGACCACCCCAATGAAAGTCCCACCTCAGGAGCACTCCTGGGTGAAGGACAGTCCTGTCTGCATCTCTTGGGGCACTCAAGGAGGAGATCCTGCCCAAACACCCTTTCTGCCTGTCCTGCCCTGGGAAGCGGTCGTCTGGGGCTGCCTTGCAAGGCAGACTCACAATGTGTCTAGGAATAAGCGCCTCTTTTCTCCACAACACTTGGGAGGCACTCCAAGGCTACTGTGATAAATAAATAGGTGTTTAAAAGCTGTTGTGTATTAACAATCTGGCTGGGTGGGAAAGATTTCCTTGGCAGTTTGCTTTCTTTGCTACTGTTCAGCTGTGGGCAGCATGATCTGGGACTTGTATTGATTGTTCTGCTTGTAATTTAGCATAAATGCAAATGCAGGTTGAGACCCAGCACGTTCTGTTTAGTAGAAACCATGAAAAGAAAAGGAAATTGCTATAAATTAAATGTTCCTGTCTCTTCAAGCATTGAGATCGGGATTCTGATTTATTTTAGCCACGACAGAGGCAGTAACAACAAAACTCAACACCTATCTGAGGGGGATTCACTAGAAGCTTGCATCAGTAGCAAAAGTTTTTTATCTCAGTAAGTATAATAACAGACTTTAGAATATTGTCAAAAGATTTCAGCATAGTAAAGCTTTGCAAATAAATAACATGAGAGCAGCCATACATTTCAGACCTAAGGTTCATCTAGTTCAGGATCCTTCCTCCAGCACGGCTGCAAGCTGAAACCCAGAGAAGAGTGAGGACAACAAAAATACCCCTAGCAGTCCCCTCAAAAATTTGACCACACTTCTCTGTTTGCAGCATTGAAATCTTCCTGAGACTGCTGCAGAGACATCTTTGGATGCATCTTTGAATGCCTGATAGTTTCCATACATCTGAAACCAAACAGCACATCTGGCTTCAACCTTCTGCCAGCCCAACACTTCTGATGCAAACAGTTCTTCCAAAGCTCAGATTCATTTAAGGTAGAAGTGTTGTCTCCTCTCCACAAATGACTTAGATCAGTGATCGCAGCTCTCTTCATGTTTGATAGATTAGTGCTTAAACAAACGCTACAGACCCCAAAATGCCATGGAGTAAAGCAATATTCAGAGAGGAACTGAAAGGATTTTTTTCACTGAGATGCATGACTTTAAAATCTATTCCTACCCTTGAAAAGTTATTATGTGGATGTGAAATCCTTTACCTTTAGTTGGAATTTTATTACAGAACTTTCTTAGCAGCAAAAAGAAGTTTGATTTGCTTTGGTTTATTATGGTTTAGTTTTGCCAGTACTGCAGAGCCATCATGAATATGGAAAAAGGATCAGATTTTATTTTGGTTTGTGCATCAAGAACTGAATTATAAACCAAAATGAGAAATTCAGACTCAGCAGAGTTTCACATATGAGACCAATAGTAAAATTAAAACTAGTAAAATGGGTTAAAAGACATTAATACATCCAAGGTTTTTGTGGGCTTCCACTTTATTACAGTACAAAGATTTACTGGAGGCAATGAAATGAAGGAAAAATACTTCTCTACCTGTACAATCCTGGCCTGGTTTTAGTGGCTTTGTGTCAAAATCAGCAGATCAGTCTGATCCCTTGTGTTCTGTCACAAAACCAAATGATCTCTAGATTAACTCACACTGGGGAAACCAAAGCAAAACTCACAGAGCCAAAGCCAACAGCAAGAACAGAAAGAAAAAAAAATCTTCTGACAACTCTCTATACCACCATGGTGGCATTTCTCAGTAGCAGCAGAGAAGTGAGGCTCAGGGTAAAATTAACCTCACTGCCCTTACAGTGATAAGCATGCCAAGCTGACACAGTACTGCTCCAGTGCAAACAGCCTGGGTAGGGCACTGGGCTCCCTTGTCCCTCAGAGGACACATTGCCTTAGGAGTCACCAAGCAGTCCCTGCCTGGCTTCACTGACAGCAGCTGCTGTCACCTTTGGGGGATGCTTTCAAAAGTTCCCTTAATTCAGAAGACTACACAGATAGTAAGAAGAGCTGCAGCAAAGCAAATGTGAGATGAGTCATGTTGTTGGTCAGACCTGCGTGGCTTTGGAAGGATATTATGTATTTCCAGAGAGAAGAAGCGTGTGAGACAGGGATGCTGGAGTCACAGAGAGTGCTCACCACTTCCCCAGGCACGCCTGGAGCTCTGGAAGAGACACTGCAGGATTTTGCAGTGTTTCATCCAAAAGGGGGGGGGAAAAAAAAAAAAAAAAAAAAAAAAGCCAAACACTTAAACATAGTCCAAGCACAGTACAAAACTCCAAAGCCCGTAATCCTTTCCCTGAGAGAAATGAAGTGTGAGGTAAGTCCTCAAGGCAGTCCTACAGAGGCAGACACCCACAGCCTGACACCTGTATTAGCTGCTCCACTTCATTGCAGTCTGCACTGCTGCAGCTCTTCAAACTTCATCATATTATCACTCCTGAGCCTCTTGTAAAGCCTCAGTTCTAGGGGTCGTGTGGTAACAGTAGAATGAATTCCTGGTTTTGGAAAAGCAAAAGTTTCCAAACTCCCTTGATGCTTCTAAAAAATTAAAAACATGAACCAGGAAAGGCAATAATAGGTAAAATGTATGTATTTCTTTTTCAGTCTCACAACCATGGATCACAAGATTTGACTATTTACAATCTGACATATAATTGTGTTTATTGCACAGATTTCCCTCAGGCTCATATGGCATAGCTTTATAAAGGTCTACGGCATTGATTTAGTTTTTAGAAGTTTATTCTTTAGAAAGATCTAAGAAACAGAAGTAAAGACACAGGTAAAGCTATTTTCAAACTTGTAAAGGTGTTTATAATGGAAGAGTAACAGTTTACTTAAACACAGCCTACAGGAAAAAATTGGAACTGTTTTTCTCCAGTCATTATGTCAGCAAGTAAGATGACATAGGTTTGACTTCCCCCCTAACTTTTGAAGTGTTACGTGATGTTAGCCAATCATTTCTCTCCTCCTCTTGAACAACTGGGTACCACTCTTCTGCTTTGCAGGGATGGGCACAGCAACCTCCAGGACTGTCAAGGCTCTCACAGTGCAACTCACTTGGAATTACCAAGTGGAGATGGACCCATGGTCTCAGGAGGAGGGAAATGTCAAGAAAAAATGCAAAAAGAAGTGACGTAAAGGAGCTGGCAGCTGGGCTTTTCTGTACAAGGCTTTCTAACTCTATGGCTGCAGACACCCCACAGCATTTCTCTCCTGTTGCTGGAGACAGTGCAGGTATCTCCAGATCACCAGTGACAGATCACTGAGCTTGGACTTGGGAGACTTGCTCCTCACACATCGCTGTAATGCTCCATGGCCGAGTTACATTTGCCAAGCCGAGCCACCTCCCGATGCCACAACTGCTTCCCCTGAGAAGCTGGGACAGCCAGTCCCTAGAATGAAATATCAGTACAAATGAGCACCTGCAATCCAGCAGTTAAAGTCTGCTGCATTAGGACAAGCAGACTTTGACTCAACTTCCAGGATGTCTGAAACCCTCTAGACTGCCCTGGACTGAAGAGATAATGTAGCTTGGACAGAGCAAATGCAGTTTTACTCTACTCTGTGCATCACCCAGGCTTTGTGGGTAGGTTACGATGGCAGAAACACACGGGAGAGAAGCTCCTTCCAGAGAGTCAAAGGCAGGGATTAATGTGGGTTTTGGATAACCAGAACTCAGGATCCATTATGCAGCACTGACAGCTTGGAAACATCTTATTTTTGACTGGAACCACCATACTTATTTGTTTAGGAGCACTGAATCTGCTTTTGTTCAGTGAGATTTGGGGATGGATTGTATATTCTAACCCATTTTTTGCTTCCCTTTGTGACACCTGTCAGTTACTCAATAGCTGACAGCAAATGTTGTTTTATTGATTTATTTTTCTAAACACTACAAACCATGCCAGAAGATAGATGTGAGCCTGTTATAGTAAAAACATTTCTTTAAAACAGAAAGAAAAAAACCAACAAAAATAACCAATGAGCCAAGCTCACTTCCCCCTCTTCCCTAAGGTAAATGGATAGTTGCAAAAACGTGTGATTTTTTTTTTTTTTTCCCTTGGTTAAAGCTTGCCATCTGGTGGAGTAAGATCAGATCAGCTGCTCTGCTCTGGGAGGAAAACAGGGGAAAACATCCTCTTTCTTACAGAAACAACTGTCTGGTCTTCCTACAAGACAGAAGCTGGATCAATCAGACACGGCTGACCTTGTCTGCCTGGAAAGCTAAATACAGATCTGAAGAATGAATGGTAGTACATCAGTAGATTTTGAACCTTGACGGCACAGAAGCTTTATTTAATTTGATCAGTTCACGCAAGAGGTTTTAAATTGCCCTCAGCAAAGACACACTACCATTCTCTTGCAGATTTTTGAAAGCTAACATTATTTATGGTGTATAAGCTAACTATGTTTTATGATTTCAAATGAAATGAAAGAGAATCTCCTGTGACCAAACACCGGATAAATATAAACACTGTTGCTTTATCCTTGAATTAGTCCTTCGTGAGACTTCTTACCAGCCAACTGGATTATTCACCTAAGAAGACAGGGAAAAGAAAAGACAAAGAGCAAGAAAGAGAGGAAAAACAAAGATAAAAAAAGAAGGAAAGCGAGGGAGGGAGAGTGGGTGGGAGGAAGGGGAGACGAAGGGAAGGAAAAGGGCAAGGGGGGAGAGAGAGAGGGGGGAAAGAAAGAGGGAGGGCCACCAGATCCTTCATATGGATTTCAATTTGACTGCACCAGTGATAGTCCTAGTCTCTTGAAGCAGCTGCTTCAAAACAGTTAGGTTGTGGAGCTGCCAAGGAAATATGATCATCTTTTCATTGCTGTTCTTCATCCTGCAAAAAGACCAGATAATATATGCTTATCCAGGGATACTCTACACCTATCTTTCCCTCAGTTTGCCCCAGACTAGATACAGTTTATAATTAAAGTGAGGTTAATATGCCAAGATCTATTTTTAAAGCAAGCAGAAAAGCATTTTTGAATCAGTAAGGCTTTTTTTCTTCCCCTTTATTAGAGAAAAAGCAATGATGATAAGTTTAATTACACTTTTTTCCTCCTCATACCACTGGGAAGAAATTGGAACAGTAGGTGAAGGGCCTTCTACCAAGTGCTGAAGCTTGAAACCTTATTCTACTCAAAGGGAGATGTTTCTACTTTTAAAGAGAGGTACTGTTTCTGCTGAAGCAAAAGCCAGAAATCTCTAGCCAAGGTCATGAGAAGCATAAGTGTTTTGTTGTGCAGCACTACGAGACACCAAACACCCTCCTTCCTCCCCTGTTCCTTGCCCTAATCACACTTCAGGGTTATCAGCTGAAGCTATACGTAATAATCAGTGTATTATTTATGGGAGCAAGAGCTGACTGTCTGCTCAGTTCCACTCCTAAATCACATAGCCATCCACTCCTTATGAGGAATAGAAAGAGATAAGGGAGTGAAGAGCAGAGGCCTTCCTTCCTCCCACCCTCCTTTGGTGCAACAGCCAAAAGCATCTCTAAACTCATCTAGTTAAAACAGCTGTGGAAATGCAGGACAGCTTGCACTCTGTCCCCCTGCCTCTGGCTCAGACAGTGCAGCCCTCCTCCTGATGAGGTGTTTAACCCAAAAAATACCAGACAACTCTCTTAAATCAAGGTTCCTGTAGGGTGCTTGCCCTCAAGGTTTCTGGACACAGAAATACTACTTCCCAAAGACAGTGGGTAAGAAATAGATCATATGAGTTGTTCCTCTCATTATTATGCTCTATATGACTTCAGACATTTCTCTTTGGAGCAGGCAGGACTGATGGCAGTTGAGGAAGAGCACAAGGAATTCTGTAGCATGGTAATTCCACTATGGCAAGGAATAAATATATATGTTGTGCTGTTGTGTGGGATTAACACCAAATACAGTCCTTTGTGAGTAAATGCACCATGTGAACTCATTGCATGCAGTAACAAACAGCACACACTACTGGTCCACCACCATTTCTTTTCTGGCTTGCTACCTAAATGGACAGACTACGCCTAGTGGTCAGGGAAATTTTTAATCTGTTGCATTTTTAGTTCTGCTGGTCTACCCCTTTTTTGTGTCTTTCTCCAGGATAAGTTGGTGGGGAGTTTAGGTCCCTCAGCTCCTTGCCTTGCTGAGTCCCTCACCATACTCAGTGCTCACGGTTCCAGCTGTGAACCCATCTGGATTAGCTCACTGTAGGAAAATACATACCTGTATGTATGTACCAGTACCCTGGAGATGGGAATGTCTTCACTGAAGTCTTCCAGCCGACCCACTGCTTCCCAAAATGTCACATCTAAGAAAAAGAAAGGCCAAGTTATATTTACTAGTATAACACCCTGTAATTTACATGGCTAAAAAAAACAACTTGCCATATAACAAGCCTGACAGAAAGGAAATTTACTCTTACAACTGCAAGCTAGTTTTGTCCTTCATCTGTGAAAAAGACAAGATGTTTTAACGGTTTACAAACTACATCTGTTGGGGACAATGTGAGTGGTATTGACTTTTAGTTTTCTATTGCTTTGTTGCAGAAATTCAGTTGTTTTTTCAGGCTACACGAAGAATCAGAAATTTCTAGAGACAAGGAGCCAAAATTCTATTATATTAATGAAAAGCCACTGAAATATGAATGGTTTCAAACTGAAACAGATAATAGAGTTACATATAGATTTATGAATAATTGGTAAAAGCAGTATTGTAGCTCTCCAGAACAACTAGATGAATATAATAAAGTTCCTATGTAAGTGTGATAACAGCATCAAAGAGTCACACAATCACAATCAGAGAATGCTTGAGGTTGAAGGGGACCTCTGGAGGTCATCTGGTCCAACTCCCCTGCTCAGGCAGGACCACCTATAGCATGTTGCCTAGGACCATGTCCAGATAGATTCAAAAGCTGGATATTCAAAATATTTCCCAGGATGGAGACTCCACAATCTCTCAGGGCAACCTGTGCCAGTGGTCAGTCACCCTCACAATGATAAAGTGCTTCCTAACGTTCAGAGGCAACCTCCTGTGTTTCAGTTTGTGCCCATTGCGTCTGGTTCTGTCACCAGGCACCACTAGAAAGAACCTGGCTCCTCTTTGCACCCTCCCTTCAGGTATTTACATACATTAACAAGACCCTCCCTGAGACTTCTCTAGGCTAAACAGTCCCAGCTCTTTCATTGTCCCCAATCATTGAAAATTATTGTTCCCAAATTGAAAATTCCAAATTTTCAAGGGTACCTAGCTTTGGCCCTTGAAGGTTAGGTCTCAGAAAGCCTTAGGTTTCTGAAGTCAATGAGACACCTAGGGTAATTCACAGTAGGGCCCAGGCACATGACTTCTCTTGAAACTTAGAAATTTCACAGTCTGTCCACATCTTTAGCCACCTTACTCCTGTTCAAATTGTGTACCTGGAACACCAAATATTTTGTAATAGAAAATTAAGTAAAGAAGTGTTGCCAACCAAATGTTAAAAGGGAGACAACCAAAATCAGTGCTTGAATTAAGGTAAACAGAAACATAAAATAATAATAATGAAAGAAAAACTCTTATAGACTTCAGCATGAATGATTTTGCTATAATTGAGTCAGTGACAGCTCTGGGAACATTTCACAGGACTCCTGAGTAACCCACAGGGCAATCACTGTTCTCACAGGCACAACCAAAACTGTGTGGTTCCTATCCTTGTGTTGTCAGTTGGTTTCAACAGCCTGGCCTTGGTGGCAGTATCAGGTCACAAGGAACACAAAAAGGGGCAGAACTCCATTGTTCTTAAGCCTTTTGTTTTTCCAAGGCTGTCTCCATCCAGGGAAGGGCCGCACATCCTTTCAAAAGTAAGGTTCTCCTTACTTTTGAGGTTCAGAGGTTCTCCTTCCTCCTTCAGATCACAAAGAATTGCAACAATGGGATCTAACCCTGAAGTGCACAGGGAGGAAGCACAGACATGCACCTCCATGCCCTCTTTGTAGCTAAGAATATGCTCAAATGTCATCACAATGATACTCTTTAGCCTGTGCTTAACTCCTTTCCCATCACTCTTACTGACTATGTGGCAGATGTGGTCAACTAATGGCTACCTTGGTTTACACCCACCACAGGTTTGCACAGACCTTTGAACACAATTTCAACTGAACCCAGCAGAACTTTCAAATCAAGCAGCTGATAATGGGAGCTGGAAGCAACATTACTCTTCTCATCTGAGCTTGTAGTCCTGGAGTCAGCTCTAGGTCTGGCTTGTAGATCTGCGGACTCCAGAACAAAACTGCTGTGACACCAAATGTACTCCAACTTCCACCCACACCTCTATTTCCAAGCCCAGTACGGGAAATGCAAAGTTAATGCATTAAAATTATGAGTGCCAGATCTCCAAATGTGCTTTAAAAATAAAATCACATTAACATGACAGTTCAAAGAGCTTTCTCTCCACAGTTTCCTATCTTAATTTTTACATATATATATATGATATTCTGCTACAAGCTCAGGGTCACTGAAATCACAGAGGCAAAAGGAACTTTTCATGCAGTCAAACATGGTTTGAATACATTGAAGAACTGCTCTAAGTAGAAATAGCAAGTATGTCTTTAAAAATGTGCAAAAGCAAGCAGGACGGAAAGAGGACAGGGGAGAGTGAAAGCAGTTCTCTGTAATTATATGATAAGAAAGCACATCAGAAGAAAATTGTGTCAAGTCATACAAGTAAATGAAACATTTAAAATTAAACAAAATATTTAGGTCTAGAAGACCAGCGCAGGCAAGTAAAATAGACATAATGATTACTAATTAATTGTGTCATATGTGTTTACTGAGTGATCACTTTTCTTGGTTTAGATTTCTAAGGACTTCTCATTGCTACTGCATTTAGCTTACACTGTCATTTGTAATCATTTCTTGTTCCCATCTGACTGCCACTCATCAGAACTTTTTCTGAGCATGGCCTGATAATTACCTGCTGCAGAGCACAGGGGGTTCCCCCGTCCCACACATGAAAGGTGAGGACATAAACCTTTATGGGAAAAGAAGGGTTTTAATAATTTACAACAGCAAGAGATTTCTCAGGTAAGAACTCTTCTCTTGTTCCTCCCAAACTCGCTGGCAGGGGAAAAAGATAATTTTTTCTCTCCTTCCCCAGCTGACACACAGTGTTTCTACATATGAGACAAATTACTTAGATGGAGCTGTGGATGCTGAATTTGGTTGGTTTAGCTGTTGGGTGAAAACTTGGGCACTGCGTAGCAGCTGGGAATTTACCAGTAAGCAATGTGTTGATAGATTAGTTATCCTCAGAGTTCTTCTCTTCCCTTTCATTAATAAGATCTGACTGATGATTATTTTCTAAAGCTGTTTACCACGGAGGAGGCAGATCTTGATCGACAGAATGGAGTCAGCTTGAGGGGGCTGAAGGAGCCCAGAGGAGGGCAGCACCCGCAGCTGGCAGAAACTCCCTGTTTGGTCAGAGATTTCAAAGACAGGTTCAAACAGGGAGAGAAGGAAAGTCAGTCCTTCAGCTGACGGAGAGGCAGGCATGTGTCTCCAGTTACCATTGTGTATACAAGCACGTTACGTTAGCCAGGAGCTACAAGAATTATTCTGTACACCATGTACCTCTACCCCATAGTCACGTGGCACCATCACCCTTTCCCCATCTGTCTTTCAGCCCACACAGTGCCAACATGTTGTGGATGTCAATGTGGTGTCCCCCTTAGAGGGCCATGGAGTGGAGACTTCACCTCTGAACTGAAAAGCAACGCAGCAAAGCAGTGAGAGAGAGCAAGAGCTGTCTTGGGTATTCTCAAGAAAGGTCTTGCTTTTTCCAGGTGAACATGCTGCAGTGAATACCTCCTATATCTGCAGAAAATAATTTCTAAGGCTTTAATCATAAAATTGGTTGGAAAAAATACTGTTACATAGACATCCCCATGAACCTAAGGAGCCAAAGAAACACATAAGACAGGAAAAGAAAGTGATTTATGTCCTCACCTCTTCCTCCTCTCAAAGAAAGGACCCCATTTTTGCAGTACCAAAACCTTAAAGATGCCTTGTGTAATTTATCACAAGGTTCCAAAATTATGGCCTGTCGCTTATAGCAGTGGCCTCAGACCAGACGGTATAACCACACTCTTAGCATATTCTCTCACTGATGTCAATGGTAGCTTCTCTATTCCTTTAGGCAGTGTAAAACGAGACCTGTGATCTGTCATCAGCACACCTACTTCACCCACTCATACATTAAGTGTCCTGTGCTGGGTAGAGCATTCTGGTAATACCAACAGACTGCTATTGATCCAAATCTCCCGGAAATCAAGGGTGGTTCTTAGAAAATGTGTGGTAGAGCAGCAAGTTTCTTCAGCAACGGAATGGATAAAAATATCAAGAGAGGATAGTACAGCTGTAATATGAAAACTAACACTTTACTACCATAAGCTTATAGGATTACTATTCCTTGAGGGCTTTCCTATTTGGCTGTTAAAATAACAGAAGGGGGGTGGGGGGTGTGGGGTGGTGTCATATCCTTGCAGCTGTACAGATATAAAAATATGAAGTTTCTCTACACTGTGAGTGGATATTAAATTTTATTTCATTATATCCAAGCACCACCAAACCCAATGATTTAAGAATGAAAATGCTATGTAAAGTCATGGCTGCATTATTTTATACATCCTAACTTCATTGTCTGATCTGTCAGAAATGTAAACATATTCATTAATGGTGGAAGTAATTGGACCAATCTTCAAAATGCAAATTATTAAAATAAAATCACTCTGGTTCAGTGAAATTAATAGATTTACACCAGGTTAAAGAAGAGAGAAACATTTCTCTATCAAATGTTACCCTCTGGATAACACTATTTCATGCACTGATCCCTGCCACAAGTCTAGATCTTTCATTTGAACTGCAGACACTTTGAGATTAACCCCTTCAAGCAATGAGGAAATGGAGAATCCATCATGTCCCTAGATAATGTTTGAAGTTTAATTAAAGTTTAAGACAGGATGAATCATTTCCCCTATAAATTGGCTATGCTTCTCCTTGCCAGATTATTATATACATGGTATGTTTGATTTCATGAATAGATTCAAAAGAACACGCTATGCCTCCAGCAATGGCTCCAAGCAGTTTTATGAGGAAATGGTTTCCTAGTTTCCATAATTGCCCTCGAGTCATTTCACTGCACTATAATAAGCATGAATTGTAATCTGCCATTCAACACCAAAGATGTTCCCAGCCTGATCACAGGGACCAGGATTTGGAAACAGATGATGTTTGCATTTTCAGGCTCCACTCCACAAAGAGGAGACTGTGGAGGAAAGGGACAGTTGTCAGACATACACAGATAAACAGACTGAAAAGAATCAGCCATACTTGCAGGAGTAAAATTAGGATTTGGTGATCATTTCTTAAGTCAGTAAGAAAAGTATGTGAGGTGAGTGAAATCATTTATATTCCTAAATTAATCATCTTTTCATGAATACAGTATGAGTGAGGGATGTCCCTCCTCAGGACTTTATCCTTGGCTAGTTTTGATTCCTATAGGGAACACTAGTGTCTCTGGGCACTCGCCCAGTATTACTGGTGAGCTAGATCCCAGACACCAGACCCCACATCTGCTAAGAGTGTATATTTAGGCTATATCTATACAGACAGCAACACTTACTCTCAGATATCCTTGACATGCCTTGGAGTCACGTTGTAAAGCCCATAGTTGGCTTAAAATGTGACCTCAGTGTGAGCCACAAGTTTTGGCAGACATGATTTAATAATTGTTAAGAGAAGACAGAACCAGTGGGCTGCACGATCTGGGGAGGGGTTCCATACCAGCACCGTACAGCTGAAGCAGGTCAGCTCCCAGAGCCCGAGTGCTTTCCTCACAGCCCCACTGGGGCAGGCAGCCGCCATTCCCCCTTCCACATCACTGATGAAAAAATAATAAATATTGGTCACAAATCAATCCTTGGAGACCTCAACTATAAATAGTCAACCGGATGATGTGCCAACAGGATTAATTTTCTTGATCTTTCAATGAATTACTTCTACATTAGGTTCATCCAGCATACACCAATTTTGAACAATGCTAATCTTTTTACACAGTTATCATGCAGGACTGAGCAAAATGTCTTACAGAAATGTAAGTATATTATGTCATCACAATTCTCACAATAAAAATGAGTTGAATTCATTCATTACATTACTACCTGTTTATTCCTCATTAGCTATGCCACCGCAAAATTTTTCCCCTGATTATTTTCAGAAGTGGCTCCTATCTACTCAGCGTATTAAATTTTCCTTTTCTGAGCACTTGCTTCTCTGTTTACTGAATGTTATTTGTTTCTTTTAAAAGAACAGAGGCTGATGGCCATGCTTTTCTATTATTGTTCCCTACCCTGAAATGTGAGGAATTCTTCTATTTCTCTGTAGAACTCTGCACAGAGATTTTGTGGCAAATTATGAAACCTAGTTTAGAATTGGCTTTCTTTGCAAGGTTGCTAAGATTGCTGAAAGCTTCACAAGTCTATGCTGATTTTGGAATAAACCTTCACCAGTTCATGACTTTGAATGAAAATCATGCAATATGCAGACAGCTTGCCCAATTTTACCAGAGCTAGCAGGGATATTTTCAAAGAAAGTAAAATTGCATTAAAATATGCTACTTTCTGGAAGCCAAGTATTTTTCAGAGACCTATTCATTGCAACAAAGTCTTCCTCTAAATCCTTTTGCTGCTGTCAAGGGCAGGCAGGGAAAAACCTGGGTATTTATGAATCAGTTTCAATAAAGGGAAATGAGCTCAGACTTCTGCCTTCCTTATGGGCATCTTCATTTGAAATTCTCTCTGGAAATTGCATTGGTTTTCTTATGAGAAGGTCCCTATAATTTGCCTAATTATCAGCCTGACAGCTTTACATACAGCTTATATGCAGAAAATGAAAGGAATGATGAGGGAATTTCATGGAAGAGCTTTTATTTCCCCTGATAAAAATATCATCTCAACCTAATTTGCATGTTAACATTTCACATCACCCTCCATATCTTATTGGTGGAAATATACCCACTCTCATCTATTCCCATAAAAACAGAAAATGAGAATTGACATTTGTTCATCTTGTTCCAGCAAAGCGGCTCCAAAAAGAGTGAATTTGGGTCAGACTAAGAGTTGCCTGTCATAGAGATAGTCAGACTTTTAAACAGAAGTGATTTCTTTTAGAAACAGAGTTAAAAGGAGAAACATGATTGCATTTCTGCATCAAAAAATAAAAAATGGGACAACCTAGGAAAACAGGCAACAGGCCCTTTTTGTGGACCATGTCTTCGTAAATAGTGAGAGCCTGAGAGACAGGAAAACTGGGTCAACTGCCTCAACTAGGTGGTCATTCCTTACCCAGATTCTTAGAAGTGCCTTTTGACTTGCAAACCTTAGCAGTATTTGAACTTTTGAGAAGGCCGACAGCTACTGTAAACCAGTAGGACCTTGTGATGCTCATATCCTCAGGACTGCTGAATGGCAACCTGAGAAATCACAGGTTACTTGGAAAAGTTTCCAGTCACTCACTGTCTCATTTTCTCCCTCTCTAAAATCAACAGTACACCCATCCACAGATGAAGCGTTTAAGCACTACTGATGAAAAAGAGAGTGCAATGGCAAAGTTCTGTATTACTGATCACTTAATACTGATTGACAGCATATTTACAAATCCATAAACATTTAATTCAGTCCCAGTATCAAGGTTACTGGGTTTTTTATATTACTGTACTTCATCTAGTGACTAAAGAACATTTTGTATAACCCTGGACTAAAAATTGCATTGTCTCAGTCTCCTTCAATAAACCATTATCCATTTTATTTTAACTGAGTACTACATGGCTGGAAGATGCACAGAAATGAAGAACTTAAAAGTCTGTATTCTGGGCTAAAAAAGAAAAAGCAAAAAAATTATGAAGAACCATGTAATTATATGCAGTTAACATTATTTGGGTTCTCAACTTTTGTGCTGCCCCATGCTTTCTATTTAAATTGCAATGTGTGCCACTAGCACACATTTTTTAGGTAACCAAGACACCATGGAAGAATTTGTCTCTACATCGTAATACAAAATACAAAAAGTTCAGCCATATACTTGACAACAGTTTTCAGATTTCCTGATTTTTTTGTGTGCTTAGCTATATATCCTAAAATTTAAATACATATGTTTTTACAGAGGATATGATATACATTCTCTTTAATATTTTAGTCTTTTCTGTTATGTACAGAGATTTCCAATCAGTTCTTTTAAACTTGCAGTGTGCATTTAATAGGAAAAGGACTACAAATACATTCTGCTTCTTGACACAAACAGTACCAGCAACATTCACATTCTCAAACAGAGATTTTCAAGTCAACTCAACAATAACACTTTAAGGATAATATACTTCCTTTATTTTCTTCCTTGGGAGAGATGGAAACACAAACACCATCTTAATTGATTCATAAGGACAGATTTAGAGTTATTGTTAAATGTGTCTGCAAAATACCACTTGGGAAAAAATAGGCAAGTGTCATTACACGTAGAGACTGCTATCCTGCTAGAGAATAACTCCAGAAATGGACAAGCTTAAACCATATACATCCATACACATGGAGTAATTGCTGTTATTACTACACTTCCAGTGTGAGCATGGAAAGTGCTGATCCCAGTTGATATCCAGCATTCAAAATAATTTCCAAGTGAGCCTAAAATAGGCTTAATGAACGCTTTCAGAAAACTACTTCTGGTTTATATCTAAATAAATCGGTGGAAAAAAGTTAATTTAACCACAGTCCATACCATGACTTCAATCTCTGGAGAGATTTATATGTATGTATTTTTTTGCTTCTTGGCTCAACAATTAATCATCATCGTTTGTTTCATGGATAGTCTACACACATTATTTGGCTGCATCCAGAATGAGAAGTAAAAACCACTTTTGCAATGAATAGTTGAAGTAAGGCAGATACCATGTAAATAAGATGCTGGGAAACACAAAGCAGCAAGTTATGACGCTACATACATAAAAACAAGCTGGGCTTTGGAAAGCCACCTCATGCAAAGCTGCAATGTTTCTTTGGTTCTAGTCAAGTACTGAGTCTCTTGAAGTAAGAAATGCACATCCATCAGTGTTATCTAGTCTTTCTATAGGCATAGCACATAAAACAACTATTGCCATTATTTATAATTATTTAATTCCAGTCTTCTCTCCAATGCTTCACTTTGCTTTAAAGATTGATCAATTCTAGTGCAAGTTAATACAACTGGTATTTTATAGTAAAAGCAAGTTTCCCTTGCTGTTCCCACTCTGTGCTCAGAAATCTTGACAAACTGGCATACATCAAAAGCAGCAATGTTCATTTTAGATTGCTACTGCTCAAATATCAGGTGAACCTTCACAAATCTTTTTAAATTATGAATTAATTTCAACATATGTTCAGCACACAAGTGCTATTTATTAAAATTTACCTGCATTCAATAATTTCTATTTGGTAATCATTATTGTGCAGTGTTCCCTGGAAAAACGCCTCCAGACTGCAGAGTCTCAATAGATAGCTATGTAATAATTTTCTGGCACTAGAAAATGCCTTTCTAGGTTTACACACTAAGTACGTGGTTAAACTCAAAACACTAAAATTTCAGCTTTGTGAAGAAATCAGTGGTTTGCAGGATGGAGGAAGGCTTGTTCAATAATCCAATTGAGTTGACAGGAACTAGGCATCTTCAGGCAAGCATATCATCCTCTTAAAACATTTTCAACTTCAATTTCAGGCTTCCTACATGAAATAAATCTGGGAGGTCCTGTAGCCATTGTTAGGAAGAGGCTTCTGTGGTCATGACAGTCTTCTCAAGCCATCAGAGAAATTTCATATGAAGATACTAGAGGGGAAGAACCATAGAATCACAGAGTGGTTTGAGTTGGAAGGGACCTTTAAAGGGAAAAAATATAAGCAGGGACATCTTCAACTAGATCAGGTTGTTCAGAGCCCCGTCCAACCTGACCTTGAATGTTTCCAGGGATGCGGCATCCACAGCCTCTCTGGGCAACCTGTTCCAGTGTTTCACCGCCCTCGTTGTAAAAAATTTCTTCCTTATATCTAGACTGAATCTACCCTCTTTTAGTTTAAAACCATTACCCCTTTTCCTGTCACTACAGGCCCTGCTAAAAAGTCTGTCCCTATCTTTCTTATAAACCCCCTTTAAGTATTGAAAGTCTGCAATAAGGTGTCCCTGGAGTCTTCTCTTTTCTCCTCTGTTTGACAAGCTCTCTGAGGCATGGAGGAGCACACCCTGGAGGCATCAGTCTCCTCTCTACCACCTGCCCAGATCTGGTAAGTCTGATCTTTCTAATCTGCCCAGGAAAAAATGGGGGTTCTGTCACAGCAAAATCACATTTTAATGAGCTGGTTTAAAGTCATTTTTATTTTAAATGCACAGGAGGAAAAAGCTCTCAGCTTTATCATAAATCTACACGGTTCAAGGGGAAAAAGGTGACTCTCCCACTGGTGCCGCTGTACATCATACTGAGCCTCACCCTCTGATCTGCCTGTGAAGTGAGTTACACTAATCCTAGGCTACCTGCCATTAGAGGAAACCTTGCTAGCAAGTCCTGCTGCAGCAGGCTCAAGTGCCTCATATGGACCTCCTACCAGGCAGGTATTAATCAATCAACGACAGCAATCCACATTAGACTTTTAAATGGGTGAGGGAAGAGTTGTTTCACTCAGTAACAAATTGCACAGAAGAGAAGAACAACCTACTGGTAATTGGTTGTAACTAATTAAGTAAGCTGAACACAGAGGCTACTAATGATAGCCAGTTGCTAAACAGCAAAACTATTAATTGTAAAAGTTTCTGGAGCCTTTTGACATGATCTCTGGCAGGTTATATACAGAGCCACCTGGAGGAATAAATTAATTGCAGCTTTGCCATGTCCAGAAAGAAAATGGGTAGGAAAAATGCAATGCAGATTAAAAATGAAAAGGTGATTATCAGAATTAAATTAATCATTTTAAAAAGAACAGCGTCAGAGACAGGACTTGATCAGCAGAAGCATGATGAAATAGGAGCCAGTGTTAGAGAACCTGTCTTAAGAAAGTTCCCTTAAGTAAAACGTGCCTTAAAAGCAGCAAGTGAACCCTCTTCAGTTATTCAGTATGGTCCCAGACAGCTATCTCCAACAGCAAAGCAGTGCTTCAAGTTCCATATACCTACCAATAATTCACAGGAAAAATTAAATATTAAAAGGAAACTTTTTTTAACAGGCAAATTCTATTTGAAGTGAAAGAAAAATATATAAAATAGATACCTTAATGACTCATATCTCTTTCTGTTTTTCTCCTAGATGTTCTCCAGCATTCATCCAACATGCTACTGTGAATCTGATACGTGATACACCAAGAACAAGAAGAGATTCAGTACACTGAACCAGGGTAATGACCCAAGTGTCAGTCTGCCTAAATGCTTTTGCAGCAGGCACTGTGGTACACACAACACCCTAAGGCCTGTTATCTTTAGAAAAGAGTCAAACTCTTGTCTACTTTCAACATTTTGTGTGCACGTTATTTGAAACCTCACCAGTCTTTTCAGTATGATTTCTTTACCTGCTGCTCTAACAGATTATGTTTTCTGAAATATTTTATACAGTTAACCCTGCAACACCATTAACAAGCTCAGGTATTTACAACTCTTCGAACTTTGCTTATGCAGTGGCCTCCATTACAATGTAAATATCAAACCAAGTTAAAACTTAATTATAACTCATGTTCAAAACACATCACTGCAACTTTCAGTGTAGAAAAAATTCTAGCCTACATTTCAGAGTATATAGTCTAATCTGTCACATCATAATAGAGATAAATCCTTGGAGGACATAACATTGCAGGTCTTGTTAGCAAGGACAAAAAAGAATGAAATGTAATCAGCCAGATGTAGTCTCTTGATGTTCCCTTGGAGCACTGAATTATCTAACATGGAGGAGTCTAAAGCCAAAAATGAAAGGTGAGGTTGTGTTATTTTTGTTTCCTCTCTTTTTTCCTTCTTGTCACAGCTGAACATGGTTCACATTTTACCTGATACACTTACAGGTAAACATTTACACCCACATTAGACTCCTAAAGCAGCTCACATTTCTAAATTGCTCAGAAACCTACCAGCTCCCATTTCAGCTAACACTAACTTCAGATAACCATTATTTTGAACTTCTGCCAAAAAGTGTAACGTTTAACTATCAGACAGTCACAAAATCTCCTATTACTTACTTGTCTCCTAAAGTGCATGACATTTTATTTTAAAGTGTTCTCATTATATATAAGTGTATGGTCAGGTATTACCTTCTCTGAGGTAGTACCACTTTGGCAAGGTTACCTGACTCCTGTTGCTCTTCCTATAAGCAAAATAATTGCCTCCCACTCTTTCAAGATTTACATGGTTTTCATAGAGCCTATTAAGTAATTTGCAGATGGCAAACGTTCCACCTCTCAGGAAAAGTGCTTGTATCCCCCATCATTTGAAGAAGCTGGGAGTCATCACATGACATGAGCATTCAATACGATAATGCAAATCTATCTTTTTCCCCTTCAGTCACTCTGTTACAATCTGGGGAATTATCTTGAGTATCAGGATTAAGAGATTTTGCTCAGGTTGCTCCTCCAAGGAAGTAACATAAACTTTTTTCCAAGTAATAAAAGGATGATAGATCTCTCGTCTTAATTCTTATAGATAAAATAACTTTTCTTTCAAAACAGTCATGCTTTGTATGCTTATCTTTATTAAATACGATTTTATGTTAGACATCTGAGAATATCTTCATGACCATCATGGCTTTTAAGAGAATCTTATCAATATAAGCACAGTTTGGAGGTCATCCTGAGTAGCAGATACACATTATCCAGCTACCTAGAATGAAACACAGTGATTTCTTTTCGTTTGAAAATTGTTACATGCTGCAATAGCTCTTAGTTGCTTATCTGGCTCTGTAGATGACTTGCCACACTGGAGTTGTCCCCATTTCCTATAAGGTAGTGTTCAGTCAATGTCATTATACTGCCCTCCTGGATCTTAACCAGGTAAATAACAGCAAGATAGTGTACAATCCAAAATCTGTGTGAGGACACTGAGAAATTGGCACGTTGCTGTAGAAAACTGGGTTTGGTCTGTCCAAATCTAATTGCTCTGGAATAATCTTGTTTGTATCATAAGGAGTCAGCAATCGTTTGCATTGTATGTAAGACAGTGAATGTGGCCTGAAATGCTCTTTCTGAGCCTTGATGATGCAATCTGAAGCAATGGGAGCAAAGTTTGGGATTGGTCCTTCAGAACTCATATCCAGAGCCACTGATCAGGAATTGCCTGTGAGACAGGAGAGCTGTCATTTGGCGTGGATAAGGCCTTATCCTGGGAACTCACAGGACTTTCCATGGCTAAGCAGAGCTGGCAGGTTAACACACCACCTAGCACATTCATCCGGGCTGTCTGAAATGGCACAGCATAAACAGCAGAAAGATGAGTGATGAGGCACCCACACAAGCCTCAATTTTGGCTTCCAGCACGTTCACACCATCCTCTGCAAAGCCCCTGAGGACAGAGAATACCACCCACTGTACACCAGCAAGTCTATTCTGCAAATCATCTGGACACATGCAATAATACAATAAATTGCCCTCTGAGCAACCCAGGGACTGATTTCCAGCGAATTCCATTGTTTTAGCTGACTGAGTTTTAACTAAAATACACTGAGGAAATGCTCTGAATGAAGTGTGCTTTGCCACGCTTCATTAGGCAGCAGAGTATTTCTAGCACAGAGAAGACGTGAAGCCGTGAAGAATTAGGCCCCCAGTGGCTTGGGCAATTGCCTCACGCATATTTCCAATGTACTCCTCTGAGTTCAAATGCCACCTTTTTGGGGTTTTTTTCTTTCCACAAGGGGATAGATGATGTCTTTTCATTTACTGAACTAATCTACTTCTATGAAATTTATAGTCTTTGGCTGCATCCACACCAGTAATCTTAAGAGGGACAGAGGATAGGCTTAAGGACTGGCACATGTACATCCATACTATTTAATTATCAAGACATTATCTGGCACATTTTTTTCTGGTGACAATTAACTCCTACCAGGCAAAGTTTGGGCATCATTTTGGGAAGAAGCAATTCCAAAATACAGTAAAAGGACAAGCAAAAGAGAGTTTAGACATGTGAACATGAGTTTTGGCTAGTTTAATTATTACTAAAGATTGATGGTTTTTAAATTATCACCCTTCAAGTCAAACATAAGCTCTTAAGAGGGTGAACTCACACAAACTCTCCCATCTGGCAATATAAACATGTAAAGCCCAACTCTTTAAAAATATATCAAAAGAGTAGAAACACTTCTTGGCACCCCAATACTAAAGTGGGGGTTTTTTCCAATAAAAATGATTGATTTCTCGGTGTTTCAGGAGGCCATTACATGCCATTCCCAGATTAACAGATTAGAATCACTAGCTTCAATAATCAAATCAATTATTGAAGAAAAAAAATGTACTTTTATAGCTTCTTTTATTTGCAGTACTTTACCAAGTCTTTACTGTCTTTATTTTATGGATAGAAAAACTAGGAAAAGTGAAATGACATCCCAGATTTATCCAGCAGATGAGTTGGCTGAAAGTAGGGTATGCTCCCCTTTCCTAGATCTTTACTTTCTCTTTCTCTCCTGCATCTAGGAGCTGATAATCTTTCTCTTCCATAATTACTGATTCCTTTTTGGGGTGTAACTGCCCTTCATTCATGCAACTAATATTGTTAAACCTGAAACTACTTTTCCCAGTCTCTAGCTCCAAGTTTTCCCTGTCTACCTCAGCACTAAGGGCTGGTTCATCTGTAAGCTTACATGCATTTTCCAGTTACATGAGTTAGTCTAATAAATTACAACACTTCTCTTTACAAACCTCTCTTATGGCCTTAGTTCAACACTGCTACCAACCTACCAGAAAGCCTACTTAACAACTGGATGCACAGATACCAGCACTGAAGGTAGGTCTTGACAAAACATAGATATCCTTGATAATCCTTGACGATCCTTGGCGGAGGAACCCAGACATCACGACTGAACCGAGATTTGCTGAAGGCCACGTAATATTTCAGTCATATTGTCAAGAATTCAGCCCAGACTACAGTCTGCAGTCTTAACCTCAGGAATATCTGTTGTTTAACAGTGACAGATGAGAATAACCCCTTATCACTCAAAGAGTCTTTTGCAAGTCTTTCTCATTACAGTTTTGTGAAGAGAAGTGTTGGAAGTGTTAGACGTCTGAGAAACCTTGATCTGTTTCTTCTGCAGTTGAGTAGAAAGACTTTGGCTCACATTAGAAAGCTGATTTTTAAAACAACCAGCCACATGCATGGTAGCTGCATCAGGTAAGGCTGTAACAGCTGGAGGCCGGATAAATGTGAGTAAACCTCCACAAGCCTTTTGCATCACTCTTGTCCTTTCCCTTCTCCAGTCATGCTTCCCAGCCTGCTTGCTGACACACAGCAGAGTGGAAGGATGGGTTAAATGCTGCAATACTGATGAGTTTTTAGCAGCATAGGAGAAAGAACAAGAAAGTCAATACCTATCTTGTAAAGACTATAACCTAGCTGCAGCCTATGAGTGTATAATTGTACTTACCAGTAATATGTCTGATTCATATTCTTGAAAAGTCCATTTTTTTGGAGGTAACTAAAAGGTAACTAAAGGTACTGTCTTAAAGGTAACTAAAGAACTGTATGACGTATTACCTTTGAGAACATGATGCAGAACAAGCTCATCATTGATTTTTGTTTCACTGTTTCTTTCTGTTCAAAAAATTGTGTAGCTAAAAATAGTTTAACTTCTACTCAGGTCA